>NC_139221.1:256025524-258443024 GCF_055691185.1 Crinia signifera | reverse complement strand
ATTACCCGCAGCCGTGCGCTGTCAGACCCCATTCTCACAGAAGACCAAATCTCCGGGTCTAAAATTTGTTTCTGGGTAATTTGCTCAATTACACAGGTTTTATGCCTGTGTGAAAGGGTCAACCTGGATTCTAAACTCCGGGTCCGTTTAATATCCCCTTTAATAACCCTTATACACAGAAAAAGGACCCGTGTATTTCATGAAATTCCCAGGTGGAACTGCTTCACCTAGGAATTTAAATTTCTCTGTGAAAGGTGTATAACTGGCATAATAGTCAGACAATATTCTGAAGGTCCTATAGCTTAATATATTTATTAGCAATTTTACAGTATGCGTAAGTACATTTATTTTGGATTATACCAAATCTTCTCTTCCAACGTACTGCTGTTTGTGATCTTTCTCCCAGTCTACACGTATATAAATATTTACTAATCTTGTAGACAGAGCAGACGCTAAGATGTGAGATAAGCGCAGTGACTTTATCAACTCTGGAAAACAAACACACTTTGCAGTACAAACCAATAAAACCTCTAAAGAATGTTTGTTGTCCATACTGGTTTTACAGACAAGACATCCAGTACTAGTACCAATTGGTCATGTAATTATATTTTTGTAATGATAACATTATTTAGTGACTGATATCATTATGACCAATAAGCATAACTGATACAAAAAAGACAAATGATCGATGTAGGTTAAAATTTCAGTGGTTTAGAGGTCCTACAATGTAACCTGTGGTGGGTCACGAGCAGTGCTTAAAGTGGTCCTGGTGAGGTGGTGGAACTCTCTTCCCCGCCATCTCCCCCCCCCCCCCATATGTCACAACCAGGGCAGGTGCTAGGGTATTCAGCGCCCCCCTGCAAGCTCAAAATGTATGACCTATCTCACATAGACATGGAAACAATAATGCGGGCCACATAACGCCACCCTTAATGCAAATTATGCCCCAAAGTGCAAAAGAATCTAACAGGCCAAAAAATGTGAAAGTGCGCGCCGTAGGCGCGCCACAAAGTTTTAGGGCATGGCTTTGTGGGACAGGGGATTATGCACACAGTAATGCCCATTATACATTATGTCACACAACATATTCCCCATTACACAATATGCCACACACCCTTCCACATACAGTAAGTGCTGCTTACCTACATGCTCATTGCTAGGGTTTTCTTGCTCAGTGCCAGTGGTAACATGCTACTGTACTCATAGATAGCGCGCACAGCATGCCAGCAGCAGCCCCCTTTATCATGCTTGCTGCCTGTCAGAGCCTGACACACACTGTGCAGCAGACACCATGAAGGTGACAGGCTGCGGTGGCCCTACTTATGCAGTATTGTAAAGGCCTGGTGGGCAGATGGCACCCTTCCCCTGGCCCAGCCCGCCATTGCTGCTGTGTCTGTCTGTGCCTGCAGCTTTGCTATAAAAGAGACAGCCGGGCAGAGCGATGTAAACCCTATAAGCAAAGTGATGGAACTTTTTTTGTGCAGCAGGAAGAAATGCAATCACAATTATTCTAAATGCCATCAGACCTGTGATCTGTTGCTTATTTTATCTCCTGTAACTGTGTTAAAAAGCCTGTGGGAGCTTCACACCTCACTTTCTTGTTGTTATATCTGCATATTCAGGGCCATCTGACCAGTTAACCACTGCAAATGGTAGAAAAGGGAAAGAGCCTCATTAAACAGATTAGGGAAATCTTTACACAGGGAACAAGGGGGTAATGAACGGACAGCCACACTACTCTCACAAGATCAGTTATTTTCCTGCATCTTTAGGCAATCTATGGGAAATGATTTGCCTGGTATGTTTACTAAAATATTGGTTTCTTACATCATAAGTGCTGACTTTCTTGTCTATCCCCATCCGCGACTGCACTGCAGCACGGTGCGGCTATTTAAAATGACGCGCCGGGCCTGGTTTACGGCGCAGCAGCCAATCAAGCAGCTCTGATTTTAAATAGCCGCGCCATGCTGCAGAGTCGCCGGTGGGGATAGATAAGAAAGTCAGCCTGGTTTACATCGCTTTGCCCGGCAGTCTCTTATAGCAAAGTTGCAGGCAGAGACACTGTCACAGCGGGGCAAGGTGACCGGAGAGAGGCGGAACCATTCCGCCTCCAATATGGAACTGACGGAACGCAGTTCCGCCCCGTTCCGGCTCACTTTAACCCCTGGTCACGAGGCCTGTCACCCTGCACATGCTGCAGGATAGGCTTTAAGCGTATTGCTCATGCACAGATGTCTTGTGAGAAGTATAATAATGTATAAAATGTGTACATTAAACCTATATTATTATTTGCATGGTAGGAACAATGGTCCAGATTCAGATACACGCAAACCATTTACTCGGCCTCCCAACTGATATAAGCAAGAGAAGCTGCCACCCCCCCCGAGAAATGAAAAGAGACGTCCACCGGAGTTATCGCAACTCATTCTCAATTTGCTTACACATATACAGCCTTATGCAAGAACAAAGAACATCAGCTTAGGGATAGCTCTATGGCTATACAGACCTGTCAGTAGTCACACAGGCACCATCTTTTGTATGGGCCCGATAAACAACTGACCCTCTTCTTGTCAATCACTTTGCAATTAAATCCTCATTGCGTGTGGGTTCACAGTGGCACCTTGATGATTGTGCAATACGAACACAGCACATGTGCAATCTGCTGATAATTGTTCAGTTGCTTGGGACATCGGCTTGAGTCCATCTCTGAATCAGGCCCAATGTTAAGCTGCTTTGTCCGTATTACATCACAAAGCCTAAGAACCTGGTATCTTCTGAGGTGCAGAAACACAATGCTCTTTCCCTAGATTATGGTGTAGTCACTTCCATTCCTTAGCACTTTTACCCTATGGGGCTGTCCCAGACCCAACAAAATGTAATAGGGTGTGAGAATCAGAAATTGAGAGATTTTGGGAGAGTTTTTCCCATTTTTTTAAAAGCGGCAATCATTTACACTGATTTTGCAATTTAAATGATTGCAGCTTTAAAAAAATCGGAAAATGGGACTTTCTGATTCTCACACCCTATAAACCTCTGATCGTCTGATGCCCCCACCATTCAACAACCCTATAAAATCCAAACCACCTGCTCTTCCTCCACCCCCCACACCACCCCTCCTCTTCGCTCTGTCCTTTTGTACCTGAAGTAACCAGATGGAGTCATGTACTATGGTGTATTAAAGGTCACAATTTATTAATCTGATAACAAAATATACTGTTACTTGGCTAAGATAGCACTGCAGTCCACCAGCCCTTATTGTAACTGAATCATGTAAACTGCCTGGGGGGCCGGGGTCCCCTTCTCGCAACTGAAAACCTGTAACCGCCGGGGGATCCCATTTTTACCCCCCGATGCCAGGCCTTGGAGCACTTCACCCCCTTTGCTGTGAGGTGCCTCCGTTTCCTGGCACCATTTTGGCTGGCCCGCAGTACTTCCACCTTCTGCGACATGTTCTGTTGATACTGAATGCTGCTTGGTATTCACTCTTTCTTCATATTGGGATGGGCGGGTGGGATACCTTCCACCCTTGATTCTAAGATAGCACTGCAGTCCACCAGCCCTTATCGAAACTGAATCAAGTAACTGCCTGGTGGCCAAGATAGCACTGCGGTCCACCAGCCCTTATTGCAATTGAATCATGTAACCATCTGGGGGGCGGGGTCCCCTTCTCTCAACTGAAAACCTGTAACTGCCTGGGGATCCTGTGTTTGCCCCTCAACGCCAGGCCTGGCACCATACCTTGGCTGGCCCGCAGTACTTCCCCCCCGACGCCAAGCCTGGCGCCTTACCTTGGCTGGCCTGCAGTACTTCTGCTTTCTGCAACATGTTCTGTTGATACTGAATGCTGATTGGTGTTCCCTCTTTCTTCATATTGGAATGGGCGGGTGGGATAAGTTCTTGTTCTGCTGAATTTGTAAGTTAAATGTATCAGTTTTAATTCAAACATGATTAAGCCAGTCCTGTTATGTGTAAACCAGCTGGGTCATCTGCTAACTGTACATGAAACAAACATGGCCGAAGCAGTTAGAACATGATTAAGCAGTTGGCATTTTAGCTTGATCTCCTTAATCAAGCTAAATTTTAGGAATCTACATGGAAATTTTGTTTTTGTTATTTGAAAAACTTGTCTAAGCAATATTCCAGATACAGGGGACTGATTCTGAGTCGGGGCTGCAGCCTTTGTGTTTGGGTCATATGTCAGTATTGCTTCTGTGACTTAATGCAAGCACCGTTACAAGCCTCTCCCTGCTTCCCAGCCATACATCTGCATGTGTAAGGAGTCAGGATTGAGACGCCCACTGAGGTTCAATAGATGGTCAAATACCTCTTGCTGAGTCAGGTGCAACTATTGATTGTACCATCGACACTTACACTAGCTCTATCCATTAGAGTATGGCCTCCACTGCAAGCGTTTATGTGTTCCCAATCACTCCACTGACATTCACGTGACTCAATTCGCTGGACATTCTCCACACATCTATTCCGATGGGCCAGTCAATGCCCAAAAGTGAACATTTCCTACACATTCACAATCACAACTGCACATTGGTGTACAGTATACACCACTTGACCTAACTCCATTCTAGTTGAAATCTAGAGATTGCACCAAGAAGTACCCCATGTACTGACTTGTAGTCTTGTTTGATTATCTTAATATGCGTCTAGTAATAGCCCACCCGGAATAACAATCTGTTATCCTAGTGGATAGTAAATTTTGATTGGATGGGGGCCTTTATATATGTATACTTTCTAGAATTGTAATAAACAGTGTTGTGCGATTGATCCACCAATGTTGACCTGTAAATGCACCAGACCCATACTGCACGTGTGCAATAGGGGTCCTGAATCATCAGACAATACCTGATTGACAAAATGCAGATCTGCGGGGTTTGGGCGCGGTGATCGCCTGTTCCACAAAATGGAAGTATGTCACCTGTGTTCTCAGGAAGCGGATACAGATTTCCTGGACTTGATGATGAAGCTCTGTTACCTCATGAGGGACTCAGCCAGCCAATGGTGTCTCATAGGAACATGCATACTTGGACACAGCAGAGGATAACACATGCTTGGAGGAGGCGTCTACTTATACCAGACATATCGTGCTGCATTACCATACATTCAACTAAGCAGCAGCGATAATAGCCCCCCCCCCCCAAAAAAAAAAAAAATCGAATTACCCCCAACTGTGTCATGCATATGCTAGGACTTTTTAGCGACCAAAAAATCACTGCCATTGTGCAGTAGATGTATTATAGATGTGTTCTCATACGTATTTGCTGCATTTGCGCCAAACAGCCATGTCAGGTTGCGTTAGACTCTGCGAGTATTGGGCATCTTATTTGTTGAAATGTTTCTTAGTCACAACAGGATGCGGTACTGGGGACGCCTACCAAAGCAAAATTATCAACTAATCAGCGCTTAGTGTTTTTTAATGTGATTGATCTTTTCTGTATTATATGTAAGTGCAATTACACATGTATGTATATTTTTTTTTATTATGTTTGTGACTATTTAATAGTAAAACACTTTTTAATATAACCCACACCTGTATCCAGATCAATCAATTTTTTCCTATTACCATATCTACAAACTATATACCGCAGACCTGTTCAGTATACCTCAGATCTCACGTTCCCCAGCGTAATTGTATTTCCTACTCTACTAACACCCCTTTATCTGGGCACCCACAAAGAGGGTCACATCAATTGCTGCAGGAGACTATAGAAAGGTGGATCATTTTATTAAATCAAATTTAAAACCATTTAAATACCAAGCACCTTACCCTGTACCTTGTACTTTTGGTAGGATGCAGTACTTGTCTGTGTGTGACTGAGTCTCTGAATCTGCATTTGAACTACTAGGATGTAGCAGCCACAGTTTTTCTCCATACCAAGTTCTGTTGTGCTTTATATATCGACTCAGTCGCACACAAATATACAGGAGTTATATACCAAATAATCAGCACCGTCTATTGGTGCATCCTAGTCATGTGACGATTTTTAGCTTAAATCCCGCTACGTGGACTATGGAGTCTAGATGTATGATCATGTAAAAATTTTACAGGTCAAATTTGTACGTGTCAAAATCTTACAAAGTGGCTTTGTATCACAGTTAAAAAAAAACCTTTGGAATGGAAGGAGTTAAGCACTGAAGAGCCAGAAAAATATCACTGTCTTGCTGAATGAATGAGAGACACAATACCAGCTTAGTTATATTTCGTTAAGTACAGTAAGAGCTTCAGAAGTAAAATAAAAATCAACAGCAGTTATCGTTCCTGCTGCTGGTTTACCCATGAAACATATGCATTTAATTACAGTTGCATGCCAGTGTACTGAGAAAATGAGCTGATATGAAAGGGTTAAACAGTTAATGGTTAGCCACCACAAGCCACAAAAAAGACATGTAAATATCATTATACATAAATCAGAGTTTGGTATGCAGAGCATTACGTATTAATCAACAATACAGACCAAAAAAGAATGACTTGTCTCCTATACATTGATTTCTTTGTAAGCTACAGTACCTTACAATATTTTTGTTTGGGATACGGTAAAGTATAGAGAGATGCCAAATTGTATTCCCTGGCTCCAGTGTGCCGAGCGCAGTGTGACCAAAAATATTCTGAGGATACATAAAGCACTCAGTCATTCAGTGCACTACTCCCTGTCACATCTAATGATACTCTTCTAGATCTAATGATACTCTACCGGCTTCCCACAGCCACTTTATTCATTTCCATTAAAAAAAAAAAAATCTAATTTTATACCATGTCTTGTATACACAGTATGAAAGCCGCCAGGTTACGTACAGTATTGCATGATTGGTACGTGGAAGCCAGACAGCATGCAATTAGGTCTACTCCTACAAAGTCCATTTTTATACTCAAATAATGTCATCATTATTAGTTGAAAAAGAACATATGTAGACATAGGGGTCAATCCTATTAATTGCAAAGGGTGTGAGGTGCTGTTCCAAAAGCGTTTAAATGCCGGCAACAACACAGATGTTAAAATGAAGAGTGATAAACCACCAACCAATCAGTACTTACTGTAACTGTCAAATTTCTCGACCACTACGCTCTACACAAGATCTGCGTCTCTCTTCTGCACGGATCACTAGCTCCCATTCATTATTACAGGACTTTTATCGGGCTGCTCCCATCCTATGGAATGCCCTTCCACGCACATTAAGACTCTCCACCAGTCTCCAAACTTTCAAGTGTTCCCTGAAAACTCACCTCTTCAGGCAAGCCTATCATATTTAAGTTCTACATGCATAACCCTCCGAGGCACTTATGTATTATATAGCTTCCCTTCTGGACTTGTAACTGCTATGCTATTACTGGTGCCTGTCCTTATGTTTCCCCCCTATATCCCTATAGATTGTAAGCTAGCAGCAGGGCCCTCCTACCTCCAAGTCTGTCTGTTGTTACCCAGTTTGTCTTATCACTGTCTACTATTGTAAAGCGCAACGGAATCTGCTGCGCTATATAAGAAACTGTAAATAAATAAACTGTAAATAAATATTTCAAACCCAGCCTGTGACATGGATGTTAGGAGCTGATTGGTTGGTCATTTATCACTCTCCATTTTATCACTTTTCAAGCTTAGTACATCTGGCCTTATATCTAGCATCCTTCACAGGCTGAAACTCACTGAAAATTGCTCGCTACCCTATGGGGCAGTCAGCACTTTTGTGTAAATTTGGGCCACCTTAAAGTGCGGCCACTGCCATGAAGATTCGCACCCAAGAATTCATTGTGGCAAATAGATCGACTTCATGGTCTGAATTTGAGAATGATCAGTAAGATTTCCCACAATAATTGGAATCTAGTATGTGAGGGCTGACATTTTATATTTTGAGAAATTGTTAGGTGTGTTTATCTGCTAGAGCAAGGGGGGCCCCAGACATATACTGCCGACTGACGTCACTGTGGCGGGAGCTGCTGTGTCTGAGCATGCACAGCCAGCAGCTCCCCCAGGCCACTAGAGTGCTCTGTTTTGCAGTTTGTACTGATGTAGACATGCAGCTGCCTTGTTTTCTAAAATAAAAAAAATTGGACCCTTGGGGGAGGTAAGGGTGTGGATTTAGGCACCGGCAAGCACGACTGATGTATGAGGGGGCAGTAATGCATGTGACAGAGGCAGTGTAATAGAGGGAATTCACTGTTAATAGGATTATCGTGCCGTCTTTCCCATAATGCAGTTGTGCATAATGAGGGCAGGTCTTTAATTAATCAGCTTTGAAGTGTTTCAAACTCCCCTGCTCCTCCAGCCTTTACCCTTTACAGAATCCTCGTCCTGTCTCACTGAGGCAAGAGGAGAAAGGTTGTTTATTATTGATATAAAACTCCTGTCAACTTGACCTGGGCAGACTCTGGTGTCAAATGCATAAACATTGATTCAAATTATTTAACTTTATTAAAAGGATTCTGCTCAGGTTAGGTTAAGTGGACATAATTACATTCAATTCTTAATTTGTTGTCTCTTAACCAGGGCCATAACAAGGGTGGTGTGACACATCGCTGCAGGGTAGGGGGGTGGACTGTTGCCGGCACGTATTAATTATCTGTTATAATTACCTTCACTGTAGCTTACCTCTTTATAGCCCGGCATCTCCTGACTACCCCTGTCTGCTTTCCCCACCTGTCCCGTCACTAATACTTATACAACATTCTCTGTGTCGCAAATAGCATTCAAAAGTCTAGTTCAGCACTACTTTTTACGCCATCTTGTCTTTGGATACAAGATGGAACCTAGCTTCAGAATAATAGAGTGCTGACCAAAACACCAAGGTTAGAGCATGCCACATGGCTCATAACTGCACATTTATTACACTGCTCCCAATCTTAGGGGGTTATTTTGGTTCACTCTTTCTGACAAGTTCCTTCTTAGATGGACAAAACAATGGGCCTTATTTTGGTTCATTCTTTCTGACAAAATCCTTCTTAGATGGGCAAAACCATGTGCATTGCAGGTGGGGCAGATGTAACATGTGCAGAGAGAATTAGATTTGGGTGGGGTTTTACTTCAAAGTGAGATCTATATTGCAGTGTAAAAATAAAGCAGTCAGTATTTTCCCTGCACAGAAACAAAATTACTCACCCAAATCTAATTCTCTCTGCACATGTTACATCTGCCCCCCCTGCAGTGCACATGGTTTTGTCCATCTAAGAAGGATTTTGTCAGAAATAATGAACCAAAATAAGGCCCCATGTGCCCTGCAGTTGGGGTAGATGTTACTTGTGCAGATAGAATAAGATTTGAGTGAGTTATTTTGTTTCTGTGCAGGGAAAATACTGACTACTTTATTTTTACACTGCAATATAGATCTTACTTTGCAGTAAAACCCCACCCAAATCAAACTCTCTCTGCACAAGTAACATCTACCCCACCTGCAGTGCACATGGTTTTGTCCATCTAAGAAGGAACTTGTCAGAAAGAGTGAACCAAAATAACCCCCATAGTCTTTGTACAGACAAAAATGTAGTTATGAAAACAACTATTTCATAAAGATTAGTGGAAGGATTCAAATGAACGAAAAATAACATGCTTATATTTAAAAACATGATGGATGTATGCACCCCTACTACTGAGGTAATCTTAATCATACTGGCTATGCAATATAGATTATGGCATGACATTTTTTTTTTCAAAAAGTTTTCATTAAGGCACTGTATGTTATACAATAAAACAGTTTATACAAACAAGTATTTTGTACAGATTCATTAATATAAATCGATAAATCGTGACATTAATTTATACAGAATTAATATAATTCAGATATAAATTGTTGATGAGTGATAAAAAAATCAGTGTTGAATCAGAGAATTACATTACATTGACATTATATTTGCATAACTTTCTGACTATCCACCCCACCCCCACCCCCACCCCCCTGCACGTTGCTTCTCCCCCAAGCCGCAGCTCCAGCCAGGGCCCTGATATGCTGCCCCCCCCCCCCACCCCCACCTCCCTACTGCTTTAGGATCCATCCTGTGGTGTTGTGTAGGGAAGTTGGCCTGTTGAGCCCTTCTACTGCTACCTGTGATCAGCATGATCAAGATGGCGCTGCTAATGGCTGTCTAGGAACTGTGCCACTCAGCCATATGTACCCCAGTGTCTCCCCTGTCTCGTACATGCATAGCCACCTATAGCTGTACTGTCTCTGTTTATTTGTTACCTACCTGTCTTTGCAATGACCAATGGTGCCGCTGATGGCTGCCTAGGCACTGTGCAGCTCAGAGAATATATTTTCCCTGTGTCTATAACTGTACTGTCTCTGCTTATATTGTTACCTACCTGACTGCTGCAACTACCAAGTGGCGCCGCGGACAGCTGCCTAGGCGCTGTACAGCTCAGCAAATATATGTTCCCTGTGTCTTCCCTGTACATGTCCAGCACCCTCCCCAGGGTACACTAGGGTATACCTGTATGTGTTATGTATATCTGTACTGTCACTGTTTAACTGTTATCTCACTGGCTGTTGCACAGCAATCCAAATCTAATTCCTAGTATACGCAAGTATACCTGGCCAATAAAGCCAATTCTGATTCTGATGAGGTAAAATTTGTTATCACAGGTGATGAACATAGTCATATATAGAAATTTAGAGCAGTATGGACTCTCACAAGCACTATGTGACGAACGTAGAGGAACGTAGTAGTATAATATTGTATATATCCTGTAATTTTATATTTGTCGAACTGTACTATAGCATAAAGTACAACAACTAAACAATAAGAAAAATAATAGACAATAACTTAAAATAAAATACTGTCTCTCTCTACACCCGCAAGGGACACCCCCATCCCAACCTTGGTTAGTTAATACATTCAGGCTAGCTCTGAATCAATATATATGGGAGGGTCGTTGGCCACTATACGTAGCAAGTACAAGATGTCATTTTCAAACTCTGGGCAATTTGTCATCTCATATCTATAGAAAATGAGCCAATATAACTTTCCCAGATTGTAAAGAATTTGGTTGGGATGTTGTAACATCCGCAGCCCATTATCGCGCCCCTTCGCCGGCCACCGCATTTTTAATAACGGCATATGCTGTTACATATGCGGTTAGTAACGCAAGGGACAGCTCTTGCAATGTGGTGCCGGCACTGGGCTTCCGGGTCTGTGACCCAGGAGTCCATCTGCGCATGCGCAGAGTGACACACCAGCCGCAGGGCATGCTGGGAGGGTTCCATGACGGCTCAAACAGCTCTGCGGTAAGAAGCCCATAGGCTTCTGCAGGGAATCGCCAGCTTTTGCTGGCGATTCCCTCCGTAGCTCTGCCACTGCGGAGGGGGGATAGAGCATACAGAAATGCGGTAAAAACCCCGATAACGGGGTTTTTACCGCATTTCTGTCTTAGAGAATCGCCCCCTCTGTCACTTTTATATTTCTTATTAAGACTGACTTCAATCCATTGTGAATAGATGTCGGAGGAAGTGGAGATTTCCATTCTTGTAAGATTGTCTTCCTGGCTTCCGCACTAATAGCCAAAATAATAGCGGTCCCAACTTTCACTGCAACTATCATAAAATATAACACCAACACCTTCATAATTTGGAAATTTAGATAACCACTGGGGGACATCCCTTGAATGATCCACATTGATCCTAAAGTATTGGTAGTAAAGGGAGATGGCTTTTTGTAGTATTGGTGGCTTGGTTAACCATACATCTATTGAGTAAATGTAGTGTTGGGGTTGCAGGAAGGCTAGAGGGTATACTGCTAAAGTGTTACATTTTATGATAGCTGCAGTTAAAGTTTGGAACCGATGTGTGTCTGTTACAAGCTGCAGCCGCAGCGTGTTCCTGTTTTTGTTTGTTTGTACCCGCTTGCCAGGGTTTTGGAGAACCTGGTATCGGGGTCCCTTGACCCCTCTTCAAGGGGGGGGGGGATACTGTTACGATCCGCCTCCAGCGGATCGGTGTAAATGTGCAGTTTTTCATATTCTGTTTGCAGTTTGTATGTTTTCCCTGGATCTGTACTCCGGGTTTTGTGGATCCAGCTTTCTCAGTTTCTTCCATCCCCTGCTGCTTGGGTGTGGCTGCATGCAAGGTGATTTAGTGAGGTTCTCAGCATGCAGTCACTGCCGGTTATAGCTTACTGATAGCTTTGTGTATCCTGCCGTGTATTCCCTCTATGTTGTGCTCCAGAGTCTTCCCGGTCCCAGCACCTTGTGTACAGCGTCCTGTGTGCCAGCTTTGTTTGTGCCTCAGTCTGCGTGTACCTGGTCCTTGGTCACCTCAGTCCGCAGTACCTGCTTCATCCAGCCTGCAGTGTCCTAGCCTGAACCTGCTATCAGCATTCGTTGCAGATAAGTCAGGGGTGCACCCTGCCAGTTACCCTTGTGCTTTGCAGTATTGTATTCATTATATTCCATCGTTGAGCATTGTTGCCATTTATATTTTGTTATATTCCATCATTGAGCATTGTTGCCATTGCATTTGTATTTATTACAAATGTTTGTCCCTGCATGTCCCGTGTTTGTCCCTGCATTTCTGGTGTGAATGGGGTATAAGAGGTTCACTAACTAATTCTCCTTGAGCTGAGGATAACTCAGGTAATGTTATATTTAGGAGTAGGCCTGTATGTTTTATTGGATCAAAAGGTAAGTCAATGCTCAAGTTAGTATAGAATATTTCAAACTGGAATTATATCAGTGGTGTTGATGAGTAGACTGTCACTCGAATGGTCTTTGATAATGTAAGGTCTTTTATATTTTGTTTTTGAAAATGAAGCTAATAGTTTTACAGCCTTATTCCCCCATCTATAAAATTGGTGTTTAGTATAAAGAATAAATGGCATCACATTTTAGAGTTTAGTAGCTGAAGAAAATCACATAACATGTAAACATGATCACATTATATTTGGTTATAAAAGTTCACAATTCTACAAATATCAGTGTTTTGTACTCAGCAGAAATGTTATTGACAATTGTGGTGAAAAGGGTATACAAATTCAGAACCATATTGTCTATGATAAAAAGCTTTAAAAAAACAAATTATTAAAAAAAATATAAGCACACAGTGACAATAAATCAACAATATTGCAAATAATTCTACAAAAGGTACTGCTGGAGAAACAAACTTTCTAAACTTTTAGGCTGATTATTTCAGATTCTATGGCTGTTACTGAGAAGAAAATACTATTAGGCCCAAATTCCATCCTTGCCTATAATTTGACATTAGACCCCTAATTTTGTAACATTTAATAGGTCCCAGCACTCATATAATATATAGAAGTGGGCTCTGGTGTTCACTTTCCAAGCTACACATGTTGCTGCAGCAGGGGATATGATCAAAGGCGTAACTACCATAGGTGCAAGGGATGCAGCTGCTATGGGGCCCAGAGCTGAAGGGGGCCCATCTTTACTGTATAAATTATATTTTCTATATACATTTATCGCCAATATTTGATATATAGGGGCCCTTACAAATTTTTGCTATGGGGCCTGTGAATATCTAGTTACGCCCCTGGATATGATACAGTAATTGTAAACTAAAGCTGGCTGATCATTCCAAAACAGGTCGCCACTTAGCAGTCAGCTTTCATTCACAGACATGAGCAGCACTGAAGCTGTTTACGTGGAACAATATGCTATTACCCCTGAGACTAACTCATTAGATATATTGGGGTACTACATTACTAAGATGAGAACTCTATTGAAGATTCTACTTATTATTTATGGTACTTGTTTAGTTTCCCGGCGGCCGATATATCGGATGCGATATTGGCCGATATATCAGCCGGTCCGATGCGATTTTTTTACCTGTTCATAACCCCACTATCCACTACGCATGGAGTTGATTTTATAGTGTGGCGAGCGCAGTAATCCGCATCCCATCGCGGGGCTCGCTACGCTCAACACGCTTCGGGCTCGGTGGCTCGCTGCGCTCTCCACACTATATAAAATCCACTCCATGCATAGTGGATAGTGGGGTTATGAACAGGTAAAAAATCGCATCAGATCGGCCGATATATCGACCGATATCGCATCCGATATATCGGCCGCCGTGAAACTAAACAAGTACCTTATTTATTTAGCACCTTCTAGAAGATAATAGATAGAATCAGATTGGTTGCTATGGGCAACATGCTATCTTCAATAAAACTCCCATCTTACTAAATGTATATATAATATAAATACTGTATATACAATATATGATAAAAAGAAGAGTACCACTCTTCTTGGCATTTAAGTAAAGGCAGACCTTCACAGGTAACTTGATGTATCAATGTTTCGGTTTATTTAGAAGCTTTGTCAGGATCAATCCCTAACAAAGTATGAGCTGAGTGTTGCTGGTCATCTCCAAATAATGAGGTGGCAAATTATCTGAGACCCTTTTCATTTAATACTTATTGCAGCCATGTCTATTGGTATGGTGTAAACACCACAGACCAGTGGTTCCCAGGATGAGTGCATCAGGGCACTTGCAGTACTAATTATTGGCAGAGTGTCTATAAATGCGTGCAGTGTGGTTGTTAGACGACACACTTAGAAGATATAACCAACTTGAGGTTTATTCAAGTGACAGGCTTGCAAAGTATAACAGTACTTTGGTAGTTAACTTCAGGCAGTATACAACTGATTGCATGGGAATCACAGTTTCTGGTGTTACTTAGCTGTAGCGTTTAGCTTGTGCAGGGTTGATGGCAATTAACTGGTTTACGCTGCGGTATCTCTCCCAGTCGTCGCTGCTGCCAATGATGATGGATGTCCCTGTGCAAAGGTCACGCTTGTAACGGGATTACAGCGGGGCTCTGTCTTGTGCGCTCCGGTGCACGTGGAGCTACAAACAGCATGGAGGATGTCACACACGCTCTGAGGCACACTATCACGCGGGGACTTCCTTACAGGAAAGGAAACGCTGCCAGCAGGGTCAGGGGTCTCTGCCCTGCTATACGCTTAAGCGAGCTGTCACTCAGGGTGACGTCTAACTACAGTGGCTGCAAGGGGACAAGGCAGTCTGTTAGGCTGCACACCAAACCAGTGTATGGAGACAGACGCCGGGCGCTGCATTCTAACACTCCCCCTCGCTCAAGGCTGTCTTCGGCTACATAAAAGAACTCAATACATTACTTTGTCCTTTTGTAATACCTGTAACCGAAAATCTGGTTAGAGAGAAAAGACATTCAGAACATCAAAACTTCAAATCAACATTTTGAACTTAGACAAGTCCACAGTCCTTCACGAACTTAATAAGCAAGTTTGTCGACAGTCCTTTTGTAATCTTGATGCTTTTGTCAATTGGTGTATTTACTGACTTGGAGTCCGCCATCCCATACTTCAAGATTGTTGCCTCGATGTACATTTGTTGGTCGACTGTGACTGTTCCCTTTTGCAAGTTTTGAACAATTCTCATTCCCAACAAATGATTGGCTGGACCTAAGTCTTTCAACTTGAATCTCTGTTTTAGTTGATCTCACACACTTGTGATGTGATCTTCGTGACCTGCTATAAGTATATCATCCACATAGACTGCTATGATGAACAACTTTTCTCCCAGAGTTTTGTGATAAAGGCAGTGGTCAGTCTCTGATCTAATAAAATTCATTTCAAGTAGTACTGTGTCCAATTTTATGTACCAGCAACGACCACTCTGCTTTAGGCCGTATATGGATTTCTTCAGAAGACACACCTTCTCTGTCTGAAGTTCATCCTCATTATAGTGATCTGGTGTTTCCATATAGATTTCTTCAAGTAACTCTCCATTTAGGAATGCTGAGTCGAAGTCTAGTTGATATAGCAGTAAGTCTTGTAAGGTGGCGACTGCAATTACTAATCTTAGAGTGTTGTACCTCGCAACAGGTGAGTATATCTCCCCATAGTCAATTCCGGATCTCTGTGTGTATCCCTTAGCAACAAGACGGGCTTTGTAACGGGCAACTTCTCCGTCTGAATTTAACTTCTTGCAGAAGACCCACTTGTTCTTGACTGTCTTGCGGTTGCTTGGCCTATCTACTATGGTCCAAGTATCATTCTCTTTCAGTGCTGATAGCTCTGTATCTATTGCAGATTTCCATTTCGCCCAATCACTGCACGCTTTCGCTTCTCGAATACTCTGAGGTTCACTGAAGGCAATATTCACATATTCTTCCTCATATCTTCTGGCTGGTATGCCCTTGTTCCTTCTTACGGAAGCTCTGTTCGTTGGTTCGCTTCCCTCTTCAGTATTTTCTGTTTCAGGTATGCTTTCTATTTCACACACCTCTACTAGTGCTTGCTTTTCTTGCTCTTTGGCTTTTGTGGGTGATGCTGTTTCTTGAAATATCACATCTCTTGATTTTAGAAGACGTCTGTTCTCTGCATCCCAGAGTCTGTACCCTTTACTCTCCTCACAATAGCCTAGCAATATGCACTGTCTTGATTTCGGGTCAAGTTTCTTCCTTTTCTCCTTTGGTATATGCGCATAAGCTCTGCTCCCAAAGACACGGAGATGACTGATGTCTGGCTTCTTCCCAGACCAGGCCTCCAAGGGGGTTTTTCCCTTCACGGCCACTGTGGGTGTTCTGTTTTTCAGGTATACTGCGGTAGATACAGCTTCTGCCCAAAAACTCTTCTCCAGGCCAGCATCGTTCACCATCGCTCGTGCTCTTTCAACGATTGTTCGATTCGCCCTTTCACTTATGCCATTCTGTTCAGGCGTATAGGCCATCGTCAGCTGATGCTTTATGCCATGCCTTTTTAGAAAGTCGGTTAGCTCTTCATTTTCGTACTCTCCCCCATTGTCGGATCTCAGGACCTTTAGCTTTAGGCCCGTCTGAGTTTCCACTAGGTTCTTGTACTCCACAATTTTCTTGACCACCTCACTTTTCTTCCTTATGAAGTATACGTGTGTCATTCTTGTGGCGTCATCAATGAGAGTCATGAAGTACTTGTAACCACTGGTTGACTCCTCTTCCATTGGTCCGCACACATCTGTGTGCACCAGAGCTAATTGTGTTTCTGCTCTGCCTGCTGACTTGGGAAATGGGTTGCGGGTCTGCTTGCCTTTTATGCAACTCTCGCACACAGGTCTTCCGGTGTCTTTCACTGTGATTCCTGTTGCCATCCCATCAGCTAATTTCTGGACATTATCATATCCTAAGTGTCCCAAACGCCTGTGCCAGAGTTCCATCGACTCATTTTCAGCAGAGGCTGCCAAAGCTACATATTCATCTGTGTCTAGGACGTATAGTTGGTTGCATCGGGTTGCTGAAGCAATTACAGTCCCTTTTTCATTTTGCACCATACACCTGCCCTTTGCAAACTGGACTCTGTAGCCTTTTGCCTCGAGTACGCTGATAGCGATGAGGTTACTTCCCAATTCTTGTACATATAGGACGTCTTGGATATCTGTGACTACTGTCTGTCCCTCAATTCTTAGTCTCACTGTGATTGTCCCAACATTTGAAGCAGTAAGGACCTTTTCACCAATCCCGGTAACTGTTGTGGGTGTACACTGTGTTAAAGAATTGAACCACTCCTTGTTGCAGCTGAAGTGTCTAGAGGCTCCCGAGTCCATGTACCAGAGATCCCTCCTTGGCTTGTCTGTTACATTCAGTGCTGACTCGTTCTTCTTGTCATGCCGCTTGTGCATGCCACTAGTGTTCTTCATCCTGCATTCTGAAGCCTTGTGCCCTACTTTGTGGCACACATAACATTTGAATGTGCATTTCTTGGGTTTTGCACCCTTTGCTACTAAGGCAGAACCCTCAGCTATGGCATCCTTGTGGATTCTCTCTTGGAACTGTAGTAGCTTGGCTCTCACAACTTCAGTTGTAAGCTTGGTTTCATTTGACTCTAGTGCGACAACTAGGAAGTCAAATTCTTCTGTCAAGTTCTGCAGCATTACCATCGCCACTTCTTCCTCATCCACTTTTGCTCCTACACATGCCAATTGCTGAGCTATCGATAGTATCTTATCAATGCAATCGTTCATGTCCTTGCATGCATTGCGTCTCAGACTTATTCTTCTCATTAAGCCTTTATTTTCATAAGCACCTTGTAGAGTTGTCCACATGTCCTTAGCGGACTCCTTCCCACAGATAGTAGAATAAACATGCTGCTCCACAGCCAGGCCTATTGTGCCAATGGCCTTGTCTACCTCTTCTGGGTTTGGACTATCTCCTGGGGCTATTGTGACTTTCCATAGCTTCTCCCTTTTAAGCTGCATTTCCATAGCGAACTTCCATGTAGTATAATTCTCTGAGCCTTTAAGTTTTGGAAAGTTCATGCTATGCCCTGTACTGTGCATTCTCGTTAACTCTTCCACAAATGACAATTTAGAAATAATTCCTTTGTGTTCTTTTATGTACTGCGCTAGCACTTGGTCTTTAGGGGGTTAATCTTCGCGCATGTGACGTGCTGGGCCCATAACCTATTGGCAGAGTGTCTATAAATACGTGCAGTGTGGTTGTTAGACGACACACTTAGAAGATATAACCAACTTGAGGTTTATTCAAGTGACAGGCTTGCAAAGTATAACAGTACTTTGGTAGTTAACTTCAGGCAGTATACAACTGATTGCATGGGAATCACAGTTTCTGGTGTTACTTAGCTGTAGCGTTTAGCTTGTGCAGGGTTGATGGCAATTAACTGGTTTACGCTGCGGTATCTCTCCCAGTCGTCGCTGCTGCCAATGATGATGGATGTCCCTGTGCAAAGGTCACGCTTGTAACGGGATTACAGCGGGGCTCTGTCTTGTGCGCTCCGGTGCACGTGGAGCTACAAACAGCATGGAGGATGTCACACACGCTCTGAGGCACACTATCACGCGGGGACTTCCTTACAGGAAAGGAAACGCTGCCAGCAGGGTCAGGGGTCTCTGCCCTGCTATACGCTTAAGCGAGCTGTCACTCAGGGTGACGTCTAACTACAGTGGCTGCAAGGGGACAAGGCAGTCTGTTAGGCTGCACACCAAACCAGTGTATGGAGACAGACGCCGGGCGCTGCATTCTAACACTAATATGGACAAACAGAAGCATAACTCTATTCCCCAGCATACTATGGAACCTAAGGATGACAGGTAAGCACAAATTATTAATTTATTCATTTTTGCTTAATTTGTCAATAAGATACTTTGGCTAAATGTTCCATGAAAAAATGATTAGACTTTAGTGCCCCGTGATTCAAGAAAGTTTCGGAACCACAGCTGTACCACAAATGGCAAATATTGACACATTATTACATATACATATACTGTAATACTGGTAAAATAGACTTTGGCAGTAAGAAAATAGATTTGAAACAAATGCACATTATATTGCTTCAGTCACATCTATACCAAGTCTGTAGTTTTTACCAATAACTACCAGTAGCCAGGCTATCATGTTCCCCTCAAACAGCTCCCCTATT
Source organism: Crinia signifera (assembly GCF_055691185.1). NCBI lineage: Eukaryota > Metazoa > Chordata > Amphibia > Anura > Myobatrachidae > Crinia > Crinia signifera. The sequence continues at coordinate 258,423,681 of NC_139221.1, read as the reverse complement.
TCTTAAAAATATTTTGTAATTATTAGCTATACTCAGTTGCAGTGGCGGATCCTGAGGTGAGGCTGCATGAAAGATAAAAATTCAAATAGGGGGAAAACACCAACTGCCAGTGAGTCAATTTGGAATAGCAGTTGGTGGCAGTTGTTGAACCTCTCCTATTTGAATTTTGAACTGTGCTCCAGCCCTCCCTCTGGAGCCTCCCCTGCTCAGTTGCATCCAGGAGCACAACTGTAAAGTAAAGCATTTGGCTGTCTGTGATGCTGTAGCCCACTTAATAATAACCAATCATCTTCATTATAGGCCCCAACCTTCAGACAGTATAGAACTAATGCAACTATGATGACTGTCATCTTCCCTCCACCCTGGTCACTGCTTCCCATGCTAGAGTACAGGACTTTGCCCGTGCTGCACCACTTCAGTGGAATGTACTCCCTCGCTCCATTAGACTCTCCCCGACCTTGCAAAGCTTCAAACGGGCACTGAAAACTCACCTTTTCATCAAAGCGTACCCTTTCACTGCGTGAACTAGCTGGTTCTCTGACCCCTTGCCTGTTTATATCCTGCTATCAAGCCACCACCCACTTGCTTGCACCTCTTGTAATCTGTCTGTCTCCCCTTCCTACTAGATTGTAAGCTCCTCCGAGCAGGGCCCTCTTCCCTCCTGTTGTCAAAGCCCGCTTCTCTTCACATTTCACTCACAGCTCTCCTATACTCAAACACTCAGTGACCATCTTCGTCTGCATACTCATCTCCATCATTGACCTCAAGCCTCTAGTTGTATGTTTATTGAGTCCTCACTACTTATATTTAAGCTGTAATGTGTATTGAACTGTGGCGCTCTTTATTTGTACTCTATTTTTGCTTTTTATTCAATGCTATGCCAAGTTTTGTCTCCCTATATTGTTCCTTTGTACGGCGCTGCGAAACACTTGTGGCGCCTTATAAATAAAATTATAATAATAATAATAATAACTAAAGATTCAATACTTTATCGAAAAAAATACAGCAACCAATGCACTTATATTTATATTACTTGGACTTGCACCTAAGGAACTGTTTTTCTAACTTTTGAGACAGCACCATAAGAAACCGCTTGCATGGGATCAAACCACTTTTATAAAATGAATGATACATTTCTTTTATTTTTTTTTACAAAAATTGTTTTTAAATAAAGCATATATTGGAGCGAAAGATGGATTTCTGGATTTTTTTATTTCAATTATTTGTTTAATTAAAGAGTGTATATATCAGGTTGGACACTAGTGAATTCATTTTGGGCAGATCTGCTATGATTAATAAGTATAATTCTGTCGCCTTTGGAAAAAATTTGTGATATCACATCTTCATTTTTACTTAATACAGTAATACTGTTTGCATGAAAAATATGGTCCTGCCTCTAAACTTTTTTATTGCATTTTTAATTTCAAATTTTGAAAGCTTTAAAGTAGCGGCTGGCAGTCTGTCATTTCACACACGGCATCCAAATGGGCTTTGTTTCATAATTTTATGGTAGCGTCCAAGCCAGAAAGGAATATTTTAGTTATGGGGACAGGGAGGTAATGCAAAGAAATGTTTTCAGACGAATCCTTGCAAATACATGCAAGAGAGTGAAGACAGTGTTTTAACTACCTTACTGTCTATACTAGAAGAGGATTAACACCTTAAATAGCCATGGAAAGTTTGAATCAAACCAACACCTTCAAACTGAAGCCTTTCACTTGTTCCATGGCTGCACAGAAATGCAGTCTTTCAATACATTTCATTAATTCAAATTTTTTTTAATATCATTTTCTCTTCCTGTACTTTTTTATTTTGATCTGTCTAAATAAATAACAAACATGCCGTATTTCCACCAAATGTACATATTTATACAGCGCAGCCAGCAACAGCTTGTTACCATGCCATGGTTTGCTTCATGGAAACTGTGCCTGGATACTTTGTCACTTGTGTTTGTAAAATATGCTTTCTGTCTCATCTCAGGTCATTAATTATACCTGCACAAAGGTGCAGTTTGGTGCCTTATTTCAATATTTAGCAGGATGAAAGTTAAGACAGTTGCTTGTTGTCTGATTTGGAAAATACAATTATTAGACATATCTTTTTAAATGAAGAAATTTATATATAAACTTTAAAATAAAGAATGTATTTAAATAACTTTATGCAGGTTAAGTATCCCGTATCCAAAATGCTCAGGTCCAGAAACATATTGGATAATGGATTAATCCATATTGTGGAATATTTTTATATTTGAATGAGGTATCTTGCATTTATGTTGTACAAACACATCAAGCACATGAAATACAGACACGTGTATTTTATTTGTGCATGAAACAAGGTTTTAAAACATGAAACAAAGTTTGTGTTCTATCTCAGGCACTGAATTTGAATGCTAAGCAATCATTTTCTTGCACATATTTAGTGCCAGTTACATAGCATGTCCCCAGTAGTGCCAGTTATATATCATGTCCCCAGTAGTGCCAGTTATATATCATGTCCCCAGTAGTGCCAGTTACATAGCATGTCCCCAGTAGTGCCAGTTACATAGCATGTCCCCAGAAAGGCCAGTTACATACAGTAGCATGTCCCCCGTAGTGCCAGTTATATATCATGTCCCCAGCAGTGCCAGTTACAGATGTAACTGGAGACTATGGTTTTCAGTATAATTTGGATAACGGATAAGGGATTCTAAACCTGTATTTAGTATTTATACAATTCACAATTTCCCATTAAAAAATTACAAGTCTTTGAAGGATTTACTTGCGTATGTGCGTAGTGGTAGTTTTTGCAAAAGTTTTTGTTGATTTCTCTATAAACATCCATTTACTTTTCCTCCATCAGTTATTGGAGTGCATGGGCATCTTAGGGTGGGGTGTGCCTCCACGTATAGAAGCTCATTTTTCATCTTGGGGGTAAATGCAAATGCTGTAACTTTTCATGTATATTATCCAAGCCAGTTTTACTTATAAATACAAGATCACATACTTATACCATATATTAAAATATGCTTATCCCTGTGAGTGCCAACATCTCTGTGAGAGATGTTCAAAATATCCGTTAAAAATGCCAGCATCGCTCACATTTGTTATATAAAACAAATAATGTTGTGTAAAATAAGATTATATTTCCTATGTAAGGTAAACATTACAGGTCACTATGATGAATAAAAATGTTTGCTTGGCAATTTTTACACCTATTTTGACTTATTCACTTGGCACTCAATGCATTAAACATCACAGGAAAAAAACAGGGATTGTATTTTTTTCTACTTTTTCAATTTTTTTTATTTGATTTTGTTTTGTTTCCCTAAAGAAGATAGTAAACTACCATCACATACACTTCAGTAGCTCTCTCCTGTTGTCAGTTGTATGGGGCATCCCAGGGTACGTAAGATGATAAATATTGCATGGTGGTTTTCATGGTACTTGGTATACTCCAGTCTCTGAGATCATATGCATTTTTTATTGTAGCTAGGTAGTTTTCACTTATGATAATAATCAGTCTCTAAAGGTGCCCATACACGCACCGATTTTCCCAGTGCGATGTGTGCTATGAGATGCAGCATCTCATCACACAGTACAGAAAGTATGTGCTGCACATACTTTTTGTACTGTCTTTTGATCGCATTGCATGCACAACGCATGCAATGCGATGAAATGCGATGCGATTTAACACAAAACACACTGCAAAATCGGTGCGTGTATGGGCACCTTAAGATCATAACAGTGGTCTTTAGGTATTCCTTGTTATAATCCTAAAGTATTTATCACAAGTATCCTGTGTAACCATAAGATGTCGGGGAAACTTGATTAGATATAGTCACTGTTAACAGTTCTTCAGTGTGTAGCATTCTGTGGGCAAAATCTGTAGACAGAACGATCATCTAAATATACCCCAATGGGTAGGAAGGTCTATGTGATATACTCCTCTGTCATACAAATTTCCCACTCAGTGTAACATAAGCTCCCCCTGTCTCTCCACCTCAGAAACAACATGCGCATTCTCAGGTGTAGTCAGACACTATGACATAACTAGATAGGTAAGATGGTTAGATTGTTACCAGGAGGTGGCCTTGATGGTGTATCTACATAGTTGTGTTGTCATAGTGTCTGACTGCACCTGATACTGTGCATGTTGATGTTTCGTTTCTGAGGTGGAGAGACTGGGTGTACATCTACTTAAGTGCAGTGGTGTAGCTAGGTGCCACAGTGCCCGGAGCAAGGGTATGTCCCCCCCCCCGCAAGCGATTTGTAGTAGGCGGGGCACTTGTGCGGTGAAAAAGGGGCATGGCCTAACATTATACCACACACCGTAATGTCCATTGCACAATTTAGCGAACTTTGTAATACCCATTACACATAAAGCCACATGCTGTAATGCCAATTACACATAAGGCCACACATGATGCCCATTACATACTAGAGAACAAATTGTAATGCCCATTACATAGTATATAACAAACCGTAATGCACATTACACATTTGACACATAAGTACCACTTACCTACATGCTCATTGCTAGGAACTTCATGGTCGATTCCAGGGGCTTCATGCTTGATGCCAAGGGGCTTCCTGCTCGTTGCCAAGGGGGACTGAAATAGCTTGTTGCCATGGGGGACTGAAATAGCTTGTTGCCATGGGGGACTGAAATAGCTTGTTGCCAAGGGGGACTGAAATAGCTTGTTGCCAAGGGGGACTGAAATAGCTCATTGCCAAGGGGGACTGAAATTGCTCATTGCCAAGGGGGGCTGAAATAGCTAGTTGCCAAGGGGGACTAAATATGGTTGTTGCCAAGGGGGAGTAAAATAGCTCGTTGCCAAGGGGGACTAAAATAGCTTGTTGCCAAGGGGGATGAAATAGCCCATTGCCAAGGGGGACTGCAGCCTACCCCCCCTGTCCGCTCCCCGCAGTGCCTGGCTGAGCTGCCCTGTCCACCGCTATTTTCAATGAAGTCTCCCGCTAGCAAATAGGTGCCTGCAGTCCAGCAGCCACCAATGCTGCTTCTGATTGGCTGCAGTCCAGGGAGTAACTTAGTTAAAAATAGTGGAGGACAGGGCAGCTCAGCTGGACACAGCGGGGAGCAGGTGGAGGAGCAGGGGAGCGGGCGATCAGGGCGGGGGAGCCCGTGGCAAAGTTTGCGGTGCATGGCTCTGGTGCCCTGTGATCTTTCGGTGCCCAGAGCTCGTGCTCTGCGCCGGCTCTGCCCTCCCTACTCCCCTACTCGTTACCTTGAAAAAGCTGCTGATAGCAGCAAAATGCGTTTGTTCCAGGCATACAGCCATCTCTTCTACTTACACTGCCACTCCGGACATCACCCAAAGTGACCTGAAGTGCTTTTTACCATAGATGGGACAACTTAAGCCCTTTTAAAGCCCCCCAATCTCCATCAAGGCACGGCACCATATTTTTGGAGGAAAGCAACCTCTTTAAAGACCTGCCTCAGAGATTAAGTGGACACCCACATTGCTTCAGATATTCCAACTAGTTGGGAGGTATGCCACCCCCACCATCCATCTGGAGGACGCACCCCAAGGGAAACCACAAAATACATCCAAACCAACATTTTTTGGGCCAAAAAGTAGGACTGAGCACTCCAAAAAGGTGACTTTACAAACTCATTGCTGGTCTGGGCAGAAGCTGGTTCTGGTATGAAATCCAGTTTAGTGTGGACTGGCAGAACTATTGTACATGTGTGTGTTTGGCCATTGTCCATAGGCCATAATGGGTAATGCCAGGAACAACCAATAGAAACCTATGTGAGTTGTTAGTGCAATTTAAATGGGGGGTTACTGCAGATACAGTATATCCATTATTATTATCTTGTGATCATATTTATGTGTTCTGGTGCCCATCTTTGTATAATCAACTATGGTTGTGAACAGGGCTACCACAAGCCATTGCAATGCCCCCATATCTGTATGCACCCTGCATACAGATATGGGGCCACTTAGAGCACCAGGAGGCTGTGCTGGTCATTACCCTGCTCTCTATGTTGTTGTCAGACTGGCCCATCACCCCAGTGCGGCTCTGGGGTCTACTGAATGGGGATGCCACGCAAGACAACAGAGAGGGCCTGATTCAGACTTGTTTGCTAGGCTGCATGTAATCGCAGCCTGGCGAACAGGTAAACGCCACCAGCCCCCTCGTCTTGTGATGCATATCTATCACCATAGCTATTTTGAATGACAGAAACTATTACATTTGTAGTACATCTATGACATTAAATTAATTATTGTTCCTACTGTTGCCTATTCCCTAAAATAGATTATTACAATATTGACACTATATTTAAATATTATTTTTCATTATGGGGTTACTGTGTTCAAAGATTTTTACTCTGTCCATAATTACAATAAATCACCAATGTTCTAAGGCCCTGATTCTGGATTGCTCTTTAAGCTGATTCCCCTTGGTACCATGCATGCGGATAATACGAAAGCACATCCCCATGATTTTTCTTGTCTTCGCAAATAGAAGACAGTGGGAACTGACTTTTATTTGCATGTGGCTAGCCGAAGACGGGGCTGGCATGCATCGGCCGTCTGCGTAGCCATGGGAATGCCTAGTGTTTTCATAGCATTGCCCATAAAATGCTGGGCTTTCCCATGGGCGATCCCTGGCCACACCTACGTATGCCCCTGTCCCGCCGCACCCCGATGTTTTCAATTGGATCGACGACTATGCAAGTCACCAAAGCCACTTGCAAAGGAGAGCTGCACATGTGAATAATAGACCTAAAAAGCCCTAGGTACCACACAAAGACGGGGCATGCATGCACCGGCATGCATCGGATGTCTGTTTACCCATGGGAATGCCCAGTGTTTTCTTGGTGACGCCCATAAAATGCTGGGCATTCCCATGGGCGATTCCCATCCACGCCTACGTATGCCCCCATCCCGCCACACCCCGATGTTTGTGAACGGATCAGTGACTATGCAAGTCACCGAAGCCATTTGCAAAGGAGAGCTGCACATGCAAATAATAGACCTAAAAAGCCCTAAGTACCATACAAAAAAGTTACCAGTACTCAAAGGGATTTCTGTGGACAGGTTATGTCTTCCTAGTCTATAAAGTAGTTGAAATGGAATTGTCTAGTGATACATGTTCGCGGCAGGAGTTTTAAACTATACGAGAAAGGAATATCCTGCTTCTGGAAAGTGTCACGATTTGGGGCTTGGGATTACATGGGAGAGAGTTAGGTACTGGCTTGTCAAAGGGCTGGAAACAGGGTTGTTGAATATAGATTTTCTTCATAGATTATTTCTGACTATTGTGAGAACTGCCTCTGATGGACAGTGCTGGTACTGGAACCAGACTGTGACCGGTAAAGCTGATATAGGTGGCCAGAATAGAACCAGTTGTGCTTGTACAGAAGCTGTACAGGAATCGATAGTGCTGATCATGAATTCAGGCTGGAGCCAGCAGTGCTGATACAGGAACCGGTACTGTTCATAGGGGAATTGGGCTGGAACCAGTAATAATGGTAAAGAAACTTGGCTGGCTGGAATAGTGCTAGTACAGGAGCCAAGCTGGAAACAGTCATGTTAGTAGAGGGATGTGGCATAGAGTGCAACGTTGTCCAGGCAACTACAGTAGTTGCTGCATCCATTTCTCATTAAATCCACCTGGCTGCGCCAGGATTGGTGGAAGGTATCAGCTGAGCAAAGGTTGGACTCTAATTGGTGGATAAGCGATCAGCTATTAGGTACCAATATGTCCAGTGTCTGGACCCAGTGGAAATGCTGCCAGAACTCTGAAACCACTGAGCAGCCCCTCAAAGAGCCCCCGCAGAGACCTGCTGAAGATTGCGACTGCCACCAGAATAAAGCAGTGCAGCATAAAGCCTGATGAAAAGTAAGGTTGTAGCACTTAGTGTGATCGGGTAGCGTCAGGAAAAAAGCACTATAATGCTTAGCTTTATCCATTTACATTTAGTAACTAGGAAGAGCAACCTGTATCAGAGCATTTCAACATGCACAGAAATAAACTAGCATGCTGAGAGTTAGAGCAATACAATAGTCACAGGTCCCAACCAACTTGTACCACGGCTTCTAAATCATCAGCCAGCTGCAGAAACTCGTCCTTACATGAAACACATTTTCTTTCAATTGTCCTATGATTTATGTTCATGTTTCAGTTTTTCAGATTTGTAACACATATATTTATTTGTTTTACTTGTGTTCAGCATAAGTTACAGTATTTTGCTTTGATTTCTACCCTCGGGGGAGTTTGAATTGTTTTATTGTGTACTACATGCAGTTACATGTGCATATATGTTTATCTGCCCTCTAACCACTGATTTGACATATTTGTTACATTGCATAGAATATGAGCATTATATATATTATTTTTAGCATTTTAATTTATGAAATAGTTACATTGTTTCTACCTTGTTACTATGCCGTCCAAATACTAGTCGAAGCATGAGTTAGCGGGTTTAGGGACAGATGTATCAAGCTTCGAAAAGTGATAAAATGGAGAGTGATAAACAACCAGCCAATCCGCTCCTACCTGTCGTGTCACAGGCTGGGTTTCAAAAATGATAGGTAGGAGCTGATTGGCTGGTTGTTTATCACTCTCCATTTTATCACTTTGCAAGGCTTAGTACATCTCGCCCTCAAATAATGGTCAATATACCTTCAAGCATTGGCAGATAGTCAAAATACGAACATGTTCAAAATGCAGACGTTCATTATTGCTGACATGGTCAAAATGCTGACACGGTCCAAATGCCGACATTTAAAATGTTGACATGTCAAAAAGTCAACGTATTTTTTGTGTCTATGTCAACATACAGTGGGTGGACATGGACACCGTAGAAGGGTTCCACCGCCCTTGGCAGGGTGCCTTGCTGTGCTATTAGAATCTTACTCTATGCTCACTTGGATTGTGAATAAGGACGAGTCGGTTTCAAAGACAAAATCATGAAAAACTTTTTTTAACATGTCAACATGTTAAATGTAGGCATTTGGATCGTGTCGGCATTTGGACCATGTCGGCATGATGAATTTCGGCATTTTGAACTTGTCAGTATTTTAACTGCCGGTAAATTAACTGCATCCCGTTTAAACTCCAGGAGCACTGTCTGCTACGCCAACTAAACTTCATAACCTACTTGAATGTATAGTATTGTAACTGCTAAAATCAGCATCACAGTTCCTCCAGCTTTGCTACCAGTTTAACTGGGAACAAAAAAAAATTCATAATAGTCCATGGAAAAAAATGCAAAACAGAAATCCAATCCACTTCCCAAAACATTATTAGCTCTCTTTAGAAATCTAATAAGACCGAGCTGGCTCGCCACTTTCACACCAGCTCTGGCCACCACAAACCGGAAAACCAACTTCCATCCATAAACTATACATATGCTTTACCCATTAGTCTGTTACATTAACCTGGATGCCAAGACTCAGTACATTAGACCATATTTACAAAAAAAAAAAAAAAATATTTAATATCGGTTATTAATTTGCATTCAGCATCCTGTCTGAAACATTATATGAAGGGGAAACTGAATTCTAACAACATAATAGCTTTGAGGAGGAACAAGAATAAAGGTTGTAAGCACTAATTCTCTGCGGCAAACTTAAAAGTGGATTCTTTTTACATGTCTGAAAATTATACCTAATTACACAGCGCTTGGTAGCAAACGTGAAAAAAAATCAGCCATAAAAAAAAAAATATTCACCCATAAATGAATGTATTCAGTTAATATATTGTTTAAAGGTTAATCTCACACAGCTTATCTATCTTTAGGAAAGCTTTCCAAAATGACATAATAGGAAGATCTTTGTATAACAAGTAGGGTTATTAGAGACAGGGTGTACCCTTCTTCTTAAAACAGGAGCGGATCATTAATACGCCTCAAGTCAGAAACCAATTAGCTATGATATAAAGACAGTAATTTAGTGCTTGGCAGCCTTTACGTAAATGACAACAATTTTACTGGAAAAAAAAAATGTCAACTTTGAAAGTAAAGTGTGTCTCACTGTTTCCAAAACACCATCTGACAGATTCAAGTGTACAGTGCTGGAAGTGGCTGGGTAGCATCTGACTGAAACTAGCTCCAGATTACCTGTCAGGACTAATTCCAGTACATAACATTATTACCTACAATTTTAGAAAGTGTTAAATATTGTCTTGGCAAAAGTTTAAATGAACATAACATGAGAAGTATACAGTGGCGTAAGTTTGTCCCAGTTGCAACATTTTGTTTCCCCCCACCCCCACCCCCCCCCCCCCAAACACACACACACACACACACACACACACACATCATACCTTATATAAATATATATGCATGTATATGTGTGTGTGTGTGTGAGTGAGAGAGATATTTGCAAAAATTATGTTTAGAATAAAGAGAGTGATGTCTATTGTCCTGCTATGAGGGGTAATCAGCCACAGAAGCTTTCAATTAACTGATTCAAGCATGCAGGGGAGGAGAGGTGCCCCCTTGTGAGCAGGAGCCCGTGGCAGATGACTCCATTGCCTCCCAGAGTTATGCCTTTTGGGAGTATAGTTTAATGGAGCAGGGTGTTAAAGATGTTTGTAAGAACTGTGAAAGTATAAGAAACATTGGGCCTGATTCACAGCCTTACAAACATGTAAACGCTACTCCACACCCTCCCCAACACCCAAATCCTCTCACTAGCATGCGAGGGGATGTGTATATTAACACATCCCCATTCCCCTCGCATGCAGCCACAAAGGAGGAGAAATCATTCCATGATTGCTCACACACTCACTAATTCAGATCCTCACTCGCTGGGTGCTGGTTGTTTGCAAGGAGTATCCTGGAGTGGAGAAGTGGTATTGGAGCAAAGAGAGATCTTGAAACCCAGGTAGTTGGAATTCAGGGAATCCTGAGAATGGTGGAGTAGGTCTGGTCCGGGACTGGAATTTTGCTGTAGGTAAGTCCAGTGGGTTGGCAAATGCCAAAGAGAGGCTGGTCTTGCCACAGTCAATCTGAGAGACTGGATTCCCAATATGGTATACCTTTAATCTAAGAAAATATCATACTAAAGCTGCTATTATCATTGCTTTTCAAAATGTTGAATTTTTTTATATATAGTTTATTAAGCGTGTTTATAATTGGATAAATGTTTTTGATTTATATCCCATGGTGTTCAATAGAATTTATTCCTCCATAACTTAGCGCTGTGTCACCACATTTGCTTGCTTTTATCGTACATATACATGTCCATCTATATATTTATTACATTTGTAATGTGCTCACAATTGGAGAAATGTAGCAAACCTTCTGAAGAGAAGAGGTAGAAAAGTTGCCCATAGCAAGCAATTAGCTTCCTGATGGTGTGCGATATACTGATTAAAAGGCTGTAGACATTTGGGGGTAGGGCAGAGGGGGCAATGGGTAGCATTCTTAAAAATGGGAATGTGTCTTCTGATGCAGCTTTACTGACCTTGGCGAAGGTGAGTAGGTGGCCCTTCTGGGTACACTAAAGGCGTCCATACACCAGAACGACATTGGACTCAAATGCACAAATCTTAATGGGTCATGTGATGGATTGTGTGCACATCGTGCGTAATGTTGCTACGATGTGTGGACCCGCTGGGCGTGAGGTCAGCCCTTAGATCAGACGTGCTGCACTTCTGATCCTTTGGCTCTCATTGTGGTCGTGTGGTCGTATTGTGCAGGGCTGCCTGTAGGAATTTTGGGTCCTAGGACTGATTTGCAGTCCGGGTCCCTCTGGGCCCCCCCCCATCCCCCCATCCCCCCACCAACCCCCCCTCCCCACCCCCCCCCCTCCCTTCACTTACCGCCTGACTCCTGCCACTGGTCCCGAAGCACAGGTTTCTTCAATGCAGGACGCCGGTGGCCAATTAAAATGCAACACTGGCTGGTGAGCCAATCAGAGCTCGTGAACCGGCAGCCACTCTGATTAGCTAATGACACACAAGCTCTGATTTGCTCAAAAGCCGGTGCAGCATTTTAGTTGGCCTCCGGCGTTCTGCATTGAAGAAGCAGGCAGCACAGCAGAGGCAGTTGGGGGGTCTGGGTTGCGGTGGGCAAAATGAGCTGCCCTTCCAGTGGCTGGGGCCTGGGACAGCTGTACCCACAGCACCCCCCTGTCGGCGGCCCTGGTAAGCTGATTGTAAGTCCTTATAAGCACATACGATCGCTTGTTCAACCGCTTCACTCTGACAACCCCTGCTTTATTGCATCAATACTTTTCATGAAAAACCAAAGAGAGAATGTGCAAATTCTTTATTCAGCAATTCCAAAGGGATATAGACTAGGAAGCTGGGTGTAAAAATAACATCTTTCCACCCAGTAATTAAGAAACTGGCACCTATAAATTGCAGGTTCTAGCCCCAAATAAAAATGCAAAAAATACTTATTTTGTATCAGAAATGTAGTTACAGCTCAAAGAAATAATAGCCTGAACCATTCTCCTCATTTCCTGTTATCGTCTCTCTATATAATTTTCAAATTATAGGTTTACGTCAAGAGAATAATTAAGTCAAGTATATCTTTCTTTAGAGCAGTCTGTTTCTGTGCACCAATTATGGAGAATGAGGATATATAAAATGTCTGGATTTTTAACTTGCTATAGGAAGATGATATACAGTAATATTGCCAGATACATTTTATAATAATGCATCAAACATACAGTACATACCCCTGTTAGACTGCATTACACAACCAAATCCACTGAGAATTAGTAGATGTGAGGGGCACAACACAAAAACACAAACACTAAATGATAACTTAAAGTGGATTAAAATGAACAAAAAAAACAAAAAATTACATTTTATTTAATAGGTTCATCTTTGCCTTCCTAAAACAGAGTTTTGTGCACCCTCTAGGGGCTTTCATTGCCATGAAAAGTAAAAATAGAAAAAAAATTTTTACCTTCAGGTGATTTTTATTTATATGAGATTTCAGTGATGTTCAGCTTTCTGCTATTATGTTATCAGATAAAGTTGTTACCTTTTGTTGCCATGGGACACACTGTAATTAAAAATGGCGGCTGTGCTCTGTCCACTGGATGCCTTGTGTTTCATATAAAGTAAACAATCTTTCCTGATGATATATACATATATCTGAAAAGCACAAGAGGCAGTTAAGGCCCCCATGCATTAGGCAAACTTATCCATAGGAATGCATTAGGCAAACTTATCCATAGGACAAGTCGGCCCAGAATTCCCTTGAGCCCCCTGGCAACTCCCCGAGAGAGCTCACTAAGATTTGGCACTTGATGTGCCTATTCAAAAGACTGGGCAGCATCTGATTGACTGAGAGACATTTGTCAGACAATCAGCGGTCTCCTAGTCTTTAAATTCTCCCTGCCACACCCCACTCTCAATCCGCTGCACCCTGATCACTGCCCGCTGCACCCCAAACCACATTGGATGAAAAGGGAGTCATATTGGCCCTTACCAAATTGAAATGACATATCTGGCATATCGCTCTTTCTTAGCACCCACAATATGACACTGACGGCTACACATAGGATTTATCTTATGTGCAGCCTGTCCGACCTCCGACTCTGATACGAACGGATGTCATACACTTGCGATTTGGGCCAGTTTCACAAGATTTCTAGGCCCAATCCGCCGGAATCAGGTGAAATCAGGCCCAATCGGACAGGCTGCACATAAGATAAATCTTATGTGCAACCATCAGCAGCACATTGTGGGTGCTAAGATAGAGCACCATGAGGCAGATGTATTAAGCCTTAACAAGAGATAAATGCAAGTGTGATAAGGAGAGATAAACATCCAGCCAATCAGCTCCTTACTGACTTTTTTCAAACACACCTGTAACATGGCAGTTAGCAGGTGATTGGCTGGGCGTTTATCTCTCCTTATCACACTTGCATTTATCTCTTGTTAAAGGCTTAATACATCTGCCCCTATGCCAGATATGTTATTCCATTTTGGCATGGAACAACGTATCGGGCCAATATGACTCCCTTGTGTACCCACCTTTAGTGATTACTAAGTACCCCTAGTGACACTCACCAACTGTCCATGTTATATGCAAATAAATATTGTGTCTAGAGTTGTACTGTAGAAGAATATTGCTGCCACCACATGGTTCCTTTACCATAAAGTAAAATTGATCCTACTTCTTGGCAATGTGGCAATGTATTGCAGTGTTCTTTGCTGCTTGCTCTATTTCAGTTCTTTCAGACTGCTTTCTATTTAACAGGCCACTGGGCAATTAATGGATAGCTCAATTCACCACAGGAGAGTCTCTGCATTGATTAAAGTTTGACTTTTAACCTCATGGTCATAGGAACTGTTCTAACATTTGGGACCATGGGAAGCATGGGACTGTGTTGGTGCCGCTGACAGGGGAGAATGGGATAACAGTGGCAGTGTAGATGGTGGGGGAGCATGGGACGCCGCCCGTACTACTAAATGAAAAAAAAAGCTTCAAAAGGTTGCAGGGGATTTCCTACTGGGCCTTGGGGCCGCCCAAACAGCCAGCACCATAGAAATTGCATGGGACTGCACACTGGATCAGAATTGTAAATAAATGACATTCGATTTGACACTTTTACGTGATTTATCAGCCCGATGTATAGGGGCCTACATGTCTTGCCTAAGAGAGACTCTCAACACTACAATCCATTCTGAAAGCAGCTGTGAGGCTGATTTTCTTTCCTAGACATTTATTGTCTGCTGATCTGCTCTGACCATTCCTCCATTGGTTACCTGTATTTACTGTATTCAATATAAAATACATTTACTTATACACAAGACAATTAACCAAACTACACCAACATACATTGAAATGAATGGTGAATTGTATTTTGTATTCTTTCGATGGCGTATGCGTTCATATTACTGAATACGGATATGCCTGGGAAAAGAATACGAATGTCCAGATACTGGCCTTTTATAAATTCGGAAATAGGTTCTGTGATTCATTTCAAGAACGAGATTAAGAAAAAAAATGGGAAACAACATAAAAAATGGTAAAAATTACTACACTTGAAATTAGAAATTAGTTTTGTTTTTTTAATTTCCACTTTATTTTACATTTTTTATAAACATACATCATACAGTAGGTATTTTGTCTCGCATGGTTATTTCTTTAGCTTTTAGGTACATTCTGCCTCTTATATTTTCATCAAACAAATGCTGAGAGGGAGGGAGCATATAGATAGTAAACAAAATTAGGATCAACAATGGAGACTGGGTTGTACAAGGAGAGGAGAGTATTAAAGCCTCCCTTTTTCATAGCATGCTGTGCTACACCGTCATCCGTCCACTATATTTAGTTATCATCTCTATTCTGAATCCACTAGTGTTGTGCTATTATTATTTTTATTTTTTTTCCTTAGTGTTTTAGTGCCTTTAACTGTGTCTATTTCTTTCTTTTTTATTTTTCCTAAAATAAATCTTAGTGTTGTGTCAATTCTTTAATTTATATTATGTTATGTAGTTTTATATTAATGTGCTTCTTTTTACTCTATTTTGATTATCTACCTTTATATTTCTTTATCGTGGATATATTATTAATAAATTAGAAATTAGTTGACTAGACTGGTAATGCAATGTAATGCAAACTGCAATAGTCTTCAATATTTTGTAGTCTTTCATTAGTTGAAAGTAGACATCCGGAATGTCATCACTAATTCATCTTTGGCTTTTTTTTACCTTATATAACTGGTTGTTGAAAAAGCATGTTCACTCTCTACACTAAGTAAACTTCACCATGCTCAAATCTTCAGTTGCGTCATCAACTGCTGATTCAGCTATGCATCTCTTCAAACTCATCCATACACAACTTCAAATTTCAAGACAATTTTCTGTAGTCATCCATACTGTATGTAAACTCAGACCAGATCCAACCTTCAGAATTTGTTTTGGCCATGTAGGTAATATCTTTTTCAGTAACAGAGGTCTATTTATGTGCTTTTAGCATTTTTCTGTCACGTACCAGACAAAGTTGGGTTTTGGGCTGTTGCCAAAATACAAATTTCCAAAAGTGGCACTTTGAAATGCAGGAATAAAGTTTTTGTGGTTTTTACACTAACACACTACTACAGTAATTACGGATGGTACGGTAATTGTACTGTACAGCTTTAGTCATCTATTTGCAGCTATTAAGCACCAGACAACATTGCACCAAGCTCACAAATACAATCTCACAAATGTACTTCAAATTTGAAGTGGTGTCCACAAAAAAAGGTTCATTTTTAAAAAGTCTGTTGTTATTATTATTATTATTATTATTATTATTATTATTATTATTATTGTTACTATTGTTGTCTGTAGGTGACAATGTTTCGGGGACTAACCCCTTTATCAAGGTGCAGGAACAACGTTGTTCCTGCACCTTGACAAAGGGGCTAGTCCCCGAAACGTTGGAGATTTACTAATACAGTTTTTGAAAACCCACTGAGTGCTGCAGTTTGTTTGTACTTGGATACAACTACACTATATATATATATATATATATATATATATATATATATATATATATATATATATATGGTTTAAGAAGCAGCATTTGGCAAAAAAGAACCACTTGGCCCGTCTGGCCTTTCCATTTTTTCTTTAAACCTTTAGGTTACCTCAACCCTATTTGATCAGTTCTTTGTCTTATTGTTTGTATTCATTTGCTGCTATTAAGCCCAAAGACAGTCCACAAATAAAATGATGCAGATAGAGTTGTACTTTTTCATACCTCCCAACATGACCCTCTCCAAGAGGGACAAAATGCTGTATTTCTGGACTTCCATCTCAATTAATGATTGTCATCACCTGTTTTAAACAGGTTTATTGATAAGAAAGGTGTCTCATCACAGGTGATGGTGATCATAAATGAAGAGGGGAGTCCAGAAACAGACCGTTGTGTCCCTCCTGGAGAGGGTCGTGTTGGAAGGTATGCTTTTTGGTGCAATAAAAGTATGTTTATTACAATGTGTGAACATACAGTTGAGGAGATAAAAGTAATATTATGATCATTTAAATACTATGGATAAAGGGGCAGAGTGCTACAAAGGAAACCTGAGTATTTAGATATTAAGCCCAGAGAAAGTCATGCATTTGAGGGATAAAATGTGTAATTACCTTCTTGTTGTTTTCACTGTGCTGCAGTTTGTCAGCCTTATTGACCAAATCAGAACACCAGTGAAGGCCTTTGTTTTAAAGGAAAGGTAGGTGTGGTTGGCCTATAAATTTTAATGAAGGAGAAATAAGGGGTATTTAATGGTGCTGCAGGCGGATGCCAGATAATGGGCAGTGACTTGGCAGTTGGTTAGAAAGTTACAGGGATGTGAACATCATATTCATAATACTCTGCTATAGTTATTGTCATTAAAATCAAATTAAACATTAGTGAAGAAGTTTGGAATCAGTGTGTCAATACAAGGCTACCTTACCACATTACTAACTTTGGTGAGAGAAAATCCGAATACATAGTTGGGAATTTCAGTGCAATAAACTAGTGACGTAGGCTAAGGGGGGTATTCAACTGTCGGAACGTATCGGCAGTTGGAATACAGTTTCCGGTCGAATCAAAAGTAACTCCACAGCCGTAATTCAATGTTCCAGCTGACGAGTGTCGGAAAGTCTGCGGATCAGCGAAAATGACTGCAGTTTGTGAAAAAAGGCCATTATTTCAACAATCCGTGGCCGTTTCCAACAAAACAGATCTGACTTTTTAAAAAGTCTGATCTGACACCCTTCAATGATGTTATTAAGGGCAGCATTGAATAGGTGATTGCTAATATTTCCCCTGTCGGAAAATAACGCAACAGATTGAATACCCATCTAAATGTGTGTAGAAAGTGAAATGGCTATAAAACGATCAGATCAATGCCGTAAATGAATGTATATTTGCTAAGGCAGATATACAACAAAATTTGACAGAAACACTGGTAACATGTTATATAAGAAAAGGGTAAGCTAGAATTATAAAGAGACAGAAAGTACTAAAGATAGTTCCATACACGTCATCAGTAAGCCTGAGCCGCTAGGGAGGCCAGGAAACTGAAGAGGAATACCCTATGCATGGTCCCCTTATGTCTAGATCTCAGCTATAAAACTATGTACAGGACACAATATATCTTAGCTGATTATTTAATACCACAAGTTTCCTGTTTAACAAGGAAAATATTGATATGTTAACATTTGCTGCACGAAAGTCAAAAAATTAATTATGTGGTCAGAATGAAGAGCTTGGTAGCATCTGCTTCCAGTGTTTACTCTCTCAGCTCCCACATTCCTGCTCCAGTTTTTTGACAATTAACTCCTGCGTGAGGGGGTAGACCAATAAAAGACCATTACTTTTAATCCATGTTCATGCCACACAAATGTTTTGTATTATGTGTGTGACATAAAGCTAGCCTAATTAATTCAAGTCTGCTACCATAAAAACTAAAGAAAACGAAATATCTAATAATTAATTTTATATGGGGAAGTTATTTATCTTGTAAATGGTACACCCATTGTGTGACTTATCCATTGTTTGCATGATCTGGCATTCATTTATTTGTCTAAAAATCTACAGTCAACACTCAAGCTGCTTATATGGATGTTGAGTTTTCCGAAAGCTACTCTGTGGAGGTTTTTCAATTCTAGAATTTAATGTCAGGGACCTCTCTATATCCCTGACTTTTGTGGTAGGACCATAGGTGTGCGCACATAGAGTGTTAGGGGTGCACAGGCACCCCCTAATACTGTGCCCACTCAACCTTATGAACATCTCCCTGCCGCTAACAATACCTTTTACCAAAGACTTTTGCTTTTTAGAACTGTATTCCATTAACTGCACCCATCAATTAATTATGTGTGTTTTGCATTGTTAATTGTACTAGCCCATTGTCATATCACTACATACCAGTGTCATATAAGTCTTTAACTTTATTTGCATGTACTGTCACACAGAGTAAGAGAGATTTTTTATATTGTAGTGAGTGCCAATAGATGTGGTAAACACGCCTGATTGGCAGTGTTAGACACACCCAATGGGCATTGTTAGACACACCCAATGGGCGGCGTTAGACATGCCCAATAGGTGGTACAAGGCACACCCCTTTGACAGTGCACCCCCTAATAAAATGTGCTGCGCACGCCTATGGGTAGGACTCAGCGCTCTAACTATCATTAGGAGTGCAGTAATTCAACACATTTGGCTACTACCACCTGTGATCATACAACAAGGGCTCACAGGTACCCAACCCCTTTATAACAATTCCATACAAGGCTGTTTGATATCCACATCCACATAGTCGGGGATAATCTGACCCAACTTTAGCAATTTATCATAGTATATTAATTATATTCACAATGGCACAGACTCAGCACCCCAGAAATAAAATCTATGGTTCCTTACATTTACAATAAAAAAGTTCCTGTTTTAATTTTTAATTATAATATGAAAGTTTATTTGTTTTTTAATGCTGCCACCATCTTAATGCTACTATTAATTGCAGCTGGGAGATTTGTTCGCAAATTGTCAGAAGAGGATATACGGTATCTTGATTGAATGTGACTGTCTGTTATCTGCTTATGGGCCTAATTCAGACCTGATCGCAAAGCTGCTTTTTTAGCAAATGGACAAAACCATGCTGCACTGCAGGTAGGGCAGATGTAACATGTGCAGAGTTAGATTTGGGTGGGGTGTGTTCAAACTGAAATCTAAATTGAGTTAAAAATAAAGCAGCCAGTATTTACCCTGCACATAAACAAAATAACTCACCCAAATCTAACTCTCTCTGCACGTTACATCCGCCCCAACTGTAATGCAACATGTTTTGTCCATTTGCTACAAAAGCAGCATTACGATCACCTCTGAATTGCTAGCTATTTTGCTAGTATTTTATTGACTAGAAATAGCATAAGATGGGATGAGTAGACCTTCAGCAAGTTTAATCAGTTATCATTTAGATCAGGCATGTCCAACCTGCGGCCCTCCAGATGTTGTGAAACTACACATCCCAGCATGCCTTGCCATAATATTGCTATTAGGGAATGCTAAAACTATTGCAAGGCATGAGGGATGTGTAGTTTCACAACAGCTGGAGGGCCGCAGGTTGGACATGCCTGATTTAGGTCATGGGTCTTCAACCTGTGGCCCTCCAGATTTTGTGAAACTACATGTTCCAACATGCATTGCCACATTTTTTCCTATAAGAGCATGCCAAAACTGTCAGGGCATGCTGGGACATGTAGTTCCACAACATCTGGAGGGCCACAGTTTGAAGACCCATGATTTAGATGCTTACACATTATAAATGAGTCTGGATCAATAAAGTTATTGAACAGTGGGCTTAACTCAGCTCCACTTGTAGTTTTGCAAAGTTTAGCAAAACTACAACTGCTGGTGGTATCATGTTGGGGACCATTGGTTGCAATGCTGTTATGTGAGCACTTCAATATGCAGTGACGCACTCGCATCTTGAAGATAGCTCCCTGGAGGCGCAGCCTAGTTGAAAAGCCGGTTTCGGGATGCAGCTGCCATGGCCCATCCCGCAAACACTCCTGGGTTGATCGAACAGTGCCCCTCATTACAGAGTTGTCACCCTTGCAGAGCTGCATTGCATCCCCATTGCTGCTTCATCATCCCTTAGTCTGCGGTTACATTTTTTGCAATGCAAGAGAGGTTTAGGGGTCGCAAATTCACAAAAACAGCAGAATTGTGATTTTTGCAAATCTGCAATCGTTACTGAATTAGGCCCGAGATCTTTAAGCTTCTGATTAAATCAATAAAATCTGCACTGTAATTGGTTCATGTCCAGTGGCGGCTCCTACCTCAGTGTAGGAGGGAGACTGCTGCTGGCCACGATGCCACCCCCTCCATCTGCTGCTGCTGGTCCCTGCCATGGTCGCAGGACAGGCGCATGCACAGTATTGTCCTTGGTACTGTGCATGCACTGGGTCCCAGCTTCTACGGGATTCTTTGGTTTCAGCCTATAGAAGCTAAATCATGGTTCCAGCGCCTGTACACTGCAGATGACTGGCACCAGGACGGTGCATGCACAGTATCGGCCTTGGTATTGCACATGCGCAGACCCCAGATTCTATGGGCTGCAGCAGTAGCAGCCCATAGAGGCATCCCTTAGGGAAGGAACACCCCCCAATGGGACTGCCTTGAGTGACTGGCAGATCGGACTTCCAATAGGAAGTCACTGCCAGTCACAGCGATGCCAGTGCAGTCTCACAGACTGTATCTGGCTTCACTTATTCAGAGCACAGTGGCGGATTTTAGTCCTGCAGCCCATAGGTAAAAACCATCACTGTTCATCTCTGTAACAAAGGAATTTTAAACATACAATCGCTATGGTTGTCTTCCATTGAATTGATGCCTAAAAGGGCGTATCAGCAGAGGAGCTGTCGTGTTCATGCTAGAACCGCTTTCTCATGTAGGGAGTGTTATCCTAGTACTCAGCCAACATGACATACGCTGCTTGTGTAAATAATTAAAAAAATAAAACTTCCCTTCAGCTGAACATTATGCAGCAAATTGAATTTGTAATAAAAAGTGCTTCTGAAGTTTGAAATATCTCATGTTTATTTAATATTTAAAATCCAAGGGAATAACTTCAGAAGCAAAAGATGACATTTCACAGAATATACAGTATGTAAACTGCTTTTAAGACGCCGGATGGTAATGCATTTTCCATATTACAGGCATTAGTATGTTGGGAACTTTGTAAGAACATTTCAGGAGTTTTATTCTAGATGGCCCAAAACAAATATTTGACATCATTTATAGTGGTTCATGCAGCTTTCCTGAATAAGTCATCTTAAAAAGAGGAATATATTTGTAACATCTCACGGAGCATGGCTGAGTGGATCACTGAACCCTGACTTCCACCAATAACAGAGCATACGTTATATTGCCAAGCTCAGAGTATCAGAGTGTATCTCGGGTCACATTAGCCAGACACTCTGAATACAGATACATTTTACAATGTTCCCTAGACCACCACCCTGGCAGAATGTTTCTACCCCATTGTTATGGGCTAGATATTAGATGTGTCCCAGTGATGGACTGGGTAATGAAGGGCTCATCTGGGGTGTACATTAGTAGGGGCCCATGTGTAGGAGTGTGGCCAGCTGTCACAGAGGCTTGGCTAACCATTAGAGAGAATATGGTCTAGGCCCCATATTAATTCCACCATTCCTCTTAAGGGTAACCTATTCCACCAAGGGTAATCTTAAACAGTGTGCCAAAGATCAGTGGGTAGCGTTTACTTGCTCACTCGGTCTGAATTACCCATTTTGTAACATTGTTACTGTAGTTTCCATTTCTCAGTTATGGCCCCTATACATCAACTGTGGATTTCCGATCCCTTAAAATGGGAGTCAGGGGATTGGGAATATTGCACATGTTAAAAAATCCCAAATCCGCTGAAAATGATTGGGATCGGCAAATCTGTATTTTTAACATGTTTAATTTCTACAAGCAATCATCACTGGTTGCCAATTGGCGAAGGCGGCAGGACAGGGAATCAGGCTGCTGATGTATGGGGGCAATAAGAGATCTAGGCTTGTCCATCAAACAAAATCGGGATTGTACTGTACTAAAATCAAGGACAGCAATTAATTTACCAAGCACACTTGTTGTACCCCCGCGCTTCACAGACCAGCAAGCAACCCTGAAATTCAGGGAGGAGCAATTCAGAGCTCACCAGGGGCCTTATTCAAGCAAACTAAGCAAGTAACTTTGGGGGCTATTCAGACCTGTACGCTGTGGTCTGAATTTGCTCCCCCGCCAGATGGTGGGGGTTTGTGCATGAAAACGCCTTCGGTAAATTTCACACTCACAAGGGCGTTCACTCAATAATGTGCAGACGGGGGCGGACACTGGAGTCCACACAGCATTTTATGAGCATGCCCACAAAAATGGTGGGCGTGCCCATGTAAATGCTGGGCGGACACCTGCGATCGCAGGCGTGTCCATGCCTGCTGGCAGCGGGAGGGATTAAAGTACTGCAAGGGAGAAGATATGTTTACATTTTCTTTGCAGGGTAAATACTGGCTGTTTTTACATGAAGCTCACAAATGTGACACAGCTTTATTTTTGCACTGCCGTGTATATATATATATATATATATATATATATATATATATATATATATATATATATATATATATATATATATACCTTACATCATTTGTGTATGCTATTGGCATGCTGTTCTTATATACAGTTAGACCTTCTTGAATCCCTGTTTTATGAGGACAATTCACTTTGGTATCACTAAGCTTATTTTTCCATAATTCTAATAATTATAATTATAATAATTGATGAACCTACAGTTAATTGTTATCTATAACTTGTTTACTGTATTTTGGTTTGTACAATTTGTGATTTCATGACCTGAGAAAACTATAGTTTCCTAGAGCACTACATACGCTATATATCATATACAAATCAGCAATTATTTGAGAATAGGAGCAACATAGGCTTCCCTAAAGCAGGCCTCAGATGCATCTACCAGTGATTCTGAGTCCTACACAATTCAGGAGACAAAATCGCAGCTATTTAACACAATGTTGATCTGGATTTTATATGGTGTGGGCTTTAGTTTTGCTTTTTAAAGATAGAAATCAGCATTTGTCACCGGGGGTTATAAGTGATACGGTCTATTTGATCATGGTAGCCAGAAGTCATGGTTGACCAATTCCATTTTGTAATAATATTTCAATTTATAGTTTTTGTCGCTTTTGGTGACATTGTACTGTATATAAGATTGTAAACTTACATACATAAATATTATTAGTCCACAATATGTTATATGAACCAGTCACCTGCATTTTGGGTGCAATCACCTTTGACCTGGAAACAATAGGTGACCATACTATATTAGGCACTCCTATGTAGATTTATGAAGCTTGGGGAAGTGATAAAGTGTCTGGTCTTTATCACGGCCAATCAGCTCCTACCTGTCATTTTTCAAACCAAGCCTGTAACTTCACAGTTAGGAGCTAATTGGCTGGGGATAAAGTACCAGCCACATTATCACTTCGCCGAGCTTAATAAATCTGACTCTCCATGTGCAATCTTAGTCACACTGCTATGTTCTACATATTGAATCAACAATATGGGACAGGATCAACCCCTGAATTTAAAGTGATTACTTCTTATATTTCATCCCTTGTGAGAAAATATTTCCCATGCACCCTCCCTTAAACCCCTAATTGTATATACTGTATAGTATACTGTCTTGATCTGGTCTCATTTGACTTGGTTAATATGTATATCTGATAGTGGGTTTAACCTGTGAAGCACTAGTGGGCTCATCTCCACTCCACAAGTTTAGTGAAGAAATGTTGAAGACGAATAGTAAATCAGGCAATACAGAGTTGTGCATATGAAAAGATATACCTTAACGAATGCTTGTTTAAGTACTTATGGGAGACAAACTTTACCTTATGGGGCAAATTCAAGTTATGTATATATTAGGTGGCAATATTAATATATAAATATATGAAGGTGCAAGGCTAATCTTCCTAGCCAGATGTTCATCTTCTGCAAAGCTACTCTGTCAGTCACTTCATTGGTTACCTATATTCTACTGTATTCAATACAAAATAATTTTACTTACACACAAGGCCATAACCCAAACTACACCAACATAATGTACAGTACATGTCTTCATTTATCTCAAAATGTCTTCCAACCTACAGTATTCGCTCCTCACAAGATCTACGTCACTTATCCACACTCATCACTCACTCCCATTCCCTATTGCCGGACTTTCTTTGGGCTGCACCCACTCTGTGAAATGCTCTCACACGCACAATAAGACTCTCCTCCAGTCTCCAAACCTACAAGTGTTCCCTGAAAACTCACCTCTTCAGGCAAGCTAATCAAATTCCAGAAACAGCCACTTAACTTTCCTATCCAATCACATCCCCACTGTACAGGCCACACATATCCTCTCTCTATCTTTTTTACATTTTCCATCCTCCTGACCCCTGGCCAAACTGCTGGGTCACCGTATCGTACAGCACACCAGGAACCGTTGAATTCTGGTGGACTTTATGAAATAAAGAATATCTATCCTTATGTATCAATGCCTATGTCCCTATAAATTATAAGCATGCAAGCAGGGCCCTCATACCTTTGACTGTTTGTAAATACCCAGTTTGTTGTATCACTGCCTCCTATTGAAAAGCACATTGGAATATGCCCCGCTGTATAAGAAACTGTTAATAAATTAAAATAAATAAGGTGGCATTGGTTATACAGTAAGTTAGTGATGAACATTTGTTTTACTCATTTTAATGTCTGTTTTGCATAATTGTACCTTCTGGATGATAATATTTTGAGCTATTGTGTCTATCCGAAGCCGCCCTGGCATGTTTCTTACAGTTTGACATGTAATGTTGTATTTGCCAACTGAAACTTTTGCAAACCTCGATTCATTTCCCTTTACACAAGTTTATTTCCTTTCCCATTTATTGCTCCACAATATGAAAATTCATTTTTTTTAAATTCCACCCAGCTGGACACCCCCTCCAGCTTACAAGGAATAACCATACTCTGACCAACTCTGGTGTGTAATTCTGCTCCTCGCCAGGGGCGTAACTATAGCACCGCAGCCCCCGCCACCGCGGGGGGGCGCTGTGCATGTGGGGGCGCCGGGGGCTGCGGTGCTATAGTTACCCCCCCCCCCCCCCAATCCCCCGCAGACTTACGTATCTTGCTGGTCCAGGCGGCTCCGTTCTTCTGATGAGGACCACAACAAAATGGCCGCCCCCATATAGCAAACAGTTCTCTGAAACTGTCTGCTGTACGGGGGCGGCCATTTTGTGGTGGTCCTCAGCAGATGAACGGACGGAGCCGCCGGGACCAGCGCGATAGGTAAGACTGCGGAGGAGGGGGTTAGCATAGGCGGCGGGGCGACGGGGCGGCCGGGGGGGGGTGCTCGACGGGGCGGCGGCGGGGGGTGGGTATGGGCGCCCCCCCCCTAACGGCGGGGGGGCGCCCAAAACGTAGCTATGCCACTGCTCCTCGCCATTATTTTGCCATATGCCAATTCAATTTGGCAGAAGTCTAGGTAGCCGGCACTGCCAAAGAGCATTTCAGTCTGTGCCTCAACCATTTTGCCCTTTTTAAATGAGGTACATTATTCATTAAAAAAAGGCTACATTTTGTGGCTCTAACAAAACATTGTTGATGTAATTATCATTTCAAGTTAAGTATTAAATAGTTTTATAATGTTGCACTGCAGAGAAAACCCTATAACCTCAAATTAAAAACAGGCATCGACTTGCTGGCTTCTAGCCCATTTTCACAATCGTTCTTTGTCTTTTCTGTGAGGTATACGGTAACAACAGAAAACAGGATGGATGATGTTAAGCAAAGAGAAATTTAAAAGAGTAATTATGGTATTATACAGGGCCATGGGGTGAACTGTTGTAACTAGATACAACTTTTTTTTGTTTTCAAATAAAATCTCATATAACAACATATAAGCCCGGAACGCTACGTTAAGTGAAGTGTCATGTTTCATGGCATAATACTCCAGGTAAATTTAGCAGGCTGGATTCGTTATTTCTGTAAATTTGGGAGAGAAAAAAGACAACTTCTGTCCAAAAATAATAAATTGTCCTAAACATGTTCCTGGTCCAATTGCAATGTACATTGTGATCAAATGAATTCTTATCGTGATCGGAGCCTGCAGCCAATTGCTTGACCAGTTTTTCGCGGTCAACTTAACCAAACATATATCTATGTTTCATGTCAAGTTCTTCATCATTATTTAGCATCAATAGTCATTTGACACTTCCACAGGCTTGTCAAATCTACGAATGTTCCTAGACTTTCTGTTTGAAGCATGGCACATGCTCAATTATGTGCCTATCTGTTGCAGTATCTGATTCTGATGTCACTTCATGTTTGTCATTGCCACACTATGTAATTATCAAATATGCTGGATTTAATTTGTGTGTGTGTGCACTTGGGAAGGGGGATGAAGGGGTAGAGGGGAATTGTGTCATTGTGAAGGTTTGATATTGAAATCTATAGCCATAAAGCATTACATTTGAGAGTACATTTTGTGAACTTGTGTGGCTTAATACTAACATTTATTTTTGGATAAATGGTCGTGTTATTGGAAGAGATAACTCCCAAGTGTTCTATTGAACAGAAGGCTGATGGAAAACAACTTACGTTTTAAATTCTTGCATTTTCCACTATTATAGTACATTTATTTTGGTACTTGTTTCCTAGCACGGCCACCACGATTTCTATCGCGTCGGTCGCGTCGGGTGCATACCAAAACGCACACGACGCGACCGACGCGATGTACCAGATTTCTCCATAGGCTTCAATGTTAAAATAATTTAACATTGAAGTCTATGGAGAAATCGGGTCCATCGCGTCTCCATAGGCTTCAATGTTAAATTATTTTAACATTGAAACTGAGTACATTTAACATAGAAAAAAAAGGTAAATGACCCAATATGGGCCATTTCTCATTGGCTATGGCCCCAGCATGTGTGTAAAAAATAATGGCCCCCCATTGTGCCCGCCACCCCCACGATTGACGCGAACCCGAAGCGTGGCGAGCGCAGCGAGCCCGCGAGGGGCGGCGGTGCGCGTCCTCCGACCTTTTCATTCCCCTACTATCCACGTCGGCGTGGAGTTGAGAATATATAGTGTGGCGAGCGTAGCGAGCCACCGAGCCCGAAGCGTGGCGAGCGGACGCGGATACCTGTCAAGCCCGCGAGGGACGCCCCTCGTGGGCTTGACAGGTATCCGCGTCCCCTTGCGGGGCTCGCTGCGCTCACCACGCTTCGGGCTCGGTGGCTCGCTACGCTCGCCACACTTTATATTCTCAACTCCACGCCGACGTGGATAGTAGGGGAATGAAAAGGTCGGAGGACGCGCACTGCCGCCCCTCGCGGGCTCGCTGCGCTCGCCACGCTTCGGGTTCGCGGCTATCGTGGGGGTGGCGGTCACAATGGGGGGCCATTATTTTGTACACACATATGCCGGGGCCATACCCAATGAGAAATGGCCCATATTGAGCCATTTCCTATTTTTACCTATGTTAAATGCACTAATTTTCAATGTTAAAATATTTTAACATTGAAGCCTATGGACAAATCGGGTCTATCGCATAGGCTTCAATGTTAAAATATTTTAACATTGTAGCCTATGGAGAAATCGGGGGCATCGCGTCAGACGTGCATAGGCTTCAATGTTAAAATATTTTAACATTGAAGCCTATGGGGAAATCGCGGGCATCGTGGGCATCGTGTGCCTTAAAGTTAAGGCACACGATTGTGGCCGTGCTAGGAAACAAGTACCTTTATTTTTTTCTATTCAATAGGATATATTGGTTCTAACTACGCCAGGAGAAAACCAGGTTTTGTAGAGGGGGCATATATATACTGAACACACATATAGGTGATGATTCTAGCACATATCTTGCTTCATACACAAATAGTGAATTTTCACTATTGTTTCACTATGGTGAGAATTCATATTCATACGTCTTTCTGTATATGTTCCAGAGTGTTCAGACCCATTGGAGTAGAGGATTGAAGAAGGGTATGTCACTGGCATGGAGCCTAAATAATAAGCCATTGAAAGAGAACAGCTGGGCCTTATTTTATTTATTTAATAACAGTTTCTTATATAGCACATACATATTCTGCAGCGCTCTACAGAGTATAGTTGATCATTCACATCAATCCCTGCCCCAGTGGAGCTTACAATCTACATGCCTTGGTCATCTCCTTTCAAGACCTCCAGATCTTGCACAAGAAGCTGTGCTCAGTGGGCTGAGAGCTGAAACCCTACCTGTCCACCTCCTCCTGAATGTGGTCCAGGCTGTTCCGACCCACTGATCTCAGCAAGCAATGTGTGGAGGATCTATGCTGCCATCTACAGTTGAACTTTGGACACATGCTGGACTCCTACAGCTGAAAGATCATCTCCCAGTTGATGCTGATGCCTAGGAGTACTGCAAGAGTCTGTGCTAGTTGACCAATATGGTCTATAAGGACCATTTATAGTTTGGTGACAATGATGAATCGTTTTTATATCAATGGAAGATAACTCATTGTTCTTTACCATGAATAACTGCCTATATGCAAAGTGCAGGAGGTATGCACCTTAGCCCTGCATTATATTACTATGTCTGCCATGAACCTAATTGGCCATCAATGGATGCAAACCATCAATGGTTCACCGTAAAATGTTTCATGCCATCATTGTTAACCCACCATTGGCAATTCATATGGGGGGTAGAATGGCAGGTTTTGAGCTGCCATAAAGGAGGAGGTAAAAGGAGCAATGTAAAGGAGGACTAATATGAAGACAAGGGGAACAGAGAGACGGAAAAATAGGGGAGGAGATGTCCTTTATTACGCCTTGAAGAGTGATAAAGTGGAAACCAGCCAATCAGCTACTAACTACCATGGTACAGCCTGTGTTTGAGAAATGACAGTTAGGAGCTGATTGGTTAATACTTTATTTATATACAAAGCTTAGTACATCTTCTCCAAAGAGAGATAAAATTGAAAGCAGAGTGATAGAGGGAGAGAGAGATTGGATAAGAGAGAAAAAAGATAGGTGGAATAGTAAAAGTAAAATAAACAAGCACAACAGCTAGAGACCTGGTAAGAAATAAGTATATTAATATAGAAATAAGTTTATAGTTAGCTTTATAACTTGATTCAAGACAGCCAGATTCAGCTCTAAAGCTAGGTACATATTAGACCAGGCATTCCCAATCACGGTCCTCAAGGCACACCAACAGTGCAGGTTTTGTAGATATCCAGGATTGAGCACAGGTGACTTAATTAGTATCTGAGGGATTCTGATTAAACCATCTGTGCTGAAGCCTGGCTATCACTAAAACCTGCACTGTTGGTGTGCCTTGAGGACCGTGGTTGGGAATGCCTGTATTAGACAATATCCAGTGAGATCATGCACTATGGCAGCCAGAGGGGGTGCTGACATTGGCAAGTGCATACACACTTGCCGATACCACCCGTGAGGTGCAACGGTGAGAGCCATGCTCTCGCTAACTACTGTATGTCCTCTGTTGGCCAACATAGGATGTCACTAACAATGCATGGGAGTGCGCACAGTCAGCGATATAGTGCGTATACACTTAACAATATCCACAAAAATGTTGTTAATATGCATATCATTTATAATATCTAATCGAATGTGTATGCACCTTTAAACACTGCTGGATTTTTTTCCTTCAAATTATTGCAACATTCACTTTGACTAAAAGCAAGCCATGTACAGTATTTCATATTCTTTTATTAGCTCATTGGAAACACCCACCCTATGAATGAATGAAAAACTCCATCAATACAATCACTGGATTGATTCATAACTTCTATTCCTATCCTATATAATAGAAAATTAATTTAGGCTTTCCCTACATCATGCACTGGGTCTGTATGGTGTTTGGGACTGTATTGAAAGCATTGTTTCATGCATACTGGCAATATTTTCTTCAATTTTAAAACGACTCCTTTCTGCATTTCTTACTCTGTATGTCTGTATTCAGAGGCTTACCTCCATGCCAGGGTCCGGCGGTCTCCCAGTCGGGCGCATGCTGTGGCACAGGAAAGCAGTGACTGCCAGGAGACAAGGTCACAGCATGTTGGGGCCGCCATTGTAGAGCCTGGCTGAGTGGGTGCGCGCTGCGCCAGGAGGCTGGGTATGATGGTGGATATGTCTCCTGCACAGGTTGCCTCCATGTTTGTCCAAGAGATTGCACCAAGATTGTCCAATCGCTGCTCAGGGCAGTTTTCCAGTCAATCCAGTGCAACCTTCCCTTTTAAAAGGGACTCAGCCTATAGGCAACCTGCCAGGGCTTCAGGTTACTTCATGCAGTAAGGATCTCTGACTCTATGCTCCTGGTTAACCCTTGCCAGTCCAACTCCTATTCTTCCCTGGTGGTCTGTTTGCAGTTCAGCGTCCTCACTATTCCTTTCCTTCCTTCAAGTCCACAGTCTAAAAGCTACAGTGTTAAAATCCACAGTCTTAAAGCCCCAGTCTTCAAATCCACAGTTTTAAAGCTCATCTTCAATTCCACAGTCTTAAAGTCACAGTCACCAATTTCACAGTCTTTAACTCCACAGTCTTTAATTCTACAATCTTAAAGCCACAGTCTTCATCCATAGTCTGCAACCTTTTCATAGCATTCTTCAGTTTCATCTTCAGCCCGAGCCTGTAACCTTGTCACAGTATTCTTCAGTTTCATCTTCTGCCACAGCCTGCAACCTTTTAACAGCATTCTTCATCAGTAATAACCTACAATCTCTTCTCAGTGTTCTTCAGTTCATTCTCATCTTCAGTCAGCAAACTCTCCACAATAACTTCTCATTTGGGACTTTTTTATAAACCTCAAATCTTCACAGTTTCCATATACCTATGTTCATCCTTCTGTGCAGTAAATACTCCATCTTGTATTGCTTTTGTTGAATGAACTGTAACATTAAACTACTGAACCGTTTACTTGGTGTCCCCCAGCTTTATTATTTTTTCACATTTTTTCAGTAAGAAACTTTTAGCCTAGGGGTACTGTGAAAATAATTCTGATACTCTAGGGTGCAGTGATAGTATTTCTAATACTGGGGCAGATGTATTAAGCCTTAACAAGAGATAAATGCAACGGTGATAAGGAGAGATAAACGTCCAGCCAATCAGCTCCTTACTGACTTTTTTCAAACACAGCCTGTAACATGGCAGTTAGCAAGTGATTGGCAGGGCATTTATCTGTCCTTATCACCCTTGCATTTATCTCTTGTTAAAGCTTAATACATCTGCCTCTATGTTAGATAATATTAATTAGAATACTTGAACCAATCACTGTAAAACCACCAAAGTTTAACAAATTTAACCATGTTGAATCAGCAAAGCTTAAGCATGAGCATTGAGCGACAAACTTAACATACCCAGGTCATAATCAATTCTGTATTTAAAGCACAAAACTTAAACATGAATAGAGATTGTGAACTTATTATTATTATTATTTATTAACAGTTTCTTATATAGCGCAGCATATTCTGTTGCGCTTTACAAAGGAGACAGTGATACAACAAACAGGGTATTTACAGACAGTCAAAATGTAGGAGGGCCCTGCTCGCAAGCTTACAATCTATAGGGAAATAGGCATTGATACATAAGGATAGATACTGTATTCTTTATTGCATCGATTCCACCAGAATGCAAGGTTCTATGACTGGTTCTGGAATTTGATAAGCTTGCCTGAAGAGATGAGTTTTCAGGGAACGCTTGTAAGTTTGGAGACTGGAGGAGAGTCTTATTGTGCTTGGGAGGGCATTCCACAGAGTGGGTGCAGCCCGAAGAAAGTCCTGCAGTCGGGAATGGGAGCGAGCAATGAGTGTGGATGAGAGGCGCAGATCTTGGGAGGAGCGTAGAGGTTGTGTTGGATGATATTTTGAGATAAGAGAAGATATGTATGTTGGTGTAGTTTGGTTTATGGCTTTGTGTGTAAGTAAAATAATTTTGTATTGAATACGGTAGAATACAGGTAACCAATGAAGTGACTGACAGAGTAGCTTTGCAGACGATGAACGTCTGGCTAGGAAGATTAGCCTTGCAGCTGCATTCATAATGGACTGTAGTGGTGAGAGTCTGTATTGTGGAAGGCCACGAAGGAGACTATTGCAATAATCAATGCGTGAGATGATGACAGCATGGATTAGAGTTTTTGCAGTGTCTTGTGTAAGGTAAGGGCAAATTTTAAATATGTTTTTTAGGTGCATGTGCTTAAAACATCTTAAGTGAATGGAGAAAGACACTGATGGTGAATCTCAATATGTAAACTGGGAACTTAAACTTCTCCAAGTAACTAATGCCATTACAATTGACAATAAACCCATATTAATGCAAAATGTGGTGACAAGTATTCTCACCACTACATATACAATACAATAGACTATATGGCACTATTGGGCAACATTTATTTATGAGGAAAAGGGACAGACAGACAGTATAGAGAGAGTTTGAGAGAGAGAAGCCATACTGGACAACTACTAGATGGGTGTGATACACAATACCAGCACTGATGATGCGGACAGTGAAATTCGGGTGGTTAGTGTCGCTACTATGTAAGTGTTGCCTTCCCCCATACCCTTCCTACCTGATGCCTAGTCCTAACCTCTCCCCCCAACCATAACTGCTCCCCTTTAATGTCTAAACCTAACCACACCACCTCCACCCCCCAATGCAGCCTAACCCTACCCTGCCCTACATATGCGCATGACATATTGTAATCAACTGTTAGTGATGGACTCTGAATAAGTCTGTTCTGGTATTCAATCTATTTTTAAGAATCATTCCTTAGAACAACGTAATGGCTGGAATAGATTTAAAGTGACTTAAACATGATAGCTGGGTGTGGCCTAAGTGGGCATGTGACATGGAGAGCCTATGGTTAAAAGGGATTTGGCTGGTTAGCTGTTGATATTATCCCAGAAAAGGGAGGAGTCTCCCTCTCTTTCCTGAAAAATTCAGAGTGAGTAGACGTGCCCTGTTTCTCTGTCTAGGCCAGTTTAGGTTTACCTGTGCTTTATTTACTATGCCCCGTGCTACCCCTAGGCGACCCAGGCGTGTGGTTAGGTTGCCCGCCTGCTTTACTGATAATGAAGGGTCTGGAGGGGTGCTGTACTCTCACCTGCGGTCGACGACTTTCCTCAGGCCTCGGCCGCAGGCTCAGGGGGAGGCGCTCAGCCACTGCTGTGTCCCTTTCAGCGGCTCCGGTCCCTGCGCTGTCCAGCTCTGGGCCGCTGGCTGGTCGTGGGAGGATGGCTTCACGCTGCGGGCATTCATCCCGCGAGGTCTCGGTGTTGGATTCCAGCTCCCCTCAGGCTGCAGCAAGCAGCGCTTCCGGGCGGGGGCTGGCTATAGCTCGAGCTGGGCGTTTGGGGAGAGGCCGCGCTGCTGCGGCCGTGACCCAGCGGGTGCCCGATGTCGAAGGTATCCTGCCGCGCGGTCCCCAGCTTAGGCGCGGTCGGGGTGCATCACGCGGGGGGCGCAGGTCTGATGACGGCGCCCGCCGCGAGTCTCCACAAGGGGATGAGGTTTTCCAGACGGGGCTCCGGACAGAGAGAGAGTGCGGCGGCCATTAGACGCGCCAGCCAGCAGACAGGGCAAGATGGCGGCCGGGTCCAGCCGTGCAAGTGGACATCGGGGCTCCGGCGCTCGGGGGAGTACAATGAATCGGTCATCCATGAGGGGCTATGTGCAGGGCCCAGAGCAAGGGGTGCGTGCAACACACCCCCCGGACCCGGAGACCCCGCTTTATGGATACAGGCCCTCTTGGGAAAGGCACGGCTTAGTGCCTGAGGATGAGGGCAGGGAACCGGATAGAGCTACAGGCAGTGGGAGACTCGCGGGAGGGAGGCCGGCCCGCAGTAGTCGCTTGGGAGCTGCTGCAGCTCCTGGGGCAGGCAGCGGGTTAGGGGTCCCTGTTCCTGCTTTTGACCCTGCTCTGTTGTCCGCGGCCCTATCATCCATGGCTGGAGCTCTAGATCCTTTGGTGGAGGCTGGTCCCGGGGAGGTCATCGGTTCAGGTGAGGGCAGGCGCAGTACATATGTGAGGGGGCAGTCCATCCCGGGTTGTTCGGAATTTGTGAGGGCTTTTAGGGGTCTGAGCTCTCCTGCACCCAGTGTGCGCCGTGGGTCAGCCCAGAGTGACCATGCTAACACTGCAGCCAGTAGGCGCGAGCCTGCGCGTGGTTGGACTGAATGGCCCGCCAGGCCCTTGTCTGTTATTTCCTCAGACGCTGACGACATTGATGTCGAACCGGAAGAAGGCGGGGCCCCGGGCGCTAATGATGACACCGAGAAAGATGACGATACCTGGGCTGCACAACTGGAGTCTACAGGTGAGGACACCACTGACTAAGGGGCCGGGTCGGTGGCTTACTTCTCCACTGTGGGATCCGGCTCTAGTCGTTATTCCTCATCATCCTCTTCTTCATCGGCTGGTGGCTCTGAGGTGGGGAGCACTAAGAAGCGAGCGGCTAAGTATGCTAAGAAGGAGGCAGGCCGGCAGGCACGTAGTTGCATCACCTTCCAGGAGGGAGTGTAAACGCAGGAACCTCCCTGGGGTTGTTCACTGCGACTATACAGCAGTGCTGCGGGGCCTTCGCGAAAGTTGTAGAGCCAAGATCCAAAAAGGCGAATTCGTGGACCTGTTCAGCCTAACTGACGAGTCCAAAAAGGCCTATAAAGCCGCTAAAGCAAAAGGGGGAATTGGGGTGGAAGCTTTTCGTTCCTATGACAATTGGTTGGCGGGGTTTTGTGTCTTTGCTGCGTGCAATCTGGAGGATAGGCCTGATGAACATATGAATATAATTCATTATATTCACATGGTTCATGACATGTACAGATCGTATGGGGGCGTGGCTTGGAGAACATATGACGAGCAGTTCCGGCGTAAGCAGGACTGCTTGCATATAATGAGGACGTGGAGGTGTGGATGGGTTTGACAAGAGCACATCTAGAGTCAGTCGAGGGTACCCGCCCACTAACCACGGTTTCTACCCTTCCTCTAGTGCAGCACCGGCCGGCTGTAGAGTCGGCCGCTCCAAAACTCTTCACGCTGGGGGGTAGGTCTTTCACCCCTGGCGCAGCTAAAGGGAAATGCTATGCATTTAATAATTCCTTTTGTAATCAGGGGCAGCGGTGCAGATACAAACATATATGCATCAATTGCTCCGGTAACCACCCAGTTTCAAACTGCTTTCGGGCACCAAAGCCCTCAACATCCGGCAACGCTCGATAGAGCTGTTACGGATCGGAGCCATGTCTCCTTGGCTCCGTCAGTACCCAGACAGGGAGGCAGCTGTTTTTCTGCTGGAGGGATTTAGCCAAGGTTTTCGCCTCCCTATCCAAGGCAAGGTTTTTGGGGGATCGTTTAGAAATCTACAGTTGGCTCGCTCACTTTCCTCAGTTTTAAAGGAAAAAGTTGACAAAGAGCTGCAGTTGGGCCGTATGGCGGGGCCTTTTTCGGTTCCACCCCTGCCAAACATGGTGATCTCACCGGTCGGGGTGGTGCCCAAAAAGGTCCCTGGCAAGTTAAGACTCATCCAGCACTTATCTTATCCTGTTGGCTTCTCGGTAAATGATGAAATACCTGCAGAATTCTGCTCCGTGAACTAACGATGGTTTGGGCACATGGAATGGGGGCACTGATGGCGAAGGTCGATGTTGAGTCGGCCTTCAGGCTCTTGGCTCTGCACCCCGATGCATTTAGGTTCATGGGCTTCCGCATTGGTGAGGAGTACTTCATCGACAAATGTTTGCCGATGGGGTGCTCTGTATCCTGTGCATTTTTCGAGAAGTTCAGTACCTTCCTGCATTGGTGCGTGGAGAGGTCATCCAGGGTGAGCGGGATCGCTCATTATTTGGATGACTTTCTCTGTGTAGGTCCAGCGGATTCCAATCAGTGCTCGGTGTTATTAGTGACGACACGTTCTGTCTTTCAGCAGTTTGGCGTGCCAATTGCGGAGGATAAAACGGAGGGTCCAGTAACATGCTTGTCATTTCTGTTGATCCAGATTGACACAATCTTGGGTCATTGCTGTTTACCTCAGGATAAGATTATTAAGCTGAAAGAGGTCATTGCAACCGCCGGGGTCTCTAGAGCGCACCATTTGGTGCGCTTGTCAGCCGAAATTAGGCGTGACCTGACGGTCTGGTCAACCTTTTTGGAGGACTTTAATGGTATATGCATCTGGCTGTCTCCGGTTGTTGACAACTCCAGACTGCAACTATACACTGACGCGGCCGGCTCGACCGGGTTTGGTTGTTTTCTAGACGGCAGCTGGTGCGCCCATGCTAGGCCCACCTCGTGGTTTGACAAGGGACTTACCAAGGACATGTTGCTGCTTAAACTATTCCCTATTATGGTTGCTATGGAGGTATGGGGTTCACGTATAGCAAATCGCAGCGTTCTTTTCTGGTGTGACAACTTCAGTACCGTCCACGCTATAAACAACCAGAAGGCAAAATGGCTGCTGGTTCTGCGAGTGTTGGCTCAACTGTCCTTGCAATGCCTGCGCTTCAACATTTTGTTAAAGGCCAGGCATGTACCGGGCACACAGAACGAGGTGGCTGATGCTTTGTCGCACTTTCAGTGGCTCCCACTGTTTTAGGGAACTAGCCCCAGATGCTGATGTTGTTGGGGTCTCGTGCCCACTTTATGTTTGGCATGTCACCGGCCAGACTGGAGGGGCTAGCGGAATTGTCCGGCTACCCTTAGAACATATCGGCAAGCGTGGTCGGAGTGGGAAGCTTTTTCTGGAGGTTCGGCACGGCCAGGTAGGCGTGGTCAGAAGCTACTGCTTTCCTTTGTCTGGAAACTCTACAACACAGGCAAATCCAGGGCGGTTGCGGGGCGCTACCTTGCAGGAATATCTTTCTTCGCGCAGCTCAAGGGGGCTCATAATTTCACTAAATGCTTCCTAGTGCGCAAGGCCATGAAGGGCTGGTCACGCTTAGCTCCGGTAGCTCCTGACTGTAGGCGCCTCATTGATTTCTCCCTCTTGTTGTCTCTGTTAGATAAGGTTAGTGTTTTTGCAGAGTCCGTGTTCGAGACATTACTGTTTAGTTTGGCCTTTACAATGGCTTTCCATGGGGCTTTGCGAGTGTTAGATTTGGTTTCGCCTTCGAAACATAGAGTGGCGGCGCTTCTCTTTTCAGATATACGCATAGAAGAAGAGTCACTCTGGTGCAGGATTAGACATTCCAAAACTGACCAGACAGCCAAAGGGACGTGGGTGCGTATAGGCTCTGTGTTGCCGGTTTCAGCATGCCCGGTGGCTTTAGCGGAACGTTACGCACTTGTGCGGCCCAGTGGCGTTGATTCATGGCTAGTGCATTACGATGGGTCACCGCTGACAAGATATCAATTTAGCTGGATGCTCCGCAAGTGCTTAGGTGGACTGGGTTTGTCACCTTTCAAGTTTGGCACCCACTCCTTCCAACTACAGCTGCTAGCGCTGGATGGTCAGTTAGGGACATTAAGAGACTAGGGCAATGGCGCTCCATGACTTACAAGAAGTATATCCGCCCTAACCTCCTGCCCTGATGTCTGTGCGTGTATGGTTTCCAGTTGATTGGTTGAACTCCTATCTTACCCCTGCCCTACTGTTACCTACTCTGAGATTAGCTACGCTCTGTTGTTGGGCCAGCGTCCGGAGTTTTCACGCTTTTTTGCCTGACCTGACGGACTGAATTCGGCTTAATTCTAATTCGGCTAATTCGGCTCCAATTAAGAGTCCCTCAGCAGGTCCATACGTTTTTTCCTCCGGCCGAGTAATCCCCTGTTTTCCTACACCCCCATCCATTACCCTCCCCTACCTTCGTTTGTCTCTCACCCTTTGTGTCTAGGAGTGGCTTCAA
Organism: Crinia signifera; assembly: GCF_055691185.1. Lineage (NCBI taxonomy): Eukaryota > Metazoa > Chordata > Amphibia > Anura > Myobatrachidae > Crinia > Crinia signifera. Next base: position 258,385,326 of record NC_139221.1, on the reverse strand, counting down.
TCGTGATTGAAGCAGTTCTACTGCACCAATTCAAAAATTTTTCTTTTGGCAGACCCTCCTAAACTGTATAATACCTGTTCACAATTAAAGAAACATCTTCTAATTCCTTCTTAAACATTCTTTCCCTATAGGTGTGGGCTACGATAGTCTCAGGGTGTGGATAGTAGGCCACTCCTTTGTGCATTGGGCGGCTAGGCTTGTGGCTTCAGGTGATGGGCCTGCTTTTGAGTGCTCTAATATGGTGCAGTGGTTGGGTGTGAGGGGTATGTCCTGGCGCGAGCTAAGGACTTTTCTCATGACGAAGGTGAGATTGTTTGGATTGCCTGAAATACTTGTTATCCATCTTGGTGGGAATGATCTTGGGAAAATGTCCCAGTTGGAGCTGCGGGCCTTGATCCTTGGTGACTTGGCCGCCATTAAAGCAGCATGGCCTACGTGCACTTAGATTTGGTCATTCGTGGTTCCCCGCTTGTGCTGGAGAGGTGCAAGGGATTGCAGGGCTATTGATGAGGCCAGAAAGAAATTGAACTCAGCTGTTGCTCGATGGGTTTTGGGAGCAGGTGGTGCCGTGGTCCCACATGATCGCATCAGGTTTCGGTATCACCAGCTTTTTAGACCTGACGGAATTCATCTGGTTAAGGAGGGTCTGTTTTTGTTTGTTGAAGATCTGCTAGTAGTGATAGATTCAGTGGTTTAGTCGGTGGTTTAGTCGGGACCGGAGCCCCCGCGTTGGCGGGAAAGAACGGCAAGTTTATAGATTTTAAGGCGTTTATTAAGTTATGTTTATTGCGTATTTGGTGGTTTTCTGTGCGCTTGCCTCTCATTGGCTTAGGCCTTTGCTGGATCACCCGCTCGGGGACAGCGAACCCACCCGGCTGGGTGGGCAGCCAATGCAGTGGGTTGAGTGGATACCGCTTTCTGTTTTTAGGCCGAATTACGTATGCTAGTTTGGGGTTGAGCTTAGTAATAGCCGTTCTTTCTTGGCCACCATTTAAATAAAAATTAACAATCAAATTAGCTTAAAATATTTCAAAATAAATTCAGCGAACAAATTTCTGCCAAACCTAAGTCTCCGTGTCTTTATTTCTTGCGTAGAGTATAAGAATTTATGTGTCATCATTAACATGCTAAGAGGTCACACATCTGCTATTACAATGTTTATCCTTTTCCAGCTTTTTGTAAATCTTTCTAAAGGTTAATTCTAAAACCCTTAAACTTTGTATTGTAAAGCGCCATTATTTCTAAAGCGTACTTGGTATGTAACAAAAAAAAAAAACGTTTTTCTTGCTAAATTCCTCCTTAAAGCCTTTTTTGAATATATAAAAAAGATAGCTAACAAAAGATTCTGTATGAAATTTTTATCTAGATTCCTGATGTATGGAAAAATTCTCTTTTTGATACATTGACTATGAAAAAATATTGTAAAAACTTCCCTTATTTATAGTTAAGAATAGTGTTTTACATATTTGGTATGTATACATTGTCTTGTATACTGTACTTGATTAAAAGTAATACTGTATGTTGACTATAGACCAGTGCATAGTCTTATACCCCTTTTACACCAAAAACCCTGGTCGGACCCTGGTCTTTGAATGCTGGAGTATCCAGGGTCTGACCCTGCTTTATACCCCATTTACACAGCACTTTGACCTGGGTCGGACCTGGGTCTGCACCATTTACACTGAACCTGGGTCAGCCCTGCCTTAAATAATATTTTATATATATATTTATAGAAAAATATATATATATATAGAAATATATATATATATATATATATATATATATATAGAAATATATAATATATATATATATCTATATCTATATCTATATCTATATATATATATATATATATCTATATATATATATATCTATATATATATATATATATAGATATATATATATCTATATATATATATATATATCTATATATATATATATCTATCAGGGCTGACCCAGGTTAAGTGTTTTTTTTTTTTTTTTTTTAAGGTGCTGGGGGTGCCGGAGGGTACCTGTCCTGCCTGCTGTGCTTGGTGTACCTGGGGGTACCGGGGTGCTGGGGGGTGCAAGGGGTGCTGAAGGTACCTGTCCTGTCTGCGGTCGGATCTCAGCGGAGAAGATGATGTGCGCCGTTGCTGTACCACCCCCCCCCTCCCCGGCAGACGGTCCCTGCGGCGTGCGGCGTATGGAGTGTCAGTGGCGGGGGTCCCTCTGGCGCATGGGAACTAGTACTAGTTCCTATGCGCTGGAGGGACCGCCGATACTGACACTCCATACGCCGCAGGGACCGGCTGCCGGATGCGGGGGGGGGGGGTGATACAGCAGCGGCGCACATCATCTTCTCCGCTGAGATCCGACCGCAGGCAGGACAGGTACCCCCAGCACCCCTAGCACCCCCGTACCCCCAGCACAGCAGGCTGACAGGTACCCCCCTCTCCTCAGCAGCCGCAGGGACCCCCCTCCTCCCGCAGCAGCTGGGAACATCTTCCCCAGCGCTGCACGCTGTGGACCCGCTGCGGGTGCCTGCACCCGCAGCGGGACCATTTACACCGACATTTACACGGGTCCTATCCGTGTTCTACCCAGGTCAGGACCTGGGTAGAGGACCCGTGTAAATGGAAACGGATACCCCCCATTTACACCGCCGCGGATCCGGGTCTGACCCGCCGCTGACCCGGATTTTTCGGCGGTGTAAAAGGGGTATTATTGTTCTTTTATACCACCTAGTGATTACACCTGAGGAAGTCCTGTTGGACAAAACGCGCCAGGTCTGCAAGATATTTGATATACATCTTAATTATGAATCATGATTTATATTGTGAAATTTAAGTTGTGAATCATGTTTTATACTGATAAATGTAATAACCTCTATTTATTTTATGAATATTAAATGTATGATATTTTTTATTATCAGTGTAATACAGTATGTCATACCTCCCAAAAAAGGAAATACATTATCTAGGAAGTTAGCACTCACAGAGCTGTAACTTGTACATGTTAAAGTTAATTTATTATGAACAAAAGACTTTGCAATGTGTGACAGAGATCATTCATTAGATACTGTGAATGTATATGTACTATTTTTATAGAACAATTTATGGCAGACTTGCCATATGTTTCAAATAAGATATTAAAATATTGAACATAATAATGAAAATAACATAATGCTATCATTTCATTATCATAAAGCAAATTACAATACAACAGGAACTAAGGGGCCAATTCAGACCTATTGATTTGGGTCCGAATTCGCCCATTATGTTCGGAGTTTTTGCATGCGCAAACTAATGGCTTTGGCAAGTTTCAAACATAGGGCCAGATGCACTAAGCTTCAAATGTGATAAAATAGAGTGGTAAACAGCCAGCCAATCAGCTCCAACCTGACATTTTTTCAAACACAGTTTTTGACATGGCAGGTAGGAGCTGATTGGCTGGTTGTTTATCATTCTCCATTTTATCATTTTTGAAGCTTAGTGCATCTGCCCCTATGGCCCTGGGATTGTGATCATGCACCACAACCAAAAAAAAAATTCAGATAAAGGGACTGTTGTACTGCTGTATCTAATGGCTTACTGTGATCGCTTGTATACATTATTGCATGAAGTACATCCTTCATGCACATGCCTTGCGCTAAAATCAAACCTTTGGCAACCCCCGTCCAAAAATCAAGTAATTCCCCCTGTAATTCCCAGGATTGTTACTACTTTCAGCAGGCTGAATCTATATGTACAGTATCTCACTACATTTGTTGCTCTGTGATCCTTTTTGATATTTTTACAGACGGTTATACAGTAATGGCACTTTCAATAATCAACAGAAATTATGTTATGTGTTGCCAGCTGCTAAAATGATCTGCAAGTGATACATAATGTTGAATTCAGTACTGATGGAATTCTGCAGCTCACAGATAGGATAAATAATAAGAAAAATGAAATGCCATTTAGTTTTCATTCTGTACAAGTTTTCATGGTGCCAGCATTTGTGCAATCAGGGCCGGCGCTACCCACTAAGCAGCTCCTGCAAAGCAGGGAGGCGCCATGCTGAAAAGGTGCTGTCTCCTTCCATGCTCTGCTAAAGCTGCCTCAGCCCTCACTGTCACTGCCTCCTGCACGCCACCTGCAGTGCCTGTCTGACAGCGGGTGGGCGGCAGTATAAAGAGCTGCTCCCTGCACCGCGAGTGCACACAGCCTGCACGCCACCCGCAGTGCCTGTCTGACAGCGGGCGGCAGTATGGAGAGTCTGAAAAGCTCCCTGCACCACGCACACACTGTCCTCCTGATGCGACCTGCCCCCTCTTCCTCATGGACACTTACGCTGAGGCATGTAGTGCTGTCTGTGAATGACATGTCATGTGCGGATCCACCCCCTACCCATTGCTCCCTGCGCCTGTCAGCTGTCAATCAAATGACGAACAGGCAGCAGCGCCGCCTTCCCTTCCTTCCCTCTTCTCAGTGTGCTGTGCCAGTGCCACTGCCAGTCCTCAACACTCCGCCCCCTCTATCTCCTCCCCTCTTCTTCCATCTCCTCCTTCTCTCCCCTCCTTTCCCCCCAGCCACGAGAGGGGTGTAATTGCGTCCTCAGCGTCCTGCCTATGCAGATAGAAGAGAAGGGACTGCACAAGAGTTAAACAGCAAAAGAACAGTGAGTCTTTTATTATACATGTTTTATAACAATTTTTTTAATAATTGTATATCTTTTTATATTAATTTAGACACTTTTTAAATAATGGCCTGGGTTATGTGCCTAAAGGTGGCCATACATGCTGCAATAGCAGCGTGCGATGCGATGTGCGCTCCTGCGGGCATCGTATCGCACAGTACATACATGTGCTGCACATACTTTTTGTACTGCTTTCGGATCGCATCGCACACACATTGCATGCATGCCTTGCGATGCGATGCAATCTAGCCCATAACATATGTGATTCTCACAGCGTGTATGGGCACCTTTGGTGCCTGCAACATTTTGCGGACACAGCACTGAGATGGTGTATGCATACATGTACATGCACCCGAGATCCTCCATAGGATCGCAAGTTGCATACGCTCCCACAATCGTGCTGCAGCTTGTTGCAATGGCAATGTGAAAGGGCGCAAAATTTATGGTTTGCAGGAGGGCGCCGGACACCCTAGCACCGGCCCTGTGTGCAATCAGATGATTTATTGTGCCAGTAAAATATCCTACTGCTCTGAGTATTTGTAAATCACTGCAACTCTAAAATGGGTTCTGCTGTTCCCCAAAGCATAATAGAAAATATAAATATATATTATGTAGACGAAAGTGATTGGACACCCTGAGCAAGTGAACTCGGGTGTGCCCAAGTGACGTCGATGGAGGGGTACTTTTTACCCGGGCCTGGGTCAGTGCCGTCTTTCCCATTGGGCTTAATGGGCAGTTGCTCAGGGGCCCAAGGGTTCTAGGGTCCCACCCCATTGGGGAAGACGGCACTGCCCTGGGGAGCTGCTGCGGTGGTGGGCAGCGGGGGCTGGGCGCTTGTAGCGCTATTTGCCAGGCAGCGGGGCAGGAAGCGCTGCTGATCTTGAAAAGACTGTTCAGACGCTGATTGGCTGGATGCTCAGCCAATCAGCATCTGACCAGTCTTTTAAAACTCAGCAACGCTTCCCGCCACGCCATCCGGCAAATAGCGCTACAAGCTCCCAGCCGCCACTGCCTGGACGCCGCTGCCGGAAACCCACTGCGGGGTCCTTGAAGCAGCATCCAGGCAACAGGGATCTGGGCAGTGTCGGCGCTTCTGATTTTGAAAAGGCTGGTTGGATTCTGATTGGCTGAGCATCCTCAAAATCTGCAGCTCTTCCCGCCTGGTGAATAGCGCTACAAGCTCACAACCATCTCTGCACAGATTGCCCATCATCATCGCTGCCTGGACAAGGCTGTTGCTGCACATAGGTATGTGTGTGTGTGGGGGGGGAAATTATTTTGCCATGGGGCCCATTCTAATGTTAAGATGGCCCTGGCCTGGGTCTGCTTGAGGAGCCCTTGGCCTGCTAGCCCAACCCCCCTTTGCAGGTAGTTGGACAGTGGGAAGAGCCAAAGGCAGAAACAGCCTGTCATCTCTCTCCCTCTATTGTTATTTTTCATGCCACACAATTTCCCTAATTTACTGGGGCCTGGCTAAGCTGTTGACATCATTGCACTGGCAGATTGGGAGTCTAATCCCAGCATACTTATAGTGTCTCTGGACAGCTGAAAGGCTGTTGCAAGGTGATGTCAGAATTGGAGTCACAGGGGTTGGTTGTTAAAAGTCATGTGACTAAGTCCAATATGGCATGTTTGGGAACTGGAGGGAAACCCTGTGTGGTGTAAGCATGGTGGAGGAAGCAGGCATTGTGGAGTTCTGTCTGGGCCAGCAAGTTGCAGTGGAGGAATGTGTGCCAGAATGGAAAATAAGTCTCCTTGTTTAATAGCCACACCTAGTATACTAGAAACGACACAGACTAAACTAAGAAAAATATAGGCTACTCGAGGTAATGTAACTATTAACAGGTTTTCCAAAGACGATATATTAGCTGGGAAGTTATTTTAGGGATATTGTTGTCTCAATATCATTGAATATTTATTAAATTAGTACAAGCTGATATGTATAAAGAAAATATCACATGTTTTGTAAATTTAAAAGGATGTCATGTTTATCTTATCTAAACGAAATTCTAAGTACTGTTGTTTTGATATTGTGTAATAATTATATTGCAATCATATTAAAATAATATTTTCTGCAGCATTTCCAAGTGTGCAAAAACAACTTCATTTGTTCCACTTTTTAACTTGTGTTTCTTTTGCTCTAATTTCATAAAAGTAAACATCTTAGGAGACAGATTTCTCCGCTTTCATGTATCTCTTGGCTAAACATTACAAATGAATGTTTCTCTTTGTTATGATACCGTATACTGACATCAAACCTCTTTTATGTTACCCTCATATATTTGTTTTACATTTATTTTTATGTTACCAGTAAATAGTAAAAATATTTATTTTACATATTTAACAATGAACACACTGTTTTGCTTCATGCCATTTGGAATATTAAATATTTTACGGACCATATTTTATTTTGTGTCAATGCAGTGCTTTGTGGCTTATATCCGTCGTCCCTATAACATACTGAGGAAATGTAAACTGTTTTAGCGCAGAACTGATGAATGCATTCCTAATCTTCTCCTGGTTTCCAAATGTCTGAGTGCCAGTAGTGTTTCAAACTTTACCCTTTTGAGGCTGGGGTAAAGGTAGTATTAATAGTTTAGCATTTTTTTTAAAATATATTGCCTTTATAAACTGTTTAATGGATAGTCAATAAAGTAAAGAGTTTGTATGTGATTGTGACATTCAAGTTAAGTACACAACTGATGATGTGATGTACCGATGGCGCAATGCATTGTCACATGCGAATGCAACCCAACGACAGCCATGGATTCCTCCCATTGGATGTGAGGTAGATTTGATAGTGTACACTACATGACTGTCGTTGCGATCCGTTGCAGATCACAACATTGTCATATATATTGTATAATGTGTATCCTGCTAAAGAAATGTAAGGGCCATTCCCCATAAACTGATCCAATTGTTAACAACACACTTTTGTACCTTTGGCCTCACAATCTCTATTAAACGATGATGGAAATGCATGAAGCATGGAAAGAGTGGAGAAGTGTGCCATTGGATAAGTTGCACAGGGCAACCAATCAGCTGTGAAGTAAATTGGGGGAAATTTACTAAGATGTATATTCTACTTCACATGTGATGTTGCTATGGGCAACCAATTAGATCCTGTCTACTATCTTCTAGAGCTGGGGTAGCCAACCCTAGTCCTCGAGAGCTACCAACAGTGCATGTTTTGCAGGTCTCCTCACAAAATCACAAGTGAGCTAATTAGCTCCATCTGTGTATCTTTTAAAATGTGTCAGTGATTAATGAGTGCAGCTGTGCAGCAGCTAGGTTGTCTGGAAAATGTGAACTGTTGGTAGCTCTCGAGGGCTAGGGTTGGCTACCACTGTTCTAGAGGGTGCTAAATAAATAAGAAGTTGATTCTGATTGGTTGCCCACAGCAACATTACATGTGAAGCAGAATACACACCAGAGTAAATTTCACCCTTTGTTTCTTGGAATTCTATACAATTACATGTAGCTGCTGAATGGTTGTCATGGGCAACTTTTCCACTCTTCATTTTTCCATCTTATGGATTTTTTTTATTTACAAAAATGGAAAAAAAAATTCCACAAATTTCAGCACGTGAGCATATAAAACCTTATTTTCTCAAGCCAGTGTTAAGATAGTTTTTAAAAAAATAAATAAAAAATATTTGTTCATATTATAACCGGGTTTAACCCCTTCATGACAGAGCCAGTTTGTGCCTTCATGACAGAGCCCTTTTTTTCAAATCTGACATGTCTCACTTAAGTGGGGATAACTTTTTTTTGCTTTTACTTATCCCAGTGATTTTGAGATTGTTTTCTCGTGACACATTGTACTTCAAGTTAGTGGTAAATTTTCGTCGATACAGTCTGTGTTTTTTTGTGAAAAATACCAAAATATCGTGAAAAAATGGAAAATTTTGCAATTTGCAAAATGTTAAATTTTCTGCTTGTGAGACAAATAATCATACCACTCAAAATAGTTAATAACTAACATAGACCATATGTCTACTTTATGTTTCCATCATTATTTCAACTTCCTTTTAATTTTTTTGGACACTAGGAGGCTTACAATATGAATAGCAAATTCTCAAATTTTCATGAAAATTTCAAACACTGATTTTTTTAGGGACCAGTTCAGTTCTGATGTGACTTTGAGGGACTTGTATGTGAGACACCCCCATAAATGATGCCATTTCAAAAACTGCACCCCTCACAGTATTCAAAACAGCATTTTGGAAGTTTGTTAACCCTTTAGGTGTTTCACAGGAATTAAAACAAAGTGTAGGTGAAATTTCAAAATTTCTTTTTTTTTGCAGAGTTTCAATTTTAATACATTTTTCTAACGAATACAGTAGATTTTACTAGAGAAATGTGACTAAAAATTGATTCCCCCAATTCTTTTGTTTTCAAAAATATCCTATATGTGGCCCTAGTGTGCACGTTGACCAAACCACAGGCTTCATAATAGAAGGAGCACCTACTTGATTTTGGAGCCTCCTTTTTATGAGATTTTTTTTTAGGCACCATGTAGGTTTCTAGGCACCATAAGTGCTAAAAGTTAGGAACCTCCCCCACAAGTCACCCCATTTTGCAATCTACACCCCTCAGGGAATTCATCTAGGGGTATAGTGTACATTTCAAACCCCCAGGGGTTTCACCAATTTTGGTACAACTGGGATGTGAAAATGAAAAATTACATTTTTTTACACAAACATGCAGTTCTGGCTCAAAATTTTTCATTTTCACAAGGAATGAAGGAGACAAAGCACCCCAAAATCTGTGCCCCAATTTCTCCCGAGTACGGCAATGCCTCACATGTGACCAAAAAATACCAGTTGGGTGCATGGCAGAACTCAGAAGGGAAGGAGTGATTTTTGGATTTTGCAGCACAGATTTTGGTGGAATGAATGGTGGGTGCTATGTTGCACCAATACAGTGGAACCCCCCCACAAGTCACCCCATTTTGCAAAGTACACCCCTCAGGGAATTCATCTAGGGGTATAGTGTACATTTCAAACCCCCAGGGGTTTCACCAATTTTGGTACAACTGGGATGTGAAAATGGAAAATTACATTTTTTTACACAAACATGCAGTTCTGGCTCAAAATTTTTCATTTTCACAAGGAATGAAGGAGACAAAGCACCCCAAAATCTGTGCCCCAATTTCTCCCGAGTACGGCAATGCCTCACATGTGACCAAAAAATACCAGTTGGGTGCATGGCAGGACTCAGAAGGGAAGGAGTGATTTTTGGATTTTGCAGCAAAGATTTCGGTGGAATGAATGGTGGGTGCTATGTTGCATTAGCAAGACTCCCAAAGCACCAATACAGTGGAACCCCCCCACAAGTCACCCCATTTTGCAAAGTACACCCCTCAGGGAATTCATCTAGGGGTATAGTGTACATTTCAAACCCCCAGGGGTTTCACCAATTTTGGTACAACTGGGATGTGAAAATGGAAAATTACATTTTTTTACACAAACATGCAGTTCTGGCTCAAAATTTTTCATTTTCACAAGGAATGAAGGAGACAATGCACCCCAAAATCTGTGCCCCAATTTCTCCAGAGTACGGCAATGCCTCACATGTGACCAAAAAATACCAGTTGGGTGCATGGCAGGACTTAGAAGGGAAGGAGTGATTTTTAGATTTTGCAGCTCAGATTCTGGTGGTTTTTTGGTGGGTGCTATGTCGCATTAGCAAGACCCCCCAAGCACCAATACAGTGGAACCCCCCCACAAGTCACCCCATTTTGCAAAGTACACCCCTCAGGGAATTCATCTAGGGGTATAGTGTACATTTCAAACCCCCAGGGGTTTCACCAATTTTGGTACAACTGGGATGTGAAAATGGAAAATTACATTTTTTTACACAAACATGCAGTTCTGGCTCAAAATTTTTCATTTTCACAAGGAATGAAGGAGACAAAGCACCCCAAAATCTGTGCCCCAATTTCTCCCGAGTACGGCAATGCCTCACATGTGACCAAAAAATACCAGTTGGGTGCATGGCAGGACTTAGAAGGGAAGGAGTGATTTTTGGATTTTGCAGCTCAGATTCTGGTGGAATTTTGGTGGGTGCTATGTCGCATTAGCAAGACCCCCCAAGCACCAATACAGTGGAACCCCCCCACAAGTGACCCCATTTTGCAAACTACACCCCTCAGGGAATTCATCTAGGGGTATAGTGTACATTTCAAACCCCCAGGGGTTTCACCAATTTTGGTATAACTGGGATGTGAAAATGGAAAATTACATTTTTTTACACAAACATGCAGTTCTGGCTCAAAATTTATCATTTTCACAAGGAATGAAGGAGACAAAGCACCCCAAAATCTGTGCCCCAATTTCTCCCGAGTACGGCAATGCCTCACATGTGACCAAAAAATACCAGTTGGGTGCATGGCAGGACTTAGAAGGGAAGGAGTGATTTTTGGATTTTGCAGCTCAGATTCTGGTGGAATTTTGGTGGGTGCTATGTCGCATTAGCAAGACCCCCCAAGCACCAATACAGTGGAACCCCCCCCACAAGTGACCCCATTTTGCAAACTACACCCCTCAGGGAATTCATCTAGGGGTATAGTGTACATTTCAAACCCCCAGGGGTTTCACCAATTTTGGTATAACTGGGATGTGAAAATGGAAAATTACATTTTTTTACACAAACATGCAGTTCTGGCTCAAAATTTATCATTTTCACAAGGAATGAAGGAGACAAAGCACCCCAAAATCTGTGCCCCAATTTCTCCCGAGTACGGCAATGCCTCACATGTGACCAAAAAATACCAGTTGGGTGCATGGCAGGACTCAGAAGGGAAGGAGTGATTTTTGGATTTTGGAGCACAGATTTTGGTGGAATGAATGGTGGGTGCTATGTTGCATTACCAATACAGTGGAACCCCCCCACAAGTCACCCCATTTTGCAAACTACACCCCTCAGGGAATTCATCTAGGGGTATAGTGTACATTTCAAACCCCCAGGGGTTTCATCAATTTTGGTACAACTGGGCAGTGAAAATGAAAAAAATACATTTTTTTACACAAAAATGTACTTCTGGCTCAAAATTTTTCATTTTCACAAGGAATGAAGGAGACAAAGCACCCCAAAATCTGTGCCCCCATTTCTCCAGAGTACGGCAATGCCTCACATGTGACCAAAAAATTCCAGTTGGGTGCATGGCAGGACTCAGAAGGGAAGGAGTGATTTTTGGATTTTGCAGCAAAGATTTTGGTGGAATGAATGGTGGGTGCTATGTTGCATTACCAATACAGTGGAACCCCCCCACAAGTCACCCCATTTTGCAAACTACACCCCTCAGGGAATTCATCTAGGGGTATAGTGTACATTTCAAACCCCCAGGGGTTTCATCAATTTTGGTACAACTGGGCAGTGAAAATGAAAAAAATACATTTTTTTACACAAAAATGTACTTCTGGCTCAAAATTTTTCATTTTCACAAGGAATGAAGGAGACAAAGCACCCCAAAATCTGTGCCCCCATTTCTCCAGAGTACGGCAATGCCTCACATGTGACCAAAAAATACCAGTTGGGTGCATGGCAGGACTCAGAAGGGAAGGAGTGATTTTTGGATTTTGCAGCTCAGATTCTGGTGGAATGAATGGTGGGTGCTATGTGGCATTAGCAAGACCCCCGAAGCACGGTGAAATGATGAACCTAATAATCCATAGATGTGTGGTATATTTTAAAGCACTCCTTTATACATAGGCCGGGTTTGTCGGGGCAAGTTTCACAGTGGAAAATAGTTTCCTTTCTTATTCCCTTTTTATAACAAACTTTGCACCTTTTTTGTGTCCTGCCCTTTCTTGCAGTGGAGGGGATTTCGTTGGGAAAATGCTGCCCTGGTACAATACGGGGGCCAGTACTAGAAGTACTGGGGCCCTCTGCCTGCTGATTCCCAAATGTTAGGCTCTTTATGACTTCCTCTTGAAAGTGCATAAATGTCCCCCTCTGGCCGGTAGAACGGAATAGCACGTAAGCGTTATACAGTGCCATCTGGATGATATACACGGCCAGCTTCTTGTACCAGATATTTGTTTTCCGCAGGGCACTGTACGGCTTTAGTACCTGATCTGAAAGATCCACTCCGCCCATGTACTTATTGTAATCTAGGATACAATTTGGTTTGGAGGTGTGGGTACTGGTACCTCGTACAGGGATGGAGGTGGTACTGTCTCCATGAATTGTTGTCAGTATAAGGACATCCCTCTTGTCCTTATATTTGACCAACAACATATTTTCGGTGCATATTCCCCTGCTTTCACCCCTTCTCATTACTTGGGCAATGTGCGTTTTGGGGAGGCCTCTTTGGTTCTTGCGCACAGTACCGCAAGCTGCTGTACCTCTTGAACCAAGGGCCTTAAACAGGGGGATGCTGGTGTAAAAGTTATCCACATAGAGGTGATAACCCTTATCCAGGAAGGGGTGCATTAAATCCCAGACAATTTTTCCACTAACACCTACGAGGGAGGGGGGGCATTCTGGTGGTTCAATTCTTGAATCCTTCCCTTCATATACCCTAAACTTGTGGGTGTACCCTGTGGTGCTTTCACACAGCTTATACATTTTTATGCCATACCTTGCCCTCTTACTGGGAAGGTACTGGCGGAATTTAACCCTTCCTTTAAAATGTATAAGGGACTCGTCGATACTAATACATTTATCAGGGATGTATAGCTCTGCAAATTTGGCACTGAAATGATCAATGACCGGCCTGACTTTGAATAGCCTGTCAAAGGTGGGATCATCTCTGGGTGGGCACTGTGCATTATCGGTGTAATGTATAAATTTATGGATTGCCTCAAAACGAGCCCGGGGCATGGCCATACGGTGAAATGGGGTGCTGTACAGAACATCTGTACTCCAATATTGCCTAATTTGTGGCTTTTTTACTATGCCCATATGTAACACCAGACCCCAAAACGTCATCATCTCTACTGCATCTACAGGGGTCCACCTAGCAAATGATGACGTGGGGTTTTGAGCAATAAACTGCTGGGCATATAAATTAGTTTGGTCCACCATTAAATTTATAAAATCATCAGAGAAAAATAATTTGAAAAAGTCAATTTCTCTGAGACCTGTTGAATCAAATTGGATTCCTGGGATGGCCAAAAACTCAGGAACCTGGGGCTCAAAATTGTCTGGTGGTGGGGTCCATACGAGATCAATTATTGGGGGGGGGGTCTCAGCTGCTCTACGGGGGCGTCTTTGAGGGGGTCCCTCATCATCAGAGGAGGAAGAGGAGCTTAAGACAAATCCTTCAAATTCCCCGCTTGCCTCACTGGCTGTGTCAGAGTCAGATGCAAGCATGGCATATGCCTCCTCCACCGAATACATTCTCCTGGATGACTGGGACGACATTTGGGATGACATTTGGGATGCCATTTATATTTTTGTGTTACTGGTAGTGAAATGTTTCAACACGTGTATAGTGTAGGGGGGGGTACAAACTTTATTTCAACCCAGGGGGTATGTAGTGTGTATTGTGTATGTAGTGCAGAAAAAAAAAATACAAAAAAAAAAAAATTGAAGGGTTCAAAAAAAAAAAAATGGAAGGGGTTAAAAAAAAAAAAAATGGAAGGGGTTAAAAAAAAAAAAAATGGAAGGGGTTAAAAAAAAAAAAAAAGGTCCTGCGCCAAAAATTGAGCACAGATGTTGGTCAGTAACGTCCGTCACTGAACAGCGCTCAAAGGCAACAGGAATTTGATCAAAAAAAAAAAAAAATAGATCAACCCTGTGCCGAAAAAGCTGATCAGTGATGTACGTCACTGATCAGTGCACAGTGGCCACAGGACACACACAAAATCACAGTGTGTGTAAAAAAAAAATGTAAAAAAGACCCCACAGCACTCACAAAAAATAAAAAAAGGTGATCAGTGATGCGACACTGATTACCAGTGAGGGGCAGCAGGTGCACAACCTTTGGTGGTACTGACAGGTATATATAAAAAAAAAAAACCTCTGTACCCCCAAAAAGTTGCTGATCACCTCAGATATAGTGATCAGCACAAAAAGGCGGGGGCAGCCGACACAAAATTTAGCACTCTATCACTATCTCTCTCTATCTCTCACTATCTATCACTCTATGACACTGCAGCAGTTATATAAAAAATATATAGCACAATCTGTCACTATCTCTCTATCTCTCTCTCTCTATCTCTCTCTATCTATCTATAGCTCTATCACACTGCAGCAGCACAAAATATAGCACTAGGCCTCTCTATCTCTCTCTATCTCTTTCAGTTATATAAAAAATATATAGCACAATCTGTCACTATCTCTCTCTCTATCTCTCTCTCTCTCTATCTCTCTCTATCACACTGCAGCAGCACAAAATATAGCACTAGGCCTCTATCTCTCTCTATCTCTCTCTATCTCTTTCAGTTATATAAAAAATATATAGCACAATCTGTCACTATCTCTCTCTCTATCTCTCTCTCTCTATCTCTCTCTATCTCTCTATCTATAGCTCTATCACACTGCAGCAGCACAAAATATAGCACTAGGCCTCTCTATCTCTCTCTATCTCTCTCTCTCTAACTCTCTCTAACTCTCTATCTATCTAATAAATCGCAGCAGCACAAGATGCAGCACAAGATGCAGCACAGGATGTCACAAAATGTCACAATATCAATGATCAATGATCAGGTAAGGGTTCTGGTCAGTATAGGCGGCAGGTGGGGCACGGTGACCGCACTGCACGCTTTTCCAGACCGGAATGGCGTCTGCAGTGCAGTCACCGTTAGTTTAAACCCCCCTCCACGGCTGTGATTGGTCCGTCGGTCCGACGGACCAATCACGGCCTTTGGGGGCGGGCGGGGTGAGGTGGGGTGACACCAGTGTCACCCTTACACCCCGCGGTGATTGGTGCTGTACTTTACAGCACCAATCACCTCCGATCCCGTGTCACCGGCGAACGTTATTCGCCGGTGACACAGGAAAACGCTGTGAATGGCTGTTCACACTGAACAGCCAATCACAGCGATCGGCGACGGGGGGGCGGCATCGCAGCCCCCCCTGGGCATGCAGGGACATGTCTGCTGTCAGGGACAGCAGACATCGTCCCTCTGTCACTGCGTCTCTAGACGCAGTGACAGTTTTAAGCCATGACGTATATATACGTCAACGGTCGGGAAGTACTTCCCGGCCATGACGTATATATACGTCAATTGTCGTGAAGGGGTTAATAAGATATGCCACATGACTAGGTTAAGGAAGTCAACATGTCAAAGCCACAGACACAGTGAAAAGAAAAAAAGCAATTAGCATTTATCAATGTTGTGCATGTCAGACAATATAAACAGTTGTCTGATTGGTTACTATTTGTTACATTTGCATACTGTTTATAAATAGACCCCTCTGTCTGTTTAGTTAATGGCCTTTTTATGAACAGAGGGCAAAAAAAAATGAATAACCTTGGTCTTGGACCCTCTGGCTAAGACACATTTCCGTTTTATAGTAAGCCCATGGAGAAAGCTTATTTACTTCAAAGGCCACTTCTTTGATGCAGTATCTTGATACATGTGGTTACAGTCACTTCCTAGGAAAATTTCCACAGTCAGGAAGTACGTGTACTCGCTCACATTTGGCATTCCAGAACAGTGGATTGCATTATCCAAGCAACCGAAACACGCTGAGCATTTTAATTCTTAATTTAATCTGATTGCACACAAGGGTGACTATGGTGAGAAAATTTGTGTTATTTTATCCCCCCCTTGCTCCAGTGACTAAGTCATTCCTCCATTCTAAATTAAATCTATAAGTATACAAAATGTTTTTTTAACATTTAACAAATTTTCAAACCTACAGTATAGAAATCTACTTTGCACATTTCAAAGACTGTCCTCTACGGCACAATGTTTCGACAGAAAAAACGCAAATATCCTTTTCTCCAGCAGTAGTCTATAGAGAGATCACCACTATACACATAAGCAAATAACCAGTTGCACATAGCATCTGAGAAACATATGCGCTAAAGGACATTTATAGATTTTTCACATTACAGAAAGGGGGAAATGTGCACATTGGGGGGAATTCAATTTCCAGCAAATGGGGGAATTGCCATTATGTTAAAAGCTGGCAATGGCAGCTCAATCTGCACCCTATGTCTAGCCTGATTTGCCCCTTTATTGCTCAAAAATGCTCTATATGAGGTTGTGAACCCTTTTGAGCTAAATTCACATTAATTCAGGCTGGCAAATTAATTCACTCACACTTGAATCCCCCCCCCCCCTCTTTTTAGACAGTGTTTGACTACTTTAGAAACAAAAAGAATCAGCACATAATCTGTATTTCACGTGTTATAGTGTTAATAAACCAGTTATTTAGGTTTGATTAAATAAATATATATATATTTATTTAATATATTATTTTATATATTTAATATATTATGGTTTTCATTGAGACAATTCAAACACTTGATGACAGCAGAAGAAACCCAACGCGTTTCGTCCCTTAAAGGGACTTCATCAGGGGTTAACTACAAAATAAATTGATAACATTTAGAATGTAAATTTACTATTGATATATATACAGGTTGAGTATCCCCTAACCGAAATGCTCGAGACCACGAGCATTCCGGAGAGGGGAATTTTTCGGTTTTTGGAATACATTGGAATACATTGGAAATACATTGGAATACATTGGAAAAAAAATAATAATAATTATTCAAATGATTCCAAAAACCACGGTTTTTGGAATCATTTGGATAATGGATGCCCGGATACAGGATACTCGACCTGTATAGATAAAACTTTTTCCCATTTAACTGACCTGAACATTATAGTAATTTATAGTAATTTATCAAACAAAAGAACCTTATATCAAAATGAATCAGAACATTTACCATGCCTTCCTTGAATGTATTGCCTAGTAACAAATGAGGTTGATGCAGCATCCAGAACATGATTTGCAAATATTTATAGAAAACTAACTCCAACTCTTGAGATCAGATTTATTCATTTATTAGTAAATTATTTTAGTTGTATATTGTTACTATTTTTTGGTAGTTAAGAGGACAAATAAACCAAACTAATCTCTATAATACCCAGTATCAAATTATTGCAGAGCACTTATTTTATTTATGCACAGCTTTGTGAGTATACATTACAGTGTATACCAGTTCATTTCTACTACTGTACTTCAAAAAAAGCTTCCATTTCAAGAAATGATAACATATATCCTATGGAATGTCATCAGTCAGTACACACAAAAATTAATTCCTTTGGTTTTCTTTGTGACATGATGAACAAGGTAATAGCTCTCCATACACTACTGTGACTTGTTTGAATGGCAATTTGCATACAATTTCCCTTGAACTCCCCTGGCAGCTCCCCGGGAGGATTTGCATATGATTTGGCACCTGATCTGCCATTTTTTACATGCGGTAAATCGCATGGGAAATCGGAAAAAGGACCGGTGATGTGCAGCTGATGGCTCCTATGTGCTGCACACAGGATTTCCAGCTCCAATCTGATGTGCACGGAACCATGCATCGGATCGGGATGAATGTCAAACATGTCGCCGATCTGACTTAAGTGTGCGGTCTGCATAGTAGAGGTTGGCAGGCACTGATCCAATAGCATAATGCACTTTGGGGGGCAGTTCTCCAATAAAAGTGTATTTGTTCATTTCTACATGTAGTATTGTTGTCTTTTTTGACCATAATGAGGGTGAGGATGTACCGTATATATCATTATTATTATTATTATTATTATTATCATTTTATTAATAATGCTCCACAAGTGTCTTGCAGCGCTGTACAAAGGAACAGTTTCGGGAGACACAACTTAACATTACAGTAAATAAATAACAAAATAGAGTACAGGTGATAAGAGCGCCACAATTCAATGCACTTTACAGCTTAAATGTAAGTAGTGATCAATGGGCTACTAGGGGCTGGTGGCCAAAGATGGAGATGAGTATGTGGACAAAGTTGGTCGCTGAGTGTTTGACTATGGGAGAGCTGTGAGTTAAATGTGATCATGTTAATGAATTTGCACCCTATTAGAATTAAGAAATGAAGACTTAAAATCCTCAGTCATTATCAGTTATTGTTAATATTTCTCCACCAGACATCACCTTACATAGAGACAAAGAAGAGTCCTACAGTAGATGATGTTAACTAAAACACAGAGAAGCCAAAAGATTGCTTTACAAATGGTTCCTTTAACATCTGTAGAAACCTGGGTTATTTCAGGAACTGATGGTTTGTGCAGCACCCAGATTGTAAGTACATAGTATTATTTTTCAAGCAATGCTGTATCAGTGGTGTACAGTACAAGGCTACTACTAGAATTAATTATAGATAGCCTGACAAAAAGCAGACATAGACTGTCACCCGGTCCCAGTACAATGCAAGACAAAAAAAACACCATAAATGCTGACAGGGCTCGAAGCCTATTGTAAAAGACTTTAATTTGTGACATTGGTTGACAATTGATGCTGGTTTGTTTACATACTGTACCATATGTTCTTTTCTAGTGGGCATTATTCATAGTATTCAGCAAACTTTCAGAATCATCCGCATCAGTTTTACCATACATAAATAATAATAGTAGTAGTGGTAGTAGAAAGATTAGTAGTAGTATTGTTACTTTTTATTATCTTTTATTTATAAGGAACCACACAAAGTAGGCAGCACTGTAGAGAGAAAACATTTCACAATAAAAGAAAATTAGATCTTAAGTACAATACACAAAAGCAGAGTTCCCCAAGCTCCACATTACAGACCATTTTGTAAGGCTATCCATGCTTAAGTTGAGATGGTTAAATCTAATTGACTGAGGTATAGATGTGTCATACAAAGAAATATAGAATTTGAGGGCAGATAAGAACCACTTAGCCCATCTAGTCTGCACATTTTATTATCCTTTAAGTATAACTTAATTTTTTAATTGCTCGACTGTCTAAACTAGAGATGTGCAGATCCGGATTTACTTGGATTTACCCGAAACCCTAAACGGGATCTTATTGGCTATATGCTGTCACATGTTTTTTTCCCAAAACATGTGACAGCCAATAGCCAACAAGATCCTGTTTTGCGTTCCAGGTAAATCTGAGTAAATCCGGACCTGTACATCTCTAGTCTAAACCTCTACCACCTCCAACAGTGGGCCACTTATCCACTACCCTTTCTCTGAAGTAATGTTTCCTTCAATTTCCACTGAATCTACCACTGTCAATTTCAGTTTATGTCCTCGAGATTTACAAGGCAGGTGGTGTAGAGGAAAAAGAAAAGCAGGCTGTCAATTGATCCTGTGTGGATCTTTTAAACTGTGTTAGTCAGTAATGAGTGCACCTGCAAAACGTGAACTGTATGAGTTTTTTCCTATTCAATTAGCCTAAAAGGCTAATTTAAGTATTGACATTTAAGTATTCAATTGCGGGCGTTGGCATCCTTTTTTTAGTAATTTTTTACCCATGCCTTTTCTTATTTTGTAGCAGTCAAAAATGCATGTGCAAAAAATTATTAAAAACTAGGAGAAAAAAACAGAAAATTAGACAAAACATGTGACTTTGCTGATCCATGTGTATATTCGCCTGTGACTAATTCTTGGGCTAGGTGAAAATCAGCACTTTAATTGAATAGGTTGAAGCCAAATTCAACCAAAAAAATAGCAGAAAGTGGAATTTTTTTACCTAGGAAAAAAAAACGTCACCAATTGAATACCCCCCTAAGCTGTAAAACTAGTGCCCAGTGCTCAGTGGGTAAAAGAACCATGCCCAAATTCCGGATGCGACCCACCATTTGAGATGAAAGGGGATATGGCTGGTGGCCCATTCTGCAGGATGCACTTTGGGAATGTGGCTAGCCCAGGGCACAAGCCAGCCCTATTACAATGTGGGAGTTTGGTTAAAAAGTAGTTCCAATATTGAAATGAAAACCTGTAATAGTTTCACATAAATAATCTCTGTGACTAGAGATTATTATTGTGCTGTTTTTGTATTTTTCCCCCAAATAAAAGATTTCCTAAATTGCAATTTTTTCAGAAATCTGTAATTTTATTGCCTTCCCAAGTTTTCAGAAAGTTGAAGTAAAGTTGAAGAACTGACGAGACCATTTTTTTCATATAGACTTTACAAAAGGCCATATTGTATGCGAAATAAGCAGAGTCCCAGCAGACGGCAGTAAATCTATCTCATTAATGGTCCATCACTCAAACAGCTTCTGACAAGCAGCACTGATAACATCAGCTGGACTGCAGAGAAGCAGCGGCAGGAGTATGCTGATTGCTGACAAACTAGTGCAGAACCATCTGTGAAGTGTCAAGCACTAGATGCTACCATTACCAAGTATTCCTTGGGTCCAAAAGGTGAACTTCATCTCGGAGTCCAAACAAAGAGACCTTTAGTGACTTAACAATAAAGAGTCGATAGACCTTTCAGCTTGTCTGATGACTGTCGTAATTAAATATAGGAAGAAACAACCTACCTTTATAGTAAAACATTAGCACTATTGATAAATCATATGCATTAGGGGTGCAGAACTCTGGGTTTGTTTAAGTTACAAAGCATGTTTTACTACTGACTGCTTCAATGTTATAGCTGCACAAAGTGCTGGGTGGAAAACTCATTTGTTACAGACTAACACATCAACAATTATTCTGAGTTTTTGGGCCACCAGGAAATTCATGGCTATTTTCAACATGTGTACAAAACATGCCAGTTTAAGAAAAATAAAAGTTTGGGTGTCCTTTTATCCCATGTGCAAATTGTTTTTTAAGGTTTCTTCTTGTTATTTTTATTAATAAAACAATTATCTCAATGACATCTTCCACAATTTGTCTTGTTTGCAAGTAAAATGACATTTTATTTGTATTTCCAAATCTTTTCTACATAGAATATGTTTTTTTTTTTCCAGAGTTAATAAAATGGGGTTTCACAAATGAATATCTAAGATGCAAAAGTTACAGGGGAAAGAGTGCATTTAGTATATATGAAAATGTATCACACTCAGTGGCGGCTCCTGACTTTAGACTTAAGGGGGCTGCAATTTCCTGGTTACTGCTCACGATATGATACCGGCTCTCCCAGCGTTACACATAGTTGACCCAGGTACCCGCAGCAGGGAAGGTAAAAGGCCTCCGTAGATACGCGTGTAAGTGAAGCAGCACTCCAGGGAACAAATTATTCAAAGTCTCAAGTGGCTGGAATAACGGCAACGTTTCAGTGCCCAATTTATTTTCATGGCACTTTCGTCGATGCCTTGACGAAAGTGCCACGAAAATAAATTGGGCACTGAAACGTTGCCGTTATTCCAGCCACTTGAGACTTTGAATAATTTGTTCCCTGGAGTGCTGCTTCACTTACACGTGTATATATATATATATATATATATATATATATATATATATATAGAACAGTTGTTTCCCTCAAGAAACTCAGGCTGGCACTCCTCGGACTTTGTATAAATGGTGTTCAAAGGTGGCATCATATCGACATTGTGTATCCTGATGAAAAAGCCAATTGGCTTTGAAACGTCGATATGATGCCACAATAAACCTTGGAACACCATTTATACAAAGTCCGAGGAGTGCCAGCCTGAGTTTCTTGAGGGAAACAACTGTTCTTTATCTAAGCCTGACAGGTAGGCACCCCGGCCAGTGACTTCTGCCCTGGTTAGGGGACTGCAGAATGGAGTGCCAGACAAAAACATGTTTTATATATATATATATATATATATATATATATATATATATATATCTGCCACTTTAATAATACAATGGTTTTTATTTACCATGTACTTGTCCTAAATTGTCTTGTTCTAGAAGTTGTTGTTTTCTTATTTTTGCTCATTTATATATTGTTATGTGCTGCGGAGACCTTGCAACTTCATATAAACAAACAATAATAATAACTAAGAATAAATACAATGGTTCATTAAAAACCGATGGAGCTACTATAGGGTATGATATTAACTAAGGCATTATTATGGTTCAAAAAAAGAGCCAGGGCACTTGAGACAGTGGCCCTTTAATATGTTGCAATTGGACCCACAAACTTCTGATTACACTCCTGTCCACAACCCTCAGTCTTTTGGAGTTACTGCACACTTATCTGCTGTATGGATAAACCCATTATTTCTAACTCTCTAAATTGGCTGGTTGTTTATCACTCTCCATTTTATCACTTTGCGAAGCTTAGTGCATCTGGGCCCTTATCTGAAAATGTGCGGATTACAGATGTGATGTAATGTTTAGCTTGCATGAAGGTCAGGGGATACTGCGTTAAACAACATTGTTTCTCTACAGCCTCAGCATATGTAAGGACTCTGCGCATAGTTCTATCAATCAAATAATCTCTGAATTATCCCCACTGTCGCCACAATACATACTTGCTGCCTTGTTTTATTCATTATATATTTTAAGCATGACACTAGTGGCCCTGACTGTTATGATGTCCACCGGGACCTGGGGAGTGAACGTTGGTGGTGAGAGCAGGTGGTTTAACGGGCCTAGCTGGGAGTTGACCCCTGACTGCCGGCACCTGGCCAAACCGGGATGCGACCGAGTCGCAGACACAAGGAGGACCGGTAGAGGAATCCCCAGCAGGAAGCACCACGACTCCTCAAAACACTGTATCCACTGCGGGGTAAAACCACGGCGGGCCACGAGCAGGAACAGGACAAGGGAAAG
This sequence comes from Crinia signifera, assembly GCF_055691185.1. Taxonomy (NCBI): domain Eukaryota; kingdom Metazoa; phylum Chordata; class Amphibia; order Anura; family Myobatrachidae; genus Crinia; species Crinia signifera. The sequence continues at coordinate 258,362,023 of NC_139221.1, read as the reverse complement.
TAAGCCCACGGAGGGGCACGGCCACGGCAAGGAGCCGGACACTGAAAAGTAAGCCCACGGGGGGGGCACGGCCACGGCGGGCCACGGGAAGAATCTAGACGATGAAAGTAAGCCCACGGAGGGGCACGGCCACGGCGGGCCACGGGAAGAAACTAGACAATGAAAGTAAGCCCACGGAGGGGCACGGCCACGGCGGGCCACGGGATATGAGAGATAGAGACCAAAGCTCCAAAGGAGCACTTACGTGACCCACGGATGATGGGAGATGTGGGCAGAAACGCAAGCTCACACTGAAGCTGGGACACAGGCAAAAGTAAGGTACTGCAGCAGACAGGACGCTGACAGGAGCAAGACGCTGGAGCTGACAGGTCACTAGGACCGAGGACCTGGGAGCCTCGGGAACCGGGAAGCAAGCTTAGGCAGTGAACAAACCAAAAGCTATAACCGGCGTCTGTGCCCAGCAGACGCCGGCTATTTATTTGATTTTCGCGCCACCTGACTGACGTCAGGTGCGCATATCTGCGGCCGCCGCGCGAGAGCTCGGGAACGTTGCCTAGCAACGTCCCGACGCTCGGCGCTAGAGTGAGGCTTGGGACGCTGCTTGGCAACATCCCCAGCCGCGTCACTCAATGCCGCATCCGCCGTCCGTCCGGGTGCCTTGCAGCCCGGGCGGCGGCGTGCAACAGTACCCCCCCCTTGAGGAAGGGTTAACAACCCTTTACCACCGGGTTTATCGGGAAATTGCCGGAAATAATTCCTCTTCAGATTGGGCGAATGCAAGTCCCTATCGGGAACCCAAGACCTCTCCTCGGGACCGAACCCCCTCCAGTGTACGAGAAACTGCAGAGACCCTCTCACGAGTCTGGAATTCAAGAATCTTCTCAACCCGGAACTCCTGTTGCCCCTGCACAATGACTGGGGCGGAGCCACTCTTCAGTCTGCGAGGAAACTTTTGCGAGAAGACCACTGGTTTGAGAAGCGAAGCATGGAAGGTACTGGAAATTCTAAGGGATTTAGGTAATGAAAGGCGGAACGCCACCGGATTAACCCTCCTGACAATCCGGAACGGGCCAATGAACCGAGGCCCCAATCTTGCCGATGGTTGGTGAAGCTTTATATTACGGGTGGATAGCCACACCCAGTCACCAACCTTAAAACGGCAAGGGCGTCTGGATTTATCAGAAAATACCTTCTCTCTGAGGGACGCTTCTTTAAGGGCCAAATGGACCTTTTTCCAGATGACTCTGAGTCGAGAGGCAGCTGACGATGAGGAACTGGGGGCATCGGGTCCCAAAGAGTTGGCCCGCGGGTGGAATCCATAGACCGTAAAAAAGGGTGAGGCCTTGGACGCTGAATGATGTGCGTTATTATACGCAAATTCAGCTAACGGCAGAAAACTGACCCAATCATTTTGCATCTTGGAAACAAAGACCCTTAAATATTGTTTGAGGGACTGATTGAGACGTTCTGTTTGGCCATTGGCCTGTGGATGGAATGCAGAGGTGAGACTGATCTTTACTTTCAGGGCTGCACAGAACAGCCTCCAGAACTGTGCCACGAATTGTGGCCCACGGTCGGACACAATATCACTGGGCAATCCATGCAGCCGAAAAATGTGCTGAAGAAATAAAGTGGACAGTTCCTTGGCCGAAGGTAACTGTTTTAAGGCCACAAAGTGCGCCATCTTGGAGAATCTATCGATCACGACCCAGATGACCTGACACTGGGACGAGATCGGAAGACCAACAATAAAATCCATGGCCAGATGGGACCAAGGCCTGCTGGGAACAGACAGAGGCAACAATTCTCCTAATGGTCGGGCGCGTGGAACCTTATGACGGGCACATTCCGGGCAAGACAATACAAAGTCTTTGTTATCCCTGGCCATCCCTGGCCACCAGACCACGCGAGAGAGGAGAGCAAGAGTTTTATATACTCCTGGATGGCCAGCAATTTTGGAGTCATGACATTCTGCCAGAACCCTGCGTCTTAGTGACGGAGGAACGAACAACCTGTTCTCCGGAGTTTGGGCTGGAGCTTGTCCTTGTGCTTGACGGAGAAGGCCCTCCAAGGTTTGACTCACTCCAGCATGAATACAGGATGTGGGAACGATGGGCCCCAACTTGACTCTACTCTCCTGTTGAGGCAGAAAACATCTAGAAAGAGCGTCTGCTCTGATGTTTTTGGATCCCGGCCTATACGAAATAATAAAATTAAATCGCATAAAGAAAAGGGCCCACCGAGCCTGGCGAGCGTTCAGTCTCTTGGCTGACTCAATGTACTGAAGATTCTTATGATCTGTTAAAACAAGAATCTGATGAGCTGCACCTTCTAACCATTGTCGCCACTCGTCAAAGGCCCATTTTATGGCAAGTAGTTCCCTGTTGCCAACGTCATAATTGGACTCCGCCTGGGAAAATTTTCGGGACATGTAGGCACAGGGGTGGAAAAGTAAAGACTTCGGATCTCTCTGAGAGAGAACCGCCCCGGCCCCTACCTCCGAGGCGTCGACCTCAACAACAAAAGGAAGCTCGGGATTGGGATGTTTCAGAATTGGAGCCGAAACGAAGGCCTGCTTCAACGTTTTAAAGGCCTGTTCCACCTGAGGACTCCATACTGATGGATCCGCCCCTTTTTTAGTCAGGGCCACTAAGGGTGCCACAATGGACGAAAAGGCATAAATAAAGCGTCTATAATAATTGGCGAACCCAAGAAATCGTTGGACTGCTTTTAAATTAGTGGGCCTGACCCAATCCACAATGGCCTGCAATTTCTTGGGATCCATTTGGAACCCCTGGGAAGAGATAATATAGCCAAGAAAAGATACTTGGGTCACCTCGAACTCGCATTTCTCTAATTTAGCGAATAGCTGGTTTTCCCTGAGTTTCTGTAGCACCTGACGCACTTGTGCTCTATGTGACTCCAAGTCTTCGGAAAAAATTAGAATATCGTCTAAATAGACAACAACAAAATTGCCCAGGAACTCCCGAAGGACGTCGTTGATAAAATCCTGAAAGACGGCCGGGGCGTTGGAAAGACCGAATGGCATTACCAGGTACTCGTAGTGCCCCGTCTGAGTACTAAACGCCGTCTTCCATTCGTCCCCCTCCTTGATTCTTATCAGGTTATAGGCCCCCCTTAAATCGATTTTAGAAAAAATAGTAGCAGACCGTAGCTGGTCAAAGAGAACCGTGATCAGAGGAAGGGGATAGGTGTTTTTCACCGTAATTTTGTTCAGGGCCCGGAAATCTATGCAAGGCCTCAAAGACCCATCTTTTTTAGATACAAAAAAGAAACCGGCGCTGAGAGGGGATTTCGAGGGTCGAATAAAACCTTTAGCCAGACTCTCTTGGATGTATTCATCCATTGCTTTTGTCTCTGGGCAGACAACGCATAAAGTCTGCATTTAGGAAATGAAGCATTAGGAATTAATTGGATGGCACAGTCATATGGCCGGTTATAATGTTATGATGTCCACCGGGACCTGGGGAGTGAACGTTGGTGGTGAGAGCAGGTGGTTTAGGCGTGAGCCCGCAGCCGGGACCGCCGGTTAGGACGGCCACAGCGGATGCTACGCTAACTCTATTGAGCCCCTGAGGCCGATGGTAAACCCCTGCAGAGCTAGGCTTCACCTGTGGCCGCCGCGTCCGAAGGAGCGAGTTAATCCCGCTCCGACCCCGATGCAGCCAGGTCTTAGGAATGGACAAGGGGTAAACGATCGCCACAGGGTACTCAAGAGGACCACTGGCTAACGGGCCTAGCTGGGAGTTGACCCCTGACTGCCGGCACCTGGCCAAACCGGGATACGACCGAGTCGCAGACACAAGGAGGACCGGTAGAGGAATCCCCAGCAGGAAGCACCACGACTCCTCAAAACACTGTATCCACTGCGGGGTACGACCACGGCGGGCCACGAGCAGGAACAGGACAAGGGAAAGTAAGCCCATGGAGGGGCACGGCCACGGTAAGGAGCCGGACACTGAAAAGTAAGCCCACGGGGGGGGGGCACGGCCACGGCGGGCCACGGGAAGAATCTAGACGATGAAAGTAAGCCCACGGAGGGGCACGGCCACGGCGGGCCACGGGAAGAAACTAGACAATGAAAGTAAGCCCACGGAGGGGCACGGCCACGGCGGGCCACGGGATATGAGAGATAGAGACCAAAGCTCCAAAGGAGCACTTACGTGACCCACGGATGATGGGAGATGTGGGCAGAAACGCAAGCTCACACTGAAGCTGGGACACAGGCAAAAGTAAGGTACTGCAGCAGACAGGACGCTGACAGGAGCAAGACGCTGGAGCTGACAGGTCACTAGGACCGAGGACCTGGGAGCCTCGGGAACCGGGAAGCAAGCTTAGGCAGTGAACAAACCAAAAGCTATAACCGGCGTCTGTGCCCAGCAGACGCCGGCTATTTATTTGATTTTCGCGCCACCTGACTGACATCAGGTGCGCGTATCTGCGGCCGCCGCGTGAGAGCTCGGGAACGTTGCCTAGCAACGTCCCGACGCTCGGCGCTAGAGTGAGGCTTGGGACGCTGCTTGGCAACGCCCCCAGCCGCGTCACTCAATGCCGCATCCGCCGTCCGTCCGGGTGCCTTGCAGCCCGGGCGGCGGCGTGCAACACTGACACTGTCTTTTGTATAAACTTTTATAAACTTTTACACATGAGCAATATTTCTGAAAATATCTCATGAAAGATGGCCTCTGGTAGAAGGTATAGGGGCCTACACACAAGGTGAGACTTAAGCATGAAGGGCCCACCATGGAATGCAGTGATAGGGGCCCAAGCTTAAGAAGTGTTGACAGCCAGCATAGAGGGTTGTGCACAATAGTAAGGACATGCAAAGAGCAGGGCCTCTTTATAGAGGAGGTAACAAAGTGTCAGAACCACCCACTTTGATTGGTAGGAGGACTAATCTTGGCTTAGTTTCCACCGAAACAAAACAATCATGATCCTGCTCCAACAAGTTGCTGAACCCAAGAGGAATGGGTGGGGCCCTCAGGCAGTGGGACCCACCAGGGATTAAATATTCATTTATAGTTTCTTATATAGCACAGCAAATTTATATGCGCTTTTCAATTGGAAACAATACTGATAAAACAGGGTGGCAACACACATTCATAGATGTAATAGGGCCCCGCTCGCATTGATACATTGATACACAAGGATATGTGTTATCTACTGCATAAAAGTCCACCAGAGTGCAAATGTTCTTGGTGGGCTGTGTGATGTTGTCCCGCAGCAATGTTGGCTTGGGGTCAGTAGGATGGAAAAGGATATGTGTGGACCATATAGTGAGGATGTAGTTGGATAGGAAGAGTTATGTGGGTGGTTCTGGAATCTGATAAGCTTGTCTGAAAAGGTGAGTTTTAAGGGAATGCTTGAAGGTTTGGAGACTAGAGGAGAGTCTTATTGTGTGTGGGTGGGCATTCCACAGATTGGGTGTAGCCCAAATAAGATGTAGTAATTGTGAATGGGGGCAAATAATTGTGTGTAGATGAGAAACGTTGATCTGTAGCACAGTTTGGGAGATATTTTGAGACAAGCGAAGAGCTACAGTATAGGTTGGTGCACAGTACTTTTGTTCATGGTCGTCTGTGTGAGTAAAAGTATCCTATGGATTGAAAAACAAAACAGATGTAGATGATATCTAGGGGATAGCCACTGTGCAGTAAAACGCTGCCAACACATTACCCCCCAGGGGAAATGAATATGAATTAGATGCTGACAAAAGTGGTAAAGACTATTTTGCCTTATGGTAAATGATAATCTGACCAATGGATGCCCAATGCCAAATATTTCTGAAACATTTACTCTAAAGGCCCCCATACACTAGTGCCCTTTGGCCCCTTTCTACATGATTTGGTGCAATGGGCTGAGAAATCCTGTGGAAAAATGTCAAATTGTATGTCTTTTACTTATGATTCTGATTCGATGCATACCAATAGGTCAGCAACACACTGTTTCTCACCTAAGAGTGCTTGATATGAGTTGCTTGCTTATAATAGCAGCTGCTTAGATGGGGATGGTCAATCTGCAAGGTAAAGATATAAGAAAAAAAAACAAGAATCTGAATCCGTGACGTACTTCCGGATTCCGGTACTAGCCGATCTCGATATAGAAACCCACAAATCTCCCACAAGGTACCTAACGTTTGTAGAATAAAATATACAGTGAGTGAAGGCGCACCATTTTCGATTAGTGGTTCCAGAGCCGGCCCTAGCCTAAATGACGCCCTAGGCAAGATTTTGGCTGGTGCCCCCTAGCACCGCCACTAGTTCCGCCTCTGACCCTTCTCCCCTTTCCCAGCACCATCAACCCTCATCATAGCAGTCATCATTTTGGTGCTCCTACCAGCAATATTTGAAATAGAAACAGTGCACACATTCGGTGCACAGCCCAAACAGGGATGTGTTCTTGCTGGGAAGATGCATGGCCACCCAATAGTACCCCCAATTCAAATGATGCCACACAGTAGTGCAACTTTATTCACATTATATCATGCGATGGTGTCCCTTATTCACGTTACATCACACAGTAGTACCACTTTACCTTATGTACATTACTCCTCACATTATTCACATTATACCCTTAGAAAAAAATCCTTAGAAAAATATTGTATTTTAAGCACCTCCATGGCCACACTGCAACCCAGCACAAAGCAGTGTGTGCTGGGCAAGAGGAGAAGAGCTGCAGCTGCTGCTGTCACTTAAGGGGAAGGGCCCCGGGGCCCCCACTGGGCCCTTCCATCAGACTTTGGCCTGGGTAATTTGTACCCCCTACCCCTTTCTCTAGGCATCCCTGATAATACCACACAGTAATGCCCCTTACACATAACACACATTATTAATGTCCTTATAACCATAATGCCCCTTACACATTATGCCAACCTTTATTAATGCCCTTCATACACATAAAGACACACATAACGCCCCTTACACATATGTTGCACATTATTAATGCCCTTATACACATGACACACATAATGCCTGTTACACATATGTCACACATTATTAATGCATTTATACATGACACACATAATGCCCCTTACACATATGCCAAACACTATTGCACAACCAACCCACCCACAGACAGCACTCGCACAGCCGCTAACACTGTGACCTCTGCCTCTGCTTGGATACAGATGTTTCCTCATACATCTTGCCTCAATAGGCTATGCAGATCCTGGCCGTTCTGCTAACGTTGGGTGCCTTTTTGCTGAAAATTTGTCTTATTTGCATTGTTATGACCAGGACACACAAGGAGCTTCCAATGATTAAAATGATATGCGGCATGCCTATATTCTGTGTGCGACTGTGGCTGTACCTGCATACAGAATGCTATGTTACAGTGATTTCCATGAATACACTATTTCATATGCAGATACAGCCTCACTCACACATAGAATATAGGCATGCTCTATATCATTGTAATCAGGAGAAGCTGCTGATGCCCCTAGGCATTCCAAATGCCCTAGGCAATTGCCTAGTTTGCCTATGCCTAAGGCCGGCTCTGAGTGGTTCCACCACAGTTTAAAGGTGATTCAGCCCACACATAAGGGAAGTTTTCTATAAGTTCACAGTCACAGCAGTCTGTTATTGGCTAAAACTATAACATGTGACTAAATCACATGACATATACATAATGATTTTACCTTTAATCCCGGAAGCAATTCTACAAAGCAATAAATAAATAAATTATCATGATTAACAATATTTATGCTTATTTTTTGTATATGTAATTAGTATATATAATTATAGATGGTCTGTCTCCATCAGGTTTTTTACAATGTGTTCAGTTAATGAACTGTTAAATGGGTGATTTAATGCATTATGCAAATTAATCCTAAAGGACACTGGGTATAAAATACCAGTCCAGAGCACTCAGCAGTACACATTGATAAAGCTGGCGTTAGTCCAGTGAAACGCGTTGGTGGCGCTGCCCGTTCCAGGTCCGTGGTGACCATTGGATACTTTACCTGCTCATTCATCTGACCACTATGTTCCTAACTCTTGGAAGTCTACAGCTACAAAATTCCTGTTATTGGATACAAATCACGGTGAGGGAGTAGATAGGCTCCAACATCAGCCACTCCCTCAGCCGACGTACAGGACTTCAATTTGCTGTGTCCTAGACTCCATCTATTGGGACTATCCATTGTGGACAGTGTAGGTCACAACATCACCCCGTTTGGGGGACATTTCAACTATGTGAGATCTGGATACGAAGCATTTTTATATTTATGTTTTTTTTTTATATATATATTGTCATTTTCATTGTTTTTTATTGTGAGTGTCTTATTAATTAATGGTGCCGATTGCATCGCATACCAAAAGGCACCTTCACTATAAACGTGAACCCGAAGCGTGGTGAGCGCAGCGAGAACGCGAGGGGCGGCGGTACGCGTCCTACGACCTTTTCATACCCCCACTATCCACGTCGGCGTGGAGTTGATTTTACAAAGTGTGGCGAGCGCAGCGAGCAACCAAGCCCGAAGCGTGGCGAACGGATGTGGATACCTGTGATACCTGTGAAGCCCGCGAGGGGACGCAGATACCTGTAAAGGTATCTGCGTCCGCTCGCCACGCTTCAGGCTCGGTGGCACGCTGCGCTCACCACACTTTATAACATCGACTCCACGCCGACATGGATAGTGGGGGTATGAAAAGGTCGTAGGACGCGTACCACCGCCCCTCGCGGGCTCGCTGCGCTCGCCACCCTTCGGGTTCACGTTTATAGTGGGGGGTGGCGTGGGGGTGCATTTAACATTGTAAGCACCCATTAGGGTGCTTATACAATTTTTTATCGAATAGGGGGCTAAAATCGCGTTGCATCGCATGCCATCGGGTGCATGGCATGCGATGAAAACATTGCGCGATCAATATCGGGGGCGCCGTGATAATACACAAGTACCTAATTAATTATTATTATCTTTTTCATTAAAATAATCTCATTTAAGATTTTAAAATAGATTCACCCATTATTCATTTTAAGCGCTGCTTTTTGTTGTTGTTTTTCCTTTTTTCTGATCCGATGCGCCTGTGTTAATCGGATCCGGAGATTGTCAGTGCTGCAATAAGGATTTGTCGTAGTCGCAGTGGGGAATGGGATCACATGCAATACATTGTTTGCAAAATTACCACATACGATGTAACACATGTAATCCAGCCAACGGGGAGCTGCCGTGTATCGCATGCGAGACCACATACTGGTGTATGGCGGCCTAAAGTTATATTTTTTACAATTTCATGCACTTTCCTCTGACATTGCAGTCTGTACATTTACGACTACACACGTCTGCAATTTTTGTCAGTTAATGTTACGTTTAAATAATTGTAAAAATAAAGTATACAGTATATGTCATTTTATTTTGCCTTTATAAATAATTGCATCTTTTTTAAACTTTGAATAAAAGCACCATTTTTCAAATGTCATTTTCTTGTTGATATTCGTGTATGTTAGACAACTCTTTTACCATTTAAAATAAGAGAAACACTTGTGAATTTGCAAGAATGCAGTAATTATTAAACAATAATGTTATTTTTACCAAAGGCTTGAAAACTAAGAACACGCAAACACTATATTTTTTCCCAGCTTATCATAGCAAAGAAATGGCAAATTCTTGCTAATCTGCTCAGGAATTTGGCTCAACTGGTGTGTAAGATAGTGCCCACCCTGGTGTGTGTATAAATGAAAATAACTTTAGTCTATAGAACTGCGGGGACGTTCATTCATCAAATTTACTAATGTTTGCATTGTATCAAGCAGGAATTTTGAACTGCTGATTATGAAGCGAATGTTCTCCATCCATTTTCCAAATGACACATTATTAAAATAACAAGTAAAAAAGCTGACAGGTTTTTTAAGTGTTGAGGCTGACATAGTTCGTCTCCATGGGCACTGTGAGGGCGATTCAGCATCACTTGGTCCCCATCGTATTTGCGCCGTGAACTGATGGTGCTTCTCTGAGCATGCGTATGGGTAACAAGTGCAGGGCCGCTATGTGTTCACACGGGGGGGGGGGGGGCAGTGGGTGGACAGGGGTCTGGGCCATGGGGACACCCAGTGTGTCCTGGGTGTCCCCTTGCAAATGCAGGACAGTTGAAGCCTGCACAGGGAGGGCGTCTGACGTTCCCAGCCATAGCCGAAGGAAATAAAAGACAGGTCTTCGAATGATTTTTCCCCCAAAAGCTTGCATGCAAATGGATTTCTGCATGCACACATCCATTCGCTTGCCGCCGCACCTATTCACTGGGTGGCGGGAGTTCGTTCACTTGCCCAGCGGGATGCGTTAGCCTGCTCGCTAAGCAGAGAGAGACCACTGATTATCGAATGCTACTGAATCAGGCCCTCTTTCCGATGCCCATGGACTACAAAGAAGATTTCTATAAAGAAGTTAATATGATGTCATTTTTTTATGATAGACAGCATCATTCATCTTCAAAAATGTTTATTAAAATGTTCCTTTTTTTCCATTGAAAATATATACAATTGGGTTAAGACAGTTTGAAACTGTGCATTTAAAGTTTTTTTCTTTAATGTTTTTGAAGTAGCCAATTCTGTCGCTCTTCTAAGTTTTGACTACATTTTTCTGTCTGGCTACAACTATAAAAGAGGCTACATTGCATAATAACTTTGCAGGTCTTGTATTCATACTTAGCAAACTCTGATCATGAAGGGAATGTATTTTTGTCTTTTTAGTGTCCCGGGTTAACTAACTGCAGTACCTTGGCTCCTACTTTCCGGGAATAAGAAGACCTGTCATCCACTTGGCATTAGATTGGGATTTGTCACGTAATTGGCGGTGCCTTCATTCACAGGGCAGACTCTTACACAAACCATAGAACCCAATATATCTTTACCAATAACTAAAATACATATTGAAATAATTTAAATCAACACAGTAAGCTGTAATATAAAATAAAATATTCATATTTTCAACACTACTTTATATCAACCAGCATAATCCCACATATCCAAAAAGTTTTTAAACCCTCACCTGTTACTGATCTGTAATTCTGTTACTACAATATGATTTTCTTTTACACTATTGTCATAATATGAATATTGTCAAAAAATAAAAACTGCCGGACACCACATAACATCACGTAACATAACATATCTATTTATTATTTATTTACAGTTTCTTATATAGCGCAGCATGTTCCGTAGCGCTTTACAATTGGAAACAACAGTGTTTAAACAAAATAAGTAGAAAAAAAAATGACATTGAGGAACGAGGGCCCTGCTCTCAAGTTTTCAATCTATAGGGATAATAGGAGGAATACATAAGGACAGAATTCCATAGCATGGCAGTCCCATCAGGTTACAAGACAGTCCTGAAGGATCGTATTGTATGTACCTAACTTTAGTTTATCTTGCTATTTTCAGTGTGGTTACGCTGGGTACACACCTAAAGATTTATCTGTCCAATATGTCTGGAGGGAACAAAAACCTGGAAATGAAACAAGATATAATCAACATTTACTCCCAAATGCTGGAAACTCCCCTCAAAAAATTAGCTTGAATAAATTTGTTAAATCAAATTGATTTAAACAATTGGTACTTGTGTAGTTTCATGGCGCCGCCGCGCGCACACTCTGTGCATGAAACTTGGCAGCTTGCCAGACGCTCTGTTTAACTGTGCGCGTGCCGCTCTAGCTGTTCTCAGTGCAGCGCGTGGCTGCTTTCCTTATGTAAGCTACGTTATCAGCGTAGCGCTAGGCAGCAGCAGCGCACGCTGCACAGCGCTGACAGGTCACTGTGGTTCTTGTAGTTCCACAGTAAAAAGCCGTGGGGGGTGCCTGGATTCAGACGCAAAACCGTTTGAAACTGGGCACCTTGCAAGCCGCTAAGAAGCCGGGGGGGTTCTGGATTCAGACGCATAAGCATCTGAATCCAGTCGCCTTGCAAGCCACTAAGAAGCCGGGAGTTTCTGGATTCAGACGCATAAGCAGATTTAACTGGGTCTAGGGGTACATGATTAAAACCTGTCCACAATGCCAATAGTCAACGCAACAGCTGTCAACCTTGTAAATTCCACTATCCACGCCAAGCGTGGCGAGCGGCGGCGGTACGCGTCCTACGACCTTTTCATACCCCCACTATCCACGTCGGCGTGGAGTTGAGAATAGAAAGTGTGGCCAGCGCAGCGAGCCACCTAGCCCGAAGCGTGGCGAGCGCAGCGGACACCTGTGAAGCCCGCGAGGGGACGCGGATACCTGTGAAGGTATCCGCGTCCCCTCGTGGGGCTCGCTACGCTCGCCATGCTTCAGGCTCGGTGGCTCGCTGCGCTCGCCACACTTTCTATTCTCAACTCCACGCCGACGTGGATAGTGGGGGTATGAAAAGGTCGTAGGACGCGTACCGCCGCCGCTCGCCACGCTTCGGGTTGGCGTGGATAGTGGAATTAACAAAGTCGACAGCTGTTGCGTCGACTAGTGTAATTGTGAACAGCTTTAATAGTGTACGGGGTGTCCAGTTCAGGGAGTGTGGATGTGGACGCATTAGCGTCTAATTTGCCGGGGTGTCCAGTTTACGCGCCCCCGTTGTCAGCGGTGCACACGACTGCCTATTTTACTGTGGAACTACAAGTACCACAGTGACCTGTCAGCACTGGGCAGCGTGCGCTGCTGCTGCCCAGCGCTACGCTGATAACGTAGCTTACATAAGGAAAGCAGCCACGCGCTGCGCTGAGAACAGCTAGAGCGGCACGCGCACAGTTAAACAGAGCGTCTGGCAAGCTGCCAAGTTTCATACACAGAGTGTGCGCGCGGCGGCGCCGTGAAACTACACAAGTACCAAACAATTTGTCTGACCGGCCACTGTCTGTTTTCAAACATTACAGAGCATAGTTTTGATGGTCGTTTGCTAACATACGTTTCCAGGTTCCAGATTACAATTCCAGGTTGTTCCCACCAGACACAACTGCAGGAAAAGACACAGAAAATAAGCCCTATAAGGAGTGATCCTGACTATTCAACAGACCACAACCCCTGGACAGACTCCACCTTCGTGAGGACTGCTTCCAGGAAATTTTAAGAGCTGGTTTTCCATCACAATCCGCCCCTGTGTTAGCTTGAATCTGAGTGGACTGCCATTACCTTTGGATGTGTACAGGGCTGTTTGTAGACTATTTGTCTGCTGCCTGTGTCCCTGGGAGCCCTCCTTCTCCCCCACAAATTCTGGGGCAGGCAGGGAGGCTTACATCTCCCTGTCTGCCGCCGTCCCCCGCAGGGGTTAAAATTCGCCGTCAGGGGCAGGGACCCCCTGCGGTCTTGAATAGGGTGACAGGGAGGGCTGGTAGCGAATGCTGCAGCCCTCCGGAACCCTTCGAATGTGCAGCGAATCCTAAACAGGATTCGCAGCACACCGTGAAAAATTGAATATACCCCAAATGGTGATTCCTAATTTACTAACCGGCCATATATTACATACGGCCATATACGGCCATATAGACATACTTGCCTACCTGACCCTCTCCATGAGGGAGAAAATGCTCTGTTCCTGGACTTCCCTAGTATGATTGCCATCACCTGTGGGGAAACACCTTTCTTATCAATTAACTAGCTCACCCCAGGTGATGGCAATCAGACATTACCAGGGAAGGCCAGGAAACGAGCATTTTGTCCCTCATGGAGAGGGGCAGTTAGGCAAGAATGCATATACTGTAGTAATTGACCTGAAAATACTCCTGAAAAATTCTGCAAATTTTCCAAGCACATTTGGGTGAAGTCTGCAAGGATCATTCAGATCTGTGCAGTCTTTAGTATGGAATATAGTTAAAAACAAATAAATACAACAAATAATAAATCACATGCAATTTGGACACTTTGAAAAAGATAGAAAATGCAGCGCTAAATGATCCTCGAAAAATTGTAATTGAAAATAAATTGGATGATCTTTACATATTTAATATGAGGTAAGCTAGATAACAAAATTAATAACAAACCATGGTGTAAAAGCAATAAAATATTGAATCACCCACTTCCACACTTATAGCAGCAATTAAGGAGAGTTTGTTCCTATTGTTACCCAAACAGTACACCAATAGTTGTAAAGATAGTTACCACCCCTGGCTGAGTAGGCTGGAGTGTATGTCCATAGAGTCCAAGTGGTCGGCCCAAAATTGGCAAAAATCACCAGTATCCACTGGAAGAATGTTGGAGGACAATAGTACCCCTTTTACACCAAGGAATAACCCAGGTTGGACCCAGGTCGGACCCAGGTCAGCCTTGGTGTAAAAGGGGCCAACCCAGGTCCAGTAACACTGGTCTCCTACCCAGGTCCTGACCAGGGTTGAACACTGGTTGGACCTGGGTCGTGGGCGGTGTAAATAATCCCAACCCAGGTTGGGACATCCGGGTAGTGCTGAAAGGATACCAGAAGTGCTGGACGCCTTTCCACAGTGCGCTGCAGTGGCAAAAGACAGCAGCCAGGAAGGATACGGGCAGTGCACACAGAAATAATAATTGGATGCAGTATCATTTATATTATTATTATTATTTTGGAGGGGGGGGGGGAGAACATGGGAGATTCGGTCTGCTGCTGCAGGGGAGGGGGCTGGGGAGAGCACATGGGAGATGCTGCACTTGTATACCGCTATGTGCGCTTGAGCACTGAATAAAACTTTTTGAAAAATATTTTACTAAATAAACAAACCAACATTTTTCAATGCTAACTTGTCATGTCTTTTAATTTTTATTTAAAATCATTGAGGGAAAGTTGGATGCCAGTTTATCAGTCCTAAAATGGACATTTTCTATGTCATTCATAGGGAAAAGCAGTGCTGACCCAGGTTCAGTGTAAACGGCGCAGACCTGGGTCCGACCTGGGTCACAGTGCTGTGTAAATTGGGTATGAAGCTGGGTCCAACCCTGGAAACTCCCGTGTTCAAAGACCAGGGTCCGACCAGGGATTTGGGTGTAAAAGGGGTATAAGATGGTAAGTCCTTGGTTTCCCAATGGGGAAAAATGCCTCAAGAGCGGTGGTTGTTGTATCTGCAGTAACCCAGAAGTATGATGTATAAGGGGGTAAGATAAAAATCCTGATGGGCTGGTTCGGACTGCAATCCAATACAATAGAGGTAGTGGAAGATGGGTGGCAGCAAACCTGACCAGAGGTAGTGGAAGATGGGTGGCAGCAAACCTGCACTTTTCATGCAATAGATTGCCGCAATGTGAAAAAAAATAAAAAAAATTGCATGTTAATTACCCTAGTGTAGGGTGTGGGGGGGCTGAGAAACTCACATAATAAAGCTGAGCAGTGGTGGCTCTTACCCTTTTGGAGGAGGGGGGCTGCCGCAATGCGTGCCTGCCCACCCCTCCGCTGCCGATGCTCTCCCTGCACCTACCGTTCCGGGCCGCTGGTACCCTGCATGGGGCCAACGCATGAGCAGGAACTTCATACATACTGCGCCTGCGCTGGCCCATGGGTTTCCTTTGCAGCAGCCCCCGGAGGCTTAATTAGGTTCCCGGGTCCGGCGCATGCGCAGTATCCTTTTGTGGGCTGGCGCGCATTTATGCACAGAGAGGCATCCCGGAGGGAGGGAACACCTCCCAATGGGACTGCCTTGAGTGACTGGCAGGTCGGACTTCCAATAGGAAGTCACTGCCAGTCACATTGAAGCCAGAACAGTCTCACAGACTGCATCTGACTTCACTTAGGCAGAGGCAGTGGCAGATTTTACCTGGGGGAGGGCTGCAGTCCTGCAGCCAGTGGCGCACACAAGGTGGGTTTCTGAGTACCCAGAAACCCCCTCTGACAGGTCTTCACTGTCACAGCAATAGTGACAGTGATTGCTGCAGCCAGGATCGGAGCTGCATGTGTTCGCCTCGGCTCCTCTGCAAGTTCCCCTTATCAGCAGTATTTGTCACAGTGCGTGGCGGAGGGGAACTGCGTCAGTCCACATTGCGGGGTGCTGGGAACCGTGCCCCCGCTCCGTCTTTAAGTGCCGCATCATGCTGCTGCTCCTGGCACTCGGAGTTTGACAGATCTTCAGGTCTGCCTCTGGCTCCATCATCTCCTCTGGGAGCGGGGCACTCCCAGCCCTTGTCAGGTAGCGCTAGTGTACTGTATGACTGCATGGGGCTCCTGCAAGGAGAAGGGCGAGATTAACCCCAGCAGCCTGTGTGGAGGGAGTCGTTTTAATATTATTGTGGGTATAGTAGTAGTGTAGGTATAAAGTGCAATTTGTAGGAAGATGTAGTGTAGTCCAGCATGTAGAGGGATTTAGTGTAGCATATGTAGTGTAATTTAGCATGTAGTGTAGTTCAGCATGTAGTGCCCTGTTTTCCTCTATAGTCGATAACCTGCTTATTTTATTATTTATTATTCATTAATTTATTTAATATGTGTCGGCACATATTTGGAAACCCCCCAATAGAAATCCTGCGTTTGCCCCTGGCAGCCCATAAGTAAAAACCGCCGCTGAAGCTGAGTTCTCCAAATTCTAATTCCCAGGTACAGGAGCCCATAGATCTGCTGGTGAAGGGGTGTTGGTTAAAATGTACCATCCACTTGAAGTATCCTATTTCTTTTATGCCTTTTTTATGTTATTTAGTTGGGCAATACACATGCTTTTTACTGTAATAATGAGACGTTTTTCAATAAATACAGAATTTTACAGTTCCATTAGGTCACCTGAAGGAGATTAGTTACCATGTCTGATAACAAATTGCTGTTCCCGGTTCCACAGTCAGTATGAGAACTTTGTGTTATGATACATTTGTAATGATGTCATACTGAATGAGATGTCTATGTATTTTTTCAATATGCAGAAAAATAAAATGATCAATTAAAT
This sequence comes from Crinia signifera, assembly GCF_055691185.1. Lineage (NCBI taxonomy): Eukaryota > Metazoa > Chordata > Amphibia > Anura > Myobatrachidae > Crinia > Crinia signifera. The sequence continues at coordinate 258,345,219 of NC_139221.1, read as the reverse complement.
TAAATGTAATGTATGAGTTTGTACATTTGTTCATCGTTCATTAATATGTCATTTCTCAACTTTATGCCTTGATCTGTAGATTATTTATTTATTCTGATGTCATTATATTTTAAGGATTCTTTGGTACTTATGTAGTATCTGGGCTGCCGATTTTTTGATTGTATGCCTTAAGTTAAGGCATACAATCAGATGCGATGCGATGCGATATCGCATCGCATCGCATCGCATCGCATCCGATATCGGATGCGATGACCCGATTTTTCCATAGGAATCAATGTTAAAATGATTCCTATGGAAAAATGGGTCCTTTTCATACCCCTACTATCCAAGTGGGCATGGAGTTGGATATAAACCTGTGGCGAGCGTAGCGAGCCACCGAGCCCGAAGCGTGGCGAGCGAAGCGAGCCCCGCGAGGGGACGGTATTCGTCCCCTCGCGGGGCTCGCTTCGCTCGCCACGCTTCGGGCTCGGTGGCTCGCTACGCTCGCCACAGGTTTATATCCAACTCCATGCCCACTTGGATAGTAGGGGTATGAAAAGGACCCATTTTTCCCATTGAATTCCATGTTAAAATGGACTCAGTCCATTTTAACATTGATTCCTATGGAAAAATCGGGTCATCGCATCGCATCGCATCGCATCGAATCGCATGGTCGCATGCGATGCGATGCGATCTCCCGATCCGACCCGATTTAGAAATCGGCAGCCCAGATACTACATAAGTACCGATTCTTTTATTTAATGAATATTTAAAGGAAACTCATCCACGCACATTTAAGGTTACTCGCAGGTAACCTCAGATGTGCGTGGACACTCGGGAGGAAGTGGGCAGGCTGCTGACATCCGGTGATGTCAGCTGCCCGCCCCCAGTGCCCAAGTCACTGGGCAATTACCATGGATGCTGGGCCATCCCTTGGGTAAATCCCCCGACCTGCCCCACACTCCCCTGGATGTTGGGTGCGTGCACCTGGTGAACAGCCTGTTCGCCATGGCCGCACGCACCTGGCGTGTGCACAGGCGCACCTGTGCATGCACCTACCATCGGTCCCCCATGCAAACGCATGGGGGATGCGAATAAACCTGAATAAGGTCCAATGGGCCTGAATCAGCAAGGCCGTTTTCTGCTTAGTGAGCCCATAAACACAGCTGCCTGGCCGACCCCTCAGTACCATGGGAGGAGATGAAAGCGAACACATGCCCTTACAAGCGGCCAAAGAAGAGAGAAATCGTTGGATGGTCGCCGACCATTGAATGATTTCTCTCCCCTTTGGAAATAAATATCAGTCTAAACTGACTTTTATTTCCATCAGAGTCCGCCAAAGACAGGGCTGCCGCCCACGCCAAGCAGGGAGTGCCGCGCCTGCATTCCGACGGGTACCGCCCAGCATTTTCATGGAGAGGGAAAGGTCTGTCCATCTATTGCCAGAATCCCTACCCAGGTCTGGGGAAGTGATCTGGGATAAGACCGCAAAAATCGGACTACGGCAGCAGACATCCACGGAAGCCTGGGGAACCTTTCCTCTGCCCTGACAAGACTGGCCAAATATAAGTATAAGGAACTGTGCATTATAGATCCATTTATTGACTACAACGCTCATTAACTTTATACAAAAAGGATACATATATTAAAAGTTACCAGTGGCGTAAGTTCATACCAGGTGCCCGGAGGCGACATAGATGGTAGTGCCCCCCCCAGCTTCACACACACCAAACTACACATGCATAACATGTGACTCACATCTCTACAAGCAGCACCTGTGACCCCCAGATACCACAGATAGTATCAGTTACTATATATAGTATCAGTATACACTACCATATCTCCCAACATTAGTAGTATGCCCCCCGGTGGGACACACAATTAAGGGGCTTGGCCTAACGACCAGGGAGTGTGACCTACAAATTGAGTCACTCCCATGAGGCCATGCCCACATTTTCACCACTGAGGGGACATGGCCAGCATTATGTGAGCTACTGGCCATGCCCTCAGCCCCTGTCTGCGAGAAGAGAGACTGTTCCATAGTGAATGGAGCAAGAATATGTTTCGGCGTCCCCTCCCCTTAATGATTTGGGGGATTGGGGGTGTGGCCACATGTGGGTGCATGTAACATTTGAAAAGAAAAGAATATTTAAATATCCTATATACTGTATATCTGCCTGCTGTTTCATCAAGACCTACCTGCATATATCCCTGATTTCCCACTCTATAGCTGCCTTCAATCCCCCCCCCCCCCCATAGCTCACCCATAGCTATCCCAGCCAGTTCCATCCATACACCACTAATCCCATTGCTGAACACACTGACCCCCATAACCGCAAAATGTGTCCACCTCAGTGCACTCACTGACCCCATCACACCTGTCCCCCATTCCCTTCAAACTCCCCCATTTTATGGTTCACCTCACAGCACCCCCCTTCTCGTTGTCCACTAAACAGTAACCCCCTGGACCATTCAGTATCCACTGCACAGAACTGACACTTCCACCATACACCTCAAAGCACTCTCTCCATACCACTCAATACCAATATCTCCCAGCCTCTGCAATGCCCCCCACACAGTATTTCTCCTGCACTTTCATTGTCCATCCCCCCAGCCCCTAACACTACCCAAAGCACTGCACAGTCACAGTCTGCACTTCACTTGAATCTAGTCTCCTACACTGTACATCCTACAGCTCCCCATGCCCATTTAATGACTCCCCTTTAGCACCTTAATGTCCAGCTTACAATACTACCCCCCCAGCAGCGGCAGCAAAATTACTTTATTTTGACGTGGTCTTATGTACTTACCTGTTTCTATTTGCTCTTCTTCTGGCTGTCTCCCTGCAGTTGTGCGGAGCCTGACTCTTCTCATGATACCAAATGTACAAGATGTGCTCATGGAGGCAGGACTGCCGGAGCAACCAAGAGTGTGCTCAGCCGCCGTTATCCCCTACCCCCACCGCCGCTGATCTGCCTGCCAGTATAAATATTGAGCTGAATATATTTAATACATGGCTGCAGGTGGCCCTGTGTAGTAGACGGTCTTAAGATGGCTCCCTGTCCCCCCACCCCCCCCCCCCTGTTACAGCAGTTCAGCATTTTAAAAATATCGGAAACTGTGCATAACAGCCTGGTTGACAGGAGCAACAACCGCAGCAGTGCAGCTTCCTGCTTACGGCCAGAGAGGGAGGCGCCGCGGATCCCTGTCTACAGGATGAATGAGAAGGGAGGGAGTTACGCCACTGAAAGTTACTAACTGGACTAAAATTGGTTATAAGCTGATTTCAACTAATTAATGCATGCATGGAACTACTAACTACTAATCCTACAATCTAAAAATGGCAGAGAGAACAGCTAGAGTGAAAGAAAATAAACCACCTATTAACAAATGTTAATAGTTCTTGTTTTAAGGAAATTGAAAAAGGCCAACTAGAAAATTTTATTGCAAGACCCTGTTCTCACCGGTGTGATACTGTCTCATCCCTCCTTTATATACAGAAAAGCCCCTTATTTGAGAGACAAGCTGGTACACAATAGTATAGAACCAGAGATCAGACAAAGTGTACACACAAAGGACTTTTTTCGGTGTGGTAGTTGCAGGGCCGGCATCACCACTAGGCAGCTTTAGGCATTTGCCTAGGGCACCAGCCAGTGGAGGGCGTAAGTTGGAGCAGGTGTCCCCCCCTGGATGGGATGGAGGTGAGCGGTGTAACCCCCCCCCCCCCCTGGAACGACTTTGCGGCACATTCCCGCGTCCTGCCCGGGCAGCAGCATGACATGCGCCGCATTCACCCGGCAAACACCCCCCCCCCCACAACGAATCTAATGATTTTGTAAGTGATCTCGCAGAACTAAGACACCTCTCTGGTGAGTACCGTGCGTCTCCCTGTCCGGTCTGGTTTCGGGGTGTTGGTTTGTTTTTTTGCCAAGACACTTACCTGGACTACGTCGCGCTGGGACAGGTGAGTATGGTTTCCTTCCACAGCTTCCCAAATGGATTTTGTCGGATCCAGACGGCGACAGCGACGGTCGACATGGAGGCAGAAGACGACACAGGACCAGAAGACGACGACACAAGACCAGGGCTACCTATGGAAAGAAGATAGGTAAGTATTAGTATGTGTGGGCTTTGTATGTATTAAAGTTTTATTTTAAAAGTGTGTCAGTGTGTTTTGTGTACTATTTTTTTAACTGTGGAACTACAAGTGCCAGCGGGCCCTTTAATGCCCAGCAGGCTGGGACTTGTGGTTCTCCAACTCCCAGCTTGCTGGGGAGGCTTGCTGGCACTTGTAGTGCCACAGTAAAAAACAATAGTTTAATCTATTTTTTTACACCATAATCAGCCCGATGCCCACCGCCCAGGGGCATCGGGGACAGTACCAGGCTTCAGCCTGGTCAGGTAAGTCCTGGAGGGGGGGACCCCTTCATTGGGGGGGTCCCCACTCCCCCAGGGCCCCTGGCCAGGCTGACCGGTCAGGGGGTTAATGTTTTGGCCGCGGGAACTTATATCATAAGTGTCCCCCGGCTGTGACATTACCCTGCTGGCTGGTTGTGCCTGGGAATGGTTCTTGAAATACGGGGGACCCCTAGTCATTTTGTCCCCCGTATTTTGGGAACCAGCCCCGGACCTGGAGCCTGGGGCTGGTTGTTAAAAATCGGGGAACCCCTATTTGTCAGGTTCCCTGATTTTTAATTACCGGCCCTGGCTCCTTCAGCCTGGTGCTGGTTTCGGCTGTGGGGGGGACCCCAAGCCGTTTTTGTTTTTAATATTTATTTTTTTTTCTATTTTTTTACACCGAAGCCTGCACGGATCTGACTGGCTGATCCGTGCAGGCTAAAATGCAAATAGGAGGAGGGGTTTGGTTAGAATCTGCACACAAAAAAGAGAGAAATGGTTTTATACCCTTATTATTTCAGGGTATTATCCGCTCTATTTGATTGGCGGAGGGTGCTATCCTATCGACTAAAGGCAATAGTTACAAAAGAAAAAGAGAAAAAGTAGTCGTGGCGGATGCACACCTTATCGAAACTGGATTATTTATTTAATCTTAATGATTAATGGTTTGTATTAGATCTTGAGTGGGGAATCCTTTTAATCTTTATTCGGGTTTGGGATTCAGGAAATACCCACTATAGTATGGCGAAATAGAAGAGGTTAAAAGGTTTTTTTACACATAATACATACATACATTTAGTGACAAAGATAGAAATAGGTGTATATAGTTGTTTAAAAATATAGGCAGACCTGGCTATATGGTGTGGTGCCTGTTTATGAGCTCTAGATATGTATCTCCAGATTGCACGGTATCTGGGAATTTAATGCCACTGTTGGCTTATTGATACTCCAATCCGTGTAACTATACTGGACCTCAGGTGACCCTTAGTTTAGGGAAATTATTCCAAATTCTAACAGTCCGTGGTATATGTTTTTAAATTTGCCACAGGGTAGGGCTGATCTTATATGTTAAGCTGGGTTGCAGTGTTATTATTTTTCAATGCAGCCTGGATATATGGACTGCTAGTATTGGTTTTGATCTCCAGTTATTTCCTGGGTTTTGATATGCAGTGTTTATAATGACACCTGCTATTATGCAAACCGATTTGATACAGGGTTTTTATTTAACCAGGTTGAGTCTTTAGGATATACTGCAACTGTAGCGTTTTTTATATATACATATAGCACATATGTTAGTAAACTGTTGGTTTCCCTATGATGTTCACTTAATATTTTTAGTCTATCACACACAGTGTAATGCTGCCACCTACTGGTGTGGTGACCAATACAGAGATATCAGTGACAGAACTGGGTCAGCGAGTATGAGCTTTTAGAAAGACAAATCTTTTAAACAGTATACCGAGGGCATAATTCCTCCTCCACACACATATAAACCACTGTCTGGCACTATATAAACATGTTAGAACACGTGTTTCGCACTGGCTTCTTCAAGCTAACCCTTGTTTCGCTTGAAGAAGCCAGTGCGAAACACGTGTTCTAACATGTTTATATAGTGCCAGACAGTGGTTTATATGTGTGTGGAGGAGGAATTATGCCCTCGGTATACTGTTTAAAAGATTTGTCTTTCTAAAAGCTCATACTCGCTGACCCAGTTCTGTCACTGATATCTCTGTATTGGTCACCACACCAGTAGGTGGCAGCATTACACTGTGTGTGATAGACTAAAAATATTAAGTGAACATCATAGGGAAACCAACAGTTTACTAACATATGTGCTATATGTATATATAAAAAACGCTACAGTTGCAGTATATCCTAAAGACTCAACCTGGTTAAATAAAAACCCTGTATCAAATCGGTTTGCATAATAGCAGGTGTCATTATAAACACTGCATATCAAAACCCAGGAAATAACTGGAGATCAAAACCAATACTAGCAGTCCATATATCCAGGCTGCATTGAAAAATAATAACACTGCAACCCAGCTTAACATATAAGATCAGCCCTACCCTGTGGCAAATTTAAAAACATATACCACGGACTGTTAGAATTTGGAATAATTTCCCTAAACTAAGGGTCACCTGAGGTCCAGTATAGTTACACGGATTGGAGTATCAATAAGCCAACAGTGGCATTAAATTCCCAGATACCGTGCAATCTGGAGATACATATCTAGAGCTCATAAACAGGCACCACACCATATAGCCAGGTCTGCCTATATTTTTAAACAACTATATACACCTATTTCTATCTTTGTCACTAAATGTATGTATGTATTATGTGTAAAAAAACCTTTTAACCTCTTCTATTTCGCCATACTATAGTGGGTATTTCCTGAATCCCAAACCCGAATAAAGATTAAAAGGATTCCCCACTCAAGATCTAATACAAACCATTAATCATTAAGATTAAATAAATAATCCAGTTTCGATAAGGTGTGCATCCGCCACGACTACTTTTTCTCTTTTTCTTTTGTAAAATGCAAATAGAACAGGAAAATGGTGTTCTATTTTCCTGTCGTATTTGCGTGGGTGTTTCACACCACTAAGCAGCCGTATTATCAGTAAGGCTGCTTAGTACATCAGGAATCACCATTCTTTTGAATGGTGATTTCTGTCGTATCCTATCGATGGTGTAGGACATTCGTATTTGTAAATACAAATACGAATGTTCCATCTTTAGGACTACGAATTGTTGTATTTTTGGGATTGTAAATCCCGAAAATACAAAATCGTAAAAAAAAAGGTGTATTTCTCCCTACGAATACACCTTTTTTCTACGAATCCATTTTGGTAAATGTCCCCCTAAATTTCATCAAAGTAGCAAAAAAATTATTTATTTTCATTTTCTTGTTAAAAATATTAGTTTTACTTTCTCCTTAAAATCAGAAGTAACCAGAGGAATACAACAAACAGGAACTAGCACATATAGTTCCCACCATGTATATTTATAGCTTACGATGGTTGTCTCTATTCTCATAGATTTCACAGCAGTAAACATTTCTGTAGAGTCACTCTGTGCTCAATTTTATTTAACGTATGCATCATATTGTATATTACTATGGCGGTATGGGTTCAGATTTTTCAATAGCAGTTATCTTTTGTTTTTAAGCCGAATACCAAAGGATTAGTGTGGGAAGCGGCTCTTGTTTTTTCAATTACAAAGCTTTCAAGAACCATATTGTATTTTTTTTACTACATTATTCAATTTTACTTTAAATATACTTTTTTTTTTCTCTAAATGCTTCCATAATAAAATACAATAGTTTAAGTAACAAAGTACTTTCCTACCTCTGGAAGATTCAGTGACTATATTTTTCTGGTTAGCAAAACACAAAATTAACCCTTAACTATTTACTCCTTATTGATGTAGCAAAATGCTGAAGAACACGCTGAACAGGCGCTTACACTGTATAAATAAATGTTAATAATAATAATAATCATAATAAATAATACATTTTACTAATAAGAGAGGTTTTAAAGTTATTACAATTATTGTTTTTCTTTAATGATGAAAAATGTATATTTATTTATTTGTAAACAGTTTCTTATATAGAACATACATATTCCGCAGCGCTTTACAACGAATATTTCCACATTCACATCAGTGCAATCAAAGAGATGTTCATACCATTTTAAAGTGGAAACATAGGGGGAAATTTAATAGGATGAGAGAGTCAGAAAGTGAGAGATTTGGTACGAAATCTCCTGTTTTTTTAAAGCGGCAATCATTTACACCAGGGTTGCCGACTTTTTAAATCAGTGTGTATTTTATGTGGTAATAAAATATATTTGTGTGTATTTTATGTGTTTATACAGCATACATGCAAGATACTTCAAAATACATCATTGAAATATTAAAATATTCCGAAATACGGAATAATCCGTTATCCAAAATTCTCCTGGTCCCGAGCATTTTGGATACGGGATACTCAACCTGTACTATTCTATCATATGAAATTGTCCAGATAGTAAAATAAATACGTTATTGAAAATAATTGAAAAGATGTAATGGTGTGTTCACACGGTACTTTTTGCCTTCTGATGTTGACGATATAGTCAACATCGGATCGGAATCGGATGCAGATCGCAAGGGTTTTAACCCTTCAGATCCTGATCCGATTCCGATGCGCGTTCACGTATCGCAAGGCAGAAAGTCTTGTCTGCCTTGACTATATAGTGCAGATCTGCACTATATAGTCAGACTTGTATGCAAATCTGATGTGGCTTCAGATACTATCCACGATCCAAACTGATCGGATCGTGGATAGTATCTGAAGGCACATCTGACCGTGTGTACACACCATAAGGAAGAGAGCACACAACATTTCCAATGAAACAAGAATTGTAAGAAAACAAACAATATTAGTCTGGATGCTGATAATAATCATTTGTTTACTTCATTCAGTATAAATGTACAAGAGGGATTTTTGATGTGCGTAGGTACTATTCTACCATGCCATCGTTTTTTCAACATAGGAATCCCTACTGCCAGGAGCCCGACAGGGGGATAGCACATTTTAGCCCCTTGCGGGATTGGGGGCTCGATGTTCTCCGCACCTATTATATTCTCCCTCTATGGGGGTCATGGACCCCCACAAGGGAAAGTTGCATGTGTAAGTCAGGATTCTGACTCTCGGGCTCATGACAATCAGGATTCCGATGTTGAAAAAACAACTGTCGGAATCCCAACTGTTGGTAAATCATCCTGCACCCACTCTAATCATGTCCTATTAGACTCCAGGTTAATCCAAAGATGGCTGCCTTGCCTGGTGCCTTTATTGAGTTGTAAACATAACCTGTGGAATGTATTACCCAATATAATTTCACCAGACCTGTGTGGTTTTCTACTTGCTGTAATACAAAATCATTTGCATAACAAAAAAAAAATCTCTGTAAAGTGACTTTTAGTCCTACTAGAGAAAGGCGCTATATAAATAAAATTATTATTATTATTATTATTATTATTATTATTATTAACTGGCCCAGAAAATGAATATATTACTGCTGCTCATATTTGGAACTGTAATAGTAGTCTTGATAAATAAATGTCTTTATGTCATGCTGCCACAGTTATAAATATGGACAGATATAAGCAGGGCTATTTTTGTGCAGGCTCCAGCAGGAACTGTGGCCCTTATTCTAGTTCACTCTTTCTGACAAAATATTTCTTAGATGGACAAAACCGTGTGCATTGCAGGTGAGGCAGGTGTTACTTGTGCAGAGATAATTAGATTTGGGTGGGGTTTTACACCTGCCTCACCTGCAGTGCACATGGTTTTGTCCATCTAAGAAATATTTTGTCAGAAAGAGTGAACTAGAATAAGGGCCACAGTTCCTGCTAGAGCCTTGGATATAAGCAATTCATTTAAAGGAACCAAAATATGCCTATTGATTTCTCTCAGCTGTGCCGGATCTGGCATATAGTCTGTTAAAGGCATGAGATGTAAATCTTTTTACAAAGCTCCCAAAATGTTAATTGCACCTATTAAACTCCTCAGGGCTTTCCCATCGTTTACATTATTCTTGAGTGCTGGGGAAGAGTTCAGGCCGAAGTCCATTAGGCCAAATTAAAGAGAAGGAGAAAAATAAACAGAGATAAAGGCTAAAACTTTATGACTGAGAAAGTGCAGTAACTTCTATTTGCCCCATGCACTGAATATACCATTATCTGGACTGCAGCCAACAGAGCTTACTGTATAATGAGTTACACAATGTTTCATCAGAACAGTGGAAGGTTTTAAATTAAATGTACTGTACTTTGACAAAGTCCTGGTTCTAAATGTGGACAATTTGTCACCTAATGATAAAAAACCTAATGGTAGACACATCATAATTAACAATTTGCTTAATATTAGAGAAAAAACTTTGTATAGAAAAAACATAAAATACCCCCCCCCCCCCCCCCCCCCCCAAAAAAAAAAAAATCAAAAACAGTGTACAATTAAGCAAACTAGTAAAAACAACAAGCTAAAAAAATATTTTGGTTAGTTCAATATCACATACTGTACTGTAATCAGGAGTGCCACTACTATCAATCTCTGAATTGAAAGCATCAGCTATAAATAATCATTTGACAGTTCATAGCATACCTACTGTAACGGATACAATATAAACACTTCATGGGACATTAATGTTTATAAACTGTAACAAATTGAAAAGGAAACACTTTCTCCTGTATATAAACTCATGGGAATAGCTATTTAATCACATTCATCTCTACAAACCTGGCGTGCAGTTATGAGGAGGCTCAGTTTGAGGGAAGGAGAGCACTTTGCTAGTGGGAAGTGTGGAGACCCTGATCCCCTATCATGCTGATAGATCTTATTATATAATTTTGGGGGGAGTTGTATTATTTATTTATCACCAGTTATTTATATAGTGCACACATATTCCGCAGCGCTGTACAGAGAATATTTGAACATTCACATCAGTCCCTGCCCCAGTGGAGCTTTAGAACTATATCCCTACCACATGTACATGCACACACATTCACTTTTGGATTTTGTTGGGAGCCAATTAACCTACCAGTATATTTTTGGATTGTGCGAGAAAACCGGAGTACAGAGGGGAAACCCACTCAAGCATGGGGAGAATATACAAACTATGCACAGTTAGTGCCATGGGAATCTAAACCATGACCTCAGTGCTGTGAGGTGTAATGCTAACCATTACACCGACCATAAACCTTCTAAACAGTAGCTGGAGAAGGGCCCATAGTAAACAAACAAACAAACAAACAAACAGATTGTACCTCCACTCACTTGAAAGACTGCATTAGATTAATAATCTGTAGAATGATTGGCTGCTTTGGACAGTTTCTGCACTTGTCCTCTTCATGGGAAGATGTTTCATGCATCCCATTTTGAATGCAATATAATTGTTTAGTAATTCCATATGTATATTAACAATTGTGAATAAGATCACAAAGGACATCTCTTCTGATAAAAATTGTCCTCTGCCTTGAGAATTCCCTTTTTTATTTTGACTTCTAAAAGTTATTTCCCTATAATGTGTTTTATCTAAATATTTGAATCTTAAATTTAAATGTAAATATTTAAGATTTCAAATGTAAGTTTTGGGGCAGCACGGATGGTGTAATGGTTAGCATTACTGCCTCACAGTGCTGAGGTCATGGGTTTGATTCCCACCATGGCCCTAACTGTGCGGAGTTCATACATTCTCCCCGTACTAGCGTGGGTTTCCTCCGGGTACTCCGGTTTCCTCCCACAATCGAAATATATAATGGTAGGCTAATTGGCTCCCAACAAATTAACCCTAGAATGTCTGTGTGCATGTACACGTGGTACGGAATATAGATTGTAAGCTCCACTGGGGCAGGGACTGATGTGAATGCTCAAATGTACTCTGTAAAGTGCTGCTGAATATGTATGCGCTATATAAGAAACTGTTAATAAATAAATAACATTTTAAGAATCTACTTGGCCTGTAATATTGAAGCCTGTTTCTCAAGCATGTCACCTAATGTTAAAACAGAATTGTAAAAGTGATCTTTCATCTCTCCACAGGTACAGTAATTAATATTCTAAACCTGATGCTTTCACTTTTGCTAGCCTGCCCTTCCACGCCTCAAGAATAGATTGTAAGCTCCACTTGGGCCATGACTGATGTGAATGTAATGCACTGTGGAATATGTGGTAATAAATACGTGGTATGTGGTAATAAATACATAAGAATAGTCTATGTTCACATGTGAGCCTGCAACATCCCCACCATTAATTAGTCTGCAGAACAAACACTCCCTCCCCCCCCCCTGTACCCGCTGATCTAGTGTAAAGGCCTACACAAACAGACTTAAGCCTGCATCTCCAGTACATCATCTAAAGCAGGGGTCTTCAACCCGTGGCCCGCGGGCCACTCGTGGCCCGCGGAGCTGATCTCAGTGGCCCCTTGCCCTCCGGCCCGCCATGCACAGGATTTTTTTTTTTAAGTAAAAGAAAATGCTTCCGAGGGAGGCAGTGTAATGGAGTCCCCTTGGGTGCCGCCTACCCGATTTCCATTGGCTGCAGGCAGGGCAGAGGAGTTTATCCAGCGCGGCTGAGGGAGGAGGAGGCACGTCTGGTCACGAGCTGGCAAGTTGGGACCCGGCGAAGCTGCAGGAGGAGGAGACGCAGCTGGCGGGAGCAGGGGACCCGGCACTGGAACTGCAGGAGGAGGAGGCACAGCAGGCGGAGGGGACCCGGCGAAACTGCAGGAGGAGGCATGGATGGTGGAAGCAGGTGACCCGTCAAAGCTGCAGGATGAGGAGGTACATCTGGCGGGAGAAGGGGACCTGGCAAAGCTGCAGGCATTACTGGGGGCATTGTGTGTGGGGCATTACTGGGGGCATTGTGTGTGAGGGGCACTGCTGGGGCATTGTGTGTGAGGGGCACTGCTGGGGCATTGTGTGAGGGGCACTGCTGGAGCATTGTGTGAGGGGCACTGCTGGGGCATTGTGTGTGAGGGGCACTGCTGGGGAATTGTGTGTGAGGGGCATTGCTGGGGCATTGTGTGTGATGGGCACTGCTGGGGCATTGTGTGTGAGGGGCACTGCTGGGGCATTGTGTGTGAGGGGCACTGCTGGGGCATTGTGTGTGAGGGGCACTGCTGGGGCATTGTGTGTGAGGGGCACTGCTGGGGCATTGTGTGTGAGGGGCACTGCTGGGGCATTGTGTGTGAGGGGCACTGCTGGGGCATTAGGTGAGGGGCACTGCTGGGGCATTAGGTGAGGGGCACTGCTGGGGCATCATATGTATAAGCAGGAGTACTGCTGGCATTATGGTCTGTGGCATAATGGGCATCAGTGTGGGGCATAATGTGCAATGGGCATAATTTTGTGTGGATTAATGTGTAATGGGCATCACGGTGCGGCATAATGTGTAATGGGCATTATGGTGTATGACATAATGTACAACAGGTATTACGGTGTGTGGCATAATGTCTAATGGACACTATGGTGTGATGCACAATGTGTAATGGGCATTACGGATAAACAGTGTAACAGTGTATATTGATTTAAGTAGCCTTTCATTGTTTGTGTTTGATCTGTGAGGCATACTATTTCACTGTGTGGGCCTTCATGTTTATATGTCATTGTGCAGCCTTCAGTCAACTTAAGCGTGAGGACAACGACCATTCCTGCGGTAACCAATGTCTGGTCATGCAGGTTGCAAAAGAGGTGTCAGGTAATTGTCTTCCTGCTAGTTCACACTCGTTATAATTAGACCACGCCCCTTATAATTAGGTCACACCCGTTTTTGCTAGCGCGCCTACGGCGCGTGCAATTTATTCAATATCAAATTATATATGGGGGGGGGGGCACATATTTTACTGTTTGCACTGGAACCCAAATTGGCTGCTGATAACTATTAGGGTGTGTGTGTGGGGGGGGGGGGGGGGGTTATGTGCTGAGTATGGGCAGCTGTGCCAACTATCTATGAAGGACTGTGCTGACGTTATAGGGGAGCTGTGATTCTATGGTGCTGTCCGAAATTCCGTAGGCGATTTTAGTGGCCCTCGGGCTTCACTGGATTTTTTTAGGTGGCCCACGCTGTCTTAAAGGTTGAAGACCCCTGATCTAAAGTATGGAGATGAAACCGGGGCTTAAGCTGGATTTAGACTTTGAAGCCAGGATGAACAACCCACTGCACTATTTACCCAGGGATAGCCTGTTAGCTCACTGTTCATTTTATACCTGTATGTCTTATCTCCATGCTGTGCTTATTCACTCATTGTCAACAAGGTAATGCACCCAACATAGCTGCTTTGTCTTGTGCTCTGTGATGAATGTAAAATGCATGGTTTGGAAGAACTTGCAAGTATTTGTTTAATATTAGTATATCTTCCATTGTGTGTGCTCAGTTCCAAGCATTGTCTATCCTGTCCAGTATAATCCAATGTAGTGCACCTAAAATGGCTCCCTCACCTGCATCCTTCATGGGTAGACTGAACAATCTTTGCAACTGGTAACTCAAAATGGCCCAGATGTATTAAGTGTCGTTATGGGGGAGAAGGGGTATCAGGGCAAGTTATGTGTCCTGATACCCCTCCTCCCTCATGTATGAAGGAGGCTTATTCAACCTAGGACGCCGACGGCCAATTAAAATGATGCACCAGCTTTTGAGCAAATCAGAGCTCTGATTGACTCACCAGCCGCTGCTGCATTTTAATTGGCCGCCTGGCAAAGTTGAAGAAGCTTGCGCTCTGGAACCACCGGGCTGTAGTTCAGCGGAGCAGGAGCCGGATTATGGTAAGTCACGTGAGGAGGGGGGCCCGGGGCCCGGACTGGAATTGAGTCCCGTGCCTCAAAATTCCTGATGGCAGCCCTGATTAAGATGGCACAGCAGTGACAGGGGGGCACAAAGGGCACTTGCTGAGGAATCTAAAAGATGGGAAAGTAGCCAGAGCTGAGTCCAAGCATCCCAATGTGTTCAAACCACACCACCCTAGGTGCCAATTAGTATTAGGGTAAAGCTATTTACAGTATTTTGTGTGTACTTCCAATTTAAAAATGAACTCAAGGTATACAGTGTGAAAAGTGCAACTTTATCATATTACACATTTGGCACAAGGAAAATGACAAGAATTGTGTGCCAGTATCAGCACAGAAATAAGAAAAGTCAGGCAGCACTACAGGAGTATGTTCAAACAGCAGCATATGATCTATACTGTATTTATTAACAGTTACTTATGCAGCATTCTAGGCTTGATTTTCCCAGGAACCTACTTAGCTACTAGTTTGTCTTTAGAGTATGGGGAAAAAAACCAAGTAACCTATGCAAACACAGGAAACGCATCTATAAGTCATCCATGGCATGTGCCAGGTTGCCTCTTCCCCAATCACACCAAATCCCCCCCAATGGCAGCCATTCAACTCTCAGTGTCCGCCACAGCTCCCATTGCACATGTTGGAGAGAGGACAGACTGTAGCAAATTATTATATAGATTATAATTATTATTTTAATAGCTCATTTATTATAGTATAGTTTATTATTTCAATACATGAAAAAGCACACATGTACATAGTGTTCCTAGTAGAATGGGGCAAAGGCAGGATGGCAGCTGAGACCCTTGGGCAGCGATCACCAACCCGTCGCTCGCTGTCGTAATTGCGGTGGCTCGCATGGCAAAAGGTCACTTCGCGGCAATCACCCAGCACATGCGGCTGCAGCATGTTGTATATAGATAGCGCCAGACAGTGCACCCACTTGCTCCCAGCACCCGCCACTTCACTCTGCTGTACCCGCTGCCCGAGTGCTCATCCCTAGACAACGGGCCGGCCCGGCTCCCAGGACCTCCTACCCTTCCCTGAGTCTGACGTGATGGGAAGTGATATTAGACCACGCCGCTGTCACAATCACTGGCGCCCATGCAGACCCGCTCATAGGGAGAATTATGCCTCCACTCTGCATCAGGTAAAAAGCTGCCTTTGAAATACTCAAATACAAATGTGTTGTTTTTATAAATACATTTACTTTTTTTTCTGCTTAATCGCATATGATGTGTGTGTGCATGACGTATACCCAGCTTGTGTATACATGCACACCACTATTTTCCTGTTATTTATGGCCGATGTTTTGTCTGGGTGCGTGCCGCCATGGCGAACAGAATGTTCGCCGGGTATGCGCACTCACCTGTGCGGCTGCTGGGTGGGATGGGGCAGTGGTGCTCTCCATTAGCATATGGGAACGCCCAGCATTTAATGGGCATTCCCATGAGAACGCTGAGCATTCTCATGGTAATGGGCTGATGACGCAGGTGCGGGGAGCGGGCAGTTGACATCACCAGATGTCAGCTGCCTGCCCACTTCCCTTTAGAATGTGCACGCAGATCTAAGGTTGCTCTGAGCAACCTTAGATCTGCGTGCAGGTTTCACATCATTTGATGGTTGGCAACCATTGAATGATGTGGGTGTACCCCCGCAGGCTGCGAATGGATGTTTATGTAAAACATCCATTCGCAGCCAGTGCGAATGTACGTTCCTTGGGAATGGTGGGCCAGCGTACCACCATTCGCAAGGCCGGGGTTTGGTTGACTGGCAAGGATGCGAATTTGCATCTGAATGAATCAACCAGAACCCCCCCCCCCCCCCATAGTGTGGCATCCAAACTTTCTCTTGCACTCCGCATAGGCATTCACGCATCCCTGTTTGCCAGGGTGGGTGTCATCCATGAATAGACACTGTGTGCATGCCAGAGGGGCTGGGGGCATAGCCAGCAGCTCAAGGAGCTGCTGGGCATGCATCCACAGCGGTGAAAAAAGGGGCATACTGTGCCCGGAGCAAGGGCATTTTTCGCCCCCACCCCGATTTACTTGTGAAGTAATGCACGTCCCCTCGCCACGCTTCGGGCTCGCTGCGCTCGCCACACTATATAAAATCAACTCCACGCCGACATGGATAGTGGAGCTATGAAAAGGTCGGAGGACGCGTACCGCCGCTGCGCTCGCCACGTTTCGGGTTGGCGTTGATAGTGGGGTGGCGTTAACAATGGGGGGCCATCACTTCCGGTTCCGGGTTCATAGCGTGAGGCAGCACCCGACCGAGCTCCGCCGTGTCCTGCCAGCAAAACCCTTTTAACGGCCGCAAAAGCCTCCATCTCAGCCCACCCATCACCCCCACGTCCTTACCCAGCCGGGAATGGACCGATCTACCACCTCCGCAACGCTGGGCACCGCGCTCCCGCCGAGGCAGGAGAAACGCCGTGCAGAAGCTAATATGGCGCCGGAGAAGGGCTCTCCTGATCTCTCCCCTGCCAGCAAAAAATCATCGGCAGTGAGTCTGGACCCCCAAGAGAGGATCAACCGCCTGCTGGACTCCCAGGTAACATATGGGGATATCGTAGAAGCAATCAAAAGCACCATGGCCCCCCTGCTTTCACAAGCAGTCAGTGACATCTCCTCACAACTGAAAACGCTGACACACAGGGTTACCACTGCAGAGAATCACTTGGGAGCCCTCTCACATGAGGTAGCAGACATTACACAGTCAGTGAAATCACTAACCACAGACAATTATCATGTCTGGAACAAGTTGGACGAAATCGAAAATAGGTCTAGGAGGAACAATATCAGACTAGTGGGCCTCCCAGAAGCTGTGAAAGGACCAGCTATTGCACACTTTGTCCGGCAAACTCTCCCTGCTATTTTAGGAATTACAGCTGATTGCGCAGACTTAGTGGTGGAGCGGGCACACAGAGTGGGTCCTACTCCCTCCCCTAACAAGCCAAGACCACGGGTCATCCTATTCAGATGCCTCAATTACCTTCACAAACAATTGATATGGTCAGCCTCAAGGCGAGTCAAAGATATTCAATGGGAAGGTAATAAACTACTGATTTTTCAGGACTATTCAGTGGAACTGACCAAGGCCCGGAAAGCATTCTCTCCAATTTGCTCTAAACTCATTGCAGAGGGTCACAAATTTGGCCTTCTCTATCCCGCCAGATTGCGCATCTACGATGGCACCTCCCACAGAGATTTTCTTTCACCGAGAGACGCCGAGGCTTACCTCCGAAATAAAACCTTTGACTCCAATCAAGACATCGCTGACCCTGCTCAAGTCCCTGAAACCTCTTCCCACCCAGGATAGCCCTGTGTTGCTCGTTCCTCGCACCGACCCACTTCAGAAAGGACTTTCCTAGCAGTGCTTCGTAGAAGCTGACGCCGTATTCCGTCAAACCATCTGGGAACTGTTCCAGCCGACACGAACTCCCCCCTCCTGAATCACTCCCAAAATTCTAGTATTGAACACTTGTCCTCAACAGGTTTGATCATTTGCTGCCTTTGTTAATTGTTAACCATTATGGTTGTATCTTCTTATGCTACTCATATAACAAAACAAAAAAACAACAAAAAAAAAAAACATAAAAAAAAAAAAAAAAACCCTAGGTGGTAATGAGAGACATAAATCTTCTCTAAACGCTATATAGCTATCCAAATACGGTTCCAACTCCCTATTTTTTCCCCTCCAAACCCCACTTCCCCTCCCCCCTCCCCCTCCCCACCCTCCTTCTCCCCCCCCCCCCCGTAGGGACCCACAGGATAGACCCATTCCTTAGGCGTTTAAGATGTGTCTTTTTCTACTTCTCATATGGGGTATTACTATATGTTTACTATGTTTATCTTGTTTACCCCCTTTTTCTTTTTTTGGTATACTAACCCTTTGAGTCAAGACCCACCTCCAGATGCGAATAATTTCAAAAGATTTGTTTTGCTATTACCAATGTTGATCTTTTAGGAAATGTTTAAGCTGTTTTTATCTAAACGTGTTGACAAATTGCTGGCGGCATTGGTGGAGCTGGTTGATACTGTTCTCCCACCCACCATGCCCCACAGGTCTCTTGCTCCAAATCATTTCAGGCGCAGGACGCCTAGGTTCCTCTGCCGGAAGGAGCTCATACACCTCTCTGTTTTCTTAACAAATTTAACCCTGCTATTCTCATGTGATGAGCTAATCGACTTTCTAACTTTTCACCTAATTTGTTTTGTTTTTATCCCATATTGTATGTCATCTTCCTATGCCCTCTCCCCCTCCCCCTCCTCCCTCGCAGCCTTCCGGGCGCTTCTGAGACCGATGAAAATGTTTCGCCTCCCAAAACTAACCATATATTCAATCTGAATATAGGATCCTGGAATGTGAGAGGAATAAACTCACCGGCCAAGAGACGTAAGATTTTGATCCATCTAAATAAGGCAGGTATACAACTAGCTTTTTTGCAGGAAACCCACCTAGTTCCTAAGGAAGTGGCTAAGTTGAATATGCTGGGCTGGAAAGTGCTGGGGTCTAGCCCCTTTAACTCAAAAGCTAGGGGAGTAGTGGTACTGATTAAAGCTGGTGTTCCCTGTGAGGTCTCCGACACCTTGACTGACCCTGAGGGGCGTTTCCTTATTATATCCTTAACTATCCATTCTAGACAATTTACCATCTGCAATGTCTATGCCCCAAATGTGTACTCGAAAACTTTTTTGCAAAAACTTCAGGCCAAACTATCTCTGAAACTCTCCACACCACTTGTTATTTGTGGGGATTTCAATTTAATTTCATCCGCAACCATGGACAGATCCACCCGCCCTAAGGAAAGGTCCACCCTTCCAAAATATGGCATCCCAGCTTTTGCTGAAAGTCTTCAAACAGTAGATATATGGCGGGCCCTTCACCCCACAGATATAGAATTCTCATGTCTCTCCGCAGCTCATGGATCGCTCTCGAGACTTGACTATATACTAATCTCTCAATCACTATTACCGATGGTTAGCACAGCTGACATGGGCCCCATACTTTTATCAGACCACGCACTTATAACAACGACCCTTGGTCTCACCCCCTCCTCTACATTAGCCAAAGAATGGAAATTCCCGGCATACCTAGCTAAATCACATAAATTCCAAGAACACCTAAACTTGGCCTGGGACACCTATACACTAAACAACATAGCTCACTTAGAACATAACCCGTCCCTATTCTGGATGACTGCCAAAGCGGTAATCAGAGGTGAAATTATCGCTTACGTAGCAAACCTTAATAAAAAACATGCCTCTATATACCTAGACCTACAAACTAAGCTTACTTCTACTTACCAGACATATACTACATCTCACCGCACAGAGGCAAAACTTGCCTATCAGACTGCCCGCCTAAACTATGAAGAATACTTGCAAACCCAAGGAGATAGACACCTTTTCTCAGTTAACTATAAATTTCATAAATACGGCAACAAGACAGGGAAACTACTCTCTAACCTGCTTAAAGGCACCCGCAAACCCTTAATCATACAACCACTTAAAAACTCCTCTGGACACCTCACTACTAACAATACAGAAATTGCTGAAATCTTTAGGTTATTCTATACAGACTTATACTCGGGTCCTCTACCGGTCTCTTCCCCCCCACACACGCTCCCGCCTCTCCCACCTTCCTTCTGGAATTCCCTGACCTTTCCTCAACTGACATCTGATCACTTCAACCGAAGTAGAAACAGCTATTAAACACCTTAAAAGCGACAAAGCCCCAGGCCCTGATGGCTACAGCGCAGACTTTTATAAAATTCTGATGCCCAAAATCTCCCCGGTACTTACTAGCTTCTTTCAATTTATCACCGCCTCTGATCTCCCCCCCGACCATTTTAACACAGCAACTCTAAAAGTCCTTCCCAAGAATGGTAGAGACCTTACCATCCCTGCGTCTTACCGCCCAATATCCCTGCTTAATTTAGATTATAAATTATACACTAAAATTTTCGCAGAGAGGCTGAAACCAATTCTCCCATCCATCATACACTCGGACCAGTCGGGATTTATAACGGGAAGACACTCTGAAATCAACGTCCGCAAAACACTGACTGTTATTTCCAAATCTTCTCTCCCAGACGCCCCCGATGACCCCATACTTCTCTCCTTAGACGCGGAGAAAGCTTTTGATTTAGTACACTGGCAACATCTCTATGACACTTTAGAAGCTTTCGGACAAGAATAGCTTGCAATGGCCTTCTTTCTGACCCCTTCCAAATAAAGAAAGGCACACGCCAGGGATGCCCTCTTTCTCCCCTCCTTTTTGCAGTCGCACTAGAGCCCCTCGCTATTGCCCTTCGCTCCTCCCCTATCTACTCTGGAATACAAATCGGCCCCCTTGAACTTAAACTTTCCCTTTTTGCCGACGATATGCTTTTATTTATTCCCAACCCCTCCACCTCCATTCCCGAAATACTCCGACTCATTGACTCTTTTGGATCACACTCAGGATACCGCATAAACTTGTCTAAGTCCGAAATTCTTCACTTTCCACACCTCTCACCTCGCACTGCAACATATATATCTTCTCTCCCGTTTTCAGTTGCCAAAACACATATTAAATACTTGGGGGTAAATATTCCTTCCGATCTCAATAATCTCTACTCCTTAAACTATGCTCCTGTTATCTCTAAAATATCAACCTCATTAGACGGCTGGCTACTATTACCTATTTCTCTTTTGGGCCGCACGGCAGTCATCCAGAATATCATATTTCCAAGATTATTTTACTTAATGCAGAAATTACCCCTCACCCTAAAAAAAACAGATATTTCTAAGCTCCACAAAATGCTAACTAAATTCCTCTGGAAAAACTCAAAACCAAGACTAGCCCTGGCCAAACTCATGAAACCCCGACTCTATGGAGGAATAGGAGTCCCCAATCTGGTTATTTATAACATGACCACATTATTCCGCTGCATAGCTGATTGGCTAACCAAAGGTAACTCCTTCACTGATTCGAACCTAGATGCTGCCTTTTTCTCCCCTTTCTCACCTGCTGCTCTCCTACACTCACCCCCAAAGGCAATCCCCACACATATAAAGAATAACATCTTATTCCACGACATTTACTTCACGTGGCGCCAAATCAATAAAAAACTAAACAGAAACCCACTCCTTACAATTCGAGTACCTATTTGGGGCAACCCAGCCTTTCCATCCTCCCTCTCCAACAAATGGTTTCACACATGGAGGGATAAGGGGCTTGAGGATGCCTCACAAGTATTTGATCCCGGAGGTCGTATTAAGACATTTTCGGAGCTTTGCGGGGAATTCCAGCTACCCGCCAACCACTTTTTTATGTACCTCCAAACCAGACATTATCTCACATCTTTACAGCCCAGCAGACCCTCCCTTACAACCTGGTTAACCTCTGATCCGCTTCAGAAGATTATCACTAGCTCTGAACGCCTCACGTTCAGGACAAAACCTCTTTACTATTTGCTAAATGATCCCCTTTCGCGCCCACATTGGGAAAAATTATACTCTCAGTGGAAATTAGACATCCCCTCCCTAAGTGCGCCCACAACACTTAGCACTCAATACTCCTCCACTATGAAAATACTTAGCTCCTCTTATTTACAAGAGGTACACTTTAAAACGATCCAGAGAGCCTACATTTCCCCGGCTAGACTTGCACACTTCACCTCCTCAGTCACTGGAGAATGCCCCAAGTGCCACATCTCCTCTGCCTCCTTTTACCACTGCTTTTGGAACTGTGGAAAGGTTAGACGATTTTGGAACAAACTGCTTGGCGACCTTTCCATTAGATTCCAGATTCAACTAACACCTGACCCTATAGCATGCCTCTGTGCAAACTTTTCCAACTGGCAATTAGGCCCACAAAAATCTTCATTAATTCCTATTCTTACGATTATAGTCACCCTAGCTAAAAAACTTATTCTCACCCATTGGGTTGCTCGGTCCGCCCCTTCTCTCTCAGAATTACAGATCAAAATCTTACAAATCATGTACTTTGATAGAAAATCGGCTATGATACTAGCGGAATCTGGCGTTCACAAATTCTATAAAAAATGGGGAATTTATATTGATTCTCTACCCCAACCTACTCAGTCTCAGATCTTCTCCACATTTGATAACACTGAATGGTTCCTCCACAGACAGTTGCTTAAGGGCAACACCTAACCGCAAAAGAATTTCTCACGGTCAATAAAGCGCCTGGAATATGTCAGCTCCTCCTGAGGGGAATTTTGACCTCTTATCGGTACAAGTACCCATTTTTTTGGATCTCACCCCTCCCCTCTTTCCTTTCCCTAGTCCCTTCCCCATATGGTTTATGTCTTCTTTCGTTCTTTTTTCTTCCCTTTCTCCTTTCTTTTCTGTGTTCATCGTGTACACCTACTGTCCATTGTCAGTCCCTTGATACAGAATTTAGACTCTTCTATTCAAGATAATCCTATACCCTAATATAAACGAGTGAGCCAAAAGCAACATACATGGGTTTTTTAAGGCCTTCTGCCTTTCACCTTTGCCACTCATTTTAAACCCTCATCTTGTCTAGCATTACATGGGCTAGGGTTATAAATTTATACGGAGAAAAGTGTATATAGGAATAACAAAAAACCTGTACAAAAACTTTTTCGTGAAGCTCCATACTCACGATCTCTTATTTGTTCTTGTGGCGCAAGGATGGTGTCAAACAATTTCTAACCATTTGGATTCGTGTATAAATCAAATGTTATTTGTGATGCATTCTTTGTGCTAATGTTATATTCACAATAAAAAGAATAAAAAAAAAAAAAAAAAAACAATGGGGGGCCATTTAACATTGTTATTACCCATCAGGGTGGGGATACAATAAAAAATCGGGTCTGGGTGGGCATTTAACATTGAAATCGCGTCGCATCGCATGGCATGCCATTATAATGGCATGCCATGCGACATTAAAGTTGTACGCTCAACCCGGGAAAAGCCTCAAATCGCGTCCATCGCATGCTATCGCATACCTTAATTAGTGGTATGCGATACGACGCGACAGGCGCCGTGATAATACACAAGTACCACAAACTGTAATGTCCATTGCACATTTGACACATAAGTGCCACTTACCTTTATTCTCACTGCCAGGGGCTTCATGCTCAATGCCAGGGGCTTCATGCTCATTGCCAAGGGGGGCTTAAATTGCTCATTGCCAAGGGGGGCTTAAATTGCTCATTGCCAAGGGGGACTTAAATTGCTCATTGCCAAGGGGGACTTAAATTTCTGGTTGCCAAGGGGGCCTTAAATTGTTTGTTGCCAAGGAGGCCTTAAAATGCTCGTTGCCAAGGGGGACTTAAATTGCTCATTGCCAAGGGGGACTTAAATTGCTCGTTGCCAAGGGGAACTAAAATTGCTTGTTCCCAAGGGGGACTTAAATTGCTCGTTGCCAAGGGGTACTTAAATTGCTCGTTGCCAAGGGGGACTTAAATTGCTCATTGCCAAGGGGGAATGCAGCCCACTCCCCCGCCCGCCCAGCTGACCCACTCCCCGCTGTGCCTGGCTGAGCCAGAGCTCAAGTCTCCCGCTGGAGACCAATAGGCGCTCACAGTCCAACAGCCAATGCTGCTTCTGATTGGCTGCTGGACCACAAGCGCTTATTGGCTAGCGGTCCAGCAGGGACTCCGTCTACAGCCGGGCACAGCGGGGAAGTTAAAGGGGAGTGGGCAAGCTGGGAGTGCGGGTGAGAAGGGTGGGGGAGCGGGCGGCAGAGTGCATGGCTATGGCGCCCTGTTATATTTTGGTGCCCGGAGCTCATGCTCCGCCCTAGCTATGCTGCTGAATGCATGGGATCTAAAGGCAGTGTGGGGTTACAATTCTCATTAAGGGAGGGGGAGGCTCATCACATTCTATACTACGGGGAGAGGGAAGGGACATTATATACTATACTATAAAGAGGCACATTATATAGTATGGGGGGGGGGGCACAAAGACAAAAGATAATTCATTTAATAGGGGCTAATAATGTTGTACATTAAGGCGCCCAGACCTCTAAATCCGCCTATTATCATTACTCTGTGAAATTCAAGATTTCCTCTATTATATCTCATGTGAACCATAAATACAAGAGACCCTCAGAAAGTACAGTACTATAGATAAAGGAATATTAACAACCAGAAGGAACACATTACTTTTCAGTGGACTGTTGGCATGTCTGTTTATTCTTTTGGTTTTACTAGCTGACTGATTCTACTACATAAATAGGTCTATACTACGCCTTTCTTTTATGTAGCTCCCTTATAATTATCCTGTCAATTCCTTATCTATTTAATAGTGGATATGAATGTTTTGTTGTTGTTTTTTTAATGCTAGATAATACACTTTCCTAACTCACACAACTTATTGGACCCACTTCAGTCAGGCTTTTGTTTCCAGCATTCCACAGACACTGCACTGACTAAAGTAATGAAAGATCTGGTCACTGCTAATGAGCCCTACACACACTTTCAGGCATTTTCTGAGCGATTTTATGAAATAATAGAAAAATGCCTGAAAACGCATGTAGAGTAAATTACTGTGTTCGTAGCCCACACAGCTATTTACATGCGCGCCCCCGCCGTTCTGAATCTGCCCTAGATTCAGAACGGCCAAGTCAGATACTTCACTGCAGTCACTAAGATGCTCCTGCACACATCTCCCGCATGTGGGGATAAGCAGGGCATTCTGAGTGGGCAATGCGGCACATCTTCCCCCCTAGCTCCTCTCTCCCCCCCCCCCCCCGCAGCACATCCGTCCCCCCTCCTCCACCCACGGCACCCCCAACCCTCCCCTGCCTGTGGCGCAGTCGACCCCCCTCCCCCACTCGCGGCACCACTACACTGCTGGCAGCAACCCCTCCCCCACCCGTGGCACCACCCCCCCTCCCCCACCTCGGCATCCCCAACCCCCCCCCCACCCGTGGCACCCCTAACCGACTCCTCCCCTCCTGCAGCACCCCTGATCGTGCCACCCTCCCTTTGTGACTTTACTCATCCTCAGTTGCGGTGGCAGCGATCTGGGTCCCCAGAGGCGGAGGTCCGGGTCTGCGGCAGTCTTGGTCCCCCGCCTCATCATTCAGCAGCAGCAGGAAAGGAAGAAAAAAATAAAAAATGGCAGCAGCCAACCAATCACAGCTTGCCACATCGTTGCCACATTACCACATATTAGTCAGCTCGAGACAGATAAAGATGCTGAAGCCCTGGGAGGCAGCGGCCATGCAAAAGAGCTTGAGGGGTGAAGAGAGAATAAAATATTTTAAAACCTGTTTTGTGTTTTTATTTTAATATTTCCTTTACAGGGGGCTATAGGTACCGGCAGGCCTTTAATTCCCCACATGCTGGTACCTGTGGTTCTCCCAAGTACCAGCATGTGGGACAGGCTTGTTGGGACCTGTAGTCCTACTGTAAGGGAGAACATTACTGTTTAAAGCAGCTATCAACCCTACACCCACCGCCCAGGGGTGCAGGGGATAGCCCTGGGCATCAACCTAGGCCTGAGGTGCCCTGGAAAGGGGGACCCCTTTATTTGGCGGGTCCCCACCTTCTCAAAAACTCATGGCCTGGGCTGACTAGTTAAGGAGAGTTATGCTTAGGCCATGGGACCCTGTCAAGTGTGTCCCCTGAATATGGCCTTACACCCCCTGCTAGTGGAGCCTGGTGCTGGTCCACAAAATACAGGGGGCCACTACTTATTTTGTTCCCCAATATTTTGGGAACCAGGGCCAGCTCAATAGCCCGGTGCTGGTCCCTAAAATATGGGGGACCCCTACTCATTTTGACCCCCATATTTTGGGAACCAGGACCGGCCCAAGAGCCCGGTGCTGGTTCTTGAATATAGGGGGACCTTATGTCATTTTTTCCATCTGGTATTTGAAAAACCAGGACTGGCTCAAAGAGCCCGGGGCTGATTATGCTAATGGAAGGCACCTCACGCCATTTCTTTTTACATAATTTTTCTAATATTATGAATCTCTGGCACACATCTCTCTGTTCAGGAGAGTTGATGGATATATGATGGTATATGCCTTTAAGTGATGCTGGTTGGTATAAAGTGTCCAAATATGATAAGCTCTGATGCTGGTTGGTATAAAGTGTCCAAATATGATAAGCTCAACGCATTTCCCCGGATAAGTAAGTTTCCGGCTTCTTCATGAGCAAGTGAACATTGTGTGTAGGGCAGTTAGAAACATTCATAGAAACATACAATTTGACGGCAGATAAGAACCACTTGGCCCATCTAGACTGCTTTTTTAAACATATTACCTCAAACCATATTTGATCCTTATTTTTTTGTAAGGATATCAATATACCGATCTTAAGCATGTTTAAATTATTCTACTGTATTTGCCTCTACCACCTCTGATGGGAGGCTATTCCACTTATCTACTACTCTTTCTGTGAAGTAATTCTTCCTCAAATTTCCCCTGAATCTTCCTCCCTCTAGTTTCAGTGCATGCCCCTGTGTTCTGTTTCTCCTCTTCCTGTGAATAATGTCTCCCACCTGTACCTTGTTAAAACCCTTGATATATTTGAGGGTTTCTATCATGAAAGTTTCTGCTCTAAAGTATACAAATTAAGATATTTTAGTCTTTCCTGGTACGTTTTGTGATGTAGGCCATGCACCATTTTAGTTGCCCTTCTTTGTACAGTCTCTAATGTATTTATATCCTTCTGGAGATAGGGCCTCCAGAACTGAACACAGTACTCTAGAAGAGGTCATACCAATGACCTATAAAGTGGAATTATTACTTCTTTCTTTCATTCTACTGCCGATACCTCTCCCTATGCAACCAAGCATATTTAACAATCTGCGATGTGGGACAGTGTCAAAAGCTTTACTAAAGTCTAGATAACCTACATCTACAGCCCCACCTTGATCTATTACTTTAGTCACCCAGTCAAAAAAGTCAATAAGATTTGTTTGACATGATCTTCCCCCAGTAAACCCATGCTGTTCTGGATCCTGTAAATTTCTAGTTTGGGGATATTCCACAACTCTTTGTTTTAAGAGTGTTTCCATCAATTTTCTTACTACTGAGGTAAGGCTCACTGGTCGATAGTTGTTTACCTCTTCCTTGCTTCCACTTTTGTGCAGTGGGACTACATTTGCTGTTTTCCAGTCCTCTGGGATTACTCCAGTAGCTAGTGACTGGTTGAATAATTCTGTTATTGGTTTTTACCAGCTCCCTTTTAAGCTCTTTTAGTATCCTTGGATGTATCCCATCTGGCCCCATTGATTTATCCACTTTTAGTTTTGAGAGTTCTGTTAGGACCTTTTCCTCTGTAAATGTACTTGTTTATCCCTAATTTTTCTGACTATACTTGCAACTTAACTGTGGTCCCCTTCCCCTCTCTTTCAGCAGTGAATACTGAGCAGAAAAAATTATTAATATGGTCTGCTATTACATTGCCCCCCTCAAGGAGACTTCCACTCTCTGGGGGTTATTCTAATTCACTCAGATAATTACACCTGGATAGATTTCTAATCTCATCATAAGAACCGTCATGAAAAGTTAAACCAAAATACTATATATAAAAGGAGGCAGTCATAGAAATCCATATAGTATGGACTGCTTGCCCCGTGTCTGGAACTGGCTAATATAGCCAGCTCTAGGGGGCAGGGCAATGACGCAGCCAGCTGTGATTAGCTGGCTGCGGCCATTTAGAATTTTCTTTTTCACTTTCAGAATATTTCTTTTTTTTTCCGCCCCTACTTACCACGTCCCCCAGCCTCCATGGCAGTCTTCAGGATCCTCTTCAGCGGAGTCTCTGGTCCCAGGGGTGCATTGCGCGAGTTTGCAGGTGTGCCAGTGATGTTAACGGCGTGCCTGTAAACTTGCGCAATGCACCCCTGGTACCACTAAAGAGGATCCTGAAGGCCGCTGTGGACGCCGGGAGACCATCGGGGGGACCAGGTAAGTATATAAAAAAATATATTCTAAAATCCCTTATCCGAAATGTTCGTGGTCCCGAGCTTTTCGGATAAGGGATACTCAACCTGTACTAAATGGTGCAACAGATCAACAGGTGAGATGAGAGAATTAAAAAAAATGGTTTATTAATTTATCATTGGTATGTTGCCAATAATTATTATTGGCAACACACTGATGATAAATTAATAAACCATTTTTATTTTTTCCATTCTATCTCACCTCACCTGTTGATCTGTTGCACCATTTAGTACAATCCACATTTCATTTACTACTAGGGGTCTATCAGCGAGAAACAGCGCAAACTAAAGGCATCACGGTCAATTTTACTCATATCACCTTTTAAAATAAAACATTTAAGGAAGGACATACAAATAGGGAGTGCATAGCACAAACACATTCATCCAGTCAAGTCTTGGCCAGCCCAGCCACCATGCACCCCATCCATGCCGCATTTATTTTATTTACATGTTATGAGTTAAGAGGCCTCCAATTTTGTGCTTTTGCTGCTGCCGCCTCCTCATCCTCGCCAGCACTTAAGTACCATATCACGGAAGTCCCGCCCCCGCACCTGATGGGATTGACAGCGGTGGCCGGCAGCGTGTGCATTAGGGTGTGCCTGTGCACACCCTGTGCGCATGCATATGGGGACAGATGTGGGGAGAGAGGGTGGATAGATGCTGGGGAGAGAGTGGGTGGTCAGATGCTGGGCAGAGGGTGCATATGATTGGGAGACAGGGACAGATGCTGGGCAGAGAGGGATGGGGGAATGATGATCGGCAGGAAAAGGGTGGGACAGATGATGAGCAGGGATAGGGGGGAGAGATGTGGGAAAGGAAAGGAGAGGTAGATGGTGGTCAGACAGAGGAAGGAAGATACTGGCCAGGGAGGGGTGGGACAGATGATTGGCAGGTTGAGAAAGCAGATACTGGGCTTGGAAATGGGGACAAATGGTGGGCAGGAGAGGGGGACAGGACAGATGCTGGCCAGTGAGGAGAAGGCAGATACTTGACAGGGAGTGATTGGCCCAGATGATGGGCAGGGAGAGCGCAAATACTGGGCAGAGAGCGGTGGAGAGATGGTGGACAGGACAGATGCTGGGCAGGGAGGAGGTGGGACAGTGATGATGGGGAGAGAGAGAGGCTGCTGCAGGGAGAGGCAGGAGCTACAGAGACAAAGGAGGCAGAGGATATACTCACAAAGGACGCCATTCTGTGAGATCCTGTCTGTGTTTCACGGATCAAAGGAGCTTGTTAGAGGCTCCTCCAATCAGTGGCTCTTATCATCAGCATGTGCTGAGCTTCTCCAATCACTGATCGGTACATGCTGTGCTGTCCTGACACCTGATGATGACATGAGAGAGGAGGTGCTTGAGTCAGCACCGCAGTGAGGATTCAAGGTTCAGGGACTTCCCCTGCTGCGGCTGCTCTGTTCTCCATGCCTCTGTGCTCCCCACTTCAGCATCCGATGTAAGTGCTCCCTGATAGCAGCAGCCGGCAGCACCACTCACCCCTGCACACAGTGGCAGAGTCGCACAGCATTGAGAGCGCCTATACAGCACTGCGCCTCCCTTCTTTGCAGGCTCCGCTGAGAGGTTAGCGCCGACCCTGTGTATATACTCAATCTCGCTCACCCATGGCTCCGCCAATATCTTTAACAGTTGCTAATGCCACAGGTCTTCTAGTATGTAAGGGACTTTAGTCTTTGTCTTTATGTACAGTACCTAATTTCCAGTGTGATATAGATCGAGCAATCCCAGCCTAGGACTGTGCATCAGTTCTGTGTGAGTCAGTCCTAGACAGGAGCGGATTGGGAACTAAAAGTGGTCTTGGAAAAATTTCTAGAAGTCACCTTATATGGGTGGCACCAAATCAGATGGAGCCAACACCAAAATAGGCAGGATTAATACATCACTACACCTGTGTGGTAGCCATTCGTTTCAATATGCTTGGCAGTCAAGTAAACCTCAGACCTTTAAGCTGCTGTGACAAACCACAAACCTCCACAATTCAAACAATATCCCACCTCCTCCCAACTGAGACTGGCCACACCCCAAAAGCTACAGTGAGCAGACAAACAATTAATTACCATAATCCCCCAAATATCACAAATATCCCCACTCCTCCCCAATGGAGCCCTGAAGCACCCCAGAAATTGTTACACCCTCCAGATAGCACCTACTCCTGTCCCTACAGATGTCACAATGGACAAAGACGGGCACCTCCCTTAGATGAGTTTTTAAAACATCATGTACTCTGAAAATCAGCAAAGGTTTTTTGTGAGAGACAGGAGGAGGATGGGGCTACATCTTACAAAAAATATTCACTGGCTGACAGGTGGTGTCACAGGTGCGTCGGCCTACTGGGAATCTTCCCTTTAAGATCACCCCTGGACCTAGATGCCAGAAAGAGTAGGCTACCCACCTTTTATTTGAATTAGCAGAACAGGGGTCATATGTCCTTAGTCTGGTTGACTTGCAAGGCTGCAAATGTTGCAGCCTTGTGAGTCCACCAGACGCCGCTCGCAGTGCTAGCCGACCCTCCCTCGCACGCCGTTATCCCCCACGAATCCATGCACGGCTACGAATGGATGATTTGCATAATAATCAATACGCAGCCAGGGAGAAATCATTGGATGGTTGGCCACCATCTAATGAGTTCTCCAGTGCTCGCAGTTGAGAGACACCTCAATGGTGTCTCTCATCTGCATGCGCCCTGTGTGGGAAGAAGGTGGGCAGCTGACATCTGCTTACATCAGCTGCCCATCCCACGCACTAAGGAGGTTATTCTGGTTGGTGCGTAAATTTCCGAATTCTTTCGGAGCGGACCGCACGCCACGCTGTGCGGACATTGTAAGAAGAAACGCCCACAGGTCCTCCACATTGGGACGGACTCGCTCTCTAAGAAGAGGGTGTGTTTACGGACAACATCCAAACCGTGCGTGTGCGGTGGCCACACAAAGATTCTGCACGGTCTTACAGCGTCAGAACGGACGGATGTATATTTATATTAGTGATACCACGTTCTGTCCATTGCTTGCAGTGTAAATGTGTGTAAAAAATGCAGCCGTGCTTTCAGCATATATTTGTGTGTTTTGTAATGGTCCATTTAGGCTGCAATGGTTCCAATTGAAGCAATGAAAAGAGTGTAATTAATGAGTAATGAGTAGAGGAGTGGATTGTATTGTGTTCAGCTGACAGTGGTGCAGGTGCGGCCGTACTAATTGGGTGATCCGAATGCCTAGCGCATGAACAAGTGGCGTCCGCAAAGTGAAACTTGCTTATGAAGACCGCATATTTCCTGCCTGTTGGTTCGTTTGCAGTTGGTGATCTGTGCGAATGCACGCCTACCAGAATTAGTGCACTCCCTCGTGTACGCCCATGTTTACGCCCAGTTTAGCCCACTTTGAAACTACGCCCCTGTGTACTTCCGAATGACGCCCATATTACGCCCATATTTCCCGAGTGAATGCGGTGCACATTTCTGTACGGTATTAGTGAGAACGAGTACGGGGACCGTGCGTGGCACATGCGCACAGCGTTGCCTACGCATGCGCAGACGGCTAAAAAACGCCATCCGAAAGAATTCGAAAATTTACGCATCGACCAGTATAAGGCCCTATGTCACTGAGTGATTACCATGGGAATGCCCCCCCCCCCGGCCACCCCACCAGCACTGCTAGTAGGGTGCAAGCGGGATGGCGAACATGTAGTTTGCCCTGCCCACTCGCACCCTACGTCTGCATATGCACATAAATGCGAACATACGGGGAACCAAATGAACTAGAATAACCCCCATAATAAGGCAAATCACTGGTCCAGTTAGAACTGGAAGGGTCAATATGAAGCAATATTATGTGTTTGTTCATAGACCCACGATTAGCAGCATTATACAGTGTAAAGTCTAATGACACAAAGGATCCAGTGGAGAGAAATAAAATATTGACAATCAAGTTTAAGAGCTCTCCTTAGTGGTTCACAGGGGTGACTCCATTGCTGACATGTTATAGGTTATACTAGAAAAGAGACAGTTCCAAGCCAATTAGCTGTTACTCTTTTCCTTTCAACCTTTCTCTCTCCAAGAATTTGATCAGTCTCCCGCTGACAGATTCATAGAAGGTGTAAAATATTTCACTTGAGGATGGCAGATTGGAAACACTGATATATATAGAAGTGTGTCCCAACTCCAGACCTCAGGGATCCCTAAATCTGGAACACACAGGCCCTTATTCTAGTTCACTCGCAGAGGCAAATTCCTTCTCAAATGGGCAGAACCATGTGCACTGCAGGTGGGGCAGATCTAACAGGTGCAGAGAGAATTACATTTGGGTGACTTATTTTGTTTCTGTGCAGGGAAAATACTGACTTCTTTATTTTTACACTGCAATATAGATCTCACTGAAGTAAAACTCCACCCAAATCGAATTTTTTCTGCACATGTTACATCTGCCCCACCTGCAGTGCACATGGCTTTGTCCATTTGTGAAGGAATTTGCCTCTGCGAGTGAACCAGAATAAGGCCCACTATGTGATATTGCTCCTTATTCAGATCTGATCGCAGTACAAATTTGTTCTCAAAATGGGCAAAACCAGGTGCACTGCATGTGGGGCAGATGTAAGATGTACAGAGAGAGTTAAATTTGGGTGGGGTGTGTTGAAATCTAAATTGCAGTGTAAAAATAATGCAGCCAGTATTTACCTTGCACAGAAACAAAATAACTCACACAAATCTAACTCTCTCTCTCTATATACATGTTACATCTGCCCCACCTGCAGTGCACATGGTTTTGCCCATTTTGAGAACGAATTTGTACTGTGATCAGATCTACCTGCCCGTTTGTATTTTTAAACTGTATTGTTGGATTGCTCATATACCATTTTCGCTCTGTTATGAACTTGTTTCTGCAATATCCTGTGGATAGTACTTGATTGTCAGTGTACTACACCTTATATAATTTACTGGAATTTGCATTTGCCTTATCCACAGAGGTTACCACCTCAGGGGCAAACGCAGGATTTTTAAATGGGGGTTTCCATTTATGTTACCAAATATTGACGAAACACGTTGAGTACTGCCTGCTGACTCCTCCATATAGATAAGTTATGTTTTTATACATATTTTAAAAACGATTTCATATACAGGTTGAGTATCCCTTATCCAAAATGCTCGGGACCAGGAGAATTTTGGATAACGGATTATTCCGTATTTCGGAATATTTTAATATTTCAATGATGTATTTTGAAGTATCTTGCATTTATGCTGTATAAACACATAATATACACACAAATATATTTTATTACCACATAAAATACACACAAATATATTTTATTTGTTCAAAAAACAAGGTTTCAAAACGTGAAACAAAATGTGTGTACTATCTCAGCAGTGAATTTGAATGCCAAGCAATCATTGTCTTGCACATATATAGTGCCAGTAACATATCATGTCCCCAGTGATGCTGTTACAAATGTCCCCAGTGAGTTTTTAGCAAAAAAAAAAAAAAAATTTCACTTTCTGGAATGTCTGGTTTTCGGAATAATTCGGATAACGGATATTCGGATACGGGATACGCGACCTGTACCTCTTTTTTATCCATTTTTTAATTTAGCGATATCATATGTAGGCAATTTAATAAAGGATCGCATAATGTTTACCTTGTTTTTTCTATGTAATAAACTCTTACTGTTTGTTTCTGCATAGTGCTATTGTGCACTTTTTTATATATATAAAATAAATATTATTTTATGAATAAAAAAACAATTTTTTTGCACAGGTATTTGTAGTCGCTTACACCTCTATCCATTGCTTTATATATATATATATATATATATATATATATATATATATATATATATATATATATATATCCTGGAACAGGTTGGCACTCACTTACAGAATGTGCATATGCCTGGAGTAGCTTTCCAATGGTCCCACGACGGAGCCATGCAATACATCTATATATATATATATATATATTATATATAGCAATGGACGCCACCGGGACTCGTGCTCCTCCCGTACATAGATGCAGCTTCCGGGCCTCTGCTCCTCTGTATACAGGTGCCACCACTGGTCCTTCTCCTCTGCACACAGGCGCCGCTTGTCCTTCTCCTCCGACACATAGGCGCCGCCGCTGGGCATTCTTCACTCACTGGTCGACGCCGCTGATCCTCCTGCTGCACCGAGACAGAGGCTCTGCACCTCTGCTACAGATGGGTGGGCAGCATTCAGAGGGTGGATCAGTGGGCAGGGTCACGCTCCGCCGGCTCCACCCTCACTACACCCCTGCACTTGCTTGCACCAGATCAAATCACTACAAGAATCTATACGGCCCTGACAGATGAGCAACACACCATGGGCCTTATTCTGGTTCGTTCGCATGGGGACCGATGGTGGCTCTGTGCCCATGCACATTTCTACGCATGTGCATACACAGGGTGAGTGAACCCATTATTAACCCCTTGAGGGGTATGCCCGGAAATCTTCCGGGCTCAGCTGCGCTGCCGCAGCAGGCTGTCCCGGAAAATTTCCGGGCATATCACTAATATAGAATAAATGTGCGCCAGTGGTGCCCAGGTGTGCAGCACCTCTAGAGCCCCACACACACACACACACACACACACACACACACACACCCTTCCAGTCCCCCCGTCACCTTCGCTCCATTGACCCGCCAGCCGTCACTCATTTTACAGTGACGTTGAATACAGGCTCGGGTATGGTCGGCGTGGCTCGGGAGCGCTCAGGCACCCTAATCCTCCCGAGCCGCCGCAAACATCCCCCAGCCTGGCGCCGACGTCACTGCTGAATGTGACAGGCGGCTTAGGCAGGGGGTACAGCGGCAGCACTGCAGGGAAGCTCCGGCGTACTAACGCCGGAGCGGAGGTGAGGGGGGCTTACAACTTTATGTGGTGGGTTTTACTGGGGCAGGACAAACCTGCCCTGATAGGTTTGTCCTGCCCCAGCAAAACCCACCACTCTGTGGGTTAATGCTGCTATTACATGTCTCTGCTACTGGGCTCAATTATTTAGATGTTAAATATAGTATTCATACCTGGGGCTAAATGCAATAGGGTGCGTGAATCAGAAAGATTTTCTTTTTTTTTTTTACTTGCAGAGAAGATTAATAAAGTTTCTTGTACACATACAGTACAGACACTCATATACAGTATAAAACAAAATCAGGACAAAACGTACAGGTTATCTTTGCATCATTAAAAAAACAATCTCTAAATAGAAAGCAGGTTTTTGTTACAGGTTAAAACAAACACAGAGATTAAAGCCACAGGATCTGACAGGCTGATTGCAGGAGATTAAATATTTGTCTAAAAAGAAGGAATTCTGACACAGAGAAGCCCCAGTCTGGGTTCAGAATAAAAGGAAAGGGGATGGAAGTATTATCTTCTGTACAGAATAATGAGTCTCAGATACAGAAGAGAGGAAGTTGGTCATTCTGCCCAAGTTACAAAGATCTTGTCACTGGAGTCTGGTGTGATAAACCACTGCAGGGGTGAGGTAGCTGTTGCCAGTCTCCTAAACTTGCACTTTTGAACTACGCCGCTGAGTCTGGCTATAGAAACCCACGGGAAGATGGAAAGAGAATATCTCAGCCTTTGATGTTGCTAGGGTGTAAATAGTAAAGGAAGGGAGAAAATAAGCACTCACAGTACCCCACTGTCTTCTGTAGTACATTAACTTGAAACAGTGACCGAGAAAAAACAGAAAGCATAGAGGCATGACAGAGACGACACAGGAGTGGATGAGAGATTTGAGAAAATTGGTTAAAATTACAGCATTCAGGTTTTTGTTGACATATCAAAGGTGAATTCAGCCTTTATGATATCGTCTGTGCTACCGCTGAGAGAAAAAAATCACCTTTGATACAAAGGTAACATTATGTTGCGGGCACACTGTAATAAAGATCATTTTGGAATTAGAAATACTGTGTGGCCTTTGAGAGACCTACAGAAACAGTTACGCTTATACATGAATAACTTTGTTTCATGTGTACAACTAACAAAATATTGGGCGCTTTGATGTTTTCTGCATTTATAAAAAATAAAAAAGAGATCATTGGGCGCTTTGTTTTCGTCTTAAAAAGGGTTGTTCATGAGTCTGCACGTATGGAAGTGTAGTGCATACATTTGGGGCAAATCACCATTCTTCTCAGATATTTTTACATTTAAGGCAAACACGGTTGCATTTCATTTTTGTGCCCATCAATGTTTTCCTTTGAGAAATGGGTCTGGATGGTGCCAGGTCATTCCAACCAGATAATTCACTGATATCCAATCTCCACTTATTGAAGTTTAAAACTAAATATTTTTTCTTTCAATATTAAATATAATTTTTGCATTTAAGTGCAGCATGATGTATATTATTGTACCTAGCCCGAATTACACAAAGGGCCTGATTCAGACCATTTCTGCAAGTAAATTGAGAAAAAAATATCGCTCTCTGCTGTCCTTTCGCACATCCATACGCAATTCATTCACCATTGAACAATTTTCTCAGTCTGTGCAAATGTGAGAGTCGAATCCTTCCACAACTCTCACTCAAGATACAGTAAGTATACTTACCCTCCCTCTGCCTGCCATAACCCTTCCTTATTGCTGCACACCCCACTGCATCCTGCCCCTTACCCAGATCCAGCAATTAAGGGGAGTCAGTATCCCCGGACCCTTTGTCTTAGGGGGCCGTCTGGCCAGAGCTGCTCCGCTCCTGTTGTAAAACTTCTCCAGCCTCCACTGACAGCAGCAGCTTTCATGGTAGATCGATAATATATAGGAGGAAAGGGCTGCACAGTCACCAGCATTGGAACCCTCCCTCTCCAGCAGCCTGGAGTCTTCGTGGGGTCTTCTCTTCCCCCTGCAGTATAGGGCCCTCTGTAAGAAACACGGGGGTGTGGCCTGCGCCAATGCTCGCTGCACATACTCACCTTGATGCCCTCCGTCTCTCACCTTTAGGCCGCTGATGGTCCCAGTACTTCCCTCTTGCTCCACTGGCTTCTGATACGATGCCACCTGTAGGGGAAACGGGGGAGGAGAATCCCACCGTGGGGGGGGGGGGATTATCATCACAGGCACTACTGGCCTCAGACTGGTTACACACACTTGTGGAACACGGCAGGTGTAACTCGGTGGGGAAACGCTCCGGGGAGGGGAAGGAGCACGAACAACCCAAAAACAGATACAACACAGATTATACTCACAAGCCGCTCACTGGTCTTCTGACTCGCTTAGGATGCTGGTACCGGCACCTGAGAATGATCACACGTAACCTCCTGCTCCCTAGGGCAGGGCAATACGCCAACACGCCTGCTGCTTAATGCCCGAAAAACCTGCGGCCTGAAGCCGTCTTATGAAACCTGCGACCTAGCGCCGGATCCTCCGATGGCACAACCTAGCGTCGTGCAACCAGGCGTCTAATGCCTGCGCAGCCTGCGACCTTGCGTCACGCAACATGAAATGAACACAATCGCGTGGACCAAAGTTCAGCATACAATACACAGTGCCAAATAAAACAGTACAATGTAAACAAGACAACACTGCACCAGCACACTAGTGAGGGCTTACCTCCCTCTGGCTGTTCCAAGCCATACCACAGCAGCCACTGTGGCGATACGTGCATCCACGGCCTGCTGCCGAAGACCTAGGAGGGTCTGGGCCTAAGACACACAAGGGCCTGCAGGTCTAACTCACTTGGGTGGGGGCCAGGAGGGCCTTAGTGGTCCTTGTCTACGGGCCTAAAAGACCCAGCTGCCGCCTACAGGGGCCTGAACCTGCCACACGGTCCCAATGCCCGACTATATGGGCTTATGGGGCAGCGGGGGCCAGGGCAAGCTCCTTTGCTGCACCCGGGCTTCCGGCCTCCTCACCGACGGTTCCAGGCACTCTGTACTTCGCCCGGCGGGTGGCAGCGTGTAGCAGTCCTGCACACATGGCTGCCGCCTTCCAGGGCTTCCGGTGCCGGCTCCTCTTCTGTGGGAGCCTCTTCTTCTGTTCTCCCCGGCCACCGAACACCTCTCCTCGTGGCGGGGTTTTCCTTTTTAAACCCCCACCGGCGTCGGACATCAGATGCCGGGTGGGTGCAGAGGGCAGCATGACGGGCACTGATTGGCCCACCATGGCTGCTTCCCATTGGTTGCTCCTTCGGGAGCCGGGATTGGCTCCGACGGGCATCATCCAATGCTGGAGCCTGCTGGGGGTGCTCTCCTTCCTGCTCCGGTGCTGGGACCGGAGAAGTCGTCCCAGCACCAGGGCATATTTCTACCTCCTCCCTGACAGCTCTTTCTCCTGTTGCTGGCAGCACGGTTGAAGGGTGTGGAGCAGAGGTGAGTGTTGGGAGCGGGCAGGGTGGGGGCCTATCTGTCTCCTCCATAAACCGTAATATGGAAAAAAATTACGGTTTGTGGAGGAGGAGTAAGAGCCATAATGAGTGGGAGCCGGAAGTGCAATATATCCCAATTGGTGTGGGTTACAATGCTTGTTTAGTCTGCAATTGGTATGTGGACCATTTAAAAGGGTGAGAGTCCCATTTTCCTGATATAAGTGTACTATTGCCACTGTTGAAAAAGGTATTTTATACCACTGGAGCCTTTTTTCTCTTCACATGTTTCTGGGAGGAGAAGAATAGGAGAGAAAAAAGGAGCAGGACCAGTGTTGATCATAGAGAAATACGTTTAATGTCTATCGTGCTAATGGTTATCTGATGATTTTATGACCTCATACCAAACGTTTTTATGCTATGTTAGAAATTATTTTTTTATGAGTATCCTCATGAGCAGAAGCACCTGAGTGGACCAATACCTCAACAACTATTTCAGCGAATGGGGAGCATATGGTGATATTTTCTATGTTTATCTGCAATCTGCATTTTATGGTTGGCAGCCACTAGCACTGGTTCTGCCTATCACCTTAAGAATAAATAATTTGTTTTGGTTCTGGATCACCAACCAAAGGCACCCCTGTAATAGCCTCATGGCACCCAGAGTGCCTATGCACACAGGTTCGGAACCACGGCTTTGACCAAATGACTATCAATCTTATTGCTGTAGATTTCCATACCACTCTGCTAAAATGCATGTAGCAAATTGAGAGGTCTGGATATTACAGTGTTGAGCTGTGTTGCATTCAGGGGTGGGATTCATTAACACATAAGAAGAAAAGTGCCCCATAAACAGTATACATGAAATCCTTAACTTGAATGACAATCAAAATATAATATGTTTATGAATAAGCCAGGTCAACCCACATAATAATAGACATTACATAACCATAGGGGCAAAAAAGGCTGGTGAAAAAAGGCTGCAACCAGTGGCGGATTCAGGGGGGGGGGGGACCCGGGCACGTGCTCCCCCTGTCATTTCTGAAAATTTCCCCCCCAGCGGATGGCAGCCCACCTGTTGAGCCACCACTGGGTCTCCACTGCCTGCTGACGGAGCTGCTGTGCACCCACCCCCTGCCATCATAACACATTTTGTAGCTGAGGACCGGGGCTTTCCAATGGGATACCGCCAGGCAAAGCTGGAACATTTTCCCCATAGGATAACATAGGACCCACTAATTCCAACCCCCACCCAGTTCTGGTGGCTGCTGGTTACCCTCCCAGCATCAAATCAGATTGGGGTTGATCTCATTTGAACCCAAATCACCATGCCTCCAATCTGATACTAGGCTAGTCCATATGGGTCAATTGGTTCCAGAGCTATTGTGGGTAAACCAATTTTTTTATTTCTGAAATGTAATTTCATGGCTGTTCATGTTCTCTGAGGGCAGATTTCTCTGGAATCAAACGGCCCACAGTATCATCCTTCTGCGCGCACAGAACTACATCCTTCACTTTTGACACCAAGATGGGCCTGTGCCAGGGACTATTTTTAATCCCATTCCCATGTACACTGGCACCACTAAAACTCCCCACCTCCCCCTCCCATCGCCTCTCCTATCATGGTGTCCCCCCTGTCATTTTCTCATGGATTCGCCCCTGGCTACAACCATACACAAATGAGGGATAGCAGCATCATTATGCATATTTTTTGTCCTCATATAATCAGTGTACAAACCTCACAGTAATATTCAAATTTGCAGAGTTGTGTGACCATGAGACTCAATTGTTTGTGGGATATTTCTATTGGTCACGGTGCTTCCAAATTCTACACTGCAGGGGCTATTGTAATCACTTTATTAGAGTGTCCTACAGAATTCAAACTTCTGACATCATTACTTTTGTTATTCATAAAAAAATTTCCTGTACATTACCAAAGTACATATAAAACTCTTAAGCTGGATACACATCTAAAGATTTATCTGTCCAATATGTCTGGTGGGAACAAAAATCTGGTAATGTATGGGAGCAAATGACAATCAACCATGCGTTTCCAAACACTAGAAAACAGACCATGGTCCTTCAAGTGGAATGGGTTTAGCATCCAGGCGGTCTGGCTTCTGGCGTTTATAATAATGACACCAGAATCCCAACTATAGCCGGAGATCGACGATGGTATCCTGGCACCTATGAGAATGCCGGCACCAGAATTGTGACTGCTGGGATACCGAGCAGTGAGTAACCATGGAGCGGTAGTGTTAGGTAAGGGGGACTAGGTTCAGGGAAGCAGGGGGAGATTTAGGATTAGGCTGCATGGTCGAGGGGTTAGCCTGTAAGATGAAGAGTTAGAGTCAGCCTGCAGGGAGAGAGGGGGGGGGGGTAGGCTGCAGTAAGGGAAGGTTAGTGGGAAGCAGTGGAAGGGTAAGTGTACTTACCTTACCCCTGTCAAGATTCCCTCCATTAGGATGATGGCACCAGCATCCTAACCTGTGGTCATCTTTATGTGTCCTGTTCTTAATAATTTGTTAAATCAGTTTGTCCAAATATTGGAAGTGATTCAGATTAAGCTAAAAGAATTAAACCAGGGTTGCCTACCTGACCCTCTCCTTCAGGGAGAAAATGCTCTGTTCCTGGACTTCCCTGGTAACGTATGATTGCCAGCACCTGTGGTGAGCTACAGAAGGTAATTGATAAGAAAGTTTCACCACATGTGATGGCAATCATACATTACCAGGGAAGCCCAGGAGCAGAGCATTTACTCCCTGAAGGAGAGGGTCATTTAGGCAACCCTGAACTAAACTATAAAGAATGTAAAGTAAGTCCATCCAGCCTGCTGATGCAAATACACTTGTACGTGACTTATTCTCAGTGGTGAAGTTCTTAGCATCAACGACTAAACTGAATTTCACAATATCTTGCTTCAGATTTATTTTACTTAGAAAAGTATGTGGAGACGATGACATTTCATCAGTCCTGATTCACAGATCTCAATAAAAACGTTAATGGACTTCATGCTTGTGGGTTAAAGTATATAAACGTTGCTGCTTATGTATTTATTGTGCTTTGTTTAAGCTCCCTAAAATATGGATAGCCCACTTTTATGAACAAAAGAACAACAGCAGTAAAGCATTTTAATAGATCTAAAGGTACTTGCATAGTTTATTAGATGTCTGAGTAGCTTTTTAACTAGGCAATCACTTGCTAGCAAAACCTTCCCTGGTGGGTGGCCCATAAGCCATTGGGAAGATATAGCTGTCGCATTAGCCCCCACAGAAGCTTTAAGGGAATTTCCTAGGGAAATATTTAGCTTGTGACTCATGTTTACAGACACGGGCTGCTTTAAGATATTGTATATTAAGAAATACAAGATCCAGACTATACTATGCGTTGCATTACAACGTGTGTTTACCCTGGAGAGTGAGTAGATATTAGGGGAAATTTACTAAGATGGGAGTTCTATTTCACATGGGCTTATTTAGCACCTTCTAGACCAGGGCTGGCCAAACCAGTCGTCGACCTCTACCAACGGTCCACATTTTCTAATCACCTAGCTGGTGCATTTGTGAGATTCTCTAAGCGAAAAATGCGGTAAAAACCCCGTTATCGAGGTTTTTACCGCATTTTGGGATGGGGGGGGGCATCGGCAGAAAAATCTGGCGATGCCCCATAGAAGCCAATGGGCTTCTACCGCAACCCTCCGCCGCCCCGCGCCGACCCCCCGTCGCCCCGCATCGCCCCCTCACCTGTGTCCGGGCAGCACAGAGCTGTGCTGCCCGGACCTGTGACCTCCTCCCTGCACTGATCCTCTTCCGGGTGCAGGGAGGAAGAGAGCCCGGCGCAGCAGTGCCGGGTGTGGGAGGGAGGGGGGAGCCGCCGGGACCTGCTGGGACCCGGCGACTCTCACCGCAAAGGACAGCTCTTAACGCAAGAGCTGTCCTTTGCTATAATTATCGCATATGTTACAACATATGCGATAATTATAAATGCGATGGGCGGCGAAGGGGGGTGGAGATTCTAAGAGAATCTCCCCCTTAGTCATTACTCTGTCAAATGACCCAAATCACCTAGCTGGTGCACAGCTGTAGTCATTACTCTGTCACATGACCCAAATCACCTAGCTGGTGCACAGCTGTAGTCATTACTCTGTCACATGACCCAAATCACCTAGCTGGTGCACAGCTGTAGTCATTACTCTTTCACATGACCCAAATCACCTAGCTGGTGCACAGCTGTAGTCATTACTCTGTCACATGACCCAAATCACCTAGCTGGTGCACAGCTGTAGTCATTACTCTGTCACATGACCCAAATCACCTAGCTGGTGCACAGCTGTAGTCATTACTCTGTCACATGACCCAAATCAACTAGCTGCTACACAGCTGTAATCATTACGGTCACATTTTCAAACCTGCATTCATTCCTACTATAGATCCACAGGTGGCCTGACAAACATGAACTGTTGGGAGATCTCGAGGACAGGTTTGGCCACCCCTGTTCTCGAAGATACTGTAATAGATAGTATCTTATTGGTTGCCCCATAGTAACATTCCATGTGAAAATGAACTCCCATCTTAGTAAATTCCCCCCACTGGGTATTATAAACCTGATTCAGGTTGGATCATATCTGCTAACCAGCTTGCAGCAACTCAGCATATGCGATCATGAGCAATGCAAATGCAGGAGGAAGTGCAGGCCACCTCTAATATGGGCCCTATGTACACATAGGGGTTTCTTTCCCTCTAGGACAGTGGATCCCAAACCGTGTGCCGTGGCTCCCAGGGGTGCCGCGGAGCACTTGCAGGGGTGCCCTGGGTTGGTGGTCCAGGTCCAATTCCAATTTATTTATGGTCAATGTAATAACGGAAATTAGTACTTGTAACTTCCAAATATAAATGATGTGGATAAATAGATGTGAATCACCTAAGGATAACATGTGAGCCCAATTTATTTCATTTCATTTTTTCCCCTGAAATTCCCAGTAACAACCGTTTTGGTGCTTGTGTAGTTTCACGGCGGCAGTTACGTAGCCAGCATAGCGTCCCTGTCAGAATGAGCGTAGTGTTCCCGCAGCCAGCGTAGTTAAAAGTAGCGTAGTGCTTCTGCGAGCGTCCCTGTCAGAATCAGCGTAGCTCAGTGCAGGGCCGTTTCTAGAGGCGGACAAGCCGTGCAGCAGCCCGGGGCGCCGCACGGCTTGTCCGCCTCTGAAACAGCCAGGGCGCCCGGCAGTCTAACCCCCCCGCCCGCAGCCGCAGCCGCTGCCGCTGTCTCCCCGGCCGCCCGACTCCACGCTGGAGAGGGGAGGGGAACGCATCGTGCGTTTCTCCGTCCCCTCGCCCACGTCACTGGGCTGCCGCTGTCAGCCAATAGGAGCTCGGGCGCGGGATAGGAGAGAAGCACGATGCGCTCCCCTCCCCTCTCCAAGTAAGTTTGTTACTGGGGGCATATGTTTGTGACACTGGGGGGGCATATATCTGTGGCACTGGGGGGCATATATCTGTGGCACTGGGGGCATATATCTGTGGCACTGGGGGCATATATCTGTGGCACTGGGGGCATATGTTTGTGACACTGGGGGGCATATATCTGTGGCACTGGGGGGCATATATCTGTGGCACTGGGGGCATATATCTGTGGCACTGGGGGCATATATCTGTGGCACTGGGGGCATATGTTTGTGACACTGGGGGGCATATATCTGTGGCACTGGGGGGCATATATCTGTGGCACTGGGGGCATATATCTGTGGCACTGGGGGCATATATCTGTGGCACTGGGGGCATATATCTGTGGCACTGTGGGGCATATGTGTGGCACTGTGGGGCATATGTGTGGCACTGTGGGGCATAATTGTGGCACTGTGGGGGCATATATTTGTGGCACTGGGGGCATATGTGTGGCACTGTGGGGGCATATATTTGTGGGACTGTGGGGGCATATATTTGTGTCACTGTGGGGGCATATATTTGTGTCACTGTGGGGGCATATGTGTGGCACTGTGGGGGCATATATGTGGCACTGTGGGGTATATATTTGTGGCGCTGTGGGGG
Organism: Crinia signifera; assembly: GCF_055691185.1. NCBI lineage: Eukaryota > Metazoa > Chordata > Amphibia > Anura > Myobatrachidae > Crinia > Crinia signifera. Next base: position 258,300,220 of record NC_139221.1, on the reverse strand, counting down.
CATATCTGGCACTGTGGGGGCATATTAGTAAACAGCATCGGTTGTGCGGCAGCGGCACATGGGGCATAATGTGTAATGGGCATTACGATGTGGGGAGTATTGTGTAATTGCCATCACAGTGTGTGGTCTAATGGGCATCTTGGTGTGCGGTGTAATGTGTAATTGTCATCACGGTGTGCGGCGTAATATGTAATCGTCATCACAGTGTACGGCGTAATGTGTAATTGGCATCACAGATAAATAGTGTATAATGATTTAAGTAGCCTGTCATTGTGAGGCGTACTAGGTCATTGTGTGGCCTTCAGCCAGCCAACTTAAGTGCGGGAGGACAATAACAATTCCTGCAGCAACCAATGTCTGGTCTTGCAGGTTGCAAAAGTGTGATATAAGGTAATTGTTTTCCTGCTAGACCACGCCTTGCATTAAGCCACACCCCTTTTAATATCAAGCCACACCCCCTATTTCGGCGCGCGCCTTCGGCGCGCGAAATTACTATAATACCATGCTATGTATTGGGGGGGGGGGGGGGGGCGCATTTTTATTTCTTCGCCCTGGGAGCTAAATTGTCTAGAAACGGCCCTGGCTCAGTGTTCCGTGAAACTACACAAGTACCCTGTTTCATTTTTTTCTTTCTTCTTGATAATTTCAATATTATTTATTATTTATTTATTTTATTTATTAACAGTTTCTTATATAGCGCACACATATTCCGCAGCGCTTTACAGAGAATATTTGAACATTCACATCAGTCCCTGCCCCAGTGGAGCTTACAATCTGTATTCCTTACCACATGTACACACACACAGACATTCTAGGGTTAATTTTGTTGGGAGCCAATTAAGGTACCAGTATATTTTTGGATTGTGGGAGGAAACCGGAGTACCTGGAGGAAACCCACGCAACCACAGGGAGAATATACAAACTCCGCACAGTTCCATGGTGGGAATCGAACCCATGACCTCAGTGCTGTGAGGCAGTAATGCTAACCATTACACCATCCGTACTGCCGTACTTTGTTAAGTTGCTTTCTTTTTATTATTATTAGTAACTAAAATCCAGTTAACACATGTCGTCACTACTGTCTCAGATGTATGATATGGCAGGTGTGAATGTGTTTTTGAAACACGTTACGCGTCCTCCAGACCTTTTCATACCCCCACTATCCCCAGCGGCGTGGAGTTGATTTTATAAAGTGTGGCTAGCGCAGCGAGCCCCGCGAAGGGACGCGGAATACTTTACATTTATTCCGTGTTCGCTCGCCATGATTCGGATTTGGAAGAGGGGATCATGCGGGCGCCGGCGTTGTGTGAGAGACTACGCTGACTACGCTAGGCAGCCGTTGGGCTACGCTGATAATGTAGCTTAGGCTGCCGCCGTGAAACTACACAAGTACCACCGTTTTTCCTAGGGGTGCTGTGAATAAAATTCTTATACTCAAGGGTGCCGTGAATCAAAAAAAGTTTGGGAAACACTGCTCTAGTGGTTAAACAATACTTCCCGCTGCCTCTTCACCACATGTTTGAATCACAGCAGCTCCTTGGGGCTATAACTCACCTCTGAATGAGGCCCTATATGCCACAAAAGGTTTATTTGCAGATATCCCAGTCAGGCTCATCAATTTAAGATAGATAACCATCCATAAGAATAACAGGTTTTAAACCAAACAATAAAAAAGAAGATACAGCAGGTAAAAAACAATCAATAAAAAATGTTTCAAAATATGCAACCAAGGAAGCCACAGATCCTCCATCTCTATATCCAATCTGGATCAAGATAGAAGTGGTGCCAGTTGACACAGGTAGGTTCCAAGCTACCTAGAATGCCCCTCCACAGGCCACTTTCCAGCTCCTTTTTCTGTCGCTTTCTCTCTTTCAGTTCTAATCTCTGCCAACTCTAATGTTTCAAAGTTCCCTCCCCTCCAGCTTCAGTGTCAAAATCTTTTTGGTTAATCACCTGCATTAAAGTACCTTCTTGGAGGACATTGGGCCTAATTCAGTCCTGATCGCAGGACACATTTGTACTGCAGGTGCAGCAGAGAGAGTTAGGGGTACATTTACTATAATGGAAGTTCTGTTGAAGATGGGATGGGATATAGCAACCAAACAGAACTTATTTATTTTGTACCTTCTAGAAGTTAATAGATAAAATCTGATTGGTTACCGTAGTCAACATCCCATCTTCAATTGAAGTCCCAACTTAGTAAATATACCCCTTATATGTGGGTGGGGTATGTTGAAACTGAAATCTAAATTGCAGTGTAAAGATAAAGCAGACAGTATTTTTCCTGCACAGAAACAAAATGGGTGTGGTACAGGGGTCCGACAGTCGGGATCCCGACAGTCATTAGCCCGACGTCGAGATCCCGACTGGCCGGTCCCAGACAGCATAGTGAGAACAACTAAGCCCCTTGCGTGCTACGCGAGCCACCTATTCTATTCTCCCTCTATGCTGGTCGTGGACCCCCACGAGGGAAAATAGCCGACGGCCATTGGGAACCCGGCTGTCGGTGTTTTGACAGTCAGGATCCCGGCGTCGGGTAAATGCCTGTCGGGATCCCGACTGTCGGGACCCCGACCGGCACCCAACAAAATAACTCACCCAAATCTAACTCTCTCTTCACAAGTTACAGCTGCCCCACCTGCAGTGCAACATGGCTTTGCCCATTTTAAGAATTAATTTGTCCTGAGATCAGGTCTGAATTAGGCCCATCATCTTATCATAGGTAATTAAGTGCACTGTATGGTTTTTTCGCGGTAAACTTCCATAGATGAGGATGACCAAAAGTGATCCCATTACAAACAACTGTAAAGTCTATGACCATGCATTTTTTAGAAGTGAGCATTAAGCATCCTGTACTGAATGGGGAACCAACTTGTCCGGCTAGCTCCCCAATAGCATGCCAAGAGAGAGAAAAAAGCACTTATACAACCCTTTGAATAAAAAAATGATTTAATAAATATTTGCTAGCTAAGCAGCAAAAACTAACATCAGTGAACCTGACCTCATCAATTCAGTGGAAAACATAGATGATTTTCCACCGCACAAAGAAACATGTCTGCACCTCCCTCGCACTACCACTAATGTAAAAGCCATTGCCAGAAACCATCAGTGGATGCTAGCCAATGATGATTGATGGCCATCCCTAATCTAGAGACAGACCTGTTACAATGTGTACTATTTGAATAGAACCATGGACTTAGTTTCGTATGGATCACTGGTCAGATAATTCATAGTGGACTGCAAGCAGAGAGCCGCCACCCAGACAGAAAGAATGACCGCCTCTTGCAAATTTGTGAATGCATCGCAAATACCAAGATATTCACAGAAACCGAACCATCAAAGAGTTTTTTTCCATCTGCACCAGAATAAAAGGCTTCCAATAATCTGCTGAAGAAACAGGTTGGAAGTGGTCATAGCTTATGTCAGAGATCCACCCAAAAAAAAAAAAGATGGACACACCTGTTTCTTCACAATTACAACTAGAAAACGCCATGTTTCCACCCCTAAACACCAGCTTCCTGTTAATCAAACTGCATCAACTCTACTTCTATACGTGCAGATATTTATTAGATAAATGACCATGCGCAACAAGAATGCCGCACAGTCGTTTGGTAAACACACAATTTGCAGATTCTCTGGTCAGTGATCCATGCTGAAAGAGGCACCATATGTGGTTAATAATAGACACCAGCTGAATCTGAACATGAAGTTGGACCAGGCTTATTTATTATTTTATTTATTTATTTACAGTTTCATATATAGGGCAGCAGATTCCGTTGCGCTTTACAATAGTAGACAGATAAAACAAACTGGGTAACAACAGACATACATAGAGGTAGGGGGCCCTGCTGCAAGCTTACAATCTATAGGGATATTTGAGGGAAACACAAGGACAGGCACCAGTAATAGCATAGCAGTCCCACCAAGTTACAAGTCCAGAAGGGAAGCTATATAATACATAGGTGCCTCAGAGGTTTACGGGTGTGGTACTTAAATATGATAGGCTTGCCTGAAAAGGTGAGTTTTCTGGGAATGCTTGAAAGTTTGGAGGCATTCCATAGGATGGGAGCAGAAGAGAGACGCAGATCTTGTGCAGAGCGTAGTGGTCGAGATGGGAGATATTTTGTGATAAGTAAAGAGATATAAGCTGGTGCAGTATGGTTAATAGCTTTATATGCGAGTAGAAGTGTTTTATATTGAATACGGTAAGATACAGGCAACCAATGGAGGGACTGGCAGAGCGGATCAGCAGACGATGAGTGTCTTGCAAGGAAGATCAGCCTAGTAGCAGCATTTACAATGGATTGCCTTGGTGAGAGTCTGTTCTTGGGAAGACCAGTTAGGAGACTATTGCAATAATCAATGCGGGATATAATGAGTGCATGGATAAGAGATTTAGTAGTGTCTTGTGTGAGATACGGTCATATTTTGGATATGTTTTTTTAGATGCATGTAACATGATTTGGAGACAGATTGAATGTAGGGAAGAAAGGACAGTTCAGAGTCGAGGATGACCCCTAAGTAACGAGCTTGTGGGGTAGGGTAGATTGTTAAGTTGTCAACAGTGATGGAGATATCAGGATGGTAACTGTTCTTAGTTGGCGGTAATATAAGTAATTACGTTTTGGAAATATTGAGTTTGAGTTTGAGACTCGGCCCAAAACTACTAGTGACAACTCTGGGGTTGATAGATTTGAGTATCATCCACATACAAGTGATACTGAAATGCTGGTTTGTTGCCGGTTCGACACGGTAATAAGTGCGAAGTGCGATGTGAAAAGGCTTACCGGCGCCAGCAACCAGGCATTATGAACTGGTAAAAAAGCAGGGTTCTTACCGGTTCCTTGCTGGGTAGCTGTGCAATGTGAATGGGTTAACAGGGTTGAGCAAATGCCTCTTCCCCCGCCCCCAAAGAGCTGACTAGTTTGCCAAGAGAGGAAGTATAGATTGAGAAAAGCAGAGGACCTAAGACTGAGCCTTGCGAATCTCCGACTGACAGAGATAGTGAAGAGAAGTAGAGTCAGAGAAGCGAACACTGAAAGAGCGATCAGATAAGTAAGATGTGAACCAGAAAAGGGCTGTATCATTAAGACCTAGGGAGTGTAGTGTTTGTAAGAGAAGAGTGTGATCCACAGTGTCAAATGCAGCAGAAAGATCTAGAAGAATAAGTAGTGAGTAATGGCCTTTAGAATTAGTAGTATCAGATCATTCACCACTTTAGTGAGTGGTGTCTCAGTGGAGTGTTGGGAGTGAAAGCCTGACTGAAGCGGGTCTAATAGTGTGTGAGAGTTAAGAAAGTTTGTGAGGCGAGAGTAGACAAGTCTCTCCAGTAGCTTGGAGAAGCATGGGAGCTGAGAGATAGGACGATAGTGAGAGAGAGAGTTAGGGTCAGAATTGTATTTTTTCAGAATGGGAGTAATCAATGCATGTTTGAGCAGAGAAGGAAAAGTACCAGTAGCAATAGAGAGATTGCAGATTTTAGTTAAGGTTTGAATAAGCACAGGAGATAGATGTTTAATGACTTGTGCAGGTATTGGATCAAGAGGAGAGGTAGTAGAGTAGGAGGATAAGAAGAGTGTGGATACTTCCTTTTCATTTGTGGGCTCAAATGAACAGAAAATGCCAGAGAGGGTTCAGGTGGGGAAGAAAGAGGGCTAGAGGTTGTAGAAAAGCATACCATTTCATCTCGGATGTTATCAATCTTGTCCTTAAAGTAGGAGGCAAGTTCTTGTGGAATGGGATCGTATTGCCGATGGGTATAAATTCGAGTGAAATTATGTCGACAACGGTAGCCCGAAAGGATAGGTATATCGAAAGCAGCCAAACTAACACAGCCAGGCAGCAAGCTCAATAAAATGGCGACTAAGCTCGGGAGGTACAGGGTTTATAAAGTGTAAAAAGTGCGGGAAACAATAGCTCCCCCTTCATCATAACATTGCTATGGATTAATTGGACATCTTATTGTCAGCACATTATACTGAGAGCATGCTGATTTAAAAAATGCATTAAGAACCCTTACGTGACTGGCGCAGTATGATGGCGGGAAAAAGTGGGATGTTTGTTGCTTGTTTATGAAGTCCTGTCTGGAAACAACACTATTTAACAATATCACATGTTTCACAAAGGTTAAACACACACCTGCCAACTGATAAAAAAAAAATGACATAGAAAAAAAAAAGTGGTAGATGGAATCGCAAGCGTAAGGGCAAGACATTATGGAAAATGTAGTTCTACAAATAAAAACTATGGTCCAATAACCATCTATACACAGTGCTTAACTACAGTGTAACTAGTAATGGGTGTTTTAGGGTGCTTGCTCGTGGCGTGTATAGTGGGTGCAGCTAGGGAGACGGAGGGAGCACTAATAGAGACTGTGGTGATGGGTGAGGGGTAATAGAAGAGGGAGTGCAGGGCAGAACACTGGCAGGTCATTGTGGGACTTGTGGTGCCACGGTAAATGCAGACGTTAGAAGGCAGGGCGCTCGATGGATCTTGCCATCTGCATAGACGGGGAGCTGTGTCAGTTTGGGGATGGAGGATTTAGAAGTAGTTATTTATTATCGTACATTACGGGTGCAGCTAGGGAGACGATGGGACCCCCAAGGGTAGAGACTTTGATGGTTGAGGGTGTCATGGGGGGGAGGGGGGGTGCAACACTGGCAGGCCATTGTGGGACTTGTGGTTCCACGGTCAGTGCGGACATTTGACGGCAGGGCGCTAGCTTGCCGTCTGCATAGACGGGGGCTGTGTCAGTTTGGGGATGGAGGATTTAGAAGTAGTTATTTATTATCGTACATTACGGGTGCAGCTAGGGAGACGATGGGACCCCCAAGGGTAGAGACTTTGATGGTTGAGGGTGTCATGGGGGGGGGGGGGGTGCAACACTGGCAGGCCATTGTGGGACTTGTGGTTCCACGGTCAGCACGGACATTTTTTTTTTTTTTTAATTCAATGGTTTTTATTGAAATTTTTGAGATACAATAAACCTACTTCCTCCCCCCTGTATGGATAGTAAATGTAACAAGCACAAACATCAGATCCCGCATAATTGGAAAAACGACATCCAAAGGGTATATATACAGTAAAATACAGTCGATATGTTAATATCAATGAGGCATACGGTAACATGAGAAGTTTTGCATTACAGTATAGGTGAACCACCAACGTCCAAAGGCGCCATCTGGACTGGCGGCAATAGGGGATATATAACTCAGAGATATATGGTAGAATGTCTCACTACGATATGACATATACTAAGAACATGGTAAAGACAATCCAGAAAAGAGTGCTGCTAAATCAGACATTCGAGCAAACAGGGAATATAAGGAGTAAAAAAAAGTAGGGAATAAAAATAAAACTTAATTACCACTAACTAAAGTACTACCTACACTGCCCAAAGCAAAACCCCCCAAAAGAACCCAAAATAAACCTCCCCAAAACCCCCCACCCTGTATGACCTAACCCCAACCTAGGTATACTTGGATCCCTAACAGCCCCCCCCCAACTAACTATACTACCCATTACTAGAAAGGAGATAAATTAGTGGCCGTCAGCTATCTTAGCTAACCTAGCCTAAAAACCTAATTCACCCCTTCCTCCCACCCCCTACATTACCGTACCTACCTAACCCCCCCCCCCCCCCCCATATATTGATCGGATAATAAGCGGGTGGGTTAACTGGAGCAATGGCTTGATAATATTCAAGGATTGTAATTGTCTATGCAGAACCCGTCTCTCCCTCCGACAACAGGATATCTTATTAACTAGTATAGGAATAGCTGCACATAAAACTGAGAAAAACTGACCGGGCTCTATTAAAGAAAAATAATAAGCAAGATAGGGCTGTCACACATGTACATAACATGCACAAGAGTCACTATGCCAGCAGACATTGAAGGGCGCAGGAGATAAAAGTATTAATTCGGCCAATCCTCCGCCAACAACGGTGATGTATATAGAGGGGATGCGGTTAATTTCCCGGCGGTCGGGATCCCGGCGGTCGGAATCCCGACACTGGAATCCCGACCGCCGAAATCCCGAAACTTTCTCCCTCCGTGGGTGTCCACGACACCCATAGAGGGAGAATAAAATAGCGTGCCGAGCGTAGCGAGGCACCGGGCCCGCTGCGTGGCGAGCGCAGCGAGCCCGCAAGGGGGGGCGATCCATGTCCCCCCCTTGTCGGGATTTCGGCGGTCGGGATTCCAGTGTCGGGATTCCGACCGCCGGGATCCCGACTGCCGGGAAATCATATCGGATCCATATAGAGCAACCCTGTTCATTTTGAGATAATCAGGAGAGTGTCCAGGGTATGTTCTCCAATATTTCAAGTAGCACATAGCCGGTTTCAGGGGCCATTGAGGGACATAAGGATGAGCCACAGCGGAAGCCAGGTAGACAAAGATTGAAAAGTGAGGAGCCATATATTTGGACGAAGTTCCAGTATAACAGTCGGCCAGGATGTGAGGGTATTTAGGATTTGTAGACATTGCAAAGGCAACAGCCATAAGTGCAGTCCCCCCAATCTCTCCAGCACATCGCTCAGGTGTAGAAGAAGAACCATGCCATTTGGGGCCATCATTGCTGGTAGGTGGGCCATCCGAGGAGAACACATCTAGGATGTTGGAAAGGGATTTTTCCATGATCTTGCCAGACATATCAATCCAGGGTAACCCAACCAGGGTAGCAGCAAATGTAGGTGCTGCAGATGTAGCAGGCTCATAGCACTGAGGTGGTTTCTCCCCATCTTCAGGGTCACATTGATCGGAAGCAACATAGGTTGATAGGGCAGCCCCCTGCACCTCAGACAGTTTAGCAATAAGTCTGTCGGCAGAAGCGTGGATAGCCTGCAGTAGATGTTGAAGAGAGACTTCCATACTCAAGGGATTATTGGATGCAGCCAGTGTACTAAAGTTTAAGGATGGCAATCTGACTGCCATAAAGGAGCCCTTATAAACAATGGTGGTGGCTAGCACACCACCAGATACACCTAGGATATTGGCAGCAGGGACGCAACTGGTAATGAGCACCCCCACCTGCAGCCTGCAGAAGGTATGCCTTGTGAAGCACGTGTCAGCCTGGATGATTACAGGGAGCCCGTGGATCCAAGGCGACCACCAGAGCCTATACAGCAAGCAGGCAGAGAATCGCAGGGGAGAACAGCTGCCACTCCTATACAGGATAGTGCCGGAGTCTTTATTGCAGAGGGCTGCGTGTGAGGCAGTAACAGGCGCGGCGGCCTCCCAGCAGGTGCGACCACACCACCCCACAGCCCGGGAGTCACACTCACTACCGGAGCCAGGGGCAGAGCGCATCAAGGGGAGAATGGATGCAGTGTCCCTGAAGCGTGTCCCGCCGGCGCGTCAGCGGGCAGGAGCAGGCCGGAGATGCAGAGCGGGTCCAAGATGGCGCCCGCGTCTGGAGCACGGAGTGTAGCAGGCCCAAACTGCCGCCGAGTCTCCCACTAGCCGTCCCAGAGTCCCGCGGATGGCGCAGAAGGTGCAGGAGCGGTCACAGGGAGAAGAGGGTGAAGATGGCCTGCCAGTGGTCCGTGGATCAGGATAATTGGTAGGATTTATAGCGGAGCTCTCCCCACCAGCGTCCGCTCACGTTATAGGTCAAGCCACGCCCCGTCAGTGCGGACATTTGACGGCAGGGCGCTAGCTTGCCGTCTGCATAGACGGGGAGCTGTGTCAGTTTGGGGATGGAGGATTTAGAAGTAGTTATTTATTATCGTACATTACGGGTGCAGCTAGGGAGACGATGGGACCCCCAAGGGTAGAGACTTTGATGGTTGAGGGTGTCATGGGGGGGGGGGGGTGCAACACTGGCAGGCCATTGTGGGACTTGTGGTTCCATGGTCAGTGCGGACATTTGACGGCAGGACGCTAGCTTGCCGTCTGCATAGACGGGGGGCTGTGTCAGTTTGGGGATGGAGGATTTAGAAGTAGTTATTTATTATCGTACATTACGGGTGCAGCTAGGGAGACGATGGGACCCCCAAGGGTAGAGACTTTGATGGTTGAGGGTGTCATGGGGGGGGGTGCAACACTGGCAGGCCATTGTGGGACTTGTGGTTCAACGGTCAGTGCGGACATTTGACGGCAGGGCGCTAGATGGATCTTGCCGTCTGCATAGACGGGGGGCTGTGTCAGTTTGGGCAGGGCACAGAGACAGCTGAATGTGGCGGTTGTGAGCCACAGTGGGAGAGGGGGCAGGTCTGCACAAAGCAAGAGTGATCGTCGGTATGATGTTCGACGTATTGTTGTTCGAAAAGATAATGATCGAAGTTGTTTGCTTCGATAAAAAGACAATCGAAAAATGAGGTAATCGACTTAAATCAGATCGATGTAAATTGCTTCAATCAAATGTCAATCGATGTAAATAATTTCTAGAGAAAGACATTCGATAGTTAAATATTCGCGTTAAATGTGTTCGATGTAAATAGTTTCGATTTAAATGTTATCGAAGTAAGAAATTTCTATTTAGTTATTTCGATATTATAATGTTCGAGTTGATAGCAATCGTAAAAACCCGTGTTCGACTTTAGATATATCGGTAAGTTATGTGTTCGGTGAAATGTGGTGTTCGGTGAAGTGGTGTTCGAAGTAGAATGCATTTCGATGTATGCTTGTTCGATGTGATGAATATGTCGATGTGGTTTGATTCGGTGATATGAGTTCGATGTAATTGAATTCGATGTGAAGCTGTTCGCTAAAACGCCCGTATCCCGTTCTTGTGCACTGATGGTAACCGGTGGGGGAGGAGGGGGATGGTACAGAAGAGATTTAAATGTGTTAAAAAGTCACTTAGGGTTGGTGGCATGAGAAGAGATGAGAGATTGGTAGTACGTGTTTCCTGGAGACTTGTGGAGAGATGATAGAGCTGGCAGTGGTTTCTGGAGAGGTATGGATTGACAAAATGGGTACAAGGTATGCCTGGGTGAACCTACTTATAACCCTTTTAGATCGCACCTAATTACCAGGTTCATGCTGGTTTGTTGCCGGTTCGACACGGTAATAAGTGCGATGTGAAAAGGCTTACCGGCGCCAGCAACCAGGCATTACGAACTGGTAAAAAAGCAGGGTTCTTAACGGTTCCTTGCTGGGTAGCTGTGCAATGTGAATGGGTTAACCGGGCTGAGCAAATGCCTCTTCCCCCGCCCCCAATGATGCTTCGCCCACACATGACGTCAGCGAACTGGCAATATTGGCAGGTCGCTGAAAGGGACAGATTGAGCAAAATGCAGGGCCGCACCGGGACTGAAACATTTTAAAGTTTTTGCAGTGTGAAAGCGGTATTCGACTCAGTGGCCTGTGTGCACTGCACCCATTATAAATACGCCACTGACTAATCTGTCTACAAATGTGGTGATGACTCTGTTGAGGCTATTAATTGTATTAGTGGCGTCTCAGCAACATCCTCTCACATCATTTCTATACTTCCATAAGCATTCCATTGAAAGAACGCAATCAAATTAAATTCTGCATGACTGTCTGTGATCGCTTCCGTTTTATTACATATAAATCCTTGTGAATGTTTCTTGAAGATTGATGTAATATGACTACAGAGGCATTTGTTGTGGTTTTGTGGTACATCGGAGACAAGAAAGCAATACAGCCTATTTCGCAGAGTCTGTGGGAATGGAACACATCAGGTTTTACAAATTACACCTTTGTCAATTATATAATATAGAATGGAACAGACTCTACATTTGTCATCCTTTTGCAGTATCACTAAGCATATTATTATGGGTACAATAAATTATAATAATCTATTATAAAATTGATGTCATGATGCGAATGTAGGTTCAGTATGAGTACAATAGGCTACATAAGGAGACCTGTGGTGCAATCATATCAAATCTACTAAGTAACCACAAATAAAATGTTGTGTTTTGCTAAATTTAAGCAAAAACAAAGGGCAGGAAATAACTATGAACGTCTGTGAGTCTAACATATACTGTATATGCATGCCATTGGTCTTGTTGCCTGGTGGATTACCATGTTCTTCAGGTCGCTGTTCCAAGCAGTGGCAGTAGACCAACCGGCGACTGGAAAGCCAAGGTGCAAAAGGGGTCTGATGGAACAAAGTCTAATTCTGATACCAAATTGTTTTCCCCTACTTTTGTCTCCTCTCTCTCCTTAGGTGCATCTTCCATCTCCAAAAAAGGTGTTCATGTCCCCAATAAGGCCCACTCCTAGAGGGCTGCCCATCTCCTCCTCCATGGCACCAGCCTAAATCACGCAGTACATCAAGTACATTCGTATGACCGGCACACCTCTTCATACTGCCACTTAACATCCTAACAGTGATGGCTCCTGCTTCCAGGCATCCCCGCTTTAGTGGCACCAGCAGTCACCACTACTCCTACAATTATTGGGGAGGATCTCTGTAGTACAAAACATGTGAGAATAACCCGTTGACGCCAGATGCTGTTTCGTAGTGGTCTATCGGGCTTGAGAAATTTCCATAAAATCCAGGTGCACCAGACCATCTTCCGTGAACCAAATATATGAAACTTGTATAAAACACCACACATGACCTTCAGTGGACATTAATCTCCTCATATTCCATCATACCACAACACATGCCCCTTCAATGGACATCATATTATGCCACATGTCCATACATGACAAATAGACGTGCACAAAGTGGCCCAAAATTTATATCATGCCGCTATGATAGAGGTGGGGCTGACAGTAATGAAAAAATGAATTAAATAATGCCCCCACCATCCAAGAGCTGCAACACATTGCACCCAGCTGAAACCATGCAACCACTATACTGTAGCGACATTTAGGGTATCCCAGGATGGAGTAATTTATAAAGCTGATGCTGGGAACGAGCAGGAGCATAAGGCAGTAAGTTTTGGCCACTTACATTAAAAGTTGAAATCAGAGTCTTCCCCATAGGACTGTTAGTCACTATGACTAAAATCTTGGTAAAAGTGTGTGTGTGTGTGTGTGTGTGTGTGTGTGTGTGTGTGTGTGTGTGTGTGTGTGTGTGTGTGTGTGTGTGTGTGTGTGTGTGAGAGTGAGTGAGTGAGATATATATATATATATATATATCTCACACGTTTACCAAGATTATAGTCCTGGTGACTGACAGTCCAATGGAGTCCTGTCCAATGTGTGTGTATGTGTGTATGTATGTATGTATGTATATATATATATATATATATATATATATATATATATATATATATAGAGAGAGAGAGAGCAAAAGAAGAGGGCACTCACCAATCGTTGAATGAAATTTGAAGAAAAAACGATTTATTAATGCTTACATGACAGGGCTAACGTTTCGGTCTTACACAGACCTTTGTCAAAGCCAAGCAATATAGAGAGCAGGTCCTTCCACCATGAACACCCCTCGGGTGTTCATGGTGGAAGGACCTGCTCTCTATATTGCTTGGCTTTGACAAAGATCTGTGTAAGACCGCCGTTAGCCCTGTCATGTAAGCATTAATAAATCGTTTTTTTTTTTTTTCAAATTTCATTCAACGATTGGTGAGTGCCCTCTTCTTTTGCTCTTTATTGTTTGGATATCTCATCCTTGCAGTGAGCACCACTGTGGTGACTCATCTGTGATAGGTGTGGAACTTTCTGGAATTTATATATATATATATATATATATATATATATATATATATATAGTATATACAGTATATGCACACACTCACTAGGGCCATCATTCTGGTTGGCTCACAAAGCAGCAGTAGTTTGTTGCTTTGCAAGCCTTGTAACACCACCCGCCCCCCCGCCACTTGCCGATTTTCAATGCAGCACTGCAAATGTATGTTTTGCGGACCATCGAATGATTTCTGTAGCCCTCGCTCATCTAAGTCACTCTCTGGAGACTTAGATTAGTGGCACCCTGCTCCGAGAACAGGGGGAACAGCTGACATCTGGGGATGTCAGCCGCCCACACACAAAAGGCCAGTGCTGGATGTGTCCAGGAAACACTGCCTGTCCACCTCCTGCACGCCCCACTCTGAGGGTGTCTGCAGTGAAGACCTGCACCCATATTGATTGCCTGTGCATGTGCATAATCGCTTATGCCCATGCACAGGCCATCAACATCGGTCCCATTTAGGAATTCGCAACAGCGCGAGCCAACCAGTATGAGGGCCATTTATTAATGTGTAGTTATGTGCTGCTTCTGATAAATGAGGAGTTATACAATGTTTGCACAGAAAGGTTGGTTATGATGGTATGGTATAACACTGTCACTAGTGAGCAATGGCCCTGATTCAGGTTGGATCGTAAGCTACTAACATTGAAACTTACCGAGCACCTGAGACGCCACTTGGAAGAATTACCTGCCCTCGCTGCCAACTCCCCTCAGCACCATGTGAGGGGATGTGTACGAGAACACATCCCCTCACATGCCTACACTAGCAGGAAAAATCATTCGATGGTCACCAACCATCCAATGTATTCTCCTGCCTTTGCAAATAAAAGTCAGTGAAAACTGAATTTTATTTACAAGCGCAACAAGGAAGACGGGGCGGGTGGCTGACATCCTGTGACGTAACTGGCAGGCATCGGCCCTCCTGCGTACCCATGGGAATGCCCAGCATTTTCATGGGGACACAATGAAAAAGTATTTTAAAGAAGACCGCGCCAACTATGTTCACCCAGGGTTGCCACTCCCCAAATTCTATCCATACTGTCGCAATTGGTGATTCTATTCAATCTCCTTCTCCCATTCAATGGATGTACTCCACAGGTTGAAGACGACCACATCGATATTAAAAATAAGACAAGGGAGAACAGGTCAGATAACTTCTTTGTGGGGGTTTATATATATATATATATATATATATATATATATATATATATATATATATATATATATATATATATATATATATATAAAACCGGGGTACTTGTTCTCACTAGCACCTTGACAAAGGGGTTGATACCCCGAAACGTTGGTCTTTTTTGCACCTCAATACATCACGTTTTATACAGACTCCTGAGTGCCATCCTTATTCCATCATATATATATATATATATATATATATATATATATATATATAAATTAATTTTTTTCCGGAAAGGTGCCTATAATAACTTTCAAACACAAAATGCATATAGTAATAATGTAGACACAGCCAGTCATAACATTATCTCACTAATGATAACATTAAGCCATACATGGTGATCCGAGCAACATTTCGGAGGGACATTTTTTATTTAATAAAATGGGTTGTCACCAGGGGTATGGATCATTAGCTCACCAACAAGTAGGTCAACAATCATTAAGTTGACACCACTAGGTCGACATGGCTTAAGGTCAACATAAGTTAGGTCGACAGGGGCATTATGTCGCCATGGGTAAGGTCGACAGGGTCATTATGTCGACATAGGTAATTTTGACAGTGAAAAAGTCGACATGGTTTTTTTTCACCCAAATGTCGAGACAGTCAACATAAACACTAAAATGTACCACCGTGTCCCCTCGCATGGCTCGCTACACTTGCCATGCTTCGGGCACACTATTTTTTTCTCCAACCACACCCTAGTGGATGGTAGGGCATGAAATACCACCTGTCCGCACATATTGGCTCAAAAAACAGTAAAAAAAAAAAAAAAACATGTCGACCTTTTGACTGTCGACCTTCCCCATGTTGACCTTATGACCCCTTTGACCTAATGACCCTTCATGTCGACCTAGTGGTGTCGACCTAATGCTTGTTGACCTACTTGGTGGTGACCCAATTACCGTATCCCGTCACCGGAGTTGTAGGAGATTGGACTGTAGAGATTTTGCCATCTTGGGAAACTAATGTAGGTACTTGAATTGCACTGGACAGACCCTTAAGGCCCACTGATATAGTTGCTGAACCCTTGGTTCCAAGATTGGTGCTAATATGATCATCATTAACACAGAGCTTTGCAACACCCAAAAAAAAAACCACATACAAATAAACCTATGGCTTCCCATGATATGTGAACCAAGCTCGTAGTTTGAGCTGGTTACCACTAATGCATGCAGTGGACACATAGCATTGGTTATTGCTACCCAACCCAGGCCATTGTTCTACTTTAGCTCCATTTACCATCCAGATGAACTATGATTGTGGTACCAGAGCGAAGCACTTTGTCCTAAGCATGGCAAGTGAAGTGAGCCAATTATGGTTACAGACTAAATGGACACATTTTTGGTAAAAAAAACAACCAATATTTTTTGAGTCGATCATTTCCCATTTCCATAACTAAATCTTTGGCATGTTGACCTATGGACTTTCTATTTCAGTAGGTCTGATCCACAACATGCATTATTTGGTTCCCATAGCCCCAAGGAGCATGGATACACCCAGTTAAGACCTTCTGGCATAAACCTCTGTGAGTAAATTGAGGCAGCCTTTATCTATCCTTTCCAAGTAACCCGATCTGTTGCCATTTACAGGTACATATTGCTATGACATTTTAATTCTCTTTAATATCTTCAAGAAAGCATATAAAAGTCTACTTACAATTTTAAACCTAAATATACTATTAGTTGCTTACATTTAGTGATACTCAAATTGTACTATATGTTGAAATCCATTTGTATCCCAAGTAGTATAATCTCTACTTGTGACTTCATTTACTGGTGCTATATACAAACTGATTTTAATAACATAGAGATCAAGCTAGCACAGTAATAAAAAGAGGAAAAAAGTTCAAATATCGACCTTATCTGATCTCCACTCCTCGGCTGTCACAAGCCTTAAACATTTATTATATTCCGGAAAACCGATACGTCTTTCAGCCTAAAGAATCTAACATAAATAGATATGTTGAACAAAGCTAAATTCTGCAGCATAGTGTTTCTGTTGGCACGAGGAAGCAGCATGTGGTATTCTTCAGATAAAGTCCAGATTGCCACAAATCCGAAGCACAATTTAGGCGGCCAAAAGATTTTTATCAGTGGTTGAGTGATGTTTTGACTCAGAAGGGCACTAGCTTTCTGATTACACAGTGAGTCCCAAACAAATGTATTCTCTGTGTTCTCTGTTTTCCATACATGCTTATTACCGTATTGTGTGCACCATAAACCCCTATTGCATGACTTAAACACGTTGCTTATAACAGAAACAGTTATTTTATGGAATGCACTCACAACACCAGAACAAGCTACTTTCTCGTACATGAGAAGAGAAATGATGTAAGTGGGTGGGGTAGGCACAATATTAATATCATTCCTGTTCTAGTCTTGCTGCCTGAAGGAATGCAAAACAGTTTAGGGCCCATTTATAAAGGTCTATTTCGGTGGTTTTCACAAACTCTGTCACAAAAAATTTACTAAGGTTATGTAAATGTACTGCATGAAAGGATAATGCTATCATTATTACGAGATGAGCATGTTACTAAGAACTAGGGGTTTGGCTTGCACTGACCTAGATCACTACCATAATTTAAACCAACTTTTATACAATTACAAATATATATAAAGAAACATGTACTAGTTGGTGGTGCTCCCCAGAGTTATGGATAACCATACATTTTGGGGGAGAGAGAAGATAACTCTTTTTTTGGGGGCACTAACTTATGTTATTTTACTTATGCTATCATAACATTTAAGAGATAATACAAAAACCTCAAAAGATGAGAATTATAGGGGGAAGAAGATTGGGCTGTTTCAAGGGAAAATTGAACAGTCTGGGAGAAAGAGAGAAAAGGAAAAATAATACTTTTTTATGTAATGTATGTGGGATGTATTGGATGTGTGGTGTCCACAAGACCAAGATGTTACAGGTCAGCACACATTTCTTAAAATTGGTGAATGTTTCAGCTTATCTCAGTCAAATTGTCCATTCATGGGGTTCCTTAGAATTCCCTGGACAGTTGATCTATTAGGCTGATTTTTTTAATTTTTTACAATGCTCTGTGACTGTGCAATACTCCAATTGCTTACTGGGATATTGTCCCATTCAGCAAAAAATTTTTTGTGAAAGTGAAAACATATAACATATTAAGTGATATTAAAATGGCGATGATGTTCTTGTTCGGTGGTGACGGCCACTATGATAGGAAGCCCATAACATTAGCGCCCATGCGTGTAGTTATGCAGTGTTTAGTCTGAGATATCAATAATAGATGTTAGTCTGAGATATCAGTAATGAGAAAATTAGAAGTGCACCCCTTGGGTCCCA
Organism: Crinia signifera; assembly: GCF_055691185.1. NCBI lineage: Eukaryota > Metazoa > Chordata > Amphibia > Anura > Myobatrachidae > Crinia > Crinia signifera. The sequence goes on along the minus strand of NC_139221.1, from coordinate 258,282,075 downwards.
GATCAAGGGGCCACTATAAGGGGGCAACAGAAGAAAGAAAACTGGGATCTGCTGTTGGGGTTCAGCTCTCGGATCACCCCTGATGGAATACCAGCGCAGGGGATCACTCTCTGGCTGGCCACAATGAGAGTCCCTTAACAAGAGTAATGGGATAATAGTAAGTTATATCCCTTAGTGGGTACTCAGACACTGGTTTTTACAGTGCTCATACATTGACATACAAGTGCTCTAATCCAAGATATCATTATTTGTCTGAGATGTCAGTCTGAGATATAATAGAAAAATTAGAAGTGCACCCCTAGGGTCCCCAGTCAAGGGGCCACTGATAGGGGGCAACAGAAGAAAGGAAACTGGGATCTGCTGTTGGGGTTCAGCTCTTGGGTCACCCCTGATGGAATACCAGCGCAGGGGATCACTCTCTGGCTGGCCACATTGAGAGTCCCTTAGCAAGAGTAGAAAAATGATGATGTCAGCACTAATAGATATAGCAGGTATAATCAGCTCTATAGGTATTATATCCTGATTACAAATAATTGTACTCTGTCTTGTACATCCCACACAGTACCTGTGCTGTTTGCACAATTGCAGTGGTTTTCCAAACCTGTAAAGTACAGGCGGCTGAAAAATAAGAACCTGCTAATAGTGCTCTCTCACAATAAGAAATAGAGGAGAATACCTTCAGACTTAAACAATCACAGTCATATCGATTTTTTGATCCTCGATCCCTTACTGATTACTCAGACACTTCCATCAAATTGCTCATACATATAAATATAGTTACTTGATATACATTATCCAATTTAAGCTCTTTCCCTCTGTAATTTTATGGTCTGTGTACCTTTTAACGCCTCTCACTAAATTCCTTAATAGTACTTTGGGCTGAAAATTCAGTCAGTCGTATAGAGAGCTTCTGACACTTAGTACACACCATCCAATTCAGACTTTATGCAATCCATAAATTTTTTGGACAGTCTATGTCACTTTAAGAGTCCTATATTGACTTTTCATTTAATATACACACTACAAACCACAGTACTCACGCTGCTATAATGTATAGGCAATGCACAGGTTCTAAGTTTGACCAAGATTTTTATCCCCGGTCAGACATCAACATTTATATATGCAAACATTTTGGACATCATGTCCCAAACCACGGCATTTTACTTAGCTTCTGAGGTGAGCTCTGTTAGTGCTTAGATGGCACCTGGGTCCTATCTGTGGCCGTCCTTCCACCCTGCTGTACGCGCGTTTCGCCGTGTAGGCTTGTTCACCAGTGTATTGCTGTTCTAAAATGTGTGCTTTATATACCTAATGTATTATCCGGCATTGCCGTCAGCTGTTCTAACTCTACGTAGTAGCCCGTCCATGCGGGTATTCCATTGGTGGATGCTAGTGGGTAACCACTCCCCCGTCCATCCTTGTCCCCTCATTGGTTACTAGGGGTCAAGCCCCTCCACGTTAGCGTCGGAGTGACGCGTTACTCTCCCACACTGATACGGGAAATAATACTGGTGCCGCGATCGTCCTTCTATGAGACTACAAGTCCCACAATGCTTTGCTCCTGCGCCTCTCGTATCTAAGTTGGACAAATAATACTGGTTTTGACCAGCACTCTGTTGTGATGAATAAACTACCAATAGTGGCCGGACTTTACGCCTATTGTTAGAGTGGAATCATGTCTTTTTATATACATACATTGTGGATACCTGTATTTAACTGCATTCCCTGCAACCCTCCGCTCTTACATTTATGCGTCCTCTGTTGTCATGGTAATATCCGTCAGTATATCTCTAACTGGTTGTAGACATGCTCGCCAGGGGTTGTGTCAGGGGGCATTCTTCAGGTGAGTCGCCACAATGATTTATATATTTTACAAAAGTAAAATAGATTATATCCAAAGATAATATCGAAGGTAGTTTAGCCACTATGCTTTATCATACTTTGTATAAATACAAATAAAAAATGATAATCTGCTTTTATTTGGTGAGACAGAGCTAGGTTATGGTATATATTAGACATTATGTCAGACAAGATTTGTAACTCTGTACATAATTGACCACATCAATTTAATAGCGATATTCGTCTATTGTTGTTCAGTAAGGCAGGGTACTATGACTGGGAGGAGTTAATGTACTGATGTTTTAGTGTTGTGGATAAATTAGGATCTGGCCGAGAAATAGATTCAATGGGTCACTTTATCTACTCATGGGGGTATTATGAAGAAAGTGATAACTCTCATACCTAATATAGAAAAGTGGAGTTTTATATTGTATTTCATAAGGTAAGTGATAGATATACTGTGCTATTAGATCCTTAGGGGTGCTGTGCTCCTTATTTGAGTTTCATCTGTGGTAGTAGGTGATAGACTATTAGTATATAGTGTGAAATAGTGTAATTTTGGTTATTAGAATAATCCTGTGATGTTCTTATGCTTTTTTACATTTAATCTCTTAAGTGCTAAGTTATTAAGAAAGAGTGAAAAACCTAACTAGGTGAAATACTGCAAATTAATACGTGAAAAGGTGAAAAATTAAATAGAATATGTGTTATCTAAACCCATGAATAATTATGTTCCTTCCCTTTGGAACTGTGTTAATGACGTGTTTTTCAAAAGAATTTTTTGTTTATTGATTCCTCAGATAAAGACCTGATAATTGATGTACTCATTTAGTCCATCCGGCGTAAGTCCATCCAGTTTAAAAGTCCACTCACTTTCCCGTTGCATAAGTTTTTTCTGTATATCCCCACCTCTTATCCCTAGGCTGACTTTTTCCAGTCCGCATATACTTGCTTCTTGGAAGGAGCCTCCATGTTGTCTCAAGAAGTGGCGTGCTACTGACGTCAATTTCTTGAATTTGGCTAAGTCTGCTGTCGCATTTCTTACTGATCCTGCATGTTCTAATACCCTCTGCTTGAGTGGTCTTGTTGTCATGCCCACATAGTTCTTTTTGCAGGGGCAGGTTATACAGTAGACTACGCCTGTGGTGTTACAATTTATATAGGTGTTGATCTTGATTTTGTTTCCATCTCTATCCTGTATTTCTTTGGTTTTCTGCATGTATTGACATGCTTTACAATTTCCGCATGGAAAAGAACCGACCACCCTATCTGAGCGCTTAGTAGTTGTTTTGGTGAAATGGCTATGGACGAGTTCGTCTTTTAGATTTTTCGATCGTCTCCAGCTCATGGCCACCTTTGGATCCAATATTTGAGAGAGATCTTTATCCAATAGTAGAACAGACCAATGCTTTTGGATTATCTGCTGGATGTTCTTCCATTCCCTGCAGTAGTTTCCCACAAACCTAATCTTGGTCTCTTTTTCTCTTTTTTTGTCTGGAAAAATCAATGTTTCTCTCCTCAATTGAGACGCTTCTCTCCTTGCCCGTTTAATCCTCCTCCCACTGTATCCCCGCTCCTTCAATCTCTCCCCCAGTTCTTCACTTTGTTGTTCAAACTGTTGTCTATCGGAGCAGTTCCTCCGAAGACGTAAAAATTCGCCTTTTGGTAAATTATCCACCGTGGGTGGGAAGTGCGAGCTAGACTGATGCAAGATGGAATTTGTTGCCGTATCCTTTCTATATAGTTGCGTCTGGATTGTATTATCATCGCCTCTATATATATTTAGGTCCAGAAATGGTACCATTTGCCTACTGATATGGTGGGTAAGCCTGATGTTTGACTTATTTTGATTGAGGTGGCTGATGAATGATAATAACATGTCTTCCTCTCCTTCCCATATCAATAGTATGTCATCGATATACCTCCACCATCCAATGATGTGTTTGGTATATCGATCGTTCTCATCATTGAATACGGCTTCTCTCTCCCACCATCCCAAAAAAATATTCGCATACGTGGGGGCACATGCCGCCCCCATTGCCGTACCCCTTGTCTGCAAATAGAATCGGTCTCCAAAAGTGAAGTAATTGCGGGAGAGTACAAATTCCAGTAATTCCACAATAAATGTGTGGAATTCTGTCAGGCCCTCCATCCGTTGGAAGTACCGTACCGCCTCTAGTCCGTCTGAGCTGAACCCCAACAGCAGATCCCAGTTTCCTTTCTTCTGTTGCCCCCTATCAGTGGCCCCTTGACTGGGGACCCTAGGGGTGCACTTCTAATTTTTCTATTATATCTCAGACTGACATCTCAGACAAATAATGATATCTTGGATTAGAGCACTTGTATGTCAATGTATGAGCACTGTAAAAACCAGTGTCTGAGTACCCACTAAGGGATATAACTTACTATTATCCCATTACTCTTGTTAAGGGACTCTCATTGTGGCCAGCCAGAGAGTGATCCCCTGCGCTGGTATTCCATCAGGGGTGATCCGAGAGCTGAACCCCAACAGCAGATCCCAGTTTTCTTTCTTCTGTTGCCCCCTTATAGTGGCCCCTTGATCTGGGACCCAAGGGGTGCACTTCTAATTTTCTCATTACTGATATCTCAGACTAACATCTATTATTGATATCTCAGACTAAACACTGCATAACTACACGCATGGGCGCTAATGTTATGGGCTTCCTATCATAGTGGCCGTCACCACCGAACAAGAACATCATCGCCATTTTAATATCACTTAATATGTTATATGTTTTCACTTTCACAAAAAAATTTTTGCTGAATGGGACAATATCCCAGTAAGCAATTGGAGTATTGCACAGTCACAGAGCATTGTAAAAAATTAAAAAAATCAGCCTAATAGATCAACTGTCCAGGGAATTCTAAGGAACCCCATGAATGGACAATTTGACTGAGATAAGCTGAAACATTCACCAATTTTAAGAAATGTGTGCTGACCTGTAACATCTTGGTCTTGTGGACACCACACATCCAATACATCCCACATACATTACATAAAAAAGTATTATTTTTCCTTTTCTCTCTTTCTCCCAGACTGTTCAATTTTCCCTTGAAACAGCCCAATCTTCTTCCCCCTATAATTCTCATCTTTTGAGGTTTTTGTATTATCTCTTAAATGTTATGATAGCATAAGTAAAATAACATAAGTTAGTGCCCCCAAAAAAAGAGTTATCTTCTCTCTCCCCCAAAAAGAGATGAGCATGTTACAAAATATAAGAGTTGAGCGTTCCGGATTCCAAGGAATCCGAATTACTCCGAACACAGCCACTCGAGCCGTCCACGCAAGTTTCCGTCTTTGTTTGGAAACCCGAGCACAGCTGAACGGCATAGTCTCGCAAGACGTTGAATCTTTAAAGGATCGGCGTATTCGGCGCCATTTCTCCCAAGCTTCCGAACAGTGCACAGCTCTGCGGGGTCTCTTGTGCTGGGTCTTGTGGGGTGCTGGGTCTTGTGCTGCTGGGAATTGTGCTGCTGGGTCTTTTGCTTGCCTGGTGTCCTTTTAAGGGCCTAGGCATAAATTGTTATAGACTATAATATATATTTAGTCAGTGTCAGGAGTAGTACTAGTGTACACAGTCACTGTTTGGGTTGTGTAACTTGTGTGTCAGACAGACTGTTATTCAGTGTAGTGCTGGGCAGAGGCTGTGTCAGTCAGTGTAGTGTAGTCCATAGTTGCCTACCCTCCCGCTTTTAGTGGGAGTCTCCCGCATTTTGATTCTTTCTCCCGTCCCCCGGAAGGTCCCGGAAACCTCCCGGTTTTTCAGCCTTCTTGCTGAAAAATTAGACTGCGCATGCGCAAAGTGCCGGGGGCAGGTGCCAGCAGCGACCAGCGCGATGTCACGATGTGCCTGACGTCGCTGTCCTCTTAGATGACAGCCGCCGTGAAGACTGGCAGCAGGGAGAGGAGAGTGGGGGTGGCTAGAGCGGCAGCGGTGAGTACCACTTGCAATCTTATTAGGTTAGTCACGCCCACAGATCCGCCCCCTTATGTGTCATGCCTGCCGGGCCCGCCCCCTACTTGATTGAGCTGGCTGCCCTCTCCCGGAGAGGGAAACTGAAAAGTCGGCAACCCTGGTGTAGTCACAGTGTACAGGCAGGCAGGCTGTGTCAGTCATTGTGTCTACTCTATAATAAATAATTGCACTGCACTGCACTGCATCCCAATACACCATAGTGAGATACTGTCAGAAGTTCAGTGTATGGTTGTTCTGCCTTAACGCAGTGTTCTCCCTCCACAGTGTCACAACATTTTGAGCTGTAAAGTGGTCAAAATTGTCTGGAAAGGGCTGGAAATTAATGTTATTGGGGTTAAAAATGTAAAAATTTGGTGATTTGGATGTTTTTTGACCATTTAAAAAAAATCCAAATCCAAAGCCTTTCATCAACGCTCAACAAATCTGAATCCAATTCCAAATCCCAGTGATGAATCCAAATCCAAATCTTCGGGCCCGGCACCCATCTCTACAGATATATACTGTACATACAGGGGGCTAGCGCATGGGAACACCCATCTTTTCCTGGACGTGCATACAAAATTGCTGGTGCACAGGGCAGGCACCTGGTGCCACACGACGTCAGCCTTTGCCCAGTTCTCGGCCATTTACGAGCCAAATAAAAGTCAGTCTAAACTGACTTTTATTTGCTGTCACCTAAAAAAAATTTGATGGTTGGCGATACACTCACATGCAAATGGATGTGTGAGTGTACACATCCATATGCATGCTTCCACATATATTTTGCTTCCACGTATATATCCACGTGGGGGGGGGGGGGTCGTTCGTTTGCTTGTTCGAAAGGTGGCATTAACCCGCTCGCTAAGCAGTGAATGACCATTGCTTAGTGAGTGAGCCTGAATCAGCCTATGCGATCACCAAAGCAAGAACCACAAAACTTTTTCTTGAGGTGGTTACAAAATAAAAATAAAAAATTGCTTTTAGTTCACTTTCATGGAATAAAAAGAAAAAATCAGGTGGTTTTCCTACCATGTGTGGCAGCAGAAGTAAACCAATAGTAATTTTGGAAACACACACACATACCTGTAAATCATTTATTTAAAGAACATGTTCCTGGGAAAATTCTGCAGAAAACTTAAGCATCACAATTTCTAGATTGCCAACTATAGATGAAATGAGGTAAGTTCACAATGAATACTCATTATTGTCATACAGTAGTGTAGTAAAGTTGGGTTTAATTATGTCTGCCTTCTTTCAATAACAGCATGTTACACTGCCATCTACTGGGATTGTTTGCATATTACTTATTACAAAATGATCACAATGGTGAGTGAACACTAGATCAAGTGAGTTCCCACTTACATGGGAGGGAGAGGAGGTCCACTGGGACTGTTATCGACAAAGTTCTCTATTTCCCTTTTGGAAAAGGTTTTTTGTTTTTAGGAGTCTGCCTCTAAAATGAACATCCTGTATTGCTGCAGTTCTCTATCCCACACACATTTCACAGATATGTCACAAATATAGCATTGATAAATCCAGTGGTGCTACAAAGGAAGTTTAGGTCTGTGGTTCCACACTAGGTGACACTATACAAATGGGTGACACCAAAATGGCAGAGCCAGCAGTTATGATATCATCCACACCCTCTAGCATGGGCGGATTTAGGGGGGGGGGCACCCGGGCACATGCCCCCCTGTCATTACTGACAGGGGGGGGCAGAGAGCGGGGCCGGGAAACCCAGCTGTATTCACATTGCTGCACGTCCTGTTTTCCCGAGTCCCGCTATTTGAAGACCGGGAGACCGGGACATGCAACAATGTGAATACAGCTGGGCAGCCCCCGCTCTCTGTCTGCCCGGCTGCCAGTGCGTAGATTTATAGTCCTTTCCGGAGGCGGCTGTCCCTGTTAGGGGGGGAGAAATGTGTGTCAGAAATTACAGTGGGGAATTTAGATAGCCAGGAGTAGGGGACTGCAGCAGTGGGAATACAGCCGGGCAGCCCTTGGCTCTCTGCCCGCTGTCAGTGCATACAATTCTTCCCGGAGGCAGCGGCTGTCCCCCAACACTGGGAGCATATATTCCCCCTTGGCATTTATTTATTCCCACATGGCAACGACCATGTAACCCCCAAGGCAACGACCATGTATCCCCCATGGCAACGGTCATGTAATCCCACATGGCAACGATCATTTATTCCCCCTTGGCAACAAGCATTTAATCCCACATAGAAACAAGCATATAACCCCTGGCAATGAGCATGTAATCCCACATGGCAACAAACTAACAATGAGCATGGAACTCCTGGCAACGAGCATGTAATCCCAGATCGCTACGAAGATGTAATCCCACATGGTAACGAACATGGAACCCCTGGCAACGAGCATGAAATCCCACATGGCAATGAACAGGTAATCCCACATGGCAACAAACATGGAACCCCTGGCAGCGAACATGTAATCCTTCATGGCAACGGACATGGAACCCCTGGCAACGAGCATGTAGGAAAGCAACATTTATGTTGCATAATTTGTAATAGACATTACAGTGTTTTTTTGCCGTGCGCTTTTGGAGCGCAATGTCCCTGTTTGTTGAATTTATTGTGCATTTTGGCTCAATCCATGTGGCATTATGTGAATTTTGGCTCAATCAGTGTGGCATTATGTGAATTTTGGCTCAATCCATGTGGCATTTGTTCGAATTCTGTTTGGCTTCATGTGTAAGGGGCAAGTATAATGGGGTCTACTATTTTGTTGCATAATGTGTAGAAGTTGCATATGGTGTGGTACACTACACTCAAGGACATGCCCCCTTTTGGGCAGCCACACCCCCTTTGCATTCGGCGCACGCAATACTACATCCTTCACTTTTGATGCCAAGGTGGGCCTGTGTACTTTAAGGGCCAGGGTCTATGTATAATCTCTCTCTCTCTCTCCCCCCCACACACTGGCACACCCCATCCCCTCTCATGGTGCCCCCTGTCATTTTCTTCTGGATACGCCCCTGCTCTCCAGTAGGAGGCTGGAGGATACGCAGTATCAGCTGAAGTGCAGGGCTAGCCGCTAGCATTCTGAAAAAGCCCCCAAAACTTTACACCAGTCGGAGTGGCTTTGCATATACAAACACAATACTCCTCCAGCATGCACAAGTAGCAGACACAGTTCCGCACCTATTGGTGCCAGTGATAAAGACACCCTTTTGTCTGTATGACACTTCAGGCTTTATCATACCAACAGTTATGAATTTGCTAGTAGAGTAAGGTGGACAAATAGGCTACTGGAATGCGGTTTTACCTCTATAAATTATGATTGTGGTTGCGTCACTTAGTACTATGACAGTGTAGTTTCATGAAAAATTGGGTGGATCATATGTAATACTAGTTTTACTTACGGTTCTCTTACAGAGAGAGATCAAATCTTAGAGAGAGATAAATTACCAACCAATCAGATCCTAACTAATTTTTCTAGCACAGTCTAAAATAACAGAAGCAAATTGGTTGGTATGTTATCTCCAAGATTTGAAAAATCACCCTTAAAATCTGAAATCTAGCGCTTTCATGAAGTTGACAGCTGATAGGGTTTTGTCTTTAATATGCCTTGCTTATTTAGTATTTTCTCTTCTTAAAATGTTGCACTAAATTTTTATTTTAATTGTTGTGAGTTTTATCTTTGGAAACATCCAAACAGAGTGGTTTGTTAGAAGGTTCGGTACAGCTTATTTAGTAATATTGCCTTTAAGTGGAGCATTTGCCCTAGAGAGTTTGAACCTGTGAGTGAGTTATGGCTAATTGTATTGTCACTGGTTCACTTAAGCTTGCACAATAAAAGTTTTGATTTACTCATCTCTACCCATTAGTACTTTTGACAAAAGTAAAGTAAAAAAAAAAAACTTTGTGGGTATCAAAACCATTAACAAAATAGAAATATTTGTCCTAAATGGATTAAATCAAACATAATTTGGGTTTTCTGCCTCTAAACTCTAGATAACCCTCCAACATTTTTTTATTTATTTGGGTGCAACTGGCACGCTGCCTGTATGTTACATTGTTCAAGACTTGTTTTGTGACTCATTATTATTGAATGTGAACATAAGGATAAAAATAACTCACTCTTGAAATTGTAAAAAGTTACCTTTCTCTCATGACCCTGCATTCTGTAAAGCGTCAGACAATGGACTGGAGACAGCATTAAAAAAAATAAGACTATAAAGGAACTTAACATGAAGTAATAACTGTTTAATCTACTGGTTGCTACCCAACACATTAGCTAAACCTCCCCGAACTAAAATCCCTACATATTATTATTTATTTTATTTATTTATTATTTATTAACAGTTTCTTATATAGCGCATACATATTCCGCAGCGCTTATTTAATAAATAAATACAGTTTTCCCACGACACATCCAATGTTTCACCCCAAAAACGTATATTTTCTATAATTAAGACTCCCGGGTGCACTGAAAATAGCATACTCTGGCTGGTGTTGCTCTTCTGGGACTCAAAGGAAATTATTGTAACGTGAGCTCCATTTATATGACAATCCATAGACAATGGGGCATATTTACAAAGTGGCTGCTTGTTTAAACTAACACTTCTTGGCCGGTTTGCCCACAGAGATTAAAGAAACGCTAATATTAGGGTCAATCCAATTCAGCGCAATGAATTTATGAGTGCGCACTTTATAGCTGCTGAGATTCTTACAAAAGTATTTGCTGTTTGATAGGGCTCTGAACACAACTATACGAAGTGGGGATGATCTGAGCCCTTGAAGGGATGATCAAATTATTAATATTGACCATATATTTTTTGAAAGAAATAAAATAAAAAGAAATAAAGAGGGGTCTATACAGCTTTAAAGTAACATTTATTAAGTGCATTCTGTAAAATTATATGTAGTGTCTTGAATGACTCATTTCTCATTTCTTTTCATTGCTTAGTGAATAGACACCAAAGTACCAACTTGTCAGCTCCTGTAAAATGTATCGACTAAGGGGGTTATTCTAAATCAATCGGTCTTCCGCGCGCTCGCAAGGGGGACCGATTGTTTGCAACCCAAACAATTGTTTGCACCCACAGCGCTCACACACAGAAGTCCGGGCTGGGGGGCACCGTAACCCCCTGGGTAACTGTAGGGGGTGGGATGTCCTGAATGTCCTGAAGACAGGCTTTGCCCGAAATGCCATAGGCACCAATAAACAGCTTTATTCGCACCAAAGACCTGGAGTGACATCTTTCTTACAAATTGCTACATTTGTGTGGGGCCAACTCCACAAGCTGACGGGCACCCGGGCAAGTAACTGAGTGGAATGGTGTGCAGTGCCGGTCTTATACAGAGAATATATATAATATATATATATATATATATATATATATATATATATATACAGGCGAGATCCGGCACTCGATTCAAATAATATCACAGCATCACAATTGCAGTTTGCAACGTTTCGAGCCTTTTATTGGCCCGTCGTCAGGCAGTACAGTATCTGATACTGTACTGCCTGACGACGGGCCAATAAAAGGCTCGAAACGTTGCAAACTGCAATTGTGATGCTGTGATATTATTTGAATCGAGTGCCGGATCTCGCCTGTATATACATTACCTCTCCCTTCCGTGGCACCGACAGCAATTTTTGGAAAGCAAGTGCCGACTACTCGCATTATATATATATATATATATATATATATAGGGGTTCCCCAACCTGCGCACAAAGATGAAAGGAGCAGCACCTTTGAAGGATCCTCTGTTAGGTAGAATCCAGAAATAGATATGAAAAGAAAAGAAGGTTTCAGAGGGCGCTATATAATGATATATTTATTTTGACAATACTCAATGTCAAATTTGGAAAACATAAAAATACTTTAAAACATGACATAAAAGTAAACAGTTTTGGTTATACATAGACACTTCAATTTTTTCACATATAGGGCGGTATTCAATGAGCCTGATTCGCCATGTTTTTTTGGCGAATTTGTGCTGTTTGGCGAATTTCTGACTAAAACGGTGAATCACCCTATTCAATGACCACATGGCGAATACATTTCAAGGTTTTTTTCACCATGATTCACCGAGTAGCAATCACTATCTTTTTATGGTGAAGTGGAATGTGAACTTTTAAAATAAAGTGTTTTGTTTTTTACATTTGGTGTAAAAAAATCAGGAATTTTATTCTGAGGAGGGGCATGCTATTTTTATTCATGTGCTGTAAGCACATGAATATATATTTAATTTAAAAAAAATATATATATTTTTTTTTTACACAGCAGCCAGCAGGGGGCGCCGGAGCCGAGCCGCTCATTACATATTCATATATTCACTGCACCCGATCGTTACGATCGGGTATAGTGAATATACGCTCCCCTGCTGGCACTCCCGGGGGGCAGCCTGTGCTGCCTGGCACCCGGGGAGCCCACCTACCCCCCACAAAGTTCTGGGGCAGGCAGAGAGACTACCATCTCTCTGCCTGGCACCGTCCTCAGGCTCCCTGCGGCAATCGCCGCAGGAGCTCATATTCGCCAGTCAGGGGCAGCGAGCCCCTGACACATTGAATACCGGAGCCCGCCGGCTCCGGAACGTGGCGAATGTGCAGCGAATCCTAAAAAGGATTCGCTGCACCTCGCAGGTATTCTCATTGAATACCACCCGAACACTCCTTTGACAGATTGTTAGTCGCTGTTAGTACTATTCTTTGACTGTTTGTTAGTAGGAGTTTAGTCGGTTAGGATGTAGATCCCAACGCGTTTCATCAGTACGACTTCCTCAGGGGCAAAAGCAAACCGATATTCGAATATTGAATAGGATGTATACCAAACCAGTATTCCAGAATATCACAAATCAGGAGTAAACAGCCACGAAATAGAGTACTTCTATGAAGATATTTAGCTCAAAATGAGCTAAAAATATATGGCCAGCCAACAACCATATATAATTGATGTGTCTCAGTTGGATCCTAAAGCTGAAGACTTCAGCTTTGGGATCCAACTGTCTATGTATAACCAAAACTGTTTACTCTTGTAATACACATATATGTGTCTTTTATGTCATGTTTTAAAGTATTTTTATGTTTTCCAAATTTCACATTGAGTATTGTCAAAATAAATATATCATTATATAGCACCCTCTGAAACCTTTTCTTTTCTATTGTAAAGCGCAACGGAATCTGCTGCGCTATATAAGAAACTGTAAATAAATAAATAAATAAATAAATAAATATATATATATATATATATATATATATATAACACATGAGAAGCCTGTGTTTGTCCCTCTGTACCTTACTCTGCAGGAGCCCTGACATGCTCAGCGCGGCCTCTGATTAAAAACCCTCCCATAACGAGGCCGCTGCTGCTGTCCTCCATGTGCCTGAGAAGTATATGATGAGCTCCACCAAGCAGAGCTCAGCACAAGCCACGCAGCCTCTGACCCCTTGTGCAAAATCTTATTGGACTTATTCAACTCCCAGTAATGCACTGCACACTTGGTAAATCAGTGTGCCTTGGTTCCCGATGTTCAGCACCATTAATCATTGTCACATTGGCAGATAAGTGAAGCTGCAGCACAACCCCACTACCATGCATAAAACCTTTAGCTAAAAAATATATGTATATATTTTTTAAATACATGCTGACCACAGGGGGCCCCTAGATAGGGGGGGCCCAGGGTTACTGACCCCCTGTGCCCCTCTTAATCCGGCTCTACTCACAAGGCTGCAAAATTTGCAGCCTTGTGAGTCAACCAGAATAAGGACCTAAATCTAATCTAATCTAATCTCAAAACATACATGGCTTTGCAGTGCACTTATGTTTAGTGTGGTTTAGTACCCCTGTATATCTATGCATGCGGTAACTCATTGCTGAAACAATGTTTTACTAATTTATTATTGCTGAATTGACAATTTATTTTTTATTTTTTGTGAGGAATTTCCAGTTACTTTATGCAATTCCTATTATTTATTTCTTTATTTACAGTTTCTTATATAGCACAGCAGATTCCGTTGCGCTTTACAATTGTAAACAGAGATAAAACAAACTGGGTAACAACAGACAGACTTGGAGATAAGAGGGTCCTGCTGCAAGCTTACAATCTATAGGTATATAGGAGGGAAACACAATGACAGGCACAAGTAATAGCATAGCTTGTAGGTCCAGAAGGGAAGCTATATAATAATTAAGTACAGTAAGAGGGTTATACGTATGGAACTTAAATATGATAGGCTTGCCTGAAGAGGTGAGTTTTCAGGGAACGCTTGAAAGTTTGGAGGTTAGTGGAGAGTCTTATTGTGCGTGGAAGGGCATTCCATAGGATGGGAGCAGCCCGATGAAAGTCCTGTAATAGTGAACGGGAGCTGGTAAACCATGCAGAAGAGAGACTCAGATCTTGTGCAAAGCGGAGTGGTCGAGATGGGAGATATTTTGAGATAAGTAAAGATATATAAACTGGTGCAGTATGGTTAATAGCTAGCAGAAGGGTTTTATATTGAATACGGTAAAACACAGGTAACCAATGGAGGGACTGTCAAATCGAATCAGCTGACGATGAGCGTCTTGCTAGGAAGATCAGCCTAGCAGCAGCATTTAGAATGGATTGCAGTGGTGAGAGTCTGTTCTTGGGAAGACCAGTAAGGAGAGTATTGCAATAATCAATGCGGGATATAAGGAGTGCATGGATAAGAGATTTAGTAGTGTGTTGTGTTAGATACGGTCGTATTTTGGATATGTTTTTTAGATGCATTTAACATGATTTGGTGACAGATTGAATGTGGGGAACAAAGGACAGTTCAGAGTCGAGGATGACCCCTAGACAACGAGCTTGTGGGGTAGGGTAGATTGTCGAGTTGTCAACAGTTATGGAGATATCAGGATGGTAACTGTTCCTAGCTGGTGGGAATATAAGTAAATCAGTACTGTGCTTGCTAGACATTGGGGGTATCCAATTACCCATAGTAATTAACACAGGTAATTATATTACCGGGGGTATACCATTGTCATTGAAAAGACAGCACAAGCTGTCGCTTCTGGGAATTTTGGGCCTGTTTGTTAGGCTACGTATACTCGGCAGCACTCACCCCACAAGGTTTTTGAGCGCAGGCACTATACTCTTCTAACAAAGTAGAGCATGTCTTACTAACCACAGCTTGCAGCTTCCGGAACCATGGGGACTTAAATGTGTGTATGCCAGGTGACATCATATTCCAAATAACATTACACGTATTACAGAATAACCATCACTTAAACCCACTCTTGCTTTCCTAACTGAAATAAGAAGTCCAGATATTACTGTGTGCAAATTTGTGTGCTGAGGGTGACAGGTGGTCCTGTTGGAGTATACAGTGAGAATGAGCATAGAAAAACCCATATGATGTGGTCCACCAACAGATGGATCAAGCCATATGCACTATCAAACTCCATCCATGTGCTTAAGCCTGATTTGGCACATGTGCCATTGCTGGTATATTCCTTTAGCGCATGGGCAGTAAGTTGAAATCTGTGAGCGTAAATATTTCCACTTCCTGACAACTCAGATTCAGCCCCTTTATGTGCATGCATCCAATGAAATTATGATCTGTTACTGAATGATTTATATATATATTTATTGTATTTGTTATGATTTTATGAGATTAGCGGCATATAGTGTAGGAACATTTTAGTTTAGTAAGTTATTATTAGCCAAACTTTTTATATTTACTATTTGTGTGAAAATTAGTAATTATTATTGCATACATCATATTGTAGTCAGATACTGTGTCCAATTCAGGTATGGTTTTTCTTGCGATTGCTGTTGCTATCTTTGGTACTTGTGTAGTTTCACTGTGGCAGTTACGCCGTCAGTGTAGCGTTCCTGTCAGAATCAGCATAGTGTTCCCGCAGCTAGTGTAGTTAGCATAGTCAGTCAGAAGTAGCGCAGTGTTCCCGTGGCCGCTTAATCGTCAGTGTCAGATCCAGCGTTAAAGTACACAAGTAACTACCGTACTGTTGCCGGGAACTTCATCTCTGTCCCCGGCGTCCCTGGCAAACCTAGTCAGTGCCTCTCTAACACCTCCGGCGCCAGCATGATCCCCTCTCTTTGGCGGAGAGAGGATCATGCTGGTGCCGGCGGAGAGGGGCTCCATCTGTTTGACATGCAGGAGCATCTCAGACGCTCCAGCAATGAGATGCTCCTGCGTCTGAGTAGCTATCCCCCACTATCCACGGCAGCCCGACGCGTAGTGAGTGCAGTGAGCCCCGTGAGGGGATGTGTTACGCGTCCTCCCAACCTTTTGATACCCCCATTATCCATGTCGGCGTGGAGATGAATTTATATAGTGTGGCGAGCACAGTGAGCCACTGAGCCCAAAGCGTGGCGAGCGCAGCACGCCCCGAGCCCTGCGAGGAGACGCGGATTAGCTTACATGTAATCCGTGTCCCCTCGCTGGGCTTGCGGTGCTCATTGCACTAAATAAAATCAACTCCATGACGATGTGGATAGTGGGGGAATGCAGGCGCCCAAATGACCACCAAGATGCCGGCGCATCTCTCTCTGTTACTCTATGAGACCCCAGCGCTGCAGGAAACCGACTGCACAGCTGTCACTGCCATACAGGGTGCCAGCTAAGACGTCTGTCCAGGACCCTGTTCCCACTGCCCAAACCCATCAATGCCCCCAAGCCAGGTAAGTAACCCCAGTGGTCCAAAGGGCTGTGACAACTAAGTTCCCTCCTCCCATCCGACATTCCCTGTATTATGAAACTACTGCTTTCTGGTAGTAAATCATCCCCCAGGTACTACAGGTCCTCTTTTATACTTTATTAACAATTGTTGTGTAAAGAAACTACTGCTTCCTAATCCCCAGATGCTATGTAACTGGAATCAGCTACTACTACCCTGTACTACATTTCATTTCTGAAACAGCACTTGCAGAATGTTTCCCTTGAACTTAGTTTGCTCTTCTATTCTGAAAGCATAGAGTTTATCAAAATATGTCATGGAAGGGCTTCAGCAAAATCGTGTAAATCACAATTTAGATTATTGAATATTTTTCTTTTCCTTCCAGAAGCCTGCTGACAGTGGCAAATAGCTAGGATTGCCCCAGAATCTGCCCACCCCTGCTGAAAGTATGCTTTGGGATAGATAAATTCTGTGATCAACGTCAGAATCACTAATAGCAGTATAATACATCTCATTGGATTTAATGGTAAAACATATTAGAGTGAAAGTCAAACAGCCTTGCGACCTATAGCAGTGTTTTCAATTTAAATGGAAGCCCAAGCACTGAGATTAATATTTGTATAAGAATCCACTAAAAGCTCTCATTCATTTTTGTTCTGTTAGTGGAACTGGTGTGTAGCTTACCCCCCTGACATTGTTGGTCTGTTATTGTGAAGTACAGTTCAACATAAATACTCTCTTTCAAGTAGCCAAAACCTTTTATTTGCAAAAGCACTTAAACACAGCTAGAGAGTGGGAAGCATTTGAAGTTCGACTTCCTGTTTCTTGTCAAAATGTTTTTCATTTTTAACAGATTCGGCTAAGTCCCAGTCATTGCTGGAGCCATGCATTGCTTAATCAAACAAACTGAATCACAGAAGCTCCATTCTGCTACATCTACTACAGGAAACTAGTGGGGATCTAATTCTGACCAACAAACATACCAAGCTGTGTCTCAAACATTAAACACATTAAAGGAAAATGCCAGCTTGTCTCAAGGCTCAGACCTCAAGATACACGTGATAGTGGAACATCAGATACTATAATGTGCTCTTTCTCAGTGAAAGTGGTGTCTGGTGCTAGCTGAGTACGGGAATGCAGGTTTTATTATGCAGAGGGATCAAAACGGGAATTTTACAGATGATTTCTCAGAAATGAATATTACATTAATCTGGGTCAGGGGTTCTCAAACTATTATGCTCTGGGACCCCGTGAGACAATAAAAATGATTACATGACCCCACATGTTACCACAGAATGGTCATCACACATGTCTCGTCAAAAGATGCCCATGATTCTGAATTAACAGACAATTCAACAGATTTTTCAGACTTCTGAGATCACTGACACTGAGAGATTAGAGGACAGCCTGGTGGTCGGCAACATGGAGTCGGCAACATGGAGTCGGCAACATGGAGTCATACTGAGTTGGTTGCGGCCCACTTTGGGGTCAAGACCCACAGTTTGAGAACCACTGATCTAGAATGACCACAAAATACTGTACTTGTTTCATAGCACGGCCACACCGATTTGCATTGGGGTGATCGTGTTGGAAAAATCGCGTCGGTCGCATCGCATGCGACTAAATCGCATGCGATGTGACCGACGCGATCGACCCGATTTTTACATTGAATCAAATGTGAATAGGGTCCCTTGGACCCTATTTTACATTGGATTCAATGTAAACTATTCCCCAGACCCCCACGATTGACGCCAACCCGAAGCGTGGCGAGGGGCGGCGATGCGCCTCCTCCGACCTTTTCATACCCTTTTCATACCCCTACTATCCACGTCGTCGTGGAGTTGAGAATATAAAGTGTGGCGAGCGCAGCGAGCCACCGAGCCCGAAGCGTGGCGAGCGCAGCGAGCCCGCGAGGGGCGGCGGTGCGCGTCCTCCAACCTTTTCATACCCCTACTATCCACGTCGGTGTGGAGTCGAGAATACAAAGTGTGGCGAGCGCAGCGAGCCCCGCGAGGGGACGCGTATAACTTCACGCTTCGGGCTCAGTGGCTCGCTGCGCTCGCCACACTTTATATTCTCAACTCCACACCAACGTGGATAGTAGGGGTATGAAAAGGTCGGAGGACGCACATCGCCGCCCCTCGCGGGCTTGCTGCGCTCGCCACGCTTCGGGTTGGCGTCAATCGTGGGGTGGCGACGGGGCCATATACAATGTGAAATGGGTCATATTGGCCCATTTCACATTGTTTCCTATGTGAGATGGACTTAATCAAGTCCATCTCATCTTGTGCCATTATAATGGCACAAGACCGACGCGATGCTCCCGATTTCAATGTTAAAAATATTTTAACATTGAAGCCTATGGCAAAATCGCGGGCATCGCGTCGGTCGCGTCGGGGGCCATGTTAATGCACGCGACCGACGCGATGCCCCCGATTTTGCCTTTGCCGGCAAAATGGACCTGATTTCAAAGGAAATCGGGTCCATCGCGGGCATCGTGTACCTTAACTTTAAGGTACACGATGCCCGCGATTGTGGCCGTTCTAGGAAACAAGTACCCAAAATACTTTCTCAGGCACACAAACCATGTAAAGAGATTTAAGGTTAAAACTTAAAAATACATTTATTTTTTTTCTCAGACAATAATCTGCTATTTCTAACTACTGGGAACCAGAGATATAAGATCATGCTGTGTGGATGGATACAACCATACTATATAGAAATTGGATACCAAGCAGCAAGACCATAGAACACACATATGGGCTAAATACTGCAGCAAAATGTCAACAGCTCTCTTATGTGTAAATACTAGCTCATTAGGGTGATGGTAACCGAGGGTTGCCGACTTTTGAAAGCTCCTCTACGGGAAAAGCCAGGAGAGGAGACTTTCAGCAGGAGTTCCGCCCCCATGAAGGAAAGTGACCCAGCTTGCCGATCTCCGCGGGGGGGGGGGGGAGGCTAAATTACGCGATTATGACACTTAGCCCCGCCCCCTCCCCTGAGATCAGCAGATAAGGTTATTTAAACGCCGTGGTCAGGGGGGGGGGCGCAATCAGGGGGAGGGAGCGGGGGTCCCCCAGAATTCGGGAGGGTTGCCCACCTTTCCGGAGGGGCCGGGAGGGTAACCTGATTTTCGGAACCCTCCCGGCCATTCTGGGAGGGTAGGCAACCCTGCGGTAACCGGAGCCTCAGCGTCACTGTATAAGGACAGATGTTGTAACTTTCCCAATATCACCCTGTGCACAATGGCGGGATCCATACAGTGCAAATGGTGGGTTGTGGGGAGTTCCAACTGAGTACCACTGGTCTGCTTGCACTGCTCAGTCTCAGGTGAAATTTGTATTACAGCAGTGGGTGACTTATCAGCATGCAGCTTCCATCTCTCCCATCTCAGCGTATGCTGGCTGCTATAAAGCCATCAATATGCTGCTAATACATAAATATATACATATATATTAATCATTGTAATAAAATCAAAAGGCAACTTTCAAATAAGTTCTTATGGAATAAGGAGCAGCAGCAAAATCCTTCCTCTAGCTACATCATTCCCTCAGATTTATGTTGGGTCAGTTACATACTGTATTTGTACATGTTGAGCATGTCCCCCCTTAGACGTCTCTTTTCTAATGTAAATAGTCCCAAATTGCTTAATCTCTCCTCATAGTTTAAATTCTCCATTCCCCTAATAAGCTTTGTCTGTCTTCTTTGTATTTTTTCTAATTCTATGATGTCCTTTTTATAGTGCGGGGCCCAGAATTGTACTCCATATTCGAGGTGCGGTCTAACCAATGCCTTGTACAGGGGCATAATTACTTTTGAGTCCCTAGTTTCCATGCCCCTTTTAATGCATGCTAGAATTTTGTTGGCCTTTTTTGCTGCTACATTACATTGGGTGCTACACCCCAGTTTGCTGTCTATTAGGACTCAAAGATCCTTTTTAAGTCCTGAAATATCCAGTTGCTCCCTCAGTTCTATTCTCTGTTCTGTGAATAGCGCTGGAAGGGAGCTCCCAGCTCTATTCCTGTTAGAACGCTGCTAACGACTAGTGGATTTCTGCTTGCACCAGTTTTGTGTGGCCATACACTTAAGCTGGCTATACACTTGGAGATTGACCCATGTCCTATTATACCCACTTTAATAAATGTACTTTTATTATTGTATTGATCCAGCCTCCAACATGATGTCGGTTTGCTGTGTATGGAGTTCTAGCCTCTGCTACAGCCAGAGACGGGTGAGCTTGTGGAGTAGAAGAAGAAGAAGATCCACTGAAACTGCCTACTCAACTGTAAGGTAACAACAAAACCTAACTTATCTGTGCCCACACCAACACCTGGGGCACAACACATGTAGAATAAGCCCATTAGTGTATTTATTTTGTTTTAAATATTAACTACTGTATAGTGACAGTTTGTACTGTAAAAAGATTAGCTGCATAAGGGAGTTTGTCAGAATAAATAGAACGCATTAGATGAAAAGTGTAATGAAGAATAACATACAGTATTGTACAGTAAACAGTGTATTCTATTCCCTAGATCAGTGGTTCTCAAACTGTGGGTCCTGACCCAAAAGTTCATGTTGCTGACCATCAGGCTGATGACTTTTCTAATCTGTCAGTGATTCAAAGAGTCTGGAAAATCTGATGAATTTTCTGTTATTTTAGACCACCCATCATTTTGTGCCTCCACAATGCTGCCATATATGTACTGTCTGCTGCCTACACATGTGATGTGATGACCTTCTGCAGTCACTTGCTGGGGTCCTGTCATTATTTTTATTGTGTGATGGGGTCCCAGAGCAAAATAATTTGCGAACCCCTGCTGTAGATACATAAGTGGCCACACTGTGGCTCATATATCTGAGAATGTTCTTTAACATAAATAATAGTTTTTCAATACCATATATAAATACCATGACATTGTAAATATGACATTTTTAAATACAATTTACACAAAAACAGTTTACAACAGAGATTCCTAAGTATGTTTATGGTTAAGCATTGGCCATAAAGAGGGTTGTGCGGCTAGTTCAGCCACCCAAGCCACCCAAGCCACAAGGCCAATTGGGTAGAGCAGTTTGCTTAACCCATGGCACTTGTTAACAACTTGCAGAGTTCCGCTCCTGACAGCTCTGTGAGTGCTGAAAAGCCATGACTAAGGGTTGGCCAGGATGGTAATGGCCAAGGTGGGGAAGGTAGGCCACCACTTGGCTCAACCTTTCAGTCCCCAGGTACCTGTCTGCTGCATAGACACATCAGAACACAATGGAGACTGATGTAATTCAAGGCACCACCAATCCAAGGCAGTCTCACCTTTTTAGACACATGCCAATATATTGCTTTAACTATACTGAATACACATTAACATATTTTGAACCTGTCCAAACTTTTTAAGTGTTTTCTAAATTGTACCAGAACACCCAATACATCATTCTAGGATCCAGGATTCAGTGGCTAACTCAGAATTCCTGGACTATGTTATGTTCCGTAAACTGCTCCAAAAGTTGGGCAAAAGAGATTTGCTCATAGGCCGATCCACTGTCTCCCAAGACCTCAATGGTTTCTGCTTCATATTCACAAGATACTCTGCTCTGAGTCCATTTGTATATACGACCAAAGAACAAATATTGCAGGCTGCGAGATCTGCATCGGACTCATGTGTAGCAGGTCTCCAAATATTTTTGGATTTCTCTTCAGTGACCATTTATAAACATCGAGCCCTAGCCCCTATCACTGCAGCACTGCACTCTCAGGACATCAGATAGAGATGGGGTTTCCCTGTGAAGTTGATTATTTCTCATGAGAACGTATGTGGTGTCTAGCCTTGATGCAATCGTCAAACTACTTGCTGAATGGAACATCCCTGTTAAAATGCCCTCTACAAAGAAGAAGCCCCCACAGTCTTTGAATGCTGGACTGACCTCATGATTGAATATGTCTCTGTCCACGTACTGTGATCGTCGAACTTTGTTCTTATTCCCTAACGGTCTCCGACCTTCCACGTATAAACTCCTGCTACGTGAGTTTATATGTTGTTTTCTTTATGCCCTTGGTTCCTATGATTATTACATTTCTGTTACTATGCATCTGCCTGATTTATGTTTCAGTTTATTTTTTGTCATATCCTCTTTTTATTTCTATTTTGTTGGGTCTCAGGTCCATTGGTATCTCCATTTAGTAACACATACTATACTTACCTACGCCTTTAGTTATGATTTGTAATTAGGATATGTCCCGCTGTTTTCTACAGTTCTGTGTTTTGCAATTTGCATACTGTCAACACGCCACCTTTTTCCTCCTTTTTTGTCCCCTGCAGTAGTAATGCAAACCCGATACACGGGCCCTTTTGTTTTTTTCTCCTGTTAACTACCCCTCTGTTTCTGGTTAGCCTCCCCCTTTTACCCTTGGGATGTTAGATGCTGTCAAGCAGAGGCGGAACTACCATTGGTGCAGCAGGTGCATTGCACCGGGGCCCCTGAGGACTAAGGGGCCCACTACTGCCTAGACCAGCAGCTTGTACCTCTGTCACCCACTGTTGTGGGGCCCAAATTGTACTTTTGCACCTGGGCCCACCACTCAAAAGTTCCGCCACTGCTGTCAAGTATTATATGACATGGAGTAGTGGTCAGTTTACACACAGCTTTATTTTATTTACTTTTAATGGTACAGGTTTATTCAATAAATGTTAAAGGGTTAAATTCCCCAAAATAAACATATGTTGGCTCTATCTACTTTTTATAAACATAAAGCTGATATAGTGGCCCTGCATGAAATCCACTTTTCTTCCCTAGGTCCTCCCGTGCTGAAAGGTCAACGATATCCGGTTGGTTTCTTTGCTAATGGCCCCTTCAAAATAAATGGAGTAGCCATTATTTTTCGGAGCTCTGTTTCCTTTGAACTACATTCCAAAAAGGCTGACAAAAATGGGCGTTCCCTTATCTTAACCAGAAAACTAGAAGATAAATTGGTCAAACTAGTCTACCTTTATGCTCATAATTCCACTTAAGTTCCATTTTACAAAAACTATTTTTAGTTATATCAAAAGTTCTTCTGGGTGCTTTGGTTGTAGTGGGTGATTTTAACCTAGTGTTGGATCCGAAAGTTGATAGATCTTCCCAGCCTGCCCACTAAACAGCTCAATTGCAGATTGGTCCCTCCACAGCCTTTCGTAATTTACTTGCAGAATATAATCTATATGATTTGTCGAGAATTCAGAACCCCTCTGGTCGAGATTATACTTATTTCTCACCAGTTCATGGTTCCTATTCTCGCATAGATTTATGTGATAAAATGGACTCTACAACTGACTCTCGCCAATTTCTGCCCCCTAGGTCTTGGCGCCTATCCCCACATCTCCTATCGGACTCTATGTCTAGAAAGGCAATACTTGATAGCATCTCCACCTATATGGCTACCAATTCCCCAGCAGATATCTCCATTACCACCTTCTGGTGTGCCCTTAAAGCAGTAGTATGGGGCACGGCGATACAAGTAGGCACTAGACTCAAATGCCAGGCTTTGCAATTATAACAGGACTTAGGGGCAGATTTATTAAGCTTGGAAAAGAGATAAACTGGAGATAAATTGGAGAAAATGTAAAAGGAGATAAAGCACAGCCAATCAGCTCCCAACTGTCTTTTTCAAACACAGCTGATTGGCTGTGCTTTATCTCCTTTTACCTTGTCTCCGCTTTATCTCCAGTTTATCTTTTCTCCAAGCTTAATAAATTTGCCCCTTAGAGTCTAAACTAAAAGAAGTTTAATATCAAAATAAGCACCACCCTTCCAGATCTCTATGTAAGGAATTGGATGTAATTAGAGTTTCAGAAAGCCCTTTTGAGACAGAACCAATTTGCTCTGAATAGGTCAAAGTTGAAATTTTATTTGTCTGGTAAGCATTTGATCTACCTCAAGGTAAACTGTCCAATCCATTTCATATAACAAACCAGTTCGCCAAATAATTCACTAATCTGTATAACTTGTCGTCTGATCCTTTTATTTTTCAACTCACCCTTGATGCCGTAAAATCCTTTTGAGAGAGTATTAATCTCCCCCAGGGGCGTAACTAACTATTCAGCGCCCCCCCGCCGCACGTTTATTCGGCGCCCCCCACCCCCACCTAACCTGCCCCCCCTTCTTACCCGCGGTCTGCGTCGTCTCGCCCGGCTCTCTGTCGGGACCTTCCTGACGTCACGGTCCCAGCCGGCTCCTGCTGCTACAATGAAAACGGACTCTTAGAAAATGGCTGCCCCCATACTGCAGACAGAAAACTGTCTGCAGTATGGGGGCAGCCATTTTCTAATTGTCAGTTTTCATTGCAGCAGGAGCCGGACGGGACCGTGACGTCAGGAAGGTCCCGACAGAGAGCCAGGCGAGACGCAGACCGCGGGTAACTATAGCCCCGCAGCCCCCCCGGTGGCGCCCCCAATTTCTCTGCGCCCCCCCGCCACCGCGGGGGCTGCGGAGCTATAGTTACGCCACTGATCTCCCCTCGCTCACGACTGAACAATTGGAATCATTGAATGCCTCTTGGTCTTCTCAGGAGGTAGGTTCCATATTAAAATCACTCTCTCATAGTAAGGCCCCATGGCCCAGAAAACGTAATCAATGAGTTTTATACTTCTATAAGTGACAATCTATCTCGCCCATTGACTTCACTTTATAATGATGTTGCTTCCCTTAGTGCCTTCCCAAAGGAACTGTTAGGCTCGAGTAACCACCATTCCTAAACCAGGTAAAAATTCTGCACATTGTCAGAATTAAGGCCCGTTGTACTTTTAAATGAAGATGTTAAAATTTTCACTAAACTTATTGCCACTCATTTAAATGCCTATCTACCATCACTGATCCATCCTGATCAGGTTGGGCTTGTACCTGGAAGACAAGCCTCTGACAACACCCGTAGAGTGTTTGACATTATTGACTATATTAATCCTGATACTGGCTTTCTTTTGCTTTCTTTAGATGCTGAGAAGGCGGTTGATAGACAAAATTGGATCTACATGCGTTTGGTATTGGAAAAATTTGGTTTTAATGATCAAATCCTTTGCTCTTTGTTAGCTCATTCCAGCTCCCCATCAGCACGAGTATGTAGTAATGGTTTCCTGCCTAGATTAGCTCGGTCTAGAATGGTTTTGCCTCATGGTAATGGGCAACTGGCTATGCCTGACTTGGTTCTTTATCATGAGGCATGTGTGTTGGCCCAAAAACAATATATAAGACTGGCCATAGAAAGGGGCAGAACTGGGGGCACTCACTATGAGTGTGATCTCCTGCAGCCACTCAAAAAACGGGGTAATTTACCACGTAAATATATGTATTAAAAAATAAGAAGGGGGCAAGCAGCGCACAAAATTAATTAGAATTAAATAGATTGGATGATCTTGTACACAAAATTTTATTAATTAAATAAAAAAAAAACATTAAGGGGGAAATTTACTAAAGGAAATTTGTAAAAAATAGGTGTACTTGTATCCAGAAATACACTTATTTTTTACATTTACTATCCCGAAAATACGGTAATTCGTATGCGTATTGATAGCACATTAATACGCATACGAATTGCCGTATCTTTGGGATAGTAAATGTAAAAAATAAGTGTATTTCTGGATACAAATACACCTATTTTTTTTACAAATTTCCTTTAGTAAATTTCCCCCTAAAATACAATATAAAACATGAATGGAATAAAGACACCCATAAGGTAATATATTGTCCCGGAGAGTCTGTTCCTATAATACCCCTATATAATAAAGGAAATAAATATGGAGGAATAACTACCACCCTGGAATGATTATGTCAACCAGAGATGTATTCGCAACAATAATCTGAAGATGGAATGGTAATCTGCCTTTTTCCCAAGATGGGTGTAATATCCAGGAATAACATGGTAGCTGGTTTTGATATCTTTAGAAGGATCCAGTTCGTAAAAGTTCCAAGCTTTGGGCTCTATCCGGGGTTCTGTCCAAAAAGTGGGTGTCCAGACAGCTCACTGACGCCTTTTGCTACGCTAGGTAGCTTTATCAAAGGTGGGTAGCTTTTTGTTCAGAGGCTGGATATATATATACCCAAGTTGTATAGGTCACATGACCAACCAGTTTCAACTAAGATCATCCAATTAATAGATACATAATATAAAATAATAGATAAATAGGAGACAGAATAGTTGGATAATATATATGTGTGTGTGTGTGTGTGTGTGTGTGTGTGTGTGTGTGTGTGTGTGTGTGTACTTTAGCATAAATATATATAATCATATTAGAACATGTTTGGGCCCAGTGTCAGAGTCTAAGCCGATGCATGTAGTGTATTTCCGGTATTACGGAGTTCCTGCTCATCAGCTGATAAAGCCGATTGGGTGTATCGCCGTGAGCGTCTCCTGTTGCCAGGATCACGCTCATCACCTTATACAGTAGGTGCAGCAAATGAGGTGGCCACTCCTGGCGTCATCCGTTGCCCAGCTACTGATCATGTGATCAGAGATACACCTGCATTCCCATGGGACACCCAGAGTTTCATGGGGACGCACATGAAAAGCTGGGTATTCCCATGGGCAACACCTGTGCCTCCCACTGAATGCCCCTGGGCCACAGCTCTCTGTGTGAACGGCTCAAATGACTATGCAAGTTGCCGAGCCCGTTTGCCCAGGGACCCTGCACATGCGCATAAACCATTATATGCATACGCAGTAGAAAAACATTGGTCCCCCGTGCGAATGCGTGGGGAGCTGTATGAACCAGAATCAGTGCCATGGTGCGATTTTGGTCATAAAAATATTTTGCTGAAATTGCACAGTGTTTGTACTGCATGCTTTACCAATGTGTGGCCTCGCGAGTGTCAGTTTTGCAAGTAAAAATACACTGTGCAGGCAAGGCAATTGTGACTATGGGCCTTATCCCCCCCCCATTCTCCGCCCCCTCCCCCCTCGGCGTGTAGGGTGTGTGCGCCCGGCGAACCGAAAGTTTGCCATGGGTTCAAGCACCCTGTGTCTGCAAATGCGCAGAAACGCGCCTGCGCAGAAACGTGCCACTAAGCATCGGTCCTCTGTGCAAACACACGGAGGACCAAATTAATCAAAATAAGGCCCTATGTCACATACAGTATATTTGCGCGCATTGTCAATATCGCAAGTGCATACAGTAAAAAAAATCAGCTCCATGCATTTCAAGGGGAAACTGAATTGTATGTGAACACTATATAAATAAAGGATAATAGTTATATATATTTACATACCAAAACCAGGTTGATTTTGCCATGGAAATGATTGTTGCTTTTAAAACTTCACAAAATCTTTCACTTTCTGGTTCCCACGCCATATTACATTCCCCAGGAGTCAGTGAACTTTACCTTGATTTGTACTTGGTATATCTGGTACATTACAGCCATTGGTTGCATAGTATTTTCTCACGGAGGTTCCCAAGTTGAGAAATTCCTGAATCCTCCTTTGACCATTGGAATAATGTTTGATTCTGTATTAGTGCTTCATAACACTGTACTTGGATGCCTGTATGATCATGCAAACATCAATTAATTAAAGAACAATAAGGAATTTGTTTTTGGTCTTTTTCTCATGATTCACTATCCTCCTACATCCTGTCTCCAACCATCCAAATATCCGATTTCATGAGTCTTATCTTGTGTTTACCAGTTTTCGAAGGTTCTTGGCTTATTCTCTAGTTTAGGCATTTATGACATTTAGGTTGGTCTCAGTCATAAACAAATGGCTTTTGTATTTTGTTCTTTACAAGTCCTTTAGGAGACACCCACTCATAACCCTGCAACAACAATATATAGGTTTTATATTTTCCTATTCGTGATTTACAAATTCAGCCAAACATTACACAATAGGCACCTTATTTTATTTTGTATTCACAACTGACTAACACCAGCACACACAGTCATAGGTCACCTTGCGGCACTGGTGTGGAAGGAAAATCCCCATAGTCTTATAACATTTGGCCAAGTTCTCAACTGAAAAAGGATAATTGTGTTTTTCTTTTCTTTGTTTAATCAGCATCTGGAACAGTTATGTAATTAAGTTGTTTCATTTTAGGTGGTTTTGACTAGGGTCAGAGCACTTATTGTACTCAGTGTCCAAAACTGGGGGAAAACAGAGGACGACAAGATTAGAACTAAAGTGTTCGATTTTGACTATGGACCTTATTCAGGTCGATTCACAAGCACACAGTCGTTCGCAAGGTGCGATGTTTTTTGATTGCGCATATGCATTTCTGTGCATGTGCATGCACTGGGCGCATGCACTCACTGCAAACAAACTGATTCATCTTTGCAGGCGGAGGGAGTGGGGCGCAGGACTGCTCCATTAGCATATGGGAATGCCCTAGCGTTTCATGCAAGTTCCCATAAGAATGCTGGGAGTTCTCATGCTAATTTGGCCGTGACGGACATGTGTGGGGCGAGCAGTTGACATTCCCGGATGTCAGCTGCCCAGTGTCGTAACTATAGCACCGCAGCCCCCGCCACCGCGGGGGGGGGGGGGCGCTGTGCATATGGGGGCACCGGGGGCTGCGGTGCTATAGTTACACCTCCCCCCAATCCCCCGCAGGCTTACCTATTTCGCTGGTCTCGGCGGCTCCTTTCTTCTGCTGAGGACCACCACAAAATGGCCGTCCCCATACAGCAGACAGAAACTGTCTGCTGTATGGGGGTGGCCATTTTGTGGTGGTCTTCAGCAGAAGAACGGAGCCGCCGGGACCAGCGTGAAAGGTAAGGCTGCGGGGGATTGGGGGGGTTTGCATGGGCGGCGGGGGGCGCCCCCCCTAACGGCGGGGGGGGGGGGGCGCCCAAAACGTAGCTACGCCACTGCAGCTGCCCGCCCACCTCCTACTGAGCATACACGCATATGTCAGGTTGCTCAGGGCAAACTGACATATACGTGCACCTTCCACATCTTTCGATGGTCTGCAACCATCAAAAGATGTGGTAGGGTCCCAGTGGAATGCGAATGGATGTTTATGTAAAACATCCATTCGCAACCATTGCGAAGGTATGTGCCTTGCGAATGGCACACCTCCATTTGCAAGGCGGGATCTGGTTCACTCCCAAGGATGCGAATTCGCGTCCGAGCAAATGAACCAAAATAACCCCCTATATGTATTGTATGGACATCAAACTTTTTTAGCCGCATTTTATGCTGATTCGATCCCGATGCGCTCCCTTTTAGTGTAAATCGAACAGTGAAATAGACTGTGCAGGCAACACTATATAGTACAGATTTGTACTATACAGTCAGAATCAAATGCATTTAGCTTGCTGTTCGATTCGATCCCGATCGAATCTGGATCGAATTGCAAGGAAAATCGCACCACGTGTACACAGCATAAGTGTATCCAACAAGAGCATAGAGATGTGATTTGAGGCCCCTGTTAGAATGTGTAAAATGGAACTTCTATGCAAGGGACAGTAACTAAACTAAATATTTGCATGCATGTGTGTGTCTACTGTATACAGTAAATAGATGTGTATTATATAATCCCCTTGAGTCATGTGCACTGAGAGCTAGCGTTGTTATAGCATCAAGAGGGGGACCAACCAATTCATGCCCATGGTTACATTTATCCATCAGCTTTCGCCACAGTTACTAAATGTAGAGTGTGATCGTGATGCCTTTTCTTTTCAGTTAAACAAGATCCAAAAACTGCAATGTGTGGTTCCAAGTGTGTCATTCCATCCTCAAATAAACGTTAATTTTATATTCACAGTAAGGTCATTGTTTCTGGAATGTACTTTTTTTGCTGAAAGCTCTACTGGGGACATCTGTAACTGACACTGCTAGCGTCATGATATGTCACTGGCACTACTGGGACATCTGTAACTGGCACTGCTGGGGACATGATCATAGGTGAATCTAAGGGGTGGTCAGGGGGACCAGTCATTATAACCCCGGCTGATCACAAGTGCACTTTAAAAACGTTGCCGTCGCTGTGGTCTGATGTGGTCAAGGTGTTTTATCCCACAAAAAAATGGCAGCGGGAGGGCTGCGCTCATGCGCGACTGCACGCAGCCCTCCCATGGTCTTTTGAGGAGAGTGAGTGATGGCACCCTCTGTCCATCCTTCTCTTGAAGTTCAAGCAGCGGCGACACGTGCAGGGGGATTGACAGGCCTGGCTTGTTTGCACATGAAAACTGTAATAGTGTCAGGCTGCCCTTACTATACTTGACAAAAAATATATTTTTTCACAGGAAGTGTGTCGCCCCTGGCCCTGGATATATATATATATATATATATATATATATATATATATAAAACGTAATGTAGTGGCACATATAAATATGCCTACCATCACACATTGTACCTTGTTCACTGTATCCTGAAGACAGGGTCACCCTACCCCTTCATACAAGGCCATGCCCCTTTTCGCCGCGTGCAGATCCATACTTCATGAGTAATCTGGAACCACTCATTAACATATTTATAGATTCACCGGCACTACTGAGGACAGGATATGTAACCGGCACTACTAGGGACAGGATATGTAACCGGCACTACTGGGGACAGGATATGTAACCGGCACTACTAGGGACAGGATATGTAACCGGCACTACTGGGGACAGGATATGTAACTTCCGCTACTGGGGACAGGATATGTAACTGCCGCTACTGGGGACAGGATATGTAACTGGCTCTACTGGCGACATGATCTGTAACCAGAACTGCTGGGGACAGGATATGTAACCGGCACTACTAGGGACAGGATATGTAACCGGCACTACTGGGGACAGGATATGTAACCGGCACTACTAGGGACAGGATATGTAACCGGCACTACTGGGGACAGGATATGTAACCGGCACTACTAGGGACAGGATATGTAACCGGCACTACTGGGGACAGGATATGTAACCGGCACTACTAGGGACAGGATATGTAACCGGCACTACTGGGGACAGGATATGTAACTTCCGCTACTGGGGACAGGATATGTAACTGCCGCTACTGGGGACAGGATATGTAACTGGCTCTACTGGCGACATGATCTGTAACCAGAACTGCTGGGGACAGGATATGTAACTGCCATTACTCGTGACATGATATGTAACCGGCACTGCAGGGGACAGGATATGTAACTTGCACTGCAGGAAACAGGATATGTAACCAGCACTACTGGGGACAGTATATGTAACTGGCCCTACTGGGGACAGAATATGTAACTGGCACTACTGGGGACAGGATATGTAACTGGCACTACTGGGGAAAGGATATGTAACTGGCACTATTGGGGACAGGATATGTAACTGGCACTGCTGAGGACAGGACTAGTAACCAGCACTACTGGGGACATGATATGTAACCGGCACTACTGGGGACAGTATATGTAACTGGCACTACTGGGGAAATGACATGTAACCGGCACTGCTGAGGACAGGACTAGTAACCAGCATTACTGGGAACATGATATGTAACGGCACTGCTGGGGACAGTATATGTAACCGGCACTACTGGGGACAGTATATGTAACCGGCACTTCTGGGGACTTGATATGTAACCGGCACTACTGGGGACAGGAGATGTAACTGGCACTAAATATGTGCAAGAATTATTGCTTAGCATTCAATGTCAGTGCCTGAGATAGCACACAAACTTAGTTTCATGCACAAATACTGAGGAGGAAAGAGATCTAGGAGTCACTATTTCAAGTAACTTAAAGGCAGGAAAGCAATGTAGCAAAGCAATGAGGAAAGCTAGTCAGATGCTTGGTTGCATAGGGAGAGGAATCAGTAGCAGAAAAAAAGACGTAATAATGCCACTTTATAGGTCATTGGTACGGCCTCACCTGGAATACTGTGTCCAGTTTTGGAGACCATATCTTCAGAAGGATATAGATACATTGGAGAGTGTACAAAGAAGGGCAACTAAAATGGTGCATGGCCTACATCACAAAACTTACCTGGATAGACTAAAAGATCTTAAAATGTATAGTTTGGAGCAGAAAAGGGAAAGGGGGGACATGATAGAAATCTTCAAATATATCAAGGGTTTTAACATAGTAAAGGAGGGACATTTTATTCAAAGGAAAAGAAGTAATAGAACACGAGGACATGCACTGAAACTGGAGGGAGGTAGGTTCAGGGGAAATGTTACGGTAGTAAGAATTACTTCACAGAAAGGGTAGTGGATAAGTGGAATACATACTTGCCTACTTTTGAAAAGCAGTTTGAGGGAGATTTTAGATGGTAGCAAAATGAAAGCATACATCACAATAGAGGAGGCACACTTGCGCGCGCCGTAGGCGCGCGCCCGAAATTAGGGGGCGTGGCTTGCCGCGGGAGGGGGTGTGGCCTATAATCGCGGTGTCAGACGAGGCGTCTATTTATCGCTGGCCAGCAACTAATGGGGGATCCTATACAGATCCTATACAGGAAATGTGCAGCATAAATATAAAATAGTATGAAAAAATATATAACAACCAAATATTAAAGCAATAGGTAAGTGCCCCTTGTTGGAATAATCAGTGAGGCAGGCATTCAGCTAGTAAATTACTGAGCATGACAGGAGGAGTGGAGCATGTATTGGGTGCCAGTTGGGGCCCGGGGGTGGTGGGAGAGAGGATCAATAAGGATCAGGCTTAGTGGGTGGGAGACAGGTTAAAGAATCAGACAATGTTATACTTACTGCTGCTCCCGGCCTCCCGGCTCCCGCTGCCCGGCTCACTGCCACTGTTCAATGCTGCTGCCGCACCTCAGTTCCTCCTCTCCGCTGCCCTCCTGCTCCTGGTGCTTCTGGCTCACTGCCACTGTTCAATGCTGCTGCCGCACCTCAGTTCCTCCTCTCCGCTGCCCTCCTGCTCCTGGTGCTTCCGGCTCCCGCTCGCACTGCTGCTGCCGCTAACTTCAGCGCTGCTACTGCTGCCCAGTGATGCACCATGGCTACCCACACAGCCCCGCGGTGGCCCACGGAACATGCCGTTTGCACATGCGCAGTAAAACATTTTGGGAGAGGGGACGAAAATGCGGGAGGAACCGAGGGATTTGCAAGGGAGCGGGAGGAGGATTGAAAAAAACGGGAGACTCCCGCTAAATGAGGGAGGGTAGGCAAGTATGCATTATACACAGCCCCCATATTACATTATACACAGCCCCCCATATTACAGTATACACAGCCCCCCCATATTACAGTATACACAGCCCCCCCATATTACATTACACAGTCCCCCCATATTACATTATACACAGTACCCCCATGTTACATTATACACAGTCCCCCCACAGCCCCCCATATTACATTATACACAGCCCCCCATATTACATTATACACAGTACCCCCATGTTACATTATACACAGTCCCCCCACAGTCCCCCATATTACACTATACACAGCCCCCATATTACATTATACACAGCCCCCATATTACATTACACAGTCCCCCCATATTACACTACACAGTCCCCCCATATTACATTATACACAGTACCCCCATGTTACATGATACACATTATACAGTCCCCCATATTACATTATACACAGCCCCATATTACATTATACACAGCCCCCCCATATTACATTACACAGTCTCCCCCCCCACACACACACACACTACACAGAGTACCCACAGTAATTACAGCCCCCCTCCCCCAGACTAGTACACATAGCCCCACAGTGCCACATAACACACATCCCCTCACTCCCCCAGTACACAGGACAGCACTCACCTGGCTGTGTTGTCCCTTCCTGGGAGGTGCAGCAGGGAACTGGCACTGTGGTAGATGAAGCACATGGCAGCCGGTGACAGGAGCAGGAAGAGCCGAAGAGCATTGCACGGAGCTCACTCACTCTGTGAGTGGGTGGGCGGGGCCAGCAGCAGGGAAGCCCTGACTGACGGCTCTCCTGCTCCTTCTGCTACACAGACTTCGGCCGGCTGTCATGTAGTAGCGTGCAGGCAGCGCCCGGCGCCCCCCGGGGATCCGTGCGCGCGCATGCGCAGTAAGGACTTTGCAGGAGTCCCCACAAAAACCGGGAGGTGGGGGCAGGTTTGCGGGGCAGCGGGAGGCTCCTGCAAAAAGCGGGAGTCTCCCGCTGAATGCGGGAGGGTAGGCAAGTATGGTGGAATAGCCTCCCATCAGAGGTGGTAGAGGCTAAGACAGTAGAACAATTTAAACATGCTTGGGATAGGCATATGAATATCCTTACAAAGAAATAAGGATTAAAAAGGGTTGAGATTACCTGAAGGGTAAAAAGAGGGGCAGACTAGATGGGCCAAATGGTTCTTATCTGCCGTCAAATTCTATGTTTCTATGTTAAATAAAATCTGTTTATATTTCATGTGTTAGATGTGTTTGTACAACATAAATGCATTTTGTGTTAACACATGGGCCCCATCCTCAAGATAATCTAAAAAAATACAGAATAATCCAAAATGCTTCTGGTCTCAAGCATTATAGAAAAGGGATACTCAACCTGTAATTCACATTTCTTATAATGCAGTTACTTAATGTAATGTGACCTACTGTATGTTGTTTTATTGCCATCTTCTGGTAGAGATGTGTAACAGGTTCTTCAGTGACTGCTATAAGATGCCTTTTTTCCTGTGTACAGCAGGTTATTGGTAAGGCAATATAAGTAGCAACCAAACCAAGGTCCTTGTAGTCTTCGGGCCCTAGTGCCTTTCTAGCTATACAGGCTCATCACTTGATTATGTTTTTACTGTGATTGTAGATTTATCAGCATGACCAGTTTAGCAGTTCTGACATGATGCAAATATTTATAAAGCTCCTATGATGCAATTGTAGAGCCTTCTCCCATATTGACATTCAGACCTAGAAGAAACCTCCAACATATACTGGACATGGTGGGTGTGATGAGACTTTCACATGTTTACAGTATATTATAAGGCACCGCTTATGCACCTTAACTGAGGCCTTTATTTCCTTAGCACACACCATTACTTTCTTTACACTTGCCATTTGGCCCGGACAGGGGAAGAATTAGTATAATAACAACTTGCCATGATGAGCCAATTGCTTAATTTTTTTTTGCTTATCATGTTGCACATTTTTTTCCTCAATGGCAGAGATCTATGGGTGTTCCTAATTGGTTCCTTCTCTGAGTGGGTGTGGTGGGAACCTGCTGTCTCACACATGTTTTGCCACCTCAGAGGCTCCCTCTTATTGGTGAAGCAAACAAGGGCATAACTACCATAGGTGCAAGGGGTGCAGCTGCTATGGGGCCCAGAGCTGAAGAGGGCCCATATGTACAATCTAAGTTATATGTGCTACTGTATATACATTTATTACCATCAGTTGCTAAATAGGGGGCCCTTACAAAGTTTTGTTATGGGGCCTACGAATGTCTAGTTAGGTCCCTGGAAGCGATTGAACCTCTGGATTGGTTTCCGGTTGATCCCAGGTTAAAGGAACTGCTGGACGTGAGATGACGGGCCCTGTGGTCCTTTTATCCTGTTAGAGCATTATGGTTCAGAAGTCAGTTGTGTAACAGAAATTCATGGGCACAGAAACGGGATGTCACTGTGTGGTGCACCCAAAGAATACGTATTAAAATGTAACCTTTATTTAATTAGATAGATAAAATGTAGCGAAAATATAACAGACACAAGACATTAAACACATAACATGTAATAAAAATGGATATCTCTATCCATGCGACGTGGGACCCCCGTTCCTTTAATAGTAATGTATTCACTCTCAATTGGTGTTCTGTAAAACTGTCTTTGAAATAAGCTTTATTAGGTCTCACTGTGTTCACGATAGAAATAATCAAACTTAATTGTATCATCAAAATTACTGATGGCTTCTATGAGCCTAGATGGAGTTAATTCTACGTGCTGTTGTGTATCTTGGTTACGCTATATGAGGTTTACACTGCATGAGGGACGTTCCAAAGGAGTCTCCGTGCAAGGTATATTTGGGAATAAGCCTCCGTATAATTGTCTGTGTATGTGACACAGAGTTCAGATAGTACCGGCTAGAGCGCAATCACATAGGCGGCATGGGAGCGCAAACGCTCGATCACGATTATGCCGTGCGGCCGGTACACTTCGCCACTAGCTTCGTCTGGTCCTGATGAAGCTAGTGGCGAAGCGTACGCCGACCGTACCTTCGTGGCTACCCCCCACTCCCCTTACCCATTGAATACATTTCTGATCTGTCTAGCTTAAATATATTAGTTAAGGTCCGTGCGTCTCAATAGCTCCGCTAACACCAGAGTCAGCGAGGGATACGCAGTGCGTGACGCGTAGCACTGCGACCCCCTGACTTCTGAGGCATCAACCGGCCGCACGGCATAATCGTGATCGAGCGTTTGCGCTCCCATGCCGCCTATGTGATTGTGCTCTAGCCGGTACTATCTGAACTCTGTGTCACATACACAGACAATTATACGGAGGCTTATTCCCAAATATACCTTGCACGGAGACTCCTTTGGAACGTCCCTCATGCAGTGTAAACCTCATATAGCGTAACCAAGATACACAACAGCACATAGAATTAACTCCATCTAGGCTCATAGAAGCCTTCAGTAATTTTGCTGATACAATTAAGTGTGATTATTTCTATCGTGAACACAGTGAGACCTAATAAAGCTTATTTCAAAGACAGTTTTTCAGAACACCAATTGAGAGTGAATACATTACCATTAAGGGAACGGGGGTCCCACGTCGCATGGATAGAGATATCCATTTTTACTACATGTTATGTGTTTAATGTCTTGTCTGTTATATTTTCGCTACATTTTATCTATCTAATTAAATAAAGGTTACATTTTAATACGTATTCTTTGGGTGCACCACACAGTGACATCCCGTTTCTGTCCCCATGAATTTCTGCTCTAATCAGCTGTCCAGTGGTAGCACACCCTCCAGACTTTATTGAGTTGTACTCCCAATACATACATGAGGGGCCGATATTTTTGACGATAACTTACCTCCTGTGCGATTGACATACCCATTTCCCCCTTCTCCCCTTCTATTGTTCAGTTGTATAACAGCCCTTCCTCTTTTGGAAGAGGATCTTTAGTCCAATGAGGCAGTTTTACCTCCATCGGTGTACTGGACATGAGTTGGACAAAAAGATCACAGCACTGAGGATATATAATAAATGAGTACAAGATATGCAAAGTCAGCAAACTGTGTAAGTGACAGTCCAGTTGAACACTATTATGTGCTATGATATATTACAGCATAGTGGGTGGTCATATTGCACAATAAGCAAATCTGTGTAAAATTGATTAGACATATAAATAAAATACCTGGTAGTATAGGGCCTTATTCTAGTTCACTCTTTCTGATAAAATCCTTCTTAAGGTTCCCACACACTAGAATGATTTATGGGCCGATTGGCCGATTTCCGATAAATCGGCCGATATATCATTTGATGTTTACTGATAATCGGTCGAAAATCGCCCGATTATTGTTTGATGCGCGCTCCTATGGATCTTTAGCTGAATCTTCTGATCTTACGTGCTGCACAAAAGATCAGAAGATTTAACAAAAGATCCATAGGAACGCACATGGGATCTTAAGAAAAATCTTTGGTAAAGATGTGCGCTTGCCTGAAATCTTTTGTCCAGGACGGAAAAAAGATTTCAAGGCTAATTTATGCGCACATCTTACGATCGCAGATCTTTCTAGTGTGTGGGCACCTTAAGGTCCCTCCTGTAGAATTCAAATGAAAGTTTTCCTGGTACAACAGTAATGATTCCTATACAATCCAGAGATCTATCTGATAAAGTTAATATTTTCAGATTAAAGGAACCGAGACATTGGGCTTCATTCAGGACTGCAAATCTTCGGAGCTTTCACAGCCGTGCACATAAGGGAGTATTCACAATCACTCACCATTGAATAGATTTCCCCCTGTTCCCAGCCACCAAGTAAGTCTAGATTTAGTTGGCGATGTAAAGGCCACGGGGAGATTGGCAGTGGCATGCTGGGCTTGGCCACTGAGTCATCATATAGGATAGGCAGAGTCTGAGGTCATCACCCTTATCACTAAGAATCCAGGTGAGTGCCCCCTGTCCTATCAGCAGAGCATCCCCTCCATGCTAGCAGCAAAGCATCTCCGCCGCGCTAGCAGCAGAGAAGCCACTGATGATGTCATCCAACTGTCCCTCCTGGGTTCTCCGTTGGAGGCAGAGAGTAAGCTGGGGACTGTTATGCTGCTGCAGCTGCTTCCCCCCTCTCACAATAATACATTGTGTAGTAATGCACTTAATCCACCCTTCTTCTCTTATGGAGATGTTGTAAACTGGTTTGGCCTTGGATATGTTTGCTGCTTTAAAAAAAAACACAATCAAACAAACAACCAGGCAGACTCGCAGAAAATTACGTTTTCTTTACTTTTGTTGTTGTTATAGAGCATGCATAAACTTCCACTTAAACAGGATTTTGGTGGCATATCAGAGTTTGTAATGGAGTCTTCCAGCAATTACAGTATAAGCAGGAGTTCTGAAATTGGAGCAAATTGCCCTATTTGGGTTGCTACACTGGTTGACCCATTCAGTTTGACCTTTTGTTTGTGGGTGGTATGCTGTAGAATACTTGAGCTTGATTTGAACAGCGGAACATAAAGATTTCTAGAATTTGGAAACAAATTGTACTCCTCTGTCCGAGATCTTTTCAGTGGAGAGGCCATAGAGTTTAAAAAAAATAGAAATGAAGAGTTGAGCAAGTACTGATGCTGACGGAAGAGTCTTCAGAGGAAAGAAATGAGCCATTTTAGAAAATCTGTCAACTACCACCCAAATAACAGTATGGCCTTTTGATGGAGGTAGTTCAGAGATGAAATCCATGGAGTCCATTGTTTTGTTGGCACAGGTAATGGCAGAAGAGTTCCAGCAGGGGATGTCCATGAAGTTTTATGCTGAGCACATTTGATACAAGACAATGCGAAGTTGGTTACATCGGTACGCCTTGAAGGCCACAATAAGAGCGTTAGAGAAACAACAGAGTCTTTTGTACCCCTGTGTGGCCGGCGAAATGGGAGAAATCAGCCCACTTCAACAGTTTCTTCTGTAGGTCGGCTGATATGAAGGTCTTGCCAGGAGGAGTAGGAGGGGTGGTTACTTGAGCAAAGACATCAGGATTGCGGACTGGTTTAGTTTGTGGTTTCTCTTTGATTATTGAGTCAAAGGACCGATATAATGAGTCTGCTTTACAATTCTGTGTGCCTAGACGGTACATGATTTGGAAATCAAAATGTTCAAAGAACATTGCCCACCGGACTTAACGGGAAGTGCGACACTGGATACTGCGAAGAAAAGAAAGATTTTTGTGGTCAGAGTAGACTGTAATTTTATACCAAGCTCCTTCAAGAAGATACCGCCGTTCCTCAAAAGCAAGTTTAACAGCCAGTAGCCCTTGTTCTCCAATGGGATAATTTCTTTCAGCAGGAAGAAACTTCTTAGAAAAATAAGCACAAGGGTGAAACTCTTGGTCCTCTCATTTCTGTGAAAGAATTGCCCTAACCCCCTCTGAAGATGCATCCACCTCCAGAAACAATGGTTTATTGATGTCTGGCTGAAGAAGAATGGACGCTAAGACAAAGGCTTGTTTTAATTGTTAGAAAGTTGTTGTAGCTTCAGGAGGCCATAGAGAAGGATCTACACCTTTCTGAGTGAGAGCCGTGAGAGGAGCTGCTATGGTGGAGAAGTCACGGATGAACCGATGATAGTAATTTGGAAACAACCCCCCCCCCCCAGAATAGGTTCACTCTTTCTGACAAAACCATGTGCACTGCAGGTGGGGCAGATGTTACTTGTGCAGAGAGAATTAGATTTGGGTGGGGCTTTACTTCAAAGTGAGATGTATATTGCAGTGTAAAAATAAAGCAGCCAGTATTTACCCTGCACAGAAACAAAATAACTCACCCAAATCTAATTCTCTCTGCACAATTTACATCTGCCCCCCCCCCCCCCCCCCTGCAGTGCACATGGTTTTGTCCATCTAAGAAGGATTTTGGCAGAAAGCGTGAACTAGAATAAGGCCCTAGGTGAGAAAATGAGAATGTCATCTAAGTAAACTACAATGGATTTATAAAGCATGTCCATGAAGATGTAATTTACAAACTGCTGGAAGACGGCTGGTGCATTACACAACCCGACCATCATTACCAAGAATTCGTAGTGGCCGTCATCGGTGTTAAACATAATTTTCCATTCAACCCCAGACCAAATGCGGATTAAGTTGTAAGCGCATCTTAGATCAAATTTGTTAAATACCGTGGTCCCCTTGACCTTATCAAAATGTTCAGTGATGAGTGGAAGAGGATACCGGTTCTTAATGTTGATTTCATTTAGCCCACGGTAGTTGATGCATGGTTCAAAGAGATCCATCCTTCTTTTTCGCAAAGAAAAACTCTGCACCGGCAGGAGATGTTGAGGGTCTAATGAAACCCTTCTTTAAGTTCTCTTGGATGTAACTGGTCATGGCCTCAGTTTCAGGGATGGACATTCCCGGGTATAAGCTCGATGGGACAATCCCAATGTCAATGAGGAGTGTCAGCACCCCCTTTACTAAAGATGTCTGAAAAAGAAATATATTGAGGCGGCAAGAAGGGCATCAAGTCTTAAGGATGGGATTGTTGGAGTGGCAGTACTGAGGTAAAAAAGAAGAAAAGTATTTCCCCTACTCCTAAATTTCCATGGTCACCCAATCAATATGGGGGTTGTGTCTAGAAAGCCAGGGCATTCCTAAGACAATATCATGAGTGGTTTGTGGGATGATTACAAATTCTAAGAATTCATGATGAAGAGCCCCTACTAGTTGCTCAAGTGGAGGAGTTTGCAAAGAAATCTGTCCTTTGGGAATGCAACTGCCATCTACAGCTGTCAGGAAGAACAGTTGGTACAACAGTTGCACAGGCAGGGAGAGCTGAGTAGCAATTTTCGAATAAAGGAAGTTGCCAGCTGCTCCGGAGTCTAATAATGCCTTGATCCTAGTCTTCTTCTGGGATATGATGAGGGTTACAAAGATGATGAATTTGACTGGAGTGGGAGATGAGAACAGAACTCCTAATCTAACCTGTACTGTAATTTGTTATGTGTTTTTGTTTATAACTATGCTCTGTAATGCGCTGCGGAATCTGTGTGCGCTATAAAAGAAACTGTTAATAAATAAATAAATAAACCTCTCCCTTGAAGATCAGGAGAGGTCGTTTCCTGGGTACAGAAGTAGGACTGGGAGGAGGATGGAATCTGAGATGATCTGCTTTACTTCTCTTCAAGTGACGTTCCTGAAACTGTAGATCCACTTTATTACATAGCGATATTAGCTCATCTAAAGTTGAAGGTATATCACGTGTCATGAGCTCATATTTCAGGCTACTGGAGAGACTATTCCAGAAGGCGGACACCAAAGCCTCTTCACGCCAACTTAATTCGGAAGCTAAAGTCTGAAATTGTAAAATATATTGGCCCACCGGTCGTCCGCCTTGACAGATTCTCAAGATTTCAGTGGCTGCAGAAGAAACCATCCCCAGCTCATTGAAGATCCATTGGAAGGTGGTAATGAAGGCAGGGTAATCGGAGAGCAATGGGTCTGATCGCAACCATAATGGAAAGACCCATTCCAAGGCTGGGCTGGTGAGGAGTGACACGATGCAAGCAACCTGGGACTTTGATGTCGGAAAGTTGGATGGTTGTAAGGTGAAATGCACTCTTGGGAACGGGGGAGAGGAGAGAGCCAGCGCAGCACCACCTCTCACATCCCATACCTTCTCCCGGTGGTAGCGGCCTGTGCTGGGCCCGAGCTTTGGGATCTTCCCAGTGACACAGCCGCTCTCAGCGACTCCAGCTGCGGCCTGACCCGGCCAGCTCGCCCTGCCCACTTCCGGCACTTTGCGGCATCCCTGAGGGGCCAGACTACAACTCCCGGCATGCAGTGCGGCGCGCAGTACTCACATCTGCTGACGTGACGGAGCAGAGCCAGGAGGAATTTGTGAGCACAGTAATTAATAACTGACTGCCGCAGGGAAATCAAAAAAGCGGTACATTCGGTACAATTTTAATTTGCCGGTACAGGCTGTTGAAAAACGGTACTGTACTGGCAAATTCGGTACAGTTGGAGGGTATGTGACATGTGACACTGTATATCAGGGGAGTGGCTGATACTAGCATTAGCACACAGTCAAATATCACGGCTGTACACCGGGGATGGGCTGGTACTTGCATTAGCATAAAGTCACAGACTCTCAGCTGTATACCAGGGGAGTGGCTGATACTAGCATTAGCAAACATCCAAAGACTCACAGCTTTACACCAGGGGAAACAGAGGCGGAACTACCATTGGTGCAGCAGGTGCAGTGCATTGGGGCCTCTGAGGACTAAGGGGCCCACTGCTGCCCCTGTCACTCTCTTCCTGTCACCCACTGTTTTCCCCTGTTCCTCTCTGCCATCCCCTGTCACAATCTGTCTCTTCCTGGGGCGTGGGGGCATGAGACGCTCACGCACCCCATTCTCCTGGATCCCTGCAGCTCTCTGCCCATCTGCCACTTACTGCCTGCTCTGCCCCCCTTCCCTGCCCGTCTCCCTGAAGCGATCCTTCAGTCCCGGGTCCCTGCCATCTTACTGACGTGCTGGCTGATGGTGGCTCCATCTGTATGTTTCTCACTTTGCAGACCTGATATAGCTTCTTCAATCTCAACAGAATGGTATCCGGATGATAGGTCAGTATCTAGATAGACAGTCAATAGGTCCAGACGCTCAAGGTGAACTTTGCCAAAAGGTCCATATGCAAACATTCAACACAAGAAAAGGTTGACATGAACTTCTCATAATTTTTCTTTTTATGTTTTGGACTTTTCCATACTTTATCACCCACATGGACTCCCATTGGGAATGGTACAGTGGCCCGAAGCATGATGAGCGAAGCAAGTCATATAAGGGTAAATGCTGCACTAATTGAGGGACCATGTGCTCAGTTGACGACATTGGAACCATAAAAACCTAAAAAACTTATGCCGGCCTTTTCCAAGTCGACCTTTTGCTTGTGTCAACCTTTTTCAGGTTGATCTTTTGACAGTGTCAACCTTGTGAATGCTGACCTTTTTGGTGTCGACCTATCTAGACACTTTTAATCTTTTAATCCAGAGCCCACAGAA
Source organism: Crinia signifera (assembly GCF_055691185.1). Lineage (NCBI taxonomy): Eukaryota > Metazoa > Chordata > Amphibia > Anura > Myobatrachidae > Crinia > Crinia signifera. The sequence goes on along the minus strand of NC_139221.1, from coordinate 258,238,557 downwards.
CTATTTTATATATCCTTCTTACGTCCTAGAAACCAATAATACATTTGGACAGTAGATGGCAGTATTACTGTGAGGATAAAATGTGAACTGAATGATCTATACGTATATGGGCCATTAGGTTGACACAAGTTAGGTCAACATACATTAGGACAACCACTAAAGGTCAACAGGCACTCGGCCTGATCTAGGTAATGTACATTGACCTAACAACCGTATCCCATCTATACGGGCAGGGATTGTGAAAGCAATGTCTGAGTATAATCAGCAAGAAAAGCCCAGGCTTTCAGTTCCACTGTGCATGTGTTAAATGACTGACAACTTGTTTCACAATTATGCTTTAAATATGTAGTGTGCAATTAAATGTAGTGTGCAATTAAATGTACCATTATTTAGCAGTCAAACTGTATTGGATGGGCCTAAATTGAATACATATAGGCATAGTTGCCGACCCTCCTGCATTCTGCAGGAGACTCCCTCAAATAACAGCAATCTCCCTCTCTCCCTCATTAGTCTAACAATCTCCCTCATTTCACCCAGCCCACATTACACTGTTACATTTTTGGGGGAAAAAGGAATGAGAGATAGATACATTTACATAGAATCATCAGCACCATCACCCTGCACTTTAGCAAGTATAGTATCTCTTACTAACTGCTTTGGGGCTCACCTACATTTCTATATAAGTCATTCTAAAAGATTCCTCTCAGATGTAGCAGTACACACCCACGCTTCTAGGTGCCACGTTCACAATCTCTTTTCACAATCTCTCCATATATGGAACTAGACACGCCCTTTGGGTGGAGCATGACACGCCCCCCCATTACCAACTATAATCTCCCTGAGACTCGTTTTCAAAAGTAGGCAAGTATGCATATAGGGCTGATTCTGAGGTGGATGCTTTTGCACAGCAGCTGCGTCTTTTGATAAAGCCACCTGTTCAGGGGGAAAATGCATTGAGGTATTATTGTCTGACTTCTATACTAGAATACTCCCTGGTGCATTACTTGGAGCCTTGTGTTACTGAGGCAGCACTTTCAGCTGACATCAGTGAGAAATGCTGTGATGGCTAGCAGTTAAGGACATTTTCTGCTTGGGTGGCTATCCCGAGTGTGTCTTGGATCTGGGATACTTGTCTGGTGTCTGGTAATCGATTCAGCACTTGCCCAGTTATTGGCCTGACCTTACCGTATTGTGACTTTTTTTTTTTTAATTGAGTCTTTATTTATATAATTTATATAATTTTAAAATTTACACAACACACAAATCACAGAACATTACACAGAATCCGTTGCACAGTATTTTCCTTCAAGATATTTACGGACACTTACCCTCCCACCCCCCCCCCCCCCCCCCAACCCCACAAATCCCTGGCCTGGTCCACCGCCCACTTGTTATCATTTACTGCGGTTCTACTCATTCTAAGATACTACGGTTTCTTAACATCATTAACTGCCTTGGTGCTTCCCCTTCCCAGGTTTATCTACACAGATATTTATTTTTATTTCTATTGATATAATTCAAATCCCACTGAGACATTTCATTGGATGCGAGGGGCTATTATGGTCTTTTGTGAAGTCCTCAATTAGTAAGGGCAAATACATGAGGTGGAGAGGACATGTGAGACACATCTAATAAATGTTACATACATTTTCCCACGTCCATTATATAATATAATCGTGATATATGTGTATATCTACTCATGCTCCGTGCTATTTCTACAAACAGTATTGTTACCTTTTGAGTGCAATACAATATACGTTTTATCAGTTTATTAGTTGATATCAGACCGACTTTAGTAATAGTGTTTTAATAATGAGAGAAAAAAAAAAAAATTGTGACTTTTAGTTCCACAAGTGAGTCTTTCATAAACTTAGACTGTGTGCCCATGTTGTAATCAAATTATTTAACTACAATATTGAATCTTTACAATGGACATGGTGAAGCCAGTATATATATATATATTATATTTGGTACTTTGTCATCTTGCAGCCATCGCTTACGCTACGGAACTTATGTAGTATCATCACCCCCTCGTGGGCTCACTTCAGGCGTTACTGAAGGTAATAGTTGGTGGTGTGGACACAGGAGGGTGACGTGGACACAGGGTTGTGCGCTGAAAATCTTTACGTAGCGGCTATTGTAACTGGCGTAAGCGGTGGCTGCAAAGATGAGGAAGTACCTTATATTTTTTTAGGACTTAACAGCCACAATATATCCAGTTTTTTTTTAAATGATACTAACTGATACAGGTTGAGTATTACTTATACGAAATGCTCGGGACGAGCATTTCGGATAAGGGATTTTTACGGTTTTTGAATTTTTATTTTTTAATATACTTACCTGGTCCCACGGCGTCCTCGGCGGCCTTCAGGATCTTCTTCAGAGGTCCCAGGGGTGCATTGGGCTAGTTTGCAGGTGCGCCGGTGAAGTCAAAGGTGCGCCCACGCAATGTACTCCTGGGACCGCTGAAGAAGATCCTGAAGGCCACCGTGGACATCGGGGGACTTGGTAAGTATGAAGAAATGGGCGAGGGGGGAACTAAATCTGAAATATTCTAAAAAAAAAAACACGGATAAGAGATCTCCAGATACGGGAGACTGTGTATATATATATAGTTTTTATATTAAAATAGTACTAGTGGTTGGTAGGAGCTGATTGGTTGGTACTGTAGTTTATCACTCTCCATTTTATCACTTTTAAAGGCTTAGTACAGTACATCTCCACCAATGTGATTAGGTAAACCAAGAAGCGGGGGTTATGGTATTTTATATCTACAATGTCTAGGTCTACAGTCATAAGGTCGACCACTATAGGTTGACACGGTCAAAAAGGTCGACAGGGTCAAAATGTCACCATTAAAAAGGTTGATATAAGGTTGAGTTTTTCATGTTTTTTTGTGCCTTTGTGTGTTTGTTTTTTTATGTCGACATAGGTCGGTATGGATACCGTCTAAGTGTACCGCGTCCCTTGGCATGGCTCGCTACACTCGCCATGCTAAGGGCACGGTGCCTTGTTGCAATCGGCACACTATTATATTCTCCCTCCACACCATAGTGGATGGTAGGGCATGAAATACCACCTGTCAGTACGTCGGTTCAATTTTTTTTATTAACTCATGTCAACTGTTTTTGTGTTGACCTTTCCATGCTGAGGTTTTGACCCAGTCAACCATTTGACCATCAACCTGTTGAATGTTGACCATTTGACCCTGTCGACCAAGAGTCAATCTATCATGAGTCCGGATACCAGAAGCGGGCGGGATACTTTCTCCTGTGTTAGTGATTTAGTATTTTTGTACATAATCGTTTTCAGCAAGGTATCTGTGACACTCCCATAGGATGCACTTATCCCCATGTTTCAATACATTTTGTTTTAATGCTTTTGAATCCTCATGTATTTGGGTCCACTATATAACTGTGGGTAATTCAGGTGTGGTTGCACTAGAGCTTAGCTTTCCAAAGTACCGATTTTTTGTACTTTGTGCATGCACATGACCTGTTATAAGCTTGCACATACAAGTCCTGCGGCATAGGACACAGGTAAGCATCAGACTGTCATTGATTGACAGTCTGATGCCATTTTGAGGATGGCGATGGGCTCCGTTTGGAAAAACGGAGTTGTGTAGTCGCCATTTAGGGTATGGGAAGAGGCCAGGGATCCCTGTCTTAGGACAGAGATTTCCCGACCTCTGCGACGGGCAGCTTGTGTGGCACCATGAGTGGCGCAAGCCGCCCACTTGTTGGGTGCTTTGATTCGATTCTGCGTTTTAGGACGCAGGTCAGGTCACTAATGCAGCAGAAAAAGTCTGCGTGTAAGAGACATCTCCTGCTGCATTACCGTACAGCGCAGTGATAGTAACTGCAACTGCATGACCGCCTGTATGAGCAGCTAGGGGGGCACACGATGCCCAGGTAATATACATCTCTATCTGGTAATTCACCGTGTGCACTGCATGACTATGCATCTTTATGTAATATTGTCACATTGCGCAAGTGAAAAAAACATATTCTTTTATTTTTGTTACTCCTTGCATATGGAGAGACAGCCCATGGTTATACACAAGTTCATGTATAAGTCAGCACAATATAAAGGTTAGGTGCATGTTACTTTAAGATTTTTTTTAAATCCGTGGTTTCCAAACTTGGTACCATTTCTATAAAGCCTCAATGTCATAGAAAAACAAAAACAAAGACACATTTTAGTTTAGAAACTAAAAAACCGTCAATTGCCAACATGTCTTATGTATATGTCTGGTGTGTTAGTGTGAAATTTAGTGTTGAGCTACGGTTAGTGTGTATAGTGATGTTGAAACAGATACTACACACCCAGCTCTGCTGCTGTTCCTTTCCAATGATATTCATGTTCAGTAACAAGCTGTATTGTGCAATAGCTGTTCGACCACCTTCCCTGATACTAATCTACTTAATCGTTCAGTTGTGCAATAAAATCACAATGCTCTGTTCTGTGGTGCTTATTTGTTGAAAAAATATTGTGAAACAAAAGACATTAAACCACAAAAAACAACCTTCTGTACAAAAGAACACATTGAACAGAATGTCACTAGTACAAAAAGCAGACTTATTGGCATCCATATTGGTATTGAATATTGGTTACCTAAATCAGTCACATTATGAGACATTTATAAAAACTGGTGCTAAGAAAAAAAAGATGGGGTTGTCTGTAGCAACCAGTTTGTTTACATATTCTAAAATAAAAAAAAACATAGTTGCTAAGGCAACACTTAAGGTGCCCATACACGTTACAATTATTGTATACAATATTGCATCTCATCGCAGTTTTGCAATGACATGAGATGAGATCTAGTACAAAAAGTACACGCTGCACATACTTTTTGTACTAGATCTCATCGCAAAACCGAGATGCGATGAGATGCGATATTGTATACCATAAATTGTATACAATAATTGTAACGTGTATTGGCACCTTTAGCAAGTCATTAAGCAGCCGAAAGTGTCCCCTCCGCGCCCACCCGCAGATTGCAATCGATCGATCGCATGTGGTTAAAAAGCACATGCAATCACTCCTGCAATTCGATAGATATTATGTGCAGCACATACTATCTATCGACGTGACATTCGACGGCGTTACAAACAATCATTCCATTTATCGGCCAGATGTGGTCGAAATCGAATGATTGCATGCAATATCTCACAAGTGTATGGGCGGCATTAGATTTCTACTAATGCTGTGGCTGCTACATTGTAGCACTGTATATAGATGCAGAAACTCATACTGGGTAATCACTAAGATAAAGCACACACACTTACCTGTTGTCGGCACGATGTGTAGTACCTGACTTCACAACTAGGCGGCATTTACATGTGAAGTAAGAGGGATATATACATACAGAGGAAGTGCAGAAAGTCCCTCCGCACTGACTGTGTACTAGGCAGGTCTCCTCCCAAAGAATGCTAATATAACAACTTAATTTGCCACATAGTTATCTACAATTTCTGTCAAAATTATTGTCCCTCTCTGACCTCCTACAGCAACAGATGAGATGTGCAGTCAGTGCGGAGAGGCCTTTCCAAAATCATTTCAACTTCAAAAGGAGGGGTATTTATTTTTTTGCTTGCATTTACATGACAGTATGACATAATGACTTCATTGCTCATGCAAGAACATGACAACACAACGCAGTCTTTGGGGATATACGTTAGGCCCTTTTTCAGATCTGATCACAGTACAAATTTGTTCTCAAAATGGGCAACACCATGTGCCCTCCAGGTGGGGCAGATGTAACATGTGCAGAGAGAGTTAGATTTGTGTGAGTTATTTTGTTTCTGTGCAGAGTAAATACTGGCTGCAATTTATATTTCCGTTTCAACACACCCCACCCAAATCTAACTCTGCTCCTTAAAAATGGGTGCAATTTGCATGCCGTGGATCCTGCTTCCGATGCACAGTCACATATAAAATGCGGTCCTAGTTCAGGGAAGACTACTAACGGTTCTCATTGGAGGCGTAGGACACAGGCTGTTATTGTCAGACTGTTCTTTTGCAGGTAGCACAAAAGGACAGCAGCTTTTTTTACTGAAACAGTGTAGTAAGCTGTGATTTCCCAGGTCGTGTAGAGGATAAGAACTCTTCCGGTAAACAAATGTTGGATGGCATGTTCTAGATCAGTGGTTCCCAACCTTTTTTATCTCCCGTACCCCTTGATTAGACTTTTAATTTATGAGTACCCCCTCATTTCAATTTGAAATACAGTATCCACAGTACTTATGAGTGTAGTGGAAGTGAGCAGTATGCATGTACTAATGCGTGTCCTTCTATTAAGGAGTAGTGGAGGAGTAGTATGCAGTCAATAATCCTCTGTGTCTGACCGCTGTCATCGGGGTTCCCACTAATGCCTGTAGGATTAATGCCACTGCTTTCTCGACACCTGACATGGGGCAGATGATTGCTGATGTTTGAGGCCAGCGTAGGTACAGGAGCTCCTAGTGGATTGCTGGTCAGGGAAAAGCAAAAGGAGACACTAATGACGCTGCAGACAGAACCAAAAGTGACACAACGTGGTTCGTCTCCATGGTAATGGGAGTCTTCTGCCGCCATCAAAAGACTTTTCCTTCTTCCGCCATTACCAAAGTTATTTTCAAGTACCCCCAACTGGTCTGCAGAGTACCCCAAGGGGTACTAGTACCCCAGGTTGGGAACCACTGTTCTAGATGTAGAATACTTTGTTCCACAATAAAAATCCATCTTCTGGCATTATAAAATGTAGGTGAACTAAACAGTAATTATAAAAGAGCTTACACCTATTAATACTATAGCTGCCTTATTGAAAATAACTACCCAAAAGATATTTTACATAAAACCCCCTTCTCCTAGCCGGCAGAAACAAAGAGGTCCCATGCCTAGGACAGTTCCTGATACGCTGGCAATCATTGCAATGCTATTTTGTGTAGACAACTTTGTTGGTAGATATTATATGACAAAACTGATAAACAACTGATTAAGGGTGGGATGTAGCAACGATAAAAATGCTATCAAAAGGAACACGTGATGCTTGGTTATAAATCTAGCAGTTTCTTCTAAAAGTTCACACATGGACACAGTCATTATATAGAAGCGTCAGAAATCACAGGAAGTCCGTCAGCCCCAGGAGATCACCATCTAGAATTCAGATTTCCGCATCACTATAATAATTATCACACAATACTGGTTTCAATTAGTATTTATTTTCAGAATCTGATACATACATTTGCTGCACAGATTTCCTGCGCACTCTAGAACGAATGCTCAATACCAGCAGGAATTTAATGCAAACAATAGAAGTGTCCTTCTTTAAACATACATAGTATGACTTACATCCATAGTGCCTAAAGAGCACTAAACCGCTACATTGCAGATAAGCTCCAAAAATAAACATCTACAGTAACAAGCATTATTAACCCTGTGGTTGCCAGAGGGGCGGTCAACACAACTCACGGCACCGAAGGGTGACTCAGCTCTCCCACTCATCCGTCAGGATGTACTAAATGTCATATAATAAAAACATTACAGTTCACGTGTAGCAATGAACTTAACTTCCATAGGAACCTTAGGTATATTTCTTTAAAAATTAGTTTCTTTTAAAATGTTATGTGGTCTAAAACATATAAAGAATCTACACTAAAAAGCAATGGTAATGGTTATTTGTGCAGCTGTCCAATTATAAGTGTGGGGTAGTCTAGGGGTAAGTGGTATGCTAATTGTTTACTAATGTACAAACCTGGAGCAATATGTAAGTTCCGGCCTCAATATTTTAAAAGAGCAAATTATTTATTTATTTATAGATGGGCAACAACAGGTACACATCGGATCGGATCGCAGTGCATGCACACTGCATGCACTAGGGATCAGATCCGATCCGATGTGTGCTAATTAAGTCCCAAACGGATCCGTTAAACGGACTGTGTATGGGCTGCTTAAGCCTAAAGAGTCCAATTTACCTTTAATATTGGTCCTGCTGGCAACCAACCACTTTTTTCTGCTAGGACTACTTCCACTACTTAATAGTTGCTTAGCTCAAAGTGTATTATATTCGTCATTATGTCTACTAGACAACAAGAAACCCATATGTTAGATTCATGACCATGTATTTTTATTTTATCTAACATTTCTATGTGACCCTCTGTATAAATATGGGGCTCGTATATTCGAAGCTAGCAGGTCAATGCCACCCTGTTCAGAGCAGAAAAGTAGCCCAGGAATTTTCTGCTACACGTAAAAGTTCGAATTGGGGACTGCGCTGACGTCAGTATTCCTATGGGCGTGCCCACCGTTGCCCAAGAAACGCCAGGTGTCCACCCCGGAAAACCCCTTGCCTGTGAATCCACTCGCTGCACGGGTCTACATATGTGCATTAACGCCTATGCGCATGTGTAGTACCTCACCATCGGAGACGGGGACCAATTCGCTGCTCAACGACCAGGACTGAATCGCCCCCATAGTAACGATTCAATAGGTGCCATTTTAAACATCAGCAATGTCACAGTATTATTTACGTAAGCTTGAAATGCTAAATATTTGGTCATCATTCTTTCATAGCAACAGTGTGTGTGTCCCAGCTCCCAATTTCACATAAGGGGCGGGATGTTGTAACATCCGCGCCCATTATCGCCGGCTACCGCATTATTAGTAACGGCATATGCTATAACATATGCCGTTATTCATGCAAGGGACAGCTCTTGCGGTAAGAGCTGTCCCTTGCGATGCGGTGCCGGCGCTGGACTTCCGGGTCTGTGACCCGGGAGTCCATCTGCGCATGCGCAGACCCCGGCGCCGGCCGCAGGGCACGCTGGGAGGGATCCGTGACGGATCCCTCAAACAGCGCTGCGGTAAGAAGCCCATAGGCTTCTGCAGGGATTCGCCAGCTTTAGCTGGCGATTCCCTCCGCAGCGCTGACACTGCGGAGGCGCCATATAGCATATAGAGATGCGGTAGAAACCCCGAAAACGGGGTTTTTACCGCATTTCTGCTATATAGCATCCCGCCCATGGAAATTCACTGAAATTAGCTTTTTCCAACATTTTAAACAATGCATCAAAATAAACTTGCATTCATATAACAGAGAAGTCCTGCTTCCTCTAGAAAGTCTGCCATCATGGACAATCATATTCTACGGTCGGAGGTCCACGCACAAGGTTAAAATAGCCAGCAAGTGCCCCCAGGTCTATGGACAGTGACCGCTGTCGCCTCAGTACCTCAGACTCTTCACTGGTGTATAACGATGAGTCTGAAGAGGAAAAAAGAGAAGGCAAAGTGAGCCCTACTGAGTGCGATATTATCATGTAACGCATACATACATTGTCATATTACATTTCCATTTATGCTCTAAATCAGGGGTTCTCAAACATTTTTGCTCTGGGACCCTGTCAGTCAATAAAAATTATTACAGGACCGCAGGACGTTACCGCAGAATGGCCGCCACATGTGTGTTCAGCATACAGCAGCATTGTGAAGGCACACAATGATGCCAGGAGCCTGAAGTAACCATCAATTGACTTGATTTTTCAGGCTACTTGGATCACTGACTAAAGGCCCATACACACTAGAAGGTTGTCTTTCCAATCTGGCTGGCTGGAATTAAAATGTGGAAATTTCTGGAAACAAATTACAATTGATAGTTTGCTCCCAAATGCTGGAAAATGGACAAAAGCAGTCATCTGCATAAAGGCCCATACACACTAGAAGATATTGACATCAATCTCATTCAGAAAGGGGCTTCTGAACAATATTGCTGGCAATATCTTCTAATGTGTATGCCTTAGATCTTTAACTATGCTTATTTTTAACGATGTTGACATCTTTCGGACATGCAATTCAATCTGCCAATATTGCTTGTGCCATTTGCACCCAGTGTTCAGTGTGGATGTACAACATCTTTCATGATCAGCTCAAGGGAAATTGTTTACCAATATCTTTCGTCTTTCATATCTTCTAGTGTGTATGGGCCTTAAATTGACCAATTTGTCTGTAGGACCAATTTGTGTCTGTTTTCCATGTTTAGGAGTAAATGGTCATTTGTAATTTGCTCCCCAAAATTTCCAGATTTTCATTCCAACCAGCCAGATTATAAAGATAATCTTCTAGTGTGTATGGGCTTTAAGATATTAGATAAGGCATTAGCCTGACGGTCAGCACATGAGGGTAAATATACTAAGATGGGAGTTCTATGATATCTGATTGGTTGCTACGGGCAACATCCCATCTTCTAAAGAACTCCCGTCTTATTAAATTTACCCCATGAAGTCACAATGCCATGCTAAGTTGGTTGCTACTCACTTTGGGGTCAGGACCCACAGTTTGAGAACCATTGCTGGAAATAATACATTTTATAGCTTTTCTTTATGGAGAACAATAACATTATAACAAGTGAAATAGCTGGGTACATTAACGGACTGTCCATAGCCCAACAAGTTTGGGAGTTCTGCATCATTAAACATGAAAATAGTGAAAGATAGACAAAGACCTGAGCTATGCATGAACTGCTGTGCTCATTAACTCACCTCTTATGTATGAAGTACTAAATGATTTCATTTTAGTAATGTGACTGACAAAAAGTAAAAGTTGCAATATTGAAATCTAGCATTAATTACAGGCTTTAGCTTTACCCGCAAAGGCAAATAATTCCTTCTCAAATGGACAAAACCATGTGCACTGCAGGTGGGTAGATGTAACTTGTGCAGAGAGAATTAGATTTGGGTGGGGTTTTACTTCAAAGTGAGATCTATATTGCAGTGTAAAAATAAAGCAGTCAGTATTTTCACTTCACAGAAACAAAATAACTCACCCAAATCTAATTCTCTCTGCACATTTTACATCTGCCCCACCTGCAGTGCACATGATTTTGTCCATCTAAGAAGGAATTTGCCAGAAGGAGTGAATTAGAATAAGGCCCATGGTTTTGTCCATTTGAGAAGGAATTTGCCTTTGTGAGTGAACCAGAACCTGTATGTGTGTTCACATGCAGCACTTGTTTACTGTTTTGCGCACCCTAATTACAAGGCATTGGAGGAGGTCCACAATTAATAATATATGTATGAAACATACATTACAAGTAGGGATGCCAATCCCGGAGCATTTTTTCAATCCCGGGATTCGGGATTGAAAAATGCTCAATCCCGGGATTCCTGGGATCCCGGGATTGGCATCCCTACTTGGGAGCTAGGTGCAGACAAGCACTATATGCGCATCCACATGCCATTTTTGGGGAGGAAAATCACTGGGCATTAAATAAACGCCCCCCCCCCCCTCTCTCCCACATTGCCTTACTTTTGAGAGGGGCAGCAGAATGGAAGCAGGCTGCTGGTGTGACGTGCCGGTATGTCACTGGACTGTGCAGCCGGGAGAAGTCGGGCGGCGAGCGGGTTCAGTACTGCAGCCTGCGCAGCGTGACCAATGGGTCACGCTGCACAGGCTGCAGCGCTACACCTCCGGTGTCACAACTCGCTCGCTGCCCGACCTCTCCCGGCCACACACAGTCACAGCGGCAGGGAGTCTCTGGTCACAGGCAGCGGCGAAGAGCATCCGGTAGTAGGGAGCACCGGGGGGCCTTTTCTGGCTGCACAGTATGACGCGCAGCGTGACCTCTGACCACATCACGCTGCGCGTCTGAGCTGTGCAAGATCGGGGACAGAACGAAGCAGCGTGGCAGCTTCTGAGCGAGTGCTCAGACGCTGCCCAGCATTAGACTAATCTAATCCCGAAATCCCGGGATTGGAAGCTCCAATCCCGGGATTCAAATCCTGGCAATTTTGGGGCCAAATCCTGGGATCCCGCCGATCCCGGGATTGGCCACCCTAATTACAAGTGCTGCCATGCTGCTTTGCATGCATGGTTATCCCTGAATACCTCTGCACTCAATCACATAGGACTTTGCAGCGAGAAGATGTGGAAATAAAATTCCTTTCAAAATCTGAAACAATTCCACTTTACTTTTCTCAGTGTTCTTCCCATAACTAAACTATTCCAGTGTGAATGTAGGTCATGGGAAACACAAGCAGATGTGATAGGAATAGAGGAAGCTGGGCCTGGAAGTCCCCTTTCTGGGCTGCACAAACTCTGCTGGGAGGACAAGTTCTGTGTCTGATTTACAGATTTACTAAAAAGGTGTTTTTTTTTAAAGAAAAAATAAGCTACAGTACTCCCTAACTGTACCCTCCTGAGACAATCTACAGCTTTCTCTATATGACCTTAACCCTTTGAGTGCCAACATCTCTGTGCAAAGTATCTGCTAAAGATGCCAGTGTTTACATTTGTTATACAAATTTACATAAAAAATGTTGTGAAAAAAAATTAAATTTCCTATATAAGGTAAAGATTACATGCCATTATGATGAATAAAAATGTTTGATTGCCAATGTTCACACCAATTTTCACAAATTCACTTGGCAAAGAGTAAAGCTGGGCATACATCAAGGCGATTTGGTCCACGACCAATCGGCCCGTTAAATCGGACCAAATTGCCTCTCCCTGACATGTAGACCGCGCATCGGACCCGACTAGGTGATCGGACCGGCTGGCCGTCCGACCACCCGTTCTGGGACGGGCGCTAAGCCATCACAACGGATCGCATGTGTCCCTGCCACCGGAAGGTCCCGGCGGCTTGCAGTCCATGGGGTGTCCGTACACTGCTGCGAGACGTCGCAGGCAGTGTATGGGCACCTTTAGAGCACTTTGCCTCTGCTATTTGCTATACCACGTATTCATTTGATCTATGGACATCACTCCTCTGCAAGTTTGTCCATAAGAGGTTTAAGAATGTTTATTTAAACATCCAAAAGGAGCGAAGTGAGAAGCAGAAAGCGTTGTGGTGCCTTCAGGTGCAGAGCCAGCTGTAGAGATTATGGCGTTCCCTTACATACACCACACAGGTCACACCAGAAAGCAGTAGTCTACGCATCCCTGTCTCGTGGTAACATCCGTGTCACATACAACTCTGCTTTCCGTAAGAACACCTGTAGCAGCGTGCCACAGACATCAGTGATTCCCTAAGAGGGTTTCCCTCTGTGTTTTTAAGGTTAAAAAACAAGTAAACTCTGCTTTTGATTACAAGACTGAATGCTGCCTCTGTACATGTGGGCACTCTTCTGTCTTCTTCATACACTTATACGCTCATGCCTCAGATACTGCATTGTCCTTTAGGATAGTGACACATGAGTACTTTGTGCTCTGGTGTCTTAGGACTCAGAACAATGGGCCTTATTCTAGTTCACGCTTTCTGACAAAATCCTTCTTAGATGGAAAAAACCATGTGCAGATGTAAAATGTGCAGAGAGAATTAGATTTGGTTGACTTATTGTTTCTGTGCAGGGTAAATACTGGCTGCTTTATGTTTACACTGCACTATAGATCTCGCTTTGAAGTAAAACCCCACCCAAATCTAATTCACTCTGCACAAGTAACATCTGCCCCACCTGCAGTGCACATGGTTTTGTCCATCTATGAAGGATTTTGTCAGAAAGAGTGAACTAGAATAAGGCCCAATGTGCTTTCAGATAACAGACACTACACACACGTGTGCAACCAGGCAAGCATAATTCCAGGGTGTGCATTTACAGAAAGAACAGAATCCCCTCCATTGAGTGAAATACATTCTCCCCACAGACGCTTATAGCATGGCATCTGGACAACGAGTCGACATTAAAAAGGTCGACAACCATAAGGTCGACAATCAAATAGGTTGACATGCAAAAAGGTTGACATTTAAAAAGGTCAACATTCAAATAGGTCGACACAAGCATTAGGTCGACATGGGGAAGGTCGACAGTCAAGATGTCGACATGGGTTTTTCACTTTTTTGGAGCCAACATGTGCCGACAGGTGGTATTTCATGCCCTACCATCCATTAGGGCAGGGGTGGCCAACCCGCGGCTCTCGAGTCGCATGCGGCTCTCCCCCTGTTAAGGTGCGGCTCCTGCTCCCACTCAGCTGCCCGCCGCCCGTCCCCCATCCCTCCATTACCCGCTGCCAGTTCCCTTCTCCCTTTGAGGGGAGGAGAGCGCGCATCTCTCCTACCCCTCACTGTGCATCCTTGTGACTAGGCCGTCCGCCAATCAGAGCTCGTGGGCCAGCAGTCAATCAGGAGCCGGCCCGCGAGCTTTGATTGGCGGATGGCCTAGTCACAGGAAAGTGAGGGGGAAGGACTAGGAGACGCCCGGTGTGCTGTGCTCTCCTCCCCTTGGTGACATGACAGGACTGCAGGGGGACGCAAGACTGTTCTCTCCCCACCCTGCAGCAGCAGCAGCAACAAGGGTGAGTGCTGCTGCTGGGAAATTAGCACTGTGGGGGCATAGCAGTTTGTGGCACTGTGGGAGCATAGCAGTTTGTGGCACTGTGGGGGAATAGCAGCTTTTTGGCACTTTGGGGGCATACCAGCTTTCTGGGGGCATACCTTGCACCGTGGGAACATATGTGTGTCTGGCACTATTGGGGGCATATGTATATATGGCACTGCACTATTGGAGGCATATGTGTATCACACCCACCCAAGGGGTCCAAATAGACCACGCCCCTTTTTTGGCGGCGCTCGCATGTTGTTGGCTCTTTAGCTTGACTACAGATATTTTTCGGCTCTTTACCTCTGACCGGTTGGCCACCCCTGCAGTAGGGCATGGTGGGAGAATAAAATAGTGTGCCCGAAGCATGGCGAGCATAGCGAGCCATGCAAGGGCAGGCGGTGCTACGTTCTAGTGTCCATGTTGACATTTTTTAACAAAAATTGTTAAAGAAAAACCATGTCAACCTTTTGACTTTCGACCTTCCCCATGTCGACGTAATGCTTGTGACGATCTTTTTGCATGTCAACCTTCTTGTTTGTCGACCTAATGGTTGACAACCTTTTTGGTGTCGACCCCTTGTCCCACACCCGTATAGCATTGTGTCTTATATCTCCTACTAGAAAGTTAGATGCAAGCTACTGCAGATTAATAAAGGACAATAAAAGAAGAACACATTTGTACCTGTGATATTTTCAGGCAGCTCAAGCTCCTTCTTAAGCAGTCTCTTCCGCTCGAGCAAAGCTGTGTCCAGGCTCTGGCACCGAGGCTGGTCCTCTGGAGGAGGGTTCAGCGCCTCGTGTTTCAGCAGCTCCGCAGCAGTAGGACGCTGATTTGGATTCTTGTCTAATAATGCAACCAGAAAGTCTCTCATGATAGGACTGCAGTCTTCTGCAATGTCTTCTAATGGGGGTGCTTGTTTATGAATCTGAGGAACAAATGCTTTGTTATTGGAGCTGTTTTGTGTGATTATTGTACAGAATTTCCTCAACTACCTTGTTTTCAAAACATTTAACTAAATGGCCATGCATTTTGCTAATCACCAGCCAACTGACACCATAAAAAAACATTAATGCTAGCCACTCTGCCTTCTGGAGGCAAAGGAAGAAAATTAGACATATTCAATTCAATACATACTCTAAAGGCCTCCATACATTAGGCCGACTTGTCCTAAGGACAAATCTGCCCCGACTTCCCCTGAGCTCTCCATGCAGCTCCTCGGGAGAGCTTGATAAGATTTGGCACTTAATGTGACAGTTTCATGTGATAAATCGGATGCAATTTATCACATGTAACCCGGGGGAGCTGCAGGCGGGGTAGCGGCAGGAGAGCAGGGTCTATGGTAGAGGCAGGTGGGGAGCGGGGACAGGAGAGCAGGGTCCAGGGTAGAGGCAAGCAGTGGGAGAATAGAAAAAAATTGTATTCAAAAGACTGGGAGGCCACTGATTGGCTGAGCTCTACTGCCGCTACCTCGCCTGCAGCTCCCCCAGACCCTGCTCTCTGGTCCCTGCTCGCTGCACCAGGATTGCTCCCTGCCGCACTGACGGCTGCACATTTATCTTATGTACAGATCGCCTGAGCTCCGTATCTGATCCGATGCGCACAGGACTGCGCATCGGATCAGATCGGATGTCATACACTACGCAATTTGGGCTATTTCACTGATTTCTCGGCCCGATCCTCCAGAATCGGTTGAAATCGGGCCTAAATCACGTAGTGTATGGGTGCCTTAACACGTTCTCCCCTTCCCAGTTTCCAATTGTATACCATGCCAGGCAGCCGAGGCTAGGTAGGTCATAGACTGGTTATCCATCACATCAATGTCGATGGTGTTCAACCTCCAGGTGAAAGCCATTGTTTGGCATTGACATGGGCATAGACATTTGTTTGTGATATAACTTACAATATAGAGGTACGAGGGATATGCTGAGCGTGGGTAGCGTTTCACCCAGGGTGGGTTCCCGGTCTGCATGTGAATGATGGTGGCCCCCATACTGTAGATATCAGCTTTGGTAGAGTGTCCTCTACACAGAACGGTTTCTGGACTCATGTAGATCTGTAATGGAAAGTATCAGAAACATTGTTTACTATTTCAATAAAAAGTGACACAAATAACATATGTGACATCAGCAATTTGTGCTGTGCTTTCTTCCAACTTGGGGTTTTTACACACATCTCGGTGTACAAGGGCTTACGCCCCAAAATGTCACCCGATTATGCATCACTCCATACTTCTGTTGCACATGTAGCGTAATCAGTTATGTACATGAGCTGCTCTGTATGCCGAATAAGACACGTACAAAGGGAACTTTCAAGATTTCAGAAAAGGGGAAGAAATTTTGAGGATTATATGTTCCTTCGATATTTAGTTCTGCCACTAGGAAGATCTCAGAATAGCCTGTGTTGTAAGACATTACCTCAGTACCCCTCAAGTCCTTCGGGTAATACAGATCACCGGTCATCTGAATGCTGAGTCCGAAATCCACAAGCACTGCTTTTGTAGACATGAATACTATGTTGCTGGCTGCAATGATATAGAAAACTAGCTTGAAATGGATGTTATTGCACTGTGTTTTGCATTAACAATAAGATTATTTGAGGAACCAGGAAACAGGACAAACCTGTTAATCAACACTCCCATATCTCATTGTATTACCTGCACTCATGCTGTATGTGCACCGTCCAGTTCACTTCCCGATTCCTGGCGACTAGTCAGCAATGCACAATTAATATTTAATAAAGTAACATTTAATGAAGGTATGCGGAGGTGGAAGAAGAACACAATAGGATGGTAGAATAAAAAAGCTGCAGGGGGGTGCCCCCCTCCCCTTCTGCTTTTTTGTTTTGATTTTTATTTCTTTTGTATTTATGTTGTATTTTTTCTGATGCATCCTATTCAAACTTTATTGCTCACACTAACGTCTCACTGCTGCAGGGCCCTGGCATTATACTGGATGTTGAGTGCCTTTTTCTGTCAAATTGTTGTGCTGGTTATTTTTTTTATAAATAAAATGTTTATCGAAATAAAAAGTTGCAGGAGGGTGTATACAATCGAAGAAATAAAGTTGTCCAACTGTGGATAGCACTTTCTATATATAGGTACACCACTGATTATCTGGCACCTCCTTTTATCTGGTGCCAGGGGGAAAATAGGATGCAGGGGAAGTTGAGTTGCGGGAGTGCTCAAATAGTCTGCTGGAGAGCTAAGTTAGGCTGTGGGATGGGTAAGTAGTCTGCAGGGTAGAGAGAGGCTGTTGGGGAAGTCAGACAGCAGGATGTTAGGCAGTGGGAGAGATCAGGTAGACTGCAGGAGGGCTTGACTAGGCTATGGGAGGTTAGGGTTTAGGTAGTGGGGGTGGGAGGGAAAACTAGGTATGTACCACCGATAATCTGGCGCAGTGCAGGAAACTGGTTTGTTCAATTCAAATCTGATGTGTGATCTCACATGATATCCTAAGATCATTACCATGGCCAGATGTATGAGCCACACAATACTGTACATGTTGAGTATCCCTTATCCAAAATGCTCGGGACCAGGAGAATTTTGGATAACGGATTATTCCGTATTTCGGAATTTATTAATATTTCAATTATGTATTTTTAAGTATCTTGGATTTATGCTGTATAACAACATCAAACACATGAAATACACACAAATATATTTTATTTGTTCAAAAAACAAGGTTTCAAAACATGAAACAAAATCTCAGGCACTGAATATGAATGCCAAGCAATCATTGTCTTGCACATATATAGTGCCAGTTACATATCATGTCCCCAGTAGTGCTGGTACAGATGTCCCCAGTAAGTTTTTAGCAAAAAAAAATATATACATTTTTTTACACTTTCTGGAATGTATGGTTTTTGGAAAAATTCGGATAAGGGATACTCAACCTGTACTATGTTGTCACCTCCAGTCATCTACACGTTTCTCACTTGGCATTATAGTGCTTCTGTCAGCTAGTTACAGAGGTTGAATGTATGAGGCCTACCTTTAGATCAGCAAACAAAATGGCCTCCCCCATTGTACAGTATGTACAGGAACACTAAATACGCTCACCTTAAACTCTAGTGGATAAGTGTATTAAATGCAGACAATATGTTGCATTTAATACACTACACAGACAGTGGTAATATTGATACTGTACATGTTACTACATTCTCAGGTTAACAAATAGATAAAAATGTGCAGCATTTTATGTAGCTCTGCCCAGTTATTTTGTATATTTGAGCAGTTCCAGGCTGTTCAAGGATGGGATGTAAGCCTATGAAATAGCTAGTAGATTAATACGGCTGTGGTGCTCCCTGTTACTAAATCACTACCATAAACAAGAACATAATTTTTATCAATGCTGAATTAATGATGATGGAAAGTGATTGATTAGTATTTTACCAATCTCTAAACTTTGATAAATCACCCTAAATTAGCCGCAAAGCATCCCTTAGAACCTTACTGCTGCAGTACATATACAGGCAGGCAAACCAAACAAAGGGCCTTATTCTAGTTCACTCTTTCTGACAAAATCCTTCTTAGACGGACAAAACCATGTGCACTGCAGGGGGGGGGGGGTAAATGTAAAATGTGCAGAGAGAATTAGGTTTGGGTGAGTTATTTTGTTTCTGTGCAGGGTAAATACTGGCTTCATTATTTTTACACTGCAATATAGATCTCACTTTGAAGTAAAACCCCACCCAAATCTAATTCTCTCTGCACAAGTTACATCTGCCCCGTGTAGTGCACATGGTTTTGTCCATCTAAGAAGGATTTTGTCAGAAAGAGTGAACTAGAATAAGGCCCAAAGTTTTTCTAATATAGTAACTCATTCTGTTTGCAGCCACACAACATGTTGGGACCTCGTGCTTGGTTGCATATGCCCCTATGTGGCTAATAAAAATCTGAGCTCTTGTTAACTTACGCTTTATGTCATGATGGATTACATTTTTTGAGTGAAGAAAATCAAGACCCTTGAGAATGTGTTTGGTCACCCATATGATTTCAAACTCCCGTAGAGGACCACAGCTCTCCAGTTTCTCTAAGACAGAGCCTCCTTCTCCAGCCTCCATGTAAAGATGAACCATGTTGTCACATAACACTGCTCCATATAATTCTGCAATATTTTCATGCTGAAACTGTACTTGAAACTCCACGTCTGCCGGTTTGAAATGTTCCACCGGGATCTGTTGTAGAGAGAAGGAGCAACATGGATGTGATAAAACTGCAGGGAGTGCAACAATAATATTATACATATTCAGTTAATACTGTACATGTCCCTCTTAAGTGTTTTCTAACCAGCAAGATAAACATACTGCACTAACATGATCCAGATCTGCTCAATAATGTAAATTATCCTAAAAAAGAAAATAAAAAATTACATATAAATCATTTTAAATATAGATTTTCTTACAAATAAACAATAAATATATTTAAGAATCAAATAAAGGTCAGATTTGCCAATGCTCAAAATAACACTTGTGTTTGTATTAGGAACTGGGGACTGGTATGACTCGCCCACGGTCGGGATCCCAGCAGTAGTATAACAACATCGGAATCCCGAGTGACAGTATTCCAACAGGGAGGGGAGTGCAAAAAAGCTACCTGTGGGTAGTGACTCGCTGCGCTCACCACAGGTTCTATTCTCCCTCTGTGAGTGTTGTGGACCCCACAAAAGAGAATAGCCCCTGTTGATCAGGATTGTAACTGTTAGGCTGTTGAACAGTGGGGAATTCTGCGTTAGTAGGGATCCGGACTGTCAGCGAGTCACACGGCACACGTAATGCAGGCACTTACATGTTTATGTGGTATATCCGATCATTTGTAGACTACTAGACTGAGAGCCAGATGTACTAAGCTATGAAAATTGCTAAAATGGAGAGTGATAAAGCACCAGCCAATCAGCTCCTACCCACCATGTCACAGGCTCTTTGAAAAATGACAAGTACTGTATGAGCTGATTGTCTGGTGGTTTATCACTCTCCATTTTAGCACTTTTCATAGCTTAGTACAGCTCACCCTCAGGGCGATGCTGCGGGGTGCAGCACAGGACAAGGCCATCCCTCCCCATGATGTGCCCGCTAAAGGGCAAGCGCACATGTCCAGTTCCCCCTGGCTGCGCAGTATATCTGTGAAGCAAGGTGCAGGATAGCTAAGTTTCAGTTCGCTGCACCTAACGTCACGCAACAGTTGTGGGCCTCCCCTCGAGCAGCACAGACACGCCTGCATTGTCTAGGCCCCTCTCACAAAACAACTGGTAGCCCCCCCCCCCTTTGCACATGTGTGTGTCTGAATCAAGCCCCTAATGTTGTATTTCAAATCAAGCATTTAAAAGCCAAACTACTTTTAGCCATACATTAATAATATGTCTTTTTTGACTATGGTTGAAGTAAATATGAATTTGAGATGTTTATGGAGACTTAAATACTAAAGGTGCACTAATCTGTATTGATACTGTATTATTCGAAAGCCACCTTTATTGCAGAAGTGTCTAAAAAAAATCCATAAAAATTCCTATATTTCAAGTGTTGGTCCACTCCATTCCGACAAAGGCTCTCGTCAACACTTATTATACAGCGTGTGGCTTTGCAGCAACGTACATGTCTGGCACAGTGATCCAATATAACTTAATTCAGCAGGATATAACAGCTGGTTGCAGTCAGTAACTCCCTACGATTATTTATCCCTTCCATAAAGTTGGTACCCAAGTAAAGCAATTGCAACCATTCTAACATAATGTGATCATCAGCGTTAGTACTCCGACCCACTCCTTATCAGGTGGGCACCATTGTACCAACCTAAATCAGATTGGGGGCTTGATTCACCATGGATAGCAAAAGCATAATCTTTCTCTAATGGACAAAACCATGCTGCACTGCAGTTGGGGCAGATGTAATGTGTGCAGAGAGAGATTTGGGTGAGGTGCGTTCAAACTGAAATCTAAATTGCAGTGTAAGAATAAAGCAGCCAGTATTTACCCTGCACAGAAACAAAATAACACACCCAAATCAAACTCTTTCTGCACGTTACAATCGGCCCCACCTGCAGTGCCACATTGTTTTGTCCATTAGGGAAAGATTTTGCTTTTGTGATCCACTCTGAATCAGGCCCTGGGTCCTTCAATCCAACGTATCGTGAAGTCAGCTAAGCCCTCCTTTGTCTATGGGGCAAAGCCCATTACTAGACTTACAGCCCATCATCAGCTTGGGAGAAGCCTTCACTATTCATCAACCATGAGACTGTGATATTGCCAGCAGCATTGTTGATTACACAGACAAGGTGTCAGACACCAATATAGCGGTCCCTCCTGCTCGTTATGAGACAAAGAGGATCAGTCATTTTTTATAGCCACCACAAGGTCCCAGAGGACATATCATCCTCACACCAAATGGTACATTTGTGCTTTAATTCTGTTTTAGTTTGCAGTTGTGTTCCCCGCATCACCCTATGCATGGCCAACCCTGAAGCTATACACCATTGCCTTCTAGGAACTATGGTGTGTCCACTTTAAACTCACTGACAAAACTCCAGAAGGTTGTGGTGCCTAGATCGTTTCCCCCAGGTGAATTACATATTACGGTTTCTGAGATGCCTGGCTGCCATATCCAACTCTGTGTCTAACCGAGCCCTCTTTGCATAAATTCCTTCAAGCAGGAAATAGCTAGAGGGATAAGTTGTTTTCTTCCCGTTCAG
Source organism: Crinia signifera (assembly GCF_055691185.1). Classification (NCBI taxonomy): domain Eukaryota; kingdom Metazoa; phylum Chordata; class Amphibia; order Anura; family Myobatrachidae; genus Crinia; species Crinia signifera. The sequence continues at coordinate 258,216,588 of NC_139221.1, read as the reverse complement.
TTTGTTGTGTTTGTTTTGTGACTAGCTTCATTTTCTCTCTTTCACTCTTTCTTTTACCAGCTAGATTTCAACCTTATGGGGACTCATTTACTAAGGATGCATATACAATTCTACCTGGGCAGGATCTTACTATTTTTTCCTACTATGATTTTCTAACAGGTACATTTATGTCTGGGCGGATGCATGGATAGGAGCGAAGATTTTCTCTGGCGGGGGGGGGGGGGGTGTGTGTCTGCAATTGAATTAGCGCTGGCCTGGAGACTAGCAATTTATCGGACATCCTCCCACCCGATTCCAAGTCAAGCGGGCAGGATACAAAGATTAGCAGGGAACTCCTTTAGCCCCACCCCTACCTTCGGACCCACAAATCGTTCATCCAGGCCCCCCCCCCCCCCAGTGACAGTCAGTGTCTCCTATTCATTCTTCTCAGATTTCAAATAGCGCTTAACCCAATCCTACAGTGTCCATCGGGACCATTGCTCCGACCAATCCTTCCATCGGGACCATTGCAACCCCTGCTTACCTATTACATCATTATAGTTGTAGAGCTACTTTGTGTATTACAATTAACCCTTTGAGTGTCAATGTTGCTGTGAGCAATCCTGGCATTTTTAACAATCATTTTGAGGATGTCTCACAGCAACGTCGGCACTCAAGGGGATTTGCTTGGCAATTTTACACCTGCTTTGACAAATTCCCTTGGCGCTGAAAGGGTTAAACAAGGCTTGACTATCTGCCTTTTTTGTTACATATCTGTTCTTTATCAGCCCTATGCTTTTTTCATCATGTGTTTCTACTAAGGAAACGAGTTAATGTCATGGAACAGCAAACAATAACTTATGTAAACTTTCTTGTGTTGAAATACAAACAGAAAAAAACAAAATCAATTCATCTTTCTAATTGCATCAAGGAAACCAAGTATAAGTCATTCAGTTCACGGTCTCCATGGAAGGACTTATATGATCTCAGGGTACATACCCTAATAACACAGTTATATACCGTAATAGAATCAATTTACCAGGTAATATGTCATAATCTGGAACATGATACTTCCATGTGTCTCTGCGGGTCCGGTATGAAATGCTGGCGGTCGGAATCCAGGCGGTCGAAACACAGACGCCGGAACCCCGACCACCGCAATGCCGCTGTGGGCCCGGTGCCTCGCTACACTCAGCACACTATTTTATTCTCCCTCTATGGGTCCCGCGGACACCCATAGAGGGAAAAAGTGCCGGCATTGCGGCGGTCAGGATTCCGGCGTCGGTATTTCAACCGCTGGCATATTGACCGCATCCCGTCTCTGCAGCCTGTGTTGTGACTTACAGAAACAAGTAACATTATACAGACACTGATGGAAGTACAAATGTATAGCCTTGTTAATCTGGTCTCAAACAAATATTTAACTGTCTATACGGAGTGCTCCGTTCTCAAAGGAACCTACCAGTTTACACGCCATTCTCTTTCTACTTTCCATGTCTTGCGCAAGGTGGACTTTCCCGAAGGCACCCCGGGGGATGAATTCTGACCCAATGCTCTTATAAGTCATCTTCCATGGAAATAACAGAACGTCAGTGCCGGTCTGATATCGCCCGTTTCTAATCGTGAGCATCTGGAGGAAAAATGCAAATGTTTAAATCAAATCCAACAAGGCTCTTCTACTTTTATTCATCAGATTGTATTAACTGTAAGGGAAGGAGGGATACCAAATATTGTCATCATCTTAGCTACACCCCATCAGGATTTAACTACATAACAAATAAGTTGGATGTGATTACTGCGCTGCACAATTACCTGAAGAAAAACCAAACACTGAGGTTATATAAATAGGCCATAGTGCAATATGTGCCTAGAAATCTACTCTGCAGACTTCTTCAGCTGTAGATCAGAATCACAAGTGAAATAATTAGCCCCACCTGTGGATCTTTTAAAATGTGTCAGCGAGTAATGAATGCACCTGTGCACCTGCAGGGTGAATTGGAAAATGTGAACTGTGTGGGGTCCTGAGGACCGAGTTTGAGAACCACTTGCCTAGTGTGTACCCAGCTTTATAAAGACTGCAATAGATCTGAGGTGATACAGTTTTGGATTACATATTTTTAGGAAATGAATGTTTGATTTCATGATCTATAATTATCTGGCCTGTATTTCTGTTATTATAGCATAGCCGAAACATTGAGAAATTGACTCTGGAATGAAAGAAACATAGGGGGCGATCAATATCCCTTTTGGGCCTATGACACATGCAGAAACGCATCAGACAACATAAGAGGCATATTAATAAATATATCCTATGGGTGTAGACATGCAAATGAATGTGTCCCTTAATCCAACTGTAAATAAGAACTACTGATTTAAAGCCCATATACTGTATGGGGAGATGTACAGTATCAGACTTCAAAAGAGGGTAATAGTGTGTACACACGTTACAATCGAAGCTGAGTGCTTGAGATACCCGTCCTCTTTACAACATTTGATGCATTGTCCTACGTACAGAAAGCAGTTATAGGCACATATTCCTGATAGAGGTGAGGAGGGCCCAAACCAGCATACTGCTGAGGGCCCCACAGCACCACAGGCTGGCTACGATTAGCTGGAGATTCCTGGACGTTTAATGAGCACATGTATATGTTGTGGTTGTCTACAGCATTAAGCTTCATACAAGCTATCATGTTATGGTTAAAGGACAGGCATATTATATTCAAGATGGTCATGTTACGTTCAACACGTAACATATATAAAACTTGTATGACTGCGTATAAGAAAGGTGTACTGGTAAGAAGAGTCTTCTCAGCCATCAGTTTTTGTGTCCTGTCCTAGCTTCTGCTTACTGTCACTGCACTGTCATTCTAAGGGAAGGGAAGTGTGAGCTGTAACTTGTGACCACATGCTATGTTAATGTAGCCGATTTAGAATTAGAACCACGACTCTTAATACACGACTCCAAAAGCTGATACACATATTGGGGTCAATCCACTGAGACACAATGATCTCACAGGTGAGAGCACTTTACGGTGGCTGAGATTCACACAGAAGTGCTCGCTGCACCATAGGGGAAGACAGACTGATTTCAAGCTGCAAGTCAGATGCCGTTGCTGGTGTTATAACGCTGCCTGCATTATGGAGACCTCACATAAATCCAAAGATATCTCACTAGATACAACATTTCAGATGCAATACGTCCATTTTCTCCTGGTTGTAGATGTCCTGCCAACTGTTGGATAACACCTCTTTTTGGCTGAAACACCACCATGTATGACTGAAGACAAACTATGCCCAATGCTCACTACTACCCACCCACTGTACATAAATGTCAAATGTTGCCTGCAGTGACTGTGCCCGGCGCACTGCTTCCTTCTACACCACAGCCACCCACCATGTAAGCGTAGAGCAGGAGGAAGCTCCACAGGGGTCAGAGTTTCCATAGCTGATGCAGAATTTGTACATAGCTCCGGGTGGTAGTTCCTGCATCCCCTGTGCAGGGGGGAGGGTGTCTGCTCTTTTTGGTCATGCACAGATCCTCCCTCAGTTAGGAGCAAGTCCAGCTAAATGGTACAAACATATGCACTGACAAACCATGTTTTGGTGCCACAGGTGCAAATATCATTTTTTTTTTGTATGCAGTGACTACGGGACACGGTCACTAGGTTGAACCTATTTAGGTTGACATGCATTGGGTTGACCACTGAAGGTCGCAGGGCTTGGTCGACACCTGAAATAGGTCAACAGGTTTGGAAGGTGGACACAATCTTTAGGTTGACAATGTCAAGGTTTTGGTTACGTTTTTTGATCCGACACCGGCTGACAGGCAGTATTCCATGCCCTGCCATCCACTACGGTGTGGTGGGAGAATACAATAATGTGCCGCGTGCAGCGAGCCATGTTAACTCTGCCAACCTTAGTCATGTAGACCAATTTCAGGTGTCATGAAACAAGCAGGTGAATACTATCTCCTAGTGCAATCAGTCCTGTGCTGCCTGGGCACCTTATTCTGGTGTTCCTGGCACCAAGGAGGGAATAGCAAAAAATGGAAGGTAGAACCACACAGTATGAATAAGAAAACGTATTTCTTGTATACAGGATAACAGGGTAAAAAGCATGGGATACACACTTAAAAACACCTAATGGGTTAAAAAGGGAATGAATAACAGGACAAACTTGAGCAATAATATAAAAAAATGCAGTCCAAAGGAACAGGATCGTCTCTTGCCCAGACTGGGTGATGGAGCCAGAGGTGGCAAATGCAGGGTGTCTCCAGAGTAATACACACCCTGCAAGGCGCCAAAAGATACGCTGGGCTCAGGCCTGATTGCTGTGCACCTACCACAGACAGGGACCTTGCCCGGGCCAATCTTAAGTGGAAGTATTTTCAAATATATAATGGTTTCTTTTCACTCATGTGGTGTGGAGTATCCGGACTATATTTGTCTACAGCAAAAAAGATAGACAACCATTAGGTCGACACCATTAGTTGGACAAGCAAAAAGGTTGACATGTAAAAAGGTCGACATGTAAAAGTTCGACATGCAAAATGGTCAACATGCAAAAAAAGGTTGACATGCACAAAGGTCGACACTACCATTAGGTTGACAATGTCTAGGTCAACAGTCAAAAGGTCGACATGGGTTTTTCCACTGTTTTTTGAGCCGACATGTGCCGACAGGCGGTATTTCATGCCCTACCATCCACTAGGGTGAGGTGTGAGAATAAAATAGTGTGCCGAGTGCAGCGAGGCATCGTGCTCGAAGCATCGCGAGCAAAGCGAGCGATGCGAGGTGCTGCGGTTCACTTCAAACTGTGTCCATGTCGACTGTGTCGCCATTTGCGTAAAAAACACTGAAAAACCCCAGGTTGACCTTTTGACTGTCGACCTAGACACTGTCGACCTAATGATAGTGTCAACCTTTTTGCATGTCAACCTTTTTTGCATGTCGACCATTTCACATGTCGTCCTTTTTGCACGTCAACCCTTTTCATGTCGACCTTTTTACATGTCAACCTTTTTACATGTCAAACTAATGGTGTCGACCTAATGGTTGTCTATCTTTTTGCTGTAGATTCCTTGTCCCACTTCTGTGGTGTGGTACTCTTCATAAATAAAGATTGTTTTACACTGTGATTTCAGGTGCGGCTAGGGCATACTCCAAATTTAATTAGCTTGCAATTAAAAACTTGCAATTAAGGCCTAGTGATAAGCTGCCAAATCAGTCACTGCGGTACTTACTCCCTGTTACCAGAGCACGTCTATAGCACAGAAAGAGTTTTATTGAAAATTTAGAAAATGGGGCAGATAAATCCATTGGTACCTGGTATGAACGCTACATGGCTTATACGGCAGGAAAACCTTGCTTATATTAACTGGCATTCCACAGAGGTGCAAGCTAAAACCAAGAATGATTTTCCTACCACAGTCACCCATTGTGTGTGCAGCCACACATCATATTGGTACCTCCCAGTTCAGCAAATCTACCCCTTTGTGGTGAATATCAGTATAAGCACTTGCACATTCGCTCTCCTCCTCCATGTAGATCAGTATGATTTTGCTGAGGTGAATATTAATACATCTAACTGGATTACCTCCTACCGCTAAAAGAGAGCCAGGGAGCAAGGCACTTAGGAGGTTATTCTGATCGTAGCGGCCAAACGTGCGTACGTTCGCTATTAACGTACGCTATCCGTACGCGGCCGTTGGGGTCAAGTCCACCCATAACTCAGCCGCATACGTACGGCCAGAAACAACGGCAAAGGGGAGTGGCGTACAATTGAGCGTACGCCAACGTACACGGACGGGCCAGCCCTTACACTCCGACAACTGGCGTACAATTGAGCGTACGCCACCGTTTACGGACGTCTCTCGGCCGTCTTCCCACCGACTTCTTGCTGCTATCTGAGCGTACGCCAGCTTGCACGGACGGGTCCCTATTGTTTTCAATAGAAAACTCAGCTTATGTCACCGCTCGTGAGAGTGAGCGTACGTCCGTGTACGCTGACATACCCTTCACATATATGGACCTGCAAATCTTGCCTTTCAACTATAATTATGAAAATTAATTAATTGATTGAATTAATTAATGTGCAAAATAGTGGGCATGGGCTTAAAACATTGCTGAAACATCCTTTGTAGGTGTTAGATGTGGTTTATGTTATTGTATCATAAATACAAAACATATGTTTGTATTAGAGTGAACACGTTGACACATGTCGACTTGTGAAGATTGAGTGTGCTACTGTGTAAAGTCTATGAAAGCACGTAGTGAATGTGTCTAACTGTTTAGCAAATACCTACCTTAGCATATATAAGCAGGTCTTACAAAGATTCTTACCTTAAATTAAATAAACCTTTAAATGTAGAGAAGTATAGAAAGATAAGCTTCCAATGTGTTTGAGTGCTGTGTGTGGCTTGCTGGTAGTGAAATCATGGTTTGGACTTAATAGACTGCAGCATTGGTTATTACATTCAGGTGTATGTGTTTGGTAGTAATCAGCGTAAATTAGCAAACCCAGGCGCACGCTGGCATGCGGTATCTGTAGGGGTGGTTTGAGATGGCGGTTGGCGGCCGCCTGTTTTGTGTCCGAAATGAACAGTGCTTTAGTCGATCGTGCGGTAGTAGCACCGCTCATTTTTGGTGCACACCCCCGTGTACGCCCATATTTACGCCCATTTTCCCTCATTATTTTGGCTGCTCCCCTCATCACGCCCCTATGCCGCCCCCAATGCCCGTACACTCGCGTATAGGTTTTTTCGCATGTAGAGACCCGTCCGTAAGCGTTGTGAAGTGTTCGCGCCTGCGCATTAGCGAATGTACGCATGCGCAGATCATAAAAAACCCCGGGACGTACGCGTACGGCCCGGCCGCACCAACCAGAATAAGGCCCTTAATCTCAGAGGTGAAATGATGGGTCCTCTTTGTTAATGATTGTATAATACAGACACTGACAGACTACAGTTGGGTTTTCCAAAACTCTTCAAAATTGTAAAGCCACATAGCCATTGCTGATATTTTTGCATAAAAAAATATTTTTGCATTAAAAAAACCAATTGGGAGCCATTTGGGGAAATCTAAGTGATGGGGATAAGATGCATTTACCACCCCCCCCCCCCAAAAAAAAAACCAACAAAGTAAAACATACATTATGCACCTATACTGTATGACAGTAAGAATGCCAGTGAGTATAGCACGTTTGCGTCATGGCCTGGACCCCCCAGGTTATGTGGCATGGTGACAGGTCAGAAAACAGCAAGGCAGCTGAGCACCAGTAGCCTAGTAATGTACTGCTCAGAGACTCACCAGGCTGCCACTAATGCACTCTGCTTGGTGCCCGCAGCAGTGGTACTGGTCACACCTTACGGCCCTGATTTCAGTTCAATCAGAAAACACTTTAAAAAAAATCTGAGAGTAAATTTAAAATGTTACTAACCTGTAAAGCTAACTAACACATTAGCTACACTTATATAAAACCTTTATTTTTACAGTTGTTATAAAATGACACACTAGAAGATTTAGTGGCGACTTTTTTGTAAAGGTGCACTGACAACTGATAAATATCCCCCTAGGAGCCCAATCAGTCCTGCCGCGTATGATGTACCATTCAGCTTGTACACAATAAAACACCACAAGGTGGCAAACTGTGACCCATCAGACAACAACGCCTGTACTAGGTGTGGTGAATGTAGTATTTTGGCAGCTGCCAGGGTTATGCTGGCACTTACGTCTGAAAATAGAAACCTTCTCTGTAATAATATTACACAATCATTTCCATGTTTTTGTTAGCATCATGCACATTATTTCAATGGAAATTGTTGCATAAGTAATCATGAAGTTATTTATGCAGAATCGTTTTTGCACAAGACAGTGGCCAATGTTTATCTGAAATCAACAGTATATAAAGAGAGTACCATAGAGAGAGAGAGGGCGGGGGGGGGGGGGGGGGGGAGAGAAAGATGCATAGGCAGCACATGTGTGTAAGTACACCATATACAGTATTACTGGGCATGCATACATTAGTAGCTACAATCACACTTGCTAATGGAGAGTACTGTGCATCCTGGGAGATCAGCTCATCCTCCACATCTACAGAGACTACGTGAAGATCCAAGGTGTGTCGATGTTAGCAATGTTTGTGCAATCATGTGGTGCCATATGCAAATGATGCGATCGCAATGGGCGTTCTTTTGCAGGGGTTAGCTTCTGCCATATTAGCATATAATTACAATTGCATACAGCAAACCATTGCAACAAGAGCAGGAAAAACAATCGCACCTGAATGACCCCCAGTTTGACAAGCACATGCATAAGTAAATCATTAGGTACTTGCGTTCAGGGCCGTAAAGAGCCTGGTTGTGCCCAGACAATTTTCAGGGTGTGTGGCCTAATCATGGGAGGTGTGACCGTGCACCTCTAGAATAAAATACAGAAAAAAATGGCAATTTAAGCACCTCCCTGGCCACACTGTAGCTCAGCACTGGGCTGGGTTGAGAAGAACTGCTCCAGCAGCTGCTGTCAAGTAACAGGGGCCCCTTAAACAGACCTGCACCCGGGTAATAATACCCTCCCACCCCCTCTCTGCACCACTGCTTGCGTCCGCGGACAGTGACTATTGAGATGCATGCGCAGTGTGTCTCAGACACATAGGCATAAGTAACACATTAGGTGCTTGCGTCAAATGTTTAACTCACATCCACCTATAAGTCAGGACCTTAATCAGGAAGCTGCAACCATGCAGCAGATGTCGCCTTAAGAGAGGAACCCTGGCAGATGTAACCCTTATGGGGTCCATACATCAGCAATTGTGTAAATTTTCCATTTTGCCGATGCCTTGGTTGGGGGATGGTCACAATTCAACATGTTGGACAATATAGAGTCACTGAAAAATGATTGGAGTCATCATGACTCTTAACATGTAGTATTTTGCTGATCAGCCGAGAAATCCCCAATCTTCAGAGTCAACCGATCGACATTGGGTCTTCGCCCCTTAGCTGTATGGGCCACATTAGTTTTATACAGTACTCGGATGCAACAATGTTGCAATTCTGTGCAAACAAGGAAATCATTGTAGATGAATTTGAAACAAATATTATTTTTTGCTGAGAGATTAATTGGGGGAAATTCTACTTCACATGTGATGTTGCTATAGGCAACCAATCAGAATCTACTACTATTTATTTAGCACTCTCTAGAAGATAAATAGACAGGATCTGATTGGTTGCCCAGAGCAACATCACATGTGAAGTAGAATTCACATTTTAGTGAATTTCCCCCATTGAGTTGATAACTAATTTAACTGTAGCCCTTATTGCACTCAGTCTGCTAGAGTAATCAAAATAAAAGGTGAAGGCTGGCGGCGGCTGCGTGGGCCACATGAAGAGGTCTGGCGGGCTGGATTTGGCCCGTGGGCCTTGTTTTTGACACCCCTGTGCTAGAGTAATCAAAATAAAAGGCATAACTGTGTTTAAGATATCCCAATAATAAGACAACTGTATGTGGGATTGAATACAACAACCACAAAGATTGCAGCAACTCTTACCCTGTTTAAAATGATTCCACATTCCTGCTGCAGACACTTATGTAAATGCTTAGTTGCATCCGACAGCTGATTTGCAAAGCTGAGTAATTCCTTTGTAGTTCCGTATGTGACTGATGATAAGAGAGAGGTTTCTTGCCCACTGAGAAACAAAGAGTCTGACCTCTCCTCAAAGTCATACGTGTCTTGACACAGTGCCACCATGTTCTTCTCACCAGCACATACTTCCGTCCCGTCCCTATACAGGTTTTCCATGATAGTAACCACCTCAGACACATTTAGATAAGTGAGCAGCAGCTCAGCGTCCTCCTTCTGGTTGCTGCTCTCGTTCATAAAATCCATTCTGGCGCTGCTCTCCAAAGCAACCCCTAGGACACAAGATAATCATTAGTGGAAATCATTTTCACTTTGCATCTTGTATACATACATTATGAAAATGAATCTGAATTTGGATTGTAAAATACACACAATATAAATACCCAACACACAAAAGTTGCTCACTGCACCTAGGTCCTAATTCGGGTTGGCTCGCAAAAGCAAAATCTCTCTCTCTAATGGGCAAAACCATGTGCACTGCAGGTGGGGCAGATGTAACATGTGCAGAGAGAGTTACATTGGGGTGGGGTGTGTTGAAACTGAAATCTAAATCGCAGCCCCACCTGCAGTGCACATGGATTGTCCTTTAAAGAAGGAGTCTGCTTTTGTAAACCAACCTGAATCACCCTCATAATCATTACAGTTGAGTAACACAAATCATTGCACTACCATAGCCTATAAATGAGGATGTCATTGCTATAGCCACAATCATAAGGACGACAAGTCGGCATGCTCGCACGCTAATAATGTGATTTAAAGCATTTTCACAATGTTGGCTTTATCATTTCAAATATGACTCTACCATCCTGTTTAAAGTTCGAAAACTGACACTGCTAAAATGCTTCTTACATCACATTGCTATCATGCTGACACGTAGTCTTCAATCTACCTATATGGACTGAATACATTGCATGCAGTATTTGGGGTTTAGGATTTAAAGTGCACTGACGTGCATCACATAGTGCACATTGCAATGTTTCCGAACCTGTACGCAGTACAAGGCGCTTTAGGCAATAGGCTCACTTGCTTTGCCTTTAAACCTGTTATATTACAGGGAAACACCTTCCTTATATGGGTAGCCTATACTTCCGGTTCCATCTCTGAAGTAATATCTTATAATCTTTGACTGAAAACAGACTAAACCACAGTCTGGAATTACCATATTAACCTACACAAACATTTCACCAAGTTTAATTGGAATACCTCACAATTCTTTTTAAGAATAAGCGACTGTATGACTTTTACATACAACTCTGCTTTCATACCAAGAAAGAAAATATAACTTAAATGTTTAAAATGTGACTCAAAACCCCATTCTCTGTAAAGGGCTGAGGAAAATGTGTGTGCTACATAAATACCTGATAATAAATATATTTAGGTTTTGCTTGTGAATCTCATTATTAATAAATAATAATATTTATCAAGAGTATTGCGTTTATATGGATCTGCTGTCATGTTCTACAGACTGCTGAACTAATGGTGTAGACATGAGTATCGTGCAATCTTCAACAAGAGCATCACTGTTTCCATCAGAGTATGGCCTATATAAGATATGCCCTGACAGGGACTTGGTTGAAGTGAAAATCTGGAATTTTTTGGGAGCAAATGACAATTGACCATTTGCTCCTAAACATGGAAAACACACAAAAATAGTCATTCAGACAAATTAATTAAATCCATTTATGCAGATGACTTTTGTCCATTTTCCAGCTTTTGGGAGAAAATGGTTGATTGTCATTTGTTTCCCCAAATTTCCAGATTTCATTACAACCAGCCAGATTGGAAAGATAATCTTCTAGTGTGTAGGGACCTAAACACCTGGAAAAATCAGATATGTTCAGTTTCCGTTGCTGGACTATTCTGGACACAGTAGAAATAATTCCTCTCATTTTAGAAATACTACATAAACTTCAGTGCTGCAGCAGTTTAAAGGGGAATACGGATCTTTCCCTCTTCAGTATACAGTATACAAAGGATTTGTGAGAATGGAAGTTTGCATTGTTTGAAAGCAGGGGAATAAATATATAGCATAGCATGCTATATTCATATAAAGACAGTAAGCTGAGAGAAACCTGTATTTTATATCTAAGTGTCTATGACTATGATACCAATATAGCACATTGCACATGACAGATATTATTGTAAGCGGTTTTAAAAAGTTTTATCTAAAAACTTTTTATAAAATTGTTGCATTCTGCAGTATATTATGGAAAAGAAATGAATATGCATATATATATATATATATATATATATATATATATATATATATATATATATATATATTTATTTAAATATTTTTATAGTTGTGTGGTATTTTTTCACATAACAGATTTCATGGCAAGAAAAACAGCGCAACAAATTTTCTTCAGTCCATTTGTTTGTTGTCACATACATAAGTATGAAAAGATACCTTAACTTCCATTTAATATTGCTTTACATTTTTTTTATTATTCCTTGAACTTAAATAGTCACAAACTACGGACTGCATTTGCAAAGATGATATGCACTACAGTAAACAGCTTCAATGTGTAATGATATCCGCAACTGTCATCTTTGTTTTACTTACTAGTCTTAAGGTGCCCATATTGTTGTCTGATTTGGGCCGGATTCTAATGGACCGTGCTGATATTGGACCCAAATTGTATGTGTCTGACATCCAATCCGATGGAAGACTTTAGGTTAGGCTGCAGGGGGTTAGGGTAAGATTTCGGTGGAGGGCAAGGGTCAGGCCGCAGGTCAGGGGGGGTTAGGATTAGGCAGCTTAGTACAGGGATTAGTCACTAATGAAAAGGGTTATGGTCAGGCTGCAAGGAGTTAGGGGCGGGCAGGGTGAGGGTAACAAGATATCCCTCCTTTGGGTTGCTGGTGACGGTATTTTGAATGCTGGCATCCCAACCGCCGGTCATTTGTATCCATTTTGTTGGGAGGTGTGGTTTGGTGAATCCCAATCATTAGGGGCCAGCATCCTTATGTCCCCTTAGGGCGACTGCTAATGGTGTGACAAGAGCATTAAACTGGACGACGACTGTCATCGACATTGAGTCTACTCTGAGGAGCCTGGGCATTTTTTTGGCATTTTTTTGCCCACTTTTGCCCAGTATAGATATACAACAATGACTACTGTTACTTTAAGCCTGTAAATTAATCTAAGATACTTTATAGCAGAAAGCAGAAGTCCCTCAGCTGATTTACAAGAATCATGCTCTGCATTGCTGGAGTGCATGCAAAGAGGTCAGGTGCAGCAGTTGCACAAATCCACCAATCATGTCTTGGTGTTCACTGTAAACACTAGATAAATGGTAGCTACACGGATGGTGTAATGGTTAGCATTACTGCCTCACAGCACTGAGGTCATGGGTTCGATAACTGCAACGGCCCTAACTGTTCAGAGTTTGTATATTCTCTCCGTACTTGCGTGGGTTTCCTTTGGGTACTCCAGTTTCGGTTAATTGGCTTACAACAAAATTAACCCTAGAATGTCTGTGTGTGCGTGTACATGTGGTAGGGAATATAGATTGTAAGCTCCACTGGGGCAGGGACTGATGTGACTGTTTAACTATTTGCTGTAAAGCGCTGCGGAATATGTATACGCTATATAAGAAACTTCTTAAATAAATCAAAGGTTTTACTATGGGTAACAGCTACTCTTGTCTTTTGAAGGTTAAATATCCTAGTGGTACAGTATACTTGCCGTCACATTACAGTGGGCAACCTCACAATTAGGGTGGCCAATCCCGGGATCGGGAAAAATCCCGGATCCCGGGATTGAAAAAATGCCCCGGGATTGGCATCCCTACTCACAATGATTATGTTAAAAATAGATTATTTCAATGTTAAACTTTAAATGAATAATGATGCAGGGCCTAGAAGTCATTTTTGAGAGTGTTTGCTAACAGCATAATTAGGTTCCCACTTGTGACTAGGGAAGCCAATCCCAGAGCATTTTTTCAATCCCAGAATTCGGGATTGAAAAATGCCCAATCCCGGGATTCCCGGGATCCCCGGGATTGGCTTCCCTAATTAAAAAACCCGCCCCGGCCGCCCCGCATATTTACTTACATGTGCGGTGCAGCTGGGCGGGTGGTCGGTGAAGCTGGGAGGGTGGGCGGTCCATTGCTGATGCCGGGAGACAGGCGGGAGGCGGCCACTTCACTTCAGGAGCCGGGCAGGGAGGTGTGCGGGTGGCCGAGCAGGCAGGCGGGTGATGACAGGACGGGGCTGCGCAGCTGCTTGGTCTGCGCAGCGTGACCTCTGGCCTCGTCACGCTGCGCAGAGCCACAATGCCGGGACGGGAGTTGCCGGACAGCGTCTGAGCACTTGCTCAGATGCTGCCCGGCATTAGACTGCGCATGCGCAGTCTAATCCCGAAATCCCGGGATTGGAAACTCCAATCCCGGGATTGAAATCCCGGCGTTTTAGGGGCCAAAACCCGGGATCCCGCCGATCCCGATCCCGGGATTGGCCACCCTACTTGTGACCCTATTCACAGTCAAAGCCATTATAAGTAGCAAGTCCACTGTAAAATGATGCATTATCACTGAATAAGCATTATAAATGTGAATCAGTGGCAGAACACACCCAGAGGCAAAGGAAGCATTGGTCACCATGTGCCAGCTGCTTGCGGTCAGTGGATACAAGGGGCACTGTGAAATCCATTTATAACTGCAGCCTGCACCCTTCTGATCATTGTAGAGGTACAGTCAGAGGTTATAGGAGGATCTGTGGGGACGGGGATCCTTTTTTCTTGCCGACGGCCGCCTGGCAGAAAAAGACTTATTTTGCAAGATCGTAAGCCAGGTGCCAGCCAGGGATGCAGAGCACCTCTTCTGCACGGCGCTTCCCTGCTCAGGGATTGGATGCAATACATCTCAGGTGCTAAAAAGCACCCTCAATGTGCCGCTGACGGCTGCACATATGATTTATCTTATGTACCGCCCTCCGACACTGATGTGCACAGGACCGAGTGTCGGGTGGAATCGGGCCCAAATCGAGTGTATGGGGGCCTTAAGGGCAGCATCAGTTATCCCCTCACTCTGAGCACTTTGTTATTGATGTCTATTTTTGTTTTTAAAGAAAGTATCATCATTTAAGATACTATATATTGCAGTATCAGTATTATGACAATATATTTAAATGATGTCACCAACTAGACAACACCTCTCCCCTACATCACCGGCCCTAACTAAGTAACTCTTAAACCCCATTAATGTAGATGTATGCTATTGTGTTCTTACTGCTACAATGTGATTGGAATGTAGTTGTTATGCAGTTACCAGGGAATATTATCAAGGCAACAGTGGAATAGTTGCGTGATACATTCCTACCTCGCACAGATTCAGAGTACCAGCCAGGAATCCCAAAAATGTCACAGTCCATATATGGTCACTGGTAGGGGGCAGCAATTGCAGCCAAGCCGGATCCAAAGCATGATATACTTCAGCTTTCCTCATAGAGTATTCTATCTATCGGGGTAATTAATTTTTCTGTAATGAACACAAACAAGTGCACTGCACCATACATAAAGAGCAGGAACCTCCCATGCTATGGTTACATCATTTGCTGCCAGCAGCTCCAGTTGGTACCTCATAGATTATCAGTTATTTAATATAGCAGCACAGACAGTGTAATGGTCAGCATTACTGCTTCACAGAACTAGGGTTCAAATCCCACCATGGCCCTAACTGTACAGAGTCGGTATATTCTCCCTGCGCTTGCGTGGGTTTCTTCTAGGTACTCCAGTTTCCTCCCACAATCCAAAACTATAATGGTAGGTTAATAGGCTCCCAACAAATTAACCCTAGAATGTCTGCATACACATTCACAGCATAGGCGCAAATCAGGAAAACATCGATCTCTTTGGTGAGTGTATGGTGACAGCTTCAACTGAGATTATTATTAACCGTTTCTTATATAGCGCACACATATTCCGCAGCGCTTTACAGAGAATATTTGAACATTCACATCAGTCCCTGCCCCAGTGGAGCTTACAATCTATATTTCCTAACACATGTACACATATACACACACAGACATTGTAGGGTTTTGATAGGAGCCAATTTGTCTACCAATATATTTTTGGATTGTGGGAGGAAACCGGAGTACCCAAAAGAAACCAACACAAGTACAGAGAGAATATACAAACTCCGCACAGTTATGTAGGGTACACACCAGGACGACCCGCTCACGATGCACATCGTGAGCGGGTCGTCTGTGTCTCGTCCGACCCGCTCACGGTGACGCACGACCCGCTCACGATGTGCACCGTGAGCAGGTCCGATCCGATGGCGACCCGCACCCGGCTGTATGGTCGTCATTGAGATCCTACCTGCAGCAGGTAGGATCTCAATAACGACCGACCGACCCGTGGGACCGGTCCACACCAGGTCAGAAAAGGGCCCAATCAGCACACAATCTACATCCAATTGATCGGAATTGGATCTAGATTGTGGGGATCGGGCCCTAGTCGTCCTGGTGTGTACCCAGCATTAGAGCCATGGATGGAATCAAACCCATGACCTCAGCACTGTGAGGCAGTAATGCTAACCATTACACCATCCGTACTGCCCCTGAGATGCTGGAGATGTGTTTCCTGCATAAAAGATCGCAGTCAAGTGCCGATACCCGGCCCAAAATTGGTCTCAGTGAGCCTGTGTTTTTTTATATAGCACACACATATCCGCAGCGCTTTACAGAGAATATTTGAACATTCACATCAGTCCAGGGCCGGACTGGCCATCTGGCACTTCTGGCAAATGCCAGAAGGGCCGATGGCCTTGTGGGCCGATTTTGTGCAGCCTGATTTGCACATACTGAGCTCCGCTGTGTGGCGCAGCACGTCAATTGCATATCGATGTCATGATGACGCAGCGTCATCACGCGACAGTACCTGAGTCGCCGGCGCCGACATCCTTCCAGTGTAAGCAGCGCTGATGGGGGAGCTGAGGGGCCGGCCGTGGACGGGAAAAGGTGACGGGAGGGGCAAAAGCGGGCGGGAGAGCCTGGCAGAGCATCACATGTGGACCTGGTGGGATCCGTTATGGCCTGCCTGCTGTGCCACAGTGCAAGTCAGTTGTGCTGCTTCCTGCCCCTACCTCCCTCGTGAATATGTATCTGGTGATGGGGGGCATATGTACCTGGCACTGTGGGGCATAATATGTATCTGGCACTGTGGGGCATAATATGTATCTGGCACTGTGGGGCATAATATATATCTGGCACTGTGGGTCATATGTATCTGGCATAATATGTACTTGCCACTGTGGGGCATATGTATCTGGCAATGTGTAATGAGCATAATGGTGTGTTCCATAATGTGTAATGGGCATTACGGTGTGTTCTATAAAGTGTAATGCCTCCTTTTTTTGTGATGTCCTTTCCATGAGGCCACGCCCCTTTTCACTGGTCCCGCCCGCTACTGGTGTGCCTGTGTGCGCAAAATGCCAGGGCCGATTTCTGGTCACAGTCCGGCCCTGCATCAGTCCCTTCCCCAGTGGAGCTTACAATCCATATTTCCTACAACATGCACACACACACACACACACACACATACACACATACACACATACACACATACATTGTAGGGCTCATTTTTTGTTGGAAGCCAAGTAACCTACCAGTATATTTTTGGATTGTGGGAGGAAACTGGAGTACTCGGAGTAAACCCACACAAGCATGGGGAGAATATACAAACTCCGCACAGTTAGGGCCATGGTGGGAATTGAACCCATGACCTCAGAGCTGTGAGGCAGTAATGCTAACCATTACACCATCCGTGCTGCACTTGAGGATAAATGCTCAATATGACCATAATCGCAATTTAATGACTGTGTGTGCATACTGCCGCAGTGTCACACACGCAGACCATCGATAATCACTCAACTGCGTAAACATTGGACTAGAGCACAACTATCAAACAGCAGTTACTGTACAGGTTTAACATTTGGAGCGTTGTGCACGTCATCTTCCGCAGCTTCATAAAATGCTGGCATCAGATCGCAAACATCGATTATTGCTAACCATCGGATTCCATTGTCCATTCCTACTACACCACAGGTTGTCTCATCAGAAAGAGCAGCACATTATTTTTATCATATATCTGTATGGCTCTACAACTGTGTGAAGCTCCTGACACGGTGCATGAGCAGAAACAACATGAAAACTGTGCAAAAGACTTATGTGGCTTAATTTTACAGTAGAAGACATTGCAGGGCAAACAAGCTATATACCAGTGCTACGTATGCACTTACAGAAGCAGCACAATCCAAATCCAAAGTGAGTCGCAAACAGAGAAGGAGATCTTTAACCCAGATCCATTGTAACTGTGCTACAATATGAGTGGCACTTATCTCCCACCCCAGGGGTCAGGCTACAGAGTGCACCGTCCTCCATATGTATGTGCCCCACACCACCATCGTTACCTGTGTACGCCATGTATTCCAGCATTGCTCGGAAGCCGGGAGTCACTTGCTGCCCATTGAGCGATCTCCAGGTGACAGCAGGGCTGCTCTCTGGTCGCTGCAGCTCTCAGCCCCAGTGCTGGGAAGTCCGGGGCGGGAGCTTCTCTGAGACTCTGCTGCCAGGAAATGATGAGAACGAAACAGCAGGAGGCAGGATTAACCCTTCAGCCAGCTGGGAGAATGGGCAGTAGGGGCAGAAGAAAGGGCAGCAGCGGTGTCACCTCAATGGCAGTAGAGACAGAGCTCTGTCTGATGTGAGGAGGGCACCACTCAGAGGAAATCCCCAGTCAGGGGAGGGCTCACAGCAGCCTGCTGCTGCTGCATGATGATTATGTGATGAAAGGAAACTTGTTTCAAAGGAAATGTTGTTTTAAAAACATGATGTCATAGTGATAGTTGTCACTTGGGATTAACCTGAGGTTCTCAATTACTAAAGTGTGACATTACTTATTTGTAATAGGCAAACATGCAAGCTGTAAAGTAACCTATGCATAGTTAACCCCTTCCACACAGTCTTCTCACTGGTAATTTAAGGGGTTAAGAGTTATCTGCCAGAACAGTAAGGATTCTTGCAACATTTCCAGTTTTCCCAAGTGTGTTGCAAGTAGAATTTCTGTTGGAGTGAAAAATGCAATATCTCAGCTATGTATCACCACCTACATTCATCTTTCTTTTTTTTAAATTCAGTAATTTTTATTAAAGATTTAATATTGTACAATTAGAAAAACCCCAAAACAGTATCCGACAGGGGCTGAAGGTTCCAGCAACATAAAGGTGCAGATAATATTTTGACTTGACATAGGATATTGTATACATAGCTTGAATCAGGAGATTGAGTTGTTACGGCTTCTGTTGCTACTATAAGAGAAGCGTGTAATCCCGGAGGCGCCATCCGGGCAATTGCTACAAAGGAGGTACTGAAGCCTTAACATAGAATTATGGATAAACGATACTGCACCCACACAGGAGAGAAACATCAATGATTAAGCCTCTGTCTGGAAATCTACCCTAACCAATAATCCTATCAAAATAAACCACCCATAAACCCAAAACAGCCCTCCGAGAAAACCCCCCTCCCTGTACAACCCCCCTCCCCAACTGAGGCGTACTTGGATCCCCCCAACTAACCCTATACCCACCCTAAACTAAGCTAAGAATCTCCCCTATCCCCCCCAGTATCAAAATATTCCCAAACTATACTAAACTATACCCCCCCCCCCCCCCCCAAATTACCGGATAGTCTGTAAAGGATATATCGGGGTAGTGGTCTCTGAACTAAAATTGAAATAGGTCAATACATGACTCCCATATCTTCCCACGCAATAACACAAACCACAAACCAATATAGTAGAGAATGAATAACAGTGCGGTAACCATTAGTGAGACCAGAAGAGTCACAGACGAAAGCGTGGAACAATATCAAAGTAGAAGCATTCATAAATCAGGATCTTAGCACAAATATTACTAGCACATAGAAGAGCATAAGACTAAAGTAAAGCAATAGCACACAGGATATAGAAGTATCATGCAACGAATTATAGGACAAGGCATACAAAACATTTGTATCTCCACTTGTAACAGTGACTCTGCAACACTAGTCCGGCCAGGCCTCAGGTTCCATGGATGACATAAAGGAGCATATAGGGCCAGAGGGACGACCTGTAGCATCAATGTATTCAAGCCACACATGTCCGGAGATCTTGCTAGGAGATATAGGGGAGAACAACATAGGAGCAGGGTCCGCATATGCCGAGTCCTCCTTGCCAGGGCAACGGTCGCAGTAGACAGAGCAGCAGTGCCCAGTTGCAACGATCAAGGCGGCATCTAAGGGGTGCATGTGGGAAGACATCTCGGAATCCCCCTCTCTAAAGAGAGGAGTTACAGGATCTGTATGGGCTATAGGCCCACGATCAGGAGGGGTATCTTCTCCAACAGCAGCAGCGTCCATATCCCAGGCAAAGGAGACTAAGGAATCCGCTGGGTCAGGATAAGAAATATCTCCAGGGCAGGAGAGCTCATCCTTGAAACAATATAGGGCCCCTCTAGTGCCGGCTGTAGGATCACCGCAGGGAAGTGTATATGCCTCAGCGAGGGTACAAGAAATAGAGGGGGCCTCCCCCCACACATCAGCGAGCTTGGCGAGGAGTCTGTCGGCAGAGGCATAGATAGCCTGTAACAGGAGTTGAGTTGAGGCTGCCATGTTGAATTATATACCAGGGGCAACGATTCCAATAGGCCGGTGGCGGCTAGCACACCACCAGACTCGCAGAATAGACAAAAAACTGTAGCAGTTCGTGTGCCTTTTATAGCCCAAGGATGCAGCACAGGGCCAGCCAAGCACCCCTCACCTGAAAGTACTCACTCAGGTAATGACAAACGTATAGCCAACCAATGCAGCGATCACAGATTGTTGCTCGATGGAGACTGGTCTATCAGCAGGCACAGGGTAGAGACCAGAGATATGTATCTTCGGAAGGAGCCTCCCTGGGGTTTCAGATAGATGAAGAGTGCCCGCTGAGCTCAGCTTTAGAAGGGTGTTATGGTTTTCGCCTGGGCTCTGGGTGATACGACAGCTGGCAGGAGGAAAAAGGTCAGGCGTGAGCCCGCAGCTGGGACCGCTGTTTAGAACGGCCACAGCGAAACCTACACTGACTCTGTTGAGTCCCCCGGGCAGATGGAATACCCCTGCAAGTGCTAGGCTTCGCCTGTAGCCGCCGCGTTCGACAGAGCCAGTTAGGCCGGCTCGGACCCCGATGCAGCCAGGTGTTAGGTAAAGACAAGGGGTGAGCGATCACCAGGGGGTATCTCAAAAGGACCGTCTAACTACAGGGCCTAGCTGGGAAGAGACCCCTAACTACCGGCACCTGGCCAAGAACGGGGAACGGCGACCCAGTCGCAGACACAAACAAGGAAATAGGGAATCTCGGAACAGGGACACCCCGAGACTGCGATTCCCCAAAACAAGGAGTAGCTAGAAGGGAAATACCCCTGCCTACCCAACGCTAAGGTGACAGACAATAACCAAAGAGGAAGGACAACAGAAATGATACCGCAAAGTAACAGCGGACCCACGGAGGGGTACAGCCACGGCGGGCCAAAGATGGTATAAGAAATAACCAGCAGGCTCCAACAGAGCACTTACGTGACCCACAGGCAGATAGGTAACGGGGACAGGTGCAGGCTCTGGCCCAGGACAGGATGATGATCCAAGCAGGCTGGGAGACAAGAGAGCAGGAGTATACACCAGGACACTTCAAAGACTGGAGCAACAATGCTCCGGGGACCGGGTAATCAGGCTTATGCTATTACTAGCAAGGAGCTGAGCTGCAGAGGATATAACCTGGGATCCAAACAGGAGACTGGAACAAGGGACCAGGAAGCGTGGCTAGGAGCAAACAGAAGTTCCCTGCAAATGCAGCAGGAACTTAAACAGAAAGCTATCACTGGCAGAATACTGCAGGTGAGCCTGCCCTATAAAGGGCTCATGTAATTAATTACACCTGAAGATTCAGGGAGCTCCCAGGCTAGTGCTTGATTAGCTTAATATCTCACAGCCTAGTGAATAAAACTAAGCTCCCAGAACACAAAGCTGTAATGGCAACAGACCTGCCACTGGAGGTCACCAGTGAGTCAAAATGCCAAACAGAAACTGACAGAAAACAAAACAGACTGGTTCCTGACAGTACCCCCCCCTTGAGGAGGGGTCAACAGACCCCAAAATCCAGACCTCCAAAAATTAAATGTATCTGGATTCTGGATAACGGGGCAAAGGCAACAGAAAGGTGAACACAAGCTAAAACCACGGCTTGTCTCAGTGCCCCCCCTTGAGGGTGACCACAGGGCACAACCAAAAAGACAAACAAGATGATCCAGGAAAGCGGAAAAAGATTAATGCTTCTTCTTTTTCTTTTTCCTAGATTTTGATGGAATCAGCAGTTTAAGGCCCCACACATTATTAGATCTGATGGTACCTTCTATCAAATCACAGCTATGGGTTACCAAATCAGAAACAGAGTTGAAGTCTCGATCTGTGGAGATCATGAGAGTCTTTTTAGCAGATGGAATCTCAGAAAGGGAAGAATGTCTTAATTGGCCATAGGCAGAACTCTTTTTGGATTCCCCAGACCCAGAATTACAGGTACCAGATGTGTCCAAAAAATTTTTGTCAGGAGTCAGTGAGACAAAACCAATAGCTAAACTCCTGGATTCCGGACCAAGCGATGAGGCAGAAGAACGAACAAACAGAGACTGTGAGTCTCCAGAAGCCAGGTCCTCAAGCCCCTGGCTTATGCTGGGCACCACATTTCCAGGAGCTGGTGGAACCCCATCCTTCTTTTTGGGACTGAACTTCTTAATAACTGCATCACAGAAAGAAGATAGATCTCGGATACAAGGGTCACCAGCATTGATCCGCTCGTAGGCCCATGTCTGAGGTCTACCCCTAAAGGCAGAAATGATGAGGTCTACAATGTTAGTCCAAGTGACCCCTGAAGATGGTCCAGATTCAAACAGGGAAACATAGTGTCCAACCAGGGCAATAAAATGGGCAAGATCTCCATCAAACACGATGGACGTAGGGACATCCACCTCTGGGACCTCAGAACTGGAATTCTCTATGGGAACAACAACCTTGGGGGCTAAGATTTCTGAAGCCTCCCGAGAGGCTGGCAAAACCGAAACACTCACCGGGTTTGCAGCCATCAAGACCCTTGCTGAGGCTGTGGTCTTTGGGACCTCAGACAAGGATATGGCCACCCCTTCCGGGGACACAGCTTCTATGATACCACTTGAGACTAGAAGGACTGAGTCCCCCTCAGGGACCGGACAGACAGAGTCCCCCTCAGGGACCGGACAGACAGAGTCCCCCTCAGGGACCGGACAGACAGAGTCCCCCTCAGGGACCGGACAGGCAGAGTCCCCCTCAGGGACCGGACAGGCAGAGTCCCCCTCAGGGACCGGACAGGCAGAGTCCCCCTCAGGGACCGGACAGGCAGAGTCCCCCTCAGGGACCGGACAGGCAGAGTCCCCCTCAGGGACCGGACAGGCAGAGTCCCCCTCAGGGACCGGACAGGCAGAGTCCCCCTCAGGGACCGGACAGGCAGAGTCCCCCTCAGGGACCGGACTGACTTGCCCCCCTTCTGGGGCGAAACAGACTTGCCCCCCTTCTGGGGCGAGACAGACTTGCCCACCTTCTGGGGCGAAACAGACTTGCCCACCTTCTGGGGCGAAACAGACTTGCCCACCTTCTGGGGCGAAACAGACTTGCCCACCTTCTGGGGCGAAACAGACTTGCCCACCTTCTGGGGCGAAACAGACTTGCCCACCTTCTGGGGCGAAACAGACTTGCCCACCTTCTGGGGCGAAACAGACTTGCCCACCTTCTGGGGCGAAACAGACTTTTGGGCCCCCACTCGGGGCTACGGCCTTTGGGCCCCCACTCGGGGCTACGGCCTTTGGGCCCCCACTCGGGGCTACGGCCTTTGGGCCCCCACTCGGGGCTACGGCCTTTGGGCCCCCACTCGGGGCTACGGCCTTTGGGCCCCCACTCGGGGCTACGGCCTTTGGGCCCCCACTCGGGGCTACGGCCTTTGGGCCCCCACTCGGGGCTACGGCCTTTGGGCTGAACACTTTCCGCACGGTTTTTAGGAAACCCGGAAGATCCCTTAGGATGGGATCGTCAGCCTCTATGAGAGGTTTAACCCACTCCAAAGCTCCTCCTCTAAAGCATGATAAGAGATAACGGACAGCAGATGCAGGAGTCATCTTCACATTATGTGAGAAGTCCATTCCAGCGAGGAATTGCTGAGCAATTGGTCGGAGCTGGGCCAAATCTCCATCGAAGTATGGAGTGTTAGGAGTATCATCAGACACGCCCGGCGGGCCTTGGGCATCAAATTGGCTCAACTGACCTCGAGCACCACAAACGTTCAATGAGCCCCAAGCGCCCTTGCCGCTAGATGAGCCCCCGGCATCGGACTCGCCTAAGGAGACCGGGACTCCTGGATCCACAACCTCAGAGGCAACTCCGAGAACCCCAAGATCGGGGAAGATGTCACTAGAAATCCCGGCTGAGACTGATGTCAGGGATTCTTTTTTCGGAGTTATGCCTCTAAAGGCCTCATCAGGAGCAATGACCTCCATAACTCCATGTGGGGTTAAGTTCCCCAAGACCCTCTTAGGGGTGATGGCTTCAAGGACCCCCTCTGGGATTATGCCGCTTGAAGCCCCTTTTGAGGGAAAAACCTGATACTCCTCTACGGGACTTAACAGTTCCAATGTTGAAAGAACGTTGATCTCCCTGACTGGAAGATTAGTATCTAACGTCTTTCTGTCTGGAATCTTTGTGGATGAATTCCACATTCCCGTCTGATTCCGTACCTCAACATGGGGCGCTCTAGTCTTAGGACCCCAGTTGTAAGTCGGAGCCTTACGTATGTGGGGTGTGTGGTCAGGCTCCTCCTGCTTAGAGGAGATAGGCATAGATGTAATCTCCTGATACCACTTGGATTGAGGAAAACCCTTCCCAGTACCACCACCAGGTCTGCGCAATTCGCAATACTGGAGAAAGTGGCCTGATTCCCCACAATACAGACATAGGTTAAAGTCTTTACGCCGTCGCCGCTCTTCTGGTGTGAGCCTTGGCCGTAAAAAACTTCTATGTCCCTTCTGAATCTCCTGATCTGAAGTTTGACTGACTACCCCCTTAGCCAGGGTCTCCCTAGGAGCTGGTTGAGCCCCAAAAACCTCAGACAGATCCAGGAAAATTTGGGTTAACAGATCTTGCAATTGCAGAAATGACTGCTGCAGACCCTTAACCCGCTCAGGTTTTAATTCTGTAAAGGCCGTATTTAAGGCCATCAAGGAAGCTTGCAAGGCCTGCATGATTAAGTACAGCAATGAAACAAACAGACCAGACCAACTGGGCAAGCTGAATAAAGCAAAACCCCGTAACGGGCAAAATGCGGGAAGAAAAAAAAAATCTTAATATGGACAAATCTATAAGTCCCGCTACCAATCAAAAACACCCAAATCACCTTGAAACAAAATTTTATATATGCATGCATACCTATGACTACTGTGAACACATGCATATATCGGTATGGCCAGTGATAATGTTATGGTTTTCGCCTGGGCTCTGGGTGATACGACAGCTGGCAGGAGGAAAAAGGTCAGGCGTGAGCCCGCAGCTGGGACCGCTGTTTAGAACGGCCACAGCGAAACCTACACTGACTCTGTTGAGTCCCCCGGGCAGATGGAATACCCCTGCAAGTGCTAGGCTTCGCCTGTAGCCGCCGCGTTCGACAGAGCCAGTTAGGCCGGCTCGGACCCCGATGCAGCCAGGTGTTAGGTAAAGACAAGGGGTGAGCGATCACCAGGGGGTATCTCAAAAGGACCGTCTAACTACAGGGCCTAGCTGGGAAGAGACCCCTAACTACCGGCACCTGGCCAAGAACGGGGAACGGCGACCCAGTCGCAGACACAAACAAGGAAATAGGGAATCTCGGAACAGGGACACCCCGAGACTGCGATTCCCCAAAACAAGGAGTAGCTAGAAGGGAAATACCCCTGCCTACCCAACGCTAAGGTGACAGACAATAACCAAAGAGGAAGGACAACAGAAATGATACCGCAAAGTAACAGCGGACCCACGGAGGGGTACAGCCACGGCGGGCCAAAGATGGTATAAGAAATAACCAGCAGGCTCCAACAGAGCACTTACGTGACCCACAGGCAGATAGGTAACGGGGACAGGTGCAGGCTCTGGCCCAGGACAGGATGATGATCCAAGCAGGCTGGGAGACAAGAGAGCAGGAGTATACACCAGGACACTTCAAAGACTGGAGCAACAATGCTCCGGGGACCGGGTAATCAGGCTTATGCTATTACTAGCAAGGAGCTGAGCTGCAGAGGATATAACCTGGGATCCAAACAGGAGACTGGAACAAGGGACCAGGAAGCGTGGCTAGGAGCAAACAGAAGTTCCCTGCAAATGCAGCAGGAACTTAAACAGAAAGCTATCACTGGCAGAATACTGCAGGTGAGCCTGCCCTATAAAGGGCTCATGTAATTAATTACACCTGAAGATTCAGGGAGCTCCCAGGCTAGTGCTTGATTAGCTTAATATCTCACAGCCTAGTGAATAAAACTAAGCTCCCAGAACACAAAGCTGTAATGGCAACAGACCTGCCACTGGAGGTCACCAGTGAGTCAAAATGCCAAACAGAAACTGACAGAAAACAAAACAGACTGGTTCCTGACAAAGGGGTATCACAGCAAAGGCACCTCCGCTCAGGAGACAGGCAGGCAAGATGGCGCCGGCCTCTCCGTGCGGCCCAGCAGCGCGCCTCGTCAGAGACGACTCCCGCTCACCCCGCTATCCTTCCAGAGAGGCACCAGGCGCCTCCGCACGCCAAGCCACGCAAGCAGGGGCACCAACAACGCAGCAGAGCACAGTCTAAGCCTCCCGAGCGTCCAAGATGGCGCCCGATATCCACGGGGTTCCCAGTCCCTGCACCTGAGTGCTTACCCTCCGGCAGCCTCAACAAACAGAGCGGAGCGAGCTGGAGGCGTCCGCTCCCTCCAACAACCACAAACAAGCCGCCAGTCGCCGCCACAGCCTAAATGTGAGTTGCGGAGAAATCCAAGATGGCGCCCGGAGTCGCAGCACACGGGAGGTCAGAGCCAGCACAGAAGGACGCCAGAGCCCTGCAGCCGACCAGCCAGCAGCACAGGAGTCGCAGGAGACGTTCCCACCCTCGGAGGAGAGAAGAGAGACAGACAGGGGCCCCGGTTCAGGAGGTAAGTACAGGATAAATACGGAGCTCCGGGGACCCACGTCTGCTCACCAGCCAGGCCAAGCCACGCCCCCCACCTACATTCATCTTTCAACGAATAAAAAGTAAACAACAGTAGTGCTAGTCAACAGAAAACATACATAATGGGGGGAATTCAATTGAATTTTTTTTTTAAAGCGGTGCAGAGTTTTTACAGCAGAAGTAGGATTTTGCTGTTCAATTAGAGGACAGGAAATGGTACATACTATTTTTCTACTCTCCTAGAATCGCCGGGAGGCTCTTGGAAATTGGGTTGCATTCCCGGCACCCTGGAAATGGGCAAGTTTCCAGGTATGGGTAAAAACCGGAGCGCCGGACCAGACATCAAACTCTGCATTCAGGAGCTTGTAGCATCCGGTCCATGGGGGTTGTCCTGTCAGGGGGGAGGCTTCACATAACAGCTGTCACCACGGAGAGGAGGAGGGGGAGAATAAAGCCTCCCTGTATGGTCCGGGCATGTACCAAATACGGGGAGGCTGTAATCTCCCCTTCCCCATGTCCCTGGTGAAAGCGATCACAGGCATCCCCCGGAGTAAACACCCCCGGACTGCACACTACAAGCTCCGGAATACAGATTTTGATGTCTGGTCCAGGGTCTTGTCCAGGTCCAGTTTTTGCATAGTCCCCAAGTTTCCTACATAATACAGATGCACACTTTCAGTTACCATTCTGCCCATGTGTGTATCCCAGGACCGGTGGCTCTGCTGATGCTAAGTATGGAAGTGATGTTTAATAACATATTTATGATTCCCAACCAGTAGGTAAGAATTATGGACTCTGCCAGAGAGAGTCAGATATTGGGCGTTTTAAAATTATTAATTAAAGGTACAAAATATTATCAAAGGGTGATGATACCTTTAATAGTTATTTTATAGGTTTACTATTTACTGTGGACAAGGGACCTTTAGGCATAGGTGCCGATTTATGTTTTTGCTGGACGGGTGCTCAAGCCAAAAATCTAGGGGAGTGGCTTCAAGGGGAAGGGGCGTGGCCACAAAATTATACCAATTTATATTACGCAGCCCAGTTGTCTCCAATATTCATATGTAAATCAATATGAATATTGGAGACAACTAATATACTGTGCCCCCAAAGTGCAGGAAAATAAATGCCCCCCACAGTGCCAGGTACATAAATGCCCCCACAGTGCCAAGCATGGGTGGATTCAGGGGGGGGGGGGGGCGCACATGAGCATAGCCCCCCGGGAACTGGAGATATCGCCTGGCAAAGCTGGAATGTTTTCCTCATAGGATAACAGGGGACCCCCTAATTCCAACCCCCACCTGGTTCCGATGGCTGCCAGAAGCTCGTGGTTCATTCGAACCAAAATCACTGGGCCTTTTGGTGTCTGATGCACATCTGCCTCAGTGACAGGGACGTCAGTCCACCACATCACTGAGACAGATGTGATAGGACCAGGGGCATAAGGAGGGCGGTCCAATGTAGCGTGAGCTCCAGGAGCTGGGGGAGAGAGAACAGTGCTGCCGCTGCAGCACATCGGCAGAGGCCCTGCTCTGGGACATGGCAGCGTGGAGCAGATCAGTGGGGATTACGGTGGAAACTGTCCGGCAGCACGGAGGAGAATAGGGGATATTTGCTCACCATGTGCCGTGCTGTGGGACGCGGCAGCACGTAGGAGGCTGCCAGGGATCAGTGTGGAGGCTGGCTGGCTCTTGCTTGTCCTGTGCAGCAGGGCAGGGAGGGGGGGGGGGGGGTGTTAGGGGCCGTTAATATGAGTCCAACTGTGTCCATAGGTGTGCTGTGTTAGCACATCTCTTGTGGTCAGGAGGCATCACAAGTACGCTCCCCGCTGCTCTGATCCTCTGATGCACAGCGGCTGTAGCATCTGCTCTGACTGTGCGGAGTTTAGTTAGGAGCAGTCTGCTTTCTCTGCGAGTAACCAGGGCCAGCCAAAAAGAGCTGTTACCTTTTGCAGCTGACTCAAAAATCAAATGGTAAAGGCTTCAGGAGGTGAGTGCCTGGGGGGGGGGGGTTGTACTTTACACCAAATGGCAGACATCAACTGTCATTTGTTCGTCGGGAGGCTTGCCACCTAGCAACAGCTGGTGGGTTATTCTGGCAAGCCTCCCAACTGCGCAGGAAAGGTAAAGTGAAAAAGATTTTTCACTTACCTTTCCCCTAATCTAGGGAGCGGGTCCGGGCGCGTGCACGCACGCCGGTCACGTGCATGCGTGCGCTCTCCTGAGAACAGGATTCCGCCCCCTAGCTTTAGTTTTTTCTTCAGCGCTGAGATGGAGGACTCAGTGTCTGTCTCTGCAACAGACACACTTTATCAGTCCCCATCCGCAAGTGGCCCAAAATGTCTAAAAAGAGGAGGCAACAGGTGTCTGAGGACAGTTCCTCCTCAGAAGACATTGTTATTAAGAGAAAAAAGTGCACAGCCCCTGTCTGCTCTGAGGAGAGCATGGACAGCTCTCAGTCTGAGCGGGAGCCACCTGGTGGTCAGCAACACTCTCCCTCAGTGTTTCCTCAGAAAAAGGTGAGGAAACACAGCATGAAAAAGAAACATACAGACAATGTTTATCACAGAGACGCCCGTAACGGGAGAACACGTCTCTTTCCCGGGTATTGCCCGTAGCCGGAATACCCAAATGGTGCGTGACATACCACCATCTTCTGCCCACGGCCGTCACAAACACACTGCCTCTGAACGGCAGCATTTGCTAACCCAGTCCCATAAGGGTTCTAGCAAGCAGCATGCACTGCCTAAACCTCACGATTATAGTGAGACAGAAACCCCTCAGGTAGACAGGGAGTCAGAGGAGGTTACTAGAACGTCCGCATCCTCTAAAAGGGGCGAGTACAGCGAACTGCAGATGGCTAGGGTGCAATTGGCAGGCAGAACGCCACCCAATAAATTATACGCATCTCATTGGGCACTTAATGAACGCTCAGAGGTTTACAATTTTGCCCAGTTAGCATTCAGAACTGCTCTGGTGAAAGAGGATGAAATGGTTTTAAGAAGCCATACTGGCATACCCGATATACCAGTCCTATTTGTTCCCGAAATTGACCCGGCACTCAGCTCACTGATAGGGGAGAGAACCCAAAGTGACGCTAACGACAAACTTCTAAGGAAAATACAGCTGAAAGTGTCAGACGCAGCTGGTCCCCTCCTTTTTGTCCTGGATAAAGCAGAAAAAGAGGGAGAATGTGGGGGTTCTTTAGTTTCCCTAATAGCATCTAAGAACGCCCTCCTAAGGGCTAAGGCCATTAGCAGAGCCACTTTAATGATTGGCCAAACTTTCGATTATATAACAAATACCCGCAGAGTACGCTGGCTCACAAAGGCGGGTTTAACTAACCTCGCACCTAAACCCGTTGAGGTACCCAACCTGGTAGATGGAGACCTGTTCAGTCCAGACTTCATCAATGAGGTTAAGATACGATACAAGGCCCGTAGATCCTTCTCAGATCTCAAAGGCCCCCAATCCTCTAGTAGACCCTTTTCCCAAGAGGGTCGAGCTGCGTCAGCCAGTGGTTCGGCCCGAGACTACATTGGCGCCACCAGAGGATCAAGAGGAGGCTCCTACAGGACAAGACCCAAGAGAGGTGGAACGTCCTACAACAGGAACCCCTCAAGGAGAGATGCAGGTTATGGTAAGTCCCGTACACATAACCCCCCACCTTGGCCTCTCTCAAGCTATAACAGTTTGGAAAACAATCTCCACAGACAAGTGGATTATAAAAATTATAGAGAAAGGGCTATCCCTACCTCTTATCCATTTTCCGCGCCAAGCATTTCCCTGTACAAGAAATTGCAGCCCGCTGCTAGACGAAGTGTTGTCCATAGCACTATCGCAGGGCAAGATAGAATTAGCGGACAAAACCAAAAAAGGTTGGATCAGCCACCTTTTCCCTATAAGGAAAACAGATGGCACTTACAGACCCGTCCTGAATGTCAAAAACCTAAATCGCTTCATAAAAAGACGCACATTCAGGATGGAGGGCTTACCAGAAGTCCCATTCCTACTTTCCCAAAATGACTATTGTATCAAGGTAGACCTCAAGGAGGCCTTCCATTCGATACGGGTCTGCAAAAACCACAGAAGATTCCTAAGATTCTTCTGGAAGGACACACTATACCAATGGACGGTGATGGTCTTCGGGCTGTCGAACGCACCGTACACATTTACTCGCCTGATGAAGGCGGTAGTGTCTCACCTTCGTCAGAAGGGGATCCATTGCCTAATATATCTGGACGATCTACTTGTAGTTCACCCAGACAGAGAGACTCTCCTCTCACAATGGAATCTAACTACAACCCTTCTCCTAGATTTGGGTTTCACCATAAACTACCCCAAATCGATTCTAGTCCCGTGCCAGTCAATAATATTCCTGGGATTCCTGATAGACTCCACCTCCTTCTCGATTGCAGTCCCACCAGAGAAATGGACGGAAGTAAAAACAGTCATTTCTCGTACTCTCCATCGCCAGCTGTCGATGAGAGACTTAGCCAAACTCATAGGGAAAATGAGAGCTCTGGGTCCCGGATTTCTGCAAGTCCCTCTCCTATGCAGATTTTCCCAGTTCATCCTAGGGAACCTACTCAGAAAGGGTTTTTCCTGGAGAGCGAAAATCAATTTAACCCCTCCAGTTCGAACAGAAATAGAGAACTGGGCAATTCTTCCCTTACCAACGCCCAGACCTCTATTAGACCCAATACCAAACATAATAATTTCCTCAGATGCTTCCCTGATGGGTTGGGGGGCATGCACACAGAACAAAGCAATAAGAGGCGTTTGGTCCACCCAGGAAACCAGGTTCCACATAAATCTATTAGAGCTGAGGGCGGCCAAACTAGCACTACACTCCCTCATTCCTCCCCACACTCAGGGGATCTCTATACAGATCTGCTTAGACAACAGGACGGCAGTTTCGTACCTGAACAGGATGGGAGGCACCAAATCTCTCCATCTCTGTCTAGAAGCAGTAGAGATTTGGAATTGGGCAGTCCAGAGGAACATTCTCCTCACAGCCGTTTATATACCGGGGGAATTAAACAAACTGGCAGACTCTTTATCCCGGGACCATCTCTCTTTTTAGACAGAGTAACCCTCAGACCACAGGTTTTCCAGAACATTATCGAAACATTCGGAATTCCGGGGATAGACCCATCCAATGCACAAGTTCCTACCTTTGTCTCCAGGGTATGGACGAAGGGAGCATCACACATGGATGCCATGTCCTTCCCATGGACAGACCTTTCCCTTCCATATGCATTTCCCCCTCCAGCCTTACTGCTAAAAGTCCTCCACAAGATCAGGATAGATAAAGTACCCCACATAATCCTGGTCTACCCAGTATGGCCCTCCAGGATCTGGTTCCCCTTAGTCAATCAGTTGCGCAAGGGGCCCAAGATCTCTCTAGGCCTCTCCAGAGACTGTTTCCAAGGGACCCCAAACCTCCTCCAGAAACTGCCACAATCCATGTGGATAGCGATATTACTCGGCTATTAGCAAACGCCAACCTATCTGCGGCATCAGTAACACTAATCAATGCCTCTCTGAGACCCAGAACAAGGGCCAGATACCGAGCTATCATTAACGAATACAGTACATGGATAGCTACTCGGTCTCAAGCCCTCTCTTCCAATACCCTCAATTTAGCTTTAGACTTCTTAGCAGCTAAGTTTGAGGCCGGCCTGGCATCTACTACCATACGCTCTTACGGCTCAGCCTTAGCATTATTGGTTCCCGGTCTTACAGAGATTAAGCTCTACCTACGTCTACTGATGGGAGCTTTCCTCTCCAGACCATGTTGTCCCCGCTACTCTAGCACATGGGACACCGAACCACTTTTACAATTCCTGGCCTCCATAGACTCTACAACAGATATGGGTATGTTATCCAGGAAGCTAGCATCTCTACTAGCCTTAGTCTTTGTTGCGAGAGGTGCCTCAGCCTCATACACATATCAGACCCATGGCTGACACAAACCCCATTAGGCTTTCATATAATCCTAAAGGGTCACACAAAAACCAGCTCTCTAAGCAACCCGCTGGTAGAGTTCGACATACTGAAAGACCATTCAGATGTTGACCTGTGTCTAGTTACATGCTTGACACTTTACTTCCAAATAACATCCTCGATTCGGGCTGACCATTCCCAGTTATTTATTACTTGCCGTAAATCCTTCCATCCCGCTAGCCCATCTACTATCCGTGGTCAGATTCCAATAAGAAGGACCAAGTGGTCAACTTGAAACGGTGGGCAAATGAGCCCAACGGATCTACTTGTTTTCCTTAGCTGGTTGTGCCTGTGGCTTCTTCTGGCCTTTTGGTGCGCCTGAAAGGGCAGAAAAGAATTACAGGATTATAGAATTGAGTTAGAGTAACCAACGGACCTAGCAAGGTCTAGGGTGGGTTGGGTGGGAGCTGTTGCTAGGTGGCAATCCTATTCCCTAGAACAAAGAAAGTTTGCAGGTCATAGATTCCTGCAAACTACTGTTTTCCCCACGTTCTACCACTGCCACTGTCCCTGGGTCCCCCCTGCTGTCACTGTCCCCACATCCCCCCTGCAGTCACTGTCCCCGCGCCCCCCCTGCTGTCACTGCCCCATGTCTCTTTGTACTTCTATGAAACATTTGCAGCAAGTAATTTGTTTCCTGGAGGTTTAATTACGGAGATGAAAAATTAGTAATCCTTGCTCTGTAATCCCTATGCCCAGGGGAAACTGTGCTTGTTATCAGCCTGTAATCACAGATTAGCCTTTAACCAGCCGCTGCCACCACTTTGTACTGACTTTTGGAAGTGTTTAAGGGGCTCTGAGTATGAAGGGTTAAATGTTTCAAAATAATAGGCCACAGGAGCCTAAGGCACTCACACAGCACCGCGCGGAAGTCACCATGGTTGCCAGAATGCAATTCCACACATGGATCAGTTGTGAATTGGGACAGAGGCTTTAGAATGTTATTATCTGTCCTTTTAAACCTTCTATTGGATGAGGTGCCGCAGACTCTGAGACATAGATTTTATCAGAGAAACTGATATTTATATATTCAATTAAAATTATTATTATTTTGAATGTTAAGTACGTATGGTGACAAAGAAAGGGCAGCCAGGAATCAGCCATTCCGCAATGTCCAGTAACAACCAAAAACAGACATTGTAGCCAAAACCACCAGGAGTACACAAACACCAGATATAAAACCTGTGTAGGCCACAAATGGTAACCACTCACCTTCTAAACTGACTACGCACCTGTTTGGGTGATGATAATGCCCCCGGTTGGGGTGCTACAACCTAATACCAGTCATCGAAAGGAGTACGCCATAACTAAAACAATTGTAACTGTACTGGTGACCTGCTGTTCTTTCTCACCAGAGAAAGGTTCTGACCACACTGCACCGCCACCGTGCAACAAACTACACAAACAACAAGACAACCCTGAACAGATGCTCAATTGACACTGGTATATTTTCCTCCATCAACCTGGTACAAAAAAAACTTAAACGGAAGGAATCCCCGAATGAGAGACCACCCCACCATCATTGACCAACAATTTCTAGCCTAATCAATAGCAGAAAAACTCTAACCCCACACCAAACCTGCAGAGGCAAAAAACGCCTTGCAAATTCCAACAATCGAGTTCTAAATAAATGCTGCTGCATACTTCTAAAGATAAACCAACAAGCCCAGAACCTGCAAAAACTGGAGCTGTCCCCCAAGCCATAAGCGTAAGAGGCCTTAAAAACATATGACCCACAATCCAAATTTGATAGGCATCAAAATTCAATCCTTGAAGGAAGGAAAGCCAATGAAGTAAAATTGCAAAATGTTAAAACTCAAACAAATCATTGAAATAAATTAAAATAGGATCTAAAAAATTGCTAGTAATTGTGTTGCCAACTTAACTAATGTGGCCTAACATACATCAATGAGATACATCAATGTGATTGTGTGTGTGCGTGTGAGGTGGGGGGTATTAGGGAAAAAACAAGTGACCTCTGCAAATAAAAACCCATGCCGAGGGACAGGCCTAGGACCGAATTGTTATTATAATATGCCGAATTAGTCTGTCAGTCCAGGCGAAAAAAATGTTTACAGGGCCCATTTATCAAACCATATTTGCGGCTAAATCCCCGAAAACGCCTGTTTTCGGGATTTAGCCGCAAATATTAAGTATCTCCTAAATGTATCAAAGGGGGACGCAGCAGGGATCTCCGATCCCTGCTGCGATCCCCCCTGCACAGCCGCCGGCCGCATCCCCCATAGGTTTCTATGGGGGATGCGAAGCTGCCCGATGTATTAACATCGGGCAGCCCGGCTTCGCATCCCTGGGCTATTGCCATTCTGGGATGGCGATAGCCCATTGTAGCCTATGGCTACGTGATCGCACTGCGCAGACCCCCCCGGCTTCCGGGTTAGGGCTTCGCAGGGACAGGCTCCTATCGGAGCCCTGTCCCTGCGCCCTTCTAATGATACATCCCGGCGGTGTACTTCAACACCGCAATGCGATGTCCGACGATGTCACTTCGCCGGCATCGCACTATATTGATAAATGCGCCCCTACATCCCTCAAGACAAGAGATAATCTCTGAGTAAAATGGACAGTGGGATAGACAAGACTAACAAAACAAACAACAGTGGACTACACACAACAAAATACTGGATTGAAACATGAACACAAAAATGGGCCTAATTCAAATATGTACATAAACCCAATAATTTATCCATCTCTGCACGTGCTGGATATATACTGCCCATGTACAGAAGGGATACATATGGCATCCAGGCGATTACGATGCCGGGAGTCATAATACATGTTAGGATCCGCCTCCAGCGGATCTGTGTTATGCTCAGATTCACATATTCTGTGTAGTTTCATGTTCTCCCTGGGTTTATCTCAGCCTGTGTGTGTGTTTACTCGCTAGTGGCATCCAGTGGTCAGCCTGGGCCATTGCAGGTTACTTTCAGTACTGTGTGTTCTGGACTCAGGTGTCTTGATTAGGCTCCTAGCCTGCAGTGCACACCTTTAGGCAATGTGTAATCAGCACCACATTGTGCTCACTATACCCTCTGGTTATTCAGGCCCATGCCGGTTATAGCTTTTGTACCTTAGGGTCTCTAGTGTTCCTGGTTCCCAGTCTTCAGTTATTCCTGGTTCCTGTTCCCAGTCATCCTGCATCCTGTCGTTGATTCCCAGCTGTGTCCTCCGTCCAGTCTCCTGTCCTCCCGGTGTCCGTGTGTCGTCCTTTATCCGTCTCCCGGTCCCTGCAGCTCCTGTTGGTCTTTGTGGGATCCCTTCTCCAGCGTGGTGCTTCCTTCGGCTGGTTCCCTGCCTTGTCCGCAGCATCTCAGCTCCAGCTAAGTTGATATCCCTCGGTGTTCAGATAAGTTGGGAGATTCCCCCTCTTTGTCTCCTTACTAATCATTTGCTTATTGTGTCAGCGTATAGTGTATTGTTACACCTGTCAGCAGTACTTATTGTGTCAGCGTATCGTGTATTGTTACACCTGTCAGCAGTACTTATTGTGTCAGCATATAGTGTATTGTTACACCCGTCAGCAGTTCTTAGTGTGTCAGCATATCGTGTATGGTTACACCCGTCAGCAGTTCTTAGTGTGTCAGCATACTGTGTATGGTTACACCTGTTAAGCATTAGCACAGCGGGTTCCAGTTTAGAGTGCTATCCACTGGCACCCCTCTCCGCAGGGCAGGGTGGTTCTCGCCTCTTTGTTTGTTAGATAGATTTCCCCTTGTTTACCTCTGGCCTTGGCGGCTGCGTTGTCACTAGTAAGACCAGGTGGCATCGGGGTGGGAGCCTGACTAACGGGCTCCCACGAACGCGGCTATTATTGGTGAAGGTTAGCTTAGCACGCATCCGCCAACTCCAAGGGGTGACAACGGAGTTAGGGTTGGCGAGATCTCCCTGTTCCTAACAATACAGACCGAGGCATCCCAGTTTTCCCTTCCCCCTAACCCTCCCTTATGGCAGCCTAACTCTACCTCCCCGCATCCTGACCCTAACCCTCCCCGCTAATGCCTAGTCCTAACTCCTGCACCCTGCCACCTAAACATAAGTCCCACCCCACATTCTAACCCTCACTTGTAAGTGCCTAAAACAAACCTCCCCTCCTTGCAGCCTAACCCTAACCTTCCCCTCTCTGTAGCCTAACCCTAAATTCCACCAGGGGTGCCCAAATCTCCCACTCCCCCCTAGCTAGCCCTGCATACTTAATGATTAGGATCCCAGCTTTAAGTATTCTAGCATCAGGATCGGAATTCCAGCACCAGTCATGTGAAAGCAGTCAGGATGGCGGTGTAGGTATACTGAACGTCGGTATCAGTATACTAAACGTATACTGAATGTGGAAGGCAGTGAGAATGCTGGCTGCATCTCATGCACATATGTGTCTGGGATAATTGTTGCATTGCCCACTAAGCTGTATTAGGGGAGAAGGGACAACAGAGGCCAGAAATTCCATACAGTATGGAAAAGAAAAAGTAATAAACAGGATGAGGTGGAGATATACCGCTGAGGGATGAGATACAGAAGTAATACTGCAATGTACTGTGATTTAGCTCTTCATCTTCTTACCATACTCAGGAGACCAGACACGGGACCAGCCTCAGGATGCACCGTCTGCGGCACAGGGGACAGGTGCCGGACAGGGGTCCCAACAGTTGGGATCCCGACAGGCATTTACCCGACATTGGGATCCTGACTGTCAAAACACCGACAGCCAGGTTCCCGACGGCCACCTGCTATTTTCCCTCGTGGGTTTCCACAACCCCCATACAGGGAGAATAGAATAGGTTGCAAGCGTAGCGAGCCACCGTGCCCGCAGTGTAGCGAGCACAGCGCTCTCTGTTCTGGTGGTAGCTGATTAGTGCAGCAGCTACCCCCCCCCCCCCCTGCAGCGCACCACGCTGGAGATGAAGCCCCGGCAGATCATGAAGATTGTGCAGTGCTGGCTGGAGGACAGGAACATCACTGTCCGGCTGAATGGGCTCGGCAGCCATTCACGCTCTGCATGAGGACAGCGGGCTCGGCTACAAGGACCTGGACCGCCGCTGCCCTGATCACCGCCACCTGGAGGATCAGATCCCCACCACCCGGACCCCGCTGTCTTTCCCATTGGGGTGGGCCCCTAGGTCCCAGGGCCCCATGGCAACTGTGGATGGGTTTTTTTTTTGTGTCTGCGGAGATGCAAACCAAAAGAAAGTAAACGCTTTGTGGGCGCACTCTTGGAAAATTTAAATATGAAATTAATTTAAAACATAACTTTTATTATGAACTGGCTTAAAAAACAGTGGCACAAAGAAATGATTATTAATGTAATAATTGTTGTGTTGTGTGGTTATATCTCATGATTTTATATATATTATTTTGTTAGATAAATCTGGTTTAACCACACATTTATATATCATTTACTGCATTTAGTCATCTGAGGTATAAGAACCAGAGTGACCGTAGGCTGCAAAAATGAGTAGATCCCCAAAAGAGCTGACAAGTAAAGATGGATTCGTTACCCCACGTCGTATACAATCAATGCCTATGTTGGCAACAGTTCGGACACAAGCAGTGGGCGGCTCCAAAATTGCTGGTCTGGTAACAAAATTGCCCCCAATCTTGTAATACCACACCTGGACTTCTCCAGGGGTCACCCACCTGGATACTGCCCAGGCCCTTCACCGCTTGGCTTCCAAGTTCGGGGAGGTTTTGGGCAGACCAGAGAGGTATGGTGGTATGATTATTGGGGGCTACAGTGTGTCCCAGACAGCTGCTCAGGTTAACTGCAGGTGTTATAGAGAGTATGATTTCTAATGCACTTGGCTGTGGCAGTAACAATGATTACACAGGGTTAGTCCTCTCTGTGCACTCTCTGCTGATTTTTTAAGTTTAAACAATGATCCCTGGTAAAGAGTATAGAAAGAAATATAAAGATTTAGCTGAGGATTGATTGTAGTTGAAAGGATGTTATTGCTTATAGCACACTGATTTTATACGTCACACTGAGATGCTGTCTGGGATGTGGGTTGTAATCAAATACCAGTACGCAGTCTTATGTAGATACAATGTTGCTGTTTGTTATTTGCACCAATTTGCTACAATTGTATAGTCATTTATGTACTCAAATAGTATATTTGTAGCGAATATAATACACACTGGCACTCGTACAACTGCCCATCGTGCCCAATGGGAAAGACGCAAGGCCGGTGCTAGGGTGTCCGGCGCCCTCCTGCAAACCATACATTTTGCGCCCTTTCACATTGCCATTGCAACAAGCTGCAGCCCGATTGTGGGAGTGTATGCAACATGCGATCCTATGGAGGATTTCGGGTGCATGTACATGTATGCATACACCATCTCAGTGCTGTGTCCGCAAAATGTTGCAGGCACTAAAGGTGCCCATACACGCTGTGAGAATCGCATGCATTATGGGCTAGATCGCATTGCACGGCCTGCATGCAATCTGTGTGCGATGCGATCCGAAAGCAGTACAAAAAGTATGTGCAGCACTCGTGACTGAGGGGAAAAGGAGGGGAGAGAAGGAGGAGATGGATGGAGAGGGGAGGAGATAGAGGGGGTGGAGTGTTGCGGACTGGCAGCGGCACTGGCACAGCACACTGAGAAGAGGGAAGGAAGGGGAGGCGGCGCTGCTGCCTGTTCGTCATTTGATTGACAGCTGAAAGGCGCAGGGAGCAATGGGTAGGGGGGTGGATCCGGACATGACATGTCATCCAGGCATTCACAGACAGCGCTACATGCCTCAGCTCAAGTGTCTGTGAGGAAGAGGGGGCAGGTCGCAGGAGGAGGACAGTGTGTGCGCAGTGCAGGGAGCTGCTCAGCCTCTCCATACTGCCACCCGCTGTCAGACAGGTGCTGCGGGTGGCGTGCAAGAGGAAGTGACAGTGAGGGCTGAGGCAGCTTTAGCAGAGCAGGGAGGGAGACAGCGCCTTTTCAGCATGGCGCCCCCCTGCTTTGCAGGAGCTGCTGAGTGGGTAGCGCCGGCCCTGGAGACGGCTCTGGTTCTGCAATCCAAAGGCCTTTAGTTGAAAATGCGGGAGGATTGCCCACCTTCCCGGGTGGGACCCGATTTTCGGGAGCCTCCCGCCAATTCCGGGAGGGTAGGCAAGCCTGCCTTAGAAATATGGCTTAAATTGCCCCATGTGTATATGTAAATTTTTGTGGCAAACTGTAACTAAACTTTAATCCCAACTTATTCAAAGTTGCATGGTGATCAACAAGTTTGCAAATAAAGCAATTATCAAATGACTGCACATGCCTACCATTATATGCACTGCGCATATCCGAGGGAAAATAGGGACAGATAAGGTTTATGGATCGTACACACAGTGGGGCAGATGTATTAAGCCTTAACAAGAGATAAATGTTAAGGTGGCCACACACACACCGATCCCGGCGGTGCGATGCTATGCGATGGGGTGCTCGCTCCCGCGGCACCTCATCGCACAGTACAAAAAGTATGTGCTGCACATACTTTTTGTACTAGCTTTTTATCGCATAGCATCGCATCGCATGCACATCGCATGCACAAGGCATACGATGCGATGCTATGTGTGCTAGTTAAGCACAGAACGCACGCCGGGATCGATGCGTCTGTGGGCACCTTAAGGGTGATAAGGAGAGATAAACGTCCAGCCAATCAGCTCCTTACTGACTTTTTTCAAACACAGGCTGTAACATGGCAGTTAGCAGGTGATTGGCTGGACGTTTATCTCTCCTTATCACCCTTTGATTTATCTCTCTTTGGGCCTTATTCTAGTTCACTCTTTCTGACAAAATCCTTCTTAGATGGACAAAACCATGTGCACTGCAGGGGGGCAGATGTAAAATGTGCAGAGAGAACTCGATTTGGGTGAGTTATTTTGTTTCTGTGCAGGGAAAATACTGGCTGCTTTATTTTTATACTGCAATATAGATCTCACTTTGAAACAAAACCCCACCCAAATCTAACTCTCTCTGCACAAGTAACATCTGCCCCACCTGCAGTGCACATGGTTTTGTCCATCTAAGAAGGATTTTGTCAGAAAGAGTGAACTAGAATAAGGCCCTGTATTATGCTTAATACATCTGCCCCAATCTCTCACAATTTCACTGACAGGAAGACAGCGTTTGGGGGTGGCAACCAGCTGTTTTCTGGGAGTGTCTGAAAAAATTCAGGCATCACCAAGTGTTTTAAGGGACGGTCTGTAAAATCAACGCCAGCCTCGATCAGCCTGCATCTGTCCCAAAATTGTGGAAGGGTCAGAGTTACTCACATTTGCACAGACTGGAGAAATAACTTGATGGAATTGCAAATGGATTTGTGGGCGGATAGTGATTAACCATCCCTTCACAATTCACTCGCAAATTTACATGGGCAGGATTTCTTCCTGTCTGGGCAACGGCTATCTACTTGCAGTCATATGTAACTTTGCAGATCAGCATTACAAACTGAATCAGGCCCCAAATACCCCCCTATGAATGGAACAACCTACAGCAAGAGGTTATGGTATAAAGCATAGACTGACTCATCATAGACAGTCATATGGTCGACCAATAATAGTCGACAGTCAGAAGGTCGACCGGGTCAGAAGGTCGACAGGGTCAAAAGGTCGACAGGGTCTAAAGGTCGATAGGTAAAAGGTTGACGTGGTTAAAAGGTCGACATCAAAATGGTTGACATGGCCAAAAGGTCGACATGAGGTTTTAATGTTTTTCTGGTGTCTATGTCGACATGGACACTGTCTAAGTGTACCACGTCCCCTTGCATGGCTCGCTGCGTTCGCCATGCTTCGGGCTCGATGCCTCGCTGCGCTCGGCACACTATTTTATTCTCCCACCATGACATAGTGGATGGTAGGGCATGAAATACTGCCTGTAGGCACGTCAGCTGAAAATTGTGTAAAAAAATGCATGTCAACCTTTTTCATGTCAACCTTTTACGTGTCTACCTTTTGACCATCTCGACCTATTGCCTGTTGACATTTACACCCTGTCGACCTTTTCCACAGTGGCGTAACTATAGCACCGCAGCCCCCGCGGTCGCGGGGGGGGGGGGGGGGGGGCGCTGAACATATGGGGTGCCGGGGGGGCTGCGGTGCTATAGTAATCCCCCCGCCCCCCATCCCCCGCAGGCTTACCTGTCCACGCGTCCCGGCTCCCCTCCTGGCTTCAATCAATGCTAAGGAGACGGACTACGATAAAATGGCCGCCCCATAAAGCAGACAGTTCTCTAAAACTGTCTGTGGTATGGGGGCGGCCATTTTATCGTGGTCCGTCTGCATTGAATTAATTGAAGCAAGGAGGGGAGCCGGGACACGCGGACAGGTAAGCATGCGGCAATGGGGGGAGGGGGCACGGCACGGGCGGCCGGACGGACGGGCGGGGGGACGCCCCCCTATTAACGGCGGGGGGGGGCGCCCCAAACAAAGCTACGCGGCTGCTTTTCCATGTCGACCTTTAGACCCTGTCGACCTATTTTGTGTCGACCTTTAAACCCTGACGACCTTTTGACTGTCGACCTTTTCACCCTGTTGACCTTTTGACTGTCGACCATTAGTGGTTGACCATATGACTGTCAATCATGAGTCCGTCTATGATCAGTGCAGATACCCAGCAAGAGCACAAGGCCTACAACTATGTATATATTGGTTTCTGTTCATGATTTAATATTGAACCCCACCTAATGCCCGGTACACACCAGGACGATAATGCTCACGAGCTGACGGCGCCACCGACACGCTGCGAAAATGCCGCTGATGTGATAACGATCCGATCACGACCCCCACCCACTGCAATGGTCGGTTCTGAGATCCTATCTGCAGCAGGTAGGATCTCAGAAAAGACAGACCAACCCGCGGGGCCGCGCATCGGATCGGGATCGCATCAAAAGGACAGCGAAATGGCCCAAAACATGCCCGATTTACATACAATCGGTCGAGATTGTATCTAAATTGACTCATTTTGGGCCATATCGTCCTGGTGTGTACCCCACATATGGGTGAAATTTACTAAGACAGGAGTTCTATTTCACATGGATTGTTACTGTGTGCAGCTGCTGCTGTGTAATATTACCAGGCCAGCATGCTCCATTATAGTCACTGAATGCAGGGTGGGCTGTACCCTGCATGAAAGTCCGTGCCCCCTGCACTTACAGGTATTGTGCAGCTGTGCTAGGACCAGGCTCAGGCTGCAACTTCCAGCAGTATTGGTGTCAGTGCAGCCGCAGCTCAGCGCTGCTCAACAGTCCTGGCAGCTTCCAGTATGTGAGCAAGGAGCCGGGACTGGAGCACTGTACTGTGTAGATTGGCGCTCGGCGATTTCAACACAGGTTAACTCCTTGCGCTGTCCCTGCCTGCCAGTGTCACTTCCCCTGTAAAGAACTCCAAGCTCCATCTGCTGCGCTGCTCAGTTGCCAGTGCTTCCTAGCACAGGGAACTCCTTAGTGCGTTCATTATGAGGCGCTGCAGGACAGGCATCTGAAAAGCTGGACATTAGCAGCCCACAAAAAAAAAAAACATGGTCTATCAGGGGGGTTTCTGTGCAACCAGAAACCCCCCTGCGTGCGCCACTGCTATGCATACTGCACATCCTGCAATGATTATAGATGCTTAACTGTCCTATGGCCCGATGTATCAAGCTTTCATTTTTCAAACACAGACTGTAGCATGGCAGTAATAAGCTGATTGGCTGGCTGTTTATCACTCTCCATTTTATCAGTTTTTGAAGGTTGATACTACACAGCTGGCTCTATATGAGCAACTGGTGCAGCTATCCAGTGCTCATTGCTTTGTGTATGGCGCTTGCCCAGTGCCACACAGATTCATGGACAAAACAGAGAACATCGGGAGATTGTAAGCTTGCCAGCAGGCCCTCCTACCTTTTTGTCTGCAACTACCCAGTTTGTTTGCCACTGTTTCCAGTTGTTAAGCGCAACAGAATTTGCTGCGCTACTGTATATAAGAAA
The DNA here is from genome assembly GCF_055691185.1 of Crinia signifera. Classification (NCBI taxonomy): domain Eukaryota; kingdom Metazoa; phylum Chordata; class Amphibia; order Anura; family Myobatrachidae; genus Crinia; species Crinia signifera. The sequence goes on along the minus strand of NC_139221.1, from coordinate 258,172,742 downwards.
CTGCTACTATTACTACTACTAATAATACTAATAATAATAACACAGATATCAAACCCAGAGAAACAGTACAGCCAGAAAAAAATAGGATAACATCAAATAATTGTCTCACATTATTATGCTGAGCTGTAAGACGCATCTGGAAGAAATTAGATATAAAAGAAGTGTTGACTGAGCTTTAGGGTGAAAGGTGGAGTTGACTAATACCATATAGAAACTCTGGGGGTTATTCTGGTTGCCTTGCGAGTTCCCCAGACACCGGCCACTGAACCGGCCATCGGGAACCTGGCTGTCTGTATTTTGACAGTCGAGATCCCGACGTCAGGTAAATTCCTGTCGGGATCCCGACTGTCGGGACCCCGTCCGGCACCCATTTAAATATGTGGGGACAATTTTGTCACCCTGTCTTTCACTAACCAGGACCAGCGCAAAGATCTTGAGGCTGGTTTTGCTCAAGGGGGGAGATGACATTTTACTAAAAAAATCATACACTTCCATTACTAAAAATAGCCGAAAATCTTGCCCCTGGTCTACATGCACCATGATCCTCTCACTCCCATGTATCAGACACCTGCTGGCACACCGGGCCAGTATGGATCATTGCTCTAAGAGGGGGTTACTAATTACCAGGACATGATGGAGGGGCCAGGTCAGCTGTTAAACCCCTCTCCCGATCCCCTTCTTGTCAGCAGCAGCAGCAGCTTCATTCTCCAGCTAGCACATGCTGTGTGATGGCTGTGCTAGTGCAAGAGACTGCTGATGCTTAGCTCTGTTTGTTAGGGGTAGTGGGATGGGGTTCACACTGACCGCACCCTTTGGATTTGCACATGGCTGCGGGGCATGACGGCGCCCCAAAATATAATGTCTTAACATCTTTTTGCATAAGGCGGTGTGGCTACACTTCTGACGATTATGTCAGGCCTTGCAAAAATGACTGGGTTCACCCAGGGCCGGCTCTACCATTAGGCAGCTTTAGGCAGCTGCCTATGGTTCCAGAATCTGGGGGGGCGCCACCAAGTCTGCCTATCAAAAAATCATGGCTGTCTATGAGGAATATGTAACTTCTAAGACCTTGCCACGATACTTTTCCTTGAGACACACTTGCCTACTTCACTGCCGCCACCTCCTTGTACTCTGTAGTGGGTGTCAAAGGGAAGCCTCCAGGGAAAGCAGGGGACTTGTCCATCTTCCTGGGAAGGGCTGGGAGGACCAACTGATTTTTGGGAGCCTCATTGCCATTCTGAAATATTAGGCAATTATGCCTTAAGGGGTTGGAAAATGGGTACTGGTGGCGGTGTGTGTGTGTGTGGGGGGGGGGGGGGGGGGGCAGTTGGTTAAAGTTTTGCCTAGGGTGCTGAGAAGCCTTACACCGGCCCTGAGTCCACCACCACTCTTTATACCTCTTGCATGGGTAGAGGTGCAGTGGCAAAAAAACAGCCATGGCTAATAGGTTGAGAAACAAATCAATTTAGCAATTTAGCTCCACCTCCCACAGTTACATCTGTGGAAGCTCTTTTCTCCATGTGTCTGAAGCTGCTGTACCTGTAGTAACACTTGGATGTAAGATTTCCTGTGACTGGACAGTCCTCTCTCTGCATATTTAACTCGCAACCAGTGGCGGACCATAAGTGAGACTGCAGTACATTCCAAAATTCAAATAGGAGAACAAAACTATCTGGCACAGTCCGGGACTCACTGGTAGTTGGTGTGGCTCCCCTATTTGAGTTTTGCACTGCGCTGCAGCCACACATCTGGAGTCGCCCTCTTTCCTTACCTGTCTCCACTATCTCTCCACTATCTCTCCCTATGCCTCTCTCACTCTCTCTCCTTACTTGTCTCCACTATCTCTCCCTATGCCTCTCTCACCTTACCTGTCTCCACTTTCTCTCCCTATACCTCTTTCAGGCAGGGCCGGCGCGACCACTAGGCAATGTTAGGCATTTGCCTAGGGCGCCGGCCACTGGGGGGCGGTGGTTGGGAGCAGGGCAGGAGGGAGAGCTGGAGGTCTGGCTTAGCGGGCAGGAGGGAGGTCTCGCAGTTCAGTCCCAGCACAGTGTGACTGACATCCTCCTCCACCCGCACCGCGTACAGCTGCTCAGCCGGGCAGCGTCTGAGGGTTAACCAAGTGCTCAGCGCTGCCCGGCTGAGCGGCTGTACACGGTGCGGGTGGAGGAAGATGTCAGTCACACTGTGCTGGGACTGAACTGCGAGACCTCCCTCCTGCCCGCTAAGCTCTCCAGCTCTCCCTCCCGCCCGCTGAGCTAGACCGGGCGCCGAAGGGTGAGTAAAATACACTGGAAACACCACGGCGTCCGTATCTTTCCTCCCCCCCCCCTCCCCCCCAGGAGCAGCACGGCGGCTGTATTCCTCCCCACCCGTGGAGCGGGCGGGTGAGCGCCGGGGCGCCGCCGGGGCGCCCCCCCCCCCGCCTGGGGCGCTCCGGCGCCTTGCACCGGCACTGCTTTCAGGCCGTTTTATCTCACCTTTCTGTCTCACTTATCTCCCCTGCTTTCTCCCAATACCTCACCCTCCATCCCCCTCTCTATTTCCCCCCTCTATTTTCTGCCCATCTGACATTTTCTCTCTCTCCCTCTGTCTTGTCTCCTTTTGTCTCCTTTATCACATTCCCTCTTTTTCCATGAAGCCCCCTCTCAATCTTTCTCCCTCCTCTCTTTTTCATTCTCTCTTTCCTGACACTCTCTTTGTCTTTCACTCCCCTCATTCTTTCTTTTGCAACCCCCCCCCTTTCCCACCCCAAGGGGTATTCCATTGACAACGATGGAGAAGAGCCCTTTCAAGATGTTGCTATAGGGCCCACAACGTTCTAGTAACACCCGTGTGTCAATGTATTTGTCGGTGTATTTGTGTGTGTGTGAGTGTATCGGTAAAAACTGCCTGTGTGTGCGCACCACTGCATTGATCAGGCTGGCTACTTCTGATTTTGGCTGGGGGCACCAGCCAAAATCTTGCCTTGGGCATCAAATTGGTCAGGCTCTGCATACACTGATGTATGATGATGATGTATGAACACCAGGTCATTGTGCTTTTCTATACTGCTGTCTGTGCCATTATACAGTAATTACAGGTTCCTGACTTGGCATATTCCATGTGCCTGCTCCTGATCTGACATATTTCTGATAACACCTGTCTTTTCATGATACTGACCTTCAGCCTGCATTCTGTGCTGGAAACTGTATTCCTGTTGCCAACTGCCATAGATTCATGCCATGAGCTGCGGAATAGTGGGTCAGTCCAGGGTCTTTGGCCTGTGAGTGTTGCAGACTGGTTACCCATTTGACTCTGTACTGCAGGAGACCGTGTTACAGGCTAAAGAGATGAGGGACCCCAAAACCTATTAGGTATAAACCTAAACTCCCAAAATTTTACAACAAAATAAATCCTTGCAATAGACATAAGCACCGTACATATGAGGTGATGCTGGCCTCCATGCTGAGCGACATGCTCAGCACACATTGGGGGTTATTCTAGTCCATTCTTTCTGACAAAATCCTTCTTAGATGGACAAAACCATGTGCACTGCGGGTGGGGCAGATGTAACTTGTACAGAGAGAATTAGATTTGGGTGGGGTTTTTCTTCAAAGTGAGATCTATATTGAAGTGTAAAATCATGCAGTCAGTATTTTCCCTGCACAGAAACAAAATATCTCACCCAAATCTAATTCTCTCTGCACATGTTACATCTGCCCCCTGCAGTGCACATGGTTTTGTTAATCTAAGAAGGATTTTGTCAGAAAGAATGAACTAGAATAAACCCCATTGTGGCACACAAGTGATGCACCTTAGCAACCTGTGCTAAGCAGGGTTTTGTCTCGTCCAGGCATGTCCAAACTATGGCCCTCCAGCTGTTGTGAAACTACAAGTCTCATCATGCCTTGCCACAGTTGTGCTATTAGGGAATGCTAAAACTATGGCAAGGCATTCTGGGATGTGTAGTTTTACAACAGCTAGGGAGGGCCACAGTTTGGACATGCCTTGTCTAGTCTATTGTTTACAGGCAAAACCACGTGATCTAGCAGGATATACAATACAGGTTGAGTATCCCCTATCGAAATGCTCGAGACCATGGGCATTCCAGATAGGGGAATTTTTCGGTTTTTGGAATACATTTTTTTTGCCATACTTACCTGTCCCCTGATGGTGTCCGGTGGTCCCTCGGCGTCCACGCAGTCCCCAGGCGTCCACAGAAGGCCTACGGCATCTTCTCTGGGTCTCCAGCGGTCCCAGGAATGCATTGCGCGGGTGTGCGCGCGCACCGGTGACGACACCGGCGCGCGCGCACACTCGCGCAATGCATTCCTGGGACCGCTGGAGACCCTGGAGAAGATGCCGGAGGCCTGCTGTGGACGCCCTGGGACTTGGTAAGTATGAAAAGAGGGTTAGGGGGGTAAAAAAAATAAATTTTTCGAATGATTCCAAAAACCACGGTTTTTGGAATAATTCGGATAATGGATGCCCGGATACAGGATACTCAACCTGTACATGCATTGTCTATCTCTGCGGGCGATAGCAATGCGCAGTACTGCACATTACCGGAACCTGGGGCCATTCACACAAAGCGATCCGTGCTTAATTTCTAAGCGATTCAGTCAGATCGTTTAGAAATGGGATCAAATGACCCTATAGGGTACATGAAGATCTGCTAGTAGATCTGAAAATTACTTTGGCCCAACGTGGCTTTACCTGGGGCCAGTAGTGATCTGCGCTTGAAGCCACTAATGTCGTACTTGTTTCAAGAAGTGAAATGGATGAACTTAAATGAGTTGCACTTGTAAGTCATGGTTACGTTATTACTTCTCTGTGGGTTGACCCACTTGTTACACTGTTTACTTATAAAGTTACTGGGGAGCTTTTAGCAATGATCTGTGTTACTAATTAATCTGTGTCATCAGCTGTGGTGAACAATGAGGAAGTGAAATAACCGCTTCGCTGATCTATGCTTTGTGGTGAGAGTTGGTGCTTCTGATAGGCTGGCCACGTGCACAGTAGAGATGTTTACAATTAAATCATCTGTGAACAGTGTTCTTTGCAGATAGACCCCAATACCACAATTCTGTTTAATGTGTCGATGAGTTTCATTATTATGAACAGAGTACTACAAGTCTCACCTCACCTGTGCAGGCCACACGTCACTGCAAAATAAATTGCAAAGTATAATTTTTATTTTAGAATAAAGGGGTTAATAAATAATACTGACTTATTAATAATCCTTTAAAAAAATTCTGGGTCTGCTGCTGTGTAAGCCGGGAAAGGGTACTACAAGTCTCACCTCACCTATGCAGGCCACACGTCGGTGCACCTGTCCTGCTACTGAATCACAATTAGATAGGGTGTTACAGGTGTCTCCGGGAAGCCATTCTGCAGTGTTAATGGAAGCACTCTACCTTAAGCACAGATAACATGTACATGACTGTGCCACATTCACAGACACACTGTAATGCAGATGAAGAAATTCAAAATATTTTTCCGGGAGCCCACCGCTGCCGATCTCACCCTGCATCATACAACCAGACGCCATCGGAAGACAACCTAAAAAGTGACAGGAGATGCTTTTGGTGGCCCGCAAAATTGCTGGACACTTTTGCCATTCTGCCTGCCGAAGGCTGGAGCGGCAGCAAAAACTCCTCAACCTGCCCTGCCATCACCTCAAACAAGAGGTTATGATGTGCTGGAACTCCACCCTCTATATGCTGCAGAGGATGAAGGAGCAGCAAAAGGCCATTCAAGCCTACACAGCCACCAACAACATAGGCAAAGGAGCAGGGATGTACCTGACTCAAGTGCAAGTGCATATACTAAAGGGGATATAATAAGGAAGGGGGGGTCATGTTTGGCCAGTAGGTTCCGCTCCTTTGCAGCTCTGCAGTGCAGCTACTCTATTCATTGGCTTCTCTTTTCGACCCGTGTAAGAAACCCTTGGCCATTGACAATGTATTCGTGTATTGCTTCCGCTCGCCTAACTTGCTGGAAAACAATTTCTTTTGGAAGCTCCGAGCAGATCTCAGTGCGGCCCAAATCATCCGCTGCTCCTTGGCTATTTGTATTTAAATACCCATCACCCAATGATGTAAAATCAGCTAACATGGCATCCAACAGTGCTAGGCGCATAGCCAAGCGGTGTAAGACTTCCAGAACCAATTCTTTCAGCAAATGTGTAGACATTGGACGATCAAGCCATATATTGGGGTTATCCTTTATTAAAGTTTGCTTGTAAGTAAGGAATTCAACTTGTGAAGACGGCATGTTGAGATGTCAAGTCAAACATTCCTTACGATTAGGAAGGAAGCCCCCGGTTTCCATGAAGAACAGGTATACATCCTCTACCTGTGTATCAAAGACATTGCTAAGAACCACCCCATATTGGTGGGATGAGACATCCCCCAGCCAGCGACAGTCATGGACCACATTTAGAATGCTTTTGTCTTCAAGTGCCATTTGTAGCCCGTTTCTGAAAACTCCAGGCCCCAAGAGAAGGACATCAAAAAGATAAACGTATCTTTTCCTAGCCACCTGCAGCCCGCACAACTTTCCATGGGGACACAAGTTTAGACCCACTGCACCTAAGCTCAGGACTTTCTGGCTCTGTAGATGTCGAATTGCAGGACCAAGCATAGGCTGAAACTGGTCTGTCACAACATAGGCTGCATCTTCATCCTCAACTGCAGGATACTGTCATGCATCCCATGCGGTGCAGGTAGATCAGGCTCTCTCATTTCCCCAGCAGGTTTCCCAGCATCTTCAATGCTCTCTTGTGATAAGGTTTTATCTCTTTCATTAGCTGTATTTTCTGGCTCTTGACTTAAAGGACCAGACAATTCCTCTTGGTTTCACTTTCAGAATGGTATGCTCAAAGAGGATTTTTGTTCCAGTCACTTCTTTCCCAGTTGCTAAATCCTTAACTTTTCTTAAAGTGATTGTATGGCTCGCATAAATACTCATTGGCACGCCCTGAAAGCATCCATTGATGGTTGTAAATTTGATATTGGTACTCTTTACTTAGAAGGGAAATGTCTCAATTGACCCAATTTTCCTGTTCAATGCCTCAATTGACCCGATTTTTCCATAGGAAACAATGTTAAATGGGCCACAGAGGCCAAATAGGCACCCTGAAGTGTATAATGGCCACCTGAATTGTTAACGCCACCCCACGATCAACGTCAACCCGATGCGTGGCGAGCGCAGCGAGCCCGCGAGGGGCGGCGGTACGCGTCCTACGACCTTTTCATACCCCCACTATCCACGTCGGCGTGGAGTTGAGAATAGAAAGTGTGGCGAGCGCAGCGAGCCACCGAGCCCGAAGCGTGGCGAGCGTACGCGGACAGCTGTGAAGCCCGCGAGGGGACGCGGATACCTGTGAAGGTATCCGCGTCCCCTCGCGGGGCTCGCTGCGCTCGCCACGCTTCGGGCTCGGTGGCTCGCTGCGCTCGCCACACTTTCTATTCTCAACTCCACGCCGACGTGGATAGTGGGGGTATGAAAAGGTCGTAGGACGCGTACCGCCGCCCCTCGCGGGCTCGCTGCGCTCACCACGCTTCGGGTTGACGTTGATCGTGGGGTGGCGTTAACAATTCGGGTGGCCATTATTCACTTCAGGGTGCCTATTTGGCCTCTGTGGCCCATTTAACATTGTTTCCTATGGAAAAATCGGGTCAATTGAGGCATTGAACAGGAAAATCGGGTCAATTGAGACATTTAACATTGTTCCCTATGGGAAATCTCGGGCATCTCGTCTGTCGCATCGCACCTGATTTTTTAGTGCATTCAATGCCCGAGATGGCCGAGATGGGCGCCCTTCTAAGTAAAGAGTACCTTGATATTCTTCCCAATGACATTCGTTAGGAAGCTGGTATCAGTTACTAAGTCCATGCTAAACGTTTATTATGGGCACAGGACTGAGCACAGCACACACCACCGGCAGCAACTGCAAACAACTGCACCCTCCTAAAGACATTTTATCACAAATCCCCAAGGAGAGTCAAAGGGTGTTGGTGGTTGCGATGCCGAACCTTCCCATCACTGTGGTGGAGGATTACTTAAGTGACAGCATCCAAGTAGACATGTAAGACAGTCCTTATCTGTACTGGCAGGACAAAAAAGGCAGTTTGGAAGCCCCTGTACAAAGTCAAACTGGCTCTATTTTACCTGAGTTATCCCCCTCCAGTGTGTACTCTGAAAGAGTTTTTAGTGCAGTGGGTAACCTGATCAGTGAGCAGTGTAGCAGCTTGCTTCCGCAAAATGTGGAGACGATGATGTTCATCAAAATGAATTGGATGAGGATGAGGACAACATCTTGCCTCTATGGAGCCAATTTGTCAAACCAAAGCTACTGTGTAGCTATATGGGCGCTGTATGGGAGCTATATGGGAGCCAATTTGTACAGGGAGAGGAGTCTGGCTTCTTTTTTTGTGGGGCCCAAACAAACTTTCAGCTACAGTCGTGTGACAGACCATGTCGCTGAAATGATTGGTTTGTTAAAGTGTGCAAGTCCTATTTACACAACATAAGGGTGAGTGGGAGGGCCCAAGCACAATTCCATCTTGTACCTCTTTTTTTGACAGTCGTGTGACAGACCATGTCGCTGAAATGATTGGTTTGTTAAAGTGTGCAAGTCCTATTTACACAACATAAGGGTGAGTGGGAGGGCCCAAGCACAATTCCATCTTGTACCTCTTTTTTTGACATTATGTGCTTTGGATAACTATGCTAAGCCACTTGTGTGGCTTAGCATAGTTATCCAGCTACCTCGGTGCAAGCTTTTGCCCTAAAAAAACTATTTTGAGGTGTGAGGTGTTCAGAAAAGAATGGGAATGAGTGGAAATTAATGATATTGAGTTTAATAATAGCGTAGGAGCAAAAAAAAGTTTCGCCGTTTTTTAATGCTATTTAAAAAAAAAAAATCGGTACTTGTTTCCTAGCACGGCCACCACGATTTCTATCGTGGTGGTCGTGTCGGAAAAAATTGTGTCGGTCGCGTCGGGTGCATACCAAAACGCACACGACGCGACCGACGCGATGTACCCGATTTCTCCATAGGCTTCAATGTTAAAATAATTTAACATTGAAGCCTATGGAGAAATCGGGTCCATCGTGTCCATAGGCTTCAATGTTAAATTATTTTAACATTGAAGCCTATGGAGAAATCGGGTCCATCGTGTCCATAGGCTTCAATGTTAAATTATTTTAACATTGAAACTGAGTCCATTTAACATAGTAAAAAATGGTAAAAGGGCCAATATGGGCCATTTCTCATTGGGTATGGCCCCGTCATGTGTGTAAAAAATAATGGCCCCCCATTGTGGCCGCCACCCCCACGATTGACGCGAACCCGAAGCGTGGCGAGCGCAGCGAGCCCGCGAGGGGCGGCGATGCGCGTCCTCCGACCTTTTCATTACCCTACTATCCACGTCGGCGTGGAGTTGAGAATAGATTAGTGTGGCGAGCGCAGCGAGCCACCGAGCCCGAAGCGTGGCGAGCGGACGCTGATACCTTCACAGATCCCTGCGTCCCCTCGCGGGCTTCACAGGTATCAGCATGCGCTCGCCACGCTTCGGGCTCGGTGGCTCGCTGCGCTCGCCACACTAATCTATTCTCAACTCCACGCCGACGTGAATAGTAGGGGAATGAAAAGGTCGGAGGACGCGCACCGCCGCCGCTCGCCACGCTTCGGGTTCGTGTCAATCGTGGGGGTGGCGGCCACAATGGGGGGCCATTATTTTTTACACACATGACGGGGCCATACCCAATGAGAAATGGCCCTTATTCTGCCTTTTCCCATTTTTTCCTATGTTAAATGGACTCAGTTTCAATGTTAAAATAATTTAACATTGAAGCCTATGGACAAATCGGGTCCATCGCATAGGCTTCAATGTTAAATATTTTAACATTGAAGCCTATGGAGAAATCGGGGGCATCGGGTCAGGCGCGCATAGGCTTCAATGTTAAAATATTTTAACATTGAAGCCTATGGGGAAATCGTGGGCATCGCGTCGGTCGCGTCGTGTGCCTTCTTAAGGCACACGACCGACGCAATGTACCCGAGTACTGCTTTTTTCAAAGGAAATCACGGGCATCGCGGGCATCGTGTGCCTTAAAGTTAAGGCACACGATGCCCGCGATTGTGGCCGTGCTAGGAAACAAGTACCAAAAAATCAGAACCCAAAACACGAAACGCGAAAATGGTGGTGTTTTGGAACAGATCCAGATCCAAAACACTGCCCTAGATACAGACCCAAAACATGTTTCAGGGAACACGAAAAGTGCCCGGTGGGACCAATAGTACACACAATTACAACTAGTCGACATGTGTCAACTGTCATACTTGGATGCAAATACAAACATGATGTTGTGCTCACATTACACATATCTATCATGTATTTATACATACCAGTGTTGTGTTTGTGATCATGTGTTTTAAAATAAAATTTATGACTCATGTCATATTATACACGCACTTATAAGTTTGGCACATTGAAGATGCACAACCTTTGTGGGACACATATATTTACATTAACTTATGCAAGTGAAACTTTGTAACACATTAATCAGCCACTTAATAAAGGTTAATTGGTATTTTTAATTGTGTAGTCAATTCGTCAATTGGATCCAAAAAACACAATGACATGAAGCCAATTAGTTAATGGGTGGAGAATGGGTTGCAAGTGTATTCTTGGAATGGAGAATGAAATCACTTGCACAGCCTGTTCGTTCGCACGCACACTGGTTGAACTTGCATACACGTGCTGTGCGAGTGAGCACTTAAGTGTGCGTGCACATTGAGGCCACTCCCCATGGTCGGTTGTTACGAACGAATGCGTTTACATGTGTCATAGGCGTGCTTTCGCTGCCTGTGTGCGTGTGGGTTCCGTCCAGTTGGCTGTGTGCAAATGTGTGTGCATATGAATCAAGCAGAATAACCTCCAGGGTGCGAGCGGGCACAGCAAACTAGCCGAACAGTGTGAGCGGTGGATGTGGGGGCGGCGTCGACGGGCTGCGTCCATGGGAACACACTGCATTTCATGGGTGTTCCAATGAAAATGCTGGGCGTTCCCATGGAAATTAGGCAGTGACATGGCTGCCGGGGGTGGGCAGCTGACATCATCTGCCTGCCCTCTTCCCATACAGGGAGCACACAAAGCAAAGACACCAGGGGCGAAATGTAATAGGGTGCGTTTTTTTAGACTAAAAAAAAATCGCACCAAATCGCACCTTTAAAAATCGCGTTTTTTGCCGCGAATTCGCATATGTAATGAGATGCGAATTAGCGGCAAAAAATGCGATTTGCCGCGATTTCCAGTCATGAAAATGTGCGCATTTTCAGTCATGAAAATGTGCGCATTTTCATATATGCGATTTTGGGTAAAAAAATAAAATTAAAAAAAAAACGGCGTGGGGTCCCCCCTCCAGAGCATAACCAGCCCCGGGCTGAAAGAGCCGGTCCTGGTTTCATAAAATCACAGGAACAAACAAGTTGGGGTTCCGTGCATTTTATAAAACCAGCACCAGGCTCAAGGGCCGGTCCTGGTTCCCAAAATACGGGGGACAAAATGACTAGGGGTCCCCCGTATTTCAAGAACCAGCACCGGGCCCAACCAGCCAGCAGGGTAATGCCACAGCCGGGGGGAGACTTTTTATACAAGTCCCCCCGGCCAAAGCATTTAGCCCTCTGACCGGTCAGCATGGGCAGGGGTCCTGGGGGAGTGGGGACCCCCCCAAAGAAGGGGTCCCCCCCCTCCAGAACTTACCAGCCCATGCTGAAGCCCGGGGCTGTCCTCGATGCCCCTGGGCGGTGGGCATCGAGCTGATATTTGGTGTAAAAAAATAGATAAACTATTGTTTTTTACTGTGGCACTACAAGTGCCAGCAAGCCTCCCCAGCAAGCTGGGACTTGGAGAACCACAAGTCCCAGCCTGCTGGGCATTAAAGGGCCCGCTGGCACTTGTAGTTCCACAGTTAAAAAAATAGTGCACAAAACACACTGACACACATTTTAAATAAAACTTTAATACACACATTACACACATACTAATACTTACCTATCTTCTTCCCGTAGGTAGCCCTGGTCCTGATGTCCTCCGGTCCTGTGTCGGCGTTCCTCTTCATGTCGACGTCCTTCTTGAAGTCGACGTCCCTGTCGGCGATGGCGTCCGGTGTCCGGGTCCGACGAAATCCATGGAGGAAGCTGTGGAAGGAAACCATACTCACCTGTCCCAGCGCGACGTAGTCCAGGTAAGGGTCTTGGAAAAAAAACAAACCGACACCCGAATCCAAGCGGACACGACGGAGACGCACGTGTGTTTGTTTACATCGTGCGGCTCCGCCTCCCGAATGCCGCTATTGGCCGCCTTGCGGCCTAGCGGCTCCTGATTGGCCGCTAGGCCGCAAGGCGGCCAATAGCGGCATTCGGGAGGCGGAGCCGCACGATGTAAACACCGTGCGTCTCCGTCGTGTCCGCTTGGATTCGGGTGTCGGTTTGTTTTTTTTCCAAGACCCTTACCTGGACTACGTCGCGCTGGGACAGGTGAGTATGGTTTCCTTCCACAGCTTCCTCCATGGATTTCGTCGGACCCGGACACCGGACGCCATCGCCGACAGGGACGTCGACTTCAAGAAGGACGTCGACATGAAGAGGAACGCCGACACAGGACCGGAGGACATCAGGACCAGGGCTACCTACGGGAAGAAGATAGGTAAGTATTAGTATGTGTGTAATGTGTGTATTAAAGTTTTATTTAAAATGTGTGTCAGTGTGTTTTGTGCACTATTTTTTTAACTGTGGAACTACAAGTCCCAGCTTGCTGGGGAGGCTTGCTGGCACTTGTAGTGCCACAGTAAAAAACAATAGTTTATCTATTTTTTTACACCAAATATCAGCTCGATGCCCACCGCCCAGGGGCATCGAGGACAGCCCCGGGCTTCAGCATGGGCTGGTAAGTTCTGGAGGGGGGGGACCCCTTCTTTGGGGGGGTCCCCACTCCCCCAGGACCCCTGCCCATGCTGACCGGTCAGAGGGCTAAATGCTTTGGCCGGGGGGACTTGTATAAAAAGTCTCCCCCCGGCTGTGGCATTACCCTGCTGGCTGGTTGGGCCCGGTGCTGGTTCTTGAAATACGGGGGACCCCTAGTCATTTTGTCCCCCGTATTTTGGGAACCAGGACCGGCCCTTGAGCCTGGTGCTGGTTTTATAAAATGCACGGAACCCCAACTTGTTTGTTCCTGTGATTTTATGAAACCAGGACCGGCTCTTTCAGCCCGGGGCTGGTTATGCTCTGGAGGGGGGACCCCACGCCGTTTTTTTTTTTTACTTTAACTTTTAGCCTTTTTTTGGACAGAACCATGCACAGATCACACAGATTTGTGCATGGTTCTGTAAAAATCGCCAGCAAGAAGCTGGTCTATTTTTTTTGCGTTTTTTGGTAAGGTCCCATATGCGACTTTAGAACTCGCATCCTATTACATATGCGAGTTCTATAGTTTCCTATGGGAAAACATCTGGATGCGATTTTCAGTGTGACTAAAAATCGCATCTTTAAAATGTGCGATTTCGCGGTAAAAAGTGCGCTTTTTACCGCGATTTTTAACCTATTAAATGTGCGATTTTCGGAAAATGTGCGATTTCGGCCGTTTTTGACCAAAAATCGCACATGTCTAAAAAAACGCACCCTATTACATTTCGCCCCAGAGAATGTTTTTGTTTTGCATGCTCCTTCTAAATCATTCGGGGGGGGAGCTCGGCGAGGGGGGGGGGGGGGGGGGCAGATGGCTGTGCGAACGGCGGGCGGCATTTAATCCACACGCTACTCTGCAAAATTCGCAGCCTTGCATGTGGACCAGAATAAGGTCCCTGGTCTGTTGGATTTTCTGATACTCTGGATGCCGAATCTGTAACCTTCTGCTGAACATATCTTCAGGATAACTCAGACTCTATACTGTATATACAATATAAATGTGCGCTGCTCCTGGGGAGGGGCCACACCAAATGGAGGTGTGGTTGCATCATCTGGGGCATTTGGCTGCGCCTCCTTGGCTGACTGGGAATGGGTCATTGGGTCGACCCATATAAGGTCGACATGCATTGGGACAACCACAGAAGGTTGACATAGCTTAGGATGATACATGAAATAGGTTGACATGGCTAAGGTCGACAGGGTTGAAAGGTCGACACAAGCATTATGTCGATAATGGCTAGGTCGACAGTCAAAATGTCAACATGAGTTGTTCACAGTTTTATGTCCTGAATGACGACATAATGGACATGGACAGCGTCAAAGTGCACCACATCTCTTGGGTTTACTTACTTTTGTGTAATAGGGTGCGATACCCTGAGAGCGCCCACACACACACACACATGTGCGCACACTGTCTCAGGGCCTGGGAGAACAGATGTTTTTGCATTGCGCATGCAAATTTCTGCGAATGTGCATGCGCTTGGTGCGTGTATCCACGGCGACCAAACTGCACGCACCCATGCTTGCAAATGGAGGGATTGGGGGAGGGGGGCAGCAGGCTGGACCATTAGCATATGGGAATGTCCAACGTTTCATGGGTGTTCCCATGAAATAGTAATAAGCAGATGATGCGGGGGCGGGCAGCTGACATCACCGGATGTGAATTTGCATCAGAGCAAATCAACCAGAATAAACCCCTCGAAGTGTTGTTGTACAATAATTTACCCTTCAGTAATCATTCAGCTTCAGGTCTGTGAATGCTTATTTTTTACTTGGCAACAGCATAGTTCAAGGTATCCTGACGATGCTTGTGTGGGGGCCTGCGCCAGCCGGTGTACCGTCAGCAAGTAGACCCATATTAGGTTGATATGCATTGGGTCAACCACAGAAGGTCAACATAGCTTAGGTCGACACATGAAATAGGTCGACATGGCTAAGGTTGACAGGATTGGCAGGTGGACACAAGCATTAGTTCGACAATGGCTAGGTCGACATTCAAAAGGTCGACATGAGTTCTTCAAGTTTTTTCTGAGCCGATATGTGCCGACAGGAAATATTTCATGCCCCAGCATCCACTAGGAAGTGGAGGGAGAATAGAATAGTGAGCCAAGTGCAGCGAGGAGGGTTGTTTCTTTGAGATGGCAGATAACTACGTGTTCTTCCAACTTTGGATCTCTTCTATGGGTGACTAGAGTCTCAGAAAAGTTGGGAGAGAATAGATATGTCCATTACTACACACATACAGACTATCCTTCTTTTAACAAGCAACTCTTCCAGGTCTAAACTTTTTGCAATAAAATGCGTGTACAGTACATAAAGGTTTCTTAAACTGTGTCAAGAATCTCAGTTTCACCACCCTCAATGCAGATAGGAACTTCGGTTTTCCCCATAGAATGCACTCTCACCTCTATCAGCATATCTATGTTCCTCAAAAGGTTTATTTTGTGTTCAGTCTGCTGTTCCTTTGTGCAGAAAAGGTTAATCGTAACAGAAATGTATCCAAAATACAATATTTCATCCCAATAGCTTTTAAGAGGTATTAAAAAAAAGTCCAATAAAAAGGAACAATAAAGGTATTCCAGTGGAACCAACCCAGAAGCGGTCTTTCTCTTGCTCACTCAGAGTGAGATGAGAGAAGGTGATGGGACAGATAGCCTGGGTCATACACAAGGAGGTGAAACTGAGATTCAGGACACAGAAACCTTTATTTACACACATTTTATTGCAAAACGGTTAGTTCTGGGAGAGTTTCTCGTTAAAACAAGGGTAGTCTCTATGCGTATACTAATGGACAAATCTATTGTCTTCTCATTTTCTGAGACTGTATTCACCCCACAGAAGAAACACAGGTTTTTTTTCCAAAACTACCTAAATAACTAATGCCATGATAGTCATAATATCATGTACACCAGGGGTTCCCAAAGTTTTTGAATCACGGTCCCCCAAAGCATCAGAAATGGTTTTATGGCACCCTTCGGCTAAAGGTCTCTCATTGAGAAATTTAGAAACATATATTAGGTTAAATACATTGTGTTTATATCTCATCCTTAGGATCAGTTATGTGGTAATGGACAGGATTCCCTTCTGTTTGTCCACAATTTGACTATTATAATGGACATAGAAAATTTGAATTGGTCCTGGGCCAGAAACCCAGGGCACCCCTGAAAGTCCCTCAATGCACCCCAGGGTACCACCGCCCACAGTTTGGGAACCACTGATGTACACAGTCTTTCAGTGTACAGAGACGCCCACTGCCAGCCTCTTTGATCTGATGCTTGCGTACAGAGATGCAGCATTGGAGGAACATCAACGAAACTCTGAGCAAATCCGCTAGAGTTAGTAAAACTTTGTACGATAAAGCAGTTGTTGGCTGGGACAAGCACGGAAAGCAGGTGCGAGATGCGTACATTTTTGTAGTCAGCATTTACCTCCCAAAAATGTTTCTGATCATCGAAATCCTCCTTGTCGGCCTGATTCAGAGGAGGACGCTAGTGATACAGATGGCCAATGCTTTGTGACAGAGCTTGCACAAATATGCTCGGAATACTCCACTACAGGTTGAGTATCCCTTATCCGAAATGCTCGGGACCACGATGATGTTGTATATGTGCTCAGCGAATCAGATTTTTGCCGAGCACATATACAACATCAGAACAGAACTTAAACCCCACAGTGTATCAAATCATTTCTTTTAAAAACATAACAGCAATCCAAAAGGCCTTAAATGCCTTATAATACAAAAGGTAGAAAAAAACTGGAGAGGAGGAGACCTAATTAAAGAATACAAAAAAATCAGAAACAAAATCGATATTTGAACTGAAAACTCTGGAACCATCAGGTCTAAACATAGATTTAGAATTGAATGCATTGTTATAGACATGAACATATATATTTTATTTATCTATATCCCTTCGTTTTTTAAATATACTTCATATTTCCCAATACTGCTCAGATTTCCCAATCCCCCTTTTTTCTTTGAATTTTTTATATGTATAATGAGAGACTACTTCATTTTAAGAAACTAAAAAATCAAATAGACACTATGCACAGCATTGGACTTGGAAAAACGTGCTTGCCGCCTTTTTCCTCAAACCCGGAATTGATGTCAAATCGACCAACTTCCTTTTTAAAGTATAAAGTTTACATTTTAAAGCTAGATATCCTTGAAAAAGTGCCACTTAAGCACAAAACGCATTGGTGATCTACCCCTGCATCCACACTTCAAGCTGCCTCCCCTCCTGCTACACAACCCGGCACGGACCTAGTGGTGATGTCATCAAGCCGCAGCCTGCCGACACACACTGCCAGAGTGGCCAGAATAACGAACAAGGAGACAGCCAAGTCTGGCTGAGGAATACCGCTGCCTCAGGCTGATAGGGTAAGACAGGGAGAGCATACTTGAACAGGGACTCCATCCTCCAAAAGGCATTTAAACATTTAAGTTAACCCATTTTTATCCACAGGTGCTCACTCATTATATGTTCTATTTTATTTTTTTGCTCAGCATTTGTCCACATTTTAGCGCTCTTATTATTCATTTTTAAACTTTTACCATACTGTATATAGAGCTGCTTTGAAATAGCGCGGATTTCAACCATTATACCCATCTGTAGGAATAGGCCTTGCCAAATGGTTCAAGATATTAAACGCTGCCCATACCAATATTAGGTGTTAGAAAGCATGAGACAACAATGGGTGCCGGAAAGTTTCCCGACAGTCATTACCCTGACGTCGGGATCCCGACAGTCAAAACTACTCAGGGTCCCGACGGCAACCGGCTACTCTCCCTCGTGGGAGTCCCCGATCCCCATAGAGGGAGAATAGAATAGGTGGTGAGCATAGCAAACCCGCAGTGTGGCGAGCGCAGAGAGCCCGCAAGGGGCTTTGTTGCGCTTGCCCCACTGTCTGAGTCCGACCAGTCGGGATCCCGACGTCGGGCTAATGACTGTTGGGATTCTGACTGTCAGGACCATATACCACACCCACAACAATAAACTGTACTCTTATTATTATTTCATATTGGTAAAAGACCAGCACACAACTTTCTAGTGTTTAGTGTACTTTCTACTTTATTTCTGTCCATAACTGGTTAGTAATACTGCCAGTAGGTTCCTCAGCTACTATTTAGCATAAATAGCTGTAGGTTTGCATATGCTCTAAGAAAGGAAACCATAAGCAGTTGAACTGAAGTTGTCAGTAGAAGTGTAATGATCTTTCTGGGAAGAAGGTCAACAAATAAACACCAGCTGGCAACGGTTTCATGGTTGAGTGAGCAAGGCAACTTGCCGGAAGCTGTTCTTGGTACTGAACTATAGTTATAATAATAATCTTATTTATATAGAGCTCTTTCTCTGATGGTAATAGCCCAGAAAATTGGTCCTTTTATACACTGGATACTGTATGGAATACAGTATTGATATTTAACAGTACAGATGGTCTATATAGTATAGGCTCTTTCAAACATTTAAATAAAAAAAGTGCAGTGGCGGTTTTTACCTATGGGCTGCAGCCCCCCCCCAGGTAATATCCGCCACTGTCTCTGCCTAAAATTAAGCCAGATGCAGTCTGTGAGACTGCTCTGGCTTCAATGTGACTGACAGTGACTTCCTTTTCCTCAAGGTAGTCCCATTGGGTGCTGTTCCCTCCCTCCGGGATGCCTCTCTGTGCGTAAATGCGCGGCAGACCACAAAACTGGTTCTGCGCATGCGCTGGACCGGGCACCTGATTAAGCCTCCATGGAGGCCCCGTGTAGGGGACCGGCGGCCAGGAACGGAACATGCGGGGAGCGTGGCGGTGGCTGCCGTAGTGGCGGTTTGCTGCGGCAAAATGATAAGAGCCGCCACTGGATAAGTGGTCTGGAAATGGTTAAACATATAATAAATAAATACATAAATATAATGGAACATGTACTGCACTTTCTAAGCTCACAATCTCCTACTTCCTGGTAAAGCTCCTGTCTCTTCCTCCTAGCAGCTACTCTCCATTGTGATGTTTGAGGGCTCAGATCCATGTGGTAGAAGATGCTGCTACCATTGGTCATGTGTAGCAGCTCTGCTCTGTCCCTTACACTGCATGATGGCAGCTCTATTGATAATATTATATACCAGCTATTGTTGTCACAATTTAAGGCACTTGCCAAGAGAAGTGGGGTTTTCGGCCAACCAGAACCTCCCTTGCATTTGAGTATGACTCATGAACTTTGTCTGAACATAAAACAGCAAAAATACTTTTATTAATAAATAAAAGTGTGCAAGATTCACTACAAGTTGCATTATATGTGTAAGTAACATTACGCAGGGAGGGCATTTTATGTGTAAGCAGCACTACAGGGGGCATTATGTGTGAAAACAGCACTAGTTGGAATATTATGGTGCCACATACAGTGAATTAAGCATTACAGTGTGTGGCATACCATGTAACAGGCATTACTGTGTGTGTCATAATGTGTAACGGGCATCATGGTGTGTGGCATAATGTGTAACGGCCATCGCGGTGCGTGGCATAATGTGTAATGGGAATTACAGTGTGTGTGGCATAATGGGCATTATTCTGCTCGGAGCGGCCAAACGTGCGTACGTTCGCCATTACCGCACGCTAGCCGTACGCGGCCGTTAGGGTTAAGTCCACCCACAAATCAGCCGCTTACGTACGGGCAGAAATACCGTAGAAGGGGAGTGGCGTACAAATGAGCGTACGGCAACGTACGCGGACGGGCCAGCCCTTGCACTCCGACAACAGGCGTACAACTGAGCGTACGGCGCCGTGTACGGACGTCTTTCCTCCGTCTCCCCACCGACTTCTTGCGGAGATCTGAGCGTACGCCAGTTTGCACGGACGGGTCCCTATTGTTTTCAATGGAAAACTCAGCTTATGTCACCGCTCGTGAGAGTGAGCGTACGTCCGTGCACGCTGGCATACCCTTCACATATATGGACCTGCAAATCTTGCCTCTCAACTACTAATCTGACAATTGATTAATTAATCTATTTGTTATTCACTTATTGTTTTCTATTAACTCAATTGTCTACCTTAATAAAGACCTAATAAAACTACATTTGAACCCACATTACATGTATATTTGTTATGTTCTAATGTGGCATTTTAATCACTATCTATGTGTCCCCATATTGCTGTTACTTTTAAATCAAGTTATGTTGGTGTTTCTGTATATGTACTAAATTATGTACGTAATTACTTTGTCCAAAATGTGTAACATGTATACCTACCCTGATGTTATGTGTGATGTTTTAATCGAACAACATTAAACATTCATGCATTTTCACTATGTGTTATTTTACTCAAAAACACACACATTCACACATCAATCATTACCCCTCACCTCAAATTACAAGTATAACTTACAGTACACATCTGTATGTACCTACCCTTACACGCCCTCTAACATATTTATTATTAAAAACACAGGCAATTTCGAACTGTAATCAAACTTTTATTTGATACAAAAATAAAAAGGGGGGGGGATAAATAAAAAATTAAAGGCGGGCCTCCAGAAGGCCAAAAAGGAGCTGGAGGTACACAAGGGTCAGCATGATTTCCCGCATGAGGGCTGCCACCTCCTCCTGCTGCTGTTCAGTGTCTGTAATGAAGGGATAAAACAAAAAATTAATATATAACATACACAAATGTTTGTTGTATTTGTACATAATAAAAAGTTCAGAGTTATGTGTGAAGGCCACATACATTTAGAAACTACATTGAAGATGGGTCTGCTGTAAACACAGTACTAAAAAAAAATATGTTAACACACACATACTGTACATAGTAAATAACATTAATTCAATTACTCCTTCATCAATGAATGTATGCTGTATCCCAATTGGTACTTTGTTTTTGGGGGACTGTCCTCTAACCTCACAATTAGCCTGTGCTATTTAAGGGTTATGACATTGTTGTGGCTTAAGCACTCCTTACTATTTTAAATTTAGGACATTGCTGTACAAATTATAGGCCTACAGCTATGTTTGTAAAGCATGCATCCGCATGGCCTCACACACTATTACCAAAACAATCTCTACATTTAAGTTGCACCAGTGGCAGATTAAGCCTTTGGGGGGCCCGGGGTACTTTAGAGCGGGGGGCCCCCTTGCACTTGTCATTACTGGCCGCACACTGCATGGGCGAATATTATACTGTCAAAACATAGAGTAAAGGCAGAATAAACTTGGTCAATGGTTACCTGCAGGGGATATATATATATATATATATATATATATATATATATATATATATATATATATATAGACAGGGGGTTGGCGGCACTCGGAATAATAATAGACACCATATATATATATATATACACACACCACATGAAAAGCCTGTGTTTGTCCCTCTGCCCCTTACTCTGGAGGAGACCTCACAGTCCTAGTGCTGCCTCTGATTAAAAACCCTCCTATGACTAAGCTGCTGCTGCTGTTCTCCATGGACCTGAGAAGCATGTAATGAGCTTTACCAATCAGAGCTCAGCACAAACTTCTCAGCCTCTGTCCTCTGGTGCAAAGTGTCATGGGACTAAGTCAACTCCCAGAAATGCACTGCACACTTGTGCAATCAGTGTGCCTTGCCTCCCGATGCTCAGCACCATAAATCATTGTCACATTGGCAGATAGGTGAAGCTGCAGCACTACCCCACCCATGCCCAAAACATTTAGCTAAAAAAAAAAAACATAACTTAAACATTTTCTTTTTAAAAAAAAAATGACAACCACAGGGGGCCCCTAGCTAGAGGGGGTCCCAGGGGCACTGACCCCTTGCGCCTCCATTATAATCCGGCCCTGTGTTGCACATCATGCTGGGAACTGGAGTTACCCAACACCTGGAGCCACATAACTACCACACCACTAATGTCGGATATCTCATTGGATGTACTGTTATGTCAATTATTCAAGGGGTGAGGCATGGCCACACTCAAAAAAACCACCAAGGGGAGCCTTGTTCCTGGAGAAGGACAGGACACACCTCATGGTCGGCCTGCAGTGATATGTTGCAACTAATGTTGATGTTGGATACACATATGTGGTTGTTGTGATTGTTTATGTGTAGAAATGTGTAGGTCAACATTAGACACATTATTTGCTTACGGCTACTTGAGCCATCCTGGGCGCCGCTGGTTGGCTGTGCAGTGGTTGGGGGGGGCATGAGCAAGGAGGATGGTCCTGGAGTTTGGACCGAGGTAGTGGGTGTGACTGGGGAGTGGAGAGGTTTGGGGGTGGGTGGTGGAGAGGTGTAGGGGGGTAGGAAATGGGGTGGGGAGGGGGGGGTGTGGGGGTTGTGGAGGGGGTGGGGGTTGTGGAGGGGGTGGGGGTTGTGGAGGGGGTGGGGGTTGTGGAGGGGGAAGGGGATGGGGAAATGGTGTGGGTCCAAACTGCACCCATTGTCTCCAGTGTTGGGGAGGGGGTGTGGGTTGGGGAGGGGGTTGTGGAGGGGGTGGGGGTTGTGGAGGGGGTGGGGGTTGTGGAGGGGGTGGGGGTTGTGGAGGGGGTGGGGGTTGTGGAGGGGGAAGGGGATGGGGAAATGGTGTGGGTCCAAACTGCACCCATTGTCTCCAGTGTTGGGGAGGGGGTGTGGGTTGGGGAGGGGGTTGTGGAGGGGGTGGGGGTTGTGGAGGGGGTGGGGGTTGTGGAGGGGGTTGTGGAGGGGGTGGGGGTTGTGGAGGGGGAAGGGGATGGGGAAATGGTGTGGGTCCAAACTGCACCCATTGTCTCCAGTGTTGGGGAGGGGGTGTGGGTTGGGGAGGGGGTTGTGGAGGGGGTGGGGGTTGTGGAGGGGGTGGGGGTTGTGGAGGGGGTGGGGGTTGTGGAGGGGGAAGGGGATGGGGAAATGGTGTGGGTCCAAACTGCACCCAGTGTCTCCTCTTCTTCCTCCTCCTCTTCTTCCTCCTCCTCTTCTTCCTCCTCCTCCTCTTCCTCCTCCTCTTTCTTCTCCTCCTCCTCCTCCTCTTCCTCCTCCTCTTCTTCCTCCTCCTCCTCTTCCTCCTCCAGGGCTGCCTGGTCCCGGGCTGCCTGGTCCCGGGCTGCCTGGTCCCGGGCTTCCATACGTGCCCTTGCCCGTGCTGAAATGTTCATGTTGATGGCATAGAAATCGAAGATTGGGTTTCATAAAAAAGGGGGAAAGAAAAATTCACATTAGTCATGCTCATAACCTTCAAAATTATCATTGCTGTGATATTTCAGACATTTATCATGCAAACTATTTGATATCCTACACCCAAAAACTGATCAACTACTTAAACCCCCCCCTATACACCCCCTATACACCCATATACCCCCATATACCCCCCATATACCCCCCATATACACCCCCATACACCCATATACACCCATATACACCCCCATATACCCCCATATACACCCCATATACCCCCCATATACCCCCCCATATACACCCATATACCCCCCATATACCCCCCATATACCCCCCCATATACACCCCCATACACCCCCATACTCAGAAACATATTTATAAAAAGTACACAAAACATTGCTAAAAAACGCTGACATACTAGTAATCAAAACTTACATCGGGCAATATGGCGGCGAAGGCTGCTGAGAAGAACCGGCTGCCGCCGGCGCAGGTCTGACCAGCGCCGCTCAACCTGCCCCAGGCTTCTGCGGACGCCGGTCGTAGAGAAGATCAGGCGGCGGGCAGCAGTATACGCCCGCCGCTTGTCGGCATTACTAACATATGGGCCCCTGGGCCCCAGGTGACGGTCCATAACGTCGACCAGGGCCAACAGCTCAGGGGTGGAAAATGGCCTAGCTCTGTTGGAAGTCATATTGGCAATGGCGCAGTTATTAATTGCAGGTACATATATCACTTTTGGTGCTTGCTGATTGGTGTAAAAAATTGTTTGTTTGGTATTAACTTTATTAATCCCTCTTACAGTAACAAACTGGATGCGAATAGAAACTTACGCGGACCGTTCCGATATACACACACCACAACCAACAGCATAAATTCAATGAAGAGACAAGTACTGTATTTACAGTGTGCGGAAAATAATACACGCAACCCTCTACTTATAACTACGCTGCTTAAAGGGGGCACGATGCACCGATATGCATGGAGAGGAGTACTGTATATACAGTAGGCGGAAAATAATACACGCAACCCTCTACTTATAACTACGCTGCTTAAAGGGGGCACGATGCACCGATATGCATGGAGAGGAGTACTGTATATACAGTAGGCGGAAAATAATACACGCAACCCTCTACTTATAACTACGCTGCTTAAAGGGGGCACGATGCACCGATATGCATGGAGAGGAGTACTGTATATACAGTAGGTGGAAAATAATACACGCAACCCTCTACTTATAACTACGCTGCTTAAAGGGGGCACGATGCACCGATATGCATGGAGAGGAGTACTGTATATACAGTAGGCGGAAAATAATACACGCAACCCTCTACTTATAACTACGCTGCTTAAAGGGGGCACGATGCACCGATATGCATGGAGAGGAGTACTGTATATACAGTAGGCGGAAAATAATACACGCAACCCTGTAGTCATAACTACGCTGCTTAAAGGGCCACAATGCGACATGTTGCTGTATGACAATTTCATACACATTACATATGTAAGGAAAGCATTGTAACGTGATGTTTTGAAATGTGACTCACAAGGCATACACGAACTCCAACAGATACCAGCTGACAACACTCATCATTGGAATGACAGGTGCACACATTTCACGATGTAGCCCACAATGCTCCCCAACCTGTGTATGTGCATTTACAGGTGATTGCTCAGGTGCGTTGAGACCTGCGTAATTTAAGCGGGAATTATCGGCGGGAAATATCGGCGTAAATTTGCATCTACATTGCGGGAAAAAATATACGCCCCCTTGTTCATGGCGGGAGATTAACATATAAATATTTAGTCAGATGCAGCCCACAATTGCTGCAAACATGTCTGACTCAGACGATTCTGCAGCAGAGGACGCTCTGCAGAGAGCTACAGCACAATCCGTGCTTGATGCACTCAACAAGAGGGAACAGGAGCGGAGAAGGAGGGCCCAAGAGAGGAGTCGCCTGCAAGATCAAGCGGGCCCCTCAGTAACAGGCCCTGGTGAACCTCCACCAGCTCCACAAGGGCCAAGCAACCAGCCAGAACAAGAGGTTGCATCTCTCCAAACAGGTGTGACCCAGCAGGTGCATGGTGAGAGAACTGGGGCCACCAGAAAACGTGCTGCAACATCTAGGGTGATGACTGAGCAGGATACCACCACCAGAAAGAGAAACCCTGCATTTGTAGAGGCCGAAATGCGAATTCTAGTGCCCAGGGCACGCGAATGGATTGAATTGGCAACCAGGAAGCCGGGTGCCAGTGCAAGGAGAAACCTTTGGGACAAGATCACAGAGGAAGTGAACCAGGTGTCACCAGTGGTCAGAACTTGGGACGCGGTGAAGAAAAGGTTAGTGTGTTTGTCAGGGCAATTTTTCAGCAGTCTCCAGCAGGAACTGAGGCCCTTATTCTAGTTCACTCTTTCTGCCCAAATATTTCTTAGATGGACAAAACCATGTGCACTGCAGGTGAGGCAGGTGTTACTTGTGCAGAGATAATCAGATTTGGGTGGGGTTTTACACCTGCCTCACCTGCAGTGCACATGGTTTTGTCCATCAAAGAAATATTTGGCCACACATGGCAAAAAAACATAAGATCACCCACACTAGGAAATGTCACGTAGCTAGGGGTACCACATAGTCCCTTTAATTCCGGACACATATTAATTACACAGGTTCTGTGGCTGGCTGACTTCAAGACTCCACTTCACCTAATTTTAAACTGCCACAGAACCTGTGTAAGTAACATGTGTCCGGAATTAAAGGGACTAGGTGGTAACCCTACACGTAGCACAGTGGTGCACATATCTCATGGTGATATTTGTATTTTTAAACTTGTAGGTGGACTGACTTCAAAAGTGCACTGAAGAGGAAGATGACTGACCGGTATAACCACAGCATGTCCACCGGGAGCGGTCCTATGCCTGACCATTTGGAGTATACCCCCCTGGAGCTGGACTCCTGTGACGTGATCGATGTGGGGGAGATCAGGGGGATCTCCAATATGGACAGTGAGCTCCCGGCGGAGGTCTTTGCTGCTGCTTTTGATGGTAAGTCACAGTAATGCATTGTATTTATAAAGATATTTTTTATTGCGTATGTGATGGTGACATTGTTTTCAATTCTTATCCTAGCAGAAGCAGAAAGTCAGGATGTACCGGCAGCATCTTCCTCTGCAGAGCCACAGGTGGAGCAAGTGGTCCAGCCTCCACCAAGACGTCGCCCCCAGCCCCAGCCACAGGAGACATGGAGTGAGAGCCTGTTGGTGACGCTGGACAGGATCGAGCAGCAAGGGGTGGATGCTGCGATCCGTCAGCAGCAGGTGGCGGATTTTCTGGCGGAGTGGAAGGCCACAAACCAGCTGCAGGTTGAGGCCTTGAACCGCATTAATGAAACTCTGGCGGCTGGCATGCTAAGCATTGGCCAACACCTCAGCCGCCAGAATGAACTTCTTGCGGAGCAGCTGTCCACCGCCAGGTCCCTAAGGGACAATCCCCCATCTGCTGCCCCACCCCAAGCTGCTCCCCAACCTTCCACCTCGGCTGACCCTCCTGTGTCGACTAGGGGAAGACGCCGAAAGCCAGCTGAGCCAAAGGCCCCTGTCCCCAAGGCCCCATCTAAAAGGGGCAAAAAAGGGCCCAAATGAGACCTGGTTCACTTCCTCTGTGGTTGGAGCCCAAAGGTTTAAATTGCACTGGACATCCGCTTCCTGAGTTGCCCATCGATCCATTTGCGTGCCATGGGCATGAAAGTTCGTATTTTGACCTCTACAAATGCAGGATATTTTTTTTTGGTGGTGTGTATCTTGCTTAGTATTCACCCTGGTTGTTGCAGTACGTATTCTGGTGTCCCCATTTCTTTCACCATTGCATTTGCAGGGTAACACATGTTTGGAGATATGCAACCTCTTGTTCTGGCTGTTTTATTATTTGTGTGTCTATTTTATTTGTTTATTTGATTTCTCACATTAAAGTGTCAAGCTGTGATGCTGAACAGCAAATAAATTTATTTTACAAATTAAATCAAAATTGTGGTATGTGTAATTTCTTGTGTGAAACAAATACTAGATTTATGTGTAGTTACTGACCAGGGTATTTTTGAACATTTGTTGAAGTGTGGTCGAAGTTTCCCATGTGTAACCCTCTCCATGGCCATTCCCATGTTCCTATCCAACTTTTCCCTGCTAATTAGTTTGTGTCAGCACATGTGCAGAGCAACTTAATAGGTGAGAAAGCAGTTTGTGTGCAGGTGAGGTAGCTCCTACAGTAGTAGGTAAAAGCAGGTCCAGAACAATGCTTTCCTCATGGAGTGGGTGAGGCAGACAAACAAGGGTGAAAAGGTACATTTGTGTAGGAATGCATATGTGTCCTGCCTAAAAAAAGATGTGTGAATGGGCCAAACATGATAAATTAGCTTGTGAACAAACATGCATAACTTTTAAAATATATATGATTTGACAGTGTCATAAGCAGATGTAGGAATCCTTTGTTAGAGAGATGAGAGTGCAATAATGTGATTGGTGGCATCTTACATCCAGAGTGTAGTCAAATCCAAATCATAGCAGATGAGATAGTGGTACAGGTCATTATTTTGGGTACTATACAAAGATTGTGTGGAAAATAGTGGTCATGGGCTTCAAACATTGCTGAAACATCCTTTGTAGGTGTTAGATGTGGTTTATGTTATTGTATCCTAAATACAAAACCTATGTTAGTATTAGAGTGAACACGTTGACACATGTCGACTTGTGTAGATTGAGTGTGCTACTGCGTAAAGTCTATGAAAGCACGTAGTGAATGTGTCTGTTTAGCAAATACCTACCTTAGCGTATAAAAAGATTCTTACCTTAAATTAAACAAACCTTTAAATGTGGAGAAGTATAGAAACATAAGCTTCCAATGTGTTTGCGTGCTGTATGTGTGGCTTGCAGGCAGTGAAATCATGGTTTGGAGTTAATAGACTGCAGCATTGCTTATTACATTCAGGTGTATGTGTTTGAGTAGTAATCAGCGTTAATTAGCCAACTCAGGCGCACGCTGGCATGCGGTATCTGTAGGGGTGGTTTGAGCTGGCGGTTGGCGGCCGCCTGTTTGGTGTCCGAAATGAACGGTGCCTTAGTCGATCGTGCGGTAGTAGCACCGCTCATTTTTGGTGCACACCCCCGTGTACGCCCATATTTACGCCCATTTTCCCTCATTATTTCGGCCGCTCCCATCAACACGCCCCTATGCCGCCCCATTACCCGTACACTCGCGTACAGGTTTTTTCGCACGTTGAGACACCGTCCGTAAGCGTTGTGGAGTGTTCGCGCCGGCGCATTAGCGTATCTGCACATGCGCAGATCGTTAAAAACCCTGGGACGTACGCGTACGGCCCGGACGCTCCAACCAGAATAAGGCCCAATGTGTGAAAGGCTGGGGCTTCTGGTGACAAAACATACCCTTGCTCCGGGCACCATGTCATCTAGCTACTCGTCTGAATGTAACATGTGCAGAGAGTGTTAAGGTGCATACACACTGTACAACAGTGGTTCTCAACTTTGTTCCTCACGACCCCCCCAACATTGAGCGTTTTGCAGGTCACCTGGCAGGTGCACAGATGCACTCATTATTCACGGACACCTATTAAAAGCTCACACTTGGAGCTAATTATTTCACTTGTGATTCTGTCTGGAGACCTGGAAAATGTGCACTGTTGGGGGGTCCTGAGGACCGAGGTTGAGAACCACTGCTCTACGATTTTTTTACCAACATCGTTCATTTTGGCCCTTCTGAATGATATGGTTAAAATATCGTTCAGCGTGTATGCTACAAACAACTAACGACGAAACTTTATGCACGTATCCACTGGTCATTCATCAAGGTTGGTCGTGAACTGTGCAGGCAGCTCAATTTGGCTATCTTTCAAAAAAAGCATATAGACTGTAACTAGATTGCTCGTTGTTCTTCTTTCATCAAATCATTCAGCTTGCATGCACCACATCTTTTGTCCAGGTCACTGGGAAGTACAAGGGAAATTGGTCACCATTGTCTTTTAGTGCATACACCGTCCAGTGTGTATTTACCATTAGAGTTGGGTGAGACATTTGTTTCTGTGCAGGGTAAATACTGGCTGCTTTAGTTTTACACTGTAATTTAGATTTTGGTTTCAACACACAGCATCCAAATCTAACTCTTGCTGCACATTACATTTGCCCCACCTGCAGTACAACATGGTTTTGCTCTTTTTGAGAACAAATTTGCCCTGCGATCAAGTCTGAATTAGGCCCAGTGTATGTGCGCGTGTGTGCCGGGGCGGGTGGGGGTGTACACACCCACATGACAATGGTGCCACCCACATGACATAGGTCACACCACCTCTGTTTCTCACAGCAAGCCCTTGAACATTTTCAGCTCCAGGCCCATGTGGTCCTTAATCCGGCCCTGCATTGCATTGTATAACCCCCGTACATGCACATGTGCACTGCAGTCGAGTTCCTGAGGGGCCATACACAAGTGTTTAGCAGCATTACAAGGGGAGCTACATGTGTATTAGCCTAGGGAACCTAGAACCTTTAATCATAGCCTACCCTCCCGGAATGGCCAGGAGGCTCCTGAAAATTGGGTCCCCCTCCCAACTCCCCGGCAAGGTGGGCAGCCCTCCCGGATACCAAAAAAAGAAGTATATGTGGTTTAAACAGCGCTTTTGGATCTACCAATAATAAATAAAATCACTCCTTATTCTTAAATCAATTTAGACATTTATTCACATAAAAAAGCAAAAAGTCCTCTCTGCCGGACGGTAGACTATTTGCTTTTTTATAGGATCGATGGTCATAGGATCTATGGTAATTAGGTTGTCAACCTAATTACCATAGATCCTATGACCATCGATCCTATAAAAAAGCAAATAGTCTACCGTCCGGCAGAGAGGACTTTTTGCTTTTTTATGTGAATAAATGTCTAAATTGATTTAAGAATAAGGAGTGATTTTATTTATTATTGGTAGATCCAAAAGCGCTGTTTAAACCACATATACCAGATAGACCACTATTGGTCGACAGTCAAAAGTTGTCAGATGAAAAATGGTTGACACGGTAAAAGGTTGACACAAGCCATAGGTTGACATGAAAAGGCTTGACATGAGGTTTTCTTTTTCATGTCTACAGATGGGGCTGGCTTCATCCTTGCAGGGCTGGCATTTCTAACGCCAGCCTCGCCATCATGCCAGCCCCGCCAGGGGGCGCGCGCGCACGAGACTTTTGCGCGCCCCCTGGACAACGGAGCCTGTCTCCGGTCCCCACTGCCTCCCCCGCCGCCCAAAGCGCCCCCTCACAGAATTATTATCTTTTATGCTGCCTGTGCATTAGACTGCTTCCACACAATGGCCCTCATTCAGTAAGGATTGCATAGGATAAGCCATTTGCAGTGGCTTAGGATATGCGATCCTCAAGCAATGCAAATGCAGGAGGAGCTGCTACCACCCCTTACCTGCACTTGAGATTACATTAAGGGGGAAATTTACTAAAGGAAATTTGTAAAAAATAGGTGTATTTGTATCCAGAAATACACTTATTTTTGACATTTACTATCCCGAAAATATGGCAATTCGTATTCGTATTGATGTGCTATCAATACGAATACGAATTGTCGTATTTTCGGGATAGTAAATGTCAAAAATAAGTGTATTTCTGGATACAAATACACCTATTTTTTACAAATTTCCTTTAGTAAATTTCCCCCTAAACTGCAAAGCGATCGCAATTTAATAGGAACATTGCGACCATTAGTCACAGACTCACGGTGTCCCTCTGCAACTGCAAGCTTAACTCTAACCTTACTCAGGCTGCTTGCAGCCCGGCTTGCGATATGGTTGTGCCATATGGCATAGGCCAAGGACTGCCCCCATTTCAGTAAACACCAACCTCCCCAGTCCTTCCACATTAAGGCCCTTATTCTGAACTAGGCGGTACGGCCCGTGTGCGGCCGTACCGCCGATGTTTTCACTCTGGTCACTCTGCGCATGTGCAGGCGAAATCGCCGCACATAAATTTTATACGCCGCAAAGGGGGCGTATAGGGGCGTGAGGGGCTTAATAGCCTCATTTCCCTATGCATACGCCCCGCGTTTCATGGGCGTTCCCATGCAAACGCGGGGCGTATGCATGGTAATGAGGCTATGACGCCAGTGATGGGGGCGGAAAGCTGACATCGCCGGATGTCAGCTCTCCACCCCCATACAAGCTTTCACACGGACGATTGTCCGTGTGGTCTAAGCTTGCGTGAGCGGGGGGAGCGTGCGGCCCTGCCTTCGATGGTCGTCGACCATCGAATGCAGGGGGCAGCTCCCACCATGGTGGAGGCGTACGCCCCACCATTTTCATGCGGATCGCCAGCCGTCCGCGTACGGACGGCCGTGGCGATCCGTCTTGTAGGCGGGGATTGGTTTGTGCGGCCGGAGCAACGTATGCGGCTCCGGCCGCACAGATCAGAATAAGGGCCTAAATCCTCTGCCTGTCAATCAAGCAAGCAGAGGCAGTTGCACTATTTCAATATGAGCGTAGGACGGGTCCTGTGCATGGACAGTTTCCCGACCATCAGGAAACTGAGCTGGGGGTCGTATATGCAACCCCTGATAAACACCCTCAAAACGTACAGCATTTAGTAAACCCACACATTTAGCTAGATTGGATCTAACAACCTCCATCTATACTAAGCTCTGATATATTTAACTGACCACGCTTATGTAATAAAAAACAAAAAAGTTCAGCCACTCTATAGATGTGCAACAAGTAATAATAAACCAACGCCTCTGAAATAGATGACTCCCCTGAGCGTCTGACCAGCCTTCAGGCAAATCTGAACTGCAGCAGTTTAATAACAACTGTGTATGCAGCCCTGTAGTTACCAAATCAATGTACAAGTATGCATTGTAAAGATAAAACTCCTACATTATTCTCATTACTCAACACTGCCATCTTGTGCACAGACATACATTTTAATTTAAATCAGCACATCTCTGTTGTATGAGTTGACTTTATTTTTAATGGAATAAACATACCATCTCTGTCCTCAGGGGCGGAACTCAGGGGCAAACGCAGGATTTTCAGAAGGGGGTTTCCAGAGGGGTGGAGCAAAGCACGGAGATGGACACTTAGGTGACCCAGTATATGCCGGGTCAGTTAAAGTATTATAGATAGACCAAATGTATATAAATAATAATAATAAAAAAAATATATATATATAGAGAGAGAGAGAGAGAGAGAGAGAGAGAGAGAGAGAGAGAATCAAGAAAAAGGCTGGCACTCCGGGGTCTTTGGAAAACGTGCTGTATTAATGGCAAAAACGACCAACCTTTCGGGGGTGGTCCCCCTTTGTCAAGGTGCGTGGTGATAACAGTTATCTGTCTGTTATCACCACGCACCTTGACAAAGGGGGACCACCCCCGAAACGTTGGTCGTTTTTGCCATTAATACAGCATGTTTTCAAAAGACCCCGGAGTGCCAGCCTTTTTCTTGATTCTCCACACTGACTTGTGGAAAGGCACCAGGGCAGCTGAATCGCAGCTGTGAGTGCCGGGCCGCACCAACCTGTATATATATATATATATATATATATATATATATACATAACAGCAGTGTAGACCCCTGGGCATAGCAATGTAGTGGGGCCCCTACCTATCCTCCAGCGGTAGGGGTGGGGGGTGCTATGAGCGGAAGCTTTGATGTCACGCGGGTGGTAGGGGGTATTATATCAACCGATCAGCATGTAGGGCTCAGTAATTTACACTAATTACCCCTTTACTGCACAGATGGTGGGAGATGAGGTGGGAGAAGGGGGCATTGGGCTGAATGAAGGGGTCCCAATACATAACTTCCAGGGTGGTAGAGGATGTTTAATACACAGATGAGGGGTGTATAGTGTAGTGGGCTTATTATTCATAATTTTCTGGTGGGAGGACAGCTTGCTTGACTGCAGATATCTGCAGTTCCGGGAACTAGATTTCTTATCTTCTTAGAGAATCCTACCTACCAAATGGTACTGGGGACTAGGGGATCAGAGTTCAGGAGGCAGAGCAATCCGCCAACGAGTATATAAAACTACATACCAGGTGTGTGGAGCTGGAGCAGTAACCAGCTGCTTGAAGGCTGATATCTCTGGTTCTGGGCACAGTAGAGACCAGCTTCTTGTGTTCCTCAAAGGGGGAGAGTCCCACCTTTTGGAATATACCCTCAGAAAATCTCTAAGTCAGACAGAAACTGATATCTAACTGGGGAGAGC
Source organism: Crinia signifera (assembly GCF_055691185.1). Taxonomy (NCBI): domain Eukaryota; kingdom Metazoa; phylum Chordata; class Amphibia; order Anura; family Myobatrachidae; genus Crinia; species Crinia signifera. The sequence goes on along the minus strand of NC_139221.1, from coordinate 258,139,438 downwards.
AATTAACAGGCTTGGATGGGGACCATTGCTTTGAAGTCAGATATCTCCGGTTCCCCAGGGCCGATTTTTAAAATTCTTGTACCCATGGAAAGAGAGGACCCTCAGCTTTCAGACTAGTGCCCTCAGATTCCTGGGGGGGGGGGGGTGTTCTGGGTACTCAGAAACCCCCCTGAGTGCGCTAATGGTGCAGTGCAGTGCACCGGGGCCTAAGCAGTTAATGAGGACCGCTGTTGCTCGTATACATGCTGCTTTTTCTTTTTTTTTTTTCTTTTTATTTAAGTGTGGAGGCCGCAGGCCCCATCAGGGAGGTACTGCTTATCGCCAGCAGCTCCGTCTCTGCCCGGCAGCGGGAGCTCGTGATGTTCCCCCCCTCCATCCGGCCATCAGAGCTCAGTGACAGTTCCCCTCTGCCCGTGGCATAATGAGTAATGGACATTATGGTGTGCGGCATAATGTGTAATGGGCACTACAGTGTGGGGCATAATGTGTAATGGGCTTTTAAATTTGAAGTAAACAAAACAAAAAGACACTATGGAGGAAATTTACTAAGATGTGTATTCTACATCACATGTGATGTTGCTATGGGCAACCAATCAGATCCTGTTTACTAACTTCAAGAGGGTGCTAAATAAATAAGAAGTAGTTTCTGATTGGTTGCCAATAGCAACATCACATGCGAAGTAGAATATACAACTTAGTAAATTTCCCCCTATGTGTTTTTTTGTGTGTGTTTGGGAGGGTGCCCATACCTCCCAACATGTTTGATCTTCAAAACGGGACATTAGCATGGCAAAGCCCAAAAGGGGGCGTGGCATACGAAGGGTGTGGCCTATGAAAGGGCGTGACCTCACGTGATTGTGCATCCACAGGCCACGCACCCGTTTCCCACCCTTCTGCAATGCTGAATACACTATGCGTCTATTCCCTTCCGGCTGGGGGGACTCCCAAACCCCCCCACACACACACGCCCCGCCGTGGGACACTAGCGGCCCTGGGCGGGACCATGACAAAAATCTGGGAAGGTCCTTCGAAAAATGGGACAGATGGGAGGTATGTGTGCCCAAACCATATTTTTGCGCCTGGGCCCACAACTCGCTTGTTCCGCCTCTGTCTGTCCTGCAACTTGCCCGCTGCCTTCTCTGCAGTGGGAGTCACTTGCTGTAGATGGTTCATTATGACCACTAAAAAGGCATATAATAATAAATGGGTACTCTTTACTTATCACGGCGCCCATCGCGGGCATTGAATGCACTAAAAAATCGGGTGCGACGCGACCGACGCGATGCCCGCAATTTCCCATAGGGAACAATGTTAAATGTCTCAATTGACCCGATTTTCCTGTTCAATGCCTCAATTGACCCGATTTTTCCATAGGAAACAATGTTAAATGGCCCACAGAGGCCAAATAGACACCCTGAAGTGTGAAATGGCCCCCACAATTGTTAACACCACCCCACGATCAACGTGAACCCGAAGCGTGGCGAGCGCAGCGAGCCCGCGAGGGGCGGCGGTACGCGTCCTACGAGCTTTTCATACCCCCACTATCCACGTCGGCGTGGAGTTGAGAATAGAATAGTGTGGCGAGCGCAGCGAGCCCGAAGCGTGGCGAGCCCCGCGAGGGGACGCGGATACCTGTGAAGCCCGCGAAGGGACGTGTTTACCTGTGAAGGTATCCGTGTCCCCTCGCCACGCTTCGGGCTCGGTGGCTCGCTGCGCTCGCCTTACTATTCTATTCTCAACTCCACGCCGACGTGGATAGTGGGGGTATGAAAAGGTCGTAGGACGCGTACCGCTGCGCTCGCCGCACTTCGGGTTGACGTAGATCGTGGGGTGGCGTTAACAATTGTGGGGGCCATTTCACACTTCAGGGTGGCTATTTGGCCTCTGTGGGCCATTTAACATTGTTTCCTATGGAAAAATCGGGTCAATTGAGGCATTGAACATGAAAATCGGGTCAATTGAGACATTTAACATTGTTCCCTATGGGAAATCGCGGGCATCGCGTCGGTCGCGTCGCACCCGATTTTTAGTGCATTCAATGCCCGCGATTTTTTTACCTGCGATGCCCACGATCAAAATCGTGGGCGCCGTGCTAGGTAAAGAGTACCAATAAATGTTAGGAAAAGTATGGAAGTCCCTACCCACATAAGTTCCTATATCATCCCCACATACAAAGTATTAGTAGTACCTGAAAAGATGGCTGCATCCTTGTTTTTAAGATGAGAATCCCCTCTATCAAACTAGGGGACCGATTCAGACCTGTTGCACAGGTCTGAATTTGGCCCCTATGTCAATGGTGGGGGTCTACGCATGCGCATTGTCTCAAATGAGCATGGGCAGGGCCCAGCTGCAAGTGTCTTTGGCAAATTTTTCATTCGCTTAGGCAGGGGTGCGCCGGGGTGGACCTCCACCATATCATAGGCACGCCTGTCTGGGTGACATGATGTTGCCGCCTGCCCTGATTTCACGTGCATACAAGCAGCCGCAAATGACTGCTGGATCACTATAGAGTGCCAGCCAGAGGTACCTTTGATGCAGGGCCGGTTCTAGGGTGTTTGGCGCCCTCCTGCAAAAAAAAAAATTGCGCCCTCAAATACCTCTCGGCACGCACGCCAGAAAAAGTGCTTGCTCTCACAAGTAGCATGGCCACACTAGTACCCACATTTCATATTACACCACACAGTAGCTTAATCTCTTTCACACCACATAGCAGTCTACATTATTCACATTATTACCACACACAGTAGTACCCATTTTTCATATGACGCTACACAGTAATAACCTATGTACACAATGCCCACCATAGTAGTGACACTTTCTAGAAGTTAGAAGGCTCTGCAGTGCTGCTCATTTGATTGACAGCCTGGGGAGCAATGGGTAGGGGGCGGCCATCATGATATCAGGCATTGTGTCGGTGAGTGAGGGGAGCTGCTGGTGCCGCTGGTTGCCTGTCATAATATTTGACAGGCTGCGGCAGCCAGTAGCTAACTAACAAAGTCAATACAGTAGTAGCATATATTATAAATAAATACAAATTAAATCCGAGCGAGCACGTGGCACTGCACAGGCTGTACTAGGAGACTGGTGCAGGGGGGAAACAGCCAGGCACCGGCGTGAGTCACGTCACGTGACCGCATTTGTCTTTGCTGTTATACATAGAGGCAGAAGGCGGACTTTTTAGGAGTCGGAATCGGACATACATACATACACCCTGCCGCTATCATATATACATACACCCTGTCCCTGACGCTCTCATACATACATGCATACATACACACTGCCGCTCTCATACATATATACATACATACATGGTCCCTGCCGCTCTCATATATACATACACCCTGCCCCTCTCATAGATACATACACCCTGTCCCTGCCACTCTCATACATACACCCGGCCGCTCTCATACATACATACATACACCCTGCCGCTCTCATAGATACATACACCCTGTCCCTGCCACTCTCATACATACACCCTGCCGCTCTCATACATACATACATACACCCTGCCACTCTCATAGATACATACACCCTGTCCCTGCCACTCTCATACATACACCCTGCCGCTCTCATACATACATACATACACCCTGCCACTCTCATAGATACATACACCCTGTCCCTGCCACTCTCATACATACACCCTGCCGCTCTCATACATACATACATACACCCTGCCACTCTCATAGATACATACACCCTGTCCCTGCCACTCTCATACATACACCCTGCCGCTCTCATACATACATACATACACCCTGCCACTCTCATAGATACATACACCCTGTCCCTGCCACTCTCATACATACACCCTGCCGCTCTCATACATACATACATACACCCTGCCACTCTCATACATATATACATACACCCTGACACTCTCATAGATACATACACCCTGCCGCTCTCATACATATATACATACACCCTGCCACTCTCATAGATACATACACCCTGTCCCTGCCACTCTCATACATACACCCTGCCGCTCTCATACATTCATACATACACCCTGCCGCTCTCATAGATACATACACCCTGTCCCTGCCACTCTCATACATACACCCTGCCACTCTCATACATACATACATACACCCTGCCACTCTCATAGATACATACACCCTGTCCCTGCCACTCTCATACATACACCCTGCCGCTCTCATACATTCATACATACACCCTGCCGCTCTCATAGATACATACACCCTGTCCCTGCCACTCTCATACATACACCCTGCCGCTCTCATACATACATACATACACCCTGCCACTCTCATAGATACATACACCCTGTCCCTGCCACTCTCATACATACACCCTGCCGCTCTCATACATACATACACCCTGTCCCTGCCACTCTCATACATACACCCTGCCGCTCTCATACATACACCCTGCCACTCTCATAGATACATACACCCTGTCCCTGCCACTCTCATACATACACCCTGCCGCTCTCATACATACATACATACACCCTGCCACTCTCATACATATATACATACACCCTGCCACTCTCATAGATACATACACCCTGCCGCTCTCATACATATATACATACACCCTGCCACTCTCATAGATACATACACCCTGTCCCTGCCACTCTCATACATACACCCTGCCGCTCTCATACATTCATACATACACCCTGCCGCTATCATATATACATACACCCTGTCCCTGCCACTTTCATACATACATGCATACATACACACTGCCGCTCTCATACATACATACATACATACATGGTCCCTGCCGCTCTCATATATACATACACCCTGTCCCTGCCACTCTCATACATACATGCATGCATACATACACCCTGCCGCTCTCATACGTACATACATACACCCTGGCCCTGCCACTCATACCACCACTTTATACAGTACATACATACACTGCTGCTCACATACATACACTGATGGTCTCATATATACATACATGCACCTACCTCTCCACTCTCATCCATGTATATGCAATACACTGCCTCTCTTATTTCCATCCAATCATATATACCCCCCCCCCCCCCCCCAACAATACAACAGCCCCATACAAAATTACAAACACCAACTCCTCCCATTACAAACTTAGTGCAGGTCCATATGAATATAGTAATCCCCACCCCACTTACCAGAGGGGGTGACTTCAATCAGCCACTACTCCAGGGCGGGCCTCAGTTTGCTTCTTCTTCCGATGGGGCACTGGTACTGCTCCCAATCCTGCAAGCTCCCGGCTCCATAGTCCCGCTGGTTTGTTCGCCGGGTTGGTGGTCTTGCTGCGGGGGGCGGCAGTGGCAGAACCTCCGACCCTGCGTCCAGTTCCAGCCAAGCACACCCCCTCCCGCCCGCTGTTATCTCTCCAAGCCCTGCCTCCTCGAGTCCTCTCCAGGACCATGTATAAAATAAAATCCACATATAATCTAAACATATGAGTCGCCGACCCAGTTCCCCCTGCTGCAAGATGTGGCCCCGCCTCCTCCCGCCCGCTGTTCTCCGAGTCCCGGGGAACAGAGGGTGGGAGGAGGCGGGCCCACATACAGTAGCAGCCGGGCACCGATCGGGGACCGGACTCATGTTTTTATTTTAGACAATGTGGTCGTGTTGGTGTACCATGAAGAGGACTCGACGAGGAGGTGGGGCAGCGCCGCACGGAGAGAGCCTCTCAGGCGGGCGGGAGGAGGCTCTGGGAATGAATCTCGACTCGTTTCCGACTGCAGCCACCAGTGACAGTCGGAGGAGGCGGGGCCACACAGGGACTGGGCTGAGCCTGCCAGTGACGCCGCCTGCCGCTGAGCTAGTGTTCATTCTAGCACCCGCCATCTTTTAAAACCTATGCAGTTCCTGTTCCCTGCCTGGGGTGTCACTGTCTGCTGTGGTGATTCTAGCACAGGTCTGGTTTACATATCAGTGCTGCTATACAAACCACACTGTGCTAGAAGCACTACAGCAGACAGCGACACCCCAGGCAGGGAAGAGGAACTGCATGGGTTTTCAAAGCTGGCGGGTGCTAGAATGAACACTATGAGCGCTGTCAGCCTGAGGTGAGCTGTACATCTTTCGGCCTCACTACCGTCGGCCTCCCGGGAAAGTTCCCGGTCGATATAATGGCCAATCCGCCCCTGGCTGATGCGGCTATCAGGCAGACAGTGAAGGCGAGGGGCCGGGCTGGTAGCTTTAGCAGCAGAGCAGGGAGAGTGCGCCTTCTCACCATGGCGCCTCCCTGCTTTGCAGGAGCTGCTGAGCGGCCAGCGCCGGCCCTGCTTTGATGGTATGTAACAAGTGTGCTGCCAAGTGTGCCGTATAATTCCATTTTTATACATCGGAAGGTCAAAATCTTTCTGTCCAGTCCCCTCACTAGTCATTTCCCCTCCCCACATTGATAGATGCTGTGTGAAGTGGGTGGGACAGGGGGACAGTGTCCACTTACAGCAGTGGTCAGCAGGGGCGGATCCAGGATAAAATGACAGGGGGGTCACCATGATAAAAGAGGGTTTAGGTGGGGGAGGGGCAGTGTTAGTGGCGCCAGTGTACATGCTAAGAGAGCGGCAGAGAGAGGGTGGGAATGGGATTAAAAATAGGCCCTGACATTTAAAGTATGCAGGCCCACCATGGCGACAAAAGTGAAGGATGTAGTTGTGTGCGCGCCGAAGGCACGCTCCGGAAAAGGGAGTTTGGCCACTCAACAGGGGGCGTGTCCTTGAGTGTGGTGTACAACACCATATCTTCTACACATTATGCAACAAAATACTAGACCCCATTATACTTTCCCCTTACACATGATGCCAAATGGAATGAGCCAAAATTCACATAATGCCACACGGATTGAGCCAAAATTTACATAATAACACACGGATTGAGCCAAAATTCACATAATGCCAAATGGATTGAGCCAAAATTCACATAAAACCACATGGATTGTGTCAAAATTCACATAATGCCACATGGATTGAGCCAAATTCATAAAATACCATACGGATTGAGCCAAAATTCCCATAGTGCCACATGGATTGAGCCAAAATTCCCATTATGCCCTCGGATTGAGCCAAAATTTACATAATGCCACACGGATTGAGACAAAATTCACATAATGCCACACGGATTGAGCCAGAATTCACATAATGTCACACAGATTCGGTGGACATTTCCACCAAAGGCGTGCATTAAACATTTACACCAGGCATGTCCAACGTTGGCCCTCCAGATGTTGTGAAACTACACATCCCAGCATGCTTTGCCACAGTTTTGCTATTAGAGAATGCTAAAACTATTGCAAAGCATGCTGGGATGTGTAGTTTCACAACATCTGGAGGGCCAACGTTGGACATGCCTGATTTACACCATAATGTCCATTACACGTTAAGTTACACGCCATTATGTCCATTATGTATTATGCCAAACACCATAATGCCTATTAAAAATTATGCTACATAAGTGCTGCTTATCTACATGCTCATTGCCAAGGGTTCCATACTCATTGCCAGAGGTTCCATGCTCGTTGCCATGTGGGATTACATGCTTAATGCCAAGGGGAATACATGCTCGTAGTAAATAGGGGACAGCCGCCGCCAGGCAGAAGTGATAGCCACTGACTGGCTGTATTCAGAGCACTGCAGGTCCCAGCTATTTGAAATAATACCCCTTTCACACCAGAAAATGCATCCTAGTCCCTGCATTTAACCGGCTATATATTTGGAACCAACTGACCCATTTACATGAGACAAGTATCATATTGAAGAACTTTTGTGTGGGCTTCGAATGATTTTGGTCCAACGAGCCCTGAGGACCAGGGCTCGTTGGAAAGCCCTGGTCCTCAGCTACAAAAGGAAATGACAGGGGGGGCACGTGCGCGGGTGCCCCCCCCCCCCCCCGAATCCGCCACTGGTGGTCAGGGAACTCTGTCCTCATTACCCCACACGGTGCATGTTTTGCTGGTAACCCAGCAGGTGCACAGGTGTACTAATTACTTACAGACACATTTTATAAGGTCCGCAGGTGGAGTTAATTATTTCACTTGTGATTCTGTGAGGTGACCTGCAAAACATGCACCGCGTGGGGTAATGAGGACCGAGTTCCCTGACCACTGAATAAGGAACGTCCTGCTGCACTGTTTTGGGTGTGTTGGATGGGCGCGTTCCTTTGTGGGGAATGAGAGTATCAGTACACACAGCGATTCAGGCTCATTCAAAGTCATATAGCGTAAGCTGCTGCTGTAGAGAGAGTGAGCTGTGCACATTGTGCGAGGCGCGCGCGTGAGAAACGCCACCGCTGCAGCTGACATTTTTTGGCCCACTCGGGCCCCTGTAGCTGAACACCAGCCGCACGCCTGCGCAGTGCTGCGTCCCTGGCAGTGTCATGGAGAGCTGCATTAGGTTGAGCCCTGCGCTCAGGTGTACGGGCCGGGCGCTCAGCACCTCAGTGACGGGTAGGCGGCAGCGGGCACTGGCGGCGGAGGAGGCGGCGGCTGCAGGTGAGGGCTATGGCCGTGTGTGAGGGGCTGTGCTGTGGGCTGAGGCCGGAACGCCTCCTGCTGCTGGGAGTTTGGAGGTCAATGGCTGCTGTATGACCCACGTGTGGCTCCAGTCCCTGTACCCCAATCAGATCAATAACTGCCTGTAATGTCATCTGCTTTGCTACGAGGCGTGCGCTGGCTGGCACTAGTAGTTCCACAGGGGATTACTCATTTCTTGTCAATGGCCTTTGACACAATGGACAAAACAGGTTAAAAACCCGGTGAAATAAAGCAATGTATGTCACACAGTATGTTAATGTATGTCTGAAGGGTTGGTACTTCCTGATCTTTGCGGCCACCGCTTACGCCAGTTACGTTAGCCGCTACGTGAATCGCAATTGTCCCCTCGCGGGCTTGCTTCGCTTGCCACGCTTTGGACACAGTGGCACGCTCTGTTTTGCTCGCCACAAAATTACTGAAGGTAATAGATGGTGGTGTGGACACAGGAGGGTGGAGTGAACCCCGAAAATAAACCTTGCTCCTCAACGTATGCTACTTAAATTCAGTAGTGTAAGCGGTGGCCTCAAAGATGAGGAAGTACCTAAGGTACTTTCAAAGACTGTATGTACCAGTGTGTGTGTGTGTGTGTGTGTATATGTATATAAATAACGTGTTCGGTATATCGACGCGAGCATGCCAGCTGCCTTCAGAAGACTGGCGCTGCAACTTAGCAAAGATCAGGATGATGATTACGCTGGAATACAGACAGCTAGCATTACAATTGGTAAGTTTGGGTTAGGCTGGGAATGGGGGGGGGTTAGGTTTAGGCACTAGTGGGCTGTGAGTTTGACTACATCGTCAAAATCGCAGAGAGCTGTCACTGGTGATTCTTATCCCCACTGAGCATTGGTACTGTACTCACACCTGTACAGGGATCGCATGCTGAAGGATGATGGTGTCATTTTCGTTCCGTATAATGAGAGAGAAAATGGCAAACAATTTCCTTGGGCGGACAGTGACATGTGTAAAACCCATTCTTACCAAACACCTAGGACCTAATAAGAAGCTACCTGCCAAATGTCAAGATATTAGGCCTTGCGCATTAAGAGATTTTGTGATGAGTCAATCCATTGGCGTACCTACATGCGCATCCACATGACTATCGATTTATAAATACCCTTTTAGCAGTAACCTGGACTCATGAGAAGCCTTCAGCTTTCGGGCCGTAGAATGAGAGATAGAATGGCCAATTGATGATTTGCTTCTTTTTTGCAATTTCCATGGATGGACTGTGACAATTGTAAAACCGGTTCTTAGCAAACACCTAGGACCTTATATTATACACACTCTCTATGTCTGTATCTGGATTGTGCGGAGTAATCTATCTAGGGTCCATGCAGCTGAGGATACGTGTGTGACCTGCTACTTACTTATACTGTATGTGATTAGGGACCCATACGCAAATACCAAAATAAAGTAATCCAGGTTATAATGCAAGTTTAAACATATGTCAAGAAAGAAACTAATCATATTTAATCTACGGTAAGTTTTTAATAATTACCTATAGTAATGCAGAATGATGTATTTGGTAGATGTAATAATCAATACGGAGTCCTGCACCCAAAACTGAAAACAGAGAATTGTACTCTTTCAATGTACAAAAGCCTTTGGTACCTAACTTTAGCATGTATGCTCCTGATTATGTGCTAAGTAATGGTATCTGTAAAAGGGGACACGCAGCGATTTTAGCCCATTCCATGGGTCTTCAAACTGTGGCCCTCCAGATGTTGTGAAACTACATGTTCCAACATGCATTGCCACATTTTTTCCTATAAGTGCATGTCAAAACTGTCAGGGCATGCTGGGACATGTAGTTCCACAACATCTGGAGGGCCACAGTTTGAAGACCCATGTAATCTAAGCAATCCGACTAGATTGCACAGATCGCGCCATTTGTATGATCACGGTTCCACGCTTCACCGTAACCTGACTAGATCTTCAGTACATGTAGTCAAATCAACAATGTTTTAATCTGAGAACACTGGTTAGCACAGATCGCCCATACACACTTCACTACATATGCATAGCGATTTAGCAAGTCCTGTGTGCTGAGCGATCTGACTAGACTAGATCACTCCGCACACCAGCCTCATACACATCGCCACGTGTGTATGAGCCTTTAGAGAGAAGCATTTAATTTACTCTACTCTAATGGGATGAGCTGAGGAAGGCGTTCAGGGTTTTTACAATCAAATGTGCTTCAGGTCTGTATGCACTGTTCGATACAAAGCACCACTGAAGTCTTTAATGATATCGGCAGTACCGTGAAAACATATGACCCGGAGGTAAACCCTGAGCAATATCATTAATCATATCGTTCAGAGCTGTCTCATGGACCCTCGACGAACATGCAGTCACTGACATTAATGTCAGATTGGACTGCACAATCAGGCATATTGTTAGCGATTTTATTGCTCTGCAGGAGTACGCATTGTTAATAATATACTGGGTACACACTGAATGATAAGCCCAATGTTATCGTTAACAATATCATTATCATGCATATCGTTCATTAAAACCGTATATTGTGTACCCAGCTAACAGTCAAGCTTGTTTTTAAGGGGATTTTCAGGCAATTAAAGGTGTCGGGGCATGCTGATACTTGTGATTCTCCAAGTACTGACAGGGCTGCCTGGCTGGGACCTGTAGTCCAAATGTAAGGGACAAACTTTTTCTATTTTATTGGGAATGAGTATGATTTTTAATCAAGGGGACCTTGCCAAGTGTGTCCACCTGCTGTGGCATTACACCTCGGCTGGTCGAGGCTAGTGCTGGTTGCTGGAAATATGGGGGACATCTGCATATTTTGACACTGTATTTCCAGGAATGACCCATGAGCCCAGACCTGATCATTTTTTAATTCGATTTAAATCTGAACTTTAGTTGATTTTACCCGAAGATGTTTAACTGTGAACAAAGAGTTACATGCCCTACACACTCGCCGTTTCCACCTGGTTCTTTTCAGCAAGGTGGAAACGGCAAGTGCGGCCATCAAAATGGCGGGGCTTGCCACAAAATGCAGCATGCTCGCTGCATTTGTGGCGAACCTCGTCATTCTGCCAGAGGACGGCTAGGATTTCCCCAGAACATTGAATACAGCGAGAGGGTTAGACGGCGGGATGGCTTGTTTTCCACGATCCTCGCCGAAAACAAGCCATCCTCGCCGCACAAACCTACTCGCCGGTGGCATTGAATACTGCCCTAACACGATTTGTGACATTTCCTACAGACCCAATAACAGCAGGATGATTGGGAAATTGCTTTGCTTTTTCTTAGTAGAAAGTGCTGCACTCTACCTATCTCACCATATTCATACAGAACCAGTCATCCGTATATACTCAGTGCGCAGGTGCACCCCTGCATTCTTTGCTATGTCTTTTATAAAGTAATCATTTATGTTTTTTTCATTTTATCCCCCTATTAATGATTTTTATGAAACACTACATATTAGAACTGTCTCCGTAGTCTGATACAAGTTGAATGATTAAATGTCTCTTTCCAGCATTCACAGATCAAGAGCAAACCGCACGAAAAAACTTTGAAGATGTCCAAAAAGGGCGTCAGATTCAGGCCAGACATTCAGTGTTAATAGGCTGTCCACCTAAAATGAGTGAAAGTAAATTTTTGCGATTTTTATCACACCATGGAAAAGTAGCCAATCACTTTTTTTTCAGCAGCAATGTAAGTATGGCCGCGATATTTATCATGCAGAGTTGAGTTATTCTTCATATGGTCATATAATAGTGTCCATTTTGGGCTAAAGAAATAGCCATGGACAAGACATGGGGGATTACTGTCTAGGCACCTATGTGAGCTGTACACAAGCGCATACCCACTGTTGCATCAGTGCATCTGAATATGCTTTTACTATGTAGTGGGGTCAAATATTGTATTTGTATGAAAGCCATACTGTAAACATGGATAAAGGCCCATACACACTGGGCGACTTTGAGCTGAAAGTCACTCAAAACACCCAGTTTGAGCAGCTTTCAGCGCAAAGCCGACCAGTGTGTATGCCCCGGCGATGAGCAGTGAGCTCTGCTGCGCGCTCCCGCATCATCGCCGGGAAAGCCGTTCATCTGCTGGTTATACCAGCAGAAGAGCGGCTTTCAGCACGGCTTTGCATAGCTCTGCGCTATGCAGAGCCATCCCCCCCCCCCTCCGTCGGCGCCGGGCAGGGGGAAAGCCGCTCAGTGTGTATGCACTGAGCAGCTTTCCCCGCAGCGATGATTGGCATTATCACTGTCCATACACGCTGGGCGTAGTCGCCCAGTGTGTGTGGACCTTTACAGTTTTTGTCACTGCGTTGCTGACTTCTAGCTGGATAGACATCAAAATCTAAGCTTAGACAGAGTGGGACTGATGAAAAGTGTAACATACTGTAAAAAAAATTGCGCATTTCTGTCCATACATTGAGTTCAATGTATTCTTTGGTTTGTATGTGTTTGCTAATGGGAGATCATACCATTACTGAATTTTGCCCAAGTTTAAAAATGATTACACCTATTCAATTACAGGCAGGTACAAGTGTCAAAATTATACAAAACAATTTACTGCTGCTAATAGGTTTGCCGGGGGCTATCCAATTATCCCCCGATAACCGATTAATTGGATAGCCCCAGGTATAATACGTTAAAAGCCAAACCTAGGCGCCACGATAACACATGGGAAAGGGAGCGTATCCGTGATCCAATGTAACCGCACCGTAAAAGATAATCTTTCTGCCGAAAAAAGTTCTCTAATTGGATAGCCCAATAGCGACCATCAGACTAAAATCGCGGTAATAGCTTGTTTTTTAGGCAGCGTAAAATTATTGCATCTTATAGAATACTTTCCTGTGTGTGTATACAGGGAATGTAAAGTACATAGGGGGTATTCAATCTGTGCCACTATTTCTGTCTGCGAAAATATCGGCACTTGACTATTCAGTGCTGCCATTGCTGACAGGCAGTATTTCATGCCCTACTATCCACTAGGGCATGGTGGGAGAATAAAATAGTGTGCCCGACACATAGCGAGCGATTCGAGGGGATGTGGTGCACTTGAAACTGTGTCCATGTCGACTGTTGACATTCAGGCCAAAAAAACAGTGAAAAACCCCATGTCGACCTTTTGACTGTCGAAAGACATTGTCGAACTAATGACCTTTCGAACTCTAACCATGTTGACCTTAGACCCATGTCGACCTTTTCCCATGTCAACCTAATGGTGTTGACCTAATGACTGTCGACCATCATGTTGTAGACCAAATGACCCCAACCCGCAGGAAACACTAATGTGACTGTGTGAGCATATCTGTATGACCTTGCAAACAGGTACCAAACTAAATAAAATAATTAATTTAATTTTTAAATGTGCTAATTTTTTGAATTGAACAGAACTAATATGTAAAGGTCCATACACACTGGGCAAGAGCTATGCAAAGCCGTCCTCCAAGCCGCTCATCTGTGGCCATACACACTGGGCAGCTTTCAGCTGAAAGCAGCTCAAACATGCTGTTTTGAGCAACTTTCAGCTCAGTCACCCAGTGTGTATGGCCCTTTAGAATCAAACCACACAATATCACAAATAATAATAACAAACAATAGTTTTAATTTACCAAATTTTACATAGGTTTAGTTTACAAACATGTGAATTCACTTTCATATATAAAAGTTCATAATAAGCATACTTAGAGAAGGTGGATATTCCCAATTTTATATATCAGTCTTAGTGGATATGTATCAAATAAAATAAGTGTAGCTGTCCCTTACTTGTGTTAAGTAGACCCAGTAAATAGATGTAGTTATCCCAGGTTAGAGGAACACATCAAGGGTTCCCCTGTCTCTGCTGAGAGAGAGAGAGATACTGTCCGGAATGTGTGTCCGCTAAATGACCTCTACTTTGGATGTCCAGGAGGGAGGGCGGTGATTTGGTCCTGCTGCCCTTTGTTTCCAGGCTTGATACTGCTCATGGGCAGCTGTAATGCCTTGTACTGGATTACAGTTGGATAGTTTTTGGTGGGAATTTCAAACATGCAAGGTACAGATGGAGTTGTGGTTATCTAGCTGGCCCACAAGAACGATACATTTCTGTGAGACTCGGCCGCACGAGCGGTTTATACATCCATTGCCAATAATGGGGTGCCGAGCGTCCCATTCTCGGTGAGCTTCGGTGAACAGCGAGACGGGATGCAGGTGGCCTGGATAAGCATAGCTCCATCTTTACATCGGACTAGTTTTGCTCCATAGGGCTGTGTGTTAAATTATGCATGTTACAGTAGTATGTATTTCTTCTTGGCAACCCTGTAACTTTCTCTTCTAGAGCACTAATGCAGTTGTGGAGTTTGTGGATACACAAAGCATAGATTCACTCCTAGCGGCCACTAAAATCCCTACTGACGAGGAGGCGTGTGTAGTACCATTTAAATCCAGATTTATTAAGATCAAAACGAAAGATTTGGACCCGCACTTGATCAAGTTTTGCCCACAGTCTTCTATGGCTCTGAGCGACTTGATAGAGAAGTTATGCACAGCCGAGAATGTGAGTCAAGAAGTTATTGCACTGACATCTGATTGTTTTATTGTGATCTACATTCATTTGGTTTGAAAAGGAAGTTTTTATTGCTTTTGTATGAGTTATTTATTTTTATTTTTTAATTCAACTATTTTCATTGTACCACTAACTTCCTGAGCCCCATTTATTCTGATTAATTCATTAACTCCTAAATGCCAGGTATAGATATATTTTGACTTCAGTATAAGGAATATTGTTTTTATTTATTATATTGTGCACTTGTTACATATTGAAGGACAAATCTTTGAACATTACAGTAATGAGGTGATTTGTTATTGCGCAAGATTCCTGTTAAAGGGAAGAAATATCATTTGAATATAATTAAGGAATTGCTGAAGCTGGCCATAAACTACTGCAATTTTTACCCGATTCCGAGGCATCGGGCCGAGTATTTGGGTGAATTCGGCCAAAACGCATATGTTTTCGATCCGATGCGTGATCTTGGGCTTTTCAAATCTGAGTCCCTAAATTGCAAGTGCTGCATGTAGAATCTGTCTGATTGGACATCCTTGCTGGGACTGCATGTGATATATTGCATGCGATCCTGCTGCCTGGGAAGCTCCCGGGCGGTTCAAGAGGGATCCACTGCAACTTCTCCTCTCACAGAAGTCACAGTAATGTATGGGGGCCATAAATAAAATAGTTTTACTTATAATTCTACATTTTGCCACTGAATAGAAGTGATCTACACTTAAACGGTGTCCATGTTGACCTATGATGACGAAGACACAGGAAAAAAATCATGGCCCTTATTCTGGTTGGTGCGGTAATATCCGTGTGCGTTCGTGCCGCCGATGTTTTGTGTCTGCGCATGTGCGAGCGGGACGCACGGCCACATTACGCATGAAATGTGAACACTTCGACCAGGGGGTGGAGAGGAGCGTGAAGGGCTATTTGGGCTCATTACCATATGCGTACGCCCCGCGTTTCATGGGCGTTCCCATGCAAACGCTGGGCGTACGTATGTTAATGCGGCCGTGACGCACGTGTAGGGGGCGGACATATGACATCGCCGGATGTCAGCTGCCCGCCCAGATCTCTGCTTTTGCACGGAAAAATGTCCGTGTGGTCTGAGGTTGCGGGAGCTGGTGGAACACTCGGTCCTGCATTCGATGGTCTGCGACCATCGAATGATGGGGGAGGTTCCCTGAGATGGAGGAGGCATATTCCATGAAAAATACAGGTGCGGTCCGTTCGGACAGCTTCTTGCCGCGTACGGACGGAGTTGGCGATCCGTATGGAAGGCGGGGTTTCCCACGCACGGTCCTGGCCGCATATTCGGATCCGGCCGCACCGATCAGAATAAGGGCCCATGTCTACCTTTCGACCCTGTTGACTATTCATTGTCGACCGAGTCACTGTAGATCTACTACACCATGAACCGATGCAATATGTGCTGCTCCTGCTGCAGTCACATAATAGCAACTGACTTAAATACAGGCGGAAATCCGCATCTATTTATTGACATAAATTGTCTTCTTTACAACTCTGAATCAGGCCTTGGGTGATCTTATTGATCTAATTTTTGTATTATTTAACTTTAGTATGGTTGTATCATATCATATGTCATTCAAATCATTGCAGTTATGAACACCTTGAAAAGGACCTGTCAATGACTGTCCATATACGCAGCCATTGTATGGGTTCAGCCTTTGTTCCGGAAGATGGAACATTTTTCATTTCAATGGAAACAAATCATTAAGGTGCAGGGAGGAGCCATACGACTCCAGTGTTGGGAGCTGTGGTTGCCCACTTGTCTACTAGCAGTTGCTGGAGGTTTATCCCCAACTATAGGAACTGTAGAGGGTATTACCATATCCTATGTGTAAGTGTATACATCTTTTTAGAAGTGCAGCCTGTAACAATGTCTGCCTGAATATTGTCTTGTTACTCAGATAGAGGACCAAGCACAGACTCTTCTACAAGAGCTCCAGCTGACAGAGGAAAGCATCAGACTCCGCTACTTGGTCAGCACATTAATAAGTGACGTTGCCACCGCTTATTTCCCCGAAGCCACTCTCTCCCTTTATGGCTCAAGTGTCAATTCCTTTGGAAAAATGGGCTGCGACCTGGACCTTTTTTTAGATTTGGAAAGTGTAAAAGGCCCTAGATCCGGGAAGGTAAGGCTGCTGCTGGCTCGGGATGTCTGGGTTCTGCTGAATGAAATAACAAATGGAAAATGCAAGTAAGGAGAAGAATATATTATAGGAAATAACAAAATGGTGTGCCAATGCGACCGACGCTGGCACATATTTTGAACATCTCTCACAGATGTTGGCACTGAAATGGTTAAGTTTATGTAAAGCTATCGTGGAGGATTATCTCTCCCCCCCCCCCCCTACGCACCTGTAGCAGGCTGCTGAGAAAACTGCATCTCCCAGCAACCCTTGCGTTTCTCAGAAATCCAGTGATAAGGGGAGAAGATCGGGAGCTGCGGAGACTCCCGAAAAAGGTGAGTATTTTTTAAACATGATAATGTAATAGTATATCTCCCTACGTCAGAGGGAGATTTTGCTAACATCCAGTTATTACAGTTTCAGTTAACGCATGCTCTATTAAAGGGCAATCTTTTACACAGCAGGCACTCTGCCTAAAGGGGTTTACAAGTTGTGAGATTTTGGCAGGAGATTTTCACTAGATGCTAAAGGTGCCCACACACAGTACAGTGCACACTGCGTTTTGAACTAGATCGCATCTAGTTCAAACCGCATGCGATGTGCTAAAACAGCGTGCATTATTAACTAGATGCGATCTAGTCCAAAAAGTACGTGCAGCACTTTTTGTGCTATTTGATGATCACAAGAGTGCGCATTGCAAGCCCAAACCGCTCCGTGTATGGGCACCTTAAGTCAGTATCTCCTAGCATAGACAGACTGTGCAGGCAAGCCAACTTTGCATCTAGCCAAAATCTCTATCCTCTATTTAAAATTGCTTAGTTAAAATTAGGCATTAGCTAATATCTCACCATGTGTATGGGGCTTTAGACATATTGATCAGGTTTCTCATTACAGACAATCCTCACTTAACGACCTACCTGTTTATCGACCACCCAGACTTATGACCCGGGCCTTCGTTCAGCGTCCGTGCTGTGACTGCTCGGACTTACGACCCCGCCTGCTCTGATTTACGACCTGCCCGCCTACCCTCTCGCAGTTACACCTGCCCAGACTGTTTAGGGACCCCCGTTTTAGAAGTATTAAGAGGTTTTATATAGGTTTGTGTAACGACCAATTCACTTAACGACCGGGTCGTAGGAACGGAACCTGGTCGTTAAGTGAGGAATGTCTGTACTAGGCTGAGTCATTCTACCAAGTTGTACTGTAAATTTGCCCATATACTAGTGCAATTTTGGACGTTTTAAAACTATTTTGATGCATCGGGCCAGTAAATCTTATGAAAAATGGTGAATCACATGTGTTTTACCTCCGGATCCAGTCCAGTGCGCGGTCTCGTGCTCTATGGTTTGAATCTGAAGATCATATGGCCTGTATTATAGATTTATCGGATTCGCAGCCCTTGCTGAGATTGAATGCAATATATTGTATGCAAAAGGATCACATACGATATAATTCATGTGATCCGGCTGCTGGGGTATCGATACCTCGCACAAGTGTATGGGGGCCTTTAGTGACGAGCCAATGATATCTCCACCTACAGTATGTAGCTTTTGTTACAAGAACACAACTATAAAATAAATGTACAATTTTGACTGTATAAAGATGGATGACAGCAATTTTCTAATACGCTTAGTACAAATATAAACACTACAGTAGTATTCTGATGTCTACTTTATCAAGAAAAATTAGAAAAATATTTATCTGCTCAAAATAAAGTAACTTTTAAGTGCGTTGTATTTCCCATCATGTGTGCACTTTGCAATTTTTCAAGACATCATTTTTTTAATTTTTTTTTTTTTTTTTTTAAATGACATACTTTAAGTGTAAGGAGGCTGTGACATTAAATGGGAACATAATTGTAATGTGTTTTTGGAAATGTTTAACAGTCAAATAAAATTGTGAATGTGATTGGGGTACAGCTCCCTGTTTTCTTCCTTCCCTGACCTTTTGCCTTGTGGTCTTGGCATCCTGGTTGAATGCATAGGTTGTTATCCAGTACAATGCTACAACCTAAAGGGGTGTACACACAGACTGGTAGGATGGACGATTTTGCTGTTGGGTTAACAGGTAAAGCCAGCGGCCATCCCCAGCAGCAGCCTGTGCATACAGCAGAATAGACACTGCAGGTCTAGACAAAATATTCTTGCCTGCAGTGTCTATTTTGCCAGGCAATAGCGACGCTGCCAGGCCGCGCATTGCGGTTGCCCGCTGTGTACACAGGGGGCGATTTAGGTAAACATTCTAAGTGATTGTGACGATGTAGTCCAAATCACTTAAAATCACATTGCCCTGTGTGTACATGGCTTAATAAGAATGTGCTTTGTGTGAGCAATACAGTGTTCACGGACATCCATTTATACAGCTGTAGTAATATCCATTTTATACCCATGTCGTTTAAATGCAGTTAGCAGCTACATTACACAGTGCAAGTCGTCACTGAGGGAGCATTTGTGAGGGCATTACTTAGATGGCCAATGCTGTAAACTCTTGGAATGCTATGTATGCGGTTTTCTGTAATCTGCACTCAGTAGAAACTATTTTTATTGTCTTTGTGAAATTTTTTTTTTTGGGGGGAGGTATGGGCTAAATCTATAGCTTACTTCATGGAGTGTCTTTATCTTTACCTCAGGTTGTGGGCGGCTTCAGTACAGAGTTCTGGATGAGGCGGGTCTCCTCTAGAAGAGCAGCACAACAGAAGATCCTTTCAGTCATTGGTGAATGCCTAGATGTGTTTGGCCCTGGGTGTACAGAAGTACAGAAAATCCTAAATGCGCGATGTCCTCTAGTACGGTTTTCACACCAGCCTGCAGGCCTTCCTTGTGACCTTACAGCAGACAATAGGTGAGCAGTCTGTATTCACATATCCGTTCTATGGTATCTACATACAGACGTGTCCCACTACAGCTTTGCTGAATATAGCAGCGTGTTTGCATCTCTGTGCACTGACATCTCCCATTAAAGTGTACGTATATCGGGAGGGGAAAGGTGCCCACGCACTCTACTACCGACTTTTACCGCAAATCGTTCGCGATCCTATGCGGAATCCCTTGGATCTTTACCTGCATCTTCTGATCTTCCCTGCTTCAGGGCGCATTCTGGGGCACTCTGGTATTCGGGCACATTTGGGTGTTCGGTATTTTTTAGGTCACTTGGTGCATTCGGGTATGTCATGTGGGAAGGCGCACACAGAGTAGGGATCCAGTGGAACATTGCAACATTTCTATGCCAACACTAGAGATTGGTTACTAAATATGAGATGAAGACACTGTCACTTAACCAGTGTAAATGTAGGTTTTTCACATTTTATGTTTCTTTAAAAAATGTTATCAGGTTTTTGCCACCTCTAGAGCAAATGAAGTGTACCACTAACATGTCATTAAGCGTATGATCCAGACTATTGGTTTGTGTTACAGAATTGCACTAACCAGTTCTGAGCTCCTGTACATATACGGGAACGTTGACAGCCGAGTGCGAGCTCTGGTCTTCACGCTGAGAAGCTGGGCTCGTGTCCATGGAATCACCAGCTCCATTCCCGGACACTGGATCACTAATTTCTCCCTCACCATGATGATCTTATTCTTCTTGCAGAAGAGATCCCCTCCTATTATCCCAACACTGGATCAGCTAAAAGGTCTAGCAGGTAAAGACAGGACACTTTCTTGGTAATAGGGCTATATGGTTACCTTCTATGGGCAAGGCAATCTACCATAGCAATTACCCCAGGTAGATATGAACATAAACTTTTATTTGTGTGTATTTTTGGGAAGCACATTGAGATTACTTTCCTGAATGTGGAATGTTTACAAGGGTCAAATCATAGATGACTCTTCAATACTTGGTGGTCGTGCAAGACATCGTACATGAAAGAAATATAAAAAAATACAAATGTGTAGCAAGTTATAAAACATATGTATCAAGAAAGGTCCCCAGGTGCTTGCCGTATGATGTGAGGGTGTTTATTGGAGGACTTTCACTGTTATATAGAGACGATAGTGTGGCCAAATAGTATACAAAGGTGAAACCGCATACAGGACAACTTTCTGTATACTTTATTACTATACCAGGAAAAGATGCCTTATATACACTTTGTCCAGCATTTTTGTAGTAGTGTTACGACTCCTACTACATAGTATATAGTATTGTCTTAAGCAGTATTCATAACTTCCAAGCTACATTGTATGCGCTAGTCCTCTCTGCAGACAAATCTTTCAATCTTTCACACTGTGCATGTAACTGAGCCAAGCACACACTAGTGTTCATTCTAGCACCTGCTATCTTTGAAAACCCATGCAGTTCCTCTTCCCTGCCTGGGGTGTCGCTGTGTGCTGTAGTACTTCTGGCACAGTGTGGTCTGTATATCAGCACTGATATGCAATCCAGACCTGTGCTAGAAACACCACAGCAGATCCCCAGGCAGGGAAGGGGGTCTGCATGGGTTTTCAAAGATAGAGGGTGCTAGAATGAACTCTAACACGCTACTATGCGCAAATTAAGGAAATCCAGAGTCATTCACATTTCCACTTGTAGCCAAATGGATGGACCTGGTTATGTAGTCATTATGTTAACATGGTCCTTATATTGACATTGTGAATGTTGACGGTAGATGTCCGTGTTTTTCAGGATTAGGCTGCGGTTAGATAGGGGCTGAGCCAGTGGTCGTTATTTTAATTTAGTGCCCCAAATTTCAGGCTCTAGGCCAGTAGACTCCATTTGTGGCAGCAGAATGCAGCCTCACAGTTTGCTGGGACCTATTCGTATCACTATCGTTTATAGATTACTTTCACAAAACACTTTTTGCACTCTCATGTAGACAGCTAGGGACAGATGTAATAGGGTGAGAGTTTCAGAAAGTGAGAGATTTTGGGAGAGTTTTCCCATGTTTTTTAAAGCGGCAATCAATTACACTGCAAAACCAGGTTGATTTTGCCATGTAATTGATTGCTGCTTTAAAAAACATGGGAAAACTCTCCCAAAATCTCTCACTTTCTGAAACTCTCACCCTATTACATTTGGCCCCTGGTATACTTTAAATGTGACCTGTTTTTTTTTTTTTTTTTTTTTTTTTTTAGCAATTGAATAGTTTTTTATATTTTTAGGTAAAAAGGACAAATGCATTATAGAAGGAAATGATTGCACATTTATCAGGGATCTTAACAGAGTGAAACCTTCTGCAAATACAGAGTCACTAGGTAAGTTATATAGCCAATGCTTCGGAATATTGAAATAGGTAAGCAGGGGAGCTCACAGGTCTACATACAAGTACAACACCCATTATATTCCTCTCACCCCAATGATGGTAATCATCTGATAAAAAAATAGCTAACAGTGCTGGACAGTTGCCTGGAGACAAGTTTTAATTTGGTGGACCCCTTACAGACCTATATAGATGGTGTTCTCAGCCAGTTTATATGGACCGGAGCCCTCAGTGAATTTTCAGGGCTGCAGCTGCACTGTGCAACAATGGGCAGTAGGTACAGGGCAGACTCGTGAGCTGTAGCCAATCTGCAGCATGCACAATTAGCGCTAAACGGTGGGTCCCATCTCACAGTCCACAGGTGTAATGTCGCTTGCTGAAGCACAGGCTGAGTGCTACCAGGCAAGAACCGTTCTGTCTCCTATTGTAGATGTTAGCGGGGTTCCTGGAATAGGGCCAATTTACTATACAGGAGCAGTGGGTGTGCCGCAGAGCTCTGGTAGAGTAGTAGTGGTCACACGCTGTGAACCACACAGGTGCTGCTGTACATGCAGGTGTCGCTTCAGGACTTGGAGCCTGGAGGCATGGGTCTCCGTTACCTTGGGAGTTCCGCCCCTGGTGCTAGAAAATAATTGATATGTAGAATGAATATATTATATATATATTTTGAAATATAAGGAAAAACAAGTGTGTATATAGAGCAGGGTCCTTAAGCTATTTTGGTCTGGGACCCCATCAGACAATAAAAAAAATACAGGACCCCAGCAAATTACTGCAGAAGGTCGTCACATGTGTAGTCAGCAGACAGCACATACATGGCAACATTGTGGAGGAATAAAATGATGGGAGGAGTCTAACATAACAGACAACTCAACAGATTGTTCAGACTCCTTGAATCCCTGACTGAGACTAGAATATTTGTCAGCCTGATGGTCAGCAACATGGAGTAGCATGAGAAGGTTGAGAACCACTGATGTAGACGATAGGCCACCATGTGTATTAAAAAAATAAAACGTTCATGAACATTTATTACACATTTAGAAACCGTGCATATATTAATAGCTATTAATGATGCTGACATCAGAAGGATAATGTTCCGCTTGTTTAGATAGTGCTATACTTGTAGGGCCACTTGTATCCAGCTTCAATTAGTGATAAAATGGAGCGTGATAAACAGCCAGCCAATCAGCTCCTACCTACAATGTTACAGGCTGGTTTTGAAAAATGACAGATGTAGCGCCACTCATTCAGTGCTGGGGCTCGCCAGACCACCCCCATTGGCGAGTGGACGCTACATCTGACTGGGACGCAGGTCCCAGTTTCCTGTCGGCAGGGCAGGGGATCCCTGCCCGTCTCCGCTTCAGGGAGATGGGCGGGGAGGTGGGGGACCCGGGGGATGCTCCGTTGTAAGGGGATGCACGCGTGTCCCCTTCCGGTGGTTGGCGAATCTACCGCCAGCCCCTGCAAGGAAGAGGGACGTTCCATCTGTAGGAGTTAATTGGCTGTTTGTATATCACTTTTTGAAGCTTGATACTGTACATCTGGCCCATAGTCTGCTTGGATAACATGCCATAGTTTAGCAGGCTCATACTGTATTCATAACTAACCGCTCCTTTAACAAGCAATGGGGCAGATGTTCCAAGCTATAAGTGCATATGCTGCACTTAACGCTAGCTAGCTGGGGGGGATAGCATTTTTTTTAACTGTATTACCAGTGCACCGGACGAGTAACGCTATAGTGGCGCGCTAAGCCTGAATGAGAGTCACAGCTTTGGCAGACAGGACAAACAATGCTGCTCATTGTGAGCAGTGTGATACTCTCAAAGGCTGTGTACTCAATCTGCTCTGCATACCATTTGCAGCACAAGTGCTACAGCGCTAGGGGGAAAACTTCCTCTTAAAGGGTATATTCAATAACAGTTGAACTGTCGTCTTGTCGGAAAGCCAGCAGTTTTCAACTGATTTAGGTCGGATGGGGTTCCGACATATTCAATAAGGGCTTTTGTTGGAAACACTGCCAAATCCGACACGTTTTGGCCCTGTTTCCGACCATCTCAATCCGACTTGAAGAAAAACCGGATTAAGGAGATGAGGCAGGGAGGTTGGCGCCGTTGACCAGCAGCAGCTCACCCCGCGCCCTCGTTTGCCGTCCCGCCTCCTGGTGCCTGTCCAGGTGAGCAGTAGCACCAAAGTCCGACAGTCAGATTTGGCTGCATTGAAAAGGGCTTGTCGGATCCATTACGACAAATGCATGTTAGGGGTATATTCCATTAAAGTCGGATCCATTCGAAGTTGACTCCCATTTCAAGAAGGATAACATCATTCGTAACCTTAATACCTGCATATATTGCTAAAGGAGCTGTACGTTATCACATGCTATTTTTTATTCAACCTCACAAACTATATGGTTGAAGGTATTGGTATCCCTGTGATGTCTAGGGTCCCAAGAGTTCAGTAACTCTCCACTTCCAACACATTGGGTCTTAATGTGTATGAGGGCACTGTTTGTACATGAGAAGCTAATAATGCGTACCCAAATATCCTAGCAGGAGAATTAACAATTAGATATGTAATAGGAATTAGACTTCAGGGGGCCTAGGCAACAGATCCCTGCTTAATTTTAATGCTAAAAGAAGGGAAGGGTACTGCTTTCCTAGCACGGAACCCGTTTCATTGATTGTATGCCTTAAGTTTAAGGTACTTAAGGCATACAATCGATGCGATGGACCCGATTTTTTAATCTCATGGATCTTATGCATCCATAAGATGCATGAGATAAAAAATCGTGAGCCACCAATAACCATTGTTAACACCACCAGCACTATCAACGCCAACCCGAAGTGTGGCGAGCGCAGCGATACGCGTCCTCCGACCTTTTCATACCCCCACTATCCACGTCGGCGTGGAGTTGATTTTATATAGTGTGGCGAGCGCACACGAACCACTTTACATGTATTCCGCGGGGCTCGCCTCGCTGCGCTCGCCACACTATATATAATCAACTCCACGCCGACGTGGATAGTGGGGGTATGAAAAGGTCGGAGGAAGTGTACCGCCGCCCCTCGCGGGCTCGCTGCGCTCGCCACGCTTCGGGTTGGCGTCAATAGTGGGCTGGCATTAACAATGGGGGGGCCATTTCACCCATGAGGGGGGGTTAGCAATTAAAATTGGGGTTTTGGGGGCTTTTTACATTGATTCCAATATAAAAATCGCGTTGATTGCATCATCTCATGCATCTTATGCCGCACAAACACATAAGATGCATGAGATGCTTGAGATAACAGCCCCACACATACAATCTAGATCGTGGGCGCTGTGCTAGGAAAGCGGTACCGAGGGAAGTTTTTTTTTTTTTTTAAATCTGTCTTGTGAAAGATAAGTACTGTAATATTGTGAACAATATGCCCCAATGTGTGTAAAACAGTGTCCTAATGGTAAACCTCACTGAAATTTGTATCTTCGCATTTTTGTTCCAGATACGCTGCTTATTGAATTCCTAGAATTTTATGGAAAATTTGACTTCAAATCAGATTGCATAGATATTCGCAAGGTAAATCTACTCTGCGGCGGCCTCCTTATGTATGCACAGGTGCCTGCCTTTTGTTCCCCTAGGAGTAATTGTGCAGCAGGTTTTATTTTACCGATTTGAAATACTCAGTATTTCAGTTATGTTGAGTGGTTTAAATTGTTTTTGTTCCCCACTTTAAATCTTGTACTTGGAAAGCAACTGGGTATAATCATACATCATATAGGAAAAGGTAAGGTACTGTTACATTTGAAGTGGTGTCCTTACACAGTCATCCTTCATATTAAAGGTCCATACACACTGGGCGATTTTGCCCAGCGTGTATGGACAATGATGATGGGGAAAATCGCCGGACTGAAAACGCTCAGCGAATACACACTGAGCGTTTTTCACCCGTTTTAGAGATTTTTGTTTTATTTTTTTCCGGTAAATGGACCACTTTCCCTAGCAGGACGCTATGGAAAGCCATCCACTCCACCGCTCATCAGCTTTTAATACCAGCTGATGAGTGGCCAGGTCAGCGATGATGCAGAGTGTGCATCAGCACTCAATGCTGCCCCATACACACTGGGCGGCTTTTGAGCTGAAAGCCACTCAAACGAGTAAACTGAGCTGCTTTCAGCTCAGTTGCCCAGTGTGTATGGGTTTTTAATCTATCCTAGACCACTTCCGTTCACTCTGTGGTATTATTCCTCTAGGAAGGTCCCACACTAGGTCCTCAAGGAACATTAACAGCCCAGGTTTTAAGTATAGCCACAGGGTCACTTAATTAGTGCCTCAGTCAGTAGGATTTAATCCTCCATGCTGAGCCATGGATATTTTTTTAACCTGGCTATTAGTGCTCCATGAGGACTGAGTTGGGGAACCACTGCTCTTAGCATATATACAGTACATACATCTGGGATAAAAGATTGCCTACACAATATTTGTGGAAGTTAATATCATTTTAGCTTGTGGCTTTGTTTTAAATCTGGAACTCTAATCCTAAACACAGAACTTTAATGAATGATGTCCTAAATTTCTCTGTTGATACATAATTTTATACTATTATCGTTTTGTCTTTAAAGGGCACAGAAAGGAATAAGCCAGACAGCTCTCCATTATACATCCAGAATCCGTTTGAACAGACACTTAACATAAGTAAAAACGTCAACCAATCTCAGGTTCACAGATTTGTGGATGTAGCTCAGGAAAGTGCTTTTATTTTACAAGACCAGTTCAGCCAGTCATCTAGTAAAAATGACAAACCCTGGGGGCTGGCTGCTATACTGCTCAACTCCAGCCCAGAGACTTCTTCCACGCCCAAGAAGAAGAAGAAAGTAGAGGCCCGAGAAAGAATAGTCAATCTCTTGGAATCTTTGAGGAACAAGGGCAGCTCCGACAAGATGGATGTGGAACACTGAGCTTTGCGACTCTTTTCTTTGGTTCAAAACCTATTCAACATTTCAGACTTTATGTACCAAACCAGCAGTGTCTGGTCATACCACAACCACGTGCTAATGAACAGTTTATGGCCTTCAAGCTGTGTTTGACTGACTTGATTTTTTGTAATCTCCCAAAATCAATTTTCTATTTAAACCTAACACAGATTACAGGAGCCCTATAAGGTTTTTGGGAATAAAAAGTCAAGTGGTTTATTTTAATACAATGTGCTGGAAAGTGTAAGACACTGTAAAGGAAGGCTGTTTGCTCGTCATGAAGTCCTTAATATATGGCTGTTATAGGACAGTGTACGCAGAGTATGAAGGATTGCTTTACTATTATGTACAGTATATACCACTGAATGTGGTAAACTGGGAATTATACTGCAGTAAAATATGAATGTGTTGTGTAAAAGAGCAGGAATATGTGTTGGTTTGACATGTGAACATCCAAAGTTGATAAAGTTCTCAGTTTGATTGGTATCTGCAACCTACAGTATCTAGTTTCTATGAAACTGTAAAGGGCATTGGTGCTATTATAAAATATAGCTTGATTTAAAATCCAATGATTGCCTTGCACGCAGTGACAGCAGCCTTTCTGTGGGAACATGCAGCTTATTCGCTCAATAGCTGATAACCATTTCGTACCTCCCAAAACCAAGTTATTGTTGAGCAGTCGTGTTTGCACATTGATAAAAGGGTGTTCACATGCAAGTGAAGCTCATTGTAACACCATTTTGGCTAAGACCTAAGAAAGCCACTTCATGCTATGCAGCGTTAATTCGTTCCCATTATAATAGGATTTAGTTCCTAAAGTAATCAGATTACTCCATGTCTCTGGGAAATTGAAAACCTCTTTAAATGTAAAGAATGGAAAAACAAAAGTGTTTTGATTCCTATTTCAATATTAGAATGTGGTGTCACAGATGAAATCACAATGTTAAAGGTTTAGCTAAAGTTAAGTTAAAGGTTTCATATGATCCATGACTAGTGGAAAACTGAGAATAAACGGCAAACAAAACCTATACAAATGTCTTTGTGAAGCGTACCCTTGACAGAAATAAAACAAAGCTGCACATCATTGCCTTTTATCTTCCATTTTGCTCTGCCATTTATTTCGTAAATGACTTACCCAGAAGCTAAGTAGTGTTGGCACGTGGGACCTGTACCGGAAAATATACTATCTCACATCTGAGGGCAGGTGGCCAGTTAGATGAGATTGCAAGGGGCTTACTGACCAACGTGATTGTCAGTGGGCACCATGCAGTTGTCCGATAACTACTCGTAAGGCAAATCTTATTTTTTATGTAGGCCACTATTTAACATTAATTTGTATTATCTATGGCAGTGCATTATGGAGGTATTGATATATTTGCTAGCTACTATACTTGTATCATTGGAGGAAGTGGACAGAACATCTATTTTTTGGGTTACTTTGCAGTGAGAGGAATAGCAGCCAGTGCACACCTGAAGCTGTATACAGTACATTGTTGCTGTTTCCTAGGTAACGAAAGTTTTTTTTTTCCTCTTTCGCTTTAAATTACTATTTTGCAGTTAGTGGTTTCTTTTTACTCCAGTATGCAAACTATGAATTTATAGAATTTCTACATTTAGAAATCAGGAAGTTATGATGCAAACTAGTATAAATCAAACGCCCATGTTATCCCTCAATTTACCTATTTTTCGTGGGGGCTTTTTCTCTGGTATCCAATTAGCTGTGGTAATTAACCACAGCTAAAATATTTTCCCAGGGCTATCTAATTAGCCAAGATACTGGCATTTATCAGGGATTATGCTTCTGGTACCTCAGAGCTGTAGACAACACATGGGATCGGGAATCCCATGTGATATCTTTAAATTGTGGGTACTTTTTCATCCAATAAAAACAGCCCATAATTGGATAGCGCAATAATAACCATTCATCAAATATTGTGATATCTCGTCATTTCTATTGGCTGAGAAAGGATCGCAAGTATTGGCATGCCAGCCTTAATTTATCATTTTGCCCCACTTAGAGTGCTGGCCAGTGGTATTTTATGCATGTTTGCCTCTACAACTTCAGATGTAATTGAAGGGGGTCCGGGCACAGTAGTTTGAATATAACAGGAGAGTGCCGGCTGTACCATTTTTCATGCTACATGACCATCTACACTGGTGTGCCATAAAAATGTGTCCTTTTAATTTTGGACAAGTGGACATATGCTCTAAAAGCTTTTAATGTCACATATGTTCATTACCTCTGGGTTAGTCATAGTTGAGGTAATTGTTAATGGAGTTACAATTACTAAAAAAAAAAAAATCAGATTTGATGCTCATAACAACCAATCAGATTCCAGATATTCATGTCCTAGTACTGTAGTATGTATTTTCCAAAGGGACTATTCAATTCATGATATAAAAAGTGATGTGACACCAAGTAATCTGATTTTGTGTTGAGCGTGTCATCCAGTGTTACAACCTTGGTCAGAAAATAACATTTTAAATTGTGTCTTAAGTGCCTGTACACTTTAAAGTTACCACCACCACCATCAGCAGCAGAGAGCAATGTTGTAGATGGATTGAATTGAAGTAAAAATGTATAATTCTTCTGGAGTATCTAAATATAACAGTACAAATAAATACTAAATCTATATATTAATAATCCCCAAAATGAATTACTGCAAGTTAATATGTTAAACACCACCACAAAAACCTGGGTTTTTGCCTCATTGACCAGAGTCAGTGGCTGTGTAAATGGGGAACCTGAGAAGAAAAAAAAAAAAAACACCTGTCCGTTTTCTCGGGAATCCTACCCAGGTCCTGACCATTGTGGAACCCAGGTGTTGGGGCAGTGTAAACAACTATCCCGGTTCATGCAACAGGGAGCCCGTTTACACCAATGGGGGAGCCCAACCTCCCAACCGTATGCAGTAGCAAGATCTCCGGACTGGGAATACCTGCACAGTGGCTGGTGGCAATGCTGAATGATTGCGACCTAATCCCATAGTCCGCAATTAAATGTCATTCCTATACTTTTAATACCACAGTAAAGTAGAAGTAGGTACCTAAATGGTTTTATTATAAAGCAGTGGTTCCCAACCAGGGGTGCAAGTACTCCTGGGGGTACCCTGCGGGCTGGTTGGGGGGGAACTTGAAAGTAATATTGGATTAAGAGGAAAATTTATTTTATTGCCATGGAGGTGAACTACATTGCTGCCCTTCCGGTTCAGTCTGCAGCATCATCAGTGTCTCCTGGCTTTTTCCCGACCAGCAATCCACTGGGAGCTACCTGCGCTTCCCCCCAGCGTTCATGTGCTTCATACTGACATGCGGAGTAAGTAGCGGCATTAATCCTACAGATGTCTGTCGGAACCCCGGACACCGTACACAGTCAGAGGCCAGACACAGAGTGACACAGATTCCTGACGGCACACTACTCCTTAATATAAAGACACCCATAAGCACATGCATACCACACACTTCCACTGTGAATATTTCAAATTGAAAGGAGGGGGTACTCAAATGAAAAGCCTAAGCAAGGGATACGGGAGAGGAAAAAAGGTTGGAAAGCGCTGGTATGAAGAGGTTGATGCAAGTAAAAAGTCGACACATGGAAAGGGTGAACAAGAGTTTTGTGGTGTCTGTAGATTTGAGCGCGTGGACCCCAAATAAGTGTACCACATCCCCTCACATGGCTCACTCCGCTACCACTGCACACTTCACCGTTCTTTACTGTTACTGATGGTAAAGTATGAAAAAGTTAATAAAATAAACTCATGTTGACCATGTTTTGTCAACCTATAGACTGGGTAAAATAATGCATGTTGGTAATTAAATGAATTTGGTTAACCCGAATACAGGTTTGCTTTGTTACATTGGGCCTTATTCTGATCGGTGCGGCCGGATCCGAATATGCGGCCAGGACCGTGCGTGCGAAACACCGCCTTCCATACGGATCGCCAACTCCGTCCGTACGCGGTAAGAAGCTGGCCGAACGGACCGCACGTGTATTTTTCATGGAATACGCCTCCTCCATCTCAGGGAACCTCCCCCATCATTCGATGGTCGCAGACCATCGAATGCAGGACCGAGTGGTCCACCAGCTCCCGCAACCTCAGACCACATGGACATTTTTCCGTGCAAAAGCAGGGATCTGGGTGGGCAGCTGACATCCGGCGATGTCATATGTCCGCCCCCTACACGTGCGTCACGACTGCATTACCATATGTACGCCCAGCGTTTGCATGGGAACGCCCATGAAACGCGGGGCGTATGCATATGGTAATGAGCCCAAATAGCCCTTCACGCCCCTCTCCACCCCCTGTTCGGAGTGTTCACATTTCATGCGGGATTTGGCCGTACGCCCCGCTCGCACATGCGCAGAGACGCCTCTGCACATGCGCAGACACAAAACATTGGCGGACCGACCGCACGCGGCCATTACCGCACCAACCAGAATAAGGGCCATTGTTATCCAGTCTCTGAGCATCTTCTTCATATGGGACTTATGCATTAATATTGAATGGCATTGAGGGACGCTGATCTGTTTCAAACTTGCTGGATATGGAGAGAGGGAGCTTAGAAGACAGAGATTGGAGGATATGAGCAGATTGGGACAGGGGGTGGGGTGGAGAGTTTGTGGCTATAAACTGTCACAGCTCAAAGTGAAAATACATTGCAGAAGCCGTTGTTTGAGGGGCTTTTAAAATAATATATGTTTGTAATGCTATTTAAATTGAATTGAAAGGTTGGTACTTGTTTCCTATCTGGGCGCCCGCTACGTTAATTGCGCACCATGCTATTCTCCGTATAAAAATCGGATCGCATCGCATCGGATACCACAAATGCATATACACGATATTGAACGATGCGATGCGATCCGATTTCGTTCCCGCTTTTATGGTTGGCCCATAGGATATATAGGAAACCCCCCCCTGATGGTTTAAAATGCGCCTCCATTGTTAACGCCACCCCAGTATTGACGTCAACCCTCCGACTTTTTCATACCCCCACTATCCACGTCGGCGTGGAGTTGAGAATAGAATAGTGTGGCGAGCGCAGCGAGCCACCGAGCCCGAAGCGTGGCGAGCGCAGCGTGGCGAGCGCAGCGAGCCCCGCGAGGGGACACGGATACTTCACAGGTATCCGTGTCCCCTCGCGGGCTTCACAGGTATCCGCGTCCCCTCGTGGGGCTCGCTGCGCTCGCCACGCTTCGGGCTCGGTGGCTCGCTGCGCTCGCCACACTATTCTATTCTCAACTCCACGCCGCCGTGGATAGTGGGGGTATGAAAAAGTCGGAGGACGCTTACCGCCGCCCCTCGCGGGGCTCGCCACGCTTCGGGTTGACGTCAATACTGGGGTGGCGTTAACAATAGAGGCGCATTTTAAACCATCAGGGGGGGGTTTCCTATACAAATCGTGGGTTTGCGGGGTTATTACATTGAAATCAATGTAAAATCGGGTCTCAGGGACCATTTAACATTGATTCCAATGTAAAATTCAGGGTTGATCGCGTCACCGCATGCGATGCGATCCGATTTAAAATGAAATCGGATCGGATAGCATCGTATGCCATCGTACATCATCGCGTACCGAATCCGATGCGATGCGATACGATTTCATTACGGTGCCGTACGTTGAAAACCTGGGCGCCCAGATAGGAAACAAGTACCGAAAGGTTTAGTATTGGTAAAGCAATGAAAAAGACTACACTGACAATAGGAAAAAGGTTGCCACAAAGAAAAGGCTGACACATACTGTAAGTTAAAAAGAAAATGTGTGTCAGTGTCTATACCTGAGCACATGTACCTGTGGTTGGTGCACCACTTCCCTCGCCTTGCTGTGGGCCAGGTGACTCGCTTTGTTACCGCTGTGCTCAGCACACTTTACCACTGCTACTTGGAGACCACGTGAATGTCAAAGTATAATCAAGTCCAAAAAACAAATCATTGCCATGTTGGCCTGTTGATTGTGGCGACCTTTTGATTAAGTCGACCATATGTATATTATCCTATTGATTGTCGAACTAGACATTGGATGAAATTTAATAGGATGAGATATTCAGAAATTGAGAGATTTGGAAAGAAATCTCCATTTATTTTTTTTAAAGCGGCAATCATTTAAACTGCAAAACCAGTTTGATAAGGATTGCCACTTTAAAAAAACTGGCGATTTCTTACCAAATCTCTCACTTTCTGAATCTCTCATCCTATTAAATTTCCCCAGTTGTCTTTCAGTCTGGATATTGTTGAGCAATGAACAGCAATGCGGTACTTTCACATGCGATGTATTGCATGTGACCCTGTTCAACTTCGCATGAATTGGGGTCAGCGTTGGAGGTCGGACCCGATGGGATGTCAAACACATACGATTTGGGGCGATTTCTCAGTCCGATCCATCGGAATCGGGTGAAATCGATCCATATAGTTCTAGTGTATGGGGGCCTTGAGACTTTCACAGACTTTCAAATATAAGTAAAGCTGCAAACAAGGGAAAGGTAAATATCCGTACATACAGGCCGATGTTGGAGTCTTTAAGAATGGATAGCACAGCACACATTGTTGCACACCCACGATGTGTGCTGAGTGATTCATGCGGAGCAGCATTTTACCTATGCTAATAGCCAAAATGCTGCGATCTTAGCAGGAAAGATAGTACATACAATGTCTTTCCCTGTGGGCGATGGCGTTGCGTAGGACTGCACATCGCCATCACTGGGGGGCATACACATCTAGTCAGATGGTTTAGAAATGGAGCTGAAATTGCCCCGTGTGTAGGCCACTTAAGAGTAGTTTAGTTAGAACCACTGTTTTCGGATTATAGCAGTGGCTGTTTTTAACTATGCCCCAGGTAAAATCCACCACTGTGTGATCGCGGGCAGTTGGCAGCCCCCCTCCTCCACAGACAAAAGATCCTTTACTGCTAGCTAGAATAGTGTGAACACACAGCGCTACCGTATATATAAGTTATACCCACTTCAGACATACGACCTGGCAATTACCCGGCATTTAGAGTGCCAGGTCATTTTGCTGGAAGAAGCCTGACCCCCTTTTAGACCGACCAGCAAATTACCGGGTTCAAAATTTAAACCCGGTAATTTGCTGAACAACACGGGGCATAAATCCCGGGTCCTCAACCCTGGTAAATTTCAGGGTCGGAAACCTGGGATTTAAGACCTGGGTTGACCCTTTCAAACAGAAAAAGGACCCATGTTGAACGGCAAATTATCAGGTAGACAGTTTCATCCTGTAATTTGTTGAAGGTCGACGGGGGTTTGGTCTACATGGCTAGGGTCCACAGGGTTAGAATCTCGACACAAGCATTAGGTCGACTATTCTCCCCTTGCTTGCGTGGGTTTCCTCCGGGTACTCCAGTTTCCTCCCACAATCCAAAAATATACTGGTAGGTTAATTGGCTCCTAACAAATGCAACCCTAGAGAGAGAGAGAGTGTGTGTGTTTGTGTGTGTGTGTGTGTGTGTGTATGTGTGTGTACATGTGGTAGGGAATATAGATTGTAAGCTCCACTGGGGCAGGGACTGATGTGAATGTTCAAATATTCTCTGTAAAGCGCTGCAGAATATGTATGCATAAATACCTGATAATAATATTAATAATAATACTAGATTGTACACTTTATAGTCAAGATTGAGTTGCTTACAGTCAATTTTTTCTTGCAATGCCGTCCCCGCAGTGGCGTACATTGCAAGCTGTATACACAGTGCAATATGTTTTCTAACGATATATTGCACCATGTAACATTTTACTATGCAGGTAAATGGGTTTGAAACTAAAACGCATTCATTCCGGTGAACCACACATCCCCTCCCTGTGTGTTTTGGGAGCATGGTGTCTGTCCCATTCTATGCTACTAACTCTTGTACAATAGAATATGGGAATAGAACTGCAGGTTAACCTGTTTTTCGATTTGAGACCTCTCAAATGTGTTGGCTTTTGACATTTGACCTTGTATTACTTAAGTGCTAGAGGGTACCCAACCATAAAGTCAGGTAGTATGTGATATCTCATACAGAGAAAGATTCCGTGGAGCATTCACGTTACATGTGAAGATCATCCTCTTATTACTCATGAATACTTAATACCTGCGCTGCAGCTGGCTCTTATAACTGGTCTTTAAGTGAACATGAGTGATAGAATCCTATGGCAATAACAAATGTAAAATGATTGTATGTAGAGCGTTCCTACCTTCAGGTTCCACCAACGTCGGGCCTGCTTTATGCATTGACAATCTTAATTTAATACATTTTTAATCTACAGCTGTTTTTTTTTTTTTAATATGACTTTATCATGAAAATAGAGAGTTGGTACAGTGCAGTTATAGATGTGTTTAACGGCTTTAAAAAAATGTAATTTTAAACAAATTAATTTTAATTTAGGGAGCTGAATAAGATAATGTGTTATTATAACACATAGTTGCCTACCCTCCTGCATTCTGCAGGAGACTCCCTGAGATAGCAGCAATCTCCCTCTCTCCCTCATTATGCCGTGTTCTCACTGCGAGTGAGAAATACACTGCTTTTCCCCGGCATTGAACCCCCGTTATCACTGCTAGGCAAATTCCCGGGTGAAGAAGTTCTACCCGGGAATTTGCCTTTTAACACAGGTTTTTCGGCAGTGTGAACAGGTCGACCCGTGTCTGCATACCCGGATCTCAGACACGGGTAAAAAGAAGGGTTTTAACTGTGTCTGAGATCCGGGTATGCGACCCGTTCACACTGCCAAAAATCCTGTGTTAAAAGGAAAATTCCCGGGTCTACATGCTAGACCCGGGAATTTGGCTGCAGTGAAAAGTCTAGTAATCTCCCTCATGTCACCTTGCCCACATTACACTGTTACACCATAGTTACCTCCCTTCCTGCATTCTGCAGGAGACACCCTGAAATAACAGCAATCTCCCTCTCCCCCTCATTAGTCTAGCATTTCACCTAGCTCACATTACACTGTTACATTTTGGGGGAAAAAGGAAGGAGAGATCGATACATTTACATTGAATCATCAGCACCATTTCCCATCACGTTACCGAGTATAGTAGCTCTTACTAACTGCTTTGGGGCTCATCTACATTTGGTTATAAGTAATTTTAAAAGGTTCCTCTCATATATAGCAGTACACACCCACGCTTCTAGGTGCCACGTTCACAATCTCTTTTCACAATCTCACCATATATGGTACTAGACACGCCCTGTGGGTGGAGCATGACACGCCGTATCAATAGGGCGCTGTGCAAAATTCTATCACCAACTCTAATCTCCCTGAAACTAGTTTTCAAAAGTAGGCAAGTATGTTATTACACTGTTATCTAATCCTTGTGCGAAACTGGTTTATGTAGGTGAGTAGATGGAGGTCTGTAACCAAGGTGTAACTAGGGCTCTGCGAGAGTGCCAAGCTGTAGGAGAGTGCAGTATATACTGTATTATCAGGGGGATAGTCATAGTGATGGTCAAAGTGATTTCACTAATTAGCTACTTACCATGTTATTTGGATGGATAAATAATAAAGGCATGCTAAACTATTACATTACGTTATTACAAAAGCTTTTTCTACAGTTACGGGTTATACAACAGCAAATTGCATTATCAGATTTTGGATTGTTAGAAATGTAAAGTGAGTTTTAGTGATTTAAAAGGCAAATTATTGCCATTAACCCCTTCCTGACAGAGCCAGTTTTTGCGTTCCTGACAGAGCCCTTTTTTTCAAATCTGACATGTCTCACTTAAGTGGGGATAACTTTTTTTTGCTTTTACTTATCCCAGTGATTTTGAGATTGTTTTTTCGTGACACATTGTACTTCAAATTAGTGGTAAATTTGGGTCGATACAGTCTGTGTTTTTTTGTGAAAAATACCAAAATATCGTGAAAAAATGGAAAATTTAGCGATTTGCAAAATGTTAAATTTTCTGCTTGTGAGACAAATAATCTTACCACTCAAAATAGTGAATAACTAACATAGACCATATGTCTACTTTATGTTGACATCATTATTTCAACTTCCTTTTAATTTTTTGGGACACTAGGAGGCTTCAAATATGAATAGCAAATTCTCAAATTTTCAAGAAAATTTCAAACACTGATTTTTTTAGGGACCAGTTCAGTTCTGATGTGACTTTGAGGGACTTGTATGTGAGACACCCCCATAAATGATGCCATTTCAAAAACTGCACCCCTCACAGTATTCAAAACAGCATTTTGGAAGTTTGTTAACCCTTTAGGTGTTTCACAGGAATTAAAACAAAGTGTAGGTGAAATTTCAAAATTTCTTTTTTTTTGCAGATTTGCAATTTTAATACATTTTTCTAAGGAACACAGTACATTTTACTAGAGAAATGTGACTGAAAATTGATTCCCCCAATTCTTTTGTTTTCATAAATATCCTATATGTGGCCCTAGTGTGCACGGTGACCAAACCACAGGCTTCATAATAGAAGGAGCACCTACTTGATTTTGGAGCCTCCTTTTTATGAGATTATTTTTTAGGCACCATGTAGGCTTCTAGGCACCATAAGATGCTAAAAGTTAGGAACCCCCCCACAAGTGACCCCATTTTGCAAACTACACTTCTCAGGGAATTCATCTAGGGGTATAGTGTACATTTCAAACCCCCAGGGGTTTCACCAATTGTGGTACAACTGGGCAGTGAAAATGAAAAATTATTTTTTTTACACAAAAATACAGTTCTGGCTCCAAATTTGTCATTTTCAGAAGGTATGAAGGAGACAAAGCACCCCAAAATATGTGCCCCAATTTCTCCCGAGTACGGCAATGCCTCACATGTGACCAAAAAATACCAGTTGGGTGCATGGCAGGACTCAGAAGGGAAGGAGTGATTTTTGGATTTTGCAGCTCAGATTCTGGTGGAATTTTGGTGGGTGCTATGTCGCATTAGCAAGACCCCCCAAGCACCAATACAGTGGAACCCCCCCACAAGTCACCCCATTTTGCAAACTACACCCCTCAGGGAATTCATCTAGGGGTATAGTGTACATTTCAAACCCCCAGGGGTTTCACCAATTTTGATACAAGTGGGCAGTGAAAATGAAAAATTACATTTTTTTACACAAAAATGCAGTTCTGGCTCAAAATTTTTCATTTTCAGAAGGTATGAAGGAGACAAAGCACCCCAAAATCTGTGCCCCAATTTCTCCCGAGTACGGCAATGCCTCACATGTGACCAAAAAATACCAGTTGGGTGCATGGCAGGACTCAGAAGGGAAGGAGTGATTTTTGGATTTTGCAGCACAGATTCTGGTGGAATGAATGGTGGGTGCTATGTTGCACCAATACAGTGGAACCCCCCCACAAGTCACCCCATTTTGCAAAGTACACCCCTCAGGGAATTCATCTAGGGGTATAGTGTACATTTCAAACCCCCAGAGGTTTCACCAATTTTGATACAAGTGGGCAGTGAAAATGAAAAATTACATTTTTTTACACAAAAATGCAGTTCTGGCTCAAAATTTTTCATTTTCAGAAGGTATGAAGGAGAAAAAGCACCCCAAAATATGTGCCCCAATTTCTCCCGAGTACGGAAATGCCTCACATGTGACCAAAAAATACCAGTTGGGTGCATGGCAGGACTCAGAACGGAAGGAGTGATTTTTGGATTTTGCGGCTCAGATTCTGGTGGAATTTTGGTGGGTGCTATGTCGCATTAGCAAGACCCCCCAAGCACCAATACAGTGGAACCCCCCCACAAGTCACCCCATTTTGAAAACTACACCCCTCAGGGAATTCATCTAGGGGTATAGTGTACATTTCAAACCCCCAGGGGTTTCACCAATTTTGATACAAATGGGCAGTGAAAATGAAAAATTACATTTTTTACACAAAAATGCAGTTCTGGCTCGAAATTTTTCATTTTCAGAAGGTATGAAGGAGAAAAAGCACCCCAAAATCTGTGCCCCAATTTCTCCCGAGTACGGCAATGCCTCACATGTGACCAAAAAATACCAGTTGGGTGCATGGCAGGACTCAGAACGGAAGGAGTGATTTTTGGATTTTGCAGCTCAGATTCTGGTGGAATTTTGGTGGGTGCTATGTCGCATTAGCAAGACCCCCCAAGCACCAATACAGTGGAACCCCCCCACAAGTCACCCCATTTTGAAAACTACACCCCTCAGGGAATTCATCTAGGGGTATAGTGTACATTTCAAACCCCCAGGGGTTTCACCAATTTTGATACAAGTGGGCAGTGAAAATGAAAAATTACATTTTTTTACACAAAAATGCAGTTCTGGCTCAAAATTTTTCATTTTCAGAAGGTATGAAGGAGAAAAAGCACCCCAAAATCTGTGCCCCAATTTCTCCCGAGTACGGAAATGCCTCACATATGACCAAAAAATACCAGTTGGGTGCATGGCAGGACTCAGAACGGAAGGAGTGATTTTTGGATTTTGCAGCACAGATTTTGGTGGAATGAATGGTGGGTGCTATGTTGCACCAATACAGTGGAACCCCCCCACAAGTCACCCCATTTTGCAAAGTACACCCCTCAGGGAATTCATCTAGGGGTATAGTGTACATTTCAAACCCCCAGGGGTTTCACCAATTTTGATACAAGTGGGCAGTGAAAATGAAAAATTACATTTTTTTACACAAAAATGCAGTTCTGGCTCAAAATTTTTCATTTTCAGAAGGTATGAAGGAGACAAAGCACCCCAAAATCTGTGCCCCAATTTCTCCCGAGTACGGCAATGCCTCACATGTGACCAAAAAATACCATTTGGGTGCATGGCAGGACTCAGAAGGGAAGGAGTGATTTTTGGATTTTGCAGCTCAGATTCTGGTGGAATGTTGGTGGGTGCTATGTGGCATTAGCAAGACCCCCCAAGCACCAATACAGTGGAACCCCCCCACAAGTCACCCCATTTTGCAAACTACACCCCTCAGGGAATTCATCTAGGGGTATAGTGTACATTTCAAACCCCCAGGGGTTTCACCAATTTTGATACAACTGGGCAGTGCAAATGAAAAATTACATTTTTTACACAAAAATGCAGTTCTGGCTCAAAATTTTTCATTTTCAGAAGGTATGAAGGAGAAAAAGCACCCCAAAATCTGTGCCCCAATTTCTCCCGAGTACGGCAATGCCTCACATGTGACCAAAAAATACCAGTTGGGTGCATGGCAGGACTCAAAAGGGAAGGAGTGATTTTTGGATTTTGCAGCTCAGATTCTGGTGGAATTTTGGTGGGTGCTATGTCGCATTAGCAAGACCCCCCAAGCACCAATACAGTGGAACCCCCCCACAAGTCACCCCATTTTGAAAACTACACCCCTCAGGGAATTCATCTAGGGGTATAGTGTACATTTCAAACCCCCAGGGGTTTCACCAATTTTGATACAACTGGGCAGTGAACATGAAAAATTACATTTTTTACACAAAAATGCAGTTCTGGCTCAAAATTTTTCATTTTCAGAAGGTATGAAGGAGAAAAAGCACCCCAAAATCTGTGCCCCAATTTCTCCCGAGTACGGCAATGCCTCACATGTGACCAAAAAATACCAGTTGGGTGCATGGCAGGACTCAGAAGGGAAGGAGTGATTTTTGGATTTTGCAGCACAGATTCTGGTGGAATGAATGGTGGGTGCTATGTTGCACCAATACAGTGGAACCCCCCCACAAGTCACCCCATTTTGCAAACTACACCCCTCAGGGAATTCATCTAGGGGTATAGTGTACATTTCAAACCCCCAGGGGTTTCACCAATTTTGATACAAGTGGGCAGTGAAAATGAAAAATTACATTTTTTTACACAAAAATGCAGTTCTGGCTCAAAATTTTTCATTTTCAGAAGGAATGAAGGAGACAAAGCACCCCAAAATCTGTGCCCCAATTTCTCCCGAGTACGGCAATGCCTCATGTGTGACCAAAAAGTGGCAGGACTCAGAAGGGAAGGAGTGATATTTGGATTTTGCAGCACAAATTCTGGTGGAATGATGGTGGGTGCTATGTCGCATTAGCAAGACCCCCAAAGCACCAATACAGTGGAACCCCCCCACAAGTGACCCCATTTTGCAAACTACACCCCTCAGGGAATTCATCTAGGGGTATAGTGTACATTTCAAACCCCCAGGGGTTTCACCAATTTTGATAAAACTGGGCAGTGAACATGAAAAATTACATTTTTTTTACACAAAAATGCAGTTCTGGCTCAAAATTTTTCATTTTCACAAGGAATGAAGGAGACAAAGCACCCCAAAATCTGTGCCCCAATTTCTCCCGAGTACGGCAATGCCTCACATGTGACCAAAAAATACCAGTTGGGTGCATGGCAGGACTCAGAAGGGAAGGAGTGATTTTTGGATTTTGCGGCTCAGATTCTGGTGGAATGAATGGTGGGTGCTATGTGGCATTAGCAAGACCCCCGAAGCACGGTGAAATTATGAACCTAATATTCCATAGATGTGTGGTATATTTTAAAACACTCCTTTATACATAGGCCGGGTTTGTCGGGGCAAGTGTCACACTGGAAAATAGTTTGCTTTCTTATTCCCTTTTTATAGCAAACTTTGCACCTTTTTTGTGTCCTGCCCTTTTTTCCAGTGGAGGGGATTTCATCAGGAAAATGCTGCCCTGGTACAATACGGGGGCCAGTACTAGAAGTACTGGGGCCCTCTGCCTGCTGGTTCCCAAATATTAGGCCCTTTATGACTTCCTCTTGAAAGTGCATAAATGTCCCCCTCTGGCCGGTAGAACGGAATAGCACGTAAGCGTTATACAGTGCCATCTGGATGATATACACGGCCACCTTCTTGTACCAGATTTTTGTTTTCCGCAGGGCACTGTACGGCTTCAGTACCTGATCTGAAAGATCCACTCCGCCCATGTACCTATTGTAATCCAGGATACAATTAGGTTTGGAGGTGTGGGTACTGGTACCTCGTACAGGGACGGAGGTGGTACTGTCTCCGTGAATTGTTGTCAGTATAAGGACATCCCTCTTGTCCTTATATTTGACCAACAACATATTTTCGTTGCATATTCCCCTGCTTTCACCCCTTCTCATTACTTGGGCAATGTGCGTTTTTGGGAGGCCTCTTTGGTTCTTGCGCACAGTACCGCAAGCTGCTGTACCTCTTGAACCAAGGGCCTTAAACAGGGGGATGCTAGTGTAAAAGTTATCCACATAGAGGTGATAACCTTTATCCAGGAAGGGGTGCACTAAATCCCAGACAATTTTCCCACTAACACCTACGAGGGAGGGGGGGCATTCTGGCGGTTGAATTCTTGAATCCTTCCCTTCATAAACCCTAAACCTGTGGGTGTACCCTGAGGTGCTTTCACACAGTTTATACATTTTTATGCCATACCTTGCCCTCTTACTGGGAAGGTACTGGCGGAATTTAACCCTTCCTTTAAAATGTATAAGGGACTCGTCGATACAAATAAATTTTTCAGGGATGTACACCTCTTCAAATTTGGCACTGAAATGATCAATGACCGGCCTGACTTTGAATAGCCGGTCAAAGGTGGGATCATCTCTGGGTGGGCACTGTGCATTATCGGTGTAATGTATAAATTTAAGAATTGTCTCAAATCGAGTCCGGGGCATGGCCATACGGTAAAATGGAGTACTGTACAGAACATCTGTACTCCAATATTGCCTAATTTCTGGCTTTTTTACTATGCCCATATGAAACACCAGACCCCAAAACGTCATCATCTCTACTGCATCTACAGGGGTCCACCTAGCAAATGATGACGTGGGGTTTTGAGCAATAAACTGCTGGGCATATAAATTAGTTTGGTCCACCATTAAATTTATAAAATCATCAGAGAAAAATAATTTGAAAAAGTCAATTTCTCTGAGACCTGTGGAATCAAATTGGATTCCTGGCATGGCCAAAAACTCAGGAACCTGGGGCTCAAAATTGTCTGGTGGTGGGGTCCATACTAGATCAATTATTGGGGGGGGAATCTCAGCTGATCTACGGGGGCGTCTTTGAGGGGGTCCCTCATCACCAGAGGAGGAAGAGGAGCTTAAGACGAATCCTTCAAATTCCCCGCTTGCATCACTGCCTGTGTCAGAGTCAGAGGCAAGCATGGCATATGCCTCCTCCACTGAATACATTCTCCTGGATGACTGGGAGGACATTTGGGAGGACATTTGGGAGGACATTTGGGATGCCATTTTTATTTTTGTGTTACTGGTAGTGAAATGTTTCAACACGTGTATAGTGTAGGGGGGGGTACAAACTTTATTTCAATCCGGGGGGTATGTAGTGTGTATGTGGTGCAGAAAAAAAAAAATACTTTATACCAATAAAAAAAAAAAAATGAAGGGGTTAAAAATAAAAAATTGAAGGGGTTAAAAAAAAAAAAAAAAAGGTCCTGCGCCAAAAATTGAGCACAGATGTTGGTCAGTAACGTCTGTCACTGAACAGCGCTCAAAGGCAACAGGAATCTGATCAAAAAAAAAAAAAAAAATTGATCAACCCTGTGCCGAAAAAGCTGATCAGTGATGTACGTCACTGATCGGCGCACAGTGGCCACAGGACACCCACAAAATCAGTGTGTGTAAAAAAAAAATTAAAAAAAGACCCCACAGCACTCACAAAAAAAAAAAAGGTGATCAGTGATGCGACACTGATTACCAGTGAGGGACAGCAGGTGCACAACCTTTGGTGCAACTGACAGTGCAACTGGCAGCAACTGACAGGTATATATATAAAAAAAAAAACCTCTGCGCCCCCAAAAAGTTGCTGATCAGCACAGATATACTGATCAGCACAAAAGGGGGGGTAGCAGACACAAAATATACACTCTCTATCACTCTCTGTCACTATCTCTCTCTATCTCTCTATCTCTCACTATCTCTCACTATCTATCACTCTAGGACACTGCAGCAGCAGCACTGACAGTTATATGTATAAAAAAAAACTGCACCCCCAAAAAGGGGGGGTAGCAGACACAAAATATACACTCTCTATCACTCTCTGTCACTATCTCTCTCTATCTCTCTATCTCTCACTATCTATCACTATCTATCACTCTATGACACTGCAGCAGCAGCACTGACAGTTATATATATAAAATAAAACCCCTGCACCCCCAAAAAGGGGGGGTAGCAGACACAAATCTCTCTATCTCTCTACCTCTCACTATCTATCACTATCTATCACTATCTATCACTGTATGACACTGCAGCAGCAGCACTGACAGTTATATATATATAGAAAACCCCTGCACCCCCAAAAAGGGGGGGTAGCAGACACAAAATATAGCTCTCTCTGTCACTATCTCTCTATCTCTCTCTATCTCTCTCTATCTCTCTCTCTATCTCTCTATCTCTCTATCACACTGCAG
Source organism: Crinia signifera (assembly GCF_055691185.1). Lineage (NCBI taxonomy): Eukaryota > Metazoa > Chordata > Amphibia > Anura > Myobatrachidae > Crinia > Crinia signifera. The sequence continues at coordinate 258,094,811 of NC_139221.1, read as the reverse complement.
CAGCAGCAGGAAGTCTCAGGAAGTCAGATCCAGGAAGCGTCCAGCACGCTACAAGCAGTGATAAGGTGATCAGGTAAGGTATTTGCAAGGATCAGGTAAGTATTAGCAAGGATCAGGTCGGTATTCACGGCAGGCAGGCACGGTGACCGTTCTGCACGCTATTCCAGACCGGAATGGCGTCTGCAGCGCAGTCACCGTCAGTTTAAATGTCGCGCCTTGGCTGTGATTGGTCCGTGGGTCCCACGGACCAATCACAGCCTTGGGGGCAGGTGGGGTGAGGGTGGGGTGAGGTGTCATCGTCACCGATGACCCCCTCATGCCCCCTGACGCCCGGCGGTGATTGACACCTGTGTTACCGAGCGTCCGATTCGCTGGTAACACAGGAAAACGCTGTGAATGGCTGTTCACACTGAACAGCCAATCACAGCGATCGCCGACGGGGGGGCGACATCGCAGCCCCCCCTGGGCATGCAGGGACATGTCTGCTGTCAGGGACAGCAGACATCGTCCCTCTGTCACTGCGTCTCGAGACGCAGTGACAGTTTAAACTCATGACGTACATTTATGCCATGTGTCGGGAAGTACCTCCCGGCCATGACGTAAATGTACGTCAAATGTCGGGAAGGGGTTAAAAGTTCTTGGAGTTTGATGAGTGCTGGCGGGTTTGACAGATTTGATTGTTAACACTTGAAATAAAGGGTTGTGGTAGATTTTAAACAGATATTAAGAAACTCACAGGTAGCAGATGGTCTATTTGAATATCGCTGCGCACCTAAACTGGGAATGGATGGAAACAAATGAGTCTCGTTAAATTGTAGAAAATGTTTTATAATAGAATTCTATTTGGCCTTAAAACATTAAAAGGACGTCCACATAATTTTGCCAATTAAATGCTCAAACAGTTTTTTCCTTTATTTTGTTTTAGTTTAGTCACCTATATACTTTTAATGTCAGTGCTCCACATTACAAAAACAGACCAGGGGGGTTATTCTGGTTGATTTCCAAGGCTGCAAACTCGCAGCCGTGCAAGTCCACCATACCCCATCTTGGGAATGGTGGCCTGGCCGCCACAGATTCCCACGCAGGGCCTGCAAATGGATGTTACACAGTAACATCCATTCACAGCCTAGTGGGATCCACCCACATCATTGGATGCTCGGGGACCATTGAATGATGGCGAAGGTGCACGCATATAAATGTGACTCTGAAGTCACTTACATATGCGTGGACGCTCTGGAGGAAGTGGGCAGGCAGCTGACATCTGATGATGTCAGCTGGCCGTCCCCTGCACCCGTGTCATTGGGGCATTTGTATGGGAATGGCCATGAAATGCTGGATGTTCCCATATGCAAATGGCCCTGCCCCCCATCTCACAACCCCCGCCAACACACTTGGGTGCGTGTGCCCGCCGAACACCCTGTTCGCCATACACACCCGGCATATGCACATGCGCAGAAATGACCCTGCGCATACGCCCACCATCGGCGCAAATGCGAATATTCTGGTCCAGAATAAATTATGCAGATGACACTATAGATTATGGCCCTTATTCTGGTCCGCACGCAGTTAGTCTGCATTCTCACGGGGACGATTTTTCTTTAGTGCGCATGTGCATACGCAACATTCTGTTTGCCGAGTGCATGCACCCAACATAGCGGGCGGGAGGCCCCATTACCATTTGGGAACGCCCAGCATTTCATGGGCATTCCCATGAGAACGCTCTGTGTGGACGTCAACTGCTCACCCCCAGGACCCACGCTGGGCGTGGGTCCTGGGGGTGGGCAGCTGACGTCACTGGATGTCAATGTCAACCTATGGTATGTCAACCATTTTCAGTCACTAGGTCGACCTTGACGGTTATGGTATAAATCATAGACAGACTCATCATAGACAGTCATATGGTCGACCACTATTGGTCGACAGTCACACTATTGGTCGACATGTAAAAGGTTGACATGGTTAAATGGTCGACATGAAAAAGGTTGACATGAAAATAAGGTTGACATGTTCAAAAGGGCGACGTGAGTTTTTAATGTTTTTAGGGTGTCTATGTCGACATAGGTGTACCAGTGGACACTATTTTATTCTCCCTCCACGCCCTAGTGGATGGTAGGGCATGAAATACCACCTGTTGGCACATGTTGGCTGAAAATTTAGTAAAAATATGCATGTCAACCTTTTTCATGTGGACCTTTTGACCATGTTGACCTATTACCTGTCGATCTTTAAACCCTGCAGAAACTTTTCCATGTCTTTAGACCCTGTCGACCTATTATGTGTTGACCTTTAAGCCATGTCGACCTTTTGACCCTGTTGACCTTTTGACCCTGTTGACCTTTTGACTGTCGACCTTTGGTGGTCGACCATATGACTGTCTATGATGAGTATGTCTATATCTGTCTACCAGTCCTGGTACCAACCATGACAATGTCTACGTCAACAGTCACTGTTGCATACCTCCCAACTGTCACGATTACAGCGGGACAGTCCCGATTTTGGGTCCTGTCCCGCTGTCCCACCCGCGGCAGGCATTGTCCCGCTGCGGGGGGTGGCAGTTGGAAAACCCCCAATCTAATAGAATAGACGCTGTGCGCATACGCACAGCGTCTATTCTCGTATGAAAATGAGGTTGCGGCTAATTAGCATAAGCCACACCCTCATTTGCATACACCCCGCCCCCTTTTCGGGCGCAATCAGAAGTTGGGAGGTATGCTGTTGACCACTAATGGTTGACAGTGACTGTTGAAGCAGACATTGTCAAGGTCGACCTAGTGACTGCTGATGTAGACAACCCCCTATACCATAACCCATTTGAACTGTAAAGGAGAAGAAAAATGAATAACGGATCAAACACATCCAAACTTTGCAGTTCTCCTTTAAAGTCTCCTTTGAGAATGGCTGTTTGGCCTTTAATGTTTCTCTGCGTTTTATGATGTGGCACAAGCATTTTTCATCTCATCATATTCCTTGGAATTTTATATATAAACATGAAGGTATTTACCTGCTGCTCACATAGTCCATCATACACGGATTCCTGCTGCCTGCTGTTATCGTTTACTGACAGATGTATTCCAGGTTCTTACTAGTCACATCCTATGCCAAGATACTGTAGCATGCGTGTAAATACAAAACTGCATTTTTGGTTTGATAAACAGTCTATAAACTACTCCAAAGTGTACTGTACTACAGTATCTTGTGTATTTATTCGTATATCACCTCATGTCTACATTGCTTTGAGACAGTTTATAGCTAAATCATAAATCACTAGGCCGGGCAAGTTCTACATTAATCTATATATTTGCCTCTTTCCCTAGCAGACATTTAAGAATTTTATCGCATAGCTGTCTGTGCATACGCTACTCCTCTCATTACTCTTATTCATTTATCCACAATACAAATGTATACTGTATATAACTTACAAATACTTATGTTATCATAACACAGAAAAAAATGACCTAAAGCTGGGTACACATATGTACAATCGTCGGGCCGTTCTTCCGATCTGCGGACGAACGGCCGTTCGATTGTATATATGTGTACGCTGTCCCGATCCCTTCGTTGCGATCGATAAACGGCCAAAAACGCTCTTGGCCGTCCACGGTCGGTCGGTCGCAGGTTCTTTGCTGCTTAATATTCTTCCGACAGGACGGCTCCATATCGAAAGAAAAGTGACATGTGTACGCACGTTCGATCGATATGCAGCCCGTTCCTGCGATCATTCCTCCCAAAAGCAGCACGCCCATGTGGGTGTTGACTAGCTGCGTCATCCCTCCATCAGCGCAGCATGTAAACAACAGGAAGTCTTCTCCCCCGTACTTTCCGCGCCATGCTGTTAAAGAATATTCGTTGTGTATGCATTCCTTTTGAAATAAATAATCGTGTGTGCATTCCTGACAGATATAGTTATAGAAGATAGATAATAGATAGATAGATATGTGATGTTCATTGTTCTGCATAAACACTTAACATTTATTAAGAAATACTGACAAAAAATACTGTGAACACTTTGTTTATTTGGGTGGTCGGACCTGAACAGAGTATCACATACAGGTGCTTGCGTGAAGGTGTAGCAGGAACGCCCACCCACCCAAAAAACATAAAAACACATTTGAAGATGGTGGTGTATGTAGTGGAAAGCGGTCCCACGGCAGCAACGCATCACATGGGAACATCCCGGCCTGCTCACATGTGATGCATTGCTGCCGTGAGACTGCTTGCCATGACATAAGTGCCACGTGTGAAGGTGTAGCAGGAACGCCCACCCACCCAAAAAACATAAAAACACATGTGAACATGGTGGTGTATGTAGTGGAAAGCGGTCCCACGGCAGCAACGCATCACATGGGAACATCCCGGCCTGCTCACATGTGATGCATTGCTGCCGTGAGACTGCTTGCCATGACATAAGTGCCACGTGTGAAGGTGTAGCAGGAAAGCCCACCCACCCAAAAAACATAAAAACACATTTGAACATGGTGGTGTATGTAGTGGAAAGCGGTCTCACGGCAGCAACGCATCACATGGGAACATCCCGGCCTGCTCACATGTGATGCATTGCTGCCGTGGGACTGCTTGCCATGACATAAGTGCCACGTGTGAAGGTGTAGCAGGAACACCCACCCACCCACCCAAAAAACATAAAAACACATTTGAACATGGTGGTGTATGTAGTGGAAAGCGGTCCCACGGCAGCAACGCATCACATGGGAACATCCCGGCCTGCTCACATGTGATGCATTGCTGCCGTGGGACTGCTTGCCATGACATGCACCATTTTAAGGTGCATGCTGCTGGCCTCCAAATAAACAAGAAGGAGAAAAAAGTAAAATAAAGTACACAAACTATTTTTTGACTTTATAATGCAAACCGTTATAAATTTTTTCATATAAAGAGTGTACTACTGCTACGCCTTTTTGGATTTTCGTAATTTTTTGGGCTACGGTATGGACTTTTCCGCTTAGTTCTTGTAGACATTTATGGACTTGTGTCATGTTTTCTTGCATTGTGCTTTCGTCGCTGGACGTGTCAGGTGATGGTGTGTTCTTCTCCCCCTCTGCACTGACATCTGAAATCTCGATGATATCTATAATAAGTACAGATAAAGAAATGTTTACCTTTCCACAAATGATACGTCACTATCCCATAAAGATGATTTGCAGTATACACTCACCATCTACACTGCTGGTGATCGCAATCACTTGGTGGCCCTCTGTGGTCCCTTCCATCGGCTGCGCAGCCTGGATATCATCTATAGTGACAAGGTAAAGTGACATATTACTACCCCTTGTTTTGTGTATAAAACATGTGTTGTTGTGTTGGTGTGCTGGTACAAAACCTTACCTGTTGTACTCTCCTTCTTTATTTTCAGGTTGGAGGCCCTGTCTCTGCCTTCCTCATGTCTTCTCCTGGATTGGATTTCCTCTGAGTAAAAACAAGCAACATGTCAGCAAAACACACAAAATGTAATGGATCAAGACAGTATATTAATAAAGCCACCTAGGGCATTGTACTCACTTCTTTTAATAATTCCACGAATTTTCTTGAGCTTGGCCTGCTCCTTGTGCTTCAGGTCCGACCACCGTTTTTGTAGCTGGTATTTGGACCTTCTTTTCCCAAACTTCTCCTTTATCTCCTTGCATACACGCTGCATAATAATTTCTTTTCTATAATTTGTCTTGGGGTATGTTTTTCGCGAACAATCGTAGTCCCTTCTATCCAGCATTTTGACCATCAGTTCCACCTCTGCAGATGACATGGCGGAGGCGCGCGTCACTTTTTTCTCCTTGTTGTCCTGTCTCTCAGCGATTTCTTTATCTGTTGTTATCAGTGCTGAATTTGAAATCAAAGGTGCTGTACTGGTCTCCCCCATATGCGGTGGCGCCAGACCCTCCGACATGGCTCCTCGATGTCCCGTGTCTGTGTGACGCGAAGCAAGTGAGTGGGGCGGAGATTCCTGCGCTCATCCAATCACTGTGTTTCAAGCCACGTTCAGCACGAAAGAATATTCCGTCGTTGCTGTTCGAGTGATCGGAGCTGCGCTGCGAATTTTCCGGACTGTTTATCGACATTTCTTTCGGTGAGTATTAAAACAAAATGTGTAGTTTTCTATGACAGGGACTTCAATCTGTGGGCCATGGGTATGCTGGGGCTTGTAGTGACCGTGTATCCTATGTCCCACAGAGTTTCAACTCCTGTACTATAGCTACAGTATATCTAGTGGCCCACAGACTGAACACCTGTACATTAAATGGTTTATTGTGTGCTTTGTGTATCAAGAAAATAATATGCCTTTTTATTTTATTTTTTGGAACAGAAATTCAACCATGGCAGAAAAAAATGTCGAATTTATGAAGGACTTCATTGAGGCCTACAGGGATCAGAATTGTCTCTGGAACACCAAATCCAGAGACCATTCCAATCGGCAGAAGAGGCTATCTGCTCTGGAGGAGCTGGTGAGGGTGAGCCAGACATACTACCCCACAGCAAATGTAGAGTGGGTCCGGACTCGGATTGCTAATATGAGGACCGTCTTTAAAAAAGAACTAAATAAGGTGGAGTCCTCAAAGCGGTCTGGGGCAGGGGCAGACCAAGTCTATGTGCCCAGGCTGTGGTACTACGACCTGCTGGCCTTCACGGTGGACCAGGAGCTGCCCAGGGAATCGGTCAGCAACACTGCAAGGGACCAGCCTGCCCCCTCCACCTCCTCGTGCAACCAAGAGGTTTCTGATGACACCATTTGCGGCACAGTAAGTAGACGGATTTTATTTTAAATATTTTTTTTTAAACAAGATAAATATAACAACAAGTACAGTATAAAAATTATGAACATGTATAACCAAAAGGGGGGTATCGCCCCCTGCAACTGACCTCTCTGTTGGGCACAACAGAGAGGTCAGTTGCAGGGGGCGATACCCCCCCTTTTGGTTATTCATCGTCAATTTGACCTTCTCTGTGGCCCTAATTCTGGTTCTTCTCAGTGGTGGAGGTATACTCTTATCCGCCTGAGAACACAGTGATCAATATTCAGACATCGCAAGTGCATTGACCACATTTTTTGTATTTGGAACTTTTGGTTGGGATTGGTAATCCCTGGTATCTACACTGTTGTAGTCTTTCTGGCGCGGATTATTGTAATATTTTTTTGTGGTGTAAAATTAACGAAATAATATCATTCTGCCAATCCACAGCGCCAACACCAATAAAATACTGCATGTATTCATCCCTGGTTAATTTAGCACGCATAGATGCATTTCTGGTATTTAAATTAGTATTTGGTATGTCTGGTATCTAAATAATTAGTTTCCAGAGATGCCAGTCATAACGCCTCTTCAACTAGCTCACTTTCATCCATGGCAGCAACATGGTGGTGTGTGGGCTGCGTTCTTCTGCGTAGATATAAAAATATATGGAAGTCTTAAAAATCGATAGTGATACATCATCTTGTTTTGTTACAGCCATCGCTATTTGCCGAGGAGGAATCTTCGGCATCGCTGGAGGTGGCATCACAGCTGCCTTCACCGGCCCTCTGCTCCACCCCCACACCAACCGCCACGACCAGCGCTGAACCTCAAACAAGCGCTCAACCTCCAGCAGAAGCACCATCAAGAAGAGGGCGCAAAAGGCCGAGGCAGACTCCAGATGCTGCGGACGTGGCAACCACCAAGATCCTGGAGTCTGCCAACAGATTGATGACCATGGAGGAGGATGATGCGGACCGGGTGGGGAGTGTATTGGCTGACAATTTGCGAAAGTTGGACCCGGCTACAAGGGTGGAGGTAGAGCGCATATTTTATGAAACGCTGTACCGGGCCCGTGTGGGGACTCTGTCCCGGCACACACGGCTCACCGATGAGACCCCTCTGCCTAGGGTTGAATTTCAACCCATCAGCCCTGCCCCTATACCACAACAACCGGTATTTCACCCGGTGCAATATCCGCAGTACCAACATTTCCAGCCACCAACTGGGCAAAGGCAGCACCAACCGGCAACGTCGGCTAATACACTCCCACCAGGTCCACCTGGTGGCCACTTCCTTGGTTTATTGGAAAGTCCATCTCCTTCACAACCGGCGATGGATACAGGGGATTATGGGGTGGGACAAGTTTATCAGCAAATGTGAATATTTTATATAGTTTATTTAATTGCATTATTGTTTTAATAATATAGTTTAAATATTTTTATGTTTAAGTATTTCTTTATTATTTATTTCCTTGTTATTTATGTTATATTTGTTATAAGTTTATAAGTTAATAATTTATATAAAAATTAAAAATTCTCTAATCTAGTTGGTGTCCGTGTGAAAATATCATTTACCATGCAGGGTGACTATAGGGCAAAGATATACATATGGGGTACATGCATGTTGTTTCAATATTTACCTTCATGTATTGCTCCTGGAGACTGTACAAAAGTACCAGGAGAAATTGGCATAGAAATAGGTGTGGTGGAGCAACTACTTGCTAGTACATAAACACCAGTACTGGGTACAGTCTGCACTCCAGGTGTCGTGGCATTGTGCCCTCCAGGAATGCCTGGCACCTGAGTACTACCACTCACTTGCCGTGATTCGGCCTCCACCTCCCCCTCCTTGCTGCAAGAAGACGCAGAGGACAACTTGTGCGGAACTGTGAGTATACAAATTTTATTGGCAAAATATTGATTAGTACACACCAAAAAACAATATATTTACAATGACAAAAACGTACATTTTTAAGCAATCATGTCATTCTGCCACTCCACAGCCCCAACACCATTGAAATAATTCAAGTACTCGTCTCTTGACAACTTTGCTTGCGTTGATGCATTTCTGGTGTTTAAATTATTTGCCAAAGCTGTCAGACCAATAGGCTCGTCAACAACTTGGCTGTCGTCCACTGTAGCCCCCAGTTGTTGTGTGTGCACCGCTTTTCTGCGCATGTAGTTGTGCAGCACACAACAGGCCAGCACCACTTTGTCAATCTTATCTAGGCGCAGATTGATGGCACTGTGAAAAATTCTGAATTTATTACTCAGAATCCCAAACGCATTTTCAACCAATCGCCTGGCACGTGACAGGCGATAGTTAAAAATGCGTCGTTCCCTGTTCAGTGCCCTTTGTGGGTAGGGTTTAAGGACATTAGGGTGCAATGCAAAGGCCTCATCCGCCACAAAAACAAAGTTCAAACCGTGCTCATTTTCAGTCCGCTCTGGCAGATTCAGTTCATTTTTTTTCAGTTTGTCATGGAAAAATGTATTCTCCAGGGCTCCTCCATCTGAAACTCTACCATTTTTCCCAATGTCCACAAATACAAACTCGTATCGAGCATTAGCGATGGCCATTAGAACAATGCTGAAAAACCCCTTATAGTTATAATAAAAAGAGCCACTCTTTGCAGGGGGCATGATTCTGACGTGTTTGCCATCGATAGCTCCACCACAATTAGGGAAATTCCAAAGATCACGGAAATCACGTGCAATATTTTGCCACTCCTCCTTGGTCGATGGAAACTGCAATATAAAAGTATATGCGTATTAATAATCTGTTGGGTTGATTTTAGACCCATCAGCCCTCCCCCATTGCAGCCTCAAAGCTATTACCCGCCTTATCAAAATGACCCCCCACCCACTGGTGTAAAAGATTAAATTAACAGGCATTGTAAAGATATACATATAGGGTACAGGTATGTGCACAGCTATACATATGGGGGACATGTATGTAATTTCCATATTTACCTTCATGTATTTGTCCTGTAGAACTTGGACGATGGCATCACAGGTGTCTGGTATTATCAACCCCAGCGCTTGAGATGATATTGCGGTGGTGAATCTCAGGTCGGCAAGGGTCCTGCCTGTTGCCAGGTAACGCAGCGTTGCCACCAGTCTCTGCTCTGCAGAAATAGGCCTCCTGAAATAGGTGTCCTCTCTCTCTATTAAAGGGGTAACCAGTGTCAGCAGCTCCATGAAGGTAGCGTCATCCATACGGAGATAATTCCTGAAATCATCAGGATTGTTCTCCCGTATCTCCTGTAGCAATGGCATGTGGGAGAAGGTGTCTCTCCTCAGAAGCCAGTCTCTGGTCCAGCAGCTCCGATTCTTGGTCCTTTTTCTTTTTTTAATAGCCTGCAATCTAATGGCCATAGCAGCCAAAATGCACGCACGAGCCTTCCTTCTCCTCAAGCTCATAATAAAAAAGGCCCAAATGCACCGATAGACGAACGTACGTACGTATATCCTGTACAGCTAGCAATGGATCTGAATAGTCACGGCTCTATTCACTGTACTACACGAACGATTCTTTGTTCCGTGATCACGCCTCGTTTTGGTATGCTCTTTTAATCCAGCCCATTATGATAATGTTGTGTACATTTTTTATCGTGCGAATAGCCAGAACGGGAGAGTGTGTACGGTGGTACAATCTTTTTCTTGCGATTGTTTGGACGGGTGTACATCGGACGTCGCAAGTATAATTGTACATATGTGTACGCGCAGATCGGTCGTATGTTTCGGACGGCCGAACGTGTATTCGGTCGATCGAACGGTCGCAAGAAAAATGAAATTGTACATATGTGTACCCAGCTTAAGACAATCAATCTGGCAGACTGCAGCTTCCAGCAAACAAGGGGGAATTAACCCGCACAAGCAATAAACAGACAGTGCCTCCATTTTGTTGTTTCTTTTCACTTGTGTTATCAACAGATTTTCTACAGTGTTTCAGGTGGCAGAATGGTCGGAAAGGGGCATTTATTCAAGTTTGGGGCTATGTCAGTATAATATGGGCTTTGCTCTAACAGGCATTTACAGTAGTGCTTATTTTACTTCTTTCTGCTTGTTGTACCTCTTAAGGTGGAAGTAGCTCTCTTTAACCCCTTCCTGACGCAGCATGTTTTTGCCTTCCTGACAGAGCCCTTTTTTTCAAATCTGACATGTATCACTTAAGTGGGGATAACTTTTTTTTGCTTTTACTTATCCCAGTGATTTTGAGATTGTTTTCTCGTGACACATTGTACTTGAAGTTAGTGGTAAATTTGGGTCGATACAGTCTGTGTTTTTTTGTGAAAAATACCAAAATGTCGTAAAAAAATGGAAAATTTTGCAATTTTCAAAATGTTAAATTTTCTGCTTGTGAGACAAATAATCATACCACTCAAAATAGTTAATAACTAACATAGACCATATGTCTACTTTATGTTTCCATCATTATTTCAGCCTCCTTTTAATTTTTTTGGACACTAGGAGGCTTAAAATATGAATAGCAAATTCTCAAATTTTCAAGAAAATTTCAAACACTGATTTTTTTAGGGACCAGTTCAGTTCTGATGTGACTTTGAGGGACTTGTATGTGAGACACCCCCATAAATGATGCCATTTAAAAAACTGCACCCCTCACAGTATTCAAAACAGCATTTTGGAAGTTTGTTAACCCTTTAGGTGTTTCACAGGAATTAAAACAAAGTGTAGGTGAAATTTCAAAATTTCATTTTTTTTGCAGATTTGCAATTTTAATACATTTTTCTAAGGAACACAGTAGATTTTACTAGAGAAATGTGACTAAAAATTGATTCCCCCAATTCTTTTGTTTTCATAAATATCCTATATGTGGCCCTAGTGTGCACGTTGACCAAACCACAGGCTTCATAATAGAAGGAGCACCTACTTGATTTTGGAGCCTCCTTTTTATGAGATTATTTTTTAGGCACCATGTAGGTTTCTAGGCACCATAAGATTAAAATTTAGGAAGGCCCCCACAAGTGACCCCATTTTGCAAACTACACCCCTCAGGGAATTCATCTAGGGGTATAGTGTACATTTCAAACCCCCAGGGGTTTCACCAATTGTGGTACAACTGGGCAGTGAAAATGAAAAATTAATTTTTTTACACAAAAATGCAGTTCTGGCTCCAAATTTTTCATTTGCACAAGGAATGAAGGAGACAAAGCACCCCAAAATCTGTGCCCCAATTTCTCCCGAGTACGGCAATGCCTCACATGTGACCAAAAAATACCATTTGGGTGCATGGCAGGACTCAGAAGGGAAGGAGTGATTTTTGGATTTTGCAGCTCAGATTCTGGTGGAATGTTGGTGGGTGCTATGTCGCATTAGCAAGACCCCCGAAGCACCAATACAGTGGAACCCCCCCACAAGTGACCCCATTTTGCAAACTACACCCCTCAGGGAATTCATCTAGGGGTATAGTGTACATTTCAAACCCCCAGGGGTTTCACCAATTTTGATACAACTGGGCTGTGCAAATGAAAAATTACATTTTTTACACAAAAATGCAGTTCTGGCTCAAAATTTTTCATTTTCACAAGGAATGAAGGAGACAAAGCACCCCAAAATCTGTGCCCCAATTTCTCCCGAGTACGGCAATGCCTCACATGTGACCAAAAAATACCATTTGGGTGCATGGCAGGACTCAGAAGGGAAGGAGTGATTTTGGGATTTTGCAGCTCAGATTCTGGTGGAATGTTGGTGGGTGCTATGTCGCATTAGCAAGACCCCCGAAGCACCAATACAGTGGAACCCCCCCACAAGTGACCCCATTTTGCAAACTACACCCCTCAGGGAATTCATCTAGGGGTATAGTGTACATTTCAAACCCCCAGGGGTTTCACCAATTGTGGTACAACTGGGCAGTGAAAATGAAAAATTATTTTTTTTACACAAAAATGCAGTTCTGGCTCCAAATTTTTCATTTTCACAAGGAATGAAGGAGACAAAGCACCCCAAAATCTGTGCCCCAATTTCTCCCGAGTACGGCAATGCCTCACATGTGACCATAAAATACCATTTGGGTGCATGGCAGGACTCAGAAGGGAAGGAGTGATTTTTGGATTTTGCAGCTCAGATTCTGGTGGAATGTTGGTGGGTGCTATGTCGCATTAGCAAGACCCCCGAAGCACCAATACAGTGGAACCCCCCCACAAGTGACCCCATTTTGCAAACTACACCCCTCAGGGAATTCATCTAGGGGTATAGTGTACATTTAAAACCCCCAGGGGTTTCACCAATTTTGATACAACTGGGCTGTGCAAATGAAAAATTACATTTTTTACACAAAAATGCAGTTCTGGCTCAAAATTTTTCATTTTCACAAGGAATGAAGGAGACAAAGCACCCCAAAATCTGTGCCCCAATTTCTCCCGAGTACGGCAATGCCTCACATGTGACCAAAAAATACCATTTGGGTGCATGGCAGGACTCAGAAGGGAAGGAGTGATTTTTGGATTTTGCAGCTCAGATTCTGGTGGAATGTTGGTGGGTGCTATGTCGCATTAGCAAGACCCCCGAAGCACCAATACAGTGGAACCCCCCCACAAGTGACCCCATTTTGCAAACTACACCCCTCAGGGAATTCATCTAGGGGTATAGTGTACATTTCAAACCCCCAGGGGTTTCACCAATTGTGGTACAACTGGGCAGTGAAAATGAAAAATTATTTTTTTTACACAAAAATGCAGTTCTGGCTCCAAATTTTTCATTTTCACAAGGAATGAAGGAGACAAAGCACCCCAAAATCTGTGCCCCAATTTCTCCCGAGTACGGCAATGCCTCACATGTGACCAAAAAATACCATTTGGGTGCATGGCAGGACTCAGAAGGGAAGGAGTGATTTTTGGATTTTGCAGCTCAGATTCTGGTGGAATGTTGGTGGGTGCTATGTCGCATTAGCAAGACCCCCGAAGCACCAATACAGTGGAACCCCCCCACAAGTGACCCCATTTTGCAAACTACACCCCTCAGGGAATTCATCTAGGGGTATAGTGTACATTTAAAACCCCCAGGGGTTTCACCAATTTTGATACAACTGGGCTGTGCAAATGAAAAATTACATTTTTTACACAAAAATGCAGTTCTGGCTCAAAATTTTTCATTTTCACAAGGAATGAAGGAGACAAAGCACCCCAAAATCTGTGCCCCAATTTCTCCCGAGTACGGCAATGCCTCACATGTGACCAAAAAATACCATTTGGGTGCATGGCAGGACTCAGAAGGGAAGGAGTGATTTTTGGATTTTGCAGCTCAGATTCTGGTGGAATGTTGGTGGGTGCTATGTCGCATTAGCAAGACCCCCGAAGCACCAATACAGTAGAACCCCCCCACAAGTGACCCCATTTTGCAAACTACACCCCTCAGGGAATTCATCTAGGGGTATAGTGTACATTTCAAACCCCCAGGGGTTTCACCAATTTTGATACAACTGGGCTGTGCAAATGAAAAATTACATTTTTTACACAAAAATGCAGTTCTGGCTCAAAATTTTTCATTTTCACAAGGAATGAAGGAGACAAAGCACCCCAAAATCTGTGCCCCAATTTCTCCCGAGTACGGCAATGCCTCACATGTGACCAAAAAATACCATTTGGGTGCATGGCAGGACTCAGAAGGGAAGGAGTGATTTTGGGATTTTGCAGCTCAGATTCTGGTGGAATGTTGGTGGGTGCTATGTCGCATTAGCAAGACCCCCGAAGCACCAAGACAGTGGAACCCCCCCACAAGTGACCCCATTTTGCAAACTACACCCCTCAGGGAATTCATCTAGGGGTATAGTGTACATTTCAAACCCCCAGGGGTTTCACCAATTTTGATACAACTGGGCTGTGCAAATGAAAAATTACATTTTTTACACAAAAATGCAGTTCTGGCTCAAAATTTTTCATTTTCACAAGGAATGAAGGAGACAAAGCACCCCAAAATCTGTGCCCCAATTTCTCCCGAGTACGGCAATGCCTCATATGTGACCAAAAAATGGCAGGACTCAGAAGGGAAGGAGTGATATTTGGATTTTGCAGCACAGATTCTGGTGGAATGTTGGTGGGTGCTATGTCGCATTAGCAAGACCCCCGAAGCACCAATACAGTGGAACCCCCCCACAAGTGACCCCATTTTGCAAACTAAACCCCTCAGGGAATTCATCTAGGGCAGGGGTCTTCAACCCATGGCCCGTGGGCCACTAGTGGCCCGCCGAGTAGTTTTAGGTGGCCCGCCAGTGAATTGCGTTTTTTTTTAATTAAATGCCGTGCTGATTAAAAAAAATAAAAATCCTTCCGAGCGCTGTCCCCTTAAAATCCTTCCGCACACTGTCCCATTAGCAGTGGGACGCGGCGGAGGTGGTTGTGCTGTTTGGGGCGGGTGGGCGTCCGGGACTGTGGGCGAACATGTGCATTGTGTACTTCCTGACGCCGCGCACCCGTCCCGCCCATGTCCTTTCAGACAGCCGGGAGACTGGAGTGAGTGTGACAACCACCGGCAGCCGTGCACCTGTCCCTGCCTGCTCCTTGGCTGTTAAGACAGCCGACGCCGCCAGCAGCAGCAGCCCTCTGAAGGAGACCTCTGTAAGGGACACTAAGGCAAGTGTCTCAGGAGAGGGTGATGCCGGCTAGCTACCGTGGTGCTGACTAGGGGGGAGGGGGGGGGGCTGGCTGTGCAATGTGGCCCTGTGTATGGGTAGGTTGCTGACTATGGGGGAGGGGGGCTGGCAGTGCAATGTGGCCCTGTGTATGGGGAGGGTGCTGACTATGGGGGAGGGGGGCTGGCAGTGCAATGTGGTGCTGACTAAGGGAGGGCTGGCATGCTGCTCAATGCAGTGCTGACTATGGAGGGAAATACTAGGGCATTTTGTGAGGGACACTACTGGTGGCATTTTATGAGGGACACTACTGGTGGCATTTTATGAGGGACACTACTGGTGGCATTTTATGAGGGACACTACTGGTGGCATTTTATGAGGGACACTACTGGTGGCATTTTATGAGGGACACTACTGGTGGCATTTTGTGAGAGGCACTGCTGGGGGCATCATATGCATAAGCAGGAGTATTGGGGGCCTTATAGTGCAAGGTGTAATGGGCATCATGGTGTGAGACATAATGTGCAATGGGCATCCCGGTGTGTGGCATAATGTGCAATGGGCATCCCGGTGTGTGGCATAATGTGCAATGGTAATCACGGTGTGTGGCATAATGTGTAATGGGCATCATGGTGTAATGGGCCTTCATGTTTATATGTCACTGTGCGGCCTTTAGACAGCCAACTTAAGCGTGGAAGGACAACAACCATTCCTGCGGTAACCAATGTCTGGTCATGCAGGTTGCAAAAGTGAGATGTCAGGTAATTTTTTTCCTGCTAGTTCACACTCTTATCATTAGACCACGCCCCTTATAATTAGGACAAACCCCTTTTTGGGAGCGTGCCTACGGCGCGCGCAATTTCTTAAATACCAAAATATGTATGGAGGGCTGCATTTTTATTCTGTTCGCACTGGGGCCCTAATTGTTTAGAAATAGCCCTGGTGCAGACTATATATATGTGTATGGGCAGCTGTGCCAACTATCTATGTGGGGGCTGTGCTGTCTATCTATTAAGAGCTGTGCTAAATACCACAGTAGAGCTTAGTGGCCCTCGGGCTTCGTTGAATTTTTTAATGTGGCCCACACTGTCTTAAAGGTTGAAGACCCCTGATCTAGGGGTATAGTGTACATTTCAAACCCCCAGGGGTTTCACCAATTTTGATACAACTGGGCTGTGCAAATGAAAAATTACATTTTTTACACAAAAATGCAGTTCTGGCTCAAAATTTTTCATTTTCACAAGGAATGAAGGAGACAAAGCACCCCAAAATCTGTGCCCCAATTTCTCCCGAGTATGGCAATGCCTCATATGTGACCAAAAAATACCAGTTGGGTGCATGGCAGGACTCAGAAGGGAAGGAGTGATTTTTGGATTTTGCAGCTCAGATTCTGGTGGAATGAATGGTGGGTGCTATGTGGCATTAGCAAGACCCCCGAAGCACGGTGAAATGATGAACCTAATAATCCATAGATGTGTGGTATATTTTAAAACACTCCTTTATACATAGGCCGGGTTTGTCGGGGCAAGTTTCACAGTGGAAAATAGTATCCTTTCTTATTCCCTTTTTATAGCAAACTTTGCACCTTTTTTGTGTCCTGCCCTTTCTTGCAGTGGAGGGGATTTCGTTAGGAAAATGCTGCCCTGGTACAATACGGGGGCCAGTACTAGAAGTACTGGGCCCTCTGCCTGCTGGTTCCCAAATATTAGGCCCTTTATGACTTCCTCTTGAAAGTGCATAAATGTCCCCCTCTGGCTGGTAGAACGGAATAGCACGTAAGCGTTATACAGTGCCATCTGGATGATATACACGGCCAGCTTCTTGTACCAGATTTTTGTTTTCCGCAGGGGACTGTACGGCTTCAGTACCTGATCTGAAAGATCCACTCCGCCCATGTACTTATTGTAATTTAGGATACAATTAGGTTTTGAGGTGTGGGTACTGGTACCTCGTACAGGGATGGAGGTGGTAATGTCTCCATGAGATGTTGTCAGTATAAGGACATCCCTCTTGTCCTTATATTTGACCAACAACATATTTTCGGTGGATTGTGCCCTGCTTTCACCCCTTCTCAGTACTTGGGCAATGTGCGTTTTTGGGAGGCCTCTTTGGTTCTTGCGCACAGTACCGCAAGCTGCTGTACCTCTTGAACCAAGGGCCTTAAACAGGGGGATGCTAGTGTAAAAGTTATCCACATAGAGGTGATAACCTTTATCCAGGAAGGGGTGCACTAAATCCCAGACAATTTTTCCACTAACACCTACGAGGGAGGGGGGGCATTCTGGCGGTTCAATTTTTGAATCCTTCCCTTCATATACCCTAAACCTGTGGGTGTACCCTGAGGTGCTTTCACACAGTTTATACATTTTTATGCCATACCTTGCCCTCTTACTGGGAAGGTACTGGCGGAATTTAACCCTTCCTTTAAAATGTATAAGGGACTCGTCGATACAAATAAATTTTTCAGGGATGTACATCTCTGCAAATTTGGCACTGAAATGATCAATGACCGGCCTGACTTTGAATAGCCAGTCAAAGGTGGGATCATCTCTGGGTGGGCACTGTGCATTATCGGTGTAATGTAAAAATTTAAGGATTGTCTCAAAACGAGTCCGAGTCATGGCCATACGGTAAAATGGGGTGCTGTACAGAACATCTGTACTCCAATATTGCCTAATTTCTGGCTTTTTTACTATGCCCATATGTAACACCAGACCCCAAAACATCATCATCTCTACTGCATCTACAGGGGTCCACCTAGCAAATGATGACGTGGGGTTTTGAGCAATAAACTGCTGGGCATATAAATTACTTTGGTCCACCATTAAATTTATAAAATCATCAGAGAAAAATAATTTGAAAAAGTCAATTTCTCTGAGACCTGTTGAATCAAATTGGATTCCTGGGATGGCCAAAAACTCAGGAACCTGGGGCTCAAAATTGTCTGGTGGTGGGGTCCATACGGGATCAATCATTTGGGGGGGGTCTCAGCTGCTCTACGGGGGCGTCTTTGAGGGGGTCCCTCATCACTAGAGGAGGAAGAGGAGCTTAAGACGAATCCTTCAAATTCCCCGCTTGCATCACTGGCTGTGTCAGAGTCAGAGGCAAGCATGGCATATGCCTCCTCCGCTGAATACATTCTTCTGGATGACTGGGATGACATTTGGGATGACATTTGGGATGCCATTTTTATTTTTGTGTTTCTGTAAGTGTAATGTTTCAACACGTGTATAGTGTAGGGGGGGTACAAACTTTATTTCAACACGGGGGGTATGTAGTGTGTAGTGTGTATGTAGTGCAGAAAAAAAAATACTTTATACAGGAATTTGATCCCAATTAAAAAAAAAAAAAAATTGAAGGGGTTAAAAAAAAAAAAAAAGGTCCTGCGCCAAAAATTGAGCACAGATGTTGGTCAGTAACGTCCGTCACTGAACAGCGCTCAAAGGCAACAGGACACCCACAAAAGCAACGTGGGTGTAAAAACAATTTAAAAAAAAATAAACCACAGCACTCTCCAAAAAAAAAACAATTTAAAAAAACTGCAGAAAAAAAATTATATCAACCCTGTGCCAAAAATGCTGTTCAGTGATGTACGTCACTGATCAGCGGCCACAGGACACCCACAAAAGCAACGTGGGTGTAATAAACCACAGCACTCTCCAAAAAAAAAAACAATTAAAAAAAACTGCAGAAAAAAAATTATATCAACCCTGTGCCAAAAATGCTGTTCAGTGATGTACGTCACTGATCAGCGGCCACAGGACACCCACAAAAGCAACGTGGGTGTAATAAACCACAGCACTCTCCAAAAAAAAAAAAACTGCAGAAAAAAACTGCAGAAAAAAAATGATATCAACCCTGTGCCAAAAATGCTGTTCAGTGATGTATGTCACTGATCAGCGGCCACAGGACACCCACAAAAGCAACGTGGGTGTAAAAACAAAACCCCACTGCACTCTCCAAAAAAAAAAAAAAAACCTGCAGATCAGTGATGCAGTGATGCAACACTGATTAGCAGTGAGGGGCAGCAGGCACACAACTGTGGGTGCAACCTGACAGGGTATATATATATAAAAAGAAAAACCTGGACCCCCAAAAAGTTGCTGATCAGTTAATTAATTTAAACTGATCAGCACAAAAGGGGGGGCAGCAGGGGGGGCAGCAGTCAGTTGCACAGGCAGCACAACCTTTGGTGCAACTGACAGGTATACTGTATATATATAAAAAAAAAAAAACCAAAAAGTTGCTGATCAGCACAGATATACTGATCAGCACAAAAGGGGTGCAGCAGACACAAAATATAGCACTCTCTGTCACTCTCTGTCACTCTCTGTCACTATCTCTCACTATCTCTCACGATCTGTGACTCTATGACACTGCAGCAGCAGCACACAGGAAGTCACAAGATCCAGGAAGCATCCAGCTGCTGGCAGCACACTACCAGCGGTGATCAGGTAAGTATCAGGCAAGGATCAGGTATGTATATCACGACAGATTGGTCGGTGACCGCTCTGCACGCAATTCCAGACCGGAATGGCGTCTGCAGCGCAGTCACCGTTAGTTTAAATGACGCGCCTTGGCTGTGATTGGTCCGTCGGTCCGACGGACCAATCACAGCCTTGGGGGCAGGTGGGGTGAGGTGGGGTGAGGTGTGGTCATCACCGGTGACCCCCTCACACCCGACGGTGATTGACACCTGTGTTACCGAGCGTCTGATTCGCCGGTAACACAGGAAAACGCTGCGACTGGCTGTTCACATTGAACAGCCAATCACAGCGATCGCCGATGGGGGGGAGGCATCGCCGCCCCCCCTGGGCATGCAGGGACATGTCTGCTGTCAGGGACAGCAGACATGTTTAAACTGTCCCCGCGTCTATAGACGCGGGGACAGTTTAAAGTCATGACGTATATATACGTCATGTGTCGGGAAGTACATCCCGGCCATGACTTATATATACGTCAAATGTCGGGAAGGGGTTAAAGTCATTGAGAGTGACTAGGCTAATTGAAGTGCTCTTGGTTTTTAAGCTCAACAATACTCCGCTCTTGTGGAGCAATTCAAATTGCTGTGAAGTTCATTAACAGCAAATTGTGGCCAGCAAGTTTGCGGCATTTTCCTTTCAACTCATAGGGGTTTATTTACTAAGATAGTTTCATCCCATCTGATACAGAAATCTTAGTAACTAAACCCCATAGAGGCAGTGGTTCAGGAGATGTGGACAAACTCATTTCCTTGCCACTAAATACCCCCCCCCCCCCCCCCCCCCCCAAAAGTAGGCAGAGCCAGCATGGTCACAATAGTAGCCATAATTCAAATCACTCCACACAGTAGCAAAATCTAATATTCACATTATACTGTGTTTAGTGCCTCTGATTTATATTTCAGCACACAGTAGTGCCACTTATTCAAATTATGCCATTCAGTTGTGCCCCTCATTCATATTATGTCACTCAGTAATGCCTCTTTTCACATTACATTATTTGCTTTTAGCCCCTTATACACAATTGCCATAGTAGTATACAAATATTACCCACCGCAGTAGTGCCATCTACACAAAATACCCACAATAGTAATGCCACTAAAACATAAAATGCAGATAATAGCGTTGCGTATACACATAGGGGATGATTCTGGTTGGTTTGCAAAAGCAAACTCCTTTAATGGAAAAAACCATGTACACTGCAGTTGGGGCTGATGTAACATGTGCAAAAAGAGTTACATTTGGGTGGGGTGTGTTCAAACTGAAATCTAAATTGCAGTGTAAGACTAAAGTAGACAATATTTGCCCTGCACAGAAATAAAAATAACTCAAACTCACCCAAATCTAAATCTCTCTGCACATTTCATATCAGCCCCCCCTGCAGTGCACATGGGTTTTGTCCATTTACAAACAAATTGTCCCTTGCATTCAGGTCTGAATTAGGCCCTCAGTTCCACTCCCACCACCCTACCCCTCCCACTTCAACCCCTGCATAGAGGTGTGCAGAAAATATTGAGGGTACCATATACAGTATGGCGGATATGTGAGCAACTGAACATCCCACCACACAGTATATTAAGTTCCAGTAGAAGCAATATTTTTTTTTTTACAAGAATCTGCATTCAGTGGTCTTTAAGGAACCCAGGCACTTCAATAATCATCATGTAAGTCTATGCATTAAGATTTTATCAATACAAAAAACACTTACATACTGTAGATACATACTGTAGTAGGTAGGGCTGAATAAAGGCTTGCGTCCATCTAGTTCATGGGTCTTCAAACTGTGGCCCTCAAGATGTTGTGAAACTACAAATCCCAGCATGCCTTGCCACAGTTTTGCTATAAGGGAGTGTTAAAACTGTGGCAAGGCATGCTGGGATTTGTAGTTTCATAACATCTGGAGGGCCACAGTTTGAAGACCCATGATCTAGTTCAGGGGTCTTCAACCCATGGCCCGTGGGCCACTAGTGGCCCGCCGAGTAGTTTTAGGTGGCCCGCCAGTGAATTGCGTTTTTTTTTAATTAAATGCCGTGCTGATTAAAAAAAATAAAAATCCTTCCGAGCGCTGTCCCCTTAAAATCCTTCCGCACACTGTCCCATTAGCAGTGGGACGCGGCGGAGGTGGTTGTGCTGTTTGGGGCGGGTGGGCGTCCGGGACTGTGGGCGAACATGTGCATTGTGTACTTCCTGACGCCGCGCACCCGTCCCGCCCATGTCCTTTCAGACAGCCGGGAGACTGGAGTGAGTGTGACAACCACCGGCAGCCGTGCACCTGTCCCTGCCTGCTCCTTGGCTGTTAAGACAGCCGACGCCGCCAGCAGCAGCAGCCCTCTGAAGGAGACCTCTGTAAGGGACACTAAGGCAAGTGTCTCAGGAGAGGGTGATGCCGGCTAGCTACCGTGGTGCTGACTAGGGGGGAGGGGGGGGGGCTGGCTGTGCAATGTGGCCCTGTGTATGGGTAGGTTGCTGACTATGGGGGAGGGGGGCTGGCAGTGCAATGTGGCCCTGTGTATGGGGAGGGTGCTGACTATGGGGGAGGGGGGCTGGCAGTGCAATGTGGTGCTGACTAAGGGAGGGCTGGCATGCTGCTCAATGCAGTGCTGACTATGGAGGGAAATACTAGGGCATTTTGTGAGGGACACTACTGGTGGCATTTTATGAGGGACACTACTGGTGGCATTTTATGAGGGACACTACTGGTGGCATTTTATGAGGGACACTACTGGTGGCATTTTATGAGGGACACTACTGGTGGCATTTTATGAGGGACACTACTGGTGGCATTTTGTGAGAGGCACTGCTGGGGGCATCATATGCATAAGCAGGAGTATTGGGGGCCTTATAGTGCAAGGTGTAATGGGCATCATGGTGTGAGACATAATGTGCAATGGGCATCCCGGTGTGTGGCATAATGTGCAATGGGCATCCCGGTGTGTGGCATAATGTGCAATGGTAATCACGGTGTGTTGCATAATGTGTAATGGGCATCATGGTGTAATGGGCCTTCATGTTTATATGTCACTGTGCGGCCTTTAGACAGCCAACTTAAGCGTGGAAGGACAACAACCATTCCTGCGGTAACCAATGTCTGGTCATGCAGGTTGCAAAAGTGAGATGTCAGGTAATTTTTTTCCTGCTAGTTCACACTCTTATCATTAGACCACGCCCCTTATAATTAGGACAAACCCCTTTTTGGGAGCGTGCCTACGGCGCGCGCAATTTCTTAAATACCAAAATATGTATGGAGGGCTGCATTTTTATTCTGTTCGCACTGGGGCCCTAATTGTTTAGAAATAGCCCTGGTGCAGACTATATATATGTGTATGGGCAGCTGTGCCAACTATCTATGTGGGGGCTGTGCTGTCTATCTATTAAGAGCTGTGCTAAATACCACAGTAGAGCTTAGTGGCCCTCGGGCTTCGTTAAATTTTTTAATGTGGCCCACACTGTCTTAAAGGTTGAAGACCCCTGATCTAGTTCAACCTAGGTTTATAATAGCTTCAAGCGTAACTATAAATATAACATCAGTACAACATTAATAACCCTTCTCATTTGAGTATTATAATTAGATTAATAGTTAATTACATATATTACTATTTACCTTCAGTTAATTTCAGGATGAATCAATACATCCAAAATAAGCCTGACACTTTACACATTTATACACAGAAAACTGAATCACAGATGACAAAATAATCCTCCTTCTAAAGTATGTCTCTCATTTTGTAACACTATGGCCAGTTCGTTAGTGCACATATTGATGAGACTTAATGGTTGTTGAAAACCGGGATTGTGGGACTTGGGAATCAACAACTGCAAATATTCCACCAAAAGCGTAAGTTCAACTCAATCGTCCGGAGGCAAGTTGGACTTTGGTTCCCCCCAACCCCCCTTCAAAATACAGGGCTCCAGCTATGCTGTCTGAGAGTGGCTGATGGGTCAGGGTCAAACTTACGTACTGTACATTCAGAATAAGCATTCACCGGTGCATCCCCATCTCACAATCCAGCAGCAGCTGCTGGTGCACTCTCACTTGTTGCAGCACACATCGAGTGCTACCATCCTGTCTCCTATTGCAGGTGTTATCAGGCCTCCTGGGCAAGTTAACATTTGAAGAGAAGCGGTCATATTTGGATTCCTCTGTGAACCACACAGGTGCTTCTATACATGCAGGTACCCCTTCAGGGCTTGGAGCCCGGAGGTTGGTGCCTCCATTGTCTCTGGGAGTTACACCCCTGTATTCCTCCTTTAATGTTTATTCGCATCAGTTTGTTATATGGTCCCATCAGCAGCAGTTGTTGGTGTTCTTCTTGATAATGGATAAGAAGTATCAATGTCTATTGAAATCCCATTAGGAGCTCTTGTTTTCAAGTGAAGGGTCCCACATAAATAGTAAGACTTGGATATTTACTCACCTTGGGCCTTATTCTGATCGGTGCGGCCGTATCCGAATATGCGGCCAGGACCGTGCGTGCGAAACCCCGCATCGCCAACTCCGTCCGTACGCGGTAAGAAGCTGGCCGAACGGACCGCAGGTGTATTTTTCATGGAATACGCCTCCTCCATCTCAGGGAACCTCCCCCATCATTCGATGGTCGCAGACCATCAAATGCAGGACCGAGTGGTCCACCAGCTCCCGCAACCTCAGACCACACAGACATTTTTCCGTGCAAAAGCAGGGATCTGGGTGGGTAGCTGACATCCGGCGATGTCATATGTCCGCCCCCTACACGTGCGTCACGACTGCATTACCATACGTACGCCCAGCGTTTGCATGGAAATGCCCATGAAACGCAGGGCGTATGCATATGGTAATGAGCCCAAATAGCCCTTCACGCCCCTCTCCACCCCCTGTTCGGAGTGTTCACATTTCATGCAGGATTTGGCCGTACGCCCCGCTCGCACATGCGCAGAGACGCCACAAAACATCGGCGGCACGAACGCACGCGGATATTACCGCACCAACCAGAATAAGGGCCAATGTCTTGCTTGTAACCTTTGTATAAAGGATAGGAGATGTCCAATCTGCAGGCGGGTTTTGAGCTCTAATTGGGATAAGTCATGTTTCTGGGAGTGCTAGGCAGTGTATTTAGAAAATGGGAAATGTATATTGGCTATGTATGCCTCCCTTCTGGAAGCTGTTTACTGGGAAGTTTCTCTTTTAGTTCTTATTTACTGCTGTACTTCAGTCAGTGGGCTAGCCTCCCCTCAGGGGGCTGCAAACTGAGGTTGCCTCCACCCAGGGTACTGCAAACTGAGGTTGCCTACCAGTGGCGTAACTATATACATGTGGGCCCCAGAGCAAAAGTTTGTAAGGGCCCCTATTCATCACCTAATACTGAAATATGTATATAGCACATGATACTTTGACAGGCAGAGCGGGCCCCTCTAAGCTCTGGGCCCCATAGCAGCTGCACCCCCTGCACCTATGGTAGTTACGCCATTGTTGCCTCCACTTAGGGTGCTGCATACTGAGGTTGCCTCCGCTCAGGGGGCTGCAAACTGAGGTTGCCTCCGCTTAGGGTGCTGCATACTGAGGTTGCCTCCGCCCAGGGTGCTGCAAACTGAGGTTGCCTTCACAACAGTGGTCTGTTTCTAGGATTTCAATTTAATTTTTTTTTTAGAAACGCAGCATTCTTTTCTAATCCACTGTGAATAGAAGCCACTGCCATACAGAACACACCTTGGCAGGTTTTCATTTCCAATCTTATGGGAACTAACAGCTGATTATGTTTAGACATGCAAATATAGCTATTTGACATGAAAAAAAATCAATTCACAGTGGTTTCTATTGGGTTCTAAATGACACCAAACCCGCCACTTCATAAATATAGATCTTTATATTTGGCTGTGAAATATCCAACTTATATTACAAAATCAACTCTAATCCAAGCAGAAAATATATAATTTGGTATAAATGCATACATTTTTTTGTGCATGAGTATTTGAGATACTTTGTATTAAAGAATAATGGTGGAAGAAGGGATACCTGCTTTTGGGATTGTTTTATATGTGCTCTAGTGGGTTTTAAAATGTCCCAATGGATTTCATGAAAAAAAGTAAAAAAAAAAAAGAAAAGAAAAAATAAACAGGGGAAAGGTTGCATTAATATGAAACATAAAACACATAGAATGTGAAAGAAAGCATTGTGCATTGTACGGAGATATCTCACGCTAACATTTCATCTGGCACAAGTAGCCGAAAAACAAAAAGATTTATTTATTTACAGTTTCTTATATAGCGCACACATAGGGGATATTCAATCTCCAGCAAGCACCTCCCATCGGGGAGATGCCCGCCGGGCCCTATTCAATGCTGTCTTCCCCGACAACATTGAGCAGGGTATCTCGGCAAAACGAGCCCGACATCACTAGCGACATCACTAGCTGTCGGGCTCGTTCTGCCGAGAACAGCCGGGAAGTGACGAGCTGCCGGCTGCAGCTCGCCTCTTCCTGGCCGCAACTCGCGGCCACGCCCCCTTTTCGCTCCCCGGCAGGCGGGACATTGAATCCCGCCTGCGTGTTCTCGGTCGAGCTGACCGAGAACGGGACTGGGTCACGGCGGTCGAGCAAGCTCGACTGCCGTGACCCTGACATTGAATACCCCCCATAGTCTGCGCTTTACAGAGAATATTTGAGCATTTACAACAGTCCCTGCCCCAGTGGAGCTTGCAATCTATATTCCCTACCACACGCAGACATTCTAGGGTTAAATTTTTGGGAGCCAATTAACCTACTAGTATATTTTTGAAATGTGGGAGGAAACCCACGCAAGCATGGGGAGAATATATAAACTCTACACAGTTAGGGCCATGGTGGGTATCAAACCCATGACCTCAGTAATGCTAACCACTACACCATCCGTACTGTCCTTACAGAAGTCCCTTGTACTTTACAGGGAGATGTTTAGGAAATTCATTCTAAAGGTCCATAAACACTGGTTGACTATGGCCAGCGTGTATGGACAGCGATGATGATCCAGGCCTAGTGTGAACGATACGGAGAGAGATAGGTGAGGCAATACAGTTATCCTGTGTTCTCTGTTGCGAGTGATATCCGGATTTGACCCTGCTTTCCGGACCATAGTGAGTTCTGTCTTCACTTGCCATCTCTCATCCAGTTTTTAAGTTTTGTATATATGTGATACTTGGAATAAATTACATTGAAGAAAAGATACCCAGATGTGTGTCATTACCCGTGAATCAACGTGAGTACTGGTACGCATTCATACTTAGTACCATAAAGATACCCTGATGCGTTTATCCTCACTAATACCTGTGTGAGTTCGGTACACCATCCCATAAATTTGCATCTCAAATAAATGCTAATTCGAATATACCGTCAGAGATCCAAACGTCACTTCACATTGTTGTCCTTTTTTTCCTCCTTTGTTCCCTGTCCAATATCCTGAGAAACACTGAACAATAGAAAAATACAAAAGGAGAGACACGAACAGACAACGACAGACGAACGACAAGGGAAGTTTCATATTTTTTTCTTTATTTTTTATTTTTATTTTATTTTTTATTTTTTTCACATTTGTTCAAACTAAAAGGGAGCACTCAGGTGTTTATACCACCCACAAATCCATAATCCAGCGATGATGACTATCATTGCTGCAGGGAAAGCCGCTCAGTGCATACACACGGAGCGGCTTTCCCCCTGCCCGGTGCCAAAGGAGGGGGGGAGGACAGTGTTGCATAGTGGAGCGCTATGCAAAGCTGTCCTGAAAGCCACTCATCTGCAGGTATAACCAGCAGATGAACGGTTTTACCGGCGATGATGCGGGAGCGCGCAGCAGCATTCACGCTCATCGCTGGACCATACACACTGGGCGGCTTTGAGCTGAAAGCCGCTCAAACCTGCTGTTTTGAGCGACATTCAGCTCAAAGTCGCCCAGTGTGTATGGACCTTAACAGTCTATAACTGTGCTATATCCATAATGGGTGCATAAGAGCCTCTAGGTAAAGGGGGGGGGGGGGGGGTGACCCCCTATGGGTTTTTATACCCAATAGGAGCAATCCGATGGTCTAACCTATTTCCAGACACAGATTACCTGGCTGCTAACATCCTAATCATGTCACATACATTCACATTCTAGTCCATTCCTTATTTTGAAAATCACGCGCCGTCTCAGCTGATCCTCTATCTGTAATCTTTGCTGTTAGGAATCTACGTCCGTACCCGGATGTGACGTTCGTACCCGGATGTGACGTTCGTACCCGGATGTGACGTTTTGCGTTTCATTCATCAGCTTGCGTGTCACGCTAGGAGTGTGGCATACGGAGCTGAACTTCCGGTTTCACGATCTCCTGATTCTGGCGCTTGCGTGTCACAGCTTGTTACTTTCTCTTTTGTCCATCGCAATTACATTCTCTGTGCAACGGTTTTATGGGATTTTCATCCATTATAAAGTGCAAGTGCTACTTAGAAATGGCTTATTTCTAAGTAGCAACATATATTAATATACGGTGTAAAAACATATTTATAAAAGTCATACATGAAGAGTAATATTAAAAAGTGACATATAAAAAATGACATGAAAAATAGTTTTAAATAGTCACCTAAAAAAATTCATATTTATAAAAACCATTTGGTCTCAAAGTCCTTATTTAATCCCCCTGGTATAAGAGTACCGTAATTAAAAATAATGGACATTTCATTTTTGGCCAATTTTTTTGTAAAATCCCCCCCTCTTGGACCTGGAATCACTTTCTGCAAAACACAGAAATTTTTTATAGCACCCATGTTACATTGGTGGCAACTTTTAAAATGTGCTGACAAAGCATGAACGTCCAAGCCCTTTTTTACATTTCTAAGATGTTCCCCTAGTCTGACTTTGAAGGGTCTTGTGGTTCTACCGATGTAAAATTTGGAGCAACTGCATTCGATTGCGAATATCCCATTGTTGGAATGGCAAGTAAGGAAATCTTTTATCTTAAAGATCTTTTTATTAATTATAATTTCTTCTATTTTCATCCCAAATGTATTTGGTATACTTTTGCAACCTATGCAGTCTCCACAACGGTAGAAACCTCTGGAAGTAATTACTGATTTCTTTGGGGAAACAGGACACATGCTTTTTACCAGTTTACTCTTAAGGTTTGGTGCCCGTCTAAAAATTAAATTGGGCACAGGGGGGATTTTATCCCCCACTACTGGGTCCTTCTTGAGGAGATTCCAGTGTTTCTTGAGTATTTTCTTTACCTCGTAATGCTGGAAGGAGAAATTGGTAATAAATGACCATTTGAAACGGTCTGTTTGGTCGGGTTTACTTTTTTTCTCTTTGGATATTAGTAAATCCTCCCTTTTTAGTTGTTCCACCTTAGTGATTGTTCTGTCGAGGGATTTTTCATCATTTCCACTATTTAAAAAGTTGTCCTTCATTTCCTCTGCTTGCTTCAAGTAAACAGAGGAATCTGTGCAATTTCTCCGCAATCTTTGGAGTTGACTCATGGGTATAGTATCTAACCATTGTTCTTGGTGGCAACTCTCTTTGTTTATATATTATTTAAATATTTAAATACGAACGATAGGGGCATCAAACTCTCCTTTGATATCAGTAAAAGTAATGTAAATTTTCTGGATCTAGTTATATACACAGAAGGAGATGTGATTAAAACACGCAATTTCATAAAACCCACGGACTCAAGGTCCTCTATAAACAAAGAGAGTTGCCACCAAGAACTCTTTGGGAAAAGAAAGAAGAAGGAATCCATTGGTGGTCTATAATCCCCCTCAATCACAAAACGCAGTTGTCTACTATCATCTAAGTAGACAATCTGGTACGAATCTTTCCAATTAGAAGTGTCATGTCAGCATCTGTGAATTGCATGTCCACTCCCCAGCATTTGGGGGGCCCTTCAAAATATTTCTATGCGGCCTAATCAGTCCTTAGATTATGAGGTACCAAAACACTGAATGAGTGACATAGAGGGATATGTTTCAAAGCATCTAAACAGAAAGAGTAGAAACCAATAGCAATCAATGGAAGAGATACACAGAGAGATAGAAAGAAGCTGATTGGTTGATGGTTCATTTTCTTTATATGGTTTGCTGTGGCACTCATTCACCACTTTAATGCACCATGGCAAGCTTACTTTGGGGTAGTATTCTTATAAATAAATGTAAATTATGTAAAGCTATTTAAAGTGTAATGAGCCCAATGCCATGGTCTGCCCTGTTATTGGTATTAAAAAAATAAAACGCATGACAACAAAGGCTCTGCAACGAATGGTAATATTGTCCTCATAAAAATCCAAAAAAAACCTAAAATGTCAATACAGGCAAATAATGAGGATATGGAAACTAAAATTTTCAATCTTACAGATAGAGTCCTCACTGAGGCTGAGGTGAGGGTTCTTAGTAAGGGACTCAAATTTGTCCCCTCTTTCAAACCCAATTCCTTCGATCTGTTTTTAGATGTGCAAAAATACATCAGGAAGTTTGCCATAAAAAGGTTTTTTTTCCCAAAAGGAATCCAGTATAACAGATATTGTGGGTGAAACCACCGACTCTGTAACTGTACAGACCATTTGATTGCGTATATCACATTGATGGAATGGCAAGTAAGGAAATCTTTTATCTTAAAGATCTTTTCATTAATTATAATTTCTTCTATTTTCATCCCAAATGTGTTTGGTATACTTTTGCAACCTATGCAGTCTCCACAACGGTAGAAACCTCTGAAAGTAATTACTGATTTCTTTGGGGAAACAGGACACATGCTTTTTACCAGTCTACTCTTAAGGTTTGGTGCCCGTGTAAAAATTAAATTGGGCACAGGGGGGCTTTTATCCCCCACTACTGGGTCCTTCTTGATGAGATTCCAGTGTTTCTTGAGTATTTTCTTTACCTCGTAATGCTGGAAGGAGAAATTGGTAATAAATGACCATTTAAAACGGTCTGCTTGGTCGGGTTTACTTTTTTCTCTTTGGATATTAGTAAATCCTCCCTTTTTAGTTGTTCCACCTTAGTGATTGTTCTGTCGAGGGATTTTTCATCATATCCACTATTTAAAAAGTTGTCCTTCATTTCCTCTGTTTGCTTCAAGTAAACAGAGGAATCTGTGCAATTTCTCCACAATCTTTGGAGTTGACTCATGGGTATAGTATCTAACCATTGTTCTTGGTGGCAACTCTCTTTGTTTATATATTATTTAAATATTTAAATACGAACGATAGGGGCATCAAACTCTCCTTTGATATCAGTAAAAGTAATGTAAATTTTCTGGATCTGGTTATATACACAGAAGGAGATGTGATTAAAACACGCAATTTCATAAAACCCACGGACTCAAGGTCCTCTATAAACAAAGAGAGTTGCCACCAAGAACTCTTTGGGAAAAGAAAGAAGAAGGAATCCATTGGTGGTCTATAATCCCCCTCAATCACAAAACGCAGTTGTCTACTATCATCTAAGTCAGCGGTTCCCAACCTGTGGTACGCGTACCCCTGGGGGTACGCGTCCACACGCTGGGGGGTACGCCGCGGCCCCGCCTGTAATGGCGGCCGTGGCAGTCAGACAGGTCGCTAGAGGGGAGGAGAGTGCATTGCGCATCTCTCCTACCCCTCAGTGTGCTTCCCTGTGACTGGCCGCCCATCCGCCAATCAATCAGAGCTTGCGGGCCGGCAGCCAATCAGGCCAGTCACACTGAAGGGAAGGAGAGATACGCAGTGTGCTGTACTCTCCTTCCCTGAGAGAAGCACTGCAGCGTGGCAGCTACATGGCAGGGGGACACTGGACTGTCCTCTCCCCAGCAGCAGCGTCAATGGTGAGTGTGCTGCTGCTGGGAAATACTATGGGGGCATTGCTGGCACTGTGGGGCATTGCTGGCACTGTGGGGCATACTTGTTACTGGCACTGTGGGGCATTGCTGGCACTGTGGGACATTGTTGGCACTGTGGGGCATACTTGTTATTTTATATGCTGTCCGCAGAATGGGCTGAGCTTATATTGTGGTCAAGTGGTTGCACTTTTTTTTTTCTCGTCATTGCCAGTATGACTTGCCCCTTTTTAAGCCACACCCCTTTTTAGGACACGCCCCCTAAAATTTCACGAGGGGGTACTCATAAATGAAAAGCCTAATCAAGGGGTACGGGAGACAAAAAAGGTTGGGAACCACTGATCTAAGTAGACAACATAATCTGGTTCGAATCTTTCCAATTAGAAGTGTCATGTCAGCATCTGTGAATTGCATGTCCACTCCCCAGCATTTCTATGCGGCCTAATCAGTCCTTAGATTATGAGGTACCAAAACACTGAATGAGTGACATAGAGGGATATGTTTCAAAGCATCTAAACAGAAAGAGTAGAAACCAATAGCAATCAATGGAAGAGATCAGAGGCGTAGCTAGGGTGGAGCCGGCGGAGCACAAGCTCCAGGCGCAGACATGTCACCTGGCGCCGGAGCTCTGCCGCCGGCTCCCCTGCCCTGCTCACCCGCTCCAGTCTGCGAGGCACTGGGAAGCGAATAAGGGTCTGCCGGAAGTGACAGAGAGCGTCCTCACACTGGGAGCCCAGATTCTCTGCTACAGTGCACCCAGTGATGAGAGCCTCTGTGCCTACCTCCCTCCGTTTGAAGCGCTTGCTGCTGTTCGCGCTATGCTGCTGGTGCTGGTGCCGGAGCTGCCTGCATAGCTGCAGGGACAGAGGAGCCTGATGATGGGGTGAAGCTGTGCGGCCGCAAGTTCATCCATGCGGTCATCATCACGTGTGGGGGTCCCGGTGGATGCGGCTGTCACCGGAGCAGGACGAGGAGCACGAGTGGAGGAGCCTCGGGTACGGGGGGGAGAGTGGCAGGTGAGAAGCAGACGGGAGGGGACACTGCACACTGGAGTGGGGCATAGGGCAGCATTGTACCCACTGGCACATGTGTTCCCTGTCTGTGACTGAGAACTTTTTTTTTTTGTAACTCAGAGCAGATCTCCCGCTACCCTGTCATTGCTGCATTCCCTAGCAGGCTTTATTCCCTCTCCATCACTCCCATCAGGGGCAAGAGCCCCTGCATACATCCCAAGGTGATTCCTCTAATATTACAATGATATATGCATATATACATTTATTTAAAAAATATATATATATTATATATATATATATATATATATATACACACATTATATATATATATATATATACATATATATATATATATATATATAGATATTTCAATCAGGTGCCAAACATAGTTATTTAATGTATATTAAATGTTCCCTGTGCCCAACCACAAGGCATTCACCAAGTAGGTAGGAGTATGCGACACTCACAGACAACCCATACTCAGAAACCGTGTGAGAAGCCCAAAAGGTTCGGAGACGCTATCCTGTCACTTTCTGTCTTCCCTCCCCTTATGCACCGATCCTATGACAGTCGGGGGGGGTGGGTGTGAAACATGCCCTTGCTCCGGGCATCGTGGTACCTAGCTACACCACTGGAAGAGATACACAGAGAGATAGAAAGAAGCTGACTGGTTGATGGTTCATTTTCTTTATATGGTATGCTGTGGCACTCATTCACCACTTTAATCCACCATGGCAAGCTTACTTTGGGGTAGTATGCTTATAAGTAAATGTAAAGTTATGTAAAGCTATTTAAAGTGTAATGAGCCCAATGCCATGGTCTGCCCTGTTATTGGTATTAAAAAAATAAAACGCATGACAACAAAGGCTCTGCAACGAAAGGTAATCTCGGCAAGTATTCTGTCAAACCAATACTCACATAAGAACAGTGAAAGAAAGGGGTTTGTGATACCACACAGCGCTACCCGTGCATGTTTACAAACCAAAGAATACACCAAATAACAGAACAAATGTATACATACAGTAGCCTAATTGGAATAACTTAATGCATTTCGGACCTATAGTTCTTCATCAGAAGAAGGGTCCTAAATGCATTAAGGGCGGGATGTATTAATATATATCGCCGCCCTTCGCCGGGGGTGTCCGCCGCGATGCTGCCGCATATGTACTAACATATGCGGCTGGCATCGCGGTGCGGTAACGGAGACCCCCCCCATGATACCTGTACTGTGGTCTGCGGGGGGTCTCCATCTCCTACCTACCGGCTCCTGATGCCTACACACCAGGGACAGGTAAGCAGGCTGTCCCCGGCGCCTCCTCCTCCCCCCTGCAGCTTGCGGACCTGCAAGAAGCCCAAGGGAGGGGGAAAGGGGGGGTCGGCGAGGCGGCGGGGTTGCGGCGATGCGGCGAAAAGAAGCCCATAGGCTTCTATAGGGTATCGCCACCCACAGGGTGGCGATACCCTGCCCGGCGAAAACGGGGCGGACGGGTAACAGTACATAGGAAAATGCGGTAAAACCCCCGTTGGGCGGGATGTATTAATATACATCGCCGCCCTTCGCGTAACAGCCACCACAATGCTGCCGCATATGTACTAACATATGCGGCTAGCATTGGGTTGCGGTGACGGAGACCCCCGCGATACCTGTGATGTGGTCTGCGGGGGTCTCCATCACCTCCCGGCGGCTGCCAGCGTCCCCTGCGTTTCCTCCTCCCCCCTGAAGCCGGATGTCCTCCCGGCTGTGACACCTGGGGAGGAGGAGATCAAAGGAGGACGGGAGGGGGGACGCGCGGACGGCGAAAGAAGCCCATAGGCTTCTATAGGGTACATATAGGGTACCCTATAGGGTACCCTACAATGCGTTGACGGGGCGGCAGGGTTTTAATACATAGGGAAATGCAGTAAAACGGGTGTTTTACCGCATTTTCGCATTAGTACATCCCGCCCTTTGTGTGTTGTGCATTACCTGTATTTCCTGGCTGGATGATCACCCCTGCTCCACTCCTGGACCCACAGGACTTCAATACCAGTACCTGGAGCCCTGTCTTTCCATCATTGTCTAGGACTGGCTGGATGCTGTGGTAGTAGTCTTTGCCATGGAACTGTGATTATATGCTTTTATTAACGTACCATTGTGAGTTTTTATTACTAATTAAATCAATACTTTAATCAAAATACTACACAACAATGTTTTTTGTTGTTGAAATACCCTGTGGTGTCAATCCCATTATTTGGGAAAGGGGTTCTTCTTATCATTTCATGTGGAAAAATGATCCTATGGAAATTACCTTCCATTTATTCCAATTAAGCTATGTATACATTTCTTCTGTTATTTGGTGTATTCTATGTCAAAAGGTTGACATGAGTTTAATATGGTTTCTTTAGACAAAATGTATTTCATGCCCTACCATCCACTACAGCATGGTGGCAGAATAAAATAATGTGCCCGAAGTATGGTGAGCGCAGCGGTACACTTTGAGGGTGTTAGGGTGACCACCTCATCCCTTTAATTCCGGACACATATTAAGTACACAGGTTCTGTGGCTGGCTGACTTCAAGACTCCATTTCAACTGTGTTTTTTTAAACATCCACAGAACCTGTGTAATTCATATGTGTCCGGAATTAAAGGGATGAGGTGGTAACCCTAGACGGTGTCCATCTCGACTATGTCAACACACGGGACAGATAAAACATGAAAAATAAACATGTCGACCTTTTGACTGTTGACCCTCCTGTGTTGATTAAATGCTTGTGTCGACCTTCCAACCCTGTCGACCTTAGCCATGTTGACCTATGTTTTGTGTCGACCTAAGCCATGTCGACCTAAGCCATTCAGTGGTTGACCCAATGCATGTTGACTTAATATGGGTCAACCCAATAACCCATTCCCCTGGTTTCAAGCTACAGCATCACTGAAGGGTTGTGTCAGTATTTCCTCTGAGATATGTGTAAAAGATCACGTTAGAAACACAGACTTCATTCTATGAAATGTATGAAAGAATAACTTCAATCTATATTTTTCCTATTTGCAGCTATGGCATCTTTCAATGGCAGCGCGTGCCTGTGCCTCTAAATATGACATTTATAAATGTCAGCACGGACTGTGAAGTAAATCACATCTTGTAGAAACATAAATGTGCTGTAAGCGGACCATGGCCAGTCCTATGAATGTCACGTGCTGATTGGTTACTATCTATCACAGCAATTTTGTGCTGCAGGCTTCTGAATAAACCTGATATGTCGGTGCTTAGGATTGATGACGTCTGGCTAAATGATTTATGAGATGAAAATAACTGTACAAACAACTGCATATGATAAGAAAAACACTGTAAGGTAGGAGCAAAGCCGCAATACTTATATATTCCTCTAATCATCTTGAGGAAGTTTACTTTAAAGCATTTCTGAATTGTCACAGCCCATCTCTCCACCAGAGGGCGCTCGCCTAACATAGTTTCATTACATACTGTATAATATTATATAATCTAAGCATCACTTCTATCAAGCATAATAGCACTTAGAAGAAAAAGGTTTATATTAATAGATTTTTTTCCATAAATTGCATAAGTAATATAGTTTGTGTACTACATCTTCATCAGAATAAGTCACATTAATCCAGTAAGGTTTTTTATTTTCTGTGAGCTATTTATTCCTACATTTTTGGGCTCACTAAGGGACTGATTCAGACCTGTTCACTAGGCTGCTTACACTCGCAGCCTAGCGAACAGGTCAGCACTGCCCACCAACCCAATCAAGGACCTCCCTCTGCCGCCCGCACCGCCCGCATCCCCTTGCTACCATGCGAGGGGATTTGTGCAAGACCACATCCCCTCACATGCGGCCAAAGGGGAGAGAATTCATTTGATGGTTGCTGGCCATCAAATGTTTTTTCTCCCCTTCAGAACTGCCTTTTATTGCCGTCGGAGATCGCCGATGTCATGTGACTTCAGCAACCCGCCCTGTGCAGGCATCGGCCCGCCTGCGTTCCCAGGAGAAAGACCAGTGCCTTCATGAAGACACCCATAAACGTTGGCGTTTCCCCGGAAGCCACCCTCTGTCCGCCCCGGCCCTCCCCTTATTGTTCAAACACCTTTGGGAACAGTGTGATATTTGCCGAAAGGCATTCGCACACGTGGTCTGCGCATGCACGTATATGCGATCGGGTCTGAATCGGGCCGTAAGTTGTTTTAGGGATGTGTTATTACCTGTACTTTGCCTCTCAATTAACATTGCTGCAATGCAACACATTTACATATCTGGTGCAATATGTTCATGAAAGGATAACACACTTACTAATGTTAGTAAGTGGCTATGGCAGCGATTTTGACATTTTTTTTTAACTTGTGGCACACCAAACAATATTTTAAATTCATTAGTACCCCATGCAGGGGGACACATTTTGGCCCCCAGAGTAAAAACAAAGACCACACTCATACATTGGTGTAATGCACTGCAATTTTCTTCTTACCCTTGTTTACGTTTTTCTCTTTTAGGTTCCGTTTTCTCCGTTGCAAAGCTTTTCTTCGGTGCAGGTAAGTACAGACGGTTAGTTTGATATATATAGAGGTTTATTTTAACTGAACATAGGATAGGGTAGTTCAATAAACAATTGGCATTTCAATTTTGACTGGTTAGAGCATAATACACCATCATATGCAATCCGTCATAACAATTCACCAAAACTATTTTATCATACTGCAGTAACATTTCTTACTGACATACTGTATGTATTTGAATATAACAGGTTGGTACAGGGTATTACCTTTCAACTTACGCAGGTTATGCAAAATTACGCTATAACATTTCAGCGTTTAAACTAGAACCTGTGCCTTTAAATGACACAACATAACTTTCACACTCGCAACAATGCAATTATAATAAACTTTTGTAACCAATGTATCATACAACGCAGGAGCCCTTGTGCCTGTCACACTGTAGTTGCAGTTTCTGTCTAAAAGGGGTCACCTGAGCGGTTAAGTGGCAACAACATATTCTCAACAGTTACTGTGTAGCGGCTTCTGACTTCTCCCTATCCCCAGCAAGGGGATCCTAGTCTATTCCCTGAAGTGTTTTGAAGCCGTATGGAGGCTACAAGTGTGAGGTCCTCCCTGTCTTTACACAGATAACACTAGCTGTCTCTCCTCATTCTGGTCCCTTGTACTATCCTGTAGATCGTATGCCTTTGTTGGTCCAGCAGACTTAAATAAACCTTCTTGTCAGGGAGGGGTGCTTAACGCTTCGTCGGTGGCTAGACAGCTTCCACTTTATTCGCTAGGAGTATCATCTTCCTAAAGCTGCTCTAGTATGCGGGGGAATCTGAGCTCTCCTTCCTGCTTTACTCGGCCGCTTCTGTACTGCGCTGTCCCTGTCTTTAATTGCTCTCCCTTCTTCTGTAACTGCACTAGGTGAGATCCTATGGGCGTCCCCTGGCTAAGGCTGGAGCCGGGTTTAGCCCTCTTCTACTCTCTGTAGTGGGTGTGGGCGTTCCTGGGCGTGACGCTGTGTCAGATTAATGGAGGGAGGTGGCGTAGGATAGGCAGAGGGAGTACTCCTCTTCCTGTTAGGCTATACTGCGTAGATGCCTGTGGGCGTCCCCTGGCTACAGTTGGAGCCAGGTTTAGCCCTCTCCTGCATTCAGTATTGTGGGTGTGGGCGTTCCGGGGGCGTGATGCTGTGTCAGACTGATGGAGTGGGGGTGGACCAGTGGGACGGACTTTTCACTCACCACTCCCCGGCTGAAGTCTCCACTGTGCGAGCACCGCCTCGCATCGGTATCCTCCTTCCCCGTCGCCGCCCCCTTGGTGACGCACCTCCGGCTGGTGTCGGCTGTTGGACGCGTCTTCAATCTCCGCTCCCGCTGCCGCCTCCCGGAGCGCTTCAGCTGGACTCCGCCAGACGACGTCTATGGGGTCTGTTCACACCGGCCTGGACTCCCCGGACCTCCGGTAAGTGTCCGGTCTCTCTCTTCCGCTTGCCGCTGCGCAGTCCTGCACTTTTTCTCCCTTCTGCCTCTGCCGCTTAACTGGCTCCAACCGCCACTGTCCCTCCTTATACTCCTCTCCGCGCGGGCATCTCCCGGGGTGCGCTGGGCACTTCGTCGTGGGGCTCGAGCCCTCTAGCTTTATCAGTCTCCCCCCTTTCCAAACAACAACCGGCCAGTCCCGGTGAGCGACAGGGCTCCATCCACTGGGGCCGTGGAGAGGCACCCAGCACCCTTCGCCATGCCCAGGCAGCCCCCGTCAAAGTCTGCAACAATAGTACCAATGTCCAGGGTATTACATGCCTCCCCGGTGGAATGATGCCAGTCCTCGGGCATCTATACAGTTCAAACTTCTCCACAGTCTCTTTACAACTTTATATACATATATACAATTTCAGTAAGGGGCATACCCCAACTGTCGGTTACAGTATTGACAGCAAGCATATACTCTAAACTCGATATCTCAACGGTGGTATCCCCCGAGTACTACGCTCCGACTTCCTAAGTACTATAGTACCACCATTGTCTTCAAGTTGACCCACTGTAGTGGGAGCGTCTGATTCGCTCTCCGCCGTCTGTTCCACTTGCGGCTGATCAATTATCCTCTTGGTGGTATTCAATAAACTTGGTCCGCACATGAACAATAGCAAATCCATTGGATCACGGAAAGGTACATCTCCAACAGATTTTGATGTGTCTATATCAGGCGGCTGTTTAGAGGGGAAAACAGGGATTTCCGCTGGGCATAATTTCAACTGGTCTCTCGGCACCGTAATGACGGGAGCGTCTTCCTCTCTTTAAATTTGATAGGCCCGTAAGTCGTTATCTGGTGTTTTTACGACGAGGTAAGGTTCCTCTTCCCACAGAACATCAAGTTTGCTGGCCCGGCGCATCTTTTTCCTCCAGACTCTATCACCAACCTTTAAAGGGATTGCTTTGGCGTTGGAATTGTAGTTCCGTTCCTGCCGAAGATGCACTGTTTCCATTCGCTTTTGTAGAATTTTCCGGGCAACCCCTATTCGTCGTTGGTGCTCATCCACCCACCCCGTACGAAAGTTTTGAGTTTCAGTCACTCCGGAATCCAATTCAACATCTTTGGGCAATTTTCCGTGCCGTCCAAACATCAAATAAAACGGGGTGAAGCCTGTAGAACAGTGTTCGGTATTGTTATATAAGTACACTAGCTCAGCCAAAGCGACAGGCCAATGGGAACGTTGGTCCGTGGAGAGGCTCCTCAACATGCTAATTATCGTTTGATTTGCTCGTTCGCACAGTCCATTGCACTGCGGATGGTAAGCCGTGGTTCGTAATTTCTTGCAGGCATACAGTCGGCAAAGCTCATGGAATACTTGTGCTTCGAATGCGGGTCCCTGATCTGTCAAAATCTGCTCTGGGTATCCATAAGGTCGAACCAAGTGTCTCAACAGGGCCTCCGCTGTGGTCTTTGCAGTCAAATCCCTAACTGGGACGGCAATCAAGAACTTGCTGTAATGATCTACTATTGTCAATGCATATTGGACCCCATTGGACGCCATTTCTAATTTAACATGGTCCAGGACGATCAATTCCATTGGTTGGTGACTCTTGATCGGACAGAGGGGGTCCTTCTGATCCGGCTTGGGGTGCCTTTTGAGATTGCAAGCCACACACTTTTGACACCATCGTTCGACATCCGCTCGCATGTTGACCCAAAAATATCTTTTCCGCAACACTGCCTCGGTTTTTTGTAGGCCAAAATGTCCGGAGTGGTCGTGGTAGGCCTCCAGTAGGGGTCGGGCCTCTTGTTGTGGGATAACTTTCTGTACGATGGACCGGTGAGTACCGGGGTCGATGCTGATCCGTACTAACAGGCCACGTCGTAATCGGAAGCGGTCTTGCTGTCTTAGCAACTTAATGAGTTCGGGGTCTGCGTTATCCCTTTGCGATTTTGTCAACCGGATCTTGTTCTTCATGATGCTGATTAACTCTTGGATCACGGGGCTTTGTTTTTGTATGGCCTCGCAGTCAAAGTCAATGGATGTGTCCTCCAGGTCATCAGAGTCCGGGCTCTCACTGGCAGTTAATGGTCCAGAGATGATGGGTAGCGAGTTATTGGTAGCGGGGTACGAGTAGGGGGTCTCCACCTCTTCCTCCGAGTCTTTTGCCAATTCAGTTACATCTTGAGTTGGGAGTCGAGACAGTGCGTCAGCGTTACCATTCAACTTGCCACTTCTGTATTCAACGGTATACCGGAAGTTGGCCAATCTGGACAGCCATCGTTGTTCTAATGCCCCCAGATGAGCAGTGTGTAAGTGGGCTAACGGATTATTATCTGTTACTATGACAAACGAGGTGGCTGACAGGTAATTTTTGAATTTTTCCGAGATAGCCCATACAAGGGCCAGAAGCTCCAATTTGAAAGTGCTATAGTTCTCGGCGTTTCTTTCGGTTTTACGCAGACCTCTACTGGCGTAGGCTATAACCCGTTCCTTCCCTTCCTGCACTTGGGCTAATACGGCCCCAAGTCCCTGATGGCTCGCATCCGTATAGACACGGAAGGGTTTGGAATAATCCGGATAGGCTAGTAATGGCGCCTTTATCAGGGATGACTTTAGTTGTTGGAACGAGTTTTGGTGTTCTTCAGCCCATACTACAGGGGATGTACTTCTTCTCTCTCGGCCCGTTTTGCCTCGCAGCAGTTCATGAAGCGGGGCGGCAATTTTAGCAAAGTGTTCTATGAATCGCCTATAGTACCCTGCGAAGCCCAGAAAACTGCGGACTTCTTTCACTGTAGTGGGGATGGGCCAATCTTGCACTACCCCGATTTTATCAGGGTCTGGTTGCACTCCTTCTTCGCTAACTACATGTCCCAGATAGTGAACTTTTGGCTTTAACAAGTGACATTTTGAGGGTTTGAGCTTCAGTCCACTCTGAGCCAGACGGCCGAACACATAATCCAGATGTTTCAGGTGCTGTTCAAAACTTTTGGAAAAGATTATAATGTCGTCGAGGTATAGCAAGACTAGTTCGAAGTTGCAATGACCGAGGCAGTGCTCCATTACCCTTTGAAAGGTGGCAGGGGCATTGCACAAGCCGAAAGGCATGCGGTTGAACTCAAAGAGGCCCATTGGTGTTGTAAACGCTGTTTTTTCTTTATCCTCAGGGGCCATCGGAATCTGCCAATACCCACTGGTTAAATCAAGAGTCGAGAAGTATTTGGCGGTCTTGAGGGCAGTTAACGACTCCTCTATCCGGGGCAAGGGGTAAGCATCTTTATGGGTGATGGCATTTAATTTCCTGTAATCGATACAGAACCGAAGGCTTCCATCTTTTTTCTTTACCAGGACAATTGGGGCTGCCCAAGGGCTACAACTTTCGTGGATTACACCGGTCTCTTCCATCTCGGCTAGCATCTTCCTTACAGGTTGGTATAGCGTTGGGGGCAAAGGCCGATGTCGTTCTTTGATGGGCGGGTGAGTACCCGTCGGGATGCGATGATGGATACCCTCCGCTGTCCCGAAGTCAGCAGGAGATTGACTAAAGGTGGCAGCATTCTTCTGTACAATGCGGAGGACTTCCTCTTTCTTTTCCGTCGGGGTATTGGTATCCCCAATCTGAATATCAGACCACCACGTAGGCCCGCCGTCAGGTGATACTATTTGTCCAGCGATATGCTCCTGGGAGTCTCCTGGATTCTTCCCTTCCACTACATCTTGGAAGTTGATTGGGATAATGCTGGCTATTGGGCAGTTCCGGAAGAGTCTAATGGGGTAGTTATGAGGGTTTAGCACTCGAATAGGGACCCTTCCCCGGTCGACCTTGGCTAACGTTCTGGCCACAGCAAAAGGGTTCCGTCCCTCGAGGTCACAGGATTCCAGGACAGCTTCGTAGTCCTGACCCCCAGGTCCAATCTTCGCCTTACACCATACGATGTGTTCGGAGTTTGGTCTGAGAACCACGGGGCGTCGATCAACAATTCTCGCCTTGCCCGCTTCACCTTCACTGTTTACAAACTTCTGCTGTCCTACCAGCACTCGAACAGCTCGTTGTAAGGCTTTCCTCTCTTTCGGGTTTGCGAGGCGCATTTCTTTCTTCAGGAGGTCTACCAATTCCTCTGGACAGTTCCTTAGTGTATTCATGCCCAATATAACGGGCGGCATGTGTTGATTTTGCACAGTGGTGACCAAGAACCCTTGTTTTTCCA
This sequence comes from Crinia signifera, assembly GCF_055691185.1. Taxonomy (NCBI): domain Eukaryota; kingdom Metazoa; phylum Chordata; class Amphibia; order Anura; family Myobatrachidae; genus Crinia; species Crinia signifera. The sequence continues at coordinate 258,052,043 of NC_139221.1, read as the reverse complement.
GTTTGGTCGCTCCAAGGCACAGATCCGCCTCCCAGTACCCTTTAATATGGATCTGTTGGCCATTGCTGGCTATCAGCTGTAGCCAATTAGTGGGTACTTCTTGGAGTTCTTCCTGATTCCAGTATTTGGCAAACTCTTCAACTTGAATCGTCGTCACTTGCGACCCAGTGTCGACGAGGGCTGGCAAGATGATATTGTTGATCTTAATGTTCAAGTGGGGGCACTCGCCAACATAGTGCGCCCTCCACTCTTTTGGTACCGGACCTACATGTGCGTCTCCTCCCGAGGGTCGGTCCGCCTCCCCGGGGTCTGGTCGTTTAAAACTTCTTGCGGGCAGTTCCGTTCAATATGCCCACTCTGCCGGCATCGCCGACAGATCGGTCGACCTTGATCGTCGAATTGGTCGGTGGCTCTCCGGCCGTATTCGCGGGGTACATCCCATCGGGGACGAGTTCTTCCACCCGCGTTCTGCCGCCACCCTCTGCGTCTGGCCTCGGCCTGTTCTTGACGGATCTCTTTTAGTTCCCGCCCCAACTCCATCATGTTCTTACTTAATTCCAGGAGGAGAGGGTCTCTTTCCGCTTGTGCTTGCTGAGTGGCTGGGCCTTTCCAGTTTCGGCTGGCCTCTGCTATTCCCGTCTCTTCTGTTACCTCAAAGGTCTCCTCACTCTCGGGGTCGACGCTTGCGTCTAAGCCCAGAATTTGTAGTATCGTCTCTTTGAATTCGGGAAAAGAATACGTCGGATTTTGTCGCCTCCACATTCTTAGTTGGGCGCGCGTCGCTTCTCCAGAAGCTCCTTCAATAAATAGGTTAATAAGGGTCTCATCTCCATGTGGTTCCCCCTGTGGCTCCAGCGTTTGAATGATCTTCAATGCTTCTTGTAACCCTAATGCAAAGTCTCTGAGGGTTTCGTTGGGGCGTTGTTTCCTTGCATATAGGCGACTTTTGATCTCGGCCACTGTTCTCCGATCGAATATGCTGGCAAGTTTTTTAAAGATATTTTCTGCTGTTTGCCTTTCTTTTTCCGCCCATGACTTGACTTCCCGACGAGCAGACCCCTTCAACTGTCCCATCAGTATCTCTACTTGCTGTGTGTCTCCGAGTTTGTATACTTTGAACATGGACAGCATCTGGTCTTTGAAGTCCTTAAATGTAGTGGTTCCCGGTGTACGAGTATCTCCCGAATACGTTGGTATCCACGGGGCACCAAAATAATAGGGCATTGTAATGGGTGACGCTTCCATTGTGGGGCTGACTCTTTTATTGGGTGAGGGGTCTATTGCCGGTAAAAACCTTCTTCCTGATGTTGGTGCGGGGGTTTGTGGACTCGTCATTTTCCTTTCGTGATCCTGTTCGTGGACGCCAAGATTTTACCTCTGTAATGCACTGCAATTTTCTTCTTACCCTTGTTTACGTTTTTCTCTTTTAGGTTCCGTTTTCTCCGTTGCAAAGCTTTTCTTCGGTGCAGGTAAGTACAGACGGTTAGTTTGATATATATAGAGGTTTATTTTAACTGAACATAGGATAGGGTAGTTCAATAAACAATTGGCATTTCAATTTTGACTGGTTAGAGCATAATACACCATCATATGCAATCCGTCATAACAATTCACCAAAACTATTTTATCATACTGCAGTAACATTTCTTACTGACATACTGTATGTATTTGAATATAACAGGTTGGTACAGGGTATTACCTTTCAACTTACGCAGGTTATGCAAAATTACGCTATAACATTTCAGCGTTTAAACTAGAACCTGTGCCTTTAAATGACACAACATAACTTTCACACTCGCAACAATGCAATTATAATAAACTTTTGTAACCAATGTATCATACAACGCAGGAGCCCTTGTGCCTGTCACACTGTAGTTGCAGTTTCTGTCTAAAAGGGGTCACCTGAGCGGTTAAGTGGCAACAACATATTCTCAACAGTTACTGTGTAGCGGCTTCTGACTTCTCCCTATCCCCAGCAAGGGGATCCTAGTCTATTCCCTGAAGTGTTTTGAAGCCGTATGGAGGCTACAAGTGTGAGGTCCTCCCTGTCTTTACACAGATAACACTAGCTGTCTCTCCTCATTCTGGTCCCTTGTACTATCCTGTAGATCGTATGCCTTTGTTGGTCCAGCAGACTTAAATAAACCTTCTTGTCAGGGAGGGGTGCTTAACGCTTCGTCGGTGGCTAGACAGCTTCCACTTTATTCGCTAGGAGTATCATCTTCCTAAAGCTGCTCTAGTATGCGGGGGAATCTGAGCTCTCCTTCCTGCTTTACTCGGCCGCTTCTGTACTGCGCTGTCCCTGTCTTTAATTGCTCTCCCTTCTTCTGTAACTGCACTAGGTGAGATCCTATGGGCGTCCCCTGGCTAAGGCTGGAGCCGGGTTTAGCCCTCTTCTACTCTCTGTAGTGGGTGTGGGCGTTCCTGGGCGTGACGCTGTGTCAGATTAATGGAGGGAGGTGGCGTAGGATAGGCAGAGGGAGTACTCCTCTTCCTGTTAGGCTATACTGCGTAGATGCCTGTGGGCGTCCCCTGGCTACAGTTGGAGCCGGGTTTAGCCCTCTCCTGCATTCAGTATTGTGGGTGTGGGCGTTCCGGGGGCGTGATGCTGTGTCAGACTGATGGAGTGGGGGTGGACCAGTGGGACGGACTTTTCACTCACCACTCCCCGGCTGAAGTCTCCACTGTGCGAGCACCGCCTCGCATCGGTATCCTCCTTCCCCGTCGCCGCCCCCTTGGTGACGCACCTCCGGCTGGTGTCGGCTGTTGGACGCGTCTTCAATCTCCGCTCCCGCTGCCGCCTCCCGGAGCGCTTCAGCTGGACTCCGCCAGACGACGTCTATGGGGTCTGTTCACACCGGCCTGGACTCCCCGGACCTCCGGTAAGTGTCCGGTCTCTCTCTTCCGCTTGCCGCTGCGCAGTCCTGCACTTTTTCTCCCTTCTGCCTCTGCCGCTTAACTGGCTCCAACCGCCACTGTCCCTCCTTATACTCCTCTCCGCGCGGGCATCTCCCGGGGTGCGCTGGGCACTTCGTCGTGGGGCTCGAGCCCTCTAGCTTTATCAGTCTCCCCCCTTTCCAAACAACAACCGGCCAGTCCCGGTGAGCGACAGGGCTCCATCCACTGGGGCCGTGGAGAGGCACCCAGCACCCTTCGCCATGCCCAGGCAGCCCCCGTCAAAGTCTGCAACAATAGTACCAATGTCCAGGGTATTACATTGGCCTCCACAGGAAATGAAAAAAACATACATTGCTCTCTACTCTGGCTCCGCAGCACATCGTACAACCAGTTGTGGCACACTGGTGGAAAAAAGATGTATTAAGCAGTGAAAAGAGTGGAGAAGTGGAAAAAAGGGTACTTGTTTCCTAGCACGGCGTCACCGATTTATATTGTATGAAAAATCAGTCGCATCGCATGCAACCAAATCGCATGTGATGCGACCGATTCCACCCGATTTTTAATTGTACAGACACCCTGATGGCTGATTACAATGTTAAATGGCCCCCCAGACCCGATTTTTAATTGTACACCCACCCTCATGGGTAATTACTATGTCAAATGCCCCCCTATTGTTATCGCCACGCCACGATGAACGCCAACCCGAAACGTTGCGAGCGCAGCGACCCCGGGAGGGGACGCACATTACTTCACATGTATTCCGCCGCACTTCGGGCTTGGTGGCTCGCTGCGCTCACCACACTATACATTTTTATTTGTGCACTGAGTCATTTAACTCTCATTTATGGTATTTGAAATGCAAGAAATAAATATCTACAATATTTTCTTACTTTAGTTGACTTTTTGTTTTTGCTGCACTTTAAGTTAAAAACAACAAAACTATTGAAAGCAGAAGACCGAAATCATTCATTTTGGAATGTATTAAATCTTTTGGTTCTGTGTAAACACTAAGCACATTCCGCTTTCTCACACTTGTGTAGACTCCAAAAAAAAAAGTTTGTTAAAATGCAGTCTGTAGGATTTCAAACAGGTCAAAGAAAGGCTTCTTGGAACGTAAGCTGGCTGGATAGTTCTCCCATCAGACAAAACAACTTATGTTACCACAGACAATAAATTGGAATATATTTTTCAACAATCCAAATTAGGAGTCTGCAAATACCTCGTCAAGTGCTAGATCACTAATGTATCTACAGGTTAAATATTGTCTGTCTTGAACACATGAGCCCATCCCTGATACATGAGGAGCACCATTGATTCAACCTACCCATGCCTCATGCCTCTGGAAAGTCACTAGCTCATAAAAGAAAAAAGCTGACCTCTTGACCTTATCAACCTATTGAGGTAAACCTATTGGATGTCAATCTAGACACTGTAGATCTATAAACTGGAACAGCCCAGATAGAGCTCCTTTATGTGCCAGGTTTGGGCTGTCTATAGCTCTTTCGGTGGAACTACAAATACCGGTTCCAGATTAAAGGGTGCAATGTGTATGGAACACACAGGTCCCTGGGTCCAGGGAGCACACACACACACCACCACAGACACTGCACCATGTTTTGTTACTTACATTTTTTGAAATCCTGCACCAAAGCTGCAGTTCCTGGCAAAAATGGCCACCACACATGCGCAGTATTAATTTTGCTTACAGAACATGGATCCATGTTTCCAGAGACTTGCACATGTGCAGTAGGCTCTGGCACATTGCCAGAGTCTACTGTGCTATAAAGAGAAGAAGGCCCATCTGCAGTCTGTACACGGACACCCTCCTCTGTTAATAAGCCCCTGGTAACTCCACTGGGGCAGGAATAGATGGGAATGGTTAACTGTTCTCTAATGCTGGGTACACACCAGGACGACTAGGGCCCGATTCTGTCAATTTAGATCCAATTCCGACCGGTTGTATGCAGATTGTATGTACTATCGTGTGTTTTTGACATTTATTTGATCCGATTCCGATCCAATGCGCGTACACGCCACTCGTTTGGTCGCATCTTTGGTCCTACGTGCTGCAGGTAGGATCCGGCAATCCCAGGCCGACCGACCGTCAATCGTGTGCAGATCGTGAGTGTTTTTTGCCGCCTCCGTCGTCCATCCGTCGGTGCGTCCGTCGTTTGATCCAGCCTATTTGAGTGGCATTTCCTAAACACTCCCCCGGCGCCATGTTTTTCCACATAGCAAACAGTGCTGGCGCAGCAGTTGGACTCTCCTTCTTGTCTCATCTCCCAGAACAACAACCTGGTATGTTTGCACTCCCAATGCTCTCCTATGCATGCCCACTGTTGCCACCAATGTATATAGTGTGTATAGAGCACTGTTTTGGCAACCGTGCACCCGACCATGTCACTGTTTGCTCGGGTGGGCCCCATGTGTGTATATATACATATAACCATTGTCCACCATTGCAGTATTCCATGCACTCCTCTCTGCTAGGCCCCATTCACCTGTGTGTGTGTGTGTTTAGTTTGTGTATATATACATATAACCATTGTCCACCATTGCAGTATTCCATGCACTCCTCTCTGCTAGGCCCCATTCACCTGTGTTTGTGTATATATAGATATATACATATAACCATTGTCCACCATTGCAGTATTCCATGCACTCCTCTCTGCTAGGCCCCATTCACCTGTGTGTGTGAATGGCAATCTGCACAATAAAATGTATAGTGGTTTTCATAAAAGTTTATTAACATTTTAAATACTTAAAACATAAGAACTAGGTAAACTGGTAACTATAACTATAAAAATTTAAATAGGAAACAAAACATGGACATAACTATAACTATTTAAATTTAAATATGAAACAAAACATGGATATAACTATAACTATAAAAATTTAAATATGAAACAAAACATGGATATAACTATAACAACTAAAATGGTTTTATCTTTTTACAGTCCCAATGTCCAACGCAAAGGAACAAGAGTTTTTGGAAGGGTTTATTGAAAAATATCGTTCACACGAATGCCTGTGGCGAACAAAATCCAAAGAGTATTCGAACAAAATGAAAAGAAACCAAGCCTTGGAGGACTTGGCACGCTACAGTCTTCCATTTCACCCAGAGGCCAATGTTGAATGGGTGAGGAAACGCATCCAGAATCTGCGCACGGTGTTCTTAAAGGAACACAAGAAGGTGGAGGCTGCAAAGAAGTCTGGTGCTGGAGTCGACGAGATGTATCAAACATCGCTCTGGTACTATGATCGGTTGACATTCACCCTCAGCCAGGAGTCGATGAGGACAGGAGTAGTCCTGATGGTCGAACATGAAAACCAAGAAGTCACGGCGCAGGAGGAGGAGAATTCGCAGTCTGCATCAGTGAGTCTATTTTTTTGGCTATCTAATTGATTCCTCCTGCCAATCCACAGCGCCCTCCCCATTAAAGTAGGCCATGTACTCTTCCCTCACCTGTTTGGCTCGTGCACTCCCTGTGTAGTGTTGTGTTGGGGTTTGCAAGGAGGATATCTGCACTACCTCCTCTGGCAGTTCTTGGTCTTCTTGGAGTGCTGTGCCTGTAGCCCTTTGCTGTGTGGCTTTTCTGCGGAGCAAATTGTGCAGGACACAGCACGCCGTGACAACCCAGTCAATTTTGTCCACCCTCAGGTTAATGGCAGTGTGGAAAATGCGAAACCGGTTAGCCAGGATGCCAAAAGCATTTTCCACAACACGCCGTGCCCTGGATAGTCTGTAGTTAAAGATCCTTTTGTCATGGTTCAGGCCCCTTTGCGCATATGGCTTCATGACATGCTCGTGCAGGCCAAAAGCCTCGTCAGCCACAAAAACAAAGTTAAGCCCCTGTTTAGTTTCCTGGACAGACGGCAAGTGAAGGGTGTTCGCTATGAGCCTTTCGTAGAACTTTGTGTCCTTGAAAGTGCCACCATCCGATGCACAGCCATTCCTTCCTACATCCAGGAAGATAAACTCATAGTTCGCATTAACAACAGCCATTAGTACAATGCTAAAATAGCCCTTGTAATTAAAATAGTAGGAACCACTATTGATAGGCTGGGCTATGCGGACATGTTTGCCATCAATGGCTCCACCGCAATTTGGAAAGTTCCATCGCTGTTCAAACTCCTCTGCGATGACTTTCCATTCATTCACGCTGGTAGGGAACTGAAATTAGAAGTAAATAGAATTGATTAGTAAACATGTTCAATTTCTTTACAGCTTGGTGACTACCCACCTGCAACCCCAGACCTATCTGTCCTATCTGATAATGCATGCACATCGAGCGAAGTTCCTACTCTGGCACGCACTCCGCCACCCACCCTGGAACCCACTCCACCACTCCCCCGTGCCAAAAAAATGCGTGGCAAAGGAAAAAAAGGAGAAGCATCAGCACATGAAGAATTTATGATGCGGGCACAGCAAGTCCTGCAAAGAAACCCAGACAAACATGACAACTACTTCACTTATGTGGCAGAGTGTGTTCGCAACATGGCTCCGGACCAGCAACTTACTTTTGAAAAGTTATGCATGGAGTTGGTGTATAATGGCAGTTAAGGGTATCTCAACAGTGGCACTAAAATAGTTGGCATGGGTAGTGCACCAGCCACACCACTGTCATTAGAATCACCAGTGCCTACTCCGCCTGCCACCGTAGCAGGCCAGTCGAGCACAATTCCAACACATACCCAGTCAACACCTACACAGCCTTCTCAACCCCCCCAGTACCGTCAATTCTACAGTTCTTTACTGATAGAAGATCCAGAGTCTCCTGTTTTTGAGGATCTGTCTTAAAAAATAGGCTATTTTATCATTTACCATCGACATGGTCTTAGCTGCAGGTATGTGATGGCCACTGCTCACATGGCGTATGGCGCACATCAATGGGGCCGGGACCATTGCATCTGCGCCATGCGCCATGTGGGCCGCAGCCTTTACATATCTGCAGCAGACATCCTCTGCCACACAAGGGCCACAGTGTGTTTTTTTGTTTTTTTATATGCTGCTACCTGTACCTGCATTACCAGAGGGAGAACAGGATTCTCCTCAATCTGGATAGCAAACTCCATTTATTGCCCTTTTGTCTTTGCCAATAGTATGGGGTACTGTGCGGCAGACATGGTCTCAGCTGCAGGTATGTGATGGCCACTGCTCACATGGCGTATGGCGCACATCAATGGGGCCGGGGCCATTGCATCTGCGCCATGCGCCATGTGGGCCGCAGCCTTTACATATCTGCAGCAGACATCCTCTGCCACACAGTACCTTATCCCTACTGTTGTAAGGGCCTGTTCCAGAAGTTACCAGAGTGTGTTTTTTTGTTTTTTTATATGCTGCTACCTGTACCTGCATTACCAGAGGGAGAACAGGATTCTCCTCAATCTGGATAGCAAACTCCATTTATTGCCCTTTTGTCTTTACCAATAGTATGGGGTACTGTGCGGCAGACATGGTCTCAGCTGCAGGTATGTGATGGCCACTGCTCACATGGCGTATGGCGCACATCAATGGGGCCGGGGCCATTGCATCTGCGCCATGCGCCATGTGGGCCGCAGCCTTTACATATCTGCAGCAGACATCCTCTGCCACACAGTAGCCCGTACTTATTGGGAAAGTTTAAACTGGGTCATACATACTTAAATCTTTATATATAGTGTGTGTTTTTGTACAATATCTTTTATATATGGTATTATAATATATTTGTGTTGACACAATCTATTTACTATTTTACATGTTTTACCTATGAAAGGCCTAAAAAACCTGTTTCTGTCCTAGGCCTAAATTATAAATAAAAATATTTTGTTTGCACAATAAAGTGTACGGTGTATATTTCATCCTTACCTTGCAATACTGGTACTGCAGCACCTCCACAATGGCTTTGCAGGTCTCCGGGATGATGAGGCCCAAAGCTTGCGGAGAGATGAGGGATCCAAACTTTAGGTCAGCAAGAGACCGTCCTGTCGCCAGAAACCTCAGGGTCACCACCAGCCGTTCCTCAGCAGGGATAGCCATGCGATACTTGGTATCCTGCTTCTCGATGTGGGGAGTCACCAGACGCAGCAATTCCTGGAATGTGGCATCATCCATCCTCAAGAAGTTACGAAAATCGTCTGGGTTATTTTCCCTGATGTCCCTGAGCAGTGGCATGTGCGAACGAGTCTGACGCTGAAGTAGCCACTGCTTTGTCCAGCATGATCTTTCTCTCCTGCGCTGGGCTCTCTGACGCCTGAGCTTCAACACTGCATAATAGAGCAGGTACTGTTGCTGGTGACTACCCATCACTGCATTCTCCATAGTGCAGGGTTAAAAGACACTTTGTAATGGCAGGCAAAACAAAGTAATGTGTAAATAGCTATGTCCAGCGTTCAGCAGGTATAAACCAAGCCTCACTAGTAACAAAGCAGAAATACACTGGTTTAAAATGGCTGCTGCTATTCCTATCCCCCTCTGCTAGTCCTCCCCCTCTGCTAGTCCAGCCCCTTCATTCAAATTTCAAAGGCCAATCTGACGACGGTAGCATGTGTTCTTGCAAAAAAACAAAAACCAGCGATCCGACCGTCTTATCGACCATCGCGGGCGCATCGGGATCGGATCTAGATCGTTCCGCCAAAAAAACACAATTTTTGCTAATCGTTTGCTGGGGACTGCCTGGGAGCTCCCGGGAAGTCCAAGGGAAATCGTTCCATGGTCGTCTATCGGTCGTGGACGACGGTGGTCGTCCTGGTGTGTACCCTACATAAAACAGTGCATTAATTAATTACGTGCGTTGGGCTGAGGAGTCCCTGGCAAGTACCAGAGCCAGAATTGTACACAATATATGAGCCCAAGGGTACATGTCGGCATTATACACATGTACAGCAGTATACACTGCTGGAGATTCACTGAGTTTTGCTAAGAGATGTGCAGAAAAGGTAGCCAGGTGAGGCACTGCCTCACCTGCCATAAACTTTTTACTCCAGAGTTTTGACTATAAAAATTATTAAAATAATAATATAAGATTTTTTAAATATATTTTTTGTATTTTGGACAAACTTTTTAAACTCAAAACTCCGGTGTATACGTTAGTATGACAGGAAAGGCCCTGCCTCACCAGCCTCAACCCACCGCACGCCAAATACAAGCTCTAGATAAATAAATGTGAATATGTACCGTATATAAAATATAAAATATATGTTATCAGCATGCTTTCGGTGCCAGGACAGTCCCTATTCTCGATCACCACCATCCTTGTTTGATTCTTTAACAATCTAATTAAAATTCAACATAATCAAGTTGTAGCAGATGGTAATGTTTAACTCAACCGGCTTTGAACTGAATGTAATTTCACCATTGGGCAGATCAAAGTGACTGCAACACGAAAACATTAGGGGAGGAAGTTTTGTTTTTATAACAAACAGATAAGTTCTATGATTTCATATTATTGTAAGAGGCAGAGGCTGAAAATTACAGACAGAGTTGTTTTGGGCAATTCAATAACAAGTCATTATTGTCAGACAAAATAATATACCTTATTATACAGTATACACATACCTCCCAACATGACCCTCTCCAGGAGGGACACCATGCTCTGTTCCTGGACTTCCCTGGTAATGTATGATGGCCATCACCTGTGGTGAAGCACCTTTCTCATCAATTAATCTGTTGGAAACAGGTGATGGCAATCATAGATGAAGAGGGAAGTCCACGAGCAGAGCATTGTGTCCCTCCTGGAATGGGTCATGTTGGGAGTTATGTATACATACAGAAGGAGAAGGGTCTGCAGTTCAGTGAGTTGCCCTTCCTCTTCTTACACATTGTTTTCTATACCTGGGCCCTAATAATGTGTTTATGCAACCATGTTCTCTCTATGGGCCAGATGTACTAAGCGTGAAAAGCAATAAAGTGGAGAGTAATAAACAACCAGCCAATCACCTCCTAACTGCCATGCTACAGGCTGGGTTTGAAAAATGACAGGTAGGATTGGCTAGTGGGTTATCACTCCCCATTGTATTACTATTCAAGGCTTAGTACATATGTTTTCCTGATGCCCAGGTGGACACAGAAGCTCCTGCAGCTGCGTCTATTGGCGGTTATATGTCTGTGACTTCATGCAAATGCTGATACACAGCTCTTCCCTTGTATACTGTACATCTCTGCTTTCACATCTATAAGGACTGAGATCCCCTCTTTCAGCTGTTATACCAACTGCTGTGTCCATAGGTACGCCAAACAGGGTCTGTGTATGCAACCACTTTCACCAACAGAACTGCAACCAGCGGCATAAGGCACACATATACATACATGTTAGCATGTATGTAAGACAAGTTCTGGATCGATCACCCAGGGATTGCCAGCGTTCAGTGCACCAGTGAATCATCAGAAACCATTATGCACTGTTAAGCCCGCTCCCAGACTCCTGTGAAACTAGCCAATAGATGCCGCTGTTGGCAATACTCCATAACATGCCTATAAGACACGTAGAGATGGGATGTGGACCGCGCTCGTATTGTATTGGCAGCTCCGCTATATAGAAATGGTTATGATAATAAAGGTATTGGAGCGCTCTATGTTAGATAAACTATATAGATAAATAAAATGAAAAAAATATAAATATAAATTAAAATAAAAATAAAATTAAAAATAAAAATAAAGATAAAAATAAAAATAAAAATGCGAGTGGACACCTGTAAAAGAAATGTGCGTTAAAAGATTGGATTTACCAATGTTTACACTCTTTGTCTGGAGCAGACATACAAGCCCACCTGCCTACCACATCTGAAGTACCCAGCAGCAGAAGATCTCGAAAGCTGTGCTGGGACGTCGGCGAAGAACGGGACCCGACAGCTGCTTCCCAGCTGCCATACGGGAGAAGGTAAACAAAAGCCGCGGCGTAACATCGCAGCCTCTGTGCTGCACCGCCGGCTTTTAGTTAGTGTTAGACAGGATCACGGGCAACTCCATCTAACTCATAAAAGAGTGTAAACATTGGTAAATCCAATCTTTTAACGCACATTTCTTTTACAGGTGTCCACTCGCATTTTTATTTTTATTTTTATCTTTATTTTTATTTTTAATTTTATTTTTATTTTCATTTATATTTATATTTTTTTCATTTTATTTATCTATATAGTTTATCTAACATAGAGCGCTCCAATACCTTTATTATCATGCCTATAAGACAGACCATCTCAGTGCAGCACTAAGAAATCCCCATTACCGCCCATTACACTTTCATTGCACTTCTCCCTTCATGTGTCTGGAGTCCCAATTGTGACTCTACAGACGCAAATGCAAAGTAGCATAGAAACGCTCCACTACATCTAACATAAGCAATGTCTACATCCCTGAATCAGGCCCATGTTTGGCCAATACCAAATGCACTGGCATGTATTACATGTATGTAGTGGTTTGAACCAATCTATAGTCATAACATCATTTGGGGCAGCACGGATGGTGTAATGGTTAGCATTACTGCCTCACAGTGCTGAGGTCATGGGTTCAATCCGCATCATGGCCCTAACTGTGCGGAGTTTGTATATTCTCCCTGTGCTTGTGTGGGTTTCCTCCAGGTACTCCGGTTTCCTCCCACAATCCAAAAATATACTGGTAGTTTAATTGGCTTCCAACAAAAATTAACCCTAGAATGTCTGTTTGTGCGTATTCTCTGTAAAGTGCTGCGGAATATGTGTGCGCTATATAAGAAACTGTTAATAAATAAATAACTCCCAACTGTCGTATTTGTACAGTCATGATATTTTGTGTCTGTCCTGCGTCCCACTCGCAGCCAGCCGTGTCCCAATGGGGGATACCCAACTGTCACTTCCTTCTCTGCTTAGTAGAGCAGCGTGGAAAAGACACTGTGCGCATGCTCTCAGAACGCTGGCCCTGCCCCATTGTGAGGACTAGGATTTTAAAATCTGAATTCCAACCTAAACTCTTGAGGGTGGTTTTGCAAAACCGAATAAAAAATACAAATTCCAAGACAATAAAACTTAGTATTCTCTGTGTAGGTTCTGTTCAAGAAAACAGCATTTTTTAAAGATTATTTTCACTGACGGTGGGTGGGTGGGCCGTCAGGGTGGATGACATGTAGCGGGTGGGTGACAGGAGTCTGTCTGTGGTGCACACCGCACAGTATGCACAGCAACCCTTCCGGCGTCGGAGTGTCAGAGCCACTTTCGAAACTCTGTCGGCTGCATATCTAATGGGTGGTCCAGTGCACCCCGGACCACCCCTTAGATTCGCCTATGTGACTAGGTCATGCCAGTTTTACCGGGGTCTGCACAGGTTGTCTGCAGGCCTGGTCCCGCATTATCTCTGACTGATTCGGTATTGCCAGACTCTAAGCCCAGTTGCAGCACAGGTGGTAACGTCAGGGGTGCATAGGGTTACCACCTCATCCCTTTCATTCTGGACACATTTTAATCGCACAGGTTCTATGGCTGATTAAAACAAGGTGAAATGGTATTATTGTCCGACTTACACACATCACGCTACTCGTCAGTAAACTCATTTAAGACAGATGACTGCAGTCACAAATTAAGTGGGATGTCCAGGAGCAAAACCTGGTGAAGGGGGCCATTATGGAGGGTCTGATGATACACACTAATTACCCCTTCACTGCAGATGACACTTTCACTAAGTCAGTGAAAATAATCTTTAAAAAATGCTGTTTTCTTGAACAGAACCTACACAGAGAATACTAAGTTTTACTGTCTTGGAATTTGTATTTTTTATTCGGTTTTGCAAAACCACCCTCAAGAGTTTAGGTTGGAATTCAGATTTTAAAATACTAATCCTCACAATGGGGCATGGCCAGCGTTCTGAGAGCATGCGCACAGTGTCTTTTCCACGCTGCTCTACTAAGCAGAGAAGGAAGTGACAGTTGGGTATCCCCCATTGGGACACGGCTGGCTGCGAGTGGGACGCAGGACAGACACAAAATATCATGACTGTACAAATACGACAGTTGGGAGTTATTTATTTACCGCCCAGGGGCATCGAGGACAGCACCAGGCTTCAGCCTAGTCAGGTAAGTCCTGGAGGGGGGGGGACCCCACTCCCCCAGGGCCCCTGGCCAGGCTGACTGGTCGGTAGGGTTAATGCTTTGGCCGGGGGGACTTGTATTAAAAGTCTCCCCCCGGCTGTGGCATTACCCTGCTGGCTGATTTGGCCTGGGGCTGGTTCTTGAAATACGGGGGACCCCTATTCATTTTGTCCCCCGTATTTTGGGAACCAGCCCCGGATCTGGAGCCTGGGGCTGGTTGTTAAAAATCGTGGAACCCCTATTTGTCGGGTTCCCTGATTTTTAATTACCAGCCCCGGCTCTTTCAGCCTGGTGCTGGTTTCGGCTGTGGGGGGGACCCCACGCCGGTTTTTTTTTTAAAATTTATTTATTTTTCTATTTTTTTTTACACTCTGCAGCCTGCACGGATCTGACTGATCCGTGCAGACTGCCTGTACGAATTCGTATTAGCGGCCGTATATATGTGCCGCTAATACGAATGGTTACACCATCGGAGGGTTGCAAAGCAGTCGTATATGACTGCTTTGTAATTTCCCCTCCGGAACACGACTCTGTATACGACTAAAACAGTCGTATGCAGTCGTAGGGGAAATACCAATACGAAAAACTAGGTTTTTCATATTGGTAAATTTCCCCCTATATGTCACAGTTATCTGGCGAGGGACAGGATTTGCTACTGTTTGTCCACATATATTAGGATTGGCAGCCACCAGCACTAGTTTTGCCTGTTACATTGACCTCTAATAATATGAATTGATCCTGGAGCCTAGGCACACAGTTTGGGAACCACTGCTCTATACTAATATTAAGTTATTAGCTAGAGAGAGGGTTTTTTCTCATTGGTGTCTGGTTCAGCCTAGAGGAATGTAACAAATGTAACAACAAATCAGTTTTCCACAAGGTATGAATAACAAATGTATCAAACAGTGGCTACAACAGAGTTTAATCTCTCATCAGACTTCACAATAAACTCTGTTGTAGCCACTGTTTGATACATTTGTTATTCATACCTTGTGGAAAACTGATTTGTTGTTACATTTGTTACATTCCTCTAGGCTGAACCAGACACCAATGAGAAAAAACCCTCTCTCTAGCTAATAACTTAATATTAGTATAGAGCAGTGGTTCCCAAACTGTGTGCCTAGGCTCCAGGATCAATTCATATTATTAATGGTCAATGTAACAGGCAAAACTAGTGCTGGTGGCTGCCAATCCTAATATATGTGGACAAACAGTAGCAAATCCTGTCCCTCGCCAGATAACTGTGACATATAGGGGGAAATTTACCAATATGAAAAACCTAGTTTTTCGTATTGGTATTTCCCCTACGACTGCATACGACTGTTTTAGTCGTATACAAAGTCGTGTTCCGGAGGGGAAATTACAAAGCAGTCATATACGACTGCTTTGCAACCCTCCGATGGTGTAACCATTCATATTAGCGGCACACATATATGGCCGCTAATACGAATTCGTACAGGCAGTCTGCACGGATCAGTCAGATCCGTGCAGGCTGCAGAGTGTAAAAAAAAAAATAGAAAAATAAATAAATTTAAAAAAAAACCGGCGTGGGGTCCCCCCACAGCCGAAACCAGCACCAGGCTGAAAGAGCCGGGGCCGGTAATTAAAAATCAGGGAACCCGACAAATAGGGGTTCCACGATTTTTAACAACCAGCCCCAGGCTCCAGGTCCGGGGCTGGTTCCCAAAATACGGGGGACAAAATGACTAGGGGTCCCCCGTATTTCAAGAACCAGCCCCAGGCCAAACCAGCCAGCAGGGTAATGCCACAGCCGGGGGGAGACTTTTTATACAAGTCCCCCCGGCCAAAGCATTAACCCTACCGTCCAGTCAGCCTGTCCAGGGGCCCTGGGGGAGTGGGGACCCCCCCCCCAATAAAGGGGTCCCTCCCCTCCAGGACTTACCTGACCAGGCTGAAGCCTGGTGCTGTCCTTGATGCCCCTGGGCGGTGGGCATCGAGCTGATAAATGGTGTAAAAAAAAAGATTAAACTATTGTCTAATACTGGGGCACTATGAGTCCCAGCAAGCCTCCCCCGCAAGCTGGGACTTGGAGAACCACAAGTCCCAGCCTGCGGGGCATTAAACGGCCCGCTGGGTCTTGTAGTGCCACAGTATTAAAAATAGTACAATAAAACACACTGACACATACTTAAAATAAAACTTTAATACATACAAAGCCCACACATACTAATACTTACCTATCTTCTTTCCGTAGGTAGCCCTGGTCCTGTGTCGTCTTCTGGTCCTGTGTTGTCTTCTGGTCCATGTCGACGTCGCTGTCCATGTCGGCGATGGCGTCCCCGTCCGGATCCGACGAAATCCATGGAGGAACCTATGGAAGGAAACCATACTCACCTGTCCCAGGGCGACGTAGTCCAGGTAAGGGTCTTGGCAAAAAAACAAACCGACACGCGAAACCAGCCCGGACAGCTGAGCCGCACGGTGTTTGTGTACATCGTGCGGCTCCGCCTCCCGAATGCCGCTATTGGCCGCCTTGCGCCCTAGCGGCCAATCAGGAGCCGCTAGGCCGCAAGGTGGCCAATAGCGGCATTCGGGAGGCGGAGCCGCACGATGTGCACAAACACCGTGCGGCTCAGCTGTCCGGGCTGGTTTCGCGTGTCGGTTTGTTTTGGTTTGCACAGGACCAGAAGACAACACAGGACCAGGGCTACCTACGGAAAGAAGATAGGTAAGTATTAGTATGTGTGGGCTTTGTATGTATTAAATTTTTATTTTAAGTATGTGTCAGTGTGTTTTATTGTACTATTTTTAATACTGTGGCACTACAAGACCCAGCGGGCCCTTTAATGCCCCGCAGGCTGGGACTTGTGGTTCTCCAAGTCCCAGCTTGCGGGGGAGGCTTGCTGGGACTCATAGTGCCCCAGTATTAGACAATAGTTTAATCTTTTTTTACACCATTTATCAGCTCGATGCCCACCGCCCAGGGGCATCGAGGACAGCACCAGGCTTCAGCCTGGTCAGGTAAGTCCTGGAGGGGGGGGACCCCTATATTGGGGGGGTCCCCACACCCCCAGGGCCCCTGGCCAGGCTGACTGGTCGGTAGGGTTAATGCTTTGGCCGGGGGGACTTGTATAAAAAGTCTCCCCCCGGCTGTGGCATTACCCTGCTGGCTGGTTTGGCCTGGGGCTGGTTCTTGAAATACGGGGGACCCCTAGTCATTTTGTCCCCCGTATTTTGGGAACCAGCCCCGGACCTGGAGCCTGGGGCTGGTTGTTAAAAATCAGGGAACCCCTATTTGTCGGGTTCCCTGATTTTTAATTACCGGCCCCGGCTCTTTCAGCCTGGTGCTGGTTTCGGCTGTGGGGGGGACCCCACGCCGGGTTTTTTTTTATATTTTTTTTTTTATATTTTTTTACACTAAAGCCTGCACGGATCTGACTGATCCGTGCAGGCTTAAAGCAAATACGACAGGGAAAGCAAGGTGTATTTTCCTGTCGTATTTGCGTGGGTGTTTCACACCAATTAGCAGCCGTATTATCAGTACGGCTGCTTAGTAAATCAGAAACCACCATTCTTTTGAATGTTGATTTCTGTCGTATTCTATAGATGGTGTAGACATTCGTATTTGTAAATACAAATACGAATGTTCCATCTTTAGGAATACGAATTGTTGTATTTTCGGGATTGTAAATCCCGAAAATACAAATTCGTAAAAAAAAAAGGTGTATTTCTCCCTACGAATACACCTTTTTTCTACGAATCCATTTTGGTAAATGTCCCCCATACACACGATGCACTTAATTTAATATATTTTTTTTTAAAATTTCTCAATAAGAAACATTTGGCCTAGGGGTGCCTTGAAAACATTTTGATGCTTTAGGGCGCCGTGATTCAAAAAGTTTGGGAACCACTGGCATAGAGATTGGAGGCAGAACCACTTAGAACCCTTCATTTGCGGAATCCCAATGTAACAAGTGTTTTTGATTTATATTTAACTTTTGTGTGTTTAATATATACTGTATGTCTGTCTAGTACCTATTTTAGAGATAATAATAAAAGTTAATTCTTAATACACTTCACTCTTATCCTAACACATCCCCATCCCCATATTTTGTGATATTAGCATTGACTGCTGAATCAGGGGCATTGACAGATTGAGTCTTTCATGTTGCCCTACCTCCATTTATTTCTCATAAATGAGAAATTACGTTACATAATTTCCATATAAGAGTGCCCCAACAAAAAATAGTATTTTTCTTCTTTCTTTGCAAGTATAATGGGGTCTAGTATTTTGTTGCATAATGTGTAGAAGTTGTATATGGTGTGGTACACTACACTCAAGGGCACGCCCCTTTTGAGTGGCCACACCCCTTTTCAGGAGCGCACCTTCAGCACGCACATAACTACATCCTTCACTTTTGTTGCCAAGGTGGGCCTGTGTACTTAAAACGCCAGGGCCTATTTTTAATCCCATTCCCGCCCTCTCTCTGCTCTCCGCTCTATTAGCATGTACACTGGCACCACTAATCCCCCACCCCTCCCCCTCCCAAACCCTCTCCTATCATGGTGCCCCCCACTGTCATTTTCTCCTGGATCCGCCCCTGTATGATTGCCATCTCTTGTGGGGAGCTAGATAAAGGTGTTTCACCACAGGTGATGGCAATCATACATTACCAGGGAAGTCCAGGAACAGAACATTTTCTCCCGCATGGAGAGGGTCAGGTAGGCAAGTATGCCCAGTGCTTAACCCCTTCCTGACACAGCCAGTTTTTGCCTTCCTGACAGAGCCCTTTTTTCAAATCTGACATGTATCACTTAAGTGGGGATAACTTTTTTTTGCTTTTACTTATCCCAGTGATTTTGAGATTGTTTTCTCGTGACACATTGTACTTCAAGTTAGTGGTAAATTTGGGTCGATACAGTCTGTGTTTTTTTGTGAAAAATACAAAAATGTCGTAAAAAAATGGAACATTTAGCAATTTGCAAAATGTTAAATTTTCTGCTTGTGAGACAAATAATCATACCACTCAAAATAGTTAATAACTAACATAGACTATATGTCTACTTTATGTTTCCATCATTATTTCAACTTCCTTTTAAATTTTTTGGACACTAGGAGGCTTAAAATATGAATAGCAAATTCTCAAATTTTCAAGAAAATTTCAAACACTGATTTTTTTAGGGACCAGTTCAGTTCTGATGTGACTTTGAGGGACTTGTATGTGAGACACCCCCATAAATGATGCCATTTCAAAAACTGCACCCCTCACAGTATTCAAAACAGCATTTTGGAAGTTTGTTAACCCTTTAGGTGTTTCACAGGAATTAAAACAAAGTGTAGGTGAAATTTCAAAATTTCATTTTTTTTGCAGATTTTCAATTTTAATACATTTTTCTAAGGAACACAGTACATTTTACTAGAGAAATGTGACTAAAAATTGATTCCCCCAATTCTTTTGTTTTCATAAATATCCTAAATGTGGCTCTAGTGTGCACGATGACCAAACCACAGGCTTCATAATAGAAGGAGCACCTACTTGATTTTGGAGCCTCCTTTTTATGAGATTATTTTTTAGGCACCATGTAAGTTTCTAGGCACCATAAGATGCTAAAAGTTAGGAACCCCCCCACAAGTGACCCCATTTTGCAAACTACACCCCTCAGGGAATTCATCTAGGGGTATAATGTACATTTCAAACCCCCATGGGTTTCACCAATTGTGGTACAACTGGGCAGTGAAAATGAAAAATTAAATTTTTTACACAAAAATGCAGTTCTGGCTCAAAATTTTTCATTTTCACAAGGAATGAAGGAGACAAAGCACCCCAAAATCTGTGCCCCAATTTCTCCCGAGTACGGCAATGCCTCACATGTGACCAAAAAATACCATTTGGGTGCATGGCAGGACTCAGAAGGGAAGGAGTGATTTTTGTATTTTGCAGCTCAGATTCTGGTGGAATTTTGGTGGGTGCTATGTCGCATTAGCAAGACCCCCAAAGCACCAATACAGTGGAAGCCCCCCACAAGTGACCCCATTTTGCAAACTACACCCCTCAGGGAATTCATCTAGGGGTATAGTGTACATTTCAAACCCCCAGGGGTTTCACCAATTTTGATACAACTGGGCTGTGCAAATGAAAAATTACATTTTTTTTACACAAAAATGCAGTTCTGGCTCAAAATATTTCATTTTCATAAGGTATGAAGGAGAAAAAGCACCCCAAAATCTGTGCCCCAATTTCTCCCGAGTATGGCAATGCCTCACATGTGACCAAAAAATACCATTTGGGTGCATGGCAGGACTCAGAAGGGAAGGAGTGATTTTTGTATTTTGCAGCTCAGATTCTGGTGGAATTTTGGTGGGTGCTATGTCGCATTAGCAAGACCCCCAAAGCACCAATACAGTGGAAGCCCCCCACAAGTGACCCCATTTTGCAAACTACACCCCTCAGGGAATTCATCTAGGGGTATAGTGTACATTTCAAACCCCCAGGGGTTTCACCAATTTTGATACAACTGGGCTGTGCAAATGAAAAATTACATTTTTTTACACAAAAATGCAGTTCTGGCTCAAAATTTTTCATTTTCATAAGGTATGAAGGAGAAAAAGCGGTACTCTTTACCTAGAACGGCGCCCGTCGCGGGCATCGCGGGTACATTTATGTATGGCCGCGACGCGGCCGACGCGATGCCCGCGATTTCCCATTGAAACCAATGTTAAACTTTGAAATCGTGTCGGTCGCGTCGCGGCCGTCCATAAATGTACCCGCGATGCCCGCGACGCGATGCTCCCGATTTCCCATAGGAATCAATGTTAAAAGGCGCGATGGACCCGATTTTACTGTTAAATGGCTCAATCCACCCGATTTGGCCATAGGAATCAATGTTAAATGGGCCACAGAGCCCATTAACCCTTAAATGTCCCCCCAAATTTTTAACGCCACCCCACGATCCACGCCAACCCGAAGCGTGGCGAGCGCAGCGAGCCCGCAAGGGGCGGCGGTACGCGTCCTCCGACCTTTTCATGCCCTACTATCCACTAGGGCGTGGTGTGAGAATATAATAGTGTGGCGAGCGCAGCGAGCCACCGAGCCCGAAGCGTGGCGAGCGCAGCGAGCCCCGCGAGGGGACGCGGATACCTTCACAGGTAGACGCGTCCCCTCGCGGGCTTCACAGGTGTCTGTGGCGAGGTGGACACCTGTGAAGCCCGCGAGGGGACGCGTCTACCTGTGAAGGTATCCGCGTCCCCTCGCGGGGCGGCTTGCTGCGCTCGCCACGCTTCGGGCTCGGTGGCTCGCTGCGCTCGCCACACTATTATATTCTCACACCACGCCCTAGTGGATAGTAGGGCATGAAAAGGTCGGAGGACGCGTACCGCCGCCCCTCGCGGGCTCGCTGCGCTCGCCACGCTTCGGGTTGGCGTGGATCGTGGGGTGGCGTTAAACATTTGGGGGGACATTTAAGGGTTAATTTGGCCTATTTGGCCCCAAATCGGGTCCATTGAGGCATTTAACAGCAAAATCGCGGTCAATCAGCCGTTTTAACATTGTTCCCTATGGGAAAATCGCGGTGATCGCGGTCATCGCGGGCATCGCGGCCATCCCGATTTACCCGCGATGCCCGCGATGCCCGCGATGACCGCGATTTTTACCCCCGACGCCCGCGATTTCAATCGCTGGCGCCGTTCTAGGTAAAGAGTACCGAAAAAGCACCCCAAAATCTGTGCCCCAATTTCTCCCGAGTATGGCAATGCCTCACATGTGACCAAAAAATACCAGTTGGGTGCATGGCAGGACTCAGAAGGGAAGGAGCGATTTTTGGATTTTGCAGCTCAGATTCTGGTGGAATTTTGGTGGGTGCTATGTCGCATTAGCAAGACCCCGAAGCACCAATACAGTGGAAGCCCCCCACAAGTGACCCCATTTTGCAAACTACACCCCTCAGGGAATTCATCTAGGGGTATAATGTACATTTCAAACCCCCCCGGGTTTCACCAATTGTGGTACAACTGGGCAGTGAAAATGAAAAATTAAATTTTTTACACAAAAATGCAGTTCTGGCTCAAAATTTTTCATTTTCACAAGGAATGAAGGAGACAAAGCACCCCAAAATCTGTGCCCCAATTTCTCCCGAGTACGGCAATGCCTCACATGTGACCAAAAAATACCATTTGGGTGCATGGCAGGACTCAGAAGGGAAGGAGTGATTTTTGTATTTTGCAGCTCAGATTCTGGTGGAATGTTGGTGGGTGCTATGTCGCATTAGCAAGACCCCCAAAGCACCAATACAGTGGAACCCCCCCCACAAGTGACCCCATTTTGCAAACTACACCCCTCAGGGAATTCATCTAGGGGTATAGTGTACATTTCAAACCCCCAGGGGTTTCACCAATTTTGATACAACTGGGCTGTGCAAATGAAAAATTACATTTTTTTACACAAAAATGCAGTTCTGGCTCAAAATTTTTCATTTTCATAAGGTATGAAGGAGAAAAAGCACCCCAAAATCTGTGCCCCAATTTCTTCCGAGTACGGCAATGCCTCACATGTGACCAAAAAATACCAGTTGGGTGCATGGCAGGTCTCAGAAGGGAAGGAGTGATTTTTGGATTTTGCGGCACAGATTCTGGTGGAATGAATGGTGGGTGCTATGTGGCATTAGCAAGACCCCCGAAGCACGGTGAAATGATGAACCTAATAATCCATAGATGTGTGGTATATTTTAAAACACTCCTTTATACATAGGCCGGGTTTGTAGGGGCAAGTGTCACACTGGAAAATAGTTTGCTTTCTTATTCCCTTTTTATAGCAAACTTTGCACCTCTTTTGTGTCCTGCCCTTTTTTCCAGTGGAGGGGATTTCATCAGGAAAATGCTGCCCTGGTACAATACGGGGGCCAGTACTAGAAGTACTGGGGCCCTCTGCATGCTGGTTCCCAAATATTAGGCCCTTTATGACTTCCTCTTGAAAGTGCATAAATGTCCCCCTCTGGCTGGTAGAACGGAATAGCACGTAAGCGTTATACAGTGCCATCTGGATGATATACACGGCCAGCTTCTTGTACCAGATTTTTGTTTTCCGCAGGGCACTGTACGGCTTCAGTACCTGATCTGAAAGATCCACTCCGCCCATGTACTTATTGTAATCCAGGATACAATTAGGTTTTGAGGTGTGGGTACTGGTACCTCGTACAGGGACGGAGGTGGTACTGTCTCCATGAATTGTTGTCAGTATAAGGACATCCCTCTTGTCCTTATATTTGACCAACAACATATTTTCGGTGGATTGTGCCGTGCTTTCACCCCTTCTCATTACTTGGGCAATGTGCGTTTTTGGGAGGCCTCTTTGGTTCTTGCGCACAGTACCGCAAGCTGCTGTACCTCTTGAACCAAGGGCCTTAAACAGGGGGATGCTAGTGTGAAAGTTATCCACATAGAAGTGATAACCTTTATCCAGGAAGGGGTGCACTAAATCCCAGACAATTTTTCCACTAACACCTACGAGGGAGGGGGGGCATTCTGGCGGTTCAATTCTTGAATCCTTCCCTTCATATACCCTAAACCTGTGAGTGTACCCTGAGGTGCTTTCACACAGCTTATACATTTTTATGCCATACCTTGCCCTCTTATTGGGAAGGTACTGGCGGAATTTAACCCTTCCTTTAAAATGTATAAGGGACTCGTCTATGCAAATGAATTTATCTGGGATGTACATCTCTGCAAATTTGGCACTGAAATGATCAATGACCGGCCTGACTTTGAATAGCCGGTCAAAGGTGGGATCATCTCTGGGTGGGCACTGTGCATTATCGTTGTAAAGCAAAAATTTAAGGATTAACTCAAAACGAGTCTGGGTCATGGCCATACGGTAAAATGGGGTGCTGTACAGAACATCTGTACTCCAATATTGCCTAATTTCTGGCTTTTTTACTATGCCCATATGAAACACCAGACCCCAAAACGTCATCATCTCTACTGCATCTACAGGGGTCCACCTAGCAAATGATGACGTGGGGTTTTGAGCAATAAACTGCTGGGCATATAAATTAGTTTGGTCCACCATTAAATTTATAAAATCATCAGAGAAAAATAATTTGAAAAAGTCAATTTCTCTGAGACCTGTGGAATCAAATTGGATTCCTGGGATGGCCAAAAACTCAGGAACCTGGGGCTCAAAATTGTCTGGTGGTGGGGTCCATACGAGATCAATTATTGGGGGGGGGGGTCTCAGCTGCTCTACGGGGGCGTCTTTGAGTGGGTCCCTCATCACTAGAGGAGGAAGAGGAGCTTAAGATGAATCCTTCAAATTCCCCGCTTGCATCACTGGCTGTGTCAGAGTCAGAGGCAAGCATGGCATATGCCTCCTCCGCTGAATACATTCTTCTGGATGACTGGGATGACATTTGGGATGACATTTGGGATGCCATTTTTATTTTTGTGTTTCTGGTAGTGAAATGTTTCAACACGTGTATAGTGTAGGGGGGGTACAAACTTTATTTCAACCCGGGGGGGTATGTAGTGTGTAGTGTGTATGTAGTGCAGAAAAAAAAAAAAAGGTCCTGCGCCAAAAATTGAGCACAGATGTTGGTCAGTAACGTCCGTCACTGAACAGCGCTCAAAGGCAACAGGAATTTGATCAAAAAAAAAAAAAATAGATCAACCCTGTGCCGAAAAAGCTGATCAGTGATGTACGTCACTGATCAGCGCACAGTGGCCACAGGACACCCACAAAATCACAGTGTGTGTAAAAAAAAAAATTAAAAAAAGACCCCACAGCACCCTCAAAAAAAAGAAAAGGTGATCACTGATGCGACACTGATTACCAGTGAGGGGCAGCAGGTGCACAACCTTTGGTGCAACTGACAGTGCAACTGGCAGCAACTGACAGGTATATATAAAAAAAAAAACCTGCACCCCCAAAAAGATATACTGATCAGCACAAAAGGGGGGGCAGCAGACACAAAATATAGCACTCTCTATCACTCTCTGTCACTATCTCTCTCTATCTCTCTATCTCTCACTATCTATCACTCTATGACACTGCAGCAGCAGCACTGACAGTTATATATATATAAAAAAAAAACCTGCACCCCCAAAAAGTTGCTGATCAGCACAGATATACTGATCAGCACAAAAGGGGGGGCAGCAGACACAAAATATAGCACTCTCTATCACTCTCTGTCACTATCTCTCTCTATCCCTCTATCTCTCACTATCTATCACTCTATGACACTGCAGCAGCAGCACTGACAGTTATATATATATATAAAAAAAAAACCTGCACCCCCAAAAAGTTGCTGATCAGCACAGATATACTGATCAGCACAAAAGGGGGGGCAGCAGACACAAAATATAGCACTCTCTATCACTCTCTGTCACTATCTCTCTCTATCTCTCTATCTCTCACTATCTATCACTCTATGACACTGCAGCAGCAGCACTGACAGGTATATATATAAAAAAAAACCCTGCACCCCCAAAAAGTTGCTGATCAGTTAATTTATACTGATCAGCACAAAAGGGGGGGCAGCAGTCAGTTGCACACGCAGCACAGCTGTATATATATATATAAAAAAAAAAACTAGCACCCCCAAAAAGTTGCTGATCAGCACAGATATACTGATCAGCACAACAGGGGGGGGCAGCAGACACAAAATATAGCACTCTCTGTCACTATCTCTCTCTATTTCTCTCTATCTCTCTCTATCTCTCTATCTATAACTCTATCACACTGCAGCAGCACAACACAGGAAGTCACAATAAGTCACAAGATCCAGGAAGCATCCAGCACGCTACAAGCAGTGATCAGGTAAGTATTTGCAAGGATCAGGTCAGTATATCACGGCAGATAGGCACGGTGACCGCACTGCACGCAATTCCAGACCGGAATGGCGTCAGCAGTGCAGTCACCGTTAGTTTAAATCACCCTCCATGGCTGTGATTGGTCCGTCGGTCCGACGGACCAATCACGGCCTTTGGGGGTGGGTGGGGTGGGGTGACACCAGTGTCACCCTTACACCCCGTGGTGATTGGTGCTGTACTTTACAGCACCAATCACCACCGATCCCTGTGTCACCGGCGAACGTTATTCGCCGGTACACAGAAAACGCTGTAATTGGCTGTTCACATTTGAACAGCCAATCACAGCGATCGCCGAACGGGGGGGGGGGCATCGCTGCCCCCCCTGGGCGGCGAGGGGCGATGTCTGCTGTCAGGGACAGCAGACATCTCCAAACTGTCACCGCGTCTATAGACGCGGTGACAGTTTAAAGCCATGACGTACATGTACGTCATGTGTCGGGAAGTACATCCCGGCCATGACGTACATGTACGTCAAATGTCGGGAAGGGGTTAAAGTGGTCCTAGAGAGGTGGTGGAACTCCTTTCAGGCTACCAGCTAATTCCCTAACCCCCCTCCCATTAAGCAGAGCCTGGTCAAGGGTAGGGTTCTACCTCACCATTACAAGTAAGTTCCATCCACTAGGTTATAATGGGTAGTCCCATGTAAAGCACATATATCCCTGTATCAGGTACTGTGCACTTTAATGGTGCTGAGAATTGTGGTTTTTGTGGATCTTGCACAGTATCTCCAAGCTGCTGCACAAAGCATTTATGAAAACTTCTATTAACTCAATATGAGTTTGATGTTCCCTGAGCACGTGTAGCATTATTTTGGGAAAAATCTGCTTAATAAGTGAAATTCAAGCTTTTCAGAACTAAATATACCTGTGCATCTGCCATTTCCTTTCTTCAGTTCCTTAAATTGTTTGGTTAAATCAGACAATTATACTTCCTTTTATTTAGTTATTTAATTTGGCTGCTGCAGAAATGTTTTTTTCTGTTGCATGTTTCCACAAATTAAGTAAAGATTTTTTAGCATGATAAGTATATTGCAGTTATACTTTTATTTGACATTTTTTATACTGTAATATACTGTACAGTATGGGTTTGATGCAGATTTAAATGTACATCTGTTTGCGGAGCGTGTCTTGAGTGTTTCTATATTGCACATGCTCCAGGATTGAGCACAAGCAGGTGAGGGTGAAGCAGCCCAGGGGTAAGAGGCTAGGGGCTAGCACTTTATGGGGCCCATTTATTATTATTATTATTAGTAGTAGTTTGTTTATAAGGCGCCACAAAGTGTCCGCAGCCCCGTACATAGCAAACAAAAAACAAATTACGAGAGAAGTCTTGGACACGGGAGTGGGAGGAGGTGATAAGGTGAGAGGTCAGGCGGTGGTCGGCAGTGGAGCGAAGAGGATGGGAGGGAGTGTGGATAGAGATCAGTGAAGAGAGGTTAGGAGCGGTGGAGGAGGAGAGAGCCTTGTAGGTGGTGGTGAGGAGTTTAAAGAGAACTCGGAAAGGAATGGGGAGCCAGTGAAGAGATAGACAGAGGGGGGAGGCGGAGGTAGAGCCGCGGGAGAGGAAGATGAGCCTAGCAGCAGCGTTAAGAATGGTTTGGAGAGGTGCGAGGCGGGTGAGAGGTAGCCCAGAGAGAAGGATGTTGCAGTAGTCAAGGCGGGAGATGACAAGAGACTGAATGAGAATTTTGGTCGCATCAGTGGAGAGGAATGGTCTGATGCGCGAGATGTTGCGGAAGTGAAAGCGGCAAGACTGTGAGAGAGCACGAATGTGGGGGGTGAAAGAGAGGGAGGAGTCAATGATGACACAGAGTCAGCGCGTTTGGTCGGTGGAGGTGATCTCGGTTTCACCAATGCTGATGGAGATAGTGGGAGAAGAGGGGATGTTCGGGGGATGGAAGATTAAAGTTTCAGTTTTAGCCATGTTAAGTTTCAGGAAGCGTTAGATTGGCTGAGATGGACACATAGTTAAATGTTTGTATGATTTGTATTTACAGCTATCTCCCTGATACAGGAGCGAGCTGCGGTTCATAGGGCGGAAGTTGGGACAGCACGGAAGCTATCCTGCGTTCCACCGGCGGTGTCGCGTCTTTATGACGCAACCTGGAAGTGCGCGGAGGCTCTGAGGCAGCCTGTCTACACGCTGAACTCACAGCACGCTGGATGTATTCAGGTGAGTGAGATTTGTCTTTGATTGGGGGCGGGGGATCACGGTAGGGTATTTTATGCCGGTATTATGTCATTTTCTGGTTGTACCCTGAGGACGAACATTGCGCTCAAAACACTGGTGTCGGTCACACCTGTTATGCAATAAAGCAGTATAAGGATATCGAAGTCTCCGATTGACGCCTTTGCTTTCTACCTATTTATGGACATGATTGGCTCTGGGAGGGCACCGGAGCAAGCTGCCTGACTTGTGTTATAGTGGAGTGCTGGATTCCTGTTTTGCTATATATATATATATATATATATATATATATATATATATATATATATATATATATATATATATATATAATGTCCAGAGTGGAGCTGCACATCCTCTTCAATATTCATTAATCGGTGGTGCCATCCACAGACCCCCTCAGGGGTATAACAATAGCGTACAGACGGCGGCACTCAGCACAAATCATAGGCAGGAAACAGCAGTAACTTCAACGTTTCGAACCAGCTTTATTGGGTTCTTCTTCAGGATAAAAGCACATTACAATACATACATACATTTATACATACCACCATATACCTCCCCTTCGTGTATTCGCGCCGTTTCCCCGCTCAACGTGGTCGCGCAGTGACGTCACGCGCACGCGCGCATACAATGCGCGTCATTGCGTCGGCGTCACTACGTTAGCCGAGAGACGGAGCCAGCAACAGTAACCATGGTGACACAGTAACAAAACGGCTTCATCAGCCGGAAGAATACAGCGCATCGCTGCAATGGTTAACCACTGTCAGATACATATGGGAATCATTACTGTATGTAGGATGGGGTACATAGCGCAACTCCTAATCTCACCCACACAATCTATATAAACCCAGAAAAACAATATAGTAACACAACTTAAAAAAATATATATATACCACCTCTTAAACATAAAAAATGAAAAATGTATACACAGATGAGAAAATCACAAGCCACCTAATACTGTAAAAAATAGGAGAAAGATTATATGAAAAAAATAAAAAATACAATCATAAAGACTGTGAAGGAAAAGAGAGAGAACTGGAAAATATAAATAGAGATCAATTAAAGGTATACACACCCCATTATCATAGTTAAGTCACACATGACTTTTAAGCAAATATGCATGTTCTCAAGGAACTAGGCGATGTGACAAACATATCGAATAACCTAAGCATGTTACAAAAAACAATGTAGACCCTTACTTTCGTTCAAACCCCGTGGTGACAGAGTATTTAAGCGATGGATCCATTGTGCTTCACATTTAAGGAGAGCTTTAGATCGATTCCCACCCCGTAATGACGGAGGGATATGATCTATAATCATATATTTTAACATGGGTAAAGAATGGCGGGCCTCTAGAAAGTGGCGGGCCACTGGTTGATCACTGGATCCCTTTTCAAGGGCCTGTTTAATTGAGGAACGGTGTCCTGCCATACGGTCACGAAGTGTGCATTGTGTCTTACCTATATAGTGTAATGAACATGGACACTTAATCATGTACACTATATATTTAGTTGTACATGTGACACGATGTCTAATGCAGTACCGTTTGCCACTTAAGGGGTGGCAAAAAGAATCACCTGTCATGAGTGCCCGACAAGTGGCACAGCCCAGACATTTGAAACAGCCAGGTTTAGCAGCAAGAAACTGTATACTGCTTGCCTCCCTGAGTTTAGAAACATCCGTTTTCATCACAATGTCGCGTACACTCCTTCCTCTAGTGTAACACGGCATTATCCTGGTGTCTGTCAAATTCAGGGCTGCGTCCATTTGTATCAAGGGCCAAAGTTTCTTAGTAACCTTGCCAACAGTTGAACTGGCGGTACTGAAATGGTTAACCCACGGTAAGCTTTTACCCTTAGTAGCATGTTCCTGATACAGTAATAGCGTGGACCTAGAATTAGACATAGCTTTTGCCTTGGCCTCACATAAGAGTTTGTAGCCATAACCCCGTTCCAGGAATTTGGCAAACATTACATCAATCTGCTCATTGGCCAATTTGTCTGTGCTACATATCCTCCTCGCCCTCAGGAACTGTGAATATGGTAAGCTAAACTTCATGGGTGCTGGATGGCAACTACTAGCGTGTAATACCGTATTACGGTCAGTAGGTTTAACAGTAGGCGTGGTCATACCGATAAGGAAGCTACTGATTCTTCTGCCGACATGATAACGACCAGTGATTCTGATGGCCCTTCAAGATCTAGGAAGCGTGTGAAGAATATCCTTCCCCCTTTAGGGGTACGCACACGCCAACCAAAACCCCCCGTCGCAGGTACAGGACGAGGAGAGGAGGTCAGTGTACGAGGTCGCGGAAGGAGGGGCAGGCCGCCTCTAAGGACATAGTCTTTAATCTTTCAACACACATATTGACTGATGCTGAGGAACGGGTGTTGGCAAAGGGGTTGTCCTTTGTTCCCACAACCCGTTTTGATACGATGCAATGGGAGGTGGAGAAGTATAAGCTAAATAGGCTGTTGAAGCTGAAAGAACACTTTAACAAACCTGCTATTTCTCCCCCCACTGTTTCTACTGTTTCTACTGTTTCCAATGTGTGTGATATCCCTGCACAAGTATTGAAGTTACAGCCTAAATCTGTGTTCGAACCTGTTTCGATGAACCCCTCGATTAAAACCTTTATGCATGCATTAGACACTGAAGTGTCCAAAAAAGTTGTTTCTAACCCTAAGCATTCAGGCGTAACATGTTCTAATATGACCAAGGATGAGTTTGCAGCATTACATGATTTGGGGGCATACACTGACATTGTCATTCGGCCCGCCGACAAAGGCGGTGCCGTAGTGGTACAGGACTTGGGTGACTATAAGCGTGAGATCGCCAGACAGTTGGGTGATGTCGCGGTGTATAGTCCCCTGAGGAAAGACCCCACTAATGAATATTCTAATATTCTTAATTCATTGTTGAAGAGTGCTGTTGATAACAATGTCATTTCCCCTGAATTATGTCTTGCATTGAAAGTGGTTGATCCGGTGGCACCTCTCCTATATACGTTGCCCAAGGTCCACAAAAGCATGGTGGCACCTCCTGGGAGGCCCATCATTGCTGCGCGTGGATCACTATTTCAAAATGTATCTACTTTTATCAATGCTATACTACAACCTAGCATTAGAGCGTCACCTGGGCACCTGCTGGACACTACAGCCTTCCTGAATAGGCTGAGTGAACTAGGACCTTTACCCGCTAATTGCCTGTTGTGTAGCATCGATGTCACTAGCCTCTACACTGTCATCCCCAATGAGGCAGGACTGGGGGCAGTGAGGAGGTTATTGACAAATGATGTAAATTATCGTGGGCCTGATATTGGTTTTGTGCTTTCCCTACTTAAACTAGTATTGACGCATAACTATTTTGTTTATGACGGCAACTTCTATCTACAGTGCGTTGGCTGTGCGATGGGGAGCAATTTCGCCCCATCGTACGCCAACGCATTTATGATGGAGGTTGAACGTGATATTTTCTTTTCTAATCTTGATGTGTCGGGGCATGTATTTTTTTACACCCGATACATCGATGATTTGTTTTTGATTTGGTCTGGTGAGGAGGAAAAGTTTGTATCTGTCATTGAGACTCACAATGCCACCAACAGTACGGTTAAACTGACATACACTATGGATAGAGTGGCCGTCAACTTCCTTGACGTAGCACTCACGGTTGTAGATGGCTCGATTGTTACATCTGTATTTGTTAAACCTACTGACCGTAATACGGTATTACACGCTAGTAGTTGCCATCCAGCACCCATGAAGTTTAGCTTACCATATTCACAGTTCCTGAGGGCGAGGAGGATATGTAGCACAGACAAATTGGCCAATGAGCAGATTGATGTAATGTTTGCCAAATTCCTGGAACGGGGTTATGGCTACAAACTCTTATGTGAGGCCAAGGCAAAAGCTATGTCTAATTCTAGGTCCACGCTATTACTGTATCAGGAACATGCTACTAAGGGTAAAAGCTTACCGTGGGTTAACCATTTCAGTACCGCCAGTTCAACTGTTGGCCAGGTTACTAAGAAACTTTGGCCCTTGATACAAATGGACGCAGCCCTGAATTTGACAGACACCAGGATAATGCCGTGTTACACTAGAGGAAGGAGTGTACGCGACATTGTGATGAAAACGGATGTTTCTAAACTCAGGGAGGCAAGCAGTATACAGTTTCTTGCTGCTAAACCTGGCTGTTTCAAATGTCTGGGCTGTGCCACTTGTCGGGCACTCATGACAGGTGATTCTTTTTGCCACCCCTTAAGTGGCAAACGGTACTGCATTAGACATCGTGTCACATGTACAACTAAATATATAGTGTACATGATTAAGTGTCCATGTTCATTACACTATATAGGTAAGACACAATGCACACTTCGTGACCGTATGGCAGGACACCGTTCCTCAATTAAACAGGCCCTTGAAAAGGGATCCAGTGATCAACCAGTGGCCCGCCACTTTCTAGAGGCCCGCCATTCTTTACCCATGTTAAAATATATGATTATAGATCATATCCCTCCGTCATTACGGGGTGGGAATCGATCTAAAGCTCTCCTTAAATGTGAAGCACAATGGATCCATCGCTTAAATACTCTGTCACCACGGGGTTTGAACGAAAGTAAGGGTCTACATTGTTTTTTGTAACATGCTTAGGTTATTCGATATGTTTGTCACATCGCCTAGTTCCTTGAGAACATGCATATTTGCTTAAAAGTCATGTGTGACTTAACTATGATAATGGGGTGTGTATACCTTTAATTGATCTCTATTTATATTTTCCAGTTCTCTCTCTTTTCCTTCACAGTCTTTATGATTGTATTTTTTATTTTTTTCATATAATCTTTCTCCTATTTTTTACAGTATTAGGTGGCTTGTGATTTTCTCATCTGTGTATACATTTTTCATTTTTTATGTTTAAGAGGTGGTATATATATATTTTTTTAAGTTGTGTTACTATATTGTTTTTCTGGGTTTATATAGATTGTGTGGGTGAGATTAGGAGTTGCGCTATGTACCCCATCCTACATACAGTAATGATTCCCATATGTATCTGACAGTGGTTAACCATTGCAGCGATGCGCTGTATTCTTCCGGCTGATGAAGCCGTTTTGTTACTGTGTCACCATGGTTACTGTTGCTGGCTCCGTCTCTCGGCTAACGTAGTGACGCCGACGCAATGACGCGCATTGTATGCGCGCGTGCGCGTGACGTCACTGCGCGACCACGTTGAGCGGGGAAACGGCGCGAATACACGAAGGGGAGGTATTTGGTGGTATGTATAAATGTATGTATGTATTGTAATGTGCTTTTATCCTGAAGAAGAACCCAATAAAGCTGGTTCGAAACGTTGAAGTTACTGCTGTTTCCTGCCTATGATTTGTGCTGAGTGCCGCCGTCTGTACGCTATTGTTATACCCCTGAGGGGGTCTGTGGATGGCACCACCGATTAATGAATATTGAAGAGGATGTGCAGCTCCACTCTGGACATTGTTGAACTACCGCATCCATTGCAGTTTATTGCGGTTTTCGGAGCTTAAGCACCCCGTTACTGGGCATTTATCTTCTGAACCAGGTATCGTTTTCTTTCACCTGAGTCAAGTCACATCATGGCTGAGGGAGGAGAAGGAGTTGAGGCTGAATATGCTGAATCTATTAATTTGGCCCTGCTTACTCAGGGTAATATGATGTCCTTCTCGGAATCCGAGGCCGATGCTATACTTGCCAAACAAGTTACTGATGAGGCTGGTGATGATGTACGCCCGTTGGAGTTCTTATATAAGGACTGGGTTAAATTGAAGCAGCGTGAGATAGACTATATGTATCATGGAATCACTCTGAGTGAGTACTACAAGAATAAGCGTATTCCCAGGGGGTTCCGTGTACGGAATTCACCCACCATTGGACAGTTCAATATCACGTTTTGTAAAAAGTGGATCGCTATATTGAATAAATGTAGCTTTGATCTTATTTTACTTGTAATAGAGGAGTCCGGGCGAGAGCTCGAGGTGGCACGAGAACGCATTAAGACTTTTGAAGATAGCCACAAATCCTCCTTTACTGCTGATATGTCCACTGACTGGCTTGACAAACTATCCAAGCAGGTCAGCCTTTACAAACGTGAACTTATACAGTTTAAGAAAAACAAACTACTTACTGTCAATACAGACTATGAGCAGAACAGGGTTTATGCCTGGACCCAAGGAGGTGGCAACCCCTATGGCCCGCGACAATATGGCCGACAATATCGGAGGCGTGGTCATACCGATAAGGAAGCTACTGATTCTTCTGCCGACATGATAACGACCAGTGATTCTGATGGCCCTTCAAGATCTAGGAAGCGTGTGAAGAATATCCTTCCCCCTTTAGGGGTACGCACACGCCAACCAAAACCCCCCGTCGCAGGTACAGGACGAGGAGAGGAGGTCAGTGTACGAGGTCGCGGAAGGAGGGGCAGGCCGCCTCTAAGGACATAGTCTTTAATCTTTCAACACACATATTGACTGATGCTGAGGAACGGGTGTTGGCAAAGGGGTTGTCCTTTGTTCCCACAACCCGTTTTGATACGATGCAATGGGAGGTGGAGAAGTATAAGCTAAATAGGCTGTTGAAGCTGAAAGAACACTTTAACAAACCTGCTATTTCTCCCCCCACTGTTTCTACTGTTTCTACTGTTTCCAATGTGTGTGATATCCCTGCACAAGTATTGAAGTTACAGCCTAAATCTGTGTTCGAACCTGTTTCGATGAACCCCTCGATTAAAACCTTTATGCATGCATTAGACACTGAAGTGTCCAAAAAAGTTGTTTCTAACCCTAAGCATTCAGGCGTAACATGTTCTAATATGACCAAGGATGAGTTTGCAGCATTACATGATTTGGGGGCATACACTGACATTGTCATTCGGCCCGCCGACAAAGGCGGTGCCGTAGTGGTACAGGACTTGGGTGACTATAAGCGTGAGATCGCCAGACAGTTGGGTGATGTCGCGGTGTATAGTCCCCTGAGGAAAGACCCCACTAATGAATATTCTAATATTCTTAATTCATTGTTGAAGAGTGCTGTTGATAACAATGTCATTTCCCCTGAATTATGTCTTGCATTGAAAGTGGTTGATCCGGTGGCACCTCTCCTATATACGTTGCCCAAGGTCCACAAAAGCATGGTGGCACCTCCTGGGAGGCCCATCATTGCTGCGCGTGGATCACTATTTCAAAATGTATCTACTTTTATCGATGCTATACTACAACCTAGCATTAGAGCGTCACCTGGGCACCTGCTGGACACTACAGCCTTCCTGAATAGGCTGAGTGAACTAGGACCTTTACCCGCTAATTGCCTGTTGTGTAGCATCGATGTCACTAGCCTCTACACTGTCATCCCCAATGAGGCAGGACTGGGGGCAGTGAGGAGGTTATTGACAAATGATGTAAATTATCGTGGGCCTGATATTGGTTTTGTGCTTTCCCTACTTGAACTAGTATTGACGCATAACTATTTTGTTTATGACGGCAACTTCTATCTACAGTGCGTTGGCTGTGCGATGGGGAGCAATTTCGCCCCATCGTACGCCAACGCATTTATGATGGAGGTTGAACGTGATATTTTCTTTTCTAATCTTGATGTGTCGGGGCATGTATTTTTTTACACCCGATACATCGATGATTTGTTTTTGATTTGGTCTGGTGAGGAGGAAAAGTTTGTATCTGTCATTGAGACTCACAATGCCACCAACAGTACGGTTAAACTGACATACACTATGGATAGAGTGGCCGTCAACTTCCTTGACGTAGCATTCACGGTTGTAGATGGCTCGATTGTTACATCTGTATTTGTTAAACCTACTGACCGTAATACGGTATTACACGCTAGTAGTTGCCATCCAGCACCCATGAAGTTTAGCTTACCATATTCACAGTTCCTGAGGGCGAGGAGGATATGTAGCACAGACAAATTGGCCAATGAGCAGATTGATGTAATGTTTGCCAAATTCCTGGAACGGGGTTATGGCTACAAACTCTTATGTGAGGCCAAGGCAAAAGCTATGTCTAATTCTAGGTCCACGCTATTACTGTATCAGGAACATGCTACTAAGGGTAAAAGCTTACCGTGGGTTAACCATTTCAGTACCGCCAGTTCAACTGTTGGCCAGGTTACTAAGAAACTTTGGCCCTTGATACAAATGGACGCAGCCCTGAATTTGACAGACACCAGGATAATGCCGTGTTACACTAGAGGAAGGAGTGTACGCGACATTGTGATGAAAACGGATGTTTCTAAACTCAGGGAGGCAAGCAGTATACAGTTTCTTGCTGCTAAACCTGGCTGTTTCAAATGTCTGGGCTGTGCCACTTGTCGGGCACTCATGACAGGTGATTCTTTTTGCCACCCCTTAAGTGGCAAACGGTACTGCATTAGACATCGTGTCACATGTACAACTAAATATATAGTGTACATGATTAAGTGTCCATGTTCATTACACTATATAGGTAAGACACAATGCACACTTCGTGACCGTATGGCAGGACACCGTTCCTCAATTAAACAGGCCCTTGAAAAGGGATCCAGTGATCAACCAGTGGCCCGCCACTTTCTAGAGGCCCGCCATTCTTTACCCATGTTAAAATATATGATTATAGATCCGTCATTACGGGGTGGGAATCGATCTAAAGCTCTCCTTAAATGTGAAGCACAATGGATCCATCGCTTAAATACTCTGTCACCACGGGGTTTGAACGAAAGTAAGGGTCTACATTGTTTTTTGTAACATGCTTAGGTTATTCGATATGTTTGTCACATCGCCTAGTTCCTTGAGAACATGCATATTTGCTTAAAAGTCATGTGTGACTTAACTATGATAATGGGGTGTGTATACCTTTAATTGATCTCTATTTATATTTTCCAGTTCTCGCTCTTTTCCTTCACAGTCTTTATGATTGTATTTTTTATTTTTTTCATATAATCTTTCTCCTATTTTTTACAGTATTAGGTGGCTTGTGATTTTCTCATCTGTGTATACATTTTTCATTTTTTATGTTTAAGAGGTGGTATATATATATATTTTTTTAAGTTGTGTTACTATATTGTTTTTCTGGGTTTATATAGATTGTGTGGGTGAGATTAGGAGTTGCGCTATGTACCCCATCCTACATACAGTAATGATTCCCATATGTATCTGACAGTGGTTAACCATTGCAGCGATGCGCTGTATTCTTCCGGCTGATGAAGCCGTTTTGTTACTGTGTCACCATGGTTACTGTTGCTGGCTCCGTCTCTCGGCTAACGTAGTGACGCCGACGCAATGACGCGCATTGTATGCGCGCGTGCGCGTGACGTCACTGCGCGACCACGTTGAGCGGGGAAACGGCGCGAATACACGAAGGGGAGGTATTTGGTGGTATGTATAAATGTATGTATGTATTGTAATGTGCTTTTATCCTGAAGAAGAACCCAATAAAGCTGGTTCGAAACGTTGAAGTTACTGCTGTTTCCTGCCTATGATTTGTGCTGAGTGCCGCCGTCTGTACGCTATATATATATATATATATATATATATATATATATATATATATATATATATATATACACACACAGACACGGTGTAGTTGTTTAGTTATCATCGAATATATGACCAACAGCTGTTCAATGGAGGGAGTACCACAGGGCTGTGTTCTCTGTCGATGCTTTAAAAATGAGTTAATCTATCTGATGATGAAATAAATGAACAATACACAATATTCACACATACCGTTATTTGGCAGTGCAGATATATGTCCTCCAAACTATTAATAAACAAATAATTATAACAAATTGTCCCAGTTTCTTTTGTGGTCTGTATAGTTGTTTAT
Source organism: Crinia signifera (assembly GCF_055691185.1). Lineage (NCBI taxonomy): Eukaryota > Metazoa > Chordata > Amphibia > Anura > Myobatrachidae > Crinia > Crinia signifera. Next base: position 258,014,260 of record NC_139221.1, on the reverse strand, counting down.
GCCAGAGAAGCAGAAAATAAGGCGTTTCTGTCCTGTTCTCAGAGAATATGCACAATAAGCTTCTTTGAAATAGCAACTTGCTGGAAAAAATGATATAATAAAGTAGAAGAAACCGTCCTCAGAGATATGATGCAGAAGCTGGACTAGAAGTGGGAAAGATTAAAAGGAAACTCATTCTAGACATGTACAGTATTTTGGGGATAATGCTTCTATCATGCACTGGGCCAGATAATCAATGGGGAAGATGGAGCTACAGATCCAGGCCTCTACATAAAATTAGGCCCATTTGTTTGTTATTTAATATTTTTTTCCATTACAGGTGCTGGCAGGCCCTTGGTGTCCAGGCATGCTGGTAAAATCACGCCTTGGATAGCCTTGCTGAGACCTGTAGTCCACCCACAAAATACCTATTTTGGGTACTTATGTATTATCTGGGCTCCCATGTTAAATGCACCCCACTTTTTCATACCCCTACTATCCAACTACGCATGGAGTTGATTTTATACAGTGTGGCGAGCGCAGCGGTCTCATGAGAAAAATGGGAGCCCAGATATTACATAAGTACCCTATTTTGTAATATAATTTTCTATTCTATATATATATATATATATATATATATATATATATATATATATATATATATAGATAGATAGATAGATAGACAGACAGACAGACAGACAGACAGACAGACAGACAGACAGACAGACAGACAGACAGATAGATAGATAGATATTTATATATAGGTGAATGATTAGCGTGCGCTAGCTAGAACCTAAAATAAAAAGTACCACCCAGCAATACTATTAGAGTAAAGATTTTTCTTAAAACTGTCTATTCAAGCAAGACGCAGGATCCTTTTTGTAGTGAATCCATTTATTTTGAAAAGTTCCAACGCGTTTTGTCTTAACACTTCATCAGGGGTATAGCTGGTGGTGGTACAGAAAATTTTTTCAGAAAAACCACAGTTTTCAGAATATTTTGTTTTTTGGAATACATGGATAAGGGAGGCTCAACCAGTAGAATGTACAACTATATTGTCCTCTTGCACATGAATACAGGAAAGATCATTTGCCCTGAAGCAACATCTATGCTTGCCAGTGCCAGTTTTTTTGGTAGGGAGGATGGAGGGCTGGTGTCTTGAGTATATGAATTATAGTGCAGATTCATGCCAAGGCATACATACAAAATGGAGATACTATAACACTCCCACTCTGCCCCCAAACAGCAGCACCCTACAAGGAGGATGAAGTACTCTGGACAAACTGCAGGAAATTTGGTCAGATTATTGGCAATGCCCACACACTGGGCCTTATTCAGAGTTGATAGCAATTGTGAGAATTCGCAGTTGACTACAAAGAGAAAGCCGCCTCCCAGAAAAAAAATAGTAACCACACTTTGCAAAATTGTAAGAGAATTGCGAATCGGCATCCAGTCACAAATACATGTTCACGAACCATCAAAAGGATTTTACTATCTGTGCAAATGTGTTAAGGCTGACCCTCTTCAAACCTCTTTGGCACTTTCAGACACACCCAGAAATGGCAGGCTTCCACCCCTATAATCCGACCACATTGCATTTGGATTCCATAGGCATTTTCTGTTGCTAATTCACCTTGCGCATGTGGGATTCGATTGGTCCACATGTGCAGTCGTTCAATAATCGCTCGTTTTGTGAATTCTCACACTAGTGATCAACTCTGAATCAGGCCCACTGCCCACTTTTTGTCAAGGCCGATTGGATAATCAAAGCCGAGTGTCTCTGTGTGTTTAGCCGAAATGCCCATGTCTACACACTGCATAGAAACACTCCAATCCCTCATTTATTGGAAAATTGTACAGTATACTGTGCATGTAGCTTAAGAATGCAAGAAGTATACCGTATGTATATGTATAATAAGGGGACACATGTTTCTAAAATAAAAAAAAGCATTTGCAGCTGTTATTACAATATGTGTCTAGCAGCGAGTACTCTGCCTTTGGGAACTGAATCAGAGAATAAAGCTGATCTAGTTTACTGGTAATTTATACAGTAGTTATGATTATAGTTTTTTCCATCTGTTATCAAGTACTGTGGTTTTTCAAAATTAGAAAGTCTATAAGCAAACACCACCTAAAACAGATTACACCAGTGCTTCCCAAACTACTGAATCACAGCACCCCTGAGTACCAGCATTTTTTCAAAGTCAAAAGTTTCTTACTTTTCTTTCCTAATCAGCTCTGAATGACCCCCTTTATGTGAACTTCCTCTGCTCTGCTACACACTGGACTATGGCAGACAGCGGTTTCTGTGAGTGTCTTTAAAAGGGTGTGGATCATTAGGTTACCAGCAAGTAGGTCGACAAGCATTAGGTCCACACCTCTAGGTCGACATGCGGTTAGGTCAACAGGGTCATTAGTTCAACATGGGTAAGGTCGACAGGGTCACTAGGTTGACATGGGTAGCTCGACAGTGAAAAAGTCGACTTTTTTTTTCCACCCGAATGTCAACACAGTCAACATAAACAGTAAAACGTAGCACCGAGTCCCCTCGCATGGCTCGGTAAGGTCACCATGCTTCAGGCACAGTGCCTCACTACGCTCGGCACACTATTTTATACTCCCACCACACCCTAGTGCAGTGATTTTCAACCTTTTTCAGGTCGCGGCACACCAGACAAGACTTCAAAATTGCCAAGGCACACCAACATTTTTTAATCAGATATTCCAGATATTTTGCATACCATAATGCCAGTTACATGTTATATCACACACATTAATGGCCATTACAAGTTATGCCACACATCGTGATGCCAATTACAAGCTATGCCATATACCGCAATGGCCATTACACATTATGCCAGGACTCAACAAATTTCTTGCAAACGAGGGACAATATGGACAGTGCGCGCCAAATTTTTCAACATAATGCCAACACACCGCACACCCATTATATAGTATACCACATGCCATAATGGCCATTACATGTTATGCCACACACCGTAATGCCCATTGCACATTTTAGTGAACTTTGTAATTCCGATTACACATAAGCCCACACATGATGCCCATGACATACTATGTAACACTCCGCAATGCCCATGACATACTATATAACACTCCGCAATTCCCATGACATACTATATAACACACCGCAATGCCCATGACATACTATATAACACTCCGCAATTCCCATGACATACTATATAACACACCGCAATGCCCATGACATACTATATAACACACCGCAATGCCCATGACATACTATATAACACACCATACACATTTGACACATAAGTGCCACTTACCTACATGCTCAATGCCAGGGGCTTCATGCTCGATGCCAAGGTGGACTGAATTTGCTCGTTGCCAAGGGGAACAGAACTGTGCAGTGGCCCACTCCTGGCTCCCGTCCGCTATTTGCAATTCAATGCACCGCCAGTAGTGTGCAGCAGGGAGGGAGGGTGGGAGCAGTAGGGTGGGAGGGTATCTGCAGTGGGGTGGGAGGGTGGCTGGGAGGGTATCTGCAGTGGGGTGGGAGGGTGGCTGGGAGGGTATCTGCAGTGGGGTGGGAGGGTGTCTGGGAGGGTATCTGCAGTGGGGTGGGAGGGTGTCTGGGAGGGTATCTGCAGTGGGGTGGAAGGGTGGCTGGGAGGGTATCTGCAGTGGGGTGGAAGGGTGGCTGGGAGGGTATCTGCAGTGGGGTGGAAGGGTGGCTGGGAGGGCATCTGCAGTGGAGTGGGAGGGTGGCTGGGTGAGTGCAGGAGGGTGGGAGAGTGGGTGGGAGTACACCATACTAAGTTAGCCGGCCCGCTCACCTCACTCCCCCCCACCTCCTCCTCCCAGTGTGCGTCTGTGTGAAAACCCCCCTCCTGCCTGTGCTTACACGCCGACGACCCCTCCCCCCTGTCAGTGTGCGTCCAGTGTGCCGCTCACGGCTCCCCCGCTATGTTCGGGAGAGAGACGTGCTGTGCTGATATGTAATATTCATATCTCCCGCTGCTGGACCACTAGCCAATGGGCGCTCGCGGTCCAGCAGCCACCAGTTGATTGGCTGCTGGACCGCAAGCGCCCATTGGCTAGTGGTCCAGCGGGATATATGATTATTGCAATGCATAGCAGCACAGCACGTCTCTCGACAAGTGCCGGACAGTGCACAGCGGGGGAGCCGTGAGCGGGCGGGCAGTGCGCACATGGATGCACACTGACAGGGGGGCGGGCGGGGAAGCATTCCCGGACAGCCACTCAGCGCCGTGCAACCACACACAACCCATGACACATGATGCCGAGCCGCCTGCCCGTCCCCCCTGTCAAACTGAACAAAGTGGTGTGTCGCCGTGACCCAAGGCATGGCGGCACACCTGTCAGCTGGCCGCGGCACACTAGTGTGCCGCGGCACACCGGTTGAAAATGTCTGCCCTAGTGGATGGTAGGGCATGAAATACCGCCTATCGGCACATGTCGGCTCAAAAAACAGTAAAATAAAAAAGGTACAGATGTAGCGGGATTCATCTTTGCAGGGGATGGCGATGGCGACGCCAGCCACCATCCCCTGCCCCGCGCCATCTGTATGCCGGAAGGGGAGGCGCGCGCACGAGGTGCGCGCGCCTCCCCTTCCGACGGTGCTGCCCTCGGTCACCCGGTGCCCACACCGGGCGACCGCACCCCCCGCAGTGTCCACGAGTCCCCCCCAGCCCCCTCGAGCGGGAGGCGGACAGTATTGCGCACGCTCGTCTCAGTCAGATGGAGCGCCGTGTTGCTGGTGGATCACCAGCAATATGCTGCTAGCGGTTCGCCAGCAACAATAAGTCCGGCTCCATCTGTACGTGTGTAATAGCACAGCGCCCATTACGTAGTTAGCGTAGCGACCCTGTCAGAATCAGCGTAGTGTTCGCACGGCCAGCGTAGTTAGCGTAGTCAGTCATAAATAGAGTAGTGTTCCCACTAGCGTAGTAAGCGTCCCTGTCAGAAGTAGCGTAGTGTTCCCATGGCCAGCGTAGTCAGCATCTCTGTCAGATATGTGTTCCTGAAACATCCCCACTATTTACGCCAGGCCAAAGCGTGGCGAGCACAGCGAGCTCCGCAAGGGAACGTGATACGCGTCCCCCCGACCTGTTCATACCCCCACTATACATATCGGTGTGGAGTTGATTTTATAGAGTGTGGTGAGTTCAGCGAGCCACCGAGCCCAAAGCGTGGCGAGCGCAGCGAGGGGACGCAGGATACATGTAAAGTAATCCGTGTCCCCTCGCGGGGCATGCTGCGCTCGCCATGCTTCAGGCTCGGTGGCTCGCTGCGCTCGCCACACTTTATATCAGTGGTTCCCAACCTGGGGTACTAGTACCCCTGGGGGTACTCTGCAGACCAGTTGGGGGTACTTGAAAATAATATTGGTAATGGCGGAAGATAAAAAAGTATTTTGAAGGCAGAAGAAGAAGACCCATTGCTATGGAGAAGAACCATGTTGTGTCACTTATGGTTCGGTCTTCAGCATCATCAGCATCTCATTGTGCTTTTGCCTGACCAGCAATCCAATGGGAGCTACCCATGCTGCCCTCAGACATCATCTGCCCTGCACTGACTGAAGCAGCGGCATTAATCCTACAGGTGTAAGTGGGAAGCCTGGAGACAATACACAACCAGCAGCCAGACACGGAAGGGTACGATTCCTGTCCGCTACTCCTTAATATAAGGACATGAATAAGGATATGCATATACCGCTCACTTCCACTCCACTCATAAGTACTGTCTATATTTTAAAATGAGGGGAGGGGGTACTCATCAATGAAAAGCCTAATCACTGGGTACGGGAGAGAAAAAAGGTTGGGAACCACTGCTTTATATGATCAACTCCACGCCGACGTGGATAGTGACGGTATGAACAGGTCGGGGGGACGCATAAATCGTTCCCTCGCGGGGCTCGTTGCACTCGCCGCGCTTCGGATCTGTCGGTTACTGACATGGATGCCGGGGACAGAGCCATGGACATCGGGGACAGAGCCATGGATGCCGGGGACAGAGCCGGGCTGCCGCGGAGTCACTACGCTAACTACGCACACACGCCTCTATCACTAATTACGCACACACTCACTTCTATCACTAAATACGCACACACGTCTCTGTCACTTAATAAGCACACACAGACACGCCTTTATCACCTAAATATACACCTCTATCACTAAATACGCACACACACGCATCTATCACTAAATAGGGGGGTGTCCTGTCCGTGGGTGTTCTGTTCGCGGGGGGGGGGGGGGGGGGGGCGGCTGCCTGTGACAGCTGTCACCAGGGAGAGGAGGAGGAGGAAGAGAATAAAGCCTCCCTGTATATTCCGGGCATGTAGCTAAAATGAAAACGTTCTGGACCACATGGGGAGGCTGTAATCTCCCCTTCCCCATGTCCCTGGTGAAAGCTATAACAGGCATCCCCCCAGACAAGACTGTCCCCAGGCATTCCCATCTCTTGTCCAATTCCGGTTTTTACTTAGGCCTCAGCTGCCGCGTAGACAGGCCAGCCACTGCACGCAGACCCCCTTTGCCCATCTGCACGCAAGCTGCTTCCCCTGCTTCTGCTGAATCCTGGCTCCTCTGCGTGCGCACTATATCCACTGCTTCTGCCGGATCCTGGCTGAGAGGTCAGATCAGGGCAGCTAGCACACTTCCCTGCTGAGCCAGCCCTAAGCATGCCTGGATGCCCCAAGGATTTCAAAATGCCCTTGGCATTTGCCTAGCTTGCCTATGCCTAAGGCCAGCTCTGGGGTGCAGGATGTGGAAAGAATCCCACAGACTTCTATAGGGTATAGGGTAATGCCAGGTAAAGCTGGCATTACCCTCTGCCTCAAAGCCTGGTATTGCTGGGCTTATTGCATATGGAAATGCAGTATAAATCTGCCAACTGGAAGGACATGCAAGTTTCACATACATATTGCCCTGCTGCAGGCATGGTGACGAGTGTGTGTGAGTGTGTGTGTGGGGGGAGGTGCATGATGGACGAACACCTGTACAGGGCCCCAGAGTGTCAGGTAGGGACCACAGATCGGGGACAAAAAATAAATGTATATAGGAAAATAGTTTGTGTTGGCATTTGTATAATCCCACAGATGGAGGGTCACAGATAGATGCTACTGTGTTTGCTTTTTGCGTGCGAATCAGGCCCTCAGTAATGTTGTAATAAATGTTCGTGCTTATTAGGTATGCCCAGGTGTGTCTTTCAGTGCCAGATGGATACACAAATAAATCTGAGGAATGTTTCTCGGTACCTCTGGTGATAGCCTTGTGATCATACTATAGTACATAACTGATATGTATGGAATTCCACTCAGGACTCTGATATATGTGGAATTCCACTTAGAACTTGGTCTTGTTATCTCTCTCCTCTGGAATTTTCTATAATTGTTAGGAATGCAGGATGAAGACAGATGTATCCATGAAGGTCAATAGCAGACTCTATAATGTGCTTAATGGTAAGTATAATATACAATATATGTATGTCTGTGTGTTTCCATGTGTGACCCTGTGTCTATGAATCCATTAGATTCAGTAACTAACTTTATTGTACATGGTGTCCCGGACATCATGAGTAAATATGGGACTTCCCCGTGGAACTACTTACCTGAGGAAGGTTACAAAGAGTAATGGTCAATAGGGATGTTTTACTGTGTTACTTGAACAAGTATTCACTGGACAGTTAATGTACCATGGATACCTATATATTCAATGGCAATACAAACCTAGGCTCTGAAGTATCTACTAAAGGTTTTTTTTTTTTAAGTGACATAAATCAGTCGAATTAAACCTTTTAATGAATATACCCCTATGGATCTGGTTTTGCTGGTTCTGAGTTGCCCATATATGCCTAAAAAATGAAGTTCTAAAAAGCTGCATGTAATAAATAATACCAGATGTATGCCCATGGGCCTGATTCAATACACAACTGCATATTCAGCCACATTGGATCTGCAAAAATACGATATTGATGCTGCCATGAGGATTCATACAGAGGTGCCTACAGACAGCAGCTATGATCCACTTGTGTACAAAGACGCATCATCAGGCAGAAATCGTTCACACCATTGAATCTCTACAGCAATAGAATGTCTGTCATAAGTAAGTTGCCAAATCCTTTACAGAAGACACAGTTGCAGGTTCAGACACACCCCAAAATGGTTGCATCATACCTGCATTTTTTTTACCCTTGTTGCCTACTACAGATGATCACTACCTGTCACTCACTTTATGGATAAAGGCTCACTGCATTCACTGTCTCTAATTAATCACAGTGTGTGCAGAGTGCAACAAATCAAGTATTGCATAACTGCACAAACACTGGCACTGCATCCACCTCTGTATCAGGCTCCATATGCTGCAGCTGGTGCACTGCACAGTGCATGTCCCTGGGTCCCCCACTGTCACTATCCCTGCATCACCCCACTGTCACTATCCCTGCACCACCCCCTTGTCACCGTCCCTGTGTCACCACACTGTCACTGTCCCTGCACCACCCCACCATCTATGTCCCTGTGACACTCCGCCGTCTCCGTCCCTGTGTCACCCACCCATCTCTGTCCCTGAATTCCCGCCATCACTGTCTCTGCATCCCCGCCATGTGGCATAAAGTGAATTTTGGCTCAATTCCTGTAGCATATTGTTAATGTTGGTTTATTCTATGTGGCATAATGTGAATTTTGTCTCAATCTGTGCGGCATAATGTGAATTTTTGGTCAATCAGGGTGGCATAATGTGAAATTTGGCTTATTCCATGTGGCATAAGGTGAATTTGTCTCATTCCATGTGTATTTTGGATCTTTCAGTGTGGCATAACGTGAATTTTGTCTCAATCTGGGTGGCATAATGAAAAGTTTGGCTCAATCAGGGTGGCATAATGTGAATTTTGGCTTATTCTGTTTGGCATAATGTGCATTTTGGGGCATAATCAGACCAGTTCATTCAGGGTCAAATTCAGCCCCATCCACGATGTTTCGGGGTTTGCGCAAGCGCAATAATTGGTATGTGCAAAACCCGGGAGTGGGTGAGTTTCACACTCACCGAGCCATTCGCTCCAGGAAGGGTGGGCCAGGGGTGGGCAGGGGGCAGCAGCAGGGAATGCCCAGCACTTTATGGATTGCTCTATGAACGTAGGCCTGGCGATGCCTGCTCAGGACGGGCGGCTGACATCAAATAATGTCAGTGCCCTTCCTAAATTCGGCAGATAGTGAGCAGAATAAAAGTCAGTCTAGATTAACTTTTATTACCGAAGGGGAGAAAAATTATTGATGGGGGGTGGAATTAGGCCAGGTAGCGTGCGAAATTTACCTGGCCTGAATCAGGCCCTTTGTCTCAATCCATGTAGCATAATGGGAATTTTGGCTCAATCCCGATGGCATAATGGGAATTTTGGCTCGATCCGGTTGTCATAACCTGGATTTTGGCTGATTCCATGTAAATTTTTGCACTCCCAGAAAACGCAGGGTTACCATTACCACCCCCAAACACCTGGCTGCCTTCACACAGATGGCTTGTGTATGTGCACAGTGTACTGTGCCCATGTGTGGTTATTTGATAATCGCTCGGGCTGCAAATTCGCAGTCTAGCAATGGGGTATGTATCAGGCCCATAATACGAACAACTTTACTTTTCCTAAAAAGAAAATAGAAAAGAGTGTAGCTAACGAAGATCTTGTTATTAAGCTTTCTAATCCTGTTTTTCACAAAGCAAAATGATGTGTAGCACAGTAGGGGGGTTATTCTGGTTGATTCGCAAGGCTGCGAATTCGCAGCCTTGCGAGTCCACCAAACCCATCCCCCCGCCACCCGCTCAAAGTGCGGTTTCGCCGAACAGCTGCGAATGGATGTTTTGCATAAACATCCATTCGCATGGCTCGGGTAACTACCCACATCTTTCGATGGTCACCGACCATGAAATGATGTTTAGCGTGTACGCCTGTAAAAGTGACTTTTTAGTTGCATACATTTGCGTGCACACTGGCGTGGATATGGCCGGGCAGCTGACATCCGGTGATGTCAGCTACCCGCCCCCCACACCTGCGTCACTGCCTCATTACCATGAGAATGCCCAGCGTTCTCATGGGAATGCCAATGGAACGCTGGGCGTTCCCATATGGTAATGGGGCAGCCCGGCGCCCCCCCCCCGCCCATCTCCGCCCCCCCCCCCCCACATCGCCATGGGTGCAGACGCGCAACATCGGTACTGCGTGCGAATGGACCGATGTGATCTGAATGAGGCCCTATGTTTGTTTTCACAACCGCTACACAAAATACTTTCAGGTATGTATGTAAAGCTTGGGCAATACTAATGAAAGGTCAGTTAAAGTTGCGTTATTTGTGTCCATTTCAAACCGCCACAACCACACAAATGCAAAATTGCTCTACGGGATAATGTCTCCTATACAGAGGGATATCATCTCCCTAATGAGTTGGAGACTTGATTGTTTTTTTCCACCAAATAGCAAATATTGATTTTAACGGATCTATTCATTGATTTCAACAGACAGGTTTGCTGTTGTTCACATCATACAAGACCTACCCAGAGGCAGAACTCTGGGAGGTAATGGAGTCATCTGCCGCCGGGCTCCTGCTAACAAGGGGGCACCTCTCCACCACTGCCAGTTTAAAACCTTTAATTGAAACCCATCAAAATTGCTTCTGTGGCTAAGTTCTGAAATATATATATGCCGTATATACTCAAGTATAAGTCGACTCGAATATAAGCCGAGGCACCTAATTATACAACAAAAAACTGGGAAAACTTATTGACTCAAGCGGGACCCTCACTCGAGTATAAGCCGAGGGGGGCTTTTTCAGCATTAAAAATGTTCTGGAAAAAGTAGGCTTATACTCGAGTATATATGGTATGTGTTCTCTCTCTCTCTATATATATATAAAGTATATAATATATATTTCGGTACTTATGTAGTATCTGGGCGTCCGATTTAGAAATCGGATCGGATCGCATCGCATCGCATGCGACCAAATCGTATGCGATGCGATGGTCAAGATTTTTCCATAGGATTCAATGTTAAAATGGTCTGAGTCCATTTTAACATAGAATTCAATAGGAAAAAGGGGTCCTTTTCCTTTGCCCACTATCCAAGTGGGCATGGAGTTGGATATAAACCTGTGGCGAGCGTAGAGAGCCACCGAGCCCGAAGCATGGCGAGCGTAGCAAGCCCTGCGAGGGGACACAGAATACTTTTTAAGAAATATGCTTTGCTCGCCACGCTTCAGGCTCGGTGGCTCGCTACGCTCGCCACGCTATATAAAATCAACTCTATGCCCACTTGGATAGTGGGGAAATGAACAGGACCTTCTTAACATTGAATCCTATGCAAAATCGCATCGAATCGCATCGCATCGCATCTGATTGATTGTATGCCTTAAGGTAAGGCATACAATCACAAAATCGGACGCCCAGATACTACATAAGTACCTATATTTCATAACAGACTATATACATTTTGAATAATGGGGTGTGTGTGTGTATGTGTGTGTTAGGGGCACTTAGACAAACTTACGCCACTGGACCTACACTTTGATGTTCAATTACTGCGGCTTACATTAACCGTTTGGCCGGTTGGCCGTCACAAGTGTGAATTAACTGTCACCACTATTGCCTACATCAGTTGTTTTCAACCACTGTGCCGTGGCACACTAGTGTGCCTTGAGCTGTTCTCAAGTGTGCCCCCAGATCTAGAGATGCCCAAACTAGTTTACAGCCACCACCAGTTCAACTGTTATTTACTGGTCTCTTCTTTTCATGTAAAGGGCCAATGTATTTTATTTGTGTTACCCGTGGGGACCAGTGTGATTGTTTTTGATATGGGGGGGGGCAATAGGTTTGTTTTTTTCATGTAAGGGCCAATGTGTTTTGCCCTGTAGGAATCTCATGGTGTGCCTTGGCAATTTTAATATCTTATTTAGTGTGCCGCAAGGTAAAAAGGTTGAAAATCACTGGCCTACATAATAACATTCTAGGCTACATGACGGCTCTGCAATATGAATGGTACATGTCTGCCATTTTTACTATAGATCTTGTGTGTGAATTATTTGGAAATGAAGCCATACGACATGTGTTTTTGATATATGTCCTGGTCTGGTAATACTATATATAACCTTCTGGTGTAGCACAATATGCCCAGTGGTGAATCACATTTTGTGCTGTACATGATAGCTGAATTATAACACTATTACCATGTGTTAAGCTTCTGCAAAACATTCAGTACACTAGACCAGTGGTTCCCAAACTTTCTTGAATCACGTCGCCCTAGAGCATCAGCATTATTTTCATGCCACCCGTAGAATAACTTTACTATTGATACATTTTGGAGGGAAAATAAATGAAGAAAATTGTGCTTTGGTGGTGTACACATGTGCTTCTGATTGTCCACATATTTTATGGTTGACAGTCACTGTGGTTTTGCATATTATTTGATACTGGTACTGCACCACCAACTCGAGGCACCCCTGCAAGACCCTTCCCAGATTGCCTAGACACACAGCTTAAGAACCGTTGTATTAGCTGTCCATTGTATTAACTGAATATGGCAGGGACCTGTGTCCTGGTTAAACACCAATGGCTGTATTTATTATGTATTTATTATTATTATCAATCTGCTAGATTGAAAGGAGGGCCATGCAGCTCATGCTGCCCCCCCCCCTCCCCCTTTGAAGACATACTGTAGGATGGGGCCTGTTGATCAGTGCATACCTTTCAACTTCCAATTATCGAGGGTTGTTTTTTGTGACTGTCCCACATCCCAAAATGCGGCCTGTGGTGGGGCGAGTTGGGAGACCCATTTGTTTATTCTCACTCTTATATTTTCAGCAATAAACAGATTGTACATACAAAAACAATCTTCTTTGTAATCAATATGAAGGCATTGTGTAATTATTCCAATTTAGTAGTGCAAGTTTCCTTCAAATCTACAGTTTCCCCAAAAAATATAACTGTCTAGAAAATGACTGGGAGGCCTTAAGCATATTGTTCACATAATTACTAGATTCCCTCTGATTGCTATAATAAGCCTGTAATTATAAGCTTTCGGCATAACTTACCAAACATTTAGGTTATTTCAATGGCACCAAAGTAATAAGTATTGTGATTATGTTAGAGGAGGTGTCCATATGTTCTGTCTCTTTGCGACTGAATTTACTAAACTTAACCCAACACAACAAAGAACACTTGAGGTATTGTTAATATTATTAACAAATCATATTCTTTTCGGCCTCATCAGTATCAAGAGCATCAGAAAAGATGTGGAATTGTTGTTGTAGAGCCAGTGACTACCTGGGGTAATTCTCAGGCCTATATCTAAGTGCAGGCGGCATAAGTACAGGCCATTAGGGAAACATCAGCAGCTTACTCATAAGCCCCTCCTCCTGAGGAGGAACTACCATCGGTGCAGGCAGGTGCATTTCACCGGTGCCCACTGATGCACCAACTGTTCTGAGGAGGACCTAATTCAGGGACGTGCAGGGACGTGCAGTCAGGGGAGGCAGTGCCTCCCCTGTCATTAATGATAAACATCATACAAAAATACAAAGAATATACTTATGACACATATCATGTGTCATAAGTATATGCTTTATATTAATCTATTCATTTTTACACCATCATTTGTTGCTTTACTGTTTTGGAGGTACCTAGAGCAGTGCCCCGGGCTGTTAATGTTAAGACTCAAGAAAGAGGGGTGGCCAGGGGGTAGGGCCAAGCACCAGGTTGCAAAATCCCATCTAAAACCCCTCTATATGCGGCACCTATAGCGGTGCCTCATTGACAGGGACATGCTTTGAAACCCAGCCCCTGTCAGTGAGGCAGCTGCCATTGGTCCGCGCAGTAGAAGTAACCCAGCTGCACCAGGTAGAGTCCTTCACAACCCCCCCACCTTTCCCCACCCGGTGTGTGCATGGACCTCCGCACCCCCCCCCCCCCTCCCACCCGGCGGCTGCTCTGGCAGACACCCGCATCTCCCCCCTCCCCTGGCGGCCACATGATGAAACCTCTGGAACCCCCCCTCCCCCCTACCCCCTTCCTTACTCGGCGCCATAGGCGTGCGCAGCCCATTTTCTTAGGAGGTGCACCATTGGAGGGGCATGTCCATCACAGCCTAATGGGCGTGTCCATCAATGCAAACTAAATAGAAGGTGACTTATTTATGTATATGCAATTCAGAATGAATCATCTCCGCCCCACACATATTAGAAACAGGGACAGTGTGCGCCAAAGCTGTGCTGCAAACATTTCCACAGTAATGCCACACACTCTAATGCCCATGACACATAATGCCCATTCCACATAATGCCACACACCATAATGCCCATTACACAATATGCCAGGGCTTGACAAATTTTTGTAAAACATTAACAACAGGTACAGTGTGTGCCGAAGGCACGCACCAAAAATTTATACCATAATGCCTCACACTGTGATGCCCATTACACATTGTGCCACTCACCATGATGCCCATTACACATTACGCCTCACACCATGATGCCCATTACACATTATGCCACACACTGTGATGCCCATTACATATTATGCCACATACTGATGCCCATTACACATTGCCACGCACTGTGATGCTCACTACACATTGCGCCTCATACTCATGCCCAATACAGATTATGCCTCACACCGTGATGCCCATTACACATTACACCTCATACTGTGATACCAATTACACATTATGCCACCTACTGTGATGCACATTACACACTATGCCACACACATAATGCCCATTACATATAATGGAGCAAATGTACTAAGCCTTAACAAGAGATAAATGCAAGGGTGACAAAGAGAGATAAACGTCCATCCAATCACCTGCTAACTGCCATGCTAAGGGCTGTGTTTGAAAAAAGTCAGTAAGGAGCTGATTGGCTGGACGTTTATCTCTCCTTATCACCCTTGCATTTATCTCTTGTTGAGGCTTAATACATCTGCCCCAATGCCTCCAGTAATGACCCTTACACATAATTTCCCCAGTAGGGCCCCATACAGATTTCACATATTAGTGCAGGAGAGGAGAGAAGAGGGAAGAAGAGCGCTCACCGTCCCAGCCCTGTGTGCTCCTTGGGCTCCTGTGTTGCTGAGCACCTCATACCAGCGCTAATGGACATTTGAAATATGGAGCTGGCTCTTGAGTCAATCAAAGCTTGCATTCTAGCAGCCAATTGCTTACTTTGGCTGGCAATCCTTGAGCTCTGACAGGCTGGCAGACAGGCGCCATATTTCAAATATTCGTCAGTGCCAGTGTGAGCAGCTCAGCGCAGGCACCAGACAGGGCCATGGCGATGGATGGCGGAGGGTAGAGAGTAGCCAAATGCTGCTCCCTCCCAGGACCCAGCATTCTAGGCTGTATTCTGCTCAGAATGTTGATTTATCAGGCACCTCTCTGTAGTTTTATTATTATTCAACAACTCCCTCCTTGTGGATCTGATATTAAAATTTTGCCCCCCACCCCTTTTCAATAGATAACTTAGTAGCTCTGTTATATTATATGTTCTGATATTTGTGTGCCCCCCTCCCACTCCATTCCCCCCTCTCCTTAAATTAATTTACTATACCTGTGGCGCTGGCTTGGATTTGCTGCTCCCGGCAGCACGGTCATACATGAGGCTCCTCACTGCTCAGATCACTCGTGCCTGAGCAGTGACTTCTGGCCCGTCCTCCCATTCAGCAACAGGCAGCCTCGCGATTGGCTGCCGGTTGCTATTGCTGACCGAGGGGAGGAACAACCCCGCCCAGCGCCCGCACGTCTGTCAGCCCCCTGCGTGAAACTGTAGTTCCAACCGTGGCGGCCGCCGGCCGCAGCACTGGTTAGCAGCCAGCCCCACCGAGCCGCGTACTCACTTCTGCTGTCGAGAGGTAACTTCAATCGTGCGGGGCGGGGGGTGCCTGTCATTAGGAGGTGCCTGTGCACCTCTGGCACCCCCCGTGCGCACGCCTATGCTCGGCGGCTGCATGCACACCCGCATCTCCCCCTCCCCTGGCAGGCGCATGATGAGACCATCGGAACCTGTCCCCTTCCTTACCTGCTGGCTGCATGCAAACCCCCATCTCCCCCTCCCCTGGCAGGCGCACAATGAGACCATCGTAACCCCCCATCCTCTGCCCCCTTCATTACCCGGCGGCTGCATGCACACCCGCATCTCCCCCTCCCCTGGCAGGCGCATGATGAATCTGCCGAAACCTCCCCTTCCCCATCCAACGTGTGCAGGGAACTCTGCATCCCATCCCCCCTCCCTT
The DNA here is from genome assembly GCF_055691185.1 of Crinia signifera. NCBI lineage: Eukaryota > Metazoa > Chordata > Amphibia > Anura > Myobatrachidae > Crinia > Crinia signifera. Next base: position 257,998,019 of record NC_139221.1, on the reverse strand, counting down.
CCGGTCCGCGATAGGCAGCTATATAAATTGGTGACAAGACAGGCAGCGACACTCCATGGGTTAAAGTAAGCAAAAAGTGTATTAAACAAACCAATGTTTTGGGGTCTGTGAACCCCTTTTTCAAGGTGTACAAAAAAACAACAGTGCAAGTGACCATTTAATTACATACAGAATGTGCTCACAGTATCCTCGCTCCGGGCGGCTGTGCGGCGTCCGTGTGTGCTTCCGGTCAGTGCGGAAGTCTGGGGAGGTGATTACAGCTGGGTGCGTCTGACGGGTGAAGGTTATTGTCATGTTGCCTGGCAACCCTCTCTCACTGCATAACGGAGCCGCCATGCCACTCCTGGGACCGCTGCAGGCGGATAGAAAATCGGACCATTAAACTCCTGAAACTAGCAGCGCCGCAGTGCTAGTTTCAGGAGTTTAGGCGGTCCGCTTTTCTATCCTTTGCGGTCCGGAGACCGCGGTCCGCAAGTTGCCAGTCCCTGCCCTAGACAGTCAAAATCTCAGGACACTCCTCACAAATTATCTCCTAATGGACTAGATGTACTAAGCCTCGAAAACTGAAGTGTATAGTGATAAAGTACCAGTCAATCAGCTCCCAACTGCTATGTTACAGGCTATAGGGCCAGATGCACTAAGCTTTAAAAGTGATAAAATAGAATGTGATAAACAGCCAGCCAATCAGCTCCTGCCTTTAATTTTTCTAGCTACATATAGAGGTCTTCCAGTGACCCTCCATTGGCATTGAGGCTGCACGGACTTCTAGGCTGCGCCTTGAGACATTCTTTTTTGTTTTTCTGCAGGTTCTAAAAACTAGTAATGATTCTCTCCTGATAATTCCCAGTGTCCATACTTAAGTACAGGGATGTAAAAATTATGTAATTTATCAACTTCCCAAAACATTTCTTTGGGGAAATTTAGTGGTGTTACTTTATACCATCCTAAGATCCTCCTGAGTCAGCTTCTGCAGCAGAGGGATCTTTTCAGATCCTTCCCTGCTGTTTCCTCTGTGCCTGTGACTGCCAGTGGTGCCTTGTGGGAGGCGATCTCCCTGCTCTGCTAGTGAACCTGATTGCTGCAGGCTGAGCCTGTCACACTACATGAGAGGCAGCAGCGGCGCCATTAGCACGATCCCCACTACCTGCTCCACTGCACTGTTCCTGTCGCAGGCCCAACCCTCCTGCTCAGGCATGGAATCACATCATGATGTTTCACTACCATCAATGTGCTTTTGCGCATATGTGGCCATGCTGAAGAAGTTTGCGCATTGTCAATGCCTAATTTTTCCCAGCATATAATTTCCATAATTAAGATTTTAACCATGCCCATAACATTAATATAGTCTGAGATAAATAATCTTTTATCCCATAAACCAGGAAATATTGCATATCAAGTTACACATATCAGCCCATAATGCCAAGTTTAGTCTCTAAATGTGTGGAATTATATTAGCTATCAGATGACGGTTATTAGAATTCCATATCAAGTTGCACACACATATTACACAAGTTATAGGTTACATTATAACTTTAAGATACAGTAACAAAGGGGCGTGTCTATAGGCTATTGATAGAATGTGATGAATGGTTCCCGGGGAAAGACAAAAGGATTCACCTGAGCCAGTCACAGGATACTGTAAACAAAGGGGTGTGCCAGTGATGAATGGAGCCCACCAAAGTGAGTTTTCTTGGGAAGTAAATGTTACAGCTATTTTTACTTGCTATTGGGACGTTGACCAGATAAGATGGAATGCAGCACTCCTGGACAAGATGGGCACATGGCTTTGAGTAATGTATACTTGTAGGACTGATCGAATTGTGTACTAGGACCCCGGTTATGGAACATGGATTATGTTAGAAAGTAGGAGCAGTTAACTTCCAATCTTTGTTATCTTCGGATATTTACATGTGCTTAGGCCCAGAGTATGTTATAGGCCATAAAGTGTAGGCCTATCGGCTGTGTGCCATGTGCTCAGCCATGTGCTATCATCATGGATTGTATTGTGTTTCACAATAGCTACATATAGCAGCGGTTGGTAGAATATGGATAAACATATAGAATTGGTAGATATAGCCGTGTGCGTTTACATGTGGACAAAGTGAGGCCTAAGCCTGCTGCTGCCATGTGGCAAGGCAACGGCCTAGTTCCTGGATCTTGTGTATGCAAGGAGTGTAAATAGCTTCCTTTTGTTTGCTATGTGTCTGGATATTTAAACTAGCCAATGTGTGTCCTAGTGTGGTTGTAGAGGAGTTTTGTAGTATATTGTATGGATGCTTTGTATTCAGGTTTAGTGTGTGTGTTTGCTCAAAGGGACGCATGTATTTGAACGCATGTATTAGGCTAAAGTGAGCATGTATGGATTCCAGCATTTGTGCTCAATCAAGTGTGTGTCTACGTCCCAGAATGGATTAGCCCCGAGCTGTTTCTATTGAAGAGTGTGAATGCTTTGTGTAATATCCAGTGAGAATATCTAGATAAACTGGCGGATAAAACCAACTTATATGTAACAAGTGTTGTTTGCATGTGCTCGGATGGTGAGTGTATTTCCATGCAAAGTGATTATGGTATAGCTAGGCCTTGGAGAAGTACATTGTAGCCTAATGATATTCAAATTGTGTATGCTGCAGGTTTAGTGTGTTTTGATGAATGTGCAAGTTATATTCAGGATTGTGAGTATCGCATGATGCAGGTTAGAGGTAATTTGGAGTAAATGGTGTGGATAGAAATCATGAAAGTACAGTCAGTTCATGTTTGATTGCCATGCAGCAGTTTGAGTACTTAGATTGTTAAGGTTCCTTTGTGTGCCATGTGGAGGAATCTAAAATGGCGGACACAAAGACTTGGTTCATCTAAAATGGCGGAATGCCATGCGGCAGACCAACATGTGTTCTGGCCAAAATGGCCGACAATCAGGTTCGTTCATGCTACTGTATAGCCACGCCTCCCGCACTGTATTCACATACACATGTATATATATCACTGAGGTTAGCTATATTTAAGGATGCTGGAGTAATAATCGTTATTAATTATAATACCTGTATTGTTATATTTATAATCCATGATACAGTTTCATCTGCTTACACTTATAAATAATATTCATTGATTATAAATCTGGACATTCTCTTATTGATTGCGTGCCACATGAATAAATTAGATAGACTTTGCATATATAAATAAATGGACTTCCTTAGATGCGTGCTCGTCATGGGATATTATATACTTAAAGATATGCAATATTATGCAGATTTGAGCCAATCAGCAAGGGAGGGATCACATATAGAATAGAAATAATTATTTTAAATTTTTCGGTTTTGTTTTGGGTTTTTTCTAATGCTGATAGTCCAGGCCTGCATATGCATAATCTGTAAGATACTAATTTGAACTTTGGGACAAAAGGAAAAACATTTATTTATATTTAAATACCAAGATGCGATTCTATAAGTATATATGTTATAATAATTTGTTTTCTCTCATGCGATGTTATCCCCTTTTGATGTTTATCTTTTAAATAATAGTCAGATATGATTGGCAAGGGCTGATTCAGGTTGAAGTGTTCTATCAAAATTTGAATTGTTTTATAAGCAGTGCAAATTTTAAATAAAATGCACATATTTTTTTATAGTTGCAGCAGAAGCGGATTATAAAGTATATATGCATAGTCATAAACTGCAAGGATGTTGCAGTCAGTTATTCAACCTGAAGGAGCCATTGATAATCGTGTAAAGCAATGTGTTTAATTGTGAACTACCGTTCCCATAATTGGTAGGATTGAACCAGAAGTAATTTAAATACAACAGTATTGTTTAGGAGGTAAAAGTAGCGAAAGATAAAATACCAGTCAATAGAAAAATCAGGTACAGTTAAAATCAACAAATTCCAAGCAGCATGAAATTTGAATGTTACTATAAAGTATTAAATCTGAAACTGAAACTAATTGTTACCAAATATGATAAATAACATTTTCTTTTTTTTATTCCAGGCTAAAAGACAGATTTCCCCTAAACATAACAACACAGCAAAGAAAGATTTGTTAACTTTAAAAGTGCCAGCCAGAGGGTATTTAGATGTAAATTAAGGTGTTGAGACAATAGATTTACAACCATAGCCAAAGATAGAATTTGAATAGGAATGGTTCATTTATACTCTCCCAGCAGCAACTGTAGTTTTGAATAGGCTCAATAGACAGAATTTTTTTTTTTTTTCTGTTGTGATCTGTTACCCCAAATGCATAGGTGGATGAAAACTGGTAAGAGGTATTGTACTGTGTGGAGTTTGTACGTACCTGTTAAGAGTCAAATTGCATTTGTTTTCCCCTGTGAATGTGAGATATCTACAGTATTGTAAGAGGTGTTAAATTCATAGTGCCATATTCTTGCTAACCACAAATGTTATAGAAAGAGTGTGCTGTTTGGATTTCTTGAATAGTTAAGTTAAGTAGAAGTGCAAATATGTTTGCGAAGTATGCAAAAGAAGGCGGGACTCGGACACATGGGTGTCAACGTCTGCCGCTCATTGAGACACTGTTTGCGTGATGGACACATGTGCTGGCGCGTGTGATTGCCTAGGTACGCTGTACAGGTAAATGCCCAAGGATGGGTAGTGATAATTAATTGAGTGATAATTACAATTAAGATAAATTGAGTAAGACTCCTGTTGAGTTACAAACAAGATTCTTTTATTATTGTTCAAAATTCAAGAAATTCAAATAGTATTGATTAAATTCCCATTGATAGTCAAGGGAACACTCGTGTGACATCCAGTAGAAGAGCTGCCAACCATGGAATGTTTCTGTACAGAAATATAGATAGTAAAGTTAAGTGAATGGTACCCAGATGTGGAAATCCCTGGGTGGTGAAAGGATTGCCCTTAGCGCTAAGGATTGTGTGTTGAAATAGGACACACGGGGGTACGCGACGACGTACGAGTCGACGTACCCATTTTTACTGCCCCTTCCGTGGACCTACCTATTTTGGTCTACCGGAAGGGTATAGGAGCGAAAATCGGAACTTCGAATTCCGCTGAGCTCCTCCAAATTTTGGGAATACAGGAAAAACAAGTTTTCTTGTGTTCTGCAAAATTAGGCCGCACCCCGCAAGACGTGTAGTTATGCGTTTCTGACCGTAAAGCGAGTGGTGATTGAGTACATTACCTCGCATAGTGGGCTTCACGCTTGATTGCGGAATAGTGCCATTTTGTGGAGAAGGAGTGAATTGGGAGTGACTCACTGATAAAGGGCCCACCGGTTTCTGCTAGCTGTGCCCATATAACGGGCTACACAGAGATACTGTGATATTTAGGGAAGAACCGAACGGACCCAAGAAGGACCGCTGAGTTCAAAAGAAATGTCAGGTAGACATACAGGTGAGTAATGCAGTGACTCACCACAAGATGAAGTATATAAATAGTAGAATTTCCAGGTACTGGCAGTTTCGAACCGGATGAATTACACAATAAGAATTGAAAAATATGTCTGCTCTCATCAACGCGAGGTAAGAAGAGGCATAGTGATTGTTTAAAACTGTGGTATAGGACAATGGCAATAGGAAAAGTGATGGTACAAGTGCAATTAGACTGTTAAAGCGGAATAGCAATACCCCCCCCCCATTTGTATATAATGGGACCAGTTATTCTAAAGTGTCTGATGAAATTGTGAAACTGACTAACCTATACCCTGTGTCAATCCTTGTTAAGGATTAGTAAGTGTTGACGTAATATTCCAGACCGCTATCATCTCCGAGACGAGAGAAGTCAAATGTAAGGCGGAGTCAAACAGCCAGAGAGGATGCTGTTTTTCCCAAGTGGTAAGAGACGGTACGGTCAATGCCAAATTGACACAGCCGGAGAAGTAGGTATACTGGTTTCACACTGACTCAGGTAATAAGTATTAAGGTAACAAGATAAATTGAGAATGCCAAATTGTATTTGAAGTTAATTACATCCCCAGGTTAATAACTGCTGTAGGTATAGAGAAGCAGAGATGTCGCACAAATGAAGAACGGTAACTAGCAAGACTCCTAAACTTTCTTTCTCCCCTTTTTAACAAGTAGATTAAAGATTTAAACGTAGAACATAAAAGTACAGCGAACACATGAAGGTTTAGACTATGGTAAGAAATACAGGTATAGAACACAAGGAAAGGTAGAGAACAAGATAACATGTTCTATTCAAAGGAGTACTGCATACGATCCGCCCTCGGTACCAGGGTGACGACGTATTGGGAAATTTGTTTTTGAAACATGCTTGTTCATTACATGACATATAGTTCCCATAACACATATGTATGTAAACACATAGATATAGGGAAGTGGTTAAAAATTAATAGCCACCTAGTGGTGACTTGTAGGTGATGTAATTGTCAGTCCAGGTTCTTAGGAATCAAGTAAGGAGAAATGGAAGTCTATATGTTCTCTCTTTTGTTTGTTTGATTGTTATTGTTTGTTTTGTTGGTTCTCAGAATCAGACATATGTCGTGTAAGGTGTCTAAAGATTTGTTTTTCTGTTTGTTGTTTAGTTAAGCCGGAAAGAGCTGTGATTGGACCCGGTCAAATGTGACGCATTGGATTTGGAAACCCCTGTTGCTCCTAATTGCATGGAGAGCATATGGACCTAACATTTGAAAAAGTTTCATCCCCTAGACAACGAGATATATAACCGTGTTTTTAAATGAGATTTAAAAATCTCAAGATATTGATAGTGTTAGGTCCAGATGTCAAGTAACTGATAGTCCCTAGTGATTAGACAGAGAAGAGGAAAATGAGAAATTGAATATTGAAACGGAAGCTGAATATCTCAGATTTCCTCTAGTCACATTTTTCCGAAGAAGAACACAGAGTATTTGGCTCAGACAACTGTATTTGTAATATATGGACTGGTATAGAGGTTAAATTGAAAGAAGTTTGGTAGTACAGGGTAGAAATACCCTTAAATAAATTAGAGCGCCACCTAGTGTCAAAAGACAGTAAGGCGAGGGTTAAACTATAGCACTCTAGAGTGTAGAAGCTTCGCAGATGTGGGAGGCGGGATACTTTTTAACGCTTGGGAAGTTCTTTCTGTTTATGTCTCTGCAGGGAAACAAGTCGACAACAGAACTATCGGAAGTCTACAAGTGGATCGGATGGAATACAAGAAGCCAAGAATGGTAGGGAAAAATAGGTGGAAATGCAAAAATATTGACACTTCTTTTTCCTACAGATGCAATGGAGAAGAAGAGACGAGCCCAGCTGTAGACAGATGATGGTCCTCGAAATGACGACTTGGATACCGACAGATGACTGGACAGGAACCCAGCTAGAAAGCCCCAAGAGCCGACGAAATACCCAACCAAGAGAATGATGACCCCTAGACGACCCCACGTCGTGATGCGCAGAAGACCCACTAGAGACTTTTTAGCCCTTAGTTTTAATGTCAAGAGACATTAGGAATGACCCAAAAGTGCGTAGACGGTTTTTGTCCTGGGAGGTCTATCCAGGTTTTTAATCCACTAACTGCACTAGGAGAAATGACTGTTCTCCACTCTTTCAGGAAATCTTTATAATACTCTGTTAAATTGTTTGTTATGATTGTTCACCAATGTTTTCCCAGCATCCTTTGTAGGACATATGAAGGTTGTTCACCCCTGTACATCTTGCGGTAGGTAACACAACACCTATGCAGGAACACTACACCCACATAGACATCTACACATACACTCCCCAAATGTATCATTCAGTCGTGTGTGTCTGGGCTGTGGCCCTGCAACTATTGCGAGGTCATGGTCTGGACATGCCGGCGTTAAGTAAATGCACTCCCCCATTTATTATTAATCTAGGATTAGCCATTGCGCAAAAATGATACATCCCCTTCTTCTTACATATACACATATGTTCCTCACTTCAAAAATCTTTTTTTATCAATGAAAAATATTTTTATGAAAAATATTGAAATTTTATAATTATGAAAATTAATGCGGAAATTATGCATTATTAATTTTAATGTGACAGTTTTATATACTGTCAAAGGGACGACTGTCAATGCCTAATTTTTCCCAGCATATAATTTCCATAATTAAGATTTTAACCATGCCCATAACATTAATATAGTCTGAGATAAATAATCTTTTATCCCATAAACCAGGAAATATTGCATATCAAGTTACACATATCAGCCCATAATGCCAAGTTTAGTCTCTAAATGTGTGGAATTATATTAGCTATCAGATGACGGTTATTAGAATTCCATATCAAGTTGCACACACATATTACACAAGTTATAGGTTATATTATAACTTTAAGATACAGTAACAAAGGGGCGTGTCTATAGGCTATTGATAGAATGTGATGAATGGTTCCCGGGGAAAGACAAAAGGATTCACCTGAGCCAGTCACAGGATACTGTAAACAAAGGGGTGTGCCAGTGATGAATGGAGCCCACCAAAGTGAGTTTTCTTGGGAAGTAAATGTTACAGCTATTTTTACTTGCTATTGGGACGTTGACCAGATAAGATGGAATGCAGCACTCCTGGACAAGATGGGCACATGGCTTTGAGTAATGTATACTTGTAGGACTGATCGAATTGTGTACTAGGACCCCGGTTATGGAACATGGATTATGTTAGAAAGTAGGAGCAGTTAACTTCCAATCTTTGTTATCTTCGGATATTTACATGTGCTTAGGCCCAGAGTATGTTATAGGCCATAAAGTGTAGGCCTATCGGCTGTGTGCCATGTGCTCAGCCATGTGCTATCATCATGGATTGTATTGTGTTTCACAATAGCTACATATAGCAGCGGTTGGTAGAATATGGATAAACATATAGAATTGGTAGATATAGCCGTGTGCGTTTACATGTGGACAAAGTGAGGCCTAAGCCTGCTGCTGCCATGTGGCAAGGCAACGGCCTAGTTCCTGGATCTTGTGTATGCAAGGAGTGTAAATAGCTTCCTTTTGTTTGCTATGTGTCTGGATATTTAAACTAGCCAATGTGTGTCCTAGTGTGGTTGTAGAGGAGTTTTGTAGTATATTGTATGGATTCTTTGTATTCAGGTTTAGTGTGTGTTTGCTCAAAGGGACGCATGTATTTGAACGCATGTATTAGGCTAAAGTGAGCATGTATGGATTCCAGCATTTGTGCTCAATCAAGTGTGTGTCTACGTCCCAGAATGGATTAGCCCCGAGCTGTTTCTATTGAAGAGTGTGAATGCTTTGTGTAATATCCAGTGAGAATATCTAGATAAACTGGCGGATAAAACCAACTTATATGTAACAAGTGTCGTTTGCATGTGCTCGAATGGTGAGTGTATTTCCATGCAAAGTGATTATGGTATAGCTAGGCCTTGGAGAAGTACATTGTAGCCTAATGATATTCAAATTGTGTATGCTGCAGGTTTAGTGTGTTTTGATGAATGTGCAAGTTATATTCAGGATTGTGAGTATCGCATGATGCAGGTTAGAGGTAATTTGGAGTAAATGGTGTGGATAGAAATCATGAAAGTACAGTCAGTTCATGTTTGATTGCCATGCAGCAGTTTGAGTACTTAGATTGTTAAGGTTCCTTTGTGTGCCATGTGGAGGAATCTAAAATGGCGGACACAAAGACTTGGTTCATCTAAAATGGCGGAATGCCATGCGGCAGACCAACATGTGTTCTGGCCAAAATGGCCGACAATCAGGTTCGTTCATGCTACTGTATAGCCACGCCTCCCGCACTGTATTCACATACACATGTATATATATCACTGAGGTTAACTATATTTAAGGATGCTGGAGTAATAATCGTTATTAATTATAATACCTGTATTGTTATATTTATAATCCATAATACAGTTTTATCTGCTTACACTTATAAATAATATTCATTGATTATAAATCTGGACATTCTCTTATTGATTGCGTGCGACATGAATAAATTAGATAGACTTTGCATATATAAATAAATGGACTTCCTTAGCATGCACAAAAAATGGCTTTAATGCACATGTGCAAATAATATGAATTTTTTTTCTATATAAAATTATTTTGAAAGATACGGATGCCCAGCCATTATTTGATGGTGGGTTTCCATAGGGACAGGGGGGGAGCACCAACAAAGCCCTCTACCTGATACAAGCAGGAAGTCACATGCTGCAGTGGAGGAGCCTACAGACAGGAGAAGCAGAGCAGCAGTCTGCATACTGACAGCCACCCTACAGCAGCGCAACAGAGGCAAGTCCTGCTGGCAGTGCTGGAGATAGTAAGGGTGGGTTGGGTGTCAGTAATGTGTGCTAAGAGGGTGTGTCAGTAATGTGTGCTAGGTGGGGGAGGAGGGGTGTCCTTAATGTGTGCTAGCAGGGGAGGAGGGGTGTCAGTAATGTGTGCTGGGAGGGGGTGTCAGTAATGTGTGCTGGGAGGGGGGTGTCAGTAATGTGTGCTAGGATGGGGAGGAGGGGTATCAGTAATGTGTGCTAGGAGGGGGAGGAGGGGTGTCGGTAATGTGTGCTAGGAGGGGAAAGAGTGTCAGAAAGTCAGAAATGTGTGCTAGGAGGGTGAAGAGGGGTATCAGTAATGTGTGCTGGGAGGGGGAGGAGAGGTATCAGTAATGTGTGCTGGGAGGGGTTGTCAGAAATGTGTGCTGGGAGGTGAGGGGAAATGGGGTGTTAATGTCCACCAGGAAGAATGGCGTTTTACTGTGTGCTGGGTGGGGGGAGGAATGACGTGTTAATGGTTGCCGGGAGGGGGAGGAATGGCATTTTAATGTGCGATGAGGGGGGGGGGGGGATGGCGCATTAAAGGGTGCTAAGAGATGAGAATAGCTTAATATGTGCTGGAAAGGGGGGAGAAATGGGGTGTTGATGTGCGCTGGGAAGGAATGTTGTGTTAATGTCATACTTGCCTACCTGACCCTCTCCATGCGGGAGAAAATGCTCTGTTCCTGGACTTCCCTGGTAATGTATGATTGCCATCACCTGTGGTGAAATCCATTTCTTATCAATTACCTACAGTAGCTCACCACAGGTGATGGCAATCATACATTACCAGGGGAGTCCAGGAACAGAGCATTTTCTCCCGCATGGAGAGGGTCAGGTAGGCAAGTATGGTTAATGTGTGTTGGGGGGATGGCTTATTAAGGGGTACTGGGAGGTGGGAATGGCTTACTAATGTGTGCTGAGAGGAAGCAGAATGGCGTATTAACTATGTGGGGAAGTGGCCTATTACTAATGTGTGCTGCACGCTATGTTTTCTGCTTTGAAAACCCAGCTCTGCCAGGAAGAAAACAAAAAGGATAGACTGATCTTCTCTGGCGCTTCCCTGGTATCTGCTCCCGGCTGCTGCATCCTCTGAGCACTGGGCCAACTCTTGCATGAAGAAAGACTTAGGTCAGTGTAGTGTGTGCGAGGAGAGGGTTGCAAGATAGAGGTGGTAGTTTGTGTGGGGAGGGGGCTGTAGTATAGTGACGATAGAGTAGTTGCAGTAGTGTGTGTGTGGAGTCCTGCCAATATGTACCTTTACAGAGTCCCTTAGACCAGCTAGAACCTCTATTAATTTGTGTACTCATTGAGTTTTGCTTTAGGGGCTCTACCTGGTGCAGAGTGTGTAGGGGCTCTACCTAGTGCAGTGTGCCTAAAGGGCTTTACTTGGCGCAATGTGTACATGTAACACTACCTTGTGGTGTCATGTGAATTGGTACTATTATGTGGTCACACCACTTCCCCATGAAGCCATGCCCCTACATTTTTGTCACATGCCTTTGGTGGGCACTGTCCCTGTTTTGACTTGGGGGGGGGGGGTGTCAATTCACTTTGTGACACAGGACACCAAAATGTATAGTTGCGGCACTGCCTCCCTGCTCCACTGAACTCCCCACTGAGGATTCCGGTGTCAGACCTCTGTACTCGCCCGCAGGTCTAGGGTTCGTTAATCTCATTGAGCACTGATTCAGTCATTTCCCAAATGCCAGCTTATAGTTTCGCAATCCTCCTAAGATATCGGGTGTGTATCAGATAACTTCTTTTGTTTATTTTATAACTCAGAAGCAGATGGTTCCTTTCCTTCCTGCCCTGCTTCTAGTACCTTTAGTAAAGGTGAAGCTGCCGCTCGGCACTCCTTGCGATATTGTTAAAGCACAAGTGCAATTTTAAAACTTATTGGGAATTTCAAAGCAAAAGCCACAGAGAGGGTGAGGTGTATCCCAATTCCAAAAAGCGGTCTCGCAAATAGAGTAGCTTTAGGGAAGTGATAATTAAGGCAAATGATGCATAATGAAGTGGCACGATTTTTAAAGGGAAAGGGCTGTTTATCACAGCAAGTTTAAAACAGGATTATCTACAGTATATAAAAGGCCCCTCTGAGGTGTAGTACTGCCAGTGACCACTACAAGCCACTAGACCAAATTAGCCCTTAACAGAAAGTGAAAGCAAAATGATCTGTTTCAAACTTGTTGGATATGGAGAGAGGGAGCTCTGTGAAGCCAGACCTTGAAGGTAGGAGCAGATATGGTCTAAACCAGGCATGTCCAACGTTGGCCCTCCAGATGTTGTGAAACTACACATCCCAGCATGCTTTGCCACAGATTTGCTATTAGAGAATGCTAAAACTATTGCAAAGCATGCTGGGATGTATAGTTTCAAAACATCTGGAGGGCCAACGTTGGACATGCCTGGTCTAAACTTTCATTTTTGCAGGCTTTTAAGTTAACTAATATAGCATAATGAATAGACCCTCTATATCTCGGAAATGCTGTGATCATTTCTATCTGCAACTGTATGTGCTATAAATACTGTAAAATAGTAATGGCAGAAAAAACCGATGCTCTTTCTATAAAATTTGCAGACCCCTTTGTTGAATGGAAACATTTTGCTTTGCTCTGTTTAATATACTTTTTTAAGGATTATCAAACTATTATGAGCAATGTAAATGCCAGATTTATTTTCACAGTCACTGTCCACCTGGACGATTATTTAAGCTACAGTACGCATGTTATGCTGAATTATTTAAACATGTCAGACAGTGTATTAAGGAACTGGCTGTAGAGACTTTAATGATTGTGCCAGATTGTCAATGAAGTGATTTTAGAGACTTTATGTCCGCAATGAAAATAAACAATTCCAGGGCATTAAATTATTCTGTACAATTGAATTTTCTAAGCACGATAGCAATTATTTTTTATGTAGATGGTTCCAGAAGAAGTTCCTTTAACTTTGTAGGTACATTTATATTACAGTGTACCAACTCTTTTTCAGCACAAAAAGAAATGGTAAATGTATCCATTGCTGTACCAAATAACACTTTTGTCTAGTGTGAGAAGAATGTGAAAGAGTAGTTCATAATCATTTAATCCAGTATATTCAGAAACAAGGGTAACGAGCCCCCTCTTGCTAAAGCATGTGTGTACAAACATGTTAGGTATTGGTGGAGTAGTACTATCGGGTAAGGATCATTGGATAGACAGCAACTAGGTTGACATGCAGGAAGGTCGACATGGTTTAGGTCGACAGGGTCATTAGTTAGACATGGGGAAGGTCGACAGTCAAAACGTTGTCATGGGGCTTTTCACTTATTTTGTCCAGAATTTTGACACAGACAACATGGACACTGAAACGTATCACCGCGACCCCTTGCATGGCTCGCCATGCTTCCGGAACGGTGCCTCGTTATGCTCGGCACACTATTTTGCTCTCCCACCACACCCTAGTGGATGGTAGGGCATGAAATACCACATGTCGGCACATGTCAGCTCTACCAAAAAATAGGGAAAACCCCATGTTGACCTTTTGACTGTCAACCTTCCCCATGTCGACCTAATGACCCTGTCGACCTAACCCATGTCAACCTTCAGTCATGTCGACCTAGTAATGTCAACCTAATGCTTGTCGAAACTAATGCTAGTGACTGTATCCCATACTATCAGCTTCATGGCTGCCGCAAGACACGTCATATATAATAATGATCATTGATTCTGGTGGCATAATATACTCAAGAGGGATGGTATCCCAAAGATTGTGTAAATGTGCATTTCTGGGTGGTGACCGGGATGTGGCTAGTATTCCATGCAAAAATGGCCTGATTAGCTGGCATGTTATGTTTTGCAGCCATGTCTATGAAAGTACTTGCCTACACAGAGCCTCTATTCCACACATATGATGCCATACTCGGACAGAGAAGCTTCACTTGCCATAGGGCTGGTGAAAGTTTACAATGGTGATACTGATGGTGGCGTCTAAGGATGAACCAACTGGTATTATGTGGCCGCAGCTGTGTCCACCTCTGAATCATTGCCCTGTATGCCATAGAGAGTCCCCAGTTAACATTACTTGCCACATTGTGCCCTTATTTTAGATTTCATTCCACACTGGACCCTCTGTTCACAGTATATGCCACACTGTGTCCCCAGTTCACACTTATACATAGAATTGTACAACAGATAAGAACCAGTTGGCACAGCTATGCCCCCTTTTTAAAGTTTTAGTAACCTCAAAGCATAGATCACATGATGTTTCTAGCTCACATTGTATGCCATACTGCTACTCACATCAGGGCTCGTATCTCAAATCTCCTCATTGGTTGAAAATCCCAGGCCCTACACGATCCTTGGAGGCCACCTGCAGCCTTGTGCTGGAAAGCTCTTCTCCTGAAAATAATCTTCTTGAGGCTTTTGAGAGTGATGTGCCATTACCTTTTGGAACAGCGACAGAAGTCTCCTTCTTCTATACTACTGATTTGATGAGATGTGTGCCATGCTGTCAGCGATTGTAATGTAGAGAAACACGCCCTGTTTTCCAAAGCATGGGAACAGTTTATTTCCTGAAAACAAAGATGCCCCATCATTTGCAAACACTGGTTCTGTCAAGCAATGGGCCCCTCTGTAAGTCAGGTTCCAGATGGGTGACAGATAATGTCTAGTCAGACATTCAATAGACATTCACCAAAGTTAGACATTGTATCATGCCTTCTAAAGTAAAGAAATTGACGAGTTGAGTATTCGCCATAGCAAACAATCAGATTCTAGCTACACTTATCAAGGGCATTATATAAAATGATAGGTAGAAGCTGATTGGTTTTTAGAAGCAACTTCTCCACTTGTCCACTCTTTAGAAGGTTTGATGCATCTCCCAGGAACTGGGACAAGGGATCTACAGCAAAAAGATAGAACACCATTAGGTCGACACCATTAGTTCGACAAGCAAAAAGGTTGACATGCAAAAAGGTCGACATGAAAAAAGGTTGCCATGCAAAAAGGTAGACAGTGAAAAGGTCGATATGGGGGTTTTCACTGTTTTTTTACCCGATTGTCGACACAGTCGACATGGACACAGTTCGAAGTGCACCTCGTCCCCTTGTCCGGATACCATCTCCCATACCTCCCAACATTTTCAATTTCAAAATCTGGATGCTTGAGCCCCCCGAAACAGGGGCAGGGCCTATCTCATTTTCCATCATTATGGGGGCATGGCCAGCTCTGTGTAAGCTGCTGGCCATGCCTCTCTGAATAGACACAATGCATTTATTCCCCGCTTTGCAGTGCAAAAAGCGGTACAGTTGGGCAGCGGGAGGTATGATCTCCCCATACTGTAGTTCACTTTCTTCATCTAGCAGCAGGAATATCCTGATGTATGTTGAGAGCCACATATTATTAATATTATGTAATAGTGCTTTCCAGCACTTTTTCCAGTAAATGAGACATACTGTAGTAGCAGATATGGACAAAAAAACAAACAGATCTCAGTATTTGTCCTATCTTTCCAGTGCTGGAACCAATAATAAATTACAATGCTAATGATATTTTTATGACTTTTACAATCTATTAAGATCTCCACATGAGGACCCTAGCTGTTAAAATACATATTTCATAGTAGCTTGCATTCCATACTACTAATGTAATATGCTGTCCATTTAACACACTCATTTGGTTTTATTGTAGCACTCTGCTGAATGCTTTGGAAGGTTTGGGCTGGACAATGTACGGACATCTGAAAAGCAATGTCTATGGAGATAGATTTCTCTGTGTGGATTGTTACTACACCTCTTTATTACAGCTGTAACCCACAAAACAATGATGATTCCATTGATTTTATTTCTTAATTATTTTTACATCTGTTTTATTTTGTGACTTAAAACCTCACAAGGGAGGACAGCAGGGGGGGGGGGGGGGGGGTAGTGGGCTGAGGAGTTACAGTAAGATATTTCATGTCCTCTTATTCCTGAAAAAATACTAAAACATTAAGTAGAAACACATGGTGGTTGGTTTAAAGGGGGATGGGGACACCCACGGAGTCCTATTATTGGTAAAGGATCTATGGTCTATGTTCTAAGCCTTAGAGTGAGATAAAGAGACCGAGATAAAATACCAGCCAATCAGATCCTAGCTGCCATATTACAGACTGTGTTTGAAAAATTACGGGAGCTGGTTGGTTAGTACATTATCTCCATCAATTACATTTCTCCAAATTTTAGTATATAGACCCCTTCGGGGTTTATGTATCAATCACTGCGTGATAAATCAACCCTTTGGCGTACCGTTACTCAGGATTGTCATTGAAGGGGAAATCACATCAAGGTTTCTTAAAAAAAGTTTAAAAAATACTTTTATTTCCAGCATAAAAAAAATCATTTTTCTTAACATACTGTAGTACCGGTACGCCATTTAAAGATACCTAGATAGGAATGCTATAATTTGATTACGTGTAAGTTTAGGTGCGTCGAAAGATAAAGCATCGAAAAACAGAATATTAAAGAAACCCAGATAAGTTTCCCCTCACTACATCACTGTGTAAGTGGGGTAAGAACCACCATATCCAGGGCACAAAAGAAAAAATTTCACATTGAAGAATCCACCCTTACCCCCTTTTCCCTAAATTCTTTTTTTCATACGCCGAATGAGGATACATCTACAAAACATCGAACAGGACCAAGAACCACAGCATCAGAAATCAAAGTTAAGTAGTAACCGCTTTATGTGTATTTGAGGTAGCGCAATCACAATCACAAAACTCCTCTTATAACCTTGTTACCACTTTTTGGGGGGGGTTTAAGGAATAGCCCCTTTCTGTGATTTTGAGGCTGTCTAACATCAATAGCAGCGCCCAAAAATTCTGCCTAAACCAAGTTATCCACGTGTGTGTATACAGTATATATATATATATATATATATATATATATATATATATATATATATATATATATATATATATACAGTGGCGGAACTCCCGGGGGCAATGGAGTCATCTGCCGCCGGGCGCTAGGCTTAAAGGGGGCACTGGCTCCATTGCCTCCGATTTGCCGCTGCCTATGTTATGCAGCACAGTGCGGGCCCTGTGTGTGCCCCTCCCCGGTACCCTTGTGTGAAGAGGTGCGTGCGGCCCCCCTCCCCCGTAACCTTGTGCGTGCGCAGGCAGCCCCCCCTCCCCCATTCCCTTGTGGGCAGAGGTGCGGATGGCCCCCCCTCCCCGTAGCTTTGTGCGGTGTGCAGTGGTGAGGGCGGGCGACCTGTGAAGTGGTGAGGGCGGGCGACCTGTGAAGTGGTGAGGGCGGGCGACCCCCCCCCCCCTTCCCGGCGGGCGACCCCCCCTCCCCGTACCCGTGTGTGCAAAGGTGTGGGCGGCCCCACCTCCTCCGTAGCCTTGTGTGTACTAGCCGCGGCCGCGTCACCGCTCCTGGCTGGCCTGGCAGCGCGGCGGAAGTCGGCCTGAGGCTTAGGACCTGTGTAGTCAACTTGGGAAGGTGCTGCAGTTTGGAGAGTGGTGTGCACAGCAAACTCTAGAATCCTTAGAAAGCCTGCAAAGGATCATTTTTATTTGCCAAGTGCTGGAGCCCTCCTGTCAGAGGACCCAACGGACCCCTGCCACACCTACAGTGATACTGGTTTTGGAACAAAAAAAGTATTTGGATATTTGGATAGCCACCGATTGTGCAAGTTGACCCACTTAAAAAGTTGAGAGAGGCTCCTTGATAAAGGTCCGCTATATGGACCGAAACGTCGGGGCATATATGGATTTACAAACAAAATGACCACTGTCTAATGGAAAACTTTTTGGATGAAATAAAAATACCCAAAATTGGATTTTATAATCAGTCTTCTGTCTGAATTAGAAAGGCGAGTGCCCGACATCCCCTGCAATAAATTGCAGAGGATACCCTCGGACTATATATATATATATATATATATATATATATTGCAAATCTACTAGTTTCCTTGTAAAAACAGAAAGAGCCTTGCAATTTATATACAAATAATAGACATTCAAATGTGGTTCTAATTTAAGAGGGAAAATTATTTATGCCAAATGAAGACTTTTACAGCATTCATAGTATCTACGCATAGGCTTTGTTAGAACTAGCATATATTAAAAATCTTAAACATTATATAATGAAAATGGCGCTATGCCAAATTCTGCAACGTTTTATACATTTAGAACTTGGACAGAAAAGAAATCTGTGAGTGCAGGATTTATAGATATATTCTATAAGGCTCACAATTCCAAGCGGAATATGGAAGAGATCTTTGTCCAATAACAACACTTACTTGGCTTCAGCTTAAACAATTTGACATAAGGATAAATATTAACACACGTAGCCTGACTAAAGTGTATCCAAGCTACAGTATAAAAAAAACAGTCAAATAAGAGTGAGTAATATGAAAAGCACAATCAGCGTCCCAACTGTGTTTTTAGAGTAAAATAATCAGATGTAGAGTTCTGGTACCACCCGGACATTTCATTCACATGGGAGTCAGTGTTTCCTTTTACAGATTTCACAGAAGTGCCTCTAAGGATAGTTGGCTCATAGTTTTTACACTCATATAATAAAGTATATCGCTCAACATTTACTGGTACGGAATCAGGACAAGCGTGGATGCATCAGTCACAGAGATTTGGTTAAGCGCTATCGTGGAAAGGTGACTAACACTTCGGACACATGACTACGAAATATAATTAATGTTGAATTTAAAAAGAACAGAAGCTCCACCTCCAGAACAGTGATTATTATAATAATATGGATCTGTATTGTGTCATAACATTAAGTTTTAATAAGATTAAAGTGCCTATGTATTAAGCCTTAGCGACAGATGGAAGGAGATAAGTACCAGCCAATAAGTTCCTAACTTCCATGTTACAGGCTATGGGGTCTATTTACTAAGCTTTGGACATAGATAAAGTATATATAAATTGTGTTTTATGTTTGGAGAGAGACAAAGTACCAGCGCACCTGCTCCTAACTGCCATTTTTGCAAATACAGCCTGTAGCATTCGCGTTCTGGTAGACTTTATACAATAGAGAACACCTATCCTTGAGTATCAATGCCTAATTCCCTATAGATTGTTAGCTTGCAAACAGGGCCCAACCTCTTTTTTTAACTTTTTAACTGCCTGTAAATACCCAGTTTGTGGTGTCACTGTTTCCAATTGTAAAGCGCAACGGAATTTTCTGCACTATATAAGAAACTGTTAATTAATTATTTAATATATAAATAAACATGGCAGCTAGGCTTAGTATATCAACCGTTGTGTTTGAAAAATGATGGTTAGTAGCTGGTTGGTTGGTGCTTTATCTCCCTCCACTTTATTTGTCTTCAAGGCTTAGTACATATATGTCACAGATGAACATGGATGTAGGTGACAGCTTCCTATCAAATATAGTGGGGTCAATTGTGATCAGTGTAGTTTTTAGAGGCGGATGAGTCGTGCAATTGGCTCGTATGCCAGCTTGCCCGCTCCTTTCCGGCCGCCTGTACACTGCAGCAGCCAGAGCCTGCCCACCATTTTGCCAGGTACGTGCATTGAGGAGTGTGCCGGGCAGAAAGACCAGGCCCCGCCTCAGGCTGCCCGGAAGTCCATCCTACCAGTGTTTCCACCTCAGTCAGAGATGGCAGGTGACAACATCGCAGTGCGGAGCAGAGCTGAATAGATTTCCCCGCTCTGCTCGATGAAATGATACTCTAGTATCTTCTTTCATCAAGCAGCAGGGGTAATCTATTGAGCTCTGTTCCGGAGGCACAAAGTATGATTACAAAGCATGAAAGGCTTTAACTTTGTACCTCACAGAACAGCAGCTGAGCTCCTTTAGAAAGTACATCTGAACTTTCAAGTCATATATTTAAAACAAAAAAAAAGGGGGAACAGTGCTTTTCGATTGCAATTCCCACTTGTAAATAACAATTGTAAACTAATAAAGATTTGCTTGTAGAGAGACATTTCCACTTTCTTTTTCAAGTACACAAAATCGTCCAGTTGAAATTTCAATCATGTGTGCACATCTAGGTTTCTTTTAGTTGCAAACAGGACAGCTATTCAGGTACTCAGGTACTTACCTTTATGTGCACTCATGATAGAAGTTTAACGTAAGTGCCACCATTATAACTGACATAAAAAAAGAAAAGGATATCCTGAACAGCTGTCCTGTTTGAAACCTAGATGTGCAAGCATGATTGGAATTTAAAGTGAGTCTCTGTGCGGTTTTGCGTATTTGGAAAAGAAAGTAGAAACGTCTCTCAACAAGAAATCTTTATATTTACCAATTATTATTTAGGGGTAATGCCAATCAAAAGGCACTGGTCAATCTTCTTCATTTTTTAAAGCACAGAGGGCCTTATTTTGGTTAATTCTTTCTGACAAAATCCTTCTTAGATGGACAAAACCATGGGCCCTTATTCTGATTGATGCGTACTTTTCCGCATACTTTCGGATAGCGTCTTTACGGCGTCTGCGCATGCGTGGAGAACGCCACGCGCATGTGCCACGCATTGACTCCGTACCTGTTCGTGCAAATCCCGTACAAAACTGTGCCCCGCAATCAGTCTTGAAATATGGGCGTATTATGGGCGTCATGCGGAATGAGACATGGGCGTAGTTTCAAAGTGGGAAAAACTGGGAGGAAACATGGGCGGACACGGGGGAGTACACTTATGTTGGGGGGCGTACATTCGGATAGCACTCCGAATGCACGCGACCAAAACCGATAGAAATGTGCGGTGTCCATAAGTCAAGTATTGCTTTGCGGAAACCACTCGGTCTTGCGGTAGCCGAACGGAACGCCTAATGACTACAAGCATTAACACCTGAACCCAATACAATCGACTCCTTTACTCATTACTCACTAATAGGACGCTTGTCAGTGCTTTAATTGAAACCATTGCACTTCAATTGCTGTAAGGGTTAATGTGTGCAATGCATGTGTTAGGCATGCTTGTAAGGATATATTGGCATCTAATTGATTCCAATTCCAAACAGGCATTTTTGTATGAGGATAGGTAATTGAATAAGTGGGTCATGTGATGTATTGCAGAATAGACATAATAGTTTGTAGTTTGGCGTAAATACACCGCTTCCGTGCGGAAGCACCGCTTGCCATCCGTTTGGATGCGGGATTCCCGTGCATACTCTGTAATACCGTGCAGAATCGGAGTGTTTCACCCGCACACGTATGGTTTGTATTTCGTCCGTAAACACGCCCTGTTCTTAAAGAGTGAGTCCGTCCGAATGCGGAGGACACGTGGGCGTTTCTACGGACGATGGCCGCACGCGGCAGCACACCGTGGCGTGCGGACCGCACCGTAAGAATTCGGGAATATCCGCACCGATCAGAATAAGGGCCCATGTGCACTGCAGGGGGGGCAGATGTAACATGTGCAGAGAGAATTAGATTTGGGTGAGTAATTTTGTTTCTGTGCAGGGAAAATACTGACTGCTTTATTTTTACTCTGCAATATAGATCTCACTTTGAAGTAAAACCCCACCCAAATCTAATTCTCACTGCACAAGTAACACCTGCCCCACCTGCAGTGCACATGGTTTTGCCCATCTAAGAAGGATTTTGTCAGAAAGAATGAACCAAAATAAGGCCCAGAGTGATTACTCACTGCACCTCTGTAACATTAATCCTAAAATAAGTAACAGGAAGCAGGGGAGCAACTTAGCCAGAGAAGAGGGGTACCATGCTATTTGGGCAGGGTATAAGCCCTACAAGTGGTGGGCAACCAAAGTACCCGGCAGGCCCGAGTGGCCTATTCTATGTCACAAGGGGCATATTAGGCCACCTTGAGAATGGCCGACGTACCACCATTCAAGGTGGAGTTTGGTGGACTTACCTAAAATATGTGCACCTAAACCTTGCAGGATGTTTCACAGCACATTGCTACTAATGGAGTCCATTGTGGTAGACAATCTATTATGGAGAACAACCATTTTATTGTGCAACTCTATGGTGTCTCATGCTGCATACTGTATAACACAACAGTGGGCTCTACAATGCGTAGTAACACATGGAGGTAACTCGCACTGTATGTAGCCCTCTCATTCCTATTTATGTTGTGATTCGCCGATATGAATCATGGTCATACACACATATATGATATGGTAAAAACTGCTCAATAAAACCTGCTAAAAAAATGTTTAAGTTAGTTCTTCATATGTTAGTAAACTGTTCTTTTGTGAGAAACTTCTCCCCATCGTCACTGTTCTAATACCAATAATTGTGTATGTCTTACAAGATGAGACTGTGCTTCTGTCTTTCCTTTGAACTGTAGCCTGTGTTTGTTGTCAGGAAAAAGATCTCCTCTTCCGATGCAAGTCACTTCCTACCATACATCTGCTCAGAATGCTAATTTGTTATAGCTCTGCTACATACCTTATACTTATTGTCTTCCTATCCCTTGATACTTTCAAGAAGCTTTAGCCCCCTCCCAAATGCCTTCATCCTGATCCAGCTCACTTATCATGTAATCTGGGCCTTTCTATATATAGACAGACAGAATAAGGAAAATGTGAATCACAGAATACAATTGAGAAAACATGGTAAGAACTTTCTTTTCCCCGTGCACAATTGTGCAAAATGGGGCCTGTTTATCAATATTGGCCAAACTAATTCCTATCGCCACTTATCTCAATGACATAATACCTGTTATGTGTCCGTATACTATTTGCCAGGCTGCAGTGGCGTAGTCAGGTTGCAAATTAAGGAGGAGCAAATTATTAAAATAGGCACCAACTTTGTAGTTATGTATACAAATGAATTGCAAAATACTATTACACATAGGCCCTTATTCTGGTTCACTCACAAAGCCAAATTGCTTCTCAAATGGACAAAACCATGTGCACTGCAGGTGGGGCAGACGCAACTTGCAAAGAGAATTAGAGTTGGGTGAGGTTTAAATTAAAAGTGAGATCTATATTGCAGTGTAAAAATAAAGCAGTCAGTATTTACCCTGCACAGAAACAAAATAACTCAGAAACCGCGGGATGTACTAAGCTAAAAATTCTGTAAAACCCCCGTTTTCAGGGGTTTTACCGCATTTCCTAATGTATGAATTGGCCGCTGCATCACCGCATAGCAGGGTATCGCCACCCAAAGGGTGACGATACCCTATAGAAGTCTATGGGCTTCTTTTCGCTGCCCGCCACCTCCGCCGCATACCCGCCGCATCGGCCGACCCCCTTCTCCCCCTCCCTCCGCCTTACCTTGCTGCAGGTCCTCCTGGACCCGGAAGGTAAACCCCTCCTCCCCCTAGCAAGACAGACAGACGTCCATCTGGCTGCAGGGATGAGGAGGAGGCGCCGGGGACAGCCACGCTGAGCTGTCCCGGCATGAGGGGAGCAGTAGGCAGCAGGGAGGTGACAGAGACCCCCCACACACCACATTACAGGTATCACGGGGGGCCTCTGTCACCGCAATACCAGCCACATATGTTAATAAATATGCGCTGGCATCGCAGCAGCCGGGCGGCGAGGGGCATCGATGTATATTAATACATCCCTCCCCCAAATCTAACTCTCTCTGCACAAGTTACATCTGCCCCACCTGCAGTTGGTTTTGTCCATTTGAGAAGGAATTTGCCTTTGCAAGTGAACCAGAATAAGGGCCATACTGTATTTACTCAACTACAGCAGTGCTGTGTAGGCTGATGTGGTCAATGTCAACCAAAGATCATGGTGGCACAGGTTTTATTAGGAGCAGGCTGCTATCCTGGTGCCAGCTAGTGGCTCTCAAAGATTAAAATAGGCACAAGGCACTTCCATGGAACTAGAGAGCTGATATTGTCCAAGACCCAGATAATTCAGATGTTGCTGTACTCAAGGCTGGGGTCCTATGTATAAAATTAGCTTAAAAATCTGATCTATATATAGGTGCCAAGTAGACCAAGCAATGGGGAGCATACACTGCTCCTGCTTCACCCATTGCTACTCCACTGCAGGCATGTTGATGCTCAGCTCTCAGACAGTACTAGTCTGCAGCTGTTAGAAGAGAGATACTGCATTGCTGGCCAAGTGCATGAGAGTTCTATTGAAAGTTTGATGTTGGTAGGTCAGCTCAGCATTGCATATACTATACTAATATAATATTAAAAAGATAAAACAGAAATAATCTATTGTGGCCTCTGGGCAAAAATATGTCCACTTTGGTCCTGGTTCAGAGGATCAGGAAGTGGCGATGTCACACACAAGTAGGGGATGTTTAAACATACCTCCCAACTGTCACGATTACAGCGGGACAGTCCCGATTTCCGAGTCCTGTCCCGCTGTCCCACCCGCGGCAGGCATTGTCCCGCTGCGGGGGGTGGCAGTTGGGAGACCCCCCAATCTAGTAGAATAGACTCTGTGCGCATGCGCACAGCGTCTATTCTCGTATGAAAATGAGGTTGCGGCTAATTAGCATAAGCCACGCCCTAATTTGCATACGTCTCGCCCCCTTTTCGCGCGAGTGTCCCTATTTCCCCAACACAGAAGTTGGGAGGTATGGTTTAAAGTTTATGCATGCATCTGAGTCTCTCTGCACATGCATCCTGATTTTTAGCACTCAGAGACAAAGTACAATTTGGACACGGAGAGTAGATTGCAGATGCAGAACTTAATTCCCAGTTCAGCGTATCTGGACATTAACAGGGTACTTATCCACAGGCCAGTCAGAAGAACAAATGGTAAAGGGCTGGATCGGTCACAGATCCATGGTAGTGGATGTGGGATTATTAATTATTTATTAACAGTTTCTTATATATCAGTTTCTTATATAGTGCAGCAAATTCCATTGCGCTTTACAATTGGAAACAACAGTGATAAAACCAAATGGGTAGTTACAGACAGTTACAGGTAGGAGGGCCCTGCACGCAAGCTTACAATCTATAGGGAACTAGGCATTGATACGTGTATACGTGTTCTCTATTGAGAATGAACAGACTCTTCTTGGTGGGCTGTATGATACGGTGACCCAGCCAATTTTGGCCAGGGGTCAGGAGGATGATAAATTTGAAAATGAAAATGGGAGAGGATATGTGTGGACTGTATAGTGCGGATGTGATTCGATAGGAGAGGTTTCTGAAGGTTATGTGGCTGGTTCTGGAATTTGATAGGCATGCCTGAAAAATCTGGACAGTTGGGAGGTATGAAATAAGACTTGTGCTTTCCCACAGTTACGGACTCATGGAAATACGGGTGCCGGATGACTGACAGACAGTCGGGATTCCGACAGTCACTACACCGAAGTCGGAATCCCGACTGTTAAAACCCTGACGCTCGGGATTCCAACAGCCACCGGCTATTATTTTATTTATTATTTATTAACAGTTTCATATCTAGCGCAGCATATTCCGTTGCGCTTTACAAAAGGAGACAGTGATACAACAAAACAGGGTATTTACAGACAGTCAAAAGGTAGGAGGGCCCTGCTCGCAAGCTTACAATCTATAGGGAAATAGGCATTGATACATAAGGATAGATACTGTATTCGTTATTACAGTTTATTACAGTTCTTTATTGCATCGATTCCACCAGGATGCAAGGTTCTGTTAGCTTCGGAGACTGGAGGAGAGTCTTATTGTGCTTGGGAGGGCATTCCACAGAGTGGGTGCAGCCCGACGAAAGTCCTGCAGTCGGGAATGGGAGCGAGTAATGAGTGTGGATGAGAGACGCAGATCTTGGGAGGAGCGTAGAGGTCGTGTCGAAAGATATTTTGAGATAAGAGAAGATATGTATGTTGGTGTAGTTTGGTTTATGGCTTTGTGTGTAAGTAAAATAATTTTTTATTGAATACGGTAGAATACAGGTAACCAGTGAAGTGACTGACAGAGTAGCTTTGCAGACGATGAACGTCTGGCTCGGAAGATTGGCCTTGCAGCTGCATTCATGGACTATAGTGGTGAGAGTCTGTATTGGGGAAGGCCAATAAGGAGACTATTGCAATAATCATTGCGTGAGATGATGAGAGCATGGATTAGAGTTTTTGCAGTGTCTTGTGTAAGGTAAGGGCCAATTCTGAATATGTTTTTTAGGTGCATTTGGCATGATTTTGAGACAGATTGAATGTGAGGTACAAAGAAAGTTCAGAGTCAAGGATAACACTTAGGCAGCGAGCTTGAGGGGTAGGAGTGATTGTCATCTTCTCAGGTTGATATCAGAGATATCAGGTTGGTACAGATAAAGCCAGGTTCTTCTTGACTAAGTTTCTTCACCTAGGCGCAGAAAATGCTTCCTTTCATCTATTGTTCTCAGCTGCAATACAATAGAGAGAACAATACAGCAAGGGGATTAAAAGAGGATTAGTGTGACTGGTCTTTCTCAGTTAATTCTATTAAAGCCTAAGAAGAAAGAGCATCTGTAACTACTATTTATTGACGGAAATACAGTATGTATTTGAAATATTAAGTTTGAGGTGGCGAGATGACATCCAGGATGAAACAGCAGAAAGGAATTCAGAGACACGGCTCAATACAGATGGGGACAGGTCCGGGGAGGATAGGTAGAGCTGAGTATCATCTGCATACAGATGATACTGAAATCCAAAGGAGCTGATTAGTTTGCCAAGAGATGAGGTATAGATTGAGAAAAGCAGGGGACCTAAAACTGAACCCTGAGGTACTCCAACTGAAAGAGGTAGCGAAGAGGAGGTAGAGTCAGAGAAACAAACACTAAAGGAGCGGTTAGATAGGTAGGATGAGAACCAATAGAGGGCTGTGTCTTTAAAACCTAGGGATTGTAGTGTTTGTATGAGAAGTGTGCAGCAGAGAAATATAGAAGAATTAGTAGTGAATAGCGGCCTTTAGACTTAACAGTGACCAGATCATTCAAAACTTTAGTCAGTGCTGTCTCTGTGGAATGTTGGGCACGAAAGCCAGTAAGTGTGCAAGTTAAGAAAGTGTGTGAGGCGAGTGTAGGTAAGTATTTCAAGTAGTTTGGAGGTGCATGAAAGTTGAGAAATGGGACGGTAGTTTGAGAGAGAGCTTGGGTCAGAATTCTGTTTTTTTCAGAATCGGAGTAATAAATGCATGTTTGAACAATGAAGGAAAGACACCAGTAGAGAAAGAGAGGTTACAGATTTTAACTTTAAGATTGGGATGAGCACAGGAGACAGAGATTTACTTATTTGTGAGGGTATAGGGTCAAGAGGAGAGCTGTAGAGTGGGAGGAAGAGAAAAGTGCAGATAATTCATCTTCATTTGTGGGATCAAATGAAGTAAATGCGTCAGAGGGCTCACATATGGAATTGAGCAGATCACCAACTGAGTTGGAGCATACCACTTCACTGATCTTGTCAATCTTATCCCTGAAGTAGGAAGCAAGATCTTGTGCATGGATAGTGGCTGGTGGCTTGGGTGAGGGAGGGTTGAGAAGGGATTTAAATGTATTAAAAATACATTTTGGGTTAGAAGATTGAGCAGAAATAAGAGTTTGGAAATATGTATGGCAGTTTCCAGGGCATAATTATAGTACTGGTAGATAGTCTTATATGTAAAGAAATCCATTGGACTGTGAAATTTACACAATTTACGCTCAACTTTGCGTGAGAGATTTTGTAGGTGTCTTGTTAATTTAGAGTGCCACGGTTTGGCGACTAGGCCTACGTGGTGTGTGGTGGGTATACAGGTCCGTGACCCCCATGGAGGGAGAATAGAACAGGTGGCAAGCGTAGCGAGCCACTGTGCCCACAGCGTGGCGAGCGTAGCGAGCCCGCAAGGGGCTTTGTTGCACCCCCCGCTCTCTGAGTCCAGGCAGTCAGGATTCCGACGTCAGGCTAATGACTGTCGGTGTGCTATATCACACCCGGAAATTCAGTGTTAGGCAAATGGGTAAATGTATAGAGAAACATTTAATAACCATCATATTTACTCCAAATAAATAAAAATAATAATCTAAAAATGTAAGGCGGGCACAAACCAGTAGTATATACATAACAATAAAATGTCACAAACAATATAAAATGACTAAGCAATAAAGATGTAATTTAGAAACTTGTGTATCACAGCAGGAATCTTAAAAAAACTGGAAGGGGAATTTACTAGGAATCAGTTTGTTGGGCAGTGTGAGATGTTGCGGATCACCCCAGACTCATGGATACTGGTCAGCAGATGAGAGGGTTATTCTCACACTACCTGTAGTCATTCTCAAATGGCACAAATGATGGTGGTTTCACCTAACCAGCAGCGGTTTCATGGAATTTTTTTTGCTGTGGTTTTCTATTGGCTTATACATAACACATTAATGTATACTTCAAAAGCTGTATAAGATGCTGGCCGCATTTTCATTAAATTAGTAAAGGCAAGTAATTGAAGGTATTATGTAACAATTTTCTGAAAAATGCATTATTTTAATGGATGAAGTGTTATGATCTAAGGATCAAAGTAACAATTGCAACTGTTAATTTATTTTTAACTCTAAATATCTTTTATCTTTTATATCGTTTTTATAAACTAAGAATATATTTATCCACTGGCCTGTTTATTTGATAGGGCTGTGAGAGCTGAGTCAGAGAAATTACTGGAGCAAAGCAGTTTTATTAGTAAATGAAAACATAAATATAGAAACATTATCTATTCATTAAGGTGCAGTTATTAGAGTTAGGGGTTAGAGTTACATAGTTACATAGGTAAAGCTGAATAAAGACTTGCGTCCATCTAGTTCAACCTAGGTTTATAATAGCTAATCCCTTGTTATGTAGTATGTTCTGATAATTTAAAGATATATTATGTTACTCAATGGTACCCATGGATGTTTTTAACCAATAAATGTTTATCCAACCTTATTTTAAACGTATTTATAGTGTCTGCCGACACCACTTCTCCAGGAAGAGAGTTCCAAAGTTTTGGAACAAGACGAGGAATTGTGGGCGCTTGACTCTGTTTGTTCAGATGGTATGGATTTATCTCTGAATGGATAGATAAAGAGAAAAACACACAATATGTGTATTAATAACACGTAATCTCCAAATCAAAGGTATAGGGAGATGAAATGGGATCCCAAATGTAGGCGGCGTACCAGAACTCACTATAAACTGCGGTGCTGGACGTGCATAGTGGTATCTTTTAGGTGGATCACCACAGGTGCAATTAAGAAAATGGATATTGGATGCAAGATGGTGAATGCTCCAATGTGCGTACCATTACTCACTAGGGAATGGGGGTGTGTAAGCCTATAAAGGTATCTTTAAGGCTATACTTCCTCCAGTGAATGTATGAACATGCAACAAAAAATGGTCTCAATGACAATCGTACCAGTACTCACTGCTAAAGCAGGCAGATCACATTCATAAAGGTATCTTTAGGTGAAGCAAATCCCTCTTCATTCTCCTGTTTCAACTCCACTCACAGTGAAAAAATGGCATGTGGAATGATCGTCAAAAACACAATGGAGGAACAGGTCTCAGTATAAAGAATTTATTAATAAAACTTGCAGTGTGGCCAATAGGCCATATAGCCACAATGACAAGATAAAAAAGCAATATAAAAGTAAACTCACTTAGCTCCCGACATGTTTCGGCGGTCACAGATGCCTTTTTCAAGGATAGTGACCGCCGAAACATGTCGGGAGCTAAGTGAGTTTACTTTTATATTGCTTTTTTGGGATCCCATTTCATCTTCCTATACCTTTGATTTGGAGATTACGTGTTATTAATACACATATTGTGTGTTTTTCTCTTTATCTATCCATTCGGAGATAAACCCATACCATCTGAACAAACAGAGTCAAGCGCCCACAATTCCTCGTCTTGTTCCAGAATATCCACAGTGGGGATTCCAAAGTGGTCCTCCTTTAAGAATTGAGGCTGCACGGACTGATAGCGCCTTGGGACTTTTCCGTTTTCTGTCTAGAGTTCCAAAGTTTGACTGCCCTAACCGTAAAAAAAGTTTTCTACTAGATGAATAAAATCTTTTTTCTTCTAATCTAAACTCGTGCCCTCGCGTCCTAGATTCCTGTCTAGCAGAAAAAAGGGTGTTTGATAGTTCCTTATATTGGCCCATGATATATTTGTACATGTTGAGCATGTCCCCCCTTAAACGTCTCTTCTCTAGTGTAAATAGTCCCAAATTGCTTAATCTCTCCTCGTAGAGTTGAATTAGGGCAGAGGCAGACTGGGATGGAATACCTGAGAAATTTCTGGAAGCAGCCCTCGTGGTGGTGGGGTCTGTCCAATAGGGTGACGGTTAGTGTATTAGCAGATAGGTATTAGGATTAATATTCAAATTGCTTGAAATATTAGGTCAGGACTTGTGTTTGATCATCATGGTTTTGTAGCGATTTTCAGCAATATTGCCTTTAATATATTTAATGAATTGCTATCCTCTCATAAAATAAATGTCCAATAATGGTGACAAGCAGTTTACATACCATTACCATTGTAGGGGGCAGAGATGGCTACATGGGTAGCAGAGAATACTGTGTGGGGGGCAGTGAGCACTGTGAGGAGACAGAGAGACCTATGAGTGTGCAGTGAACACTGTTAGGGGGTAGAGGTGTTATGTGGGGGCAGAGAGAGTTGTGTAAGGGCAGTGAGCACAGTGAGTGGGCAGAGAGAGCTGTGAGTGTTCAGCGAACACTGTGAGGAAGCAGGGAGTGCTATGTGGGGACAGAAAGATCTGTGAGTGCGCAGTGAGCATTTTATGGGGCAGAGAGAGCTGTGAGGTGACAGAGAGAGCTGTGAATAGGCAGTGAGAACTGTAATGGGAAAAGTGAGAGCTATGTAGTAGCAGTGAGTTATGCAGTGAAAGAGGTTAGTGACAGATTAAGAATTGTGGGGTCAAAAGCTAGCTAACTTGTGGGAGCTCCTACCAATAAATGTGTCAAGTTGATACACTGGCAATGTACTCAAAAAAGGATAATGCATAAATAATTATAATAATCTATCCATATATTTATTTATTTATTTACAGTTTCTTATATAGCGCAGCAGATTCCGTTGCGCTTTACAATAGTAGACAGTGATAAGACAAACTGGGTAACAACAGACAGACTTGGAGGTAGGAGGGCCCTGCTGCAAGCTTACAATCTATAGGGATATAGGGGGGAAACATAAGGACAGGCACCGGTAATAGCATAGCAGTTACAAGTCCAGAAGGAACACACAAAGCTTGGCTATTCGCACAGGATCCTCATCTATAAGAGGCAGAAGGGTGGACCCCCAGTTGGTACAGTGACTAAGAGAATGTCAATTATTATCGGAGGTGTGCTACCACTGGACATAAAGAATTGGAGCATATATAGTGAAGAAAAAGTATGTCCATGTGTGATGCACCTGCTGGAACTCACACGAGTAAAATGTAACTTTTATTTGTCAATTTAAGAAAGCGAAATATAAAAAAACACATACAACAAATACACACTGTGTTAAAAAACGGTGGCTCTCTGATCCTATGAGCGGTATTAATATACCATAAATTCAAATACAGAAATGGGGGGCCGTAATATCTTTACTGTGTAGTGAAATATCACAGTGTAATGTCACTGAGTGATTGGCCACAATCCCTAGGTAGAGGCGCACTAAATGGTAATCCTAAATCTAATAGGACATATTGGTGGACAGATAGTATTAAAAATCTTCAATAAATGGTGCATGAGAGTCTGCCTGGACTGCTGTTTACAACAATTAGTGATCCTAACATCTATCGACACAGATGTTGTCACTTAAAGGATGTCTCCTCCCGAACAAATATGTAGGCTGGTGATTATCACAGTGCGCTAGATGTATGGGCGCCTGTCACCAATAAGCCTAGTTGGGGGTGACTGCTGTGTACCACAATTTGTGATCCTGGCATATGTCGACACAAATGTCGTCACATAAGGTATGTCTCTTCCCGAACAAATATATATAAACTGAATATGTGGGCGCCTGTCACCGGTGAGCCTAGTTGGGGGTGACAACCTAAGGTGTATGCTGTCAATAATGCTTTACAGTTAATTCAAAAACACCTAGAGTAACCAAAGAAGCTTTATCTCTTAATTGTCTAAAGAGAAGTATTGCTTTATCTCTTAATTACCCGAAGAAACGGGAGTTATACAGAGATTGGTAATGCAGTAGTGTTGTGACCCCTCATGGGAATGAATGAAATTTCATCTCTACACAATGTAGCTACTTTGGTGGTCAGATGATGGTGGATATAGTAACTGTAATATCTATATTGTGTATCAGCAATTATATGGTAGGCAGGTGGTTGACATATAATCAATACATGACGAGTAGTAGTCTGCCTGAACTGCTGTATACCACAGTATGTAATCCAAATAAATGTGGACAAAGAAAGTCGTCACTTTTGGGGATGTCGACTTCCAAACAAATATGAGCAGGCTGGTGATTATCACAGTGCGCTAAATCAGTGTGCGCCTGTCACCAGTAAGCCTAGTTTGGAGTGACAACCTAAGGTGTAGACTGTCAGCAATGGTAGTTAACTCAGAACACATAGAGAATTCTTTAACGGACTGACAAGACTTACTAAATCTCTCAATTACCCGACAAACGGGAGTGATATGGAGACTGGTAGTAATGATAGTATGGTGACCACTCATAGGGATGAATCAACTCTCATCTCTGCGAAGTGTAGTTAGTCTAGTGGTTAGGTGTTCGTGGACACCGTAGGTGAAATGTCGACACTGTGTGTCAGCAGTTTATTGGCGGACAGGTATTTCACATATAGTTAAAAACGTTTTATCCTGCATAACATGAGAGTAATGTAATCGGTACAGGTTCGGTTTTAATCGCATGAAGATAAATATAACATGTGCATCATATATTGAGCTGTCACGGCAGGTAATGCAATCTGCCTTGAATGGCAGAGTCACTATGTAGGCTTGCTCATATATAAGTAACAATCTCTCCAAGCTGTGTAGAGGAGGTATTCCAAGAACCCTTGATACGGGTACTAGGAGTATTTATGGTATAATGCCCCAAGGACAAATGGTGGATGTCAGAGGGGTGGAAAGCAATTTCCTGCAATACCCCCTCTGTGAGCTAATGCCTGGTGACTCAAAGGAGTTACTGCCACTGCACAGTGACACGCGTGAGGCTGTCCTCACACAATCTGTCGGTGCACCTCTAATAGGGATTCCTGTAATAAAAGTACATCAATCAAAATGCATCCTAGTAAATATAAAGGTCAGAGAGCGACACCGCTAGCCAAGTCCAGAAGGGAAGCTATATAATACATAAGTGCCTCGGAGGGTTATGCATGTAGAACTTAAATATGATAGGCTTGCCTGAAGAGGTGAGTTTTCAGGGAACGCTTGAAAGTTTGGAGACTGGTGGAGAGTCTTAATGCGCGTGGAAGGGCATTCGATAGGATGGGAGCAGCCCGATAATAGTCCTGTAATAATGAATGGGAGCTAGTGATCCGTGCAGAAGAGAGACGCAGATCTTGTGTAGAGCGTAGTGGTCGAGATGGGAGATATTTTGTGATAAGTGCAGAGATATATGCTGGTGCAGTATGGTTAATAGCTTTATAAGCAAGTAGAAGTGTTTTATATTGAATACGGTAATATACAGGCAACCAATGGAGGGACTGCCAGAGCGGATCAGCAGACGATGAGCGTCTTGCAAGGAAGATCAGCCTAGCAGCAGCATTTAAAATTGATTGCAGTGGTGAGAGTCTGTTCTTGGGAAGACCAGTTAGGAGACTATTGCAATAATCAATGCGGGATATAATGAGTGCATGGATAAGAGATTTGGTAGTGTCTTGTGTGAGATAGGGTCGTATTTTGGATATGTTTTTTAGATGCATGTAACATGATTTGGAGACAGATTGAATGTGGGGAAGAAAGGACAGTTCAGAGTCGAGGATGACCGCTAAGCAACGAGCTTGTGGGGTAGGGTAGATTATCGAGTTGTCAACAGCGATGGAGATGTCAGGATGGTAACTGTTCTTAGTTGGCGGGAATATAAGTAATTCCGTTTTGGAAATATTGAGTTTGAGTTGGCGACAAGACATCCAAGATGAGATGGCAGAGAGACAATCAGAAACTCGACCCAAAACCACTGGTGACAACTCTGGGGTTGATAGATAGATTTGAGTATCATCAGCATACAAGTGATACTGAAATCCGAAAGAGCTGATTAGTTTACCAAGAGAGGAGGTATAGATTGAGAAGAGCAGAGGACCTAAGACTGAACCTTGCGGAACTCCGACTGACAGAGGTAATGAAGAGGAAGTAGAGTTAGAGAAGCGAACACTGAAAGAGCGATCAGATAGGTAAGATGTGAACCAGGAAAGGGCTGTATCATTAAGACCTAGGGAGTGTAGTGTTTGTAAGAGAAGAGAGTGATCGACGGTGTCAAATGCAGCAGAAAGATCAAGAAGAATAAGTAGTGAGTAATGGCCTTTAGAGTTAGCCGTTACCAGATCATTCACCACTTTAGTCAGTGCTGTCTCAGTGGAGTGTTGAGAGCGAAAACCTGACTGAAGTGGGTCTAATAGGGTGTTAGAGTTAAGAAAGTTTGTGAGGCGAGAGTAGACAAGTCTCTCCTGTAGCTTGGAGAGGCATGGGAGCTGAGATATAGGACGATAGTTAGAGAGAGAGTTAGGGTCAGAATTCTGTTTTTTTAGAATAGGAGTTATCGCTGCATGTTTGAGCAGAGAAGGAAAAGTACCAGTAGTAAGAGAGAGATTGCAGATTTTAGTTAAGGTTGGAATAATCACAGGAGATAGATTTTTAATGACTTGCGCAGGTATAGGATCGAGAGGAGAGGTAGTAGAGTAAGAGGATAAGAAGAGTGCGGATACTTCCTTTTCATTTGTGGGCTCAAATGAAGAGAAAGTGCCAGAGGGTTCAGGTGAGAAAGAAAGAGGGTTAGAGGTTTTGGAAGAGCATACCATTTCATCTCGGATGTTATCAATCTTGTCCTTAAAGTAGGAGGCAAGTTCATATATGTGTTAAACACAGTGTAGTGCCCCTAAATCACATTATTCCATACAGAAATCCAAGTTCACAAATACTAATGTTGCCCCCAAGTTCCTGAGGTACTGTAGCTATGAGTGGGAGACCCTCAATATGTGTGGGCCAATGGGCATCCACCCCAGCTGTCCTGTTGTTAATCTGACTCTGGAGGGAGCGATGAGAAAGCACCAAGGACATACCGCTAAAATTATGCAAATTTAGTACCACCCCCACCCTGAAGAGCCACCAAATCACAGGATTTTTAGGAATGTGGGCGTGATTTAATGATTGCAAGCCCCACCCCTTGAGTCTCCAAGCTTCTCCCGGAGAGGAGACACTTAAGGTAGGCAAGTATGACCAAGGGACGCCTATGGAACCAAACATATGGCTACGGGTGCTGCAGTGGCAGAGATGTGTAGTATTCTACTTAAGGGGGAATATCACATTAATATTTCTGTGCATGCAATGCAGCAGCAATCGCAGATGTCTTGCCTTCAATTTTGCATCAGACCCAGAATGTATTACAGAAACAAAATATGTTAGCAAGTGTACAGTATTCATTTATTGAACAGGATTTGCATATCTAAAAGAAGCTGGGAAAAGAAGCTTTTTGTATTGCTGATGTCTCCCGAGGAATTACTACTGAATGCAGCTCAATGTAAATAGCTGATTATCCTGTCAGACTTGATCATGTTTGATGTGTTTGATCTTTGATCCTTATAAATAAATGATATTACTCAGGGCAAACGCAACTGCTGTTACCTATAAAGGTGTATTTGCATTTGGCTCGCTAAAATATTACCCTTCAAGTTTGCTGTGATCCACCAATCAGTTAATTCCTATTGAAGCCTGACAACAACAGCTTTGTGGTAACCCTTTTATGCTGAGACAAACACTGCAGTACAGTATGCTGCTTGAATCAAATTATATCAGAATGTAGAAAAATGCTATAGAAGAGGGCTCTCTGGTGATGCATTGATTGAGACTGCAGGAAATATACTCAGCTTACTCATCACTTTTCTCTATAATAAATGAAGGCCTAATGTAAAAAAAGAGATTAATGCTGCAGATTTCAGGTTCAGGCTAAGCTACCTCCATGCCCCCGCCCAGAAATGGCCAATACATATTCAACACATTTCTGTGTGCCTTAACCATACTTGCCTACCTTCCCGAAATGGCCACCTGAAAATCAGATGGTGTTCCCAGCCCCTCAGCAAGTATCCCTCTTTTCCAAGTGGCCATCTGCACTTCAGCTGCTCACAATAGAATACACGGATGGTGTAATGATTAGAATTACTGCCTCACAGCGCTGAGGTCATGGGTTCGATACCCACCATGGCCCTAACTGTGCGGAGTTTGTATATTCTCCCCATGTTTGCGTGGCTTTACTCCGGGTACTCTGGTTTCCTCCAACAATCCAAAAATATACTGGTAGGTCAATTGGCTTCCAACAAAATTAACCCTATAATGTCTTTGTGTGTGTACTTGTGGAACATAGATTGTAAGCTCCACTGGGGCAGGGACTGATGTGAATGTTCAACTATACTCTGTAAAGCGCTGCGGAATATGTATGCGCTATATAAGAAACGGTTAATAAATAAATAAGTGGGTGATCCAAGAGGGACCCAATGACATGATTATCACTGAATTGTGTCATTGTAGCTCCTCCCCCTGCAAAACAGTGTCTTCTGTCCCTTAAGTGACTCAGAAGCAGGATCTGTATGGTTCATTTCCAGCAAAATCAAACAAAAAGCAGAAACAAATTACTAATACTGCTAATGAGTGTCTTCTGTACAGAATATGCAATAAACAAGTGTTTATAATGTAGCAACTAGTGAGACATTGTATAAATCAGATTAAAATATATGATATAGTAACAAGTTCCATAAAATTTTAACTTCCAGTGGAGAGGAGGAGGCCCATGTGCAGCTCCCTCCTCCTCTCCAGGAGCAGCAGGGTCGGAGCACTAGAGTGCTCAGACCTTACTGTTCATATGCAGATCTTGGCGAACATTTTTCTGGCAATTTACGCACTAGCAGTAGTGTGGAATCCAACATTGTACATGCACAGATCACCATAAAAACTGAATCACAAGGAGTTCACCAGCCAAAATGCTGAGATAAATATGTACACCAAAGGAAAACCTTCCACCATAAATGGGATGGATGATTGGCAGATATAACGTCTTCTGTCCATGCAATACTCCCTAGTTTCCTGTAACATTCACAGTTCTCTTCTCTTTTCTCTACTAGTCTCTCTCTCTTTCTTGACCTTTTCAAAACACTATTGTAATTGTCATCTGTAATTCCCTTCCAGCCCAGGATTTCGGAGACTTCAAATAGCCGACAAGGGTTACTAACGTGCAGATAAAGCAACCTGGCTAACATACACACCCACTGAACATGCAGTCATTTTCATGGGAACGCCCAAAGGGCGTGTCTAATTCCATATATGGAGAGACTGTGAAAAGAGATTGTGAGTGTGGTACTGTACCTAGAAGTGTGGGTGTGTACTGCTACATCTGAGAGGAATCTTTTTAAATGACTTATATCCAAATGTAGATGAGCCCAAAGCCGTCAGACAGAGCTACTATACTTGCTAAAGTGCTGGTAAATGGTGCTGATGATTCAATGTAAATGTATCTGTCACTCATTCCATTTTTCCTAAAATGGGGGCTAGGTGACATGAGGGAGATTGTAATGTGGGCTAGGTGACAAGAGGGAGATTGCTATATTAATGAGGGAGAGAGGGAGATTGTTGCTATTTCAGGGAGTCTCCTGCAGACTGCAGGAGGATAGGCACCTATGGATAAGATGTGTTACTCATGTAAATTCCTCTGATGTATGGGCCTTCTGTCATTGCTAGGTGCAACCAAGGAGATCTATTGTGCCTTGTATATTGCAGTAGGAAAGTAATACTGGAAAATAACTCGTGGCTCATTCAAGGAACTCGCCAGACTTGTGTTGTGTAAAGTGTATTAATAAAATCATTTTATTTATAACAATTAAGTCATGTGATGATAATACTGCTGTATTATGGGATGTTGGTAAGTCTGTTTGGCAACTACAGTTGTATAATAATAAGTAAGTACCTAACAAAGGTACTAATTTACCTGAGTCCGATGCTTGGAATCAGCTTTTTATATAACATACTAAAACATTGCTAAAGATGGCAATTAGATGGGCAGTAGTTGAACTGGGGCATGAAAAGCCCACCAGGGGAATACTATGCCCATGGAATACTGTGTGCCACTGAAGAGGCATGACATACCTCCCAACATGACCCTCTCCAGGAGGGATGCAATGCTCTCTTCCTGGACTTCCTTCTTAATTTATGAGTTCCATCACCTGTGGAGAAACACATTTCTTATCCAGTAACCTGTTTAAATCAGGTGATGCCAATCATACATTAAGAGGGAAGTCCAGGAGCAGAGCAGAGTGTCCCTCCTGGGATGGGTCATGTTGGGAGGTATGGGCATGGTCATTGGTCAGTACCTCGTGGGGGAGTGGTCCGTCAATGGAAGTGTTGTTGTCAGCCTACAGAGGACATGACATGACATTATGCTGCCTCAGGTTTGCAGACACACAATTGCTGTTTATACTATATCATCAAGCTATGTTTTGGATTGTTTCTCACTATACTGTATGCACTCTTAGCACATGGCATGTTAAAGGCCAGTTCATATACTGGAAGTGCCAGCTCTCATGTGACAACCTATTCATCAAGTTTCACATTACTGTATTATTAACTAGTAGGAACTGGGCCAATTTGCAGCTAGCGAATATTTGCGTAAGTGTTGCTTTATAAGGCGCTGTAATTTATGCATGTGATAAACACCTATTGCATGACAACATGGAGACTGAACATCAGTATTTCCTGTTATATTTAATTTGGATAATTGTTCCCATATGTGTACTAGAGGTGTTAGAGTAATTAGCCCTAATATGTGGTAACACAAGATGAGGGTCTCCTCCACCATTCAGTTGAAATCTTGTGAATGAAAATGTTATTCATTCACAAGATTTCCAGCTATAAATTCTCCTTGAAGTTTGTTTAGGGCTTTGTGGGGAGGGTATGTGCCGGGTGACTACCCAACAGGGGGGATCCTGACAGTCAGTATCCCGACTGCCAGATCCCGGCTCACAGGGGCTATTCTCCCTTGTGGGGAGTCCATGACTCCCATAGAGGGAGAATAGAACCTTGGGCAAGCGAAGCAAGCCGCCAAGCGCGCAAGGAGCTTCTTTGCGCTCGCCCCCCCTGTCGAAGCTCAGGCAGTCGCAGTGTACTGGAAACTGTATCCATGTCGACTGTGTCGACATTCGGGTAAAAAAACAGTGAAAAAAAAACATTTTTACATTTTGACTGTCGATCTAGACACTGTCGACCTAATGCTTGTGTCGATCTAATGTCCTGTCAACCTAAACCCATGTCGACCTTGACCTATGTCGACCTAGAACCAGTATTTTATTCTCCCACCACGCCCTTGTGGATGGTAGGGCATGAAATACCATCTGTCGGCACATGTCAGCTAACAAAAAGTGAAAACCCCCATGTCGACCCTTTGACTTGCGACTTAGACACTGGCGACCTAGACTGATGCCGACCTTGACCCATGTCGACCTAGAACCATATCGACCTAATGGTGTCGACTTAATGCTTGGCGACCAACATACTGTAGACCAAATGACCATATCCCGCTGACTCTGGGCTGGTCTCATCTACAGTAAGTGTCTAGAAACAATTTGAATATTGAATGCGACTTGGACAATTTAACTTTGCTGAAATGTTGCTGTAAAATTATGCCTGCTGAAATACATCCAATGCCACAGAATATATATATATATATATATATATATAGCAAACGATTCAAACAGGCTCTGTCACTCCAGCGGTCTTTCAGTGAAAAAAAGTTTTAATGTGATCCAAACTTTTTTTCACTGAAAGACCGCTGGAGTGACAGAGCCTGTTTGAATCGTTTGCTAAAATTTGGTTTCCTCCGAGCACCCGCGGCAGTTGCATGACAAGCATCGGGAGTGCCAGGCTGATTCTCCCTCTCCTCTATATATATATATATATATATATATATATATAAATATATACAGGTCGAATATCCCGTATCCGAATATCCGTTATCCGAATTATTCCGAAAACCAGACATTCCAGAAAGTGAAATTTTTTATTTTTTTTGCTAAAAACTCACTGGGGACATTTGTAACAGCATCACTGGGGACATGATATGTAGCTGGCACTATATATGTGCAAGACAATGATTGCTTGGCATTCAAATTCAGTGCTGAGATAGTACACACATTTTGTTTCACGTTTTGAAACCTTGTTTTTTGAACAAATAAAATATATTTGTGTGTATTTTATGTGGTAATAAAATATATTTGTGTGTATATTATGTGTTTATACAGCATAAACGCAAGATACTTCAAAATACATCATTGAAATATTAAAATATTCCGAAATACGGAATAATCCGTTATCCAAAATTCTCCTGGTCCCGAGCATTTTGGATAAGGGATACTCAACCTGTATATATATATATATATATATATATATATATATATATATATATATATATATATATATATATATCTAGAAATGGGCAGAAAGAAGGCGCTTCATGGTGTAATATTTCAAAGTATGAAATTTATTAAGAATGTTTTCCCGGATGTAGGCAAGATAAAACTCGTACCACATATAAAAACACTGTGGACTGGGTACCACAAGGCATGGGTTTTAAAACCAATGGCATAAGCTGCTCACACAGTACCAGGACCAGGACCTCGCTTGGACTCAAACGCCGCAGAGCTGGGTTGCAGGGAAGCGTAGAGATTCACAGCACGTCGGGGACACCAGTAACCAGGGCAGCTAGAGCGTCGTAGGCCACGCCCTGACGCGTTTCGTCACTTGCGGACTTCGTCAGAGGGCGTGGCTACAACGTACGCTCATAATGTTTATATAGGGATAATCCTGTCATAAAGAGCGGGTAAATTGGAGGTAATGAGAATCACATGTAAGGGGGCGGGTAGGTGGCGTGCGCGTAATAGCGTTGGACGCAAGTGGGAGGTATCTAAACCACCAGCGTGCCACACTACAGGACGGGGAAAGGCACAAAGCGGCAGCGTCATAGCATGACGCGTAGCTGTAGCGTGATAGGCCTAACGGTCATCACGTGGTAGATGCTGTCCTATAGAGCAGGGAAAGAACAGACGCGTCAGCGTAATGACGCGTAACTGTTACGTGATAGGCCGGTCGGCATCACATGATCGCCGGGTCAGCACCCCATAGGGCAATGCTGATGGCGGCTCAGCGTAAACATAAGGGGCAATACACATTTATTAAAGTGATACTAGACAGTGGGGATTGGATGCCGATTACCAGGTTACGCTCCCCATTGTTTATATTGTTGTTTATATTGTTGTTATGGCAACGTATCACTTTAATAAATGGATTATCCCTATATAAACATTATGAGCGTACGTTGTAGCCACGCCCTCTGACGAAGTCCGCAAGTGACGAAACGCGTCAGGGCGTGGCCTACGACGCTCTAGCTGCCCTGGTTACTGGTGTCCCCGACGTGCTGTGAATCTCTACGCTTCCCTGCAACCCAGCTCTGCGGCGTTTGAGTCCAAGCGAGGTCCTGGTCCTGGTACTGTGTGAGCAGCTTATGCCATTGGTTTTAAAACCCATGCCTTGTGGTACCCAGTCCACAGTGTTTTTATATGTGGTACGAGTTTTATCTTGCCTACATCCGGGAAAACATTCTTAATAAATTTCATACTTTGAAATATTACACCATGAAGCGCCTTCTTTCTGCCCATTTCTAGATATCTTTGGCTCTGTGGATTCCAGAGTATTGTGCTTCCTGAGAGAGAAGAGCTTGCAGGTCCTTAGAAAACTGGACTTTGGTGTACCCCATCCCTTCGTGACATACATAAGGGACTTTCCATACTGGCACCCTGAGGGTCTAACAGCTAAGCGCAGTCTTTCAATTACCTATTTTTCAATATATATATATATACAGTATATATATATATATATATATATATATATAACTGTAATGAAGCAGCACTCCTCATAGAAACGTCAAAATTCGGTGCCCTTCAATCGAACCCAATCAGGGTCGTCTGTATACTGTGCGTCGTGGCGGCACTCAATCAAATGAAAACTCAAAAACGCCTTTTGTAGGTCAACGTTTCGAGGCTTTTTATTACGCCTCTTCGTCAGGACATCATATAAGAAATAACGTGTACAAAGAGTGTTTAAATACATACCAATACGCCTCCCGGGATGGCGGGAATCCGGTACGCTCGGCCAGTCAAGACGCACACAGTTCCGGCCAGGTATGTACGTCAGCACAATGCGTCACACTTCCGTATCCTGTTAGCCGGTCTGAACCGCACACAGGACGGCTTGCGTTCCACGGTTACCCTGCCAACCAATCGGTGTCTGGAAGAAAGATATACAAGTGAAAACCACAGCAGCAAATACAAATACAATAGTAATATATCACACCAAAAGATTAAAAACACACAAAGCAATACCAAAAATAGTATAACAGAGCATAATATCGGACACAGTGCCGGCGCATACAACCGCACTATGTCGACAACTAGATCACAGTACCAGCGATAAGCATTATAAACCAATAACATAACCAATATTATAACACAATAGACCATTAAATAAAGCAATGTAAGCCAGCTATCTCGTTCAATCCCTTGGGCGCTAGAGTGTCCAACCGGTGTATCCATTGCGCCTCGCACCTAAGCAACTGCAATGCTCTATCACCGCGTCTGATACTGGCGGGGATATGATCGATGATAACATATCTAAGTGTAGGAATAGTATGTTTAGCCAGTAAAAAGTGGCATGCCACCGGCTGGTCGCTCTGACCCTTCTCAAATGCAGCTTTAATGGCAGACCTGTGTCCAGCCATTCTCTCCCTGAGCGTCCGCTCAGTTTTCCAAACATAGTGTAACCCGCACGGACACGATATTAAATAAATAATAAAACGTGTCGTGCAGGTAACTCTATGTCGGATTGTATATCGTTTGCCACTGGATGGGTGGCAAAAGCTGTCAGTTCTAGTCAACGAGCGGCAGGTCGTACAACCAAGGCACCTGTAACAGCCGACATTCTGGGACAAAAACTGTTCACTCCCAGAGGCTTGCATATGTGCCACATCTGTCTTCACCAACAAGGTCACGAATATTCCTGCAGCGGGTATAGCAAGGCATGATCGCGCTATCAGTGAGATGGAGCGTCGGGTCAGTCTGGATCGTGGGCCAATTGCGCTTCACTACTTTTTTAATGTCAGTACTAGCGTGACAAAAATGATTAACCCAGGGAAGTTTACCCTCGTTTGACTTTCTAGCTTT
Source organism: Crinia signifera (assembly GCF_055691185.1). Classification (NCBI taxonomy): domain Eukaryota; kingdom Metazoa; phylum Chordata; class Amphibia; order Anura; family Myobatrachidae; genus Crinia; species Crinia signifera. The sequence continues at coordinate 257,954,557 of NC_139221.1, read as the reverse complement.
CTTGGTAATTAAGTCATCACGTTTTAATAACATTGCTTTACGCTTGGCATCAAACAACAAAGTCTTATCGTATCCACGTTGCAAGAACCTGTCAATCATGATGTAAATTTGTCGTTCTGCCTCACTGATAGTATTACAAATTCTACGTGCTTGGATAAACTGAGAAGAGGGAAGGCCGAATTTTAAGAGTTTGGGATGGCAACTGCTGGCATGCTATACTGTGTTGTGGTCAGTTTCTTTCCTAAAGAGTGTGGTATTGACCTGACCATCGACCACTGACACCAAGACGTCCAAAAATGCAACTGAGTTGCTATTAATATTGAATGTCAGGTTGATAGGACTTTCAGTGGCATTATGAGTGTTAATCACATTGCTGAACTCTTCTGTGTGCCATTCCAGATAACAAACAGATCGTCAATGTATCTGGTATAGAAGACAATCTTCCCAGATACATTGACGTCCGCAAAGAAAATATCCCTCTCAGCGTATTGCATAAAAGCATTCGCATAAGCAGGTGCGAAATTGCTTCCCATTGAGCATCCACTTGTTTGGATATAAAAAACATTATCGTACATAAAGTAATTATGAGTAAGTGCAAGCTCTAATAAGTGCAAAACAAAATCGACATCAGGACCAAAATACACAGGGTTGTTAGTCAATAAGCGCCTAACAGCCACCAGCCCACCTTGATTGGGGATGACGGTGTATAGGCTCGTCACGTCAATGCTGCAGAGTAGACAATCAGAACCTAACACTCCAATTTCGGGTAAGCGATTCAGAAAAGACGTAGTGTCCAGTAAAAAACCCGGACTGGCTTGTATGCATGGCTGTATTAATGCATCAATATAAGTTGCTATGTTCTGAAATAGAGAGCCTCTCGCCACAATGATGGGGCAGCCTGGAGGCTTCTCTAACCGCTTTTGTATCTTGGGGAGCATATAGAGAAGCGGCACGAGAGGTGCATGAACCATCAGAGCTGAAGCAAGCTCAGATGTAATGCAACCCTCCCGCACCGCTTCCTGCAGCAATTTCTCCAATTTAGCAGAAAACATGACTGTAGGATCATTATGGAGCCTTCTGTACACTGAACCATCAGCTAGCTGACATTCAATTTCATGTTTATAATCAGCAATGTCCTGTACCCGCCTTTATCGGCGGGCCGGATGACGATGTCCGTGTAAGAGGCTAAGTCCCGCAGAGCTTTCTGCTCATCCTTAGTCAGATACTGCTTGACATGAGTCCCAGGCAATTTACTGAGAAGCTCAGTCTTAACCTCTGTATCTACCATACGTGCAAAAGTTTTAATAGACGCATTATTCGAAAGTGGTTCGAATGTTGACTTTCCTTGAAGTTTTTTCAATTGTGGAGGAATGCCCAAATCAGGTGCTACTGGTCCAGGCTAGACTGTTTGCCAAAATGTTCTTTCAATTTTAACTGTCGAGTTAGTTTGTATTTCTCGACTTCCCAGCTCATAGACTTAAACGTTGCAGTAGGAACGAACGATAGGCCACGGCCAAGCACACTTACTTCATTCGTGGTCAGAGTGTGTGCGGACAAATTAAACACTATTTGTTCAGCGGGGTCTGCCTCTTCTCCCTTTTGCTTTGACCGCCACGGCGGGTTCTGTATCGTTTACGGTTCTTTGTCGGGTACGTGCCCCTAAAGGGACCGCTGAATTGCCAGCACTCGGTGTTACACGTAAATGTGAGTCAGAATCACTCGTTGTATTACGTCAGATGAAGAATCCGCGTTGACACCAAAGCGAAGTTGTTTAAAACTTCATTTATAGGGTTGTTGACCTTGATTGGGGGGGGGGGGGGGCACCTTGGATCCAGGTGTAGACCCTATTCTGTTCGTAATCAATGTTGACTTTAGCTAGTTTTTGTCGCTTAAACTGGACCAGATCACTTTTATAAGGAGCCACTTGTTTTTCCAGCTTATCCAGCCAGTCAACCTGCGAATCCGATTGGAAAGCGTTTTTATATTGATCTTCAAATTTCTTAATGCGCTCCTGGGTAATACCCATCTCCCGACCTGACTCCTCAATGACCAGGAGGATCAGGTCTAGGCTGCATTTATTGATAATCGCTATCCACTTTTTGCAAAAATTGGTGTTAAATCGTCCAATAGTCGGTGCATTAAGGACCCTGAACCCCCTCGGAATGCGCTTACTTCTATAATAGTCGCTGAGTGAGATGCTATGATATTGATAATCAATCTCACGTTGTTTGAGTCTCAGCCAGTCTTTATACAAGTGTTCCAACGGTCTGGTTACTTCATCGTCCTCTAAAACTTGTTTAGACAGAATGCTCTCTGCTTCAGACTCCGAAAAGGAGAAGGTGTTACCTTGTGTGAGCAGGGACAGATTAATACTGCCCATAGGTAAATCACCACCACCATCAAACTCGGCCATAGCTGTGGTCCGAGCAATATATCAGTCCAGAATATGCAAAGAAAGAGCGGGTGCTCGTACTCCGCTGTCAGTACCCAGGTGTCACCGACAGCAAACAACAAACTGTAATGAAGCATCTCTCCTCATAGAAATGTCAAAATTCGGTGCCCTCCAATCGAACCCAATCAGGGGTCGTCTGTATACCATGCGTTGTGGCACTCAATCAAATGAAAACTCAAAAACGCCTTTTGTAGGTCAACGTTTCGAGGCTATTTATTATGCCTCTTCATACCATATACATACATACATACCAATACGCCTCCCGGGATGGCGGGAATCCGGTACGCTCAGCCAGTCGAGACGCACACAGTTCCGGCCAGGAACGTACGTCAGCACAACGCGTCACACTTCCGTATCCTGTTAGCCGGTCTGAACCGCACACAGGACGGCTTGCGTTCCATAATTACCCTGCTAACCAATCGGCGTCTGGAAGAATGATATAAAAGTGAAAACCACAGCAGCGAATACAAATACAATAGTAATATATCACACCAAAAGATTAAAAACACACAAAGCAATACCAAAAATAGTATAACAGAGCATAATATCGGACACAGTGCCGGCGCATACAACCGCACTATGTCGACAACTAGATCGCAGTACCAGCAATAAGCATGATAAATGGGGAAGCGGTCATCTATTAGAATGAACTTAGGTCTACAGTCATTAGGTCGACCCCACTAGGTCGACTGGCAGGAAGGTCGACCTGACTTAAGGTCGACATGGGCCAAGGTCGACATGGCTTAAGGTCGAATTTGCATAAAGGTCGACATGAGGAAGGTCAACTGGTCATAGGGTCGACATGGGGTTTTTCACTGTTTTTTGAGCCGACATGTGCCGACAGGCGGTATTTCATGCCCTACCATCCACTAGGGCGTGGAGGAGGTTATTAAAGCTGTGGCGAGCGAAGCGAGCCACCGTGCCCGAAGCATCGCGAGCGAAGCGATCGATGCGAGGGTCTGATTCTCATTGCCAACTGTGTTCATGTCGACTGTGTCGACATTCGGATAAAAAAACAGTGAAAAACCCATGTCGACCTTATGACCAGTCGACCTTCCTCATGTGGACCTTTATGCAAATTCGACCTTAAGTCATGTCGACCTTGGCCCATGTCGACCTTAAATCAGGTCGACCTTCCTGCCAGTCGACCTAGTGGGGTCGACCTAATGACTGTAGACCTAAGTTCATTCTGACAGATGTACCGATTCCGTGGTGAGGGGGGCGGGGGATAAAACAAAGCGGAGGTGTAATAGCCTGAGAATGCTTTTGCATCAGCAGTGCCCAGGACTTTACTGATTTCTGCAGATTTGTCCATCAAGGTAAAGCGCAACAGAATATGCTGCACTATATAAGGAACTGTTAATAAATAAATAATGGATCATTGGTAGGTACATTGGAAAATATTATCAATAGTTATATATTATTTGTCAATAGGCAAAAGCCTAATTTACTTGCAGTGAAACAGGAGATATTTTGTGCTTACCCTATATGTTAAGGTAGTTAAGTACTGAATGCCAATGCATACTTCTTCAGAAAATATCGTGACAATATATTTGTGCTCAGCTAACACTATCGCAGGGTAGTAGGAAGAGATAAGATCATTGGGAAAAATAATTTAGTGATTAAACAAATCTTTCATCCCAGATCTTACAATTATTTACTTGGGGTCTGGGGAGAAAATATGGTATATATAATATTGATTGAAAACTGTATTATATTAATTACTATATTTTTTTCAATGCTTTATAAAAAATGTTGCATTCTTTTTGGTGATAAAATTTACACATAATACACAACAAATAGTAGTAAGTAGTAAGCATCAATTTGTGATTTTGTCAGAGATGTACCAGATGTATAGAAAGGAAGGTGGGTGTTAGTGTCACTATTATGTTTTATTTATATGGTGCCCCTAGTGGTTCCAAGAGGGGCGGCGGGGGTGCTTTTTGCCCAGGCCAGAGTCTTGCTCTCCCGTTGTAGGGAGAGAGAGAAAGAACTAACTGATGCTGCAGCAGTCTTTCTCTCTCCATCCCAGCACACACTGCACAGTGCTGTGTGCTAAGCAGGGGAGAGAGGCAGCCTGTCCTCTCCTTCTCCTTGCGTGCGGTTCCACCAAGCCCAGAGCGCCAGTGTCTGTAAATAATGTTTGGTAGGTGTCGTGGCCATGCCTCCTCTATTGGCCACACCTCCCCCCGTTGGCCACACCACTTTATTTTACTGGGACCCGGCTGAGCTGTCAGTGTCCCTGGGTGCCTCAAGGGTTTTGCCGTTCTTAGTAAAATAAGTAAATAAAAGATGAGTAAAACAAGAAAACAGTGACTAAAGCTGGCTACACACATTTGCCTATATATTGGCTGTCCAAACAAACAGACAATACATAGGGTGACATTCTATGGGGTGAGATAGACTTTTGTGAATTTTTTCGCAAAAACGGCCGAAATCGCATTTTTTCCATTTTTGCATATTTAATGAGCTCCGAAAATGTGAAAAAAATGCGATTTTTGCCAACAAGTTGGACACACTGGAAATGCGATGGCTGCTTTTCGCAGCACATCGCATCCAGATGTTTTCACATGGAAAAGTATACAAATCGCATATTTAATGGTATGCGATTTGTATAAAGTGTGACTATAATTTGCCCAAAAATCAGACCAGGTTCTGATGGGCGAATTAGCCAGAACCCTGCACAGATCGCAATGTTCTGTGCAGGGTTCTGGTGTAAAAATAAAAAAAAAAAACAGTTAAAAAAAAAAAAACGAGCGCGGGGTCCCCCGCCAGAGCATAACCAGCCCTGGGTCCCCGACAAATAGGGGTCCCCTTGATTTAATGAAACCAGCACCAGGCTCAAGGTCCGGCGCTGGTTCCCAAAATACGGGGGACAAAATGACTAGGGGTCCCCCGTATTTTGAGAACCAGCACCGGACCCAACCAGCCAGCAGGGTAATGCCACAGCCGGGGGACACTTATTATATAAGGTCCCGCGGCCAAAGCATTATCCCCGTGGCTGGTCAGCATGGGCAGGGGTCCTGGGGAAGTGGGGACCACCCCAAGGAACGGGTCCCCCCCTCCAGGACTTACCAGCCCATGCTGAAAGTCCGGGGCTGTCCCCGATGCCCCTGGGCGGTGGGCATCGGGCTGATGGATTGTGTAAAAAAAAAAGAAGATAAACTATTGTTTTCTACTGGCGAACTATGAGTCCCAGCAAGCCTACCCCGCATGCTGGGACTTGGAGAACCACAAGTCCCAGCATGCGGGGCATTAAAGGGCCCGCTGGCACTTGTAGTTCTACAGTACAAAAAATAGTTAAATAAAACACACTGACACCCTGAAAAATAAAAGTTTAATACATACACAGCCCACACACACTGATACTTACCTACCTTGAGCCCGTAGGTCGGTCCCTGGATCCTGGGTCCGGGCTCCAGGGCAGAAGATTCCGGTTCCGGGGCCTTGGTCCTGGTTCTGGGGCTGGTCCTGGGGTTCCGGGGCTCCAGGGCTGAAGAGTCCGGTTCCGGGGCCGGCTGCTGTGGTACCCGCTCTCGGACTGAAGAGGCGCAGAGATGTTCGGAGCCGAGAAAGTCGGCTCCTGATTGGCCGCTAGGCGGCCAATAGAATCATCTGGAGGAAAGGCGCGGAAGATGAAAATCTCTGCGCCTCTCCAGTCCGAGAGCGGGTACCACAGCAGCCGGGAGCAGCGCGTCTGCCGGAGAGGATGCCGATGTCGTTTTCAGGGTGTCAGTGTGTTTTATTTAACTATTTTTTGTACTGTAGAACTACAAGTGCCAGCGGGCCCTTTAATGCCCCGCATGCTGGGACTTGTGGTTCTCCAAGTCCCAGCATGCGGGGTAGGCTTGCTGGGACTCATAGTTCGCCAGTAGAAAACAATAGTTTATCTTCTTTTTTTTTACACAATCCATCAGCCCGATGCCCACCGCCCAGGGGCATCGGGGACAGCCCCGGACTTTCAGCATGGGCTGGTAAGTCCTGGAGGGGGGGGACCTCTTCATTGGGGGGGTCCCCACTTCCCCAGGACCCCTGCCCATGCTGACCAGCCACGGGGATAATGCTTTGGCCGCGGGACCTTATATAATAAGTGTCCCCCGGCTGTGGCATTACCCTGCTGGCTGGTTGGGTCCGGTGCTGGTTCTTAAAATTTGGGGGACCCCTAGTCATTTTGTCCCCCGTATTTTGGGGACCAGCGCCGGACCTTGAGCCTGGTGCTGGTTTCATTAAATCAAGGGGACCCCTATTTGTCGGGGACCCTGATTTTATGTCACCAGCACCGGCTCAATGAGCCCGGGGCTGGTTATGCTCTGGCGGGGGACCCCGCGCTCGTTTTTTTTTTTTTTTGCGCTTTCCTGCAAACGTGCGATTTTCAGACATGAAAATTGCACATTTTCAGGACTAAAGACATCGCACCACCTCACACCTATTCGCACTATTTGGCCCGTTTTTCGCATCTCATTAATTATGCGAAAAACGGCCCAATCTTGCGATTTGAAAAAGGGCGAAGTGGTGCGATAAAAAAAACGCGCATTTATCTCATCCCATAGAATGTCAACCATAGTCATCAGTTGTATACTATACACCTGGTATATGGCAGTGTTCAGCACAGCCGAAGGCAGATCTGGATATGTGTACAGGCATTCCGCCGGTCACACGTAGCACACACACACACACACACACACACATGCACAAAAACATACAGTACTAATAACAGCCCGCTTGAAGCAAAAGCTTCGAAAGCTAGTCTGCTACCTTCTGTGTTTGTGCATGTGTGAGAAAGGGGATATGGTCATTTGGTCTACAGCAAGTTGGTCATTAGGTCGACACCATTAGGTCGACATGGGGATAGGTCGACATGGGGATCGGTCGACATGGGTTTAGTTCAACATGGGTTTAGGTCGACAGGTCATTAGGTTGACACAAGCATTAGGTTGACAGGGTATAGGTCAACAGGCAATAGGTCGACATGAGATATTTCACAGTTTTTTTTAGCCGACATGTGCCGACAGCCAGCCTGGCATTGTACAGGCTGGCTGTGCAGGGCAGGCAGGGCCAGTGCTAGGGGGTTCAGCATCCTCCTGCAAACTATAAATTTGTGCCCACCCAAGTTTTTCAAAGGGACAGCGCACACGGAAATAAAAACTTGTGATCTCACAAGGAAGGGGAATGGCCACACAAAAGTACCCCCACTCCAAATTACACCACACAGTAGGACAATATTATTCACCTTACACAGCTGTAACTAGCCATTTTGGTGCCATGAATGAAAAATCAGGGAGAGTTTGCGCTGTTGGCGCACTCAAAAATGTAGGAGTGTGGCTTCATGGGGAAGGGGCGTGGTCACATAAAAGTACCAATACACCATAATCCCCATAACACATACTTCACACTTCAATGCCCATTACACATTATATCACACAGTAATGCAAATTATACATTATGCCACACATCATGATGCCCCTTACACAATATGCAGAACACCATAATGCCCATTACACATTATGCCACACACCGTAATTCCCCTTTCAAAATATTCCATGCACCATAATGCCCATATGACATTGATACACATCATGCCAGGGGCGTAGCTAAGGGTTCATGGGCCCTGGTGCGAAAGGTCAGCTTGGGGCCCCCCTACATACAACAAAATGGCCAGACACCAGGCAGGCACCCCAAGAAAATAAAAGCTGACAAGCCTGACAGGACTGGAGTCAGTGCTGTTGTGGAACTACACGTCCCAGCATGCCCTGCCACAGATTTTAGATAATGGATTTCTAAAACTGTGACAGGGCATGCTGGGACGTGTAGTTCCACTGTAACAGTGGAACTACACTCCCTTTCACAGGCAGTGTGTTAACTGCTAGTACTTACCTGCTCACCACGCTTCCTTCTCCCGTCCCCAGTGCAGTCAGTGTTTCTCCTTCCATCCTCTCCCCAGCGCGGTGTCTCCTGTGTCATACCACTCACAGCTTCTCTCCGCAGTCTCCTGTTGTCACGGCCCCCGGGTGTTCCTCTCCCCGGCGCGACTTTTCCGGCGTCATCCTGCAGTGCTCACAGCTTCTCCCTCACCAGTCTCCTGGTGTCAATCACAGTGTCTCCGCTGCCGGGTGTTCCTCTCCCCAGCGCCTTACTCTCCAGAGTCCACAGCGCAGTCACCGCGCTGGGTGCTCCTCTTCCCAGCGCGGCTACCAATGACTGGCGGCTTAAGACAGTGAGCTGCGGTTCCAGGTGTCAGGACACCAGAGGTGGGGGTGCTGAACGTGCGGGGAAGCGGGTGGGGGAGCAGGCGTGCTGGGCGGGCGGCAGAGTTTGTGGAGCACGGCTCCGGCGCCATGTGAACTTCCTGCGCCTGGAGCAAGTGCTACGCCGCTGATCACAGCTCAGATACGGCCACCGTGTCCCGTCCCCAGCCGCAGGCAGCCAATAGGAAGGGGACCCCTTGCCGCGTGACGTCAGCGCGACGCACGCGGGCCCGCAAAGCAGCACTGGGAACGGGTGCGTCCTGTTCGCTTCCCTCTTCCAGGACGGCCGGACAGTGGCGGGGGTTGGGCCCCCTGGCTCAGGGGCCCGGTCGCATCGGCGACCACTGCGACCCCTGTAGCTACGCCACTGCATCATGCTACACATAATGCCCTGAGTACTTCTGCATATGCTCACATTTGAAGGACAGCTTATTTATAACGTCCACACCAGTTGCCAAAAGTAGTTGCTCTGCTTATACGTAGTGCCCACACCAGTTGCCAACATTAGTAGCACTGTGTAATCATATGTCCACACCAGTTGCCTACAGCCGTAGCGCTGCCCATACACGTGCCCACACCAGTTGCCGAAATTAGTAGCGCTGTATAACCATATGCCAACACCAGTTGCCGACATTAGTAGCACTGTCTACACACATGCTCACACCAGTTGCCAACATTAGTAGCGCTGTCTACACACATGCCCACACCAGTTGCCGACATTAGTAGCGCTGTCTACACACATGCCCACACCAGTTGCCGACATTAGTAGCACTGTCTACACCTGGGGTAGCCAACCCTAGTCCTCGAGAGCTACCAACAGTGCATGTTTTGCAGGTCTCTTCACAGAATCACAAGTGAGCTAATTAGCTCCACCTGTGGATCTTTTAAAATGTGTCAGTGATTAATGAGTGCAGCTGTGCAGCAGCTAGGTTGTCTGGAAAATGTGAACTGTTGGTAGCTCTCGAGGGCTAGGGTTGGCTACCACTGGTCTACACACATGCTCACACCAGTTGCCGACATTAGTAGTGCTACCTATACACATGCCCATCAGTTACCGACATAGTAGACTCACACTTAGCAGCTCATCCTCTCCTGTGTCTTTAGTCTTGCTGCCTCTTAGCTCTGCCCCCTCCAGCCGTGTAGCCCTGCCCCCTCCGGCAGTGTAGCCCCGCCCATTTTCATCCGTACTGTGGACCTGATGTTTAGGAGCCTGGAGGGAGCTCTCAAAGAAGCTTGCAGCGGCGGCAGGAGGACTGGTGATCGGCTGATCGCACAGCCGGGACAGGAGCCACACAGCACTGCAGAACACAGACACCAGCGGTGGGTGGGTGAGTGGCGGGCGGCGGGCCTGCAGACAAATACTCGCAAGATTATGAAATCATCATCTCCTGAGCGCGTCTGCCAAGCAGCTCCGCAGCGGCGGCACCGCACCACTGGGGAATGGGATAAGCAATGTTGAGGGCAGCGGGCTGGAGGCTTTTTTAGACACCCGGATTCCGGGAGAATCCCGAAATCTGGGAGACTGGAAAAGCCTCCTGGAGGGTTGCCACCTAAAACAGGAGACTCCCTCCTGCCTAGGGTTGCCACCTCTCCCGGATTTCCGGGATTCTCCTAACTCCCCCCCTCCCCCACAGTGAAACCTTGCCAGTCCCAGGACAGTTGCAAGGTGTGCATAACTTCCAACTTTTCAACTTTGAGAAGCGGGACCTTTGGGGGCATGGCCCAGTGAAAAGGGGCATGGCCTACCAATCGCATCACTCCCACGAGGCCCTGTCCCTGTTCTGCAACTGTGGGGGCATGGCCACTGGCTCTGTGAGCTGCTGGCCATGCCCTTAGAGGGAATAGATGCTGTTCGCATGTGCACAGCTTCTATTCATGGGTGACAGGGGGGACACCCAAGTGCTCTCCCCTGCCGTGGGTCCTGGCCGGGATGTGAGAATGTCCAAAAAAAATGTATGGCGATATGGGTGTAATGTCTACAAAGGTGTCTCACAGAAAAGCTTATTTTTCCCTATTTCTGTTACAGTACAAGTCCACTACATTATTTGTACAAATGTATATCTTATTGGCACTAAAAATACACACCTAGTAGGGACCCAGATTTGACTATACAGTTTGCACAGTGTATTGATATTCACTTAATTTGCATCTAGAATCTGAGAACTTAACAGCAAACCATTTACTGTCAGTCTGTACTGCAATGCAGATATGCATTTCCAATAACTGCTCTTGCAAACCCAGCTAATCATTTCTGTTTCTGTAGCATCTATTATGCTTTGAATTCAGTTATTATAATGCTCCTTTATTTGTGTTGATGAGAGCTGATTCATCAGCGTAACAAGTATGTGGGTTTCTTTCATGGATAAACCTCAGTCGATACATCCCAATATAAAGGAGGTATGAGGAGAGATGTTGTTGCACGACGAAGGCGCGTCCAAAAATTTGGTGGAGTGGCCTCGCGGGGAGGGGTGTGGCCTGTACTTGCGACGCTTCTGCGAGGCCATGCCCCATTTTTGACGCTGTTGGGGCATGAATAGTTATTGTACGCATGCACACAGCATCTATTCACGGGTGACAGGGGGGGGGGGACTCCCAACTGCTCAACACTTGCACTTCCAGTAGTTTGTGCATCGCAGTGACTGTAGTACACTTCCTATTATGCTGCTCTTAATTTCCAAGGGAGATGTGAATGGGGCTTTGGAAGACATAACCAGCCACAACACATAACACCTCAAGAATGTGTAACATGCAAAACCAGTGTGGGTAGCTGCCAGTAATGACATGGACACATAGAAGGAAGTCCTGGCCCTCATCACATAATTGACCCTTATGGGGCCTACACACATAGCAACGTATATAGGAGAGGGCGCAGAGCGGGTTTGTGCCTAGGCCCGTGAGGCATCGGCCTCAGGGCGGCACCATTTAAGGGCGGCAGGCAGGCTGACATTCTGTTAAATAGCAGCATGGCACAGCAGGTGGGCAGCGGCGAGTGACAAGCGCCGCCACAGACATGAATTATCATATGTTGGCGGCAGCGCCGCTCGTCACCCACCACTGCCCACCCACTCTGCCATGCACATTACATCACCGCTTAGTGGCTGGGTCCGACAGTCCCCCTATGTATCCGGAAATGGCTCAGGCTCACCGGCGCCCGCCCATTGGCTACTCTACACACACACAGTGTATTGGCTGCGTATCCAGCAGCTGAGCGGCGCGCAGATCCTCCCTGCACTCAGTCAGTCACAGTGTGAGAGAGACTGACGGAGATACTGCTAATCACTGTACTAATAAGTGCCTCCCTCCAGGTCATCTGTACAGTGAGCAGCCCAGAGTGCTTAAAAAAATATTAAGGTGGGCTAGAGTTAAATTTTAATGAAATATATAAATAACAATGTATATACATATATGATTACATTAAAATAGGGGGGGGTGGGGACACAAAAATGTTGTGCCTAGGGGTGTCCTGACCCCTAAATTCGCCCCTGGTCAGGGGCAGTGTTCTTTAATGAGAACACTGGCCCCGAATGATTAATAACCTGCACGCGGGTTATTAATTGGCGGCAGATACCGATGTGCAAGGCCGCACATCTACATAGCTATGGGGACACAGTGATGTGGGGACATTTTCTGTGTCATTTAGTTAAATTATGTAAGATCGCTCTGAAAATGCCTGCAAATTGTGTAGGTGTAGGCCACATAAGGATCACATATATTATTTATCATTTTTGTAACTGAAATTTCTCAATAAATACGTTTGGCTTAAGGGTGCCTTAAAAATATTTTGATACTCTAGAGATTTTAAAAAGTTTGGGAACCACTGCACTAATCGTAGGGTTCCTGCTCTCTGAGGAAGCTGCCGAATTTTAAGGTGGAGAAACGCGTAAGTGCCCCATTCTGGTAGCAGCTTTTGTTACAGACTACCTGTGGCTGATACATACATGGGAGGTCTCCACTAAGAGTGCCGCATATTGTTAAAACGGCCGGGTGGTGATCTTTCATCTATAGATCGGACACCTGGGCGGTGCATCTTTTAAAGCCACATACATCTGGCTGAAATCTATAGAGCTATTGACAAGGGTTTTTGGGGGGAAACTGCACTATATAATCAGGAATTTTTTTTATGGAATGAGTATATTAGGGGACATAACTGATTATAATTACTTTAATTAATTCTATATTTAACATCCCATATCAACCTTGACCCTTTGGGTCCCACGCTGTATGTGTGATGGTCAGTGGTGCACCCACGAGTTATGGCACGTTTAGTTCAAAAGGAAAAAGAGAAAAAAGAAACTCGGTGGGGTGCACTCTATTCTGTTAAAAAAAGATATTCTTTTTATTTTTATTTTCTATTTTTATTTTTTTTTATGGATTGTTTCCTTGGATTTTTTTCATGCTGTGCATATATTGACCTAAATTTGAAGTCATTAAACGTGAAGCTTTAAATGTGCAAAATTATTATAACAATTCCTGTATTTATTACGTTTCCAAGATCCCTGCGATATTATGATGTTAATATTAATCAATGACTGATAAAATTAATATCAATATATGCACAGCATGAAAAAAATCCATAAAAAATAAGATACAAATAAAATAATATAAAAAAATCTTAACAGAATAACTTCATTTGGGGACTTAGAGTGCACCCCACCCGAGTGTCTTTTTTCTTTTTCCTTTTGAAATCTATAGAGCGACAGCTCCACTGGTATTGACTGACTTCGGAGAGGTAACTATAATACTACAGACTTTGCAAGTTATACACTTTGCCAGTACTGTGCTTATTTGCTACTTGTGTAGTTTCACGGCACCATACTACGCTACATTGTCAGCATAGGCCAAGCTACAGCGTCACGGCAGCCCAGCGTAGTCAGCGCATATTAGAGTCTCCAGTTTGAGAATTAGATACCTCACAGGTCCTCAACTGTCAGCTTCATTAAACGGTACCCGCAAAACGCCAGTGTCAATGTCTATAGTGAAGAGATGACTCCAGGACGCTGGCCTTCTAGGCAGAGTGGGAAAGAAAAAGTCATATTTGAGACTGGCCAATAAAAGGAAAATATTAATATTGGCAAAAGAACTCAGACATTGGACAAAGGAAGATTGAAACAAAGTATTATGGACAGACGAATCGAAGATTTGAGGTGTTTGGATCACCAGGAAAGAGCTTTTGTGAGACACAGAACAAGTGAAAAGATGCTGGAAGAGTGTCTGATGCTATCTGTCAAGCATGGTGGAGGTTATGTGATGGTCTGGGGCTTCTTTGGTGCTGGTAAAGTGGGAGATTTGTACAAGGTAAAAGGGATTTTGAATACGGAAGGCTGTTACTCCATTTTGCAATGCCATGCCATGCCCTGAGGACAGCGCTTGATTGGAGCCAATTTCCTTCTCCAACAGGGCAATGACCCAAAGCACACCTCCAAATTATGCAAGCACTATTTAGGGAAGAAGCGAGCAGCTGGTATTCTGTATGAAGTGACCAGCGCAGTCACCAGATCTCAACCCCATAGGGCTGTTGTAGGATCAGCTTGACTGTATGGTAGACACTACCATACGGTCAAGCTGCTCCCACATCATCTCAATGGGGTTGAGATCAAGCCAATCTAAATTGTGGGTGGTGCTTCAGGAAGTGTGAGGTAATATTTCTTTAGATTACTTCAATAAATTAACAGCTAGAATGCCAAAGATCTGCAATGCTGTAATTGCTGCAGAATGAGCATTTTTTGAGGAAAGCAAAGTTTGAAGGACAAAATTATTATTTCTAACCTTGCCAATGTCTTGACTATATGTTCTATGTATTTTGCAACTCATTTGATAACTAAAAGTCAGTTTTCGTCTAAAACACGAAATTGGCTGGGTGACCCCAAACCTTTGAACGGTAGTGTATATTTTACCAGATCACTCTGAGAAATTGGTTCTACCCTGTACCCTCTGTTTTTTAGAATGATAAAGAACAGGTCAAGATCTAGTGCATAACATACAGTACATAAATAATAAAAGGTACACATGATTAATCCAAACAGTTTGGCAAAGGGACTCATCCTAATGGTGTTGCCTCTGACCTAGTCTAGGATTGGGGAGAAATGTGACAATGGTATATCTGGGACATGATTGAGATTTGGACAAAAGAATTCTGCTATAATTAGGTGCCTGCTGAAAGACAGCCAATGCCACAGAATTTGTAGCATGTATTTTAACATTTAACTATAGGGTTTGTGCCTAGCATAACATATGCTCCTGCAGTGATCACAAATATAGGTAGAGTAATATGATCTTGGAAAACATTTCATTTATTCAGTATGTTAAATGCTGGCACTTGTGTAGGGCATAATGGACGCAATAAAAGGTCTGACTTTTTTTTGTATGTCTGATCTGCCCAAGATATTACTGAATTGCACATATTTGCAAGAAGCAATTGTTTTTTATCTGAATAATTGCTAAATTGGATCATTACTCATTGCTAGATTGACAGCTTAGTCCCTATATCTGCTCCTACCTCCAGTCTTCACAGCTCCGTCTCTCTTTAGAACCTTATTCGGGTTCACTCGCAAAGGCAAATTCCTTCTCAAATGGACAAAACCATGTGCACTGCTGGGGGGCAGATGTAACATGTGCAGAGAGATTTAGATTTGGTTGAAGTATTTTGTTTCTGTGCAGGGAAAATACTGACTGCTTTATTTTTACATTGCTATATAGATCTAATTTTGAAGGAAACCCCACCCAAGTCTAATTCTATCTCTACAAGTTACAACTGCCCCACCTGCAGTGCACATGGTTTTGTCCATTTGAGAATGAATTTGCCTCTGCGAGTAAACCAGAATAAGGTTCTAAAGAGAGACGGAGCTGTGAAGACTGGAGGAGCACATATCCAGCAAGTTTGAAACAGATCATTTTGCTTCCTGTTAAGGCAGAGGTTCACAAACTTTTTGAAATCATGGCACCCTAGACTATCAGAATTTCTTTCACAGCGTCTGTAGGCCAAATGTATCTTATTGAGATATATAGAAAAACATATTTAAATAAGTAAAATGAGTTTATATGTCATCTGCAGGCTCAGTTATGTGGTGAGGGACAAGATTCACCTCTATTTGTCCATACATGTTATGATTAGCATTGACAGCACTGGTTTTGCCTGAAACATTGACCATAAATAAATGGATTGGTCCTGAACCATCAACCCAGGGCACCCCCACATTTGTCCCTAGGCGCTCCAGGGTGCCACGGCACACAGTTTGGGAACCACTGTGTTAAGGAGTAATTGTGACTGTCGAGTGGCCTCTAGTGGTCATTGGCGGTACTTCAGCTCAGATGTAAGGAGTAATAAGCCTTTTTTAGATAGTTTTATAGATAGTTGTAGTGCATTTGCATCCAGCTAACACCATCTTAGAAATGGCATTAACAGATGAGATCATTGCAAAAAAATAATGATTCAATGTATGGTTTTTCATCCCCCCAAAAAATATTATTGGTATTTGGATTTGCTCAGTATAAGTGACTGCAGACCAACAACTGCTTTTAGGCCGTTTAAAGCAGTTGTTGGTCTGCAGTCATTTATACTGAGCAAATCCGATTGAGTGCCGCCCTATTGTACCTTAAGGATACTTCCCAGCTGTCATACATATAAGGGGTTATTCTAGTCCATTCTTTCTGACAAAATCCTTCTTAGATGGACAAAACCATGTGCACTGCGGGTGGGGCAGATGTAACTTGTGCAGAGAGAATTAGATTTGGGTGGGGTTTTTCTTCAAAGTGAGAAGTGTAAAATCATGCAGTCAGTATTTTCCCTGCACAGAAACAAAATAACTCACCCAAATCTAATTCTCTCTGCACATGTTACATCTGCCACCTTTGATAAAGCTGCAGGAAAGCAGTGAAACGCGTTAGGTGAACCCTGGTGTTTCCTCTCCCCACCTCTGGACTCTACTACTACTACAAACTGGTTGTGGACATTTACAAAGTCCTTGGTTTACTATTATTCATTGGCGGACACCGTGCTCCAGTCATCGCTGGTGAAACAACATCTACACCGGCGCAGCTCCTGTCTGGACACGGAAGCCTCTATTGATCCTTGCTGGCAATTCCATCTGGGCGCATCATTGCAGAATATCCTCCGGTGTTCGAGACTACCAAACATCAGTTCTCACACCCCCAAAAAAGAGGACTGGAACACACTGAGCGACCCTCTATACCTCCAGCGGCAATACATCAAATCACCGCATATATCGTGAGGACTTCCAGCTTTACATCTTTATTTGAAAGGATCCAGAAACCCTCTATTGGTAATGTGCACTTACCCATTTTTCTAAAAACAAGGAAAAATACTCACCTATTTCAGTATTGTTCATTGAGGCGGGGACATTCACCTTTTTAAATCGTTAATTCCAGTTTACTTTTATTACCTACCTTAACCCTTACTGTGTTTTCTTTTATTGTCATATATCATGTAATATTGTGTATACTTTTTTAGTAAAATTTGTATCTTTTTTACACCATTGTGTCTTATTCATTGCTACAAGCGCTGCTTAAACTCGCCTGGTGCGAGTCCCTTTTCTTGTTTCTTTAAAGTGAGGAGTGACTACCCTTACATCAAAGCAGCTGCTTAAATTGCAGAGACAGCTCATTGTCAAGCGCCTGATTATTCCTAGTGAATACTTTTTTCTTCTTCTGTTACATCTGCCCCCCTGCAGTGCACATGGTTTTGTCCAGAAAGAATGAACTAGAATAAACCCCATAGAGAGAGAGAGAGAGAGAGAGAGAGAGAGAGAGAGAGAGAGAGAAAGAGAGTTGATCTTCTGGAGGGGTTTTCTCTCGCACAGAAGAATGCTGCAGCTCTGACAGAGTGACCATCTGGTTCTTGTTCATCTTCCTGACTAGAGATCTGGCTTCTTCCCTGATCGATCAGTTTGAATGGCCGACCAGCAGTCCTGCTGGTTCCAGTCTTCTTCCATTTTCAGATGATGGAGGCCACTGTGCTCAATGAGACCTTCAAAGCAGATATTTTCCTGTACCCTTCCACAGATGTCCCCCAAGGTCTACAGACAATTCCTTTGATTTTGTGCTTGGTTTGTGCTCTGACATGCACTTTCAAGTGTGGAACCTTATACAGGTTGAGTATCCCGTATCCGTATATCTATTATCCGAATTATTCCAAAACCCATGGTTTTTGGAATCATTCGAATTTTTTTTTTTTTTTTTTTAACCCTCCCTAACCCTCTTTTTATACTTACCAAGTCCCAGGGCGTCCACAGCAGGCCTCCGGCATCTTCTCCAGGGTCTCCAGCGGTCCCAGGAATGCATTGCGCGAGTGTGCGCGCGTGCCGGGCACACTCGCACAATGCATTCCTGGGACCGCTGGAGACCCGGAGAAGATGCCGGAGGCCTGCTGTGGATGGCCGGGGACTGCGTGGATGCCGAGGGACCACCGGACACCATCAGGGGACAGGTAAGTATGGCTAAAACAATTTATTCTAAAAACCGGAATATTCCCCTATCCGGAATGCTCGTGGTCCCGAGCATTTCGGATAGGGGATACTCAACCTGTATAGACAGGTGTGTGCCTTTCCAAATCATGTCTAATCAACTGAACTTGTGATGAGATAACCACAATGCCTGAGAACATACAGCTATGCCACTTACACAATCAGAAGATTTGCAGATAAACTAATTTTTTTTTATAGACTTGAGTCAAGTTATTCACATGAAATAGATCATCATGTAATTATTATATTCCAAAGTTTAGGTCCTAGGGGAGACATTTGCTAAGGCTAATAAAGGTGGCTTACAATGATAGCGTTGCTTTGTGTTCCTTCCTGATGGCATTTCTACTTTATGTGTTAACAGCTCCTACTGAGAGTTATTGGACTGAAGATGGTTTACATTAACCAAGACGAGTATGGTTAGTCTTTATAGTGATCTGTGTGGTGGAAAACATCCTGAAACTATTTTAGCATCTGCATGTTTGTTATAATGGACTGGGAGGAATCCTAGAGCAGGGATATCTTTCTGACCAATGTCCTGTTGTCTACAGTAAAAGTCTACTGCTGAGAAGAATCTAGAGATTCTCACAGGTACGTCTGTGTTTGACTTACTCATCCTTTTAACATGTAAATCAAGAACAATTTTGTAATAGTTTAGATGACAAAGTAGTGTAATTTTGCTCTTTGCTAATAGATGGAGCTGCCGATGACTATTGGGTTGAGGAAAGTACCTCATTATGTAACCATATGCAATATAATAATATTGTGGCACAGTAGTAGATATTTAAATTGGCTTTAAGGAGAAAATACTTCAGACTCTGCTCTCAACATGCACAAATGTCAGTGCATCCACACTGAGGTATAATTTGGGCTATAAGCAGGGCCGGTGCAGTGCCCCCCCCCCCCCCCCAGCTCACCTGTGCACGGGGGGGGGGGTGAGTGATGCGCAGGAGGGTGAGTGAAGCGCCGGGGGGGGGGGGGTGAGTGCTGCGTCGGGAGGGGGGGGGGAGCTTGAGGAGGCCACCGCCGCCTAGTCCAGGGGGGAGAAGAGGGATGACTGCCGCCGCCGAGTCTGATTGGTGCTGCGGCCGCCGCCGACCCCGGGGGTGGTGGGGGGTTAAGGGAATGCGGCTATCGCCACTGCCAAGTCCCGGGGGGGGGGGTGATGCGGCTACCGCCGCCACTGAGTCCGAGAGGGGGAGGAGAAGGGAATGTGGCTGCCATCGCCTTACCTGGATCCAAGGATGCAGCTCCAGAATGCCACCCTGGCTTTTAGTACTAATGAAGAAAACTTAAACCAGCCCTGAATGAGCATGTTCCAAACAGACCCTTCACTTGCTCGCAAGAGGAGTGTGGCCTCAAGAGCAGATCCACCAGTATTGCCAGGCTCCCTATGTGGGAAAAGCGCAACCCCCCTCTAGACAGCACTGAATACAACACAATAAACAGACTCCCTTAAGGTGACCCTTAACCCCTTGAGTGGTGGGCTTTCCTGGGGCAGGACAAACCTACCAGGGCAGGTTTGACCTGCCCCAGAAATACTCACCACAAAAGGGGCAGCCGCACTCTTCTGCAGCAGCCGATGCCCCCTGGGACTGTGCTGCTGCCAGCTTCAGCTGTTTGCGGCGACTTGGAGAAGTTCGGGCCGCTTGGGGTGGCTCGGGAGCACTTAGGTGTTCGGGCGCTCAGCTGTTTGTCTGTTCAGGCAACCCTGTGTTTGAGTGTGGCAATGGGGGGAGGGTCAGCGACAGGGTAGATGGTGTGCCAGTGATTCACCACTGGAACCACCACCGGCGCACCCTTTCATTACAGTGGCATACCCAGAAATTTCTCAGGAGAGCTACCTCACTGGCTACAGGTGCTGTGATTCGTGGGTATGCAGGGGGTAGGGCCTAGTGCCCATCTCCATCAGAATCTTCTGCAGCTGCTGGAGCCAGGTAGTACTACTTGCTCCCCCTCCCTCTCCCTTTCTCTACCTGATATAATGTGTTTAATGTGGCTCTACCTGTCGTATTGTGCAACAGGGGCTTTACCTAACGTAATATGGACAGTATAAGGGCTTTACCTGGCATAATGTGTAATTGGTGCTCTACCTAGCGTAATGTGTAACAGGAATCTTCCTGGCATAATGTGTAACAGGGTCTCTACATGCCGTAATGTGTAACGGAGACTCTACTTGGCGTAATGTGTATAAGGGGGCTCTGCCTGGCATAATGTGTAATGGGGGCTCTCCCTGGCATAATATATACGGGGGCTACCTGGAGTAATGTATAAAAGTGTGCTCCACCTGGAGTTATGTGTAAAAGGGCTCTACCTACCATTAATGTATATAAGTGGCACTACTGTGTGGCATAATTTGAATAATGAAGACTACTGTGCTGGGTAACATGGATTAGTACTATTCTAAGACCACACAATTTCCCTATGAAACCCTTTGGCCTTTTGGTGCCTACTGTGGTTATTTTAAATATGGAGGAGAGGCAGCACAAATTCTCTTTTGGGCACAGGGCATTAAACTCTTTAGTTATGGCTCTGCCCTTTCTCTTTCCCTGACACTGTCTCTCTCCTTCTCTCTCTCCCTGATACTATCTCTCTCCATCCCTCTCTTTCTCTCCCTGACCCCTTCCTTTCTCTTACTGACACTGTCTCTCTCCCTCTCCCTATCAGTGTCTCTCTCCCCGTGACACTGTCTCTCTATTCCTCTTTCTCCCCCTTCTTTCGCTCTCTACTGTATATCTCTTGCTCCACTCCCTCTTTCTTGCTCCTCCACCTTCTTTCTCTCTCTCTCTCTCTCTCTCTCTCTCTCTCTCTCTCTCTCTCTCTCTCTGTTTCTGAAATCCTCTCTCGCTCCTCTCTCTTTTTTTCATGGCCTCTTTTTCTGTGAAATCCTCCCTCTCTCTTTTTGCTCCGCTCTCTGTCTCTGTCCCTTGACTCCTTTTAGTCTCTCACTATCCTCAATTTCTATCTCCTGCTCCCCTAAAGGGCATTGTAGTGACAGTGGTGGCAGGGGAGAGGGCCCTTTCAAGATTTTGCTATGGAGCCCACAAAGTTCTAGTTATGCCCCTTATGTCAGTCAGTTTGGTCAAAATCCCTTTAGAAAACCCTCCACAAATCTTCATAAAACAGATGCAAATAGTCAGTACTTTAGAGAACCCTATCACCATTGCTAAATAGTAAACACAGCAGTTTGGTGCTGAAAAATTGATGCATGATAAATTGACAGTATCACTGTTTTTCATTGTTTGTTTTTTTAATCTTTATTTTGACAGAATTTACGCTGTAAAATAAGGACTAGTAGGAAGGACACCAATATGTGGAAACAGTTTATCGTAATCACGCGTGCATCTGAATATGGAGTGTAGACGGCTGGGGAGGGAGGCGCAGCCCTGTGATCATCACTCTTGGGGGCGTGCCCCTTGCTGTGAAAAGATGTCATGCACATGCGCGCGACACCTATTCATGCAGTGGTGATCGTCAACCTTTTATATCACACTTGCAGGACACAGCGGCCCACAGGGAGGGCAGGGCTCATTTTGTTGTTTTTAAATCAGGCAGGGTGCTGCGCCCCTGTAAAACAGCAGAAGAAATCATTGGATAGTAGGCGACAATAAATTGATCTCCCCTGCCTCTGCAAATATACAGTAAGTCAAATAGTCTCAATTGACTTATATTTACATCTGCACGGATGAAGACAGGGCAGGCGGCTGACATCATGTGACGTCAGCTGTTCGCCCCCAGCAGGCATCGGCCTGTCTACGTACCCATGGGAATGCCCAGCTTCTTTTTGGGGACACCCATGAAACACTGGGCATTCCCACGTCCCAGCACCGCCACCACCCCGTCCCTCCTTCCCCACTGCAAACGGCCCTGCAACAGTGTAAATCGCAGAGGCTGTTCACATTCGGGGATTGCACATGAGAAGAAATGACCATTGGTGAAGCCATAACCATCGGGGCAGGGGCCAAACTCGGTTCACTATGTGTGAACCAGAATTGGCCCCTTAGTTTTGTTAGTATCAATAGTGACCACACATTTCCTCCATTATTTACAACAGGATATAATGGATGTCATGATTGCATATAATCCGTTATCAAGAATATATTTGCATACTGTATATTTATTTGGTGTTTACAATATAACAATTCCAGCATCAGCATATACTGTGCGAAAAGCAATTAGTGCTTATTAGTGGAAGAATATCTAAGCACATTAGATGGGTGTCACAGACTAGTGTCAGCATGTGCTAACATTGATTTCCACTTAATCAAAGGAGAGTTTGTCTGTTCTTGGAAGTGGTATTAGATCCATGTATCTTAGTCATTGTGAATGAGTCTTGAAGAAGGATCATGTCTGTTTAAGGGACTTTCAGTTTTTAAAAGTCAGTAAAATAAGTAAAACCATACAATCAGGCATTCAGGGCGGGATGTATTTATATACATCGCCGACCCTCGCTGCCCAGCCGCCACGATGCTACCGCATATGTACTAACATATGCGGCTAGCATCGGGGTGCGTGGCGTAGACCCCCGCAATACCTGTAATGTGGTGTGCGGGGGTCTCCGTCACATCCCGGCGGCTGTCAGTGTCCCTGGCGTCTCCTCCTCCCCCCCTGCAGCCGGATGTCGATGGAGGATGGGAGGGGGGGGGGTCGCACAGACGGCGGGCAGCGGGCGGCAATAGAAGCTCATAGGCTTCTATAGGGTATCGCCACCCAGAGGTGGCAATACCCTGCCCGGCGGAGACGAGGCAGACGGGTAATGATACATAGGAAAATGCGGTAAAACACACGTTTTACCGCATTTTCCCTTTAGTACATCCCGCCCTCAGTGTGTTTCTATATTATTGTTCCTTTGGCAAACAGAGATGGTCAGTGTGTACATGTCCTCGATCAAACATAGGCTAAATCATGTTTATACGCAATGGCCAGTTCACACAAGATTATCAGCACACATATGTTGTGATCACATTGCGCATACGTCAAGGTGCAATAAGGATTATTTATAGGTGCTAATGGGGATTGGCTGGGAAAACACGGGCAAGTTATGGCCATTTTGGAGGTGTGTATATGCCATTGTGTGTGAGATCATATGTACCAAAAAATGTCACCTGTATCACTAATGTGTAATATTCTTGCCTACCTGACCCTCTCCATGAGGGAGAAAATGCTCTGTTCCTGGACTTCCCTGGTAATGTAGGATTGCCAGCACCTGTGTGGAACTAGGTAATTTATAAGAAAGGTGTTTCACCACAGCTGATGGCAATCATACATTACCAGGGAAGTCCAGGAACAGAGCATTTTCTCCCTCATGGAGAGGGTCAGGTAGGCAAGTATGATGTGTAATAGTCCAGTCTACATAGCCATAGGCCAAATCCCTATCCCCACTGCTGCTTGTTTATGAACATTACTTTTATGTGCTAGGGAGCAGGTGCCTGATTTCCAGCAAGCGCCATCAGGGTAGAGGAGTGTGCTTCACCAATAACTCATCAATATGCAGGTGTCCTCGTCATGGAATTACTGACTGTGTGGAAGCAGTGAAACAAGGGCTGTGGGGGAATGAGAAGAGCAAATGAGTCAAGGGGAATGAGAGAGAGAGACAGGTGTGGGGCAGGCAGGTGCTTGTTTTAGGAAATAGGAAGCTGTTGGGGGGTACAGAGTGTTGGAGGGTGATTGAAAAATAGGGAGCAAGAAACAGTGTTCAAAAAGAAAGTTATGAACTTATTAGAGATGAGCGGGTTCGGATCCTAGAGATCCGAACCCCCCCGAACTTACCTGATCCAAGGCCGGATCCGAGGAGTTCGCCGGTTCCCACCATCTTTCCGAGTCCAAATCGAGGCTAAAACGTCATCATCCCATGTCAGATTCTCCCAAGACCTGGGGACTGAGGCATAGGGAGGGCGGATCCACCGGAGCTCATGCTCCGGGCGCCGATTGGTGGAATGGCGCCGCCGGACCGCCCCCCCTCCGCAAATGATCCCTGCAAGTATCATACAGCGGCGGGCAGCATGTGGCGGTGGCTGCCCTGCCCGGCGCCTGCCTTGCTGCTGCTGCTCGGTCCGGCTTCCGCGGCAGCCATCAATTAAGCGGCCTGGTCCGGGGGGTCATCTGCTCCCCACAACCCTACCTTCCCAGGCCAGCGCCTCCCGAGTCTCGACTGTTGGAGGGAGGCAGGCAGACAGGGCTTCCCGAGTCCCGACCGTCGGAGGGAGGCAGGCACACAATGATCCTGCTCCCATTGGCTGCTCAGCATTTAAGGGATATGGAGTAGCAGGTGTCAACAGAATATGTGTCTGCCTCCATAGTAGGCTACAAAAAGATGGCCGCTGTACAACCAATGGGGAGCCAGGTTTCCTTTCGATGGAATGCAAGGGTGGAAAAAGGGGAGGGCTAATCGGGGGCTTGCTATCAGGAAGAGGAGCAGCACGATGAAGAGACACCCACGGACTGGAAGAGAGGGCAGAGGTGAGCAGTGTCTCCTAATATATATATATATATATATATATATATATATATATATATATATGTTTGAAAGCCACTCCCCTAACATTACATTCATGCCCATTTTTGCATTCCCTTTCCCTGTGAGAAGCTGGGCCACTTGCTTGTGCCTGTCTCCCAGGCTGAAAGTTGCCAGTCAGCCCCTGTTACAGTGTCTTATATAGTGCAGCAGATTCCGTTACAGCGTCTTATATAGCGCGGCAGATTCCGTTACAGTGTCTTATATAGCGCAGCAGATTCCGTTACAGCGTCTTATATATCGCAGCAGATTCCGTTACAGTGTCTTATATAGCGCAGCAGATTGCGTTACAGCGTCTTATATAGCGCAGCAGATTGCATTACAGCATCTTATATAGCGCAGCAGATTGCGTTACAGCGTCTTATATAGCGCAGCAGATTGCGTTATAGCGTATTATATAGCGCGGCGGATTCCGTTACAGCGTCTTATATAGCGTGGCAGATTCCGTTACAGTCAGTAGCGCACGCAGGGGGGGTTTCTGAGTACCCAGAAACCCCCCTAGGAGTCTAAGGGCCCTAGGCTGAAAGCTTAGGGTCCCCTCTTTCCATGGGTGCAAGAATTTTAAAAATCGGCCCTTGAGAACCAGAGATATCTGACTTCAAAGCAGTGGTCCCCATCCAAGCCGAGTTTTTCTGAGTTTTTTCACCCGAAAGCAAAAATGTTGAGGGTGTGTTTTGGCAAAACCCAGTAGAACCCAAAACCTGAAGGTAATCAGAACCCAAAATGCGAAAAGTGGCCGGTGCACATCCCTAGAACTTATGAAGAAAGTTAGGAGCCTGTGTGAAGGAGAAAAAATAGTGGCTATTGGGGTTATAGAGAGAGTGACAAGTATGAGTGGAAACTTAAGTACAGATGTATCAAGCAGTGGAAAAGTTGCCCAAAGCAACAAATCAGCTTGAAATCAGCATTTACCAAAATCAGATATAGGAGCTGATTGGTTGCTCCACTAGTATGTTTCTCCACTCTTCACTGCATGATACAGATAAATTCTCATACATTTAACCTCAATGCGCCATTACCAGGAGACGCATGGCGGGAGTGAGTTGGCTGGTCCCATGCAACTCTGCTAGCTTTGGACATCTTTTTTAGAGTGCAGCTAGGAATCACAGAGCCTTTGCCGATTCATTTGATGTGTGACACTGGCATATTTTGTGGTACTGAGTCTGTATATGAAGCACAATAGAGCTTGATGTGGGAGAAAGCTGTGACCAGTGCAGATTCAGATGAACGTACATTTACAAGGGCTCCTTAACAATCAGCGCAGTCTCTGTGTGCATTATAGCATTGGGTTCTGTCTAAATGCATACACTTAAGCCGGTACCTTCCTGGTTAACAGGATTGCATGCAATATATCGTAGGCGGTCCTTTTGCATACCATATATTGCATGTGATCCAGCCAAACCTGCCCGGCTTATATGCGATCCAACAGATCGCTTCTGCAGCCAATGTGACACACAGGCTCCGGTGTGATGCACGATCCCCCCGAATCAGCCAAAGCATCGGACCTGCTGTGAATCACATGCAATTTGGACACTTTTCATGTGATTGACCGCCATAATTGCATGAAAAGCAGGGCCGAATTTCCCATTAGGCACGTGAGGCACCGGCCTAGGGGCGGCACATGTTTGGGGGCGGCACTTGGATGCCTGTGATAGTACTGTCAGCCCAAAATGTACCAATAACTGCAAAATATCCACTGTACTGTACTATATTCCATCTTAAATAGAGTGTAAATGGATAGGACATGCAGATACTGCCCCTATAAACTGTCCTACTTAGTAAACATTATTGTTGTGCCTAGGGGTGCCCTCATCCCTAAATCCGCCCCTGATGAAAAGAACACAAATTGCATTGCCTAGTGAATGGACAGATTAAGATGCATATCGTCAATAAAAGATGCAAAAACCATGCCAGATGCTAGCAGAAAAGAAAAGATAACAAAGGGGAAAACAGAGGAAGAGAGAGAGAAAAGTTACAGAAGAAAGGAAAACTATATATCCATCTTCAGACTGTCTGAGTTGGCAGTATGCCTCATACCTTACCTGAAGGTCATTCTGATTGGCTGATGGTTAAGAAATCAATGGTTGCATTGATAAAATGGATCAAATATCTGTTTGACAGAAGTAACCAATATCCGAGGCTTAAGCACCAATCATGTAGAGCTAGGCCAAGGACAATAGTTCCATCTGACTTACCACAGAGGATGGTTGTAAGCATATCATACAGTATGCTCTGCTGGGATGCGGTAATTTGGTCTACAGCATGATGGTGGACCGTCATTAGGTCGACATGGGAAAAGGTCGACATGGGTCTAGGTCAAAAAGGTCATTAGTTCGACAGGTCATTAGTTCGACAATGTCTAAGTCGACATTCAAAAGGTCGACATAGGGTTTTTCACTGTTTTTTGAGCCAACATGTGCCGACAGGCAGTATTTCATGCCCTACCATCCACTAGGGCGTGGTGGGAGAATAAAATAGTGTGCCGAGCGTAGCGAGGCACCGTTCCCGACGCATTGCGAGCGATGTGAGGGGATGCGGTGCACTTTAAACTGTGTCCATGTTGACTGTGTTGACATTCAGGTAAAAAAAACAGTGGAAAACCCCATGTCGACCTTTTGAGTGTCGACCTAGACATTGTCTAACTAATGACCTGTGGAACTAATGACCTGTGGAACTAATGACCTGTGGAACTAATGACCTTTCGACCTATAACCATGTTGACCTTTTCCCACGTCGAACTAGACCCATGTCGACCTAGACCCATGACATATTATAGGCTCAGAGGGTCTTCAGCTCCAAACATTTTATTATCTCTGGGTTACTGCAAATGTACCCTCAGGACACAGCTACTTAAAATAATGTCCAATACATTTGACAGGTATGAACAAGACATATAGGGATCACAGTTGGACAACTTAATTTACCGTAGCAACAAGGGAATGTATTTTACTAAGTGTACATTGCAATAATACTTTTATTCTGATTGTTCTATTGATGTTCGATTTGTCAAATCTGTACGACAGGTAAAAAGAATATAGGTCAGTAGGAGGTGAATGTAAATGTAAATTCAAGTAGATAAAACTGGAAAATTGTATGTTTTTTTTTGAATGTTCATATGATGTAAGATTGTATTGCATAGTATTTTCTTGCTTCCTTAAAGGGTTATCCATCATTGAATTATTCCTCCCAAACTTAGCTGTTCCCAGTGTGCATATAATGCTGTCAATTCGAGGTTAACAAAAACTCGAACCAAAGCTAGAATGCCAAATTTAAGCTACTGTCCTAGTATTGGATCAGAATAAATCAGTAGCAACATGCTGTCGAATGATGGCAGGTAAGTACCACATGGCCAATCTACTCTTCCCTTTAGTGTGATGGTATAAGGATTACAGGTTTGGTTTAGGGCAGTGGTTCCCAAACTGTGCGCCTAGGCTCCCTGGGGTGCCTTGGAGCACTTGCAGGGGTGCCTCAGGTTGCTGGTCCAGAATCAATTCAAGTTATTTATGGCCAATGAAATAGGCAAAATCAGTGCTTGTGGCTTCCAATTAAGAATATGTGGCTAAACAAAAGTGAATCATGTTTCTCACCACATAAGTGGACCTAAGGATAAGTGGACCTAAGGAAAACATTTAAATCACAACTTTTTAAAATATTTTTCCTGAAATTAGTAACCAACTTTTGGCCTAGGGGTGCCGTGAAAAATATTCAGATATTTTAGGGTGCCGTGATTCAAAAAGTTTGGGAACCACTGGTTTAGGGGATAGCACCTTAAAGGTGGAGTAACATGGGCAGTGGCGTAACTACTGTAAGGCAGCCCCAGCAGCCGCTTGGGGGAGCAAGCTACAGCGGGGTCTGTGGTGGCGCCGGCACCCGCTCGACACACTGACATGCTGCTGCCTGCCGCTGCCCACTGAATGAGCACTGGAGGCGAGTCAGCTGCAGCGCGGGTGGGGCCAAGGTAAGAGATGACAAATTCCCCCACTGATTCAATTAACTGTACACAGAGCCGGCTATTAGCTACTGTGTACAGGATGGGCGGGCGGATGGGCGTGCTAGGGCGGCCTGGGATCTGTCGGAGCCAAGGTAAGCAGCTGTGTCTGCTGGTCTCTCTTCTTCTCTCCTGCTTCATCTTCTCCATTATGCGTGTGACGTCATCACGTCACACGCTGGGGAAACATGCTGGCAGGGGCGGATTGGCCCACCGGGAAACCGGGCCTTTTCCAGGTGGGCCGGCACATTTTTAAGTAATAGCGTCCGCCCACCCTCCCAGGCTGGGCCGCGGACCGCCGAACCGCTATCTCTGCGGTTACCGGCCGCAGCAAAATGCTCTAATCAAAGAAGGCTGCGGCCGGCCTCGGCTGTGACCATAGTTAAAATGGCCGCTGGAGGGCTGGTGCGCATGTGCGGCTGCACGCAGCACCTCCCGCGGTGCTTTCAGCCTGATTCAAACAGCTGACAGCTTCGGCTTCCTCCTAGAGACAGGTTTTGTTACGTCTATGCTGCTGGCTGACAGCAGGGGGAGCTAGCTGCAGAGGCAGCATGCACTGCAGCTTAGCTCCTCTCAGGCTGTACTCCATGACTGTGGCCGGGGGATGCAGGAAGTTTCCTCAGAGCCTGAAGAAAGCAACGAAGGTGAGTGTTAAATGCCTAATGATGTATTATACTGGCATTTGCTCTCCTGATATTTGCCTGAGAGGGGAGTGTGTGTGTCTGTATGCTATATGTGTGTGTGTACATGATGTGTGCATATGTGTGTGTCTGTGTACATGCTGTATATGTGTGCTATGTTATGCTTTGTGTGTGTCAGTGTGTATATGCTGTGTCTATGCATGCCATGTGTATATGCTGTATGTATGTATATGATATATGTAAGTAATGTGTGTATATGCTATGTGTGTTTTTGTGTGTATGTACTGTATGCTATGTATGCTTGGATGTATATGTTGCGTTATGTTTTCTATGCTAGTGTGTGTGTTTGTTTGAAGTGTGTGTGTGTGTGTGTATATATGCACTGTTTGTGTCTGTAGTGTGTATATGTGATGTTTTTGTGAGTATGTACAGCATGTATGTACAGTATGTCTGTGTACAAAAGTGTGTGTGTGTAATGATGTACAGTACAAACAATACATGTACAGCCACCCCCCACTCCTCCCAACAAAATTCTGCATTTGCCCCAGTTCCAGGGGCGGGCTGGGCCGGGGGACAGGGTGCCATGTGCCCCCCGGGCCGCTCTAAAAGGTACTTTTACGGGCCGCCTTGTATTTTACATTGTGACCTCCTGTAGGCCGTGCCACGGCTACAGGAACATGGCCGCCGGCCTCCTGCATGAGGACATGCCGCGGTGGACGGACAACAGCTACTCAGAGGACGGAGCCGCAGCGTGGGAAACCAAGACAGGGCACAGCGAGACGGGAGCTGCAGCAGTGGAGCACGGACCCGGGCCTAAAAGCAAGTAACAACAGTACTATGTATTGGGTGTTATAATGGGGGCGGGGTAGCTGCCTGTGGTGTCTTGGTATAATTATACAGGGGGAGCAGCCTGTGGTGTCCTGCCAGGACACCACAGGCTGCTCCCCCTGTATAATTACACCAGGACAGTCTTGGTATAATTATACAGGGGGAGCTGCCTGTGGTGTAAGGTATAATTACACAGGGGAGCAGCCTGTGGTGTCCTGCAAGGACACCACAGGCTGCTCCCCCTGTATAATTATACCAGGACAGTCTTGGTATAATTATACAGGGGGAGCTGCCTATGGTGTAAGGTATAATTATACAGGGGGAGCAGCCTGTGGTGTCCTGCGAGGACACCACAGGCTGCTCCCCCTGTATAATTACACCAGGACAGTCTTGGTACAATTATACAGGGGGAGCTGCCTATGGTGTAAGGTATAATTATACAGGGGGAGCAGCCTGTGGTGTCCTGCCAGGACACCATAGGCCTGTGGTGTAAGGTATAATTACACCAGGACAGTCTTGGTATAATTATACA
Organism: Crinia signifera; assembly: GCF_055691185.1. Lineage (NCBI taxonomy): Eukaryota > Metazoa > Chordata > Amphibia > Anura > Myobatrachidae > Crinia > Crinia signifera. Next base: position 257,923,881 of record NC_139221.1, on the reverse strand, counting down.
GGGGGAGCTGCCTTTGGTGTCCTGGTATAGTTATACAGGGAGAGCAGCCCGTGGTATCCTGTTCTTTTAATATAGGGGGTTCTTGTTATTGTGCGGGGGGAGCAGCCTGTGGTGTAAGGTATAGTTATACAGGGGCAGACAATGTCGATTATTTTTGATGGCAACTTTGGAATGTATATTCTCCAAAACAGTATTGCCTCTAGGAATTCAGTGAGCTTTACCTGCTGTCATTATTAGTTCTGAAGCATACACCCAGGCATGTCAGAAAAATCGACATGTGATATATCCGTTGTGAGGGTACGAGTTCCTCAATCACTCAGACACCGAGCAGATGAAACCAGAAGAATGGTTTATTTTCCACAGCACGCACAAATAGACAATAAACAGTGGCAAAGGTAAATTGCAGAGTAGAAAGATATTCAGGTAGCAGGCCCAAACAGACAGTCCTTGTATAGTCACAGTCCCAGATCAGTTCCACAGGGCAAACTATCACTTATCCACACAGCAGTGATAGCAGATAACTGTATAAGTCCACACGATACCTAGACAGAGCATAACCTCTTAGTCCAGGACAGTCCATCAAATTCTCTCCCTGGCTTGTGTGCGAGTCATTTTAAAAACTTCCAATTCCCACGCTTCTCCATACCATCAGTGGGCTTGCACTCAATCCCTATTGGTGGATTCAAGTCAGGTTTATCCCCCCTCCCAGGTACTGCTGCTGCCCATCTGCTTCTGCCCCCTGCTGGGGTCGGTTCCAGAAAGTCTGGAAGTGGCCAAGATATGCATAGCAGAGTCAACCCAAGATATAAAACACAGTCTGATTACATTATGTGGTGGTCACCCCCTGTGGACAACCCTCCTGTTGATAGTAGGGGAATTTGATCACCCCCTGTGGTGATTGTCCTTCAGCTATCCCCCTCATGTAAACAGCAGGAACAATAATCGGCTGATTACATTATGGGCTGATCACCCCCTGTGGTGGCCGGTTCCACAAAGTCTGCTAGAGCCCAGAGGTTTACAAAGAATTGTAAACCCCCCTGGGGAGATTGCCCATGGTACAATGCTTACATGAATAAAGTCCTGGGAAATACAGACATTACATTTGAGGTGGGATTATACAGCCTAATAATATATGATCTGGAACTACACACACATATAGGGAGTATATAGACATATATGGAGAACAAGAGGGTACCGACGGACTAAAATAGTACATTAATTACTACACCTAATAAAATATAGTAATTACAGATTTACAGTGAATCTGATAACCTCACATTCCTTCCCCTACTATTGTAGTCCCGGTACCCAGCTGTTCAGGAACCAATAACAACCTGGAATAGCGGGATGCAGAGCCGAGAATCTGGGGTTTGGATATACCACCTGAGTCCCACAGGGTGACATCATACCAAACCCATCTTGTAAAAGGCGGCTGGTTTGCAGAACCAGCAAGGGCATGATTACAGTCTAAGTCATACATTGGAACTAACAAGGGCTGTAGCAATTCCTCTTCTTCGGATTCTGGGTACCCCCCCTCTGCAACATTGTAACCTACTAATACTTTTGTGTTAGAGGTGGGTATACTGCGCTCCCCTGTGGGTCGTGGTTTTGGCGCTGCTTAGCCTAAGGGGTGTCCCGTGCCCCCTATGGGTCATGCAAGAGAAATTGGGTTGGGCTGAAGCGCTGCCTAGGTATGCTAATTTACAGTGAATATAAGAAAGAAGAAAAGGGTGTATTTGGTGCATAAAATGTTTATTTAGGTAAATAACAAGTATTGCAATGATAATAAATATAATACATGAAAAACTGTTACATGGGGTGCAATGATGTTTTGTGGGGAAAAGTGGGTTAAGTGGCTCGTTGAGTACCACTACTGAGAGCCCCTGAGGGTATTGGGGTATCAACAGATCCCTTTGTACCATAAGCCCAATGAGGGCTTATGTCTCTCAGCAGGTGTGACCCAGCGGGGTTTGGTTACAGTCTGGGTGCGTGCTTGGGATAAGCAGGGAGCGGCGTCCCGCAGGCCTGCTTCTTACCCTGTCAGCGTTTGCGGAGTTGTGCGATAGTTCAGGTGCACAAGCACTTTGATCCTCCCTTGGGTGGACCACCAGTGCGGATGATGCGACTTTCCCAGTCCTGGGAAGCCGGTCGTTCCTCCTCCCTTGTAGGTGGGTATGTTTGGGTGCTGCTGTCCGGGTGACGCTGCAGCCGCAGCGTACTTCTCCCGGTTCTTGGTCTGTGTGGACGGTTCCACTCACTCTGTTGGCGGCGTCACTTCCGGGTATCGGGTCTCGCGAGACCAGCGGCGATTCCCGGGTGACGTCACTTTCAGAATGGTGCGCTCGACTCCCGACGGAGGAGACTTGTCCTGTATGCTGATGTAAATGCTGATGCTCCCTCTTGTGCGGGAGATGCTGTACGAGGTCCAACGCGTTTCGGCTTTCAATAGCCTTTGTCAAGGATGTCTGTGGTTCTCTGGGTGACTTCATTTATTCGCTGAAGTTGCTGCTGATTGGCTTAGAGTTTGATTGCAGCCATTGGTCCGTAAGTGCTGTGTGGGAGGTTACTGTTCAATGATTGGCTTTCGGCTTTCCTTGCGTTAGTACATGGTGAAGTGGGGCGTACAGGTAGCTCCGTGTAGTGTGAGAATCCCTGTCTCTAATAAATAGCTTAATGTAACTAGTTCAATATGGGTGCCTGTAATGTATGTATTCTTTATTAATGTATTCTTTATTAATGATGGACTAAGAGTCATTACTGCTGTTCTGAAGATGTTTAAAATCTAGCTGTGCGAGTTTTACTTTTGCTAAAGTAGGAGAGATAAAATGGTGTGTCCTAATTGCTTTTGTAATTTATCTGACTGTGTGTTGCTCTGACGGCATGGATGGGTTGTTCGTAGAAAAGTGTTGAAGTAAGAGAGATAAAGTAAGAGATAGAGAGTAGGAGAAGTAAAGTGGGAGAGATAAAGCTGAAAGAGATGGAGTTACAATTGTTGTATTTGGGGGGGATGATGCTTGGAGGTGGATTAGTAGGTTGATACTAGTTGATATTATGAGGATCTGGTGACGTGTGGTTGGATTGTGGGGTTGGTGGCGGCATTGGGAGGGGAGAGTGAGGGGTGGTGGTAATGGTTAAGGGCTTAGGTGGGTATGGCTGGGGATTAATGTTAGGTTTGAGGGAAATGGTGTGGAAGTGGGATAGATCTGTGGTTAGGGTGTGGGAGGGCATTGCCCGTGATGGTTCAATGCCAATGGGGGGATGGAGACTGAGGTGGAAGGACCGGGGGGGGGGGGGTGTTGTTGGAGGGGGAGGGTAGATGGGGGTGGGTGGGTTTGGTGCGGACCTAATATGAGGAGGTGGATATGTTGGTTGGAGTTAAATAGTATTTACAGTATGGAGGCAATGTTGAAATCAATATTGAGTCCCTTAGGTTCTAGAGTTTTTAGAGTGTAAATCCATCTGAGCTCTTCCCGGTCTAAAATCTTGCTGTAGTTGCCCCCCCTCCAGTTGGGTGTCACTAGTGAGATTATTGTGAATTGTATGTTGTCAGGGTTCTGTGCGTGTGTGTTCTTGTAGTGAGCGGACACACTGTGTTGCTCATACCCTTTCCGTATGTTCCGGATGTGCTCTGCCAGTCGTACCTTGAAAGGTCTGATGGTCCGGCCTACATATTGTAGGCCGCACGGGCATGTGAGTAAATAGATGACCCCCTTGGTATGACATGTTAGTTCGTTTTTGATTGTGAAGGTCTCTTTGGTGTTTGTAGATTGGAATGTTTTAACTGTCTTGTTGGATCTGGTGCTTTGGGTTCTGCAGCCTATACAATTTCCACACTTGTGGAAGCCATGGGTGTCTGTTGTGCCCTCTAGTTTGCTCTGTTTCAGTTCTTTGGGTGGAATATGGTTTGTCACTAATTTCTGTTTGATGTCAGGGGCTCTTCTGTATACTATTTTGGGGTTCTTTGGTAGGATGTCAGCTAATGTCTCGTCTTTAAGTAGGATTTTCCAATGTCTGTTGACTAGGGTTTTGATCTGTCGGGCTGAGTTGCTGTATTGGGTAATGAAGTAAACGTCTTTGTGTGTGTTCTCTGTGTCTGTACTTCTGGGTTTATGTTCTAGAAGTCTTGTCCTGTCTTTCTGCTCCGCTATGTGGTATGCTTCGTCGATCAGTTTTTTGTCGTAATTTTTGTCTAGAAACTGTGTTTTGAGGGTCTCGCTTTGTGATTTGAAAGTATTGAGGTCTGAACAGTTGCGTCTGAGTCTTGTGAATTGTCCAAGTGGTATGCTTTTCAGCCAGTTATGGTGATGTCCGCTGTCAGATGAGATGTAGCTATTAACGTCTACCTTTTTATGAAAGGTCTTGGTTTCGATGGTGTGTTCTTTAATGTAAATTTCGAGGTCCAGAAATTCTACTTTGGTTTTACTGTAAGTGGTTGTGAGGATGATGTTTCTATTGTTGTGGTTGAGGTATGTGATGAAATTGTTGAGTGTTTCCTCTGTGCCCTTCCATATGAATATGATGTCATCTATGTACCTTTTCCATAGGACCAAATTCGCCCCAAATTCATGCCCACCCCATACATGTTCCTCCTCCCACTTGCTCATGAAGAGGTTGGCATAACTTGGGGCGAATTTGGTCCCCATGGCGGTGCCCGTGCATTGTAAATAGTACTTGTGGTCAAACCAGGTGTAGTTGTGATTGAGAATAAATTGGATGGCTTTGATGATGAAATCTCTCTGTGCTTGGTGTATGGTGTGGTCTGTTTTGAGAAAGTGTTCTGCGCTGTCTACTCCTTGTGTGTGTTCGATGATAGTGTATAATGAGGTCACGTCGCTTGTGACTAGCCACATGTCCTCTTGCCATTCAATGCTCTGTAGTGTTTGTAGTGTGTGTGTGGTGTCTTTTAAGTGGGAAGGTTGTCTGTTTACTAGTGGTTGTAAGAAGTGATCGATGTACTGTGATAGGTTGGATGTGAGTGAGTTTATGCCTGAGATGATAGGTCTGCCTGGTGGTTGTGTCTGGTGTTTGTGTATCTTAGGTAAGTAGTAAAAGACTGGGACTACTGGGTGTTCTGGGTTGAGGAAGTTATATTCGTGTTTTGTCACTATCCCTAAAGCCAGTCCTTCGTTCAGTAACTTCTGTAGATCTTGTTTGTAGTTCTGGGTTGGGTCTGTCCGGAGTGTTTTGTATGTTTTGTTGTCACTGAGTATTTTGTGTGCTTCTGTCATGTATGCTTCCTTGTCGAGTAGTACCACCCCGCCTCCCTTGTCTGCTGGTTTAATGATGAGGTTGTTGTTATCTTTTAATTCCCCTAATGCCTCTCTTTCATGTTTGTTGAAGTTACCCCTTTTGCGTGTGTCTGTGTTCATGCTTTCTAGGTCTTGTATCAACAGGTCTTCAAATGTTTTGATGATGTGTCCTTTGGCGTGTGTTGGGTTGAAAGTTGATTTGGGTCTTAATGTTGTGTGTCTGAATTCGTCCGTGTGTGTTTCTGTCGTTCTGATGGGGTTCTGTGCAAAGAATTTTTTTAAAGTCAGTTTTCTAGTGAATGCTCTTATGTCCATATAGGTCTCGAATTTGTTGAGTTTTTTGGTCGGGGCGAATTTCAACCCTTTCCGGAGTACGTCTTTGTGTGTGTCTGTAAGTGATGTTTTGCTCAAGTTGAATATGCCAAGATTTGTGTCAGTCTCTATTCTTGCTGTCTTACTTTTTTTGCCTCCCCTGCATCCTCTGCTTCTTCCCTTGCTTTCCTTTTGTGGGGGGTGTGTGTGGTTGTTGATGGGTTTTGTGTTAGGCAGGATCTTAGGCCTGCCTCCAAGTCTAAAAAATCCAGATCCCATTGTTCTGGTTCCTGTGTGTCTGATGTGTGTTTTGTTGTCTCTAGCTCTATCTGTTTGTTTCTGAAAGTTATGTGTCCTGCTTCCAGGGACTTGTAAATTAGCATACCTAGGCAGCGCTTCAGCCCAACCCAATTTCTCTTGCATGACCCATAGGGGGCACGGGACACCCCTTAGGCTAAGCAGCGCCAAAACCACGACCCACAGGGGAGCGCAGTATACCCACCTCTAACACTGTAGAAACCTATCCCGTAGTCTACTGCAGCAGACCCTCCACAAACCCACTCACACATGGGCTTACTAACATTACGCGAAAGCAGAATAGATAGGGCCAAAACTACATTTACAAACTTTGAACAAACATCAGCGGCGGTAGGGAAGGGACAGAATTTTTTCCTACACTTAACTAAACTAGAGAAATTACTTAAACAAGAAACAAAAGTCTGGTGGGATGCCTTTGCCCTCCAATGGTATGTTGACCAGGAAACCATACCCAAAGGTCTTACATTAAAGAAATTACCTACACACCACATAGACGACACAAATTTCATGTGTAAATGGAACAAAACACTTAAGGATTGCTCCACACAACTAGTACACTTACTCATAGAACAGCACGAGAAAGACCTGCTAGTTTTAGATGAAGAAATTACCAATTTACACCACGAACTTGAACCCTTTAAAAATGAGCAAGGGTACAAGGAGGTTGAGACACTAACACAGCTTAGACTGCAGAAGGGGGAGGAAAGCATTATAGCAATCAAGAAAAGGAAATTCCTTAGAGACAAGTGGGGATTAAAGAAACCACATAACACCGCCCAAACAAACAAAAACAAAAAACAACCACAACAAGCCACAAGGACACGGGAACAGAAGCCCAAAAAAACAGGACCTATCACGTACAAAAGACCAGTGAACACATACACTCATCCCATCACCAAACAACCACTGACATACCAACAATACATGACATACAAACACACACAAACGACAAATATTGAAATAGATTCACAATCAGACATAGACACCAGCAGTATTGACCAATCATGCTCAGAGCCGGAAGAATCGTCTTTTTCCATACACGATATAGAGGACCAGGACTACCTGGACACTGCAAGGAAGTCCCTGGAAGCAGGACACATAACTTTCAGAAACAAACAGATAGAGCTAGAGACAACAAAACACACATCAGACACACAGGAACCAGAACAATGGGATCTGGATTTTTTAGACTTGGAGGCAGGCCTAAGATCCTGCCTAACACAAAACCCATCAACAACCACACACACCCCCCACAAAAGGAAAGCAAGGGAAGAAGCAGAGGATGCAGGGGAGGCAAAAAAAGTAAGACAGCAAGAATAGAGACTGACACAAATCTTGGCATATTCAACTTGAGCAAAACATCACTTACAGACACACACAAAGACGTACTCCGGAAAGGGTTGAAATTCGCCCCGACCAAAAAACTCAACAAATTCGAGACCTATATGGACATAAGAGCATTCACTAGAAAACTGACTTTAAAAAAATTCTTTGCACAGAACCCCATCAGAACGACAGAAACACACACGGACGAATTCAGACACACAACATTAAGACCCAAATCAACTTTCAACCCAACACACGCCAAAGGACACATCATCAAAACATTTGAAGACCTGTTGATACAAGACCTAGAAAGCATGAACACAGACACACGCAAAAGGGGTAACTTCAACAAACATGAAAGAGAGGCATTAGGGGAATTAAAAGATAACAACAACCTCATCATTAAACCAGCAGACAAGGGAGGCGGGGTGGTACTACTCGACAAGGAAGCATACATGACAGAAGCACACAAAATACTCAGTGACAACAAAACATACAAAACACTCCGGACAGACCCAACCCAGAACTACAAACAAGATCTACAGAAGTTACTGAACGAAGGACTGGCTTTAGGGATAGTGACAAAACACGAATATAACTTCCTCAACCCAGAACACCCAGTAGTCCCAGTCTTTTACTACTTACCTAAGATACACAAACACCAGACACAACCACCAGGCAGACCTATCATCTCAGGCATAAACTCACTCACATCCAACCTATCACAGTACATCGATCACTTCTTACAACCACTAGTAAACAGACAACCTTCCCACTTAAAAGACACCACACACACACTACAAACACTACAGAGCATTGAATGGCAAGAGGACATGTGGCTAGTCACAAGCGACGTGACCTCATTATACACTATCATCGAACACACACAAGGAGTAGACAGCGCAGAACACTTTCTCAAAACAGACCACACCATACACCAAGCACAGAGAGATTTCATCATCAAAGCCATCCAATTTATTCTCAATCACAACTACACCTGGTTTGACCACAAGTACTATTTACAATGCACGGGCACCGCCATGGGGACCAAATTCGCCCCAAGTTATGCCAACCTCTTCATGAGCAAGTGGGAGGAGGAACATGTATGGGGTGGGCATGAATTTGGGGCGAATTTGGTCCTATGGAAAAGGTACATAGATGACATCATATTCATATGGAAGGGCACAGAGGAAACACTCAACAATTTCATCACATACCTCAACCACAACAATAGAAACATCATCCTCACAACCACTTACAGTAAAACCAAAGTAGAATTTCTGGACCTCGAAATTTACATTAAAGAACACACCATCGAAACCAAGACCTTTCATAAAAAGGTAGACGTTAATAGCTACATCTCATCTGACAGCGGACATCACCATAACTGGCTGAAAAGCATACCACTTGGACAATTCACAAGACTCAGACGCAACTGTTCAGACCTCAATACTTTCAAATCACAAAGCGAGACCCTCAAAACACAGTTTCTAGACAAAAATTACGACAAAAAACTGATCGACGAAGCATACCACATAGCGGAGCAGAAAGACAGGACAAGACTTCTAGAACATAAACCCAGAAGTACAGACACAGAGAACACACACAAAGACGTTTACTTCATTACCCAATACAGCAACTCAGCCTGACAGATCAAAACCCTAGTCAACAGACATTGGAAAATCCTACTTAAAGACGAGACATTAGCTGACATCCTACCAAAGAACCCCAAAATAGTATACAGAAGAGCCCCTGACATCAAACAGAAATTAGTGACAAACCATATTCCACCCAAAGAACTGAAACAGAGCAAACTAGAGGGCACAACAGACACCCATGGCTTCCACAAGTGTGGAAATTGTATAGGCTGCAGAACCCAAAGCACCAGATCCAACAAGACAGTTAAAACATTCCAATCTACAAACACCAAAGAGACCTTCACAATCAAAAACGAACTAACATGTCATACCAAGGGGGTCATCTATTTACTCACATGCCCGTGCGGCCTACAATATGTAGGCCGGACCATCAGACCTTTCAAGGTACGACTGGCAGAGCACATCCGGAACATACGGAAAGGGTATGAGCAACACAGTGTGTCCGCTCACTACAAGAACACACACGCACAGAACCCTGACAACATACAATTCACAATAATCTCACTAGTGACACCCAACTGGAGGGGGGGCAACTACAGCAAGATTTTAGACCGGGAAGAGCTCAGATGGATTTACACTCTAAAAACTCTAGAACCTAAGGGACTCAATATTGATTTCAACATTGCCTCCATACTGTAAATACTATTTAACTCCAACCAACATATCCACCTCCTCATATTAGGTCCGCACCAAACCCACCCACCCCCATCTACCCTCCCCCTCCAACAACACCCCCCCCCCCCCGGTCCTTCCACCTCAGTCTCCATCCCCCCATTGGCATTGAACCATCACGGGCAATGCCCTCCCACACCCTAACCACAGATCTATCCCACTTCCACACCATTTCCCTCAAACCTAACATTAATCCCCAGCCATACCCACCTAAGCCCTTAACCATTACCACCACCCCTCACTCTCCCCTCCCAATGCCGCCACCAACCCCACAATCCAACCACACGTCACCAGATCCTCATAATATCAACTAGTATCAACCTACTAATCCACCTCCAAGCATCATCCCCCCCAAATACAACAATTGTAACTCCATCTCTTTCAGCTTTATCTCTCCCACTTTACTTCTCCTACTCTCTATCTCTTACTTTATCTCTCTTACTTCAACACTTTTCTACGAACAACCCATCCATGCCGTCAGAGCAACACACAGTCAGATAAATTACAAAAGCAATTAGGACACACCATTTTATCTCTCCTACTTTAGCAAAAGTAAAACTCGCACAGCTAGATTTTAAACATCTTCAGAACAGCAGTAATGACTCTTAGTCCATCATTAATAAAGAATACATTAATAAAGAATACATACATTACAGGCACCCATATTGAACTAGTTACATTAAGCTATTTATTAGAGACAGGGATTCTCACACTACACGGAGCTACCTGTACGCCCCACTTCACCATGTACTAACGCAAGGAAAGCCGAAAGCCAATCATTGAACAGTAACCTCCCACACAGCACTTACGGACCAATGGCTGCAATCAAACTCTAAGCCAATCAGCAGCAACTTCAGCGAATAAATGAAGTCACCCAGAGAACCACAGACATCCTTGACAAAGGCTATTGAAAGCCGAAACGCGTTGGACCTCGTACAGCATCTCCCGCACAAGAGGGAGCATCAGCATTTACATCAGCATACAGGACAAGTCTCCTCCGTCGGGAGTCGAGCGCACCATTCTGAAAGTGACGTCACCCGGGAATCGCCGCTGGTCTCGCGAGACCCGATACCCGGAAGTGACGCCGCCAACAGAGTGAGTGGAACCGTCCACACAGACCAAGAACCGGGAGAAGTACGCTGCGGCTGCAGCGTCACCCGGACAGCAGCACCCAAACATACCCACCTACAAGGGAGGAGGAACGACCGGCTTCCCAGGACTGGGAAAGTCGCATCATCCGCACTGGTGGTCCACCCAAGGGAGGATCAAAGTGCTTGTGCACCTGAACTATCGCACAACTCCGCAAACGCTGACAGGGTAAGAAGCAGGCCTGCGGGACGCCGCTCCCTGCTTATCCCAAGCACGCACCCAGACTGTAACCAAACCCCGCTGGGTCACACCTGCTGAGAGACATAAGCCCTCATTGGGCTTATGGTACAAAGGGATCTGTTGATACCCCAATACCCTCAGGGGCTCTCAGTAGTGGTACTCAACGAGCCACTTAACCCACTTTTCCCCACAAAACATCATTGCACCCCATGTAACAGTTTTTCATGTATTATATTTATTATCATTGCAATACTTGTTATTTACCTAAATAAACATTTTATGCACCAAATACACCCTTTTCTTCTTTCTTATATTCACTGTAAATTAGCATACCTAGGCAGCGCTTCAGCCCAACCCAATTTCTCTTGCATGACCCATAGGGGGCACGGGACACCCCTTAGGCTAAGCAGCGCCAAAACCACGACCCACAGGGGAGCGCAGTATACCCACCTCTAACACTGTAGAAACCTATCCCGTAGTCTACTGCAGCAGACCCTCCACAAACCCACTCACACATGGGCTTACTAACATTACGCGAAAGCAGAATAGATAGGGCCAAAACTACATTTACAAACTTTGAACAAACATCAGCGGCGGTAGGGAAGGGACAGAATTTTTTCCTACACTTAACTAAACTAGAGAAATTACTTAAACAAGAAACAAAAGTCTGGTGGGATGCCTTTGCCCTCCAATGGTATGTTGACCAGGAAACCATACCCAAAGGTCTTACATTAAAGAAATTACCTACACACCACATAGACGACACAAATTTCATGTGTAAATGGAACAAAACACTTAAGGATTGCTCCACACAACTAGTACACTTACTCATAGAACAGCACGAGAAAGACCTGCTAGTTTTAGATGAAGAAATTACCAATTTACACCACGAACTTGAACCCTTTAAAAATGAGCAAGGGTACAAGGAGGTTGAGACACTAACACAGCTTAGACTGCAGAAGGGGGAGGAAAGCATTATAGCAATCAAGAAAAGGAAATTCCTTAGAGACAAGTGGGGATTAAAGAAACCACATAACACCGCCCAAACAAACAAAAACAAAAAACAACCACAACAAGCCACAAGGACACGGGAACAGAAGCCCAAAAAAACAGGACCTATCACGTACAAAAGACCAGTGAACACATACACTCATCCCATCACCAAACAACCACTGACATACCAACAATACATGACATACAAACACACACAAACGACAAATATTGAAATAGATTCACAATCAGACATAGACACCAGCAGTATTGACCAATCATGCTCAGAGCCGGAAGAATCGTCTTTTTCCATACACGATATAGAGGACCAGGACTACCTGGACACTGCAAGGAAGTCCCTGGAAGCAGGACACATAACTTTCAGAAACAAACAGATAGAGCTAGAGACAACAAAACACACATCAGACACACAGGAACCAGAACAATGGGATCTGGATTTTTTAGACTTGGAGGCAGGCCTAAGATCCTGCCTAACACAAAACCCATCAACAACCACACACACCCCCCACAAAAGGAAAGCAAGGGAAGAAGCAGAGGATGCAGGGGAGGCAAAAAAAGTAAGACAGCAAGAATAGAGACTGACACAAATCTTGGCATATTCAACTTGAGCAAAACATCACTTACAGACACACACAAAGACGTACTCCGGAAAGGGTTGAAATTCGCCCCGACCAAAAAACTCAACAAATTCGAGACCTATATGGACATAAGAGCATTCACTAGAAAACTGACTTTAAAAAAATTCTTTGCACAGAACCCCATCAGAACGACAGAAACACACACGGACGAATTCAGACACACAACATTAAGACCCAAATCAACTTTCAACCCAACACACGCCAAAGGACACATCATCAAAACATTTGAAGACCTGTTGATACAAGACCTAGAAAGCATGAACACAGACACACGCAAAAGGGGTAACTTCAACAAACATGAAAGAGAGGCATTAGGGGAATTAAAAGATAACAACAACCTCATCATTAAACCAGCAGACAAGGGAGGCGGGGTGGTACTACTCGACAAGGAAGCATACATGACAGAAGCACACAAAATACTCAGTGACAACAAAACATACAAAACACTCCGGACAGACCCAACCCAGAACTACAAACAAGATCTACAGAAGTTACTGAACGAAGGACTGGCTTTAGGGATAGTGACAAAACACGAATATAACTTCCTCAACCCAGAACACCCAGTAGTCCCAGTCTTTTACTACTTACCTAAGATACACAAACACCAGACACAACCACCAGGCAGACCTATCATCTCAGGCATAAACTCACTCACATCCAACCTATCACAGTACATCGATCACTTCTTACAACCACTAGTAAACAGACAACCTTCCCACTTAAAAGACACCACACACACACTACAAACACTACAGAGCATTGAATGGCAAGAGGACATGTGGCTAGTCACAAGCGACGTGACCTCATTATACACTATCATCGAACACACACAAGGAGTAGACAGCGCAGAACACTTTCTCAAAACAGACCACACCATACACCAAGCACAGAGAGATTTCATCATCAAAGCCATCCAATTTATTCTCAATCACAACTACACCTGGTTTGACCACAAGTACTATTTACAATGCACGGGCACCGCCATGGGGACCAAATTCGCCCCAAGTTATGCCAACCTCTTCATGAGCAAGTGGGAGGAGGAACATGTATGGGGTGGGCATGAATTTGGGGCGAATTTGGTCCTATGGAAAAGGTACATAGATGACATCATATTCATATGGAAGGGCACAGAGGAAACACTCAACAATTTCATCACATACCTCAACCACAACAATAGAAACATCATCCTCACAACCACTTACAGTAAAACCAAAGTAGAATTTCTGGACCTCGAAATTTACATTAAAGAACACACCATCGAAACCAAGACCTTTCATAAAAAGGTAGACGTTAATAGCTACATCTCATCTGACAGCGGACATCACCATAACTGGCTGAAAAGCATACCACTTGGACAATTCACAAGACTCAGACGCAACTGTTCAGACCTCAATACTTTCAAATCACAAAGCGAGACCCTCAAAACACAGTTTCTAGACAAAAATTACGACAAAAAACTGATCGACGAAGCATACCACATAGCGGAGCAGAAAGACAGGACAAGACTTCTAGAACATAAACCCAGAAGTACAGACACAGAGAACACACACAAAGACGTTTACTTCATTACCCAATACAGCAACTCAGCCCGACAGATCAAAACCCTAGTCAACAGACATTGGAAAATCCTACTTAAAGACGAGACATTAGCTGACATCCTACCAAAGAACCCCAAAATAGTATACAGAAGAGCCCCTGACATCAAACAGAAATTAGTGACAAACCATATTCCACCCAAAGAACTGAAACAGAGCAAACTAGAGGGCACAACAGACACCCATGGCTTCCACAAGTGTGGAAATTGTATAGGCTGCAGAACCCAAAGCACCAGATCCAACAAGACAGTTAAAACATTCCAATCTACAAACACCAAAGAGACCTTCACAATCAAAAACGAACTAACATGTCATACCAAGGGGGTCATCTATTTACTCACATGCCCGTGCGGCCTACAATATGTAGGCCGGACCATCAGACCTTTCAAGGTACGACTGGCAGAGCACATCCGGAACATACGGAAAGGGTATGAGCAACACAGTGTGTCCGCTCACTACAAGAACACACACGCACAGAACCCTGACAACATACAATTCACAATAATCTCACTAGTGACACCCAACTGGAGGGGGGGCAACTACAGCAAGATTTTAGACCGGGAAGAGCTCAGATGGATTTACACTCTAAAAACTCTAGAACCTAAGGGACTCAATATTGATTTCAACATTGCCTCCATACTGTAAATACTATTTAACTCCAACCAACATATCCACCTCCTCATATTAGGTCCGCACCAAACCCACCCACCCCCATCTACCCTCCCCCTCCAACAACACCCCCCCCCCCCCGGTCCTTCCACCTCAGTCTCCATCCCCCCATTGGCATTGAACCATCACGGGCAATGCCCTCCCACACCCTAACCACAGATCTATCCCACTTCCACACCATTTCCCTCAAACCTAACATTAATCCCCAGCCATACCCACCTAAGCCCTTAACCATTACCACCACCCCTCACTCTCCCCTCCCAATGCCGCCACCAACCCCACAATCCAACCACACGTCACCAGATCCTCATAATATCAACTAGTATCAACCTACTAATCCACCTCCAAGCATCATCCCCCCCAAATACAACAATTGTAACTCCATCTCTTTCAGCTTTATCTCTCCCACTTTACTTCTCCTACTCTCTATCTCTTACTTTATCTCTCTTACTTCAACACTTTTCTACGAACAACCCATCCATGCCGTCAGAGCAACACACAGTCAGATAAATTACAAAAGCAATTAGGACACACCATTTTATCTCTCCTACTTTAGCAAAAGTAAAACTCGCACAGCTAGATTTTAAACATCTTCAGAACAGCAGTAATGACTCTTAGTCCATCATTAATAAAGAATACATTAATAAAGAATACATACATTACAGGCACCCATATTGAACTAGTTACATTAAGCTATTTATTAGAGACAGGGATTCTCACACTACACGGAGCTACCTGTACGCCCCACTTCACCATGTACTAACGCAAGGAAAGCCGAAAGCCAATCATTGAACAGTAACCTCCCACACAGCACTTACGGACCAATGGCTGCAATCAAACTCTAAGCCAATCAGCAGCAACTTCAGCGAATAAATGAAGTCACCCAGAGAACCACAGACATCCTTGACAAAGGCTATTGAAAGCCGAAACGCGTTGGACCTCGTACAGCATCTCCCGCACAAGAGGGAGCATCAGCATTTACATCAGCATACAGGACAAGTCTCCTCCGTCGGGAGTCGAGCGCACCATTCTGAAAGTGACGTCACCCGGGAATCGCCGCTGGTCTCGCGAGACCCGATACCCGGAAGTGACGCCGCCAACAGAGTGAGTGGAACCGTCCACACAGACCAAGAACCGGGAGAAGTACGCTGCGGCTGCAGCGTCACCCGGACAGCAGCACCCAAACATACCCACCTACAAGGGAGGAGGAACGACCGGCTTCCCAGGACTGGGAAAGTCGCATCATCCGCACTGGTGGTCCACCCAAGGGAGGATCAAAGTGCTTGTGCACCTGAACTATCGCACAACTCCGCAAACGCTGACAGGGTAAGAAGCAGGCCTGCGGGACGCCGCTCCCTGCTTATCCCAAGCACGCACCCAGACTGTAACCAAACCCCGCTGGGTCACACCTGCTGAGAGACATAAGCCCTCATTGGGCTTATGGTACAAAGGGATCTGTTGATACCCCAATACCCTCAGGGGCTCTCAGTAGTGGTACTCAACGAGCCACTTAACCCACTTTTCCCCACAAAACATCATTGCACCCCATGTAACAGTTTTTCATGTATTATATTTATTATCATTGCAATACTTGTTATTTACCTAAATAAACATTTTATGCACCAAATACACCCTTTTCTTCTTTCTTATATTCACTGTAAATTAGCATACCTAGGCAGCGCTTCAGCCCAACCCAATTTCTCTTACTAATACTTTTGCCTCGGGCACAATGGGGCAGGGACCACTTTCCACCTCCCCCTCTTGCCCAAGGAACAGGGGCCAAACAGCAGGCCAATATAGGGGCTCTGGCCCTGGCACTTCCACCACCCCGTCATGTCCTTCCTCCCCCAAACCCAAACTAGGGGCATGGCACATTTCAGTCCAGCATTTGGTCTCAATGTCCAGGGCTGAGGAGGGACCCTCCATCACAAACAATTCCGCTGGTGGCTGCAGGACAGGCTGTGTCAGCTCTGTCCCCTTAAAAGCCAGATGCTCACCTGCAGCTACTTCTGCGCACACCTCCTTCTCCGCGATAGCCTCCTTCCCCAGCTGAGTATGCTGGGCAGCCCGAAACACGACGTCATCTGTGACTGGTGGGCTGGTGGCCTGGATGTTGTCGGATACTCCTCTAACCACGGCGATCTCTTCTTGGACGCAGTCCTCATAGATCCCCTGGCAGCAGGATAATAGCTCTGCATCTCCCACCTCAGCAAAAGGGAAGCAGTAGTGCAGCTCCTCCCTAGGATGGGGGAGAAGCAATTGCAAACGGTGCCTTTCATCACGCCCCCTGCGACACTGATCTTGCCATGCTGGGGTATCCAGGAGCCCCCGATCAATCGCCTCTTCCTCTGCCACCACGAAGCACTCCTCCAGACACTGCAATTGTTCCCACACACTCAACTGGGCACCGAAATGGAGGATCCAGGCTCGATAATCAGCAAATGCATTTGTAGGATCTCCCTGATCGTGAAGGATCTGCTGAAGGATTTCCCCGCGAGTGCAGGATTGGATGGGTATACCTCGCAGCTGACCTTCTGCTATCAGCTCCTCCATACTCATTTCTTCAAGGGCAGTTAGGGGCCCCCCTGACAACGACCCTTCTCTTGCGGTAACAATTAATTCTGTGGCAGACCCCTCGGTTGTCTGCCCAGATTGCAGTAGCCCCCTTCTAGACCTTTCCTCTGGTTCTATCTGGGGCATCAATTTATTCTGGACTTGTCCTTCAGCCTCAGAATATTGTCCTCTTTGTAGCATCTGGGTAACTGTAGCAATCACTTCCTCTGTAAATTCTACAAACTCTGGCTCTCCTAGCAGATTCCAAGAAGTGGCCTCACCTTTACAGTGCAGGAATGCATCCCCCAGGTAACACACTTTGTCCTGTATGCTGGATACTCTCCACCCGCTGACCATCTGCTGAGCGTCTTCCCAGTACTTCCAGATATACTGCATTTTCCTGACAATAAATAACAGATCCGGCTTCCCAGCCTGCCGATACACTGAAGAACCTCCATCCCTGAGCTCCTCTGCTACAGGGGTCTTGAGGCATCGATTTTCTTTCCTTGGAAACATTTTCCCTTTCACAGGACTGACACCTGCTCACTTGCTGAACATCACCTTATTGCATTTTCCGTTTCCTTACATATGGTCTGATCCTCTGTTCTCTGTGCTTTCTGTGCTCGATGGTTGGTGTCTGAATGATCCCACTGTCGCTGCCGCCAAATGTGAGGGTACGAGTTCCTCAATCACTCAGACACCGAGCAGATGAAACCAGAAGAATGGTTTATTTTCCACAGCACGCACAAATAGACAATAAACAGTGGCAAAGGTAAATTGCAGAGTAGAAAGATATTCAGGTAGCAGGCCCAAACAGACAGTCCTTGTATAGTCACAGTCCCAGATCAGTTCCACAGGGCAAACTATCACTTATCCACACAGCAGTGATAGCAGATAACTGTATAAGTCCACACGATACCTAGACAGAGCATAACCTCTTAGTCCAGGACAGTCCATCAAATTCTCTCCCTGGCTTGTGTGCGAGTCATTTTAAAAACTTCCAATTCCCACGCTTCTCCATACCATCAGTGGGCTTGCACTCAATCCCTATTGGTGGATTCAAGTCAGGTTTATCCCCCCTCCCAGGTACTGCTGCTGCCCATCTGCTTCTGCCCCCTGCTGGGGTCGGTTCCAGAAAGTCTGGAAGTGGCCAAGATATGCATAGCAGAGTCAACCCAAGATATAAAACACAGTCTGATTACATTATGTGGTGGTCACCCCCTGTGGACAACCCTCCTGTTGATAGTAGGGGAATTTGATCACCCCCTGTGGTGATTGTCCTTCAGCTATCCCCCTCATGTAAACAGCAGGAACAATAATCGGCTGATTACATTATGGGCTGATCACCCCCTGTGGTGGCCGGTTCCACAAAGTCTGCTAGAGCCCAGAGGTTTACAAAGAATTGTAAACCCCCCTGGGGAGATTGCCCATGGTACAATGCTTACATGAATAAAGTCCTGGGAAATACAGACATTACATTTGAGGTGGGATTATACAGCCTAATAATATATGATCTGGAACTACACACACATATAGGGAGTATATAGACATATATGGAGAACAAGAGGGTACCGACGGACTAAAATAGTACATTAATTACTACACCTAATAAAATATAGTAATTACAGATTTACAGTGAATCTGATAACCTCACATCCGTTGCCAGTAACTTTTCTTTATTCACAGACGATTCTGTTGTAACTTTTAGTTTAGTATTGTTATATGTGTTACAATGTACAAGTCCTACCTTATTAAGGTAGGACTTGTACATTGTTCTTTTGATGCCATGACCTGAAGAAATTGCTTATTAAAAAGCAATGAAACGTTGTCCATAAGGATGGCCTAAAAGTGTTTCTTTGCAAAGACGCCTGGAGTGCTGCATTTCCCCCCCCCCTGTCTCATATCACCCCTTTGTCAAGGTACGAGTGAAGACAAAGGGGTGATTCGATACCCCGAAACGTTGGTTCCTGACCCATGCTTTAAATACACCCTTTGAAAAACCCTTGGAGTGCCGCTGCCTGCTTCTTGTTCTTCCTACCATTCGTTTCCAGAGGGCACCCGGGTATTTATCCTCTCCAGTTGGAGTGCCAGTCCGCCTTCCACAAATATATATATATATATATATATATATATATACACACCACCCTACATAACCCCTCCCACTCTGCTTCCCCCCTCCCTACCTGAATCCTCCGCCACCCCACATCTTATGCCACGCTGCGTCTCCCCTCTGTCACCCTACATCCTACGCCACCCTGCGTCCCCCCTCCCATGCGCCTATTCTGCAGCCTGAGGGGCTGGGGACATAGCCAGCAGTTCAGAGAGCCACTAGCCATGCCCCCACAGCTGCAAAAATGAGGCGTGACCTTGTTGAAATAGGCCACACCCCCATATCAGTAGGCCACGCCCCCCAAAAAAATTGGCCGCGCCTGCAGCGCGCAACAGGTTGTCCCTCCCTGGGGCTGCTTTTAATTCTTAATTCCCAATCCGCCCCTGCATGCTGGAGAGGAGCCTGGAGGGGGGAGGGGGGGGGGGGGGAGGGGCGCCACCACAAACTTTTTGGCAGGGGGGAGCTAAATTTATAGATATGCTACTGAACATGGGGGTTATTCAAGAATTCAATTGGGTGTTAGGTTTAGCAATATAAAAACCTTATGGACCACATGGGAATGCCCATGAAACACTGGGAGCGTCTAATGGGCTGCGCGCCCACCCGCCGCTGCCAAATTGCCCCATCCCGAATGCATGGGGGACCAATTGAATTACAATAAGGTCCTATATGTAAGGAGGTAAGTGCACTATAAAGAAATAAGTAGATAAGTGTGTACTTTGGCCCCGAATCAAATCCATTTGGTCCCCCTTGCGTTCGGGGAGGGGAACAATTCAGCGGGGCTGCGCAATAGCTGCTTAGCTTACTGAGCATATCAGAATCAGGGCCTATATGTAAGTAGGTAAGTGTGCACTATATATATATAAGTAGATAATTGTGTGCACAATATGTAAGCAGGTTAGTGTGCACTATATAGAAATACATTTGTAGGTGTGCACAATATGTAATTAGGTTAGTGGGCACTACTGTATATAAAAATAAATTGGTAGGTGGGCACTATATACAAGTATGTAAGTGTGCACTATATTTAAGTACAGTAGGTGAGTGTGCAGTATTTATATGTAGGTAAGTGTGCACAATAAATCTGTAGGTATGTGTGCACCATATGTAGATTGTTATGCAAAAAAATCTTGTACCGTATGTTTACTAGATTTTGCACAGGAAAGGAGCAGAGGGTGACTATTATGTACTGTACTGAGAGAATTCTAGATCAGTTTATTCTCTCAGTCTTGTGTCTCAAAATACCAAGAGGCATCATTTAGGATTATGAGAATAATTAGGATAATACACGGAGTGGAGGAGAATTCCTGAGGTGGGGGCCCCAACAGTATGCTGCACCATGGGGCCCTCAGTATTCAACTGCCATTGATCTACTTTTACATAGAATAACTGGAATAAATCTAGGATACATGCTTTTCCTTACATGCAGGAGAAAATATACATACATTACAAAATAGCAGATAATAAAATACGATCCTGTTTATTTATTAACTCCCACAATATGTGCTTGTCTCATGCAGTGACAGCCTTACTACCTTACAGGTACTCAGTGACAGAAAACATGGTCTGTTCCAGCTGTCATTGTTATGCTTTATGAATGACGTGTTCTGCCTAACAACAAGCTACGATTGGATGAGGGAAGAGGACTTCAGGGACAGACTGTAGGAAGGGACAAGGAGATATGCAAAAGTAAGTGCAAAGCATAACATTGCTTAAATCTTTTCTTTCTTCAGCTGCTTTTCTCTACACTACCAGAATTTATAGATGTGCAGACATTTTATATATAGATATTTATTGTTTGCTGCAATTCCGTAGAAATGTTTTATTTTATATCTAACAGACTGTCTGGCTGAACTAATACCTCAGAAAGCTGCTCTACGTGAAGAGAAAATAATGCACTTGTACATATTTCTCTATTTCAGGCACATTTTTTTTTCATTATGGACTTATTTTATTGCGTCCACATATAATTAATGACATGAATATTAAACAGCACCTATTTGCATGACTGCTCCCTCTCATTTGCTTATAAAATGTATTCAAAAGCACCCCAATGCAAAAGAGGAGGGTCTGGCATGTTGCAAATAGATTGGAGGAAACATAGGGGGGGGGGGTCCCTTCCCTGCCACCCCTCTACCTGAAGCCAGAAGCAGGACTGTGCATGTCAAGGATGCTGCAGATATCTAGTGGGGAGGACGTGCAGCTGTGTCCTATTTGTTAGTGAAGAGTACAATGCATGCATTTAATGAGATAGCCTTAATCTTTAAGTTTCTACGTTTCAATTAAGATTTTATTATATTATATATATATATTTTTTTTCATTTTTATATTCTTTTTTAATATTTGACCTCTAGGACAAGGCAGTACTAACAAGCATTGTTAGTTTTCTAGTCTTGTTACAATGCCACAATTATTAATATTACAGTACATCTAGTGATGGACCCTCAGTCTTTTTGGGCATATACAAGTGCCCATTTTATAAAATATACTTTTTTTTTACAATTTATCTAATTCTGAGGCAGAATTATTAAGCTTGGTGAAGTGATAAAGTGTCTGGTTTTTATCACCGGCCAATCAGCTCCTACATGTAGGGTGACCAACTCATCCCTTTAATCCGGGACACATATTAATTACACAGGTTCTGTGGCTGGCGTTCACCTGGTTTTAAACTGCCACACCTCAAGACTCCATTTCACCTGGTTTTAAACTACCACAGAACCTGTGTAATTAATATGTGTCCCGGATTAAAGGGATGAGTTGGTCACCCTACCTACATGTCATTTTTCAAATCAAACCTGTAACTTCACAGGTAGGAGCTGATTGGCCAGTGATAAAAACCACTTTATCACTTCACCAAGCTTAATAAATCTGCCCCTAAGTGCAGTGTAATGTACTTTGCAGGCTTTCAAAAGTGACCTATCACTCACCTACTGGATGCCTGCAATAACCTTGTGATCATAAGGAGAAGTATAATTTTACACCTCAGTAAATTGCCGCCTTCTCATCCATGCCGGAGATAAGAAATTGTCCCTTATCACGGGATTTACTGTATGTATAGAAATAGTGACCAAGCAGTCATACCGTTACCATACTTTGAGGTTAAAACCAGATGCATCCCTACCGGCTTGGCTGACATGTGTCACCACTCCCCTAATGTGTTAAACTTACCCATGAAGACCCACGATCCAATTCTCCAAGTGCAAATCTGCGCTACTATGAGACCCAAAATACAGGTGTAAATTGTACACATGCATAGTGTAACTGGATAGTATGTCACATCTTTGTTGCATTTGAATAATTGTGAAACTTTACTTTCAGTGTCCTTGGTTACAACGCAGATATGCTCTCTGGTTACAAATGTGTCCATTGCAGAGAGCGCAGCAGATCTATGTCATATGCAAGGGCCACAGAAGTAAATGACTACGATTGATGATACAAGTACATGGTATAAAAGCACAGACGGAAGACAGGAAAATAATGTAATCTGTTTAGTATGTGTTGCAGAAAAACACTTACACGTCAATAAATGAATCGCTTAAAGTGGACAGCACCTTTCAGGATGAATTTATGTTTGGTGCAGGGACCTTTTTAAAAAAAAGTTTATTATATGGGGAAGGACTCAGGCACTAAGTAATAACCACACGACCCCAGTGTATGACTTTCTCTACAAATGTTCTGATGCGACAGTATCCACAGAAGACTGGATAATCTGAGATTATCCAGAGAGAGTGATTTAGGTTAAGCACACTTGTGGTGTGATAGAAAATACATTTATAAGGTGGAGACTCCAAACTTCAGTGTTTTGCACCTTTAAAACTTTCGGTCTGGCTGCAAAATCATTAAGCTGTTGATGGAACCTTATCCTTTCCTAGTTGCTTTCCAAGTGGCTGCAGTTACTAGGCATGCTCAGCAGTAGCTTCATGCAGTGCTGGATTACAATTCTGTAGCTGCTGCTGCACACCAAGTAGACGGATCTGCAAGCATGGGAGACTCACAAGGTAAGTCCTCGTCTTTCCTCACTGTCTCATAAGGCTAAAAGCAAATCATTGGCTTCATAGATGCGTTGGGGGGGAAACCATTTCATCCCCCAAACTAATTAGGAGCCTGTGAAATGAAGAACAGCAGAAGCCAGGGTAAAAAGCCAGTCAGCAGCAGCCTGTGATGAACTGAATCTAAGTTTCTCTGTGGATTTTAGGCATGTTTCCTGTATCACTGCAAGATTCCTGACATGTTTGCTAGGATATTCCCATCGCAAGCTGTGGCACCACAACCTGCCCTTCTCACTATGCACAGGGCTTGTGATTATATTCATTTCTGCGTGTACATCTGTGTCTCAGGAGATAACCTTCAGTTCAGCAGAAACAAGTCACTGTTTGGGAGATTGAGATAAATGCCTGGTAACACCGATTATGAATCGGCCAATACAAAATGAGTATTTTTCTGATCGATATTTACAGGATTTCTAGTAATATTTATAATGCTGGCTGTGCCCGGGGTACTTGTTTGCTGTATTTTGTGCAGGGGCACAGAGGTGGGGTTCCTTCTATCACAGACATAACATAGATTTCAGTGGGGAAGTACTGACCAATCAGGACAGATACAGATGTATTGCTGCTCCCTGTGTTGGCACTCCTGTGGCACAGC
Source organism: Crinia signifera (assembly GCF_055691185.1). Taxonomy (NCBI): domain Eukaryota; kingdom Metazoa; phylum Chordata; class Amphibia; order Anura; family Myobatrachidae; genus Crinia; species Crinia signifera. The sequence goes on along the minus strand of NC_139221.1, from coordinate 257,899,797 downwards.
TGCCCTTCGTTCCCAGGTGCAGCATTATACTCTATATTGAAGATTCATCCCTTTAAATTTTGTCTCTGTCAATGTCCATCATCTTTAATACTGACCAACCATACACAGCGATGTCCCTGTTGCTGGGTGTACTGAAGTTTGCTCTTTTCTACAATAGGCTACAGTAAAGTATAAGTTCTTATGCATTAAAAGATGAACATTGAACATCCCTGTTGTTGTATTATGATTCTGTCCTGTGATCAGGTCATCCTGGGTGACTAGTGGCATCGGCCTGCATATGGTGCTTTGCATGCCTGGGTCACATGACCAATAACTATATGTACCTGGATAATGTCTTCAGATGTTTCAAAGTGTTTACTCCTCAAAGTAATCCACAGCAGGCTTATGAGGTGCGCAAAGTTCTCATCCCTGTGACGTAAACTGGGCTTATTATCATTTCTGCAAATGCAGTAGATAATGTTTCTATACATAGTGCATACCGAATTGAATTCTCACTTTCCGCTTGTAATGTTACATAGCAGCATACCTTTGGCCTATCCGTATTGAAGGGGCTGTACATATTTTGTTGGTGCTGGCCACTCTGCTACAGTCATTTCAGCATGTTTTAGTTTATAGTTATTTGGCTTTGTGCTGCTAACTGCAGACTGTCCTGCTGAGCACACTGACTGTGAGTTCCTGGTCAAGTAGTTTGAGGAATCCAAAATCTGTTACTGGGGAAACCCAAGGAGCCCTTATAGGTGCTTCTGTTCCAGCGCTTGTTGATATAATCCAGGAATTCTTTTTTTTATGTTTTTATTTGTACCCTGAAAACAGTTTCAGCTGGCTACATATATAATTATCTGGTTTTGTAAACAAATAAATGTATTTACTTTAAAGCTAGCCATACACACTGGGATCTTACGTGCTGTGCGTCCGATTTCGATCAGATGCACACGGGACTGTACATTAGATTGGAATCACATACTGTATACAGTAACTTACCACTTTTCTTTGTCCTGATCCTTCGTTGGATGAGTTGGATGAAATTGAGTGTAGGCCAGCTTTAGACTTGTTCCATAACAAAACCTGTGGTGTCCCTCATCGGGCACTTACACATAGAAAAATGGCACTGACTTACACCAAAGCAAGGTTCTGACAAGCAAGCTCCTTCCCAAACATTGACAGGATGCCGCAAGTTGTTGATACTGTAGGTGTTTGGGAATACAAAAGCACACTGAGGCCGATTCAGACCTGTTCACACAGGTCCAAATTCGGCCCAGTCCCCGATGGTTTGGGTCTGCACATGTGCATAGGTGATAATGTGTGCATGTGCAAATCCCTGCAACAAGCTCCTTTGGCGAATTTTGTGCGCTCGCTGCCTCATTGACAGTCCGGTGGTGTTTGGGGTGAGCACCTGGCATTTCATGGGCGTGCCCACAAAAACAGTGGGCACACCCATAGAAATGCTGGACAGACCCCAGCAAAAGAAGGCTCAGGGGGGGGCGAATGACGACACATGATGTCAGCGCTCAACTTCAATTCGCCCATCAGCATTCCTGGCTTACGTTTAATAGTGAACAGAGAAAATATCATTCAATGGTGAGTAACCATCGAATAATTTTTCCCTGTGCGGGCGCCGGCAAGGGGATGTGTAATACTGCTTTCACATCGCAAAAATGCAGGGTCGCACCGGGACTTTGAAATGGTTCGGTCCCGGTGTGACCCTGCATTTTACGCTGTTCAGATCGCTTCCAGGGGGGAGGGGGAGGGGCAGAGCATCATCGGGGGCGGGGGAGGAGGCAGCAGGTACAAGCACTGCTTCCGCCATAGTGTGAACGGGAAACGGGTCGCCCGACCCGTTTAACCAGGTTCACACTGCAAAGCAACACGGCAACAAACCGGTAAGAACCCTTCTTTTTTGCCGGTTCCTATTACTGTGTTGCTACCGGTTTGCTGGACCCAGTAACCCCTTTCATATCGCACCAATTACCGTGTCGAAACGGCAAGAAACCTAAGTGTACACATCCCCTTGCAGAGTAGAAAAGGGATCTGGCCCGGGGGAGGCGTGTGTTGTGGGTTCGGTGGGGCAGCGTTAACCTGCTCGATAGGCAGCGAATATCCCCAGCCTAGCCAGCAGGACTGAATCGGGCCTACTACAGTATCTGTACCAAAAACATGATCTCTGTAATTATAGCCCTGGGCTTTCAGGATATTTGGAGATGTCACATCTGACTGTTGCAGCAAATTGCATTTGTTTTATCATCTCTGAGGGTCTTCTCGCCACCTAGCTGGACCAATTTAACTTATTAAACAGTGTGTAATTGCATGTAATGTTTTCTTCCATCGCAAATGTTTTAGATGGAGATTTTTCAGTAATGTATTTTATTTTACTGTACCTGCAGGTGCTGCCAATCAAGTTAACAGGGTTTATGAGCTACAGTATTAACCTAGGAGTAGTTCAGCCGCAATTGTCAAATCTTATGATGTAGATAGAGTTGACGGGATGTGCTAACGTAAAAAAAGCAGCCAAAATACAAAAAATGCTGTTTTCAGAGTTTTGGACGCTTTCCCCATATGTACCAAGCTCAAGAATGTGATACATTCCAGAGCATGGGCCTAGTAGGCAATGCCAGCTATCAAAGGTATTGTCTAATAGAAGCCAGTGAGTTACTTCTCATGTTTAGCTTTATGTTCCCTGAAGTCATATTTCTCATTTATTATGTGGCGACCGCCGGAAAGAGGGGCAACCCTCCCACAAAACCGCCTGGCTCTCGCGACCCCCCCCCCCCCTCCGGCACCCGCGGGGGGGACCACGGGTCAAATGACGCGAATAGCGCCGTTTTAGCCCCGCCCTCTGCAGTGCAATGCCATAAAAAATGGCATTGCACGTCGGGGTGTGTGGCTAAAACGACGCTATCACTCTGGCCACGCCCCCAAAAAGTAGCCACCCGTGTGGCTCCACCCCCTCCCCACCGACAGTCCCACCGAGACTGTGGGAAATGGCCAATTTACCAAGAAAAGCTATAAGCCTATAGCATACACCGATTCTTTTTTTTAAATAGCGAGAAGGTGACCAATGGTGAAGTTGTCCAATCAGCTTTAAGGAAGCAGTTAGCTTTAAACGGAGAGAATATATTTTGGAGTGCATCCTTTGCTTTATGGTAGTCATTGTGCGGTTAAAATGAACCCTTTGAGTACCAACATCTCTGTGAAAGATGTTCAAGATATCTGCTAAAATATTTGTTATATAAATTCAAATTAAAAATGTGTAAAAAAAGATTATATTTCTTATGTAAGGTAAACATTACGGGTCACTATGATGAATATAAATGTTTGCTTGCCATTTTTCACACCTATTTTGCCAAAATCACTTGGCACTCAAAGGGTTAACATGTAATTGGTAATTCTATTACTTACAATAGAGTTGCAGCTGTATGCCGCACTTATGATATCCACAGGGCTCCATTCAAAAATGTGCGAGTCCAACACCAACGGGGTCACCAGGGGGAAGAATTCATCTTTACATTGTAGGTTTATGTAACATTACACTGTGCAGATACAGACATCATTCTCCCTTCTTAAAAACTAAGCTAGGGATGTCACTCCCGGGATTGAGATCAGTGGGATCCTGCGATTCACACCATTTTTTTGCTGGAATTTGATTCCCGGAACTGGAGCCTCCAGTCCCAGGATTTCAGAATTACAGTGCACATGTACATTTGATCCTTTTCTGCCAGACAGCTTTGAACACGAGCATCGCTTGGTTTAGGTGCTGCCTGGAAACCAAGATGTGCGTCTGCACAACGTGCAGGGGCAAACGCAGGATTTTCAGAAGGGGGTTTCCAGATGGGCGGAGAAAAGCACGGAGATGGACACTTAGGTGACCCAGTATATGCCGTGTCAGTTAAAGTATTATAGATAGACCAAATGTATATTAATAATAATAATAATAAAAATATATATATACATACATATATATATACATACAGGGGCGTCAACAGCAGTGTAGACCCCTGGGCATAGCAATGTATTGGGGCCCCTACCGATCCTCCAGCGGTAGGGGTGGGGAAAGCTTTGATGTCCCACGGGTGGTAGGGGGTATTATATCAACCGCTCAGCATATAGGGCCTGGATCAGTAATTTCCAATATTTACCCCTTTACTGCACAGATGGTGGGAGATGCAGTGGGAGAAGGGGGCATTGGGCTGAATGAAGGGGCCATGATACATAACTTCCTGGGTGGTAGAGGAAGTTTAATACGCAGAGGAGGGGTGTATAGTGGAGTGGGCTTATTATTCATCATTTTCTGGTGGGAGGACAGCTTGCTTGACTGCAGATATCTCCAGTTCCCAGAAATAGATTTCTTAGATTTTACTGGAATTAATTAAAAAATAGAGAATCCCACCTACGAAATGGTACTGTGGACTAGGATCAGAGTTCAGGAGGCAGAGCAATCTGCCAATGAGTATATAAAACTACATACCAGGTGTGTGGAGCTGGAGCAGTAACCAGCTGCTGGAAGGCTGATATCTCTGGTTCTGGGAACAGTAGAGACAAGCTACTAGTGTTCATCAAAGGGGGAGAGTCCCAGCTTTTGGAATATACCCTCAGAAAAACTCTAAGTCAGAAATAACCTGAAGTATCTGACTGGGAAGAGCAATTAACAGGCTTGGATGGGGACCACTGCTTTGAAGTCAGATATCTCCGGTTCCCAAGGGTCGATTTTTTAAATTATTGTACCTATGGAAAGAGGGGACCCTCAGCTTTCAGCCTAGGGCCCTTAGACTCCTGGGGGGTTTCTGGGTACTCAGAAACCCCCCCTGCGTGCGCTACTGATGTGATGTTACTAAACACACTGTGCAGCAATGCACATCATGACAACCATTCCCAGCGCAGTGTCCAAAGGCGTATTCCGCGATCCTGGGAATCCTGGGATTGAATGCTTTTCATTCCCAAATCCTGGGGTTTAAAAAATGTCCTGAGATTGGCCTCACTACTCCCGAGTTAGTGTCCAGGCAGCAGTGAACAGGAGTATAATGCATCGTAGGTGACCATGGCTCCACTTAATAGAAACAAAAAAACATTTGCATAATAAAATTGTTGGCATTAGGGGGAAATTCCATTCTGAGCGTGCAGGCAGCCAGCAGCTGGCGCCCAACAGTGCTATTCAATTGTTGATTTGTTCAGCGCCATTTCAGCTTGCACCAGGGCGATGAGCTAAAATGTGCAAAAAGCTACCAATTTGAGTTAGTTTAGTCTGGTTTAGCTTAACACAGCTAAACCCGCCACTTATTAAAGTGATCAGCGCAATAAAAAAATCAATTGAATATCACCCCACGATTTCCTATAACTTTAGATATAACAATTACATTTTCTTCATTGGGTGGATTTATTATCCATAAAACACACATACAATAAACTACATTATTAATCAATGGTGCATTATTATTCTCATTAAGGGGGAGATTTACCATGCCAAGTAAGTTGAAAAATGGAGGTGTTTCTCATAGCTACCAATCATAATGCAGGCATTATATATCTAGTACAGTGGTTCCCAACCTGGGCTACTAGTACCCCTGGGGGTACTCTGCATACCAGTTGGGGGTACTTGAAAATAATATTGGTAATGGCGGAAGATGAAAAAAAAGTATTTTGATGGCAGAAGAAGACCCATTGCCGTGGAGAAGAACCATGTTTTGTCACGGTTCTGTCTTTAGCGTCATCCGCATCATCAGTATTTCCTTGTGCTTTTGCCTGACAGGGAGCTTCCCATGCTGCCCTCAGACATCAGCAATCTACCCTGCGCTGACACAGGTGGAGGAAGCAGCGGCATTAATCCTACAGGTGTGAGTGGGAACCCTGGAGACATTACACAACCAGTGGCCAGACACGGAAGGGCACGATTCCTGTCCGTTACTCCTTAATATAAGGATAGGCATAACGCTCACTTCCTCTCCACTTGTTAGTACTGTCTATATTTCAAATTGAGAGGAGGGGGCACTCTTCAATCAAAAGCCTAATCAAGGGGTACGGGAGAGAAAAAATGTTGGGAACCACTGATCTAGTACATTATGTAAATTAATTTATCTGGGCACCTCTACTTGTCTTCTTTAGAGGGCTTTCTAAATCTCCCCTTTATTAAAGTGTAAAGTACAGTACATTTATACTCTTGTTTGTCAGTCTGCTAAAGAAAAGCTGAAGATTGCAGTTTGCCATTACAAACAAAGGATAAGAAGGGGAAACTTGGCACATCAGTACTGTCCCATTTTGATTTCAAGTTGTGTCATAATTTGCTGGTGGTGAATCTTTGCTGATTCCATTTCATCCTGCAACTCCATGATTGGATTGAGACCTGGTGATCGGAGAGGTCACTGCATAAAACTAAATTAGGTCTTAATTCCCTGGAGTAATTCCAATTCTTTCCCTTGGGACCTGAAGCATTATCTTTTGCTAAATCCCATCAGCGGTAATGATTAGACAAGTTGTGGTCAGCAAGGGGGCAGATTCAGTTAGTTGCAGGGCTTTCCAACTAGCGAATGGGACCTACACATGGGCATATTTTACTAGATCGCTCAGCAAGATCGCTCAACACACAGCGCTGCACAGCCATGTGCATGCTGAGAGATCTGTCAGGGCCAGTGTCCCTGCCCAGCGATCTAACTAGATTTATCCAGCATGCTTTGTCGTGCCGTGCATCGCTATTGCCCCTACACATGGAGCGATGTAGGGGCATGTTCGAAGTGAGATCCCACTAGTGTCCTCATTAGGATCCAGGTTTAATGGGAGCTTTTCAATTATTAGACAGTTTTCCATCACAGTAAGCCCAGGGTTAGCATATGTTAACTCATCTGGGTTAAATGGACAGAATCTAGATGGTTTTCCTGTGCGCTAAGCCACAGACGGTGCATTTAACGTGGATTTTTCTTCAAAAAGGGGTATCAGAATTAATTGAATAACTTCAGACAGAGCTTTAGCAGCCCTTTGGCTAATTTAATCTGCCCCAAATGAAGCAGCTACTTAGGCTGCCTGTGCAGGGGTTGGGGGCAGGGCCGGATTTGTGACTAGGCCCGTGAGGCACCGGCCTCAGGGCGGCACCATTTAAGGGCGGCAAGCAGGCTGACATTCTGTTAAATAGCAGCATGGCACAGCGAGTGGGCAGCGGCGAGTGACGAGCGCCGCCGCCGCAGACATGAATTATCATATGTTGTCACCCACCCACTCTGCCATGCACATTACATCACCGCTTAGTGGCTGGGTCCGACTGGCCCCCTGTGTATCCGGAAATGGCTCAGGCTCACTGCTGCCGGAGCCCACCCATTGGCTACTCTACACACACAGTCTATTGGCTGCGTATCCAGCAGCTGAGCGGCGCGCAGATCCTCCCTGCACTCAGTCAGTCACAGTGTGAGAGAGACTGATGGAGACCAGCGGCGTAACTATAGCACCGCAGCAGCTGCCACCGCGGGGGGGGCGCTGTGCATGTGGGGGCGACGGGGGCTGCGGTGCGATATTTACACCCCCCCAATCCCCCGCAGACTGCTGAGGACCACCACAAAATGGGCGCCCCCATATAGCACACTGTTCTCTGAAACTGTCTGCTGTATGGGGGCGCCCATTTTGTGGTGGTCCTCAGCAGAAGAATAGAGCCGCCGGGACCAGCGCGATAGGTAAGGTTGCGGGGGACTGGGGGGGTTTGCATGGGCGGGGGGGGCGCAAAAATGTTGTGCCAATGGGTGGCCTGACCCCTAAATTCGCCCCTGGTTGGGGGGAGAGATCACACTGATCACTCGCCCACTCCACCCTGAATTTGCCCCTGAGGGGCTCATAGCACCCAATATACAGCGGGTAAAGCGGCACTGAAAATACTAATATATAGCAACAAAGATGGCATTAGCCAACAGGGGCAACCTTGGTAAATAGGTTCAGACTACAGTCTAATTTGATAATAGTGAGGATGTTTGCTGCTTTACTTAGCTTGATTCAAGAAATACCCTCACATATTCTTTGGTAGAGTCCCATTTGAAAACTAATATCTCCTGCTGGATTTCTGGGCAAAGACAGTGTTTTGATGCAGTCACTAGCATGACCTTCCCAGTCTCGTCAGCCTCTGAGTAGAGTATCCTGTGATGTGTGTCTTCTTATATCAGCATCTGCCGCTGCTAGTGCGTGTGAGCTGTGGAATATTTTATTAGTAATCTTTAGTTAAACACACAAACTAATTTTTTAGGGGCACCATGGTATATTGCTAATAATTAATTCTTCACCAAGTGGCAAGTGGTGTGTGTGTTTGTATGTGTGTGTGCATGGTATCTGGACATTGGGTCACCAGCTAGTAGGTCGACAACCATTAGGTCGACACCATTAGGCTGACATGCATTTAGGTCAACATGCATTAATGTCGACATGCAGGAAGGTAGACATGGGTTAGGTTGACAGGGTCATTAGGTCGACACAAGCATTAGGTCAACATTGGGAACGTCAACAGTCAAAAGCTCAACATGGGGTTTTTCCCTTTTTTTGTAGCCGACATGTGCCGACAGGTGGTATTTCATGCCCTACCATCCACTAGGACATGGTGGGAGAATAAAATATTGTGCCGAGCATAACGGGGCATTGTGTCCGAAGCATGGTTAGTGTAGCGAGCCATGCGAGCACAGCACTTTATTCTTTTGAGATATTGCACGCCCTGATGAAAAGACTTTGGTCTTGAGACGTTGGCAATCAGAGCAATAAAATAAACAGCTAAACTTTTTTCACCAAATACCGTTGGAGTGCCGCCTGCCTTATTTGCACGTGGTTCCAGGGACATACGGCTTCCAGTGATTATTAATCCAAGGGACATCAAGAGTATCAGCAGGAGTGCCGAACTACCCCCGGTATATATATCTATAGATATATCTATAGATATATCTATAGATATATATATATATCTATAGATATATCTATAGATATATATAGATATATCTATAGATATATCTATATATATCTATAGATATATATCTATAGATATATATCTAGAAATGTTCTCCCAGTTGGGAATGTGCACTCGCCAATATCACAAAGACTTGCTCGGGTAAAATTCACAAATTGGTCTTTATTTTCATAATGAGATATCCATATCTTTTGCCACAATATAGCCCCGACGTTTCGGTCCTACATCTGGACCTTTATCAAGGAGCCTGAAATATCATAACATAGTGTATCACTGGTATGTAAATATAACAAAAATGTTCTAACACTAGAACATAAGAATAATCAAAAACAAAAACAAAAACAAAAAGTAAACGCTATGTACTTACATAGGCAGAAGTATTTAGAAAGCATACAGGGGTGTCATAGACGCAGATCAGCATGGTTCAGGAACACCAACCATGTCTGAAGACTGCCCAGGCCCGGACTTATATACCAGAAAACAGGAAGTCACATGTGCATAGATTTCCCGCCAAATCGCGGCTATTTTGCCGCGAAACCGGAAGTGCGGCTGTTTTGCCGCGAAACCGGAAGTGCGTCAGCGGAAGTGCGTCACCGGATATCCGGTGTATGGAACGCAAGCTTCTGCATACTAGCTGAATAACTGAGCTTATGCAAGGGGCTGGAACGCATTGCTATGCGTATCAAATAACCGGAAGTCCGGTCTAGCTGTCGATGAAGTGATTGATATAGCAGCGCATGCGCTGGGACTTAGAAAAAATATATAAAAAAATTTTTTTTGAGTTAAAGTGACTTTATCATTTCTGGTAACGCCGGGGACCTGCTGTGAATCACCTCAGAATAATCGATGTCAGGGTATATCATAATCATTAGGAATATAAAGTCAACGCAATCAATGTCTAGTGCATAAATACAGCATATATCGATAATTTGTCTCTGAGGAAATTTTTGCAGGACAATTTTTGTGGAACAAGTGATAATACATGAATACAAAAATACAAAAATACAAAAATACAAAAATACATGAAAATACAAAAAAAGAGGGGAGAATAGCACACATTGACCTGCGTGCCGAGAAGCATAAAAAATAAAAAATAAAAATTGAACAAAATCCACAACGCAGTATAATCATATAAATCTTATCACTCAAGTTAGATGAAAATAAGCTATTTATAGCTGTGAGTGGGCTGGAGTAAAAAATGGCCGACAAGCCTATATCATCTAGGAGATCACAAGGAGATCTGGCTTTGGGATTCATTATTAGCATAAGAATATATGGAAGGATGTGGAACAATGAATGGTCATATCTCAACGCAAGAAGATGTTCAACGGGTTGTTCTCGTTCAAGCCCTTTGGGGCTAGTGTGCCCAATCGGTGGATCCATTTGCTCTCTTTTTTTCTGAGTTGGAGAGCTCTGTCACCTCCCCTTTGTGGAGGGGGGACCCAGTCTATAAGGCGACATCTAAGACTAGCAATTTGGTGTCCAGCCGCAAGAAAATGCCTGGGGATAGGCAACTCAGATTTGTTGGTTTCAATGGCACTTCTGATAGAGTTGCGATGATTCGCCATTCGTTCACGAAACTTTCTGGTTGTCATCCCTGTGTAGGCTAGGCCACATGGGCAGGTCAACAAATAAATGACATGGTCCATGAGGCAGTGCAAACGGTACATGATTTTAATCTGCTTTCCAGACTGAGGATGGGGGAAAGTGGGGCCTGACAACATGCTGTTGCATGTGGTACACCCTGCACAGCGGAAGCAACCAGGTTTTTTTGTGTACAGCCATGTGTGGGAAGTTTGAGGACTCGGGCTCATTGTTGGTCTCATCAAGATTTGTTTGAGGTTAGGGCCTCTCCTGTACGCCATCATTGGGGGACCATGATGTTGTAGTTTCAGGTTCTTATCAGATGATACAAGGGGCCAATGCTTGGTGAGACTTTTCTGTATATTAACTGATGCATGATTGTATGTGTTAACATATAACATGCGCGGAGCTTTCTTTTCAGGAGGTCCCAAACCCTGTTCACGACTTCTTACATTGTGTCTGGCCTTCTTTAGGCATCTCTTTAGGTTACTGGGTTGATATCCTCTTTCCAAAAATCGACAGGTCATCTCCTCAATTTGAATCTCCATAAGTTCAGGTTGGGTGTTGTTACGGATCACCCGCATGTACTGGGAGACCGGTAAGTGCTCTTTAAGGGCTGGTGGATGCTGACTCGTGGTAGACAAGAGCATGTTTCTGTCGGTATCCTTTCTGAACAAGCAGGTATCTATCCTCTCAGCTGAAAGTATGACTTTAATGTCGAGAAAATGGATGGACTCTGATTGAATATCGTGTGTAAAACGGATTGGGCTATTCAATGCATTGAGATGTGACATCATTGCTTCCAAATTATCGGACGTGTCAGTCCAAAGGACAAACACATCGTCAATGTATCGTTTATATAATTTCATTTTCTTCCCAAAGCGTGGCAAGATATGTAGGTTTTCATAATCGTGCATGTACAAACATGCGTAGGCTGGGGCTAGATTGGAGCCCATGGCAGTGCCTGCTAATTGGATGTAATATTTATTACTGTATAAAAAATGATTACAGGTTAACACTAGAGTTGCTAGGTCCAGTAGGAAGTCTGTAGGAGGTTCCAAAGATTCTCTCTGTTCAAGAGCATTGCGTAATACTCTTAGTCCGTCCAGGTGCGGTATAACCGTATATAAAGAACTCACGTCCATAGTTACTAGGTAACATATGTCGGAAGTGTCAATAGCTTTTAATTTGCTAATGAAATCATTTGTGTCCTGGATGTAGCTGTTGCCAGATGTAACCAGGGGTTGAAGGTGGTAGTCAATAAATATGGCTAAAGGTTGAAGGAGTGAGGAGCGGGCAGAAATAATAGGCCTACCGGGTGGGTTAACTAGGGATTTATGAATTTTGGGTAGGGTATACAAAATGGGACAAATTGGAAAAGGTACAGTGAGGAAGTCAAAATTTGCTTTTGTGATCCATTTGTTGGCCAGACCTTGAGAGTCCTTTTGCAAGTAGTGAAATCATGGGCTTGGTTAGTGAAACAAGATACCAACATTGTTATTCGGCAAGCAGACAAGGGCGGAGCTGTGGTAATTCAAGACTGGGTCCAATATAACGATGAAATCCTACGACAGTTATCGGACAGTAACACCTACGAGCAAATGCCACAAAATCCGATTCCGGAGTTTAAAAGAAGGGTGGACTCTGTTCTCTCCAAAGGTCTGGCCAACAAATGGATCACAAAAGCAAATTTTGACTTCCTCACTGTACCTTTTCCAATTTGTCCCATTTTGTATACCCTACCCAAAATTCATAAATCCCTAGTTAACCCACCCGGTAGGCCTATTATTTCTGCCCGCTCCTCACTCCTTCAACCTTTAGCCATATTTATTGACTACCACCTTCAACCCCTGGTTACATCTGGCAACAGCTACATCCAGGACACAAATGATTTCATTAGCAAATTAAAAGCTATTGACACTTCCGACATATGTTACCTAGTAACTATGGACGTGAGTTCTTTATATACGGTTATACCGCACCTGGACGGACTAAGAGTATTACGCAATGCTCTTGAACAGAGAGAATCTTTGGAACCTCCTACAGACTTCCTACTGGACCTAGCAACTCTAGTGTTAACCTGTAATCATTTTTTATACAGTAATAAATATTACATCCAATTAGCAGGCACTGCCATGGGCTCCAATCTAGCCCCAGCCTACGCATGTTTGTACATGCACGATTATGAAAACCTACATATCTTGCCACGCTTTGGGAAGAAAATGAAATTATATAAACGATACATTGACGATGTGTTTGTCCTTTGGACTGACACGTCCGATAATTTGGAAGCAATGATGTCACATCTCAATGCATTGAATAGCCCAATCCGTTTTACACACGATATTCAATCAGAGTCCATCCATTTTCTCGACATTAAAGTCATACTTTCAGCTGAGAGGATAGATACCTGCTTGTTCAGAAAGGATACCGACAGAAACATGCTCTTGTCTACCACGAGTCAGCATCCACCAGCCCTTAAAGAGCACTTACCGGTCTCCCAGTACATGCGGGTGATCCGTAACAACACCCAACCTGAACTTATGGAGATTCAAATTGAGGAGATGACCTGTCGATTTTTGGAAAGAGGATATCAACCCAGTAACCTAAAGAGATGCCTAAAGAAGGCCAGACACAATGTAAGAAGTCGTGAACAGGGTTTGGGACCTCCTGAAAAGAAAGCTCCGCGCATGTTATATGTTAACACATACAATCATGCATCAGTTAATATACAGAAAAGTCTCACCAAGCATTGGCCCCTTGTATCATCTGATAAGAACCTGAAACTACAACATCATGGTCCCCCAATGATGGCGTACAGGAGAGGCCCTAACCTCAAACAAATCTTGATGAGACCAACAATGAGCCCGAGTCCTCAAACTTCCCACACATGGCTGTACACAAAAAAACCTGGTTGCTTCCGCTGTGCAGGGTGTACCACATGCAACAGCATGTTGTCAGGCCCCACTTTCCCCCATCCTCAGTCTGGAAAGCAGATTAAAATCATGTACCGTTTGCACTGCCTCATGGACCATGTCATTTATTTGTTGACCTGCCCATGTGGCCTAGCCTACACAGGGATGACAACCAGAAAGTTTCGTGAACGAATGGCGAATCATCGCAACTCTATCAGAAGTGCCATTGAAACCAACAAATCTGAGTTGCCTATCCCCAGGCATTTTCTTGCGGCTGGACACCAAATTGCTAGTCTTAGATGTCGCCTTATAGACTGGGTCCCCCCTCCACAAAGGGGAGGTGACAGAGCTCTCCAACTCAGAAAAAAAGAGAGCAAATGGATCCACCGATTGGGCACACTAGCCCCAAAGGGCTTGAACGAGAACAACCCGTTGAACATCTTCTTGCGTTGAGATATGACCATTCATTGTTCCACATCCTTCCATATATTCTTATGCTAATAATGAATCCCAAAGCCAGATCTCCTTGTGATCTCCTAGATGATATAGGCTTGTCGGCCATTTTTTACTCCAGCCCACTCACAGCTATAAATAGCTTATTTTCATCTAACTTGAGTGATAAGATTTATATGATTATACTGCGTTGTGGATTTTGTTCAATTTTTATTTTTTATTTTTTATGCTTCTCGGCACGCAGGTCAATGTGTGCTATTCTCCCCTCTTTTTTTGTATTTTCATGTATTTTTGTATTTTTGTATTTTTGTATTTTTGTATTCATGTATTATCACTTGTTCCACAAAAATTGTCCTGCAAAAATTTCCTCAGAGACAAATTATCGATATATGCTGTATTTATGCACTAGACATTGATTGCGTTGACTTTATATTCCTAATGATTATGATATACCCTGACATCGATTATTCTGAGGTGATTCACAGCAGGTCCCCGGCGTTACCAGAAATGATAAAGTCACTTTAACTCAAAAAAAATTTTTTTATATATTTTTTCTAAGTCCCAGCGCATGCGCTGCTATATCAATCACTTCATCGACAGCTAGACCGGACTTCCGGTTATTTGATACGCATAGCAATGCGTTCCAGCCCCTTGCATAAGCTCAGTTATTCAGCTAGTATGCAGAAGCTTGCGTTCCATACACCGGATATCCGGTGACGCACTTCCGCTGACGCACTTCCGGTTTCGCGGCAAAACAGCCGCACTTCCGGTTTCGCGGCAAAATAGCCGCGATTTGGCGGGAAATCTATGCACATGTGACTTCCTGTTTTCTGGTATATAAGTCCGGGCCTGGGCAGTCTTCAGACATGGTTGGTGTTCCTGAACCATGCTGATCTGCGTCTATGACACCCCTGTATGCTTTCTAAATACTTCTGCCTATGTAAGTACATAGCGTTTACTTTTTGTTTTTGTTTTTGTTTTTGATTATTCTTATGTTCTAGTGTTAGAACATTTTTGTTATATTTACATACCAGTGATACACTATGTTATGATATTTCAGGCTCCTTGATAAAGGTCCAGATGTAGGACCGAAACGTCGGGGCTATATTGTGGCAAAAGATATGGATATCTCATTATGAAAATAAAGACCAATTTGTGAATTTTACCCGAGCAAGTCTTTGTGATATTGGCGAGTGCACATTCCCAACTGGGAGAACATTTCTATATTTAAGGGCACGGACTTCGTTTGTACCTTTTATGCGCACCCCTGTGATACTCAAATTACCTGAGTGAGAGTGCGGTCATTCCTTCGAACTAGATATATATCTATATATATATAGAGAGAGAGAGACATAATGGGCGGTGCCACTTGTATGTCATTTAGTAGGTATCTAAATTAACAATATTCCCTTAATCTTATATACAGTGTCAGCCAATCCTTAATTAAAAAGTAGTGGTAAGTTACTTCATGTTTAAAAGAAGTAAAGAGTCATAAAGAGTCATTTATTATATACATATATATAATAAATGACTGGATAAGAACAGTTTAGAATATAAAGGTATGGTCACGATTCGGTGTGCCAATAAATATATAAGTAGATCATTTTATTAAAAATAGAAAGTTCAATTTAAACATTTGTTAAAAAAGACAGAAAAATATCTAAAAATAATATATAACACAGTCATAAAGATATGAGATAAAAAGGACAAGTGTAGTAATAAGCTTATCTTTAAGTAGTAGGTAGGAGACAATGGGTTGCCCAACGCTTTTCGTCTATCTGATTACTTCAAGCGGTCTACATATAATGAATTGTAAGGGCTGTGTGAAATTGTGGAGGAGTAAGTAGGGGGAGGCTGCATGTTTGCATCATAGTTATGTCTTCCCCCCTGTAATATGCCAATATTACTGGAATTGTACAGCAAGCAGTGTGGCTACGATGATGTTGGCTACAAGGTGGGTGTGGGCAAGAGAGAGAGGGTATGTGGCCAGTGTAGGCCGGCTCCATGAGACTTGCTCACTTTCCCTGGGGGCCGGTAGCACAACCCATTTTCAGTAACCTCCCAGAATGTCTGAGAGAGTATTCAAGCATGGAGAGTAATCAAGCATGGACTGCTGTGACCCTGCCTCCTTGTTACAATGGCCTTGTGGCTAATGCTAACAATTTACTAAACCTTAATACTTTTGTGTTGGTCCCAGCTTATAGTTAACTTATTCAAACTTACATAATGCCACTTTTCTTATGTTACCAGGACCACTCAATTCCACCCCCAACCCCACCCTCCAATCTGGCATAGAGGGATAAATGCAGAATAATCATAATCATCATCATAAAGGGCCTTATTCTGATCGGTGCGGCCCGATCAGAAATATGCGGCCATGTCCGTGCAGGCGAATCCCCGCCTTCCATACGGATCGCCACCTCCGTCCGTACGCGGATATGTGGCGATCCGCATGAAATTGGACGGGGATACGCCTCCTCCGTCTTGGGAGCTGCCCCTGCATTCGATGGTCGCCGAACATCGAATGCAGGGCCGCACGCTCCACCAGGTCCCGCCACACAAGACCACACGGACACTTGTCCGTGTGAAATCATGTATGGGGGCGGGCAGCGGACATCCGGCGATGTCAGATGCCCGCCCCCTACACACGCGTCACGGCCTCATTACCATGCATACGCCCCGCGTTTGCATGGGAACGCCCATGAAACGCGGGGCGTATGCATAGGGTAATGAGGCTAAGTAGCCCCTCACGCCCCTCTACGCCCCCTGTGCGGCGTATAAAGAATACGTGCGGCGAATTCGCCTGCACATGCGCAGACTGACCTCTGCACATGCGCAGACGATCAACATCGGCGGGGCGTCCGCATGCGGTAAAATCCGCACCGATCAGAATAAGGCCCAATATGTGTAACTGCTACAGAATCATAATAAGTATAACTGTTGCAGAAGATTATTGACAAGCCATTAGAAAGTTATCTGACAAAGGAAACACCTTTTAACATTATTTTATACTGTGAATTTTTACCCTATTTCCAAGATCAGGACATTGGGCCTAAGTCATTTCTCCAGCTTAAACTGTGGTCCCATTCAGGAAAGTGCACCCACCGTCCAAGGGCGGGTGGGGGGGCGTCGACACAGCATTTTCGGGACGGCGATGTGGCATTGAATGTTGTGTCTGCACCGTTTGCGAGGTGAGATGCGGCAGCAGCATGATGTTACACACAGCCGCTGTGACCCTAAACAAAGAGGCCCGCTCCCTGGCTTCGCAATCACATTGTGGAGAGGGACTCGGCATGCAAGACGGCATTGGCCTGTGCTGGGCAGTCCCCCACATGCAACTGCTAGGAGTTGTAGTTTTGTGATTATTTGCAAAACTACAACTCAGCCTGGCAGCCATAACTGTTTTCCCTCCAGAGTGGTTTTGAAAAGGAGACAATGTTTTGTGGGGGGGAATGAGAATCAGATGCATGCTTAAAGATTATTAAACTTGCTATTTAAAGAGAAAAAAAATCTGTGTGGGAATACTGCTCTAATTGAAACCAATAAGTAAATAAGCATGTAAACAGATTACGATTAAATAGCACATTTTTTAGCATAGGCTTTCCGCATCACGCTAGTTCTTTTTCCTTAAACACCAACAACGTTTTGAGTTTTAATGAATTTGGCTACATTTCATCTTAATTAACCTTATGGGATTTAGAGGCAGGGAAATCTCTGCAGGAAATAATTGTTCCCTTGTTATTTTCTTTATAGAAAATGTTGACCAAAATAAAGATTGTATTGCTGATTTCATTGGTTCTATCCACCAGCACCAATTTATATGGATTTTCACCTCCTAAATGGAAAAGATTATCTCATTTGCTGAAAATCCCATTCACCATTGTGCTTTGTTTGAGGGTGCCTTGCATTTGAAGAACAGCGAAGGAAGCATATTCACTTCTTCCATCCTCATAGGAAATTACTGTATGTCTAAAGTTTGTTGTAGTAGGAAAATAGTGACAATGCCTCCAGAGATCTAACAGCTTCATATAACATGTGCTTATGGAATCAGTG
Source organism: Crinia signifera (assembly GCF_055691185.1). Taxonomy (NCBI): domain Eukaryota; kingdom Metazoa; phylum Chordata; class Amphibia; order Anura; family Myobatrachidae; genus Crinia; species Crinia signifera. The sequence goes on along the minus strand of NC_139221.1, from coordinate 257,881,881 downwards.
GCAAAGAGGTGACAGGTTAATAGGGAGAGTTACCAAAGCTTGGAGGGAGGTAAAGTGGAAATAAAATACCAGGCTGTTTGAAAAATGACAGGTAGAAGCGGATTGGTTGGTACTTATTCTCTCTCCACTTTTTATCCCTCCAAGCTTTGGTAAATCCTCACCTCAGTATAGCTCAACAGCAAATAAACAGACCTTTCAGTTTGAAAAAGAAGTCTACTGTGTAACCTTGTGTAAACCTGCCTCCAGTTATATGCCATATCCAGGAGCATTTGCTGGCCAGCCAGTTAGTCTACCTTTGATATAGAGAGAGACGCTTGGGGATGCTCTCACATTCTGCCCAGGGCCAGCAGTGTCCCGTGGCATGGCGGGGGGTGTGTGTCTGGGGGCAGTTGGGAGCTGGGCAGCGGTGAATAGTCACTGTGTGACTGCACACAGCATCTTTTCCCCAAAGGCAGAAGGGCAGCAGTGGCAAAATGGGGGAGTGACCTCGCGTGAGTGACTCAATTAGAAGGCCACACCCCCTCCTCATGAGGCCACACCCCCAAATTTCAGCCGCACGCAAAAGTCCCTAGAAAGTTGGGAGGTATGCGCAATCTGCTTTTGTCATTTCATAGGCTGTGCTAGATCATACCTCCCAACTTTTCATGTGGACGACCTTCCACGCCAAAAAGGGTCAGGATCTCATATGGAATGGGCATAGCCTCAGATGAAGTGCAGCAGGGCTTAAAGTGGTCATGCAGAGGTGGGGGAACTCATTTCTCTATGCCAACTAATTACCCCCCTCCCCCCATTAGGCAGAGACAGGGCCAGTGGCCGGATTTTTAGCATACCCCTGCAAACTAGAATGCTTTTCTGTAAGAATTACTGTGCAGGGCCAATATGGAGGTTAAAATCTTCCACCTCACCATTAGAGGTGGTGGAACTCAGGAACAAAAAGATAATGTTTCAATAGAGCTTACAATAACTCAAGATAGTTGTGTCTTTTCTGGCTTTGGGCTGAGGATTTTTTGTAGAATAGCAGCTGTTCAATAGAGATAAAACAGTATATTCCATATACAGTACCCGCGCGCTACTTTGTTGTAATGTGTTAAGAAATAACAATACTTCATCATTCAGTATTTGATTTATAATTCTGGTACTTGAAACTGTCTAGAATTGTTACAAATTATCTTGTCAGTTCCTTTTTTTTTTTTTTTTTGCAGATACCAAACTCATCCTTGGTCTTCTTTTCTTGGAAGTGTTAAAACCTCTGGTATCAGGACAAAATAGCTGACATACCTGTGTGTGATTTAGTGTGAGGAGAATTCAGCTTTGTGTTTGGCACAGATAGTTTCCAACTGTGCAATTAAGATAAGAGAACAGAATCTTGTTTCCAAATGTAGATTACTCCTACACATAGGGGGGGAGGGAGCAAGGTATGGATTGCTTCTTGTGTAATGGGGCCTACACACAGGGTGACTGTGCTGAGCGAACTGAGCGATGTGTGCTGAGAGATCTGTCAGGGTCTTTGGTGAGAGCACTGGCGATCTGACAGCAACATGCGTGGCTGTGCATTGCTATTGCTATACACATGGATCGATGTAAGGGCTCTAGTCAGATCACTTATAAAATGGGCTGAAATCGCCACATGTGTAGTCATATAAGGGTCACATAAGGGTCATGGTTGAATTGTACATAGCTGGTCTGATGGCCACTAACAAAGTTTTAATTCCTGGCTTTTTTGGTTCATCTTAAGGTCATCTTGCAATCTTCGTGGTTTCCAATTTGTGTCACCCCAACATGTAAAGCACCATCAAAACACAGTCACCTGAAATCAGGAATACTATTTATTTCCTTTTTAAAGTATTGAATAAAAGAACAAGAAACTAGTTTCTATGATAATTTATTTATTTTATTTATAATAATATAATATAACAGTTTCTTATATAGCGCACACATATTCCGCAGCGCTTTACAGAGAATATTTGAACATTCACATCAGTCCCTGCTCCAGTGGAGCTTACAATCAATGGGGCAGATGTATTAAGCCTGGAGGAGAGATAAACTGGAGATAAAGTGGAGATATGGTAAAAGGAGATAAAGTACCAGCCAACTGTCATTTTTAAACACTGCTGATTGGCTGGTGCTTTATCTCCTTTTACCTTATCTCCACTTTATCTCCAGTTTATCTCTTCTCCAGGCTTAATAAATCTGCCCCTATATTCCCTACCACGTGTACACCACACACATTCATTCTAAGGGTAATTTGTTGGGAGCCAATTATACCCCTTTCACATTACAGCTAAAAACCAGTATATTTAAGGGCTTTAAAATGGTTCTAGCTGTAATGTGAAAGGTCCGTTCTGAATTTACCGGTTTAAGAAAACCGGTAAATTCAAAACGGGTTAAAAGCAGTGTCCTACCCATTTCACAGCCATTTCAGTGTGTAGTGTGAACGGCTCTGAAACTGTATTCTGACCACATGACTGTAATTAGGCAGGTGATAGGCTGTCTCCCTGCCTGATTACACTCTACGGTCCCTGCAGAGGATGGGAACCAGGGGATCCCTGTGCCGGATGGGCAGATAGCAGCGGGGTCCCTGCAGAGGATGAGAACTAGCAACTAGTTCCCATCCTCTGCAAGGACCCCACCGCTGTCTGCCCATCTGGCGCAGGGGCCCCCTGCCCCCCCCGCGCTGACTGGACCCTGCAGAAGTCCTGCTCCACGCCGCAAGTCAGCCAGAAGACTCCCGGAACGGATAAGCTCCGGAGCCTGCACCCCTCCCGCTGGCCGGACCCTGACCCCCCCGCACTGGCTGGAACCTGCAGCTATCCTGCTCCCCACCGCAGGTCCAGCCAGCAGACTACCGGAGCGGGTAAGCACCGGAGCCTGCCCCCCGCGCTTCCCGGACCCTGCAGCACTCCTTCTCCCCACTGCAGGTTCAGCCAGCCAACTCCAGGAGCCGGTAAGGTTGAATGTGAATGCACCAAAAAGGTTATTGAAATGGTGAATGGGTATAACTGGCTTTAGACCCGTTTTTTTTTTAACTTATACAAAAACGGGTTGAAAGCAGGTTTGCAATGTGAAAGCAGCATTAACCTACCTGTATATTTTTGGATTGTGGGAGGAAACCGGAGTACCCGGAGGAAACCCATGCAAGTACGGGGAGAATATACAAACTCAGCACAGTTCGTACTGCCCTGTGCTATCTCATCAGAATCTCGAGAGACCCTTTTCTATAACAATAATCTGACTATAACTAATTTACGATCACATATGTGAAATATGGCTATGTCCATAATGCTTCTTGTAGTTATCTTCCCACAGCTACATTAATAATTGGGAACTTGTTTGGAGCCACTAGGACAAAAAGTACACCCTTAAATATTTTAAAAAAATAGAAGAGGAGATCACATTTATAGAAGAAAAATCAAAATCACATGCCATATACTGGGCTTACACTCTACAGTTAATAATTGTACAATATACTCGAGTGATTGATCCAAGCTTCAGTCGTGCATGCTGGATTGCCTTTCATAAACGTCCCTGAATATTTTCTAAGTGGCTGCATCAAGCAGTGTATACCTGACAGGCATTTTAACCACATGTTTATGCCCAGCAGTGAACTTTATTCCTGTCATGATTTACAGCAGGAAGTAGTAACAATAAATTTGCTGACCATGCAGTGGATGAATTTGCAGTGGTTTATTTGCAATGGGTGTAGTTTGCAGGGGACAAAGGCCCCTCATGTCCAGGAGGTTCACACCGCACACTCTGCACCCATTTCTTTAGCATTCACCTCTCCGGAGTCCAGCGTCCCCTATGGTAGCCCTGCAAAATCACTGGGAAAATGATGTGCCGGCCATTTTCTTGGAGTTCTGTGCATGTTAAGAAGGAGAATTATTGGGAAAATGGCTGCTGCACCAGCCTGCATAAGCACAGTAAAATCTAGCACTGCTCTAGACTGTACTAGTGCCCGGAAACTGATACTGACTACGCTTCCTGGCTGCAAGGAAGATAATGGAGGGAATCCAGTTGTAAAATACACATAAACCCCTCCTCTCTTAATAAGCCATGGTAAACACGGTAGCGGTTTTCCTAATTTATGTATTGTAAATTAGGATCTTGTTACTGCTCTATTCTATCTGTTGACTATGCTATATGTCAGCGGTTCTCAAACTGTGGATCCTGAACCCAAAGTGGGTCACAACCAGCTCAGCATGGGGTCATGACACCATGTTGCAGAACATCAGGTCGATGACTTCGCTGATCTCAGTGGTGATCCAACAAGTCTGAAAAATCTGTGAATTGTCTGTTACTTCAGACTTGCTTATCATTGGCTTAGAGATCTGAGGAGTCATCAGGCAGACTTCCTGTCACCCACTGCCTCCCCCTATCACTCACTGCCTCCCTGACATCCCCATAGCAAGTATAAGCTTTACAATTTTACATGAATAAATAAAAATACACATGCAGGGCAGGGACTATGAAAGGAGCTCACCTTTGCAGTTGGGTAGGATATTTAGTGATTCTATTGCAGTTTCATATCTGGTCTGATTGCCATAAATTGGTCAGCCTTGTCCTTTTTACATTTAGGGAGGTATTTAATACCGGTGGAATTTGTGGTTTTGTAATGAACCTCTTCTTTTCCGAAAGTAGTTGTTTGGCTTGCGCCTAGTCAATGTTCTGTTTTTTTTCCGAATGTCGAATCCGTCAGATTTTGGTTTTCGTTTCACTTGATTGTGTGTTTCTCGATTTTTTTTATTTATTTTTTGTAGTCATGATTACAACAATTTGAACCAGACAGTTTTTTTCTGTTGGGAGCAGTCTACGTATGTCAACATTTTGATTGATTTGTATTCTCCAACCTCTCCACAGTCCTGCCCTGGATCCTGGTCCTGATCCTAGTCCAGGTTCTGGTCTCTGTTCTGGTTCTGGTCCTTGTTCTAGTTCCCCCACAGCACCTATTACTGCTCTACAGTTAAGACAAAATGGCACCAAACCATACAGAGCAGGTATTTATATAGAAACTGTGGAGGAGAGAAGGCAAGTGCCTTATTTTCGGCCCTCTAATGCAATTCTACATATTTATGCTGAGTGCCATACATAAATTGCTTTCAAATATTGCCGGCATTGTTAGTCTATGTTGATCCTAACTTAATTCAGCAGACCATGACGTCTACATTCAGTTTATTGCAAACCATTGTCAGGGATTCTTCTACCATCATCACCCCCTGATCCTGCTATCGATGTGACATCAGATGCTGGCTAATCAGATACTAAACGTGACTCCCTTTTACCATAGCAACTATCACAGAGGATACAGAATAACAATAACAATAATTACATTCATAATATATTTCAGTAATCACCAATCTTAAAGGCACTAAGGGCCTTAGTCTGATCTGAGCTCAGTACAAATTTGTTCGGAAAATGGGCAAAACCATGTGCACTGCAGGTGGGACAAATGTAACATGTGTAGAGGGAGTTAGATTTGTGTGAGTTATTTTGTTTCTGTGCAGGGTAAATACTGGCTGCATTATTTTGACACTTCAATTTAGATTTCAGTTTCAGCACACCCCACCCAAATGTAACTCTGTTTGCACAGGTTACATCTTTTCCACCTGCAGTGCACATGGTTTTGCCCATTTTCCGAACACATTTGTACTGAGCTAAGATCTGAATAAGGCCCTAAGTGAAGTGCAATACTACTAATTAAGTTAAATATTAATACTGAGGTTTAGTAGATCTGATGACGTATCTTGGATATATGTTGGACCTTCTGCATAAAGGTACCTACGGAGGGCAGCGGGGACAGCAACTTATAAGTGGATTTATCACCCTGAGCAAACTGACTCAAAGTAAACTACCAATTTAGAATGCTTGCCATTTATCAGTTAAAACAAATTTTATTTGGGTGGAAAGTCTTCCCAATACTAAAGGCATTTAGCAATTGGGACACTGACAGGCAATAGAATTTAGGCCGTGGTTTAAGTGACTTAAATTCATAAGGGAAAGCAGAAGATCACACACTGTGAAACTGCATTGTATTGTCACAGACTTCGGAAGCATCTAATCAGCGGATAGGAAAGAGTGAGTAAACTCAACTCTTAATGACCTGTGTAACCTATTGCTGTTGCTCTGTGCATCTGTGCATCGACTTCAGTTGTGCAAAAGTAGGAGTATAAGGTCTTAAAATGTTAGGGTTATTATTACCACCACAACATATATGGGGCCATAAGGGTTATTTCAGAATACATAACAAGAAAACAATGACTGGTAAATAAAGATTGTTGCTTCATAGGACAGGACACTGTAGTATTTAGTAGGGTGGCAGAGACCTATGGTTAGGTGTCGAAAAAAATATGGAGTAAAAAATAGTCTAAGAGAGGAAAAAGCACAAAAAATTGTCTAAGAGAGGAAAAAGCACATGAGGAGAGAGGGCCCTGCTCATGAGAGCTTACATTCTACATTACATTCTAATAATGGGGAATTGAATCAAAAGCTGTGTATACACTATAAGATGTGTCATCCAATATATTGTAATGTCACTTATTGGAATGACTATCTTATAGTGTGTACAGCCAATTCATTATTAGAACCCACCCACCGTTCATTAAACCTTGAGATAAGATGACTGAATGAATGATTTGGCACGCATTGCATAGTTTGTACACACACAACCACAAACACTAAACAGCCAAAACAATTACTTGGATACAATACATGTCCATCATTCAGAAGTTTGTATAGTGTGTATCATGTTTTTTTAGGGATTTAGTGGGGGATTTAGCTTTGTTTGCAAAAGCAAACTTCTTTTTTTAGGGAGCGCTCCCCACTGGAGAAGTTTTTTGAGGGAGTGCTCCCTAAAAATCCCACCACTGTGTCTCCCGGGTCCGGGCAGCGTCACTGAGCACTACATTAGCCGCGGCCCTGCCCCTGGCAACCCGGCATGACGTTAGCAAGCCGCGCCGCACACAGCCAGGGAGAAGGAGGTGGGGTCAGGCAGCGTCTGAAGCTGAGCTCAGCAGCGCTGCCCGGCACTAAGCATCGCAGACAGTGTAAATCCCGAGAATTTTCTGGGTTTGCTAGTCTGGGCACTGGAGCACAGCCCAGAAAATTCTTGGGAGTACCACTGAAGCGGTTAATGGACAAAACCATGTTGCACTGCAGGTGGGGCTGACAAAGCAAGTTTGTCATTGTGCACAAGGAAAAAGACAACATACGGTAATCTAACAGATGCTTTATATATAAAATATTATACAGTATTACAGTATATGCATTTTTATTTTTACATACATGCATAAATGTAACCATAGTGTGGACAGGTATAACATTCATAAGTAATAACAATAGTTTGAACAGTCTTTGCCCAGCATCAGACTGACTAGGAAGTATTTCACTAATTACATGGGATTAGTATCACAAGTTCTTTGCCAATTTACATACTCCTGACATATCTCCTGATTGAATTCATTGCTGTCTGAGTCATTATTGCAAGACATAGAGAACACAGAATAAGGGATGTATCTGTATAGATTAATTTACCAAGAATTGTAAATTAAAATTATTGTTAGTCAGTGACATGGGTGACATTTAATAGAATGCGATTTTTAGTAACATTTTGAAATCGCATCTTATCGCACCGTATCGCACTTTTTCAATTCGCATTTTTTTCCTCCAAAACCGATTATTTAATGGGATGTGAGAATGCGCCCAAAAAGTGTGGTGAAGTGCGAAGAGATGCAATGTGGTGCGATGCGATTTTATGACACAGTAATGTGCAATTTCCGCCGCCAGTCATGTGTGATTTTCTGACCAACCGGAATGCGAATTACAACACTGCCTCCGCATGCCAAATAACCCCCTAACCTATTGGCCCACCTAAGTCCCTTACAATATGCATCGAACCCCATATATAAAGGGGCAAAGTGGCCTTAAGGTGCGTTTTTCCTATGAGGAGAATGCGGCCCTTGTCTGCGCCATAGTCCCTGTATTTCACAGGCTACTTCGGAAGCATCACAACAGGACCACTGCGCAGTGGAAGAGGGCCACGTGGGACTCTATTACAGGTGCAGTGAACGCAGTAAGTAGCCACAAAAGAAGCGTAAGGAGTGTCACCCAGCGATTCAATGACATTAAAAGGCTACTCAAAGCCAAGATGACCACAGAAATCAAAGAGGTCACCGCACTGGAGGAGGCACAACCCAACCCGTGACTTATACCTCCTATGAGAAGAAATTCAAGCAAATTATCCCACCAGAGGTCCTTCCTGGGCTCCGTGTGGCAGACACGGATAGCCCACCAATGCCACCCCAAGCTGGTAAGTGTTCACACATTTTCATGTACATCATACATTGCAATGTTTTATAACTGTAATGCTCTCTTGTAATGTTTGCATAACAATAGTGCTGGTGTGGAACTACATATCCCAGCAAGGTCATCTTATGTCAATGTAATGGTCATAGATTGAAATTGTTGATGATGCTGGTTCATGTAGTTCCATACTTGCTGGTATTGCTTTACAAATTATGTAACAGGTTTAAATTGCTCAGGCCCCAAACATACTTGTAATGTTGTCTTTGTGAAACGCCTCCATACAGCATTATTGCAGGCATTTTTTTGACAAGCAGACTTTTTTTTTTAAATAATTTTAATATTTCATAAAAAAACAAGATATTGGCCACAAATAATTGGTCAACATGACCCACGTATGTCCCAGGGGGGAAAAAAAAATAGTTATGATGCATGCTGGTAAGAAATGCTGTCCATGCAAGTTTTGTAACGCCTGTCCACCATTTTGTTTGCAGATCATCCATCCCGAAGTGCCCACGCACCACAAAGAGGCCGACGCATTGGTCCAGATGCTGAGGCTGCAGGTAAGCAAAATGAGTGCAAAACCATTACACATACAGTGCACACACACACACGTACCATACACAATAGGCTACACTACAATCCACTTCTGCACCCTACTATAAACGAAATATACAGTAGGCCTAATGCAAAACAAAATAGCACATGAAAGTGCTGCCAGATATGCTGGCCAAGCCAAGGACTCATTGAGACACACTACATACCAATGGATATTAATTTAATGTGAAACAACCATCAGACTTATTCAAAATCTAGGCATTAAATTTATTCCAGGGGTACATGTGTTACTGAACAGTACCCATTGTTATGTGGCATAACCCACAAGACACATTAAAAGCAAAATGACACATACTGCACAATAATGGTGGAATACTTACCAATTTCTCTTTTTGAACAGGATCATCACAAGCAGTGCTGCAACCGACAGAAACAGCAGAAATGATGGATGCAGATATGGAAATCATTCTACAGCCCGTCGAAGCGTTCTCACCTGAGGAAGAAAACACAGCAACAACAGTGACTGAAAGGGCAACAACTGTGGTGACACCCCACCAACCCACACCCACCCAATCACCCCACACACCATCAACACCAGGACAGGTAGCACAGTCATTGCACACATTTAAACACAAACAAATTGAATTCATGGCAATGCAAAGCCATCAAATGGGCAATTTGCATGGCTAATTAAGAAACTAATATTCTAACAACTAAAAAAATTAACCACCAGTGTCCATGTAAGTGTAGGCACACAAGTCAGAATGGCTACCACCCATGACACACGTCTGTCCGAAATTAGCCAGGCCCGATGGGTACAAAACAAAACAATAATATAGCCATCCTAACTGAAAGGGTACATGGTCAAACACAAGCTATATCAGCACAGGCCAATGCCTTGATTGCCATGCAGGGTCAGTTAAATAGTCAAGAATTAAATGCACTAGGTACAGCTACATCCACTATTAGTATTGTGTCAAGTACACCACTGAGTGGCTCACCCACCACCACCACCAAGTAGGAGTGTGCGTACCAGGGGTGGGCTGGGGTCAGGGGCAAAGGGGGGATTTGCGCATACACAAGTTCCAAAAAAATGATTGTACAAGTAGCACATGTCTATTTGGAATGGGATCATACGCCAGACTGCATTTAGGTCTACAAGCATTAGGTCTACACCATTAGGTCGACTTGCATTTAGGTCGACCTGACTGAAGGTCGACATGGGTTAGGTTGACAGGGTCATTAGGTCGACAGGGGCATTGGGTCAACATGTATTAGGTCGACAGGGTCATTAGGTCGACAGGTATAAGGTCGACAGGGTCATTATGTCGACAGTGAAAAAGTCGACACTGTTTTTTTTTTATAGGTTTCTTTGTCATTTTTTCAAGCGTCGACAGAGTCAACATAGCACCGCGTCTCCTCCCATGGCTCGCTGCGCTTGCCATGCTTCGGGCATGGTGCCCCGCTACTCTCGGCACACTATTCTATTCTCCCACCATGACCTTTTGCCTGTCGACCTTCCCCATGTCGACCTAATGACCCTGTCGACCTTATAAAAGTTGACCTAATGACCCCATCTACCTAAGTCATGTCGACCTTCAGTCATGGCGACCTAAATGCAGGTCGACCTAAATGCAGGTCGACCTAGTGATGTAGACCTAATGCTTGTAGACCTAAATGCTGTAGACAATATGACCGTATCCCGTCTATTTTTGTTGTAATCCAGTTATATCATGAAGAATATTTTTGAGAAAATGTATGGCCCAGTAAAAGGACCCAAATTTTTTTTTTTTTTTGCATTAGTAAAGACGTTCCACAGACTTGTGTCTGTGGTTTCTTCAATCCTAATGTTATGGTTAATTAAACTGAAATACTGTATCAAGTAGCCAGCCCTCCGGCATTTGGTGGTCCTGGAATCGGTCCCAGAGGGCTGAGTGAAGCAGAATATAGGCATCATAGCAGTTCCCTGGGTAGCCTGCAACCACACTGAGTATTTTTAGGTTGGCATCACATACTGTACAGTATCACCTGCACGTTCAGGGAGTGATGCCCATGCCGATTGACGTAGACTTGTCCCCTCACGTGTGGTGCCCGAAGCCCAATGTGGCTGCAATCTATGGCTCCCAGCACATTTGGGAATGCTGAGAGCCGATAGAAAGCCACCTTAAGGTACTGGCACTCGTACTCACAACGTGGGAATCTGATATATGTGCGCCACAACTTCTTTAAAGCAAGTAAAACTTGAGTGAAATGCTTAGCGAAAGTGGCTTGTGAGCCCCCCAACGACCATGAGGTCACAGCCTGAGTGGAGCCTGTGGCCAAGAAGTAGAGGGCACACATTAATTTCTGCAGCCCAGACACTACATAGTTGGCATCCCCCATAAGGGTCCAAATCATCTCTTACCTGCTCATATAAGTTCAAAAGGTTATTGCGGTTCAACCAAAATATCCCCACAACCTGTTGATCAGAGAGTGAGTCCAGATACAGTCTAGCACGATACCTACGTGAAGCACGCAGTACTCGGAGTACCTGGATCTGGCGCGCAGCTTCCTCCCTCCTCCTGTGCAGCTCCTCCAAATTATAAGTCACAAATAACCTGCTCAAAACCACTCTGCACAATCTCCATCTTTCAAACCCTCACAGGTGTCCTTAATGATGTTTGGGTATATGTAGGGGAGTTTTTGCATAAAATTGAGGACACCTGTGTGAAAATAAACCATTTCTGCACTTAACCACAGTTGCTTTTGGGTCAATTTGTCCATCAGGACCTGGTCTGCATCATGGGCGATTTTTAGACACTTTTGAAATGCGAATTCCGTTTGTGCATTCCATTAAATAAGCGATTTGTATACTTTTGTATGGGAAAACATCTGGATGCGGTAAAAATGCGAATTGAAACTGGCAAGTGAGAAAGTGCGAGTTATCGCACAAAATGTGTGATTTACGGGACTTATCGCACCCTATTAAGTACCCGATTTTAGCAAAAAGTGCAATAACTCCACATGTTGCCTAAAAATCGCAAAAATTCAACAATCGCATTCTATTAAATGTCACTCACTGTCTTTAATAAAGCGTATCAGCTCACGTTCTGAAATAAATAAATTTGGCGACCAACAGAACCAAAACTATTTCCAGATCCACCTAAGTTTTCCAATTTTGAGAAAGATTGCAACCATTTTCTAATATGTGACATCCCTGTCTGATGCTGAATGTGGGATTGCCTGTGTAAATCAGGACCGTAGGCCGGAATGACCTACATATTAGATTTTGTAAACTTGCATGACAGTTCTGATTTAATTTCAAGGGCAAATGATCAGTTTAGTTGTAGGTAGACTGTATTGCACAGAGGCTTTGTAATCGCTCGGTCTCTCTCTCTCTCTCTCTCTCTCTCTCTCTCTCTCTCTCTCTCTCTCTCTCTCTCTCTCTCTCTCTCTCTCTCTCTCTCTATATATATATAAAAAACTTAACTTTGTTAAAGATCAAATCTAGTGATACATTACAAGAGACATCATCGACGTTTCATGGCCCACCGGCCATTTCATCAGGATGCAGTCTGTGTTCATAAAGTGCAAGTGCAAAGAAAGTGACAGGCAAGTGCCTGCTTATCTGATATAAATACTAGTGCAGATGCCCAAGAGGTGCAAGTGAAGCGCCGCCGGCTCCCGGGCGCCGCGCTGTCTGTGGCCGCTTCCGGGTGGTGTGATGTCATCCATCTCCCGTATTGCAGCCGTGCGTCTGCTTACGGATCCAGATGGAACGCACACGTAACCACGGTGCGGGTCACATAGCGCCACCTGGTGGCTGTAACTCTGCAGTGCTGTTAAACAGGTACAAGGGGAAAAAAACAACCTGTAAGCCCTTGTAAGAAATATTGTGCCAGAAAAAAGTGTGTGATAAAGAAACTGGGCATACTATGACTCAGTGCAATACAATATAGTTCACTGAAGAGGGGGGTGGCTATATATATATATATATATATATATATATATATATATATATATATATATATATATGTATAGTGTCCGTTTGCATGTCTCTGAAACACTGCCATCTGTCGGCAGCGAGTGAAACTGCATCTCTTTCTCTCTCACACATGCACAAACACAGAGGCAATCACAAGGTAGCAGACTAGCTTTCGAAGCATTTTTCTCACAGGAATGATGTTTAGATTAGTTCTTGAAGCTGGGTGAGCTTTTGGGATGAGCAAGGCTATTTCTGGGCTTTAATATGTAACAACAGGGCCATTGATGCGCCATCTTAACTTAGAGTTGGTAGTAGGCTTCCTAAGCTCCACAGGTAAGGTCCACACTCCTCGTATAGCACTAACATGGAAGAGCAGCAACCAGAAACATCATATGTCACAATACTGGCTCCGTGTGTCATGGTGTGCAGGAATTTTAATCACTGGGTAAGTAAATATTTTAGATGCATAACCATTTGCACGGGTTCAGTATGATTTTCCAACAGTCGAGATCACGGCTGTCAAGTCCCGACAGCTAGGGATGGCCATCAACCATCGATGATTAGAAATAATTTATGGTTATTGGCCGATGTTGAATACTTTTACCATCGATGGGGGAGAACCAGATGGTTTCCCTCCATCGATGGAACAGCAAAACGATGTTTTGCTTTTTTTTTTTTTTCAATCAAACATAATGGATGATATGTAAAAATATCGATGGTCATCCATTGCATAGTTTAGCACTATCGATGACCAGTTGCACAATTACCATTGATGACAACCATCGATGGCAATGGCAACGATGGCCATCCCTATCGACAGCGGAATTCTGGCTGGTAGCGGAGGAGCACAACGAGACCCTTTGCAGACTTGCTGAGCTCGCCACTCTGTGGGTATGCTGGGACCAAGTGTGCTGGGATTTCTGACTGACGGTGTTGTCGGCAGTCGAGATCTTGGTGTTAGCATCCTGGTCGCCGGGATCACGACTGTCGGCATATTAACTACATCGCTTTGCTCCCTAGACAAGATCTTTGAAGGTCTTCCTATGGACAGTGTGCAAATAGACACTGTTATTCAGGAGAATAGACTTCTGGGTAACATGTGACCATTTTACAGTGCACAAACTAATGAGGTTCTTTGTGGGAATCTTGGGAACTCTTTGTTTAACAACACTGTATTTATTCCTTTTTTTTTTGGGAACGAGGCATATTCCACACCCGCATGTGTGACACACACAGTTCTCCATTCTCTACGCCTGTTTGTACATCAGTAATTAAAATTGGATTCATATGTATTTGCTATACAGGGTGAATTACTAGAAGCTTCTGGGTGTTCTCATTATTGGTCCTTACAACTTTTTCCATGCCAAGATTTAAGAATAAATAATGTTTAACTCTGTTTTTGGCTTTGATTACCATTTATTTGTTCCAAGGATTATAACATTAAAATTGTGGTATCAGGATTTAAAGGGGAAGCCTTGTTTTTATTTATTTTTAGAAAATAATTTATGTTAAAACTACTTCTGCGGAACTGTGAATCCCCAATGCTGGGAAATGTATTACTATTATTATGACACTGATCAAAACATGATCAACATTTTATTGAGAAACAGGAAAAACACAATAGACAGTGCAAACTGCTCAACTGTCCACTGACAGTGGCCAATCAACTCTATACAGAGGGAGAATATTTTAGAATGATTGCGGAGTGAACACCTACTGTAGCATGGTATCCAATTACCTGTGGTACTTTACCATGAGTAATTGACTCACTGCAGGCTACCCAATTAGTGAAAACGTGGCTGCGGACAGCGATAACACACAGGTTTTTTTTTTATTTTGCAGACAATCTAACTCAGTGGCCAGGGAAAAGGGGTAAATGACCCCAAATGGGGTAAAAATAAAATTCCTGGGGGTAATGGACGGTCGCTCTGCCGAGACATATGAATCTGTATGCATGCCCGGGGTTTTTACCGCATTTTGGGATGCTGTAAGGGGTTACCGCGGCGGGGGGCATCGCCAGAAAAATCTGGCGATGCCCCATAGAAGCCAATGGGCTTCTACCTCATCTCCCCGCCGCCCTGCAACGACCCCCCGCCGCCCTGCACGGACCCCCCGCCGCCCTGCACGGACCCCTGCCGCCCCGCATCGCCCCCTCACCTGTGTCCGGGCAGCACAGAGCTGTGCTGCCCGGACCTGTGACCTCCTCCCTGCACTGATCCTCTTCCGGGTGCAGGGAGGAGGAGAGCCGGGTGTGGGAGGGAGGGGGGAGCCGCCGGGACCTGCTGGGACCCGGCGACTCTCACCGCAAAGGACAGCTCTTAACGCAAGAGCTGTCCTTTGCTATAATTATCGCATATATTAGAACATATGCGATAATTATAAATGTGAAGGGGGGGGTGGAGATTCTTAGAGAATCTCCCCCAAGGTACTGTAGTTGAATTTGTTTGATTTAACCCCTTCCCGACATTTGACGTACATTTACGTCATGGTCGGGATGTACTTCCCGACACATGGCATAAATGTACGTCATGACTTTAAAGTGTCACTGCGTCTAGAGACGCAGTGACAGAGGGACGATGTCTGCTGTCCCTGACAGCAGACATGTCCCTGCATGCCCAGGGGGGGCTGCGATGCCGCCCCCCCGTCGGCGATCGCTGTGATTGGCTGTTCAGTGTGAACAGCCATTCACAGCGTTTTCCTGTGTTACCAGCGAATCAGACGCTCGGTAACACAGGTGTCAATCACCGCCGGGCGTCAGGGGGCATGAGGGGGTCATCGGTGACGACGACACCTCACCCCACCTGCCCCCAAGGCTGTGATTGGTCCGTGGGACCCACGGACCAATCACAGCCAAGGCGCGACATTTAAACTAACGGTGACTGCGCTGCAGACGCCATTCCGGTCTGGAATTGCGTGCAGAGCGGTCACCGTGCCTATCTGCCGTGATACTGACCTGATCCTTGCAAATACTTACCTGATCCTTGCAAATACCTTACCTGATCACCTGATCACTGCTTGTAGCGTGCTGGATGCTTCCTGGATCTGACTTCTTGTGACTTCCTGCTGCTGCTGCAGTGTGATAGAGAGATAGAGAGAGATAGAGAGAGAGATAGAGAGAGATAGAGAGATAGTGATAGAGAGTGCTATATTTTGTGTCTGCTACCCGCCCTTTTTGGGGCTGCAGTTTTTTTTTTTATATATATAACTGTCAGTGCTGCTGCTGCAGTGTCATAGAGTGATAGATAGTGATAGATAGTGAGAGATAGAGAGATAGAGAGATAGTGATAGAGAGTGCTATATTTTGTGTCTGCTACCCCCCCCCTTTTTGGGGCTGCAGGGTTTTTTTTATATATATAACTGTCAGTGCTGCTGCTGCAGTGTCATAGAGTGATAGATAGTGATAGATAGTGAGAGATAGAGAGACAGTGATAGGGAGTGCTATATTTTGTGTCTGCTACCCCCCCTTTTTGGGGCTGCAGGTTTTTTTTTTTATATATATAACTGTCAGTGCTGCTGCTGCAGTGTCATAGAGTGATAGATAGTGATAGATAGTGAGAGATAGAGAGATAGTGATAGAGAGTGCTATATTTTGTGTCTGCTACCCCCCCTTTTTGGGGCTGCAGGTTTTTTTTTTATATATATATAACTGTCAGTGCTGCTGCTGCAGTGTCATAGAGTGATAGATAGTGATAGATAGTGAGAGATAGAGAGATAGTGATAGAGAGTGCTATATTTTGTGTCTGCTACCCCCCCTTTTTGGGGCTGCAGTTTTTTTTTTTTATATACAGTATACCTGTCAGTTGCTGCCAGTTGCACTGTCAGTTGCACCAAAGGTTGTGCACCTGCTGCCCCTCACTGGTAATCAGTGTCGCATCAGTGATCACCTTTTTTTTTTTTGAGGGTGCTGTGGGGTCTTTTTTTAATTTTTTTTTTACACACACTGTGATTTTGTGGGTGTCCTGTGGCCACTGTGCGCTGATCAGTGACGTACATCACTGATCAGCTTTTTCGGCACAGGGTTGATCTTTTTTTTTTTTGATCAAATTCCTGTTGCCTTTGAGCGCTGTTCAGTGACGGACGTTACTGACCAACATCTGTGCTCAATTTTTGGCGCAGGACCTTTTTTTTTTTTTTTTTTTTTTTCTGCACTACATACACACTACACACTACATACTACATTGAAATAAAGTTTGTACCCCCCCTACACTATACACGTGTTGAAACATTTCACTACCAGAAACACAAAAATAAAAATGGCATCCCAAATGTCATCCCAAATGTCATCCCAGTCATCCAGAAGAATGTATTCAGCGGAGGAGGCATATGCCATGCTTGCCTCTGACTCTGACACAGCCAGTGAGGCAAGCGGGGAATTTGAAGGATTCGTCTTAACCTCATCTTCCTCCTCTAGTGATGAGGGACCCCCTCAAAGACGCCCCCGTAGAGCAGCTGAGACCCCCCCCCCCAATAATTGATCTCGTATGGACCCCACCACCAGACAATTTTGAGCCCCAGGTTCCTGAGTTTTTGGCCATCCCAGGAATCCAATTTGATTCAGCAGGTCTCAGAGAAATTGACTTTTTCAAATTATTTTTCTCTGATGATTTTATAAATTTAATGGTGGACCAAACTAATTTATATGCCCAGCAGTTTATTGCTCAAAACCCCACGTCATCATTTGCTAGGTGGACCCCTGTAGATGCAGTAGAGATGATGACGTTTTGGGGTCTGGTGTTTCATATGGGCATAGTAAAAAAGCCAGAAATTAGGCAATATTGGAGTACAGATGTTCTGTACAGCACCCCACTTTACCGTATGGCCATGACCCGGACTCGTTTTGAGTTAATCCTTAAATTTTTGCATTACAACGATAATGCACAGTGCCCACCCAGAGATGATCCCACCTTTGACCGGCTATTCAAAGTCAGGCCGGTCATTGATCACTTCAGTGCCAAATTTGAAGAGATGTACATCCCAGATAAATTCATTTGCATAGATGAGTCCCTTATACATTTTAAAGGAAGGGTTAAATTCCGCCAGTACCTTCCCAGTAAGAGGGCAAGGTATGGCATAAAAATGTATAAGCTGTGTGAAAGCACCTCAGGGTACACTCACAGGTTTAGGGTATATGAAGGGAAGGATTCAAGAATTGAACCGCCAGAATGCCCCCCCTCCCTCGTAGGTGTTAGTGGAAAAATTGTCTGGGATTTAGTGCACCCCTTCCTGGATAAAGGTTATCACCTCTATGTGGATAACTTTTACACCAGCATCCCCCTGTTTAAGGCCCTTGGTTCAAGAGGTACAGCAGCTTGCGGTACTGTGCGCAAGAACCAAAGAGGCCTCCCAAAAACGCACATTGCCCAAGTAATGAGAAGGGGTGAAAACAGGGGAATATGCACCGAAAATATGTTGTTGGTCAAATATAAGGACAAGAGGGATGTCCTTATACTGACAACAATTCACGGAGACAGTACCACCTCCGTCCCTGTACGAGGTACCAGTACCCACACCTCAAAACCTAATTGTATCCTGGATTACAATAGGTACATGGGCGGAGTGGATCTTTCAGATCAGGTACTGAAGCCGTACAGTGCCCTGCGGAAAACAAAAATCTGGTACAAGAAGCTGGCCGTGTATATCATCCAGATGGCACTGTATAACGCTTACGTGCTATTCCGTTCTACCAGCCAGAGGGGGACATTTATGCACTTTCAAGAGGAAGTCATAAAGGGCCTAATATTTGGGAACCAGCAGGCAGAGGGCCCCAGTACTTCTAGTACTGGCCCCCGTATTGTACCAGGGCAGCATTTTCCGGATGAAATCCCCTCCACTGGAAAAAAGGGCAGGACACAAAAAAGGTGCAAAGTTTGCTATAAAAAGGGAATAAGAAAGCAAACTATTTTCCAGTGTGACACTTGCCCCGACAAACCCGGCCTATGTATAAAGGAGTGTTTTAAAATATACCACGCATCTATGGATTATTAGGTTCATCATTTTACCGTGCTTCGTGGGTCTTGCTAATGCCACATAGCACCCACCATTCATTCCACCAGAATCTGAGCCGCAAAATCCAAAAATCACTCCTTCCCTTCTGAGTCCTGCCATGCACCCAACTGGTATTTTTTGGTCACATGTGAGGCATTGCCGTACTCGGGAGAAATTGGGGCACAGATTTTGGGGTGCTTTTTCTCCTTCATACCTTATGAAAATGAAAAATTTTGAGCCAGAACTGCATTTTTGTGTAAAAAAATGTAATTTTTCATTTTCACTGCCCAGTTGTATCAAAATTGGTGAAACCCCTGGGGGTTTGAAATGTACACTATACCCCTAGATGAATTCCCTGAGGGGTGTAGTTTGCAAAATGGGGTCACTTGTGGGGGGGTTCCACTGTATTGGTGCTTCGGGGGTCTTGCTAATGCGACATAGCACCCACCAAAATTCCACCAGAATCTGAGCTGCAAAATCCAAATATCACTCCTTCCCTTCTGAGTCCTGCCATTTTTTGGTCACACATGAAGCATTGCCATACTCGGGAGAAATTGGGGCACAGATTTTGGGGTGCTTTTTCTCCTTCATACCTTATGAAAATGAAAAATTTTGAGCCAGAACTGCATTTTTGTGTAAAAAAATGTAACTTTTCATTTTCACTGCCCAGTTGTATCAAAATTGGTGAAACCCCTGGGGGTTTGAAATGTACACTATACCCCTAGATGAATTCCCTGAGGGGTGTAGTTTGCAAAATGGGGTCACTTGTGGGGGGGTTCCACTGTATTGGTGCTTCGGGGGTCTTGCTAATGCGACATAGCACCCACCAAAATTCCACCAGAATCTGAGCTGCAAAATCCAAATATCACTCCTTCCCTTCTGAGTCCTGCCATTTTTTGGTCACACATAAAGCATTGCCGTACTCGGGAGAAATTGGGGCACAGATTTTGGGGTGCTTTTTCTCCTTCATACCTTATGAAAATGAAAAATTTTGAGCCAGAACTGCATTTTTGTGTAAAAAAATTTAACTTTTCATTTTCACTGCCCAGTTGTATCAAAATTGGTGAAACCCCTGGGGGTTTTAAATGTACACTATACCCCTAGATGAATTCCCTGAGGGGTGTAGTTTGCAAAATGGGGTCACTTGTGGGGGGGTTCCACTGTATTGGTGCTTCGGGGGTCTTGCTAATGCGACATAGCACCCACCAAAATTCCACCAGAATCTGAGCTGCAAAATCCAAAAATCACTCCTTCCCTTCTGAGTCCTGCCATGCACCCAACTGGTATTTTTTGGTCACATGTGAGGCATTGCCGTACTCGGGAGAAATCGGGGCACAGATTTTGGGGTGCTTTTTCTCCTTCATACCTTATGAAAATGAAAAATTTTGAGCCAGAACTGCATTTTTGTGTAAAAAAATGTAACTTTTCATTTTCACTGCCCAGTTGTATCAAAATTGGTGAAACCCCTGGGGGTTTGAAATGTACACTATACCCCTAGATGAATTCCCTGAGGGGTGTAGTTTGCAAAATGGGGTCACTTGTGGGGGGGTTCCACTGTATTGGTGCTTTGGGGGTCTTGCTAATGCGACATAGCACCCACCAAAATTCCACCAGAATCTGAGCTGCAAAATCCAAAAATCACTCCTTCCCTTCTGAGTCCTGCCATGCACCCAACTGGTATTTTTTGGTCACATGTGAGGCATTGCCGTACTCGGGAGAAATCGGGGCACAGATTTTGGGGTGCTTTGTCTCCTTCATTCCTTGTGAAACTGAAAAATTTTGAGCCAGAACTGCATTTTTGTGTAAAAAATGTAATTTTTCAGTTGCACAGCCCAGTTGTATCAAAATTGGTGAAACCCCTGGGGGTTTAAAATATACACTATACCCCTAGATGAATTCCCTGAGGGGTGTAGTTTGCAAAATGGGGTCACTTGTGGGGGGGTTCCACTGTATTGGTGCTTCGGGGGTCTTGCTAATGCGACATAGCACCCACCAACATTCCACCAGAATCTGAGCTGCAAAATCCAAAAATCACTCCTTCCCTTCTGAGTCCTGCCATGCACCCAACTGGTATTTTTTGGTCACGTGTGAGGCATTGCCGTACTCGGGAGAAATTGGGGCACAGATTTTGGGGTGCTTTTTCTCCTTCATACCTTATGAAAATGAAAAATTTTGAGCCAGAACTGCATTTTTGTGTAAAAAAATGTAACTTTTCATTTTCACTGCCCAGTTGTATCAAAATTGGTGAAACCCCTGGGGGTTTGAAATGTACACTATACCCCTAGATGAATTCCCTGAGGGGTGTAGTTTGCAAAATGGGGTCACTTGTGGGGGGGTTCCTAACTTTTAGCATCTTATGGTGCCTAGAAACCTACATGGTGCCTAAAAAATAATCTCATAAAAAGGAGGCTCCAAAATCAAGTAGGTGCTCCTTCTATTATGAAGCCTGTGGTTTGGTCAACGTGCACACTAGGGCCACATATAGGATATTTATGAAAACAAAAGAATTGGGGGAATCAATTTTTAGTCACATTTCTCTAGTAAAATGTACTGTGTTCCTTAGAAAAATGTATTAAAATTGCAAATCTGCAAAAAAAATGAAATTTTGAAATTTCACCTACACTTTGTTTTAATTCCTGTGAAACACCTAAAGGGTTAACAAACTTCCAAAATGCTGTTTTGAATACTGTGAGGGGTGCAGTTTTTGAAATGGCATCATTTATGGGGGTGTCTCACATACAAGTCACTCAAAGTCACATCAGAACTGAACTGGTCCCTAAAAAAATCAGTGTTTGAAATTTTCTTGAAAATTTGAAAATTTGCTATTCATATTGTAAGCCTCCTAGTGTCCAAAAAAATTAAAAGGAAGTTGAAATAATGATGGAAACATAAAGTAGACATATGGTCTATGTTAGTTATTAACTATTTTGAGTGGTATGATTATTTGTCTCACAAGCAGAAAATTTAACATTTAGCAAATTGCGAAATTTTCCATTTTTTTCCGACATTTTGGTATTTTTCACAAAAAAACACAGACTGTATCGACGAAAATTTACCACTAACTTGAAGTACAATGTGTCACGAAAAAACAATCTCAAAATCACTGGGATAAGTAAAAGCAAAAAAAAGTTATCCCCACTTAAGTGATACATGTCAGATTTGAAAAAAAGGGCTCTGTCAGGAAGGCAAAAACATGCTGTGTCAGGAAGGGGTTAAACAAATTGACTGAACGTTTTTGTCCATTTTCCTGGGTTTATGAGCAAATTGCTGATTGTCATTTGCTCCCATACAGTACTGGATTTTCCGTCCTCAAACCAATTAGTTGGATGATTAGATGAAAGTTGGTCTAGTGTGTGGCCAGCTTAAGTGTCTGTTGTAAAATACATGTATACTTCATGTGGGCTTTTTGCTAATTCTTTATTTTTTTGTTTTTTACATTTCAACCAATTATTCTCAAATCGATTGCAGTAAAATTCACTGATTTTGTTTTAGACAAAAAAAATAATAATAATTTACACACACACACACATATATGTATACATTTTTGGAAGGATACACTGGTCAGGAGCCATAGCTATGACTGGCCCATTTTGAAAAACGCTAATATTTGCGTTTCCTTAAATTTGTAAGTTATGCAGTTTTTTTGCACAACATTTGATATCATTTGAACTTTCACAATATTGAGGAGTCCAAGGACCAATTTAATTGCTTAGATCACAGCGAGATCCGTTCATCATTTAAATTCGAATTTTCTTCATACTGTATAGAATCTTACCCCTGATATCATATTGACGAAACGCATTGGGTTATGATTATGATTTCTTCTTATGTGGATTTTATGATCACATAAAATGGAATGAAATGTTTCCATTTTATATTGTTTTTATATTTTATTTGTTATATTAAATGAAAAATTTCCAAAGCGGCCACAGTGATTGATACTACTGAGTGATAATTTGGCCGGTGGAGGTACAATTTTGGCGCACTCTATTAACCATTCTATTGTATATATATTCACGAAATATTAATAAAAAAGCTATAATAGAAAGTAAAATAATTAGGCATATGACACAGTCTGAGAATCCTCAGATACAGATTACAACGTAGTGACCCATTTTCTAGTTAGAAGAAGGGAAGAGGAAACTCAATAAGGGAGTGGTGTGACACACCGTGTAGAGAAAAAGAAAAGAAGCAAGACAGTCAAACAGATAGAAGAGATGACAGAAGAAGGACAAAAGCTGATGGGTGGAAATCAATAAAAAGGATGAGGAAACTCATCTAAACTCAAATGGAGAGGAGGTATTATGTATAGGGGCCACAGATTCTGTTGAAGAATTTGGAGTTTTTTAAGAATGCAAACAATGTATTCAATAGGTTGCGTAAAGCAATTTGAGAAACCATTAAAGATAAAGGAGGAGGAACCAGATATTTTCAGTCAGCAGCTATCTGACAAGTGGTAGCAGAAGCAATATGATGTATTCATTTGTTTTGGTACTTTGTTGCTGTGCGGAGATTCAAAGAGGGGGGAAACTATGTTAATAGCTTTGTGGGGATTTTTGAAATACATATTACTGTACTTTGCTTAGCTCAGTAATGCACTGTTAGTCACTGATACAGGGGACAGCAGGTGTGGACATCAGCTCACACAGCGCTGGTCATGCCCCAACAGCTGCAAAAATGGGGCGTGGCCTCACACTTTCTTAGGGAACAGGCCACACAGGAGTCTCGGGTCGAAAGACCACAATGTTGGGAGATATGTAATTATCATCTTCAAAATGACAAAAAAACTGCTAAAATAGTATAAGAAATTGTGTAGGCCTGCTGTGTTATTTATCTTTTGTAAGAGCAGATATACTAAGCCTTCGAGAGTGATAATGTGGAGAGAGAGAGATACTACCAGCCAATCAGTTGCTGTTATTTTTCAAACACAGGGTAGATGTATGAAGCAGTGAGAAGTGAGTTAGAGAAGTGGCCCATAGCAACCAATTAGCACTGAAGTAACATCTATAACTTGCATAATATAAAATTGTACAGAGCAGCTGATTGGTTGTTATGAGGCACAACTTCTCTGACTCATGTTTCCTCCCTTAGCACTGTTTCTTACATCTAGCCACAGCATACTTGCCTGCCTTTAGTTTCTCCACTTCGGGAGAAGCCTGGAGAGGAGACTTTCTGTGGCAGGAGTGGGGCTTGTCATCATTCAGCCCTGCCCCCATTCCTGTAAATGTCGAGATTTTCGGCTCTTTGGGGAGGGGGTGGTACTTAATTGCTAAATTGACATTTTAGCCCCACCCTTTTCCCAAACATCCGTGAATGACGGTATTTCACCGGCAGAGGGAAGGGGTGTGGGTGGCTGGTTCGGGGGCCCACTAAATGCGGGAGGCTTGCCCACCCTTCCGGGTGGCCAAGAGGGGGACCCTATTTTCGGGTCCCTCCCTTCCAATCCGGAAAGGTAGGTAAGTATGACCTACAGCCTGTAACATGGGAGCTGATTCCGTGATAGTTTATCTCTAGATTTAAAACTCTCCATGGCTTTTGCCTTCTGCCTATGCTTAATGTGCTATTTATTAATTAATATTGAAGCCATTGGTCAACAAAAAATGTTTCCAAATATTATATAAGCCACCTTTATGTTATTCTGTTACAGGTTCTCACGCAGCTCTGGAGACAACTGATGACTGAAATAAGCCCGGATTATAACTCCCTCAGTGAGTACATCCTCTTCTTTGACTGCTAAATTTAGCAAGGATTGCTGTTTTGCTTTTCACTTTGCATCCTCAGTGTAAAATACAGCAGATAATACATTGAATGCTGGAGCAGAATTTATTACAAGATGGCCCTAATTACTGAGACTTGGCAATAGTGCTGGTTTTCTATCTCCACTTACTGCAGTGACGGAAAACTCTTATTATCAGTACACTCTTGCTGAGGCAGCTGAGTGATTCTCAGGCACCTCTGCAACACCAGATCACACAGCGTCTATTCACAGGAGGCAAAGGGACAGGGGGCATGGCCAGCAGCTGACACAGCGCTGGCTATGAATACACAGTGGCAAAACGGACAGGGGGCGTGGCTTTGCGATCATGGACATTACGCAAAGCCACTCTCACTTTACCAAAGACACTCAATCTTTTCGGGAACATGCGCGGCGGGTACGTGTAAGAGTCCCAGCTCGGGACTTAAGACTGTTGGGAGATATGGTAGAACACTTTTGTTTTCATTAACTTTAAGTGACAAAGAAAATAAAATCTCAGATGACATTTCTTGTCTATGTCTAAAGCTAAATACAACGGTTTCAGACTTGAACGCACGTTTTGGACAGGTAGTGTGATGCATTGTGTGTTTTTTTGTGCAGATTGTGAAGTGTTTAGGTACGATGTGCGGCCCTGTGGGTCGTGAGGTCAATCCTCAGATCATGTGTGCTGCACACATGATCTGAAGATGCCGCTAACGACCAGTATGATGGGAGTTTCAAATCTTACAATAGATCTTATGTAAAATGACACACATAAGATCTATCGTGTGCCTGGGAAACTGACGGGGAAATCGTGACACAATCAGGATCAGATGCTGATCGTTCTGATGTATGGCCAGCTTTAGTCATCGTAGATGATGGTCCGATTTTGTGAAATTATCGATTTTTTTGCAAAAAGTCGGACATTTTGCAAAGTCGACCAATGTGATAGCGTCCGAGTTCAGGAAAAGTCAGATGTATTAGCCCATGTTAAATATACAAAATACAATTCGCCAAGTCGGACACAAAACAGCTCTATAAAGTTAGACATAATTAGACCTTTTTTTTGACTGAGTTGTATTTGACAATGTTGTAAATCAAGTACACAATTACAACACATTTGCAACAAATAAATTTTACTTTGATCTCCCAAAATAGGTCATGTACTGTACATGTCATGTTTTAACATTCTTCTATATAAAATGCATCCTATTCACATTCCTAAAAAAAGAATAGGACTCAGTCAGCTTCTGCTGATTAAAATGATATGCAGCATGCCTATAATTTGTGTGTAATTGCATACAAAATATATACTACAATGTAGCAGAACACCCCAGGATTTTTGCCCTTAAGGATAGTTTAAGTAAGAGAAGAAAAAGCATAGGAGGGAAGAGGGTCCTGCCTGTGGGAGCTTACATTGTAAAATGGAGGTTTAGACAGACAGGGGTGACATAGACTGTGTAGAACAGGCATTCCCAACCACGGTCCTCAAGCACACCAATAGTGCTGGTTTTTGTGATATCCAGGCTTCAGCACAGATGGTTTAATCAGAATCGCTATGGTACTAATTAAGTCCCCTGTGCTCAAGCCTGGATATCACTAAAACCTGCACTGTTGGTGTGCCTTGAGGACCGTAGTTGGAAATGCCTGGTGTAGACAGTGACCATGGAACAGAGGTAAAGGTGAGATTTGACTGAGTTTGGTGAAGAAGTGGGTTTTAAGAGCCCGTTTCAACTTTTGTAGAGAGAAGGAGAGACTGAGGGAAAGAGGGAGAGAATTCCAGAGAAAGGGAGCAACATGTGAAAGTCTTGGAGGTAGGAGTGGGAGGAAGGAATCAGTAGGCAGGAGAGGCGATGTGCATTTGGGACAGCATGCCTATTTTCTGTGTGTCACAGTGTAGGGAGTAGGCCGGACTGACATGTCACCAAGGCCCCATCCCCAAGACAGAGATATGTCTGCAATCTGTGTGCCTGCTAAATTACGCCATTGCTGTCTTTTAGCCCCACTGCTTTGTGATGTCACAGGGTGTTTACTGCTTTTCTCATCAGCCTCAAAGCAATAGGATGTGGTGTGATGCAATAAAGTCCCCTACCCTTCCCAGGCTGCGGGAGACTACCCTAAAAATGATAAGCCTCCCGCAGCTTTCAGGAGGCTAGTCAGGTATGAAATAAACCCAATGTTGATAAAAAGGAATTAAATATGCCTGAGTTGATAGGTCATATATTCCATTATTTCATATACTGTATGCCCACAATCTATGGACAGATGGAAAACATATAACGGAAAACAAGAGGAGGGTGATTCTAGTTGACTTTAAGCTGGAAAGCTTGCAGCTTACAGAGTCCTTGTGGCGCCGTTCCGGCAAATACATGCCCCCACTGCCGTTTCTCCTCGCAACCATGCAAGGGGATGTGTTACACAGATACAATGCCTCACATGTGCCCGCAGGAAATGATTCGATGGTCGCAAACCATCAAATAATTTATTGTGTCTTCGCAAATATAAGTCAGTGGAGACTGACCTATATTCGCAGGCGCCGGGACGAAGACAGGGCTGGCAGCTGACATCATGTGACATTAGCAGCCCACCCTAACCAGACTTTGTCCTGCCTGCATGGGAATGCTCAGCATTTTCATCGGGACGCCAATAAAACTCTGGGCGTTCCCATGGCCAAGCAGCACCACCGCCCCTGACCGCCCCGTGCCATCCCTCCCCACTGCGAAGGGCAAGGCAACATTGTAATTCGCAGAGGCCACTCACAGTTGGGGTTAGCATAAGAGTTAACCAGATTCGGGCCCTGAGTGCTGCCTTTTCTGTTATAACTTCTGTATTTTTACTGATTTCAATGTGCTGAGGGCTATTATTTCTGGCTTGTGTGTTCACTCTGCAGTTATTTCAGAAACGTGCATATTTTGCTATAGAAACAATGTAATATATTAGTGTGTTTGCTGTTCTTTACCGATGCTCACTAGACTTTAAGTGCTGCTAACAGATACACAGCACACAGGAGTATTAAAGTATAACCCAGCCCAAGGTTCTAAGTATAGTTTTTAACCCCTTCCTGACAGAGCCAGTTTTTGCCTTCCTGATAGAGCCATTTTTTTCAAATCTGACATGTTTCACTTAAGTGGGGATAACTTTTTTTTGCTTTTACTTATCCCAGTGATTTTGAGATTGTTTTCTCGTGACACATTGTACTTCAAGTTAGTGGTAAATTTGGGTCGATACAGTCTGTGTTTTTTTGTGAAAAATACCAAAATGTCGTGAAAAAATGGAACATTTTGCAATTTGCAAAATGTCACATTTTCTGCTTGAGAGACAAATAAACATACCACTCAAAATAGTTAATAACTAACAAAGACCATATGTCTACTGTCACGGCTAAAGGGCTGGATGGAGTCGTGCGGTGCACAGGAACCGGAGACGGACCAGGAGGAGTAGGATTGAAACGTGCAGGTTTAATAACTGATTTCATAAATGATAAACTTCACTCAAATACTTCTTTAAGTGACAGTTGGAATAAATTAAATAGAGTCCAGCACAATACTAATAACGGGCAGGGAAATCTGGAAACGTATACTTGGTGAGCCAGAGTACATAGATGAGGATCCGGAAGGAGGTTGATTTGATGACAGAAGAAATGGATCCGGATGACTGAAAGATGATGGAATGAATGAGTTGTATGAAGGAGGACAGCGGAAAGCTGTGCAGGGTAATTCTGGGACACAAGCAGGAACAAGCACTAGGTAGGACTTGCAGCATTGGTGTCAGGAGAAAACTTCCTTGTAGCAAGAAGCAGGGAGCAAGGCACCAGAGTCAGGAGAGAAAGAGCCAGGATCCGGGAATCAGCTAGGAGTTGTGAATGACTCCAAAGACTCATTGCACTGACACTGAACAGCCTAGGCAGATCCCCTATATCCCCAGGGGATGGCTGCCATTGGCTGTCAGCACAGGATGAGGAGGGAACCTCCACTCTGGGCCAATCTGTCTCCTGCCCTCAACCAAGATGGCGACGCCGGCCTCCCGGCACCACTACTGCTGCCATCCCTACCCAGAGCTGCTGCTACCCGCACACCGCAGACCGGAGCCTGCACACGCTAGCCGGCGGCGGGCGCGGACGGGTGAGTACTGTACCCGCCGCGCTCCGTCGCGGCTACGTGTGACAGTACCCCCCCTTTTCAGGGTGACCCCAGGGCGCCTATGGGCCTTGTGCGGATTTCTCTGGAGAAATTGCTTTACCAGTTTTGGAGCGTGCAAATCAATGGAATCCACCCAAGAGTTCTCTTCGGGACCAAACCCAACCCATTCCACCAGATACTGGGTACGAGAATTGCGGCAACGAGAGTCTATAATGCGTCTTACCTCGAATTCAGACCCACTTTCGGAGTTAATCTTGGGCGGTTTGGGAATCTTCTTTTGATAAGAGTTCAACCTTAAAGGCTTGAGGAGGGACACATGGAAGGAATTCGAAATCCTTAGGGAAGGAGGAAGTTGAAGTCTATAAGCGACAGGATTAATGACTTGGATGATAGGGTATGGCCCAATGAACCGGGGAGCCAGCTTCATAGAGGGCAGACGGAGGCGTATATGGCGGGTAGACAGCCATACCCGGTCTCCGACTTTCAATCTGGGCGCTGCCCTTCTTTTCCTGTCTGCCATCCTCTTGTATCGGGCGGAAGATTTAAGAAGAGCGGTGTGGACATCCGACCAGATTTTAGCAAAGCGTTGTAATGAAGTGGTTGCTGCAGGAACTTCGGAAGAGGATAATTCTGAGAAATCCGGAGATCGTGGATGTTTGCCGAATACTGTAAAGAAGGGGGTGGTTCCGGAGGAAGAGTGATAGGAGTTGTTATGCATATATTCTGCCCACGGGAGAAGATCCACCCAGTCATCTTGGGACGACGAGACAAACAGTCGGATAAAGGCCTCCAAGTCTTGATTCACCCGTTCTGTCTGGCCATTGGTCTGGGGATGAAAGGCAGTGGAAAACTTGAGTTTGACCTGTACCGCGGCACAGAGAGCTCTCCAGAACTTTGCAACGAACTGTACTCCGCGGTCGGATACAATCTCTTTGGGCAGTCCGTGAAGTTTAAAAATGGTTGAGATAAATAGCTGAGCCAGTACTGGAGCAGAGGGGAGACCTTTTAGTGGGAAAAAATGGACCATTTTCGAGAATCGGTCGACCACTACCCAGATTGCGGTATGACCTTTTGAGGGAGGTAGTTCGCAAATGAAGTCCATTGACAGATGGGTCCATGGTTCTGTGGGAATGGTTAGAGGGCGGAGAGGACCAGCGGGAGTTGTTCTGGGCACCTTATGCTGAGCACATCTTACACAAGAAGCGACGAAGTTGGTTACGTCGTGGCGGATGGTTGGCCACCAATAAGAACGTGACAGGAACATCAAGGTCTTTTGTGCTCCTGCGTGCCCTGCGAAGCGGGAAGAATGTGCCCATGACAATATTTTCTTGCGGAGTTCGGGGGGAACGAACGTTTTACCTGGAGGAGGAGATGGCTGTACGGTTACTTGGGCGAAGACCAGCGGATCGAGGATTGGACGAGGAGGTGTCTCTAGGTCAGAGGTCGTCTCAAAGGAGCGGGATAGAGCGTCTGCCTTAGTATTCGTGGTTCCAGGTCGGAATTTAATTTGGAAGTCAAAGCGTTCAAAAAACATGGCCCAACGGGCTTGGCGGGCAGTAAGGCACTGAGCCTGTTTAAGAAAGGACAGATTTTTGTGGTCTGAATACACGGTGATCTTATGCCGTGCCCCCTCCAGAAGGTATCGCCACTCCTCTAACGCAGTTTTGACTGCAAGCAACTCCTGTTCCCCGATGGGGTAATTCTTCTCTGCCGGGAGGAATTTTTTGGAGAGGAAGGCACAAGGGTGTAATTCTTGATCCTCACCTTTTTGTGACAAGATGGCCCCGATCCCTTCCGAGGATGCGTCCACCTCGAGAATGAAGGGCCTGTCGAGGTCTGGTTGGAGGAGGATTGGTGCCGTTATGAATGCTCTCTTTAACTGCTGGAAGGCAGAGGATGCTTCTGGCGACCATCGGCTTGGATCAGCTCCCTTGCAAGTGAGAGCAGTGAGGGGAGCAGCGATAGTAGAGAAGTTCCGGATAAATCGCCGGTAATAGTTTGAGAACCCTAGGAATCTCTGAATTCCTTTGAGTGTTGTGGGGGCTGCCCAGTCTTGGATGGCTCTCACCTTTTCTGGGTCCATTTCTATCCCAGTGGCGGAGAGAATGTGACCCAAGAATGGAATGGACGTGACCTCAAAAACGCACTTCTCCAACTTGCAGAACAGTTGATTTTGGCGAAGACGTCGTAGGACTTCGGACACTGTCTGTCTGTGAAGTTGAAGATTTGGAGAGAAGATGAGTATATCGTCTAGATAGACTACGATGGAGTGGTACAGCAAGTCCCGAAAGATATCATTTACAAACTGTTGGAAGACGGCGGGGGCGTTACAAAGGCCGAAGGGCATCACCAGGTATTCATAGTGGCCGTCGCGCGTGTTAAAAGCCGTCTTCCACTCGTCACCTGGACGGATCCGGATCAAATTGTAGGCCCCTCGCAAGTCCAATTTAGTAAAGATTGCTGCCCCTCTGATCTTGTCGAATAGTTCTGCGATAAGGGGTAAGGGATAGCGGTTTTTAATGGTGATGTCGTTCAGGCCCCTATAGTCGATACATGGCCGAAGACCGCCATCCTTCTTTTTCACAAAGAAAAACCCGGCCCCGGCCGGAGAAGTAGATGGTCGAATGAAACCTTTGTTTAAGTTCTCTTGAATGTACGAGGACATGGCCTCAGTCTCAGGTAGCGACAGGGGATAGATGCGGCCACGAGGAGGGAATTTCCCGGCCACCAGCTCTATCGGGCAGTCCCAAGGACGGTGAGGAGGCAGGGTGTCGGCACCACCTTTACTGAATACATCTGTAAATGAACGATATGGTGCGGGTATCGACAAGGGTGGAGCTGAAGAGGATGAAGGATAGTTACCCTCACGTTGTGGATGGGTCTGGTAGACCGGAAGGATCTGAGGAATGCAAGTAGACTGGCAATCTGTTCCCCAGGCCTTGACCTCCATATTGGTCCAATCGATGTGTGGGTTATGTTTGGAGAGCCAGGGAAGGCCCAGGACCATTTGGTGTGAGGACTGTGGAAGAATGAAGAATTCGAGGGTCTCTTGATGTAGAGCTCCTATGAGCAGTGTCACCGGGGTGGTCTGATGGGTGATTTGTCCACTACGAATTCGACTCCCATCCACTGCAGTGAGGACCAGCGAGTGATCCAGGGGTTGCACAGGCAGGGCATGTTGGGTGACAAAAGAAGAAGAAAGGAAGTTTCCCGCTGCTCCAGAGTCCAATAGGGCCTGAACTCTTTTTCTCCCTTGGGGACACACAAGGGTAACCGGAATGGTGGAATCAGAAGAAGAGGGAGATGGAAGCAAGACTCCTAATCGGACCTCCCTCGGGGAGATTAGGAGCGGTCGTTTCCCGGCCGCAGCGGGCAGGAAGCCAATAAGTGAGCTGAGGAGCCACAGTACATGCATAGATTATCTCGCCGTCTTCGGGACTTCTCTTCGAGAGAGAGACGGGAGCGGTTGATTTGCATGGGCTCATCTGTTGACACCGCAGGAGGCGGGGTTGGTTTGGAGGCTGGTGCGATATTGGAAGGAAATCGAGGGCGAAGGCGATCAGAGCGATTCCTCTCAAGTTGGCGTTCTTGGAGTCGCAGATCGACTTTGTTACATAATGAAATGAGTTCAGCCAGGGTGGAAGGAGAATCGCGAGTTGCTAACTCGTCCTTGATGCGCCCGGCTAGGCCGTTCCAGAAGGCAGAAACGAGAGCCTCTTCGTTCCATCTGAGTTCGGAAGCCAGGGTTTGAAATTGTACGACATATTGTCCCACTGGGCGACTGCCCTGACGAATCCTTAGGATCTCTGTGGCTGCGGAGGACACTCTGCCAGGCTCGTCGAAGATGCGACGGAAGGAGGCCACAAACTCTTCATAGTTATTGAGGATGGGATCCGCACGCTCCCAAAGGGGGGACACCCACTCCAGGGCTGGACCCGCCAGTAGGGACACGATGTAAGCCACCCGAGTCTTGGGAGAGGGGAAATTGGAAGGCTGGAGGGTAAAATGGACGTCACATTGATTCAGGAATCCTCGACACCCCCTCGGGGACCCGTCATATTTACTGGGGGTTGACAGGTGTAGATGGTGAGGAGCAGCTGGCCCAGGGGGAGCAGCAGAGGCCGAAGCTCCGGAGGTTGGTGCTGCTGAAACTGAGGGAGCCACCTGAGGTGATGACAAGGTCTGGAGAAATTGAGCCACTTGACGCTGGGTAGTCTCTACTTGTTCCAATCGAGCCATGATGCCTTGAAGAACATCCGTCATGGAGGCCTGTGCTTCACCCGATTCCATCGGGTCAGTGCAAACTGTCACGGCTAAAGGGCTGGATGGAGTCGTGCGGTGCACAGGAACCGGAGACGGACCAGGAGGAGTAGGATTGAAACGTGCAGGTTTAATAACTGATTTCATAAATGATAAACTTCACTCAAATACTTCTTTAAGTGACAGTTGGAATAAATTAAATAGAGTCCAGCACAATACTAATAACGGGCAGGGAAATCTGGAAACGTATACTTGGTGAGCCAGAGTACATAGATGAGGATCCGGAAGGAGGTTGATTTGATGACAGAAGAAATGGATCCGGATGACTGAAAGATGATGGAATGAATGAGTTGTATGAAGGAGGACAGCGGAAAGCTGTGCAGGGTAATTCTGGGACACAAGCAGGAACAAGCACTAGGTAGGACTTGCAGCATTGGTGTCAGGAGAAAACTTCCTTGTAGCAAGAAGCAGGGAGCAAGGCACCAGAGTCAGGAGAGAAAGAGCCAGGATCCGGGAATCAGCTAGGAGTTGTGAATGACTCCAAAGACTCATTGCACTGACACTGAACAGCCTAGGCAGATCCCCTATATCCCCAGGGGATGGCTGCCATTGGCTGTCAGCACAGGATGAGGAGGGAACCTCCACTCTGGGCCAATCTGTCTCCTGCCCTCAACCAAGATGGCGACGCCGGCCTCCCGGCACCACTACTGCTGCCATCCCTACCCAGAGCTGCTGCTACCCGCACACCGCAGACCGGAGCCTGCACACGCTAGCCGGCGGCGGGCGCGGACGGGTGAGTACTGTACCCGCCGCGCTCCGTCGCGGCTACGTGTGACATCTACTTTATGTTGCCATCATTATTTCAACCTCCTTTTCATTTTTTTGGACACTAGGAGGCTTCAAATATGAATAGCAAATTCTCAAATTTTCAAGAAAATTTCAAACACTGATTTTTTTAGGGACCAGTTCAGTTCTGATGTGACTTTGAGGGACTTGTATGTGAGACACCCCCATAAATGATGCCATTTCAAAAACTGCACCCCTCACAGTATTCAAAACAGCATTTTGGAAGTTTGTTAACCCTTTAGGTGTTTCACAGGAATTAAAACAAAGTGTAGGTGAAATTTCAAAATTTCTTTTTTTTTGCAGAGTTTCAATTTTAATACATTTTTCTAACGAATACAGTAGATTTTACTAGAGAAATGTGACTAAAAATTGATTACCCCAATTCTTTTGTTTTCATAAATATCCTATATGTGGCCCTAGTGTGCACGTTGACCAAACCACAGGCTTCATAATAGAAGGAGCACCTACTTGATTTTGGAGCCTCCTTTTTATGAGATTTTATTTTAGGCACCATGTAGGTTTCTAGGCACCATAAGTGCTAAAAGTTAGGAACCTCCCCCACAAGTCACCCCATTTTGCAAACTACACCCTTCAGGGAATTCATTTAGGGGTATAGTGTACATTTCAAACCACCAGGGGTTTCACCAATTTTGATACAACTGGGCTGTGAAAATGAAAAAATTTAATTTTTCATTTTCACAGCTCAGTTGTATCAAAATTGGTGAAACCCCTGGGGGTTTGAAATGTACACTATACCCCCTGATGAATTCCCTGAAGGGTGTAGTTTGCAAAATGGGGTCACTTGTGGGGGGGTTCCACTGTATGGGTGCTTCAGGTGTCATTCAACCAGAATCTGTGCTGCAAAATCCAAAAATCACTCCTTCCCTTCTGAGTCCTGCCATGCACCCAACTGGTATTTTTTGGTCACATGTGAGGCATTGCCATACTCAGGAGAAATTGGGGCACAGATTTTGGGGTGCTTTGTCTCCTTCATTCCTTGTGAAAATGAAAAATTTTGAGCCAGATCTGCATTTTTGTGTAAAAAAATGTAATTTTTTACACAAAAATGCAGTTTTTTGGGCGGCGAGGGGGGATGTCTGCTGTCAGGGACAGCAGACATCTCCAAACTGTCACCGCGTCTATAGACGCGGTGACAGTTTAAAGCCATGACGTGTATATATACGTCATGTGTCGGGAAGTCCTTCCCGACCATGACGTATATATACGTCAAATGTCGGGAAGGGGTTAATATATTTCACAACATTACAGTTAACGGTTAACACGTATTGTGGCTTTAACCAATCCGCAAGTTTATAAAGACCCTATTGTGCTTTCCTTAGTCTTCTTAGCACTCTTCCTGTGTCATACAAGTACTGTAGGAAGATAATAGGGGCTAGCGGTGACATACACCGGACTAGCCAAGCGGGAAGGTGAGAGAAGAAGATGCTATTAGACAGTTACAGCCATAGGGGACTGCAGTGGCTGTAGAGATTGACACATTTTTGCAGGATTTCATTTTTTATCTTGACTCCTTGAATACTACCCAGCTCTTGAAATTGAACTTGGTGTTTGTCTCTCCGAGTCTATATTAAACTAATATACCATATATACTAGAGTATAAGCCTACTTTTTCAGAACATTTTTTATGCTGAAAAAGCCCCCCTCGGCTTATACTCGAGTGAGGGTCCCACTTGAGTCAATACGTTTTCCCAGTTTTTTGTTGTAAAATTAGGTGCCTCGGCTTATATTCAGGTCGACTTATACTCAAGTATATACGGGTACTATTATAACAGTACTCGATAATATTGTGTATTCCTTTGTAAACAAATAACGGTCATTCGTATAGGAGACCCTTTGCTATTTAAATAGCTATCCTTTTTTGGAGCAGCTAACATATAAAATGGGATGTGGTCAGCATTGGAATCCAGACTCATGGGCAGAAGACCCGTGCTGGAATACCGACATGGCAATAGATGCCGAAACCAGAATCCTGACTGCCAGATATACCAGGCCAGATGCAATAAGCTTCAAAAGTGATTCAATGGAGAGTAATAAACAGCCAGCCAATCAGCTCCTACCTGCCATGTCACTGACTGTGTTTGAAAAATGTCAGACAGGAGCTGATTGGTTGGTTGTTTATCACTCTCCATTTTATCACTTTTAAAGCTTAGTGTATCTAGCCCACCTTATGGTAAGTATGCCGGGACGGGTTAGGGTGAGGCTGCGGGAAGAGGTTTAGATTTAGGCACTAGGGGGTGGGCTTTAGGGTGCAGGATAGGAAGGATAGGGTGGCAGGAAAAAGTTAATTATATTTAGCGGACCCCTGTCAGGATTCTTTCCATCGGGATGCCGCTGTCGGTCTTCCTAGTCAGTCATATGAATGTATTCCTATAAAATGTACTTTATTTAAATATACCAATCATATGGAGAAGACATAGCTTTATGTCCTCATTACACCCCTATGGTTCTATGCCCCATCCCCAGTTATGTTCACTATCTGCCACTAGACCATGATTTTTAGCTATTACAGGTTGAGTATCCCGTATCCGAGTATCCGTTATCCGAATTATTCCGAAAACCATACATTCCAGAAAGTGGGAAAAAAAATATTTTTTTTGCTAAAAACTCACTGGGGACATTTGTAACAGCACTACTGGTGACATGATATGTAACTGGCACTATATATGTGCAAGAAAATGATTGCTTGGCATTCAAATTCAATATCTGAGATAGTACACAAATTTTGTTTCATGTTTTGAAACCTTGTTTTTTGAACAAATAAAATATATTTGTGTGTATTTTATGTGGTAATAAAATATATTTGTGTGTATTTTATGTGTTTATACAGCATACATGCAAGATACTTCAAAATACATAATTGAAATATTAAAATATTCCGAAATACGGAATAATCCGTTATCCAAAATTCTCCTGGTCCCGAGCATTTTGGATACGGGATACTCAACCTGTATATTGTTTAGGATTTATCACATGTAAGAAAATACTGAAAAGAGGTTTACAGGTATGTGGTAAGAGAAATATATGATAAATATATGAGAAATATATGAGAAATATGGGCCTATTCTAGTTCACTCTTAGAGGCAAATTCCTTCTTAGCTGGACAAAACCATGTGCACTGCAGGGGGGCAGATGTAACATGTGCAGATAGAAGTAGAAGTATTTCTGATATGACGCTATGCTCACAGATACGTTTATATATTGCCTGGATGACTGCTGTAGAAGGACAATGCCTCTAGAAAAGACTGCACCCAATACATAAGTACAACATTGTGTCATCACTCCTGTAATGGTGCCCACACACGGTGTGGTTCTCGGATGCCCTTTAAACTTTTTAGTTCAAAACGTATCACGTGTAGTTCACATCACACTGTGTTTATTTCAGCTTGTGATGCGCCCTCCCGCGTAGTTCCATTGCAAGCCAAGAAAGTATGTGCAACGGGATGCAGTTAAAATCCCGGCGGTCGGGATCCCGGCGTTCAGAATCCCGACGCCGGAATCCCGACCGCCGAAATGCCGACACATTCTCCCTCCTGGGGTGTCCACGACACCCCTGGAGGGAGAATAAATTAGCGTGCCGAGCGTAGCGAGGCACCGGGCCCGCTGCGTGGCGAGCGCAGCGAGCCCGCAAGGGGGGGCGATCCACGTCCCCCCCCCTTGTCGGCATTTCGGCTGTCGGGATTCCGGCGTGGGGATTCAATACTGAATCCTGTGCAACCAGTACTAGTTCAAATTGCACACTGTTGTAGCATATCACATGCGATTTGAACTAGATGCAATGTGATTTAGTACTTAACGCACATACTGTAGCACATATCTCACCGTGTATGGGCACCCTTATACCTTCATGTGTCTCTCATCTAAGTTCTTAAGAAAAGCACATAGTGGGTGAAATTTAATAGGATGAGAGATTTGGTAAGAAATTTCCAGGTTTTTTTTTTTTTTTTTTTTTTTAAAGCGGCAATCATTTACACACCAAATTCAGTTTGATTTTGCAGTGTAAATAATTGCCGGTTTAAAAAAACCCTGGAGATTTCTTACCAAATCTCTCACTTTCTGAATCTCTCATTTATTTCCCTTCTCAATGTCCATCCTTCACTTCCCAGTGCTGACATCAGAGGATTCTGACAACTCAAATTCACACAGGTTACAGAACAGGTCAGCTCTTCACTTCTATTATAGAAGAAACCGAATCCCTTTTATCTCATACCTCCTGTTATCTCAGTCACCAGTACTTATCTTGGGCTGCACTGCAGCTCACTCTCACACCACCAGACATTCACAGATTTACTATCAGTGTTGGCGGGTTTTAATCTACACTAAAACAATAGCAATCCAACAGATGCATTCATTGTCCAACTTCTGATAAACAAATATATTCCGCTTACTGTTTGGTTTAATTTTTTTAGTGGATATTTACACCTTTTAAGTTGGTTGGTAAATGTTAGTAAATTACCCACTCAGACTATCTAAGCCACCCAGAGCTACCAGTAAACAAATAGGGGTACATTTAATAAGATGGAAGTCTTATTAAAGGTGGGTGGCGCGAGCGAAGGAACGGGTCCGGCGCCCCCAACACTCTTATATGCTGCGTTCTCTGCTTTGGTGCCTGTGCTTGGTGGAGGGACTGCCCATGTTTAGATTCCCGATTGCGGTCGTGCCACAAGGGTGTGTAGGAGCCCAACACTGAACAAGGAGCGAGTGCCTTCGGCCCCGTCTATGGCTGCTGCGGTGGGTGAGCAGGTGCATTCTCTGGGCACTGTGCTGGCTATGCCTCTGACTACTACACACTGGCCGACATACTGCGGTAGTCTTTGAGGTCATTCACTTTCCCCCCCGGCGGCACAATTGGCTTCCAATTACGATTTGACATGGCGTGCTTGTTAGTTTGCATGTGGCTTTGGTTGCTAACCTTTCTGTAACATATTCGCAGGCGGACCGGATTACAAGGTGTGGGTTTTGGGACATTCGTTTGTATTTTGGGCGTCATGGTCCCGGTTGGCTTCTGACTTGGGTGTTTTTCCACAGGCTAGCTTGGTTCAGTGGTTAGGATTTAGGGGGATGCGTTGGTGCTCGTTACAGGATCAACTTTTGCAAGCATTGCGGGAATTTGGTGTCCTCGAGGTGCTGATATTGCCTTTAGGTGGCAATGACATTGGCCGGGATACCGCCTTAGAGCTGTGGTTGGTCACATCATTGCACAGGCATTGCCCTACTGTCAGCTGGTGTGGTCCTCTCTGATTCCCACAAGGTTATAGCGTAATACCAGATTTGGTCCACACTTTGATGATGCCCATAAAAAAATCAATGTGGCAGTCAAGAGGTATTTGTTGGTGAATGCTGGGGGCGTCATTCGGCATCAGATTTCAGCAGGACAGCCTTTACTGGAGCGATGGTGTCCACCTAAGGTCCCAGGGCACTGATATCTTCTTGGCAGTTTTGGTTGGTTGGTTGAGTACTAGGTGGTGAGCATTTCGGTTGTGGTGTGGTGGTGCTGTGGCTTAGGGCTTGGCTTTGGCGGTACAGAATGGTCGCTTGTTTATATATATTTGTTTTAAGTAGCTAGTGGGAGCGCTCTCCCAACATTGATATATGTCATTAAACCCATGGTCCTGGACAGGAGATTGTTTACACCACCTGCATGGGTGGGTTGCCAGTTGGAGAGTGGTTCACCAGTAGCTGTCTGTATGTGTGTGTGTGTGTGTGAGTTTATGTTACCCATAACTGTTCTTTAGTGCCGCCACCACTTCTGGGGCTGGATTCTCTAAGCTTCAAAAGTGATAAAATGGAGTGAGAACAGCCAGCCAATCAGCTCCTACCTGCCATGTCACAGACTGTGTTTAAAAAATGTCAGGCTGGAGCTGATTGGCCTGCTGTTTATCACTCTCCATTTTATTACTTTTGAAGCTTAGAGAATCTGGCCCATAGTCAGATCTAATAGTCAACTTGTCAATTAATAAATTTGACACAACTTTGAAATGCCTGCACGTGTCTTCCTTTAGTGGTTAAGGGATTAAAGGGTTAAGTTATTTGAAGTGTCATGCATGAAAGATACTGGGTGAGATTTAATAGGATGAGAGATTCAGAAAGTGAGAGATTTGGTAAGAAATCTCCAGTTTTTTTTAAAGTAGCAATCATTTACACTGCAAAAGCAGTCTGATTTTGCAGTGTAAATGATTGGCGCTTTAAAACAAAAAGGAGATTTCTCACCAAATCTCTCACTTACTGTACCTGATGGTGAGTTTATTCTTCAATAGAACTCCTGTCTTAAGGTGCCCACACACTAGAAAGATCTGCGATCATAAGATGTGCGCATAAATTAGTCTTCAAATCTTTTGTCCGATCTGGACAAAAGATATCAGGCAAGCGCACATCTTTACCAAAGATTTTTCTTAAGATCCCGTGTGCGTTCCTATGGATCTTTTGCATAGGTGTGCGCACATTGAGTGTTAGGGGTGCACAGGCACCCCCAAATGCTGTCCCCACCCTTATGAACAACTCCCTGCCGCTAGCAATACCAGCAATACCTTTTACCAAAGTCTTTTGCTTTTTAGACCTGTATTCCGTTAAAATTAGTGCCCATCAATCAATTGTGTGTTTTGCATTGTTAATTGTACTAGACCGTTGTCATATCACTACATACCTGCATAATCCATATATTTTTTTTACTTTATATGCATGCACTGTTATACAGAGTAATAAGAATATTAAAACTGAAATAGGCCGGAGATTATGTTCTGGCTGAGAGACATTTTATATTTTAGCGGGTACCAATAGATGATGGTAAACATGCGTGATTGGCAGTGTTAGACATACCCAATGGGCAATGCTAGACACGCCCAATAGGTGGCGCTAGACACACCCCTTTGACGGTGCACCCCCTAATAAAATAGGCTGCGCACGCCTATGATCTTTTGTTAAATCTTCTGATCTTTTGTGCAACATGTAAGATCAGAAGATTTAGCAAAAGATCCACGGGAGCGAGCATCGGTCGATTTTCGACCGATTTTCGACCAATTATCGGAAAATCGGCCAATCGGCCCAAAAATCGTTCTATTGTGTGGGCACCTTAAGATTAGCTTCTTTTTGTCTACATCTTTTATAATTGGTAACCACCAACACTGGTTTTGCCTATTTTATTTAATTAATTGATCCTGGACCACTAATCCAGGGCACCCCTGCAAGTCTAGCGATGCACCTCAGGGTGCCACGGCACACAGTTTGGGAACCATAGTTAATAGGTTAACTATTTCTTAAGCCTAATTCCAAGTGTTGATTTGACATATTATGAATATTGACTGTTAACAAAGTGTACAGATCTTCCGCATCCCACTCGATTCCAGTGCCGGATGAAGGAGGTGGGGCTTAAATATGTGAATTTACATCATTAAGCCCCTCTCTTCGAATTACAGCTATTTGGGTGTGGCCTAGTGACTGAAAGCCCACCACTGAGGTTGCATGCAGTGTCTCTAAGGTACCACATATACATATATAGGTTTCCATCACCAGAAGTCTCTTTCCTGATTTTTCTTATTGGATGGTAAAGAGGGAACAGGCAGTCCCCTCTGTATTATTGTTTCGCCATACCTTATACTTTTTAGCATGCCTATATCTATGCTGTGAGAGACTAGGTAAATGTTTATTATGGATTTATAATTAAGTTCCATTCCTCAGTAACAGCAGGAGAATGTTTTCTTTCTGGAATGAAGTCAGCTTGTGATTGTTTGAATATAGTAACCAGGCCAATCAGGGTCTATCTGCTGATTATATTTGCAGAATGGAAATGAGTGCACTAGTCTGCATCCTCAGGAAGAAACATGTGCTAGCTAGATGATGTCACCACACTGTAACAAAGGGTCCCATGGGATTATCAAGCCCCACCAACTTTCCTAAATTTAATGGGACGTGTCATTAAAAAACATGTTGTTTTAATGATTTAATTGATGTTCGGGAGGGGGACAGACATTTTCTAAACCGTATCTCCCCCTAACCTGCACCCGATGGTTTGTACATCTGACCTCAGTCTATAGAAGAATCACAGCTACTCCTGGATCTATGGAAACCAACAAGTAGTGTGTACAGACTGTAACATGTAGAACATTACTACAGGTCTCTAATAACAAGTGCCAGTAACCATAGAGAATGTCACACAACTGTACACAGCTACAGGTTTTCTTTTCTAGAGTGTCACGTTTGGAACATTTTTACTGATTTTCATGGAATGGTCTTTTACCAAACGTCTGGAGCAATTCCTTTTACAAATTTTTCTGAAAAACAATTGGATACCACCTTTATCTAGTGGTTTCTCAATTTTGTTTGTTCCTTCTCAAATCAATTTTCACTGTGCTATTATTATTATTATTATTATTATTAATAATAATTATAATTATTATTGTTATTCTAAGTACAGCTCCAATGTGTAAAGCATATCCACCAAAATATCCAGTTTTCTTAGTCAAGTACACCCCAGCTATCTGTAAATGGTCTCCTTCCAACATTAGGAATTCATTTGAACTACTCCAAAGTTTTTAGATGTTTTTTTTTTTTTTTTTTAAAGAAAGAATGGTGTTACCCTATGGCTATCTTAAAACGTTTGACCGTTTTCC
The DNA here is from genome assembly GCF_055691185.1 of Crinia signifera. Taxonomy (NCBI): domain Eukaryota; kingdom Metazoa; phylum Chordata; class Amphibia; order Anura; family Myobatrachidae; genus Crinia; species Crinia signifera. The sequence continues at coordinate 257,839,476 of NC_139221.1, read as the reverse complement.
TGGCTTTTCCTACACTTGCAAATAGGCACGTACCCAAGCAGCTTCGCTCTCTTCCATTCTTAGTTGCACAGACTGTTGTCAATATATGCCATGGCCCACCAGTTAGTTGCCAGACTTACACACTGTGTAACTGGCATCATGACAGACCTGCCATTGGGAGAGGCTGTACAATGCATTGTAGACTATATTAGCATCAACAGGGTTACACAGAGTTTGACACAGCAGTATGACCTCTCCCCCACTGCCATACTATGTGTGAGTTCTAGTAATGCACTAACCATTAATGTTGTACATAATCCTCAGACTTTGCTGCTGTTAGTATATGTACTTTGGAAGACTTTGTATGATAAATAGATCTCCCTATGCAGAGTACTGTACAAGTGGGTGCAGTCATTGAAGCCTCCTATTTGTGCGGTGCGAGAGAATGCAGGTTTCTTGTTAAAGAACATCCAAGTGTCTGTCTGTTTTACCTTTGGATAGGGGCCAGTGGTAATCCAGCTGTGAGAGGAAGGATTAACTTTAAACATAAAAAACCGCTTCCATGACTATTTATGGAGGGATTCTGGCTCTTTGTACATGGAGATAAATTTACTGATCTACAGCTCAGACTCTCACTACATGGGAGGCCGTTTCACTATAGGGTCATGGGCTTTGCCAGGCCTGGTGGTGTAATTACTACCTATAATGTATGTTCTTCTAAAAGTATGCGCAATCAATAGTAGCTATTAAAAATAGTGCAAGTGAACCACACCATAAGCATTCAGTTATAGTGATTGTGTATAGTATGTCAAAATGACATATAATAAATGTTTTTTAAACTATAGAAATGATTGCAACATATATTGCACTAATGAGAGCTAAAGAACTTTAAACTACTACATTATATGCAAGTATATGCAAGATTTATATACTGTATTTTTTTGTATCTGTATGTCTCAACATTGTTCAATTGTCTAAACATCCTAGCATCTGATGTGTGTGACCTCTAGCATGTATATACATCACATTTCAAAACTTACAAACTAAACCTGAAATAAAGACTCGGAGACTTAGGTTTGGCAGAAATTGTTAGCTGATTTATTTTAGCACTTTTAAGCTAGATTAATTTATTAATAATTAAATAATTAATGGTGGCCCAGAAAGAACGGCTAATTAACTAAGCTCCACCCACACAATCTGCATACGTAATCAAGCCTACCCTAACAAGCGGTATCCGCTCGACCTACTGCATTGACTACCCACCCATCTGATGGGTTCGCTGCCCCCCGAGCGGGAGATCGAGCGAAGGCCTAAGCCAATGAGAGGCGAGCGCACCGAAAAGCAAACATATACGTAGCATCATCATTAGAATAAGAACTAATTCTATTCACCTGCCGTTCTTTCCCGCCTATCAGCCAACGCGATTAACACCCACCCAACCATAATAACACAAGGGAGGGAGGGCGGGAAAACTTTCAGGAAAGAGAGAAATACTCCTCCCTTTCCTGCCCTGATATCCCAGCTAACACTGCCCTTCCCTAAGTCCTTATTGGACCACCGAGTCACATGCTTCCCTAGGTCACACAACAGTCTTGGATGTTTAACCCACTCCATGCCTATTGCAGACATTACGTTATTCTAAACATCCTAGCATCTGATGTGTGTGACCTCTAGCATGTATATACATCACATTTCAAAACTTACAAACTAAACCTGAAATAAAGACTCGGAGACTTAGGTTTGGCAGAAATTGTTAGCTGATTTATTTTAGCACTTTTAAGCTAGATTAATTTATTAATAATTAATAAATTAATGGTGGCCCAGAAAGAACGGCTAATTAACTAAGCTCCACCCACACAATCTGCATACGTAATCAAGCCTACCCTAACAAGCGGTATCCGCTCGACCTACTGCATTGACTACCCACCCATCTGATGGGTTCGCTGCCCCCCGAGCGGGAGATCGAGCGAAGGCCTAAGCCAATGAGAGGCAAGCGCACCGAAAAGCAAACATATACGTAACATCATCATTTGAATAAGAACTAATTCTATTCACCTGCCGTTCTTTCCCGCCAAAGCGGGGACTCTGAGCCCAGAATCCCCGCCCGGCCACAAACCTAACGCACTGAGCTACAACCAGAGATAGATCCTCCAAAATTAATGAACCATCCCTAACCAAATGCACCCCGTTAGGCAGGAAGACCTGATGGCATCAAAAGCTAATCCTCTCCTGTGGGTCAACAGCACCTCTGGCAGCTAGAACCCACTGTGCCACCGCCGATATAGCTGCTTCCGAGCCTCATTTGAAGCCTTACCATTTCTAGCATCTCTTAAAACGGAGTCGGGGAAACAATTGGAGACCAACCAAGGTGCAGAAAAACCAAGCTGTATTAATGGCTGCAAGATCACTCAAGATCAAGGCCGACAGCTTCAATCGGGACATTTTCCCAAATTGTTGCCTCCAGCTGAAGTACCAAAGACCTCAGACACTGGCGGACGTTCACCTCAAGGAACGCCTCTAAACTCAAGCCAGTACGGCCCTCGAACTCCAAGCCACCAGACTAACAGAGAATTCGCAACCGGCCTACCCCCAGATGAGGCCCAGCCGGCTGCCCAATACACAAATGAATGTTCAACTATGCACACTCTGAGCCTATCCTTCCCCATACCTCTAAAGGAGAAGCTATAAGAGGAGACTAGTAGTATTTATATTAAAGGGTTGACCTAAGTGTAATAGGAGAATCTGCCAAAAAGAAAATAAATTTGTTCTGTTGAAGCACAATTTTAGGTGCTTAAGACATGCTCCAATACTAATTGAAGCCATACCAGGAAACAAAGATGGAAAGAGACAAACAGGGGGAGGGCAAGGTAATGGAAGGGTATAAGGAAAAAACGGGTGTACTCGACCGGAGAAAAAACGACTGGACCTGCTGAGGGACTCTTAATTGAGACTATAGCCGAATCAGAGTGTTCAAATTCAGTCCGTCAGTTCAGGCAAAAAGCGAGAAAACTCCGGACGCTGGCCCAACAGCAGAGCGTAGCTAATCCCCGAGTAGGATGGACAAGGATGGGGGAATAAACAAATGACCTCAATCAAACACATACATACAAAGCGCAAGGACCTACAGCGCAGTAGGTGAGGCCTAATGTACTATTTAAATTGCGGAGCGCCATCTTCCTAGCGATTTAAAGCTCGACAAGGCCAATTGAGCGGCTATAGCCGATGTGGCAGCCCCAAGGCAGTGGGAATGGATTCCAAATTCCCAATGGAAACTCGCTGGACAACGCCACCTCGACCCAGCAAACTGACATCAGGTCATCAGAGAGCCACCAAACTGCAGGAGCCAGAGCCTGCAAAGGAAAGCCTGACCAGTGTATAAATGTTTGCCAAGGCCACTGGGAGGATGACCTAGGGCACCACAGGAACCAAGGACACACTTCCACCCCCAGCCGTCAGATCCATCTCGGCCGCCTAATCTTAAAGCCCCGAACCCCGGGGACTAGTCGGATATCTGATGCCAGCAAAAAACGCAGCGCGGGTCCTAGAAAGCACTACCAGATAAGACACCCGAGGGGCACCATGCAGCTGTAGCAAAACAGCAAGGATAGACTCCTCCCGGACAATAGCGTATCGTAAGCAGAGTCTGCGCAACCCTAAGCCTAAACCAGCAGCAAGCAAAAGGTGATGGGGTGGTGGGGAGGGGAGGGCATTTTTTGGAAAAATCAAAAAGAAAATACCCATTAGGTAATGCGCCAGTACCACCCTGAAGTTCCCGGCACTAAACATCTCCTAGAATAGACAACATTAACCCCAACCCCCGCCAACCTGACTGCGCAGATCAGCCAACCCAACGCCCGGAACATACGTTCCCTAAATAGAATTGCGAAGTGCAAACATTGCAGGGCGAGCTGCCCCTATCCCACGCAACCAAGAAGACCCGACCTACTGGGTAGATGGCTGCAGCCCTGCATTGACAACTACTAGAGCCAGCTGGATCCCATCCTGCCCAATTATGGTAGACAAGCGAACCAGATGATGGGATCTGGCCACGCCCGCAGCGGCCCTTATTAGTGAGCGGCAGACAAGTGACCCATGGGTACAAATGACTTCAGGTAACAGAGGTCATACACAGCGGCAATCTGGATTCCCAGAAAGGACAGGTAAGTAACCGCTCCTCCATTCCAACCTCAGCAATTAGCACACCAAATTGTCCGAATAGCGAACGGAAACCACCCAGGAGCCTAGCACAGCGTTCAGAATAAGCAGGGCCAACAAAAAGCAATTCCTAAAGGTAGTGAGAGATACAGCCCTGACACGGGGACACTTCAACGCCCCAGTGTAAAGGTGTGTAACCCCTTAAATTATGCGCGAGAAATGGAACACCCCATCGGCAACACTTGACGATGAAGTATTCCTCGCCTCTCCACAGCAGATCCGTTCGCTAAGGCTAGTGAATAACAGGCTAAAGGTGTTATAATCCTGATTTATTTATTCATGGCATTGCTGCTATTTAATTGGTAGTGGTGATGTACATTGTTCCCATACTACGTAGTGCGTTACAGGGGACGTATGCACCCATAGATTGCTGCCTTGAACTTAAAGTCTATATTTTAATTCACCTGGACACGTATGCCCACCAAAACTCATTTCGTTCTTGGCATCCAATAAATTTTAGAAGTATTATTGTGGAATATTATTATCGAAAATAATGATTATTACTGCAATGCTAGAGATTTTGCCTTTCTTTATTTTGCTGCTTGTGACACATTCGAGAAGCAAATATTTTGATTTGAACGACCCCTAATTCAGATATGCGTCCGTAGCATAACCTGGAGCGCTGGAAATTTTTAGAAGGGAATATTACTGTGCGAGAACACAGAGTTGCCCATGCGCTTACCTGATGTGTTCTACCGCCAATCATGTCACCTTTCCCTCACTCATTGTAATTTTAGCATTGCAAAGCAAATGACAGGTCTTGTACCTTAGAATACAGCTAATCCAAGCTTTAGAGGCTGATGCTCCTAAATAACTAATTAGCTGGTACTGTGCTTCCACCGCCATGTTATGTAATCTATTTATTCTGCAGTAATAATCACACCCTTCTGGAGAAATACCCTGGAGAAGGATGGTCCCTGAGCTGAACTACTTTATTAGGAACGCTGTATCTGGGGCAGGGGTTCCCAATCGCGACACTCTAGAGTATCAGAATTTTTCCAAGGCACCCCCAGGCCCCAAAAATATATCAAATCAAGTAGATTCTGTTGATATATTTCTCTTAGGGTCAGTTATGTGGTAAAGGGCAGGATTTGCTTCCGATTGTACACATTTTATGATTGGCAGCCACCAGCACTGGTTTTGTCCAGAAATAATTGAACGTAAATAGTTTGAATTGGTCCCGGACCACCAACCCGAGGCACCCCTGCCAGTATCCTGAGGCACCCCAGGGAGCCTAGGCCCATAGTTTGGGAACCACTGATCTAGGGGTTGAGGCTGATCTAATTGAGACATAGGAACACCGAGCCTGGGAGGCTTACATGGACTCGTCGGTTAGGCTGAACAAGTACATAAAGTCATCCTTCTAAATTTACCCCCTACGGCTCTCACTTAATGCCTCGATACCTGAAGGACTGCTGTGCATTCGCAGAGCCCAACCAATGTCAACCCCATGGGGGGGGGGGCGAGTGAGAAATGCCAGATAAGTCGCCCGACACAGGCTCAGCCCCCTCACCTGAAAATCCAGGCCGCGCCGCCCATGTACCAACATCAGCATCACTATCCATGCCCGCTTCCATAGCCGACTCCACTGCCCGAAAATCCGTGAGGACTTGACGTCTGAAGATTCAGGCAGAGCAGCCCATGTGTCATCATCTGCATCGTCCTCCCCGACTTTGCCAGCAGCGAACGAATCCTCTTCGCTGTAGTCCAGCTGTGCCTCAACATCTGTGGGAACATGCAAAAGGGGGGGGGACCCCGAGGACTGTAGGCCTCGGTCACGTATGCGGCTCTGTGCAGAACCATCACCTTAGAGTGTCTCCCTCTCCATCATGGCAACAGCTGACCCCATATCCCTGAAAGCCTGCAAGAATTCTGAGCACCCTGGAATGGGCCTCCTTTGTGCCCCCTGAGACCAATCCTCTAACTGTCTGGGACCCCACCGTCTCCCGGGGCAGAGTATTAACAATGGGCACCAGAGCCCCAGCAACGGAGGACTCTGCTGCGGACAGCAGAGAGGGGTCAAAGGAGGTAGTGAAGACTCTAGCCGTGGTTGCACCCCCAGACCCTGCCTTGGATCCAGAGCGCACCCCCGGTGGAAGCCTGCCATCCCCCCTGACTCCACCCCCCAGAAGCCCGTGCAATAGTATGTCCCCTAGGTGGCAGCGCCTCACAGCGGGCCGATGAGAGCATGTAAATGCTGCTCGCACTAACCTGGCCCACGCTGCCCGACCCCTAATGTTCGCAGCTACTGTTGTGCTCACCTACAACACCAGGCCTTGGCTCTAGCTGCCCCGGGGCCTGAGGCCGGAAGCAGGCCGCAGCGCAGGAGCCTCCAAGGCTTCACCTGCAGCCGGGCGTCTACCACAAGCCCATCCACGAACGGGGACCAGAGACAGGGATGATGCCACAGCGTCTGTTCAGGCCTCCTTGACTTCGCACAGCATCTACTCAGCATAGCAGAGGGGTGGGGGGGCCTAATCGCGGCTAATTAGCATATTACGTGACCTAATTAGCATATACCGCAGACTAATTAGCATATTCTGCGACCTAATTAGCATATACCGCGACCTAATTAGCATACATCGCGACCTAATTAGCATAGGCCATGCCCCTTGCGGGCGCTGTGAGAGTCCCTATTTGCAATCTTCAGAAATTGGGAGGTATGCATGGCATGGTAATAGTCAGGGAAAGCACTACTGAGGCAGCAAAGCAATGTATCAGCACTCAACTGAATACAGTTATACACTAACTGGGGAGCTCAGGGGCACAGGTCCACTCACCAGAAAACTTTCAGGAAAGAGAGAAATACTCCTCCCTTTCCTGCCCTGATATCCCAGCTAACACTGCCCTTCCCTAAGTCCTTATTGGACCACCGAGTCACATGCTTCCCTAGGTCACACAACAGTCTTGGATGTTTAACCCACTCCATGCCTATTGCAGACATTACGTTATTCATCTCACACATTGGCCTTTATTCAGATCTGATCGCAGTACAAATTTGTTTGGAAAATGGGCAAAACCGTGTGCACTGCAGGTGTCGACCCAGACACTGTAGACCTATCCATTGGATACCATATAAACATGCCTTAGTGTGCGATAAGCTCTCATTGGTTCCCTTTCCTGATCATGTGTAAGCCCAGCCAACATTCTCTGTGTAACATCAGCAAGCTACAGTATGGCTGTCAGTCACTGAGCACTAGAGTGGTTCCAAGAATTAACCCTCTTTAGAAAGGTCACTGAGGTTTCCTAATGCAGCCATACCAACCATTTCTGTACATGAGCAGATCTTTTCTTGGTTTAGCCTTAACACATAAATCATGTAACATAAAGGGGTCAGTTAGAGTTGAGTGTACACACGGATTTGTAAACGTAAAACACTTTTGCACTGTGGGCCTGATTCAGACCCGCTTGCTAAGCAGTGTTCTTTCACTGCCTAGTGAGCGGGTAAATGTCACCCACCAGGGGAGCGAACACCCATCCCCCTTGCCGACCAAATGTCTGCACCTGTATGCGAATTGATCTGTATGCTGACACATCCATTCACTTGCGGGCATACGGGCAAAAAATTGTTCAATGGCCGCCAACCATCGAATGATTTTTGACCAGTTCGCCTAGGCTAATTTTTATTTGCCTTGGAGATGGCCGAAATCAGGGCAGGCACTGACATCATGTGAGGTCAGCCGCCTGCCCCGTGCAGGCTTCAACAGGCCTGCTTTGCATGGGGACGTAAAGTATTTTTCTGGGTGCACCGAACATTTTTGTGGGCACGCCCAGGAAACGCTGGGCATCTTCATGTGAAAGCCCCCTGTCCACCCCACTCTGTGCGAACGCCTCAGCAAGTATGATTCTCCATGAAGGCGTTCGCACTGCGGGTCTGCACACGTGTATTTTTCCCAATACGCATGCACAGACCTACAACATTGATCTCCATCCTGAATCACCCCCTGTGAATGTAAACTGCATATTTATTAACAGTTTCCTATATAGCGCAGCAAGTTCCGTTGCACTTTACAATTTCCATATTAAGTTACTGGTGTATCCCTCTCATGTTGAATCTTATGTGTGAGTAAGCAGAACTGGGCAGGGTAGGGGCATTTTAGCATAGAGCAATTACAGTAGCTGTGCCTGTCATTGGTGCTCAGCCATCTGTACCTTCCCCAAAGTGCTTCCAAAAGCAGTGTTCAAAGCCTGGATGACACTTGTCTCTATGGGGTAGAAAGTGGTTCACCACATATGCTCTTTCCAAAGAAAATCCTCCACCAGCAGTAGGCTGTGACATGTTGGGCTAGTGGCACTGTAACCCCTAGCAGGTTGGTGTTGGGTTAGCTGGTTCTTGTAGACATGCAACTGCCAACAGAGTCATGCCTTTCACAGCATGCTAGCGCATGTAGATTATGAAGAATGGGGTCTCGATTGTAGCTCATGTCTCAGCTTCCCCTAGAAGCAGTTGGTTGGGTCCTCCAGACATCCCTTATCTCATTAAATAGTTGTTCTCTATGAGTTGTTCACTATGTAGCAAAAACAAACAGTAAGTAACTTGTTACTCAGTAATGCATTATTCCAGTTAGTTACCAGAAAAACATGTACTGTACTTGAAAAATCCAGCATAAGAAGCCTCTGTGTTCATGGTGCACTACAGTATGTATCTGATGATAGCTGACGCGTAGTTTTGTTAAATGATTCATTTCAATACAGGTAAAGATAAAGACAATGTGTTCCGCAGCATACATAACTGTCTTATTTATTGATTTCATAAAGATAGGCAATCTCCCTGAATTACATTAGTTATTTCTGCTGTCCATCTTAAATCCAAGTCGCTGCATATACAGCCTGGCTACAGCTTTGGTTATGTGTAATAGGATTACAGTATATGTGAGCTGATCATGTGACACTCACATCCAGTCATGTGACACCATCTTTGGTCAGGCGCTCTATGTTGTTGCCAAGCCAAGTGCAATAAGTAATGCATTTTAATCAGGGTGTATTCATCCATCATGGGATAGATTTTAGAGAAATATGCAGACAGTTAACAATTGAAGACCTGTTCTGGCAGTCAGTAAAATGAAATATATAATGGTTTTCATCTACAAAATAAGGGGGTAGATGTATGAAGCAGTGATCAAAGAGGAGAAGAGGGCCACAGGACACGTGGCCCATGGTAACCAATCAGCTGCTCTGTATAATTTTATATAAGGCAAATTATAGATGTTACTTCAGTGCTGATTGGTTGCCATGGGCCACTTATCCTCTGGTTCACTTCTCCTCCCTTATCACTGACTCATACATGTACCCCATTATACAATGTGGACAATTTGGGGCACATTATAAATGAAAGATAGTATTATTAATAATAATATCATCATCATCAGCAGCGTTCATAAGCAATGCTCCCTGACATACAGCCCCTTTCTCTCCTGTCATGCTTTTATTGAGTACTTTAAATGTTTACCATTTCCTAAACAGTATCCTGATTGGAAAGCACCTTTTAAAATAAGCAGAGTCAGCAGCTCAGTTCTGGCTAAACAGAGAGTTTCCTTATCTTGGCACGTTCCCTACATTACTCATCAGAGCATCTGCACATAATTTAATATTAGGTAACTAAACAAAGTATGTAATAAAGAAAGAAAAAAAGAGTTTGTGAAGTTTAAGGTTCTTAAACCAGCATGTAACACGTGCTGAGTGATATTTGTTTTACTCTCTTTCCTTCCAGTGATGAAAGACCCTTTGAAAGGAAGGTTTGCCCCGGCATAGCTGTTCCTCCAGGAAGCACAGCATGTTCAGCGTAGAGGACCTCCTAGTTTCTCATGGGTACAGAGTGTCTAAGAACACACTAGCCTCATATCAGCACAGGACTGACGGCTATCAACATGAAGCCACGGACAGCAGGTCTGGAAGTGGGATGGTAAATGGTTTTCAGCCAGACCCAGAGTCCTTTGCTGCAAATCCCACTCAGACCAAGGGCTTTTTCAGTGACCATGAAAAGAGTTGTGTGAACAAGAGACGGCAGATCATCTCTGCAGGTTATCCCAAGAGCAATCAGTCTACAGAGGCATGTCATTCTTCAGATGTATGGTATGTTTTCAAACCTACGGTACATTTTGTATCTCAGTGTATGTGCTCAACGTCGGTTCTGATAAAACAATATGCCACTGTGCAGTTTTATTTTCTATACCGCTAGCATTTTTCTCATTTTCCATGCTAATTCTTTTGCAGAGTCCTATTTTTAGCAAAGCTGCACTGTGATTGTGCATATTAAACTACTGTATAGTTGCCTTTATTGTTCCGAAGGCATATTTGACTCTTTTGTGTGCTGTGGATATGTATTGTGTGCTGTGGATATGATATATTCATCGCTGTATTTAAATGTTTTCTGTTATACAAAAAAGTTGAAGCACTTAACACCACGGGATTTGATTGGGGCTTGTCTGTACTGTATTTTATTTTCTCCTCAGTAAGAATGTATTTGACATGCCTAGTTCTTTTTTGAATTGCACATATATTTATATGGTTTTACCATCCTCACTTTGGCGATTCTAATTGAACCTGGACAGAACGCTGCTTCCCTATTCATCATAAGTGCTCTCAGTGTGCTGCATCCTCACTGTACACCAGCAGTGTGAGCGCACTTCTGCTCTCTTCCCATAAACATTGTGAACACTGTGAGCACCTGCATGGATGACAGCAGTGGTCATGGAGAGTGGGAAAAGTCCACCTGGAATTACACGTACTAGGAGCTTAAAGAGGCATAAAGTGGGGAGAGATATGTACTAACCAATTAGCAGCTAAGTGACATTTTTCAAACACAGCCTAATAACTGAGAGAAGCTTATTGGTTACTACTTTTCTTTCTTCAAGCTTTTCTAAATATCTCCCTGGATCTGATGGAAATCAGTATTGCAGATGTGTCTTGCAAACCAAACATGGTCACGTTGGGCATTTTCAGACTGCACTGGAGCCTGATAGGGCTGTTCTGAGTGCGCAGTCATATTGATGATGACTGCGCAACCAGGATTTTGGAATGGGGTGTCTGACCGCAGAACTGCGTACAAGTCAGCAAATATCTGCATCTGGTCCATGCACGCAATGCAGTGCAGTTATAACCACCTTGCACTCAACTCAGCGTTGGCCATATTTCTGTCTAGATGTGTGAATGATTGGCAAGATTAAAGGAAAAATAGTTTTACATATAGATTCTTATTTTTATTTATTTAAGAAAGAAACAGCATACAGCTGACAGGTCCCCTTCCATACATTCCAAGTAAAACTACTTTTTTGGAAACTATTGTTTTTCATTAGTAGATCAAAATGTTTTACTTAGAATTAGAGATGTGCAGGCTCTGATTTACTCTGATTTCAAAGCAGGATCTTATTGGCTATCAACTGTCAACAACTGTCATGTGATTTGGGATAGCCAATAAGATCCTACTTTGAAATCAGAGTAAATCAGAGCCTGCACATCTCTACTTAGAATGAATACTCGTGGGTGAATTTAATTCAGCCATGTTGCATTTTGTTTTTCCCCTAAGGTTGACAGAGGATTGATGACCTCATTGCCATACAGGGGCAGAACTTGTGAGTGGTTGGCCCAGGTGCAAATATATAATTTGGGTCCCTTCTCCACTCCAACCTAAGTTCACAGTATGCCACATAGTAGTGGGTGGCAGCAGTGGGCCCTTAGTCCTCAGGGGCACCAGCGCAATGCACCTGCTGCACCAATGGTAGTTCTGCCTCTGTTGACAGAGTAACACATGCCACAAAACAGCTGTAGGCGGATACACATGTGACATCACACTGGTATTCTGCTTCCTTTTGTACGGTAGCACTGTTTATAAATGGGAGCAATAACTACAGTACATGGGGGTTGATGTATCAAGAAGTGAAAAGACCAGTGGGTAAGTGGCCCAAACCAATTGGCTTTGAGCTGGTACTTGTCAAATACAGTCTATAAAATGATAGGTTGAAACTGATTAGTTGCAATAGACAACCTCTCCACTGGTCTGCTGCTCCACTGATATCCGTGCTTGATACATAAACCCTTTCATTTTGAGGGTAATGTATCAAAATTTGGAGAGAGATAAAGCACAAACCATTCAGCTTCTAAATACCACTTTACAATCTGTGTCTAAAAAATTACAGAAGTTAATTGGCTGCTTCTGTATAACTTACTTTATCTCTCCCCAAGGTACATCTTGATACATCTCCCTCTGTCTGTTTGACAAGTGCCTCATAAATGTACTATTTTGTCAGCCTTGTAACTATAAAACTTTTCTGTAATCTTCTGCTCCAAATCTAACTTCATATTTTGAATGAAATCCATTGACACTGAAACACACCTTTTCAAAAAACAAACACAGGAAACACGCATGATGTAAACAGCCTTGGAAAAAATGTCAGGAAGAGCACGTTCCGTCCGTCTGTCCAGGTGGCCTGTTCTATTTATTTATTCCGATGGTGATAGATAACGGCTATGTGCGCTCAGGAGTATCAAAATGAGGATCTAGTGTAAATGAAAATGTGTGTTGTCAATCATTTGATTCAGTTCAAAGTTAAGGCATACATCTGGAACTTGATATTTATCCTGGTCTGTGCTAATACGCAGACAAGTGAGATCAGTAGTTCATACAGCTACAGCTGGTTATTGCATTATCACTAATTTAAATAACTTCCAGAACTAGAAACAATGTACAGTACTCATCAGCTCACTGAAATCTAGTGTAACCTAAAGTAAAACGCTGTTCAATTTTTTATGGGCCCGATTTCACCCAGTTCCGATGCCGTGAAATTGGCCGAAATCGCATGTGTATAACAGCCGATCCAATGCGCAGTTCCGTATGGATCAGAGGTCGGAGGGGCTGCACACATTGTTGGTGCTAAAAAGTGGGTGCTGTAGTGCATCCGAGGAAGGGGGCTCTGGAGCTGGACATGAGGATGCAGAGAGGCGGGCGGGGGGAGCTGGGCAGCGGGCAAATTTAAAAAAAAAAACATACAAATGAATGGGCAGCCACTGACTGGCTGATTGCTGGAGCGCAGAGGTAAGGAGGAGCGACGGGAGGAGAGAGGAGGTGGGGGGTGCCCAGACAGGTGATGCGCCAGTGGTGCACAGCTGCAGGCACCACTGGCGCACATGGTCCAATATGGTGGTATGCCTGGAAATTCACGGGACAGCTCGCTGCGGCAGCGCAACTGAGCCCAGAAAATTTCCAGGCATACCACTGAAGTGGTGAAGGAGGAAACACCCAGAGGAAACTCAGGCAAATGTTCACAGACTCCGCATGGTCAGAGGGGGGAAGATGTATCAAACATTGGAGAGAGATACAGTTGAGAAGTTGCCCAAAGCAATCAATCAGATCCTAACTGTCTTTTATCTAGCAAAGTATTTAAAATAACAGTTTGAGGCTGATTGGTCACCTTGGGCAACTTCTGTTTTGTCGATATCACGCTATCTACATATTTCATGACATCTCCTATATGTATCCCCAATGAAACCACAGGGAAAGGGTAAGGCAATTTACAGGAACTAGAGTGCCCTATGGTGCCCTGTGACACCTTACTGCCTGGCAAGCTTGTAGTGTTCTGCTGTTGGCCAGTGTGCACAGGGAATAAATGTATCTACAATAGATTTTTCTTTTGCAGCTGTGATCTGCAAAGTGGAATCTGTTTTTCACCCTAATTTGCCTAATTTGTTAAATAGGCCACATAGTGTTCCACCTTCCTCTTCTCATTTGCAGATTCTCTAAACTAAAACTGACTACTATAAACTAAAACTGACTGTTTCCAAATAGGCTGGGCCAGAGGATGACTTTTCTCGTCCCGTGAATGATGGTGTACTATTATGTTTATACAACATTGCGGCAGGCATACCATAAACCACCAATGTTGATGAGCTGCTGTTTGAAAGCTTCAGCACTCTGCTAACATAACAGAAACACGGTGTCCGCTCTCATTTCACTGAACTGCATGGGGTTGTAAACCTTAAGAGTTTTAGTCATACATAAATCCATATAGGGCAGTGCATTTTCCACTATATATTTGAGTGACATGTCCAAATTAGTAACAGGTGACATGATATAACAACCCTTCAGCTAATGACTACAAATAATAATAAACAGTTTTATATTATATGTAGCCATTGATCCTGAAATATGTTTTATGTTCTTCACTCAACAATTAGAGAGGGCCAGTGGTCAAACATCACTCCAGAGGTTGTGCTGGTTCCTCAGTAGATACAAGGGAGGACTAAATGGAAATTACAATGGAAGACAGGCAAAGAAGCCAAATAAAGTGGGACTCACCGAACCCCTAGGGATTAGAGGGGTGGGACAAGTGGGTTCAGGCATGAGAGGGTCTTGGCATTCTCAAAACCTCTGAATTTGATATGCGGGATCGCTCACGTCCTGATTTGGGGGTAGTTAAAAGATTTGCCACACCATTAACCCTTTGAGTTCCAAGTGAATTTGTCAAAATAGGTGTGAAAATTGCCAAGCAAACATTTTCATTCATCATAACGACCTGTAATGTTTTACCTTCAATAGGAAATATAATCTTTTTTTACACATTTTATTTGAATTGATATAACAAATGTGAGTGCCTCTGGCATTTTTAGCGGATAGTTTGAACATGTCTCACGGATATGTTGGCACTCAAAATGTTAAAGGAGGTTTTTAGAGGTGGTAAATGGTGTTTAGGTAACACAGTGTAGCCGTATAACAAGGCACACCTTTGGGGAAACATGGCTTACTTCTAACAGGACAATGTTATATCCTGCATGTAGCACGCCCCCTTATTATGCACACACCACTGCAAATCGCTCCATGCCAAATGCATTCCGAAGCTATAATATATTTGAATAATTTATCAAATGCAAAGAGAAGATATTCACAGTAGCTAAACTACTGCATTGCACCTTAATCCCAGCACCCCTCCCCCTGTCTGTCACTGACATTCTGGAAGTTCCAGAAACCACCATTTATAGGGCAGAAATGTTTCCTGAATATACAGGGTACTAGTGTTCTAGAGACATTCAGATGATAACATTTCATGTCAGCACTGTACTGTTACTATATTTTACAATCTGGAAGCAATATATATATATATATATATATATATATATATATATATATATATATGCCCGCTTGCTGTTGCTGCTCAGCCAAAATACAAAGAGTAGATATGTAGATAATGGGTTAAAATGCACTTGGCTCAGACCTGACTGAGGGCTTTGAGCTCTGCAATCATTCCCCTGAGCATTGGGCCAATGTATAGAATTTGGGAAGTGGGAAATGCAACTTTCACTCATTGTCACCCATAACATTTACACACCCACCCCCTCGCTTGTCAGTCAGACATGCCTTACCACTGAGCACTTGTGCTACAAGATAAAGGACATTTTAATGATTACCTTCATAGCTTCAGGATTGGATGTCTTGAAACTGCAATGTGTGCTTCTGCCAGAGGCACAGCATAAAAGCACAGTGCTGCCTCACATAGACGCACATCATAGGGGAGACCCCAGGAATTCCCTCTACTGTATATAATAATAGCAAGCATCAAAACACAATGGGGGTCTTTGTGATTATTTTTTGATACCACTGATACATTACGTCGTATCTGCTCAGTATATCCATGGTCCATCTGCAGATGCTTTGCATTAAATTTCCACACTTTGTTTAGTGAATGAAATGTATGTGGGCCCTCATTCATATGTGGTTGGAGTTGCTATAATATCAGGGCTGCCTATGTGACAAACGGGGGGGACAGTATGCCAGTAACCCTTTCTGTACCTTGTTCCTTGGGTCTCAACACCGTATTCTTCACCGCTGTCAACTCTGAAGTGTAGACAAGTACCTGTACCTTCAAGATGATGAGTTGGATCAGTGACTTCTCCTTATGGGAGCCTGTGGCAGAAAGGATGGACACCCCAAGCAGCACACCCCACACATAGAGATCACACACAAAGTGACGGTGACAACAATATTTATTATGCAGGAAACCACTAGTCATCTCTGCAAACCAAATATTGTTAAGGTCAATTACATGCAATAATCATCAACACAATGCACGGTTATTATTGTGGACTCAATAACAATAACTGCAAAGGCACATAAATCCTACTATAAAACACTGGCACAAAGCACATATAATGGTAAACATTCAAATATAGACATTACAATTCAATATATAAAGGCAAGTAACACTGTCTCTAAAAGGCGGTAATATCGGAATTGTCCGCAAGGTGACACTACCTCAGCCATGTGTCAGTTAATGTCTTCCAGATGAAACCGTGAATTGAAGCAAAATGGTGCACGGTATTTGTAATCCAAACAGGTATATTAGAAGAATAGGAACTTGCAGTGGTTATTTGCAAAGCACAGCATAGTCTTCCAATGGAGGGTGCTGTGACTATACAAAACCTCCATGAACAGTCTCTGTCTCTCTCTGTCTGTGCTGCTAGCAGTAAGGTGTCCTCTTCCTGCAGCCTTCTGTGCTCACAGGCCTTTGTAGTGGGAGGTGATTAAGTGTCCCTTTCAAGGCCCAATGTGAGGAATTAAACTTGGGAAGTTTGCACTGTGTGGCCTGGGCTGAGCTTTCTGTGGCTGCTTCACATCTAGGGACAAGAAGGGGCCAGTGCTGCCTGATATGCACTGCCTGGGCTTCAGGGGTACTGTGGGGTGCCTTCAGGTGGATACTGGGGCAGTCTCTCAGGGCAGATTGTGAAGGGCTTGATGGGCTGGCAAGGGCTGTGTGTTATTGGGGTACCTGTA
The DNA here is from genome assembly GCF_055691185.1 of Crinia signifera. Taxonomy (NCBI): domain Eukaryota; kingdom Metazoa; phylum Chordata; class Amphibia; order Anura; family Myobatrachidae; genus Crinia; species Crinia signifera. The sequence goes on along the minus strand of NC_139221.1, from coordinate 257,822,522 downwards.
CTAACTGCTGCAGTTGCTGGCTCCTGCCAGTCACTTCTCTCACTTGTGGCTCCTTCTCCCATAGGCACACACTCTGTCTGCAGCTGCTGCCTCTGTCCTCCACAGCATGATAAGCTGTGTCCTCTCCACATGTGGTCCTGTCCTCACTTGCCACACTGCTTCTCACTCTGCTGCAGCCATGTCATGCTGCTGCTCTCCTCACTCTCTCTCTCAACTCAACTTTCACCTCTCAGACCTCTGCCCAATAGCAGCACAGCTCTGTTTCCCTCTCTTTCAGGGATTCTGTCAACTCCCCTGGGTCCTAGTGCTCTACAGATGCTCTCTCTTTTGGCTGCTCCTGTTACAAGACCACCAGGAAGGGCAATTAACCCCTGCAGCCCCAGTCCATAGGGGCTCCATAAGAAGCATTTGGCTGCAGTCCCAGTTTAAGCACACAAACAGGGGTACCTCAGGACTGGGGTACCACAAATGCCCCTGCTGGAATTATGCATGTCCCCATGCATACTAAAACGACTCCATGTCCTAAAAAAAAGTATTTGGAATATCACATAGATTCAACAGACTTCAAACACTTAACGGCAATAAAATTAAGCATGAACAAGTATATGCATTTCTTCCTATTTATTTTTTACTGTCACATAAATACAGTAGCTAGAGTGTGCTCACTGGAGCATCCATCCGTCCGCCACAGGACTCCCATCCCTCCGCGGCAAAGGTTCTCTAGGGATTCACATGGACTTTCACTTTAGATCCCGGCATGCGATCTGCAATGAACACGTTTCACCTCTTTGTCATGTCTTATGGACCTCAGAATAGCCTGTCGTATCCGAAATTCAAACTCTTCTCCCGTAATCGTTGTATATTCCTGATCTATACCAGGCTTCTCTTCATTGGAATGGTTCTCGGCCTTCTTAACTGTCTTTGGGTTTTCCATAGTGGCCTTAGGTTCAGGCAGTGGTATGGCTAGCTCTGGGTGGTTGGGTTCTAATGGCTCCACTTTCTCAGTCACGGCCATGTGGGCTACAACTTCAGAGCACCTTTCCTGGTCGGTTGTACTGGCATCTGTCTGCCTGAGGTTTGCTGCCCAGTAACCTGTATCTTCAAGATGATGAGTTGGATCAGTGACTTCTCCTTATGGGAGCCTGTGGCAGAAAGGATGGACACCCCAAGCAGCACACCCCACACATAGAGATCACACACAAAGTGACGGTGACAACAATATTTATTATGCAGGAAACCACTAGTCATCTCTGCAAACCAAATATTGTTAAGGTCAATTACATGCAATAATCATCAACACAATGCACGGTTATTATTGTGGACTCAATAACAATAACTGCAAAGGCACATAAATCCTACTATAAAACACTGGCACAAAGCACATATAATGGTAAACATTCAAATATAGACATTACAATTCAATATATAAAGGCAAGTAACACTGTCTCTAAAAGGCGGTAATATCGGAATTGTCCGCAAGGTGACACTACCTCAGCCATGTGTCAGTTAATGTCTTCCAGATGAAACCGTGAATTGAAGCAAAATGGTGCACGGTATTTGTAATCCAAACAGGTATATTAGAAGAATAGGAACTTGCAGTGGTTATTTGCAAAGCACAGCATAGTCTTCCAATGGAGGGTGCTGTGACTATACAAAACCTCCATGAACAGTCTCTGTCTCTCTCTGTCTGTGCTGCTAGCAGTAAGGTGTCCTCTTCCTGCAGCCTTCTGTGCTCACAGGCCTTTGTAGTGGGAGGTGATTAAGTGTCCCTTTCAAGGCCCAATGTGAGGAATTAAACTTGGGAAGTTTGCACTGTGTGGCCTGGGCTGAGCTTTCTGTGGCTGCTTCACATCTAGGGACAAGAAGGGGCCAGTGCTGCCTGATATGCACTGCCTGGGCTTCAGGGGTACTGTGGGGTGCCTTCAGGTGGATACTGGGGCAGTCTCTCAGGGCAGATTGTGAAGGGCTTGATGGGCTGGCAAGGGCTGTGTGTTATTGGGGTACCTGTACTAACTGCTGCAGTTGCTGGCTCCTGCCAGTCACTTCTCTCACTTGTGGCTCCTTCTCCCATAGGCACACACTCTGTCTGCAGCTGCTGCCTCTGTCCTCCACAGCATGATAAGCTGTGTCCTCTCCACATGTGGTCCTGTCCTCACTTGCCACACTGCTTCTCACTCTGCTGCAGCCATGTCATGCTGCTGCTCTCCTCACTCTCTCTCTCAACTCAACTTTCACCTCTCAGACCTCTGCCCAATAGCAGCACAGCTCTGTTTCCCTCTCTTTCAGGGATTCTGTCAACTCCCCTGGGTCCTAGTGCTCTACAGATGCTCTCTCTTTTGGCTGCTCCTGTTACAAGACCACCAGGAAGGGCAATTAACCCCTGCAGCCCCAGTCCATAGGGGCTCCATAAGAAGCATTTGGCTGCAGTCCCAGTTTAAGCACACAAACAGGGGTACCTCAGGACTGGGGTACCACACCTACCCTCCCGGAATGGCAGGGAGGCTCCTGAAAATGGGGTCCCCCTCCTGGCCCCCCAGAAAGGTGGGCAACCCTCCCGAATACCGGAGCTCCCACCGCGTTAATTTCCTGCGATTTGCAGCTTTTCAGGGGAAGGGGTGGGGGCTGAATATGCAGATTGCATCATTTAGCCCCACCCCCTCCCGCGGATTGTGGGATTTGCAGTACTGGGGGCAGGGCTTGATGATGTCTACATCAGGCTCCATTGCGCATGCACACCACGGCCATTTTTCTAGTGATTTCTGCAGCGCTGCTGCATCCGACCCTGGAGTCCGGAGGATATGTATTTTAGAAATGGGTGCGGTGTGGGCCCTCAGGGACCCGCGTGCACCGCGCACATTGCATACATTATAGATACGCCACTGGTGAGAATAGATAGGACTGGAATGCATATGCATCACTTGTACTTGCATAATTCTGGAATATGCGCATGACGAAAACACGCAAGATCATTATCCTTGTGGATATCCCACATTCCTTGAGATATCCAGGCTGATCTTCCATCACTGGCAATTGCTTATTTAGCAAAATGCATGGTAGAAATGAACTAAGGGGCAATATTTCATACAGTTTGTAAACCGCCACAGACACGGTTGTCACAGCTACTGACACTACTCCAGTATGGAATAAGAGTAGAGATTATGGGCCTCATTCTGACTTGTACAGAATGCTGCGGTGTTGTCACAGCCACCATGCTTTCGGCACGCTATTTGATTCTCCCACCACGCCCTAGTGGATGGTAGGGCATAAAATACTGCCTGTCGGCACATGTCGGCTCAAAAAACAGTAAAAAAAACCATGATGATATAATGACCCTGTTGACCTAATGACCCTGCCAACCTAACCCATGTCAACCTAAAGTCATGTCAACCTTCCTGCATGTTGACCTAAAGTCAAGTCGACCTACCTGCATGTCGACTTAGTGGCGTCAACATAATGCTTGTCGACCTACTTGGTGGCGACCCAATGACCGTATCCTGGCTTCAGCACCTTGCAAAAAGGTTGCAACATAACACCCATTTTGTAAAACTCTCACCTTTCTTCCCCTGTCCCACCCCAACAGCTGTAGCATGTCAATAATGCTGCGGTTTGGGAGCAGCAGGGCTGCCATCAAGGTGGGTTGGGGGTTTGTGGGGACTCCAGTCCCCGGGTCCAGAAAGAAAGGGCACCCAGGGCTGGACTCTATCAAGTATGATTCTTCATAAACAGATCTCAGTGCAATGTAGTGCTGCCAGCAGCTGAGGTCTCACCTGGCAAGCCTGGGGTTCAAGAAGGGGAAAGGGGGCCCGGCCTATTTTGTCAGTCCTGGGTCCCACAATTTCTGCTGGCAGTCCTGGGGGGGAGGGGGTGGGGCAGTGAGATAGTTCCTGTAGAAGGAGACCTGCACAGTACGGATCCCATACATGCCTGGATATCTCACCATCGTGTTAATGACAAGCCCTTATCTAGTCATAAGACTAAAAGCTGCACATGGTCTGCTTCCCATTTTAGAAAAATATCTACATGACTTTAACTGATCAAGACAGAGTAGATGAGCATGATGTCATGTTTCTTGTATAGTTAATATTCGCAGTACAATTGAAGTGTAAAATCAAGGGAATAAAAGCAGAGCAAGACATTGCAAATGTTATTTGTACCAGTTGTTGCAGCAGGGTTATCCAAGGTGGATACGTCTGCCTCAGGCTACATCCGCCTCCTCGCCTGGAAAACCTCCAGCACACATTTTATATGAAACATAGGTCCTCATTACAGCAGAAACTCAGCTGGAAAATGTTCAGTATAGCACAATTTCTAACACAGACCTGGTCACATAGCCCATAGACAAGAAGTACACTATACTGTACATAAGTACCAAAACTTTTTGGCAGCACGGATGGTGTAATGGCTAGCATCGCTGCCACACAGCGCTGAGGTCATGGGTCCAAGTCCCACCATGGCCCTAACTGTGCAGAGTTTGTATATTCTCCCCGTACTTGCGTGGGTTTCCTCCGGGTACTCCGGTTTCCTCCCACAATCCAAAATTATACTGGTAGGCTAATTGGTTCCCAACAAAATGAACCCTACAATGTCTGTGTGTGCATGTACATGTGGTAGGAAATATAGATTGTAAGCTCCCCTGGGGCAGGGACTGATGTGAATGTTCAAATATTCTGCTTGGTGTGGGAGAGGCTTCCAGTAAAATCTAGTTGTGGTACTTTTGGGAAGGGGGAGAGGGAAACACACCTTGCATTCACACCACAAATCCACTTGCAACAGAGTAGCCATGACTGATTAACCCTAGAATGCCTGTGTGTGCGTGTACATGTGGTAGGGAATATAGATTGTAAGCTCCACTGGGGCAGGGACTGATGTGAATGTTCAAGTGTTCTCTGTAAAGCGCTGCAGAATATGTGAGTGTTATATAAATAACCGGTAATAAATAATAAAATAAATAAACTGCAGTAAGGACGGTCTCTAGATGTTTACTGAGGTCGTGTCAATGCAACTACATGCTATTGTGTGCTGGGCAGTAGCGTAAGTACATGTTTCCAGTGCGCCAATTATACGCTGACACTCAACACATGGATAAGAGGTGGAACAGCTGTGAAGATGCACACAGGGCCGGTGCAAGGCACCGGAGCGCCCCAGGCGAGTCGAGGTGGGGGCGCCCCGGTGCCCGGGGGGGGGGGGGGGTGGTACCTGTGTACAAAAACTTGAGTCCCCGGCGTCCCTGCTGAGTGCTGGTGCGTGCAGGGGTGTCCGTGCCGCCGGGGGAACCTGTGGCGCTGTTATTGTGTATAAGCTGGCCGCGGCCGGCGGGGTCCCTACAGTGAATAGAAAATAACTAGCGCTTCCCGCGCCGCCGCGCGCATAGCGCTAGTTATTTTCTATTCACTGTAGGGACGCAAGATTCTTCACAGGTACCACAGTGCTGGGGGTGAGGGGCGAACTGCCGCCCTCCAGGTGCCGGCGCCCTAGGCAAATGCCTAGAGCTGCCTAGTGGTGGGGCCGGCCCTGGATGCACACAGCTCTGTACTTGGCCGATATACACACTGGGCCTGATTCTGGATCACACGTAGTGATCTGAATTTGGCTCCTGCCCCTATGGTTGGGGTTTGCGCATGTGAACTAGCTGTGCCGTTCGCAGCGGGGAGGGAGGGACGGGAGAGGTGGCGGCGCTGGGCCATGTGAACGCCCAGAGCTTTAAGGGCTTCCCCATGAAAATGCTGGGCATTCCCAAGGGTTAGCGGGCAGGCTAATGCCTGCTGGAAGCGGGTGGCTGACGTCACATGTCTTCGTCCCGGGCGCATAGATGTGTACTAATTCTCAAATATATGACAAGACCCTTGTGAAGGACATGCAATTTTGGGAGGAGACTAAAACGAAACTCCAACAGAGGCCGTGTTGTGTGTGTGTCAGGCGTGCATGTGCATGCAGAGTTCTCTTTCGCTGTACAGCGGCCATTGTTAGTGAAGGTTACCCAGATCAATCTGCCTGACCTATTGCTTTCTCAAGCAGTTGATGGGAATGCCCAACATTTTAAGGGTGTCCCCATGAAAACGCTGCACATTACCTTAGGTACGCAGATGGGCGCCAGGCACCAGTTGTTTATAATGACTTTTATTTGCGAAGGCAGGAGAAATCATTTGATGGTCAGAGATCATCGAATGATGATTTCTCCTGCAACGGTGGCATGCCAGGGGATGTGTATTTGCATAGTTGCGAGGGGAAACGGCGGGGGGGGGGGGAGATTTTTTGGCGGGGCGGGCTCTCTGGCACTCGGTAAACTGCGATCTTCACAGCTTATTAAGTCAGCAAGAATCAGGCCCACTGTTTGCACGAAGGAGCATCCGCGGCCAGGCTGAACTCCACCTCTGCATGAGGACCTATATGTTTGAGAATTCATATTGACCTCGCTCACATAGGACACCTAAGGCCAGCGCACTTACGTACACTTCACTCCATTATGTAGTAGACTGAGTGAGCAGTTCTGATGACCTCACTCTACAGCCAGTTTGGGAAACATGCTTACCAATAGATAAGCAGGAGGCTATAGCAGTTGCTGTAAAGAGGAAGAAATGCTTTATTATTCAAATAATTCTAAACAAATATTTTTGTCTTTTTTTTTTTTTACCTTTTTTTTAATATTTAATTTTTAACAAATATGCACCTGGAAGCCTGAGACCTTGCGTGTGCAGGAGGGAAGCCGTCCGGCCAGCGATAAGGTAAGTCAGTGCTTTCACTACGTATCACCCGAGTAAGCGTTAGGAAATAATAGTTTTTAGGACTATTTGATAAATAGACTTCTCTGTGTTGCGTTGTGTGAAACAGGATGTCACTTTATTCTTTGCATCTAATGTGAACTGACGTGGATCAGAATGAACGTTGGGGGTTAAATTAAGCATGGTAAAAAAAAAACGATAGGCTAGATCTGGGGTAGCCAACCCTAGTCCTCGAGAGCTACCAACAGTGCATGTTTTGCAGGTTTCCTCACAGAATCACAAGTGAGCTAATTAGCTCCATCTGTGTATATTTTAAAATGTGTCAGTAATTAATGAGTGCAGCTGGTAGCTCTCGAGGGCTAGGGTTGGCTACCAATGGGCTAGATCATGGTTGCCGACTTTTTCTGGGGCTTCTCCCAGAGAGGAGACTTCAAGCTGAAGTTCGGGGGCGGGGCTTGAGCGTTACATCATTAAGCCCCCCCCCGTATGTAAAAAAACCCAATTCACGGATCTCTGTGAAGGGGGCGGGGCTAAAATGTGGACATTTTAGCTCTGCTCCCTCCTCTGAGACCTGCGGATTGCCGAATTTAAACCCAGAGGTATGGGGGAACACGCTACAATCGGGGGGTGGTGTGGGGGTCCCCCAGAATCCGGGAGGGTTGCCCACTTTTCCGGATAGCCGTGAGGAGGACCCGATTTTCGGGATCCTCCGGGCCATTCCGGGAGGGTAGGCAACCCTGGGTTAGATTTACAATCAACCCTGCAAGTAGACTACAGAGCAGTCCATCTTAGCTAAGTGAGAGTTTGGCCATTTAAGGACATGTACCATTCTTCAAATGACTTATACCCATTCTTTATACAATTCCTGTGTGTGCTTTATTATTAAACATTGTAAACCTTATCTGTGCACATTTATTGTTAGCTCCATGTAGAATCTAATACTTAAATTCAAAAGGGCTGCTGCAGGTTTTACATAATACTCTTTGAGGGTGTTTCAACACCGCCCGCCGCCTGTCCAGACACCCCCTGCCTGCCCTCCTCTACCCGTATGAATGCCTCGTGATTGTGATAGTCGCAGAAGGTGTTTATACAGCGGCCCTGCATTTGCGCAAATACGCACATGCACAGAGAAGCACCATTGGACAAACATCACTACTTGGGACAGATCACTACTGATCAGGCCCTGTACCAGCTGATGAGGGTATTGTTAGCACTTCAGCTTTATTGTGCTATTCTTCTTTAAGGAATGAACCTGCATTAAGGATATACTGTAGAAAGTGCTCCTTACTTTGCTTTCGGTGTGTAAAGAGGATGCATTTGGCATGTAGACATACAGTACTGAAATCCTGACCGGCAGTGGTGTAACTACTGTAAGGCAGCCCCAGCTGCCGCTTGGGGGAGCAAGCCGCAGCAGGATCTGTGTGGGCGTCGGCACCCGCTCACCACACTGATATGCTGCTGCCTGCCACTGCCCACTGACTGAGCACTGGAGGCGAGTCAGCCGCAGCGCGGGTGGGGCCATGGCAGAGATGACAAATTCCCCCACTGATTCAATTGACTGTACACAGAGCCGGCTATTGGCTACTGTGTACAGGATGGGCGGGCGGATGGGCGTGCTAGGGCGGCCTGGGATGCTTTGGAGCCAAGGGAAGCAGCAGTGTCTGCTGGTCTCTCTTCCTCTATCCTGCTTCAGTTTCTCCGCTATGCGTGTTACGTCCTCACGTCACACGCTGGGGAAACACGTTGGAGAGGAGCCCCGGCACACACAAAACAAGTGCTTCGAAACACAACATCACTACAAATACCTTCACCGGAATCCTGACAGCCAGCATCTTTTGTGAATGAAACCCAGGAATCACAGCAAATACAGATGTATCCGCTCATCTATCCTCGATCGTCCCCGCTCACTCACGTTTCGCTTGCCTAATTCACACCTTTGGCTCATAATCTCTACACTGCGATATCGCTGCTCAATGCGTTTCTATGAGCCACGGTAGCAAATGCATGCACATGGGGACAGGGTTGCACCAATACCCATGGGACTCACAGGTGGCAATTGGTGTAGGATAGATATATACATCTACATCTGTATACCTGATACTTGCTGCAGGACCCTGTAGCTACACCCTGGGATTTCTTAATATTTGCAGGCATCCGCTGAAAACAGGTGTTTTCAGGAGATATCCTGCAAGCACTAATAAATAGGCCCCAAAGATACCATTTTTCATATACAATAATAAATATGTCGGACTTGAAGTTTCTAACAGTTAATATGAAGTTCAGTGTATCGAAATTAATGAGCACGGGATACTTTCATTCATACAGAAGAATGCATTGTGGTGAAACAAATCAAATGGTGGATTTCTTGAATAGGATAATGAAGCAAAGCATTTAGCCAAGAATTATCCACATGCACTTTTAACCCGAGAGGAATATTTCCTCTTGGATTGTGCTCACATCTTTGTCCTACTTGTGTCAAATTCAATTTTTCTCCTTTGTCATTTTGCTGGTGGCTGAGATATGTAGAGAAATGATGACAACTCGTTCCTGGACACCAAAATATAAAATACATTATAAATTACATAGAACAGATGTCTACAAAAGAATCCTGGTACCTGTAGTTATATATCGTTAAAATGTATTTAATCAAGTATGCTGGTCTTTAAGATCATAGACAGATAATCAGTGCATGAATTCGTAATTTAGGGGGTTATTCTGGTTCACTCCTTCTGGCAAATTCCTTCTTAAATGGACAAAATGATGTGCACTGCAGGGGGGCAGATGTAAAATGTACAGAGATAATTAGATTTGGATGAGTCTTTTTGTTTCTGTGCAGGGAAAATACTGACTGCTTTATTTTTACATGGCAATATAGTAAAACCCCACCTAAATCTAATTCTCTCTGCACAAGTAACATCTACCCCACCTGCAGTGCACATGGTTTTGTCCATTTGAGAAGGAATTTGCCAGGAGTGAACCCCTTATACCCTTTTCACATTGCAAAAACCTGCTTTAAACCCGTTTTTCTAAACGTGTCTTAAAACTGGTCAAAAGCCCGTTAAACCCCTTTCATATTGCATGATGTAAAGGTATATTGCAGTTTAAATACCGTTTTGTACCTTTCAGATTCAACCCGTTTCACCCATAGAAAGCCATACAATGTCATTTTAAATGTTTTTTTTCTTGCTTGTGGGCGGGGATCAAGTGTGGTTATCATTTATAGCAAATAACGTTTCTGAGCTGTTCACACTGCAGGTGAAACGGCTCCGAACCGTGTAGGATCCTCCTTTTAACACGTGTCAAAATGCCGGTTTTCTGTAACCGGTAAATTGACAATGTAGCTTTCACATTGTAGCTGGAAACGTTTTAAAGCACTAAAAAAACGGCAATATACCGTGTTACAGCTGCAATGTGAAAGGGGTATCAGTGATTTCTCCCTTAGTGATTTGATGATAAATGAGGAGGGCAATGAAGAAGGAAAGATTAAGTAGTTTCCACCTTTAGATGAGAGTAATCTCATGCCTTTTTATGTGCCCTTCTGTAACATTTTTTAAATATATATTTTTTCCTCTTCTGTGCTTTTTGGCTGTACATTTATTCCATCAATCAGACTTTTTTACATTTTTATTCCTCTGTTTATGACACAATATAATTGTGCCAATGCATAGAACCAAGCAGAACTGTATTGTCCTACGGCAGGGTGGAGTTTGGCATTGTGGCCTCAACAGGAGATGTTTTTGATCAAAAATGGATGTTGTTTCATACAAAAGTGGGAATTTTGGGAGTGATCTTATCAGTTTTGTGGTGGATCCTTATCAGGATTTTGTTCTGAGTCTCCGTGTCTTCAATGCCGGGAATACTAGGGGTAGTCATCGAGCATCAATGGTTACAAAGCATTTATGGATAACTAGGTGATTCATCGCGCCCTACGGGCGCTCTTCACACCGTCGTAAGGGGCTGCGCCCCCTTAATTTGTGAACGTTTGTATTGTGAGAAATAGGGTTACAATTGTATGAAAGATGCCTGTATTGCAACTTGAGTTATAGGTGAAATGTGTTAAATAGAAAGCATATGATTTGGAAGGGGGTGTGTATTGTTTTGTTTAATTAAAAAGCGGTTACAGAATAAGATGTACATTGATAGTGTGGATGGTACAGTGACATTTGTGGGTGTGTGTGTGTGTGTGTGTGTGTGCAATAGTATAGTAGGGTGTTTTTGAGTCAGCGGCTCCCCACTGGCGGAGGCCACAACACAGGAAAACAGGAGGCTGGGTAGTGATAGGGGTGTGTGGGCATAAGGGGGACTAAAGAGGAGGGTGGGAGACACAGTGCAGCTTCTGCCAGTGGGTGAGGGTCCAGCGTGGCAGTACAGGAGTACAGGACGGTGGCCCTGAGTCAGTGTCTCCTCCTACTGGGTGGGAGTTAGGGTGCATGAGAGCAGGAGACTGGGCTATGAGGCATGATAGGGGTATGTGGGCAACACAGCGTCAGCGACTCCCCAGTGGTGGAAGTTATGGTTCAGGAGAGCAGGAAGCTGGGTAGTGATAGGGGTGTGTGGGCATATACGGAGGACTAAAGAGGGGAGCAGGGGTGCTGTGAATTGTGCGAGGGGCGCGGGGGGTGCCGTGAATTGAGGGAGGGGGCAGATTTGCGGGAGGGGGGGCGCAGGTGTCGGTGAATCTCGGGAGGGGACGGGGGTCCGCAAAGCGCAGGAGTGGGGCGTGAATCGCGCAAGGGGGGGTTGCGAATTGCGGGAGGGGGGGTCGCGGGGGGTGCCGTGAATTGCGGGAGGGGGGGTCGTGGGGGTTGGGGGGCGGGGGGGGGGGGTGCCGCAAATCGCCACAAGAAAAAATCAACACAGAAAGGTCAACACATGTAAATGTTGACATAAGTGTGGCATTTCATTGGTGTCCATGTCGACACATGAGAATGAATATGAGAACATTTCAAAAAATGAAAAATAAATCTCAAAATCTCATGTCAACCTTTTTCATTGTCGACCATAGCCATGGGGAGGGGGGGGTTTGCCGCGAATCGCGGGAGGGAGGGGGTTGCGGGGTGCCGTGAATTGCGGGGGGGGTGTTTGCCGCAAATCGCGGGGGGGGTTGCCGTGAACCGCGGGAGGGGGGGGGCGCGGGGGTGCCGCGAATTGCGGGAGGGGGGGGCGCGGGGGGGGGTGTTTTGCCGCGAATCGCGGGAGGGGGGGTTGCGGGGGGGTGCCGCAAATCGCGGGAGGGGGGTCACAGGGGGTCGCGATTCGTGGGTGGGGCGGCGGGGGGCGCTCACCTGGTGCAGTGTCTTTGCTGGGCAACATGGGGAGGCAAAGGATGTCTGGCACTGTGGGCCCACTGGGCTGGTTCTCTGTCATGTGAGTCAGTCACATACCTCCCAACATGACCCTCTCCAGGAGGGACACATTGCTCTGTTTCTGGACTTCCCTCATAATGTATGATTGTCATCACCTGTTTCACACATGTTATTACAGGTCAAGTATCCCGTATCCGAATATCCGTTATCCGAATTATTCCGAAAACCAGACATTCCAGAAAGTGAAAAAAATTTTTTTTTTTTGCTAAAAACTCACTGTGGACATTTGTAACAGCATCACTGGGGACATGATATGTAACTGGCACTATATATGTGCAAGACAATGATTGCTTGGCATTCAAATTCAGTGCTGAGATAGTACACACATTTTGTTTCACTTTTTGAAACCTTGTTTTTTGAACAAATAAAATATATTTGTGTGTATTTTATGTGGTAATAAAATATATTTGTGTGTATATTATGTGTTTATACAGCATAAATGCAAGATACTTCAAAATACATCATTGAAATATTAAAATATTCCGAAATACGGAATAATCCGTTATCCAAAATTCTCCTGGTCCCGAGCATTTTGGATAAGGGATACTCAACCTGTAATTGATTAGAAAGGTCCTTCAACACAGGTGCTGGCAATCATTAATTAAGGGAGAAGTCCAGAAACAGAGCAATGTGTCCCTCCTGTTATACACACACTCACACACATATATTTGTAGCCAAATATATAATTTATGGATAATTAGCAATGATAAATGGTTTTGGCAGAGATCCAATAGTTCACAACCAATGATAATACAGAGCACTGCAATGTTTTTTTCCACAGCCCAGTGCGTAATAGAGCAGAGATGAGGGGTAGAATCATGTATGGTTGTCTGTGAATGTTTTTTATACCATTATGGTTAACTGCCAGTGTTACCACCAATGGTGACCATCGAGGGCAAAACTAACCATGGCCATCCTTAGGGAATATTAAATAAATACTGTATAAGGGTATATTCTGATGGTTGATGGTTTTCCCATTGATCGTGAAAATCTGAATGGAATTTACCAGCCATGGCTATCAGACAGTAATGGGGAACAGAGTTTATCCCCTCCCACTAGTAGCTCACTAAGCTCCACTCCTTATCTGATTGGCCCAACATCTCACCCCCATATAGGGATTAGCCATAACTGATGGTGAATGCTATTGATGTGAACCATCATGTTTATTTTTAATTGAAGTCTGAGTTGTGTGTTCTATTTCCCTCAGGGTAGTGCAAAAACTGTGCTGGGGGTTTAGGCCTTTATGCCCTCTTCAAAAGGAGAAGGGCCACATTTCTCCCCATTCTCTCACATCCACAATGCCCCAGTGAGGGGAAAAGGGAATCTTTAGTCCCCTTCCTTGAAGCTTGCGGGTTCTCCTTGAAACCTGAACCACAAGGTGTCTGTCCAAGTTTTACAGCAGCACGACCCAGCCTTATTATACAGATATTATATATTATACTGAATGTCGCTGGCGAGCCACCTCCCTCGCCTGCCCACTTTTGTGCACTTGACAGATAAGCTGTCAGCCAGCTCTCATTTTCCAGAGCATAGATACAACCATTGTTAGCAGAAACAGTTGTGTAGATAGAGAGGGGGTGGGGTACTTATTACCCAGGCCACCCCTCTCACAATTAGGCCACCCCCCCCCCCCCCTCCCTGGGAAAGTACCTGGGATTTATACAGTGCTGGCTTGCTTGTGTAAAGAGTTCTAGTTTTGTGATTCCTCGCAAAACTACAAATCAAGCTGAATTTGTCCCTTTATGTCATTGTCAATAAAGGAAGGACAACAAGCACAGTATGTAGATGCCATTAGAGCAAAGGCTATTGGAGAGGTTATTTGCATGTTAACTTAATGGTTATTTAAACCTATATACTGTTTTGAGAAATGAACAGCTTTTATATGTATTTATACATTAATTCACTTACAATCAGACATTTGTAAGGTTCCTAATTAATAGTACGTATTGCATTTTAATGCAGTTGTTGTTTTGGTACTTGTTTCCTAGCACGGCCACCACGATTTCTATCGTGGTGGTCGTGTCGGAAAAAATTGTGTCGGTCGCGTCGGGTGCATACCAAAACGCACACGACGCGACCGACGCGATGTACCCGATTTCTCCATAGGCTTCAATGTTAAATTATTTTAACATTGAAACTGAGTCCATTTAACATAGTAAAAAATAGTAAAAGGGCCAATATGGGCCATTTCTCATCGGGTATGGCCCCGTCATGTGTGTAAAAAATAATGGCCCCCCATTGTGGCCGCCACCCCCATGATTGACGCGAACCCGAAGCGTGGCGAGCGCAGCGAGCCCGTGAGGGGCGGCGGTGCGCGTCCTCCGACCTTTTCATTCCCCTACTATCCACGTCGGCGTGGAGTTGAGAATAGATTAGTGTGGCGAGCGCAGCGAACCACCGAGCCCGAAGCGTGGCGAGCGCAGCGAGCCCCGCGAGGGGACGCTGATACCTTCACAGATCCCTGCGTCCCCTCGCGGGCTTCACAGGTATCAGCGTCCCCTCGCGGGGCTCGCTGCGCTCGCCACACTTCGGGCTCGGTGGCTTGCTGCGCTCGCCAAACTAATCTATTCTCAACTCCACGCCGACGTGGATAGTAGGGGAATGAAAAGGTCGGAGGACGCGCACCGCCGCCCCTCACGGGCTCGCTGCGCTCGCCACGCTTCGGGTTCGCGTCAATCGTGGGGGTGGCGGCCACAATGGGGGGCCATTATTTTTTACACACATGACGGGGCCATACCCGATGAGAAATGGCCCATATTGGCCCTTTTACTATTTTTTACTATGTTAAATGGACTCCGTTTCAATGTTAAAATAATTTAACATTGAAGCCTATGGACAAATCGGGTCCATCGCATAGGCTTCAATGTTAAATATTTTAACATTGAAGACTATGGAGAAATCGGGGGCATCGCGTCGGGTGCGCATAGGCTTCAATTTTTAAATATTTTAACATTGAAGCCTATGGGAAAATCGTGGGCATTGCGTCGGTCGCGTCGTGTGCCTTCTTAAGGCACACGACCGACGCAATGTACCCGAGTACTGTTTTTTTCAAAGGAAATCGCGGGCATCGTGTGCCTTAAAGTTAAGGCACATGATGCCCGCGATTGTGGCCGTGCTAGGAAACAAGTACCGTTGTTTTTGTATATTGCATTTTCAACACATTTTACTGCACTGAAACTACAGCATGCAGTGTATGTATGTGCCACTCATCAATGGATAATGGTGAATGATCCCATTTTGTGCGTAGTGCAGTTTTCATGCGCTGAGCTGCACATGAGAACGGCTGTAAATGTGCATTCCAGTCATACAATACCTTACTGTTCCCACAGACAATTCCTCCCAGACAACTTTACTGCCATTACATTGGTGATCATAGAATGCGATACTGAAAAATGGCAGATTAATTTTCCTGAATGAAAGGTAGAATTCAACGAGTACATAAAGCCAAAGTTCCCTAAGCAATCATTATTTTATTTATTTTGAAATGAACATATAGGGGCGGTTCTGAATTGGCCTCTGCAGCATCTGTGTGTGTACCTTTTGCCAGCCGTGTACCTGTGACTTTAATGCCGCTACAAAGCCCTTCCCTGGTGTATATTTATGCGTCCGAATATGCAGGGACATAGACATCCACCTGCTCTATGACAGGTGGCAGTTTGGCCTCCTACTGTATGTGGGTGGTTCAGTGCCATTGTACACAAAATCTCCTTGGGACATTTAGCCACCTACTTATTACCTTATTATCTCAACAAGGAATGCCATTACATTTTTTCTACTCCAAATCTGTGGTGGGACGCATGTGGGGTGCACTGTCCCACTGTCTCATATATTGCTGCTGCACCTGTCTCCGAATAAGGACCAAAGTGTGTTTTTACATGGCATTATATTTTTATTCTCTTTATAACCCTTTAAGTGCCAAAGTTGCTATGAGCAATCCTCAAAAGGGTGTGGATCGTTTGGTCTACAACAACTAGGTCGACAAGCAATGGGTCGACACCACTAGGTCGACATGCAGCAAGGTCGACATGGGTCAAGGTCGACATGGAACTAGGTCGACATGGGTCTAGGTCTACATGACATTAGGTTGACACAAGCATTAGGTCGACATGGGCTAGGTCAACAGACAAAAAGGTCGAAATGTTTTTTTTTTGCTGTTTTTGACCCCGAATGTCGACACAGTTTGAAGTGCACCGCATCCCCTCGTATCGCTCGCTTCGCTCGCAATTCTTCAGGCACGGTACCTCGCTACGCTTGGAACACTATTTTATTCTCCCACCACACCCTAGTGGATGGTAGGGCATGAAATACCGCCTGTCGGCACATGTTGGCTCAAAAAACAGTGAAAACCCCCATGTCGACCTTTTGACTGTCGACTTAGCCCATGTCGACATAATGCTTGTGTCGACATAATGTCATGTCAACCTATATCCATGTCGACCTAGATCCATGTTGACCTTGACCCATGTCGACCTTAACCCATGTCGACCTAGTAGTGTCGACCCAATGCTTGTCGACCTAGTTGTTGTAGACCAAACAATCCAAACCCTTTTGAGGACCTAATGACCATATCCCCCTCAAACTATCCACTAAAAATGACAACACCGCTCACAGCGACTGTTCTTTAAGTGTAAATGAATACAAATGCAGCCAAGTCAATTAATTGAAGTTTAGTTAAATATTGCACCCAAAAAAAGAACAGTCGCTGTGAGCGACGCCGGCCTTTTTTCCCAGATATTTTTAGGATATCTCACAGCAACGTTAGCACTCAAAGGGTTAATATCGGCAATTTTCACACCTTTTTTGACAAATTCCCTTGGTACTCAAAGGGTTAATGTTAAATAAAAAATTTTTTAGTGTTTTTTTATTTGAACTCAAACATTTTCTGAACAGAAATTCTTTACTTTATTGCAACTGATATTTAATTTACAAGGATTACATATCATTTTACACCTAATCTAAGATATTTTGGTACTTGTTTTCTAGCACGGCACCCGTCGTAGGTGATCGCATACCTTAAGTTAAGGTATGCGATGGACGTGACCGACGCGATTTCAGGGCTATTTTTAGCCTTTGCCCAGACAATTAAAAAATCGCAGCCATCGCGTCCATCGCATGCCTTAACTTAAGGCATGCGATGCGACCGATGCGATGGATGCGATTTTAAATAGGGAACAATGTTAAATGGGCCAATGGACCCGATTTTTCATTGTATACCCACCCTTATGGGTATTTTACATGACAAATGCCCCCCCCCCCATTGTTGACGCCACCCCATGATGAACGCCAACCCGAAGCGTGGCGAGGGGCGGCGGTACGCGTCCTCCGACCTTTTCATACCCCCACTATCCACGTCGGCGTGGAGTTGATTTTATATAGTGTGGCGAGCGCAGGGAGCCACCGAGCCCAAAGCGTGGCGAGCGGACGCGCAATATCTGTGAAGTAATGCGCGTCCCCTCGCGGGGCTCGCTGCGCAAGCCATGCTTCGGACTCGGTGGCTCTCTGCGCTCTCCACACTATATAAAATCAACTCCATGCCGACGTGGATAATGGGAGTATGAAAAGGTCGGAGGGCGCGTACCGCCGCCCCTCGCGGGCTCGCTGCGCTCACCACACTTCGGGTTGGCGTTGATCGTGGGGTGGCGTTAACAATGGTTAATCCACCAGGGTTGGGAAACAATAAAAATTTGGGTCTGGGGGCCATTTATTCTACAATTTAGCATAGAGTAAAATTAAAGTTCCTCAATATTGTCTGAAAATGTGGTCTCACCTACAATACCACATCACCATGACCTCATCAGGTGGGACCCTACTATTTCTAAAACTGACATAGTATAGACTTTCCAGGTTCTACCTGTCATATATTGCCCATTCTAGTATGTGGACCGAAAATGAAAGGGCCCATATTAATTAGAAGCAACTCATATTAATTAGAAGCAACTAAGGGCAGGTGGGGTGCTACTCCAGGAGAAGGGTCTCCACACCCTAATTTGAGAGATGTTACTACAAAGTGGCACTATAAATCTCAGCAAGGCTACACCTTTTATGCTTAAAATTAAAGTGTACAGTTCACACTCCCCATATGCCCTTATATTGTATATAGACCAGACCAGCACAGAAGTGGAAGCAGGGTTCGAGACATTGCAGCAGGTGCACATTTATTTGAGGTCAGTAGGTGCTATAATTCGTATAAACTAGAATCTTGCCACATAATATGGGATCTGATTACTTACATAGTAGTTAGAACGCGAGTGATGCATGTCTAATTGAACCCGTGTTTTTATTCATGCTCTTTACATGAATGTACTGTATCATACACCTTTTACTGTATTCTTAACAATTACTTTCTATTGCAGGATATCCGACAGACTTCATTCTGAAAGGCCATGTTGGGCTAGGACAGATAAAGATATTCAGTATTGGAGAAGAAGAGGCCAAGATTTCAGTGTTTTATTAAACCATGGGGACAATGGGGCACCAAGCGAAAAGATTATATTGGGCACAGACATTGAAGGAAAGCGGAGATGTAATATCATAGAAAGAAGCACTAAGGAGTGTCACAATGCTGTTACAGAAAATGTGGAGAAAGTGAAGATAAAAGTGTGTCAGAAAACAGTGGAGCAGCAGACTTCGGATGGCAGCTGTGAAAAGTTAGACTTCACCTCATCATCTCCAGAAGACGGATCGTTTTTGGGTCCTAATAAACAAAAATCTCAATTATTGCCAAAAGTTTCCACTGAAGGTTTATGCCACATGGCTATATCTTCAACCGCCGGTGACAACTCTTTTGTAAAGGATAATAAAATACATACAAAGGACAATTATATTGCACACCAGGATTGTAAGAAAACTCCATTCTCAAAACCGAAATACAGTAGACCCTCCAAGCCGCCCTCATATGAAGTTTACCAGCAAACATGGGGGGCAGTGGATGCAACTGAAAACCAGGATAACAAACAAAAAGATGAAAATCTGTCATCTCCTAAACTTTTAGAACTCCAAGAGGAGTCTTGTTCTCCCGATTTAGGCATGGAACCCCCAAATTACATACCTCCACCATCGTATAAGTCCCCACCTCTTCTACATGCAGCCAATAAACCTTTTAAAAAAGTGCCTCGTTCAAGTGACTGCATTCACCAAAAAATGTTGGTGGAGAAAACCCGCACAAATGACAAAAAGCCGATTTGTTGTCTCGGAAAGAATGGTCCTTTCAGTAAACCAGCCAACAACAGACACATGGAACATTGCAAACACTTCGTACAATATATTCCTTTTGATGACCCTCGTATAAAGCATATAGCAGGTGCCCAGGAGGCAGAAAAACACAACCACACTAAAAAACATAACGATATTTTTAGGGTAGACCAAACAAGTCAGGAAAGCAGTCTTCGCCAAGGAGAACAAGATAGTGCCTTTATAAATCCAAGAAATGCGGGCCATCATTTTGTAAAACGTGAAGGTATTAAACACAAGCAGTGGTTGCACATCTCCATCTCCGATCAAATATGCCGTGCGCTGCCTGAAATTAGAGATGGAGCCACAGCATGCAGTCTACCAGAGGACAGTGAGACCACTCACAAGCTGTCTTTGAAAAAGACTCACTCTGATAGTGTTTGTGAAACGGTAACAAAAGTTAAAAAGTTTGAACCTGAGTCTTTTGTTTTTAGCAAAAAAAGTTCAAAGAGAAAACTCAACGAAACAATATTTTGCTTGGTCTCCATTCCAGTTAAATCAGACTCTGCCCCATCAGATATGTGTAATAACAACAACCGTTTAGCAGACAATACAGACAGGATGAACATGTTAAAACATAGCAATGGGGGTCTACATGAGCAAAGGCTTTTAAGTGCATCTTCCAGTGACTTAGAGCTGCAAACATTTACAGGAAGCATGAACAATAATACAGAGCTACTAAAACAAGCGCAGTCCAAAACAGAGGAAAACAAACAAGCAAATGACCTCAGATCTGATGAGCCGAGGAAACACAAAGAACTGACATATTCTGGCTCATGGCCAGGCGATCAGTACAAAGATCAACAAACTCAAACCGTTTGTACTGACATACAGACTTCACCA
Organism: Crinia signifera; assembly: GCF_055691185.1. Classification (NCBI taxonomy): domain Eukaryota; kingdom Metazoa; phylum Chordata; class Amphibia; order Anura; family Myobatrachidae; genus Crinia; species Crinia signifera. The sequence continues at coordinate 257,802,364 of NC_139221.1, read as the reverse complement.
CATTATAATGGTACAAGAGAAAGTGAGCTGCACAATAAATGTACGCAATCCCAGTTTGTTCCTCCAGGTGGGTTAGTAGATCCCAGGCAAGCTCCAGAAAATATGAGGCAAAACATATTTGGCATAAAAGGACAGATGAGCTTCAGCCCTTCCAGTAATAGTGCATTTTCAAGGACCTCCTCATTAGTGACACACATACCTAGAACAGAGCCATGCCAAAGGTACGAACTGTCTAATGTCAGTGTAGATGGGAAAGAAAAAAAGCAAGAAAAGAATGAAATGGAAGATGTAAACCCATGCAATAAAAAAGAGGTTTTTGGACAGTTTCTATTAAAACCAGTTAACCGTCGACCATGGGATGCTATAAGTGAATTGGAAAGTTTAAATAAAGAGTTTCAAGAACCAGATAGTTGTGTTACTGATGGTGAGAAGTATGTAGTGAAGGAGCAGAGTAGAGTGATTCAAATGGATGTGACTACCACAAGGACAGCAATGAGGAGAGAAATGTTGAACAACAACCGCCATATAATAGAGGTTGAAGAGGTGCCAATGTTTGAGGCCCTTCAAGATCAAACTAAGTCACAAAGGTGGTGTACAGAAAAGTTAATGTATGACATTAGCGAGGACAGTTCTGATTTATGTAAACCTTCAACCAACAATGAGGTTATAAATAAACCTGTAAAGTTTTCCGATGGATGCTTACCAGGAGATACACATGGTGAAGCAAAGAGTGCCGAAGATGCTGGTATGATAGCCAAACCAGACCAAGCACCACCAGATAAAATCCCCACAGATAAAAAACAACATATTCCAGATGCTGGGTTCCATCACTTCAAAGAAGACAAGACATGTTTTGACCACACATTTTTTGATGTTGTGAAAGTCAGTTCAGCAAAATTTGGCCAAATTGGGGATAACATGGTAAAGAAGTTGTCACTAGCTGACAGAAATCTTGGGCGTTCTGTACCCGACTTGAGTAAACATTTCATTAGCACAAACCGTAATGGAGACTTTTATGAGGAGCATAACTATTTAGATATCCCTGAGAATGAATCGCTGCATGACAGAGCGGCAAGGATTCTTGGAATCGATGTAGCAGATGATTGTCTAGTGTCAAATGGTAGTTCTGAAGCTCAAAGCCCAGAAAACGTTACCTCTGATAGAGGAGCACAGCCGGAGAAGAGTATACGGGGAAAATTAAGTGAAATTTCTTTTTCTACAAAAGAGACACTGGGGATTTTGAAGAGTGTCCTTCATTTGCCTTTTGACAAAGACAGAGCTGTTGAGAAATTAAAAAATGGTGAGCAGGTACAGAAGCCTTCTTTTGCTTGCCAGTCGCTATCGGAACACAATGAGACAAACATTTCTCGTAGTGCAGAAAAAAGAGTAAGGAACACGTCTAAAATGATTGAAACATTACAGGGGAAGCTTGCGTCTACACCAGTTCGCACCGCTGTCGATCGCCTAGCTCGCATGAAAGAAGTTGATTCTGTTTCTCGCATGAGGCGGTTAAGCATTAAAAGCACAGATTCAGGCGATGAGCTGGATGAAGAAAAACATGGAATACAGGATGGCAGATGCAGGAAATTCTCCACCGGAACCATTTATAAGCGAGTGATCTCCCTAGACGAGAACCTGCTCATAACACCAAAAGGCAAAGAAAAGTTTGATTTATCCTGCCCAGGTAAAAAAATAGTTTTTTTCATACAAACATTATACTATATGTTATGTTTTTTACTGTATGTCCTTTTAGGACTTAGGATGTTCTGAATAAGGTAGAATACCAAGAAAAAGTATGTTAAGGTACATTTAAAAGATACGCCTTTATTTCACTACCTTATTTTACAGTGCTCCTCAGAATGACTTGTTTAATTGAATATCAAGAGAACATAAGCAGCATACAGTACATCAGAGGAACCAAGAGACTTTCTGCAGTTCTTAATTCAATTACAGTGTTAGTCCCATGTGACCTTGGATGTGTCAGTTTACTTCCTTGTGTCACAAACACCAGAAAACAATGTTGACAGGAAACATGTACCTAAAACATCCTACTGTAAATTTGCTTACACACTGGTCTATATACAGTAATGGGCAATATCGCTCATTTTGACCCTTCTGAGCGATATCGTTCATTATATTATCCAGTGTGTACGCCTCCAATGAAGGAGCACATCATTAATGAGAACCATGCTTCATTCTGCATGGTTCTCGCTCCCCCTACTATCACTTCCCCCTGCCGGCATTGGCAAGTGCCCTGATATCATTGGCAGCATAAATCACGTAGTGTGTACGGGGCTTAAAACTTACATTTCGCAACTTTTCTAACAACAGTGAAGAGCATGTAAATGTGCTTGATTATGAAACAGAGAACAAGCTTGCAGGATTTCAAGAAATAACAGCCTGGTACCACAAAAGTACAGGTTCATCTATCCATCTATCCATCTATCCATAAAAAGTAGCATTGACATGTCTTCAGTGGCCTAGAACAGATCGTATGGCGCATACTGTTCCAAGGTTCCCCATAGTCCCTAGTTTTAACAGCCTTAGAACTGTGACAGGCACTATGGGTCTCTTGTAGTTAAGAAAGTTAATTAAGCGGCTGTTGCCATTTGAACAACATGCAGGTCCCTATATGTATGCTGCTGGTCTTCCTTATTACACACTTGTACCAGCATTTGCAGAAAATATGCATGGAAACTGTTAATGATTACTTCCATCTCCACACAACTCACATTTGCATTGACATGCCTTCTTTCAGCTTCCCTTATAATGGAATGCCCCATTACAATGCAGTTAGGAATCTTCCATCGTAAGTGTAGATGGCCTTGTAATTAGTACGACTCACCCATTCTTGCACACATGCTCCTTTTGGAGCACTCACAGTGGAAACCACATGTCATCATCACAGCTATATGCACTCTGTACCAGACAGTGACATGAAGGGGCGTAAGTCACCCGCTTCTTAAATGTGAAACTCCTTGCTGCTGCTACTCCATGTTGGTAATGAGCTTGGAGTGCGGAGCCAGGCTGTGAACAATCTCAAGAGGAGAACATGTCACTCCGACCCTCGCTTCACACAATTTAAGAGATGTGGTGATGGAGGGGGAGCGTCAGATAGAAAGGAAGGGGTCGATGACCAAAATTAAGGTAGCTTATGTGAATCGACAGGATGGGGGGTTTAGTATCCAATGCAAAATGTTGAGTAATTATATTGTTTAGGCTAGAAATGTGTCCTTATACTGTAACTTATCCTTTTTGCGCTCTAGGACACATCATAGCTGCATACAAATTCACTTCTAGTGTACTAGTTGCTTAGTATTAGTATGTTTGTTGCAAATAAATTGGTATTAGTCACAAATTAAGCATAATGATATGTGGCGCAAGGCATAGAGCAAGCAACTCATGTCATACTTCTTTCTTTCCTCACTTATCAAACGTCTCCACTCTTTTCACTGCTTCATACATCTCCTTCCTAAGAGGGAGACAGATGAAGTGGAGAGAGAGAACGTACCAACCTATCACCTCTTTACATTTTTCAAACACAACCTGTAGCTTGACAGAAGTTGGTTCGCTGGTTCTTTATCTCTCTCCTCTCACCATAAGTTCCACACACAAGCTGCAATAAATCTTTGGTGTTTAGGGTACTCTTGCATTGTATTTTTGTTGAATTTGTGATGCAATTTTGAGTCCACCTTGCATCAATTTATTTATAATTTTTTTATTATTATTCTTTCGATTTGGTGCGATTTGAGGATAGGTGAATAGGGACACATCTGTGCTAGAGCTTTACTAACTACCAAGTAAAATTAATAAATTAGTTGGTTTTAGATATTTGGATAAAATACGGTCTATGGGGCTGATTCAGTAAGCTCCGCAAAAGTGTGGAAATCTCTACTCAACAATTTCCGCACTTCTGCACATGCCAATGGGGGGGGGGGGTCCGCACTGGGAGGGTGTCAAAATGGCTTTGGGGGATGCGGTCTGGACAATGGTGGTGGACCAATGGTGTGAACCGAAACATGGAACCCAGCACCTGCCTCACAGTTAAGATGCGTAATCAGAGCGCAACCATAAAGATACTTTGAGATCACAACATGGGGAGGGACCAGGGATGCTTGCCCTGTGCTGGGTGGCCTCCCGCATGCTAGTGTAGGGAGTTGTAGTTTTTCTAATTCTTGCAAAACTATAACTTGTGCTGAATTAAGACCTACTGTATAAACTAAGTCCTGGGGAGAGATGAAGAGCATGGAAATATATTAAACACCAGCCAGTCCTTAACTGGCATTTTTCAAACACAATGTAGCATGGAAGTGAGGAGCTGATTGGTTGGTACTTTTTCTCTGTCCATCCAAGGTTTAAGTTAGTATTTAGATCCCATAATCACTAAATTACTGTCTTTTCAGTTCCATTACCTTGGCCAGCATCAACTATAAATGCAACATAGGGGGTTATTCAGATTCGTTTGGTCTTCCGTGAACATGGGGGACCGATATCTTGCATCTACGCAGGCCTGGGTGCATTTCAGCGCATGTGCACAACTGCGGGCATGGGGTGGCAGGCAGGGGGAATCACCCATGGGAACTCCCAGCATTTCATGGGCGTTCCCATGAAAACGCTGGGAGTTCAAATGTTAATGCAGCCGTGGCGCGGGTGCGGGGGGCTGATGTCATCTGCCCGTCCAGTTACTGGGGATTGTGCATGCAAATCTAAGTGACCTGAGAGTTGGCGACCATCGAATGATGTGGGTGTTTCCGAATGGATGTTTATGTTAACAGGCCATGTAAACAAACCTGGGGTGCGAGGGGGTGGGCGGACCAGCATTTGGTGGGCAGCGTCTGGAGCAATTCACAGCCTTGCAAGTCAACCAGAATAAGGGTCAAAGTGGGTGCACATTAGAAGATATGCATTGCTGCAGATGGGGCCCAGAATGCTGCAGGTGCATACACACTTGGTATTTTAGGGTCTAACAGGGGGAGGGGGCACCTAATATGCTGATGATGATGATGCTAGCGACCTGCTCTAGCACACATATCATGGCTGCACAGTAGAAAATTTACTCATTGTCACAGTTTATTGTTTAGTAGTATGTACTGTACCCTGCTTAAATGTCACAGTTTATGACAGTATTTTTTTTTTTTTTTGCTACAAGCTCTATAAAGTAAATCCGTTTTATATTGACTCCTTTAATACTTGTATTTTACAGATGCCTATGATCCTGCCAGAGTGGAGAGAGTTTAACCGGAAGAGTGAGAATTGGTTTGGTACAATGTGTAGCAGTGCGGACGGAATGAAACAGATGTCCAATACTGTATTTCTTTGTCTTGTCAGACAAGAAGTGTTTGAGCAATGTATGGCTTACCACACTGCCATTACTACTGCCAAATTAGCGTAACCTGTCATCTGCGCTGTGTATGTGGAAATATCTAAGATAAGGATAAGAAATTTCCTAGGAAATTCTTTTCATAAGAAGCACATTGAGAAGATTTCTGGCCAACTCTTACCAATGAGGTTTGTAGACGTGGAACTACTTTCTAAAGGGCACATTGTTACGTGCCACGTTCCCAATGAATGTAGTGTTGAACTCTGCACAAGTATGACCCAGGAGGCTAGTAACACAATCTGAATGTATCCATACCTGCACATTGCATAGACTTGGAAAGACTGTTGTTCCGTTTTGTTTCTATCTTGTTTTACAACTCTGATCGTATATGGATGCTTGTACCTTATCGCAGTTTTGGATGGATGGCTAAACACAAAATGAATCCAACTCATCACACATCATTAAATCTCTTCACTGCTGACAGTTCTGCAAGGAAAAAAAAAGAACTTTGTGTTGAAGAATTGATGTGTGCTTTATGAATGCAAAAGCCCTTCTAAACAACAGCTCGGCGAGAGAACGAACACGTCTAATTAGATGTGTGTCTTTTCTGTAGGAGATCCGCAAAACATTTTGACTGTGGGGGAGGATTTAAAGATATATATATCTATATATGAAAAAAAAAAAGAACTGGCTGTGTTGTGGAGTGTGGGCTTTCTACTTGTAGAGAAATCAGTAAACATCTCTTTGACAACTGAATTTTCCAAGGGAAATACGAATTTGCTGCTTATAAATATGTGTTGAGTGAAGATCCAAATGGAAAGAACTTGTCAAGAATCTTTAGAAAGATTGTGCACATACATTACAGTACACGCTGAGTGCTGGTGTTCTATTATCAGGGGTGCTGTGAAGAGGTTGTGGTATTACATGCCATAAATTGTGACACTGGATTGGCTAGGGGCTGCTCAGGACCAATCAGATTGCTGCTGCTCTAGCACTGGCTGCTCCTGGCTTATCACTACCAAGACCAATGACTGGCATGTAATGCCAAGTATGTGTTGAACATCAGCAAGATACTGTTGATCACCATGTCCTCCAACAAACATATTGAGGAAGAAACAGCACTTATAGTCTTTATAATAATATCATTTAGTTAGCTCATCCAAATAGCAGACTTGTACATTTTTTTTTTTAGTGTGCCAGAAAAATAGTGGTTCTACAGATATCCAAATACCATTATCCTTAAAAGATAGTCCTAAGAATTCAGCCCTACATTCTCTTTCAAGATGCATCTACAGATTTAACTTGGCCCGTTCTAGATTAAAATACTTTATTGTGCCTGATGTACATTTGTTTTGTACTCCTGTATATAAGAGATAAAAGGTGAGCACTGTTGGGTCTTATCCTTAAAGTAGAGGGTCATTCCTCTCTGTGTGATGTGAGATTAGAACTATTATTTATCAGTTCAAGGAGAATTACCATAGTGAAGCAATACTGTTATATAGAAATAAGCACATTAGTTGGCATCCATTATTGTTGTTGCTGTCACGTTGGAGGTCTGATGGCGTAATGTGTTTAACTTTCTTTTGCGCTACCAGTGCCTGTATCCCACGATCCTGATTTTCTGCCTTACTGTATCATTGTATGTCGCAAAGCTCACAAAGCTGTAAAAGAAATGTTGTCTGCTATGTATTTTGTAACAGTCTATATAACCTTAGAATACAGTAGGTCAGATAACCCGTGTCTCTGCAGCTGTTGTATATCTGTAAATTCCAGCATGCAGGCTGGCAAAGCATGCTGGAACTTCTAGTTCTACAACTGTCAGAGTCCTAGGTTGCCTGCTGCTCTAGAGTATACACGTCTGTACTTTGTAGTTTTCAAATCCTAATAGCTTAAGTGCCTATGTTTGCTAATACCCGGTCACATATGCAAGTAACACATAGACCCTTCATCCAAAGACACCTCTGTTATCATTCCAAAGCTGTTTCATTTTGTTTCATACTGACCGGCACCTTATTACAACAGTTTTGGTGATAAATGGCCCTTGTGACTAAAAGACACATCAGCGCTCACCCTGCTTGTTTAATGAATACACCTGTAATCTTATTACAGTATGGCTTAATAGGTAGCCAGTGATGAAATCACTGGCCACACCCCTTCCCAGTCCAGGAAATTCACAGTGTGGAGGATTCAGGATGTCAGACCGCCACAATAACTTTCACCCTCTTGTTACAAACCGGCAATTATAAGAATGGTCCCTTGAATGTCGTCAAGAAAGGGCTGCATTTGTTCTGTCCAGGAAATACACATTACTTTTGTAGAATTCCTTTACCACTTCCATTTCCAGCCTGCATGGTTTATCAGTATCAAATATAATAGAGATTACCCAACAGTCAGCCTATTGAGCCTCTGCCCAGTGATGGCTTAACAGTAACCATAACCTGTGAAAAGAATATAGGTTTCTGCCAGTGGTGTAACTCTGGAAGGCAATGGAGTCATATGCCACCGGGCTCATGCTCCCAAGGGGCACCTCTCCTCACCTGTAAGTTTGAATGAGTTAATTGAAAGCCTTCTGTGGTGACGCCCCTTCCTAACATCATTTTTGCAAGTGTCACACTGTATTAGAACTGGTGACCCATCTTACTGGAGACAGGAACCTTTAATGATTGAGCTATTGGGGGGAACCAATATTTATCTTGCCTCCGGGCAACTGGGACGAACTTACGCCTCTGGCTTCTGCAATATACAGATGATACTGAGAGTAGTTCATAGTGGATGCTGCTGTATTTTTTTATTTGTGCTCTTAGCTGTGGCCTATTAATAACTGGAATGATGATCTCTCCAGCTCTGTGTCAGCACAGCTTCAATTCCATCAAATCTGGCTATATGTACTGTTACATCAGTTCATGGATATATTACAGTGTGTCATCCAAATATACTGTCCCTAAGGCCCTAACTGTGACTTAGATATACCCAAAGGCGAGGCCACTGCGCTCATGTTTGCCGTATTATTTGCTTTTATTATTTTTAAATATAGGTTTTTACTATATTCTAACATGAATGGAATCCTTTTCTATGTGAATTGCCTTGTACCCCAAGCAAGCTGTTGTAATCAATGACTTTCTGTTTGCGTGAGGCTAGTAGGAAAGTCCTGGCTATATGTGGTGCATATGGATCCCACATGTTATTAGCATGATGAGGCGAATCTCTGCCATACTAGTTTACAACCTTTATGAATATTCCGTTACTTTTGATTTGAGTAATGCACTTTCTCTACGCATGACACAGCCTTTTATATGTTAGTAGTTATGTCTGTAATAGGAAAGGACATTAAATACTGTATGTAGAGCACCAATGCAATCTGAATGGTATTGCCACTAAACCTAATTATATGTGGATGCTAAATGTATAGGGACGTATGCTTTAAATGTGTAACATTATCTCATGTTAACTATCTCTTCATGCGGAGATATCCGCTAGGCTGACGGGCATGTAACTATGGCAGGATCAGTTTCTGGAGTAGGAGATCCATATTTTCCATGTCTTCCCATGTGCCAGAACACACACACACACACACACACACACACACAATGTATTGGCATCTTCTGATTTAATGGCAGGAAATGTTTACCTGGCACTGGACATACTGCATTGTGTGTTAACATTTATGTTATGATTCTGGCATTTGTATTCCCCCCCCCCCCCCCCCCCCAACATTCTGGATTTGGAAAACAGGGTAATTGTAGCCAAGTGCCAGATACACCCAGGCCGTCACGATAACCTTACCCACATCCTCAGCCTGTTAGACGCATCACTTGTAAGAACTGAACTAAACTACCAATAAGCTTCTGCTGCCTGTGCGCAGGTCCTACTCATCAGATGGGAGTGTGAATAAGGTCACTTTTGAGGATCTGCAACATTCTTCCGCTGCTAATATGTGCATTAAGACTCCAGAATGTTCTTATTTCATTGTTTTATAAATAGGCGGTGTTATAAATGTGGTATTTGTGTAAATGAAACATCCGCCTTCATAGAAGATACATGACACAACTTACTTGGTGGCGTAAAGATGGTGGAACTATATGTGTCGCTCTAGCAATTAGCCATCCTCAACCATCTTTACATGACTTTTAGTGAGTCATTTACCTCAGCACCCACTTCTTTCACACAACCTCATGTATTATTAAAGGCTTTTACATTACACCTGCAGTAGCGAATCAAATGTGTGCTAAATGCTACAGGACCAACAGCCACTTGAAGAAGATAAAGAGACCACCAGAAAGAAGCCTCTAGTGCACTGGTTCCCAAACTTTTTTGAATCCCAGCACCCCCGAATATCCAATTTTTTTTCACGACACCCAAAAGCCAAAAGTTTCTCACTAATAAAATCATCCTTAGGTTCAGTTATGTGGTAATAGACAGGATTCACTTCTGTTTGTCCACAAATTGCTTATTACATTGGTCATAAATAATGTGAATTGGTCATGAACCACCAAACAAGGACACCCTTGCAAGTCCTCCACGGTGCCCCAGTGTGCCATGGCACACAGTTTGGGAACCACTGCTCTAGTGTTATCTTGACATGAGATAATGTTATATTTCAGGGACATTCTGTACCTATTAGAATGACATAAATGACTCCAATCCATTTTCTTCCTGTATTGCACACATTGTGTGGTCGAGAGCAGATTACTATTGTCTATAAGCCACACTAGTCTCCATTCTCAGGCTCACAGTAACTTTTGAGGCACCAGCAAGCTGGCCTGCCACAGCTGTTGGTTTATGTGGGCAATAGCAATATGTCGGAAACAAGGGTGGTCCTGAAAAAGAGGCAGGCTAGGGTAGCCATCTCACGCAGTCAGGGGTTAGGACAACATGTAATGTAAAAGAAAAAAATTGCCCATTGTTTTCGCTGCAACATTCTAATTCGTTTCTACCTTGTTGGTAGACCTAGTAATGATTATTGTGACAATATTTGTCTTCTATAGTGTACACTACACTAATACAAATTCTTGTTGGCTCGTGTATGGATTTAGAGTGGAGTCATTTCAGTTGCTGCCTCAGGCACCACCCACGTTCTAAGCTGTAATACACAGAATGGTTCTGAAATGACAGGAATATGTTGATACGTTGAGCATCTGCAAACCATTCCTAGGATATATTTTAAAATTTAGCTGTTTCACTTAACACCTGTTTTTGTTACAAGTATTTTTTTACATAGAATATCTTATAATGAATAATCTGTAATCATTAATATACACTTTTACATTTAAATTAAACATAAAATCTATGTGTATAAATGATATGTTAATGTGTCCCCGCACAGTAGAGTCAGCCATTTTGTGCCCAGAACCAATATGCAGCCAATGAATTCATTAGGAACGAGTGTGATAGATCTTGATGATCTCTGCAGTCTCTGGTGAAATGATAGGCCTCTTCCCACAAAATGGCTGATAAAACTGTGTGTAGGCAATAAATACACTTCAACCATTTCAGCTGAATTCAAATCCCACTGATGTTTTTGCACTTGCCGTGACCTATTTTGTTTTTCTATATTGTAGAAAGAAAAATCATTTGTATGGCAAATATGTCAGTGAAAGAAAAAGAAAAAAAAAAATTGCTCATTTAAGGTATCTATTGCTTTTTACAGAATATGGTCTATTTTTTTAATGTGTACACATGCCACAAGTTGCCAATAAAAAAATATTATATGTAATAAATTCAGTATATTTGTTTTGTGTGTTCTCCAGAAGGATTATTGCTCATTCTTTGTGATATATTTATGTGCGGTCCTTTGCAGCCATGATCTCGCTCTCGGGGAAGACAGAAATGTTGGGGTTGACGTTATCTCACCTCATTTATGTGGACACCCTCATTGCACCGTAATTCTATATAGAGGTTGTCAAGCATTCCAGAACTATTAAGAGACCTCTGGATTTTCTCCACCATATCACTTTGTTTGCTGGCTTCTAGCTTGTACATGCATTATACAAGTTCCATTTCAGAATATCTGGTTGTACTCAAAAACATGTTGTGTAACCTGCTGGCAGGTAGATGAATTCTATTGAGTAAGTGAAATAAAAACTTACTGTATATCCATGGTGAAAGTAAGCAGGTTCCATGATCCAGTAAATTAATATCACCAGGAAAGATGCAGCCATACAAGTGTAGATGCAAGCCTTAATTTCACCTAGGGGAAAAATAATGTGATGTGTGTAGTCCAGTTCCAAATGATTAATTCACCAATTCACCAAGGCAATGTAGAAAATAATATACTTAAAAAAGTTGTTGTTTTTTTAGTTGCGTTTCAGATTCATCAACAATTTATGGTGTGTAAATGTCAGGAGTAATGTTACCACATAAACACAATGAGATTCCTATAGGGAAATGATACATACAACCATTGCTGGTCTAATCAGTGAGAATAAAGGGTCAATTCAAATAAATGTGTGGTTCCATAGTATCTTTGCAGCTGTGTTCTGTGTGTAAGTATAGCAAATGTGTAAATAAAACATTGCCATTTTTGCTTGCACTGCTGGCAATCACAAATTAAGATGCAATCACAAATTTAAAAAATGATTACCTAGAATAGTGATGCTCAGCTCCTGTCGTTACGTAACCACAACAGGTCAAGTTTTCAGGATTTTTGTCTATGGATACAGATACCATCATTACTGACCCAAGTCTCCTGTGCGTGGTTAAAAAATCTAGAAAACATGAGGGAGTTCCTTAACGACTGGAAATTAGAACCACTGACATCAGGTGGCAACATAGTTGGGAGGTTGCCATGAAATCTCATGGCTAATTGAGTTGGCCCCTAAGATTGAGAAGACACAACAGACAAGTACAGTTACAGGGACAGGCAAGTACCTGATCGATAGGAGGCATTTGGCAGATCCATGCTACAGACTTCGTCTGAGCCGCACTTTGCATGCTTCCCAATGGATAACAATGGTGATCACTGAGAGGACTTGGACAGAGTCTGATTGACAGACAGGAAGCATTTGTGGGTGGTAACTGTTGGGTGGAGAGTCAAAGGCAGGCATGTTACTAGCATTCTGGGTGGATTCGGTATGAAATCCCGACGGTCAAAATCCCGACGGTCAAAATACCGACAGCTATTGACAGACCGTCAAAATCCTGACATGGTCAAAATACCGACATTTAAAATCCCGACATGGTCAAAATCCCGACATGGTCAAAATACCGACATTTAAAATCCCGACAAGTTCAAAATACCGACATACAGTATAGAATGTAGACAGGTGAAAAAGTCAACATGACTTTTGGTCGACAGGTCGCGAGGTCGACATGGGTTTTTCACAGTTTTTTTACCCGAATGTCGACACAATCGACATGGACACAGTTGGAAGTCAACCGCAGCCCCTCGCATCGCTCGCTTTGCTGGCAATGCTTTGGGAACGGTGCCTCACTGCACTCGGCACACTATTTTATTCTCTCACAACGCCCTAGTGGATGGTAGGGCATGAAATACCGCCTGTCGGCACATGTCGGGTCAAAAAACAGTGAAAAAACACATGTCGACCTCGCAACCTTGTTGACTTTTTCACCTGTCTACATTCTATATGTCGGTATTTTGAACTTGTTGGGATTTTAAATGTCGGTATTTTGACCTTGTCGGTATTTTAAATGCCGGGATTTTGACCATCTGTCAATAGCTGTTGGTATTTTGACCGTCTGGATTTTGACCATCGGGATTTTGACTGCATCCCTTCTGGATGTGTGTCTGTTTCTGTGTATGCTTCTGTGAACACAGTTGCAATGGCTCTGGCAGCTCACTTCAGATGGACATAGCTGATCAGTAGTGTGAGCGATGTTCGTCCGACAGTGTGTCTTTGCATGTAGACAATAGATTTGAGACATCACCAATAAGCACAAATCACAGAGGCTGCAACGTTAGCATACTTTCCCAGTATGGGGTCACAGGAGTTGCGTGCATCTCTAAATCAGGCCATAAATGCCTAGTATTGTGAAATAGTTCTTTTAAAAAAAATAGTTTTGCAGAGTGAGATGATATAAAGGGTGAGTGTAAAAATTGGTTGGTAAAGTCTTTTAGTTATGTCACTTTCACAGAAAGCGGGCAAAGACATTTAAAGCAAGGGTTGGTTTCTGGTCCCTGCCCTGTACTCCCATTCAGACAGAAGAAATTGCCAGGTCAAGCATTTGGACAAGGTAATATGCAAGTGTACAAGGGTCAACCCGGGCTGCTATTTCCAGGACTTCAACCCTGGTTATATGCCAAGAAAAATGGTTTGTACCGGCGCTGGCTGAAACATACACTTGAGACAGTATATTGTTACAAATTTTACTAGTTAAATCACAATATTTTACAAATAAATAAAAAGATATACATTTATAATAACATTTTAAAAAGATGACTAATTTGAAGGCCTCACCTCTTCATACAAATTGGTGGTATATAAGGAATGAGAAAGTTATAACCAGCTGAATAAGGTAAGATATACGGCCAGATGTATCAAGCTTCAAAAGTGATAAAATGGAGAGTGATAAACAACCAGCCAATCAGCTCCTACCTGTTATTTTTCAAACCCAGCCTTTAACATGACAGGTAGAAGCTGATTGGCTGGCTGTTTATCACTCTCCATTTTATCACTTTTTGAAGCTTGATACATCTGGCCCATATTACCATCCTTGTAGATATAATTTGTATTCCAAGGGTTAATTTTGACCAATTGTTCCCAGTGCTCTGAATTTCAATGAGCTCAGGATTCCCTTATGGCTCACCTAGGTATTCAATTCAGGGATTATGCTGAATCCCACAGCTGCAGCTTGATTCCTGGATCCAAATATGTGGTGTGCTGGTAGCAGGGATGGTTGGTATATGTCTCTGGGATGGGTTACCCCTTAGCTGGTCAATTGCTGATGCTCAACGCGTTTCCCCGGTAAAGTAAATATCCGGCTTCCTCAGGAGGAACTTGCTCCTGAGGAAGCCGGATATTTACTTTACCGGGGAAACGCGTTGAGCACCAGCAATTGACCAGCTAAGGGGTAACCCATCCCAGAGACCTACACCAACCATCCCTGCTACCAGCACACCACATATTTGGATCCAGGAATCAAGCTGTGGCTGTGGGATTCAGCATAATCCCTGAATTGGATACCTAGGTGAGCCATAAGGGAATCCTGAGCTCATTGAAATTCAGAGCACTGGGAACAATTGGTCAAAATTAACCCTTGGAATACAAATTATATCTACAAGGATGGTAATATATCTTACCTTATTCAGCTGGTTATAACTTTCTCATTCCTTATATACCACTAATTTGTATGAAGAGACTGAGTCCTACAAATTAGTCATCTTTAAAAATTTTATTATAAATGTATATCTTTTTATTTATTTGTAAAATATTGTGATTTAACTAGTAAAATTTGTAACAATATACCGTCTCAAGTGTATGTTTCAGCCAGCGCCGGTACAAACCATTTTTCTTTGCTTGCCATAAATATTAGGGACTGACAATCCCTAGTACCGGCTGCTGCTAATTGCGCACCCCACACTTTCTATATTCTCTGGTTGTATGCCAGGTTGAAGTCCCAGTTTAACGGACCTATATTGACCTAGCAAATTACCGGATCAGAAAGGCTTTACCTGACAATTTCTTGTTCTGTCTGGAAAGGATATTTAGCATGGGAATTTTGCTCAAAATCAGAGATGGTGGCGATCAGGTCTTGGTGCAATTTGTTCAATAAGAATAAAAGCCATAAGTAGTACAGACATTCCCAATGTCCCCGAAATAATGATCTATTTATACCGTAAGTGACACTAAACCGGGTTAGGAAGTATATGAAGATTTCAAAAAGTGATAGTAAGTTGGAATGTGGACATCTACACATTTACACTGCATGCGCTCACCTACAGATGTTTCTGCTTCTACAAACCTTGGCACTGATATAGCTTGGGTGGGGAGAAAAGAATGGAGAGTCAATAGGTCGACACAGAAAGGTCGACATTGAGAAAAGTTGGACACCTTCAAAATGTTGAAAAGGACATCAAGGTCATCACCCGAGCATGTAGACCACTGATTAGTGTAGCTTGTTCCATCGCATGGCTCTCTTTGCGTTCAGAGTAGTCCCCAATCATAGGCCACGTGGATGCAAAGTATGAAAAAAAATAGTGAAAAACTCAAGTCGATCTTTTCATGTGTGAACCATTTCCATTTTGACTTTTTGCTTGTGTCTTCCAGTGTCGACCCAGTGCATGTCGACCTATCACCCGGATACCGTATAGCTGCAGTGTGCTGGGTGGCCCAGATAATCACATTAATTCTTAGCTGGAGGGAATTGTGGTGCACATCCTCTGGGAGCCATAAACTACCTCCTAAGCGTTCAGAAAACAGAACAATGGGCCTGATTCAGACCTGTTTGCTAGGCTGCCTTTGTTCGCAGCCTAGAGAACAGGTAATTGTTGCCAGCTGCCTGGCTAAATGGCCACCCCACTGCACAGGTTCTCCTCACTAGCATGCAAGGACATATGAATGCTTACACATCCCCTCACATGCATCCGCATGGGTGAAAAATCGCTGACCATCAAATGATTTTTATCCTGTTTGCAGATAAGTCAGCCTAGACTGATTTTTATCTTGGCCGGAGATGCCCAAATTCCAGAAGGGCGCTGACGTCATGTGACGTCAGCCGACCGCCTCAAGCGGGCCGTTACGAATGGGGGCTAAATTGGCCACAATATACACAAAAGACATAAAAGTTGGCATAGTCACAGAGTAGGTAGAATACAATAATGAAAAGTAAACAATCAACATATTTTTATTTTTGTAAAGTGATTTAAAAAAAATTATATGGACTGCTAATTCAAATAAATATATACAATGTAAGTAAAAATGAAGTACAAAATCAATGTACAGCATAGCCTTCCAAATTCTAGTCTGTCCATTTAAAATAGTAATTACATGGTTGATCAAAATCATTCCAATCTTAAATGTGTACAGACAAAAAATATGTTTTAGCTTAAAAGACCACATTAATGTATATAAACCGAATATTAAAAACAGGGTATATTACATCAGAGACAAATTCATCATCAAAAAGTAATGCAAATTGATGATAACAATAATACACGGTTCATTGAGACGTAAAATATTCCAACAATGTTTAGTTGTTTATTGCTTAAATAAGTTGCCTCTGGAGTATTTAAATATATAGGGCCAAAATTAGCCGCCTGCACAGCTAGTATGCGCAGTCACTGTAAGATAATTGTTCTACCACCCACTCAAGTGCATGCATAAATCAGAGTTTAAATGCAGTCGTTCAAGACACGAGTGGGAAACTATAAAAACATGTACACTTTCTTAAGTCATTGTAGATCATTGGTATTGAAAACTCCACCCATTTATATGTACATGTATAACCTGCTGTTTGGTGATTAAGAAAATCAAAGCATGGGTAGAAAATGTTGTGCCATACATGATGTCATAAATTGACATCATTTGTGGTTCAGGGATAGAACTTTATCAGTAAGCAGTCCCCCTTTTGCTTATCATCCACAATACACAGCCCCTCTTCACTCACTGTCCCCAGTACACAGCCTATTTTTCACTTTTTGTCCCCAATATACAAAAGAACCCTCTTCATCCACATTTCCCAAAACACAGTGCGATCTTCACTCACTCTCCTCAATAGAAAAAACACTCCTCACTCTCTTTCCCTTGTACACAGCCCCCTCCATACATATTCCCCCTAGTACTCAGACCCCTTCTTCACTTATTTTCCCAACTACCCCCTGCTCTACACTCATTACCCCAAACACAGCCCCCTCTTAACTCACTCTCCTCAGTACACAGCCACTATCTACAGTACATAGCTCCCTCGCCACTCCCAAAACCCAACTTTTCTCTTCATTCACTCTGAATAATACACATCCCCCTCTTCACTCACTTTCCCCCAATACACACCACCCTCCTCACTCACTGTCCTCAATACACAGCCTCCTTCTCACTCACTGTCACCAGTGCATAGCGCTCCTCTTCACTTACTTTACCCAATACACAGCCCCCTCCTCACTCTCTGTCTCCAATACACAGCCCCCTCCTCACTCACTGTCCGCAATACACAGCCCCCTCCTCACTCACTGTCCCCAATACACAGTCCCCTCCTCACTCACTTTCCCGAATACACAACACTCCTTTTCAAGGGGAACTGACCAGAAGGGGTCATTCTATTATTCAGATTATAATTGAAACTTTTATTTAAACATTATTTAGAAATATAGTGATCACTTTATTTCAAAAGCTCCTTTCCTGGAAAGCTCTGGGAAGGAAGCCACGCCTCTATCCAGTATTTAAATGACATACAGTACAATGAAGTGCCCAAAGTCATTGGATAGCACTATGTAAAGTTAATAGGAGATGGTATCACATTACTGTGGTGTCTTGGAAATGGCCAGACCTGCATCAGTTGTAATCTGACCTCTCATTATTCAGTTTGAACACTGGCTAAGCTACTCATGGCAAGAAAACCTGAATGGTCAGAGTAAGAATGGTGCATGACAGCGGGTGCGTGACAAATGGGACTTCCATTTCTGAAGTTGTGTGGACATTCAACAATCTATGGTGTCATGTGGGAATACCTCATGGAAGGCATTACCACCCACTGTGGACAGCTCAATGTCTCCCTGTGAAGGCTTAATTATCATGACCAGCAGCATCTGGCCAGAACTATCCATGGTAAGGGACAAGTGACATGAGCGCATATCACATCCATATTCAATGCTGGAGGTACCAGACACATATCCAGCAGGTCAGTGCAGTGTTCTTTAGCTTCCATTCACACCCAAGATCCTGCGCCTACAAATATCAGATCGCTGTGGGCTGTTATCCGGGTGACATGGGTCAACATGTACCCAGAGGTCTTCAGTTCAATTGTGGAATCATTGACACGTCAAGTTGCTGCACTCTGCTGGGCTAGTGGGCGTCCTACATGATACTAGGCACCTGTCCAATGACTTTTGGAACTACAGTGTACTATCTAACAGAGTTTAATAGTTACTGTATCAATGACATCGGAAACCTACAACCACAATGAAGATATATAAATATAAAATAATATATCTATCATAGATAACTTACATGATGTGCAATAACTGGAGGGAAACTGAGTATATAGAGGAGCAATATTTAAAAGGTTTTTACAATGTTCTAGAAATGTACAGATAGTCCGAACCCCATATGTTATGAGTTTTAGTGTACTCACTAGTACAATATTTTAAAAAATTTTATCGAGAAAATTAGAAATAGTTTTTTTCTTATCACACTCTTGATTCACACTAGGCCTACAATTTTGGCTCCAATTTGTAGAACACCAGCATCTGAGAGAGTGATATGCATGCAAGCCAACTTAAATTTGTTAACAGATTTGTGGATTTATAAAATTATATAATTGAAAGTATATAACTACATGCAAATCAGAAATGCTTGTAGACCACTGATTAATACCAAATACACTTCCCCATATATTTTTGTCCACAAAGGCACTTATTTTTAGGTTTGCCAGGCTTGGATCAAATCTGGTGCCCATAGCTGTTCCACATTTAGTAGTAAGTTTGGTGAAAGATTAAGTGGTTTTAACAAAAATGGGGGTTGTCTTAATAAAACCTGTTTGTTGTGAGAAATAATTCATTGATAATTATAATCAACATAATAAAAAATCAACATAATACTGTACAAACAAATCAACAAAGTAATATAAATTAGAAATGAGTGGCCACAAATGTGAAATCAATTGATACTCAGGTGAAAGATTTGTGAATTTTGGGAAAGTGATGGAAGGGGTGAAAATGGGTTAATTTAATAAGAAAAACATTTAATATAATCCTATCTGCATGTGCAGTATGTAAAACCAATTTTTTTCTGAATGAAGAACTATGAACTATGGAACTATGGAAGAACTATGGAACTGTTCAAGGTTTAAATATCACATTCCTTAGATCAGGGGTGTCAAACTCAAATTCATCGGGAGCCGCATCAGCAGTTTGGTCACCCTCAAAGGGCCAGTTGTATCTGTATGTCCCCCTGTATAATTATAATGCCATGACACCACAGGCTGCTCCCCCTGTATAATATAAAATGAATGCCATGACACCACAGGCTGCTCCCCCTGTATAATAATAATGCCATGACACCACAGACTGCTCCCCCTGTATAATATAATAAAAGTAATGCCATGACACATAAATGATTATACAGGAGGAGCAGCCTGTGGTGTCATGGCATAATTATTATTATTATACACGGGGACACCTCAGGAAACAGCAGATATATATATATTTTTTATTGTGAGTGTGATCCTCATCCTCACTTACTGTTTCTCCGTCCTGCAGCTGCTGCGGCTTCCAGCTTTTCTTCACTGCTTGCTGCGTCCACACTGTCCCCGACTCCCGGTCCAGCTTCCCTGCCTGCTCCTACTTCTCTACAGACGCATGGGCGGGCTGCGTCATCGTCATGACGTCCCCACCCAGTGTCTGTCACTGCCGGGCATCAGAGGGAACAGGCGGCCGGGCCCTCCTCCACGTAGCCGTGGAGGCCGGCGGCCATGTTTCTGTAGCCGCATACATATGTGCCTACAGGAACATGGCCGCCAACAGTGGAGGAACAGGTAAGGCGGACGTGGACAGCAGCACTCCTGTTTTAGACACACTGCCCCTGCGTGCTATCTCCTAGCGCGGGCCACATGACGAGGTCTGGCGGGCCGGATTTGGCCCGTGAGCCTTGTGTTTGACACCCGTGCCTTAGATGGTCATCGCCTCATTTTAAGGCTCTTCACATCATCCCCACCATAGGTCCTGATTCATATGCAGTTGTACTTTTGAGAAATTTTTTACAACTCACGGCGGTATTCTGCGGAGGTGCTACCCTGTAAAGGTCATGCTGCCCCAGCATTGTGCCCGCGAAATTTGTGAGCACATCAATAAAGTGCGAGGGCTTCACTCCACAGTAAAGTACTCGCACATAACTGTCAGTCTCCTTGCTGTGCAGCCTTATTGTGAAGACAAGCTCAGGCTGGCCATGTTTAGGGTTGCAGTGGCTGCCTGTGATGTCTGTCATCATACTCACCACTGGCGCGGGACATGGCAAACTCCCAATCCTCTTGTTCTTGTGTCTGTCACAACTCCAATGTTGATCCCAACGTGATGAATCTCTTTATCTTGGTTAGCAATATCTCTCCATGCACAATCACTCTCATGTGGACATGTGTCTGTCTACGGCCAGACTGGCCAACATTTTTTCACTTGGTCATAACATTAAGGATCAGTGGGCATAATTCTGACCTGATCGCATGGTCATGAATTTGCACGGTGGCTGATACACCGCACATGCATACAGCCCGTAGTACGCATGTGCAAGCCCGTCCTGCCATGAAATCTTGCTACTTTTTCTATTCGCGGGCCGTTCACAAGGTGATTGACAGGAAGTAGGTGTCTGGGGGTGGAAACCTTCCATTTAGTGGGAGTGCTGAGAAAACCGCGCTGTGCCTATGAAAGCACTGGGAGTATCTAGGAAAATGCTTGAGCGTTTTATGGGAGGGTGTGTGACATCAGCTGTGACATCCAGGCCGGATATGCCTATTTCCATCACATTGCTGAGTACGTCTCTGGCTACTCTAAGCCTGCGATGACCAGTGTAAGAATTAGTAGAAGGTGAGCCTATATGATGGCCATTCACACAGCGAGCACATTGAGGCGGGATTTCACCCTGTCAGGGTGCAGGTGGGATTTATCCCCGTGTCTTGGAAAGGAGAACAACACCAATTACTCGG
This sequence comes from Crinia signifera, assembly GCF_055691185.1. Lineage (NCBI taxonomy): Eukaryota > Metazoa > Chordata > Amphibia > Anura > Myobatrachidae > Crinia > Crinia signifera. Next base: position 257,781,240 of record NC_139221.1, on the reverse strand, counting down.
TATAGTGGTATGGGGATTTTAAAGGAAAAATCAGTTCTTATCACTATAGACAGCAGTAAAATAACATTAAATTGAGACGAGTCATTTTTGTTATACAGTAATTGTGATGAGCAGTGAAAGTACAGTATCTGCTGTGATAAGTGTCAGTTTCATAAATAGATGAGAAGTTGCAAAGAAATGTTCCCTCGCTGTAACAATAGTCAGTTGTGCCAAGAGTGGAGGCCGTAATTATTGGTTTTGTCTCGTTATTGGCTTTGGCGTCCCTGCAATGGCAGATCTGGGGAAAGGCCACACATGGCCAGTGCACACTGTTTCCCTTGTTTTATCTCACTGGGTTTATTTTCCCATGTATGCTTGGCAGGATAAACAATCAAGCATTCTAATTACTAGCAGAATATATTTATTGCAGGAACGAGGAAAGGGGTCGGGGGATCCAAAGTGCCCAAGAGTTGCAACAAAGTAACATATGAGCCCGTCTCTCCTCTCTTAGTATTGTAAATCAGGGTTGCCGGCTTTAAGCAGTGTGGGGGGGGGGGGGGGGGCGCAGTGGGGGCACCCCTGAATCCGGGAGGGTTTCCCACCTTTCCGGTGGGGGGGGGGGGGTCGGGAGGGGGACCCGATTTTCGGGAGACTCCCGGCCATTCCGGGAGGGTAGGCAACCCTGTTGTAAGTAATGTTTTACACTACATGCAAGCAGTGGCGGATTCAGGGGGGGGCACCCTGGCACGTGCCCCCCTGTCATTCATTTTGTAGATTAGGACCAGAGCTTTCCAACAAGCCCAGCCCCATGTCTCTTGCCCCCCGGGAACCGGAGATATTGCCTAGTAAAGCTGTAACATTTTTTCCCCATAGGATAATATGGGACCCGTCAATTCCGACCCCCACCCGGTTCCGACGGCTGCCAGTTCCCCCCCTGGCATCACAGGAGCTTGTGGTTGATGTCATTCAATTCCAAATCGCTTTAATATGATACCAGGATGGTCCATATCGGTCAATCGGTTCTAGAGATATAACGTGTAAATCGATTTTTTTAAAAATTTAATTTCATGGCTGTTCATGTTCTTTGAGGGCAGAACCAAACATTCCAGTTTCACTGGACCAAAATCATTCAAAGCCCACTCAAAAGTTCTTTAATATGATACTTGTCTCATGTAAATGGGTCAGTTAGTTCAGAAGATATAGCCGGTTAAATGAGATAACTGGTTAAAGGGGGGGAGGGGTTGTTTTCTCTCCCCCTCACACCAGAAAATGCAGGGACTAGGCTGGTGTAAAAGGGGCCAACCTGGGAATGCATTTTCTGGTGTGAAATGGATATTATTTCAAATAGCTGGGACCTGCAGTGCCCGGAATACAGCCAGGCTCTGCCACTGTCAGTGGCTATCACTTCTGCCTGGTGGCGGCTGTCCCCCATTTGCCAGGAGCATGTATTCCCCATTGGCAATGAGCATGTAATCCCACATGGCAACGAGCATGGAACCTCTGGCAATGAGCATGGAACCCTTGGCAATGAGCATGTAGATAAGCAGCACTTACTGTATGTAGCATAATTTTTAATAGGCATTATGGTGTTTGGCATAATACATAATGGACATCATGCCGTGTAACTTAACGTGCAATGGACATTATGGTGTAAATGTTTAATGCGTGCCTTTGGTGGACAATGTCCCTGTTTATGAAGCGTATTGTGAATTTTGTCTTAATCTGTGTGGCATTATGTGAATTCTGGCTCAATCCGTGTGGCATTATGTAAATTTTGGCTCAGTCCATGTGGCATTATGGGAATTTTGGCTTAATCCATGTGGCATTATGTGAATTTTGGCTTAATCCATATGGCATTTTATGAATTTGGCTCAATCCGTGTGGCATTATGTGAATTTTGACACAATCCATGTGGCATTATGTGAATTTTGGCTCAATCCATTTGGCATTATGTGAATTTTGGCTCAATCTGTGTGTTATTATGTAAATTTTGGCTCAATCCGTGTGGCATTATGTGAATTTTGACACAATCCATGTGGCATTGTTTGAATTTTGGCTCAATCCGTGTGTTATTATGTAAATTTTGGCTCAATCCGTGTGGTATTATGTGAATTTTGACACAATCCATGTGGCATTATGTGAATTTTGGCTCATTCCATTTGGCATCATGTGTAAGGGGCAAGTATAATGGGGTCTAGTATTTTGTTGCATAATGTGTAGAAGTTGTAAATGGTGTTGTACACTACACTCAAGGACATGCCCCCTGTTGAGTTGCCACACCCCCTTTTCCAGAGTGCGCCTTTGGCGCGCGCACAACTACATCCTTCACTTTTGTTGCCATGGTGGACCTGCGTACTTTAAATGCCAGGGCCTATTTTTAATCCCATTGCCACCCTCTCTCTGCCTCTCTCTTAGCATGTACACTGGCACCACTAACACTGGCCCTCCCCCAACTAAACCCTCTTTTATCATGGTGCCCCCCCTGTCATTTTATCCTGGATCCGCCCCTGCATGCAAGAGTCAATAATCCCCACGTCTCATCTCAGCTGCTTTATAACATGTATATACACATACATTATGCCTCTCATGTGATCTGTGCACAAGGCAGCATAACCATAGTGACACAGAGTAAACGGACCATTCACAGATGGTAAGCAGTTATGATTAGATCACTTCCCAAAATGCCACAAAGGAAACGTTCATAGACCACTGTGCATGTAATAGGCATATACACTCACACCTCCCAACTGTCCCAATTTTCACAGTACAGTTCAATTTTTTTGGACTGTACTGCGTCTCACCTGCAGGCAGCAGAGTCTCCCGGGGTGGGGGGAGCAATTGGGAGATTGGAGGACAGGGAGGCTGGGGGCATGGCCAGCAGCTCACAGAGCACTGGCCATGCCCCCACATTGCTGCAATCTCGAGCCACGTCCCTTTTTGAGAGGCCATGCCCCTTTTCAGGGGTCCCGCTTCCCAAAATACAATACATGGGAGGTATGTACACTGCACATTTCCATATCTATGTCATAGGAATGAAAATGATTGGGGATACTTGCATGAGTAGCGAGATATCGTGCACGCCTAGTGATCCGGCCAGGCACGCAAAGACAGCACATCAGTCAGAACTGATGTGCTGTCTCCAAAAGGAGACATCGCTGGATGGGGGAGTTTGCGCTCCCCCGCTTTGGAGGACAAGATGTTATTAAATCTTGCTGTGTCCCACCCTGATTCGCCTCGTTAATGAGGCAAAACCGGAAGTGTTATAGTGGCACAATATGTAATAATACATCTACCCCTCAGGGAGCTGGATCCTATGATCTCTCTATATAAATGTGTGTGCCTCCAGGTAATGTGAAGAAAAGCCCCAGTAACCAGACAATTGTCTTTTAGCTCTAAAAACCCTTTGAAATCTGATTGTTGCAATGTGATGGACTGCCATGGACAATACCAACTTTTCTGGTCAGCTCACTGCAGAAAATGTTCCATAAATGTCCCCCAGTGTTCTGGAACTACTTTATTAATATTCATCCTGGTTTTCTACCATATGACAGACAGGTTAGAACTCAGCAGTATTGTATTCATGCTCAGTCACCATTTTTCATTCAGCCACAGCTGGAGGATCAAAGGTTGCCCATCCCTGGCTTTAGCTGTTTGCAGAGGGTGCCCATCTGCAGGGTGCAAGTCCAAAGGATATTGGACCCCACAGATGTCTTTGATGTCTGAAGCTTTCCTGAAGAGCAGTGTCCTGTATATGCAGACATATGTTGCAGAGGAAGCTGGCTGTGTGTTTGTGTGGGAGAGTAGAATAACAGAGGTTGCTGGGATAAAAGATCTACATAACAGATTGAGGAATATGAATGGCATCTGTGGGGTGAGGTGCTAGATAGATTTGGGAGAGATAACAATTTCATCAGAACATGTCTGGAATGTCTATGTTGTTTATAATCCATCTAGTAACACATTTCTACACCCAATACTTGTGCAGAAATATTTCCTTTACATTATTATCAAATATTTACCCTGGCATTCACAAGTCTCATTAACCAGTATGCCTGAGGTGTGCAATATCACATTCAGGGCGGGATGTATTAAAATACATCACTGCGACTATCGCATATGTACTGACATATACAATTGACGGAGCCCTCCCGCGATACCTGTTCTGTTGTGTGCGGGGGTATAGGTGCCGATTCTGTGGGTGCTCAAGGGCCCGAGCACCCACGGACATTGATGAGCACCCACGGGCCCGAGTCCCGCTGCTGGGCCGTCATATTAACTTGCTAATTTGCGGCTGCAGCACCCACATTGCCGGACCCGCCACCTGGGAAATAGTATACCGGGAAGAGTGTATTCTGTCCGCGAAGTACCTGCACTGTGGGGGCATTTATGTACCTGCACTGTGGGGGCATTTATGTACCTGCACTGTGGGGGCATTTATGTATGTGGAACTCTGTTGCCGTAATTTGAATATTGGAGACAACTGTGCTCCGTAATATAAATTGGTATTATTTTGTGTCCAAACCCCTTCCCCATGGGTTTTTACCGCATTTTGGGATGCTATAAGCATTCCCCGCCGGGTTATCGCGACAGGGGGCATTGCCAGAAAAATCTGACTATGCCCCATAGAAGCCTATGGGCTTTTACTGTGACGCACCGCTGCCCCGCACCGACCCACGCCCCCCCCCCCGCATCGACCCCCCCTCACCTGTGTCCGGGCAGGACAGTGCTGTGCTGCCCAGACCTGTGACCTCCTCCTCCCTGCACTATGATCCTCTTTTCCGGGTGCAGGGAGGAGAGCCCAGCGCAGCAGCAGCACTGGGTAAGGGAGGGAGGAGGGAGCCGCCGGGACCTGCTGTCTCTCACCGCAATGGACAGCTCTTAACGCAAGAGCTGTCCTTTGCCATAATTATCGCATATGTTTTAGAGCATATGCGATAATTATGTAGGCAATGTGCGGCGATGTGCGGCGGTAAGGGGGCGCAGATGTAAGAGCATCCCCCCATAGAGAGAGTTAGATTTGTGTGAGTTATTTGTTTCTGTGCAGGGAAAATAACTCTCTTTGCACAGGTTACATCTGCCCCACCTGCAGTGCACATGGTTTTGCCCATTTTCCAAACAAATTTGTACTGAGCTCAGATCTGAATAAGGCCCTATGTAAGAAAGTCCATTATAGATGAGAGGTAGCCAGACTTCAGGTTGATAGTTGTTAGGCAGTGGCGGAACTCCCGGAGGCAATGGAGTCATCTGCCGCCGGGCGCCAGGCTTAAAGGGGGCAGTGGCTCCATTGCCTCCGATGTTCCGACCTGATTACATTAGGGAGAAGACCAGAACATACACCAGATTCCAAACCAGTTCTTATAGGTCTTCAGCACCACTGCGTTATGTGTTGCATAACATAGCCGCTGCCGCCTGTCGCAACATGCGGCTATATTATGCATATGCAGCACAGCGCGGCCCCCCCCCTCCTCTGTAGCCTTGTGCGCAGTGGTGCGGACGTGCGGCCCCCTCCCCGTAACCTTGAGTGGTGCGGATGGGCGATCCCCATTGCTCCCCGTACCCTTGTGTGCAGTGCAGTGGTGCGTGCTGGCGGCCCCGCCGCCTCCCCTGTACCATTGCGTGTATGCGGCCGCGGCACCGTCACCACTCCACCCTGTCACTTAGCTGGGGCGGAAGTCGGCCTGCCAACAATGTCACTGTGGAACAGTGATGAAGAGCTGGGAGTCCACGCGCAAACTAAGAGCCGGGATCTGAGTGGGAGGCGCTGCAGCGGCAGATGGTGAGGGTGAGTCTGTGAAATCCTCTCTCTCCCTAACAATCTTTCTCTGATATATCTCTATCTCTCTCTCTCTCTCTCTCTGTGGGGGGGGGGGGGGGGGGGGCACTAACTTTTATCTTGCCTCCGGGCTGCATGGACTAACTTACGCCACTGTTGTTAGGTCAATAGTCAATAGACCGACCACTATTGGCCAATAGGTTTATGTAGTCAATAGTTTGACATGGTAATGGACATATGGATAGTGGTCAGTGACGTAACTACTGTAAGGCAGCCCCAGCTGCCGCTTGGGGGAGTAAAAAATGTGTAAAAAACACATTGGGGGAAATTTACTAAGATGTATATTCTACTTCACGTGTGATGTTGCTATAGGCAACCAATCAGATCCTGTCTACTATCTTCTAGAGCAGTGGTAGCCAACCCTAGCCCTCGAGAGCTACCAACAGTTCACATTTTACAGACAACCTAGCTGCTGCACAGCTGCACTCATTACTCACTAACACATTTTAAAAGATCCACAGATGGAGCTAATTAGCTCACTTGTGATTCTGTGGGGAGACCTGCAAAACATGCACTGTTGGTAGCTCTCGAGGACTAGGGTTGGCTACCCCAGTTCTAGAGGGTGCTAAATAAATAAGAAGTAGATTCTGATTGGTTGCCCATAGCAACATCACATATGAAGTAGAATACACATCTTAGTAAATTTCCCCCATTGTTTCCTTCAGTACACTGAATGTTATTAGTAACCAGTCTTGAACACTAAGGGCCTTATTCTGGTTCACTCTCAGGCCAAGATGTATCAACGCTTACCGGTGCGCTGACATTCCAATTTCGCCTCCACATGTGTCCGTGCAATGTATGAATAAAGTTTTGCATTTGTGTTGATAAAAAAACTCAGCCGGCTTGTACTATCTCAGAGTTTCCGGCGCGGCAATTCCTGTGATTGAATTCTATGCAAGCTGACGCGCTGTTTAATGTATGAACACTCGCAGTGCTCAGCTTTTGGTTGGAATAATTTGCCCAGTATTGCTGGTGATCTACAGTGTACAGTGTGTACAGTGCCCCATTAGTAATGGCATTTTACTATTTTGTGCTCACATATAAAAACAGGTACTTGTGTAGCTGATATTGGCAGATATATTGAATGCGATATCGGCCGATATATCGATGCGATCCAAAGCGATTTTTTACCTGTTCATAACCCCACTATCCACTATGCATGGAGTTGATTTTATATAGTGTGGCGAGCGCAGTAATCCGTGTCCGCTTGCCAAGCTTCGGGCTCGGTGGCTCGCTGTGCTCGCCACACTATATAAAATCATCTCCATGCGTAGTGGACAGTGGGGTTATGAACAGGTAAAAAATCGCATAGGATCGCATCGATAAATCGTCCGATATCGCATCCGATATATCGGGCGCCGTGAAACTACACAAGTACCGAAAAACATATTAGTATTATTCCCTTATAACTGACCCACAGATTGCCTGCGCCCCTCAGTCCAAATAAAAAAACAATTAACAAAAGCATTAGCGGCAGGGACTAGGCACATCCAGCACAGCACTATATAGCGCTATGCATAGCATGCCTTCATCACTCAGGTGTGTGTATGAAAAGTTCCTCTAATGCCTGCTGCCCTTAGTCCCTGTGAAGGAGGCAGCTAGCAGTGTAAAGGAAAAACTAATTAATCCTAGGTGTAAACCTAAAGGTGCCCATACATGTTACAATTATTGCATACAATATTGTATACAATATCGCATCTCATCGCATCTCGGTTTTGCGATGAGATGAGATCTAGTACAAAAAGTACGTGCAGCACATACTTTTTGTACTAGATCTTATCTCATCGCAAAACCAAGATGCAATGAGATGCGATATTGTATACAATATTGTATGCAATAATTGTAACGTGTATAAAAAACTTTACAGTCACCACCAGCAGCAGCCAAGCCGATCTCCCAAAGATGGCACCGGGGAAAAAAGGCACACTCCCGCGCAGCTGAAAAACAGATCTGCTCATGACAGGAAAATCAAACTACATTGCGCATGCGCATAAAGGGAAAAAAAAACCCGATGACTATCAGGAGGAGGCCGCCGATTTCGCAACATATTAGAAAAGTGAAAAAAATCATACATACTGTAACGCGGACTGACCCTCAAAACGGCCACGAAACAACCATGAAAAAGAAAAGGTAACTGCACCTTACACCTGCGAATATTGATACATCCTGGCCTCAGAGGCAAATTCTTTCTCAAATGGACAAAACCATGTGAACTGCAGGTGGGGCAGATGTAACTTGTGCAGAGAGAATTAGATTTGGGTGGGGTTTTACTTCAAAGTGAGATGTATATTGGGGATGCAGTTAAAATCCCGGCGGTCGGGATCCCGGCGTTCAGAATCCCGACGGCGGAATCCCGACCGCCGAAATCCCGACACATTCTCCCACCGTGGGTGTCCACGACACCCCTGGAGGGAGAATAAATTAGTGTGCCGAGCGTAGCGAGCCACCGGGCCCGCTGCGTGGCGAGCGCAGCGAGCCCGCAAGGGGGGGGGGGGCGATCCACGTCCCCCCCTTGTCGACATTTCGGCTGTCGGGATTCCGGCGTCGGGATTCTGAACGCCGGGATCCCGACCGCCGGGATTCAGTACTGAATCCGTATATTGCAGTGTAAAAATAAAGCAGTCAGTATTTTCCCTACACAGAAACATATATAATTCTCTTTGCAAATGTTACATCTGCCCCAAATGCAGTTTACATTTTTCTGCCCATTGGAGAAGAGATTTGCCTCTGCGAATGAACTAGAGAATAAGGGCCTAAATGATAATAGAATTCAGAGATATTGGTTACATATATTTGCACAAATGTATGATAAGCCCCAAGCCATCGTCAAGGCTTCTCTGTATATTGGGGGTCCCTAGCGCTATATCTAGGTGCAGGGTGCAGCTCCAAAAAAAAAAAAAAAGCATAAGCCAGAATGCCCAGAGTGACACACCAGTGAAATACTTTAATAAATATTGATAGGAAGCAGAAGCTATATATCGAAATTGCGAGATAGGAATGAAATGTAATTAATATATTAAAGAAATAGTTTTAGTGAGAAAACAAATAGGGGTATGTATTAAAAGAATGTAAAGGTGGGCCGCACTAGTGCCACCCAGCCACACCAGTCCAGGGGCACCGCACCCCACACCAAAATTCGTTGTCACTGCAGCGGAGCCCTGAGACGGCGGCCTCTATTATTGCTTGAGTGTACGGGAGCAGGACTGGTGTTTGCCCCGGGACCATTCACTTGAGCTTAAAAAGAACTGCGTGGCCAGTTCCTGCAACTCCAGTAATACTTGAAGTTTAGCCGCTTGGGGATAATCTCTGCTAGAACTTTTTCATGTGCCATACATGTGTATATATCTGTGAGAACTTTGTGATATTTTAACCTTGCATGTTGTGGATTTTAATTTTGGAATTAAAACCTGTATTTCACTATGTACTTTTCTGTTTACATTTCTCCCTGAATGAAATAATCATGGAGGAGGAGAGAGAGGATATAAGAAGTGAGAACTATCAAGCGCCTGTGAAAGCTATGTACTAATTTGTGTGTATATTGCAGCCTAATCAGCCTATTGGTTAATCAGGCACTAATCGGCAAACTGAAGTTGAGGCTTAAACTAAAACCAAAGTTTGTCTGTGGAACCTGCAAAATCTCAAAACTATCCTTGAGATGTCATACTTCAGATCTTGCTTGGATATTATGCTTTTGGAATGTTTGCCTCTCCATGAGCTCACCAATATACTTAAAGGATCAAACCTGCGCTTTTAAAAGTTTTTGCTGTTATAAAAAACAAGACTTTTGTTTTTTTTTGGTAATAGATTTCCTTTGCTTCTGTTGTTTTTCTTTTCACTTCTTATATGTGTTGATCTTCTGAAGTATAAAATGAGAATGTTACTTGCAAGATATACAGAATACAGCATGCTACATCCCTGCTCCTAGACTATGGGTGACATTCTATGGGATGAGATTTGTGTTTTTAGGCGAATATTAGTAAAAAAAATGGCGACATCACATTTTTTCCTTGAAATCGCATATTTAATAGGATGCGCTAAGGGACGGATATCGCATATTATGTGCGATAACTCATGCGGACCAAAAGTGTGAGAAAAAAATCGCATTTTTATCGCATCCAGATGTTTTCGTACAGAAAAGTATACAAATCGCTTAGTTAATGGGATGCGTTTTCTCAAATCGCACTTTTAAGGTGTCTAATAATTGCACTTTTTTCAGACCAGGTTCTGTTGGGCGATTTGGCCCAGAACTCACTTTGGTCAAGTGCACAAATGGTTAATTTCAACACAGGTGGCCTCAATTTCACTCAGAAACACCCCTACATATACCTCAACATCATTAAGGACACCTGTGAGGGTTTGAGACATGGAGATTTTGCAGAGTGGTTTGGAGTTGCTGATTTGTGATGTGGCCCATTTGGAGGAGCTGCGCAGGAGGGAGGAAGCTGCACACCAGATCCAGGTAGCCCCCAGACTACTGCGTACCCCACGTATATGTATCGTGCTCGGCTGTACCTGGACTCCCTCTCGGATCAACAGGTTGTTTGGGCTGAACTGCAATAACCTGTTGGCCTATATGAGCAGGTGAGAGATGATTTGGACCCTTTCGGGGAAGGCAACTATGCAGTGTCTGGGCTGCAGAAATTAATGTGTACCCTCTACTATTTGGCCACAGGCTCCACTCAGTCTGTGACCTCATGGTCCTTGGGGGTATCACAGCCCACTTTCTCTAAGCATTTTACTCAAGTGTTACTTGCTTTAAAGAAGTTGTGGCAGACATACATCAGATTCCCACATTCTGAGTTGGAGTGGCAGGACCACAAGGTGGCTTTCTATAGACTCTCAGCATTCCCTCACGTGCTGGGAGCTATATACTGCACACACATTGGGTTTGGGCACCGCACGTGCAGGGATACGTCTATGTCAATCGGCGTGGGCGGCACTCTTTGAACGTTCAGGTGGTATGTGATGCTCATCTCAAAATCCTAAGTGTTGTAGCAGGCTTTCCTGGGAACTGCCATGACGCCTATATTCTGAGGCACTCAGCCCTCTGCAACCGGTTCAACCAACAACAAATGCCAGAGGGCTGGCTACTTGGTAATACATTTTTACATATTACCCTCTCTGTCCTTATTTGTACCTGCTCAAATGTGTGTGTTTCCAGTTTCACAAGCATATTGCTCTTGTCCCAGTGTCTCCTGTTTGCACAATGCACATACCTTACCATATAAGGCAATAACTTCCTATCTGTGTTTTAGGTAACTCAAGATATGGGTGTGTTTCCTGGCTCATGACACCTTTGCGCTCCCCAGAGGGTCCTGCACAGCACCGGTATAATGAATCCCATATTGCAACCCACAATGTGGTGGAGCGTACATTTGGCATATTGAAAAGTAGATTCCAGTGTTTGGACCGGTCATCGGGTATGCTGCTTTACCACCTAGCAAAAGTAGTGATGATCGTCCAGGCTTGCTGCATGTTACACAACATAGCCCTGTCCCAACCTGCCTATGTGGAGGAGGAACATGCAGCAGTCGTGCAGGAAGCCCAACCTACCACACCTCGGGTAGTGAGGGGTACGCAGAGGGGGAATCTGGTGCGTACACAAATTATCAGGCGTTACTTTTCTGGTAAGCACATGTGCCCTGTATTCCAACATGTACCTTTGCTGTAAGTGTACTTATAAACAAATTATTTAGCAATACCATCTGTTTCCACCCACATTTAGCCTAATACACAGATCCCAACTGATGCAGCTGGTGGTGCTGACCTATCCCTTGCTGTAATCAACCTTGTAAGTACATTTGTAACATGTATGAATTAAGTTTGCTCTAAAACATGGCTCACCTGGTGTTGTGGAACTACACGTGCCAGCATGCCCTGACACACAATAACCATTACAGTCCAAACAATGAGTGCCAGAGCTTGCTGGAATATGTAGTTCCACAACCTTTGACGGGCTAGAAGTTACCCAACACTACTTTTCAGCAATCCCATTGTCATGTACCATTACACTATGTCATATTTCACACAACAATTGCTTTAAAATAATACACAGACAAAATGGTATGCGTTTAGACATTTTTACTGCAGTATAGTATGTCATAAACAACCTGCATTTTTGTCACTCAAACATTCAAACTGTCGGGGGATGTAACAAGATGTATTGCACATTAGATGCAAATTAAAAATGTATAAAAAATATGAACTATTTTCTCCCACCATCAGGCCACCCTAAACCACTTCTTGAAGCTGCACCCAGGCCACCCCGGGTCCTAATACTCCGACGGGGTGGGGAAGTGGGGGAGCCACTTACTGGGGTGCTAGATACACTACTCAGTGTAGATGCTGCTGCACCTATGACATTGCCTTCCATCTGCTGAAGTTGTGCCTCCATACCTATTAAGGCATTGGTCTGCGCTGTGCACGATTGGCTAAGTGCAGCTATACTTTGCGCAAGGCTGCCAATATGGCTATTCTGTTCCCTTACAACATAAGTAAGATCTGCAAAACGGGTGTCAATGCTATTAGCCATGCGCACATGAGTACCTACACCAACCCGTACACTCCTTGAAATTTTACTTAATTGAAGAAAAGTGTGACGCATGTACCCCTGGATGTTCCCTATTTGCAGGCTTTGGGAGGCCATAAATTCAATTTGTTTCTCCTTGAAATTTACCAAGGAGTTAGCTACTTGTGCAGCAGAAGCTGCTGTATGGGGTGTGTTTGTGGGTGGGGGTGGGTTGGGAGTCACCCCACTTGGGTCTCCACGGGTTCGAGAATGATGTCCATTTCGTCCAACATCATCATAGAGGATTCTGTTGGTTGTGTTCCTAGTTGTACAGTACCTGTGGATACAGATGAAGAGGTAAGTACTGATGCATATATAGGCCAGTCTCTCTTCAGTACTGTTTTTGAAAGGGCTTGAGATGCTGAACGCACATAACTAGGGGTATTATGTACTTACACATGTACCCCGATACTGCATGTAACATTGACATTAATAATAAGTGAGATGCCTAGGTCAGATTACATTCATTTCCGTTGCAATGTAGCAGCAGGAGATGAATGTAGTGTGAGATATTGTTGATGTGACATGGGTGTGTGTACTGTACAGTATGTGTAATGGCCTGTTTTTTTGTTCATTTACCTGCTTCCACAGATTCTGCTCCAACGGGCCTTCTTTTCTTTGATGCGTGAGCACTTTGGGACGGACAATCTGTTAAAGGAAAGATGGGCAGCCATTATCTACCTTGCAATGGATAAGCATTTATGCCAAAAATGCATTGAAATGACATTACTGGACAATGCTTCCTTTGGTTAAGGACTACATTATTTAGTCCCCACATTATTTGACATATGTTTTTCACCTGAATTTTTGTTAGATTATTATTAAACTATTTGACACATTACAACTGGTGGATAATCTGTGGTATGTAGGCATGGCAGCTAAACCACCAGTACACCAATGTTTTTTGGGCCACATACATGTTAAGCTGCTAGAAATAATGTTAAAGTGTTGATCAATATAAGCAGTTGTGGAACTACAAGGCCCAGCATTATGACCAATTTGAAAGTAGGAGCAGGCAATTTTTTGTGCTTGACCTTGCTGGGCTATGTAGTTCCACAGCAGCACTTTACTTAGCATAACAATACAAGTGAACATTACAGTTTGAAAACATTGCCATGTATGTTTAAGATTGCATGTGGTCACACTTACCAGCTCTGGGTGGCGTCGCCGGCCTATCGGTATCTGCGACGTGCATGCCAGGCAGGACCTCAGGGGGTATGATGCGCTTCAACTTCACCTCATAGGACGTGTAGCAGACAGTGATGGGGCTTCCTCCGCCAGTCTTGGTGGCCTCCTCCAACTCCATGGCCATTTTACTTTTCAGCTGTCTCTTGATGTCGTTGAACCTCTTCTTGACATTTCTGACCAGGCGCTTGTGCTGACTTACAGCGTTCACCGCCTGGGTGATGTCCTTCCACATAGCCCTTTTCCGCTGTGCAGTGGTCTTGTGGTGACTTTTCCCCAGTAACCGGTCAAAAACGGGTATGATAGCCCGGACAAGCGCAGCATTTTCCTTGTAGGAGAATCTGACCTTTCGGACACTTTTTGTGCGGCCAGCTTCTACCTCCGCCTCCTCCTCATTTTCTACTCTAGCCATGTACCCCTCCTCCTCCATGCCAGTGTCCTCCTCCTCCTCACCTCCATCTTCCTCCACCTCTGACATGTGGCCCTCCTGCAGCCGCTCTGGGGTATGGAATAGGTCCTGGGTATAGGATGGGGATGCCAGCGGATCCTCCACCTCCTCCTGCTGGGGCTTGTCAGCCAGGGCCTGGTCTGGGACTGGCCTTGCTGTGGCCATGCTGCCTACCACACTGCTGCCACTCCCTGTAATGGAGGACGACCTCAGCAGTCCTCTGCTGCCTCTCCCACTTGGCTGGCTGCTGCCTTTTCTCCCTCTGCCACTTCTCCCTCTGCCACTGCTCCCTCTGCCACTGCTCCCTCTGCCACTGCTCACTCTGCCACTCCTCACTCTGCCACCAACACCTCTTCCTCTGCTCACACTGCCACTGCTCCTCTCCATGCTCCTTACATCCTATCAAAGAGTGAAATGGCGCCAGTGCCCCTTTATATAGGGGGTGTGATGCATAATGGAGGGGACAGAGGTGGGCCAATATGTTAGGGGGTTCTTAGTCATGCGGAGACAGTCTTGTAAATCGCACTCCAGTTGGTCCAAAACTCGCACGTGACCGGCGGAAGAAATCGCACTTTTTTGTGTCATAAATTCGCACCACTTCGCCGCAAATCGCACTACATCGCACTTTTCAGCCTCCAAATCGCATCCCATTAAATATGCGAATTATTACCAAAAAATATGAATTAAAAAAGTGCGAAGAGCGGCGATGTGGTGCGAGATAAAAAAATGCGCATTTATCTCATCCCATAGAATGTCACACTTAGTATGACAGCCAGCTGTCCCTGTGATTGGACCATTTCCATAGCTGGTTTGCTTAGAAATTCTGCATATTATACTACAGTAATTAATTTCATCCATCTGTCTCCGAGGTGCAGCGAGTTCCTTGTAAGAGTTATATCCTGAGGTTACAGTGGGAGAATTAACAACCAAGAAGATTACATATGATTTTCTTCTATTTATATTCTTTCTACACTAGCAAACAATATAGTATATAATGTTGTATTATTCCAATGACTTCCTTCTATAATAACACCAAACTGTTTTTCCTTTAATCATTAATAAATAGAAAGTATTGTCCTACTGTAGGAAAGAAAATACTTTATATCAAGGTTGCCTACCCTCCCGGAATGGCCGGAATGCCCGGACAGGTGGGCAAACCTCTCGGTTTCTGGGGGACCCCCGTTCTCCCCCCTCCCCCGATCGCGGCTTACCCCCCCTGGCACACCGTTTAAATAGCCTTATCTACTTATCTCCGATGAGGGGGCGGGGCTAAAGTGCCATAATCGCGTCATTTTAGCGGGTGGGGCTTAATGATTTCACGTTCAAGCCCTGCCCCCGAACTCCTTCTGAAAGTCTCCTCTCCTGGCTTCTCCTGGAGAGGAAATTAAAAAGGTTGGCAACCCTGCTTTATATTCATTAGAAGTTGTTCAGGTGCAAATACAAATATCTAAGTTTATTATCAGACTTCTGTACAACTCTGGTACTTTACTTAGGACTATCAGACGTTCTATTTTGCATTAGTGCAAGACAAAGATATATATATATATACATACAGATGGGCAGTACGGATGGTGCAATGGATAGCATTACTGCCTCACAGCGCTGAAGTCATGGGTTCGATTCCCACCATGGCTCTAACTGTGCGGAGTTTGTATATTCTCCCCATACTTGCGTGGGTTTCCTCCGGGTACTCCGGGTTCCTCCCACAATCCAAAACTATACTGGTAGGTTAATTGGCTCCCAACAAAATTAACCCTTGAATGTCTGTGTGCATGTACATGTGTTAGGGAACATAGATTGTAAGCTCCACTGGGGCAGGGACTAATGTGAATGTTCAACTATACTCTGTAAAGCGTTGCGGAATATGTACGCGCTATATAAGAAACTGTTAATAAATAAATATATAGGCCCTTATTCTGATTGAGTCGGGTGGCTCCGAATGCGGACAGACGGACGGCCGATGGTTGGTGTTTGCGCATGTGCAGAGGCGTATCTGCGCATGTGCGAACGCCTCACACGTCCTAACACAGAGTGAGATCCGTGCAGAAAATGATCGTATGGAACCATCCGAGCAGGGGGTGGATAGGGGCTGATTTTGCTCATTACCATATGGTAATCTGGCCATGATGCACGTGTGGGGGCGGACATATGACATAGCCGAGTGCCAACTGCCCGCCCATATCCCTGCTTTTGCACGGAGAAATGCCCAAGTGGTCTCGAGCACTCGGTGCTGCCTGAACACTCGGTCCAGCATTCGATGGTCGGCGACCATCAAATGATGGGGGAGGTTCCCACAGATGGAGGAGGTGTTCACATGAAAAATCCGCTCGTGGTCCGTTGGGTCGGCGTCTTACCGCATTCGGACGGTATGAGCGATCCGTACGGAAGGCCGGGCTAAGAAAAATCGGTAGCACACATCAATGGGAGACCCTCACCAATCAAAGTAACGGTCCAGAGCAACACAACAGCTACTGTATAAACTATCTGGATGTATGGATATATATTGAAAAAAAAACAAATTAAACACAGCAGTGTACTACAAACCCACGGATAAAAATACACTGCTGAAAGCATCAAGTCATCACCCCAGGGCACTCAAAATCGGGTTACCTAAATCTCAGTTAATCAGAAGTGCCAGAATTACCAGTGATACCAACAAGGTAGAAGCGGCACTAAATACAGTAGCACAGAGGTTCCTACAGAGAGGATACGCCTCTGAACTGATTGAACTGAACTGATTGAACTGAACTGATACCCAGGTCGCAGCTACTCGAACCCACGATTCGCAGCAAGGAGGTTATTCCCTGGGCCAGCCAATGCACAACGGCCAGTCCATACCCAGAGCCACTCGTGCACTATGGCCAATAGGATCCCAACATACCAATGTTCAAACATAAAAGACCTATGTCATGTTTTAGAAGAGGGAGGAGTATCAAGGATTGAGTTATCCATAATGACATTATGGACTTCAAAACACCACCTCCAGTACATTCCTAAGAAGAACCCCAGGGTGTTATAAATGTCTAGGCTGTACAACATGCTCTACTATGATCACTGGTGCCAAGTTCCTGAATCCACGTTCTGCCAAATCCTACAAAATAAGACAAGTAGGGGGAAATTTACTAAAGGAAATGTGTAAAAAATAGGTGTATTTATATTTACTATCCCGAAAATACGGCAATTCGTATTCGTATTGATAGCACATCAATATGAATACGAATTGCCGTATTTTTGGGATAGTAAATGTAAAAAATAAGTGTATTTCTGGATACAAATACACCTACTTTTACACCTACAGTATTTTTTACAAATTTCCTTTAGTAAATTTTCCCTGTACTGTCTTGCAGATCTACACATGTGGTATACCTTCTCACATGTCCGTGCCAGTTAGCCAATGTGGGCAAAACCATCAGGCCATTCAGGGAATGTATGGCATAACATAGAACGGCCATAAATGATGCCATCTCGGGCCAAACAACTAGAAAAGCCGTGGACCAACCGGTGGCGAGGCACTTCGCCCTAGCCAAACACTCCATCTATTATTTGAAACAACAAATCATACATCAATTATCATTATGATAACACTTGTATAGTGTCATTATTTGCAAAGACTGAGAGTGCTGCATCTTCTCCTGGTATATACAAACCCGGCACCCGGTGCAGCAAAATAATTTCTATGCATGGAGTGCCGGACACTTGCAACTATATATATATATATATATATTTATATAGACTTTTGGGCCTGGCACTCCTCTGTCGATTATGCAAGTTCTGTACCCGGTGCCTTCCTGTAGTGCTTGGTCAGCCTTGGATATACAGTGGGGTATAATAGGTGGCACTCTCGGATTTCGTGATGAAAACAAACTCCTTTATTGGTCCGACATGTTTCGGGCGTCTGCCCGTCCTCAGGGATCCTGAGGACGGGCAGACGCCCGAAACATGTCGGACCAATAAAGGAGTTATATACCCCCCTGTATATATATATATATATATATATATATATATATATATATATAGTGGACTCTTTATGTCCGGCACTCTGGATACAAATCAGCAGCTCCCGGTTTCCTTGCCATCCATGGATATGTCGAGCAATGAGACACTATCAGTACCTGGGCCGGCACTCAGGAGACTTACGACGATAATAAAACTCAACACCCCAGTCGGTGTGGTCAAACCGACTGGGGTGTTGAGTTTTATTATCGTCGTAAGTCTCCTGAGTGCCGGCCCAGGCACTGATAGTGTCTCATTGCTCGATATATATATATATATATATATATATATATACAGAGAAGGGGGGGGTCCGGCAGCTCCACTTATTAAGTTCCTCGGCGGGTGCCCGCTAGCAGCTGTAAACCAGCTATATAACGAATCTAGGGGAAGAAGCAGCACTCCAGCCTTTAAACGAACTCGTGTTTAATCAGTCACAGCAAATGACAGCAACGTTTCAATACAAGGGTGTATTTTCCTCAGGCAGATTCGTTATATATATATATATATATATATAGAAGGACGAAAATAGCGGCACTCTCGGACTTAATCAAATAAACACTCTTGATACGAGTTTACTTCAACGTTTCCTACATGGTGACTACATGGTGCCTGAAGTATTCGAGTTATGAGAGTGACGCTGGCAGATTACATGGGCCAAGTGATTCTTATCTGCCATTAAACTCTATTTTTCTATCTGTCAACGACTGCTGATGTATTCCCAAAGGCAGATCCCGGCCACCAAGGCCATGTTTAGATGAATTTAAGAAGAAACCACTGAGCAGGCCTCAGACCGTTGCAAGTGCCAATGGGGAGTGTTCAGGATGCTGATAGTGGGCTTCTCAGGGCTTGTACTCTGTGTTGCATGCTGGTGCACGGGGGCAAGGTAGAAATGAGCATTTGCGTATTACCGCACCTGTGAATCCCAATAGTAAATGCAACTGCACCCACCTTGGTATCAGATTCATAGTGTTCCATATCAGTATATTTGCTAGGGTTGTTTTTATTTGTGCTATAAATGCCCTGTTGAATGCTATACTTCAGTTTGTATGGAGATACTGTATCTTGTCTCATCGCTCGTGGCCATGGCAAGGACAACTTTGTTTAGCAGTTATAAACAATGGAAGCCTTTGTCATCTTATTTATATTGCAGTATTCAGGAAATCCCTGCAAGGTTTCCACTTCATCATGTCTACAGTTCACTGACTTCACGATGCCCCTGATGTACAGCAGGGAAACATGGGCGGCACAGCCTGAGACTGGACAAAGGCAGTCATGCACTGTTGTATTTAATGAGAACACAGTAGTGAACAGGAACAGGACATACACAAACAATGACTGGTGTCACAGATCACAAGATATACATCCCAATCCTGTATATAAACACAGCCATTTATCTACATGTGGTATATACATGTCTAATAAGAATTAATGTCATTGTTGTAACTATATTCTCACATAGATGCCCAGTTTGTGGATTATATTTATTCTTATTTATTATAACTATTTTTTTTTACATTGCTCCCAATGATGTGGTGTTAATAACATAGTCAATAAGTGTCATCCATGTTGATTGGCACAGCAAATTAAAATCTGAAAATAAATACATTTGTTTAGGAAGGTGCCAGGTTATACAGTAGCTATGAATAGTGCTAATAATAACCAGGCATATAGGAAAGGGGATTCAGAGGGTTTTTTGTCCCATTTACACCTTACTGCACTACACATTTTATATATAATCACTGCCTGTACTACATGGGGTTATGCTATTTTTCCATCCCACCTTCCATGAACTACAGTAAGTACTATAGTTAAACGTAACTAGTGATGTTGGTTTATTTATTGATAGCAGGTAGAACTGTACTCACTGTTACATGTACACTGGTGCTGGAGTAGAGATTGTGCATAGAGGGATTTCAAATACAATAGAGATGCTGGAATAACTTTATATCAGCAGGCAATCAATGGTCTCTTTGTAGCTAAGTAGGAGGCTTCTGTCTCCCACTATGTCACACTACAATTTGCCTTTCACACAAGCTAAGAGTAAAGAGCTTAACAGCCATTTTAGAATAGGGCAAAAAGCCTCCCTGGAGAACAGGCATTTGCAAAGAAGCACACTATTCGGTACTTGTTTCCTAGCACGGTGCCCGTCGGGTCCCATCGCATACCATAACTTAAGGTATGCAATGGGCCCCGATCAGACCCAACCGACCCGATTTTAGAAGACGTTTCCCGTACAATGTTAAATGCCCCCCAGACCCGATTTTTAATTGTATACCCACCCTGATCGCTAATTATTATGTCAAATGCCCCCCCATTGTTACCACAACGCCACGGTCAACGCCAACACGAAGCGTGGCGAACGCAGCGAGCCCGCGAGGGGCGGTGGTGCGCGTCCTCTGACCTTTTCATACCCCCACTATCCACGTCAGCGTGGAGTTGATTTTATATAGTGTGGCGAGGGCAGCGAGCCACTGAGCCCGAAGCACGGCGAGCGTACGCGTAATATGTGTGAAGTAATGCGCGTCTTGGCTCGGTGTTTCCCTCCTATATCCCTATAGATTGTAAGCTTGCAGCAGGGCTCTCCTATCTCCAAGTCTGTTACCCACTTTGTTTTATCACTGTCTACTATTGTAAAGCGCAACGGAATCTGCTGCGCTATATAAGAAACTGTAAATAAATATATAAATAATATATATATATATATATATATATATATAGATAGATAGATAAATATATCTATATATAGATACATCTATAGATATAGATATATATGGTGCTGTTGGTGCCTCCATCCCCTTCCGGCTTCCCTGACGAGACCCGGGTAGTCAGAAAGTGATGTCATCCGGCCACCACCGTAACCCGGCAACAAGTGTACATAAACAACCTGTATGACATGTGTAACATTAATGACACGGTATTAAAGTGCTTTAATGCTTATTAAAAATTATTAAATTATTACATTTTCAAAAAAGTACTGTAAAGAATACATACATATGTATATAAAGATAAGTAGCCCCGTTGCTAAACAATATGTGTAAAACAATGTGTAAAAATAAGTGCTTATACAACCAAAAAAACTGTGAATAAAAAACGTGAAATATTAACGCTGTTTCCTTCTATTTTACTATCCCAAAAAAAAATTCAGGGATTTTATGTGTCTAAAAACTTTTAAATCACTTAAGTCTACTCAGCCACTTGTATGGGCCATCGATGTTATCTTATATGTGATATGATTTGCATAATTCTAATCATATTAACATATATTGGTTTTATCACTATATTAGCAATAATTTTTGGGTTTTACTGTATCTCTAAATATATTACAATGATCTAAAAGAGTATAACTATTCACTTTTGATCAATAGATATCCTATTTAACATAATAATCTGTCTATGGGGGAACTCTGGTTCACTCTCACTTTTGGGCATGTTACATAAACTATTTTTGTTTGTTTACTTTTGCCAAAAAGGGGATGGAGTTTTATTTGAATTAGCTGGAGACACATTTGATGGCAGAAGTTGTGCCTCTGGCTTTCCTGATGTCTAAGCATGGTAGAAACCACTCTTATAATTGTATAATTTTACTACTGTGTTTTTGATTATTTGGAAACTCAATATTCAGTTAGAGGAAGCAACTGAGTCCCATGGACTCATTAAGCCCTTTTGGGGGCAAGGTTCCCAATTTAAAAATCCACTCTCCTTCTAGTTGTAGAAGCCTTTTCCTTCTGTCACCCCCTCGTATTCGGGAAGGGGTACATGGTCTAGACATTATGCTTTGCCAAGGCTAAATGCCTGGCCACTGGCTGTTCACTCGTGCCCTTGTCTACTGCTGCTTTTATAGCAGAGCGGTGCATGGCCATCCTTTCACGGAATTGACGTTCCGTTTTCCCCACATAGTGGAGGGAACAGAGGCAGTAGAGATGGTGTAATGGCTAGCATTACTGCCTCACAGCGCTGAGGTCATGGGTTCACTTCCCACCATGGCTCTAACTGTGCGGAGTTTGTATATTCTCCCTGTGTTTGTGTGTGTGTGTGTACATGTAGTAGGGAATATAGATTGTAAGCTCCACTGGGGCAGGGACTGATGTGAATGTTCAAATATTCTCTGTAAAGCGCTGCGGAATATATATTAGTGTTGCCGACTTTATTATTCTCCTCTCCGGTCGCTCAGGGGGTGGGGCTTAAGAGTGACATCACTAAGCCCCGCCCCCATGATGGTAAACCGGTGCATTCACGGATCTCCATGGAGGGGGCGGTGCTAAAATGACGCGATTGTGTCATTTTAGCTCCGCCCCCTCCTCTGAGACCCGAGGATTGCGGCATTTTAATGCCGCGATCCGGGGGACAGTGGGGGTCCCCCCTGAATCCGGGAGGGTTGTCCAGGGGGGCCGGTAGGGGGACCCGATTTTCGGGAGACTCCCGGAAATTCCGGGAGGGTCGGCAACCCTGATATATATGCGCTATATAAGAAACTGTTAATAAATAAATAAATGAAAAACAGCCTTTTTGATAGCAATAATGCTTTATTATATAAATGTATTGTATTATTATTGACATTAGTACAGCTAAGAATAGTACACTTTTTAACCTTACATTTTTTTCACTTGGTAATATATGCATATCACAGTATGTTTTATGGCTAATTGAAGCCTCATAAATTAGTTATATTAAGTCTCTTTACTATTTGTATTCACAGATTGTTTTTAGCACTATGGCAACTAGTAACAGTGGGATCAAGAGCGAAGCTTGGCTTCCAGGAACTATCTGAATAAGCGCCAGAACATGATGACGTCGTCAGGTGCCTTCCGGGTGTGAATCCAGAGGGACGTGCCTGACGACGTCACAGATGACGCGACCCATCGGTGAGTGCCGGGAGAGGACCCCCGTGATGAAGACCGCAGGTGAGTAACCCTAAGTGGGTGTGCCATTTTGTAGGGTGGGATTTTCTATAGTATTTATTTGTTTTAGTCACTGTGTGTCACTGTTCCCTGATGACGGGTTAAACCCGAAATATGTTGGAGCATTGTTGCTCGCAATAAACTTTGCACTGTTTGAACGAAGAAGTCTTGAGTGCCGCCTTATTGCCCGTGGATATATATATATCTATAGATATATATATCTATAGATATATATAGATATATATATATTTAATTAAATAAGGCCCATCTGCAGCCTCCTCTATCCGGGCCCCTTCCTCTCTGCCAACAGCCGCACGGCACTGTGAAGTCTGAGCTCTAGATCTCCAGCAAAATTGAAAATGGAAATGGCTCAGTGGTAGATTGGGACCAGGGACGTGAGCCTCTCACAGAATGCAGAAGTGTGTGCAGGTACTGTATGTTTGTCATGTTAGCTGTTGAGCTGTATTATGACCCCATTTAATGCTTGCAGTCATTTCTACTCTTCCGATGAATTTCCACAGAATTATTTCGCCAAACCATGTGGTGGGAGCAGAAAATAAGGAAAACATTGGAATTTGGCCAAACCGTTGAATCACAGCTTGAAAATCAGATTAATTGTGAATAGAGAACACATTCTGCGCAATTTCCTGTGAACACAGGAAATCATTTTTGCAGATTGCTTAGAGATTGAAAATAAGTTTATTTCTCTTTCTACTTTTGTGCTACTTTTGTAATTCAGCTTCTACTCAGTTATTTAATTTATGTTTTACATTTTTTCTTTTTTCTTCTTATGATGAATTGTATTGATTAAGTAAAAAAATGGATTTGTATCTATTACGGTGGGGTTCAATTAGCCATGATGATTTATCTCTAATATTCAGTATTGCAATTGACATAGGTGTGTGACACCCGCCTGGTACTGGGCATGGTAGAATACACCTGCACTGTTACAGTTTATATACTTTACACTGCTCTGGCTGGTTATGGGTTAGGCATAAGTACCAGTGTACTCTGGATACTCAGGAGTTTACTAACAGAAGCCTTGTGGTAGTAGGTTGCAAAATCTCAATCCAAACAGTATATTTAAAGTTCAAACAGGGTTATCACAGAAATAACATTTATTCTTTTCTCCAGCACCACACTTGTATTTGTTACATCAACTTTCAGCAGTCCGGCACTTCCGTTCATTCGTGTGAACAATGATGGGACAGCAGTACATTCATACCAGTGCATTCTGGGAACCAGTAGTGCGGCAGCCACAAACTGGGAATGTTTTTTGGTGCACTCTCCCCCTACTCACTGAGGATTCCCTTTCTAAATGGGTTTTCTTGTGAACTTGTCTATGGCGGGGCCTTTTGCGTGCCATGTGGTTTACAACCACTCACACAGATTGTTCTCTCCCAAGACGTACAGTACACCTCTCATCATTCTGCTAGGGTATCCCTAAAGTTGGGGATCAACCTTTTTCCTTCCACTAAACTCTGCATACTTCTGCCCTCACACTTCAAATATGGAATCATTTGCTCTTCTTAACAACACCCATACGCTGCTCTCCTATCCATAAGGCCAGGGACCATGGAGCTCAATTTTGCCTGTCCACGGTTCTAGGACTGGCTTCTCTGTGGACACACTTAGCCTGCGCCCTCTATCTGGTTTAGCTCACACTGCCCAACTGCTTGTCCTTTGTCCTCTGTCCTCCCTTCCTGTCCTACCCCCTACATGTGGAAGGATCTGGAAGAACTGGTACAGACTATAACCTACCCCACTCACTGATGAGGCTGAGTGGTTTTTAAGACTTTTTAGCATCTGTTAACCCCTGCAGAGCCTGTAGCTTAGCTGGGCAGTAGAATCTGGGATGCCACTGGTGGCCTTCCTGCCAACCAGCCTATGGGCGGGATGTAGTAAGCAAAAAATGCAGTTTTACCACATTTTCAAATGTAATTATACCCGGCTGCCGTGTCATCGCAGGGCAGGGTACCCTATAGAAGCCGGTGGACTTCTGTCGTCACCCACTGCAGACTCCTAACCCCTCCCCGTCCTTCTTGAAACTCCTCCTCCCCCTAGCATGTATCACAGCCGTATGTCCTTCCGGCTGCAGGGGAAGGAGGAGGCGCTGGGGACAGCCGTGCTGAGCCGGGATGTGACGGAGACCCCCACACACCACATCACAGGTATTGCGGGGTGTCTCCGTCACTGCATGTTATGTTAATACATATGCGTTAGCATCACTGCGGTTGGGCGGCAAGGGGCGGCGATGTATTTTAATACATCTCGCCCAAAGTTCCTAAAACATCCTGGCACTCATGTTGTTCATTTGGTTAGTGCTGAGTGGGTTTATGGATCCAGGGTCAATGTGATCCACTGCCCCTCTTCATTGTAGCATTATGCCTTCCCTGACAATTCCTACATGCGGGTAGCTAATGTAGTCGCCGGCGTGTCACAGAAGGTGACAGAAGACCAGGACTACGTTGGATCAAGACTACAGATCTTCACAGGAGGACCTGGGTGAGTTGGATTTCCTTCCACAGGTCCCCCATGGATTTCTTCGGACCTGGATGGACGCCAACACAGACGCCGCCGACATGGAGCAGGACAAGGCACCGGACCAAGACCCAAGGACCTACCTACGGGCTCAAGTATCAGTATGTATGGGTTTGGATGTATTAAAGTTTTATTTTTATTGTGTGTCAGTGTGTTTATTTTACTATTTTTTTTACTGTGGAACTACAAGTGCCAGCGGGCCCTTTAATGCCCTGCAGACTGGGACAGCACCAGGCTTGAGCCTAGTCAGGTAAGTCCTGGAGGGGGGACCCCTTTATTGGGGGGGTCCCCACTCCCCCAGGGCCCCTGGCCAGGCTGACCGGTCAGAGGGCTGAATGCTTTGGCTGGGGGGACTTGTATAAAAAGTCTCCCCCTGTCTGTGGCATTACCCTGCTGGCTGGTTTGGCCTGGGGCTGGTTCTTAAAATACAGGGGACCCCTAGTCATTTTGTCCCCCGTATTTTGGGAACCAGCCTTGGACCTGGAGCCTGGGGCTGGTTGTTAAAAATTGGGGAACCCCTATTTGTCGGGTTCCCTGATTTTTAATTACCGGCCCCGGCTCCTTCAGCCTGGTGCTGGTTACAGCTGTGGGGGGGACCCCACGCCGTTTAAAAAAAAAAAAAAAATATTTATTTCTCTGGGTTTTTTTACATACTGCAGCCTGCACGGATCTGACTGATCCGTGCAGGCTTCTGCCAAATACGACAGGTGTATTTTCTTGCCGTATATTCGTGGCAGTTTCACACCAATTAACAGCCGTATTTTCAATACAGCCGCTTAGTAAATCAGGGAACCACCATTCTTTTGAATGGTGATTCCTGTCGTATCCTATTGATGGTGTAGACATTCGTATTTGTAAATACAAATACGAATGTCCCATCCATAGGTGTACGAATTGCTATATTTTCGGGATAGTAAATCCCGAAAATACGAATGTGTAAAAAATAGGTGTATTTCTGCATACGAATACACCTATTTTTTACGAATTCATCTTAGTAAATTTCCCCCTAAATGCCTGCTAATATTAATGGTACAAACTGTATGGTTCTGCAGCTATCCTGCCCAATATAAAGGAGAGTGTCTGA
The DNA here is from genome assembly GCF_055691185.1 of Crinia signifera. Classification (NCBI taxonomy): domain Eukaryota; kingdom Metazoa; phylum Chordata; class Amphibia; order Anura; family Myobatrachidae; genus Crinia; species Crinia signifera. The sequence continues at coordinate 257,754,711 of NC_139221.1, read as the reverse complement.
CTCATGGGGTGAGATTTAATAGGATGAGAGATTCAGAAAGTGAGAGATTTGGTAATGAATCTGCAGGTTTTTTTAAAGCGGCAATCATTTATACTGCAAAATCAAACTGGTTTTGCAGTGTAAATGATTGCCGCTTTAAAAAAAAAACTGGAGATTCCTTACCAAATCTCTCACTTTCTGAATCTCTCATCCTATTAAATCGCACCCACGGATTGTGGAGTCTCGTTCAAATTCCAGGACAGTAAACAAGTACAGTATTCAACAAAGGCTCTTCCCAAGCAAAAACTGCTTGTTTAGCTGTTGTTTCATAGACTGGCATGTTCAGGCCCTGGTTTGGCATCTCGTTGGGTAAAGCTATGTTGGTACATTTATCAATGTATCATCATGGCATGTCACTGTAAGTGGATGGCTGCACATTTTGAAGACAATTTATTTTAATACAATGTACTGTTTAATAAAATGTCAAACCTCTGTAACATGCCATTAATTGCAGGGAAACCCTGTCCCTAGTGATTCAAGGTGAAAATAACCAGGTTGGCAATATGGTAACAACACGCAGCCCTTATGCAAAGTGGGGGTCAGTCATGCACACTAACTGCAACACAACACTAGACAAGATGATACTATTTATTTATTTATTTACAGTTTCGGTACTTGTGTATTTTGGCGGCGCCCATCGCATCGCATACCATAACACATACGATGGTATGCGATGCGACGCGATATCGTACGATAGTGCACGATGGCATACAATTTTTAAATTGTATGCCATTGTACATGGCATACGATGCCATAGGATGCGATGCGATGCGATTAAACATTGTATAAGCACCCTAATGGGTGCTTATACTATGTTAAGCACCCAAATGGGTGCTTACAATGTTAAATGCACCCCCACGCCACCCCCCACTATAAACGTGAACCCGAAGCGTGGCGAGCGCAGCGAGCCCACGAGGGGCGGCGGTACGCGTCCTACGACCTTTTCATACCCCCACTATCCACGTCGGCGTGGAGTTGAGAATAGAATAGTGTGGCGAGCGCAGCGAGCCACCGAGCCCGAAGCGTGGCGAGCCCCGCGAGGGGACGCGGATACCTTCATAGGTAAACGCGTCCCCTCGCGGGCTTCACAGGTGTCCGCATCGCCACGGACACCTGTGAAGCCCGCGAGGGGACGCGTATAACTGTGAAGGTATCCGCGTCCCCTCGCGGGGCTCGCTGCGCTCGCCACGCTTCGGGCTCGGTGGCTCGCTGCGCTCGCCACACTATTCTATTCTCAACTCCACGCCGACGTGGATAGTGGGGGTATGAAAAGGTCGTAGGACGCGTACCGCCGCCCCTCGCGGGCTCACTGCGCTCGCCACGCTTCGGGTTCACGTTTATAGTGGGGGGTGGCGTGGGGGTGCATTTAACATTGTTAGCACCCATTTGGGTGCTCAAAAGCACCCTTTAGGGTGCTTATACGATTTTTGGTCGTATAGGGGGTCAAAATCGCGTCGCATCGCATCGCATGCCATCGGGTGCATGGCATACGATGCGATGCGATCTGTTCGTCGTACGACGGACATCGGGGGCGCCGCCAAAATACACAAGTACCACAGTTTCTTATATAGCGCAGCAGATTCCGTTGCGCTTTACAATAGTAGACAGTGATAAAACAAACTGGGTAACAACAGACAGACTTGGGGGTTAGAGAGCCCTGCTGCAAGCTTACAATCTATAGGGACATAGGAGGGAAACACAAGGACAGGCACCAGTAATAGCATAGCAGTCCCACCAAGTTGTAAGTCCAGAAGGGAAGCTATATCATCTATACTGTATATATGTCTATATCTATACTGTATATACTGTATGTGTGTCTCCGAAACACTGCCATCTGTTGGCAGAGAGTAAAACGACATCTCTTTCTCTCTCACAGAGGCAATCACAAGGTAGCAGACTAGCTTTCAAAGCATTTGCTTTGAGCGGGTTTACTAGTAATACATAAGTGCCTATGAGGGTTATGTGTGTGGTACCTTTATTTGATAGTCTTGCCTTAATAGGTGAGTTTTCAGGGAACGCTTGAAAGTTTGGAGGCTAGTGGAGAGTCTTATTGTGTGTGGAAGGGCTATCCATAGGGTGAGGTCAGCCCGATTCGCGGGTCCGCGAGTAGGGGGTGGGGCTAAAATGCTGCGAAATGACGCGATTTGCGTCATTTTAGTCCCGCCCCTTGCCGCGGACCCGTGGAAAAGCGGTAATTAGTGCGGTAAGAAAGGGGGGTGTGGGGGCTGCAAGGCAAAAGCGGGAGGATTGCGACCTTTCCGGGGGGCCGGGAGGGGGTGACCCAATTTTCGGGAGCCTTTAGGCAATTCCGGGAGGGTAGGCAAGCCTGTTCTACATTAACTCCCCAAGTATGCTATATTAAATTCTCCTTAGTGAGGAAATAGAAAACAACAGGCCTCCCCCTGATATGTAGTGTGAAAGGTTGCTTCTTGTCTCCTTTAACCTGTATAATTCAATAAAACAATTATAGGAATGAGATACTGCAATGCTTGCTTGTCTGCTTTCATTGGAATTCTATGTTTTAAATTAAGACTAACTTGCAATGTAACTGCTATACCCAGAATGACCAGCAGATGGAGACTAAGCATCAATATATAAGTAAAAGATGGGAACTGACTATGCCAGTGGTTCCCAAACTGTGTGCCGTGGCTCCCTGGGGTGCCTTGGAGTACTTGCAGGGGTGCCTCAGGGTGGTGGTCCAGAACCAATTCAAATTGTTTGTGGTCCATGTAATAGGCAAAAACAGTGCTTGTGGCTTCCAATTAGAAAATATGTGGATAAGCAGAAGTTAATATTTGTCTCACCACATAACTGGACCAAAGCATGACATATAAGCACAATATATTTAATTTAATATTGTTTTTCTGAAATTCTTCATAACAAACTTTGCACCTAGGGGTGCCATGAAAAATATTCTGATACTCTAGGGTGCCGTGATATAAAAAAGTTTGGGAACCACTGGACTATGCAATGAGGACCCTGGTCCTGACGGAAATTTATTTGTTCAATTCATTTAAAAATGTCATCTTTAATCCTCTTTTTCATGTTATTTTATGCAATCTGTGTCATCTTCCTAAATTACCCCATATATTAGACCAACTTGTTCTAAGGATAAGTCGGACCTGATTGTCCCAGTAGCTCCCTGGGTCACATGCGATTAGGCACTTAATGTGCCAAGTGTTGCATGTGATAAATCGCATGCAACTCCCAAGGAGCTGCAGGCGGAGGGATCAGGGGGGCGGCAAACCCTGGTGAACTGGCGTGGGGACCAGGAAGCCGGGCAGGGGAAGCCGGGTAGCGGGCGCACTTAGTATAAAAAAAACATACAAATGATTGAGCTGCCACTGATTGGGTGAGAATCGCTGGTTGGCTGTGAGAGGTCACAGCCAATTAGTGGCTTCCCAATCATTTGTATGGGTTTTTTTTTTGTGCGCCCGCTGCCCGGCTTCCCCTGCCCGGCTCCCCGGTCCTCTCACCGACTCACTGGGGTTCGCCACACCCCTGATCCCTCTGCCCAGCTCTCTGATCACTGACCTCCCCCGCCCGGCTCCGGGGCTGCGCATAACATTTATCAAATCTTATGTGCAGCCCGTCTGACCTCCTGACTCCGATCCGATGTGTACGGGACCGCGCATCGGGTCAAACGGGATGTCTACAAGTGTGATTTGGACCAATTTCACGACCCGCCTCATCCAAATCGGGTGAAATCATGACCAAAATCACATAAATAAAAGATAACAATAATAAAATCATGCAACATTTATTGCACTGGTAGTTTTAGCAGCATGTATCTGAAACTTGCAGTTTAGGATAGGAATACAGGATACACGTGCACTGGAGTAAAGTGTGTACAGCCACAGACTGTAGCTATAGCTGTTGTGTCTATATTGTGCAAGGGCGTAACTACCATAGGTGCAAGGGGTGCAGCTGCAGGGGGCCCATCTTTGCTGTTTAAGCAATATGTTTTACATACATTTATCACCATCAGTTGCTTAATATGGGGCCCTTACAACTTTTGCTAAGGGGCCTATGAATATCTAGTTACGCCCCTAATTGTGGTTACGTTATATTTAAAATTTGCACGTATACAAGAAAGGTGCATAATAATGTATACCAGGGTTGCCGACCCTCCCGGAATTTCCGGGAGTCTCCCGAAAATCGGGTACCCCCTCCCGGCCCAGATCGCGGCATTAAAATGCCGCAATCCTCGGGTCTCAGAGGAGGGGGCGGAGCTAAAACGGCACAATCGCGTCATTTTAGCCCCGCCTCCTCCATGGAGATCCCTGAATTTGATGCTTTTAACAGTATGGGGGCGGGGCTTAGTGATGTCACTCGTAAGCCCCGCCCCCTGAGCGGCTGCTGAAACTCTCCTCTCCGGGCTTCTCCCGGAGAGGAGAATGTTAAAGTCGGCAACCCTGATGTATACTCCTTGCATCCAGATATTTGCACACATTGGGCCAGATTCTCTAAGCTTCAAAAGTAATAAAATGGAGAGTGATAAACAGCCAGCCAATCAGCTCCTGCCTGACATTTTTCAAAAACAGTCTGTGACATGGCAGGTAGGAGCTGATTGGCTGGCTGTTTATCACTCTCCATTTTATCACTTTTGAAGCTTAGAGTATCTGGCCCATAGGCCTTTATTCATATCTGATCGCAGTACAAAGTTGTTTGGAAAATAGGCAAAACCATGTGCACTGCAGGTGGGGCAGATGTAACATGTGCAGAGAGAGTTAGATTTGTGTGAGTTAATTTGTTTCTGTGCAGGGTAAATACTGGCTGCATTATTTTTACACTGCAATTTAGATTTCAATTTCAAGACACCCCACCCAAATGTAACTCTCTCTGCACATGTTACATCTGCCCCACCTGCAGTGCACATGGTTTTGCCCATTTTCCAAACAAATTTGGGTACTTGTGTATTATCTGGGCGCCCGATTTTGTTAATTGCATGCCTTAACTTAAGGCATGCAATGCGATGCGATCTTTGCGATTTCCCGTGATAAAATCGCGTCAATCGTATCGCATGCAACCAAATCGCATGCAATGCGATTGACACGATTTTCCATAGGAATCAATGTTAAATGGTCCCAAATGGTCCCTGAGACCATTAGGGTCAATGTGAAATGCCCCCCAGGCCTCCCTCATTGTTTGTATGCCCCCTAATTGTTAACACCACCCCACCATCAACGCCAACCCAAAGCGCGGCGAGCGCAGCGAGCCCGCTAGGGGCGGCGGTACGCGTCCTCTGACTTTTTCATACCCCCACTATCCACGTCGGTGTGGATTTGATTTTATATAGTGAGTGCAGCGAGCCCCGCAAGGGGACGCGTAATACCAGTGAAGTAATGCGCGTCCCCTCGCGGGGCTCGCTTCGCTCGCCACGCTTTGGTGGCTCGCTGCGCTCGCCACACTATATAAAATCAACTCCACGCCGACGTGGATAGTGGGGGTATGAAAAGGTCGGAGGACGTGTACCGCCGCCCCTCGCGGGCTCACTGTGCTCGCCACGGGTTGGCGTTGATGGTGGGGTGGCGTTAACAATGAGGGGGCATACAAACAATGGGGGGGGCCTGGGGGCATTTCACATGGACCCTAATGGTCTCAGGGACCATTTGGGACCCTTTAACATTGATTCCTATGGAAAAATCACGTCCATCGCATCGCATGCGATTTGGTTGCATGCGATGCAATTGTCGCAATTTTATCGGCCCGATGAAAAAATCGGGCGCCCACATAATTTACAAGTACCCAAATTTGTACTGCAGTCAGATCTGAATAAGGGTCATAGGGTGAAATTTAATAGGATGAGAGATTCAGAAAGTGAGAGATGGTAAGATGGTAAGAAAATCTCCAGTTTTTTTTAAAAGTGGCAATCATTTACACTGCAAAACCAGTTTGATTTTGCAGTGTAAATAATTGCCGCTTTAAAAAAACTGGAGATTTCTTACCAAATTTTTGACTCTCTCATCCAATTCAATTTCACCAATCATGTCTCTTACCTAATATACAGTACATATGCGACAGCAGAACTCTGCCAATCAGTGGTGTAACTACAAATTTTGTGCCCACTGCCAAAAAAACGTTCTGGCGCCCTCATGTTACTTGCTCAATTTCAGGGGCTCCCCCACCATGGCTGCTGCAGTGAGTCTGGAGTCCCGGTGGGGTTCACTGTTTGTGTCTGTCCCTTCATACTATTGAAAATGTCCAACTCAAAATTTCCACCTTTAGCATTCTTAATCACTGTCTCCTCTGAGGCAGTGGCCATATTGGGAAGGATATTTGTCCTGCAGTGCTGTTCCTCAGGCCTGCAGCACCTCTCTGATGCACTAACAGTGGAGTGGTGGCCCACAAGGGTGTAACTACCATAGGTGCAAGCATGGCCGTTTCTAGACAATTTAGCTCCCAGGGCGAAGAAATAAAAATGCGCCCCCCCCCCCCCAATACATAACATGGTATCATAGAAATTGCGCGCGCCGAAATAGGGGTGTGGCTTAATTTTAAAAGGGGTGTGGCTTAATGTAAGGTGTGGTCTAGCAGGAAAACAATTACCTTATATCACACTTTTGCAACCTGCATGACCAGACATTGGTTGCTGCAGGAATTGTTATTGTCCTCCCGCACTTAAGTTGGCCGGCTGAAGGCCACACACAGTGACCTAGTACGCCTCACAGATCAAGGCCAAACAATGACAGGCTACTTAAATCATTATACACTATTTATCCGTGATGCCAATTACACATTACGCAGTACACTGTGATGACGATTACATATTACGCCGCACACCGTGATGACAATTACACATTACACCGCACACCAAGATGCCCATTAGACCCCACACTGTGATGGCAATTACACAATACTCCCCACATCGTAATGCCCATTACACATTATGCCCCATGTGCCGCTGCCGCACAACTGATGCCGTTTACTAATATGCCCCCACAGCGCCACACATATGCCCCCACAGTGCCACAAATATATGCCCCCACAGTGCCACAAATATATGCCCCCACAGTGCCATACATATGCCCCCACAGTGACACAAATATATGCCCCCACAGTGCTACACATATGCCCACACAGTGACACAAATATATGCCCCCACAGTGCTACACACATGCCCCCACAGTGACACAAATATATGCCCCCACAGTGCTACACATATGCCCCCACAGTGCCACAAATATATGCCCCCAGTGACAGAAATATATGCCCCCACAGTGCCACACATATGCCCCCAGTGCCACAAATATATGCCCCCACAGTGCCACAAATATATGCCCCCACAGTGCCACAAATATATGCCCCCACAGTGCCACAAATATATGCCCCCACAGTGCCACAAATATATGCCCACACAGTGCCAAACTCACTTTGTCTCCGCTGCTTCCGAGGGTAGGGGAGCGCATCGTGCCTCTCTCCTTCCCCTTCAGTGTGTGTACCTGAGCTGAGCCGTCAGCCATTCATATCTCGCGCCCGAGCTCTGATTGGCTGTCAGCGGCAGCCCAGTGACCTGAGCAAGGGGACGGAGAGACGCACGATGCGTTCCCCTCCCCTCTCCAGCGTGGAGTCGGGCCGGCCGGGGAGACAGCGGCGGCTACGGCGGCGGCTACGGGGTGTTGGGGGGGAGACTGCCAGGCGCCCTGGCTGTTTCAGAGGCGGACAAGCCGTGCGGCGCCCCGGGCTGCTGCACGGCTTGTCCGCCTCTAGAAACGGCCCTGGGTGCAAGGGGTGCAGCTGCTATGGGGCCCAGAGCTGCAGGGGGCCCATCTTTGCTGTTTAAGTAATATGTTTTACACATATTTATCACCATCAGTTGCTAAATAGGGGGCCCTTACAAACTTTGGCTATAGGGCCTATGAATATCTAGTTACGCTCCTGCATATAGTGGGTTATTCTAGTTCACTCACAAAGGCAAATTCAGTCTCATATGGACAAAACCATGTGCACTGCAGGTGGGCCGATGTAACATGTGCAGAGAGAGTTAGTTTAGGGTGAGTTATTTTGTTTCTGTGCAGGGTAAATACTGGCTGCCTTTTTTTTACACTGCAATATAGATATCAGTTTAAAGTACACACCCGCCCAAATCTAACTCTCTCTGCACATATTACATCTGCCCCACCTGCAGTGCATATGGTTAAGTCCATCTGAAAGTGATTGTGCCTTTGCGGGTGAACCAGAATAACCCCATAGTTGTACTGTAAGGGGTACCACCATACCTGGTATACTGGGGTAACGTCCATTCCTGAAGCCAGGCGGGGCTGGGGGTGTGGACAGCGGCTCAGTGAGGCCCCCACAGTGGTGCAAATGTGCAAATGGGGCATGGCCTTGCTTGCTTTGGGCAACATCACATCTTCTCATTTTTAGAAGCTTTAGTAAATGTACCCCTAATGCTGTGTACACATGGGCCCTTATTCTGGTTCAAATTGAATTGACAATTGCACTGACTCTCACAGTGTTAGCTGCATTTGATTAAGATTCAATCCCGATGCGTGGCCCCGCAGCATTGGGATCGAAAGCAGAAAAAGAATTGGCAGGCAAGTCTATTTCTGCTTTGATTTGCAGTTCCATACCGCTTAATGTACCATCCCCCCTCCCTCCCCTATCGCGCTGTCCTCGCACTGCCCCTCCCTCCCGCCTGATGCCGGCAAGCCACCAGGATCAATATCCAATCTGTATAGATGGCCGCCAGGTTGGCCTGTGTGTACACCCCATTATACTGAAAAATAAATCTGCCAGCAAAGTGCAGTAATGGGTAACAGACATCCGAATTAAATCACCCCATTGTCTTATACCTACCAATATCATACATCTGTTATTGCTAGATATGACAATGTTTTAAGCTTGGCACCAATGTCTGTTTATGTAGACAACGTACTGCATTGTAGATTATTGTGAAATGGAAAATGAAATGCTCTCTATATACTGTAGTAAAGTCATATTGATTCCCTGCTGCTATTATTCCAATGGAGAATTCTCCACTTTAAAATTCTATAATGGAAGTTGAGTTCTGATATTTGATCTGTCATCTAGCCTTACTATGCAAAAGAACATGCAAGTCCTTCAGCTTTTACAAGGTAAGGGATATGGCGCCAAGTCCCATATGTACATGTCTGAGGCAGATGACTTATGTTCTCTAGCTAACCAAATGTGTTCAGCAAGTCCTCCAGAGGGTCCGATAAATTGGTTTGCTCTGTATGTTTAAGGATTCATTTCGACTGCACATTCCTCCGCCTGATCCACTTTCAAAAGCTTCTAAAGTAAAATGGCAAGTATTATATGGCTTGGGGTGATATTTAATAAGATCTTCTTTGATATTGTGCAAACCTGAACTGTATTTTTATTAAAGATGACCTTTCCACTGTAGGCATACAGTACTTGCCTGATTTGTTTGTTCAACACCTGATACTGTATTACTGTGTGTCTAGTGGAAATAAGATTGAAGCGGAGGTAGATATTTTTCATTTGCGTGTCCTTTTCTCATATAAAACGTACATAACAAAAAGGAACGGACTGGGGCTCTTAGATAGCCCTGGCACTCCACTGTGGGCCTAATTCATGATATTAAGCAAATGTAGTCGTGATGTTATAGGCTCCAGAGCTGCTAATATTAGACTCCTACAGAGTCACAGGAAACTCATCGCAATTGCGTACACATTCACAGCCAATAACAAAAATGAGAAACATTAAGGCTAAGGAAAGCACTATTGCATATCCGACTCGACATACACACCCCGGAAATGGATGGCGCTTTTGCAACCACTCCCCAAAAACTCCCTTTTATCATCTCCAAATTACCACTTCCTGGCAATCATTTATCCATGGAAACTTAATTGCAAGCGGAGCAGCAGCGTCATCTTGGTGCATACGTTTTGTGATCACAACACATGCTCAGTCTGAAGATAATCGCAATGTTGATTGAAGCTCAGCCATTGAATACAAATATAAATGAGGCCCTGTGTTCACACAATAAGAAGGTGTGGCTAAGACCATGGGGCTGAACTCCAAGCATGCTCCTGTCTCGCTGCATTTCAGGTGGCCGAACAGAGTGATGGGAAGCAACACTAATTGGCCAGGGCTGCCACCAGGAATTTTGGTGCCCGGGACGGATTTCCAGATGACCTTTCTGGCCCTGCATATGCCACCTGGGATGGAGCAATAGGAAAATATCTCAAATACATAGGGTCATAGAAGTGAAGTTGGTAATAAGTGCTGCAGCAGCAGAATGATACATATTGTGCACAGACCTGGTGCTAGCAGCTTCTTAAGGCAACTGAGCTACGCATAGTTGCGAAGGCAAATAAACAATAAGGATCGGCCAAAGCACAGTTTGTTAGAGAGCAAGAAGGAAGGAGGGGAGGTGAGCTGGGAAGTAGCAGGCAAATGGAAAGGCAGGGGTATGGGGAGGGAGACAGAGGAAAGGTAGCAGGGGAGGACTGCCCTTCCTCAGACTAGGGACCATATCTAATGTAGGAAACAGGACAGGGAGGCACACACACATGCACTCAGCCAGCAGAAGCAGTTGAATCTCTGAATAAGCCACCGTTGCATAGAGGTGGAGAAACGCGTCAGTTGTCACACATTTTTGGCTCATTAGCAGTTGCTGGCCGGCATCCGCATTGACGGTCCTGTGATCATGGTGGGAATTTGCAAGTATATGGGGAAATTTACTAAAGGAAATTTGTAAAAAAATAGGTGTATTTGTATCCAGAAATACACTTATTTTTGACATTTACTATCCCGAAAATACGGCAATTCGTAGTCGTATTGATGTGCTATCAATACGAATACGAATGGCCGTATTTTCGGGATAGAAAATGTCAAAAATAAGTGTATTTCTGGATACAAATACACCTATTTTTTTACAAATTTCCTTTAGTAAATTTCCCCCATAATGTCTCCTGGAATACTCTGGATCTAAAAGCACTGTGGTAAATCTATGAAGGATTATCTAAAAGCTATGCACACTGCAGAGTGGTAACTATACCATGTTTGTCTAAAATCCTCTATAGGTTTTCAAGTTTATGTGGCTTATAATTTGGTAATTATTTTAATAGTGTTTACCGGCCAGTGTGTATTTTATGTTTTGTCTTTATTTGATATTAAATTCTTTTTTATTATATTGTATTATTAACTATATTTGATTGTCTGATTTTTAGCACTGTTTGTCACCTTTCTCTTGGTGTGGTCAGCAGTAGCTTTTTACGTCAGTGACTTTTTTTTAGCTTTTCATTCATTAAGTATTTCAGCTGCGTAGCTATTGGACTTTATTGTAAACTTTATTCTGCTGTGAACTGTGTTGCCACAAGATTTCAGCAGTCAGCAATTCAGCTGCCCAGGGCACATGTGTGGGGCTTGTCTGTGTAGTTATCCTAACCTGGAGCACAGATTTACACCAGTGAATCCACATAATCCTACGCGTAATACTAATATCATCATTTTCAGTTTACCTGAAGGATGCTTCTTGTTTGCTCTATTCTACAGCTGCATCTACAGACACATTAATACCGGGCCCACCAGAATCTGATAACATATCTGATTTGTGCAGTATTTATGTCTTCACCAGGAAAGCTGCCAAAACCTTCACACTGACTCACCCAAAACGAAAAAAAAAATGCTGAGAAATGATTGTATCTGTTTTTCAGATGTTCTAAAAAATGTGCTAATGTTAACATGGCTGACTTTCAATTTCTCTGGCGTTATATGACGTGCTTACAAATTAAATACTTTTAAAAGACACAGCAATTTAACTCAGGGTTGCCTACCCTCCCGCATTTAACGGGAGTCTCCCGCTTTTTGAATATTTCTCTCGGTTCCCTCGGTCCCCGGAAAGTCCCATCTTCCTGGTTCTTCAGTATTTTTGCTGAAAAATCTAGACTGCGCATGCACGAGTCCCAAAGTGCCGGGGGCGGGTGCTAGCTACCAGTGTTACATCATGACATACTCGGTGTCATGGCGCCGCTGTCCTGTTAAATGATGTCCACCGTGGAGCTTTGTGGGACTGGCAGCACAGAGAGGAGAGCGTTAGCAGCAATGGGAGCAGTGAGTGACAGCCACAGCGGGGCTCTGTGGGACTGGCAGCACAGAAAGGAGAGTGGGAGCGACAGTGTGAGTGGCTGGAGTGGCAGCGGTGCGTACCACTTGCAATCTTATTTGGATAGTCCCACCCACAGCTCCACCCCTTTTGAATTAGAGATGGGTCGTTCGCGAACGAAGCAGGTCTTTTGAACGGATCCCATAAAAGACTGAGGGAGCCGCCGATCCCAAAAAGGTGGGAAGAGAGAGAAAGGGCAGAAGTGATGCTACGCACAACGCGGTGGCAGGACCAGGGGAGGAAGTAACACCAGGACAGAGCCGATCAATTACCAAACAAGAGGCCGATATAAGGACCTGGAGGGGAGAAGCCCAGTATCCTGAGGAAGCCATCTACGGTGAAACTAGTTGATAAGTGAGAATCACTGGACCCGATAGAACGCTGCAGTGCACACCAACAGCGCTGACGGGAGTCTGTCGGCAGACACTTCACCTCCAAGTTTGAGGCAAGGTACTTTGCTCACTTGAATACCCCCACTTACCAGCATCCACCTTTGCTCTAATTGAACCACAGCATTCACCATATTATTGGAGGACAAACATATACTGGAGGAAAATCCAATTGGTCACGCATGTACTGTTTGTCTGTGCACGTGTATGTTCCCCACCCTCCCAATGTTTGTGTATACCAGTATTAGCAGTTGTTTTTAGTTTTACATTTTAAAATTTACATTTACCACGTTGCACATATTTTTAAGCAACCTACCATATTCAATTTTATTTGATTTGAATGACAACAAATTTTTAAGAGGTTCTTTACTTAACTATATGTAATTGAAAAGACCAGTAGCTATTATTATCAATAAAAGATTGTGTTATTATTAACCACTATAGTCCGACTTTCATTATATTGGATGTAATACAATTTTCTATAGTGATGTTGAGCGCGGAGTGACACCCTTTGGTGGACCCCCATCCTCTTTATATATCTAGGTATTTGTAGTGTACCTATACACACCCTGCAGCCCTAATTACTAGATTAGTCCACAGCCTGGCATCCAAACACCACACCCCCTTTTTTGTCATGCCCGCCGCCCCCTCCCTACTAGCTGGAGCTTGCTGATTTAACTTTAGAGTTTCCATGTCTGTTTTCGGCACAGTGCATTGTTAGCATGTAAAAGGTTAAGCAGAGGCGTCACTAGGGTTGGTGTCACCAGGTGTAGTAACTAATGGTGTCACCCCCTTCCCCCATGGACCTTATCCCATCAGGCAATGGAAGGAGTGTGTAAAGTGTGAGAGGGTCATATTGGGGATTGAGTCAGTGCATGGGAGTGGGTGCAGGGTAGGAGACGGGCACCGGTTAAGAGGAGGATATATTGGGGAGAGGAACAGAGGAATTGGGGAGATGCTGGATGGGAGAGGGACATATTGAGTATTGAGACACTGGATGGGAGAGGGTTGCAGAGTGGGAAAGGGGCACCAGGTGAGAGGAGGGGATGCAGGATGTCAGTAGGACATATTGGGGAGGGGGACAGGGGAAGAGGGGAACACAGGGTAGGAGAGGGGCACCAGGTAAGATGGGGGATGCAAGGTGGGAGAGGGACCTATTGGGGATTCGGACACTGGATGGGAGAGGGCGCAGGTACGGAGAGGGGTACTGGATGATATGAGGACATTTTGGGAAGAGGTGCAGAGAAAGGAGGGTGGTTGGTGGGAGAGGATGCAAGGTGAGAGGGGGCAGTGAGAGAGGGCGTGCAGGGTGGGAGAGGGACATATTGGTGCATCTCAGTACTTGGACCTGCCTGTGGCAGCATGATCCTGAGACCGGCCCCCGGTGCAGCACTCAGATCAAGCTGCGGCTGCGTGTAGGACTGTGAGTGACTTCAGTCAGCATAGGGTGCTGATTGCTGGCAGGCACATTCAGACTGTGGGCATGGGGCAGGTAACCTCAACAGTACTTGTTAGTGTTCCCCCATGACCCCTGCCATACGTGGACCTCCGTGCCCCCTCCCGTAATTCACGGAATTCCGTGCCCCCTCCCCCCCTTGATTTGTATACCTCCATGACCCCCCCCCCGCAATTCACGGACCCCTCCCGTGACCCGTGAGGGGATGAGGGAGAGATGCAGTGCAGCCCCAGCAGTAGGGAAGTAGCAGTAGGTAGCCAGACAGACACTGAGCCAGCCTGCGGCTGTGCTGATTGTTAGGGAGGTAGGGTGCGGAAGTGACTGCAGCACTTGGTGTCACCCCCACGGAGGGTGACACCCGGTGTGGTCCGCACCCCCCTAGTGACGCCACTGAGGTCAAGGATCCATAAAAGGAGCTGGCTTCTAATTAAGTGCCTGATTCAGGCCTGTTTGCTAGGCTGCGTATGCTTGCAGCCTAGTGAACAGCATCTGGGCTGACCGCCGCCCTCCCAAACGGCAGCCTCCCCGCATCACACTGCTAGCATGCGAGGGGATGTGTAAGAGGACATGCGGCTAAAGGGGAGACAAATAATTTGATGGTCGCCGACCAGTGAATGATTTCTCTCCCCCTTTGGAAAGAAAAGTCAGTGAAAAACTGACTTTTATTTCAGACGGAGATGGATGAATATGAGGTGGGCGCTGATGTCATGTGACGTCATTCTCCCTCCCCGAGCAGGCATTGGCCCACCTGAGTTCCCAGGGAATGCCCAGCATTTTCATAGGGACCTACTGTGCTACCCTTACCCTGCTCCAGCCCCCTGTCCGCCCCCACCCAAGTGTGAAACTCGCCAAGGCCGCTCACTCCCAGGGTTTGCACATGTGCATAAACGCACATGCACATGAATATTCTTCAGTTCTTTAATCATCCGGTCCAGTCCATCATTTTCTGCTTCACAGCATTCTTCAGCATCCAGTCTTCTCCAGGTTCTGGACCATGGTTCCTGGATGTTTATTCCCAAGAGACAGAGCAGTTGTTGGTTACAGCTAGCATAGAGAACCCAGGCAGGGGGACGCAAAGTGCACATCGATGCCGCAGAAGTCCATGCATCCCTTGGAGGGACACTGCAACCATCATTGGGCCACCAGGAATATGGGATTTCCTACACACCACACAGCAAGATAACGCAGCTGGGCTTCAGGTAAATAAAATCCTGTTGCAACTGCACTTTTTAGAGTTTCCAGGATGGATGTACCTAACATGCTCTATATATATAGTTGCCAACCTCTTGTCTGGCCTTATTTGCAAACTCGGGGCAGATTTATTAAGCTCGGTGAAGTGATACAGTGGGCGAAATGTAATAGGGTGCGATTTTTAGACTAAAAAAAAATCGCACCAAATCGCACCTTTAAAAATCGCATTTTTTGCCGCGAATTCGCATATGTAATGAGATGCGAATTAGCGGCAAAAAATGCGATTTGCCGCGATTTTTAGTCATGAAAATGTGCGCATTTTCAGTCATGAAAATGTGCGCATTTTCATAAATGCGATTTTGTTCCAAAAAAAAAAAGGAAAAAAAAAAACGGCGTGGGGTCCCCCCTCCTAAGCATAACCAGCCCCGGGCTCATTGAGCCGGACCTGGTTCCAAAAATACGGGGGGACAAAAAGCATAGGGGTCCCCCGTATTTCTGAAACCAGCCCCGGACTCTTGGACCGGTCCTGGTTCCAAAAATACGGGGGACAAAAAATCTGGGGGTCCCCCGTATTTTGAAACCAGCACCGGGCTCCAACAGCCCGCGGTGTCATGCCACAGCCGGGGGACACTTTTTATACAAGGTCCCCCGGCCAAAACATGAGCACCGTGGCTGGTCAGCCTTGGACGGGGTACCTGGAGGAGTGGGGACCCCCCCAATAAAGGGGTCCCCCCCCCCCAGGCTTCACCCGTCCAGGGCTGAAGCCCGGGGCTGTCACCGGCGTCCGTGGCCAGTGGACGCCGGCCTGATAGGGTTAAATCCATCATACATATCATTACATTGCTTTTTACTGGCGAACTACAAGTGCCAGCAGACCTCCCCCGCATGCTGGGACTTGGAGAACCACAAGTCCCAGCATGCGGGGCATTAATGGGCCCGCTGGGACTTGTAGTCCACCTGTAAAAAGAATGTTTATAAAAAACACACACACAGAGAAGTACAAGTTTATTACACACACACACCTCAATTTTACACCAGCATACTTACCATTCCTGGATCCAGCGCTGGTCTGGCTGCTTCACAGCCGGCTCCCCCCGCACTGACAGGCAGCGGGGAGAAGCGGCTGTCTCCGTCGCTTCTAACAGCCTCTGTAGCGCTGTCCGAGTGCTACAGAGGCTGAGAGCGTGATTGGCTGAGCTACAGTATGCGTCTCCATGGAGACGCATAGCTCAGTCCTGATTGGCTGAGCTATGCGTCTCCATGGAGACGCATACTGTAGCTCAGCCAATCACGCTCTCAGCCTCTGTAGCACTCGGACAGCGCTACAGAGGCTGTTAGAAGCGACGGAGACAGCCGCTTCTCCCCGCTGCCTGTCAGTGCGGGGGGAGCCGGCTGTGAAGCAGCCAGACCAGCGCTGGATCCAGGAATGGTAAGTATGCTGGTGTAAAATTGAGGTGTGTGTGTGTAATAAACTTGTACTTCTCTGTGTGTGTGTTTTTTATAAACATTCTTTTTACAGGTGGACTACAAGTCCCAGCGGGCCCATTAATGCCCCGCATGCTGGGACTTGTGGTTCTCCAAGTCCCAGCATGCGGGGGAGGTCTGCTGGCACTTGTAGTTCGCCAGTAAAAAGCAATGTAATGATATGTATGATGGATTTAACCCTATCAGGCCGGCGTCCACTGGCCACGGACGCCGGTGACAGCCCCGGGCTTCAGCCCTGGACGGGTGAAGCCTGGGGGGGGGGACCCCTTTATTGGGGGGGTCCCCACTCCTCCAGGTACCCCGTCCAAGGCTGACCAGCCACGGTGCTCATGTTTTGGCCGGGGGACCTTGTATAAAAAGTGTCCCCCGGCTGTGGCATGACACCGCGGGCTGTTGGAGCCCGGTGCTGGTTTCAAAATACGGGGGACCCCCAGATTTTTTGTCCCCCGTATTTTTGGAACCAGGACCGGTCCAAGAGTCCGGGGCTGGTTTCAGAAATACGGGGGACCCCTATGCTTTTTGTCCCCCCGTATTTTTGGAACCAGGTCCGGCTCAATGAGCCCGGGGCTGGTTATGCTTAGGAGGGGGGACCCCACGCCGTTTTTTTTTTTTATAAAAACACTTTTACACATTTTTATTAACAGAACCATGCACAGATCTCAATGATCTGTGCATGGTTCTGTCAAATTCGCCTGTCAGAACCTGGTCTATTTTTTTTGCGATTTTTGGTAACATTTACCAAAAATCGCACCCTATTACATTTGCGAGTTGTATACTTTATAATGGGAAAACATCTGGATGCGAATTGAAATGTGACTAAAAATCGCACTTCTAAAAGTGCGATTTCGCGGTAAAAAGTGCGATTTTTTACCGCGATTTTCAACCTATTAAATGTGCGATTTTCGGAAAATGTGCGATTTCGGCCGTTTTTGACCAAAAATCGCACATGTCTAAAAAATCACACCCTATTACATTTCGCCCAGTGTCTGTTTTTTATCACCGGCCAATCAGTTCCTAACTGTGAAGTTACAGACTTGGTTTGAAAAATGACAGAATCAGAATCCGCTTTATTGGCCAGGTATACTTGCGGATACTAGGAATTTGTTTTCGGTTTGCTGTGCAGCAGCCAGGTGGGTAACAAGTAAACAGCATACAGTTTAAACAATAAACAATATAAACAGGTGGGGGAACATGTACAGTCATATAGAAAGTTATTCCAAGGGGACACCGTGTTAGATTATGTGTAAAGGGTTATGGCGCAACTAGACAGTGAGGTGTTCATGAGTTCACGTGTCAACAGGTGAACCGCTTGTGGAAATACACTTTTTAGGCTTCTACTGGTGGGAATAGCCCTGTAGCATCTGCCTGATGGCAGCAGGTTAATCAAGCCATGGCCAGGATGTAGTTGGTCCTTGACTATCTTTTTTGCTCTGGACAGGTGCAAGTCCTGAACAGAGGGAAGGTCTATCCCGATTATGGGGGTTATTCTAGTCCATTCTTTCTGAAAAAATCCTTCTTAGATGGACAAAACCATGTGCACTGCGGGTGGGGCAGATGTAACTTGTGCAGAGAGAATTAGATTTGGGTGGGGTTTTTCTTCAAAGTGAGATCTATATTGAAGTGTAAAATCATGCAGTCAGTATTTTCCCTGCACAGAAACAAAATAACTCACCCAAATCTAATTCTCTCTGCACATGTTACATCTGCCCCCCTGCAGTGCACATGGTTTTGTCCATCTAAGAAGGATTTTGTCAGAAAGAATGTACTAGAATAAACCCCTATGTTCTCTGCAGTTCTGACTACAGACCCACCAGCGGCCGGCTGTCTCCAGGGGCGCGCGCGTATGAGACGCACGCACGTGACCCGTGGCTACGGAGCTGGCTCTGCCACCCACCGCCTTCCCCGGTGCCCCTCGCCACCCCGCTGTCCCCCATCCCTGCCCGTCTCCCTAAAGTGGAGACGGGCAGGGACTGCAGCGGCGCTGTCCTGAAACTGGGACGCGCGTGCGTGTGAGACGTACGCGTGTCCCAGTCAGATGGAGCTGGTGGAATCGCCGGTGTTTCTTATTTTCAGAAGACCAGGACTACGGCGGACTGAAGAGGACATGATCTTCACCGGAGGACATGGGTGAGTTGGAATCCTTCCCCAGGTCCCCCTATGGATTTCTTTGGATCCAGGTACCCAGGACTCTTCAACCCTGGAGCCACAGACCCCGGACAAGCCCTGGAACCAAGGCCCCGGACCCCGGACTCTGCAGCCCCGGACCCAGGAACCAAGGCACCGGACCCTGGAGCCCCGGACCCTGGAGCCCCGGACCCCCAGACCTGGACCATGGAGGCCCGGACCCAGGAGCACCGGACCCAGGGACCTACCGACGGGCTCAAGATAAGTAAGTATCAGTATGTGTGGGCTTTGGATGTATTAAAGTTGTATTTTTCTTGTGTGTCAGTGTGTTTATTTTACTATTTTTCCTACTGTGGAACTACAAGTGCCAGCGGGCCCTTTAATGCCCTGCATTCTGCGACTTGTGGTTCTCCAAGTCCCAGCTTGCGTGGGAGGCTTGCTGGGACTCATAGTTCCACATAAACAATAGTTAAATCTTTCTTTTACACTGAATCAGCTCAATGCCCACTGCCCGGGGCATCGAGGACAGCACCAGGCTTCAGCCTGGTCAGGTAAGTCCTGGAGGGGGGGGGGGCACTTTTTTGGGGGGGGGGTTGCCACTCCTCCCGGGCCCCTGGCCAGGCTGACTGGTTGGTAGGGTTAATGCTTTGTCCGCGGGACCTTATATAATAAGTGTCCCCCGGCTGTGGCATTACCCTGCTGGCTGGTTTGGCCTGGGGCTGGTTCTTAAAATACGGGGACCCCTATTCATTTTGTCCCCCGTATTTTGGGAACCAGCCCCGGACCTGGAGCCTGGAGCTGGTTTAAAAAAATCGGGGAACCCCTATTTGCCGGGTTCCCTGATTTTTTTATTACTGGCCCGGCTCTTTCAGCCTGGTGCTGGTTATGGCTGTGGGGGAGACCCCACGCCATTTTTTTTAATTTATTTTTCTATTTTTTACACACTGAAGCCTGCACGGATCTGACTGATACCAAATACGACAAATTCTGCCAAATACGAGAGGAAAATAAAGTATATTTTCCTGCCGTATTTGGCACGCTATTCGTGGGCGTTTTACGCTAATTAGCGGCCGTATTTTCAATACTTCTTTTGAATGGTGATTCCTGTCGTATTCTATTGACGGTGTAATCATTTGTATTTGTAAATACAAATACGAATGTCCCATCAATACGAATACGAAAATTCGTATTTTTGGCATAGTAAATGCCAAAAATACATATACGCCTAAAAAAAAAATATATTTTCGTATGAAAATACAATTTTTTTTTTCACTAAATTTTCTTAGTAAATTTCCCCTGAAATGTGTTATTTTTTAAAGATTAAAAGTAACATAATATCATTGTCCTGTAGCTTGCACACTTTTCATGGGCTTTGTCTGAGTGTAATTGTACATCCTGATAAAATATCCACTGTACAGAACCAGAAGTGACTTGAGGTGAGGCGTCTGCTCTAAGCTGCCTGTTAAATGAACTCCTTCATTTCAATGCACAGTTTCCTGTTTAATAAGCCAGAAATGTGGTGTTTTATCTCATAAATAAAATAAGACATCTGTGTAAATCAATTGTGTTATTTCCAACAATATTCTTGTGGAAATATGCATCTTGATGAGGAATGATAAAACCCATATGGTACATAAAAGCACATTGTAGCAAACTCTCAAAGCCTACAGTATTGTTTAAATCTATAGTATAACAATAAGAGTAAACAAAAAATAAAAAAGAAAGGAAAAAAAAACATAGCAATGTGCGCTTATTTATACATTACTGCACAACTGTGTTTATAGAGGAGAAAGATTTCAGCATTTCCTAAACTGGCCAGACAAAGTCCAGGTTTACAAACTATGATATAACTTAACTATATGTAGGAGTATGCCCCGGTGCTGGGACAGCTCCACAGCTCCCAGCACTGGAGCAGCAGCAGCACTACCAGAGGGAGTCGGAGCTGTGTCCTCCCCAGTGGGGGGATCAGCTGTCTGGTCCTCCCCACACTGACAGTATGGGCGGTGAAGCAGCGGCGGGGGAAGGAGAGGCGTTTCGAATTTGGTGCCATTATGGCCGCCAGTCAGAAACGCCACCCCCAGCTATTTGAATCTCCCGGCATTGGGGAGCCAATCAGGGCTCCCGAATTGGGAGCCAATGGGAAACACGGTGAGCCAATTGGCACTCCCCGTGCCGTACTTGGCCCTGCCGGGAGGCGGAAGAAGGTCCGACAGCGGAGAGGGAGCGTAGGAGTGCTCCTGAAGATCCGTAGACAGCGGTGATGGACAGAAGAGCTCCAGTGGCCGCTGAAGGGACCAGAAGACACCAGGATCAAGGAAGAAGATCTCCGGCACCATCTGGCAGAAGAGGAGAAGCGCCGCCAATGAAAGAAGATGGCGGCTGTCCATGGAGAGGCCAGTGGGGCTCCCCTCCGCGGCCTCTTCCAACGCCAGGTAGGTGGCCCTAAGGCCACCTTCACTAGATCACTGGGTTTTCGGGCACTAGGTCCGTGGGTAAAGTCAGGCCCTCTCGTCCTGGGGGCATCTAGTCGGGCCATCCCGGCCTGTAGGTACTTAATTGTTGGGTCCTTCTGGCCAAAGGACTATTAGTCAGGCCCTCCAGACCCGTGGCCCTTCTGAGGCCCCTGAACATGCATTAGGCCCATGTGCAATAAGGTCAGGCCTTCCAGGCCTGTGGGTACTTTAGGTGGACCCTCCTGGCCCAAAGCCCCAGCTAACGGGCACTAGGCCCGTGGTCCCAATTAGCCAGGCAATAGGCCTGAGGCCCCCTTAGTCAGGCTCCCTGCCCATGGGCAATATTATCAAGCACTAGGCCTGTGGGCATGAAAAAGGCATTAGGCTTGGGAAGGTTAGGAGGTTATGCTTCTTGTGTATAGACTGGTGACTTTGGGCATTAGGCCCAAGTCACCTAATACCGGGCACGTTAGGAAGGCACTAGGCCTGTGGGTATTATTCAGGCCCGCAGGTGAGTAGGGGTCACTAGGCCCTGTATAGAAGAGTTTCCCCTGGTGCATTAATTTAAAGGTGGACCGGCTGTCTGGCTGCCACCTTTCCAGGTATACCAAGTAGAGCAAGAGAGCGTGTAATTTCCCATGGGTAGTTGAGGGTAAGAGGTGGACAGGCTCTGTCGCTGTCACCTCTCCGATCCCCGGGCCAGCTCTAGGTAGGGAGTTGTAACAACAGAAAATAGGCAGAGGTTTAAAGAAACAGTTTGTTTGTAAATCTTGTACTGTATTGCATGTTTGTGTGTTCGTGCAGAGCAAAAGTTGTTCAGCCTGTTTTTTTATAGTTGTCTTGCACCACACACACTTACAGTAGTCAGTTCTAGGGCTTTGTGTTAGTTATAGTAGTTGTGCAACAGGGACTGTGAGGAGAACTGAGGGGTGAAGTACAAGATTGGAGATGGTGAGTGTCATCCTGTCCATCTCTCTCTGTGCGTCTATCTCTGCCTATCTCCCTTCCTTCTTTGTTCAGGGCATATCTGGTCCTTGCATCCCTGTGCAAGGTCAAGCTGTCACCTAGTTACATGAGTGCCAATAGGTGACTCTCCGGGTTCTGAGGCTGCATGCTGAGGATGTGTGGCACCCCACTCCAGGGGGTACCCCTGCATGCCCCCCTGTGCCCCAAGGAGATTTAACAAGTGCAGCCAATGTTGCTTAAAGGACCCCCTTACCATGCAGCTGCAGGGCTGTGAGGGGTTAACAAGACCCAGAGAGCGCGCTAGTAAGGAGTGAGCAGCAGAGCATGACAGGAAGAGAGGAGAAAGCCCTGTGAAGGAGAGCTGCAGCAACCCCAGTGTTAGAGAGCAAAGGAGTGTACTGCCTAAAGACAGAGGGAACAAGTGCAGCAGTGGGATTACAGGAATGTGCTGCAGGAGGAGGAAGCACTGAGGCATGTGTGAAAGTAAGCTGAAGAAGGCTGCTATCCCAAGTGTGAGGAGAAGGAAGAGGGAGAGTGAGCACACTGGAGCACCGAGCAGAGGGGCCAGACAGCATGCAGCAGTATAGCTAGTGATCCATGTGGAAGAAGCCAGCAACATAGCAGGTAATACTTTTCCTCAAAACGACAGCCACCTACACCCTCATAGTCCATAACAGGGACATTCCCCAGGATACCTCCCACTATTGCCTCTAGTAAGGAAACAAGACACTATAAGGGCCAGAAGGCCTCCTTGCTGAAAGTGGGCATTTGACTCTTCCCTGCACAACTTTGACATCTGCATGTGGTCGGCCCTGTTACTGAGTGGGACACTAGCACATTCACAACCATCCTGTGGACATTTTGTTGAGAGCCGTGGTATATTTACTGTCATATGGTTTATGTGAACTGATATTCTGCTGTGCTTATTTTTCCTGTTATTGTATTTGATAAGTATGTAGTGGCCATCGCGGTCCATATTATTCTGAGATTCCTGAGTGATAATTGTTCCTGTTTAATGCCATATTGTAAATGTGTGCATAGTCTCGGAGCTCCGTATAGCAGTATAGTATTTTAGTATGTATATTTGATTCTAATAATCCTTTCTTTACAGCAGCGAGCAGTTTCTTCCCTGGTAAATAAACCTTTTGAGCTGCTAACCGTAGTAGCGTTATCTTTTGTGGGTTCTCCTTGGGTTGTGCCATTCCCTGCCACAGGTTCTTCCAAGAAGAGGCTGTGAAGATCTGAAGTCCAAATCCAGGTACGCCATCGCACCACATGGTTACAGGGGCATTGTCACAGATGACGCTCCCTGGAGCCCAAAGATTTCTTCTGCAGTGACGTCACAGGATGAAGGGCGCATCGGTCTGCATCCAGGAAGAACTGAACTCACTTCTTCTCCTTCCTCCTAGGTGTTCATGTCCAGGTGCTAGAGTTTACCAGGATCGTGGTTCGTCATGGCCGGAAGGTGAGAGGGTGTGGTGCATTTAAGTGGTCTGGATAAACCTGCACGGCAGCAGGCACCACACTGCACCGCCTACACCCCTCTTACATACATGTCCTCAGCTGAGATAGCTTGTGTTTCATTTTCAGGGTTTAGGCTTGCTATTTATCAAGCCTTTCGTCCCTGGTAACCGTGCAGCTTGCATGTGATTATCATTATATTAAGTAAGGAGGTATCACAGAATCATTGCATCAAAACCGGATCACACATGCAGTTCTCATGCAATGTTGCATCTGTAGATGCTGTTAGCCACCGCTGACATATTGGAAGAAGGTCCAGTTTGCCAAGGAGAAAACATTTACAGTTCCCTCAGCCTCTGCCAGTTCTTATAGTATACATCAGTGGCATATCTATAATGGGTACAAGTTGTGCAGTGTCTAAGGGGGCCATTGCTACAAACCGTGCACCCATTTATTTAATATTTACCCTTCTCCGGAGTCCCGCACTGACTACAGTAACACTGCACAAGTCAATGGAAAATGGCATTAAGGACATTTTTCCAGCATTTTGCCTCTGCACAGTGGGAAAATCACTGGAAAAATGGCTGCCACACATGGACTCTTATTTCTGGCACAGTGGTAGGGTCCCCTATTGACTCCTAAACTGCACGTGGGCCCACTACACTCTTGGGGGGGTGATTCTAGATGAATCGCTCGGCTGCGCATTCACACAGCGGAGCGATTATTAGAGACTGCACATGGGCATAAGTATTTATACGCATGTGCAGCCTCTGTGTGCGAGCGGTCAAGGCAAATTGATTATTCACTGGCCACTCGCACACAGCAGTGCGGGTGGGGGCGTGGAGCGGCAGGCCATCGTCTCACCCATGGGAACGCCCAGCGTTTCATAGGCGTTCCCATGAAAATGCTGTGAGTTCTCATGGAAATTCGTCCGTGACATGGGTTCGGGGAGCCAGCAGCTGACGTCAGCAGCTGTCATCTGCCCTCCCACTGAGGGCACTGTGAGCGCTTGCAAATTCATTCGATGGTTAGTGACCATCGAATGATTTTGCCCCGCACGCAAGGCTGCGAATGGATGTATATGCTAAATATCCATTTGCATGTGTGCAGTGAATTCGGCATGAGACGGGGAGGGGGAGGCATTCGTGCAGGCTCCGGGTGGCGTTTAGAGGAACCGCAAAGCTGTGAATTTCGCATCTTTGCGGGTCAACCAGAATCACCTTAATATGTCCCTGGTACACATGGGCAACTTGAGGTCACACATGCTCAGTAATACCCCTTTCACAAAGCCATGTTAGCTTGAGTATCCCTCAGTGTCCCTGAATAATAATCAGTGACACAGGAATCCTATTCAGGTTATGGGGTAGTCTGGTCTGGTCTTATTTAAACCCATTCAAAACCTATGGAGAGCCGGATCACTAGCTCTTGGA
The DNA here is from genome assembly GCF_055691185.1 of Crinia signifera. NCBI lineage: Eukaryota > Metazoa > Chordata > Amphibia > Anura > Myobatrachidae > Crinia > Crinia signifera. Next base: position 257,729,623 of record NC_139221.1, on the reverse strand, counting down.
GATGATGTCATCTTCAAGGGCCAGCAGAGGAGAAGCCCTGGCAATAACCTGTATGAACAGTTTTCAAGCTGCTGTAACATGGCATGGACTCTTATTCTGGTTCACTCGCAAAGGCACAATCACTCTCTCTAATGGACAAAACCATATGCACTGCAGGTGGGGCTGATGTAACGTGCAGAGAGAGTTAGATTTGGGTGTTTTATTGTTTCTGAAGGTAAATACTGGCTGCTTTATATTTACACTGCAATATAGATATCAGTTTGAAGTACAAACCCCACCCAAATCTCTGCACGTGTTACATCAGCCCCACCTGCAGTGCATATGGTTTTGTCCATTAGAGAGTGTTTGTGCCTTTGCGAGTGAACCAGAATAACCCACTCTGTGTTGATTGACCAGGCTGACCCAGGCTTGCGTTATGAAAGGGATATTACAATGCTGAGACAGAATCTGGCAATGTAATCAGCCAATCTCCCTGGGACAATGGTTAATCTTCAAGAAGGAATCCTAAAGATAGCAGAACTCTTTACTGGTGGAGAACAGCTCGTAAATGTTCTAATGGGGCTTACTTTGCACTAATATACCCTTAAGGATTGGGCCTAGACAGTGGCGTAACTTGAAATTTTGACGTCTTCTCCAGCATCTCTGTCTCTCCCCCTGTGCATGTGACGTGATGTCATGCACATTATGGAGAACCCGGACTGAGGCAGAGACCAGCACCATGGTAAGACTGTGTCCCAGCATGCCCATCCTGTACACAGTAGCCAATAGCTGGCTCTGTATACAGTTCAATTGAATCAGCGGGGATTTGTCTGTGTCACGGCCGCCCGCAACTGCGCCACCGCTGCCGCTGACTCATTGTCTAATGCTAAGCCAGTGGGCAGCGGCAGCATGTCAGTGTGCCGGGCGGGTGCCGGCGCCTGGTGTCCACACAGACCCCGCTGCCGCTCGCTCCCCCAAGCGGCAGCGGGGTCTTCCTTACAGTAGTTACACCACTGGGCATAGAGACCCTGGGTGAGATTTAAAAGGATGAGAGATTCAGAAAGTGAGAGATTTGGGAAGAAATCTCCAGTTTTTTTAAAGCGGCAATCATTTACACTGCAAAATCAAACTGGTTTATTAAATCCTATTAAATCTCACCCATTAATTTTGGACACTTTCTTCAAGGGTTCTAAATGTGTAGAATTTATTTTGGTTTATGCAGTAATTTTACATATGTCCATAAGGTGGCAGTATAATCCCTTAGCTGTAACTAAACTACAATTAATTAGTCAGGCCCAGAAAAAAGGAACGAATCATCTTTTTAACCTCTTTTGGCATATCCAGATTAAGATATAGAGTGGAGGGAGTTGTGAAATAATTTACCAATTTTCCACTTAATTAGGTGCTTGTACTCAGTAATATTAATAACCCCTTTATGATCCCTGCCTCTCTGTGTCATTGCACACTGTTGCTCAGTTACTTTAACATTTATCATTTCCTGATTCAGTGCCCGAGGCGATGTCACAAGTGTGTGTGTGTGTGGCTATGTGCTTGTGTGTCACACGTGTTAGATATCACAGCATACTTTCCTACTCACCCAAGAAGGCTCACAAAAATTGTGTCTCCCTCCCACCCCCCACGGGAAGGTGGTGCATGTCTTATGCTTGCTTCCTGAAGCTCCTGCCACCAAACCAACCACCCCCCCCCCCCCCCCGGCATTTGCATAAATTCAGCCACGCCTCCTCTCCGTAGACTTACAAATCGCATGGGGCCGGGGCTTAGTGAGGTCAGCCTAATGCCGTGCTATAGGCTGTGTTTGTTGCTTAAAAGGCAGTTTATCTCTCTACTCTATCACCATCCGAGGCTTAGTACATCTGGTCCAATGTATTAGTACGAGTTCTGTTTGAAGGCAATGTCATTTGTGTGTGTGTCTTTGCGTGTGCGCACAGTGTCCATTCCCTGATACTCTGCTAGGTAGAGCAGTACTGACAGGGGGAACTCCCAACAGCCCCCCCATCACAGGACACTGCTGGCTGTGGGTGGGATGTAGGGTTAGAGTAATGAGCGGGTCCCGCTCATTAGATATGCACGGAGCTGGACCAGCTCAGCGCTCACTGCTGCCTGGGTCACCTGTCAGCTCAGCCAGCGGCGCCCGTAGTCCATCACCGTGCCCCTTCGTGGGGGCACTGGAATTTTTTTTGCCAGGGGAGACAAAAATTTCTAGCTATGCCACTGCCTGGACTGATATTGACACTGGGCAGTACACCTGGATATGTTTTCCAAAAACTTCTTCTACAGTGTACATAAAAACTAAAACTACCCAACATGGCCGACCTCTGAGCATAGTAAAAAATAAGGGTCTACTACACCACCTAGTCATCAAGTACGGTATATGTCAGCTTAAACAGTTTTACTGTACTTTGTACAGGATACGAGAAGATATATATGTCCTGATGATGATGCATTAAAGAGCATCGAAAACGTTTGAACAAGTACGCTGTATCTACTAGCTTTATTCCCTCCCCATGGGTGCTGACTGCTACAAACTCTATTGATTGGACTGCACGCAGATCCTAGGATTGCATCGGGGCAAGCTACTTTGTTTATTGGAGTGCCACCTCTACATCGTGTTTCTATATATATATATATATATATATATATATATATACCTATACACTGTATATACATACGATATCCGAACGGTGTGGATGCTGGCAGTCAAAAGTCCAACCTCAGTATCCCAATATGGAGAATCCCGATAGGGGCTATGTTAGTAAGCTAACTCTCTCTCCTTACCCCCCTCACCCTATATTTCCCTTGCTGCAGACTAACCCAAACCCCCCCTCTCCGTAGCCTAACCCTCCCTGCTAGTGCCTAACCCCTGAACCCCGATGTTTAACCTTAACCCCCTGCCCCAACCTCCCTTAGTACGTGCCTAAACCTAAACCCCTTCTCCGCAGCCTAAACCTAACCATACCCTCCCCGCAGCCTAACCCTTAGTCACCCCAGTTGTGCCTAATCCTAACCCCCCCTTTCCCTGGCCGGATGCTAGCTCACCCCGTATACTCCACAATCGGGATTGCGGCTGTCAGTATTACGGCGTTGGTATCCTGATCCATTTTGAGGTTCCAGCACCTTCTTCTGATGGCAGTCTGTGATGTTGACCGCATCCTGAGCCATGTACAGTGCATAGAAAATACATCCAGTGGTACTTGTTTCCTATCTGGGCGCCCACGATCAAAATCGCGGTCATCGGGGGTAAAAATCGCGGTGATCGCGGTCATCGCGGGTAAAATTGGATGGTCGCGATGCCCGCGATGACCGCGATCACCGCGATTTTCCCATAGGGAACAATGTTAAAAAGGCTGATTGACCGCGATTTCACTGTTAAATGGCTCAATTGACCCGATTTGGCCATATTAACCCTGAATTAGGCCCAATTAACCCTTAAATGTCCCCCCCAATTTTTGACGCCACCCCACGATCCACGCCAACCCGAAGCGTGGCGATCGCAGCGAGCCCGCGAGGGGCGGCGGTACGCGTCCTCCGACCTTTTCATGCCCTACTATCCACTAGGGCGTGGTGTGAGAATATAATAGTGTGGCGAGCGCAGCGAGCCACCGAGCCCGAAGCGTGGCGAGGGGACGCGGATACCTTCACTGTGAAGGCCGCGAGGGGACGCGCATAATTGTGAAGGTATCCGCGTCCCCTCGCGGGGCTCGCTGCGCTCGCCACGCTTCGGGCTCGGTGGCTCGCTGCGCTCGCCACACTATTATATTCTCACACCACGCCCTAGTGGATAGTAGGGCATGAAAAGGTCGGAGGACGCGTACCGCCGCCCCTCGCGGGCTCGCTGCGCTCGCCACGCTTCGGGTTGGCGTCGATCGTGGGGTGGCGTCAAAAATTTGGGGGGACATTTAAGGGTTAATGGGCTCTGTGGCCCATTTAACATTGATTCCTATGGCCAAATCGGGTGGATTGAGGCATTTAACAGTAAAATCGGGTCCATCGCGGCTTTTAACATTGATTCCTATGGGAAATCGTGAGCATCGCGTCGCGGGCATCGCGGGTACATTTATGGCCGGCCGCGACGCGACCGACACGATTTCCAAGTTTAACATTGGTTTCAATGGGAAATCGCGGGCATCGCGTCGGTCGCGTCGCGGCCATACATAAATGTACCCGCGATGCCCGCGACGGGCGCCCAGATAGGAAACAAGTACCCATCCAGTAACATGAGAAATTGTAAGTCACACAATACTACATACTAGTATAATTGTCTCGAGTAAATCAGCACAACCTATGTCTAAATATGATGTAGTTAGCTATGATTGACCTAAAGGCTTTTTAATCATTAAAAGTAGCCCATAGCATTCCAAAAACTGTGAAAGCAATAACAAAACAAATCCTGCTCATTTTTAAATGGCCCCAAATTACATTTTGTGTAAATAATTCCATTTAATGAATACAATGTTTTCCATCTGCCTTTCAGGTTTAAACCAATAGCATATGTAAGTAGTGTGCTGTTCTGAAATGATTATATTAACAAAATGCCCCTCAGAAATATATGTGATAAATGATGAACTAAAATGTTTACACCTCAGCATAAGCGCATTCTATTCAAACATTATTACACAGCTATTTCTAACGTCAGCATCTTTCGACAACCAGGAGTAATTATGCATAACGATCATAATAACTAGTTAACAATGTAAATGAAATCTCACCCACTCAGCGGCTCCCTACCAAGCCCCGCTACACAGGGAGCTGTCTCCCCAAGCCCCCCATCCTGGGCTCACACAGATCTGTCCCCACCCACACCTGGCAGCCGCTCCTCACCCGCCCTGCGGCGCAAGCTGCAGAAAGTCCCCGTTCTCCCAACCAGAGGGAGAGAAACATGGGGTGGGGGTGCAATGCATGCGTTGAGCACTACATTCCCTGCTGTCCTCTGTGGCTGCCGGCTGCCAGTGTGCCTTTCACACTGAATGGCAGGCAGCAGCGCCGGTAGCACTAAGCTCCCTCCTGTCTCCTAAACCCCCTTTGCCTTCATCAGTGGTAGCAGGGCCTTTTAAAAGGGTGGGGCTACATGGGACAGGGGGAGGGGCTTTATGGGTCAAGGAGGCGGAGCTACATGGGAGCAGGGCTGATAAAAGGAAGGAGTTGATGAACGGCCAACCAGCCAGATTATAAAGTAAATCAGATTATAAGGTAAATAAAGTGTGATAGTTTTATAGTCATCAACTGGTGCGTGCACTATGCAGCGCTACTACTGTCATCATCTGGTGCAGGCGCTATGCAGCGCTACCACTGTCATCAACTGATGCAAGTGTTATGCAGTGCTACTACTGTCAGCAACTGGTGTGGGTGTTACGCAGAGCTACTACTGTCAGCAGGCCCGGATTTCCCACTAGGCCCGTGAGGCACGGGCCTAGGGGCGGCACATTTTATGGGCGGCAGTGGGCAACATTGGGTGGCCGAGCTGGCAGTGCAGCAGCATAGCCGAGCGGAGTGGGCATCGGCGAGTGACGTCATGATCGGCGGCGGCACCGCCGTTTGTCACTCACCACTGCCCGCTCGGAGACGGCATGCTGCAGCTGCACATGTGTGATTGTTGTGCTGTACGGCCGCGGCGATGGTCCCCATCTGGTCCGGTACATGAGATTCAGCTCAGCGTGCTGATGCTGAGCTGAGCCACTGACCCCCTGCCGCTATTGGCTGCTGTGTCAATGGGCGTGCAGGGTGGGCGTCATAGTGTGTGTGTGTGCCTCAGCTCCAGGCTCCCTCTCTCCCTCCCGAGTCCAGTCCACTGCACCAGAGATAAAAAAAAAAAAAGGTGAGTACAGCTGTGGCTGAAGTTTGATTATATATATATATATATATATATATATATATAAAATCAATCTTCAGCCTGAGCAATGAATATGTCAAAATGGGGGGGGGGGGGGGCAGCGGCAAAGTGTTGTGCCTAGGGGCGGCTTGAACCCTAAATTCGCCCCTGACTGCCAGCAAATAGTGTCTGTGTTATGTAGCGCTATTACTGTCTGCATATGGTGCGGGTGTTATGCAGCACTACTACTGTCAGCAACTGGTGTGGGTGTTACACAGCACTACTACTGGAGGCAACTGATGTGGGTGTTATGCAGTGCTACTACTGTTGGCAACTGTTGTGTGCGTTATGCAGCACTACTACTGTCAGCAACTGGTGTGGGTGTTACACAGCACTACTACTGGCGGCAACTGATGTGGGTGTTATGCAGTGCTACTACTGTTGGCAACTGTTGTGTGCGTTATACAGAGCTACTACTGTCAGCAACTGGTGTGGGTGTTACGCATCGCTACTACTCCCTGTGTCCCCGCTGCCACTCTCTTTTTCCCAGTGTACCTGATGTCACTCTCTCTTTCCGTGTCCCAGCTGTCTTTCTCTGTCTCTGTGTCCCTGTTGTCACTGTGTCCCTTCTGTCACTCTCTATCTTTGCTGTCACTCTCCCTGTCCCTTTCTCCTTTCTGTCCTTGAATTTTGGCTCATACCATATGGCATTGGCCCCTATTCTGGTTGGTTCGGTCTGACCGCCGTGCGTACGGACCGTCTGACCATAACCCGCATTCTTTCGGAGAGCGTGAGTCTGCCCACAGAACATCCGCACACGGACGGTGTGAAAATCCGACAATGGGGAGTGGCGTGCATATGAGTGTACGCTGCCATGCACGGACGGTTCTTACCCTTAGTGATCGGAGACAGCGCGCTGCTCCGATCATAAGCGGTAGCGTACGGCCGAGCACGGTAGCGTAGCGTCACTTGTATGGACCAGCAATTAATCACATAATTGGGAAATTGCTAGAAGGCAACTTCAAAGGAAATTCCATTTGAAGTTGGCTTCTAACAATTTTCCAATTATCCTAAGTGTGATGTTTGATTTGCTTATGATTACCTCATTTGTCTCCCTTAATTTGTCTACAATTTAACCCTCATTACATGTCTATTTAATGCGTACTAATGTTGAAATTTTATCACTATCTATGTGTCCCCCAATGTGTAATTTTTTTATGTTTTTTTTGTTTGTTTGCATGATGTAAATTATGTGACTACTTAATATGTTCCTATTTATTTACATGTCTTGCTACCCTAATGATATGTGTAATGTTTTACTGCACCAACAAATAACATTCATGCATTTACATTATGTGTTATTTACCCCTACAACGCACACATGCACACAACATTCATTCCTTAACCTCCACTTTAAATTACATATAGAACTTACATTACACATCTTACATGTCCCTATCAAACAAAAAGGACTTGCAACCTGGCGTGAAAAGTACACAGAATTAAATGAATAATAAGCAGCTCAATAGGTCCTGGAGACCATCTATCTCCCAATTCAGCAATACAAAACAATCCGGAGTTGGACCGACACAAGCGCTGGGTACAAGTACAAGCACTGATCTCCTAGTGTGGATGTCACAGGCGATTAGTGTTGAAATCAGATCCTCACTTGTAAAACAGTATGGGTCTGACAGATGTAGGTGATCACCTCCCTGGACGCATGCAGCAGACAGACACTTACTTTAGAGTTCTGTCTCGCGTTCACATAGCGTGTTCTTTATCAGGGAAATGACCGGCAAACATTCGTCTGTATATCAAGCTGGAGCGACACTTACTTTTGAATTCAGTCTCCTGTGCACGTAACAGGTTCTTTAATGGACCAGATATTCACAGCTTGAACAGGGGTAACAATTTTATTCCACACGGTAAAAATCACAGGAAAGATGTGGGACACAGGCAAACATAGGAGGCGTAGATAATCCGGCAGGTACGCGCTGCAGACGCAGCCGCTGTAGACGCTTCCAAACGGTCCTGAGTCCCTTCTATGTAAACGCTGCTGTGGTGAGCAGGTGAGATGGCGTCAACGCGTTTCGGAACCGGAGTTCCTTTATCAAGATAAGCCATTGATGTTTCTCTATTCCTTTTAACAGGTTACCATTTGGTCACGTGGTTATTAGTCCTCCAATCGGAACCTAAATAGCCCGGCTTGCATATAATACATTTATGATAGAACCTTCGCTAACTATCGACATATAAGGCAGCCTGGGCAATATTTAAAAGGTGATACATAGAATAACAGATAACATATAAAAATGCAAGAATATACAATATATAATTCATAAAATTCATAAAAGATTATAAAAACAATATTAGGCATAAAATATCGAATGATATAAAATACTAATCCCTCTCCACAGTATAAAAGCCGGGCATGGGGAAACAAGAAAACGAGAAAACAGCAGCAATTAGTGAGGGCATGATAAACCTAGAAATTACATAATATTTAAAAAACACCATTTCTATAAAAAACACCAATTATTAAAAAAAAACATTTATATTCAAAATCCAAGTTTAAACCCCTGGGTGCCAGCGTTTTTAATTCAAAGATAGTTCTCATTTCGAGTCTGGCAAGATCACTCTCTGCATTGCGGGTTCTCCAGTTTTTATTGCATAATTTTATGCCACAGAATGATTTCAAATATTTTATATTGCATGCGTGTTTTTCTTTAATGTGCATAGACAGGCTGTGCAGTTCATAACCCTTTTTTATGTTACGGTTGTGTTCAGCAAGTCTTTCCTTCAGCATACGGCTGGTGCGACCTACATACTGACAGCCGCATTGACACTCTAAAAGATATACCACATTATTAGAACCGCAAGTAATAAAATCTTTAATATCGTACGACTTGTTGGTGGTATTAGATTTATAACTGGAGATCTTGCTGGTGGTATGACATAATTTACACATAATGCATTGCCCGCACCGATAGAAGCCCTTAGAAGTTATTCTAGATGGTCTTCTGTCGACGGGGATGGCACTCTTAACCAGCAGGCTCTTTAGGTTATCTGCTCTCCTATATACAAAGCGAGGCTTGCTGCCTAGGTGTTGTTTAAGAGCAGGATCTTTGATAAGAATTCCCCAGTGCTTGCTGATGATACGCTCCACCACGCGATGTTGGGATGAGAATTTCGAGATGAAGAGTACTTCATTATTGCCCTGTGCCGGTGGTCTTTTATTTTGCAACATTTCTCTTCTATCTGTGTTGTTGCATCTTTCCAGGGCTTCATTGATGGCTGTAGAATCATAGCCTTTCTCTTTGAAATTCTGTTCCATATGTTTGGCCTGAGATCTGAATACGTCAGCATCACTACAGTTTCTCCTTAGTCGTTGAAACTGACTATTAGGGATGCTGCGTATCCAGTTGTGGTGGTGATTGCTGTCAAACCCTATGTACGAATTACAGTCCGTAGGTTTTATAAAGTTCTTTGTTTTGATATTACCACCTTCTATATAAATCGTGAGGTCTAAAAAAATTCACCTCAATAGGGCTGATGGTGAATGTTAGCTCTATATTCAGATTATTGTTGTTAAGATGAGAACAAAATTCACCAAGAGACTCATCGTCTCCGCCCCAAATGAACAGGACATCGTCGATATAACGGGTCCAGAGTGCCAAGCTGGCCTCCCAGGGCTGCCCTGCCCATACACTTTGGTCTTCCCAATGTGCCAGGAACAGATTGGCATACCCCGGTGCCAGCGCAGCTAATAATTGCAGGTCCATATATAAGTTATGCTTTTCTCTGATTGGTTGAAAACACTCTTATTTGGTATAAACTTTATTAATCCATTCTGTATGTGTGCGTATTAATTTATGCAACCCTGTATAATCTACATGGGCGTACACATGCTTACACACTTTCCATGTAGTGTGCATTCGCTGTTTTGGTCTCTATTTTGGTAAAGTGTGGTTTGACATTTCGAAACAACTATCATTGTCACAGTAATGCACACAACCACATATATGAAACCTTTTATTACGTTGCCATTTAGGACATTTTATTACGTTGCCATTTAGGACATACTTTAGTGGGACATGGAGTATGATTGTCTTGTCGGTAAGCTTGCGTAATGTAAGCAGTTCTTATGCCGTACTTACACCGTACTTTTGGCGGGAATGTGTTCAAATTTACTCATTAAAAAAAAATGTCCAAAACAAGGGGGCGGAATGTTGGCTATATATAGCTCACCAGCTACATTGAAAACTTGCTGCAAACTTGTCTGGCTCTGGGTCTGATGGATCTACCTCAGACAATGAGTTTATTTTGGCAAAACTTCAGTCCATGACTGAAGCCATACAAAGGAAGGAAGAGGAGCGGAGGAGGAGGAGGAGAGAGAGCTGCAGGCAAATGACCCAGGCAGACCAAGGGTCAGGCTCACACCCAGACCCAGGCCCAAGTTCTGTGGCTCAATCAGTTTTTGATCGAAAAGGTCCATTAGCGAGCGGAGTGCTGACCTCGCACATGGGTATTTCGAACAGTACGCATGCGTCCGAACGCGGACAGAACCGATCCAACCAGAATAACCCCCATAATGTGTAAGGGTCCTACTATAGAATTTTGGCCACTAAGGGAATCATCTTTATGTGACTTACTCAAGACAGCAGATACAAGTTAAATGGGTTGAACTCGATGAACTAACCTCTTTTTTCAGCCTTAATTACTATGTTACTATGTATGTTATATTGTCATGTAGAATGTGTAAAACATGTTTCAAACAGCGGTCATGTGCGTCAACCATTTTGGGGTTTACAACCCTTCCTTAGGATGACCAGCATGAGTTCAAAGTGCTACTGTAAGTTTAATAAAACACACAGAGTAATGGCAAAACACACCTTAAATACGTGAGTGAAGTATGAAGCCGCTGCATGTAAGGCTGGACTTCCGTCAGCGTCCTGGAACGGCCTTGCACTGACGTCACATCATTGCCAAGGGAACCCTAGCGGGCGTCCCTGGTTGTCATGGAGTCATCCCTTTGCCGGGGGTGTCAGGTGGAGTGCGACTATAAGAGCAAGCGGAGACAAGTGATACAAAAAAAGTTCAGTGAGGACAGGAAGATGGGCACTACAAACTGGCTAATGAATGGCTGAGAGCATTTACTTCCCTGCAATGAAACCCTCTGCTCCCTTTGATGCTAGAGGTAAAAAAACAGAGACCTAGCTAATAGCAACTTGAATTCTAGAGCCTTTCGGGGGGTGGACAAGAACCAATACAGGGTAAAGCATTCTACTAGCTGTCAGGAATCTTATGCTCTACAGCAGTGATTCCCAAACTTAGGGCAGGGTTGCCTACCCTCCCGGAATGGCCAATAGTCTCATGCCCCCCTCCCTCCTGGAAAGGTGAGCAAGTCCCCCACATTGCCTCTGGTCTCCTGTGGATCAATTTATGCAAATTGTCTCATCGTAGCCCCGTCTGTGCTGGCCATGCCCCCTAAACATAGATCTTCCCATAAGCTCCACCCTTGTCATCTTTTATGACACCCCCAGAGCTGACAGCCTAAAAGTAGGCAGGTCTGACTTAGGGAGTTACTCAGACCTGATCACATGGCTGCAAAATTGCAGGGTGGGCACATGTACAACGCTGTACTGCAATAAAAAAAGTCATGCACATTTTTAGATTTTTGGCCATACACAAGTTGATTGACAAAAGCCGGCATTTGTGGGTGGAAACCGGCCGTGTTCTGGGATTATCAGGCAAAACGCAAGTGTGCCCAGGTGTTTAAAGGGAGGTTGTGTGATATCTGCTCCAGCCCCGACCTGACTGCTTCTATCAAAGCCGACGAGTAAGTCCTGGCCTACGCACAGACTGCACACAGTGGAAAAATAATTTCACGAAGAACGGCTGTGAATGGATTTGCATGTAATTGCCGAACCAGCTCATTTTCGCACACCCTGCTAAGCAATTCACAGGCTTGCACAGGGCGGATTTTCACTCTGACTATGTACACCTGATCACAGGGCTCATAAATTTAGCAGGGCAGCAATCAGGTCTCAATAACCCCCTTGGACCTAAGGACCACATGTTTTCCAGGTTACATGTGGATTTTTAAAAATGTGACAGCACAGTGCACCTGCCGGGTGAAATGGAAAACATGAACTGTTAAAGGTTCCTAAGTTTAGGAACCACTGCTCTATAATATATGGATGTGTGATTGGGCAATATATAGTGCCACCAGGGAGTAGGCAATGGGCACAGTTGATTGTGCATGGGATTTAACCTGGTCATTAACATGATCTTGGTTATTTTGAAGACTGAAATGTAAACATATTTAAACACATGGAACTCCATTTGCTTTCATTATGGAATGTTTTGATTCTGGCTGTCATAATGAACTGATCTTGTAATTGGGCTGGATACAATAATATTATATTGTACATCACTTTCTAGTGTTATTTTTGCCAACAGAAACATAAACACAGGTTGTGGTCAGAGGAAATTCTGGGTAATTTCAATAAGCATTAAACTTGGGGTACTATTTCATCCACATGTACTCACATCTGGAAGGAATTAAACTGAACATTCAATGACCTCATCATGGATCTGTGCTGACTCCCCCCTAGGAATATATTATATATTTTTAGGAAAATTAAACCAGTTCTTTATTTGCTCCATCTTTCATATAAATATACTCCAAGCATAAAAAAATAATAATTCACTATTCTTTCATTTACTGGATAAAGTTGGTGGTTTGTAATGACTTTTATATCTACATACATCAAAACCTTTTGTTAATAAATTAATAAAAATATTCTACATATAAATTTAGTGTATGTTTTCTGCTTTAAAGAGTAAAGGTGAGTACACACTATACAGTTTGTTTTAACAATAGGCACCTTAACAATATAGTTAACAATATCATGCGTATTGTCTAGTGGTTCCCAAACTTTTTGAAATCACGCCGTCCTTGAGTATCAGAATTTTTTTCACGGCACCACTAGACCATGTGGGGGAAATTTACCAATATGAAAAACCTAGTTTTTCGTATTGGTATTTTCCCTACGGTTGCATACGACTGTTTAAGTCGTATGCAAACTCGTGTTCCGGAGGGTCAGTTACAAAGCAGTCAGATACGACTGCTTTGTAACCCTCCGATGGTGTAACCATCCGTATTAGCGGCCGTATATACGGCTGCTAATACGAATTATTTCTAGCAGTCTGCACGGATCAGTCAGATCCGTGCAGGCTGCAAGGTGTAAAAAAAAATAGAAAAAATAAATAAATGAAAAAAAAAAACGGCGTGGGGTCCCCCCCACAGCAGTAACCAGCACCAGGCTGAAGGAGCCGGGGCCGGTAATTAAAAATCAGGGAACCCGACAAATAGGGGTTCCCCGATTTTTAACAACCAGCCCCAGGCTCCAGGTCCGGGGCTGGTTCCCAAAATACGGGGGACAAAATGACTAGGGGTCCCCCGTATTTTAAGAACCAGCCCCAGGCAAAACCAGCCAGCAGGGTAATGTCACAGCCGGGGGACACTTATGATATAAGGTCCCGCGGCCAAAACATTAACCCTACCGACCAGTCAGCCTGGCCAGGGGCCCTGGGGGAGTGGGGACCCCCCCAATGAAAGGGTCCCCCCCCTCCAGGACTTACCTGACCAGGCTGAAGCCTGGTGCTGTCCTCGATGCCCCTGGGCGGTGGGCATCGAGCTGATAGCGGTGTAAAAAATAGATTAAACTATTGTTTTTTACTGTGGCACTACAAGTGCCAGCAAGCCTCCCCAGCAAGCTGGGACTTGGAGAACCACAAGTCCCAGCCTGCTGGGCATTAAAGGGCCCGCTGGCAGTTGTAGTTCCACAGTTAAAAAAATAGTGCACAAAACACACTGACACACTTTTAAAATACAACTTTAATACACACATTACACACATACTAATACTTACCTATCTTCTTCCCGTAGGTAGCCCTGGTCCTGATGTCCTCCGGTCCTGTGTCGGCGTTCCTCTTCATGTCGACGTCCTTCTTGAAGTCGACGTCCCTGTCGGCGATGGCGTCCGGTGTCCGGGTCCGACGAAATCCATGGAGGAAGCTGTGGAAGGAAACCATACTCACCTGTCCCAGCGCGACGTAGTCCAGGTAAGGGTCTTGGCAAAAAAACAAACCGAACACCCCGAAACCAGCCGGACACGGAGACGCACGGTGTTTGTTTACATCGTGCGGCTCCGCCTCCCGAATGCCGCTATTGGCCGCCTTGCGGCCTAGCGGCCAATCAGGAGCCGCTAGGCCGCAAGGCGGCCAATAGCGGCATTCGGGAGGCGGAGCCGCACGATGTAAACACCGTGCGGCTCTCTGTCCGGCTGGATTCGGGGTGTTCGGTTTGTTTTTTTGCCAAGACCCTTACCTGGACTATGTCGCGCTGGGACAGGTGAGTATGGTTTCCTTCCACAGCTTCCTCCATGGATTTCGTCGGACCCGGACACCGGACGCCATCGCCGACAGGGACGTCGACTTCAAGAAGGACGTCGACATGAAGAGGAACGCCGACACAGGACCGGAGGACATCAGGACCAGGGCTACCTACGGGAAGAAGATAGGTAAGTATTAGTATGTGTGTAATGTGTGTATTAAAGATTTATTTTAAAAGTGTGTCAGTGTGTTTTGTGCACTATTTTTTTAACTGTGGAACTACAAGTGCCAGCGGGCCCTTTAATGCCCAGCAGGCTGGGACTTGTGGTTCTCCAAGTCCCAGCTTGCTGGGGAGGCTTGCTGGCACTTGTAGTGCCACAGTAAAAAACAATAGTTTAATCTATTTTTTACACCGCTATCAGCTCGATGCCCACCGCCCAGGGGCATCGAGGACAGCACCAGGCTTCAGCCTGGTCAGGTAAGTCCTGGAGGGGGGGGGCCCTTCATTGGGGGGGTCCCCACTCCCCCAGGGCCCCTGGCCAGGCTGACTGGTCGGTAGGGTTAATGTTTTGGCCGCGGGACCTTATATCATAAGTGTCCCCCGGCTGTGACATTACCCTGCTGGCTGGTTTTGCCTGGGGCTGGTTCTTAAAATACGGGGGACCCCTAGTCATTTTGTCCCCCGTATTTTGGGAACCAGCCCCGGACCTGGAGCCTGGGGCTGGTTGTTAAAAATCGGGGGAACCCCTATTTGTCGGGTTCCCTGATTTTTAATTACCGGCCCGGCTCCTTCAGCCTGGTGCTGGTTTCGGCTGTGGGGGGGACCCCACGCCGTTTTTTTTTTTTATATTTATTTTTTTGGTACTCTTTACCTAGCACGGCGCCCACGATCTTGATCGTGGGCATCGTGAGGTAAAAAATCGTGTCGGTCGCGTCGTATGCGGGCTAAAGATGCCCGCACGCGACGCGATGCCCACGATTTCCCATTGAAAACCATGTTAAACATGGACATCGGGTCGGTCGCGTCGCGGCCGGCCATAAATGTGCACACGATGGCCGCGACGCGATGCCCACGATTTGCCATAGGAATCAATGTTAAAAGGCCCGATGGACACGATTTTAATGTTAAATGGCTGAATGGACCCGATTTTACCATAGGAAACAATGTTAAATGGGCCTTAGAGCCCAAATACTTACCCTGAACTCTGAAATGGCCCCCCCAATTGTTTACGCCACCCCACGATCAACGTCAACCCGAAGCGTGGCGAGCGCAGCGAGCCCGCGAGGGGCGGCGGTACGCGTCCTCCGACCTTTTCATACCCCCACTATCCACGTCGGCGTGGAGTTGAGAATAGAATAGTGTGGCGAGCGCAGCGAGCCACCGAGCCCGAAGCGTGGCGAGCGCAGCGAGCCCCGCGAGGGGACGCGGATACCTTCACAGCTATACGCGTCCCCTCGCGGGCTTCACAGGTGTCCGTGGCGACGCGGACCGACGCGATTTCCATGTTTAACATGGGTTTCAATGGGAAATCGCGGGCATCGCGTCGGTCGCGTCGCGGGCAGACATAAATGTACCCGCGATGCCCGCGATGGGCGCCGTGCTAGGTAAAGAGTACCATTTTTTTTTCTATTTTTTTACACTGCAGCCTGCACGGATCTGACTGATCCGTGCAGGCTAAAACGCAAATAGAACAGGAAAATGGTGTTCTATTTTCCTGTCGTATTTGCGTGGGTGTTTTACACCACTAAGCAGCCGTATTATCAGTACGGCTGCTTAGTACATCAGGAACCACCATTCTTTTGAATGGTGATTTCTGTCGTATCCTATCGATGGTGTAGGACATTCGTATTTGTAACTACAAATACGAATGTCCCATCTTTAGGACTACGAATTGTTGTATTTTTGGGATTGTAAATCCCGAAAATACAAATTCGTAAAAAAAAGGTGTATTTCTCCCTACGAATACACCTTTTTTCTACGAATCCATTTTGGTAAATGTCCCCCTATGTTTCTAATTAAGATATGTAAAAAAATATATTAATTGTAAATTGTGTTAATAGGTCATTCTTAGGCCAGAAATGTGGTGAGGGAAAGGATTTACTTCTGTTTGTCCATATATGCTATGATTGGAAGCTCACCAGCACTGGTTTTCCCTATTACATTGACAATTGATTAATAATTTGAACTGATCCTGGACCACCAACCCAAGGCATCACCCATTTCCTCCCCCTGTCACCCATTCCCTGAATAGGCATTTGCCTATTGCCTCTCTATCTCCCACCATCTCTCCCTGTCACCCACTACATAACCCTCTACTCCTGTGTCACTATCTCTCCATCACCCTCTCTCTGACCTGTCACTCTGCCTCTCCAAGAAAGCACTTTCTGCCTCTCCCCATCATCTTTTCACTGTCACCCACTGCTTCTCACCATCATTCCCTTTGAGAGAATGAGGATGTGTTGCGAGGCCATGCCCACAGTTATGGGAGAAAATAATCCTTCCATCTTACCCTGCTGTCATGAAGATGGTTGGTGTGGAACATTATTTTATATTGTATACAGATTATTATTATTATTATTATGTACTTGTGTACTATCTCGGCTCCCATTGCATGCCATCGCATGCCATATGTAGTGGCATGCGATGGCATGCGATGGCATGCGATGCGATTTTTCCAGTTTTTTTATGCATTTGTTATAAAAATCGCATGCCATGCGATGCCATGCGATGCCATGCGATGCGAAGCTATGCGATGGCATGCGATTTTGATCACAAATGCATCCAAATGCATTTAAATTATAAGGAAACATGTTAAATGCACCCCAAATGTCTTTTTTCACACTGTACCACCCCCGCTATCAACGCCAACCTGAAGCGTGGCGAGCGCAGCGAGCCTGCGAGGGGCGGCGGTACGCGTCCTACGACCTTTTCATACCCCCACTATCCACGTCGGCGTGGAGTTGAGAATAGAAAGTGTGGCGAGCGCAGCGAGCCACCGAGCCCGAAGCGTGGTGAGCGGTATCCGTGTCCCCTCGGCGCTCAGGGGCGGAGCCACACTAGTGGCTATTTGTTTGGGGGCGTGTACCGAGTGATCATGCCGTTTTAGCCACACCCCCGACATGCAATGCCATTTTTAATGCTTTTTACCCTGTGAGCGGGGTTACAATGTCACTAGGGCGCGGTGGGAGAATAAAATAGTGCCCGTGCCCGAAGCATTGCGAGTGAAGCAAGCATTGCAAGGGGATGCTGTGCACTTCAAACTGTGTCCATGTCGACTGTGTCGACATTCGGGGCAAAAAAACTGTGAAAAACCCCATGTCGACCTTTTGACCGTCGACCTTATCCATGTCAACCTAATGTCGACCTAGACACATGTCGACCTAGACACATGTTGACCTTGACCCATGTCGACCTTGCTGTCTGTCGACCTAGTGGTGTCGACCCAATGCTTGTCGACCTAGTTGTTGCTGACCCACGCCCCAGAATACACACTAGTTCG
Organism: Crinia signifera; assembly: GCF_055691185.1. NCBI lineage: Eukaryota > Metazoa > Chordata > Amphibia > Anura > Myobatrachidae > Crinia > Crinia signifera. Next base: position 257,711,917 of record NC_139221.1, on the reverse strand, counting down.
TTGAGGTCCCAGTCAGAACTCCCATTGTACACTGGGCAGAAATTTAGCACAGGGGCCTTCCACTGGATGGATATGGATGAACTTTAATGAACTACAATAACAGTCACCTCATCTCTCGTAAATAAAGTGTTGGACCAGCACTTACATTCCATTTTCAGTATATGAGGCATATACAGATAGTAGCGTGGTGCAAGATGCCCAACAGCCATTGCAAGTGATTAGCCGTTTACCAAAATCAGTATATAAATGAATAAAAGGTTTTAAATCATCTTATTAAAAATCTTTATTTCAAATTTTCACAGGTCACATTATTAAAGTATAATTTTAATGACAATTTTATGTAGCACTTCTCTCCAATCTACATGAGCTAATACTGTACATACTGTCGGATTTCCCACACACCTCAGCACAGAATCTGCATAAAGTAAGTTTAAAAGTACTGTAACTAAAAAACTTGAAGAGAATATTTAATTGTTCTCCGTGTCTTCTCGCATGACTACGATGAACACTGAGCAGATTTAATAGTGTTCTGTGACCTTTTGCTCCTCAAACAGACGTCACGGAATGCAATCAATAACAATGGATTGCTTGTCCACATTTAAAATGGTTTCGAAAAAAAAATATTAATTAATACAACGATAGGCATTTTGTTCTCTTCTACAAAAACGATAAATAGAGACATTTAGTGCATGTGATATACAATCTGTTTACTGACATTCCCCACTGTCTATAAGCAGAGACCATGGAATCAATCTACGTATTCCATAATGACACAAGAATGTCAATGGGCCTTCGTCAGTTATTATTAGAAGGACCTTTCATTTCATATTTACAAAACAACAAATCCTCCGGTCACAAAGAAATTCAATTCAGTCACAGTAAATGGGCGTGCCAATTGTATTTTGCCTATAAGATTAAATAAAATATATTAACATGGCATAGATCCCACAAATTAATTATTGTTTATGTAGTATTCATGCATAAACTATCTACAGTAAATTGCCAGCATATACAGGAAAGGGAATGTAAACAAAACAATTAGCCCCCACCAATCCTGTGTATATGATCTGTTATTTAACTCCTTCGAAGGGCCCACCCGGGGAATGTAGGGGTAAAGGCCCATGATTAGGACTGTGCCCAGTCTCCAGGTGGGGGGTGTGTCAGGTTCCACATAGCTTGGCGAATCAGTAGACAGTACATATTCTTCTTCTGCACACATTATAATGTTCCAGATTAAACAACAGCAATGAACTGCAGAGAATACAGCATAGCCCTGTGCTGTACAAGGTAACGTATAATTAAACTGCACAGTCTAGAACCTAATCCTTAGAGGAGAAGGTGGGCCCCCAGACAGCAGGGCCCACCGGGGGTGTCCCTCGTACCCCTGTGGGCCAATCCAAACCTGCACACAGCGCATTTTCTTATATGGCTTCAGGCAGATGTTGGGCTAAATGTACATCAATCAACTGATCCTGGGTAATACATAGAAATTAATAAGTACCCAGAAAACCCCCTCCTTGTCGGACCAAATAGTTTTGCCATAGACAGACTTGTCACCGCGAACTCAGCTGCCTGGCTACTGTCTCTTCAGCTGTCAGTGCTTCCGCGTGAGGTGGGTTTCATAACCAATAAACAAACCAGCTGATGTGGAGCTGTACAGGCAGTAGCCAGGCAGCGCGGTCACAGGTCTGAGCTTGGATATTTTTGCCGCACTGCTGCCACTGACATGGGACTCCAGGGGGAACATATTCAAGAAATGGGTGCAGGGTGTGCCAGGACCCTTGTGCACTGCACACCTTGCACATATTATAGATACATCACTGCACCAGGCCTATGTAGCCCTTAATCTAGGCCTGGATACGACAATATATGGTGGAGTTATGGGATGTGTGTACATTATCTTATTTTAAATTCAGGAGTTTATTTACTAAGATGTGAGTTCTATTATAGATAGGATGTGGCCCATAGCAACCAATCAGTCTCTATTATCTCAGGTGCAAAATAAGTTAGAAGCAGAATCTGATTGATTGCTATGGCCAACATGCCAACTTTAATAGTACTCTCATCTTATAGCTGACCGGCAGACCGCAAATGCAGGGTCACACCCGTAATTAGGACACGGGTCCATCTTAGGAGCAACTTGGCATTTCCTGTCTGAAAGCTCCGCGTCCAACCCGGCTTATTGCCGAGTCAATGACATTGCACGGGTCAGGGCTGAGTAGCGGGGCATCATCAGAGCGGGGGAGGAGGCAGCTGTCTCCTCCATACTGTAAACAGGACCCGGGTCGCTCAACCCAGGTTACCCTTTCACACTGCACCTAACCGGAGTCATCACCGTATTAAACCCTGGTCATGACCAGGGTTGGACTCCCAGGGTACTTGACCTGGGGTTGCCCTTTCACACCACCCCTCGACCCGGGTTGGTGACATAACAAGCTGGCAATAACCCAGGTTGAGAGTGCGGTCTGATAAGGGTATTAGTAAATTTACCCCTCAGTATCTGATCTTTTTTTAATTGAAACTTAACCCTTTGAGTGCCAAGTGAATTTGTCAAAATACATAGGTGTAAAAATGAGCTAGCAAACATTTGTATTCATGATAATGACCTGTAATATTTACCTTATATAGGAAATACTAGGTGATTCATCGAGCCCTACGGGCGCTCTTCACACCGGCATAAGGGACTCCGCCCCCTTAGCTTGTGAGATGTTTTTATTGTGTGAAATAATGGTTGTGGAGAAGGGGCGGGTGGGGAAATAGTTCGGGTGCGGGAGGGATGGGTGTGATGTGGTGTTTTCTCAGGTGGAGGTGGGGGTGCTGTGGGTGGTGGAGTGGGGGTGTGGTGAGTGGGTGTGTTAGTGGTGTGGAGGGTGAGGGTTGGGTGTGAGCGCCTCAAATTAGAGAGAGGCGCTGATATGTGAGACAGAGGAGCGGCATCCCCCGACGCTGTGCGTGGGAACAGGAGGCAGCGGCATTCGGGCTGTGGAGACTTTCCAAAGTCCCAAACACTCTCCCATTAGAATCTGTCCGATCCGCGGTGCAGCGCTTCCTGCTGACACTGCTGACAGCTGGCTGGCCAGCACTACAGAGCTATGATGGACAGCCGAGCACAGTGCTGTCAGCAAGAAGCGCTGCAATGCGGATCTGACATATTTGAACAGGAGAGAGTCAGAGGGAGAGATGTACTAAGCTTCAAAAGTGATAAAATGGAGAGTGATAAACAGCCAGCCAATCAGCTCCTACCTGCCATGCCACAGACTGTGTTTGAAAAATGTCAGGCAGGAGCTGATTGGCTGGTTGTTTATCACTCTCTATTTTATCACTTTTGAAGCTTAGTGCATCTGGCCCAGAGACTTTTGAGTCTTCCCAGCCCGTCTGCACTGCCGCCTGTTCCCCCACACACTTAAGCGTCAGTGAACGCCGCTCCTCTGACATATCATTGCCTCTCTCTAATTTTGGGTGGGGGTCAGCTACTTGCTCCCCACCCCATTCCGATGCCCCTGCCTGGGTAGCAGAACAGGGAGCGCGGCTCTCTCTCACTGTTGCTGGGTCCCCTGCTCCCGCCTCTGCCGCCGGTCTGCTGCACCCGCCGGCACAGGTGTCCAGCTCCCATCTCTGTGCAGGGGGGTCGGATTTGTGATTGGGGGCGGGGGGGCGTATGTGTGTGTATAACGCTTGGTCTGTCAATCACCCTGTGTGTATAACGCTGGGTGGGGAGCTGTAACTCCCCACCCAGAACATTTTTCAATCTCACGGTGAAGTTGTCACTCAAAGGGTTAAAGCTTTAAATTCTCATGGGTATTGGAATTTTCCTTCAGCGTATTATTTGCACAATAAGGAAATGACCAGAGTACTTCTCCCAGATTTTTAAAAAGAAATAGGATGTAATTTTACTTTTCCATGTGAAGTGGTTACTTTAAATTGTATGTTGGACTTTCCAGAAAGTGCTTTAACCTTTCTTCAGAGCAAACAATGAAATGTTTCAGGCATTACTGTCCAGCTTTTGTTTCCAGCAGTGAAGGGCCCACCTCACTTCCTGTCCAACAAGACCTGTTGTTTTTCTATCACTTGGTTGCCAAAAAAATTGGAAAACAATGCAAAAAAAACCACAATGATATTTACTGTAGGTCTTTATATTCTGAGTCAAGGAAACATCTGGATGTAAAAATAACACATACAATGCTATTGAATTATAAAAGCAGAGAAATAATACAAATATGCAATTTCTGTCATTCTCAGGGCCTTTCCCTCTTCATAAATCCTGTTCATTATAACTATTTTACCTTTCTTCTGGATGTATAACTTACAGTAATGTAAAGATCTTGCAATGTGGATTGTACAATTACAGATTTATTGCAGGGAAACTGCTGACCATGTGGGGGAAAGGATTGGCAACTTTGGGGCAGATACAAAAAGACAGCTAGACTCTTATAGCAGCGTGCCACAATAGGAAAAAGGAAATAGCGGTGCAGGAAGACAATACCAAGGAAAGGAAGCAATGAGCATGGCTGTGGGATGAGCTTATGTAACTTGATAAAAGTACTATATGGAAATCTGTCGTTACATAGTTGCCTACCCTCCTGCGTTCTGCAGGAGACTCCCTGAACTAGCAGCAATCTCCCTATTTCCCTCATTAGTTTAGCAATCTCCCTCCCACATTACACTGTTACATTTTTAAGGAAAATAGGAATGAGAGACAGATATATTTACATTGAATCATCAGCACCATTTCCCAGCACTTTACCAAGTATAGTAGCTCTTACTAACTGCTTTGGGACTCATTTACATTTCTATATAAGTCATTTTATAAGATTCCTCTGAGATGTAGCAGTACACACCCACGCTTCTAGGTGCCACGTTCACAATCTGTTTTCACAATCTCTCCATATATGGAACTATAGACACCCTATGGGTGGAGCATGACACGTCCCCTTAATGGGGCACTGTGCAAAATTCTACTACCAACTATAATCTCCCTGAAACTAGTTTTCAAAAGTAGGCAAGTATGCCTTACACCCATGATCACTACTGTATGTGTGCTATTTTTTATTTTGTGATTGTTACTTCTCTACAATAGCTCAGGGCATACTTACCTACTTTATAAGCCTTGCCTAAGGAAGAAGCATGGAGAGGAGACACTCTCAAAGGAAAATTCCTTCTCAAATGGACAAAACCATGTGCACTGCAGCTAGGGGGGGGGGGGGCAAAAGTAACATGTGCATAGAGAATTAGATTTGGGTGAGTTATTTTTTTTCTGTGCAGTGAAATACTGACTGCTTTATTTCTACTCTGCAATATAGATCTCACTTTGAAGAAAAATCCCACCTATATCTAATTCTATCTGCACATTTTATATCTGCCCCACCTGCTGTGCAGCATGGTTTTGTCCATTTGAGAAGGAATTTGCCTCTGAGAGTGAACCAGAATAAGGCCCTTAGTATTGAATGGTACTGAATGAGTACTGAATCATAGGTGCCGATTTATTTTTTTGCTGGTGGGTGCTCAAGCCAAAAAATATAGGGGAGTGGCTTCATGGGGAAGGGGCATGGCCACAAAATAATACCAATTTATATTACGCAGCACAGTTGTCTCCAATATTCAAATTATACTGTGACTGTGAGCGCATGGCCAGGCCCAGGCAGGCACAACAAGAAAATAGAAGCTGACAAGCCTGACAGGACTGGAGTCAGATGCTCATAGGCGTGCGCAGCCCATTTTATTAGGGGGTGCACCATTGGAGGGGCGTGTCTATCAACGCCTACTGGGCATGTCTATCACCGCCTACTGGGCGTGTCTATCACCGCCTACTGGGCATCAATACAAACTAAACTGATGGTGACTTATGTATATGGGCTTCAGAATGAGTCTCTCCCCCCCCCCCCATATACACACAGTAGAAACAGGGACAAAAATTTACATCATAGTGCCCATTACACATTATGCCACACTCCGTAATGCCCATTACACATTAGGTCACAATCCATAATGCCTATGAAACTTTATGCCACACTCTGCAATGCCTATTACACATTATACCAAACACCGTAATGCCCATTACCTAGTATGCCAAATGCTGTAATGCTCATTACATCATATGCCACACACCATAAATCCCATTGCACATTATACCACACACTGTAATGCCAATTCCACATTAGAACACATGCCTTATTATGCCACATAAGTGCCGGGCGTGGACAGTGGACGGGCAGTGAGTGATGGGCAACCCGCCCAATTCCCTTGATAGATCAGGTGTAATGTATCAAATGGAATCCCCGTTTTCTGCTGTTGGAAAGGGGATCCAACATGGAGATCATATGTGCAGCACAAATGATCTCTGGGTCTGATCCGATCTGAAGTCAGATACATGTTATTTGGCCCAATTTAGATAGTGTATGGGGGCCGTTAATCTGCCACATCTTATATTTGAACATACTGTACAATCCTTAAATATTTTATGTCCCTCACCCATACCACGCACCCTATATATGTATGTATAATTCACTTTTCCCACGCCTAACCTTATCAAATATATTTAATGATACCTCTCCCATGCTTTGATAAACTGACCCCCACAAAGCATAGGTAGCTTCCTAAACCTCTGACTCATGTGTACCTGCTGCCGCCACGAGTCTGCTCTGTTGTCTGCGCCGCGGTGAAGCCTACTGCAGCCGCATGGATAGTGCCGGGGCGGCACTTGTGTCATGACAGCGCAGCTATGCTACAGAGAAATAGACTGTGCGCCGCAGCAGCGCGCACAAAGTAAGTGTGTGGGCGGGCCGGGGAATGGATTCGGAGAGATCGTGTATATGGGACTGCGCCGCAGCCAATACCCGCTCCAGCCAGTGCTACTGTGTGCATGCGGCTCAGCTCAGAAGCCAGGGCCATCTTAAGAGCATTAGGGGCCCCTGGGCAAGGCAGTACAGTGGGGCCCTTAACTAATAATACACAGCATTAAGCAAAAATATGTGTACATAAAATGTTTGATTAAAGGTGAAATAGTAACAAAATGCCCATATACATATACGCCAAATAATAGCCCCCTCCCACCCCACCCTTCTCCATTCAGACAGAGAGCGACCACTACCAATTGCACAACCAGGTCTCCCCCCCCCCCTTCCCCTTCCCCTCTTTCTTCCTTCTTCCCTGTCCCATCCTGAATCAGCTCACCTGAGCTATCTCCATGGCTCCTCTCTCCCTGTATGTGGCATGTCAATTGTAGCACACTGTGGCAGTGTATGGCGGGCACGAGGGGAGCACTGGCACATGTAATAATAGAGCATTTATGCTGCATAGCAAGTGTAATGGACACCATGAGCCTGGAACCGCTGACAGGATTATTTAATAGAGCCTATGATAGGCTTTATTAAGTAACCCTGTTGGCGGTGCCGGGCTCATGGTGTCCATTACACTTGCTATGCAGCATAAATGCTCTATTATTACGTGCCAGTGCTCCCCTCGTGCCCCCCATACACTGCCACAGTGTGCTGAAAATATGCTTCTGCATAAGTCAGTGGAGGAGTGAAAGAGGATCCGCACCGCGGCAATTGGAAGCTGAGGGTGCAGGGGTACTGGCGTCACTGCTTACCAGTACGTTCCCCACCACATGCTGGGCTCCAGAGCCCCGATCACCGTACCGTCCTGCACCCGAACTTCCGTTTCTAGCTGTGCGCAACTGCGCAAAGCAGGGAGCGCCTGTCTGCAGGAAGCGGGGCAGGTGAAATTTTGCAGACAGGGGAAGGGGGGGGGGGAACATGAGGAGAGCCGCTCGTGGGATTGAGCACCGCCGCTACTGGCATTGAGCACCCGTACTGAGCACTGAAAACTGGTACTGTGTGCAAGCGTGAGGCGGGTCATTAGGAGGTGCCTGTGCACCCCCGGCACCCCCCGTGCGCACGCCTATGCAGATGCTGTTGTGAAACTACATGTCCCAGCATGCCCTGTCACAGTTTTGGCAATCTATTATATAAAATCTATGGCAGGGCATGCTGGGACATGTAGTTCCACAACAGGTGGAGGGCTGGGGGCATGAGTTTGACACCAACCATTGATCTAAACACTCCTCCTTTCATTTATTCCCTGGCTGCTGTAATATGAGCTCTGGTTTTTATAAATGGCCTGCCCAGTGCCCTGCTATTAATTTCAATTACATCATAATGCCAGTTACATGGTACATCACACAGAGTAATGCCCATCACATGTTACGCCATACACTGCAATGCCCATTACATGTTATGCCAGGACTGAAGAAGTTTTTTGTAAAGGAGGGAAAACATGGGCAGTGCGCGGCGTAGGCGCGCGCCAAAATTTTTCAACATAATGCTGATTACACGTCACACCCATTACATAGTATACCACATGCCATAATGCCCATTACATGTATGCCACACACCCTGAAGCCCATTACACATTATGCCCATTAGTTGTTATGCCACACACCGTGAAGCCCATTACACATTATGCCACAAACCATAATGCCCATAACACTTTATGGCACATGCCATAATGCACATTACACATTATACCACCTGCCGTAATGCCCACTAAACATTATGCCACAAGCCGTAATGCCCACTACACATTATGCCACAATCCGTAATGCCCACTACACATTATGCCACAATCCGTAATGCCCACTACACATTATGCCACAAGCTGTAATGCCCCCTACACCTTATGGCACATGCCATAATGCCCACTATACATCCTAGTCCTCAAGTTTGGAAACAGACATGTTGCATGAATGATTTACTATAAAACTTGCAGCTGAGCTCTCCCCATAATATAGCATTCATCTTCATCCATATAGACCTCCTAATGGTCACTTACTGTGCACTGCTGCGGCTCCTGGCTCCAGTCCCAGCTCCTGCCTCTCCCCTTTTCCACAGATGCGCGGGCCGGCGGCGCAGCATCATGATGTCATGTACATGGTGTACACTGTGTAGAACAGGCATGTCCAACGTTGGCCCTCCAGATGTTGTGAAACTACACATCCCAGCATGCTTTGCAATAGTTTTTGCATTCTCTAATAGAAAAACTGTGGCAAAGCATGCTGGGGTGTGTAGTTTCACAACATCTGGAGGGCCAACGTTGGACATGCCTGGTGTAGAAGGTGCACATGGCAGCAGCTGGACAGAGGTGGCTGTACCAGTCTGTACGGAGACAGATAGGGGCAACTTGGTGCTGCGGGAGGATGTTTATGAGGCTGCCTGCTATGGAGTCATATCACTGGCCCGGTGTACAGGTGTGAGAGAGGCAGAGCAGCGAGCCTGAAGAGTACAGCAGAGCCATGTGTCTCTGACAGCTCTGCAGATGCTGCCGGTAGTAGAGAGGCACACACTCCCACACACACTACAACCCGCCGGACCAGTGATTGTCTGCAGCTGCTGCAAGGTGACGGGCCGCACGTGCCCAGGTGCCCCCCTAAATCCGCCAGTGCCCCCAGCGATCCGCCCTGGTTTCCTGATATACGGCGGTGCAGCTGCGGCGGGAGAGCAGGACTTCAAAAAAAAAAAAAACGCCCATACAAATGAATGGGAAGCCATTCATTGGCTGAGACCTCTCTCAGCCAATCGCTGATTGGCTGAGAGAGGTCTCAGCCAATGAATGGCTTCCCATTCATTTGTATGGGCGTTTTTTTTTATTTTTTGAAGTCCTGCTCTCCCGCCGCAGCTGCGCCGCCGTATATCAGGGAACCAGGGCGGATCACCGGGGGGAGGAGAAAATGGTTGGACGGACAGGGAGTCAGGGACAAACGCGGCCCAGCAGCATGATTCAGGCCAGGTTGCCCGTGGGTGCTCATGGATTTCTGTGGGTGCATTCTGCATGACCTATGGGGGATCTCCTCTGATGGGAAATCCCTCCCCCTGTAATGGTGGCCACACATCTTCATTTTGAGAAACACAGGTTATCACCACCTCCAACTTGCTCCCAAATGGTATCTGACTGACAATCACTGACAATCTGATGCTGTAGTGCGACCGACGATGCAGACCCTTACTGCACATATGCAGTGCAAGTCTGGCACATGCACAGGACAATGGGCCTTATTTTGGTTCATTCTTTCTGACAAAATCCTTCTTAGATGGGCAAAACCATGTGCACTGCAGGTGGGGCAGATGTAACACGTGCAGAGAGAATTAGATTTTACAGGATTTTACATTAACAGGGAACCCTAGGAACAGAGCATTTTGTCCCTCCTGGACAAAACTGAGAGGTATGCTGTACTGGAAGCCAGCCTGCATACCCTTCAACATGACCCATCCATCTGGTACAAAATGCTCTGCTCCTGGTCTTCCCTCTTAATGCATGATTGCCATCATCTGTGTTGAACTAGTTAATTGATGAGAAAGGTGTTTCACCACAGGTGATGGCAATCATACAGTAAGAGGGAAGCCGGAGAGTAGAGCATTTTGTACTTAATGGAATGGGTCATGTTGGGGGGACTAATGGTGCCCACACACGCACCGATCCCGGCGGTGCGATGGGGTGCGCGCTCCCGCGGCACCTCATCGCACAGTACAAAAAGTATGTGCTGCACATACTTTTTGTACTAGCTTTTTATCGCATAGCATCGCATGCACATCGCATGCACAAGGCATACGATGCGATGCTATGTGCTAGTTAAGCACAGAACGCACGCCGGGATCGATGCGTCTGTGGGCACCTTTAGAGGAAGCAGAAAGGCATAGCAGTGTTATGATAACATGTTTGCTAGCCTTGTTTTGGCATGTATGGGAGCATATGACAATCAATCTATTGCTCCCAAACACTAAAAAAAGGAAAAAAAAACATTGCTCCTATAAATTTGTTAAATCAAATGGATGTATCCAATTTATCTAAATGACCATTGTTTGATTTACAGTGTTTGGGAGCAAATGCCAATTCTTATACAGTATGCTCCCATATTTTTATCAGATTTTGCACCCACCAGAGAGATTGGACAGATAAATTGGTAGGTGTGTACCCAGCTTGAGATGGAATGCAGGCTTGATTTTAGCCAGTGGTTGCTGATTAAAACCAAGTAAAATGCAGATTTGAATTTAGCCAGCCATAGAACCTGTATACTGTAAATGATAGGTGTTCCAGATTGCAGGTATATTACAGTATGGCCTCCAGCCTACGAATACATGACTTGCTTGTGTCCCACGATCTCTAGTTTTCTAGTTATATTATTTCCCTGTTGACTCTCTTCTATCTTGTCTTGCTGAATTTATGTGTTGAGATTTTCAACCTGCCTCTAAAGCTGGGTACACCCTAATAGATATATCTGCACAGCAGCGCGTTCTCCATACACACTGCCCGATCCATCGGAACTGAAAAGTGGGTGGGCTCATGAGCCCACTGAGCTGTCAATCACCAGTGGCTCCTGGCATGGTTGTACGGGCGGACGGTGGCTCCCCCATACACACAGCAGGATGCATCAATATATTGGGGATTAGCTGTGTTGCAGCGCCGACGTAATATATCTGTGAACGACACTATTCACAGATATATCGCTCACACACACACTGGTTGATCGATATATCGTCTGTTCAATCAGCCAGTATGTATGCACCTATTGTAGTGCACTTTCAGGACTTTTAAGGACTTATGTCACCCATCAGCGTGGGAACTGCACCTGGGCAGGGGTGTAACTAGATATTTATGCCCAATAGCAAAAGTTTTTAAGGGCCCCCTATTTAGTGACTGATCGTGATAAATGTATGTAAAACATATTACTTAGACAGCAAAGATGGGCCCCCTTCAGCACTGGGCCCCATAGCAACGGCACCGCTTGCACCTATGGTAGTTACACTCTTGCTTGCAACCTGTTTTGACAAAGTATAGAACCTTAAAAAAGAAAATTTTTTGCAGTATGTTCTTTCTGAAAAGCACTTAGAGCCTGATTCAGCAGGGCTCGCTAAGCAGCGAGCCCTGATATGCCACCCTGCCGAATGTTCGCTCCCGGGGTCTGCACAAGCGCAAATACAGTAAGTGCATGCGCAGACACCCCCCCCCCCCCCCCCCCCCCCCCCACCACCACCACCTTAGGAACTGCCTTAATTTAGCCTGTTCTGATCGGTGCTGAATTAACCCCTTAATTTGAGCTGTGTTTTCCTACATGGATTGGGCAGCTCAAAAAACATTTAAATACTGTGTTATATTGGAACATTTAACTAAATTCATTCAGATTTAATACAACCATGCTGGCCCAGCCACCATAGCAACACCAGATTTTCTTCTTATGGTTTTGATATATCCCCCCAAAAAATAACCCACACAAATTAATTAAACTGTTCAAACCATCCTAATGGGCCCCACACACTGGGCGATATTCAGGCATTTTCTGAGCGATTTTGATAAATCACTCAGAAAATACCTGAAAACACAGGTAAATCTCTGTGTGTATAGCCCACACAGCGATTTACATGCACGCCCCCGCCGTTCCGAATCGGCCCAGGATTCAGAACGGACCCGCCGGTAAATTCAGTCCAGTCGCACTGATGCCCCTGCTCATCTCCCACATGTGTGGCACTGGGATGAGCAGGGCCATCTGAGCGATTGTCACTGACTGAAGACGCCAGAGCAAGCCGCTCTGAAGCCGCCGCAGCCGCCCGCCCTCTTCAGTCACAAGCTGCACTGCTGCAGGGAGAGGACGTGACTCTGGAAAGTGGAGTTGGTTAGTATTTATTTTTATTTTACACTGTACCACCATGGTTGGCTGCGGGCGGGGCGGGGCGGGGGAAGGCAGGGGAGGTTCACACACTTTATCACCAATCAGAAAACATTTTTTTTTGGGGGGGGGGGGGGTACACTGCACCACCAATGTTAAAACTTATTTTTTTGGGGAGGGGGGGTACACTGTACCACCAATGCTTATACTTTTTTTTTGGCGGGGTGCACTGTACCACCAATGTTAAAACTTTTTTTTTTGTGGGGGGGGGGGGGGGGTACACTGTACCACCAATGTTTATTTATAAGGCCACTGGCCACCAATGATTTTATCGACCGGGGGCACCAGGGACAGCCTTTTGCTTTAGCCCAGGCCAGTGGAGCCCTGGAGAGGGGAACTCCTTTATTGGGGGGGGGGGGGGGTCCCCACTCCCCCAGGGACCTGGCCAGGGCTGTCCAGCTTTATGTAAACACAGATTCCAAGGGAGGAAAGAAGAAAGAAAGATATACTCTTGGTGGGGGCACTCTTATCTTGCAGACAGTGGTTGAGCTGTTATTGCTGCAGTTAAAATATAGCTTTTATTATAATCATTCTAAAATTATGACCCATAATTATATATTCCTGCTCCTTACAGCGCTGTGCAAAAATAATAGTGGTATTTGGTGTATGTCAGACTCTAAATGTCCGGCAGCTGGGGAAAGAGAAATTGATTTCATGCACCTAGATATATTGTGATCCTCATAAATACCACAATTTTCTACCACTGTGTTGGTAATGGTTTGGGAGTAATAATCATTGGTCACTTCTCTTTCCTTGACAGGTATGACCAAGATATAGCAGGCGGATGTTAGTGTATAACCTGGTCTCCCAGCCCTCCTACAGAAAGGTAGCTCGTATACTGTATGCTTAATTGGCAGGTATGATCTGTAACTATGGAAAGAGGGAGGTCCGCTGGACGTATCCAGCGGTTACCTTGCTACCGGAGATCTCTGTCTAGAGCTAAGAGCCACGAGTAGCCGCCGTGCTGGTCCGTCCCCGTCTGTCAGCTGTGCGCCGGTCACGTGAGTGCACCACGTGATCAGCAGTCCCCGATGTACGTTTCGCTGGGCGCTTGTTCACGGGAGGTGGCTCACAACCACTGACCAGTGCGGACAAACTCTCAAATCCCTTTTTCCCCCCTTCCTCTTTGAATAACTACAGGGCTGTCCAGCCACAGAGGTAATGCTTTGGCCTATAATAAGCCTCCCCTGGCTGTGACCAGGGCCGGCGCCACCACTAGGCAAATCTAGGCATTTGCCTAGGGCGCCAGCCACTGGAGGGCGGCACTTCGCCCCTCGCCTCTCGCATGGAGGCTGCAGGGGTGTCCGTGCCGGGTACCTGCGGCACTGTGTGATCTGGCGGCGGGGTCCCTGCAGTGATGCGCGCTATCCGGCAGCCAGGCGGCGCGGGAAGCGCTGCTTGGTTTGAAAACATTCTGCATGCTGATTGGCTGCGATTCAGCCAATCAGCGTGCGGCGAGTTTTCAAAGCCATCAGCGCTTCCCACGCCGCCGCCTGGCTGCCGGATAGCGCGCATCACTGCAGGGACCCCGCCGCCAGATCACACAGCGCCGCAGGTACCCCCCCCCCCCCCCCCCCCCGTAGGCACCGGGGCGCCCCACCCCCCCTCGCCTGGGGCGCTCCGGTGGCTGTGACATTACCCTGATGGCTGTTTGAGCCCAGTACTGGTTTCCAGAATACGGGTACCCTCTACTCCTTTTGTCCCCCTACTCCTCCTGTCCCAGGAACATATTCCCCTAAAGTCACCTGTGAGAGATTTGAAATCTCTCATGCTGAATCTACCATTATGAATCTCTAGCACAAATCAGTTTAAGGGAAATCTCTCATGCTGAATCTCCCGTAATGAATCTCTGGCACGAATCTCTCCGTGTGTAGGGCCCATAAGGAGAATATATACTAAAGTGTGCGTAATATTGATGGGAATGTCAGGCCGTAGTCATTCAAACTATGGTGGATACTGGCCTCGCAAAGGAAGTTTTAACAGCAAAGTGTTCAGTGGCGTAACTATAGCACCGCAGCCCCCGCCACCGCGGGGGGGCGCTGTGCATATGGGGGCGCCGGGGGCTGCGGTGCTATAGCTACACCTCCCCCCAATCCCCCGCAGGCTTACCTATTTCACTGGTCCCCGCGGCTCCGTTCTTCTGCTGAGGACCACCACAAAATGGCCACCCCCATATAGCACACAGTTCTCTGAAACTGTCTACTGTATGGGGGTGGCCATTTTGTGGTGGTCCTCAGCAGAAGAACGGAGCCGCCGGGACCAGCGCGAAAGGTAAGGCTGCGGTGGGTTTGGGGGGGTTTGAATGGGCGGCAGGGGGCGCACCCCCCTAACGGCGGGGGGGCGCCCAGAACGTAGCTACGCCGCTGTAAGTGTTGCATACTAGGGATAGTTGGAGATAGAATTTTGGGTTACGAAAGATCATATATAATCAATATTTGCTCATTGGCGAAAGTAATAATTGCAAGAACATGGATGTCTAATAAGGGCCCCGATTATAATAAATGGACGTCACTCGTAAATTACACTTATAGACAAGAAAAAATTATATATGTTAAACGGAATACCAGGGATAAATTTGATAAGATACTGGGCTAATTCTGCCTTTTTTCAGGTCACTAACCACGATAAATAAGATAGATCTCATATTACACTTTTAGAGTCATAATTAGGATACATGTTAGTAATATCTATGGCCACGGCACACGGCTATAAAGTCAAGATAGATTTATAAATTATGCAACTCATGTTGAATTGCTATTCGATGTGTAGTCACTCACACGTAAGCAAGTTTAAGCAAGACGAAGTACAGCACTTTCTCTAACTTTAAAAATAGACATACACTCTCTTTGATCTCTTCCTATTTCTTTTCGGACACTTTATTAATTTTGCATGACGACGGCGTATAACGCGATATATAATATATTCACCCACACGATAAAATGACGACAATTGACTCACATTATTTTAGTACATTAGTTTATTCTATGGTAAACACAAAATTATTCAGGTAGTATTGAAGAATAAAGGCCCGCCAACACTGTAGGACCTTCTTAATAGTCTGGGGTAGGACAAGTATCATCTTAATGCCAAGAGACATCCCATATTAACAAGTAATAACTATGTATCTAACCATTTCCCTATATCGACACTAGACTCTGCACTGTCCAAATGAACTAAGAGAAAGGTCAAGTAGGCCTCCCCCCTATAATAAGCCCAATATAGTCCTCACGTGATATAGTGCTCTACCAACTAGGGGTAAATGACTCGATCTCAGAAGCCCCCTTAATGGCCTTGACTATCCCGAGCCAACATTCTTTCTATGTGGTTAGTTGAATAGCGCAGCCCCTAAGTAGATATTGTCTTTTTCTGTTTTCTTTGTTAATTATGCTCCTTTTTTCTTTTCTTTTTTTTTCTCTTATTCTGCTATTTGATCTGTACCAGTATATGTGTGTATGTCTACATGTTCATGTGATTGTATGTGGAATTTGTATGAAATATGAAATAAAGATTTGAAGTAAAAAAAAAAAAAAAAGGGTGCGTAATATTTCCACCAAATCGAACTGTTGTTCAAACCACTGTTCATCGTTTTCTTTAGATTTGCACATTTTCAATGTTTGCATCATGGCGATAAAACTGGGGCCATAATGTAACCAGTATGTTACATAAAGATCAGTCCAAGCACATACAGTATTATAGGTCTACATTAATCATGGTGTGTAATGTGCTGTTATTTGTATTCCAAGTACTACATCATCATCATCTATCAGTGTTACTTCCAAACATATATTTAACTAACAAGGACACTCAATTAGTACATTTATGGGCCCCCTGGTGAGTATACAAAACCCCTAACAAAATACGTAATAAGTTACATTGTGCTTGTAGATGTTGCTAAGGGCTAAATGATAATCTGATTAGGACGATGAAGTGTTTTTACTTTATCTTTTGGAAAGATATATTAGAAACAAGGCAACTGCCATTATTTATATTTAGATCACGTTGTTCGGCAACAGCTCACATGAGTACTGTTGTTTCTTCTGAAAATACTTTAGTTTATCATGAAATAAAGCCAACTTGTTGTGTTATTTGTCCAAGATCGCATTTCATTTTGTTTATCCAACAATGTCTTTTAATTGCGTTGCACACATAAAATTGCCATATAAAGTCACTTCACATCCCCACATTACTAACATATTTGTGCACGCGAACAGCTAGCTAGAATGTTGGTGTTGGCTCACTTTCTCCAGCATTAATACGGTGTCATGGGCGGATTCACGGGGGGGGACACCAGGGCACATGCCCCTCCCCCCTGTCATTTCACACTTTTCTTTCTTGCGCGCCGGGCCATGGCCACCCGTTGAGCTGCTGCCCAGCGGCCGCTGCCGGGAAGTAAGTAGCCGGGTGGGGGAGGCAGGCGGTGGACGAGATGTGGCTGTCAAAGCTGAGCTGACAGCCGCTCTGATCAGAGCTTCAGAGGAGTTCCGCGCACAGTGGCGGCGGCAGCAGGGGTAGACGCGTCTGAATAATCTCACGCGATGCTAAACTCAGAGCAGCGTGTCAGCGCTTAAGCTGTGTACACACAGAGCAATATGATCGCTGGCAATATATTGCTCAGTGTCCCGTTTTCATCAGAGACCAGAGATGGTCGCAGATGAAAATGACACACTGCCGGGAGAAGAGGCAGTAGAAGGTGCTGGTCAGAGGGGCATGCTCCTCCGACCAGCGACCATTAGGGGCTGAAAACGGGAGCACGCACCCGGCGACCATATTGCCAGCGATTTTAGCCCATGTGTACGCACCTTTACAGTCACATCCTGCTGCCCCCCCACCGCGACAGGACGCTCACCTCCTCTGCTGAGAGTGGCTGTCAGCTGCTCAAGCCAGGGGTGAAACTACTACTACTGGCCCTGTGTCCATCCAGGAGGCTCTGCAACCTCTCCCCCCTACCAGGATGTCCTGCACCCTCTCCGGCTCTCCACCCTACCAGGATGTCCTGCACCCTCCCTCAGCATGGATGATCACCCAGGGATGACTAGGTGTGTCCAGCCAGGTGTCACCGGATTATCACTGACACCCTGGAGCCTGCAGCACACTGCACAGATTGGTGAGTGCACCTGTAGACACCTACCCACTAGTGTTCCTCCACGTGCCCTTTTCTCTGTTTGTGTGACCCCCTCATCCCAGTATGTGTCCCCCTCTACCCCCTCATTCCCAGTATGTGACCTCCTCTACTCTCTCATTCCCAGTATGTGACCCCCTATACCCATTTTCCCTGTGTGTGAGACCTAGTACCACCCTACCTCTGTGTATGTGTGATGCCCTCTAAACCTCTCATCCACAATGTGCGACCCCCCCCCCCCCCGTCCCCACTATCCCTGTGTATATGTGAGACACCTTTTCCCCCTACCCCCTCATCCTAATTTTGACCTCTTTTATACCTCCCTTTCTCTGTGCGTGTGAAACTCACCCCCATTTCCTCTGAGTGTGTGACCCCCTGCACCCCTATCTCTGTGTGTGTGAGTGAGACACCTTGTCCCTGTATATCCATGCCTGTCACTCTCTACATTTCTTTAAGTGTATTTGACTGTGACATACTGTGCCCTCCTAATCCCCCTTCCATATGATATATGATATTGTGTACACCCCCTACTCATGTGTGTGTCACTTTATAGTAATAAGCTTTTGTGGCGCGCTAACGTTTTGTTAATTTTGGCTCAATCCATGTGGCGTTATGTTAATTTTGGCTAATTCTGTCTGGCATCATGTGTAAGGGGCAAGTATAATGGGGTCTACTATTATGTTGCATAATGTGTAGAAGTGGTATATGGTGTGGTACACTACATTCAAGGACACGCCCCTTTTGAGTGGCCTCGTCCCCTTTTCTGGAGCCTGCACGCCTTGGATGAGCACACAACTACATTCTTCCCTTTTGATGCCAGGGCCTATTTTTAATCCCATTACTGCCCTCTCTCTGCTCTCCACTCTCTGAGCATGCACACTGGCATCACTTACACCCCGCCTCCCACTCCCATCCCCTATCATGGTGCTCCCCTGTCATTTTCTCCTGGATCCACCCCTGTACGGAGTGATTGACAAACAATGGTTCCATACCCTCCAACATTTAACGGGCAGAAATCGGTACACCTACGGAAAGGGGGCGTGGTCACAGACAATGGGGGTGTGGTCACGCCCCCTCTCCGAATGTATACTGGGCATTTTTTCATATATGTATTTTAAATGTGAAATTAACTTCATGTAATATACAGCATATGCAGTTTTTTATTTTGAAACTCACATGCTGCAAGCCGTCAGCATTCCCGCGGCTGCCACAGTGCTGCTGCTCCAGTCATCCCCGCCAGAGGCTTTGCCTTTACAGATAATGGCACACCCCTGAGTGCTGGGGGTTCCGCAATGCACGCTGGGACCCCCAGTGCACCACTGGGAACGGGTGCAGAAACCCGAATTACAGATTTTCTATCTACCGGACACCCGATCCTCAAGTTGAGAAGAAGTGCTGTGTAAATGGGGTATGAAGCTGGGTCCAACCCTGGACAATCCTGTGTTTAAAGACCAGGGTTCAACCAAAGATTTTGTTGTACATGGGGTAATTAAAGAGCCTCAGTACACATGACACCTGTCTATTTAAGCCGCGTACACATGGGGCGACCCTGGTTTTTGTCCTGAACATTCATGCTAAGCGGGGCTTTGCCTATTTTTTCTACATGGGGCCTCTTTAGTCTGCATGGTTCCAGTATTCATGGCTAGATCATCAATGCTTCCTGCAATGTTTCTGGTCTTCATCTTTATCTCTAGACTTGTGTTCCTGCTGCTCCTGTGTTCTGGACCTCCCAAGCAATGCAGCGTCTGCCATTCATCAGGGTACTGTACTGCTGTTTGTTATCATTGTTTCTGGACATGCGTTCCTGCTGCTCCTGTGTTCTGTACCTGCCAAGCAATTGAATTTCTGTCATTCACCAGATTATTTTCCTTCTGTTTGAATCCTATCTTTTCAGCTTCAGATAATGTTCTTAGTGGCACAGTTATTGTGTGTGCTGATTCTGTACATATGTGTAATTCTGTTATTTATGCCTGTCAACATTTGAAAATAGGTGGTGGAACTCATCCCCAGCCTTCCCTCCTGCATCTCCTCTATTGCTAGTGCCATCCCTCCCTTCATAATCCCTAGTGCCTTCCTTTCCTGCATTTCCCCTAGTGCCATCTCTCCCTGCACAATCCCTAGTGCTATCCCTCCATGCATCTATGCAGGTCCACCTTATAGCTCATGATTTTCTCTGCATCACTTCATTACCATCCCTTTGCGTCTTTACAGCACCATCTTCCTGTGTCTCAACCTAATCTTCGCGGTCATCTCTTCGATTCAAATGCCCCTTTATCTCTAGGGGATACGGTCATTAGGTCTACACCAACTAGGTCGACAAGCATTGGGTCGACACCACTAGGTCGACAGGCAGCAAGGTGGACATGGGTTTAGGTCGACATTGGTCAAGGTCGACATGGGTCTAGGTCGACAGGTCATTAGGTTGACACAAGCATTAGGTCGACATGGGCTAGGTCGACAGTCAAAAAGGTCGACATGGGGTTTTTCACTGTTTTTTTGAGCCAACATGTGCCAACAGGCGGACTTTCATGCCCTTCATCCACTAGGGCGTGGTGGTATAAAATAGTGTGCCAAGCGTAGCGAGGCACCGTGCCTAAAGCATTGCGAGCGATGCGAGGGGATGCAGTGCACTTCAAACGGTGACCATGTAGACTGTGTCGACATTCGGGTAAAAAAAACATTGAAAAACCCCATGTCGACCTTTTGACTGTCGACCTTGCCCATGTCGACCTAATGCGTGTGTCGACCTAATGTCTTGTCGACCTAGACCCTCCCTCTTTAGGTATGTATTGCTTGTACACCCTAGTTACTGCTCCCCCTCATACACAAATTATAATATTTTATATAATTTGACAGCTGCCCAAGACCAGAAATCCCTGACCAAACAGCCCAAACTGCATCCAACCTCACCATTACTTTTGTTTAAACTAAATTAATGTCTCCCATTAAGGCAGCAGCAGAAGCCCACCTTCATTACCACCCCAGCAATATACGCCCTCATTCCCTAATACAACCCCCAGCAGCATGAGTACCTTCACCCCCTTTATTCCCTAATAAACCTACACCAATACCACCCCTGGCAGCACTAGCCAGTGGTGCAGAGAGGTAAGGGGAGCTGGTACTCTTTACCCGGGCCTCTTGGAAGGGCCCAATGGGGGCCTGGGTCCCGCTCTTCCTCCCCCCATTGCAGACACCCGGGCAGGGAGAAAGAGGACAGGATGCCGCTGCAGTAGTCTCTCTCCCCAGCCCAGCACACACTGCTCAGTGCTCTGAGCTGAGTTGAATAGAGAGGCAGCTGCAGCCTGTCCTCTTTCTCCCTGCCCGGGTCTGCAAAAGGGGAGGAAGAGTGGGAAGAGTCTCTCTTCACAGGTGTGCGATCACAGCCGCACATTGCTGCCTGTCCGCTGGTTTAGACAGTGGTATCCCCGCCACATCTGGCCAATTTAAAATTAAAATATAAGCCTGGTCATGCCTCTTCCATTGGCCATGCCCCCTCCCACTGGCCATGTCCCTTCATTTTACCGGAGCCTGGCAGAACTGTTGGTGCCACTGGCATTAGTACCCCCACCTCTCATTCATTAATACCATCCCCAGCAGCACCCCACCCCTCATTCCTTAATACCACTACCAGGAGCACCCTACTCTATTAATCCCGAATAATCCCCTGACAATACTAGAACTCCCAAACCGTATTCCCTAACACAACCCCAGCAACACTAATACCCACACCCCTAATTCAAAATTAGCACCGCAGAACAACAATCACCCCCACCCCTCATTCAAAATAACACCCCCAGCAGCACTACAACCCCACCCCACATTCACTAAAGACAGCTCAGCAGCACTTATACTCCACATTAACTAATAACACCCCCCAGTAACAACCCATCCCCAATCACTATTAAACCTCCGAACATGCCATATGAAGAAGAGGTGCATTAACAATGCACAGGAGATAGATGATTTTGCTCAGAAATGGCTTTCTGAAAGATATATTTCACTTTATCTTCTAGTGTGTATCGGACCTAAATCATACCTCCCAACTTTCGCGGCGCTGGAGCCGGGACATAGCTGATGCGCGCCGGAGGCGCGTTGAAATTTTCGGCCGCTATGGGGGCATGACCCAGAGGCTCTGTGAGCCTCTAGCCATGCCCCAAGCCCCCTGGCTGCGGGAATAGTTGCTGTGCGCATGCGCACAGCGTTCATTCCCCGCTGCTTAGCAGCCAACAGGGGGGACTCCCAACAGCCCCCCCTCACCGCGGGTGGGACAGCAGGACAGGCCCTAATAATCGGGACTGTCCCGCTAAAATCGGGGCTGTTGGGAGGTATGCCTAAATGAAGAAGAGAATGATCAATAACAGAGCACACATTCAGTGTCAGGACAGCCACGCTAAAATCATATGAACTGTTTAATATCATACTGAGGAAGAAGAGAACTTTTATCATTTTGGGAAGAGTTTTGATATCTCTCTGGCAGCAGGCTCTGGGCAGACGGGATGCAGTTACCATCCCGGCGGTCGGGATCCCAGCGTTCAGAATCCCGACGCCGGAATTCCGACCGCCGAAATGCCGACACTTTCTCCCTCCGTGGGTGTCCACGACACCCCTGGAGGGAGAATAAATTAGTGTGCCGAGCGTAGCGAGGCACCGGGCCCGCTGCGTGGCGAGCGCAGCGAGCCCGCAAGGGGGGGCGATCCACGTCCCCCCCTTGTCGGCATTTCGGCTCTCGGGATTCCGGCGTCGGGATTCTGAACGCCGGGATCCCGACCGCCGGGATTCAATACTGAATCCGGGCAGACATATCCCATTTAACAATACTTATACTAGATGGTTCGGAAAAAAATGCTATTCGTGTACATATGGAATGTCCTATTTATTTGCACAAATCATTGACTTTCAAACACATTATATGGCCCTCAACATGATTTACAATATTTAAGTGATGTTAATGTTTAAAAGGATTAGAAAGATAAGCAGCTGCTAGCTCCATAAAGTTGAAGAATGTAAATGACCATTTCTAGTATAAATATTGTAGGGTAATGCAGGCCGCTCAATTCCGGATAATATGGGTACATACACAGTATATATTTGTAGCTGTGCTTATTTGCACAATATTCTGTTTGGTTTGTTGTTTAATAGGATTGTTCTGAAAGTTACTATTTAACAATTCCTGTGATCCACCTTTAGGGCACATGTAAAAGAGAACAGAGAAAACATTTAACATTTTTCTTCTCTCACAACAGGAACAAAAGTGTTATGGAGACAAAACAGAATCTTCTCATTTCAAATTTTATGGATTTACAAATAAAATGTAAACTGGTAAGAGTAGAAACAGAAAAACTATCCCATCTATTGAAGAGAATGTTTCACTGTGTATCTTAAGCATGTTACAAACATTTGATAAATATTATAAAGTTTCTTTATCCATACCTCCCAACTTCTGTGTTGGGGAAATAGGGGAAAGGGGGTGGGGCATATGCAAATGAGGTTGTGACTTATGCTAATTAGCCGCAACCTCATTTTCATACGAGAATAGACGCTGTGCGCATGCGCACAGCGTCTATTCTATTAGATTGGGGGGTCTCCCAACTGCCACCCCCCCGCAGCGGGACAATGCCTGCCGCGGGTGGGACAGTGGGACAGGACCCTAAAATCGGGACTGTCCCGCTGTAATCGTGACAGTTGGGAGGTATGCTTTATCAATAATTTTATCAGTAAATATATTATCAGTTGACAACAGTTCTTAATACCATGTTAAGGGGGTTATTCTAATTTAATTGGTCCTGCGTGTTCGCCATCCTGCTCACACCTAGCAGTGCATGCGGGGGGCATAGCATTTAATGGGCATTCCCATGAAACCACTGGGCGTTCCCATAGTAATGACCTGGTGACATAGGTGCGGGGAAGGGGGACAAGCAGCTGACCTCAGCAGAAGTCAGCTGCCCGCCCAATTTTCTGTATGAGGAAACACTTCCAGTGCTCGATTTCCCACTAGGCATTGGAGGCATGTGACCCTATAATTAATGTGTGTGCGTGTACATGTTGTAAGGAATATAGGGGGTGATTCTGGTTGGTTTGCAAAAGCAAACTCCTTCTTTAATGGACAAAACCATGTGCACTTGCGTGAGGTGTGTTTAAACTGATATGAAATTGCAGTGTAAGAATAAAGCTGACAGTATTTACCCTGCACAGAAATAATATAACTCACCCAACTGTAACTCTCTCTGCACATGTTACATCAGCCCCACCTGCAGTGCACATGATTTTGTCCATTAAAGAAGATAATCACCCCCATAGATTGTAAACTCAACTTGGGCAGGGACTGATGTAATGTGCAAACATTCTCTGTAAAGCGCTGCAGAATGTGGCCCTTATTCTAAATCGGACGGTACGGCCCGCGTGCGGCCGTACCGCCGATGTTTTTATTCTGCACATGCGCAGAGGTCAATCTGCGCATGTGCAGCCCCCTTCGCCGCAGACGGATTTCGTCCGCCGCAAAGGGGGCGTATAGGGGCGTGAGGGGCTTCATACCCTCATTTCCCTATGTGTACGCCCCGCGTTTCATGGGCGTTCCCATGCAAACGCGGGGCGTATGCATGGTAATGAGGGTATGACGCAACTCATGGGGGCGGAAAGCTGACGTCGCCGGATGTCAGCTCTCAGCCCCCATGCAAGCTATCACACGGACGATTGTCCGTGTGGTCTCAGCTTGCGGGAGCTGCTGGGGCGTGCGGACCTGCCTTCGATGGTCGACGACCATCGAATGCAGGGGGCAGCTCCCACCATGGTGGAGGCGTACGCCTCCACCATTTTTATGCGGATCGCCAGCCGTCCGTGTACGGACGGCCGTGGCGATCCGTCTCGTGGGCGGGGATTGGTTTGTGCGGCCGGAGCACCGTGTGCGGCTCCGGCCGCACCAACCAGAATAAGGGCCTATGTGTGCACTATATAAGAAACGGTTAATAAATAAATAAATTTCACAGCCCACCGCCCATCCAGGACTTCCACTGCATCTTCTTAGCGCTTCATCTGGTGGGCGGTGACCTTTAAGATCATTTACATGGCCATCACCCGTCCAGGACTTCCACTGCATCTTGTTAGCACTTCATCTCGTGGGCGGTGACCTTTAAGCTCTTTTACATGGCCATCACCCGTCCAGGACTTCCACTGCATCTTGAATCTTGATGAGCTCTTCATTGCTTCTCATCTGCTGTCAGACTGCTCTCCGGCCTCACACTGGCTAAAATTAGATGATTGGGTTGGCAATGATGCAATAAGCCACGATAGCTACTCAGGGCCGGATTAACAATGGGCCTGATGGAGCTACAGCTCCAGGCCTACTCTCCAAAGAGAGCCCATTTTGAAGCTGAAGGCCAGGGCTTTCCAACGAGCCCAGCCCTGCATCCATAGCCCCCCGAGAACCAGAGATACCGCCAGGCAAACTTGGAATGTTTTCCCCATAGGATTACATGGGACCCGCTAATTCCGACTTCCACCCGGTTCCAACGGCTGCCAGTTCCCCCTCCAGCATCAAAGAAGCTTGAGGTTTATCTCAGACAAACCCAAATCGCTGGGCCTTCAATCTGATACCTGGTACATATGGGTTCATTGGTTCTAGAGATATTGCGGGTGAACCAATTTTTTTTTTATTTCTGAAATGTAATTTCAAGGCTGTTCATGTTGTTTGACAGATTTCTCTGGAACCAAATGGCCCAGTTTCACGGGACCAAAATCATTTGAAGCCTACACGTAAATGGGTCAGTTGGTTGTTTAAAGGGGGGAGGGGTGGTTTTCTCTCCCCCACACACCAGAAAATGCAGGGACTAGGCTGGTGTAAAAGGGGCCAGTCCAGGAATGTCCCTGCATGATCATGGGACCATATTCCCGGGTAAATCCCTGCATTTTCTGGTGTGAAAGGGGTATTATTTCAAATAGCCGGGACATGCAGTGCTCTGCCCGGCTGTCAATGGCTGTCATTTCCCCCTTGGCAATGAGCATGTAATCCCACATGGCAATGAGCATGGAACCCCTGGCAATGAATATGGAACCCCTGGCAATGAACATGTAGGTAAGTAACACTTATGTAGAATAATTTTTAATAGGCATTATGGTGTTTGGCATAATATGTAATGAAGATTATGGTGTGTGGTTTAACATGTAATGGGCATTATGGTGTAAATTTTTAATGTGCGCCTTTGGCGTGCAATGCCCCTATTTATGAAGCATATTGTGCATTATTGCTCAATCTGTTTGGTATAATAGTGTTTATTTTGGCTCAATCCATGTGGCAAAATGTGAATTTTGCCTTAATATGTGCGGCATAACATGAATTTTGACTCAATCTGTGTGCCATAGTGTGAATTTTGGCTCAATCGGTGTGAAATTTGGCTCATTCCATGTGGCACAATGTGTAAGAGGCAAGTACAGTATAAGGGGGTTACTATTGTGTTGCATAATTTGTATAAGGGGTATATGGTGTGGTAAATTTAGGTGACCACATAAAAGGTGCTGAAATGTTGTCTACCTAGTTTCGGCTTTCAGTATTTTTTTTATGACTGGTGTGCCGCCTCACCCCGCAAGTATCTTAAGACATCGGCATCGTGCGGGTGCACCTTTGGAGTGCACCCGCCAGAGGCGTACCTAGATATTCGTAGGCCCATAGAAAAACTTTGTAAGGGCCCCCTATTTAGCAACTGATGGTGATAAATGTATGTAAAACATATTAGTTAGACAGCAAAGATGGGCCCCCTTCAGCTCTGGTCCCCATAGCAGCTGCACCCCTTGCACCTATGGTAGTTACGCCCTTGGCACCCACCAATATATCTCCCTGCATTTTTCTTATGCCAGCCCCCTGCCCAGTGGCGTAACTATAAATTTTGCTCCCCCCTGCCAAAAAGTTTGTGGCGCCCCCCCCCCCTTCCAGGCTCCTCTCCAGCATGTTTCTCCAGCATGTGACGTGATGACGTCACATGCATAAGGGAGAGGCTGAAGCAAGAAAGAGGAAGAGAGACCAGCATACACTGCTGCTTCCCTTGGCTCCGAGGCATCCCAGGCCTCCCTAGCACTCCCATCTGCCCGCCCATCCTGTACACAGTAGCCAATAGCCGGCTCTGTGTACAGTCAATTGAATCAGTGGGAGAATTTGTCACCTCTGCCATGGCTCCACCCCTGCTGAGGGGCTGACTCGCCTCCAGTGCTCAGTCATTGGCAGGCAGCAGCATGTCAGTGCGTCGAGTGGGTGCCGGCGCCCACACAGATCCTGCTGCTGCTTGCTCCCCCAAGCGGCTGCTGGGGCTGCCTTACAGTAGTTACGCCACTGCCCCTGCCTTTTCCAGGTATATATAATTAGTTGAAAGTATTTACACAAATAGAGACACAGCAGACCACCCAACCAGAGCAGACCACCCAACCAGAACACTGGTCCCGCCCCCCACATTATTAGGTGCTGGCCACAACCCCTATTATTGCGCATAATAGGCCCTTGATCATTTTCAGCTCCAGGCCCATTTAGACCTTAATCTGGCTCTGTAGCTACTAGTAGACATCACCATCACCAGGGGCATGCAGGGGACACTGCATCTGTCCCAGGAACCAATCTTCACATCCTACAGATCCTGGGCATGCACAGACTACCTATCTTCGGAGATCTACATAAACCATCTCTGAATTTGGCCCACTGACATGCTAACAGTTATTGTTACTGACTATCTGTATTGTTAACAATAGTTATGCAATTATCTGCTGGATTCCTGGACTGCACTGATGAGCTTAGTTTGTCCATCTGCAGAGGGGGAAATAACTTCTATAGCGAGCAAACATTATTATATGAGTGATTAACTCCAGGTTCGTCTGCAGTGGCAAGGCTCCAAAAGGTCCTCAGCTTAGTCATGATATAATCATCCATCTCCTTGTATTTTGAATAACTTTTGCTTTATTTAGAGCAGCTGGTTAGGTTAAGTAAAAAGAACATCTATTTGACATAATACAGGCCATCAGTAATGTACTGAAAACATGCGTATAATACATTTCACCAGCGTAATATGTTCCATTTTGCGATCCATCATCTTGTCTCCGTTCTCAGCAGGGTAACCAATGAACACAACTGTGAGGGATTTTGAAAGTTAATATAGTAATACTCTATACAATATTTTCTAACTGTCTGACCCAACAAGATGGGGAATATGGATATGTAATAGGATAGAAGAAATACATTAACTTAACTCAAATAAATATCTGCAGTTGTTATGTTTTTTTATGTACGTACGGTATGTTAAAAAAAAATTTAATCTGGTAGGTGAGTTAGAATGTAACCATACAAAAAAAAAAATGGAATGTCAACAGGATCCATCCTGTTGTTTAGGATCTGTTGGAATGCATGCTTACTGTGAATTTCTTTGAAGAGGGAATTATCCTCATAAAAGACACCCTTATGTGAACATAGGGTATTGTGCAATTAACGACCAGACATAGGAAACACCATTAATGTGTAATGGAAAACAGCGCCAGTGACATTCCATTTTTACTTTTGAATTGTAAGGTTTTTGGGTACATCTTCGGAATTGTCGACCAGCAGCAGTGTTTTTTGGGCGCATCCATTGTGTTATACTGTATTACTTTTATATTGTGTAGAATGTAACCATAGCCTCTTGTTATGGTTCACTGTTTTAACAGCCTCTACAATAATAGTCTGTGCAAACCTTTATTTAATTGAAGGTCCCTCTCCAGTCAGCGATGAGTGGTCTGATTCTTTCAAGTATTATTATCTGTCTTACAGCATACATACAGTAGTAACATATTTACATAATTATTAAGGTTAAAAAAAGACGTTAGTCCATCGACAAATGTTCAAAGTGGCCACCACCTGCAGCGCGGGCAACATCAATTGTTTGATTGTTCAAATATTCTCTGTAATGCGCTGTGGAATATGGGTGCGCTATATAATAACTGTTAATAAATAAATAACAGAATTCCTCCTCAGCATATCATGATCCACTGAGTTGATTGCTGTTGTAATTTTATGGTTAAGGTCATCGAGCTTAGTGGGTAGCAGTAAACGCAATATTTTACAAATTGCCCAAAAAATCACGTGATGAGGTCTGGGGATTTCGAGGGCCAGTCCATCGCTGAGGACCTGTTATTCCGAGGGTAAACAAAGTGAGCGATGCCAGGGGAACAACACAACTACAGCGCCTGTGTAGCAGCCATTCGAAACTTAGTAACCTCCTCTTTCAAATAATCAAAAAAGGCAAATGTTTGTGGAATAATTTAGCGCAATTAGTTAAGTGGGGTGCAGCTTGTCAAACATGAGAAAGAAGGTACACCACCTTCCAGGAAAATCTGTGCACAATGGTTTTAATGTTTGAGCTTAGCGCAACCCCCTTAAGAAGATGTTGGATGCACAAAAATTGGTTTAACAATTTATTGTGACATAACAGATAATGATATTAATGGTCATAAACAATTAAATGAACATACATAAAAAGCAAATGAAATGAATGAATTCTTTGCCAGGCAGTAAATGGACTGGTCGTTTCAGCACAAATAAGTAAGCTTTTGTCTCACCATAGATGGAGGTTGCGGTGGGCTATACTTCCATTTGATGGCATTACTTAGATGGCTTTCTAAGGAAGAGATCTTAATAAAGTGCTGGTGCGTCCATAAAGTGTCCTGGTGCTCCAAAGTGCAACGTGTAAAGTGCACTGGGTTTGGCAGTCTGTATCCAAATGAGTAACTGCAACGCGTTTCGGAGATACACAAACGTCTCCTTTTTCAAGCTGTATCCTCTTTCAAATAGTCACGACAATGCGCGAGAACTGAAATTGGGTCATTATTTTTGAATAACCTTGTATAATTCATCACCAAGCCGCAGAGTGATAAATGGTGATATTTTCATGATGCATTTTTGCATTCACAGTGCTTTTATCCAAAGCAGCTGGAAAGCATTGGTTACCTCTCTGTTTAAATGATGAACCACACATCAACTTTAGTGACCCAGATTTTATAACACATGGATTTAGAGGAATATTAAGAGAGGAGGGGGCCATGTTCATGTTCAGAACCCCTCTCTCTGACTGGCAGCAATGTAAACTCTGAGCTTTGAAGTCCCAAGTAGACTCCAGCGTGTTGTTAGAGACTACTGTGCATGTGCAGGTCTCTGGGGAAAATACCCGCAATGACCATTTTCCCTGTTATTTTCCTACTGTGCTTGTGCGGCATGTGGAGAAAAATGGGCACGGCACCATTTTCCCAGTAATATGTTTAGGGCTACTGCTGCCAACATGGACACTAGAGGGATAAGAATTGAAGAAATGGTTGCAGTGTAGACCCCTCTTGGCCCTAGGGACTATTGTATTCCACATACCCTGCACCCATTATAGATACGCCTGGAATAGAGGTAGTAATCATAATTGTACTTTTAAGGGAATTATGGATAACATGTAGAAATATATATACAGGTTGAGTATCCCCTATCCGTGCATCCCCTATCCGAATTATTCCAAAAACCGTGGTTTTTGGAATCATTCGAATTTTTTTGTATTTTTTTTTTTAACCCCCCTAACCCTCTTTTCATACTTACCAAGTCCCAGGGCGTCCACAGCAGGCCTCCGGCATCTTCTACAGGGTCTCCAGCGGTCCCAGGAATGCATTGCGCGAGTGTGCGCGCGCCCCGGTGACGTCACCGGTGCGCGCGCACACTCGCGCAATGCATTCCTGGGACCGCTGGAGACCAGGAGAAGATGCCGGAGGCCTGCTGTGGACGCCCGGGGACTGCGCGGACGCTGAGGGACCACCGGACACCATCAGGGGACAGGTAAGTATGGCTACAAAAATTTATTCCAAAAACCGGAAAATTCCCCTATCCGGAATGCTCGTGGTCCCGAGCATTTTGGATAGGGGATACTCAACCTGTATATGCAATAGTGTACAGGTATTTTTTAATTGTATGTTCTATTTCTATTCATAGGTTATAATGTGTGAGATAATCATAAGCAATGTAGTGCAGCCAATATGGCCGTCTCGCCTGTTATCTTAATGCATAGGATGAACAATACATGGTTCTGATGATTTTGCAAGGGATGTTTACTGTAACTCACCAAGGGTGGCATGTACTAAGGGGAAAATGCAGTAAAACCCATGTTTTACCGCATTTTCCTATGTACTAAAACCCCGCCGCCATGTTACCGCATAGTAGGGTATCGCCACCTTTGGGTGGCAATACCCTATAGAAGCCTTTGGGCTTCTTTTTACCGCCAGCAGCCTCCACCGCAAACCCGCCGAACTCCCTCACTCTGGCTAACCTTAGTCCAGGTCCTCCTGGACCCGGAAGGTAAACCCTTCCTCCCCCTAGTAACGCAGCCGGACGTCCTTCTGGCTGCAGGGAGGAGGGGGTGGAGGAGGTGTGAGTGGAGCAGGAGGTGGCAGGGAGGTGATGGAGACCCCCCGCACACCACATTACAGGTATCGCGTGGGGCCTCCGTCACCACACCGCGATGCCAGCCACATATGTTAGTACATATGCGCTGGCATTGCGGCAGCCGGGGCGGCGATGTATAATAATATATCTCGCCCCTAGTATTTTAGTCATCTGTATTATGGGCCTAATTCAGCATGGATCGCAAAAGCAAAATCTTTCTCTAATGGGCAAAACCATGTGCACTGCAGGGGGGCAGATGTAGCATGTGCAGAGAGAGTTAGAATTGGGTGAGTTATGTTGTTTCTGTGCAGGGTAAATACTGGCTGCTTTATATACACTGCAATTTAGATTTCAGTTAGGACACACCCCACCCAAATCTAACTCTCTCTGCACACGTTACATTGCACATGGTTTTGCCCATTAGAGAAAGACTTTGCTTTTGCCATCCATGCTGATTTAGGCCCTATGTTTCTTCTCTTCCAGGCACAGCCTACTCTGTGTAGTGCAATCCTACGTAGTGCATCTAAAATGGCTGTCTCGCTTCGATTTTACTGGTGGTAAAATCAATAGCCTTTGGAAATAATAACCTAAAATGGTTACCTCACTCTGTTCTTAAATTCATTGTATCAGTAGAGCACCTTGAGCGCTACTGGAGAAAAGTACAGTACTACTGTATATAAATTATCACAAGTACAACAAGAGGCCTGGTGGATCTCAGGAATGCACTATGTGGTCACTTTGATCTTCAGCAAACAAAACAAGTTTTGTCAGATTTGTTCTTATCTTGACATGGGTTGCTTTTTGGAATTATTACTGTTTTTACTTTTTTTATATTAAGTGCTTTCTCTACCTGTACTTGCCCTGAAATCCACACCATCGCTCGGCCCCTCAGGGTGGTTGTCATTATGATGATTCAATCCATTTAAACTGACTTATGTGGCCTCATTTGCTATGTTCTTAACTGTCTGACAGGACAATTAGTTAAATAAAATAGTAAATTGTTCTGTATGATCTATGGTTCCTAATTATATTTGTCACTTACATTCATAGCTGACAAAAACTGACATTTGATATCGGTTATAAACTTTTTAAAGGGAACCATGACCTAAAACAGACCATCCCCCCCCAATACTCTAAATCCTGCATCTGGTCACTATTCTTTAGGGGCTCTGCAGATGTTTTGCTACACAGTATTTTAGATTCCCATAAGCATACCACAATTTTAAACATAAATGTTAGTGGAGAAGAGTTTGTTTGGATATTATGATAAATGCAACATGACCTCAGTTTTAAATTACTCAAAAATTGCCAGAACTAGAAACCATCTGATTAAAATGACGTTCCCGAACAAAGACCCATTCATTTTTTAAATTTAACACTGATTTCAGTAACAGACCGCCTCATTTCACCAATAATAACATGAGAACAGTATGATGGTCACCAAGACGCAAATAATATACCCTGAACATATTTATTTATATGTATATATATATATATATATATATAGATATACAACGGTGTGGCACTCGTAGCCAAAACAAAGTACAGTAGTCAAGCCAAATAGCAACAACGTTTCAATTTATCAATTGTCTTCAGGTTACAAGCAATAAAAATCATAAACATACCTTTATAGAGAAGTTACACCATGGAAGTGAGGCTGAGACGCCGGGAGTTGGGGGAAACGCCCATCCGACGCAGAGAGACTGACGTCATCCTGCCGGGTAGTGTGAGGGAAAACAAAATTGTTGCTGTGGAAACAGCAACCAACCATACTGTGTGAAAAAAATTAAATAATTAATGAAATAACGGTTGGACTATAAAAAGTTCTTATAAAGTAACATAGAATAGACTATATACTCTTAAACCCTAATAAAGGGATAAAATCGCAAAAAATGCAAGCGGCGGCTCAGCGTAACTTCATAAGTGGTCCTTAATATATAACATTGAAAAAATATTGCACTAACAGTAAAGCAGCATTACAAGGTATTAGGCAAAAAAATTACTTAACAAGAAATACAAGAAACCAGCAAATTCCAGCAGCACATACCAATCAGCGAAATACACCAAAAGAAATCTGTTCATTTAACCCCTTAGGGGCAATCGTATCAAGCCGGTGGATCCAGCGTGCCTCGCAGCGTAGCAACTGTGAGCCGCGGTCTCCACCTCGAATATTAGGGGGTACACAGTCTATTATTCTGTAGCGGAGACTGTTTAAAGGATGCTTCAATGCCACAAAATGACGGGCTACTGGATGCTCACTTGAACCAGAAGCCAATGCCTGCCGGATAGTGCTCCGGTGCATTGTCATCCTCTCTTTGAATTTCCGTATAGTCTTCCCTATATAGGAAAGACTACACGGACAAATAAGCTGGTATACAATATAGGTGGAATTACAAGTGAAGTTGTAGCGAATCTTAAACGCCTTTCCTGTGTGCGGGTGATGGAACACATCACCCGTGATTAAAAATTGACAGGTAATGCAAGCACATTTAAAGCAGCCATGCTTGGTTCCTCCTAGCCACATTTTAGGTGCCTGGTCAGGATTAAAAGTATTATTAGTTTTTACCAACAGATCTTTTAAGCTACGTCCTTTGGAATAGCAGGGCATAATACGGTGTTGACCAAAGGGTAAAGCAGCATCACTACTAATAAGCGGCCAATGATTTTTGATCAGGGCCGTCGTGTCATTAGAAGTTACATTGTAACGGGTCACCAGGGGTAGTACATTGGACAATTTGTCTTTAGTCTTATTGGATGTTAATAATTTGGTCCTATCAAGTTGCATAACTTTTTCCTTACACAGTACCAGGTCAGACCTACTGTAACCCCTGAGCAGAAATTTTTGAACGAGTGCATCTAATTGTTTCTCACAATTTGCACGGTCATTGTTGATTCGAAAATAACGCAACATTTGTGAATAAGGTAATGAACGTATGAGGCTACGTGGGTGACAGCTAGATGGTCTAAGCATAGTGTTTCTATCTGTTGTTTTGGAATAAACACTAGTAGTAATTACGCCTTGCATAAGGCTTACATCCACATCAAGAAAATGGACGTTAGTGTCCGAAACCTCATAAGTGAATTTAATCACATTTTCTGAGGTGTTGTGACCATCAATAAGGTCACACAACAACTTCACATCACCCTGCCAAATAGCAAACAAATCGTTGATATATCGACTGAAAATCAAAAAATGGTTAGAAAACATCGGATCAGACAAAAAAACATCATTTTCAACTGAAAACATAAAAATGTTAGCATATGATGGCGCCACTGAACTGCCCATGGCACAGCCACGTGTCTGTAAATAAAAAGTGTTATTATAAATGAAAAAATTGTTGTTCAAAATTAAATCCATGAGGTCAACAAAAAAATCAATTTTAATGGAATCGAAATTACTGTAGGAGCCAAGGAATCTGCGTAACGCCACAAGCCCCAAGGAATGGGGAATGGAAGTGTACAAATTAACGACGTCGATAGTCACCAAACTACAGTCCATTGGTAGTTTGTGGAGCTGGTCAAGTCGTTGCAAAAAGGTCGTTGTATCAAGTAAAAAGGTAGGACGAGATTGAATTAAGGGTTGAAAGACACTGTCCAAAAAGGTAGCCGCCGGCTGTAGTAGAGAGCCACACGCAGACACAATGGGCCGTCCGGGGGGGGGGGACAGACCCTTGTGGATCTTAGGAAGTGTATAAAAACATGGCGTAATCGGATGAGCAGGTATCAGTGCAGATTTCACTTGTTCAGTAATTATACTTGCGTCAACTCCCAATTGGAGGATGTTTTGTAATTTCAGTTGACATTGTCCCGTAGGGTTGGAAGAAAGGAGTCGATACGTGTCGACATCTGCAAGCTGCCTCATAATTTCACTATGATAGTCAGCAAGATCCTGGAGGACAATGGCTCCTCCTTTGTCCGCTTGTCTGATAATCAAGTTTTTATTGTTGCTCAAATTCTGTAGAGCAGATCTTTCTGCCGGCATGAGATTCGGGTGTGTAGATGCGGCTTGTTCCACAATTGCTGGAAGGCCTGCATCAATCATCCTCGAAAACGATTTAATACTGACATTAGCAGAGTTAGGTTCGAAAAAAGAAGTTTGCCCAAACTTTTTAAGGGCCGGTGGTAACTCAGGACGCACAGATGTTGACGGAGGCTGGTTAGCAAAAAATTCTTGCAATTTAATCTTCCTGATAAGTTCATGTTTATCGATCTTCCACTGGAGATCACTGAAGGGTACCGAGGGTACAAAAGAGAGACCGTGGTTGAGCAACTTGGTCTCGCTATGTGAAAGTTCATATGATGAAAGGTTGAATATTAAACTTTCATGTTGGTCGGGGGTCTGCCTGGACGTCTCCCTCCTTTTCCACTGTTGTCCTCTCCTTGTGTAACGCCTCTTGCGCCACTTCTGGGGCCACCTCGTCCTTTGCGTGCTGTCACACCTAAAGGGCCACTTCTAGCAGGATTACTGGGTTCCACCTCGCTATTGGAACTAGCATTTTCAGCAGACGAATCCGTGTCGAAACGGTCCACATTTTTTTGTGGTCTACGTTTATTACGTCTGAAAAAAGGTTTTCTGTTATCTTCCCCAGTATTCCCTGCAAGCCATCTATACACTGTGTGCCTGTCATAGTCGCCTTGCACTTTAACAAGCTTCTCTTTTTTATACAGTATCAGTTCTCTTTTATAAGAGGCAAGCTGGCTTTTAAGACGTTCTAGCCAATCGGTTTCTTGTTCAGCGACTAGTGCGGCTAGATGAATAGATTCAAAGTTGGAGATCCTTTCTTTAAGGGAGACAAGCTCCTTAGATGCATGTTCTATCACTAGCACCATTAGGTCTAGCGAACATTTATTCAGGATTCCTATCCAACGCTTACAAAAATGCGGGTCATAGCGGCCAATAGTCGGACAATTTCTCACGCGAAAACCGCGTGGGATCATTCTGGCTTTATAATAATCACTCAATGAGAGTGCGTGCAGATGATAATCCACCTCCTTCTTTTTAAGCCTTAATAGATCCCGATAAATGATGTCCGTTGTAGAGGCTTCTGCTTCATCATTTATGCCACCCTTAAGCACAATGGCTTGTATCTCAGCATCCGAAAATGAGTGTAAATCCATCATAGAGAAATTAAATTGGTCGATGGCTTCCTCATCAGCCATAATGCCGGATCACAATGTTAGGCAGGGTATGCAGAAAAACGGGCCAAATAATTGGATACGCTGATCCGTCCTCAGCCGTATATTTCTTAAAAGACACCCGAGAAAAGTGTACAGTGCAAAAGTCCAAATCACCGGTGCAGCGGTACTTCACTGATGCGACAACGCAAGTAAATAATTGCAGGGTGCCACAACTTTGCAAACTCTATATGGCAAAAAGAGTATAAGCAAATATGTAGTCCAGAGGTTTGGCACTCCCTGTGACTCGAAAAAACTCTGCCGGTGCCTCCACTAGGAATGGAATGTAGATATACAACGGTGTGGCACTCGTAGCCAAAACAAAGTACAGTAGTCAAGCCAAATAGCAACAACGTTTCAATTTATCAATTGTCTTCAGGTTACAAGCAATAAAAATCATAAACATACCTTTATAGAGAAGTTACACCATGGAAGTGAGGCTGAGACGCCGGGAGTTGGGGGAAACGCCCATCCGACGCAGAGAGACTGACGTCATCCTGCCGGGTAGTGTGAGGGAAAACAAAATTGTTGCTGTGGAAACAGCAACCAACCATACTGTGTGAAAAAAATTAAATAATTAATGAAATAACGGTTGGACTATAAAAAGTTCTTATAAAGTAACATAGAATAGACTATATACTCTTAAACCCTAATAAAGGGATAAAATCGCAAAAAATGCAAGCGGCGGCTCAGCGTAACTTCATAAGTGGTCCTTAATATATAACATTGAAAAAATATTGCACTAACAGTAAAGCAGCATTACAAGGTATTAGGCAATGCTGGATCCACCGGCTTGATACGATTGCCCCTAAGGGGTTAAATGAACAGATTTCTTTTGGTGTATTTCGCTGATTGGTATGTGCTGCTGGAATTTGCTGGTTTCTTGTATTTCTTGTTAAGTAATTTTTTTGCCTAATACCTTGTAATGCTGCTTTACTGTTAGTGCAATATTTTTTCAATGTTATATATTAAGGACCACTTATGAAGTTACGCTGAGCCGCCGCTTGCATTTTTTGCGATTTTATCCCTTTATTAGGGTTTAAGAGTATATAGTCTATTCTATGTTACTTTATAAGAACTTTTTATAGTCCAACCGTTATTTCATTAATTATTTAATTTTTTTCACACAGTATGGTTGGTTGCTGTTTCCACAGCAACAATTTTGTTTTCCCTCACACTACCCGGCAGGATGACGTCAGTCTCTCTGCGTCGGATGGGCGTTTCCCCCAACTCCCGGCGTCTCAGCCTCACTTCCATGGTGTAACTTCTCTATAAAGGTATGTTTATGATTTTTATTGCTTGTAACCTGAAGACAATTGATAAATTGAAACGTTGTTGCTATTTGGCTTGACTACTGTACTTTGTTTTGGCTACGAGTGCCACACCGTTGTATATCTACATTCCATTCCTAGTGGAGGCACCGGCAGAGTTTTTTCGAGTCACAGGGAGTGCCAAACCTCTGGACTACATATATATATATATATATATATATATATATATAAAAACAACCTTTACCCATTCCTGTAATGCCCCTTTCAGACCGCACTTTTAAAACGGTAAATTGCCGTTTTTTTACCGTTTTAAAACGGTAATGTGTGCGGTCTGAAAGGTCCAGTCCCACTTATACCCTTTTCACACTGCAAAAACCTGCTTTCAACCCGTTTTTCTAAACGTGTCTTAAAACTGGTCAAAAGCCAGTTAAACCCCTTTCATATTGCATGATGTAAAGGTATATTGTAGTTTAAATACCGTTTTGTACCTTTCAGATTCAACCCGTTTCACCCATAGAAAGCCATACAATGTATTTTTAAATGTTTTTTTCCTGCTTGTGGGCGGGGATCAAGTGTGGTTATCATTTGTAGCAAATACCGTTTCTGAGCTGTTCACACTGCAGGTGAAACGGCTCCGAACCGTGTAGGATCCTCCTTTTAACACGTGTCAAAATGCCGGTTTTCTGTAACCGGTAAATTGACAATGTAGCTTTCACATTGCTGCTGGAAACGTTTTAAAGCACTAAAAAAACGGCAATATACCGTGTTACAGCTGCAATGTGAAAGGGGTATTAACCGGTTAGAAAATGCCGTTTTTTCTAACCGGTTAAAATGCAGGGCCCTACCCGTTTCTGAACCGGTATTTTAGCGCAAAAATCGGCTCAGAAACGGTATTTAGGACCCAGCCAATGAGCTGGGTCCTAAATTCAGCACAGTGAATACTTAATGAGCGCTCATTAAGTATTCACAGCACTGGAGCCCCCCCCGCGCGTGTCGACACCCCCCGCGCGCGTGTCGACGCCCCCCCGCGCGTGTCGACGGCCCCCCCGCGTGTCGACCCCCCCGCGTGTCGGCGCCCCCCCGTGTCGACTTACCCCGTGCCGGTATCTCCGTTGTGGTTCCCGGCACTGCAGCTCAGTATGCTCGGAAAGCACTTATGAAAAAAGTGTCTTTCAGAAAATGGCTGCCCCCCATACGGAAGACAGTTTTTTTAAACAGGGTTTCCTATGGGGCAGCCATTTTCTGGAAGACACTTTTTTCATAAGTGCTTTCCGAGCATACTGAGCTGCAGTCCACAACGGAGGTACCGGCACGGGGTAAGTCGACACGGGGGGGGGCGCCGACACGCGGGGTGGGGTGGGGGGGCGTCGACACGCGCGGGGGGCGTCGACATGCGCGGGGGGCGTCGACATGCTCTCGGTCGACACGCGAGGGGGGGGGGGAGCTGCACGGAGGGGAGGGCTGAAGGCTGCACTGGCTTTGACCCTGTATTTGGAAAGTTTCCAAAAACGGGTCTGCCAGTGTCAAAAAATCGGCACTTAAACGGTAATATACCGTTTAAGTGCTGCGGTGTGAAAGGGTTTTTTATCTGGCAGACCCGTTTTTGGAAACGTTTCCAAATACAGGGTCAAAGCCAGTTATGCGGTCTGAAAGCAGCATAAGATTACTGGATTCTTAAAATAAACACACACACACTTCAAACAAACACAAAATAAACGGCAAAGCTGCATTTGTTACATTAAAAAATATAATAAATCAGTGTAATCCTGCTCTGAACTTTCACTTCTGATATACAGTTGCCGGACTTGGCGTCTGTCCTGAGTTCATCTTGGAAAAAGACATTTTGGATCCTACTTTCAAACAATTCACAGCACATAATGTATACAATATGCAAGAACACAGTGGTCTATTTACAAAACTCATTAACACACTTAATAA
This sequence comes from Crinia signifera, assembly GCF_055691185.1. Taxonomy (NCBI): domain Eukaryota; kingdom Metazoa; phylum Chordata; class Amphibia; order Anura; family Myobatrachidae; genus Crinia; species Crinia signifera. Next base: position 257,672,285 of record NC_139221.1, on the reverse strand, counting down.
TTCTCTAGAACGTTTTACATTGTTTTCGCACCAGAGTTTAAATTAAAACCAGCTTATATACATTGTAATAGAGTTCAATAAAAGAGTAACACTGTGTATAGGTGACTTTCGGGACGATGAAAAGCAGCTCATTAATATAAATAATAAATACATAAAATTATTTCTGCACATGTACAGAATGAAAACACATTTGATCTGGCAGAATATTAATTTGGTTTTCACTACAAGACCCAGAGCGGAATAATTAATGGGGCTAAATGGGATTACAGCCCAATGCCTCTATCTTAAAACAGGCTTATCAGAATTAGATCCAACTTTATTGGCCATGTGTGCTTGCGCACACTAGGATTTTTTTGTGAATTACAATGCAGCATCGAGCAGGGATGGGGGATGGGGGGCATTACATCCATTTGTTAAGACATTACATGCAGGGAACACATACCCGCCGATCTGCACAGCACCTAGGCAGCCATCAGTGGTACCACTGGTCGTTGCAGCAGCCATGTAGGTAACAATATAAGCAGGGACAGTACAGTATCACACATGGAACATATACGCCGCCAAGCTGCACAGCACCTAGGCAGCCATCAGCGGCGCCACTGGTCGTTGCAGCAGCCAGGTAGGTAACAGTATGAGCAAGAACAGCACAGATTATAGCAGAGGCAGTACAGTTATCACATGGGAGACAGGGGGTTACATAAGGCTGAGTGCACAGTGTTCCTAGGCAGCCATTTGCAGTGCCATCTTCCTGTATGGAAGGCCAGCGTAGGGTGGATAGTCAATGAGGCTGGGGGAGAGTCAATGATGCCAGGGGGTGTGCGGCCTGCTGGTGGGGGGGGGGGGGGCTGAGGTTATCCTGCCGGCCCCTGGATCGTGCCGGTGTGATGCAGGTCCTGCCAGGATCCACAGGCTGTTCCACCTCTGCTGCCACATTGCCGCCAGGACAGGCAATGGCATCCCTGGGATCCCCAGGCTGAGCCACTGCCCCCATGCCATCAGCGCTGCCACCGGGACATTCAGTGTGACCTACAGATGCGCATCACTTCCGGGCCAGGCCGGACTCCATGGCCGCCGATACTTAATTTCCCTGCTGCCGTCTCTCGACCACTGCTGAGCACAGGGCACACCCTCCAGGCTGCCAGCGGGACCTCCAGGCTGACCCACAGCAGCCCAGTCCTGCAGGCCGACCAGCAGCCGATGCTCCCCCACGCCGGGCATCTCCGCACCTGGGGGGCCGCGGTGTCTCCATCTCCGACCGGAGGACACCTCACCAGGCACCAGGGACTCTCCGGTCTCCGTCTTCCCCTGCATCCTCCCCATCCACGCCACGCTGAGCTGAGCTCCCCTTCGCCGGGGAATGGGAGCTCCGAGGATGGAGGACGGAGCTCTTCTACGTGCGACCATCCTCGACAACCCCAACGGATGCGGTATGCCATTGTCGGGCTGATGGTGAAGTTGGCATAGCGACCACTCTAGACTGTCCCTTGGAAATAGGCCTTAAGGAGTCATTTTTTTTTATTATTATAAAATTGAATGGCACTAGTTAATCAAGAGGTATAGGGGGGAATTTACTAAGATGTGTATTCTACTTCACATGTAACCAATCAGATCCTGTCTACTATCTTCTAGAGGGTGCTAAATAAATAAGAAGTTGATTCTGATTGGTTGCCCATAGCAACATAACGGGGGAAATTTACCAATATGAAAAACCTAGTTTTTCGTATTGGTATTTTCCCTACGACTGCATACGACTGTTTCAGTCGTATGCAAAGTCGTGTTCCGGAGGATCAGTTACAAAGCAGTCATATACGACTGCTTTGTAACCCTCCGATGTCGTAGGAATTCGTATTAGCAGCCGTATATACGGCTGCTAATACGAATTATTTGTAGGCAGTCTGCACGGATCAGTCAGATCCGTGGAGGCTGCAAGGTGTAAAAAAAAATTAAATAAATAAATAAATAAAAAAAAAAACGGCGTGGGGTCCCCCCCACAGCCGAAACCAGCACCAGGCTGACAGAGCCTGGAGCCGGTAATTAAAAATCAGGGAACCCGACAAATAGGGGTTCCCTGATTTTTAACAACCAGCCCCAGGCTCCTGCTCTGGGGCTGGTTCCCAAAATACGGGGGACAAAATGAGTAGGGGTCCCCCGTATTTTAAGAACCAGCCCCAGGCAAAACCAGCCAGCAGGCTAATGCCACAGCCGGGGGGAGACTTTTTATGCAAGTCCCCCCGGCCAAAGCATTAACCCTACCGACCAGTCAGCCTGGCCAGGGGCCCTGGGGGAGTGGGGACCCCCCCAATAAAGGGTTCCCCCCCCTCCAGGACTTACCTGACCAGGCTGAAGCCTGGTGCTGTCCTCGATGCCCCTGGGCAGTGGGCATCGAGCTGATAAATGGTGTAAAAAAATAGATAAAACTATTGTTTTTTACTGTGGCACTACAAGTGCCAGCAAGCTGGGACTTGGAGAACCACAAGTCCCAGCCTGCTGGGCATTAAAGGGCCCGCTGGGTCTTGTAGTGCCACAGTAAAAAAAATAGTTAAATACAACACACTGACACCCATTTTAAATAAAAGTTTAATACACACATTACATACATACTGATACTTACCTTTCTTGATCCCGTAGGTAGCCCTGGTCCTGATGTCCTGTGTCGTCCTCCAGGTCCATGTCGGCTGTCTGCGTCGTCCTCCAGGTCCATGTCGACGGTCCGTGCCGTCCTCCAGGTCCATGGCGGTGTCCGGGTCCGAAGAAATCCATGTTGGAGCTGTGGAAGGAAATCCTACTCACCTGTTCCTGCGCTGAAGAAGTCTTCTCGTAATCCAGGTAATCTTCACAGCTGTCGCCGGTCCCCGCTGTCTCTGCATATGAAACTTTTCAGCATCTCTCCTCAGCGCGATGCAGAGACAGCGGGGAGCGCCGACAGCTGTGAAGATTACCTGGATTACGTCGGATCAAGAGAAGACTTCTTCAGCGCAGGAACAGGTGAGTAGGATTTCCTTCCACAGCTCCAACATGGATTTCTTCGGACCCGGACACCGCCATGGACCTGGAGGACGACACGGACCGTCGACATGGACCTGGAGGACGACGCAGACAGCCGACATGGACCTGGAGGACGACACAGGACATCAGGACCAGGGCTACCTACGGGATCAAGAAAGGTAAGTATCAGTATGTATGTAATGTGTGTATTAAACTTTTATTTAAAATGGGTGTCAGTGTGTTTTATTTAACTATTTTTTTTACTGTGGCACTACAAGACCCAGCGGGTCCTTTAATGCCCAGCAGGCTGGGACTTGTGGTTCTCCACGTCCCAGCTTGCTGGGGAGGCTTGCTGGCACTTGTAGTGCCACAGTAAAAAACAATAGTTTTATCTATTTTTTTACACCATTTATCAGCTCGATGCCCACCGCCCAGGGGCATCGAGGACAGCACCAGGCTTCAGCCTGGTCAGGTAAGTCCTGGAGGGGGGGGAACCCTTTATTGGGGGGGTCCCCACTCCCCCAGGGCCCCTGGCCAGGCTGACTGGTCGGTAGGGTTAATGCTTTGGCCGGGGGGACTTGCATAAAAAGTCTCCCCCCGGCTGTGGCATTAGCCTGCTGGCTGGTTTTGCCTGGGGCTGGTTCTTAAAATACGGGGGACCCCTACTCATTTTGTCCCCCGTATTTTGGGAACCAGCCCCAGAGCAGGAGCCTGGGGCTGGTTGTTAAAAATCAGGGAACCCCTATTTGTCGGGTTCCCTGATTTTTAATTACCGGCTCCAGGCTCTGTCAGCCTGGTGCTGGTTTCGGCTGTGGGGGGGACCCCACGCCGTTTTTTTTTTTTTATATATTTACTTTTTCTATTTTTTTACACTGAAGCCTGCACGGATCTGACTGATCCGTGCAGGCTAAAACGCAAATACGACATGAAAATGGTGTTCTATTTTCCTGTCGTATTTGCGTGGGTGTTTCACACCACTAAGCAGCCGTATTGTCAGTACGGCTGCTTAGTAAATCAGAAACCACCATTCCTTTGAATGGTGATTTCTGTCGTATTCTATCGATGGTGTAGACATTCGTATTTGTAAATACAAATACGAATGTTCCATCTTTAGGACTACGAATTGTTGTATTTTTGGGATTGTAAATCCCAAAAATACAAATTCGTAAAAAAAAGGTGTATTTCTGCCTACGAATACACCTTTTTTCTACGAATCCATTTTGGTAAATGTCCCCCAACATGTCAAGTAGAATACACATCTTAGTAAATTTCCCCCAGATACTGCACTGCTATTGTGCAGCTCCTCTGCCACAAAACATCAGATTATGGGCGGGATTCTCTAAACTAAAAATGCGGTAAAAACCCCGTTATCGGGGTTTTTACCGCATTTTGGGATGCTGTAAGCATCCCCTGCCGGGTTACCGCGACGGGGGGCATCGCCAGAAAAATCTGGCGATACCCCATAGAAGCCAATGGGCTTCTATCGCAACCCCCCGCCGCCCCGCGCCGACCCCCCGCCGCCCCGCATCGCCCCCTCCCCCCTCACCTGTGTCCGGGCAGCACAGCGCAGTGCTGCCTGGACCTGTGACCTCCTCCCTCTACTGATCCTCTTCCGGGTGCAGGGAGGAGGAGAGCCCGGCGCAGCAGCAGCAGCGCCGGGTGTGGGAGGGAGGGGAGAGCCGCCGGGACCTGCTGGGACCCGGCGACTCTCACCACAAAGGACAGCTCTTAACGCAAGACTGTCCTTTGCCTTAATTATCGCATATGTTACAGCATATGCGATAATTAAATATGCGATGGGCGGCGAAGGGGGGCGGAGATTCTTAGAGAATCTCCCCCAATATGCTCTAAGAAAAGCCTAAAGGAGCTCCAGGCAGGCAGCACAGCAGAACCAATGAGACTCCTCTAAATCAACTTGAAATATTACAATATTTTGTGAGGAATATTAAAATATAGTTGTACAGGTTGAGTATCCCTTATCCAAATATCCGTTATCCAAATTATTCCGAAAACCATACATTCCTAAAAGCACTACTGGGGACATTTGTAACAGCACTACTGGGGACACGATATGTAACTGACACTACTGGGGACATCTGTAATAGCACTACTGGGGACACGATATGTAACTGACATTACTGGGGACATCTGTAACAGCACTACTGGGGACATGATATGTAACTGCACTACTGGGGACATCTGTAACAGCACTACTGGGGACACGATATGTAACTGACATTACTGGGGACATCTGTAACAGCACTACTGGGGACATCTGTAATAGCACTACTGGGGACATGATATGTAACTGGCACTAAATACTGTATGTGCAAGACAATGATTGCTTGGCATTCACATTCAGTGCCTCAGATAGTACACAAACTTTGGTTCATGTTTTGAAAACTTTTTTTATGCACAAATAAAATATATTTGTGTGTATTTCATGTGTTTGATGTGTTTATACAACATAAATGCAAGATACTTCAAAATACATAATTGAAATATAAAAATATTCTGAAATACGGAATAATCCGTTATCCAAAATTCTTCTGGGCCCGAGCATTTTGGATAAGGGATACTTACCTGTATTACTAGCTGGGTGGTTGGTCATCATCATGCTATTATGATGATGATTATATCTTTAAGTGGAGGCCTGATGCTGTAGTCTCATCTGTACTATTATTAAAGGAGGCCTACTCATGTGATCCATCCTTCTGTATTACTCCCTCCTGTACCCCAATCACACTGTGCAGCACCCAATACTTAGCAAGGACTCAAGCAAATCATGACAAAAAAGGGTCTGTTTTGGCTAATTCCAGCATGTTTTTGTTACTGTGGGGTACTGTATATGTATAAAGCAGTGATAAGAGAGGAGAAGTGATAAAGTGCCTGGTACTTTATCACCGGCCAATCAGCTCCTGACCAGAGGCGTAACTACTACCTTCTGGGCCCCATAGCAACATTTTAAAAGGGCCCCCCACCACAGGAGGAGAGGGTGACAGGTGTGTGTGTTGGGGGGGGGGGGGGGAGGGAGATAGAGAGAGATTATATGGAAGGGGCCGAAGTGTAAAGGGGGGGTTGTAGCAGAAGAGAGGGAGAAAAAAAGGAGAGACATGGTGGGGAGGGAGTATATGAGAGGAGGTGGAGAGAGACAGACATAGAGACATGAGACATAGACAGAGAGAGACAGAAAGATAGAGAGGGATACATACAGAGAGAAAGACATACAGACAGAGAGAGAGAGAGTGAGAGACATACAGAGAGAGAGAGAGAGAGACATACAGAGAGAGAGACAGAGAGAGACAGACAGAGTGAGACAGAGAGAGAGACAGAGAGAGATACAGAGAGAGACAGACAGAGAGAGAGAGATACAGAGAGACAGACAGAGAGAGAGACAGACACAGTGAGATACACACAGAGAGAGAGATACAGAGAGAGACATACAGACAGAGAGAGACATACAGACAGAGAGAGAGACAGAGAGAGAGAGACAGACAGACAGAGAGAGAGGCATACAGAGAGAGACATACAGACAGACAGAGAGAGAGAGAGAGACATACAGACAGAGAGAGAGACATACAGAAAGAGACATACAGAGAGAGAGAGAGACACACACACACACACACAGTGTTTCTCCTATTCACATCCTCTCCCCTCCGACCCACAGTTAACCCTGTCCCCCCTTACCAGTATAATTCATGCTGTCAGTGCCGAGTCTTCCTGCACTGACAGCTCCGTGTCTCCTGTTTCCCAGGGCCAGGCAAGCAGCACAGCGTGTGTCACGCCAGGGCTGGTCACTAGATAGTGACATCAGTCCCCGGCAGCATCAAAGAAGGGAGAGGGGGGAAGGCTGCAACAGCCGGACCACCACATTCCCCTTCATATGTAGCGCATTGTCGCTAGCCGGGGAGGGGGCAGAGGCACCACTGACACTCCCAAGCGAGCAGCACTAATAAGGAAAAAGGGTGCAGGGGATGCTTGCTGTGCTATGGTGCCCCCAAGGGCCCGGGCCCCATAGCAGCTGCATCCCCTGCACCCTCCATAGTTACGCCACTGCTCCTGACTGTCCCCTTTTAAATCCAGCCTGTAACTTAACAGTCAGGAGCTGATTGGCTGGTGATAAAGTACCAGGCACTTTATCACTTCTCCCTTATCACTGCTTCATACATCTATCCCTCTATTCTGAAATGCAAAATTTAGACTCCTTGTACCCACCCCCCTCTAGAAATCCTGTGTTTGCCTCTGGCAACAGGACACCTTTGCCTAGGTCACTGAAAAGACTTAATCCGCCCTGGGACTATTGCAGGAAGATGGGTTGTATATGGAGGGAGAAAAAAGCTATGCCATCTATCTCAGTGCCCATACCTATATGGCAATGGTCAAAATGACTTATCTTCTTTACAAAGATGGGAGTTTTATTGAAAATTGGGTGTTGTCCATAGCAACCAATCAGACATAGCACAGAAACAGCTCTGGTATGTGTGCTCAATGATCTCCTAAATGCAAGGGATAGAGGAAACTGTTCAATCCTAATCCTTCTGGACCTCTCTGCAGCATTTGACACCATTGACCATGGAATTCTAATTGAGCGCCTGAAGAATTTCTGTGGTTTGGGTGGCACAGTCCTTAGCTGGTTCAAATCATTTCTCGCTGGCAGGTCACAGAGAGTTTCATCGGGAATATACTCTTCACCACCAGTGCTGTTGTCTTGTGGTGTCCCACAGGGTTCTATACTATCTCCCATGCTTTTTGCAGTATACATGCTTCCACTGGGTGACATAATCAGACGTCATGCCCTGGTCTACCACTGCTATGAAGATGATACACAACTGTACCTGTCCTTTGCTCCAGGCACTGATAACACAATAACAATCTTAAATGGCTTCCTAGCTGAGCTCCAGAAGTGGATGAGTGCCAGTTGGCTGAGACTGAACCCAGATAAAACAGAAGGCCTGATGATAAATCACAGGACAAGACGGCAGCATAGCCAACTGACAGGTCTTATGCTGGGGGCACAGCACTAAAAAACTCTGATCATGTGCAGGATCTTGGTGTTGTCCTGGATAGTGGCCTGACACTTACACATCAGGTGTCAGCCACAATCAATTCCTCATTCTATCATCTAAGGAATATAGCCAGAATCAAGCGCTTAATTCCCTCAGAAGACCTGCATTTATATCATCACGACTAGACTACTGCAATGCCCTCTACCTGGGTCTCTCATCAAAAGAATTGCACCGCTTGCAGCTGGTACAAAATGCAGCCGGCAGACTATTAACTAACCAGCCCCGCTCCTGCCACATCCCATTCTCTACGCCCTTCACTGGCTACCTGTAAAATGGCGAATCATTTTCAAGATTGGATTACTGACTTTCAAGGCCCTACATGGCCAGGGCCCAAGGTACCTGCAGCAGCGTCTGATCCCTTACTGTCCTACTAGATTACCACGATCCGTTGAAGGAGTACTAACAGTACCCAGAATTTCCCTGAATTCATCTGGGGGTCGAGCTTTCAAACTTGTTGCTCCAACTCTATGGAACTCTCTTCCTCGCACAGTGCGCGAAGCCCCAACTGTGGAATCCTTTAAAAATAGACTAAAGACGTTCCTATTTACTCAAGCATTTCACTGATATCTACTGTTAAGCTTGTTTTGTATTTTGAGCTGTAAAGACAATGAGTCCTATTGGGAGAAAAGTGCTATATAAATAGCATTACTATTATTATTATTATTATTATTATTATTATCTTCTATTAGGTGTTAAATAAATTAGAAGTAGAATCTCATTGCTTGCTATGGACAACATTCCATCTTCAGTAGAACTCCCATCTTAGCAAGTTTAACAAGGTCTAATTCTGAGTAGTCAAAAAGTCTGTTGTGGTTTAGCAAAGCTTAGCAAGCTGCGCATCCTTGCTTATCTGATTTGGATCCACCATGGTCACTTCTCTCAGTGGCCCTTATTCTGGTTGGTGCGGTAATATCCGCGTGCGTTCGTGCCGCCGATGTTTTGTGTCTGCGCATGTGCAGAGGCATCTCTGCGCATGTGCGAGCGGGGCGTACGGCCAAATCCCGCATGAAATGTGAACACTCCGAACAGGGGGTGGAGAGGGGCGTGAAGGGCTATTTGGGCTCATTACCATATGCGTACGCCCCGCGTTTCATGGGCGTTCCCATGCAAACGCTGGGCGTACGTATGGTAATGCGGCCGTGACGCACGTGTAGGGGGCGGACATATGACATCGCTGGATGTCAGCTGCCCGCCCAGATCCCTGCTTTTGCACGGAGAAATGCCCATGTGGTCTGAGGTTGCGGGAGCTGCCTGACCACTCGGGCCTGCATTCGATGGTCTGCAAACATCGAATGATGGGGGAGGTTCCCTGAGATGGAGGAGGCGTATTCCATGAAAAATACACGTGCGGTCCGTTCGGACAGCTTCTTGCCGCATACGGACGGAGTTGGCGATCCGTATGGAAGGCGGGGTTTCGCATGCACGGTCCTGCCCGCATATTCGGATCCGGCCGCACCGATCAGAATAAGGGCCAGTATGTGACCTCACAGTTAGTTAGTGAGTAGCATGCCAGGTCACTTTTTCTAGGCCCCCATAGTTTGGAAACTCACAAACCCTTTGGAGCAGCCATGATCCCTTTCCCAATAAGTGGGGGAGGAGGTGTGTGTGTGTGTGTGTGTGTGTGTGTGTGTGTGTGCATAATGACAGCATGTTTGTTTTTTTGTTCAGCAAATTCAAACTTTTCTTTTTAAAGTACATGTCTACCAATCAAAAGTAGACAAACAAAGTGGCAATAACTATGGCCCTTATTCTGATCGGTGCGGCCGGATCCGAATATGCGGCCAGGACCGTGCGTGCGAAACCCCGCCTTCCGTACGGATCGCCAACTCCGTCCGTACGCGGTAAGAAGCTGGCCGAACGGAACGCACGTGTATTTTTCATGGAATACGCCTCCTCCATCTCAGGGAACCTCCCCCATCATTCGATGGTCGCACCAGCTCCCGCAACCTCAGACCACACGGACATTTTTCCATGCAAAAGCAGGGATCTGGGCGGGCAGCTGACATCCGGCGATGTCATATGTCCGCCCCCTACACGTGCGTCACGGCCGCATTACCATGCGTACGCCCAGCGTTTGCATGGGAACGCCCATGAAACGCGGGGCGTATGCATATGGTAATGAGCCCAAATAGCCTTTCACGCCCCTCTCCACCCCCTGTTCGGAGTGTTCACATTTCATGCGGGATTTGGCCGTACGCCCCGCTCGCACATGCGCAGAGACGCCTCTGCACATGCGGACACATAACATCGGCGGCGCGAACGCACGCGGATATTACCGCACCAACCAGAATAAGGGCCTATATAACAGGTGTCCCCAGAACATCTGCAATTGTCCAATGGATCCGGTCCAACTGTTCGTCACATGTCCCCCAAACCAATGTGTTTGATACCTTTTTCAAGGTGTATGGAGGACACCTCCTCTTGCTAATATTTATACCTCTAAGTATACAACTAAGCAGTGTGGGTGGTAAATGCTATTTATAGACATGAAGTACCTGTACCTAGCCACTAACATCAAATGCCTAAAATTTAATTTTAGAAATCCATTATTGTTATTACAGGACCATCCATGAGCTCATTCATCTGCTGCTGCCGTGCTTCCTTCACAAACCCGAAGTCCCAGCCACCATTTTTTCCAGACCAGCATCTTTTGCATTCCGATTGCATCTTATCTGCATCCCTAATAAAAGTAAGTAATTAAAAAGTGATCTATGGAAATTAGATAAACAAAATTCGACAAATCCTTGTGGTAGCCATGACTATCTCCGGATCCCATCCAATGCGCATGGGACCACGCATCAGAACAGAATCAGAGTTCAGTCACATACAATATGTCACTTTTTGCATGATTTATCAGCCCAATGGGCCAAAACCATGAGAAAAAGGGCCATATTTTACTAGTGTATAGGGGCCTTAAGACACAAGCCATGGGGTAAATTTTGGACAATTTTTGTCAGGTGGATTTTGCTTTCTCATGAAAGTTTAGCTTCTTTTTCACAGTTTATATTGAATTGTAAAAGCAATTTGAACTGCAAACTACCATACAAACTACCATACAAAATAGTACAACATGGGAATTTACCAAGAATAGTGTACTGTATATAAAAGTGGTGCAAGATTGGACCAGTAAAGACCTTTCTATAGACAACCACCTCAGCAGCATATTTTGCAGAAGCCTGGCCAGATCATTGTGGTTTAAAGTTCTTCTGTGTGTAGTTATGTAAATATTTGGTTAAAAAAAAGCAAAAATATATAACCAGAACTGAGCTCTTGGAACCGACCCTGGTCCTAAAGATACTTGAACTAAATTGCCCAAGGTTCCCGTATTTAAAGAACCAGCACTGGGCTTAACTAGCAGAGAGGTAATGTAACAGCTGTGGAATGTACATTACCAACCACCCCCCACCCCCCACCCCCCCCCCCAACTATTCAGCACTTACTGGGGATTCCTTAGGAAGTTCCGAGATCCTGCCAATAAAGGGGTCACCACTCTCGAATATACTCCAGGCCTGGGCTGAAGTCTGGGGCTATTCCCCACACTTCTGGGTGGTGGGTGCAGAGTTTATAGCAGAGTTGTAACAATATTGTCAATTACAGTAGGTCTACAGGTCCCACATGGAGAATTGTAAGTGCCAGCAAGCTCTGGCATTAAGAGCCCTTTGGCACCTCCTACCGCAAAGCAAATATTAAAATACTAACTGCAGGACACAGGTGACTATATTAATAAGCCACGACTAACACAAATTTCCCCAAGTTAACATCCATAAGTTCATCACAAAGCCAGTAGCCATACACCCAGATAGTGGAAGATGACAAAGTAACAGATGATTCTCCCTAGAAAATAAAGTTCAATACTGTTTTTGTACTTACCAGATATTTATTTAAGTAAATTGGTTCTTCATAAATTTACACCAAAGTCTATTAGGTCAATGTTTGAGATATGCTCATTTCTCTTAATATATACTCTTAGGTATACTCTTGTTACCACTTTACCATAGATTATGGCATAACCTACCCACCCCAGTGGCAACAGATCATCTTAAGGGTCCCATACCCTACAATGATATGTCTGACCCTGAAGTCAGATGCAATTTCCCTTAAACTCTCCCTGGACCTTTCCATGATTCCATACGATTTTGTACTTTTACATTTTTGCGTAAGATATATTGCATAAGATATATCTAGCCACGATAAATTGCATGTGATATATGGTGTACAATTGTACCATAAGATATATCTAATGGGCTAGATTAGGGGGGTAGGGATATACTGTGTCTCATGCACAATAAGGACTCCATTTCGCATCCAAGTTCATGCGATTCCGATAAATCAGTAGTGCGGCACTAACGATCTAGAGACTTCTATCCAACACTCACAGGACCGTGAATTGGATCAGATGGAAAACACATACGATATGCCAATTTACAAACAATATATCGTCCCGAAAGATCATAATCAAATTAAATTGTGCAAAATCTTTGTAGTGTATGGGGCCATTACTCCCTCAATTCACATTATGACCCTGAAGCATTATCCACTCTCTAGAGTGCGCTAGAGCTTGTTTGAGAGTGGATCATAACTGCACCCAACATATTAACTAATTAACTTTAAGTTGAAAATACCCGTTCATTAAGATGACTCACTGGCACTTCTTTTCCCAGTACAGTACATTCTGTATCTGTGTATTTGCTTTGGTGGATCTGGTGGGAAGATAGAGTAAGAACCGCCCTTCTGTTACGGTAACATGTATGTGATCTGTGGCTCCTTAGTAAGAATGAATTATTCATGATGGGTTAGTGATGGAATAATGCCAGTCAAATTACAGCAGAGACATGTCTTATTTCCTCAGCTACACCCAGCAAACAAGTGTGATTTACGTTGGTTAGTAAGGATCCATTGTATCCTATTACTCCTTACATACTTTTTGAATAATAGGCTGCCCTTGTGCAACTCAGGACACTTTCCATCATGGTTACTGAATGGAAGTTGGCTCTTTACAAAGTGAATCTTAGAAAATGACATCATACAGTTTATCATGGAATCGGCAAGGTACAGTACTGTATGCGGTTATATCTCACGGTTAAAAGAGTGCTCACTTTTAAACTGATACCAGATGTGTATGCTCTCTGAAGTAAGAGGTAAGCTGGTGCACTTTTGACTTTACCATTTTGCATTCCAAATAATTTCATAACACTACAGCATGTAAGAGCCAACAGCGTAGCTGTTTGTGTTGGGAGCTATCCAAGTGTAAAATGTATCATAGCCTCAAGCTTATATAACAGTGAGCCATTGTTACTCCGTCATGTGTTCGATGGTAATCTTAGTTTTGTGACATGTTATGACTTTGTAAAAAAAAATCCCAAACAATGAGTGTTAGATTATCATATTTACACACATACTGTAAATAGAACCATGTGTGTGTGTGTGTGTGTGTGTGTGTTTGTGTGCACATGGCAGTAACACTATAGCCCTCTGTCATTGGGTCACCAGCAAGTTGTTAGACAGTCATTAGGTCGGCACCATTAGGTAGACATGCATTTAGGTCGACATGTGTCTAGGTCAACATGCAGGAAAGTCGACATCAGTCTAGGTCGACATGGTTTAGGTTGACAGGGTCATTAGGTCGACATGGGTTAGGTTGACAGTCAAAAGGTCAACATGGGGTTTCTCACTGGTTTAATAAAATAGTGTGCCAAGCGTAGCGAGGCACCGAGCCCGAAGCATGGCGAGCGCAGTGAGTCATGCGAGGGGATGCGGTGCACTTCAACCTGTGTCCATGTCGACGGTGTCGACATTCAGGTAAAAAACTGTGAAAAAACCCATGTCGACCCGTTGACCTAACCCATGTTGACCTTATGACCCTGTCGACCTAACCCATGTCGACCTAGACTCATGTCGACATTCCTGCATGTCGACCTAGACACATGTCAACCTAAATGCATGTGGACCTAAAGGTGTTGACCTAATGACTGTCTAACAACTTGCTGGTGACCAACTCATCCACACCCCTTTGTATGATGATCAGTGGGGTCCTGCTGGCGTCGGTTCTAATTAAAGTAATTGTCTTGGTCTACAGCATAATGTTCTCACCCTTCTACGTGTCGCCCATACATATTGGTTTATTTATTTATTGTGTAACAGATGTCTTCTATACAAATAGCCAATGCTGGAATATAAGCATTGTAGCAATGTAACTGGTGTATGCTTTGCTAGACAATTGTCACTCACCCCTAATAGTTAATGCTATTAATAATTGGTGAATCCCACCTAAATGAGGTCATCATTTCTATTATCGCACTTACCGCACATCCCGCTGTAACTATTCTCATGGTAAGTCCATGTAAAAGAAAAAAGAAGAAAAGGATTGTCTCTTTTGCTGGCGCACTGATAGAAAGGAGTACAGAAATGAATTCAAGATAAAATGTACCTTTTAATAAAATTTACAATAAAACCTTTGAAGTGAAATATCTACCACATAAACTATTGAATAAACTATAAATTATAAGATGCACGTGCTGTATATGTGTTTATTTATTTATTCATTTTGTGTTAATTTTTTGTGGGGGGTTTTATATCGTGTAGTGTGCGTATAAGTGCAGCTTGTTTTGGTTCTGCTTCTTATACACTTTTCTTATTAGGTGTTTGTTAGTGATCTCATATAGGTACTAAATAGTCAAAAAAAATAGAATTTCTGTTGCTGCAGTAAAAGTTCTTATTTTGGAATGGTATGGGTTATTTGGCAGTGTAAATTCTGTCCAGTTCCTCTATTACCGTGTTTCCCCGATTTTAAGACCTCCCCCGAAAATAAGACCTACCCCAGATTTTGGACATTGGTCTAAATTAAGACCTCCCCCGAAAATAAGCCCTATTCAAATTTCAATATTTTCCATTTGGGTGATAACTTCTACCCCCCTGATCCCCCAGTCAGCACTCTTTACTGCCCTGACCTCTATGGTGTAGATCGGGTAGAGCATTGGCTTCTACTGAAGCCTCTTCTGCTGAACTCGCGGTCCCAGTCATGCACTGCGAGCCGTGTGTGACGTCACAGCGCACATCACGTGGCTGCAGATCGGCACAGAGCTGTGGCGCAGCAAACTTCTGTGCCGGACTTCGTCTGTTACCCTGATTTAACAGCGTACGGTATGTTAATTAAGAAGGACGGGGGCATGTTAATTAAGAAGGACGGGGGCATGTTAATTAAGAAGGACGGGGGCATGTTAATTAAGAAGGACGGGGGCATGTTAATTTAGGTGGACTGGGGGCATGTTAATTTAGGTGGACTGGGGCATGTTTATTAAGGTGGACTGGGGCATGTTTATTAAGGTGGACTGGGGCATGTTTATTAAGGAGGACTGGGGGCATGTTTAAGATGGAGGACTGGGGGCATGATGTCAATGTCTATTAAAATAAGACCTCCCCCGAAAATAAAACCTATGGTGTTTTTTGTTGGTCCAAAAAAAATAAGACAGTGTCTTATTATCGGGGAAACACGGTATATTACCATTCAGCTAATTCACACAGCAACTAAAATTGGGGCCCTATTAATATAACAAAATATACTAGTGCAGAAGTATTCCCATTTTCCCTTTTCTCCTTTTCAAGTATGGAAAGGGTAATGTTAAAAAACACAGACACTGAGAACAGTACAGGCGGAAAAAGGATATGAAGATATCACTAAAGGCCATTGGGTATGGGTGTGCTTGGCTAAGCAGCAATTAAAGTCAGCCCCAATACAATAGAAAATAAAAAGGGGGAAGAGATTTAGACTACGCTAGACAATATTAAACAAGGGGTGTCTGGTGGGGTAAAAACATCTTACATTCTGCGCTCCACAGAGGGCTTCCTGATTGGGGAAAGTGAGGGAAATGGCGGCGGCACCTGTATCTTATTAGTTTAATGGCGGAAGGGGTATAAAGAGAGGTCTTGTACACTCAGTCACCAAGCCTCTGATGAAGGACTGGAGGGTCTGAAATGCATTAGGCTGGTGACATTGCATCTTAGAACCAAGGAGTTATCCAGAAGCACAGCATTGGTGGAAGATAGTGGAGCCGGCACCCTCTCCCTCACTCTCCCTAATTCCAATCTGGGACCTGCTGCGGATGATAATATCCTGGTATCTGAGGAACTTTTACCACAGTCGGTGGTTATATGCTTTTTTACCCTGTTTGTTTGTAAGTGTCCTGTGAGACTAATAAATTGTCATTTATGCCTAACAGAATTGCACTATGTTTTGCATTGGCTTGTGTCTTATCAGGTTGAGGTCTTGAAATTTAGACCCTTAGTCAAATAGTTGGATTTCAAAGTGTGTATGTATTTGACATATAATTTTTCTAATTGTTTTATCACCTAAGCGCCCATATACACAAACCCCATTACTTTATCCAAACGTATTTAAGGCCTGTGGTGAAGGTCTTGTGTGTGAGGTGGGCTGCACTGGTGTAGTATCAGCACCGTCTGAGAACCAAAACTACAAAATATCGTGAATCTATACCCCACCAAAGGATCAAGTCTACAAAAAACCCCTGTGGAATGTAGCCAACTTACCATCAAAACCCTGTGGAAGAGAACCAACTTGCCACCAACCATCTCCAATCCTTTTCTTCAATTTGGGACACTGTTTCCTCAAGATACCATTGTTCCCCACTCCACTTCGAGGCAAAAGATCATTGGAGGTGCTGTACGCCACCTCCTTACCATCAGTGGATGAGGACACCAATACAGTAACTACTCGTGAGTCGTGAGGCTCTCTCTTTCCCATACCAAAAAATGTGGATTACAATAAGGCTCCCTCCACACAGATTCGGAGGCCCTCCAATCAGCTCTGCAAATCACTGAAAATATCTGTATTATATGGGCGCAGATTGGAGGATTGGGGAATCTTTAAACTGGCGGGTAAGAAAATGTTTTTTTTTTTAGATTGCTGATGTATAGGGGCCACATGTAGACATGATGTTGTGCAACGTGTGTCAACTAAACATTCTAATGTGTTTCCTTTGGGGAAAAAAAAACGACGGGTAAATCTACTAAAGCTTCTAAAACTGAAAATATGTGATGTTACCCATAGCAACCAATCAGATTCTGTCTATCATTTTCTAGAATACAATAGAGAAATGATAGACAGAATTTGATTGGCTGCAACCTGCAACATCACCACTATTCATTTTTAGAAGCTTTAGTAAATTTACCCCTCAGACAGTGGTTCTTATTCAGATCTGATCACAGTACAAATTTGTTCTCAAAATGGGAAAAACCATGTGCACTGCAGGTGGGGCAGATGTAACATGTACAGAGAGAGTTAGGTTTGTGTGAGTTATTTTCTTTCTGTGCAGGGTAAATACTGGCTGCATTATATTACACTGCAATATAGATATCAGTTTCAACACACCCCACCCAAATTTAACTCTCTCTGCCCATGTTACATCTGCCCAACCTGCAGTGCACATGGTTTGGCCCATTTTGAGAACAAATTTGTACTGCGATCATATGTGAAT
Organism: Crinia signifera; assembly: GCF_055691185.1. Lineage (NCBI taxonomy): Eukaryota > Metazoa > Chordata > Amphibia > Anura > Myobatrachidae > Crinia > Crinia signifera. The sequence continues at coordinate 257,654,743 of NC_139221.1, read as the reverse complement.
AAGGGCCAGAGGAACTGATTCAGAGGTGGATGCAAAAGGGAACACAGCAGCATAAGCCACTACATGCTGTAGTCTGCAACTTTATGCAAATGGCGCTACGTTCTGTACTCTGCAACTGTATGCGAATGCGGCTACGTTCTGTACTCTGCGCCTTTATGCAAATGCCGCTACATACTGCTCCCTGCACCTTTATGCAAATATGACTAAATACTGTACTCTGTGACTTTATCCAAAAGCCGTTACATACTCTTAGTCTGCTGCACATCCATACGGCAGAATTTGCAAGGACTGAGATGCCCACTTACCGTATCCGTGCAGGCAGTTATACAAATCGGTGTATCCATAATTGCCACTGTCAGCCGCACCATAGAAGCTTGCTCCTGCTCTACGGCAGTTGCAGTTTCCATGCCCAACCATGTTTTGTTATGCCTGTAGCTATGCGTCTGTGAATGCAACGACCTCTGGAGGGGAAGGACAGGGGAGGAGCAATGCCGGCCAATGCTTACTTAAGCCCAGTGGTAAAGATGGATGTGCAATAGTGTCAGAAGTAGCCATATATACTGATATTATGCATTGGGATTTATACAATGCATATATTGGCACTTCTAGTGAATTGTATAGTTATATTATGACACATAACTGTTCGCTGTTCTGTTGTGTTTGAATCTAAAGTATAATTTTTTTTCAATGATCGAGCAACATATCAGAAACCTGGTCCTTATGAGTTCTGCCCATGACAAGTATATAAGAGTGTGCGTGTGTGCCTGGTACAAAGGCCTACATGGAAACCATTGCAATGCACCATTACCTGACAGCAGGGAGTCACATAAACACATCAGCAGGATAGAGCCAGTCAGTGCTTTTCTCAGAAATGACCCATGTACAGCACTTTCCTAGTTCTCTGTAAAAGCTAATACAGATCCAATTTCTCTAAACCAGATAAATAAGAAAGTACAAATCCTAGCCATGTACGGTCTCAGCAACTGCAAAACACAGAAATGATGACTTCCACACTTAGAAATGTGGGAAAATAGTGGCAACAAATCAAAGTCAAAGCAGTTTGTCAGAGCGCAATAGATTCTCACAACTTACAAGATTGCGCACATTCAATGACTCTGTTCTGCCACATAAAAGTGTCTCTTCCTGGCGATGTTATGGGAGCAATTTCATTGTACTTAGTGGTTGTAGGGAACTTTATTCTTCTATGGCTGTTTTACGCAGTTCCCAATATTAGTATGTCAGACAGGGAACTCACAATCTAATGCAGATGGAAGTATAATAAGTTCTGGCTGGATTTTGGGCTGTACTGCAGAAAGAACTTATAGCCAATTTAACCATATAGGGCCTGATTTTGCTTTCCTGAGGAAGCAGAGGAAATCGCCGCTTACTGAACACTAAAACGCCACCCCGCTGAACACCCCCCCCCCCCCCCCCCCCCCGCCGTATCCCCTTGGTATCATGCTAGCATGCATCAGCCAGCAGGAGAACTTATGACCAGCTAATGATTTCTCCGTGCTTGGGAAATAATAGTCAGTCTAAACTGACTTTTATTTCCTTTGGTGTCTGACGAAGAGGGGGCGGGTGCTGACATCCTGTGACATCATAAACCGCTGGGCGTTCCCATGGTCCAGTCCCATTTCTGCCCCCATCCGGCTCTCCCTCCCTGCAACAAATGGCCCGGCAAGTGTTTAACTCACCGAAGCCGTTCGGTGCCGAGGTCTGCACATACCCATGATCAATACATATTTGGATGCTTGGCAACATAAATGTAAGGGGGACTACTGGACGGTCACTGGTAGGATACACAGGGGTGGCTACACAGAAGCACACAGATGTTGCGTCTTATGGAAGTATGTAATAAAATAAGGCTGGTGCAAGTCTTGATGGAGAAACTGATATAAAGATGAACTAAAGGGTATTTCAGCATCTATGGACACTGACAGTGGGCATCTCAATCCTCAAAACATGTGCACACACTGATGTACACCAGGGAAGGGCTATGTAGTGACATTAGCACCCCACAGCGGTGTCTGAATCAGGCCTACAGTATGGATATAGCATCAAAGAAATAATGATATGGGGCATTTAAAGAGTAAACAAATAAAAGGACATCCCCCGCCATAAGCTGAAACCAGCACAGACATTGTCCCCCTGAACAAGTCCCCTTGGACTTCTTTCCGACCATCGAAAGATGGGGGAGGTTCCCACTGGCATGCGAATGGATGTTCATGTAAAACATACATTCGCAAGCCTTGCGAACGAATCCCGCTTGCGAATGGGTGATGCTGGCTAACCATTCGCAAGGCGGGTTAGGGTGACTCGCAAGGATGCAAATTTGCATCCAAGTGAGTCAACCAGAATAACATATGTACATTGGGCCTTATTCTGGTTGGCTCACTCGGAGCCATTGTTCAGCAGCTTCATTAAGTTATTGTGCTTCAGTAAGTGATGTACATGTTATTATTGTGTCATTGTGATATGCTTGGTTGTCCTCTGTACCCCCTCCCTTTCTCTTCCATTTTGCCTTCTATATCTCTTTCAGAGGCTGGCTGGCCTAAACCTGGTGGGCAAGCACAAGTATGTGGCCAGGCCTTTCTACCAGCCAACTGTGGCAGAAAGGGAGTTGTTCGTCTAAGGTGGATGTGGTGCCAATAAAATATATGAAATATTGTTATGTCAAACAGCGTTAATCAAACATGACATAAAGCAGAGACTATTCTAGTACCTTCTATAAAATACATATAACATTAGAATAACCTCTACCCAAGCCACAAAGATTTCTAGAGACATATCTGTAGTAATGGGCATATTCTAGTGACCAATATACAATACAGTACATACAACTTAGGGCCATTCTAGTGACCGTTCTACAATTCAAGGGTTACCGTAGTGACCAACATACAATATAGGGACCATACTAGTGACAGAAATGAAATACAGAGCATTGTATAGACAGACATAGAGCACAAAGAGTTTTATAATGACTGCTATATACAATGCACTGACCACTCTAGTGACCGACATATGACACAGAGCACCGTATACAGATGAGAACATTCTAGTAATAAAATTCCAACAGTATCCTTGCAGCTTTTGTTGACTTTTACAATTATCATTGCTATGCCTTGGATAAGGATGGTTAATACATGTGGAAAAGACATACAAAATGGGGTAAATTTACTAAGATCTTATGGATAAGAATGCAGCCATTCGTACCCATTCAGGGCAAGATTTTTCAAACACAGCCTGTGACACGGCAGGTAGGAGATGATTGGCTGTTGGTTTATCACTCTCCATTTTATCACTTTTCAAGCTTAGTACATCTGGCCCTTAGTGTGAAACACAGATGAGACCTGGTGCCCAGCTAATTTACAATCAGCCAAATTCGGCTGATTTGCCGTATTTATATACAAGGTCAGCAGAATTCGGCATTACGAATGTAAACACCATCGATAGAACACTGCCGTATCTGGCTATAGTGTTCTACAGTATGTGATAGGCAAATTTACAATCATTCGTACTGCTGAAATCGGATACCAATTCAACAAAAATACGGATGACAAGTAGACCATGTTTTTGCAGTGTGTTTTCCAGAAGCCTGCATGGATAACAGCACAAATAACGACAAGGAAGCTGATAACTGACAAACTTAACATGTGCAGTTATTGTTATCTTACATATCACTGCATAATAGAACTACCATATATTTATCTAAGCCACGTACAGAACTGACTTATGGCAAGGCTGTACATGGAGGATGAGCTTCTTGGTCATAGTATTGCTTGGTTTCTGAAGCAAACAAGGAGGCTGGGTGTGGTTTGGGACTCCGACAGTCGGGATCCCGACAGTCATTATCCTGACGTCAGACAGCATGGCGAGCGCAAAAAAGCCCCTTGCGGGCACGGTGGCTCGCTGCGCGAGCCACCTATTCTATTCTACCCTCTATGGGGGTCGTGGACCCCCACGAGGGAAAATAGCGGGTGGCTGTCTGGCACCCGGCTGTCTGCGTTTTGACAGTCGTGATCCCGACGTCAGGTAAATGACTGTCGGGATCCCGACTGTCGGGAACCCGTCCGGCACCCAGGAGGCTTATCCTGCTAATAAAAGAGGGCTCTCAAACAAACTATAACCACCTCCTGTGCAGTTAATAAATCTCAAATAATTGTGAGCTGCCTTTTATATATATGGTTAACGGTTAGAATGCGGTTGCATAATGCAGGAAGTTTAGTCAAAGAAGGAGAGGCACTCTTTTATAGAGTATTTCCTCAGTACAGTATTCTGTGTGTACATTGTAATTAGGCTTTTATTCACTCTGTTCTATTAATGTTAGAGTTTTCAAAACCACATGACAGGACTCTGTTTATAAAATATAAAAACTGTATTATGTTAACAGCTGCATTTCTGTGATGGCTCACAAGCATATTCAGGTTCACTGGCGTGTGCAAAATGCACACAAAAGCAGAAGACATAACATTTTATGTATACTAAACTACCCTACGTGACAAAATCAGAATACTTTTTTAGTCACCTCAAGCAGAATCAAGACGAGGACCATAAAGACTATTAGAATTTAATCACATTTAAAGGGTATCTCTAACCCAAATGATGATACCTCCTATGTTTCTATCTGTGCCAGACATGACACCTGAACTATAAATTTTGCTCCCCCCTGCCAAAAAATTTGTGGCAGCCAATAGCCGGCTCTGTGTACAGTCACTTGAATCAGTGGAGGGATTTGTCATCTCTGCCATGGCTGCACCCGCGCTGCAGCTGACTAGCCTCCGGTGCTCAGCCAGTGGGCAGCAGCATATCAGTGTGTCGAGCAGGTGCCGGCACCCACACAGACCCCACTGTGGCTTGCTCCCCCAAGCGACAGCTGGGGCTGCCTTACAGTAGTTACGCCACTGCACCTGTACAGTAGTATAATCTAACTCATCTGGGTACTGTCTGTCTGTAGCAGCCCTACAGCCATGACTGGAATACATGGTAATATGTATATGAGAAGCAATTATGCCATTGCTTCTCATATACATAACAGCAAGCACCAACTCTATGAAATCTGACAAAGATATCCCCTGCTGACCAAAATAACACAAGGAATCCCGACAGAAGGACTTGCTGAACATGCAATCCGAAACATGCAAAGTCTGTTTCTGAGATTCAAGATCCCAACTTGACTGAAAAGTCCAAGCTGGAGCTCAGTGTGACTCATCAGAATCACAAATTTTGGATGTGTTTGGTTTCAAACAAAACCGGACCACTCATCTGTACAAAACAGAAGTCAGTTGTTAATGATATCTATCTTATCCAGTGGTTTTCAAACTCGGTGGTAAATGTATGAAGCAGTGATATGAGTGGAGAAGTGTGCGATTGTGAAGATATGTTCCGCTTTGGGCACATTGGAGACCGGTGCTGGGACAGCATGTCTGTTCTCAGCACTGGAAAAGCAGCAGGTGGGACACCGCAGAGAACAGCACTGGAATTAAGTGTCCAATCCTGTCACTGAAAGTGAAATAGCGATGGACAGTAGGATATTTCAAATGTAGCAAATAATCGGCAGCCAAAAAATGAAATGTCAGTGGCAGGCATTCAAATCTGGCACCTGCCCATCAAGGCTCACAAAGGGGCAGCCAATATAGCAGCCGCAGTGAGCTAATCATGGGACCTCAGCCAATGCCGCGAAGAAGACAGAATAGTCGGGCTGCACAGAGTGAAGGCGGAAGATGCCCGAGCAGGGCTCCAGCAGCCAGACAAGAGACCAGAAGACACCCGGATTAAGAAAGAAAATGCCTGGAGGTGGCTTGGGTAAGAAAGTAAGATGCAGCACCACTGACCAGGACCGGCCAGTGGCAGAAGGAAGAAATTGAGAAGTGGAAAGCCTAAAAGAGACAGAAAGCAACAGGGCTCACAAAATTATCAGCTGTAGGCTTTTCCAAAGGTATAGGTACTGTTGTCTCTCTGTGAGACTACCTGTCACCTACCTCCGCCCTAGACCACCAGGGATTGGGTACTAGGCCCTTGGGGAACAATCAGGCAAAAGTCCTTCCTTCACTTATATTGGAAGTGCTTGGAACGTATAACACATATATCTTCCATGTTTATTAAAAACAAGGTGAATTAACACTTTTATGCTAGCAATCCAGGTCTGTAACCCTTCTGATTATTGTCCCTGAGGATCATTTTGTGGGGGGAAAAAACAACATTCATAAGAAATCATTTAACTATAAAATAAACACGAGACAACATGACTACCCCCAATGTTTCCTAAGAAGATCTAATTTGGTCTCAGTATCATTAAACAAATTAGGTAATACATTTTCTTTCCTGTTATATTTTACAATCCCTTTTCTCTATTTACACAATTGACATTGGCTCAATAGAAACTTTATCTTCCTAATTGAAACATTTCAGCATCTATCATTTCCAGCAATTACCGTGCAGTACATTGATTGATTAATTGAATCACATAAAAAAAAACGACAAGCCTGTAGAACATTATTTCAAATAAATAAAATTACTACAAGGAAAATTTCCCAAGGTCAGGACAAGTTCTCAGAAGATGGAAAAATATGACACCACAACCCAGGCTCTTATTTCCTTTTAATGCCAAACTGTTGAAGTTACACAGGTGGCGGTCTCACATGGTTTTATGCTTTCAAGAGCTCTTAAGTATTCAAAGTTATTATGGTCATTATTATTTTTTTTATTGTATTTTATTTTGATTTGAATGAGAAAAAATGTTTCTATGGAGAGAAAACCTCTGGAGTATTATGCAATTCAGAGTGACTGCTTCTCTTTTGATAATATTGTACTTTTTACTTAAAACCTCTTGACTTTTATTGCAGCACTTTCATATTCCAGAAGTCAACACTCTATCTTACTGTAACTCTCGGTGCAATTACAGCTGATCTATGAGCCATTAAACGGAGAGGTTTCAACGAAGAATTATAGCAAATGTCTCGTTCTGCAATTTATACTGCGGGCACCAAATGGATTACGTGTGCCAGCGGTTTCAATTTATGAACATATCTGTTCCATTTCTTAAGAAAAATATTTTTATTCTCCTACTTTAATTGCCTTTGTATTGAAATGAATTCTTAGCTATTGAGAAGCTGCCAAACAGCATAGTATGAAAATAAATTGTAGTATATGAGTAGGTAATATAAGCAGATTGACTGTGGCAAACCATGTTCCCAGGACATAAATGTAAATATTTCAGACTTTGAAGATAGTTTAGCGCCAAGTTTAGAAAAGATGCTCATTTAGATGTCTTGCTTTCAAATTAAGGGCCTGATTCAGCTTGATTTGAAAGGGACACAAATTTGTCTATGTTCTGATGGTGGGGGTTCTGTGCATGTGCGTATTTGCGCATGTGCAGACCCCTTGTGCGAATGCCTTCTGCGCCTTTCACACTTGCCGAGGCATTCGCACATGTAGGGCAGGGAGTGGGCTGGCGGGGGCAGACACCGGCTCGGAGTAGGGGAAGCCAAGTGTTTTATGGGCATCCCCATGAAAATGCTGGAAATTTCCCTGGGAAATTCATTTTTAATAAATAAAACAAATCAAAATGTATTAAAAATTCAGTACTTAATTGATTCAACTGGTACAGTTATTAGATGTGCGCTGCTTTTTTTTCGACATTATAGGTGACTGACCATCCCTTAATAAGCAGCAGCCCAAAGTTAATAACTCGTGATCAAAGCGCTCTCTTTTTTTAACTACACGTTAAAATCCTTCAAGTATAACTACTCTACCCCTGTCCACCCCCAACCCTAACCCTCCCTTCCCGCAGTCTAAACCCAACCCTCCAGCAGTCGTCCCCCCCCCCCCCCCCCCACATACTTAATGCCAGCACACAGGCTGTTACTGGTTACACTAATAATTGATTTCTTTGGGGAACATTACATTTGTTTTTCGACACTGCAAATAGGTATTAGTGGTTTTTATTTAAACTATTCTAAAATATTATTCTCTTTGGAACAATGTTCAAAAATATCCCACTATATGTTAGATATGGTACACTCTAGTGACAACTGTTGAGGCCGGCACTCCCGCCAAAGTGATAGAGTGCTGCACTCCCATCAAAGTGGTAGAGCACAGTGCTCTCGGCCGAGTAGACTTGGCCATCAATGTCACCCCATGGATGATTAAGTGGATTCCACTCTTAAGGATGAGGCTATAGATGCAGCCCCCTCAGATGAGGTGCCACCCTTATTGATGAGGACTCCTTGCCCATGGACGAGCCCATTGACCTCACCCCTGCAGATAAAGATGTGGACAGTGCCCCTGCAGATGAGGCAGTGGACACTGCCCCTGCAGACAAGGCCCTGGAACAGCCCCCACAGACACCCCCCCCCCTCTGGATGATACTGCCGATGTCAAGGATGAGGCCACTGCCATCCAGTGGACGAGGTTAATGTCTCCACTTCAGCAAATGAGGCCTCCGATGCCACCCCTGATGATGAGGCCTTTGATGATGCCTCCATGTAGGCTGACAATGTCTTTGGATGGCATGCCATCATTGAAACTAAAAATGAGATCTCAGTCCTGATATCCAGGAGCCATAACGAACAACACATAAGTCTCCCGTCATCAAAGGAGAGAACCATACTCCCCATCCCAGAGCGAGGCATGCACCCCCTATTAGCACGGGAGAAAGGCATGTACCCCCACCACTACAGGCAGGAGAGAGGCATGCACCCCCCACCACCATCAGGGAGAGGCATGCACCCACCACAATCAACCCCAGAGAGAGGCATACACCGCCCCCTCCCCCTATGACCATAAAGAAGCATGCACAACTAACACCAAAATGAGACGTTCACCAACAACACCACTAAAGAGAAGCACCGGTCCCCCTCTGCCCTTCCACCACCACCACCAGTGAGAGGTATGTACCCCCACCACCACTGGAGAGAGGCATTCCCCCTCCACCACCACCACCACCACCAGAGAGAAATTAGTGCCCCCACCACCACTGAAGAGAGGCATGTGCCCATCACCATCAGAGAGAGGCATGCAACCATGCCACCACTGGAGAAAATTGTACTATTATGCTTAATAATATAGGTACTTGTTTCCTAGCTTGGCGCCACCGATTTTGATTGTAAGCATCAGGTCGGAAAAATCGCGTCGATCGCATCACATGCCAACCAAATCGCAATCGATGTGATCGACGCGATTGACCCGATTTTTACATTGGAATCAATGTAAAATGGTCCCTGAGACCAGATTTTGCATTGATGTTAATGCAAAATGCCCCAAAACACCCCATTTTCATAGAAAACCCCCCTGACTGATGTTTCAAATGCCCCCCATTGTTAACGCCACCCCGGTATTGCCACCGAGCCCGAAGCGTGGCGAGCGCAGCGAGCCCCGCGAGGGGACGCGGATACCTTCACAGGCTCGGGCTCGGTGGCTCGCTGCGCTCGCCACACTTTCTATTCTCAACTCCACGCCGACGTGGATAGTGGGGGTATGAAAATGTCGGAGGACGCGTACCGCCGCCCCACGCGGGCTCACTGTGCTCGCCACGCTTCGGGTTGGAGTCAATACCAGGGTGGCGTTTAAATTGGGGGGGGGGGGGGGGCATTAACCATACTTTTTACACATATTCAATGTGAAATGGGCCATATTGGCCCATTTCACATTATCACCTATGTAAAATCGGGTTGATCGCATCGCGGGCCATTATAATGGCCCGCGATCAACGCGATCAACCTGATTTTCACTTTAAAATTAATTTAACATTGTTCCCTAAGGGAAAATCGTGTTGATCACGTCAGTCGCATCGCGGCCCCTTATTAGGGGCCCGATGGACACGATCAACGTGATTTTCACTTTTACCAGCAATTGAACTAGTTAAAGACAGAAAATCGGGTCCATTAAGTACCTTAACTTAAGGCATGCGATGTACCCCGACGGGCGCCATGCTAGGAAACAAGTACCATAATATATTTTTGTGTTTTATCTAGTAGTAAAGTGTGTGGCGAGCGCAGCGAGCCACCGTGCCCGAAGCGTGGTGAGCGCAGCGAGCCCCGTGAGGGGACGCGGTCTCATAAGAAAAACGGGAGCCCAGATATTACAAAAGTACCTTAAAGTGCCATGCTTTGAAAGAGTCTAATGAACATTTACTTCTGGCGCCTAACTTTTATTTGTATTTTGGCATGTCCAACACTGAATAATTTTACTCCCCCTAGATCAGGCATGTCCAAACAATGGCCCTCCAGCTGTCCCATCATGCCTTGCCACAGTTTTTCTACTAGGGAATGCTAAAACTATTGCAAAGCATGCTGGGATGCGTAGTTTCACAACAGCTGGAGGGCCACAGTTTGGACATGCCTGCCCTAGATCATTGCTTTTATTATATTGTGCTTTCTTGACAAGGTAAACACAAAACCTTTTTCAGAGTAACATAAATCCACATGCGATGTGATGTGTAAATCTTTGCCAGAAGACATGGTAAGTTTAATTTGCCTTCACAGGTACACTAATGGATTACTACTGGATAAGAGGACTGACCAACTGTGGATCCTATAGGTGAGTATGTTTGACCATCTTTGTCCGCATACTCATTTCCATCATTGGCATCAAGCCTCTAGTAGTATGTTGATTGAGTCCTCACTACTTATATTTAAGCTGTAATGTGTATTAAACTGTGGCGCTCTTCACCTGTATTGTATTTTTGTTATTTATTCAATATAATACTGTTTTATCTCCCTGTACTGTTCCTTTGTACGGCGCTGCGAAACACTTGTGGCGCCCTATAAATAAAATAATAATAATAATAATAATAATTGTAGTGTGTATTAAACTTTTATTTTCTACATTGTGGTTCTCCAGGTCCCTGCATGCAGGGGAGGCTTGCTGGGACTTTAGTTCCACAATTTACCCCAATATCTATGGCTCACTGTGAGGCCAGCTGGGTGACTGAACATCATTAAACTGCCATTATAAAGGGCCTTTTTTTATGTGGAGGCATAGGGCTGTAGCTCTATCTGCCCCATTGTTAATCTGGCTCTGCGTCAGTCATGACCTCGGTGTCACATAATAGCATTTTGCTGTGTGAAGAATGTATCAATATAAAGGTTTGTAAAAACACCATACAGTACTTGAAAAACCACATTGTTACTGCTTTTCTCAAAACTAATATTACATACTAGTGTTTTGGAAGCATCATTTCCTGGGTCACAAGCTTTTGCTGCAAGGGTTTTACTCTCTTTCCCCCACCTTTGTAACCCTCTTCGTCCCTTCACCCATTTATCCCCCCCCCCCCCCCCCCTTCCTCTTAACAGTCCTTCCTCCCACTCTCATTACACATTTGAGGGGAATATATTTTGCACATTATATAGTAGATCACAAATTTCCACTGCTGCCCCTGTCACAATCTTCCTGTCACCCACTGTTTTCCTGTGTCACACCCCGCCTCGCCCTGTCACCCTCTGCCTCTCCATCACCCACTGCTGTGTTGCATATTGTGAACTTGGGTTGGGTTGGAGGGGGGTGGGCCAAATTATATTTTTGCACCTGGGCTCACCACCCACAAGCTCCGCCACTGACTTTGTACATCTATAACATAATATATAGGTGTATGTTATTGCTCCCAAACAAAAACAATGCATCCAATGTGCAATAATAGAGCAGTGCAGAGAACAATAGCACATTTAAGTTCAGGAGGAAATACTGTATTATTCACAATGACTGATGGCAGGCGTGACGACCTTCTCTTTTTATTACATCACCATAGAACAGGTACACATAAAAATTGACATGCAGGCGTGGCGTGCATAATAAAGGCGTCAGATGCTATGTGTGTGGCTTCTAGTGCAACAAGGTGTTTGGGGGCTGCATGTTCTTCCTTGTATCATGTTGATAAATCTACAGTAATAAGGACCCCAAATGGTCAGGTTTGGATCATAAGGCCGACAGTATTGAGGTGGCTATTGGTTGACAGGCAAAAGGGTGGAAAAGGTCAAAATGCAATAGGTCCACATGGATAAAAGGTCGACACAATCAAACCTCAACATGGAAATTGCCGACACAAGTTTTTCATGGGTTTTTGTTGTCTGTGTCGGCACATGTCAACCTGGACAACCAATTAGTGTAAACAGGTCCCCTAGAATGGCGTGCTGCACCAAACCATATTTCAGGTTTGGTGTCTTGCGTGTGCTCTTCCTCTGTGCCGGCATGGATGGAGACGTAAGAACAAGTCAGAAAAAAAAAACCAGGAGAAACTTAAGTCGACCTTTTGATGTGTCGCCCATTACCAGGTTGATCTTTTGCTTGCGTTGACCTTTTGTCAATGCCTATTGCTTGTTGTCCTTTTTTCATGTGTCAACCTAGACACTGTTGACCAATCAACCGCAACCAAATGGTCAACATGCAAAAAGTCTTCAAGTTCATAAAAGCAGCTCATGCCAATCACAACATGGCGGGCGTATGTGATTCCATAAGTTTTGTGTCACCCATTTTCATGTTGAGCTTTTAAACCTTCCGACCATTTCCACTTTCTACCTTTTCCACATTGACCTTTTGACCCTGTCGACCTTTGGGGTTGACCTATAGACTGTCTTATCTTTTTATTGTAGATCTAATGACCACACCCTTTAGCTCTCAGTAACTCTGTGTGCACCGTCTATGTACTGTATGGTGTCAACTGTGGCTGCAGATGGAAACCATATGCAATGATATACGTTAAGATTTCAGTTCGAACAAAGATGACAAAGGCAGCCTTACTGGGCTCAATCGATCACATTTTAAAACTACATAAGGAATGGTCAGTGGCCTATTCTAACTTTAGATGCAGACACTGGAACAATCTGTTGTGTCAAAAACTAAATTATGCTGGCCATACAGCCAGGGCCGGCGACAGGGGGAGTCAAATGGGACATCTGACCCGGGCCCCAAGGTTTAGGGGTCCATAAGGATCATGGGGCACAAAAAAAACCATGCAGCTCATTTTGTTTGTATGATGTCTGCTCAGCCGCCACTTTGGTGTTGCACGCCTCCGTCCGGGATTCACTGCACCCGGACGGACGGCGGATGCGGCACGGAGTGACGTGGCTGGGGACGTTGCCGGGCAGCGTCCCAAGCCTCACTCTGAAACTGAGCGTCGGGGCGTTGCCAGGCAACATCCCCGAACTTCCGCCCGGCGGCCGGGAGCGCGCGCGCCTGACGTCAGTCAGGCGGCGCGGATTTCAAATAAATAGCTGGCGTCTGCTGGGCACAGATGCCGGTTATAGCTTTTTGCCCAGCTGCATCTAGCTAGTGCATTTCTGGTCCCCGTGGCATCCAGTCCTCGGTCCTTGTTCCAGCAGACCTGCTTCCAGCGATCCCTCCTTTCCCAGCCTTCCGTGGAGTTCTCTGCCAAGGTCCTGCTTCAGCCTGAGCCTGCATTTGGCCCACAGTCTCCATCTTCTTGTGGGTCACGTAAGTGCTCCAGTGGAGCCTTGGTCTGTCTTTTCTTATCGGTGGCCCGCCATGGCCGTGCCCCTCCGTGGGCTCATTGTTATCTTTCATCAGTTTTTTGTATCCCTCTTTTTACTCTGGATCTTTTTCTCTTTCTTGTCATTATTAGAGTCTTTCAGGCAGGAATTGTCCCCTTCCTCCATATCCCTGTTTTGGGGAGTTGCCGTACCTGTGGCGTGTCTAGCTGGGGACTCCTCTTTTGGTCTACTTGTGTCTGCGACTAGGTCGCAATCCCGGTTTGACCAGGTGCCGGCAGTCAGGGGTCATTTCCCAGTTAGGCCCGGTAGTTAGTTGGTCCTCTTGGGTTACCCCGTGGCGATCGTTTACCCCTTGTCTATTCCTATGACCTAGCTGCATCAGGGTCGGAGCGGGCCTAACTCGCTCCTTCGGACTCGGCGGCCACAGGTGAAGCCTAGCTCTGCAGGGGTTTACCATCTGCCTCAGGAACTCAACAGAGTTAGTGTAGCATCCGCTGTGGCCGTCCTAACCGGCGGTCCCGGCTACGGGCTCACGCCTGACTTCCTGCCTTCATCAGCCGACAGTTGCTTCCTGTGCCCTAGCGGGCAGTGTAACATTTGGAGCAGATAATAAACATCCAGAGTAACCTCCCGGTCAGTGGTGTAACTATTAAATTTCCGCCCCCCTGCCGCAAATTCGGGCAGCGCCCCCCCCCCAACCACTAGGGTTAACAACCCCCCTTCCCCCGTGCCATCCCTATGCACAGTACCTCCTGCTGCGGCCGGCGCTTATGTCAGGTCCCGGCTCCAGCAGCGTATAAAAAGTGACTCACAGAAAATGGCTGCCCCCATAATGCAGACAGTTTTTGAGGATGCTAGAGTAGGTGGTGGCCTCCTCTAGCAACCTTAAAAGTGGTCTGCTGTATGGGGCAGCCATTTTCTGAGATTCACTTTTTATAGGCTGCAGGAGCCGGGACCTGACAGAAGCGCCGGCCGCAGCAGGAGGTACTGTGCACGGGGAGAGCGCGAGGTAACAGCCGGCAGCAGACTGCAGCGGGTAACTATAGTCCCACAGACCCCCTGGCACCCACACCTTCTCAGCGCCTCCCCGCCACCGCGGGGGCTGTGGGTCTATAGTTACGCCACTGCTCCCGGTTATACATGTTTGTGAGCTTCTCGTCAGTGCTGGTAATCCGTTTGACTCTCAAAAACTGAGAGAATGGCAAGCCTCTCTTAGTTGCTGTGGGGGACTTTGTGCTGCCAGCAGGTTGTTCTGATCAGTGGCTTTGGTGTATAAATCTGTCAAGACTCAAGAATGTCTGAATTCCATTTCAGGGCCATTCCACAGGAGAAGCACGTCATCAATATAACGGCAGTAGAAAAAAAAATCCTGTTTGATTCTGGATTCTAAAAACAACTTTCATTCAATGTGAAACATGAATGTATTAGCGTACAAGGGTGCGAAGTGTGACCCAATCGCACACCCCGTACACTGCTGGAAAAATTCATTATTGAATAAGAAGTAATTCCTAGTGAGTGTCAACCAAAGGAGTTTGAGAATCAGTTGTATCGATTGTCCTTTGTAATCCACAGAGTTTTCCAATAATTCCTGCATTGCTTGTATGCCTT
The DNA here is from genome assembly GCF_055691185.1 of Crinia signifera. NCBI lineage: Eukaryota > Metazoa > Chordata > Amphibia > Anura > Myobatrachidae > Crinia > Crinia signifera. The sequence goes on along the minus strand of NC_139221.1, from coordinate 257,639,690 downwards.
CAACATGTGGGATACACGTATAAAGGCTGGTGATATCAAGAACACATAGCCACAAATTGGATGGTAGGGTAGGTAATGCTTGCAGTTTTGTGAGGACACATGATTGAATGAAGTGATCCAGAAATTGTGCCAACTTAGAATAGACCAACTTAGAAAGTGGGCTTATTCTTGCTGACGGAGTGACGTCCTTTCTTCCACCTGTGGTCCCGGTGATCCTGATCGTGTGTGGCGAGATTTCTGCGTCTTGTTTCAAAGATCCTTTGGTCTGCGGCTAAGTGGCGGTACTCTGTACATCTCGAGGAGGTCCACTGTGACTGAGTTTTTACTAGGCTGGCAAGCATATTCATTTAAACTTTCAATGTACGTGAGCCTTATTGTGCAGTAAAATTGTCTTTAATTATATGCTCATGGTTGCGTCTCTTCTCTGTTTTTTTTTTTGCATGCATATATATATATATATATATATATAAATATATATATATATATATATATATATATATATATAGAAGAGATAATCCGGCACTCCACTAAAGAAGTAAAAAGGCAGCTTGCTCCGGTGCCTTCCCAGAACCACGCAGGTCCAACACAGGTAAATCAGGCAACAGGCGTCACTCGGAGTCTTGAAGTAAATAAAGTGCTTTATTGCATATCAGGTGACCTACACCAATGTTTCGAGCCCAGTGCTCGTCCTCAGGGTACGCTGAGGACGAGCACTGGGCTCGAAACATTGGTGTAGGTCACCTGATATGCAATAAAGCACTTTATTTACTTCAAGACTCCGAGTGACGCCTGTTGCCTGATTTACCTATATATATATATATATATATATATATATATATGAGATATATCACAATGAAACTAAATGAATACTGATAAAAATATATATAAATAAAAGTCATTATGGAACGCCCCCCCCCCCCCCCAAAAAAATAAAATAAACTTTCATAATTGGTGGTAGTGTCCCCCATAAAAGGTTTAATCGTTGGTGGTATGGTATATAGTGTGGCACCCCCCTCTCCCCTCAGCCCTTGGTGGCACAGTGTAAAAAATATATATATATATATATATATATATATATATATATATACTTACCAACTCCGGAGTCTTCCAGCATCATGTCCTCTCACTGCTGCTTCCATCCAACTGCAGAGGGCGGGCGCGGCACTCGGCAGGTCCAGGAAGCATCTGTCTTCAGTATGGGGGCTGGCTAGTGATTAGAAGATGGGGCTGGTGAAGGGAAGATGGGATCATGATAAAAGGATGGAGCTGGTGATGAGCAGAGGATGGGTCTCTTGAGAAGGGGAGCATGGGGCTCTTGAGAAGGGGATGATGGGGCACATCTGGGAGATGAGCAGGAGCATCACAGGGACTGTCACTGAATTTACCCCCTCTATAGTCCATCCGGATCAGGTAGGGTTTATCCCATCGAGACAGGCCTTCGAAAATATTAGGAGAGTAATTGACACATTTCACGCCATACATAACTCCAAGACTCCTGCCCTACTAATGAGCCTAGATGCAGAAAAGGCCTTCGATAGGGTCTCCTGGCCCTATATGCATCAGATACTTCTAAAATACGGAATTAGCGGTAGATTCTTAATAGGTATCCAAGCATTATACAAAAAACCATATGCAGTAGTTAGTCTTAATGGGACCAAATTAACTCCAGTAATGATAAACAACGGGACCAGGCAGGGATGCCCACTCTCACCCCTTATTTTCGCCCTCATGGTGGAGCCCCTGGCGGCCAAAATAAGAAATGAGAGAGAAATAAGAGGAATAAAAATTGGGAAGGAGACTTATAAAACAGCCCTGTATGCCGATGATATACTCATAATGATATCTGATCCGGTAGTATCGACGGGGAGGTTGTTTGAGACGATCCAAGAATTCAGTAGAATATCAAATTTCAAAATGAATGCAGATAAAATGGAGGTCCTGGACTTCTACCTGTCATCGGATGAGAAAAGGAGTATATCACTGGCATACCCAATAAACTGGAAGAAATTTCAGTTAAAATATTTAGGAATAAATATTACAAAAAATTATAATCAGTTGTATAATGCAAACTTCCCGAAAATAATAAATGAGATAACAAATGATATTAAGGGGTGGTCAAAGCTCCTTATTTCATGGACAGGAAGAGCTAATGCCCTGAAAATGAATATATTGCCGAGAATGCTGTATTTATTTCAAGCATTGGCCATTAGAATTCCAGCAGGGATATTTAAAAACCTACACGGCATCTTCACTCGATTTTTATGGTCAGGGAAAAGAGCCAGGGTGCGCCTCAAAACCTTGCAATTTGGTACAAAAGAGGGTGGACTGGGAGTCCTAAACCTAAAAAACTACTACTATGCGGCACAATGTGCACAGTTGATCTTGTGGCATTCTGACCCTGTAACTCGGAGATGGGTGCAGCTGGAGTCAGAATTACTCCAGCTGCACTTCTTCAACACTTCTATGGCAGACCAAAAAAGAAAGACCAGGAGCGGTGAAGAGTTTTCCAACTATTATGCATTCGCTAACAATATCGGACAAACTAAATAAGGATTATAACTTGACCCCCTATCCATCTACCTTGATCCCAATGTGGGATAACCCACAACTTCCAGTGAGCAAAGAAACAAACTTTAAGAAAAACTGGGCGAAAGCGGAAATTTTATTTATCAATGAACTGGAAACCGCTGGTGGGTTTCCCTCCTTTGAGGACCTTAAAGTCAAATATGACATACCATCTAAAGCCCATTATCAATACCTGCAAATACGCAGCTATTTTGGGAAAACCAGAAAAGACCAGAGTAAATAGAAGGTCTTTGTCAGAGGAGGGCAACATCCAGAGGTTTAATATCAACGATTTACAAATTATTGTTGAATCACAAAAAACAGAGTAAATTACCGCATGAAGTAGCCTGGGAAGAGGAAATTGGGAAACAACTGACTCCGGAGGTATGGAATAAAATGAAACAAAACTTAATATCAGTTTCCCAATCGATAGGATATAGAGAAAATATCTTTAAGATATATTCACGCTGGTACTTAACTCCTAGCAGATTGAAACATATATACTCAGATGCCAGTGACTGCTGCTGGCGAGAGTGTGGGGAACGGGGCACACTAAGCCATATCTTCTGGGGATGTCCCAGAATTCAGGAGACTTGGAAGAAAGTGGGGAAACTAATACACCAGATAACAGGAGTAGATATCCCCATGGCACCGGAGTACTTTATATTCCCCCTAAAAATACCAGGGGTAGACATTGCAGGACAAAAATTTATATGGTTTGTGTTGGGTGCAGTTAAGATAAAAATAGCTAGTAACTGGAAAACAAAGGCCACTCCATCTATTAACGCCATAAAAGTAGCCATCTGGCATTTATACCAGATGGAACTCTTGGCAAGTATAGTAGAGGAGAAAATAGACAAATTCAATGAAATCTGGACCCCATGGTTAGAATATCATAATATCCCGAATGAATAAAAGACCCCCGAGAGGAAAGAAAAATAAGGGACGGGAGGGCCTATAGATGGCCAACCCTATAATAAGACATGGAAATTAACACATAGAGAACACTAAGATAAGAGGTACAGAACAGCCTGACAGCACCCCAATCCCCCCCCCCCAAACTTTTTCCCTGGTCTTCCCTTGTTTTGTCCTGTGAGTCCGATGTAAAATATCAGAGAAAGAAATTATAAGTGACTAATTAACTCGTAATCAGATGCTTAGAATCCTTAAATAGAATACCAAAAACACACCAAAACTAAACATTAAGTAAAGAAAAATTATGTATAATTGCATCCAAGGAGTGTAGAGAAGGAAGAAAGAGAAAAAATAATTTGCAGCTATTACAGTTTTGGAATGTACAGGGGAGGCGGGATCGACCAGGGATGGCGGTAAAAAAAGAGCTAGCGGATAACGGCTATAAAATATAAAATATATAAGACAAAATACTAAGTTAATTGAGAACAATAGCCAACCTAGATAATGAGGAGAGAAAATACCAGAAACAGATTGGAAATAAGAACGCGATCCCAGGTCCATGTTCCTACCCCTACATGTGAAGGATCTCTATGTAAATTTGAACATCACTTGTAATTTCTGTATGCCACAGACAGTGTTGAGTGTAATGTAATGTTTTGTATTATTGAAAACAATAAAATAAGTATTATAAAAAAAATTTAAAAAAATTTACCGACCGGGCTGTTCTGAATCTTGTGCAGATTCAGAACGGCGGGTGCGCATGTAAATCGCTGTGTGGTATATACACACAGCGATTTACATGCATTTTCAGGCATTTTCTGAGGGATTTAGTAAAATCCCTCAGAAAATGCCTGAAAATTGTGCTGTGTGTGGGACCCATAAGTCGAATAGCAAGGGAATCTCACCGTGTGTACACACCATTAGTTGAACATATGAAGGTAAATGTTGTTGTCTTTATCTGCTAGACAATATATAAAACAAGAAAACACAGCTTTATTTATATGTATATATTTTTTTTTGCATAGCTTGAGGATTCTAAAGGGCTATGCTGATAAAACGGGTGAAATGTAATAGGATGAGAGAATCAGAAAGTGAGAGAAATCTCCAGGTTTTTTTAAAGCGGCAATCATTTACACTGCAAAAGCAAACTGGTTTTGCCGTATAAATGATTGCCGCTTTAAAAAAAAAAAAAACCTGGAGATTTCTTACAAAATCTCTCACTTTCTGGATCTCCTATTACATTTCACCCTATTATGTCTCTATTATCTACAGAATCTGTATATTGATTGAGCACTCCATAGTAATAACTGTTTAATAATGAAACAAACGCTCTATGACACTATTTTCATCCATACACTTATTGACACACATAAATATGGCAGAAATACTGTCTAGGAAAGTTGTATCTGAAACATATTAATTACAGGTAAGTTCTGTTTAGTTCTGACTTTGCTATCTTCAGCCTGAAGGAAATCCCAGGGGTCCCATCATATTGTCATGGCACTGCTAAAGCAGGTTACACTGGGTTACATATAATATAATTATGTACAGTATGTATACTATATATATATAATAGTGATGTATACGCCAAGTTAAAGACCAGAATGTAGAGTGTGAGTAGTAGAACACTGCCACCTAGGAGTTAATGCATGTCCTTCGCATTTGCCCACTGCCCATTGCAAGGCCATTATTACCAAGCCATGCACTATATAACTTAGCTGACATTTCTGCTGTATCCATGTTCCAACTGAATGGACTCAGAGGATGTGCAAGAACATTCCAATGTTACAACCAATGGGATTTGTACAAAGACGCCCATCGGAAGTCCTCTCAGCTGTGCTACACATTCACAGCATCCACGCGAATCCAGAAAACATTGACTCCATGAGTAAGTCAGAGTTTATGCAGCTAAAACTCCAGAGACGTGATTCCTGCATCCTGGATCACAGCCAGTGAGTGACACATGCCCCTTGCGGGTCTCAACATGCCCTATTTTTTTCTTTTATTCCCCATTACTTCCCACAAAGCAGTTGCTTTCATCCAATCACTTGTGTATGCAGTGGCGTAACTATTAATTGGGCACCCCCCTGCCTGAAATTTTGGACGCCCCCGTACAATAAAGTTCCTGTGCCCCTCTAAGGGGTACAGGTTAAAAATCAGCTGCCCGCCCTGTCTTCATCCCAGAGCCCGCAAATATAAGTCAGTCTCTTCATTGACTCATATTGGCAAGCCTAGGAGAAATCATTCAATAGTCACCGACCACCGAATGATTTCTCCTGCTGCGGGCACATGCGAGGGGATGTGTTTTCATTGGGTGGCGGGGGGGCGGAGATTCGGAGGGGGGTCCAACAACTGCTTGGTAAAGGGCTGTACACACGAAGCGATCCTTCCATGCAATTTTGACTACAGTCAAAATTGCTTAGAAGGTTAGTAAAGATCGCTGTCAAGGTAAAGGTGCCCACACATGGTACAATAGTTGGGTGCGATGAGATGCGCGCTCTCGTCACACATCTCATTGCACAGCTCAAAACTTTTTGTATTAGATCTCATCTCATCTCATTGCATTGCAAAACCTATGCGATGGGATGAGATGCGATATTGTATACAATAATTGTACCGTGTATGGGCACCTTAAGTCAAATCGCCCTATAATATCGCTTAGTAAAAAAGAGTTGCCAGGCAAGGATATTTTGACTAGATCGCTGGCTGTCTACTCAAAATCACGGGTGTTCACTGCTGAGGGAGATATTCACTAGGCCAGGAAAGGCCAACCTGTGGCTCTCCCATCATGCCTTGCCACAGTTTTAACACACCCTTATAGCAAAACTGTGGCAAGGCATGATGGGAATTGTAGTTTGACAACATCTGCAGAGCCACAGGTTGGCCTGGCCTGCACTAGGCGATCTGCAATTAAATACCAACCCAGTATGTTAACTAGTAAAGTCAAAATCGCCATTAGACAAAATCGCTGGTGCATTAAGTCAAAATCTCTCACTAGCAAAAATCTCTCTGTGTGTACCATCCTTAAGCTGTCTGGCTACAGGGTGGAAGTAGAATAGGAATGCTGCCTTGCAGCTTTGATTGTGTGACCACCACTCACTTCTAATTAACAGCCCTGGAATTGTGGGGCGCTGGGTTGTGTTAGCATGGCCCTATACGTACTTACGTACTGCAAACTGTTATTCCTTGTACCCATCTGTAGCAAATCTGCTTTTGTCACACACACTTCTGGAACAAGGATTCATTCACAGCTGATAAAAAGTTTAGATCTTATTTTATGCACATTCAACTGTACAATAAGCATTCTAGCACAGGGCAAACTCTTTCAAGTGAGGGAACGTTGAGGTTTTCTGCTTGAGGCTATCCTCCCTCTGAGGAATACTTATGTCCTTATCAGTCATGACCAATCAATTCTGAAAATGATCTGAGTTAAACTCTTTCATTGTAATCTGGTTCATGGTGTTGGGGATGAATAAAAGAAGATGTTTTCCTGTCCACTTTATTGTTTGCCTGAGGCTATAATAATATTCTAAAATATGTTGTTTTCATGTCAACGTTGCTTTCATATTTTTCTCTGTTATCCATAAACACAGGGATAAATGTTAATCCAATATTCTTTGAAATTGGACCAAACACAGATAAAGCATGATACTTTGGGACAAAGGGGGTTATTCAAAGTTGATCATTATTGTGCGATTAATCAATCGATTGTGGAACTGCGCATGCATACAAATTGTAGAGCGCATGTACAAGGCCAAATATCTAATCGCAGTCCCTTGAAATCTGACAGACAGGAAGTTCCTGTTTGTGGGTGGTAACCTGCTGTTTTCTGGGACTGTCAGGTAAAACGCAAGTGAGCCCTCCGTGCCAGCCTCGTTCAGCCTGTATCTGTCACAGAATTGTGCACACAATGGGAAAATCATTAGATGGTGGATGTGAGGATAGTGAAATTTTCGCAATTCACACACAGATTTGCCCAGGGCAGGTGTCCACTCTGTCAGTGGCGTAAATACTGTAAGGCAGCCCACGCTGCCGCTTGGGGTTGCAAGAGGTAGCGGGGTCTGTATGGGCGCCGGCACCCACCCGGCACACTGACATGCTATTGCCTGCTGCTGCCCACTGCCAGAGCACAAGAGGCAAATCAGCCGTGGCTCGGGTGCGGCCATGACAGTCAGAGACAACAAATCCCCCCACTCATTCAATTGACTGTACACAGAGCTGGCTATTGGCTGCTGTGTACAGGATGGGCAGGTGGATCAGGGGCGGCCTGGGACCTGTCGGAGCCAGGGGTAGCAGCAATGTCTACTGGTCTCTCTCTCTGCCTCTCTCCTGCTGCAGCCTGTCCGTTATGAGTGTGAAGTCATCATGTCACACGCTGGGGAAACATGCTGGAGAGGAGCCGGGAAGCCAGGCCAGCAGAGAGGGAGCAAACAGGCAGTTCCACCCAGGGGGGAGCTAAATTTATAGGTACGCCAATGCACTCTGTCTAGGCAGTGGCTAACCTCTCGCAGTCATCTGCAAATTTGTAGATCAGCAATGAACTCTACATGGGGCCCAAATTGTGCAACTCATGCAACTTGTGGTGTCTACAGTAAACTAGAGTGCTTTGCTTATAGCATACCCTCCAACATTTCAGTGGCAGAATTTGGTACACATTTAGGAAGGGGCGTGGCCACGGGTAAAGTGGGCGGAGTCCTAGGTAAAGTGGGCGTGGCCACGTCCCCTTTCCAAATGTTTTTGGGCAGTTTTTCCCCCACATTTATAGGTTATCAGATCTCTGCCTGCGCATGCGCAGACAGTGAGGGCACATAAATAAACATCCTTCCCTTGAGTGCGTGCGGTGCGGTGCTGGCGCCTGATGTCATGACGCCATGCCCGCAATGCACTTATGGGAACGGAGGGGGAGAGGGGAGAGCCGGCGCAGGGCAGCACGCACAGGATTGGAACAGCCAGGAGCGGAGGAGGAATAGGAAAACAAGGATGGAAGCAAAAAAACGGTACATTCGGTACAAACTGATTTTGCCGGTACAGACTGTTAAAAAACGGTACTGTACCGGCAAAATTGGTACAGTTGGAGGGTATGTTATAGTTGCAAAGTGCAAAGCACACAGAATCACAGAAACTGGCTGCAAATGAAGCAGATGCTATTTGGAATAACATATCTTATGTTGCTTTTACATGGCATGTGCCCAGGGCCGGATTTAGGGGTCGGAGCGCCCCTATGCACAACATTTTTGGCCACCCCCTGACCCCATTTTGTTATATGTAGTTTTTCATTTCATCTCATTTTATGAAACCATTATTATTATTTGGCAGAACCTATGGTGTGGGATGGATGTCAGTCCACACAGTAGAATGTAAAACCAGGCTTATTGATTTTTTTAACTGGCAGATAACAGCATGAGGGGAAACACTGGGTTAATGTATGTTTTTTACAAGCCAGAGCTTAGTGGGTTAATGCAGTGCCAGGGGCCATTTACATTGAGTAGTGGCATCTGTTGGCATTCTGATCATTGGGACTGTACTATTGGGATTCCACTGTCAGAATTTCAACCACTGGGCATTTCATACACAACTTATATTTGTACATTCACACAGGCCAAAATCTGTTATAAAGTCTATTAAATGCTGTCACAGAAATTAAGCACCCGTTTAGAGAGGCACCTCTTTGTTTGGACATCCTTGTTTTATCATTGCATGTAAGCATAATAGCAAAACCATGACTTTTGTGTCATGCATGTGTATCTCAAGGCGCAGAGCTGGCCCTAACCAGTTTGATGCCCAAGGCAAGATTGTAGCCAGTGCCCACTCGCTGCCTCGCACACACTCGCTTCTATCGCTTTGTGAAGTGGGGGGAGGGAGGCTGGGCAGTGCTATGGATGCAGGAAGACAGTGGGGGTAATTTACTAAGATGGGAATTCTACTTCATATGGGATGTTGCTATGGGCAACCAATCAGAATCTACAGGAGCAGCTGCTGCTAGCCATGCACACTGTAAATATGCACACACACCTCTTTGACTTTAAAATAAGCACAAAACTCCTTGTGCACTATAAAATACACAGCTCTATCACTAGAACAAATGCCTCTCACACACACGCTTCTATCACCGAATATGCACACACGCCTCTATCACTAATTACATATACGTCTCTATAACTAAATATTCACACTCGCCTCTATCACTAATTACACACACCCCTCTATAACTAAATATGCACACTCGCCTCTATCACTAATTACACACACCCCTCTATCACCGAATATGCACACACGCCTCTATCACTAATTACACATACGCCTCTATCACTAAATATTCACACTCGCCTCTATCACTAATTACACACACCCCTCTATCACTAAATATGTACACTCGCCTCTATCACTAATTACACACACACCCCTCTATCACTAAATATGCACACTCGCCTCTATCACTAATTACACATACGCCTCTATCACTAAATATGCACACTCGCCTCTATCACTAATTACACATACGCCTCTATCACTAAATATTCACACTCGCCTCTATCACTAATTACACACACCCCTCTATCACTAAATATGTACACTCGCCTCTATCACTAATTACACACACACCCCTCTATCACTAAATATGCACACTCGCCTCTATCACTAATTACACATACGCCTCTATCACTAAATATGTACACTCGCCTCTATCACTAATTACACACAGCCCTCTATCACTAATTACACACACCCCTCTATCATTAAACACGCGCACACACCTCTATCACTAATTACACACACCCCTCTATCACTAAACACGCACACACGCCTCTATCACTAAATATGCACACACGCCTCTATCACTAATTACACACACCCCTCTATCACTAATTACACACACCCCTCTATCACTAAACACGCACACAAGCCTCTATCACTAAACACGCACACACGCCTCTATCACTAATTACACACACCCCTATATCACTAAACACACACACGCCTCTATCACTAAAGCAAAAACATCTAATTTAGGGGGTTATTCTTATCCATTCGCTCCACTGCACATTCGCATAGGGGAGCGATGGTCAGCAACATCACATGCGCATAAAGTTTTATGTGCAGCCACTTTGTGGGAGAGGCCGCTGCAAATTGCTTATTCACCAACCCGTTCGCACCTAGCAGTGCACACAGGGGGTGTAGGTTGGCAGCGTTGGACTGTGCCCATGGGAATGCCCAGCGTTTCATGGGCATCCCCATGAAAACACTGGGCGTTCGCATGTAAATGCGCTGGTGATTCGGATGTCAGTTGCCCACCCTCTCCGCTTACAGGGAGCCCACAGATCTAAAGGGCCCTACACATTATTGGAGATTCAGCATGAGAGATTTCCCTAAACTGAATCTCCCAGATAGTGAGTCCACACACAGAGAGATTTGTGCCAGAGATTCATAATGGGAGATTCAGCATGAGAGATTTAAATAATGGATTGGAATAAAGTCTGGGGGAGTGTCATATATATAAACATATATATTAAAATTACAGTGTGTATGGGCAACACCTTAAGAGTTGCTCTTTTAGCTTAAGTCATTAAAAGTTATGTTTTATTGCACAAAATTTTGCATATACACACTTTACCTACAGATGTACACTCCCTTTGAAATCTACATAAGCAGTGCCCCAGCAAAGAGTCTTCTTTTTCTTCTGTTTAATTATATTTAGTTTCTGACTCGGGGAGCACCACCAACTCCATTATTCTCATGATATACTTGGTGATTAGGGATTTTGGTTGTTAACATAAATTAACACCTCCATTGGATATCAACCAAATTGTATATGACATTTGGCAACCAAGGAGGAATCTAGTGCGGAGTCTCACCCCTTCTTTTTCCAAACATTAGCGATATGTAGTAATCTCATAACTTTGACTGTAAATACCCAGTTTGTTGTATCGCTGTCTCCTATTGTAAAGCGAAACAGAATATGCTGCTCTAAAGCTAGAGAGGCCATACAGCATACCTCCCAACTTTTGCATCTCAGCAGCTGGGACGCTGCTGCTGCGCGCCGGAGGCGCGTTGAAATTTTCGGGGGTGTAGCCTAATTTGGGGGCGTGGCCTATGTTTGTGTCTCTTCCGCGAGGCCACGCCCCCATTTTGCCGCTATGGGGGCATGACCCAGAGGCTCTGTGAGCCTCTAGCCATGCCCCCTGGCTGCGGGAATAAACGCTGTGCGCATGCGCACAGCGTTTATTCCCCGCTGCTTAGCAGCTGACAGGGGGGACTCCCAACAGCCCCCCCACACCGCGGGACACTGCCGCCCGCGGGTAGGACAGCGGGACAGGCCCTGACAATTGGGACTGTCCCGATAAAATCGGGACTGTTGGGAGGTATGCATACAGCGTTCCTACCAATTTAAAGGTTTGTTTTCTTTATTTCACGTCATACAGTAAGTGTTGACTTGACAATGTGTGTGTGTGTTGTAACAGTCCTATAAATCACATTTGCACTTCTAGTACCCTTTCATAAAGCTGCAGGCACCGAAGTCAAAGTATTTACACGACAGGAAGCTTCAAAGCCCTGTGCATTGCAACAGCAGATTCATTCCTGGTAAATAACTTCATTATGTCACAGATGTTACTTTGTAGTCCTATGTGCAGGGCAGTATTTATGTCATGCTGCCATTCTTTGCTGAACTGCTAAAGAAATTATGATATACAATAGAATCTATAGGGTTCTAAGGGTAGATGGAGGCCACCAAAAATCCTTGGAGGGCCACAACCAAGATATCCATATTCCAGTGTAGGGCACCTCAGGCTGAGTATCTTCACAGCATTAGGTCTCAGCTCAACCCAATTCCTTACCCACATAACTTTATATATGTTCTCCTTCAACACTCACACATACATTGCTCTGTGGCTGGATCATATAGCCTAACACAGTGGTTCCCAAACTGTGCGCCGTGGCTCCCTGGGGTGCCTCGGGACACTTGCAGGGGTGCCTCGGGTTGGTGGTCCAGGACCAATTCAAATTATTTATGAACAATTATTTCTGGACAAAACCAGTGCTGGTGGCTGCCAATCATAAAATGTGTACAACCAGAACCAAATCCTGCCCTTTACCACATAACTGAACCTAAGAATCACATATAAACACAATCTACTTAATTTGATATATATTTTTGGGGCCATGGGATGCCGTGGAAAAATTCTGATACTCTAGGGTGCCGTGATTAGAAAAAGATTGGGAACCCCTGGCCTAACAAGAACCATTGCAATCTGGATGGACCATTTGTAACATGTAGCACCTGTCATATATGAAAGTCCTATTTCCTGGTAAATTATGAAGCTGCATGTAGGGTCCTCTTACCTCTTTGGTCTGTCTGTTATTATCCAGGCTCATTTATTTACCAAGTGCAAAGTGCAGGGCAGTACGGATGGTGTAATGGTTAGCATTACTGCCTCACAGCACTGAGGTCATGGGTTTGATTTCCACCATGGCTCTAACTGTGCAGAGTTTGTATATTAGGTTCTCTTTACCTAGCACGGCGCCCACGATTTTGATCGTGGGCATCGCAGGTAAAAAAATCGCGGGCATTGAATGCACTAAAAATCGGGTGCGACGCGACCGACGCGATGCCCGCGATTTCCCATAGGGAACAATGTTAAATGTCTCAATTGACCCGATTTTCCTGTTCAATGCCTCAATTGACCCGATTTTTCCATAAGAAACAATGTTAAATGGCCCACAGAGGCCAAATAGCCACCCTGAAGTGTGAAATGGCCCCCACAATTGTTAACGCCACCCCACGATCAACGTGAACCCGAAGCGTGGCGAGCGCAGCGAGCCCGCGTGGGGCGGCGGTATGCGTCCTACGACCTTTTCATACCCCCACTATCCACGTCGGCGTGGAGTTGAGAATAGAATAGTGTGGCGAGCACAGCGAGCCACCGAGCCCGAAGCGTGGCGAGCGCAGCGAACCCCGCGAGGGGACGCGGATACCTTCACAGGTAAACGCGTCCCTTCGCGGGCTTCACAGGTATCCGCGTCCCCTCGCCACGCTTCGGGCTCGCCACACTATTCTATTCTCAACTCCACGCCGACGTGGATAGTGGGGGTATGAAAAGGTCGTAGGACGCGTACCGCCGCCCCTCGCGGGCTCGCTGCGCTCGCCACGCTTCGGGTTCACGTTGATCGTGGGGTGGCGTTAACAATTGTGGGTGCCATTTCACACTTCAGGGTGCCTATTTGGCCTCTGTGGGCCATTTAACATTGTTTCCTATGGAAAAATCGGGTCAATTGAGGCATTGAACAGGAAAATCGGGTCAATTGAGACATTTAACATTGTTCCCTATGGGAAATCGCGGCCATCGCGTCGGTCGCGTCGCACCCGATTTTTTAGTGCATTCAATGCCCGCGATGGGCGCCGTGATAAGTAAAGAGTACCGTATATTCCCCCGTACTTGCGTGGGTTTCCACTGGGTACTCCGGTTTCCTCCCACAATCCAAACATATACTGGTAGGCTAATTGGCTCCAAAACAAAATTAACCCTAGAATGTCTGTGTGTGCGTGTACATGTGGTAGGGAATATAGATTGTAAGCACCACTGGGGCAGGGACTGATGTGAATTAGAGATGTGCACCGGCCACTTTTCGGGTTTTGATTACCTTGAGGTTTTGGGTTCTAATGGGTTTTGGGTTCTGATTTTTTGTTAAAAAAGCATAAAAACTGCTAAAATCGCAGAATTTTGGTTTTTATTTTTTGCTCCTACGCTATATTAACCTCAATAACATTCATTTCCACTTATTTCCAGTCTATTCTGAACACCTCACACCTCACAATATTGTTTTTAGGGCAAAAGGTTGCACCGAGGTAGCTGGATAACTATGCTAAGCCACACAAGTGTGCGGCACAAACACTAGACTGATATGGCACACTTAGCATACCCTCTAGGCTGATACTGCACACCTAGAATTACCCCTGGACTGATATGGCACAGGTAGCATCACCCCTGGACTGATACGGCACATTAAGCATCACCCCTGGACTGATATGGCACACTTAGCATCCCCCCTAGTCAGATACGGCACACCTAGCATCACCCCTGGACTGATATGGCACACTTAGCATCCCCTCTAGGCTGATACTGCACACCTAGAATTACCCCTGGACTGATATGGCACAGGTAAAATCACCCCTGGACTGATATGGCACATTTAGCATCACCCCTGGACTGATACGGCACACTTAATAGCACCCCTTGACTGATACGGCACACAGCATCACCCCTGGACTGATATGGCACACAGCATCACCCCTGGACTGATACGGCACATTTAGCATCACCCCTGGACTGATACGGCACACTTGGCAGCACCCCATGAATTATACAGAAGACTTGGCAGCAACCCATGAATTATATGACACATTTGGCTCACCCCAGGAATTATGCGTCACACATGCGGGCACCCCTGACCTGATACAGCACACATGGAATTATACGGCACAGATGGCGGCACCCCTGGACTGATACGGCACACTTGGCGGCAGGCATGGAATTATACGGCAGACATGGTGACACTCCTGCAGTAAAAAAAAGAAAAACTTGTATTATTTTAATTTAAAAAAAGAGCAGCACACCTGGAATAATACGGCAGACTTTAGTAACACCACTTGAATTATACGGCACTCTTGGCTCACCCCTGGACTGATACAGCACATTTAACAGCCCTTGGAGTAAAAAAAAAAACATCTTTTTTTTATTTTCATAAAAAAAGGGCAGCTCCCCTGGTCTGATACAGGACACATGGGGGCACCCCTGGACTGATACGGGACACATGGCGGCACCCATATAATTATAAGGCACACATGGGGGCACCCCTGGACTGATATGGGACACTGGGCACCCCTGGATATATACGGAACACATGCGGGCACCCCTGGACTGATACGGGACACTGGGCAGCACAGTTGGACTGATATGGCACACTTAACACCCCTTGCAGGTTAAGGGAAAAAAACATTATTGAAATAAAAAACAAAAAACTTTTTTTTTTCAGAGAGCCCCCCTTAAATGTCCCCCACATTAGTCCCATATAACAGCCCCCCTTTAGTAGTAGCCTTAGTAATGCCCCCTTAGTAGCTGTAACCTGAATAGTTTTCCACTTAGTAGTTCCCCTTTAGTAGATGTACAAAAGTTCCTGCACCATTGGTTCCCCCTTAGTAAATGTACCTTTAGATTCCCAACTTTTACAGTTGTCCCCCTTGAGCAGCCCCACTCAGTTTATGCAGCCTCTATCCCCCATTAGTTGCACCTTCTTAGTATATCCCCCCCACAGTGTTTTTTTGTCCCCCACAGGTTTATATTCTGTGCAGACAGCACGGCAACATCCGTGCTGTCTGACTTCTACATGCAGAATGAAGATGGCGCCGGAGCCGGACCTTTTATAGAGATCCGAATCCGACGCGGGATGATGAAGTTTTGGCCTCGATTTGGACTCCTGAAAATGGCGGGACCCGGCGAACTCCTCAGATCTGTCCTCGGATAAGGTAAGTTCGTGAGGGTTCGGATCTCTAGGATCCGAACCCGCTCATCCCTAATGTGAATGTTCAAATATTCTCTGTAAAGCGCTGCGGAATTTGTGTGCGCTATATAAGAAACTGTTAATAAATAAATACATTTGTAATAGAATATACTGGCATTATACAAGTAACTGCTACTACATTCATATACTGTATGCATGGAACTAGAACTGAATTTGCAGACATCTCTGTCCCGGCCTTGGTGTTGTTAATTGTCCATTACATTTCAAAGCATTGAACTCAAGTTTCAGCAATGATATTCTCCTTAAATCATCATCAAAGAGCAGCTGGAAAGAGGTTTGGAATAGTTGATGGTTATTGGATGAATAGGAGGGATGCAGTCAAAATCCAGACGGTCAAATTACCGACAAGGTCAATATCCCGACAAGGTCAAAATCCCGACAAGGTCATAATACCGGCATGGTCAAAATACCGACATTTAAGATCCCGACAAGGTCAAAAGACCGACATATAGAATGTAGAGAGGTGAAAAAGTCAACATGACTTTTGGTCGACAGGTCGCGAGGTCGACATGGGTTTTTTCACCCGACATGTGCCGACAGGTGGTATTTCATGCCCTACCATCCACTAGGGCATGGCGGGAGAATAAAATAGTGTGCCAAGCGCAGCGAGGCACCGTGCCCGAAGCATCGTGAGCGAAGCGAGCGATGCGAGGGGCTGCGGTTGACTTCCAACTGTGTCCATGTCGACTGTGTCAACATTCGGGTAAAAAAAACCATGTCGACCTCGCAACCTGTCAACCGAAAGTCATGTAGACTTTTTCATCTGTCTACATTCTATATGTCGGTATTTTGACCTTGTCGGGATTTTAAATGTCGGTATTTGGATCATGTCGGTATTTTGACTGTTGGTCAATAGCTGTCGGTATTTTGACCGTCGGGATTTCATACCGAATCCGAATAGGATTGATAAAGGAAGATCTGCAGCACTCTCTTTTCCTGGTGATTGGGGCAGCTCATTTCCTGCTCATTTACTATGTCCTGTAACCCTTTTGCTCACATGTGTCATTATTATTTTCCAATAACAGCTGTGTTAATTTTGTTAATTACTAAAGAATAGGTGATTGCATTTTGAAAAAACATTACACTATTGTACTTGATTTGAATGGGCTAATTGATTAGCATTTACACATGTCTATCTATCTATCTATCTATCTATCTATCTATCTATCTGCAATTCAGGCTCATGAGTACCAAAATGTGTGATCCTTATATCCCTTTCACATAGCTTAAGCCGGGTCACACACAGGATTTTGTACCCTGGTTCTTCCCGGTGTGCTGCAACTGGGCTGAGGCTTCTTTTTAGATTTGTGGACTAGATTGGCGGACCAACCCAGCTTATTGCCGGGTTGGTGATGTCATTGCCGACGGGTCCCAAGCCAGCGCATGGAGATGAGATCATTATCTAATTAGAGTTGGCTGCATCCTAACAAACACATCATAGGATACAACATCCCTTGTGGGCACCAGACAGGGGACCCAGGGGCCCCTGGACCCAGTGAACCCACACACCGCACACCCTACGCCCATTTAATTTTATTTACTGCTCAGGCACCGGCAGCACAGCTGTAAAAATCACTGGGAAAATGGTTGCTACAGTGATTCATGAATGTGCAATAGAGATGTCCCCGGGAAGGCAGTGCGGGTGCCATGTTTCCAGAGACCAGCGCATGCACAATAGACACAATGGCAGACACTACTGCACTGCCAGAGACCAGCAGGCCCAATCAGAGCCTGCACACAGGCGACCTTCTCTCTTAAACCACCCCTGAATTCAGGCCAGCATTGTTTGTGTTGATTGGAAGCCAGTTAACCTACCAATATAGTTTTGGATTGTGAAGGAAACTGGAGTATCTGTAAAAGCATGGGGAGTATATACAAAGACCACACAGGGCCATGATTGTAAGTTGCAGCAGGGCCCTCCTACCTCCAAGTCTGTCTGTTTTTACCCAGTGAAGGGCCATGGCATGACCTTGCTAACCATTAAATATATGATGTACGCTGCAGTAGAAATACTGCTGTGTTTTGAGTTGTGACTGCTGCAGTCTTTTTAACACATACTTCCAAAACACAAATTGCGCCTGACTCTGAATAAGGTCTGCAGTATATTGTGCTGAACATATGAGTCTATTCTGATGTAACTATATTACTTGCTCCCAGGCTTATTTCAAGCTCTATCATCATAAACTTAATAGATGTTCCATCCAAACATGAAAAATAAAACAGGATGCGCTCATCATATTATATACATGTATATATAGCAACGGTGACATTAAGACATTAGGATGTAAATATACAGTAATAAGGATTGCAGCCTTTCTTGTGGCTGAAGTGCAGATCTGTGGTTTATAAGATTTGCAGCTCTCTGGAAACATAAACAGACACCAAGTAAATGACTTGCAAGAAGAGACCTGGTTCCTATCATCACGTTATTGATGTGTCAAGCTAAACAAGAGTCTTTGATGATGACTACAAGGGGTATCTTCATTCCAAGAATTGTATCTGCTATTATGGCAGAGCCTGTGGGAACAAACTTGTGTCGGAACGTCCTTGGCAAGATAAGGTGTTTATCAATTAATGTTACAAAACAAGGAAACCAGAAAACAATTACATATATACCACAAAACATTTTCAACCACAAATGTTTTCCAAGATATGAATGGAAACATAAGACCGTTCTATTAAAGTATTCTACAGTATGTGAATATGAATTTGAATAAACATAATCCATTCTCTAACAATCAGCTGTAAATGAGGGGAGAGGTTGTCTAGATAATCAAAATCACAGTTATTCTGCCAATACATGTACAGAACCACTCTACCGGAAGGTGCCATTCTGCCGGAAGGTGTGGGAGACTCCCAATGGTTTCAGGGAGGTAGAACCTGGAATGACGGGTCTGTAGGGTGGGGCTGGTCTAAAATGGTGACGGACCTAATGACATGAGTACTCCCTGAAATGGGAAGATGCATCTCCTCTGTGAGTTCCATTAATTATATAAATGACCTACTGTAGTGTTCATTCTAGCACCCGCTATCTTTGAAAACCAATGCGGGTCCAGCCTGGGGTGTCGCTGTCTGCTGTGGTGTTTCTAGCACAGGTCTGGTTTGCATATCAGTGCTGATATACAGACCACACTGTGCTAGAAGCACTACAGCAGACAGCGACACCCCAGGCAGGGAAGAGGAACTGCATGGGTTTTCAAAGATAGCGGGTGCTAGAATGAACACTATACTGTATGGTATTTAGCTGTTAATGTGAACATTGTTAACTAAGTGGAAACAAAATACAAAGTTAACTTTCGACAGAGTGGATTGGAAATTTATGGAGATGGCCCTGCGTCACATGGGACTAGAGGGTCGGTTCCTACAAAAAATCTTAGCCCTCTACAAATCTCCTATGGCCCAAGTAAGAATCAACGGACTCTTGTCCAAACAGGTCACCATCTCCAATGGGACGAGACAGGGATGCCCGATGTCCCCACTGATATATGTTATCTGCATGGAGGCATTGGCCAGAGCGATTAGACGAAACCCAAATATCACTGGTCTGACGGTGGGGAAGATCAACCACAGACTAGCTTTGTTTGCGGATGATCTTCTGGCAATTATAACAAACCCAGTAGTCACTCTCCCGAACCTTATGGCAGAGTTCTCTCGCTATGGGAAACTATCCAACTTTAAAATAAATTATACGAAGTCTACCGCTCTGAATATTTCATTACCGAATGACACCAAGGAAGCATTGAGCTCCCAATTCCCCTTTCCCTGGAACCCTACCCATATCAAATATCTGGGCATCTCCATTCCGGTCTCTCTTAAGTCAACGATATCCCTCAACTATACCCCCCTATTAAGGTCTATCCGCAGTGAAATGTCGCAATGGGCGACTCAGAGATTCTCATGGCTGGGGAGGATGAACATCATAAAAATGAATGTCCTTCCCAGGTTTCTCTACCTTTTCCAAACAATTCCACTGAAATTACCGGCTCAATATATAGGAGAAGCCCAAAAGGCAATCAGCCGATTTGTATGGGGAGGTAAAAGACCCAGATTCAAGCACTGCTATCTATACCATAGAAAAACCAAGGGAGGCCAACAGCTCCCTATGCTACTGGCATACTATCAGGCTTCGGTACTACACAGAGTAGTGGATTGGTCGAGAGCCGACACATGCTTTAAACAATGGGTCGACCTTGAGGCACATTCCTCGGCCCTGTGTCTTAGGGTGGTCCCGTGGCTCCACACCATACCCCGCACAAGACACCCCACAGTCGAACCCACTCTGACTCTATGGAAAACTATTCGATACAGACTTGGCCTCTCCTCTCCTGACTCTCTTCTTCTCCCCCTTATCAATAACCCGGAATTTCCACCGGGGGCATCTGGGAGAATAGCAACTAACTTGCAGCAAAAAGGTCTGACCAGGGTAATAAATTTAGTGTCCGGGGGAAATGTCAAGTCTTTCTCGGACTTGATGTCAGAGAGGGAACTACCTCAAACAGACTCCTGGTTCTATTTTCAAGTGCGCCACTACATCCACTCAAAAAGAACCGCCCTTGCCCTCAAAAAAGATCCTACCCCATTTGAAGTGCTGTGCTCCCACGCCTCGGACCCCACCCATGTGATCTCCACGATTTACAAAGTTGTTCTCCACAACCACTTCCCTGACCTCCCTTCTTTTTGCAAGGCATGGGATCAGGATCTTTTGCCTAAAGGTATCACAATAAACTGGGAAAAGCACTGCGACGTCATGGCACGGTGCTCCACGAGTCTAGAGGTGGTGGAGACACAGTACAAACTACTGGCCAGATGGTACAGATGTCCTCCACTAATTCACAAATTGTATCCGTCGGTCTCCCCTCTGTGCTGGCGTTGTAACTCACACAGGGGTACCCTGATTCACATATGGTGGGACTGTCCTAAAATCATCCCCTTCTGGGACACAATAATTCAGTTATCCTCAGCCATCCTGGGATTCCAAACCCCTGACAAACCCGATTTCTGGCTCCTCTCCCACACCAATATACCCATAGCAAAGTACAAGTGGTCACTAATTAAACACTTAAACAACGCAGCAAGGGCGGTGATCCCAGTCCACTGGAGGTCCGCGGACCCTCCCACTATTTGGGAATGGTTCCAAAGAATTGATTTTTACTGTGCTATGGAGGACATCTATCACTCTGCCCTAGATAAGCAATCAGACTACGCCGCCACATGGCTACCTTGGCTAGAGTTTAAATCAACAGCAACATACAAAGACCAGGCCCCATCTATCCCACAGTAGGCCTTGCTACAGCCCTAGAAGTAAACAGTTAGCGCGACCAACACGGCTTGGACCAATGGGCCAACTAGCATTGTTTCAACTGACCGTACGGACGACGGACACATACCCCTACCCCCCCCCCCTCCCCCATTACCTTCCTCCCCCATGCTCTCCCTTGTATTGTCTACTCCCCCCCCCCCCCCCCCCCCCAACATGTACTGTGGTTAAATTGAGATAGTAAAAGGTAAAGGAAAAAAAGAAAAAGTCTGAATGTCAATAATAGAGCTGTTTATTACACACTTTGCTCTCTTGTGTAAATCGCATATTATAAATATACATTGAGCTGTAATGACTTTTGTTTCAACGCTGTTACAATTATTCTATTTTTGTAATAACACCACAATTGTATGTATCGTTATTTACTTGAAAAACCCAAAATAAAGAATATATATAAAAAAAAATACAAAGTTAAATACAGTATGTGTTGAATGAAAAATGCATCATTGAACAGACTCCAGTCTTCATGCTCTTTTCTGGGATGGCCACAATAAACTCTACTGAGCAGGTACAGGGGCCCTGTTGTCTTGTTACAGTGTGAAAAGTGCGGAGTGACATGGTGGGTGACATAAGTCTCCTGATTGACTCCTATGAGAGACCTGATTAATACCTACATATAAAGCTATTCCAGCATCCTTGCGCCGCTACTCATTTGCAGTATACACTCTTTGGCTGGTGAGGTGTATATAGCCCCACACCGCTCAGCCTCCACCATCACCAGTGTACATGTTACAGTGAGTATGGCTGTACCTGCTATTTATCAATAAATTAACACCACTGTTCAAGTAACTGGGTTGTTCATAGTTTCAGTCATCAGCTGGCGTGTGCCTATATAACTCTGCAATATTAACACCAGAACATGTATCATTTCCAACAGTATGTTACATTTGCTGAGTGTCTAAGGGCTGGGCAACACATAGCGGCCAAGCTTGGCAGCAAGGAGGAAAGAGGGGGGGTGGCGGTCATACACAGCAGTGTAGCAGGATTCTGCAGAACAAGATCCGGCCACTGTGGACCGGATTTCTAGTAGTACACAGCGCAGCGTAGTTTACTTGATTATAAGACTGAAAATGTTGTTTGTGCCAAATATGCAGTGAAATATGTTTGCTCAAGACTGAGGTACTGTTGATGCCACATATGCCACACACCATATTTTTGGCAATAAAATGTTATATTCCAAATAAAAATGTTGAAACATTTTTCCTAGTAGTGCAAAGTTTGCAGTCTCTATGCATTTTGTCAACAAAATTGAAATTATGCAGTAAGGGGTTGAGGCCTTGTACGTATATTCTATGTTTGTTAGCTATCACCCCTCCCGATGTACTGTGAGGGGTAAATTTCTTAAGGTGATGGCCAGATGGCTGCACCAATGTAACTTACTGATGGAACAATGGGTCTGATTCAGACACGATTGCTCGGCAGCGAATTCGCAACCCAAGTGATTACTGGATGACCACGCATGTGCATGGTACGCAGTGCGCATGCAAGGGGTTCCCCTTTGAATGAAGCAAGGCTTGGCGTCGCTGGCTGTTCGCAAGGTGAAAACCGTTTGTGGGCAGCAAGCTGGCGTTTCCTGGTAGTGCCCCGGAAAACAAAGGCGGCGGCAGACGTTATCAGTCATGTGCACTGTTTTATGAGATCTGACAAATGCACCTATATGTATCAGAACATATTGTCAGTGATTATTAATACACTGCTCAAAAAAATAAAGGGAACACTTAAACAACACATAACTCCAAGTCAATCACACTTCTGTGAAATCAAACTGTCCACTTAGGAAGCATCACTGATTGACAATCCATTTTGCATGCTATTGTGCAAATGGAATAGACAACAGGTGGAAATTATAGGCAATTAGCAAGACACCCCCAATAAAGGAGTAGTTCTGCAGGTGGTGACCGCAGAGCACTTCTCAGCTCCTATGCTTTCTGGCTGATGTTTTGGTCACTTTTGAAAGCTGGCGGAGCTTTCACTCTAGTGGTAGCATGAGACGGAGTCTACAACCCACACAAGTGGCTCAGGTAGTGCAGCTCATCCAGGATGGCACATCAATGCGAGCTGTGGCAAGAAGGTTTGCTGTGTCTGTCAGCGTAGTGTCCAGAGCATGGAGGCGCTACCAGGAGACAGGCCAGTACATCAGAAAACATGGAAGAGGCTGTAGGAGGGCAGGGCCGCTACGTCCACCTTTGTGCAAGGAGGAACAGGAGGAGCACTGCCAGAGCCCTGCAAAATGACCATAAATGTGCATGTGTCTACTCAAACGGACAGAAACAGACTCCATGAGGGTGGTATGAGGGCCCAATGTCTGCAGGCATTTGCCAGAAAACACCAAGATTGGCAAATTTGCCACTGGTGCCCTGTGCTCTTAACAGATGAAAGCAGGTTCACACTGAGCACATGACAGATGTGACAGAGTCTGAAGATGCCAAGGAGAAGGTTCTGCTTCCTGCAACATCCTCCAGCAAGACTGGTTTGGCAGTGGGTCAGTAATGGTATGGTGTGGCATTTCTTTGGGAGGACGTACAGCCATCCATGTGCTCACCAGAGGTAGCCTGACTGCCATTAGGTACCGAGATAACATCCTCAGACCTTTTGTGAGACCATATACTGGTGCGGTTGTCCCTGGGTTCCTCCTAATGCAAGACAATGCTAGACCTCATGTGGCTGGAATGTGTCAACAGTTCCAGCAAGACGAAGGCATTGATGCTATGGACTAGCCCGCCAGTTCCCAAGACCTGAATCCAATTGAGCACATCTGGGACATCATGTCTCGCTCCATCCACTGTTGCACCACAGACTGTCCATGAGTTGCTTTAGTCCAGGTCTGGGAGGAGATCCCTCAGGAGACCATCCGCCACCTCATCAGGAGCATGCCCAGGTGCTGTAGGGAGGTCAAACAGGCACGTGCAGGCCACACACACTACTGAGCCTCATTTTGACTTGTTTTAAGGACATTACATCAAAGTTGGATCAGCCTGTAGTGTGTTTTTCCACTTTAATTTTGAGTGTGACTCCAAATCCAGACCTCCATGGGTTAATAAATTTGATTTCCATTGATAATTTTGTGTGATTTTGTTGTCAGCACATTCAACTATGTAAAGAACAAAGTATTTAATAAGAATATTTAATTCATTCAAATCTAGGATGTGTTATGTTAGTGTTCCCTTTATTTTTTTGAGCAGTGTATAATAGCACAAATAAATCATGCAGAGCACACCTGTACCCACTATAATTCAGTAAGCTATAATTCAATGAATGTGTAATCACCATATTTTGACATTGGGTGATTAGTCCAGGATTATACTGAGTCTGTAGGTAGGCATCATTGCCAACGTAGACATACTGTATACTGCAGGAGACACCTGCATCTGTTATCTACCTGATGGACCAACAGAATATGGGGGTTATTCTAGTCCATTCTTTCTGACAAAATCCTTCTTAGATGGTCAAAACCATGTGCACTGCGGGTGGGGCAGATTTAACTTGTGCAGAGACCGTCGTGTGGGTGGGAGGGCCACTGAGATCAGCTACGGGGGCCGCAAATGGCCCCCGGGCCTGAGGTTCCCCACCCCTGCCTTAAAGCATACCTCACAACTTTATGAACTGCTTCGGCGGGACAGCTGCAAGCGCCGAAGTTGCGTGCCTCAAATTTGGGGGATGGCTGCAATGGGCGTGGCCTGCAACTTGCATCATTCCATGAGGCCACTTCCCCATTTTGCTGTGGTGGGGGCATGGCCAGAGGCTCTGTGAGCTTCTAGCCATGCCCCCAGCCCCTCTGGCTGCGGGAATAGACCACTGCTCAGCAGTTGACAGGTGTACTCCCAACTGCTCCTGCAGCGGGACACTACCAGCCCTGGACGGGTTGTGGGAATGTCCCCAAAAAACGGACATTCCCATGGAAACCGAGACAGTTGGGAGGTATGCTTAAAGTTACTTCCTATACCTAGGCAATCTGCCTATCCAAGCCTGGATATATCTTGCTGACATTATGATGTTTATCACCTAGCAAGGTAAAAAAAACAGTTATAATCGTCCATAAACGATAATGCAACATTTAGCACAAAATAGAATGAAATTCAGCACCAATATATAAAATAATATGGAATTTAAGGCATTGCTGTCTGGATTTGTAGTTCTCTAGTACTCAGCCTGTTATGCAATTTTTATATGGCTGCATATATGAAACTTTGATAAAACATTTGTTTGTTGTTTTCAGTCTTGCTGAAATGTGCTCCTATCTTTGTTCCTGCAAGTTTAGGCACAGAGACTTATTGCCATCCAATATAAACTAACTTATCTAAGAACATGAACAAGTATGTGCTGGAGTCGCCCAAATTAAAAAGAACACACTATTCTAAGATGATCATTTATTATTTGAAGCCTAAGGAGGAAATAAATCCCATCCGAACAGTACCATCTAGCATAGCACTGAAAACAGCTTAACAATAATAAACCTGGAGGAATGCATCAATATTAAGTGGCTGGAACATCTCAGTAGGATTGCTTGTCTTCAGGGCCGGTGCAAGGCTTCTCAGCACCCTATGCAAAAGTTCAACCTACTTCCCCCCCCATACTGCCACCAATACCTACTTTCCAACCCCTTAAGGCATACTTGCCTAAAATTCTGGAATGGAAGTGAGGCTCCCAAAAATCAGGTGGTCCTCCCAGCCTCCTGGGAAGGTGGACATGTCCCTACTTTCCCTGTAGGCCCCCCTTTGCCACCTACAACAGAGTGCAAGGAGATGAAGGCAGCAAGGTAGGGAAAAATGCTACAAGGGAAAGTATTGAAGTGAAGTCTTAGAGGCTCCACAGTCGCCACCAGCATTAAGTACAACAAGAATCCTCATAGACATCATTGATTTTTTGATAGGCAGACTTGGTGGTGCCCCCCCAGATCCCGGTGCTCTAGGCAGCTGCCTAATGGTAGAGCCGGCCGTGCTTGTCTTACAATTACCTGTAATCAGCAATTTTAGACTTCCTGATATGCCTTTACCTTCATTACATTAAAATGAAAACAAGCAATAAATAATTTATGTACAGATTACCTTTCTTTTTTTAGACTTGCTTTACTTGATATAAGCATTTCAGGAAGATTGTGGTATAATAAACCCTATGCTTCCAGTGCACAGTTGTCTAATGGGTGGCGGGGCGAAGGCGAGGCTGAATGTTCGTGTCATCAGGTCTATGTCCCTACTATAAAATGCCAATATTACTGGTTTCATACAGCAGGAGCATGGCTACGATGATGCCATCTGTCCAGCCAGCTGTCTTTAAGTAAGGGGGTGGTGGGGTGGTAGTTGTTGCTGACTGTGGTAGACTTGCCCGCTCATCCAGATGGCCGGGAGCACTACACAATTTCTGTTCTAGGAGTTGGTCAACGACCAGCTGGAGCATGAATCTGTATTGTGCGTACACACTACACAATATGCACAATAAAATCCAGGGCAATGAGCACCCTGTGTGAGAATTTTAGGAGCACAACCTCACCACAAGGGGGTGGCATCAAAGGGAATGCCCTATCCGTATGACAGGAAGAAACTGATGCAATGTAGAGATAGGCAGAGAGTGAAAAAGAAAGTGGGTGATGGGAGATAGTAATGCAGGGGAGAGGCAGAGAGTGGTCCAGTGGGCGACGGGGAGAGATAGTGGGAGAAGGATCCCATCTTCAATAGAACTCCCATCTTAGTAAATTTACTTTTTAACCCCTTCAGTGGTGTTTTTTTTTTTGGGAGCGCTCCCCACTGGGCGAGTTTTTTATGGGGAGCGCTCCCTTTAAAAAACCCACCACCGCCTACCTGGGTCCGGGCAGCGCCGCTGAACTGTCACTCAGCGGCTGCCCGAACCTGCGCCCCCCCCAGCACTGCGTCCCTTTCCCCGGCAGCCGGCTTGTCATAAGCCGGCGCCGGGGACTTCATACAAAACCCGGAGGGGAGGGGGGAGGAGGAGGGAGCCAGAGGCGCCGCAGAGGGGAGGGAGCCGGGAAGCACTGAAGCTGCCTGAGTTCAGTGAGTGAATTCAGCAGCGCTGCCCGGCTGTAAACAGTGGCAATCCCAAGAATTTTCCGGGCTTGCCAGACTGGGCACTGAGGCACAGCCCGGAAAATTCTCGGGATTGCCACTGAAGAGGTTAAACATTTATGCATAATTTTTTTTCCCACCAAGTACTGTATAGAACTATAAATATCCCGCTATACAAACATATTTTATCCCTCTCTGCTTATATATGTATTATTTACTAGTACAATTAACTGTGTTTTGTTCACTAGGCTGACGTATACCTTTAATTTGTGTTTATTATTTAACTTGTAGCACAAAGATTGAGAAAATGCATTTTTGGCTTATTGTTCTCATGAATCCTTCTGGTGCCAGGTCTCTGTTTTTCCATTAAAGTGATGCACTTTCCCCCTCTAACACACAAGTTTGTCGTCACCACAAGATATACTGTAGAACATATAAACAGATACACACACTTCCTATTGTGACCAGCAGACAAATCCAATTATGCTGTGTTTCCAGACTCCAAGCTCCTCTGAAAGAGAGACAGTATTTCTGGAAAGTTGGGTCTGGCTGTGTGTACATACTGAAGGACCTTATTCTGGTTGATTCACAAGGCTGCAAATTTGTAGTCATGCATGTCCACCAGACGCTGACCATTGAATGATTATTAGGTACTTGTTTCCTAGCACGGCGCCACCGATTTTGATTGTGAGCATCGCGTCGGAAAAAATCACGTAGATCGCATCGCATGCCAATCAAATCGCATGCGATGCGATCGACGCAATTTTCCATTGATTTTAATGTGAAATGCCCCAAAACACCCCATTTGTATAGAAACCCCCCTGATGTTTTAAATTGCCCCCAATTTTAACGCCACCCCGCTATAGGCGCCAACCCGAAGCGTGGCGAGTGCAGTGAGCCCGCGAGGGGCGGCGGTACACGTCCTCCGACCTTTTCATACCCCTACCATCCACGTCGGCGTGGAGTTGAGAATAGAAAGTGTGGCGAGCGCAGCGAGCCACCGAGCCCGAAGCGTGGCGAGCGCAGCGTGCCCCGCGAGGGGACGCGGATACCTTCACAGGTATCGCGGCCCATCGCGGGCTTCACAGGTATCCGCGTCCCCTTGCGGGGCTCGCTACGCTCGCCACGCTTCGGGCTCGCTGCGCTCGCAACACTTTTTATTCTCAGCTCCACGCCGACGTGGATAGTAGGGTATGAATAGGACGGAGTATAGCGGCCCATCGCGGGCTTCACAGGTATCCGCGTCCCCTCGCCACGCTTCGGGCTCGGTGGCTCACTGCGCTCGCCACACTTTTTATTCTCAACTCCACGCCGACGTGAATAGTAGGGGTATGAAAAGGTCGGAGGACGCGTACCGCTACCCTCGCGGGCTCGCTGCGCTCGTCACGCTTCGGGTTGGCGTCAATAGCGGGGTGGCGTTTAAAATTGGGGGGGGGGGGGCATTAACCATGCTTTTTTAACATTTTCAATGTTAAATGGGCCATATTGGCCCATTTAACATGGTCACCTATGTGAAATCGGGTTGATCGCATCGCGGGCCGCTATAATGACCCGCGACGGACGCGATCAACCTGATTTTCACTTTAACATTGTTCCCTATGGGGAAATCGCGTTGATCGCGTTGGTCGCATCGCGGCCCCTTATTAGGGGCAGCGATGGACGCGATTTTCAGTTTTACCGGCAATTGAGCCAGTTAAACACAGAAAATCTGGTCCATTGCATGCCTTAAGTACCTTAACTTAAGGCATGCGATGTACCACGACGGGCGCCGTGCTAGGAAACAAGTACCGATTATTATTATTATTCTTTATTAATATGGCACCACAAGGGTTCTGCAGTGCCCAATTACAGAGTACACATAATCAAAACAGAAAAACAGTGACTTACATTTGAAGACAATACAGGACAAATACAGGGTAAAGGATTCTAGGAACATCAGCCTATTGCTGCAACATAAGTATCCAGGTGGCAGCAAACAGCGTGCTTTGGTGCAGTTGAGGACTACTGAAGTAAGAATGGATAAGCACATGAGGTAAGAGGGGCAGACAGACAGGGGTGACACAGGAGGGGTAGACAGGGCGAGGAACAGACGGTTAGGAGGACAGTTGGCAGGGGTTGGTGAAGAAGTGGGTCTTAAGAGCTCGTTTGATGTTCTGTATAGAAGTGGGGAGTCTGAGGGGGAGGGGGAGAGGTAAAAAATTATTTGGAAGGCACACTCACATCTAAGGTCACTCTGAGGTATCCTTAGATGTGCGTGGGCATTCAGGATGAAGTGGGTGGGCAGCTGAAACTCCGGCATACCAGCAGCTCACGGGGTGCTGGGCGTGCCACAATAGTGAATGGACAAGTGGCACAAGAGAACGTCATTCGTGCGAAGCTGTGTCGACGCTCCAAAAGGGGACTCATCAAAAAGAGGCATTTGCCGGGCAGGGCTTGGTAGACTCGCAGGGCTGCGAATCAATCAGAATAAGCTCCTTTATACATAGTAAGTTTTTGCACTTTGATCCCTAAAACTTTGCAGATCATTGGGGTTATTCAGTATGGCTCACAAAAGAAAAATCTTTCTCTAATGTGCGAAACAATGCTGCACTGCATGTGGGGAATATGTAACATGTGCAGAAGAGTTTTAGATTTGGGTAAAATCTAAGGTACTTATGTAGTACCAGGGCGCCCAATTAACATACGTACGCTAGTGTATGGAAATCTCATTGCATTGCATGTCCCGTTTTAGTGCCGTGCGCTCTTCCTAAGTAATTTATTCACTGCTCTCTCGCCCCGGGCATATCGCATTGCATGCCATCGCACACGATCTCATGCAATTTTATAGGGTGCGATGCCATTAACTTAACTACACTGCAATGACATGCAATGAGATTTTTACGCCCCCCCCCCCCCCACTATCCACGCCACCCCAAAGCGTCCTCCCGTAATTTTCATAACCCTATCCATGTTAGCGTGGAGTTGATGTTCTATAGTGTGGCGAGCGCAGCAGGCCACCGTTCCCGAAGGTCAACTCCACGCCGACATGGATAGTGGGGTTTTAAAAAAAATTGGGAGGAATCTTTCCGCCGCCACTCACCACACTTCAGGGTGGCTTGGATAGTGGGGGCTGCCTATAAATCTCATTGCATGTCATTGCAGTGTAGTTAATTTAATGGCATCGCACCCTATAAAATCGCATGCGTGAGGTGCGATGGCCCAGGGCGAGAGAGCAGTGAATAAATTACTTAGGAAGATCGCATCGCATGGCACTAAAATGGGACATGCGATGCGATTTTCTTACGCAGAATAGCCCTAAGCAAATTGCTTAGTGAGCGCCCTGCTACTACATAAGTACCAAATCTAAATTGCAGTGAAAATATAAAGTAGCCAGTATAAAGTATTTACCCTGCACAGAAACAAAATAACTCACCTACTGTAAATCTAATGCCTGGTACACACCAGGACGACTAGGGCCCGATCCCCTCAATCTAGATCCAATTCCGACCAATTGGATGTAGATTGTGTGGTGATTGGGCCCTTTTCTGTCCTGGTGTGGACCGATACCGATCCGATGCGCGGTCCCGCGGGTCAGTCGGTCGTTATTCAGATCCTACCTTCTGCAGGTAGGATCTGAATAACGATCATACTGCCGGGTGCGGGTCGCCATTGGATCGGACCCGCTCACGGTGAACATCGTGTGCATCGTGAGCGGGTCGTCGTGGTGTGTACCCTACATAACTCTCTGAACATGTTACATTTGCCCCACCTGCAGTGCACATGGTTTTTCCCGTTAGAGAAATATTTTGCTTTTGAGAACCTTACTGAATAATCTGCCATGTTTGGTGCATGCGGTTTGTCTATTGTGTTAGCTGTTCAACACACCGACATCATGCACTCGCCCCTAGCAGGCAAAGTCTATGTTGTGTACGGAACTCCCAACATTTCCATGGGTGTGCACACCATTTGTGGGAATGCCCATGACCCAGCACGCCCACAGCCTGTCAATCATGCTGCGAGCACCTTGCAAACACAGAAGTTTGCCAAAGGTACATGCTAATGCGCATTACGGAAAATGAGCATACGCAGTGGCCTCACCATTAGACAGGCGCTGAATTCGGACCTATGCGAGCAGGTGTGAATCGGTCCCTAGGTGTAGATATCTGTATTTTATTGGTGGGGATTGTAGAGTGTGAATAATACTACTTTCAGACCGCAAATGCCGTGTCGCACACGGGATTAGGACACGGGTCCCATCTCCAGAGCAACACGGCAATGCGGTCTGAAAGTTCCGACACCGACACAGCATATTGCCGTGTCGGTGACGTCACATGGGGCGGTGCTGGGCGACGGCGCGTCATCGGGGGCTCGGGAGGAGGCAGTACTTGGAGCTGACAGTGCTGCCTCCTCCATACTGTGAACGGGACACGGGTCGCTCGACCCAGGCACCCGTTCACACTCACTTGACACGGGTCATAGCCGTGTTCAACCCTGGTCAATACCAGGGTTGAACACCCGTGTTGCTCGACCCGTGGTGCCCTTTTCAGACCGCACCGTGACCCGTGTTTAGGCCCCGCGAACATGGCAATATGCCGTGTTCGGAGTGCGGTCTGAAAGCGGTATCATATAGGTGGAAAGGGAGGGAGGGTGGGAGGGGAAATATAAGTGGCCAACTGATTAAGTGTCTGAGTCCTTTAGTACAAATCACCACCTAGTACATAGACAAACAAACAGCTGATTCTTTGATCCTGTCACAGACACTAATCCCCACAATTCATCCCTTTCACCTGATCTCAGAGAATATCCAGTAATCTCTTCCAATATTGGGAGATTCTTACTGGAGATGTGCTCATCCACTACAAAGGGATCATTGATTTGGCATAATGATGTAGATCATTACAACCCTACCTACTGTAGTAGGTGACACAAATGGCGTCATGCCTATCTCTTATTTATAACTTTAGGATCTCCCGGAAGCAATTTAATAAATGTAGTATGGTAAAATTATATTATTCAGGAGTTTCTCACTTACCTGGTTACGCAAATATTTCACAATGTCATTTAAACAATACCTGGTGATGGTTTTCAGCTGTATTGTGTTTAAGGCTACATGTCAGCCAGGATTTGTGCACTAAGCCCCGGGGTCTGTGTAAATTGTGGATGTATCTGTGCAGTTTGCCGGGGGACCTGTGCAATAGGGTTCTGTAGCATTGAATGATTGTTCTTTTATATAATAAACATTTCATGCTACCCTTGTACCAAGGAAACTACTATGTTCCTATGATTGAAACTGCTACTGTAACCTGTACACAGTGCCAATGTTCACACAGCGGAGCAATTATAAGCAGACTATTCACATACCACAAAAGCACAGGAAGGGACCATTTGGGGAAGGGAACGTGGAGTGGCAGCAAGGGCAGTTAATGGCCGTTTTCGGGGTGTTTATATGCCACCCAGCTGCAATCTTGTATGTACTACAAATAAATAGCACCTATGCCGCTATTGTAGTGACAATGGGGTGGTCCCTCCAAGATTGTGCTATGGGGCCCACATCATTCTTGTTACTCCACTGCTTATGATCATACAAAATCTTGTAATAGGGACATACATACATACATGCATACATTACTCCCCCCCCCCCTCCTTGGCCATTGGAACAGACCTGTAGCCCAGCACACCCCACAGCCCTTGGAACATAACCGATTCCCCCGTGGAACAGAAACTGAACATCCTACCCCCTCCCCTTGACCCCAGGGACATACATTGCCTGCCCTACTCCACTCCCCGGCTCACCCTACCACCTTAGAGACACTCACTGCCCTCCCTATCTTATCACCCCCCCGTACTCACCCTACTACTGCGTGCAACTGCCTCAGGGTGCCACTGAGTCTACCTAACATCCTTCTACTACATGATGCTGAGGGCAAGAAAATTATATGACTGGCCTATATCACCTTGCTCACCACTGTCTTACCGTCCAGTTAGAATGTGTTTTGTCCCCACCATAGATCACCATTGGTTTCTGCTAAATTTGAAAGATGTATAAAATACCAGTGCAGCACATAAGCACAGTGATCATCATGACCACCCCTGAGGGCAGACGTTAAATTAGGACTTTACAATCTGGGAAATAGAGCTGTGATAATTTGCAGCCCTCACTGCTCCAGACCAGGACCATCTACCTGACCAGTGCTGTGGGTGTGGCAGGTGTAATGTGGGCACGTTCACCTTCTATATTATCAGCTCCAATGTCACACTAATACTGTTGTGCAAATAAAAATGAAGGTTTTAATGCTTATGATTTACGGACAACTGGGTGGACAGTTAGGCAACTGTTTATCATCCTGCTTTCCTAATGGTGGCCCTATTTTTATCTGGAGGCCTGGAGCTGTAGCTCCATCTGCCTCATTGTGAGTCTGGCCCTGCCTGAAGAACACTGTTGTGCAAGCCAAGCAGGAACCTTCCCACATTCCCGGCAACCCAATCCGTCGCTGCATATGGGCCATATTCAGTTAATTGGAGTTTACCCGTGGCTAATTTCCACATTGGGACAGTTCAATTAGTACGGTTTAATCTGCACATTACTTCCACAAAGCTTACTTTTTCTTGCAGCCTCAAAAGCTTTGAGTTAAAGTCTGCAAGAAAATGGCAACATCAGGGGTTAGGCTGGGGGAAACCCCATTGATTGAACAGTTGTGTGGAATCAGCGAGTTCCCTGTGTTACTGCCTTATTTTTTGGGGGAAAATGCAAATTTTGGAATAGCCTTTCCCCACATGGCACAGTAATGAATTAAATATACCCTGAATCTTCAAGTAAAACTGTTATTGCAAAGGGTGACAGTGGGACCTGTCTTGAAGTCCAAACTGAATATAGCTTCATAAGGAATCTATTCAGCCAATCACGTTATTTAGTACATAATAAGGCTACAAAGACTGTATATGTCATTCAGACTAATGTTCCAGATGTAGAGTAATGTGATTAGTACTGTGCTCTGTTAGGTTCTAAATGAAGAAGGAGCAGGCATCCTGGTAGTACAACTTTATGATGGTGCTTAGAGTGGTCCAAAATTATTTTACTATATAGACAAAAAATTTCCAGTTACACTTCTGTGTGACATATTTCTGCAGACTGTCATGGACAATTACTTTATATATTTTTTATTTAACAGACTAAAAAAAGGATAAAGCAGAGTCTGTGGCAGGGTCAAAGCCTGGCTGGGGCACCTTGTCATTCAGTACACTCATAGGGCCTTATTCTGGTTGGAGCGTCCGGGCCGTACGCGTACGTCCCGGGTTTTTTTACGATCTGCGCATGTGCAGATACGCTAATGCGCCGGCGCGAGCACGCCACAACGCTTACGGCCGTGGTCTCAACGTGCGAAAAAACCTATACGCGAGCGTACGGGTAATGGGGCGGCATAGGGGCGTGTTGATGGGAGCGGCCAAAATAATGAGGGAAAATGGGCGTAAATATGGGCGTACACGGGGGTGTGCACCAGAAATGAGCGGTGCTACTACCGCACGATCGACTAAGGCACCGTTCGTTTCGGACACCAAACAGGCGGCCGCCAACCGACAGCTAAAACCACTCCTACAGATACCGTTTGCCAGCGTGCGCCTGAGTTGGCTAATTAACGCTGATTAGTACTCAAACACATACACCTGAATGTAATAAGCAATGCTGCAGTCTATTAACTCCAAACCATGATTTCACTGCCTGCAAGCCACACATGCAGCACGCAAACACATTGGAAGCTTATGTTTCTATACTTCTCCACATTTAAAGGTTTGTTTAATTTAAGGTAAGAATCTTTTTATACGCTAAGGTAGGTATTTGATAAACTGACACATTCACTACCTGCTTTCATAGACTTTACGCAGTAGCACACTCAATCTACACAAGTCGACATGTGTCAACGTGTTCACTCTAATACTAACATAGGTTTTGTATTTAGGATACAATAACATAAACCACATCTAACAGCTACAAACGATGTTTCTGCAATGTTTGAAGCACATGACCACTATTTTCAACACAATCTTTGTATAGTACCCCAAATTATGACCTGTACCACTATCTCATCTGCTATGATTTGGATTTCACTACACTCTGGATGTAAGATGCCACCAATCACATTATTGCACTCTCATCTCTCTAACAAAGGATTCCTACATCTGCTTATGACACTGTCAAATCATATATATTTTAAAAGTTATGCATGTTTGTTCACAAGCTAATTTATCATGTTTGGCCCATTCACACATCTTTTTTTAGGGAGGACACATATGAATTCCTACACAAATGTACCTTTTCACCCTTGTTTGTCTGCCTCACCCACTCCATGAGGAAAGCATTGTTCTGGACCTGCTTTTACCTACTACTGTAGGAGCTACCTCACCTGCACACAAACTGCTTTCTCACCTATTAAGTTGCTCTGCACATGTGCTGACACAAACTAATTAGCAGGGAAAAGTTGGATAGGAACATGGGAATGGCCATGGAGAGGGTTACACATGGGAAACTTCCACCACACTTCAACAAATGTTCAAAAATACCCTGGTCAGTAAGTACACATAAATCTAGTATTTGTTTCACACAAGAAATTACACATACCACCATTTAGATTTAATTTGTAAAATTAATTTATTTGCTGTTCAGCATCACAGCTTGACACTTTAATGTGAGAAATCAAAAAAAAAAAAAAAAATATACACACAAATAATAAAACAGCCAGAACAAGAGGTTGCATATCTCCAAACATGTGTTACCCTGCAAATGCAATGGTGAAAGAAATGGGGACACCAGAATACGTACTGCAACAACCAGGGTGACTACTAAGCAAGATACACACCACCAAAAAAAAAAACCTGCATTTGTAGAGGTCAAAATACGAACTTTCATGCCCATGGCACGCAAATGGATCGATGGGCAACTCAGGAAGCGGATGTCCAGTGCAATTTAAACCTTTGGCCTCCAACCACAGAGGAAGTGACCCAGGTCTCATTTGGGCCCTTTTTTGCCCCTTTTAGATGGGGCCTTGGGGACAGGGGCCTTTGGGTCAGCTGGCTTTCGGCGTCTTCCCCTAGTCGCCACAGGAGGGTCAGCCGAGGTGGAAGGTTGGGGAGCAGCTTGGGGTGGGGCAGCAGATGGGGGATTGTCCCTTAGGGACCTGGCGGTGGACAGCTGCTCCGCAAGAAGTTCATTCTGGCGGCTGAGGTGTTGGCCAATGCTTAGCATGCCAGCCGCCAGAGTTTCATTAATGCGGTTCAACGCCTCAACCTGCAGCTGGTTTGTGGCCTTCCACTCCGCCAGAAAATCCGCCACCTGCTGCTGACGGATCGCAGCATCCACCCCTTGCTGCTCGATCCTGTCCAGCGTCACCAACAGGCTCTCACTCAATGTCTCCTGTGGCTGGGGCTGGGGGCGACGTCTTGATGGAGGCTGGACCACCTGCTCCACCTGTGGCTCTGCAGAGGCCGATGCTGCCGGTACATCCTGACTTTCTGCTTCTGCTAGGATAAGAATTGAAAACAATGTCACCATCACATACGCAATAAAAAATATCTTTCTAAATACAATGCATTACTGTGACTTACCATCAAAAGCAGCAGCAAAGACCTCCACCGGGAGCTCACTGTCCATATTGGAGATCCCCCTGATCTCCCCCACATCGATCACGTCACAGGAGTCCAGCTCCAGGGGGGTAAACTCCAAATGGTCAGGCATAGGACCGCTCCCGGTGGACATGCTGTGGTTGTACCGGTCAGTCATCTTCCTCTTCAGGGCACTTTTGAAGTCAGTCCACCTACAAGTTTAAAAATACAAATATCACCATGAGATATGTGCACCACTGTGCTACGTGTAGGGTTACCACCTAGTCCCTTTAATTCTGGACACATGTTACTTACACAGGTTCTGTGGCAGTTTAAAATTAGGTGAAGTGGAGTCTTGAAGTCAGCCAGCCACAGAACCTGTGTAATTAATATGTGTCCGGAATTAAAGGGACTAGGTGGTACCCCTAGCTACGTGACATTTCCTAGTGTGGGTGATCTTTTGTGCCATGTGTGGCCAAATATTTCTTTGATGGACCAAACCATGTGCACTGCAGGTGAGGCAGGTGTAAAACCCCATCCAAATCTGATTATCTCTGCACAAGTAACACCTGCCTCACCTGCAGTGCACATGGTTTTGTCCATCTAAGAAATATTTGGCCAGAAAGAGAGAACTAGAATAAGGGCCTCAGTTCCTGCTGGAGACTGCTGAACAAATTGCCCTGACAAACACACTAACCTTTTCTTCACCGCGTCCCAAGTTCTGACCACTGGTGACACCTGGTTCACTTCCTCTGTGATCTTGTCCCAAAGGTTTCTCCTTGCACTGGCACCTGGCTTCCTGGTTGCCAATTCAATCCATTCGCGTGCCCTGGGCACGAGAATTCACATTTCGGCCTCTACAAATGCAGGGTTTCTCCTTCTGGTGGTGGTATCCTGCTCAGTCATCACCCTAGATGTTGCAGCACGTTTTCTGGTGGCCCCAGCTCTCTCACCATGCACCTGCTGGGTCACACCTGTTTGGAGAGATGCAACCTCTTGTTCTGGCTGGCTGCTTGGCCCTTGTGGAGCTGGTGGAGGTTCACCAGGGCCTGTTACTGAGGGGCCCGCTTGATCTTGCAGGCGACTCCTCTCTTGGGCCCTCCTTCTCCGCTCCTCTTCCCTCTTCTGTAATGCTTGAAGCATGGATTCGGCTTGTGCTCTCTGCAGAGCGTCCTCTGCTGCTGAATCGTCAGAGTCAGACATGTTTGCAGCAATTGTGGCCTGCATCTGACTGAATATTTATATGTTAATCTCCCGCCACGAACAAGGGGGCGTATATTTTTCCCCGCAAGGTATATGCAAATTTACGCCGATATTTCCCGCCGATAATTGCCGCTTAAATTACGCAGGTCTCAATGCACCTGATCAATCACCCGTATATGTATCTACTCAGGTTGTGGAGCATTGTGGGCTACATCGTGAAATGTGTGCACCTGTCATTCCAATGATGAGTGTTGTCAGCTGGTATCTGTTGGAGTTCGTGTATGCTTTGTGAGTCACATTTCAAAACATCACGTTATAATGCTTTCCTTACATATGTAATGTGTATGAAATTGTCATACAGCAACATGTTGCATTGTGGCCCTTTAGGCAGCGTAGTTATAAGTAGAGTGTTGCGTGTATCATTTTCCGCCTACTGTATATACAGTACTCCTCCCCATGCATATCGCTGTATCGTGCCCCCTTTAAGCAGCGTAGTTATAAGTAGACGGTTGCGTGTATTAATTTCCGCTTACTATATATATATACAGTACTTCTCTTCATGGCAATTGGTGTATTGAGCCCCCTTTAAGCAGCGTAGTTAGGAGTAGACGGGGTGCGTGTATTATTTTCCGCACACTGTAAATACAGTACTTCTCTCTTCATTGAATGCATGCTGTTGGTTGTGGTGTGTATATCGGAACGGTCCGCGTAAGTTTCTATTCGCATCCAGTTTGTTAATATAAGAGGGATTAATAAAGTTAATACCAAACAAACAATTTTTTCGACCAATCAGCAAGCACCAAAAGTGATATATGTACCTGCAATTAATAACTGCGCCATTGCCAATATGACTTCTACAAGAGCCAGGCCCTTTTCTACATGTGAGCTTTTGGCCCTGGTGGAAGTGATGGATCGTCACCTGGGGCCCAGGGGCCCATATGTATCTAATGCGGACAAGCGGCGGGCGTATAATGCTGCCCGCCGCCTGATATTTTCAACAACCGGCGTCCGCAGAAGCCTGGGACAGGTTGAGCGGCGCTGGTCCGACCTGCGCCGGCGGCAGCCGGTTCTACTCAGCAGCCTTCGCCGCCATATTGCCCGATGTAAGTTTTGATTACTAGTATGTCAGCGTTTTTTAGCAATGTTTGGTGTACTTTTTATAAATATGTTCCTGAGTATGGGGGTGTATATGGGGGTGTATAGGGGGTGTATATGGGTGTATAGGGGGTGTATAGGGGGTGTATAGGGGGTGTATATGGGTGTATATGGGGGTGTATAGGGGGTGTATAGGGGGTGTATATGGGTGTATAGGGGGTGTATAGGGGGTGTATAGGGGGTGTATATGGGTGTATATGGGGGTGTATAGGGGGTGTATATGGGTGTATAGGGGGTGTATAGGGGGTGTATATGGGTGTATAGGGGGTGTATAGGGGGTGTATAGGGGGTGTATATGGGTGTATAGGGGGTGTATAGGGGGTGTATAGGGGGTGTATATGGGTGTATATGGGGGTGTATAGGGGGTGTATATGGGTGTATAGGGGGTGTATATGGGTGTATATGGGGTGTATAGGGGGTGTATATGGGGGTGTATAGGGGGGTTTAAGTAGTTGATCAGTTTTTGGGTGTAGGATATCAAATAGTTTGCATGATAAATGTCTGAAATTTCACAGCAATGATAATTTTGAAGGTTATGAGCATGACTAATGTGAATTTTTCTTTCCCCCTTTTTTATGAAACCCAATCTTCGATTTCTATGCCATCAACATGAACATTTCAGCACGGGCAAGGGCACGCATTGAAGCCCGGGAGCAGGCAGCCCGGGACCAGGCAGCCCGGGACCAGGCAGCCGAGGAGGAGGAGGAGGAAGAGGAGGAAGAGGAGGAGGAAGAAGAGGAGGAGGAGGAGGAGGAGGAGGAGAAGAAAGAGGAGGAGGAAGAGGAGGAAGAGGAGGAGGAAGAAGAGGAGGAGGAGGAGGAGGAGGAGGAGAAGAAAGAGGAGGAGGAAGAGGAGGAGGAGGAAGAAGAGGAGGAGGAGGAGGAGGAAGAGGAGGAGGAGGAAGAAGAGGAGGAGGAAGAAGAGGAGACCCAGGGTGCAGTTTTCACCCACACAATTTCCCCATCCCCCACCCCCTCCACAACCCCCCCCCCCCTCCACAACCCCCCCCCCTCCACAACCCCCCCCCCCCTCCACAACCCCCCCCCCTCCACAACCCACACCCCCCCCCCTCCCCACCCCATTTCCAACCCCCCTACACCTCTCCACCACCCACCCCCAAACCTCTCCACTCCCCAGTAACACCCAGTACCTCGGGCCAAAGACCAGGACCATCCTCCTTGCTCCTGCCTTCCCCAACCACTCCACAGCCAACCAGCGGCGCCCAGGATGGCTCAAGTAGCCGTAAGTAAATAATGTGTCTAATGTTGACCTACACATTTCTACACATAAGCAATCACAACAACCACATATGTGTATCCAACATCAACATTAGTTGCAACATATCACTGCAGGGCGACCATGAGGTGTGTCCTGTCCTTCTCCAGGAACAAGGGTCCCCTTGGTGGTTTTTTTGAGTGTGTCCATGCCTCACCCCTTGAATAATTGACATAACAGTACATCCAATGAGATATCCGACATTAGTGGTGTGGTAGTTATGTGGTGTTGGGTAACTCCAGTTCCCAGCATGATGTGCAACACAGGGCCAGATTATAATGGAGGCGCAAGGGGTCAGTGCCCCTGGGACCCCCTCTAGCTATGGGCCCCCTGTGGTTGTCATTTTTTTTTTTTAAAAAGACAATGTTTAAGTTATGTTTTTTTTTTTGTTGCTAAATGTTTTGCGCATGGGTGGGGTAGTGCTGCAGCTTCACCTATCTGCCAATGTGACAATGATTTATGGTGCTGAGCATCGGGAGGCAAGGCACACTGATTGCACAAGTGTGCAGTGCTTTTCTGGGAGTTGACTAAGTCCCATGACACTTTGCACCAGAGGACAGAGGCTGAGAAGTTTGTGCTGAGCTCTGATTGGTGGAGCTCATTACATACTTCTCAGGTCCATGGAGAACAGCAGCAGCAGCTTAGTCATAGGAGGGTTTTTAATCAGAGGCAGCACTAGGACTGTGAGGTCTCCTCCAGAGTAAGGGGCAGAGGGACAAACACAGGCTTTTCATGTGGTGTGTGTATATATATATATATATATATATATATATATGGTGTCTATTATTATTCCGAGTGCCGCCAACCCCCTGTCTATATATATATATATATATATATATATATATATATATATATATATATATATATATATATATATATATATATATATATATATATATATATCCCCTGCAGGTAACCATTGACCAAGTTTATTCTGCCTTTACTCTATGTTTTGACAGTATAATATTCGGCCATGCAGTGTGCGGCCAGTAATGACAAGTGCAAGGGGGCCCCCCGCTCTAAAGTACCCCGGGCCCCCCAAAGGCTTAATCTGCCACTGGTGCAACTTAAATGTCGAGATTGTTTTGGTAATAGTGTGTGAGGCCATGCGGATGCATGCTTTACAAACTATTTTAAATTTAGGACATTGCTGTACAAATTATAGGCCTACAGCTGTAGGCCTATAATTTGTACAGCAATGTCCTAAATTTAAAATAGTAAGGAGTGCTTAAGCCACAACAATGTCATAACCCTTAAATAGCACAGGCTAATTGTGAGGTTAGAGGACAGTCCCCCAAAAACAAAGTACCAATTGGGATACAGCATACATTCATTGATGAAGGAGTAATTGAATTAATGTTATTTACTATGTACAGTATGTGTGTGTTAACATATTTTTTTTTAGTACTGTGTTTACAGCAGACCCATCTTCAATGTAGTTTAAAAATGTATGTGCCCTTCACACATAACTCACAACTTTTTATTATGTACAAATACAACAAACATTTGTTTATGTTATACTGTATATTAATTTTTTTTTTTATCCCTTCACTACAGACACTGAACAGCAGCAGGAGGAGGTGGCAGCCCTTATTCGGGAGATCTTCCTGACCCTTTTTTATTTGCAACTTCTTTTTGGCCTACTGGAGGCCCGCATTTAATTTTTTTTTATCCCCCCCCCCCTTATTATGTTTGTAAGAAATAAAAGTTGATATTGTATTATAAATTGCCTGTGTTTTTAATAATAAATATGTTAGAGGGCTTGTAAGGGTAGGTACATACAGATGTGTAATGTAAGTTATATTAGTAATTTGAGGTGAGGGGTAATGATTGATGTGTAAATGTGTGTGTTTTTGAGTAAAATAACACATAGTGAAAATGCATGAATGTTTAATGTTTTTCGATTAAAACATCACACATAACATCAGGGTAGGTATACATGTTACACATTTTGGACAAACTAATTATGGACATAATTTAGTACATATACAGAAACACCAACATAACTTGATTTAAAAGTAACAGCAATATGGGGACACATAGATAGTGATTAAAATGCCACATTAGAACATAACAAATATACATGTAATGTGGTTTAAAATGTAGTTTTATTAGGTCTTTATTAAGGTAGACAATTGAGTTAATAGAAAACAATAAGTGAATAACAAATAGATTAATTAATCAATTGTCAGATTAGTAGTTGAGAGGCAAGATTTGCAGGTCCATATATGTGAAGGGTATGCCAGCGTGCACGGACGTACGCTCACTCTCACGAGCGGTGACATAAGCTGAGTTTTCCATTGAAAACAATAGGGACCCGTCCGTGCAAGCTGGCGTACGCTCAGATCGCCGCAAGAAGGCGGTGGGGAGACGGAGGAAAGACGGCCGTAGACGGCGCCGTACGCTCAGTCGTACGCTAGTCGACGGAGTGTAAGGGCTGGGCCGACCGCGTACGTTGCCGTACGCTCATTTGTACACCACTCCCCTTCTACGTTATTTCTGCCCGTACGCAAGCGGCCGATTTGTGGGCGGACTTAACCCTAACGGCCGCGTACGGCTAGCGTGCGGTAATTGTGAACGTACGCACGTTTGGCCGCTCCGATCAGAATAAGGCCCATAGAGAGCAACACTTCATTTGCCTGAAATGAAGTCCAGATGCATATTTACCATATTTGCCAGCTAATGTCTGGGTGCAGCCCAGTTTAGATACAGTATTTGTCCATGGATGTAAATATTTTTAACATTGACTAATTACACAATAAGAGTTGTTTTCTCCAGCCTTTTAGATGTTATACCACTTTCAGAACGAATTGTCTGTAAATCCCGGCCTTCATTTACCGATCCTAGTCTGACCGCGCTTTCACACAGAAAAGCAAATGACCGGGTTAAACATTTCTAACTGGTAATTTGCTGAATAACACAGGTATTTCTTCTGTGTGAAAGGGTCAACCCGGGTTGAAAATCCCGGGTCCTCGACGCTGGTAAATTCCTGGTCTCGAAGACCCTGGAATTGTGACCCGGGTTTACCCTTTCACACATGTTTTACCATTTTTTTCCATCTTGTACCATAACAAAAATAAAATACATTGGCCCTTTACATGAAAAGACAAGACCAGTAAATAGCAGTTGAGCTGGTGGTAGCTGTAAACTTGTTTGGGCATCTCTAAATCTGGGGGCACACTTGAGAACACCTCAAGGCACAGTGCTTGAAAAACACTGGTCCAGACAATAGGAGAAGATGCCCTTTGCTAACTTGCAAGAGAATTGCAAATCAATTGGTAAATGCTATCCATTTGCAAATCAATATGCAATTCCCGAAACATTTTTTTATTGGTGTTGACCAACACATAAGATGTGAGATTGTATAGGTGTGTACCCAGCTTTAGAAAACTTCAGATTTCAAAAGCAAATCATACGCTCCGTCCAGGGGCGTGAGTTCATACAATGCACCTGGAAGAGAAGTAGTCACTGGTGCCCCACAAAAATCCATTGGGCCCCTACAGAAAGAAAAAAAAACATTAGCACCCACAGCCAGCGGCGGATTGGCCCAGTGGGACACCGGGA
The DNA here is from genome assembly GCF_055691185.1 of Crinia signifera. Lineage (NCBI taxonomy): Eukaryota > Metazoa > Chordata > Amphibia > Anura > Myobatrachidae > Crinia > Crinia signifera. The sequence continues at coordinate 257,595,530 of NC_139221.1, read as the reverse complement.
AATTTCCTGGTGGGCCAGTCCTATAGTCCCACAGTCTACTGGAAATGGCAATCCGCCAACCAGATGACCAAACGATGTTCAGTGATCCATTAGCAGATTGAGGAAATTAAGCATGTAAAAAAAGGTCCCCAGTATGCGTTCCCTGACACGACCATCATGGAACTGGGGAATTGCACCAATACACCGCAGGTGTTTGGGCCCCTTTAGACAAGTAGTTCTCAATTGCCAGCCCACATTGTTTTGTTATTCATTTTCATGCACCATCAGAGCAAGTCTGATTTTCCTAAAATCGTTAATTTTAGGAAAGAACATGGGGACTCCTGTGGGACCCTAGTGGCACCCCACCGACCAAGGACTAATCAAGCAATTGATAGTTTCCAATTAACTTAATCAGTCTGCAATTAACCACCTTCCAAAGCATTGTCTTTTTCATCCAATGGGGCAGATGTATTAAGCCTGGAGAACAGATAAATTGAAGATAAAGTGAATGGAGATAAAGCACCAGCCAATGAAAATGACATTGGTAATGGCTGGTGCGTTATCTCCTTCCTCTTTAACTCCACTTTATCTCTTCACCAGGCTTAATACATCTGCCCAATCTCGGGAGTAGCTGTGACAGTGCCCACACGGTGTGTCTTGGGCTTGCAATGCACGCTCCCACGCATATCACATCGCAAAGTGAAATTACAAAAAGTATGTGCAGCCCATGCACCTTCCGTACCCCTGTTGCCTCCTCCCCAATACAAAGATGGATTGGAGACCACCGGGAATGGTTAAAACATCTGGAAAGGTTTCTTTTAAAAAATCCTGCTGTGGGGTTTCTTTGCTGAAACCCACAGCAACCAATTATTTATACAGTAGTTGGATAAGCAGGTATCGGGAACTTTCATATCCGTGACATCCAAAATTGGGCACAAGGTAAGCACCTGGCTAAACCTTGTGCATGTACAGTATTATATACCGTACTAGTAAGCCCACTCGAAGAAAAAGCTTCGAAAGCTAGTCTGCTACCTTCTGTGTTTGTGCAAGTGAGAGAGAGATGGTTTCACTCTCTGCCAGCAGATGGCAGTGTTTCGGAGACTCACAGACACTAGACATATACAGTATATATACATACCTCCCAACTTTTGAAATTGGGAGGTCGGGACGTTCGCGCCTGAAAAAGGGGCGCGGCCTCAAGAAATGGGGGCGTGGCCTCGCGGGGTGACGCGAACTCCGGCCACGCCCGTTTTCGCCGCTCGTCGGCGCTGAATAGACGCTGTGCGCATGCGCACAGCGTCTATTCTCGGCAAGCTGGGGGGGCTCCCAACTGTCCCCCTTGCCGCGGGACAATGGCTGCCCCGGGCGGGACGTCCCGATATTCGGGGACGTTCCCGCGAAAAGCGTGACAGTTGGGAGGTATGTATATAGATGATTTAAACTTTGTACAGTAGATTAGAAAAGGACAGCTGGCATTTTACACCATTACAGGGAATGTTTAAGCGATAAAGCAGAGACGTTGCCCACACCAAACTAATCTGCTTCTGACTTGTCATCTTACAAGCTGTGCTAGAAAAACGTTATAGTTATATTGGTTACTTTGAGACACTTCTGCAACTCATTTCTCTGTGACATGTTAGTACACTCGCTGCTTGTTAGTACACTCGCTGCTTGTTAGTACTTTATCTCTCTGCACCCTTCCCTCCAAGCTTTGCAACATCTCCCCGTCAGTCTTTATATGCGTTTACAGCGGCAAGTTCCCCCTCCCCGGCACGCCTCTCACCCCAGCAGCAGCAGCCGCCCGGAAGAAGCCGGCATGCCCTGCAGGAGCGCGCACTCCCGGGAACTGACATTACCAGGTGGGGACGCGCAGCGCGGGCACGCTGGCCTGGTCTCTGTAGCTGGGCTGGGAGCGGGAGGTGGGGTGGACAGGAGAGGAGGAGAGCGCACTTAGCTCTACAAGTGGAGGCAAAGGGAGTGCTAATACATCCCGGAGAGTGGAGCAGCGCATCTCCCTGGGGCTTTGGGTGAGTGACAGCGGCTACCGGGGGCAGATTATTACAGTGATGTGTAGCGGGCAAACTTCATACCTGCAGCTGGAAGTTGCTGCTGGTGTGTGTGCAGTAGCCACGTAAGGGGTGAGTAGAGAGTACAATGTATGCAGGGAGCAGGTGCATGACTGCAGGAACCAGGTAAGGGCTGAGTAGGTAGCGCTGTGCAGGCAGGGGGGCAGCTGTATTGTAGGAGCCAGGTAAGGGGTGAGAAGGGAGCACTATGTATGCAGGAGGGCGGGTGCACTGTAGGAGCCAGGTAAGGGGTGTGTGGGGAGCACTATGTATGCAGGGGGTGGGTACACTGCAGGAGCCAGGTAAGGGGTGTGTGGGGAGCACTATGTATGCAGGGGGGCGGGTGTACTGTAGGAGTCAGGTAAGGGGTGTGTGGGGAGCACTATGTATGCAGGAGGGCGGGTGCACTGTAGGAGCCAGGTAAGGGGTGTGTGGGGAGCACTATGTATGCAGGGTGGCAGGTGCACTGTAGGAGTCAGGTAAGGGGTGTGTGGGGAGCACTATGTATGCAGGAGGGCGGGCACACTGTAGGAGCCAGGTAAGGGGTGTGTGGGGGGCGGGTGTACTGCAGGAGCCAGGTAAGGGGTGTGTGGGGAGCACTATGTATGCAGGGGGGCGGGTGCACTGCAGGAGCCAGGTAAGGAGTGTGTGGGGAGCACTATGTATGTAGGGTGGCAGGTGCATGACTGCATGAGCCAGGTAAGTGGTGAGTAGGGGGCGGTGTGTGCAGGCAGGGGGCTAGGTGTACTGTAGGAGTCAGGTAAGGGGTGAGAAGGGAGCACTATGTATGCAGGGGGGCGGGTGCACTGCAGGAGCCAGATAAGGGGTGTGTGGGGAGCACTATGTATGCAGGGGGGCGGGTGTACTGCAGGAGCCAGGTAAGGGGTGTGTGGGGAGCACTATGTATGCAGGGGGGTGGGTGCACTGCAGGAGCCAGGTAAGGGGTGTGTGGGGAGCACTATGTATGCAGGGGGGGCGGGTGTACTGCTGGAGCTAGGTAAGGGGTGTGTCAGGAGCGCTGTGCAGGGGGACGGGTGGAGCTAGGTAAGGGGTGTGTGGAGCTAGGGACTCCTGGAGCTAGGTAAGGGGTGTGTGGGGAGCGCTGCGCAGGTTCATGCCTGAAGGAGCCAGGTAAGGGCTGAGTTGGGAGCGTTGTGCAGTCAGGGGAGCAGGTGCACTGCAGTAGGCAGGTAAGGGGTGTGTGGGGAGCAGTATGTAGGTAGGGTGGCAGGTGTACTGCAGGAGACGGGTAAGGGGTTTACAAACTGGGAAGCACATACCTCAGCATGGTAGGAGAGGTTTCTGATAATAGGGAGTCCCTTACTACTGCATGTACTGGATGGAGTTTCTCCTCACCGTTTGTATAATTGTGGGGTTCTAGATACCATGCCATATTAGGTTTATATGGCGGTAACCATTTATTCTTTAATATGGTACCTGTACGGTTGGGGAAACCACTTATTGCACCATGGGGCCTGTACGGGCATAACCCCCTCCACTTTTGCAACATGAGTCCTGTATGGGCATAACACCCTCCCTTTTTGTAACATGGGGCCTGTATGGGCATAACACCCTCCCTTTTTTGTAACATGGGGCCTGTATGGACATAACACCCTCCCTTTTTGTAACATGGGGCCTGTATGGGCATAACACCCTCCCTTTTTGTAACATGGGGCCTGTATGGGTATAACACCCTCCTTTTTTACAACATGGGACCTGTATGGGCATAATCCCCTCTTTTTTTGCAAAGTGGGGCTTCTATGCAAGTGTAGAACTCTCCATGTGCATCATGGAGCTTGTTTGGGCATGGACCATTTTCCTGCCACATGGGGTTTGTGTGGAGGAGAACCTTCCTTGCAACACATTGTTATTGTATGAGTGGGGAACTCACACCCTGTAACACATAATTTACATGGGTTGAGAACCCTCACTCTCTAGAACATGGGGTGGTTGAAGACCACTGGTGCGGATACAAGGTGTTTGTATAAGTTAAGTTCTTTTTATCTTGCAGTGTGTGGTTTATATTAATGGGCCACCCTAATCCTGCAATGGTTACTGTAAATCTGCAGAATAGGCATTTGTAGTGATCTCCTCCTGCATTTGGTGAGGTTTATATGGGGATACCTTGGTGTTTCACTCATACCCTGTTAAAAATTGGCCAGAACAGATATTCATTTATCATTCTTAAAAAAATAAATAAAAAAAAAATATGCATGTCTGCAAGTGGAAGCTGGTCTTTATCACCATTTATATTCACCATTTCTTTATCAAACTATTGTTTTCGTACTTCCAAGTACTATTATATAAATGTGTTGGATCTACCTTGTGTTTGATCCATTTAATGTTGCTGCAGAGCGCTGTACCACAGAGTGTAATATGAGTGGGTCAACCAGTCACTTGTATTAATGTATTGTTGTCTTCTGACATTGTGTGTTACACACCCAGGTGATCATGCTACCTGGTGATGTCATGTGAGCACAGATCATTAATGATACTTGATCCTCAATGAAGTGCTTCAGATGGATCATTTTACTGTTGCACAATCCCACGTTTGTGGGTAAATACTTACGCTTCAACTTTTTGTTTCTGTTCTAAATTGTCACTTTTAAATTGTAATGAGTATTTCTATGAAGGGTTTATTCAATTACTCTGGTCTAAAATTGGGCTGTAACAAATTATGACCAGTTCCTGTAAACATGCAGTGGCTTACAAGATACCTGGCGAACCTAAACCTATTCCCTCAAGTGAGGAAAGGATTATGTATACAAAAGATGATTTCGATTTAATGATACTCTAGTACTCTCTTGGAAGAACTTTAATTATTACTATTCATATAGGGTCTTTACTTTTGGAGTGTGATAAAGTGGAGAGCGATGTTCTAGCCAACCAGCTCATAACACTTTTCTAATGCAGTTAAAAGCTGGTTGTATGGTCTCTCCAAAGCTTAGTACAAGACCACTATCCTTATATAATAAGGCTGCCACTGCTCCTCACCTCGGTGGGGGCAAATTCTAGAGTCTTGTGTGCCGGCAGCCAGTAGATGGTGCCCATTAAAGCAATTGAAGTGTTAACCCGGATTAGCTGCTGATGCTGACTTTACTGTTCTGTTTCACCATTTTGATTGGCTGGGAACTAGTAGTAACATAATCAGAAAGAGGATGGCCTGCTAATTTTATAGGAAATCTACATAACACATTATATTCTCTTTTTACCTTTTGCTTATTCCCCCCCTCATTAACTAAAGCTAATTTAAACATATAATAGTGGATTACTTCTGCAACTGATCAAATTCACTTCATCGTTTAATTTGGATGATGCATAAGGTAGCATAACATGGAAATATTCATGCTTATCCTTTTAAATTGGAGGCATTAGGAATCTAATATGACCAACTAAACATTCGGAGTGAAGCTGGAAACACACAACATGACAGGCAAACCTTCATCACTGGCACACTTATTTTCACTTTTTCATGTCCCTCTAATAACTTTATTAACACTGTACCATACCTCCCAACAGTCCCGATTTTATCGGGACAGTCCCGATTGTCAGGGCCTGTCCCGCTGTCCCACCCGCGGGCGGCAGTGTCCCGCGGTGTGGGGGTCTGTTGGGAGTCCCCCCTGTCAGCTGCTAAGCAGCGGGGAATAAACGCTGTGCGCATGCGCACAGCGTCTATTCCCGCAGCCAGGGGGCTGGGGGCATGGCTAGAGGCTCACAGAGCCTCTGGGTCATGCCCCCATAGCGGCAAAATGGGGGCGTGGCCTCGCGGAAGAGACACGAGTATAGGCCACGCCCCCAAAAATTTCGATGCGCCTCCGGCGCGCAGCAGCAGCGTCCCGCCTGCTGAAGTGCCAAAGTTGGGAGGTATGCTATACTTGTGAAAAGATATAGTGCAGTTACAGTATTTCCCTTAATATTTTTCAAAGGACTATCAAGTATCCTTAAGGGGCCTACACACATGGCGATGTTGCAGAGCGATCTGAGCGATGCTAGACTGCTTAGCACACTGCGCTGAGCGATATGTCCGGGCCAGTGCTCCCCGGTGAGAACATTGGCCCTGACTGGCATGTAACTAGTTTTGGAGCTATGTAGGGGCATTTTCTAAGCGATCTAGTCAGATAAGTTGACACAAAATCGCTAAGTGCGTAGGCCCCATTAGTTCCGTGACAAGGCAGAACTTTTGAAGAGTTCATGTTATCCCCATTCTCTAGGTATATTTACCCTTCTGAGATCAGACTACCAGCATGCAGTGTACAGTCTTCGGTACTTGTGTATTTTGGCGGCGCCCCCCGATGTCCGTCGTACGACAAACAGATCGCATCGCATGCCATGCACCCGATGGCATGCGATGCGACGCGATTTTGACCCCCTATACGACCAAAAATCGTATAAGCACCCTAAAGGGTGCTTTTGAGCACCCAAATGGGTGCTTACAATGTTAAATGCACCCCCACGCCACCCCCCCCACTATAAACGTGAACCCGAAGCGTGGCGAGCGGCGGCGGTACGCGTCCTACGACCTTTTCATACCCCCACTATCCACGTCAGCGTGGAGTTGAGAATAGAATAGTGTGGCGAGCGCAGCGGATACCTTCACAGGTAAACGCGGGCTTCACAGGTATCCGCGTCCCCTCGCGGGGCTCGCCACGCTTCGGGCTCAGTGGCTCACTGCGCTCGCCACACTATTCTATTCTCAACTCCACGCCGACGTGGATAGTGGGGGTATGAAAAGGTCGTAGGACGCGTACCGCCGCCCCTCGCGGGCTCGCTGCGCTCGCCACGCTTCGGGTTCACGTTTATAGTGGGGGGGTGGCGTGGGGGTGCATTTAACATTGTAAGCACCCATTTGGGTGCTTAACATTGTATAAGCACCCATTAGGGTGCTTATACAATGTTTAATCGCATCGCATCGTATGGCATTGTATGCCATGTAAAATGGCATACAATTTCAAAATTGGCATACAATTTCAAAATTGTATGCCATCGTGCACTATCGTACGATATCGCGTCGCATCGCATACCATCGTATACGTTATGGTATGCGATGCGATGGGCGCCGCCAAAATACACAAGTACCCAGTCTTCTCCAGCAGAAGGTTAAACTTTTCTTAACTGATCAAGTGGAGAAGACCTCGCAATCCAGATTTGCCCTATCCTGCTATATAGACTTTGCAAAAGTACCTCCCTTCCTTTCATATATTTTACCCCTTTTACACCAAAATCCCTGGTCTTTGAACACTGGAGTTTCCAGGGTCAGACCCAGCTTCATACCCCGTTTACACAGCACTTTGACCTGTTTCGGACCAGGGGCTGCACCGTTTACACTGAACCTGGGTCAGTCCTGCTTTTCCTTGTGGATGTCATTATTGGATGCCCCATGTGCTCTCCCCCCCCCCCCCCCCCCCAGCTCCCTCTCCAGCAGCAGACTGCATCTTCTCCCATGTGCTCCCCCCTCAAAGAAAAAAAAAGTGTCTCTGCGGACCACCTTTAGAGCACCAGGCAGTGCTCAGATGCCTGTGCGGTGACTACAGCGTGTGTCTGATCTCCACTTGCAGCTCTCTGGTCGCTGCCGCAAAGCGCTTCCGGGATCAACAGCACTTCCTGCTACACAGATGTCCAAACCAGTGCTGGTACCATTTACATTGGCCTCTGCCCAGGTCCTGCCTGTGTTCCGCCCTGGTCTGGAGACCTGTGCAAATGGACATTGGTTGAGCCCTTTTAAATCGCCGCTGACCCGGGTCCACGAAGCAAAAACCCAGGTTTTTGTGGCGGTGTGAAAGGGGTATTAGATCTCGATTAGATTAGGTCACCTCTGAGGTCTGTCCGTGTCATGAGTAATGACTCTAAGGGGGCATACTTTATTGTGTATCCTGTAGTTGTCCTTTAATTTGATATAAAAATCGCCCACTAAACCCCTTTTATGTGCTTAGGAGATTCGGCCCTCTGCACATACCTGGAGAGTGAGCCAGATTTGCGCTTTGCCAGGAGAACAAGACACTGAGTCACAAGTATTCAGAAGCATGGCTGGGATACCTTCTATGGTCCAGTCATTTCTGTAACCTCTGCTATTAGCATTATTAGCACACTCGCTGTCAACGTGGACTGCAACCTATTTCAAAACAATGTGTTGCAACATTCCCTGGCAATGAAGTATGAACTTAATCAAAATATTATGCTCAATTTTATTTTTTAATTTTTTTTTTCTGTGTGGAAACTACAGTGTCTTTGTACAATGTTTCTTCCTATTTTTATTTATTATATATATTGTATTTGTTTACTTAGTACCCTGCTATTCTCTCTGTGATGGTTGAGCAGTTTTCTCTCTTAGATTTCCTTATGTCTTGTGTAAGGAGTTATCTTGTGTTTGACAGTTTATAATACAGCCAGGAAATTGCATACATGTTGTACTGTAGACTTTGCATGTATTTATCTTGTATCTTTGCTGCTTTCCAAAATTGCATCATGAATTTATCTGAAAAATATGACTTTGTTTTTGTAAGATGAGAAACCTCTTTACAAATACCGGTAGCAGAAATGAAATGAATGAATCGATCAGATACCATACCTTTGTTCTCCTAAGCTGGTCTGGTGTTTGCGCTTTGGTGTTTGAACCCAAGTTGGATAAACTGACCTATCATAAAAGCACTATCACTAACGACCTACAGTTTTTCATTCACATCCGATTATCAGGTCTCAGTGAATGTATTGGAAAATTGATGTGTCTCTGTTGCCCTTCCTCCATGGCTCCTGGTTATCACAGAAATAGAGCATGCTGGGCATTGTAGATAACACTGATGAGCCCTTAGCAGCTCTGATTTTTAGCCATTGTAAACAGTGTCAGCAGCAATAGTAACTGTCTGTGCACTGTCATGTGAGTGCCGCTGATTCTATTCCAGTCTGCTTTTAAGGCTCTCAGAAGTAGCTATGCTCTATTTTGTGGAGCTCCCATTAAAAGACTTAATACCCCTTTTACGCCAGCCTAAATAACCCAGGATTTGCAGGCGGTGTAAACTCTCCCATTTGACATTATCCGGGTTGAGACCCAGCATTTCAACCCTGGAAGCGAGCAGGGTTATACACTGGTTCAACCATGCTCTGTGTGCAGTGTAAATGGGTAATTGGACCCGTTCACTGCAATGCAATAGTGGGATTCTGGGAGATGTTCTCGTCATCCAGCGAAGGCTCAGGACCCACCTCCGGTGATGTCACCCGCCCGCCATTATCCCGGATGAGGACACCGTTGTGAAAGGGGTCACAAGCCGTGTCGCACCCTGATTTTTGAGCTGGGTATGACCTGACTTCTAGGTGTAAAAGGAGTATGAGAATCTGAGTTTGAAGTAAAGGTTGGAGGGTCTCATGTGGCCCCAGGGACTGTTATCCATCACTGAAACCGATTCTAGCGATCGTTTAGCTGAGAGTGGTTGTCTGGTTCCTTTGCAAAACATCTTACACTTTTCTGTTTTATATTTTATATAGGCGTTCTTTATCAAGCAATGAAAAACCTATTTCTGGCAATGAAGGCTCCTTTATCGGATATTCATTTTTATCAGTGTGATAATAGAGCAAGATTTTTCTGACCCTTAACCTGTAAACTAGTGCTAATTGTTGTCCCCGTACACTTCTATAGGGATGGCGTAATCAAATTAATTATTAAGCATTGATCGCATTGGATTAAACGATTATGCAATTGTTAGCCCGCAGATTGCATGTTAACCTTTTGATCAGCTGCCAAGTGAACAAGAACTGGGCAGATACAGCTGGTGGTCTCTGCCTGGATCCAATTGATAAATACTGTTGATCTCTAAATATAGATTACGTGAAAAAGCAGTGATAAAAAAAAAAAAATGTACTGCCCTTTTGTGGAACACATTGATAACTGGAGCCAAATTTCCATTCTCTGTTGTGAGGATTCTTTACGTAATTATTTCATAAGACAGTATGCTCTGTTCCTGTTCTACGTCTCTGCCATTCTACGTAAAAAAACAAAAAAAACAAACCCATTGAACTTTATTTCGTCTTAAAAACTCACTGAGGGCGGTTTCAATTAGCCCCATTAATTTAACAGGTGAAAAGGGAGGGGGGGGGGGGGGGGGGGAGCCTCTAGCTTTAATGCCCAAAGCTATTCGGTAAGAGCCCCTTTATGTCACCTGTTAAATTAATCTGTTTTCGGGCGTAGACCCGATTTTGACTATATAGTCAAAATCGAATGTCAAATGTCACCTTGTGTACACAGCATTAGAATCCCGGAGAAGTTCCCAGTCCTATGGGTGAAATTTACTAATACCCCTTTTACACCTAAAACCCTGGTCGGACCCTGGTCTTTGAACGCTGGAGTTTCCGGGGTCTGACCCTGCTTTATACCCCATTTACACAGCACTTCGAACTGGGTCTGCACCATTTACACTGAACCTGGGTCAGCCCTGCCTTTCCTTGTGGATGTAGTTAAAATTTACCCATGGTAGTTTATCTGAGACAGATTTAGAGGAGCTCATGACCAAGCACTCGTTACCTATGCTTAAATATATTATTATTGATCACGTGCCCAGTAATATCCGATGAGGCAACCGTGCATTAAAATTGTTAAGATGTGAGGCTGAGTGGATCCACAGACTCAATACCCTGGCACCTAGAGGGTTAAATGAGTCTGCTGGACTCCACTGTTTCATTTAGCTATGGTACTCCGGTTACAATTATTATTATTTTTTGAGTCAAACACAGAATGGTCTTGTCATTCTGTCCGGCAAGTCATCTTTGATGTCATTTCTTGATGCCAATTAGGTATGTCGACTTTTTTGTTAGTGTCGACAAGTATTACCTGTATTGATTGTCTATTTCTTGCGGTCTCCCTGTAAATATGTATTCATTGTAGATGATGAGGTAACTACTTTGTATAAGCTATTGTGAGGGGGTAGTGGGGGGAAGCTGTCCCCAGGTGCTGGGAGGAGGGGGGGTCCCTGCGGCTGCTGAGGGGAGGGGGGGGTACCTGTGGGCTGAGGTCGGAGCCGGAGGGGATGATGTGCGCCGCCGCTGCTGTACCTCCCCCGCAGCCGCGAAGTTCCTGCGGCGAATGGACAGTCAGCATCGGGGGTCCCTCTGGCACATGGGAACAGTTCCCATGTGCCGGAGGGACCCCCGATGCTGACTGTCCATTCGCCGCAGGAACTTCGCGGCTGCAGGGAGAGGTACAGCAGCGGCGGCGCACATCATCCCCTCCGGCTCCGACCTCAGGCTGACAGGTACCCCCCCCCCCTCCCCTCCCCTCAGCAGCCGCAGGGACCCCCCCCCCCTCCTCCCGCAGCACCTGGGGACAGCTTCCCCAGCGCTGCACGCCGTTGTCCTGCTGCGGGTACTTGGACCCGCAGCGGGACCATTTACACCGGCCTTTACACTGGTCCTATGCGGGTTCTGACCTGGGTAGAGGACCTGTGTAAATGGACTCAGATATACCTCATTTACACCGCTGATGATCTGGGTCTGACCCGCCGCTGACCCGGATTTTTCGGCGGTGTAAAATGGGTATAAGATGGAAGTTCTATTTCACAAGGGATGTTGATCGGCAACCAATCAGAATATTCTTATTTGTTTACCACCTTTCTCATTGTCGTATATTTCCCCCCTATGTGTATGTTGACATAATTGCTGTGCCCAAAAATAAAGTTATTGGATTAGTCCTACCCTGAAAAGAAATCATAAGTGCAACCTGCAGGGACTAATGAAATAACCAGAGGGAATCAATCAGGCTGCGATAAATTACCACGAATAATGGAATTACCCTCCTCCCCACCCTTTTATTTAGCTTTTTTAGATATTCACAGTGATACATTTCTGTAAACCGGACAGATTTTAGTTAATTTAGCAAGAGAGTATCAAGCAGTGGACAAGTACAAAAATTGGAGCTATTCAATTAAGCCAATTGGTTGGTGCGGACTGCCAAGTAACCTTGGAGCTGAAACCCTGCTGCAAATCCCACAGTTTTATTGAATCGCCTCCAGTATGGTAGAAGTAGAAGTAGAAAACAAACATGCCAAAATACCCTTAAAACCCAATGGGTCCTAGTAGGTGTAGAGTCAGTAACTGGATGTGGATCATTTAGAGGCGCTATGATGAGGGGTATTTCTAGCTGAGGCGTTGTGATGATCCAGTTCTTACGGAGGATAATGCCACAGGCTGAGATGAATATATTCAGATGTGATGAGGTTTAGTGGAAGTAGAAGACCTTGTTTATAATGGATAAGAATGTTTTGTAGGATGTGAAGAGATTACTAGGAAGTTGGCAGAAAATCTAGAACCAATAAGCTCTGGTACTATTAAATAGCACAGCATCTTACGATCACTTGGAAGAGTACCAATGATGTACAGGGCTATGGTGGGAAGACCTGGCTGTGGTGGGTCGTCATGTGACTGTTACATCATGCTGTAACGGCTGTTTTCTCAGGAGACCTGCCACATATATCATGTGTATGTCTCCTATAGCAACAAACATTTACAAAATGAGCATGTGAAAGACTCACCACACTGTCCCCCCTAGCTAAAGCACGCTAGCAGTGTTACTGTAAGTAACATCGGTTTAGAATGCAGGCTTACATTCTAAACCGAGAAACACATGGAAGAAATTAGCAGTTTACAAACACATATTTCCTTAAGAATAAACATGCATGTAGTGTTTATTCTAACACCCGCCATCTTTGAAAACCCATGCAGTTCCTCTTCCCTGCCTGGGGTGTCGCTGTCTGCTGTAGTGCTTCTAGCACAGTGTGGTCTGTATATTAGCGCTGATATGCAAACCAGACCTTTGTTATAAACACCACCGTAGACAGCGACACCCCAGGCAGGGAACAGGAACTGCATGGGCTTTCAAATACGGTGGGTGTTAGAATGAACACTATGCATGTGCTATGTGCACAAGTTATTAAAAAAAATGTAAATACATTTGTTAGCATGTCTGTCATTTGTCTTATTTGCTGTGGTCAGTAGGCTGTATTAAAGCCAATGGCCTGTTCTTTTATTAAAGTGTAGGAAAGGATTAAGAATTTTCTTGATTGGGGTATTTCACATTTAGAAATGTCAAAGTGATCTTACACTATGTGGATATATTGGCCAGGCTTATATTTCTCAGTATATCTCCTCTCCGGAATGACCAGTTGATTGTGTATACTTTTTTACAGGTAGATTAAAATGAATGAGACATTTCAGGTTGTTTGAAACCACTGCATTGGGCTGAATGGTCTGCCGGTGAAAGACGTCTGTCTGTAAACATCTGCTGCCTTTGAGTGTTTGAAAAGAACCACTAAATGTGAACAAGAAAGCTTTTGTGCACCGCTCATATTTGCTTATTGCATATAAAGCCGAAGAGACTGGGACCCTTTGTCACTCCTTCACTTTCTATCTGCTAAGTGGGGCCTGGAACAAAATTGGGCCTGTGAACGATCAATGATGGAAACTGAAGTTTTGTCACGGATTGTGAAGTTTTTTTGAGCAGTATAAAAATGAGCTTGCCTTCTTTATGAATACTTGAGGCAAATAATTAACTCTTCAAATGCAAAGTTTTTTTATAATCCAGTGTACATTAAGGTGTATATGTATCTTCAACCATTTAACACCCAAAAGGAAAGGGTGTATACTTTTTTTTTTTTGTCTCTGCCACTTCAAGGGGTGGTATGAATGCAATGCTCTTCATGGTGGTCCCCATAGAAACATAGGAGTAATGAAAAGGAAGAGGAGATGTTCATAGCAACCAATAAGATTCTGTATATCATTTCTCTATTGCATCCTAGAAAAGGATGCATTAGATAATTTGGTTGCTATGGAAATCACCTTTTCATTTCTAGAACCTTTAATAATTCGGTACTTGTGTATTATCTGGGCGCCCGATTTTTTCATCGCATGCCACTACTTAAGGCATGCGATGCGATTTTTCATTGTAAAGACCCGATTTTTAATTGTATAGTCACCCATGGGTAATTTCATACCCCCACTATCCAACTACGCATGGAGTTGTTTTTATATAGTGTGGCGAGCGCAGCGAGGGGACGCGGATTACTTTACATGTATTCTGCGGGGCTCGCTGCGCTCGCCACACTATATAAAATCAACTCCATGCGTAGTTGGATAGTGGGGGTAATGGGTGACTATACAATTAAAGATCGGGTCTTTACAATGAAAAATCGCATCGCATGAATTGTATGCCACTATATTGCATGCGATGCGATACAATGAAAAAATCGGGCGCCCAGATATTACACAAGTACCAATAATTCTATAGGATAAATTTACTTAAGTTAAGGTCCATACACACTGGGCGACTATGCCCAGTGTGTATGGACAGCGATGACCGCTGTCATCGCTGCGGGGAAAGCCACTCAGTGCATACACACTGAGCGGCTTTCCCCCGGGCCGGCACCGAAGGAGGGGGGAGAACGGCGTTGCATTGCCCTGAAAGCCGCTCATCTGCTGGTATAACCAGCAGATGAACGGCTTTCCCGGTGATTTTGCGGGAGCGCGCAGGTCTGCGGTTTTGGGCCTTTAAGTAGAGTAGTATAACATGCACGTAGGGGTAGTGCATCTAATGGATCAGTGTGTGGAGATTAGAGCTGTACAGACCCGGATCTCAAAACGTGATCTTATTGGCTATCGGCTGTCACATGTTTTGGGACCAAATGAAATCCAGTTCAGTTCGGAACACAGTGGCAAAAGCTTATGGATGCAAAACATGCTAACATGTGCCACAGAATATACATATGGATGCCTAGTGGTCAGAATACAGATGCCAGATCCCTAATGGGGGAACCCTGTCAGGGTTCATGTAAGTATACCCCCCCCCCACACACTCTAGCAGCCCCCACCAGCATCGGAACAGTCACGATGGGGCTGTCAGGATTCCCACGTCAGCATCTCCAGTAAACTCAGGATTCCAGTGTTGTGGCTACAGTCAGAATTCCACCGCCAACTAAATGCATCCTGCTGAAACTAATTGAAATATGAAATTGAGCATTTTTAAATATCTGTGAATCTGTTTTGTAGAACTGTAAGCAGTGTTCACATGTGCTATCCAATTGAAATATCTTGTGCAGATCCTGTCAAAAAATTAGGCAGAAGTGCTTCTAAAGCTGGCAAAGCCTCCTGCCACTGCCCTGAAGGAAAAATTCCAAGTGGGATGTGATCATTGTTACATTTTTTGCTTCATTTTATATTCCTGTTACTACTTGTTCTGTTTCTCTCTCTGTAAATTGGTGATCAGAACCTGCAAACTCCACATCTTGCCAAATCCAGTTCCTCTTATTGTATGTACTGTATAACATGGCTAATTTTGCTCTCTAAATCAGTTGGTCCTAATTCATTTAAGGGTTGTGTTCTCATAAATATTGGTTCTAGCTACAGCATGGCTGCTTCATAATATTTGTGATGGTTGCTCTTTGTGGTGAGCATTGCTAATACCCCTTTTACACCAAAATCCCTGGTCGGACCCTGGTCTTTGAACACGGAAGTTTCCAGGGTCGGACCCTGCTTCATACCCCATTTACACAGCACTTCAACCTGGGTCGGACCTGGGTCTGCACCATTTACACTGAACCTGGGTCAGCCCTGCTTTTCCCTATGGATGACATTAAAAATGTCAATTTTAGGACTGATAACCTGCCAGCCAACCTTCCCTCAATGATTTAAATAAAAATTAAAAGACATGAAAAGTTAGCATTGAAAAATGTTGGTTGGTTTATTTAGCAAAATATTTTTTCAAAAAGTTATATTCAGTGATGAAGCACACATAGCGGTATAAAAGTGCAGCATCACCCATGTGCTCCCCCCAGTCCTCTGCCCCTGCAGCAGCAGTCAGTTGGTCGACCTAAAGATGGTCGACAGTCATTAGGTCGACACCACTAGGTCGACATACTGCAAGGTCCACATGGGACAAGGTCAATAGGTCATTAGGTCGACACAAGCATTAGGTCGGCATATGATTTTTCACTGTTTAATGAGCCGACATATACCGACAGGCGGTATTTCATGCCCTAATATCCACTAGGGCAGTGATGGCTAACCTTGACACTCCAGCTGTTATTGAACTACACATCCCAGCATGCCCTGCTACAGTTTTACTATTTGGCCATACTAAAACTGATGCAGGGCATGCTGGGATATGTAGTTCCACATATCTCCTTATCTGATTCCAGAATCCCCTTACCACCGGGCATGCCCAGAAGCAGTGATAAAGATCAGCCTCCAGCTCTCCGCATCTGTAGCATGCACTTGTTTCCTTGTTACCCATAAGATGGCTCCTATGGGGGGATATATATGCCCTATGATAGATATTAAGAAACATTTCTACATACGTAGTCGAGGATATCGTTGTACAGGATTTGTTTAACTCCTTGACAAGATCCTCCACTTCGTATTCTGGAAATTTCGAGGTCCACTGCATCACTCCCGCCCCCGACTTGGAGCAATCCAGTATATTCTTAAAGTGTTGGTAGTAACATGTTATGGCCTTTTTCTCCAAAGGTCCTTGGAGTAGCATAGTATCTACTGGATTACTCCAGTCTCCGCTTGAGAACTGGCGAACAACCGAGTTAAGGTAGTGTTTGGCCTGCAGGAAGGCCATGGGGTATCCCACCAGACACGGATATTTTTCCATCGCCTCTGTGTATGTCAGCACTTTACGTGTTGGTCTATCTACCAAGGCATTAATTGTGGCTATCCCTCCCGCCCTCCAAATATTGAAGGGATATGCGGCCTTGCCATCTTGGAAATCTGGGTTATTCAAGAGTGGAAGGTGTAATGACTTGTGTGAGTTGAGGCCTTTTTGGTTTCTCACCCAATGCCAGGTTTTCTTAGTGTTCCACAATAATGTGTTTTCTTTTACATGTGAAGGGACCTCCTGATCATGGAGATGCAGGAACGACAGGAGACACCTCCCGTCCACCAATTCCCTCTCCAGAGAAGTACATGTGTAGCCCTCGCTGCCCAGCACCCAATCAGAAACATAGCGAAACATTGCTGCCTTGTTATATTGCCTAATATCTGGAAAGTTGACTCCCCCGTTCCACTTGGGTTGCTGGAGTTTCACCAGACTCAGTTTAGGTCTTCCCCCTTTCCATATAAAGTTTCTAAAGTTTTGATTTAGGGCTTTTATGTCCTTTGGGGAGATAAATAGTGGCAGCGCCTGCAGGGGATACATTATTCTTGGGAACGAAATCATTTTGATTAAATTAATTCGGCCCAGGTAAGAGATTGGTAAGTTTTTCCAATTCTCCAGCTCTCTATATGTTTGCTGGAACAGGGGTGTATAGTTTAATTTATATAGATTTGATAGTTGACGGGGTATTTGAGTTCCCAGGTATGTGAGCGAGTCCGTTGCCCATTTTATGGAGACACCCTCGAGGAATTCACGAGGCAAAGGCCTGGCAGTTAGAGAGAGGGCGATTGATTTTTGCATATTGATTGCAAAGCCTGATACCTCCTCAAAGATTCCGAATAGGTCAAAAATATGGGCAAGGGACTCTATTGGGTTTGAAATATACAAAAGTACATCATCCGCAAATGCAGTCAACTTAACTACCTTGGTACCCACAGATATGCCTTTGAAGGTTGTGTCGGAGTCCAGGAGGCGTAAAAAGGGATCTAGGGCTAGGTTGAATAGTAGCGGCGATAAGGGGCAACCCTGACGGGTCCCCCTATGCATTTCCACGGGTGCACTATGTGTTCCATTTACTATGATTCTGGTCATGGGGGATGTATATAAATATTTAATAAAGTTGATAAAAATGTCATTAAAACCTCTTTTCTCGAGAGTCATGATAAGGTGGGGCCAGAGTACCGTGTCAAAAGCCTTGACTGTGTCTAGACTTAGTAGAATGTTGTTATGTGTCTTTGTTAAGGATGATGCAGCCACTGCAGCGATTGCTGTTCTTATGCCTCTTACAGAGTGCCTGCCACGAATAAATCCTAGTTGGTTATATGAAATTAAATTTGGGAGTACACTTTGTATTCTGTTTGCCATTATTTTTGCCAATAGTTTGACATCGGTGTTGATTAAACTGATCGGCCTGTATGATTCTATTAGTTGGGGGTCTCTAAGCGGTTTGGGTATTAAGACTGTGTTGGTATTCGTGAGGTGTGGGAATGGGGTACGATTTTGAAGAAGGTCGTTAAATAATTCTACTAGGGCTGGGGCCACTTGATGCTGTAGCATCTTGAAATATTCATTGGATAGGCCATCTGGGCCCGGCGATTTACCCAAATGTAACGTAGAGATAGCCGCAGTGACCTCAGTGATTGTTATGGGGGTGGTGAGTGATTCTGCCTGTGCCTGGGTTAGTTGTGGCACATTAAGATCTTTAAATAGAAAATCTTGCCTGATTGGGTCTATTGTGTTGTCCATATAGAGCTTTGTGAAGTAACTTTCAAACCCAGAGGCGATATCAGTTGTGTTGGTCAGCAAGTTTCCCGATACAGGGTCTCGTATGGCTGTGATATAATTTTTCTTATGGCGGGGCTTGGATAGGGTGGCCAAAAGCTTTCCAGCCTTATTGCCCCATCTATAGAATTTGTGTTTTGTATATACCACGTCCTTTTTAGCCTGTTCTAACAGATGTGTGTCGAGTAGTTGTTTAGCTTGCAAATAGGCGTCACGGGTGAGCGAGTCAGGTTGGTTAATGTAGCTGTTGAGGGCGTTAGTCAGTTCGCCAAGCAATCTTTCATAGGTCGCCTTGACTGTCTTGCGGTGTCGTGCTACATATTCTATTATAGTGCCCCTCAGAACTGCCTTTGATGCCCCCCAGAAGATAGTAGGCGTGTCCCATGCCTCTATATTATCATCCTGGTAGTTCATCCAGTTGGCCAGTACAAAGTCTTTAAATTTTCCTGAATTGTAAAGGTATGCGGGGAACCGCCAGTGTGCTGGACCTCTATAGTTATTGGGGAGAGTGAGGGAAGCTGTTATCGGCGCATGATCCGATATTAATATTGGGTGAATCTCTGCTTTGAGCACTCTAGCTATCAGAGGGTCAGATAGATATATTGCGTCAATGCGTGACCAGGATTGATGTACCGCTGAGTAGAATGTGTATTGTTTATCTGTAGTGTTCAATAGTCTCCATGCATCTGTAAGTTGCAGAGTTACTTGAAATGATTGGAATTGGTTCCAAATTGTTTGATTAATTTGGCGTGGTGGTGGCTGCCTGTCGATTAACGGGTTTTCTACTGAGTTAAAGTCCCCAGCTACTATTAAGGGGAAATTGGTTCTTTGTGCAAGCAACGCTGTGATTTCTCCCAGGAAATCTTGCGGTGCAACATTAGGGGCGTAGATGTTCACTAAAGTATATTTGGATCCCCACATTTCCACATCCACTATTATGAATCTTCCATTTGGATCTGTCACCGTGGATAGAATTGTGTACCGCAAATCCCTATGAAACACTATGGCTACTCCTCTAGCTTTTTTGCAGAAATTAGCTGTAATACACTGCCCTATCCACGGAGCCCTCAATGTGGCGACATCACCCTCCTTCCAGTGAGTTTCCTGTAGAAATGTAATGGCTGGTGTGAACCTTTTAATGTGTGTCACTACTCGCTTTCTCTTAACCACAGAGTTGAGACCCCCCACATTCCAGGATAATAGTTTTAAAGAGTCTGTCCCAGTGTTACCAGATATAGGTCTATTTGTCCCCATCATTTTTTAACCAATGCCTTTCCTCCAGTGGTGTCCAGTAAGATCTAGCTGAGATTGATGCACGCCTGCCCCTGTCCCAGCCAGCAGGGCGTGCGTGCAATGGGCCATATTGGTGGGATGTGTAGTTCAACAACAGCTGGAGTGTCAAGGTTAGCCATCACTGCACTGGGGCAGTGTGGGAGAATAAAATAGTGTGCCGAGTGCATGGACACTTAAAACTGTGTCCATGTCGACTATAAAAAAAAAAACGACCCAGAGACATGTCGACCTTATGACTGTCGACAATCTTTAGGTCGACCATACAATCCATACCCCTCCCCCCAGCCCCCCCAAAACAAACATAAATGATTTCTGTAGGTAGAGTACTGTATATATCCCTGACATCCTAGTGCGCTGCATCCTAGTGCCAGATAGGGTTGTGGCAGGTCCACCTGTGGAGTGCCAGGTAGCAGCCTGTGTGCACTGTCCGCACGGGTTGCTGTCTTCTGCTGCTGCAATGCACTGTGGAACGCATGGTACTGACTTACGGAAAGGCGTCCCATGCTACTGGTATCCTTTCAGCACTACCCAGATGTCCCGACCTGGGTTGGGACCATTTACACCGCTCACGACCCAGGTCCGACCAGTGTTCAACCCTGGTCAGGACCTGGGTAGGAGACCAGTGTCAATGGACCTGGGTCGGTCCCATTTACACCAACACTGACCTGGGTCCGACCTGGGTTTTTCGTTGGTGTAAAAGGGGTATAAGGCACAGCAATAGAACCATTGGTTAAGACTATCGATGTGGAGTTTGTAAGTTCTTTCATCTCCTGGTTGTATATTTTCCCATCTGCACACCTGCCATCAAAGGACAAACATGAATTCATCATGGCTATTTATCAGCACTTGCTTTAAATTAGTCAGCATAAGTTTCCCATTCTCTTCTAAACTGTGCTTTCCTGTACTTCTGTGGCACTTTATTATTATTTTTTTAATAAGATCAATAAGGCATGTAGTGGTCACTGTACTTGTGCCGTGTGGTGGCCGCTTATGGGTATTGCAAGTATCTGGTGCCAAGGTCCAGAATTTGTGTTTGTACTTTCCCCCCCATACAGTGACATGTTATGACTCATGTGTTCCCTGTCTGACTTGCATAGCTCTTGCTCTCTCAGCAGTCTGGCTCTGCTCACCACTCAAACTGTCAGTGCAAGATAATAACAAACTTATCTGTATGCTTTTCTCCCTATTGGAAATGGATGCACTATACAGGAGTTTGTCGTGGGTTGCATTATTTACTGCCACAAAAAAAAAAAAAAGAGTTGAAAGATTCGTGAAATAGAACTGAAGACAATAAGGGTGGAGCTATTGTCAAGTTGAAGTAATACATAATGCAGTAGTGCAAAATAATGGTTCTGTATTTTTTGTTTTTAAACCCTGGAAGGTGCTTCGCAAAATAGTGGTTCTGTATTTTTTGTTTTTAAACCCTGGAAGGTGCTTCGTGCCAAAGCAATGTTTTATTACGTGAAATTAAACCTAGAACACTAGGGATGCTGAAGTGTCACGGATATATTTTTATGATGCAGCTTGTTGCAATATTTTTTGTTGGGTCCTTTTTTAATAAATCATTTTGGTAGGCTATACCATTTTTAAGATGACATATTTTCCTTTATTTTGCTTATCCAGACTGCTTTTAATGATAACACTGTGAAAAATAGGCAGAATTATTTGTTACCCATGGCAACAACAGTCACATGGTGCACAATCTCATTAGCATAGTGGAAGCCCATTTCAGCACTCTTCCCTGTAACATCATTAAGCACCTGCACTGCCCATGTAATATGGCAGTAGATAGTATGGCGGCCTACTTACAGGAGGGTTCCCCACAATTTGCGGATGCTCTAGGAAAGTAAGAACTATACCTGTAACATTGTTAATGTAAATAGGCATTATTGATATACAGCCTCGTCAGAGGGTCCTTACCTGTCCTCTGCCCGGAATCCCTCCTTTCGTGGTGACTCGTCGTCTGTATGTATCCCCTTCACTCTACTTGTGCCTGATGTAAGTCCTGGGATCATACTAAATGAATGTGAGTGGGGCAGGGAGGCAAGCAGCCACCTAAGTACTATTATTGGGGCATTGTGAGTGTTTTAGCACAGTGGTTTGTTATTATTGGGTTGATGAATCAAGCAGTGAAAAGAGAGCTTTTGCACTGGCAATCAATTTGCAATGAGGTAACATCAAGTACATTCTATAAAATGTAAGGTATATCTGATTGATTGGACTGTAATGTTTTCATTAAAACATCATACACACAAAGCAATATATTAAATGATATTGCTTATTTTGACCCTTCTGACCGATATCATTTGTCATATTGCTTAATATTGTTCATGGCGCATGCTGCCGCTGCTCCTCCACCGTCTGTGCATGCTGCTCAATTTTGGCTACAGTATGTACTTGATGACTGCATGATGACTGAACAATATCTTTTAGTGGGTGCATTTTAATGTTGGCCAGGGACACTGGGAATTTCTAAGGAAATCGTTCGATATCACTGAAGGAGTGTGTAGTCTACCTTGTACATGGCTCAAGTTCACCAACTCTGTTTATGGCATAGGGGAAGTAAGCAGCATTGTGTGTAATGCTATCTGCTGACAGATTTGCAAGCAGATCCTCCACAAATAAAGGTTTGGCTATGTGTTCCCTTAGATGATACAATTCAGCAGCTGCTAGTGTCATGTGAGGAATAGCTGCTTCAAGTTGACACAAAGTGAAGTGCAACATTTCACAAATATAGCTCAGCGTGTGAAGGTCAGTGACAGGAATGAGCATGTTTTCCTAGGTACACACACTTTGTTTTGCTGCTACACAAAGCTTTTTGTTTTGTTTTTTTGTTGAACTGCATGTCTGAAATGGACAAAATGTTGCAGAGTTCCGGAGGGAGGATCTTTTAAAGAAACCAGAGACTATACAATGCAGTAACCTCATTCAACACTAAGGTTAGTTGCAGATTTTGAGGGGCAGTAGCCACCCAGCTCCAGTCACTTGTCTGGTCCTTTTGTATGGCAAATATGTGCAACCAGTGTCTGACTACAAATATCAGCTAGCGCTACCAGCAACAGGTATATTTGGGCAAGCTTTCCCTTCGTCTTTGGATGTGTGACTTCCAGCTGAGCTTGTTTGTACTTGTAGTTCCAAAGTAACTTTTAAAGGCACAGCGCCGAATTGGATTGATAGTGATTTCGATCTTGGAGAATGTTTTTCAGTTGTCCGCTTTGCTCCTGGCGCTTCCAGCAGAACATGCAGTTACCGTGACTGATGACCGGTTTAGTCGTGATAAGATGCATTTTCTGATGCAAGTATAGTGGGCTGATGCGGTCAGCGCATGTGGTAAGCCCGCAGCTAGCATCTCTGAGTTATTCAGTATCGCATTCAATTGAACCCCCACCATTTTGGGCTTGCGCTTATTTGGACAGTACTTCAGGAATGCTTTCATTGTATTGATTACCTAGATTTTCAGCAGTATGTGGTCCCTAGGTCGACAGTCACTAGGTAGACCTTAGTTAGGTCGACGTTGACAGTAGGTCGACTTTTTTTTTTTTTTTAATAAGTGTTTTTTTATGCTTAACTATCCAAGTGGGCATAGTGAGACTATATTAGTGTGCTGAGCAGCAAGGCATCGCGAGAGGACACGGTGCACTTAAAACCGTGTCTACAGCCGCACAAAGCTTTAAAAACTCATGTTGACATTATTCATGCCTACCGAAAGTCTGTTGACCTTATGTCAATGGTGACCTAGGGTATGTCAACCATTCATAGGTGTCTACCTAGTCACTGTCGGCCATTAGTGGTCAACCTAGACATTGACGTGTGGTGAGCTTAGTTGCTGAATGCAAAATAATGGTGTTCTGTGGCCTTCTGATTGTACAGATCATGAATTCTGCACCTATAAGATTCTAGCATGTTGTGAATCTGTACCTCACTTCTCACGTCCACTAGAATTTTGAGCAAACGTTGATTGTAATGTCCCTATTGCTGTATAAATCCATAACCTTTGTTAGTACAGTATATATGTGCCTTAAGGATAGGTGGATAAGGCCTTTGTATGCATCTGTACATCTTGTCTTCAAATAGTAAGTGATTTTAGATTGGGAAGGATAACCCTTTCCTCTTTGTGATTATGCCACACTCTGGAATCCTACCGCTGTTAGGGCTTCCTTACCTGTACAGCAGTTGTATAATGGTTTCCCCTGGGAACGTGTAATCTAGCGCACAGCTGCTTGTGCCCTTGTGTACTCAGCTGTTGGGACACAGACTCGCTGTACTATTTTAATTGAAAATCCCCTGCCTCTTGGAGCACAATAGGAAATTATATGTCCCCCCCCCCCCCCCCCCCCGAGACACTACATTTGTGGGATTTTAAATTAAAACTGTGGTTTGGTTTTTATAAAAAGTAACCTTGTACTGATGATGACTCCTCGTGCTCTATTGCTGTTGTCTTAATAACAATGCTATGTGGCAAATAACTTTGAGACTGCACTGATTAATTAGATGAGTCTGAATATGTATATTTGTATTCACATGACATACTAAGGTTAGGTCTAATGAGAACACATTTATATTTGATGAACCTGTAAATTGCTTTTGTGTTGTATTTTATATAGGTAGGTTATTATGATCTAGTTTGTGCCATTTACATATGCCAATGAGAGGGAGAAGCATCAGACCTTTTGAGAGATAAAGTGGGGAAGTGACCCTTAGCCACCCGCCTGCATCGAATATTATTATTTTTTTATTTTTATTATTGTGCTTAATTATTCAAAGAAGTTTATTGGTGGCTATGGGCAACTTTTCAGCTTTGAAATGTGTTATACAGGAGAGCAGTGGTTCCAAACCTGGGGTACTTGTACCCCTGTGGGTAGGCTGCAGAACAGGTTGGGGGTTACTTGAAAATAATATTGATAATGACGGAAGAACAGGGAGTAGTCTCCCGACGGTGGACACATTTTCTCATCACCATGGAGACGATCCACATTACGTCACTTCCAGTTCTGTCTGCAGCGTCATCAGTGTCTTCTCATGCTTTTGCTCAACCAGTAATCCACTAGGACAGTGATGGCTAACCTTGACACTCCAGCTGTTGACCTACGCATCCCAGCATGCCCTGCTACAGTTTTACTATTTGGCCATACTAAAACTGATGCAGGGTATGCTGGAATGTGTAGTTTAACCGTTTGAGTGTCAAGGTTAGCCATCACTGCCCTAAAGGCCCATACACACTGGGCGATTTCGAGCTGAAAGTCGCTCAAAACAGCATGTTTGAGCGACTTTCAGCTCAAATCCTGTGTGTATGCTCCAGTGATAAGTGCTGTTGCGCGCTCCCGCATCATCGCCGGGAAAGCTGTTCATCTGCTGGTAATACTAGCAGATGAGCGGCTTTGAGGATGGCTTTGCCTAGCTCTGCACTATGCAAAGCCGTCCGCTGTCTGTGCCAGGCAGGGAAAAGGTGGCTCAGTGTGTATGCACTGAGGGGCTTATTCCCCCCCCCCGTGATAAAAACTATCATCGCTGGGCAAAATCGCCCCGTGTGTATGGACCTCAAGTCATTGTCCGGTGATATGCCTAGTCTCTTCTACCAGTCACTCTGAGAACCACTGGCCTTCAAGTGGCAATATGTGGGCCTTCATGTTTGTTTCTTTCAAATGCTCTATCATCCCTCATGATTGCCTGTTCTATCTATTGCATATGCAGGAAGAACTAATAATGGCATTATTCTCCATTAGACACTGTGTTAATCTCAAAGTCTTGGTGCCTCCTGGTCCTCTTGGTGGCACTGTTGCTACTCAGACTGTTAAATCTTTGAGGTTACATTAGATCCCTGTTTTGAATTTTTACTCTAAAAAAAACACCCTAATCTTTTGGATTAAGACCCCATGCGCTGCTCTATTATGGCATTTTATGCGGCATTGTGGTTCGTTCCTCAATCGGTTATTAAGGGCTTCAAAATCCATTTTTGACTTTTAGAATGTATGCCTTTTGCACCAGTGAATCTCTTAATGCAGAGAGGATGAATCTGTGACAATGCCACACTTTTGGAGACAGTTTATCACCCTGCTGTGCTAATTGTAAAATATTGTATCAGTCCAGTAAAGGTATGGGAAGCTCTGCAGTCCAGCACTCAGCTTGTGGATTCTGTACATCAGGGATGGGGAACCTTCGGCACTCCAGCTGTTGTTGAACTGCACATCCCAGCATGCCCTGCAACAGTTTTGGTATGGCCAAATAGTAAACCTGTAGCAGAGCATGCTGGGATGTGCAGTTCAACAGCTGGAAGCTTGAAGGTTCCCTATCCCTGCTATGCATTAACAAAGTTAAGCAAAGCTTTGAAAATTACCGTAAGACACCAGTTCGGAACACGCTGAAATACAAATTGTTTTGCGCCCGAATAGTTTAGGAATGCTGCAGGTCGCATTAATGTTCTTTAGCAAGTTACAGTACACAAGTATTAATGAGAGCTCTTTTCTTGGATCATTAAAAAGACACACATTACTAAAACACTATTTACAATATCAAATCACAATTCATGATCAAGCATGTGCTTAATTCAGATGTAAGCAGGGCCGGCAACAGAATTTTTTTGGGCCCCATACACTGATATATCTGGGGGCCCCCCCATGCCCTCAAACACTATCAACCCCCTTTTGCTGGAACATAAACTGGACACACTGCGGCCTGCATTCTTTATCGCTAACACCCTCCCTTACCCCACGGCTTGGGCTCTATCACACCGGCGCACTCCCTTACCCCGCAACCTGCGCATTATACTGTAACACCAATGCACTCCCTTGCCCTGTGCTCTTTCACACCCATGCACTCCCTTACCCTGAGGCCTGCGTTCTATCACACTGACATGCTCCCTCATCCCGCAGACTGCTTTATATCCAACTGATATGCGCCCCTCAGCACCCGGCCCCCACACTATCACACTGACGCACTCCTTCACCCTGTGGCATGCATTCTATCACACTGATGCACTCCTTTGCCCTGTGGCATGCATTTTATCACACTGACGCACTCCCTCACCCTGCGTTCTATCACATGGACGCACTCCCTCAGCCCTTGGCCTGCGCTCTATCGCACTGACTGGTCCATAACCCTCCCTACCCCTGCAGCCTAATCATTGCCCTTGTATCCTGCACCCTAACCCACCCTACATATACACACAAAGCAGAAACACTCAGAGTGCATTTTCACTGTGGGTGGCCCTGGAATGGCAGCAGCTTCATTTCTTCCTCTCCCAGGCTCTCAGTACATTCAGCACAGCAAGAGTCTGTCACTCTGTAGCCCTGCCCACTTCAGGGACCCGTAGCGCCACCCCTTCGAGTTCTGTGTAGCTCCGTGCCCTTTTCACCAAGTGCATGCAGGCAGCGGCACTGGCAGGGAGATAGTGGCTGAGGGCTGCGGCTTCTAATCCGAGGCTTGCCACAGCCCGCCCCGCAGGTCATATGAGTGAGGGGAAGGGAACTACTGTAGGGGAGACTCCATCTGAGTGACAGCTGAGCGGGGGGCTGGCGGGCCTTGGGGCCCCTCAGGTCGTCGGGGCCTGGGGCGGCTTTCCCCCTTGACACCCCCCTGTCGCCGGGCCTGGCTGTAAGCATACTTTCCATGTCAGTTCTTTAATACACAATTAGTAATATTTGGTGGCGTGCTGCTTGTTTTATTTCCCAGAGGTTAATCTTCTGGTTTGGAAAGAGAAGACCTAGAGCTGATGTATGTGCGTCTTGTCTGCAGCCACTTGTAGATGATTATACATGGGAAGAATTGAACAGCTGTGAGGCATGCGGCCGAGCAGCTTCGTTCTGTGTCTGCCATTGTGCAGGGTATAAACATGTAGCACAATTTTGGATAAAATAGCAGCTTGTTCATGAGTCCAATATTTACCAGCTGTCCGCTCCCCTTCTGTGTACTGGCACGCCAGCTGCTTCAGCCCCTACTAAGCTTTTAACTAGATGCTGTGACTGTTACATTTTAAAGTTGACCAAGGTTTTGGGTGTTGGGTATTTTTTACAAGTGTAAATAACGGATGTCTGGTTCTACACAAAATGTGGAAAGACTGTATATTAGCAACTTGCGAATTGATGTGGTTTCCTGGTAGTGGAGCAATTCACATTGACCCATTCTTACCAACTTTTTTTTTTTGGAGACCAGATACTGCTGCCAGGAGGGGCGGGACTTGGCTGATGTCAGCAAACCCTGCCTCCATGACTCTCAAACGTGACCATTTCCAGTTCCGCGGATTGGGGAAGGGGCTAAAACTATGTGAAATGACACAATGTCATTTTAGCCCCGCCCCTTTGCCGTGGGTTCGCAAAATCCCTGACTTGGTACAGCAGGTTAGGGGGATGCAGGGGGGTGTGGGGGGGGGGAAGCGGTAGACTTGCCTACCTTCCAGGCCAGGAGGGGGTACCTGATTTCTGGGAGCCTCCCGGCCATTCCGGGAGGGTAGGCAAGTATGCATCGACCTCTATTGCAATGCACAACCATGTTTTATAAGGTCCATACACTGGGTGATTTTGGCCCAGCGTGTATGCTGGTCGATGATGGGGAAAAATGACTGGGCTGAAAAATGCTCAGTGCATAGAGTGCAGTGCATTTCATCCATTTTACCAATTTTCCCAGTGGTGGATGACTTTCCATAGCAGGACTCTATGGAAAGCCGTCCACTCTGTCACTCATGTGCATTTTCTTTGAAATCGCATGATTGGCCGGGTGGAAAAGTTGGCACTATGAGAAGAAGGCAAACTAGCTGAGGCAGATTGATGATATGGCAATGTTCTGCTGGGGAAACTTTGAGAGCTGACATTCCTGTTTATGTACCTTACTTATACCCCTTTTACACCCAAATCCTACCCGCAGTGTAACCTGAGGCGGCGCTTGGGCGCCCGGACCATGATCACCTGACCCCAGGACCGCCGCGCTTGGGGCAAGCCCAGCCCCAAATTTAGCTGCTGGGCAGCTCTTGTGCACCCCCCAACCCACATCCGCGAGGTGAATGGATGCCGCACACAGTCCCAAGAGGGTTCTCCACAGTATAAGGCAGGTAGTTTTAATGTTGTGGCTGATGGGTGTATAATACAGCCAATGGAGTCAGTTGCTTCTTTAATTGCTCTGCACTCATAGCCAATATTCCATTGTCTAAATCTGCTTTGTGTTCCAGATTTATTATTACACAATATATAATAAACTATTATGAAGGCCTATTCTGTTTTTACAGTTGGCTAACTAAATTCTTCATTGCATGCAAATAATTTATTTGTGTTAATAGTGCACATATCCTTAAATCCCAGCTATACACCCTCTAACAGGAGGAATTTTTGCTTAATTTCATGATTTTTCCGAATATACAAGTATCCAAACTCTATTCTCCATATGGATTTATTTATGTGAAAAGTTTACCATAAAATTTTTATACATTTTTCAAGAATGAGTTTTCAGGCATTTCATGGATTTTGTTTCTTACCGCACATTTGTATATTAAATGAACTGTAATTTTTTATTTATTGTCCTGTAAGAGTTGTTTAATGGGTGCCTGCCGACATTTCTTCTTACAGCACTCTGGGCGGGATGTATTAATATAGATCGCCGCCCAGCAGCCGCGATGCTACCGCATATGTACTAATATGCGGCTAGCATCAGGGTGCGGTGACAGAGACCCCAGCGATACCTGTAATATGGTGTGTGGGGGTCTCCGTCACAACCCGGCAGCTATCAGTGACCACGGCGTCTCCTCCTCCCCCCTGCAGCCGGATGTCCTCCTGGCTGTGACACCTGCTGGGGGAGGAGATCGATGGAGGACGGGAGGGGGGTCGCGAGGACGGCGGGTGGCAATAGAAGCCCATAGGCTTCTATAGGGTATCGCCACCTGCCCGGCGGAGACGGGGCAGACGGGTTATGGTACATAGGAAAATGCGGTAAACCCCCATTTTACCACATTTTCCCTTAATACATCCCGCCCTCTGTGTGAAATGGTACTCATTTGAGGCTATCAATTGGCAATTTCTGCACTACAAACACTGCAAAAAAATTGTTGAGTGACCCTGATGTCCCCTGAGGCTTCAGTTGGGAGATGGGGCACTCATAAACAATTGAATTGCTCCGCATCCCCCCCCCCCCACCCCCTTAGTTGTCTGCTTTGTGAACCACTAGTGGTATCTTTTTTTTTTTTTTGTAGAATACATTTTACTGTACTCTTGCTGGGGACCAAAGACATAGCTGCTGAGTGTTGTAAGAGAAAGGGAGCAGAACAAGTGGGTACTAGTTACCTACATCCGAGTCTGAGCTTGTATATTTGTGTGTGGTGTATGTTTTTGTTTTATTTTCAATCCCCATTTTGTTGTAATAAGGCAGTGTCAGTAGTATAGGCTGTTTGCTGCTGATAGCCATTAGGTGTCACTAGTAGAACACTACAGTGTACTGGTCACAATATTTATTGGATTATCAGTTTGGCAGAATGTCAACGTGTTGGTGTAGACAGTGTCTTATCAGACAATGGAAGCCTTTTTTAAAACTTGACCTCCATTCTGTGTGTCTACTATCGTGTGCAAATTACGAGGCTAGATTGAAAAGTAATGCCTCCATGGCTATACATTTTTTTATTTGTGAACACATTTATACATATATGAACATTTTTTTTTTTTTTTGTACATGATGGGTGAATTGTAATAGGGTGAGAGAATTAAAATGAGACTTTGTATGAAATCTTCCGTTTTTTTTTTTTTTTTTAAAGCGGCAACCATTTCCATTTGCAGTGTAAATGATTGCCGCTTTAAAAAAAAAAAACCCTGAAGATTTCTTACGGAATCTCACTTTCTGACTCTCTTATCCGGTACTCCATTCATCCTCTATGTAATGCACTATTCACTTTTCAGCATAGACCCCATCCCTTTCCATAGAGTTGGTTGACCCTTAAGGTGCGCTTTCATCTTTTGGGAAGAGGTGAAAGTCGCAGGGTCCGGGCTGTGTGGCAGGACCTCCTTGATCCATAAACTGCAGGCGTTGCAACCCTTTCCCCAAAGATGAAAGAGCACCTTCAATTCTGTGTGGAAAGGGATGGGGACTACGTTGAAAAGTGAATAGTGCATGACATAAATATGATAACTGAGTTATCATGTACTAAAAAGTGTCCAAATGTGTTCACAAATAAGACTTCTAGCCATGGAGACATTACTTTTCAATCCAGCCTCATAGAATCTGAAGGGCCAGCATCACATTCACAATAGGCCGAGCCTAATATTCGGTTTCAGGTTTCAGAACTGCAACAGTTAATGGATTGACGTTGGTTGATATTAGCCTGCATCTGCTCCACAGCCAGTAAGGAGATTGGTTTCCAGTGTTGGGTGCGCATACAGCTCATATTTATAAATAGCAATTGGTTGGCAAGTCTCCAAGTGTTTATTTAATCAACATGCACAAACTAGAAGCAGAGCCTGCTCAGACTATTGGTTACCAGTTTGTGAAACCTTTTTTCTTTTTTCTCTCCATTGTGGTAAAAATGCAGCTGGGTCACATTTTGTGGGGCAAAAAAAAGTAGTTTTCCTCCCTAACTTAGTTTTAGTATGTGTGCTCGTTCTGATAGAACAGTGGTCATGCTTCCTAGAAACTGCAGTCCCCCAGGCAACCTGCCGAATGCGCCCTGGGTTAGTGGTCCAGGACTATTTCTCAGTAAGAAACCTTTGCCCTACGGGTGCAATAAAAATTATCTGATACTCTGTCTAGGGCACCATTTAAAGAGAGTTTGGGAACCACTGTCATAGAACATTCATTAATAAATCTAAAATATTATTTTTCTAGAAAATGTGCATTTATTGGTATGAACAGCTGTCTGTAGTAAAAGTCATTGTGCCTACCATTGTATTCCTCTGTGTGAGGAAGCGCGGCCGTTCAGGCCAATACTGTATGGACACTTATACAGAATTAGTAGAGGTACATGGTGGTACCAGGGGCGGATTTAGAGAGGAGGGCGCCCCTAGGCACAACAATAATGTTTACTAAGTAGGACTGTTTATAGGGGCAGTATCTGCATGTCCTATCCATTTCCACTCTATTTAAGATGGAATATAGTACAGTACAGTGGATATTTTGCAGTTATTGGTACATTTTGGGCTGACAGTACTATCACAGGCATCCAAGTGCCGCCCCCAAACATGTGCCGCCCCTAGGCCGGTGCCTCACGTGCCTAATGGGAAATTCGGCTCTGGGTGGTACACTTTCTTTTGGCTGCTAGATGACCCGTGTTATGTGGGACTACGTTTTCTGACTGGTCTCTCTTCTATGAGAATTCAGCATTACAACTCACTGCAATGACACATTAGAATGTAGTGGATGATTACATTACAAGTGCAGGTTTGCCATTTGCACATTAGCTTTGGGACTTGCAGTGATCTACATTGTGCCCTTCACACATCCTGCATTTCAGCTGGGTACATCTACATCTTCTGGATTAGATGGACCAAGTATACATTTGTTTGCTTATGATCTCATGGCCTAACAAACCTTTCCTTTGTTACATTTTCTTGTATGCTGTAATATTCCCCGCCCTCTACAGTTACTAGAAAGCATTATTCACACATGGCCTTGTTTATAGTTAGCAGGAAGTAGTCATTTTGCAGGGGAGGAGGATCTACAAATGTGTGAATAGAATTTATGAAAGGAAGGATCTCCGCTCCACTGTCTATGAGCATAATGTAATATTCAAGTCCTTCAGGCACAAATCTGTATGAATGTATTTGCATTTTTACATGGTTCGTCCTGGTGTGTTTGCATCCTTTAACTGGCATTTGTGTATCTAATAGTATATTTAAAACTGGTCACGCTGCTTTTGTACTAGCTAGAATTAATGTCACCTTAGCATTATTATACATTGCAGTTACTGTTACGCATGAGGCTCCAGTGGCAGAGTTGGTGTAGTTTGGTCATTATTTTTTTGCCATCTGAATATGTGTGTGTATATGTATCTCTCAATCTATCCCCCCCTCCTCCACTCCTATCCAATTATGTAGACCAGGAGCGGGAACCTCCGGCCCGTGGGCTGTAAACGGCCCCCGTAGCCAGTTTGACCAGATTACCCACCCGCCCGACTGCTTGCCCGGGATACCAGGAAGGGAAAGTTCTCGCGTGAGGTCGGGAGACAATGATGCTGGCGGGAGCGAGTTCTCGCGAGAGGCGTCTTTATTCAGCGGCAGCTGGAGCAGGGAAAGGGGATCATTTTTAAGTGGCTGATTTTGATATGGCCCTGAAGGATTTTTTTTCAATTTACAAATGGCCCTTGGAAGAAAAAATGTTCCCCAACCTGATGTAGACCATCATCGGTACTGTTGTCATTACCTTTATGGATCAATATCCTGATGGCTGTATTACCAGTAACCAAGCACATGGTCATCTGCTGTAAAAAAAATTCCCAGCATGCTTGACCTTAATAAATAATGGGTGCTTACAATGTGAAATGCACCCCCACACCCCCCCCCCCCCACACTATAAACGTGAACCCGAAGCGTGGCGAGCGCAGCGGTACGCGTCCTCCGACCTTTTCATACCCCCACTATCCACGTCGGCGTGGAGTTGAGAATAGAAAGTGTGGCGAGCCACCGAGCCCGAAGCGTGGCGAGCGGACGCGGATACCTTCACAGGTATCGGCGTCCCCTCGCGGGCTTCACAGGTATCCGCGGGGCTCGCTGCGCTCGCCATGCTTCCGGCTTCGGTGGCTCGCTGCACTCTCCACACTTTATATTCTCAACTCCACGCCGACCTGGATAGTGGGGGTATGAAAAGGTTGGAGGACGCGTACCGCCGCCCCTCGCGGGCTCACTGCGCTTCGGGTTCACGTTTATAGTGGGGGGGTGGCGTGGGGGTGCATTTCACATTGTAAGCACCCATTTGGGTGCTTATACAATGTTTCATCGCATAGGGGGCAAAAATCGCGTTGCATCGCATGCCATCGGGTGCATGGCATGCAATAAAAACATCGCGCGATGTACATCGGGGGCGCCGCTATAATACACAAGTACCGGAGCTTACATTTGTTATATAATAACCATAATAAAAAAAGGTTGATTTTATATAGCGTTCTTTCTCCAATAGGACTCAAGATACTAAGGGGACCTGCAGAAGTTCATAAAACACCGTGCGAGTGCAAAGTCCCACAGCCATCGGGACAGGGCCGAACTCCCCAAATGGGGTAGCAATAAGAGTAGAGAAGTCCATGGCAACCAATCCACTGCTCTGTATAATTTTATATTATGCAAATGATAGATCTTCAGTGCTGATTGGTTGCCATGGGCAACTTCTCCACTGGCTCACTTCTCTTATCACTGCTTCATACATCTGCTGCAATGTATTTTATGTTACTGTAAAAATTGTGTGATTCCGGAACTTTCTGCAGAAAGCCGGCTATCTGCTTTTTTCATCCTGATCATTGTTATATTTCTTTTTTTTTTTTTTTTTACCCTTCCACGTGTTTTAACTATCTAAATGGCGGAGTTATCTTCCTTTGTTTTTAGGTATAAAGGTTTTTCTTGTCTCACATTAATGGTGGCTGGGTAAATTATTATTCTTCTACGTCCTTTTATATAGGCACCTTTTTTGTATTTTGTTTTTATCTGCGAAATTAAACGTAGGCCTATTTTCCATACGGCTGGTTAGGATGAAAGGCACAGGCCATGCTTTGTATGCCTTGCTCTAACTGGCAAATATTCCGCTATTACTTCTGCTTTATGTGCCGCCCGCTCAGTGCGGACTTCTGAGCTGTTGTTAGTAAGTTTCACTTGACCGGTCTTTTTCTTGGTTCTGCCTTGAATATACAAAGGCTGCATGGTATTAATTTATTATATCCTAACTTGTAGTTTTTCTGGCAAAGGATATGTAGCAGATAGTTTTTTTTTTTTATCCACTCAACCCCGCCATTGACACAAAGGGGCCGATTCAGATAGTGTGTGTGTGCCATGATGGCCATCTGTAGCTATGGTGTGTCTATTTGTGCTATTGAATTGCTGCTCCGATCAGATTCCCCTTGCTCATGGCACCAGCTTTTTTTTTTCTTGTAGCATCTTGTGTAGCTAATCTGGAGTTATCTATATTTATATATCTAGATATATTTTTTTTTTTGGGGGGGGGGGGGGGATGTTATTTTGCCTTGCTTTTAATACAGCTTAAAATCCAGTGTATGTACGCTTTCCATATAGAGAAATCCTGAAGCACTCTGTTCTCCTTTTAAGCGGGTCTGCAGTCCAGTTCTATAATCTTTCTGATGCTTCCACATCTCATTCTCCTACATGTTGGCTGAGTGCAGATAGACACTCTAGAAGTATGTTAAATAATATGGAATACAATCAATGGCACTGAAAAGGACAGCGCTTTCCTATCCAGGAGTTACCTTCCTGGAGTCAAATTAGCAAGTACAAAAATATTAGAGTAGGAAAAAGCGCTTAAATAAAAAATCGTTTTTATGAAAAATCACTGGAAGTACGTCCCAACCTAAAGATACCTTGATGTGAGGATCCCCATGCATACGAAAGTAAGCATACAAGTAAGAATACTTGCTTAAAAGATACCTTGGTGTGTGTTATAACCTCCTGCTATATGTAAGCATACATGTTCGTCTTTCCCTTGGCGTTTGATAAACACGCGGTGAACCCCTAAAGCAGGGGTCTTCAACCTTTAAGACAGTGTGGGCCACATTAAAAAATTAAACGAAGCCCGAGGGCCACTAAGCTCTACTGTGGTATTTAGCACAGCTCTTAATAGATAGACAGCACAGCCCCCACATAGATAGTTGGCACAGCTGCCCATACACATAAACCCTGCCCCCAATATATAGTCAGCACCAGGGCTATTTCTAAACAATTAGGGTCTCAGTGCGAACAGAATAAAAATGCAGCCCCCCATACATAATTTGGTATTGAAGAAATTGTGTGCGCCAAAAAGGGGTGTGGTCTAATTATAAGGGGCATGGGCTAATTATAAGAGTTTGAACTAGCAGGAAAACAATTACCTGACACCTCACTTTTGCAACCTGCATGACCAGACATTGGTTACCGCAGAAATGGTTGTTGCCGCACAGTGACATATAAACATGAAGGCCCATTACACCATGATGCCCATTGCACATTATGCCACACACCGTGATGCCCATTGCACATTATACCACACACTGTGATGCCCATTGCACATTATGCCACACACCAGGATGCCCATTGCACATTATGCCACACACCAGGATGCCCATTGCACATTATGCCACACACCAGGATGCCCATTGCACATTATGCCACACACCAGGATGCCCATTGCACATTATGCCACACACCAGAATACCCATTGTACATTATGCCTCACACCAGGATGCCCATTGCACATTATGCCTCACACCAGGATGCCCATTGCACATTATGCCTCACACCAGGATGCCCATTGCACATTATGTCTCACACCAGGATGCCCATTGCACATTATGCTTCACACCATGATGCCCATTGCACCTTTCACTATAAGGCCCCCAATACTCCTGCTTATGCATATGATGCCCCCAGCA
Source organism: Crinia signifera (assembly GCF_055691185.1). Classification (NCBI taxonomy): domain Eukaryota; kingdom Metazoa; phylum Chordata; class Amphibia; order Anura; family Myobatrachidae; genus Crinia; species Crinia signifera. Next base: position 257,559,256 of record NC_139221.1, on the reverse strand, counting down.
GTGTCCCTCATAAAATGCCACCAGTAGTGTCCCTCATAAAATGCCACCAGTAGTGTCCCTCATAAAATGCCACCAGTAGTGTCCCTCATAAAATGCCACCAGTAGTGTCCCTCATAAAATGCCACCAGTAGTGTCCCTCATAAAATGCCACCAGTAGTGTCCCTCATAAAATGCCACCAGTAGTGTCCCTCATAAAATGCCACCAGTAGTGTCCCTCATAAAATGCCACCAGTAGTGTCCCTCATAAAATGCCACCAGTAGTGTCCCTCATAAAATGCCACCAGTAGTGTCCCTCATAAAATGCCACCAGTAGTGTCCCTCCATAGTCAGCACATTGGACAGCATACCAGACCTCCCTTATGCTGGCCACATATCAGACCAACTTTCCTCCAACCACCCAACTGGTTGCTTGGATGGAATAAAAATATGGTACTGGATGGGAGCAAAGGACAATCAGAAATGTGCTCACAAACCCAGGAAAATGGACAAAAACATTCAGTCAAATTGTTTAAATCAAACAGGTTCAACTACAGTACCGTGTCTGAGGGACAGTTTTTGTTCTTTTATCAGATTCTGGGAGAAAATTTCTGAAGTAAATATTACATTTGCTTCCATCCAGTACCATATTTTTATTCCATCCAAGCAACTAGTTGGATGGTTGGAGGAAAATTGGTCTGATGTGTGGCCAGCATTAGTCAGCACCACATTGCACTGCCAGCCCACCCTCCCCCATAATCAGCACCCTGCCCATACACAGGGCCACATTGCACTGCCAGCCCCACCTCCCCCATAGTCAGCACCGTCCCCATAGTCAGCACCACATTTCAGAACAGCCACCTCCCCACCCCATGTCCAGCACAACATTGCAAAAGGCAGCCAGCTCACCTCTCTCCCCCCCCCCCCCCCCCATAGTCAGCAAAGAAAACATTGCAGAGAGCCCCCCCCCCCCCCCCCCCTAATCAGCACCGCGTTAGCGAGCCGGCTTCACACTTCCCTAAGATACCTGCATTAATCTTAGTGTCCCTGGCAGAGGGCTTCTGCTGGCGGCGGCAGCTGTCTTCACTTGAAAGGAGCAGGCAGGGATGGGTGTGCGGCGTCAGAGGCTGTCGGCGGGGTGCGCGGTGTCAGAGACTGGCGGCGGTTGTCACTCCCGGCTGTCTTCTCTGAAAGGGCGCGGGTGGGACGGGTGCGCGGCGCCGGCATCAGGAAATACACAATGGGCATGTCTGCACACAGTCCCGCCCCCCCCCCCCCCCCCAGCCAGCACATCCACCTCCGCCACGTCCCACTGCTAAGCTACTAGCGCGTTTTTTTTTTTTTAAATACCTTTTATTTTATTTATTTAAACGGCATTAACTGGCGGGCCAGTGAAAACAACTCGGCGGGCCACTCGTGGCCCGCGGGCCATGGGTTGAAGACTCCTGCCCTAAAGTTTCATTAACACAAGGGAAGAGGAGAATTTTTGGTGGCCCTGGAAACCCCAAAATATTGAACTTCTATACAAACAGGACTACACATTGTTTTTTGTTATATTTTGTTTTTATATATATCTTATCCGGAGGAGATGGGGCAAGGAAATTAGTGACTGTAAAATACTCCTGGAATGTAAGCCTTTTTCCCCAACAGTGGGCGCTTTTTCCTACTCTAATATTTTTGTACTCTAGAAGTATGTATTTCTGTTCACTAGTAACTAGATCTTATTTCCAAGGTAATAACTTCTATATAATTATATTTTATTCACCGTTTGTCTCCTCTGGCAGCCATACTCTCGTAGGGTTATTCTAGGTTTTATGTTAAGCCCAAGGCACCTGAGGACACCTGTCTAATCCCACAGCCAGTGTCTGCTACTAGCAAACGGTCTGTGTGTTTTTTTTCCTCCCTTCTCTCCTGGCTTAATTCTTTTCACTAACTGTTATATGACTTATTTCTGATATTTACAGAGGAATTTTAGCCCTTCGCATATTTTGCTAGGTGAAAATAAATGATGTTTTAGCTGAAAAAACAAAGCTTTTTGAAAGCACCCAGTATGACAACACATGATATGTATGTATGTATTTATTTATTTAATAAGTTTCTTATATAGAGCACACATATTCCGCAGTGCTTTACAGAGAATATTTGAACTTTCACATCAGTCCCTGCCCCAGTGGAGCTTACAACCTATATTCCCTACCACGTGCACGCACGTTCATTAAAGGGTTAATTTTGTTAGCCAATTAGCCAACCAGTATATTTTTGGATTGTACGAGGAATCCGAATTACTTGGACGGAACCCACGCAATTATGGGGAAAATATACAAACTCCGCACAGTTCGAGCCATGGTGGGAATCTAACCTATGACCTCAGTGCTGTGAGGCAGTAATGCTAACCATTACAGCATCCGTACTGCCCCATATGTACTAGTTGCAACTGGTGAACACCCTCTCCCAATGATCATTAAAATTTGTGAAGAGTTTTAGAGCTGTGTTCCCAGACATTGCTTACTATACACAGGGTTGGACTGGGCCACAGGGGTACAGGGGAAAACCCTGGCGGTTGTGCACTTTAATTACACATTGTACAGTACATGCTTGTAGCTGGTGTCTGAATCTTATTGGAATGTTTCAAATAAAAAAATAGAATTTTTTGCAGCTTTTATACTTTCATTTTGAATGCATCATATGTTCAAATGAAAACAAACCAGGCCTCTACAAAACCTGGGGGCCAGATCACCATGGCAACCAGATTTAGCTCCCTGGCGACCAGATTTGCCAGGAAGCAGATCGCGCCTGGCTCCGGCTGTAACAGCGCAGGTCCGCAGCATGGCTATTTCGAAATTCAAAGTAGCTCATGAGCCAATTGGAGCTCACGGTTTGGCAGCCAATCAGGAGCGGCAGTCGGACCAACCCCTGATTGGCTGTCGGACCGGGAGCTTCTATTGGCTCGCGAACACCCTTGAATTTTAAAATAGCCACGCCACGGACCTGATCTGATGGAGCCGGTGGGTTGTCCACTGCTCTGCTTGACTGTTGCTGTTACCGCACATGGTAACAGTGGGGAGCGAAGAGAAGGAAGGGTAATTTCCCATGGCAGAATATGTAAAGGGCATTACGGCGTGTGGTATAACATGTAATGGGTGTGTGACGTGTAAATTACAATAGACCATTTTTGACGCGTGTGTCTGGCTCCTACACTTTCATACTGGAACCTAGATTTACATTTTTTTTTGTTGATCCCTGAATTAATCTTGTTACATTGCACCAGATTTATTTGAAACCATACATTGCTTAGCAATCATACCCAGAATTAGAAAGTTACCTGTCTCACTGAAGGCAGACACCTTACACATACAGCTATTTGCTCCTGCACAGTATGTCTGCAGGTTCTGACGATGTATAATTGATAGTTCAATAGTGCAAACAGTATGGTATCTGCTTCTAGTGGAACAGGTCATGGGTTCTAATACAGGGTGTGACTCTTGAAAAAATGATGTTTAGAATAAAGAGTGACGTCTAAAGGCCCCCATACACTAGGGCGACTTGTCCTGAGGACAAGTCGCCCCCGACTTCCCCCTGAGCTTCCCCGGCAGCTCCCCGGGGGAACTTGATAAGATTGGCACTTGATGTGCCATTTTTTACATGTGATAAATTGTCTCGATTTATCACATGTAAACCCGGGGAGCAGGGGGGGGCTGCAGAACAGGGCTGCTGGTGGGGGGCGCTGCTAAGGCAGCGTGCAGGGGAAGCTGCGGGGGACAGTGACAGAGCCGGGCAGGGGGAGGCGGGAGCTGTCATGCTGGAAAAAAAAGCCCATACAATGAATGGGCAGCCTGTGATTGGCTGAGCGCTCTCTCAGCCAATTGCTGACTGGCTGAGGGAGCGCTCAGCCAATCACAGGCTGCCCATTCATTGTATGGGCTTTTTTTTTTCCAGTGCTGACAGCTCTTCCTGCCCGGCTCTGTTACTGCCAACTCTGTGTCCCCCGCAGCGCCCCCTGTCTTACTAGCAGCACCCTCCCCACATTGACTGCTCCCTGCGGAGGTAGTGCAGGCGGGGACCGCAGGCGTCGCAGAGCAGAGACTGTCGGCGCGGCGGGAGAATAGAAAGAAATCTTATTCAAAAGACTAGGCGGCCACTGATTGGCTGAGAGCTCAGTCAATCAACAGCCTCCCAGTCTTTTAAATAGGATTTCTTCCTATTCTCCCGCCGCGCCGACGGTCTCTGCTCTGCAACGCCTGCGGTCCCCGCCTGCACTTCCTCCGCCGGGAGCTGTCAATGCGGGGGGGGGGGGGGGGGGCGCTGCTAGTAAGACAGGGGGGCTGTTTATAAAGATATATCGGATCTGAACATCGTGGGTGCTAAAAAGCACCCATGATGGCTCAGATTCCGATATATCTTATGTTCTGTAGGTCAGACGCCGTGATCCGACCCAATGCGCGCGGTACCGCGCATCAGATCAGATGTAAAACACATGCGATTTTGGGCCGATTTCACCCGATTTATCGGCCTGAAATCAGATGAAATCGGCCGAAAATCGCATAGTGTATGGGGGCCTTTAGACGTCTTGAGACTGGATGGTGGAGAAATTATGAGTTTGGATCTGTCCAAGACTAGCTTGTGGGTGCACTCTGACATCCTAGATGGTGGAGAGGCAGTAGGGATACCCAAGAGGATAGCAGGGCGAAAGGTCTAGAGAGGAGAGCTGGTTTAGTCAATATAGAAATGGTATTGAAGACCAAAGGAGTTTATGAGCACACCCAGGGAATAGGTGTGAAGGGGGCCTAGGACAGAACCCTGTGGGACAGAGATTGGAAGAATGGAGGGGGTAATAACTACACTTTCAATTCAATTATTTTTGATCGGACAGAACTAACTATATTACCAAAACCCATGCTGTCTTTGTTAGTGTCCCTAATAGCGGCTTTTTGCAAATTTGTGTTCACTACCTCAGTCGGCTGTGTGCAGAAATCATGCAGTTTTGCCTGATGGCAATGCACTGTGGATTGACTTTAGCAATTTTATCGGTCTTGATTTGTATGTGTGTGAGACTTATTGTATCTGTGAATGGATAAATATTAGTGTTGTACCTTTTTCTCCTTCATTCACTAGGGATTACTGGAGCGGGCCATTTGAGAAATGTGTTGAGGAAAAGGTGCAGAGTGGCTTAACTTTTCACCTGTAAACAATGTAATGCATAATGTACACGTGCTCACTCTGTGGATACATTACTCCTGTCAGCTGTTCCAGCTTCATTTCCTTCCTTTCAGGACTCTATGCTATTGTGGGTAACTGGGTATCTTTGGTGGAATTCATGTCTGACCTGTCTGCAGAATTGTCTGCATCCCTTTTTTGGGTTTTGGTGTTCTCTTCCTTCTCTAGCTGTTCTGTTCTCTGTCCACTTGGGTTCAGTTTCTATTACTGGAGGTGATGATGTATAGAGGAGGAGACTTTCGCACTTCAAACATTTTTTAAAGTGCTGACTCTACACTGATTTATACTGTTATAGCTCCTTTTCCCCCCTGTGGAATCCGATAAATGGATTGATTAGTAAGTACCAAGTCCTATCTTTTTGGAAATTGTTGAGCCTGCCTTTTGCTTTCAAGAGCTGCTGTTGACTGGTGCCGGACGCGGTCCCGACAGTCATTTACCCGACGTCGGGATCCCGACTGTCAAAACGACGACAGACAGGTGCCCAACGGCCACCCACTATTTTCCTTCAAGGGGGTCCACGACCCCCATAGAGGGAGAATAGAATAGATGGCGAGCGTAGCGAGGCGAGCCCGCAAGGGGCTTTGTTGCGCTCACCAAGCTGTCAGAGTCCGGGCAGTTGGGATCCCGATGTTTGGCTAATGACTGTTGGGATCCCGACTGTCGGAACCCTATACCACACCTGCTGTTGACACCTTGTCACATTCTTTGTCTATTGAATTAGATGGTGAAGCCTTTTGAATTTCTACTGGCTAGTTTTACACATTTAAAATGACACTGCAGAATTAAGTTCTAAGGAATCAAAGTAGATTGTAAGTTTTTTTCAGAACTAAGCCATTGGGTGTCTAAAACATGCCCCCAACTGTCCAATATTAAGGAGGAATGTTCTGGCATCCTGAACCGAAGGGCTACCTCAGCAGTTTGCTGTGCCTCACTGTACCCTCTGGTCTACACCTAGTTGGTAACGAGACCTCCTACAGCGGTTATTCCCCAAAACCTCTCCAGGTTATGTCAAAACCAAATACCAAAAAGATGGTAAGCTTGGAGACTTGTTCTGACCATGCCATGTTGCCAATCCTAACACCCATTGAGCTGGTTTGGGATGAGCTGTAATTAAAGCAATCTTCAAGTTCAGCACGTCTTTTCAACCTTCTACAACAGGTTTGGGAACAATATGAAGAATATTTGATTCCCTTTGTAGCAATACAATGAGTGTGTTTGAAGATAGTTTCTTGTAATATTGACAAATTTTTATCTCAAATTATTTATTTGTACCTGAAGATATTTGTATTTTTATAAAATAAAAAAAAAGGTGCCCTCCATAGCCCATGTGGGTCAAACCATATACTTCCAGACGGCGGCACTCACCCAAAATGTAACAGAGGCAGGGGAATAATCAATGTTTCAAACCTTTTACTTAACGGTTCTTCATCAGGATACAAAATGCGATACAATACACATATTTATACATACCACAGTAAACCATGGACACATTTGGCGCCCTCCGGCAACGTCCGGGCACCAGTGCATTCGGCGTACACTGGGCGTGGCATTGCGCACAATAGGCACGTCATCACGCACAATGGACGACTCATCACGCCGGCGACCGTCACGCATCACGATGCCGGGGAGGATCTAGTTACCATAGACACCAAATACACAGGTTTCAGCCACGTCACTTGACGCTCCTCTCACTGTAACAACGTACAATAAATATACAAGCGGTAAAAGTGCACAATAAACATGTAAATAAAAAACCAAAAACATGAAAAAATAAACACGTTATATGTAGAAAAAATATACCTATGACAGTTACCTTCAGTATATCAGAATTGATAAATGGCCCCACACTATAAAAAGGACATCATAGAATTAGAAAAAGTCCAAAGGTGAGCAACAAAGCTTATTAGGGGAATGGAGAATTTAAGCTACGGGGAGAGATTATGCAATATGAGACTATTTACATTAGAAAAGAGACGTTTAATGGGGGACATGCTCAACATGTACAAGTATATCAAGGGCCAATATAAGGGGCATGAGTATAGATTAGAAGAAAAAAGATTTCATTCAGCTAGTAGAAAGAATTTCTTTACGGTCAGAACAGTCAAACTCTGGAACTCTCTTCCCAGAGAGGTGGTAACGGCTGGCTAATTAGTTGCGTTCAAGGCAAACATTTACTGGAGAAAAACATCCATGGGTACAAATAAGAAATATAAATTGTCTGTAAAATACCAGAACCTACCAAATCAGCAATGGATATCTATACCAGGTTGAACTAGATGGACGCGAGTCTTTTTTCAGCCTTACCTACTATGTAACTATGTAATGCTATAAACAATATTAATAAAAAAAACATGCATTACATGGAACTATTGTCTAAAATACTGTAGAGTCCAATGTTGCCTAAAACAATATGATGTTATACATTATAAAAAGCAGTATAACCCTTTAAACTCATTAAGGCCACGGGGGGGAGGGGGGGGGCAGTGTGTTTAATCGATGTATCTACCGGGCCTCACATTGTAATAACTTTTTGGAGCGATCTCCCCTGCGGATAGATGCAGGGACATGGTCGATAATGGTGTACCTTAACATGGGCATAGTGTGGCGAGCCTCTAAAAAGTGTCTTGCCACGGGCTGATCACTTACTCCTTTCTCAAAAGCCACTTTAATAGTGCCGGTGATTGGCCATCCTTTCTCTCAACGTACACTCTGTTTTGCCTAAGTAGCTAAGGGGCAGATGTATTAAGCCTGGAGAAGAGATAAAGTGGAGATAACTTGGAAGAGTTAACGCACCGGCCAATCAGCTGTGTTTGAAATATGACAGTTTAGATCTGATTGGCTGGTGCGTTATCTTCTTCCACTTTATCTCCAGTTTATCTCTTCACCAGGCTTAATACATCTGCCCCTAAGTGAGCATGGACAAGTAATCATGTATATAATTAATTTCGTAGTACATGTTACTCTGTGCCGAATAGAGAACCTTTTGACACTGAATGGATGAACAACGAATCGCCAGTCTTCAAAGCCCTACAAGTAACACAATTAAGACACTTGAAGCACCCAGGTTTAGTGCTCAGAAATTGTTCACTACCACTGTTGTAACTTGGCCACATCAGTTTTCATGCCAATGTCCCTCAACACTCCTGCCACGAGTGTAGCAGGGCATTATCCTGGTGTCACCCAGATCCAACGTGGGGTCCATCTGTACCAATGGCCACAACTTCCTGGTCACTTTACTAACCACAGTACTGCTGGTGTTAAAGTGGTTAACCTGTTGGCCGCATCCTTTTTAGGCTGATAAAGCTATGTCCAAAACTAGGGAATCTCTGCTTGTTTGTTTTTAACTTCAAACATTAGTGTTCATTCTAGCACCCGCTATCTTGAAAACCCATGCAGTTCCTCTTCCCTGCCTGGGGTGTCGCTGTCTGCTGTGGTGTTCTAGCACAGGTCTGGTTTGCATATCAGTGCTGATATACATACCACTCTGTGCTAGAAGCACTGCAGCAGACAGTGACACCTCAGGCAGGGAAGAGGAACTGCATGGGTTTTCAAATATGGCGGGTGCTAGAATGAACACTTAAACATGTTGTAGGGGTTGTGCATGTAATTCTTCCCTTCCATATTCCCATGAACTTTTCCTCTTGCTAACTTGGCATAGAAGTAGTATAAGACAAATTGAATTTTTGCAGCGGATATGATGATACAAGCAGGAGGATCAGATACATGAATTGCTGATTAAATTATTCAGGAGACTATTTTGCACAGCTGTTTTTAATGACTGCTAGTTGCTAAGTCATAACATATCAGAGATGTGGAGAGACTCCCTCCTCCCTTTTAGTTTGGCCGATGCAGCAATGATTTACTAACACTCAATGAAAGGATTATTCTATGGTCTGAAAGCATAAATGCCAGAATGGGATGTCACACTGACATGGGCTCAAGGTTTAAATACAGTATGACATGTATTTAAGGGGTGCGCCTTACAGTTTTAACAGTAGGTACTAGTTAAGCCAGTCATAATAAACACCAGGGGCCAAATGTAATAGGGTGAGAGTTTCAGAAAGTGAGAGATTTTGGGAGAGCTTTCCCATTTTTTTTAAAGCAGCAATCAATTACATGGCAAAGTCAACTGGTCTTGCAGTGTAAATGATTGCCGCTTTAAAAAAAATGGGAGAACTCTCCCAAAATCTCTCACTTTCTGAATCTCTCACCCTATTACATTTGGCCACAGGTGTCAAGGGGAGCAGCTTGGTCCCCAACACATGGGAGGTTCAGGTGAAAGTTTACCTCCAGATCCCCACAGCAGACTTCGCCTTTCCAAGCAGTCTGGTGCCACAGCGTTCTGCCCTTGCCAGTATGGTCTCTGAGCCTTTACTGATGATCAGTAATGCTTGGCAAGGTGCAGCCCCCTGGAATCCAGAGTTAAGCCACCACCTGCACTGGGGGAGGGGATTAGGAGGCCAGTAGTACTCAGATAAACCTCAATGAAGCAAAGAAAAGGGCCCCATACATCAGCAATTAATTGTGACCATTTTCAGATATGGAGATGATTGCCACAATTAATTTTAGATGTGTGGGCTCCCCCTTTTGGCAATCCCAATCAAAATCGCCAATCGATTGCTTAATCAGGTTTTTAAACATGTTTAATAATCTGGTATTATCTGCAGATCTCTTTTATATGTGTGGGCATTCCCAATTCGTCTTCTTCATCTATTTACATTATGAACAGCAATCGATTGGGCAATTTCCAGATATGAAGATGCAATTTTTAGATGGAAAAATCTGCCGATCACTGAAATAAATCTGTAATGTGTGGGCAAAGTCAGATAGATTTTAAAATCCATTTATCTGGCCAAAAAATCCCTGTATCTGGAAATCCATAAATTGTGATTGCTGATGTATGGGGCCCATTACTGTGCTGTGAGGCAGTAATGCTAACCATTTACACCATCTGTGCTGCCCGTGTCAAAAAGGGCTGCTAGGTTGTCGAATCCAAAGTAGTTTTCAGCTATTGGTGGATGTTTTCGCCGATCCACGGATTAGGACATGAATAGGTTGAATGTCCATTCGCCCAAATTTTGTCAAAAACTGAAGATCTTTCTGCCTGTTGGAATTATTGTCTGGGTTTCAATACCCCACCCTATATCCCCAACACAAACATAGGAAAAGCTAGGTCACTATTTAGCTCACTGTGGGTAATTGGCTACAGTTCCTCCAAAACACACTGGTATTTTAAAGCTGCTTTACATCTGTCTAGGTTTCCTTGCTCTCCTGTTAAGCTGGCCATACATCAGAAAGATCGATCTTAAAATCGATTGCACTCATGATTGTGTACAATTTCCCTTGAAGTCCCCGGCAGTCCTTGGTGGTTTTTGGACATACAATCTACTCACAATCCATCATACAATCTACTCACAATCCATCATACAATCAGTCATACAATCTATCTGCTGCATGGTGTTGTACACAAGATGTGCACACAATCTGCATACAATCCATCATACAATCAGTCATACAATCCATCTGCTGATTGATTGTATGATTGTGTACACAAGATGTGCACACAATCGGCATACAATCCATCTTACAATCAATTAAGATTGTATGATTGGGTACAATATCTTTCTGATGTATGACCACCTTTAGTGTCTACATAATGCTTGGTGGATTGCAATGACTTTATTTTATTAACAATCTATAACCCTACAAATAAAGCATCTGATGACCTAAGGTGACTAAGGCAAAAGTCTAATCTGGTTATGGAGGCCATACCATATTGTACCATATTGATACATTTTTAGGTCCCACTTTCACTATGCCTATGAGGTATATTCAATGATTTTGCGACCTGTGACCGGGAGCAATGCTGACTGCTCGGCTGTCCCAGCTCGCATGGTCAGTATTCAACTGACCCCCTGCATCTGCCGTTTCCACCTCACTAGGTATTTGCATCGACGGGGAAATGGTGTGTGCGGCCGCTAAAACAGCAATGCTCGCAGCTAAATGCAGCGGGCTCCCTGCATTAGCCGAGAGCCTCACTGTTTGGGTGAATCCTTGCTGTCCTCTGACAGCAAGGGTTCCCCTGGAACGTAGAACAATGTGAGCGGCCGGCACGGTGCTTAAATGGCGATTGTTGCTTGTTTTCAGCGATCCCCGACATTTAACCCCCTCGCCGGCTGCATTGAATATGGGCCTTTGTATGCTAGTCTTTTATACCCGCTAAACTGACATGGACTACAAAATTGTGTGACGAGCGTTATTTTTCTTCCATTTATGGACCACATGATATCCACACCCCTTGCGAACCAGGCCACACCATGTTACTGGGAAGAGATCAAATAGAACGCATGCCAGAAATCAGAACCATCTGTAAGTAGACTTTGTATACCCCGTTTAGGTAAGGCTTTATGATCAATGTAATAATCATTACATTCTATATATTTTAATTAGAACTACAAATAGGGTTCATATAGAAAATGATGAACATAGCAAACCTGTGTTTTCAGGGTAAGCAGTTAAATGTGCTTTAACCAAAATATATCTGGATAAATGGCCATGAGGTCGGGATATTTTATTGTATAATCTGCTTGGCCGTTCTAAAGATGCTTCCAAACCTATTAGGGCCATGTTAACATAAGTGCTTTTCCAGTTAGGACCATTTAAGACTAACTTATTTTTTCAACTTTTATATCTGTGGCTTACACACTATTATACTTTTATTTTATTTTTCTCTGTGTCACTGTAATGAAAAGGTTGCCTTTATTGTTGGGTTTGGTGGCCCAGGGAGTAAAGAGGAGAACAGCTGATTTGATCCCAGCCGTTTGCAGAGCTATTTATGGTAGATTAGCCTGAAGCATGTGTTCCTCTCTCCAAGCCATAAATGGTTGCTCATCTGTAAAGTTACCACACTGCATTTGGCTGAGTGTTCTAAGGTTGTAGCAATCCTCTAATTTCATGCGGGCAAACAGTGGGATGGATAAAGACAACACTGGCAAACACAGCGTGTGGAACTTCTTGCAGCTGAAAATCTTTTCCCAGAGTTTTCCTTCGGCTTATCCATTTTCCACAGGAGTGTTGGGATTGTCATTTGGTCACGTGTCCGGTGTGCGTGCATTCTAGCTGCCGTCTGAAATTACGCCTTGTTCTTGGCAACATGCAAATAAAATGTCTACAAGTTAATTTTCATCATATAATCGAGCTGTGTTTTCACACTTGGGAGTTACCTTAATTTGCCTTATTTTTTTATTTAAGTAATTGTTCCATATGTTTTTCAAAAGAGGAGGAAGTTCTGAGAAGTAAGTAGTCTTAAATTAGAAATGCAATGCACTGCCAGATTTGTTTTTGTTTATTTTATTATATATAATATCTTTTAGTACATTTATTGTTCTGTTGGGAATACGTAATCAGACGTGAGTAGATTTAAGTATGCTCCTGTATTGTAATATTAAAACCAGACCTAGTATTATGATGTTTGAGGTTTTCATGGTTCTTGCTAATGGCAGCTATGTTGCAGAAGTCTTCCTATTAAGATGACTTGGTCTATCTGTCCTAAAAGACTGTTTTGTTATCATTTATTGGTGTTTGGGTCTTTTTGTTTAGTTTTATTTGTTATGGATTTTCTAATTGTGGGTATGCTTTACAATGCTTTGCAGAACCTTCAACCACATAGTTCATTTTTTTTTTCTTTTGCGAATATTGTTTGGATTTGTCGTGTTCTGGTGATTTTTTTAGAAAAGATTTCCGTGGCTCTCTGAGCACAAAAAATAGCAAACTGTTATGTTCTACAGATTTTACTACTTGTTTTCTTTATTTGGTACAGCCAATATGTCCTTTTTTATGACTCCATAAGTTTTGTGTAGATAACATTAAAGGTGCCTATACACTAGTGCCTCCAGAAGACCTTAGTGCAGTGGTTCCCAAACTGTGTGCCGTGGCACCTTGGGGTGCCTTGGAGGACTTGCAGGGGTGCCCTGGATTGGTGGTCCATGACCCATTAAAGTTATTTTATGACTAATGTAATAGGCAAATTGTGGACAAACAGAAGTGAATCCTGGCCCCCATCACATAACTGACACTAAGGAATAGATATAAACACAATTTACTTAATTTCTTATTTTCTCAATTAGAAACATTTGGGCTAGGGGTGCCGTGGAAAATGTTCTGATACTTAGGGGTGCCGTGATTGAAAAATGTTTGGGAACCACTGCCTTAGTGGATAGGTTTTATTAATTATTTTTCTCTTGGGCAATTCTCCCTTCTGTCTCCATTCCATCTTCTATTGCTCTCTTCTCTGCTGCTAGTCTCTCTTCCTGTCTTCTGTGCTGTCTCTGTATAAAGGTGCATACACACAGGCTATAATCACTGGCAATATGGTCGCTGAGCGACCATATTGCCAGCGATTGGAGTATGCACCGGAGATAAATCGCCGGGTGCGCGCTCCCGTTTTTAGCCCCTTTATGATCGCTGCTCCTGCGACCAGCTGATTCCCTCTACGGCACCACCGGCAGAGGTTCCCTTTCATCAGCGACAATCTCTGGTCGCTGATGAAAAGGAGACACTGAGCAATATATTGCTGGTGAAACGTTAGTGCACTGCAATACTTACTGTATGTTGTTGAAATAACCAGTGAATGAATGAACAGGCTTAAATGAAAAGAGATGTGACTGTTCTAGTGATGGTCTTTAAAACTCTCACATCTTGAGATGTCTACTCCACTGGATGCATTTGCATCTGGTCTCCAACAAGAAGTCCTCCTCAGCAGCGAGCATTTCACTTGTACTGTAGCAAGTTTCAAAGATTGCTTCCGGCACTGCTTCTGTGTGTCTGTAGTTGTGCCTGTAGTTTACTTGGCCAATGCTAGCCCAGCCCATCTCTCTCCTATTCCTTTTCTCTAGGGAGTAAATTTACTAAGATGGGATGTTGCCCATAGTGACCAGTCGGATTCTATTTTATTTAGCACCTTCTAGAACGAATCTAGAAGATAATTGTTTGAATCTGGTTGCTATGGGCAACATCCCATCTTCAATAGAACTTTTCTTGGAAAATGTAACCTCTAGGGAGATAGAAAGTGTGATACATACACATCTGCAGCTGCGCATATGCACACACTTGCTTCTGAGCAAGTGTAGCGAGAATGACACAAGGGAGAATTTAATTGTTTAATGCGTGAAATGTAACCTGCTATTGCTCTCAAAAGGCACTGCTTACCATGTGCCCACCACTTTGGTCAGGTGAAGCCTATTTACGGCTGGGGGGGGTATTCAATCCTGGATGAATTTCCTGGCTAGGCAAAAAATCGGCAATTTGCAGATGATGCTGCTTTCCCACTGCAGGTCTAAAATGGTAAATTGCCGATTTTTCAGCGCAATTTACCAATTAAGGCTGCAGTGGGAAAGCGCCAGAGTTGAAATACCGGTTAAAGTTAACCGGTATTTCAACCCGTTTCAAAAGCAAAGTTCTACTGGCAGTGGGAATGCCTCTTAAACGGTATTTAACATCCCACACTACTTTCCCCTCCCCTGGCACCTGTCCTGGAGGACGGGGAAGTAGTGTGGGAGGAGGAAGCAGAGGAAGGGGGTCCCTGCCGCAAATGGAAAATAGCGGAGCCTCTCATTAAATATGCGCATATCTAATGAACCGCTAATTAAATATGCACGTATTAAATGAGCAGCTCCGCTATTTCCCATTCATGGCAGGGACCTTCCTCCTCCTGAGCATGGACCTGCCTGGATCCCCAGTGCCCCTGCTGTCTGCATCAGTGGGGGACCTGCCGACTCGCTGCCTACTGCACTGCCCCGGAGCAAGGTACCAGGGCAGGGGGGAGGGGGGTACGGGGGAGCAAGGTACCGGGGGAGGGGGGTACCAGCTGGCAGGTAAGGGGGGAGGGGGGGGGGCAGGACAGGTACAAGGGGACACAAGGGGATTAAAAACGTTTTACGTGCAATGGGAATGGTACTTAAAATGGTAATCTGCTGCAGTGGGAATGCTAATACCGTTTTAAATACCGTTTAAAAATACCAGTACTTAAAACGGGTCTGCAGTGGGAAAGCAGCATGAGATGGGTAAAAACTACCAAAAAAAAAAAAAAGCAGTTTTTGCTAATCATGCATTCTTTGCCCAGGTGAAAAATCAGCCCTGGTATTGAATAGGGCAAGTCAAATTTGCCCAAAAAGTGGGCCAAACATTTGCCCGGGATTGCATACCCCCCTAAATCCAATTTGAAGTTCTGGGTGCGTTCATCACGTTAAAAGGACAAAAACTGTAATTTGTTATTCAAAGACCATTAAAATCGGTCACTAAATGTGCCATGGTAAATTAGAATTTAGTAAATTAGTAGCAGGGGAAGCATTATCAAAGAACCTGTAAAATGTCAGAAGTGGGTTGGTTGTTTCTTTGGGGGTATTCCAACTGTTGGAATGTTTAGACAGTCGGAATTCTGGCCCATTTTCGCTCTACTCGACAGGCAGAATTCAATGTTCAGTCTGTCCAATGGTGAAAACGGCTGTGGATTTGACAACGTTCGACAAAACAGATCTGTTTTGTCGAAATCTGCCTTCAATGCTGTTGGAAGCGGCAGCATTGAATAGATGGCTGCCACTATTTCCCCTGTCAGAAATAGTGCCTGACATTAAATACCCCCCTTTGTCTCCAAGCTTTGCAAAATCTCCCCTATAGTGCAGAAATGGAATCATTTATTGTTCCTCATAAACAATTGATAACGTTTTTACCGTATTCACTTACCACTGTTTTCATATGCTGTCCACAGATCTTGAATGGACTAAGATGTTCATTTTAGGTGAGGCCAGGGGTGTCAAAATGTATATACTTTTATTTAAAGCTGTTCAGTTATGCTGCCCATACACTTATGCGATGGGATTCGATGCGACATCGAAGTACAATGTCCATCTAAACCGATCACATTTTTGGGTGCAAAAGTCAGCACCCGATGTCGAATGCCATCTTCCGATGGCACATCGGGTGCTGGAAGGGGGCGGTGGAGTAGTGTATGCTAGCAGTAGCACTTGCGGGAGTCAGCGGTGGCAGAAGATTTGCTTAAAACACTGGGCTGCCCGGTGATTGGTTGAGCTCTCTCAACCAATCACCGGGCAGCCCGGTATTTTAAACAATTCTCCCACCACCACTGACTCCCGCCGCCCGCAAGCGCTACTGCTAGTGCCACACTACTCTGCTGCCCTCTGATATGAGACGCAGGTACGCCGCCAGCGGTCCCTAGGGCCCCCGCTCACCAAACCCCACAATGCTGAATGCGTCCCCTCCGCCCCCCACCCCCGGATTGTATTCGAGCAATCGCATGTGGTTAAAAACCACATGCGACTGCTCCTACAATTCGATAGATATTATGTGCAGCACATAATATCTGTCGACGCGACATTCAACGGCGTGCCCGCGCATCGCATCGAAAAGTCACTTAAAAATGCATACAATCATTCGATTTATCGGCCAGGATTGGTCGAAATCGAATGATTGTATACAATATCTCACAAGTGTGTGGGCAGCATTAGTTACAGTTTTAACGAAGTAAATGCCTGAAATACGTTTTTGTAGATACAACCAGATTTATGTGATTTGAACCGTATGTGCATCACTAACAGGATAAAAATACAGTAATCTGCTTTGCTCTGAATGACCTTTGGACCTGCTGTTTCTAATAAAGATCCCTGTTCTTGATCTGTGAGTGGAAGAATAACTGAGCCAGGACACAAGGGAGTAATACTACTATGTTTCATATGTGTATGGAGATACTATCAGATGGGATAGATGGTTAGAGCACAGGTTCCAGTGTATTTTATACTGATATGGGAAACGCGCAGCTTTACTCTCTGGTGTATTTTAGTGATTTGAGATTAATAAAGCATCTTTAGAAGAGGATGACCTCAGGAACTGTTAGTATACAGAAAAAACTAGTCCCCTTAGTTACGAACATCTGATATATAATTAGTTCTGACAAGCACTTGACACTCTTGGTAGTGCTTTTTCTATAGAAAGACAAGATGCGTGTGGCTTTGGCACCTCTGCCTAAGCCTTGCAGCTGGCGGTGTAACCAAGCTGTATAAAATCCCACTGAGCAGAGACTTTAAGACCGTACACATGGGCCCTTATTCTGGTACACTCGCAAAGGGAAATTCCTTCTGAAATGGACAAAACCATGTGCACTGCAGGGGGGGGGGGGGCAGATGTAAAGTGCAGAGAGATTTAGATGAATTATTTTGTTTCTGTTCACGGAAAATACTGACTGCTTTTGTTTTACACTGCAATATAGATCTCACTGTGAAGTACAACCTCACACAAATCTAATTCTCTCTGCACAAGTTACATCTGCCCC
This sequence comes from Crinia signifera, assembly GCF_055691185.1. Lineage (NCBI taxonomy): Eukaryota > Metazoa > Chordata > Amphibia > Anura > Myobatrachidae > Crinia > Crinia signifera. Next base: position 257,541,723 of record NC_139221.1, on the reverse strand, counting down.
ACCTGCAATGCACATGGTTTTGAGAAGGCATTTGCCTTTGCGAGTGAACCAGAATAATGGCCATGGTGTATTGGTTAGCATTACTGCCTTGCAGCACTCTGGGTTGACATGCATTAGGTTGCTTTGGACAAAAGGTTGTCACAAGCAAAAGGTTGGCATGGTAGTGGATATGTTGACCTTTTAATGTGTCGACCATCATTTTTTATTTTTGGAACTTGATATTTTACCATACCTGTGGTCTATGATTGGAAAAGGTAAATTGTACTGCGTGTAGCAAAGCAATTGTCCCGAAGAATGGCGAGGGAAGTGGAACAAGTCATCAAATGTACAAATTGACACCCAAAATTTTTTAAACTCATGTGACCTTTTCCCCATGTTGACCAAGACATGGCGACCATATTCCTGTTTACCTTATCAGAGCCGGCCCTAGCCTAAATGACGCCCTTTCAGGACGGCTTTGCATAGCGCTCCGCCATGCAACGCCCCCCCCCCTGTCGGCGCCAGGCAGGGGGAAAGCTGCTCAGTGTGTATGCACTGAGCGGCTTTCCCCGCAGCGATGAACGCTATCATCGCTGTCCATACACGCTGGGCATAGTCGCCCAGTGTGTATGGACCTTAAATTATATCCTGTAATTCCGCACTCTAATATGGTGTATAGAATGTTCATCTTCACTATTATGCACAGAGGTCCATGTTAAGTTATTTTAATTCTGTGGGGATTTATAAAATGTATAAGGCAGTACACAGATAAACTAAATAAGGACATACATGTGCATTTTCCCACATATATTCTGCTTCAACAACATGCCTCCTGCTTCCTCTTTCTGCCAGAAAAACTTTTGATAGATTGTAAACGCGGTTTCTTTTATTAAGTAATCTGTTCAGACAGTGGTGTTTACTCCATGGAATGTTTGTAATGGTTGCAGATAGAAGAGAATATTCACTATAAAAATGACGTTCTGAGCTGCATAACTGAGAAACCCATTCTGTGCGCCTGGATTTGGTCAGTGGAGCCTTCTATTTGTGCAGGTTCCATATATACTGTATATTATCACAAACTGCACTTTTCCTGTAAAGGTGCGTACACATGGTACGATTTATGTTCCAAACGGCATATTATACGAGCACCAGCACCATGTTTATGCAGCCTCCCCCCCCCCATGTCTATGCAGCCTCTGTTATTAGGCCTTGTTTATGCAGCCTCCTCCACCCCCAGCACCATGTTTATGAAGGCATCCCCTTTGTAAGTCTCTTGTATATGCAGGCGGATTCCCCCCAGCTCCTTCTATGCAGCTCGAACCCCCATGTAAAAAATACTTGCTTTCTTTTTTCCATTCTGGAGAAATCTCTTTGTGGTGTGTGTGTGTGTGTGTGTGTGCGCGCGTGTGTGCCGCGTGTGCCGCGGAAAGAATGGTTGGGAAGTGCCCAGGGAGTGGAACCGATGACGCACATCCTTTGCTAGAAAGCATATGATGCAGTGTACCGTACGAAATGCACGATATCTTATGCTTTGTAGCTAGAATTGAGTTGCATTAGAAACTGCAATTTGTAGGTTCTGGATTTATGTAACAACTCTCTCAATAAAAATTTAACTACTATAGGTTGAGTATCCCGTATCCGGGCATACCTTATCCGAATTATTCCAAAAAACTTGTTTTTTTGGAATGATTCCAACTTTTTTATTTTTATGTTTTTACCCCCCTAACCCTTTTTTTATTTTTATACTTACCAAGTCCCCCGGCGTCCATGGCAGGCCTTCAGCGTCATCTCCAGCGTTCCCAGGAGTGCATTGCACGAGTGTTTGCGCACGCCTGGGAACTCGCGCAATGTACTCCTGGCACTGCTGGAGATGGTGCTGGAGGCCTGCCGTGGACGCCGGGGGACCATCGGGGCAAAACCAGGGGACAGGTAAGTATATGTTTAAAAAACATTATTCCAAAATCCGAAAAAATCCTTATTCGGAATGCTCGTGGTCCCGAGCATTTCGGATAAGGGATACTCAACCTGTAGTACTTTTTTTTTGTTTTTTTTGTTCTCTCAACATAATAAGACCGGTATTGGCAAGCTATCGGCAAATAGAAGTTCCGATAGCTTGCCGTCAGGGTATTCTATGAATGATATTCAAGGTCGCCGACAAGGGTGTTTGTACGGTGCGAAAGGGTTTTCCTTACCGAAAATATGCCATCCTTGCCGTCAAACACCCTCGCCGTATTCAATGTAAGGGCCAAATCCTAACCGTGAGAGATCGGCAAGGTTTGCCGCAAATGCAGCATTAACTACTGCACTATGAATTCTTGCCACTCGCCGTTTGCTGTTCCCTGAGGCCAGTAGAACGGCCTTACAGTGAACCTCGCCGTTTAAGCGTGAGAGGCCGGCAAGGATTCTGCCCAATCATTGAATACGGCAATGGGGTTTGATGGCGAGCATGTCCTTTTTTTTTTTCCTCTACGAGGAAATGTCTTGCCGTACAAACATCCTCACCGGCCGCATTGAATACCCCTCATTATCTCAATATAGTGCTTTGAGCACGCCTGATCTAGAAGAGTGATTTTCATATTAAAGTAAAGGGGTGTACACACTGCTGACAATTTTGACTAAGCTGATTTTGGCTAAGCCCATGGGTGACTTTTAACTAGGCCCATTTGGCCATAGGGCTAATATACTGTGTCTAAGGCTTTGTCAAATTATGCTTGCCTGCGCACTCTATTTAGCTGGGTGATAGCAGGGCAGTGTATCGCTATAACCCACAATGTACACGCCATGCGATTCTGGCTAACCTTTCTAGGCAATTTTGACTAGTCAACATTGCCTAGTACAGGCTAATCTGTTCTGATATTTTTACTATAGATTATAAATCTTGGGCCATGAGCTATTAGCCCCTATGTGGTGTACTGATTCCCCCCCCCCCCCCACCCTCCCTTTGGAGCCTTTATATTGTGTGTCAGGTACTTGTTCGCAATCCCACATGTTAACTGCCACAAAAAAAAAGGCTTTACTGTGGTAGCCCAATACTCCACATTGTGCTAAATTTGCGATTCAGTCCATTTTCTGATCAGAAAATAAACACATCTACTAGGATAGCGGCCTTCTTGTCTCTCATGCAGATTACTTCTGTACAAAGAGGAAATATTGTCTGAGGACTGCTTTTTAGTAAATATTAATAGAATTATTTTTGTTTAGGAAAGTGCAATTTTTATTACTACATCTTGTTCTATACATTACAAACCTCTACATGTAACATGAGTGATCCTGTGGCTTGGCTAGACCTGGCTGGCTGAATGAAAGTGCTGATTGTGAACGTGTCTATGCGGTATGTGAGATAAATTTAGGAAGGTGTTTTGCAGTGAGCCTGGCCAGAGAAGGTTTAGACATGAGAAGTCCCATTTCAGCTGCAAACATTACTCTTATCTTGCATTTAAATAACTTGCCATTTGGGTCTCATTCATACATTAAAGCCTTGTTCAAATCCATCTGCTTTAAATAACTGCTATATCTACAGGAAGAAAATCCTATTTTGGAATGCAGAACACCTATTACATTTACGTTAACACACTTTGCCAATATGACACAAAGTGCAGTATTCAATGAGAATACTCGGCATGTGCAGCGAATCCTGCGCCGGACACTGTGGAGCAGAAGCAGGGCTCCCGGGGGAGCTGGCAGGGGACGCGGGTAGGGAGCCGCTTGCACTGCTCCCGCTCGTGCATATGTAATGATCGGGAGCAGTGTGAAGTGAATATATGAATATGTAATGAGCGCCTCTCGGCCCCCAGCTGGCTGTTATGTGTAAGAAAAAAAATAATGAAAAAATTTAATATATATTCATGTGCTATAAGCACATGAATAAAAATAACATGCCCCTTCACATAATAAAATTCCTGATTTGTTTTTTTTTTTTACACCAAATTTAAAAAAAAAACACCTTTATTTTAATAGTTCACCATAAAAAGATGGCGATTGCTACACAGCGACACACAGCGAAAATCACTTAGAAAGCAATTTACCATCTGATCATTTAATAAACTCACGGCGAATCACATTGAAAAACCACAGCGAATTGCGGTGACTATAGGATAGGGTGAATCACTTTTTCAGTAAAAAGATTCACCTTAGAGCACGAAAATAGCACACATTCGCCATAGAACATGGCAAATCAGCCTCATTGAATACTGGCCATAGACGGTACTTCATCACATGCCAAAGTGCCTTATGTGCAATGCTTCATGTGTTTTGATCTGCTTTCTCATGTATGTGAGCCTGCACTAAAAGTAGGAGGCTTTCTAACCATAGGGATGATCTCATCTCCGTGCCAGGCATTTCCAAAGTGTGTTTAAGATGACATAAATAACATCTAACGAGGGGAACGAGAACAGTGATGGAAATTTTGCAGATGGACATTTTGGCACATGTTTTCTCGATAATGTTAATGGTTTAATATAGGTCTAGCATCTAATCTGAAGTTGATGTAGTGACTAATGATCTACGAACACTCTGGAGTCCGACTATAGAAAATTGTGTTTTATAAGGGTCCATGATGATTGGATGTGTGGCGATGTAGCGCAGCTGTTAACTCCTATGTAGTATCTACACAAGCGACCATTACAGATAGAGGGGGCGAGATGTACTAATCCTTAAAAAGCGATCAAATGGAGAGGGATAAATTGCCAATCAGCTCCTAATTGTCATTTTTCAAAAACAGCCTGTCACATTGTATTTGGGAGCTGATTGGCTGGTGGCTCATTACTCCATTTTATCACTTTTCAAACTTAGTACATCTAGGGTCAGTTCGCAGCCAGCGTTCGTTCGCATGGGGACCAATGTTTTGCGCATGTCTCATTTCTGCACATGTGCATACCCTGGGTGTGTACAACCATGGCAAACAGACTGTTCTCCGGGTGCATGCACCCAAGGCTGGGCTGGATAGTCACGCCCATAGAAACGCCCAGCGTTTTTATGTTAAACATCCATTCGCAGGCCCTGTGTGCGAACGCCACCGGTCGGGTTCGCAGGTCGGGTTCTGGTTGACTCGGAAGGGTGCGAATTCGCATTCAAGCGAATCAACCAGAATAACCCGCCTAGCCCATAATGTTGGTGAATGTTCTATTTGTTTCTGGCATGTAAATAGACACGTGAATGGTTCTCAGATTTAGCAAGGAGTAGAGGGTTGCTTGAAGGGAGAATGTTTCCTTTGCAAATATCACGCTGTTGGTAAGACCAAGGCTTTGCTATATTCAGTCTGCTGAGAAATGACTGGCACCTCAGGACAGTTCGCTGTACTGTTCATGTATTGTTACGTATCTAGAAAAAAAAAAAATCCACCAAATCTAAAACACAATGAAAAATAAGTTTTTGTTATATATTCCTTAATGATATCACAAAATAACACGGTTTTGTTCTCATTCTAACGAATAGTCCATATTTCCTATTTAATTGGTGCATTCTTTAAGCGCACACTGCTACGAAACATAGAATTTGACTGCAGATAAGATCCACTTGGCCCATCTAGTCTGCCCCCTAGGACCTTATTCTGGTCCATTCGCAGTCAGCATTCATTCGCACGGGGACCGATGGTGAATGGACCAGAACGGAATTCTCCTATGTTGAACTAGCATTGTACAGGTGACACACACAGATCATTTTAAACTATATTTTAGTGTTTGACTGGAACAATATATTGTTTAAAATCTGTCTGTGAGCATGATAACAATGCACTGTGCGCACCTGTGGGTTTTTGGTCTTGGTTGTTGATCTTACATGATTTGGCACACATTGTTTCGTGCGTAGGCACAATGACCGATGTCATGGATGGCAAACTGTTTGGCCCTTTGTCTGCCCACTCCCCTCCTCCATTTTCCCCAAGTCTTTAAGATTTATTTTGAGTTTTTTTGGTATTAAATGATATATTGTTAATAGTTTGTGGTTATGAATGTCCTAACTGTCACTTTGGATCATGTGTACAGTCAGTCTGTGTTTAATTTATACACATTATTGTTTCTTTGAGCGTTTAGGAGTTCAAGGCACATAATTATGAAATCGGATCTTTGACAACATCGTTCCGTGTGTGAGCACCTTTTAGGGACACTTTTTATAGGCAGATTGCTGAGATACTGTGTAAGCACCAGTTGGTTTTCTGCTGTAGCTGTTGTGGATGTATGTGCATCACAGGTGGGTAACTAAAAGTAACAGCATACCTTACCATCGTAAATCAGAACGCTAAAGTACTTTTTCCTGTTTAGAGTGCAACATTGTGTGGTGTGATATGCCTACTACCTGTTGGTATAGCAGTAAGCCTGGGTAGTCCACCAACGTAAGAAGACCATGTAAAAACCATCTGTTTAGCTCTGTGTATTGGTGACAAGTGGACAGTGCCACGTATGTTCTGTAGAGGGGATATATAATATATACACTGTAATATCTGTTCTTTCCTAAGTTTTTTTTTGTTTTTAGCCTGTGTTTCTCAATTTTTTTTTTTTTTTAATTAAAAGTAGTATTTTGCGAATTCCTACCGAATTGGGGCTTGAGGGATGAATATTGAACTGTAAATAATGAGAACGGAGAGATACATTGTACATTTTCAGCATAACAGACTTGTAGAATGATACCATTTCCTTTTCATTCATTTTCATCATGGGCCTATCTAACATCCAATAAATACTACAAGACTTTCACGTTACTACTGTATGTGCCAACTTATTAGAGCTATAACTTTTCATTATGGATATGGTACACTTGAACTATAACGTTAGTTTCCAATCCTGAAGCCATTCTCCCCAGAATCTTTTTGAAGCCAGGCAGCATTTATGAGGTAACTGAAGAGGGGCGTACCTGTGCTGGAAATATGTCTTGAGGTCCCCTTGAGGCCAGCCTTACCTTTAATAACCTTGACTGGGGTAGTGTTGCACTTGATAAGTACCAGGATAGCGGGGATAGAGGCAGTGTCAGCAGCCGAGAGCAGTCTCGCACACTGCACGGAGACCAGCCTGGTGTGTGTGCACCACTGTGAGGAGGTAAGGGGGTTGTAAGCAGGGACACACCTGTAACGCCTGAGTCTGGTGGCAGAACAAGATTATCCTGGGGCAGTACTGCAAGAGCTTTGCGCTATATATAGTGTTTTTACTGGTATTACGAATGAGCAACCCGCCTCACCATACCCACACAATTAGTTGGGCCAGGTTGCATAAAGTTAATGTGTTTTGTACTTGAACCCAAAATTTCTGATCCCATCTCTGGGGTGCTGCAGTGCACCCCTACTGGGTAAAGATATGTGAAGGCTGGAGAGCACCCAAGAACAGAACCTCCAACATGACCATAAACTTGCTCTTGCAATTCTCTTTATAGAAGGGTTTTGTGTTAATCTTAAGTGACTACAATACTAAACTATGTGACCTGTCCAGTAGCCTAATGTTTTACCTGGTGAAAGGGTCAGGTGTATGCAGAAGGATGGCATGAAAAATCAGTCAGGTGGGATTGACGGGTGATGGAACACAGGGTATGTTAAGAGGAAAAAAGGGGGAAAAGGCAGACAAACAAAACTAAAGGGGAACGAAGTAAAGGAAATTAAGAACAAGCAGCAGAATAAAGTGGAAAAAAAAATCACAAACCATGGGGTAGGAAAGTGAAAATATTTAGTTGTGAAGTGTTTGTGGTTTACCTTCAAAAACAGAGGTTTAAAGTCTACAGTGACTCACATGTTACTCTATTCCCTTTTGTAAAAAAACACCTCCATTTCAGTGGCAATTAACTGTTTTCACCACAATTTGCATAATGCAAGTGACAGTTCTGCTGCAACCCAAAACATCCAATTAAATATGAGCTTTGGTGAGTATTAGTGTGGCTGAAGATAGACTAATGAAAGTAACTGCGGTTAGTGACTGCATATTTGGTTTCTTAACCATGTGATCAAGATATCTTCATGTGTCCAATGTTGAGATGTTTAACTTAAGGGGTTAAACGTTGGTAATAAAAATACATCTTTTAAAATTTCCCATGTTGGCCTACTCTAATTAGCCAAGTAGCTAGATGCCCAGGGGGATATACTTAAATAAGTTTCAGGAATTAATTATAGCAACATCAAATGAATTACTTTTAAAGAAGAAATGAAAAGCATTTTAACAGGTGCAGTTGTGCAGCTGTCCTTCATTAACATAAATGCATTTGGTGTCTACTTACCTTACAACATCTGGAAGTAAGTCTGGACACTGTTATATGCCTGAAAAGGGTTGGGGGGAGGGGGCATGTGCTGGGCACCCTAAGCAGTTGGACCACCCCCCTAATTACACCTCCCACTGTTTAGATGGCATAGCAACTAATCACCCATTTCCTTTACACAGCACAACTCCATCTAGTGACCAAATAGTGGATTTGCTGGGGGTGGGACATGTCTTTTGTTAGAGTTTTGGCCATTAAATAACGTAACTTACTCAAGATCTTGTGTTATTATATTGAGAACATTTTAACTCCTATGTACTCTACTTCTACATATGCACACTGATGTATTTTTATATTCCAATGGTCAAAACTATACTTCAGCTCATATCTGCAGACTCTGCAACTCCATTGGTTCTTACCATACCTCCTGTAACTGATGCAAACAGAGACATATTGGGGGGAATTTACTAAAAGAAATTTGTAAAAAAATAGGTGTATTTTTATCCAGAAATACACTTATTTTATTCATTTACTATCCCGAAAATACGGCAATTTGTATTCGTATTGATGTGCTATCAATACGAATACGAATTGCCGTATTTTCGGGATTGTAAATGTCAAAAATAAATGTATTTCTGGATACAAATACACTTATTTTTTACAAATTTCCTTTAGTAAATGTCCCCCATTATACCTGAGATTGCCATTTGAGCTGCTGAAATGAATGGATGCTTGTAGTGTGTGTGTGTGTGTGTGTGCGTGCATGCTTTTTTTGGGGATGGGCTAATTTGATTAGCATTTGTGCTCCTGTGTTCATTTTGTGTGACTAATATTAAATAAATATATTACAATACAGAATGCACTGCCAGACCACAAAGCCCTGTTTCTCTGCGCCAGGCTTAGCAGAGACTTATGAAAGTGACGGAACGGCCAATTTTAAGAGGAAACGTAGAAGTCACTAGGGTCTTGTCCACCTGGCCAATATAAATGGGGAATATTTACTTTCATTGTCTAAGATTCCAAGATGTTTCCACTTGTCATTCTGTATGTTGTGTAAAATATGTTTAAACCTGGGACTTGATTACATCAGAGAAAAGGCATTATTCAAATTGTGATTAGGGCTTTGCTTCGAGGCCTTTTTCTTTTTGTAAGCAGTGAGCCACAGGAGGTAATTTATGAAGTGTTCCATCATAATCGGTGCTAACTAATTGGCACAGGCATGTGCACTGATTTGTCCTATCCGTATGACTTGGCGCTGTGTGAGACACTGTAGGAAATAAGGAGTACTTTGTTCCGTGGCATTGGCAAGTGAAGGCGGCATGTAATGTTTCTGTGAAATAACTTAATCAGAAATACCCTTATTTTGCAATAAGTGTGTGTGTATTGCATAAAGGGGACTTTCACATTTTACAGCGATTTTATTGATTGTGTATTGCTGTGAATGGCAACTTTTGAGGCAACTACGTTTAGAACAGGTATGCCCAAACTGTGGCCCTCCAGCTGTTGTGAAACTACACATCCCACCATTATTTGGACATGCCTGGTTTAGAAGATGCGACATGGACTATTTTTGTTCTTATTCAAAAATAATAGAACTGTGGGTTGGCTTATTTTTTTTGCATCCATAGATCTCTGCTGGTATGCGGTTTGTAATCCTAGTGTATACTTGGCACTGTGTAAACCATTAGGAGTCTTTAGCCATATACTGGGCACTGCATCCTGTGGCTATCATTAACCCTTTGTGGAACGATCATGTTACAGGCGGGGTTTAAAAAATAAAGGTAGTAGCTGATTGGCTGGTTGTTTATCACTCTGCTTTATAACTTCTTGAAGCTTGATTCATCTGGCCCTTAAGGCCCCGTACACTATGCGATTTGGGCACGATCTCACCTGATTAGGAAGAATCTGGCCATGCAATCCAATGCATGGTCCCATTTCTTGTTCGCCTACTGCCCAGCTTCCTCTGCCCAGCTCCTTGGTCCCCTCGCTGGCATCCACTGCTCCCTGGGAGTTGCATTTGGTAAATTACACGCGATTTATCACATGCAAAACTTGGCACATGAAGTGCCTAATTGCATGTGATCCCTGCCGGGGAGCTGCCGGGACAATCAGGTCCGACATGTCCTTAGGACATGTCGGACTAATGTATGAATCTGTTTGAATTATGATTGATTCAAGGTAAATGTATATAATGCACACCTTTCATGGATGGTAAATAGCACCGTCTTAGGGGGATATTCTTTCTAAAAAACATCGCAAGTTATACCCCTTTCCCACCCAAAAGCCCCCCCCCCCCCCGGCATTTTTGAGTGCCGGGTCATTTTGCTGGGTGCAGCCTGGCCCAATTCACACCACCCCCATATTTCCAGGTTAAAGCTTATTAACCCTTGAATTTGCTGCAAAACCCGGATTTTTCTATGTTGTCAAAGGGTCAACATGGGTCTTAAATACCGGCTCACCGACCCTGGTCAAAAGCAGGGTTGGAATGCTGGGATTGTAGGCCTGTGTTGACCATTTTTCACCAAAGAAAAACCTGTGTTTTTCAGCAAATTTCCAGGTTAAAAAGCTTTAACCTGGTAATTTTGCTTCTGGTGCGAAAGGGGTATTCGTGATTGTTATCAGTGACACATTCTGTGAGCTATTTTGCATTACTGGTTAATGTCAGACTACTTTCAAGGCCAGCATTTTAAAATAGGCATGCATAATGGTTTTTATTCTCTTTATACCATTATATCAAGTGGTCATTTTTATTTATTTAGTTTCTTATATAGTGCAGTATATACCGTTGCGCTTTACAATTGGAATGTGACTTCATGCAAAAAATGTCAACCTGTTCATTGGCAATGAGATTCTGGTGTTTATATAATGAACCCATATGCTCTCTCTGCCACCCAGAAAGTCCATGTTTGAGAATATCTCACAGGTTACCTGATTAGTTCCTTCCTTTTTTAAATATTTTTTTTATACGCAACCACAACTTGATTGCATTAAAAGTTGCAAAGTTAGTTCTAATCAAGTGGCCGATTTCCAAAAATAAATGGTCTCTTTCGAGACCTATACAGTAAATAACCAGACTAAGGCGGTTATTCCATTAGGTTGGCAGTTTCCTCTCCCTCTGTCCATTGAGGGACTGGTACTTTATCGAATTGCCTTGCCACCTTTTACAACACCTTGATTCTATTTTTCTAGAGCAGTGGTTCCCAAAATTTATTGACCAGGGTGCTTTAAAATATCAGCATTTGTTCAAGGCACCCCTAGTCAAAAAGTTACTAATGGATAAATAAAGTAAATTGTGCTAAACTATCACCCCCTGGTTCAGTTATGTGGTGGGGGACATAGCTGTGATTCTAATTGTCCGGTTCAGTTACTGTATGTGGTGGGGGACGTAGCGGTGGTTCTATTTGTCCCGTTCAGTTATGTGGTGGCGGACATAGCTGTGGTTCTAATTGTCCATACATTTTATGATTGGCAGCCACCAGCACTAGTTTTGCCGATGACTTTGAGCATACTGTTTATAACTTGTTTTGGTTGTGGATCCCCAACCCGAGGCACACTTGCAAACATCCTGAGGCACCCCAGGGTGCCTAGGCACACAGTTTGGGGAACCACTGCTGTAAACCTGCACTTTAGTAACTGTATACCCCCAAGGGTGCAATTTAATATGAAAAAGGCCAACATGCCCAAGGTCAACGGGGTTAAAAGGTCAACATTTGGAAAATCGACTGTCAAAAGCGTCAGCTGTATTTTTTTTTTTTTTAGCCGACATGTTCCGACGGGCGTTATTTCCTGCCCTACCATCCACCAAAGCATGGAGAGAGCACAGCAGTGCACTTTTTCAGTGTCCGTGTCTACTGTGTCGATATTCGGGACAAAAAGCTTGAAAACCCCATGTCTACTTTTTGACTGCCGACCTTCCAAATGTCTACCTAATGCTTGTGTTGACCTTTAGTCCCTGTCGGCATTAGACATGTCGACCCTTTTTCATGTGTCGTCTTAAGGCCAGTCAACCTTCAGTGGTCGACCCAATGTATGTCAGCCTTAATAGTGTCGACCCATACCCCATTTTCCCTTGTTCTTCATAAAGGTGCACAGGACAATGGGCAGGGCTGCAGTACTATACAGTCTTGGTGATTTGTGCACGTTTGCATATTGTGACTACACACTGCCAAAGCATTGCCACATTAGCTGGATCTTAATCTGTTCCTTGGGCTGCAGCACTAGTGTGGCCATGACTATTGAAAAGTAATATTGGATTCTTTGCAACGGGTTAAATCCATTATTGGCTCAGTCGCTTAAAGATTTTCTGGTTGTGTTGACCAGGCATTAATTCCCAATACACACCCATCCTTACAGATGATAAATGAGGCCAAGTTACAGTGTAATCAATTAAAGCATCTGAGCCCACGCATTGTCTTTACATCATTCTGCATGACTAGCCCCTTTTATTTCTGTGTGACTATTAATGGAGAAATGATTGCTGGAGAATTTCCATGAATGAAAATCACATTCTCGAAATTGTCATTCAGAAGTAGAATAGGGAAATGAATACAATCCTATTTAGATTTGACAGTTCATTGTAAACTCCTGTACTGCCTATATTATGTCCCAGACTGTGACCACAGCAGTACAAGGATTTACCTCGCTGTGATTAGCACCGATAAGCTTGTCTGCTTTAGCAAAGCAACATTTGCACTATCCGGACAGCCAAAAGGAGGGGCAATCAGCCCACGCCTTAAAGATAATGTTTTTTTTATTATCATGTTTAGATCTGCTGTGCTATTTTTCATTAGAAGTGTCCTTTCTGAAATGCATGATTGACTTGGCCAAGGCTGCAGTTCTCAGCATCTCCCATTCTCTGACTCAATCTGCATCTGAGAGCCTAATTTCTGTTTGTAATCTGATTACTGGCTTTGGGTCCCTCCAGCTTCCCAGCACATTACTATGCTCTCGCTGTACACTCCAGGCTGACAGCTACAGTGCAGTATTAGGAAATTGCTCTCTTGTAGCTTGCCGGGTCGGGCCTGAAGCTGGGGGACAGTTAGGATCTTCTCTGCTCACTCTTTCAAACATTGAGGTGTCTGGCTTGAAACAATGTTCAGGAACCAATGGATTTCTACCTATTTGGGAAATGTCATTTGTCCTGAAGAACCAGGTTAGTTTCTGGAGTAATTAGCTAAAATGAATGTGTGTTTTTATTTTATTACGTTCATGGAAGGACAATAGGAGAATGTATTGTAGATGTCATTTGTTCCACCTTTAACTGTGTGCTCGATTAATCTGCTAATGAGCTTACATGGACTTTGCCTCATTACTGTTAAATATGTCATAACGCTTAATCCAGATTTATTGCATTTTCTGATTTCTAATGCATATTTCCAAATATTTCCAAGCTTTGATTTGTTTGCACAAACGGCAGAAATGAATGTTCCTGTAGTGCCAGCTGTGCACGTTCCGCTAGCGCCCAGCCTTGTACAGGGCATATTTGCAGCATTTAGTATTATGGTAGTGTTAGGAAGCTTCTTACTGCTGCTTATACACTTTGCAGCTGCTGCTTACAGCATCCAGTGCTCCCTTCTGGCATATAAAGGGGTTTATCTTGTGTGCATGGCTAAGTGAATGAAGGCACTTATTTTGCAATTACTAGATATTATGCCTTATATTTGGTTTTGCTTGGTCTTAGCTACTTCATAAGTCACCAACATATAACTACACTAGTAACAGGACAGCGGCGAACTGCCACAGAATGCCTTTTTTTCTTTGCCTTAATGAAAGGCTCAAATACTTAGTTTTTTGTGGCATAAGAAAATTGTTTGGTACTTGTGAAGTTTCACGGCGGCAGCTTACGCTACGTTTGTAGCTACGCTATTAGCGTAGCCCAACGGCTGCCTTACTTGTGTAGTTTCATGGCGGCAGCCTAAGCTACGTTATCAGCGTAGCCCAACGGCTTCCTTACTTGTGTAGTTTCATGGCGGCAGCCTAAGCTACGTTATCAGCGTAGCCCAACGGCTGCCTTACTTGTGTAGTTTCACGGCGGCAGCCTAAGCTACGTTTTCAGCATAGGCTGCCCCCACTATCCACAGCAGCCCGTAGCGTGTCGAGCGCAGCTATCCCCGCGAGGGGACGCGTTACGCATCCTCCCCACCTTTTCATACCCCCAGTATCCACGTCGGCGTGGAGTTGATTTTATATAGTGTGGTGAGCGCACCGAGCCCGAAGCATGGCGAGCGGACGCAGATTACCTTACATGTAATCCGCGTCCCCTCGCAGGGCTTGCTGCGCTTGCCACACTTTGGGCTCATATAAAAACAATTCCATGCCGACGTGGATACTGGTGGTATGAAAAGGTCGGGAGGACGCTCCTGCGTGTCAAACAGATGGAGCGCATCTCCGCCGGCGCTCCCATCCCTCTCTAACCAGATTCATTTGGGTGCCAGATGCCTCAGTCGGGTTTTTGACTGTCATTTTTTTTCGACATGGGAATCCTGACTGTTACAAGCCCAACAGACAGGATCCTGTCCTACCGGGCCTATTTTTCCTTGTGGGGGTCCACGATCCCTATAGAGGGTGTATAAAATAGGTGGCGAGCCTGCTATGGGCTTGAATGCGCTCGTCCACCCGGTCGTTTCTCACAGATCGGAATCAGGAGCCTGACAATCAGAATCCCGACTGTCGGTGGGTTATACCATACCTGTTTAATTTGGCTGACCTACTATATAAATGAAAGCCTGATGGCATATATAGTAAGTAATATGGAGGGGTATAGTTTATTGGATAGACAGCAACTAGGTCGACACAAGCATTAGATTAAAATGGGGAAGGTTGACTGTCAGCATGTCAACATGTGGCTTTCCTTTTTTACCCGAATGTCGACATGGACACTAAAAAAAGTGTGATCCGTCAACTTGCATGGCTCGCTACGCTCGCCACACTATTTTATTCACCCACCACTCCCTAGTGGATGGTAGGGCATGAAATACCGCCTGTCAGCTCCTAAAAGTGAAAATCCCCATGTCAACCTAATCCGTGTCTCGACCTTCATGTATGTCGACTCTAGTGGTGTAGACTTAATGCTTGTCAACCTAATGCTTGTAGACCTAGTGAACGTCTCCAATATGGACTTTGGTGCTGTCCAGCTCTTTTGTTCACAAGTTGGCAGGATAATGTATGTGTGCTGGGCTGTGTGCACCCTCTAGGTTCCCCTGCTGTACTAGCATTAGTGGTCAGGGATGGTGTTTGTGGGTAAAGCTTACCTGGAATATGGCTTCCCCAGTCTGTTACATGTCTGCAACAGGTGTCTGAGGAAGACCTGCGAAGCGTACGCCGGCCGACCCAGCCGCGCGCACGTTCTCAGAGCACTACTGCTGATATTGTATGTTTGTGTGTAATTGTAAATATCAGTCCTTTTTAGGACTCTAATGTACTAGCATTTAACGGCCAGCGCACCGCAGCCCGCATCGCAGCATTTGTCCCTACCACAGGGAGTGACTGCAGATAGCGATACGCTGCACGGCAAAACTAGTTAACCCCCTGTAACCACAGTGTGACCAGCTCCCACGGTCAGCGGCACAGGGAGGGACGGCCAGAGCACCGCAGCCCGCATCGCAGCACTTGTCCCTATCGAAGGGAGTGACTGCAGATAGCGGTAAAGCTGCATAAATTACACCAGGGCCTACCTACACTGATCATATCTGGACGCTCTTACTATGAGCGATACATGAAATAGGCACATTGCCATACTGTATCAAATCTGAACTAACAAGTACGACATTAGTAGCGAATATCTCTGCACCCTCTCAAGTTCCCTTGTGATATGAAAGTTGAGCTCTAACAAGCGCCAATAATACTAATACTTACTAGGGGTCACTACAAGGAACGGACTGCAGAACTTGATTACAATCCACACAAACCCAATCCAATAGATACCCTCCTCCATATGATCTGTTTGATAATAATATAAGAAGGAGTTAAATAAGAGTGTCCTATATATACTCTGATACAGGTAGTTGCTCTCTGAACTCGCACGTGCCTTTTAAAATCACACTGTTTTCACTTGTGTATATGTTTCATGTTGTATGTCATATTTCGCGTCTTTTTTAACTATAACCAATAAAAGGTATATTTTATGACTGTTTTTCTTATAAATGGTGCACCACCATACGTCAAATCTTCTCTCTCTTCCAATAAAGTCTTCTCCAATATTGTCCGTGGTAGCACACCCCTAGAAACATAGGAACAATTACCTATTCTTACAAGAGGGGGCCAACCTCATATGACTCCAATGCTCATCTCCCGTCCTGTGCAACAGACCCCCAACCCCTGACCTGTCTGTAAGAACCAACAAGCTGTGAGCTCTTTCCCCGATTAAAACAAATAACATAACTAATAAGTCGAAATACCTTATATCTTTGAAATATCTAAGTTATTGGAGTGGTTGTTATTTTTACTGGGTTATAAGGCATATGTAAGATGTGCAGCTACAATTTTTGAAGGACTACTAGAAATGTAAAATGTTCATATAGGAACCATAAAGTACATTATCTGACTTTGCACTGCCCAGAACTATTCAATTGCCCACTGCTGTTAACCATGATTAGGTGAGGTGCGAGCAGGAATCAGCTGTAACTAGTGCCACAGAATACTTTTGGGCTTCTGTGTGTGCTAACTGCATCGGAAGGTGTAATGGTTAGCATTACTGACTCACAGCACAAAATTAACCTAAAGGCCCCCATACACTAGGGCGGGGCTGCAGAACATGGCTGCTGGTGGGGGGCGCTGCTAAGGCAGTGTGCAGGGGACGTTGCAGGGGACAGTGACAGAGCCGGGCAGGGGGAGGCGGGAGCTGTCAGTGCTGGAAAAAAAAGCCCATACAATGAATGGCCAGCCTGTGATTGGCTAAGCGCTCTCAGCCAATTGCTGACTGGCTGAGAGAGCGCTCAGCCAATCACAGGCTGCCCATTCATTGTATGGGCTTTTTTTTCCCAGCGCTGACAGCTTTTCCTGCCCGGCTCTGTTACTGCCAACTCTGTGTCCCCCCGCAGCGCCTCCCTGTCTTACTAGCAGCGCCCCCCCCCCCCCCCCGCATTGACAGTTCCCTGCAGAGGTAGTGCAGGCGGGGACCGCAGGCGTCGCAGAGCAGAGACTGTTGGTGCCGTGGGAGAATAGAAAGAAACTTTATTCAAAAGACTGGGCGGCTGCTGATTGGCTGAGAGCTCAGCCAATCAGCGGCCGCCCGGTCTTTTGAATAGGATTTCTTCCTATTCTCCCGCCGCGCCGACGGTCTCTGCTCTGCGACGCCTGCGGTCCCCGCCTGCACTACCTCCGCCGGGAGCCGTCAATGCGCGGGGGAGGGGGGCGCTGCTAGTAAGACAGGGGGGCTGTATATAAAGATATATCGGATCTGAACATCGTGGGTGCTAAAAAGCACCCATGATGGCTCAGATTCCGATATATCTTATGTTCTGTAGGTCCGAAATCGGCCGAAAATCGCATAGTGTATGGGGGCCTTAAGAGTTAATGTGTGTACATGTGGCTAGGTAATATAGATTGTAAGCGCCACTGGGGCAGGGTCTGATGTGAATGTTCAAATATTCTGTTAAGCGCTGCGGAATATGTGTGCGCTATATAAGAAACTGTTAAATAAATGTAGTTTTTTTAATAACGTGTTAACGCATAATAAAAATATAATTTAAAAAATAAATTTAGTTCACTGGGATGAAGCATCTGTCATTAGTCTTGGTAAATTGCGTCTCCTAATGCCAGGCAATTGAACAGCTCTGACCTCATGCTGTCAGAAAATCCCCTTACTACAGAGGAGTTTTAGAGAGTAGGATTATCATTTTGGCTTGAGTATCCTTGCTTTTTAAAACTTAAATTCTTTACTCTTAAGTGGGTAGGCCCCAAAAGTTGTTCCCAAGTACTATTCAAAGCTCTTTGTCGGAAAGATGGCTGGGATGGGCTTGCCCCTCCTCTCAAGGCCCTGTAGTCACCACACCCCATGCAGACGTGATAGCTCTGCCCACAGAGTATGTTTTCACACTGTAAACGTAGGGCTGTGCATTTGGTCATTAAAGTGTCTGCACAGGTGGGACAGTGTTGGCTGACTTTTTATAATCTAGCAATTGTATGTTGTTGATTTTAGACTTAACTGTAAATTTCTAAAATGATGGCTGCTCAGTCAATTTAATGGTCCTTCACGGGTGTATGGGAGGGAATTATTCTAGCCAAGAAAAAGAGAAATATCCCCCCAGCACACTGAACGCGATGAGATTTGAATACTACATGATAATAGTAGTATATCTCCGTTTGCATGCATTTGCAAAGACATGATTAAGCTAGCAGACCGAGGCATATGTTTCTTAGGATACGGCCATTGGGTCAACATGGGTCTAGGTCGACACAAGCATAAGGTCGACATGGGGTTTACACTGTTTTTTTGAGAAGACATGTATCCACAGGCGGTATTTCATGCCCAACCATCCACTAGAGCGTGGTGGGAGAATAAAATAGTGCGCTGAGTGCAGCGAGGCACCGCGCCCAAAGCATAGCGTGCGAAGCGGTGCACTGGAAACTGTGTCCATATCGACATTCAGGTGAAAAACCCCATGTCGACCTTTTGAGTGTCGACCTAGACTCATGTCGACCAACTTGCTGTAGACTCCACAATCCCAACCCTATTTCTGATGGTCCATAACGTTACTGAATAACGCCCACTCTGGGTCATATAACCTCATATGGTTCTGCTACATTATAATAGTACATGCATGACTTTATCTAAATCGAAGTCCATTCACCTAGAGATGCTCCAAATGGCACTAAAAATGTTGATGCCTAATTGCCATTATTTTACTTTGTCTATTCACATAAAAGCGGGAGAGTAACTAAATGCAGTTGGACTAATTCAGACTTGATACCAGGAAAAAATTGTTCTCAAAATGGGAATAAACATGTGCACGAAAGAGTTAAGGTGCCAATACAATGGTGTGATTTGATGTGTTTTTACCCGACGATCTGACGGATCGGGACGAGAAAATAAGTGAAAAGTGGCCAAATCGCATGTATGTAAACTCTCATCCAATGTGTGGTCCTGTGCGCGTCGGACATCAGATGTGCTGCACATAAGCTAAAGATAAATGGCACCTGCAATGGACTGCATAAGATTTCCCCTGAACTCCCCCAACCGCTCCCTGGGAGTCCTTCTACGTGCAATAAATCACCTGTAAAATTGGCACACAAAGTACCAAATCAGATGTAAGCCCTCCTGTGGAGCTGCCGGGGAAGTTCAACGGAAGTATGGTCTGATGTGTACCTCAAACAAGTCTGACTAGTGTTTGTTTGGGTGGGGGTGTGTTCTAACGGAAATCTAATTTGAAGGGTAAAAATGAAACAGACACTATTTACCCTGCACAGAAACAAAATGGCTCGCTCAAATCAAACTCTCTGCATATGTTAAGTTTGCCCCACTTGCAGTACTGAATGATTTTGGTCTTTTTTGTGAACAAATTTGTCTAGCTGTCGGGTCTAAATTAGGCCCAATGATGCTACTGGTTTTAAGGAATTTGTGGGGATTCCCCTTAATATTCAGGCATGGCCAAACTATGGCTTTTCAGCTGTTGTAACTACAAGTCCCATCATGCCTTGCCACAGTTCAGCTATTAGGAAATGCTAAAACTATGGCAAGGCATGCTGGGATGTATAGTTTCACAACAGCTGGAGGGCCATAGTTTGGCCATGCCTGCCTTAAATGGAGATGGATTGATGTTTACTGGAGAAGGGAGGATTAGACAATATTTGTATTCAATATACAGACGGAGTAAATGTATGTGTTCTGTGGAAACACAAAGCAGTCATTACAATGAGCATGACATTTGCTTATGGACATAGAGATGTTTATCTTAAAGGGCCTTGTCTATAGACACACTGAACTATTGTTAATGATATTATTTAGTAATGTCACCTGGCCCCCCTGGTAAACTTGCAGTAGTTATCAATATAGTCAAAATTTGCATGTTTAGACAACAGAAGGTGCAACGTTAAAGATACAGTGCGTGCAAAATATATATTAGTCGTGCATATCCTTAATGATTTAGGGTATAGTCTTTTGAAACTTAATTAGACCTATTCATTCATAGTGCTGATTTTTTGTTGGTTGAAAAACATGTGGAATGACAAATCACTCGCCGATCCATGTACTTTAGTCACAATTGAATAGGCTTTTGGCTGTGAAAGGCAAAAAAAGATGGATGACTGTGTGACCATTACATGGTAAATAATGGTGAGACAGGACCACTCTCTTATGGTGGTTTTATATTGGCACACGTTCAAGCACTCTGACATTGTACTACTAGTAGTTAACTCGGGCAATTCCTTGCAAATTTTTTGCATGCAATTTCGTCTATGGGCCTTATTCTAGTTCACTCTTTCTGACAAAATCCTTCTTAGATGGACAAAACCATGTGCACTGCAGGTGGGGCAGATGTTACTTGTGCAGAGAGAATTAGATTTGGGTGGGGTTTTACTTCAAAGTGAGATCTATATTGCAGTGTAAAAATAAAGCAGCCAGTATTTACCCTGCACAGAAAAAAAAATAACTCACCCAAATCTAATTCTCTTTGCACATTTTACATTTGCCCCCCTGCAGTGCACGTGGTATTGTCCATCTAAGAAGGATTTTGTCAGAGTGAACTAGAATAAGGCCCTATGCTTCTTGATTAGACAATGATGGGAAATTTGTGTGAGATGCCAATATTTTGATGTGAATAAAGTATGAGGCCCACATCAACGGGACACAGCTGCATATTCTCAGCATTCCTCAGGTGAATGACATAATGACAGGTCACAATGTAAAGGCCCCCATACACTATACGATTTGGGCACGATTTCACCCGATTCGGATGAATCGGGCCATGAAATCGGGCCAAATCGCATGGTTTGACAGCCCCCCCAATCCGATGCGCGGTCCCGTGCGCATCGGATCGGAGTCGGCCAGTCGGACCGGCTGCACATAAGATTTCCTAAATCTTATGTGCAGCCAGTCGGACCGGCTGCACATAAGATTTCCTAAATCTTATGTGCAGCCTCCGGGCGGGGGACGCCAGAGTCAGGCAGGGGGAGAGCGGGCAGCGTCAGCGGTGACAGACGCTGGGGAGGGCGATGCTGGAGAGCTGGGCTGGGGACACAGGCAGCAGCGGGCGGGGGTGGACGCCGGTGAACGGAGCTGGCCGGGCGCAGCATGACCGGGGACGGGGAGAACGCTGCAAGAAAAAAAAAAACCATTACAAATGAATTGGAAGCCAGTGATTGGCTGAGAGAGCTCTCTCAGCCAATCAGCAATTGGCTGAGAGAGCTCTCAGCCAATCACTGGCTTTCAATTCATTTGTAATGTTTTTTTTTTTTCTTGCAGCGTTCTCCCCGTCCCCGGTCATGCTGCGCCCGGCCAGCTCCGTTCACCGGCGTCCACCCCCGCCCGCTGCTGCCTGTGTCCCCAGCCCGGCTCTCCAGCGCCCCCCCACCGCCCGCTGCCTATTTGACAGCTACAATGCACGGCTCCCCCCCTGTTGCTCCCCAGTGTCCCTCACCCCGCTCTCCCCCTGCAGCTCCCCGGGAGTTTTATATGATAAATCGCATGGCGATTTATCATATGCACAACTTGGCACATCAAGTGCCTTATCATGATGGAAACCTCCCGGGGAGCTGCCGGGGAAATCGGGTCCGACTTGTCCCTAGGACAAGTCGGGCTAATGTATGGGGGGCCTAAGAGATTAATCATTTTAACTGTTCCAAATGTCTGTCTTGTCTAGAAAAACCGGTGGTGGTGACCTAAATTGCTAATAGACCAAATATAGTGAAAGTGCTTATTATGCTAATTAGCAATGTATTCTCAATGTAATTGCTGCAAAATAATTTGTGTAAAGTAACACATTTAAGTGACATATTTTAAGACAAATCGCAGATTAAATTGAGTGGCTAAACTTTGACCGGTGTATATGGACACAAACGTCCGTATTCAATTAATATGTCACTTTCGATCTCCGGTCTATTCTGTTGGGTGCCCACTAGTGGCTTCTGGTAAAAAACCTGCGAATCCAGCTCATTGTCTCTTTCCTTCTATGGGTCAATATAAATAGCTGTGTCTGTGCACTTTATGCCCCATGATGACTAAGGTCTCCTTGGCTGCTGAGTAGTTACCAGCAAATAATAGCCGAATGTCTCAGACAACACAGCTGGAGCCCAGCTGAGTGGATATTAAGCTTATTTAAGCCTAACTGAAATATTAAAAACCTTAATATTGCCTCAAGGGACATTTTAGTTTAGAAAATTATGAAATTTTGCTACACCGAGCAAAGCCTTTTGTAAAGACTATCCCCCACCCCCCATGAATATAGACTTTGTTGATATTTGTTTTTGTTCAAATGAAAACATTTAATTATCAGAACAGATAATTCTTGTTCCGTTCATGAACTGAACCCCAGTATTACCCCTTTCAGACCGCACTTTTTACCCGTTATTTTGCAGTTTTTTTTAGAGTTTTAAAAAGGTAATTTGTGCAGTCTGAAAGGTGCAGAGTGAATTTACCGGTTCTATTGAAATGGTATTTCTAAACGGTAATGAAGCAGGGTCCTACCAGTTTCAGACCCGTTTTTTTTTGGGGGGTTTTATCCACGGTTTTCTATGGGTTAAAACGGATTCAGTGTTGTGAAGGAACAAAAACTGCACTGAAATACCATTTTCAAAGACATGCGGTGTGAAAGGGGTTTTAGCTGGCAGACCCGTTTTTAGAAAAGTTTTAAAATACCTGGTCAAAGCCAGTTTTGCGGTCTGAAAGCAGCATATGTTTGCAGTTTTAAAATTTGAAGAATACCATTTTTTCAGACTTTGGGCCAGATGTAGCAAGCTTCAAAAAGTGGAGAGTGATAAACATCCAGCCAATTAGCTCCTAACTGCCATGTTACAGGCTGGGTTTGAAAAATGACAGGTAGGAGCTGGTAGTTAATCACTCTACTTTATCACTTTTTAAAGCTTGATACATCTGGCCCCCTAATTGATTGCAGTTATTTTTCCCTTCCTCATCCATTATACAGCTGAAGGAAACTACATACAGTCATACACATATATGGTTTAACCGATCAATAACTGTATTATTATTATAATAACAGTATTATTAAATGCCTTTAGCAGTATGAATACTTACGTAAGAAGTATTTTGTGGGGGGGCATAGCCTGCTTAATTATAGCTTTGAGGTTTGTTGCCTAATCAAAAGTTTTATTGATAATGCCTGTGGCTACTGAGAGCGCATCGAACACATTATTTGAAAAAATGGGTCACACAGACTATCAGGAAATGGAGTGCGAGGGACTAGATTATCCTAGAATGTATCCTATGTATCCTACATTCAGTTACGTACAATATTAACAGAAGCATAGATCATTAAAGCTCAGCCATTTCCTATACGGCCTGTGTAAGCTAAATTAACATGTAGACAATTTAAGCAGTGTAACCTATCAAATATCCGGTGATGAGAGACTTGTACTAAAAAATTTCTAGAACTTTCATCTGCATAGCCCCTGCTTACTAATGTCTTGCCAGCTGTAGACAACATGTAAAATCTGCGGAAGTAATACAAATTTTTTTTTCATGATTTCTGGTTGTTTGCTTCCGCATTCAACAGGAAGTGCGGCTACACGTTGGTCGCGGCGGGAACGCGCGTCCCACGTGACTTCCATCCCACAGGTATATAAGCCGGGCCTGGGCAGCCACAGATATGGTTTCTGTTCCTGCACCATGCTGATCTGCTAAACCCAATTGAACATTAAGCTAGGCTTGTTACCACTAAATGTAAGTGTTACTTTCATTGTTTACTGCGTATATTTGTGCTGTACTGTGCATATACTGAATTGTGGTATGCATCTTGTTGTACAAATTGCAGGCTCCTTGATAAAGGTCTGGATATAGGACCGAAACGTCGGGGCTCTTTTTTGTTCTGGTAGCATACTCTGATGTCACCGTTGGAAATAAAGACTCATTATTGATTTTATCAAATTGATTCTTCTTTGATAAGTGGCGAGTGCGCATATCTCAAACGAGAGAACTGGTCTATATATATATATATATATATATATATATATATATATATATATATATATATATATATATATATATATATATATAATATCTTTTATATTTATTATGATGTGTGTAAGGGTCTGTAATGAATCTGCAATAAGCATAATCTGTAAAACCAATGGGAAAATCTACTATTTTTAAGAATGTTCTGTAGCTCACTAGTATGTTAATCATGTTAAAGTCTTTACTTGCACTCTTCCTATTTCTGTATGAAAGCTTCATGTTTGCAGGCACCTAGAAATCTCCCATGCCTAAAATTGGCCATGCATCACAATGCTTTCAGGCCCAAATGCACGATTTAGATCGGTTGTGAGGTGTTTAGGTATGATGCGCGGTCTCATGGGTCCTGATGTCGATGATCAAACCATGTCTGCTGCACACATGATCTGAAGATGCGGCTTACAACCAGTATGCTGGGAGTTGTAGATCTTCTGATAGATCTTATGGGAAATTACACAAATACGATCTATACTGTGTCTGGGAAGCTGCCGGGGAAACCATGACATGGTCAGGATTGGATGCTAGTAGTTCTGATGTATGGCTGTCTATAGTTTCTAACAGCATAATTTCCTGTGGATCTGAATTCTGTGTAACTTTATTTTTTTTTTTCTCTCTTGTCTTCCTTAAGGTTTTAACAGAGAAGGGCCATTCCAACCTAGAACTTCACAACTTCGAAATAGAAAAACACCAAGGTAAGGTACAACACAAATGGGTATATTCAATTGATGTTTGATCCATTCCGACAAAAGAATGGATCCGGCATGGGCTATTCAATGTAGGGGGCAAGTCTGAATGTCTGATTTGGCTGCTGATGATGCTCACCCGGCAGGCTCATGGCCCGGGTGAGTGCAGTGGCAGGAGCTGCCCGGGAGGCAGCCTGGAGCCATGTGGGCTGCTCTCATCCAGCCCGGCAGTGGGGCAGGAGGCGTCAGGTGGGTGCAGGTGGTAGTGGAAGGGAGGACAGAGCTTTGTGAGCTGCTGCTTACCTGGTGCTGTCTTCCTTGCCTCAATCTGACATCTTTTCATGTCTGATTGAGATTGCCGGAAACTTGGTCAAAACTTGTCTGATTTCTGTCAAAAGCAGGTGGCTATTCCACCAATCCACCTGGATTCTGGCAGGTCAGAACATTCTGACCTGTCGGGGGAAAAACAGCATTAAACAGGTCTGATCCCCTTCAGACCTATTCTAGTCGAAAACTGACGTCTTTTCGACAAGACGGCAGTTTCGACACCAATTGAATATATAACAGTCTTACTGATTAGTAAATACTGATTATGACACTACTTGAACTGCTGCTGTAAAGGTCCCACACACACTGGGTGATTATGCCCAGTGTGTGTGGTGCACGATGATGGGGGGAAATTGCAGGGCTGAAAAATGCTCAGTACATACACACTGAGCGGTTTTCCCCTTGCCCAGCCATTTTCCCTGGGGGTGGACGGCTTTCTGTAGCAGGACGCTATGGAAAGCTGTCCACTACTTGGACATCTACTGGTAATACCAGCATATGAACGGCCGCCGACAGCGAAGATGCGGGAGCAGGCAGCAGTTCATCACTGCCCCGTACACACTGGGCGGCTTTCATGCTGAAGTCGCTCAGACGAGAAAACTGAGTGGCTTTCATATGACAGTCACCCAGTGTGTACAGGGCTTTATTCTCACAAGCGATCACATGACTGGGGCTTGTAATCATAGCTAAAGTGCTCTTTTTCAGACTATTGGGTCCTCGTCCACCTCCGGATTGTAAGCTCTAATGAACCAGAACATTACTGCAACAAATAATGCAAAGCATTACTTTTCTCATACATTTGATTTGCTAGTGACTATTAGCAAACTGTACATGCGTTGCACATGCCAGCGGCCTCTTTGCAGAGTACGGTGTTATTCTGAGGCGTGTATGATTTATTTACAGTTTCTTATATATCGCAGCATATTCCGTTGCGATAGACTACCTTTTTGCATCCTTCATGGCGTAGCTGATAATGTTGATAGTGGTAGATGGAAAAACGTTGGGTACTTTTTCTTACTACGGCCACAATCGCGGGCATCGTGTACCTTAAAGTTAAGGTACACGATGCCCGCGATGGACCCGATTTCCTTTGAAATCAGGTCCATTTAGCCGTCAAAGGCTAAATCGCGGGCATCTAGTCGGTCGCGCCCATTAACATTGCCCCAGACGCGACCGACGCGATGCCCGCGATTTCCCCATAGGCTTCAATGTTAAAATAATTTTTAACATGGAAATCGGGAGCATCGCGTCGGTTTTGTGCCATTATAATGGCACAAGATGAGATGGACTTGATTAAGTCCATCTCACATAGGAAACAATGTGAAATGGGCCACGCTCGCCACGCTTCGGGTTCACGTCAATCGTGGGGTGGCGTTGAGGGTGTCAAATTGGGGGTGTAGGGAATATTTTACATTTAATCTAATGTAAAATCGGGTCCCAGGGACCCTATTCACATTTGATTCCATTAAAAAATCGCGTCGGTCGCATCACATGCGATTTAGTTGCATGCGATGCGACCGACGCGGTTTTTCCGACACGACCACTCCTAGCTAGGAAACCAGTACCAAACGTTGGGATATGAGGCTATACACTGCATCTAACAGAATACAGGACACAAGTCAGACACCCTTATTCTATCCCAGATTTATAATTGAAGACACAAATGTAATTTGTTTTAGTCTCAGTTGTTTGAATGATGTCTAGTGTCAAAATCCAGCCTTGTTACGGAATATATGCTAAATATGCCGATTTATTACTCATGGGAGGTTATAGGGAACATTTTTTTAATACGTTTAAAGCATGTAATACCCCATTCACACTTGCAAAAATATCCTGGGTTTTTGCACATGAACGCGCATCAACCCAGGATTTAGCTCAGTGTGAAAGAATATCCTGCGATGAACATCCCGGGATTTCTACCCAGGTCCTGACCTGGGTAGATTCCGGAATCGACCTGGAATGCGGTCAGTGTGAATGGTCCTGTACCCATTCACACCCTTGGTACACGGGACTTTAAAAAAGCTGCTGATTGGAGCTTTCTTGGGCTCTTTCAGAGCCCTGCAGTCCATTTCTAATGACATGCATATGTATTTGCAGGGATTTCCCGGGGTCAGTGAGACTGGGGCTGTCCCGGGTCGATCCCAGGTCTGAGTGCAGTGTGAAAGGGTACATTCCCGGGTAGAGTCCCGGGAACACATTCCCGGGGATGACCCGGCTCTGCGAGTGTGAAAGGGGTATAATAGGTTGGAGGTACATCATCAATAGTGTACATGAGGTGCACTATTGGACCAGTGATTAATATGCAGTGACAATGTATGATACAGCACCACCTACTGTTACTACTGTACCTTATTTTGCTTTGGAATATAAAATACTGTGGGGGGGATGCTCTAACATCCGTGCCCCCTATAGCCGGCTACCGCATACATAATTATCGCATATGCTGTAACAAATGCGATAATTATGGCAAAGGACAGATCTTGCATTAAGAGCTGCCCTTTGTGATGCAACCTGCGATATGTGAGCAGGCCCCCCGGCGGCTTTACCCATCCTCCTGCCCGGCAGCCCCCTGCTCAGATGGCTGAAGGGACTGCCGGACTCCGCCTCCACCCAGAAGAGGTGCAGGGAGGAGGTAGTCACTGGAGGCTACCCCGGACACAGGTGAGGGGGGGGGGGGGGGTGGTGGTG
The DNA here is from genome assembly GCF_055691185.1 of Crinia signifera. Lineage (NCBI taxonomy): Eukaryota > Metazoa > Chordata > Amphibia > Anura > Myobatrachidae > Crinia > Crinia signifera. The sequence continues at coordinate 257,513,757 of NC_139221.1, read as the reverse complement.
TGGGATGCGTTAAGAAGCTCATAGGCTTTTATGGGGTATCACCCACAGTGGGAACCCAGCATGTGGATTTTCCTGCATCCCAAAATGCAGTAAAAACCCTGGTAACAGGGTTTTTACTGCATTTTTTTAGTAGTGCGTCCCGTGCAGAATCTGGTTACTATGAACAACATCATCTCCATTTTTAGAAGCCTTAGTAAATTTAACTCAGGTAACTTACCGTAGCAATTTACTGTACCTGCACATCCTACTATCTGTCCATGGAAGCTTAAATTCAGGAGTTGTGTGTTTTCTCATTTTCCTGAGTAATAAATTTGGCCAACTTTATTTAATATAGGTTTCTCCTTTAGAAGCAGATTGTTTCATTTGGATGCTTACATGCTACTGTAATGCATTCCACATGCATTTTGTGGCATTGTAATATTTTACTTCTATAAGCTTTTTTAGATCAACCAATGGTTGTTTTTTTGGGGGGCAATCCTAATGGATGACCCAGTAAAGTCCCGCTTCGGCCATAAACGCACAGATTCTGTGAAAGCTAGGTGTTTTTGCAAAGCCACAGCCCCATTTTCGCTACTTAATTCTTTATAAGGATAGCCTTATGTCTGTCTGCTTGTCATTGAGGATAAAGTAAGCTTACCTTGCATGATGAGATGTCCTATCAACAGATTAAGGTTTGAACTGACAGTTCTAATACTTGCAATGACTTCTTTTCCAAGCTGTTTTACACTTAAAATTCTGTCGGATATAGGCCACTCACAGAGGTACAAAATCACAGCCTGTCTGCAATTTCTCTCTTGAAATTTTACCAGGTAACATTTAAGGTGAGTACACACTGGGTGTTTTTGCTCAGCGTGTATGGTGAGCGATGATGGAGAAAATCGCTGGGCTGGAATTTGCTCCGTGCATACACACTAAGCATTTTTTGTCTGTCTAAGCGATTTTCTATGGAAAGCTGTCCACCTCGTCACCCATCTGCTGGTGATACCAGCAGATGAACGGTGGCGGCCAGCGGTGATGCGAGAGTGCACAGCAGAGCTCATTGCCGGGGGCCATACACACTGGACGGCAACTCAAATGGCAACTGGGTACTTGTGACTTCTGGGCGCCCGATTTTCTTCATCGCACCTAAAAATCGCGTCGCATCGCACACAATCAGATTGCATGCGATGCGATTTGCCGCGATTTGACGCGATTTTAATATGTGAAGGCACCCAGATGCCGGTTTCATATGTGAAATGGCCCCCCAGACCCCATTTTTAATTGTATACCCACCCTGATGGCTAAATGCCCCCCATTGTTAACGCCACCCCACTATCAACGCCAACCCGAAGCGTGGCGAGCAGCGGCGGTACGCGTCCTCCGACCTTTTCATACCCCCACTATCCACGTCGGCGTGGAGTTGATTTTATATAGTGTGGCGAGCGGACACGGATACCTGTGAAGCCCTCGAGGGGACACGTATAGCTGTGAAGGTATCCACGTCCCCTCGCGGGGCTCGCCACACTATATAAAATCGACTCCACGCCGATGTGGATAGTGGGGGTATGAAAAGGTCGGAGGACGCGTACCGCCGCCCCTCGCTGCGCTCGCCACGCTTCGGGTTGGCGTTGATAGTGGGGTGGCTTTAACAATGGGGGTCATTTAGCCATCAGGGTGGGTATACAATTAAAAATGGGGTCTGGAGGGCCATTTAACATATGAAACAGGCATCTGGGTGCCTGTACATATTAAAATCGCATCAAATCGCATCACATGCAATACAATAGCATACAATGCAACGCGATTTTCTCTTCAAGGGAAATCGCATGCTTAGGGTACTGGCATACAATTTCAACATCGGGCGCCCAGATAAGTCACAAGTACCGGCAACTGAGCTGCTTTCAGCTCAAAATCGCCCAGCGTGTATGAGCTTTAAGATTTACGTCACACTAGGATGTCATATCAGCAGTTATAGCTCATACGTGACATTTCTATACCAAGTGATGACTTGTTTTATTACGCCAAGTGACATGACAAAAGTCTGATCAGGTTATAAGCCAGACATAAACGCATGGAAATCACAGCCTGCATACTTTTTTATCTATCTGTTGTATCTATACATATATTTCTATCCATCTAACCTAATTCTCAATATTTAGGCCCAATAAGCATACTTTTTAACTGTGAGAAGTTGTTATGTTATTAGCCTCTATGTATATGGTGCCATAATGCAGCCCATACACGCTGCTTTATGGGCGTGCTTTCCGTGCTGTACTAGCACGGATCAAATCGCATTGCATGTGCACACGTTGTGCATGCAATGCGATGCGATTTGATGAGAACTAGGTACAAAACGTATGTGCAAGCACATACTTTTTGTACTGTGCGATGAGGTGCGCGGGAGCGCGCACCTCAAAGCACACATCGAGTCAGCTCTCATAGCAGCGTGTATGGGCTGCTTTAGAAACCCACAGTGTACAATTAGAGTACATAAACGAATAAGAAAAAAAACTGAAACTGTAACTGAAGGGGTGTACACACGGAGGGATTTGTTACAATCGAAGATAGTTTAATTAAGAAATAATGGGGCAGATGTATTAAGCCTGGAGAAGAGATAAACTGGAGATAAAGTGAAAGGAGATAAAGCACCAGGCAATGAACTGTGGGGTAGATTTATTATAGCGGCGCTGAAAGCAACACTTCCTGCTTCGCCTTAGTAGCGAGGCAAAGCAGGAGGGGAGAGCGACAAGATCTACTAAGATCTTGCCACCGAAGCGGGGGAGCGCTAACTCCCCCCTCCGGCGATGCCTCCTCCAGCTGACAGCGCGTCAGTTAACACTGACGCGCTGTCAGCTTCACCCCGGCCGTCTGGACTGCGCATGTGCGGGATCTCGCTACTCACGCGAGATCCCCAGCGCAGCTCAAAGCCAGCAGCAGGGACAGTGCTGTCCCTGCTGTGGGCATAGGGCATCGCCACCTGCAGCTGTCGAAATCGATAGCATCAGGTGGTGGAACGGTCAGTGATGCTGCTGACCATTCATAAATTAGGCAGGAGGCAGGTGCGCACTACGAAATATCGTAGCTGCGCTATACCTGTTGAGCGGGTGTCATAGATCAGGGGAAGCGCTATCCCCTGCCATAAGGCACGGGGATAGCGCATATTCCCCTGATCGCCTAATAATAAATCTACCCCTGTGTTTGAAAATGATAGTTGGGAGTTAATTGGCTGCTGTTTTTTCTCCTTTTACATCCTCTCCGCTTTTCTGCTGTTTATCTCTACTCCAGGCTTAATACATCTTCCCCAAATGCACAAGAGGGCCCCGCTCATGAAAAATTAAGGGTCATACACATGGAGAGATTTTGTGCTCTCTTTTTCTAAGCAATCTGACTAGATTGCTTAAAAAGTAAGCACATATCTCTCTGTGTATGTCCCGAGCGATTACCATGCACGAGCCCGCACATCGCGATCGCCTGCTAACTTACATTCGAAAGGGTCATACACACGTAGAGATGTGTGCTAAGCAATTTTGCTAAGCTATTTAGGGTAGGCGATTTCCTGGTGTCCAGATCTCGCATGGGGAGCACATACACATGCAGTGTTTTTGCTTAAGCAAAAAAGGTCAGGGTAGTGGTTCAGAATGAGAGATTGCAATCAGTATCTCTCATTCTGTACACACAGAGAGATTTGCAGTCACTTTCTAAACAATTCGACTATATTTTGACTGCATGCACTGACTTAGTTAGCTGGAGGTATTTCATCGCTCAGAGCATACACACAGAGATCTGTGCTGACTTTCTAAGCAATCTAGTCAGATTGCTTAGAAAATGGCACACAATCGCTCCGTGTGTATGCCCCTTAAACTAGGCATCTCCAAACTATGGCCCTCCAGCTGTTGTGAAACTACAAGTCCCATCATGTCTTTCCCCAGTTTTGCTATTAGGGAATATGAAAACTATGGCAAGGCATTCTTGGATGTGTAGTTTCACAACAGCTGCAGGGCCACAGTTTGGACATGCCTGTTTCTAAGCAGATACTGCTGATAACTGACAGTTCTAAACCAGTGACTTTGATAACAAAGCTGCATTGGACTGTTTATCCTGATCATATGTTTTCTTATCACGTTTATGTAACAATAAGCTTACTTTCCAGCTTGTAATGTCAATAGCCAGCTGATAGCTTCATTTTTCATATGTGAAACCTTATCGTTTTCGTGGAATACACTGTAACCTAGCATTTCATATGCAGATATAGCTGCAATCGCACAGAATATAGACATTCAACATATCCTTTTAATCTGCAGAAGCTGCTTTGTGTTGATTGCTACGTTTTGTGGATAAGACTCATTTAAATGGAAATAGTTGCACAAAAGGCTGCCCGGAGTCAGTCTGAGCTTACACGTAAGGCGACTAGATGTACGTGGATACAACAGAAACTATCCATATTATCTCTATCCATCTAATATAATTCTCATAGCCTTTAGATCAAATAAGCATACTTTAAACTGAGATGTAATATTAACATATACAGCTGATATATGTAAACCAGTGACTTTGCTAATAAAGCTGTATGACCACAGAAATGCTGTTTATCTATTTCTGGGGAAATGAGTGTTCTGAGTGATGCTAGATCGCTCAGCGCTGCACAGTGATGTGGTGCTGATCGATCTGTCAGATTTATTTAGCATGCTGGATATAAATCACCAGGGTGATTGCGACACCCAGGCCGCACATTGCTATCGCTATGCCCATAGACACAGGGCTGTGTAGGGGCATTTCTAAAGCGATCTAGTGAGATTGCTTCGAAAATGCCCGGGGATCGCGATGTGTGTAGGTCCCATTACCTTACACTGTGGGTATTTTTGTCATAGGGTTGACCTTATTAAGGTTGATGGGTAATAGGTCAACCACTATTGGTAGACATGGCCAATGTCGGCAGGGTGAAAAGGTAGACATGAGTTATTCACAATTTTGTGTTTGTGACGACATGCACACCAAATAGGTATACGGTGTCCCCTCGCATGGATTGACTATCTCGCCATGCTTCGGACACAGGGAGACCTGGTTGTGCCATGCCAATGTTTTTGTACACCTCTCTCTCTCTCTCTCTCTCTCTCTCTCTCTCTCTCTCTCTCTCTCTCTCTCTCTCTCTCTCTCTCTCTCTCTCTCTCTCTCTCTCTCTCTCTCTCTCTCTCTCTCTCGCGCGCAAAGAGGGGTTGTTCAGTCAGTGCATGGCTGGTGCCATATGGTGGACTGTCCTGCCTGGCGCCAACGTGTATGCAAGTAGAATAGCTGTTGCAGTGGGCCACCTATACATGGTTGTCGGATATATATTAGGAGACTGTCTGGTTGAAGGCTTCTCTTGGCAAAGCTTCGATCTATTGAAAAGCCCCCCCCCCCCCCCCCCACACACACACACACCTCTCACTTGAGGGGCTGGACAGTGGATATTGGTGGCAGTGTAAGTATGACATGGGATCTTACAAGTTCTACAGCCACCACCTGGATTAAGTACACAATCTTGTCTTCCTCATAGTCATCCATCATTTTGTGATTGACACAATGGGGTGGTGGCTCCACGGATCCAGGCGCTCTAGGTGGCTCCCTAATGGTATAGCTGTGTGTGTGTGTTTCATTGTTTCTGTCTAAACAGACAGTCTGTGACACTGACATTGTGGTGCCACAATCAGACCTGACCAAGTGTCAGTCTGTAATTAGTTAACAGACTGACAAGCGGACCGGGCACTATGAAAAATATTCATATACCCTGCCGCCCCGTCCCATACTGTATTTGTGAGTCTGTTCATCAGGGCCTTTCTGGAGCATAGAACCCTGTACTGATATCCTCTTTGGCTCTGGGCCTGCTCTCTTTGAGATAGTGTTGTGATACTCGCATACACTGCACATTTTGCTGGAAGATTGCTTTTATTCTTCTCTTGTGCTTTTTCTGGAACCATAACCTGTTGCAGAATACAGTGCTTTGTTCAAACATCAGCACTCGGTGAGGTCTCAGAATAAACCTTACTATAACAAATATAACTTGGAAGATTAATAAGACAAATAATAGCATAGTGTTACTTTCATACTTGGCCTACAGCTGTTATTTTCCAGTGCATACTAATGCTTCGCTTTTGGGGGGGTATGCAATGTGCCGCCGCTATTTCCGACGTGGTAAATAGTGGCAGCTCCCTATTTAATGCTGTCATTAACAACAGCATTGATGCGGGATCACGGCAGAACAGGCCAGACTTCAGAAGCTGTCGGGCCCGTTCTGCCGATAACAGCCGTGGATTGTAGTGATCCAGGCCGCAGATCGACAAGCCATGGCCGTTTTAGCGGCCACGCCCCCTTTGCGCCCATCGGCAGGCGGGACATTGAATCCCGCCGGTCGTTATGTGGTCGATCTAACCGCAAACGGGCCAGGATCACGGCTGTCGGCGGAGATCGACAGCCGTGATCCTAGATTGCATACCCCCTTTAATGTTTTGTGTACCTTTTGAAAAATGTGAATAACTGAAATGTTTGATTTTGGAATTCAATGTTCAGTCTGTTGAGTGTCAGAAAGCGGAAGTGTAGACGAAAACAGCTGCGGATTGTCGAAAACCGTTGGAATTTGACAATCCACAGCCTTTTTGAACAAAACCGAATCGAATTGTGTTAGTCGCACTCTGCCTTCAATGCTGTCAGAAACGGCAGTGTTGAATAGGCGGTGGACGATTTTTCTCTCGGCGGAAGTAGCAGCTGACATTGAGGGGGAAATTTACTAAAGGAAATGTGTAAAAAGTAGGTGTAAAAATAGGTGTATTTGTATCCAGAAATACACTTATTTTTGACATTTTCTATCCCGAAAATATGGCAATTCGTATTGATAGCACATCAATACGAATTGCCGTATTTTCGGGATAGAAAATGTCAAAAATAAGTGTATTTCTGGATACAAATACACCTATTTTTACACCTACTTTTTACACATTTCCTTTAGTAAATTTCCCCCTGAATACCAAACTTTTTGGAATCAAGGTACCTTAGAGAATCAGATTATTTTTCACAGCACCCCTAGACCAAGTTTCTTACTGAAATTAAGTAATTTGTATTTGTCATTCTTAAGTTTCATTTTGTGGTAAAGGAAGGAAGCCACATATAGTGGTTTTGAACATTATTTTGACCATAAGTAATTTGCGTTGGTTCTGGACCACCAACCCAAGGCACCCCTTTAAGTGTCTTGTTGCACCCCAAGGTGCCACGGCACACAGTTTGGGAACCACTGTCTTTCGTAAAATATCGGTGTGTGCACTATATAGTTTGTCAGGGAGAGTGGGAAGTCGTTGGCAAGATCGTATCATTTGCAGTGTTGTCTAGTGTGTGCCCAGATTTAATTAAAAAATTGGTTTGTTGGTTACATTTGTTATAATACAAAATTATGTTTCTACTTCTGGAACAGGCCACTGTCATGCTGGTCCCCAGAGTTGAGGCATGGACTGCTATGTCCTCACAAGACTTTTTCTAGAGTTTCTTCTTTTTACTATCTGTAATTACTGAGATTTGATGCTATATCAGCTGATTGCAATGAACAAGATAGATAGATATAGCTATATAAAGATATATATATATATATATATATATATCTTTTTTTTTTTATAGATTTACCAATTTTGTAATTATTTAGAAAGCATTAACATACTAGAAGTGTCCATATTTCTCACCACCGCTTTTGCTGTAATCCATGAAATCTGAAACAGTGGCTGACTACACATGTTAAACATTGAGTCCATTCAAAAATACAGATATATAACAACCCAAAGGACATGATCAGCCCTTTAGATGCGTGCCAGCTGTGGGGCACTGCTGTACCTACTGACGGTATCAGAAACGATATATCGTGGGTTTTGAAACCCATCCACGATCTGCCACTGATGGGTCTAATTTCAATGTATCTTATGTTCTGCCGATCCAACCTGGGACTTTGGTCCGATTCAACTGTGGTTCGGATGTCATACACATGCAATTTGGGATGATTTCACCATATTTCTTGGCCCAAATCGCATTGTATATGGGGGCCTTTAGACATGCATTAGATCAGGCATTCTCAACCACGGTCCTCAGGGCACACTAACAGTGCATGTTTTAGTGATATCCAGGCTGCAGCACAGGTGTTTAAATATAATTAGTTGAAGTACTTATTAAGTCACTTGTACTGAAGCTTGGATATCACTAAAACCTGGTCCGTTAGTGTGCCTAGAGGACCCAGGTTGGGAAGCCTGCATTAGACAGACATTGGCAAAAGTTAGACATGCATTCGTTAGAAAAGTCTACGCACTCAATATCCTGACAACCAACTTTTTTTTTTTTAAACTTGTTTTCAGAACTTTTTATTTTGTATTTTTTTTTTTTAGACTTGTTCATACTTTACCATTCCAGGGGTTTAGAGGGAGAATAGAACAGTGTGCCAAGCACAGCGAGGCACTGTGCCCAAATCATGGCGAGAGCAGTGATACACTTAAACATTGATTTTCCATGTTAACACTTTACTTGTGTCATTACTTATGTCACTGTCAGACATTAACAAAAGTTAGACATGCATTAGTCAAACTAATGCATGGCTGAATCTGCAAAACTACTGGATAGGGCACCCAAAACATAGCCTTTTTTTGTTTTGTACATTTCTGCTCAATCCTCAAAAGGCTTTGAGCAGAAGTGGGGGCACCCGATCAGAGGAACTGTTAAATTGCTCCTTTGGGTGCCTATTAATTGTCTCTGCCTAAAAAAAAATGCTAAGTTCCCCATTATGACCTTTTAGGAATATTTATCTAAAAACTATCTTTGTTACCGGTCATTGGCTTCTCAGAGGTTGTCATAGCTGGGTGTATAGTAACAGCTGCTAGGTCCAAACAAGTGGTAAAAAAATGTTTACTGAGCGTTCCTTTTAATCACTTTAATTGTATAATCTTGCAATTTGAGACATGATGATGAACCTCTGAGAAGCAAGGTTTTTACTCTGTTTTTGCTCTTTCACTTTTTTTTTAAATTTCCACTTCATTTGATGAGTAAGCAGTGTATATAGTGTGTGGTCACAGATTCCTAAGAGCACTGAAAGTACAAGCCAAAGCCATTTCCTTTCTGAGCAAAAAGGGCGTTTGGTCGGGATTCATCCCCTTCCAACGCACATTCCTACACCCCACATCAGCCTAGAATCCCTTATCTGCGCAAGTTTCTGAGATTGCTTTGTGCCAGGCTGATTGAAGGTTCCCTGCATTGTTTTTAGAGATTTGGGCATTTTACTCTTAAATTCCTCAGTCTGATGTTCCGTCGCTCCTAATCAACAGATTATTTTACAAGAAATTCCTTCCAGTATATTTGAAAAAGCAAAACCATAATTTATTCACTAGGTTTTTTTCCTTTTTTGTTTTCATTTATAAACCGTTATTTTATTTGTTCTATTGTATGTTTTTAAATATTATAAAGCAATCTGAAATGCAGATACTGTATGTATTTGATATCCAGCTCCTAACGAACTTGCAATACTACTGTCATATATTTACAGTCTATATGTCAATCAGTTGTACATGGCCTTGTAAATCTTTCTGCTGGGATTCAGTACCAAAGTTAGCGTTCATTCTAGCAGCCGCTAACTTTGAAAACCCATGCAGTTCCTCTTCCCTGCCTGGGGTGTCGCTGTCTGCTGTAGTGTTTCTAGCACAGTGTGGTCTTTATATCAGTGCTGATATGCAAACCTGTGCTAGAAACACCACAGCAGACAGCGACACCCCAGGCAGGGAAGAGGAACTGTATGGGTTTTCAAAGATAGCGGGTGCTAGAATGAACACTAAAAGTTATATATTTCCCTGCTCAGACCCGGCATATTCTCTTCTGCAAAATCCCAGGTTTTTGATCGGGAACCCCTTGCACACTACTTCACAGACCCAGGAACTTCCTGGGTTGGCCCCTTTCAGACAAAAGCTGATTTTTCCAGTTTTTAAGGCAGTGTCATAAGGGGACAGTTTGCAGGCACACAATGAGGACGTACAAATGTTAGGACAACCTTAAATGGACTGGGTGTGGTTTACAATTGTAAATTTACATTCCATGTATGATATACCAATAACAATACCAGTTTTTCTTTTCAAATACTTTTTATTCAAAGAATTAATGTTTTTTGTTCAAGCAATTTAAAAATGTGTGAAAGACTTTACATAGATTTTGTAAACCAGGGTATGCTCTGGCACACTTCTCTGCTCTGTGTTCTGTGTTCCTCTCATGTGTGGCATCTGTCTCCCTTTAGCTATCACTGATGATGCCAGCAAGCATCATGTGGCCCTTCCTGGCCAATTAAAACAATTTTTTAGCAGCCAGAGAGCAAATTCCCAGATCACATCATTCACAATTAACCCGGGTCGCCAACCAGGGAAGAAAGACACAGGAAAAACGAAATCCCGGGTAATGCGCAAAAACCAGGGAGTGTGGAGTATGTCTGAGAGTGAAAATGTAGGTTTTTTTTTGTATATGTGTTTTGATAAACTCCATTACTATACTAGGTTTCCTTACAATTAGTGTAGTTAGATACAGTATGACATAATAGCAGCGCTGCCACCTACAGGCTATAATCTAATACAACTTAATTACATGAAAGGTTACACAAACAGAGGTGATTGCAAAATATGTAAATTTGTACATCTTTGCTAAACGCAAAAAATATTAGAGCTGCTATGATATAAGCATTTAAAGTATATTTATAACACTGGATTTTAGATTCATTTTCTTTTTCTTTTATTAGTTTTCAGAGTCATTTTGGCTGTGTCCTTGGAGATTTGGAAAAAGGCTCAAAAGACATTGATGCACATTTAGTTGCTGTGCTTCCTAAAGGTAGGGGAATTCTGTGAGTTGTTATAATATTTATAGAATGTTTCTTATAAAGATGGACAAACCAGGTATATCCTACTTAGATGTCTGTGTATATAATTTAATGGCATAAAGGAGAATCTACATGTAAATGTCCTAAATCTCTTGCCATAATGCCTTATAACTTGATTATTATGGAAAGGTTGGCATTGGTGCCTGGTGCTGTGCCAGCAGGTTAATAATGCAGCGATCACACGTCATGGAAACTATGAGATATGGAAACCTGGAAGTCTCCTATCCCTGTGGATGGTTTATTTCCTAGTTACTGTAAAGTGGTATGGAGTTACTGTTCCCAGTTGTTTCTCATGTGTGGTTTTTTTGCTGCAAGGTTTTACAGGTTTGAATTAAAAAGTGGGATCAAAGCTAAATATTTCATTAGCCTCCTTTGTTGAAATGATGGTAGCTCTACCATTTCCCCCTCCTCCTTTTTTCCATGAAAGCACTGCAGTAGGTAGAGCCGCTTGCTTTGTTATGTGTGTTACAGGCACCTTTCTCCCATTTTCCATGTGTTCTTTCTATACTATTTATCTGTAGGATTCTGGGAAAACAATCTAGAGATCGGTTAGTTCCCCCAACACCTTTAATTTTTTTTTCTTGAACTGTTCAAGGAAAATGTCATGCATTAAAATTTCAAGCTCTCAAAGTTCATTAAATAAACATTTGAGAGTGGAGGATAGCTATTTGGTTTGTGCTTTGTGTGATATTGTTTTTCTTTCTCAAGTTTCAGAATTAAGAAAACTCTTTGAGCCCAGCAGGAAAGTACAGGTAGTCTCAGAGATGAAGAGGTAGGTGCTGTGTGCTTGGCAGAGACATTCCTGTTTCTTAGATTGGAGAGGTTACAGGCTTGATGAAACTTCTCCTCTTCTAGAAAGGAGAGAATTGCCAGGCGATTGGAAGGCATTGAAAATGAAGCTCCCCCTATAATGTTACAGAACCGATTGCTGGAGGAAGACACACCAAGATATTTGCGAGCAACAGATGCTTATAATCCCCATATAGGTAAGAAACACAGAAGGAGAAATTTCCTGCGAAAGGCATAATCTATTTCTTTTTCTTTTCCACTCCTTTGGGACATAATTCTGTTATAGGATCACAATGCTTACCTTTTGTTGGCTTGGTCGCGAGCTTCTAAAGAGTGATGCCGTCAGTTAATACTGCTGCGCCGTCTCCTTCCCCCCGGCCGGCTAACTGCGCATGTGCGGGATTTCGCTACTCACGCGAGATCCCCAGCGCAGCTCAGAGCCAGCAGCAGGGACAGCGCTGTCCCTGATGTGGGCATAGGGCATCGCCGCCTGCAGCTGTCGAAGTCGATAGCTGCAGGCGGCATAAATTCATAATTAGGCAGGAGGCAGGCGCACAGTATGAAATATCGTAGCTGCGCTATGCCTCCTGCCCTGCACTGCCACGCCGCCCAGCAGGTGTCATAGATCAGGGGAAGCGCTCTATCCCCTGCCTTAATGCACGGGGATAGCGCATATTCCCCCGATCGACACATGCTAAATTTACCCCTAAATTTCAGAACAGATCATCTTGGTTCCCATTGAAAGACCCACTTAATAGCAAGGGTATATTTAATAGTTGTAGGGAATACATTCTGTGCATATGGTGACTTGTTGGCATGTGCCATGAGCTGACATATATAGTACTTATATGCAAGTCCATCACTGACAGTCATTTATTTTGTATAGTTTCTATCACCCAACAATGTAACGCTATGGCTGTTTAACTTATCTTGTTTGCCTATTTATGACCCTTGGATGTAGCTATCGAATGCATTATTAGAGCTAATGTAGCTTTGCTAATATGCATTTTATTTAGGTGCAATTTGTGATATGCACTCATCTGAACTAGCGGAGAATGTTTTTGTGCTATATTTTTGTAGAATACGTTTATGTAACATGTCTGCATTTTGATCTACAGTAGGTCAAGAAAATTATGACGACATGTCAGAGTCTTCAGTAGAAACCCATTCGAGATTACGGTATCATCCACCTTCTGCAGATAATCAGTCTGAGACTGCTAGTATTCCAGGAAACCTGGATACACATGAACAGGAATCCAAAGCGGACAGGATAGCTCGGTACAAGGCAGAACGCAGGCGTCAGTTGGCAGAGAAATATGGACTCCCTATGGACTCTGAAGCAGATTCCGAATATCAGTCCAGGTATACACGAACAAGGAATGACAGCGATACTTCGGAAAAGAAGTCAAGTGTTTTTGAAGATAGTGAAATCAAGGATAACAGTTCTGATTATCGAGTAGAGAGCAGGGAGATAAGGCGGATTCGTCCCACTGACTCTAAACCTGACATTAACGAAAACCTGTCTGCCAGAGATGCTCTACAGAACCTGGATAATAACAACCAATTTTGTGGGATCTCATCGATAGATGGCACTTCTTCCTTTTCTGCTTCAGGGCAAGGAAATATTTCTGTAGAAGCACCACGGTCACCGAAGTTTCCTCGCCGTGCCTCTCAGACCTCTCCAAAGCTCTCTTCACCAACTACTTTCTTTTCTACCGAGCAGCAGCAGGCGGAAACAAAGCAAGGGTAAGCAAGAATCTAGTGTTCCAAGATAGAAATCTGTTCAAACAAGAGTTGTTCTAGAACTTTAAGTAGTAGATGGACTTAAGATGCTTTCATCATATTTCTTAAATTTTGTTCTGTTTAAATGCCAAGCATGGGATCCAAACAGTACTGTATGGTGGGGGATTGTGATTTGAGAGGTACAGTGGAATGGTCTTCCAAGTTTGTTCTCTATTCGTATGTGCACTCCTAGAGAGATTAGATCCTCCCAAATACATTGTTTTTCATTTTTGATTATACACTGACCTCCATTTTGTGTTAATGACTGTCTAATTCCCAGACTAGTCCTCAAAATCATGTACTTGTTGAACAAACGCATTTTAATGACTAAGGTGGTGGTCATTTAAGTCCGGTATTTTCGACTATCCAAAAAACCCCAGACTTTACTATTCGATTGCGGACAATTTTTAGACCTGTTTCACTGGAAGTCGAAACTGCATCGGCAAAACATGACTAAAAATAGTCACACGGCCGCAATTTCAACAAACTAATTTGCAGATTCACATGATTTTCAACCGTGCTGGATTCGACAGTCTAGAAATAAGCACTTTAATTGAATAGGACAAATGTAAATTCGACCTAAAGACTGCAAAAAGGGCAGATTTTTCGAATGTTGAAAAATCTGGAAAAAATGTAACATCACTCTAATTCTGAATTACTGCAATATTATGTCATTTTAGATTTTTACTTTTAAATCTTTCTATGTAAGCGTAGGTTTTATTAATAACAAAGTGAGTTAATGTTAAGGCCTAACAGCCAATCATTCTTTTAATTTTGAATACGTAGGAAACGTTCAATACAGTAAGTTTGATTCTTATGCAGATATAGGGAACTTCTTAGGAAATCTGGCGTTTAGGAGTAAAATCTGTAGAATATCTGTTTTCTAAGTGACTTCCCCCATCCAATGTATTGATTAAAATCTAGCAATTTTGGGGGATATTCAATCGCCGTCGAGCATCTCCCGTGGGGGAGATGCTCGATGGGCCCTATTCAATGCTGTCTTCCCCGACAGCATTGAACAGGGTTTCCTGGCAGAACGAGCCCGACATCTCTAGCTGTCCGGCTCGTTCTGCCGAGAACAGCCGGGAAGTGACGAGCTGCCGGCTGCATCTCGTCACTTCCCGGCCGCAACTCAAGGCCACGCCCCCTTCTCGTCCCGCTGCAGGCGGGACATTGAATCCCGCCTGCATGTTCTCGGTCGAGATGACCGAGAACGGGACTGGGTCACGGCAGGCGAACAAGCTTGTCTGCGTGACCCTAAGGGTTTAGAAAACTAAATTAGCCTGTCTTAAAGAAAAAAAGGAAGTGCATCCTTTATACTACAGTTTGTTTTGAGTAAATGGGCTGAAATCTACAAATTGACACTAAAACTCAAGACTTATGTTGACCATTTCCATGTCTACCTTTTGCTTGCTGACCAATTGGGGGTCAACCTAAACTGTCAACTTTTATTTTATAACCGTGGCTAATCCCATGCATATAATGCATGCAGCAGCACCACAAGACCTTACAGACCTACATGCAGGCCAGGTGCGGGCAGCATTTGTTGTCCTAGTTGACATGTGCATCTGGAACCCTAATTTTGTGTGTTAGCTTCTGGTCCCATTTAAAATGTATGTCATATTTTTTTCACGTCATTAAGTATTTTAGTGCATTTACAGTCTGATTTAAAGGTAACGGTATAATGCCCTCCACACTGTGGCATGCATATGGGATAATGTACCTCTAATTTAATATTTGGTGCCACCAAAGATCCTTTGTGTGACCATATAAACTAAAAAGAAGTCTGTCTCTTTTTAGGAGTTGTGCTGGCCACATAATAGACCAACTTTCACCCAAATATCCAACTAGTTGGTAGTGCGACTGAAAATCTAAATCTGTATTGGACAATTAGCAGTTAGCCCACAAACCCTGAAAAATCGACAATACGTTCAGTTAAATTGTTTTTAAAGCGAACCAATTCAACTACAGTACCTTGTCTGACTGACCATTTTTGTCAGATTCCAGATTTTGGGATCGAATAACTGAATTACAAATTACATTTGCTCCCATACAGTACCTGATTTTTACTCCATCCAACCAACTAGTTGGATTATAGTTGGTCTAGTGTATGGTGAACCTTCTGAAATCCATAAAAAGTTGCAGCAGCATGTACAATATTGACACATTCTTCTAATAACTAGATGTAAATAGGGTCGGTTCAATATGGTGTGCAGTGAATAGCGCAGGAAGGGCGTCTCCCGCAGCTATTCTAATCAGCGCGCTGGTAACTCAGACTAGTGGTTTTCTGGAGCAGCATCACCTCGGGGCACTTAAGTCTGAAAATACTCACGACTAAACACTTGCGAGTACAGGCATTCTCCAACTTAGCTGCACTATGTTTAGAATAGCTGGGAACGCCATCCCGGCGCTATTCACTGTGCACCATATTGACTCGACCTCAATGATTTTCAGTGCTTTTTATTTTCATATATGTCAAAATGATGGCTTAGTCCCTATCTGCCCACCACCAATCTCTGTCTTCAAAGCTCCCCCTCTCCATATCCAGCATGTTTGGTACAGATAATTCTGCTTTCATTTTCTGTTGAGTAATTTGGTCTGTCGAGTGGCCTCTAGTCTTCACTGGTGGTACTTCACCTAAAGCTGGCCATACACTACTGCAATGTATTGCAGCAGTTTTGGCCAGCTGATCCCCCACGAACCACCCAGAAGGATCACATGCAATATATCGCATGCAGGCATTTCACATGTAATGGATCGAATGCGAACCTTATTTCCTGCATGCCGGTCCGACCTCTGACTTTGGACCGATGCACACGGGACTGCACAGCGGACCTGAGGGGACATCACATCCGCCCAATTTGGCACAATACCGCGACTTGGGCCGATTTCATCCGTTCCTGAGGGACCGGGATGAAATCGGCCCAAGTCGCGGTAGTGTATAGGGTCCTTAGGTGGTGAGGAGTATTTATCATCTATCTATCCATGATACTACTTTTATTACTTTTATTATCACAGGTGCTTTATTTCTTAGAACACATTTAGTTTTTTTTATTCAAAGAAATTATTACAACTACTAAATGCTACATTTGTGGGTTTTTTGACACATGGCTTGTTGAATCATTCTGTGATCATACTCTGTGGGTAAGGTGGTGGTGGTAGTGTGTATTTAGTGTAATGGTTAGATGAGGGGAATTTTAAGGAGATGGACAAGGAGAGAAACTAAGATTTTCTCAGCCTGTGAACCTTGGTGAAAGATATTATCTTTGACTCTTGATGTCAGAGGTTAACAAAGAGGATATATTTCACAGCTGTTCATACATCAGTTCACACCACTCGCGTATTACGTGATGTATTTTATAATTTATATTTTGTCAGAAACAATATATTGTTTTCCTGTAGTAATATTTAAACAGGTCAATTGCAGGATCAGTAACTTGTGGGACTCGTATACATGGAGGGCCTCTGAGGCAGGTCTATACCCACAGGGCTTGGTGCAGTATCTAACTAGGTTTCGCTATTGTTTACTTGGGTCCACACACTCACTCACTCACACTCACTCACTCACACTCTCACACTCACTCACACTCACACACTCACACTCACACACTCACACACACACAATATTACATGTAGCCAGGTCAGGATGATTGTAAACTAGGATAGGATCCCATATGTTCATATTTAACAAGTTCTTGTCAGATGGTATTTTAATAGAAACCATATGTTCCTTAATACTGAAAAGCCATCCAAGCCTTTTTCCCCTCTTGCCTTATATTCCTACGTTTGTTCATGAGAAACTGGAATGCTCTCCACAAAGAAATAATGTAATAACGATTGGTACAAACCTATAAAAAAAAAATTGTGTATTCTATTTAATATGCTCAGCTTAAAGTCTTAAGACCAGAGAAAATACACATTCTCATTGTGGAATTAATGAGGTTATATTCAGTGGTCAAGTGTCAGTAGTGCATTTTAAAATGCAATTTTAATTATTTATTCTTCCTTTTGAACACTACCCCTTTCACACCATAAAATACAGGGACCCACCCGGGAATCATGCCGGGGCATTCCCAGGTTGGCCCCTTTCACAGTAGAAAAGTCCCTGCATTTTCCGGTGTCGGCAGGAGGTGGGCAGGAGCTGAGATGGCAGCGAAAGCCGGTGAACAGTACTCACCCTGGGTTGCTGGTCCTTGGTGCAGGCTGGTGATCCAAACAGGCAGCGGGCGTAGATGACAGGTCAGACAGCGGGTTCAGATGACGCAACTCTCTGGGGGCAGTGAGGGCCCCAGAGAGCTGCATCATCTTCATCCGCCGCCTGTCCTGTGTTCACCGCCTGCGCAGATCTCTGGCCTGACCACCTGCACCGGCAACCTGGGTTAGTACCCCCTACCCCTTTCACACCAGCCAGGACCCCGGGTTGAACTCCATAGCAGGGTTGAAATCCAGGCAAATTTTCCCGGGATTTTGGCCCATGAACCTTACAAAACAGCGCTAGTCGCGGGTTGTTAAAATTAGGTTGGTGTGAAAGGGATATTACTTACCCTGGTTATGAGTGATTTTTTCCCATTTTCCCAATAAGGTTCTGAATGATCAGGCCCAAAAATACTTGCTTGCTTCCTTTACTCTTCTAAACCTTCTGTCAGATGAGATCTCGTGTGCAGAAACTTACCCAATATTATAGATAGAAACCGAAACATAGATTTAACAGAAAGTTTGTTGGCTTTTTATTCATTGGAAAAAAGTGAGAAACCCATGTCGACCTATTGGCTGACGGCCTTTTGACCCTATTCTGTGTGCCATTGCAACTGTATGTGCATATACAGTAACATTATGTTAGCATTTGGCTGGAAAACATGGAAGCATACTATTTTGGAGACCGATATAGAACCAATTACATGCAGAATATATGCATGCTTCAAATCCTTTTAATCAGCAGAAGCTGGATCAGTACCTATGTTTTAAAATGTAGTCTTTCCCCTTGCGTTGTGTGGCACTGAGGCATCGATTTATTAAACTCAGTAATAGTGTCTGGTTTTTAACACCGGCCAATCAGCTCCGATCTGTCATTTATCAAATCATGTTTGTAACTTCACAGTTAGGAGCTGAGGGTGTGGGTTGTTAGGTCTACAACAACTGGGTCTACAGGCGGCAAGTTCGACATGAGGTTTTTCACTGTTTTTGACCCGAATGTCGACAGTCGACATGGATACAGTTTAAAGTCCACCGCATCCCCTCGCTTCATTTGCAATGCTTTGGACACTACGCCTAGTGGATGGTAGGGCATGAAATACCACCTGTCGGCAGATGGCTCAAAAAACAGTCAAAAACCCCATTTCGACCTAATGCTTGTATCGATTTAGAACCGTGTTGACCTAGACCCATGTCGACCGTTGACCTATTGACCGTATCCCGGAGCTGATTGGCTGGTGATAAAAAACCAGACACTTTATCACTTCATGAGTATAATAAATCTGCCCCATAGTGTCTTTATTCTTTCCCCTCCTTACCCTATGTTTTACTATCACTGCAAAATTCCCTGTGTGTGTTTGGCACAAGTGTGGTTTTCTTGTTTTCAAAGCTTGCCAGTTTCAGAAACTAATGATCAAATACAGTATCCCTAAACTATAATAATCTTTTTGGTAAAGAATTCTTTACCATTGTTGTCATGACTAGATTGCAAGCCATTTTGGTCTCTTGCTTTATGTCCTGGTTTGTTTGGTGGATCTATGGAAACTAAGACTATTTTCGTTAATGACTCTTGCGTGGGAAGAGATTTTGTATTCTGGATAGAACGAGTCACTTGTACTCTACTGTGTATTTTTTCAATTTGGGAAATGTGAAACCTTGAATGTTTATTGGAAGCTTAAACTACCTCTCCAAACCTTGGAAAGGCTCTAAGGGAGGTAAAGCATTATAAATCCTCACAGTACACTGCCTCTCCCAGGCCAGCAGCCACTTTGTGAAGATCACTGTTTAAACAGGTCGTGTTATATTTCATAGTTTGTGTAATTTTAAGCAATATAGTGACCACAATACAATTACCTAATGCACAGCTGTTGTCTGTTATGCATTCAGTTAACTGCAGTACAGGTATAAAAGGTATTGAAGCATTATTTGTCGGCATACCTGGACTAGAATTTTTTTTTTCTCATAAATAAAAAGTAATTAATGCTTAAGTAGACCTGCCCAGCTGGTTACAGTGACTTTCCCATCCTTTCAAAATAAGAGATTTTGTGGGCTAAATTTTCACAGTTGTATTGTTAAGTCTCTCGGTTATAGATTGTTGGTTTAGGGTCAATGGGGCAGATGTATAAGACTTAACAAGAGATAAATGCAAGGGTGATAAGGAGAGATAAACGTCCAGCCAATCACCTCCTTACTGACTTTTTTCAAACACAGGCTGTAACGTGGCAGTTAAGGTGCCCACACACTAGAACGATTCTTGGGCCGATTGGCCGATTTTTGATAAATCGGCCGATATTTACCGATAATCGGTCGAAAATCGGTCGATGCTCGCTCCCGTGGATCTTTTGCTAAATCTTCTGATCTTACGTGCTGCACAAAAGATCAGAAGATTTACCAAAAGATCCATAGGAACGCACACGGGATCTTAAGAAAAATCTTTGGTAAAGATGTGCGCTTGCTTGAAATCTTTTGTCCAGATCGGACAAAAGATTTGAAGGCTAATTTATGCGCACATCTTATGATCGCAGATCTTTCTAGTGTGTGGGCACCTTTAGCAGGTGATTGGCTGGACGTTTATCTCTCCTTATCACCCTTGGATTTATCTCTTGTTACAGCTTAATACATCTGCCCCAATGTTCTCTGTGTCCGGCTGGTAAGTCGAACATGTGTAGCGATAGGTCCACAGTCGATAGACCAACACAATATGGTAGACCTGGTCAAAAGGTCCACCTGGCAATGGTGGACATGTTTTTAGGGGGTATTTTTTCATTTTTCTTTTTTTTTATAGCTTTTTCATATTTTTACAACCACATGGACTCCGATTGAGAAATGGTATAGTGGTCTGAAGCATTAACTGGGGGTCCATGTGCTTGACAACAAGAAAAACTCATGTTGACCTTTTTGCAACAGTTGACCTAATATACCATACTTTGGTGTTCTTTTTGGAACTTTTTTTTTATAAATTCTTCATTTTGAAAATTTGACAACCTCCACACCACGTGCAGCGATAGTGAACAATCAACGACTCCACTGCGTTATTTAAGACATTTCAAAGGTATACATGCAAAATGGACATACAAATGCAATCAGGGTGAACATCATATCTGGAATCTTACTGTTGTGTGAGAAAAGAGCAATTGGTAGTGGGCAGTCATCAACATTTTATAACAATAAACAAATAGCCTAACAACAACTACAAATTGCAACTACAAGGGGGAAAGACAATAGGGGAGGGAAGGGGGGGGGGGGTTACATAAGTGCAAGCACAATTGTGAATCCGGGAACTTATTTTATCGATTTTTCTTTCTATTCCTCCACAGCACAAACCTGTGTTTTGCGCTACCTGTTGTAGGAGAACTAGTTTACAAGAACCTATAGAATATTGGTATTATCCATGAAAATGATACATATGTTTGGTTGCTGAGGAATACAGGTTATTGTATTTACGGGTATGGGTCATTAGGTCAATCAAACTAAGGGCAACATACATTGGGTCGACAGGCCTTAGGCCGACATAGACAAAAGGTCTATATGCCGAAGGCCGACATTCAAAGGTCGACATGGGTTTTCAGAAGTTTTTTATGCCCCGAATGTCTACAGTCGACATGGACACCGCATCGGTACACAGTGTGGTCCCCCCCCCCCCCCCTTCACACTATTCTATTCTCCTTTCCTAGTGGATGGAAGAGCATGAAATGCCACCTGTCAGCATTAGTTGACTAAAACAAAGTGAAGAGACCCTGTCGACCCTTTGACCCTGTCGGAAGAGGCTTCTGTGCTGGAATGGGAGCCAGTGCAGATTTTGTTGAGGGGGGGGGGGGGGGTGACGGAGTGGCGAGAGAGGAATAGAAGTCTAGCTGTGGACTGAAGGTGGGCATGGGAGGCCAAAATTGCCAATCTACCCAGGTTTCTAAAGTGACAGAGTTGGTGTGAAGTCTTAAAAATGTGAGATAAATAATGTAAACTGGGACTTTAATGTACGGCCCTCTAGCTGCAGAATAGAATTACGCATCCGGGCCTGCCCTAATAGCAGAACTGTGGCAGGACATGCTGTTCCTCATAAGCTGTAGAACCACATGTTTGGTTGGTTTTTTTTGCTGCCCATATACAAGTTGATTGACCGGTGGACGGCATTTGGGTGTGGGGGCGTCGGCTCTGGCTTTCAAACTGCTTGTTGAATTCACGGTTGCTGAGCAAGTCCTGGGCTACACACTGACTACTCTCGCACACATGATAAATCATTTGATGGTGAGTGATTGCAAATGGATTTGCAGCTGTGATCTCTACACAGCCCATTCACAGGTTTGGACGGGATTTCACTCTGGCGGGGTGGCGGCTATTTGGTCACGTGGCTCTGCTTTTTAGCAGCTCTGTGATCAGGTCTGAATAACTCCCATAGTGCGAACACAGTGGACGATATTTAGATTTTTTTTTTCTTTCTGACCTGATGGAATCTGCAAAATCGTTGCGAATATCGCCCAGTGTGTACCCAGCTCAAGATGTGTTGTAGTAAAACATGCACAACCAAATCTAATACAGTATTCTGACTACAAAATACTGTATAATGTATTTTTATGGTGTAATATAGAGTGTAAATGTTGTGAGGCTTTTAAAATGCAGTAAAGAATTGTAAGAGCGATTAGCATTAAATCAAGTTACTTTATAATGGTAGTGTGTTTGTATAGAATGCGTATCAATATTCTGTCATTCCCACATGCCACTGGTGTTTTTCGGAGAAAAGAACATAATACGCGGCACCATTAGTGAGTACTCCTTTTTGTACATTGTTGCTGGGAGTTCCCTTTATATGGACTCCTGGCCCTTTGCCTCTGGAATATATCTCTTGTTTGATACATTTCTTCTTTGGCCCTGTCTAATATCCTATTCGCATCTATGTATAATTTACTGCCTTTGGGATCCTACGTATTGTGTACCCCAGCTGTAATGGGTTCTGGATTCAAATTTGTGGTTTGACACCAGTGGCTGCTGCCAATGATAAATTGGGTGTTCATCATTCGCTAGCTCTCAATCTGCTCTCTCCGTGTTATGCACTTGAGTTCTGCCTATTTTTTGATATATAAGACTGTCTTCCTTTCCAAACCTCTAGAGTGACCGAAGGGAAATGAGGAATGTAATCTATTATGAACAGATCTCCTATTGTGGCCTGTCCTGTAGTCTTGCCAACAAAGAGTCATCTATTTTACAACCCAAGCTTTGTTATATACATTTGTTGTAGACTGTACTAGATGTTTGTTACTAGGACATGTTTAAAGGTTCTGTCTTTTATGTGGCAGTGCAGGGAAGCAGAAACCAGAATGGTTCCTTCAGAGAGATTCCGATGGGGACACTGCGTCTCTCATCAGCTGGCCTTCCAGGTACCAGAGCTTGTGGTTTTGTGGCTAATTCTTACATTATTCACTTGCTGATCCAAAAACTTTAACCATTTCCAAATGTAATCACGCCTTTCCTCTCTTAACCACAGAAAAGCCCTGAATCATCACATACGCACGCACATGTTCGTGTTTCTTCTATCACATACCTGTAGCACAACTAATTGGCCAGAATGTGTATCAGATAAAAGACTAAAAAAGATCTCTAACTTACTGGATTTTATCTTCGCTAATCACCATTTTAACATGTTTCATTGGCTTGCATTGTTTCATTGTGTTCTGAAAGGCCATGTTTAAACACTACAATCGTCTGTTTAAGGAGAACTTTTCATTGCATACTTTAAAATAAAAAAAATTGCCAATTCAATTGGGTGTGAGTTGGGTCCTGTGAGTTGTTCTCATGGTGAACTCTCACTGTAAATTGAATTTGTGGTTCAATTACATTCTCACATAGTCTATTTCCTGGGGAAATGCGTGTGGGGTGAACTGTTCTCAGTCCCCTGAGCAGGTAAAAAAGTACGGGAAATATTTTTTGCTAACCCCCCCATTAAATGATAAAGCAATTAGAGGAATTGGAATATCATCATTTGGCCAATGAAGTCACATACGTTGATTACATTATGTGGCACAGGTATGTAGGGGTGTGGTGTTTAAACTTGCAAATGGGAGCTAAAAATTATTTTTGTTTGAACGATTTACTAACTTTTATCAAAACACTGAAAAAAAAATCATACTTTTCTGTACATAACATCTGGGAATTCATTCTGATTAAATGAAAAGGAGAGCTGTCTTGCACCTGGGTCAGGGGCCTTCACCCTCTGTCTCCTATGTATACAGATCTGTCCTCCACCGAGCCTCAGTACACCACACCTCCCATGTCAGATGCATACATTTTTGAAAAATAAAAACCTGAGCCAACACATTGCAACAAGAAAACTCTACTGATTAATATGTGAAATTTCTATATTTATGTGCGGCTGAGTCTCTGTATATGACACTGATTTGGCAAAAAAGTATGAAGGGCTGTCATATTTCTGAATGTGGTGTTTAAACTGGCAAATGGGATTTGGAAAAAGTTGCAAATGCTGCATCGCAACACTTCATATGCAGATTCATTGACTCGGTTGCACACAATATACAGGTTAATCAATGCAATCTACTGGTGCTAGTCACATTTACTTTTGACAAAAGTGTTTTGGTCACAGTACAAAGTCAAAACATTATTAACAAGAATGCACACCTCCACGCACAAGGAGTAAAGAACTGGGCAATACCAGAAAACAAGCAGAATAGAATGCTCCAAGATATAATAGAATCGTGAGTGCCATGTTCTGTTGAGCTTAGTTGGTGTTATATTTAATATGCATTTTGATGTGGTTGGTGCACTCTCTTATTTTGTAAAAGAGGTCAGATTATTAGATTGTCATTATTTTATGCTAGTAAATGTGCTTGTGAGTTCACTTTCCCATTGTACTTGGAATGAGTTCTCTAAAAGGTCAGGGGGAGACAAAAAGCTGTGCCAGTAGGGTGTAGTTCAAGGAGGAGGAAGCGCTGGTCTGGTTGGAACCTAGGTTGGAGCTGTATGGAAGACTGCAGGGATGTGGCTTGAAGTTTACATTCAATGTCTAAGCTGAAGGCTTTTGAACGATGTTCCAAGCCAGGTCAAGCCCGGGATAGACCACATTTTCACTGCTTCTACGACCTCCACACTGTTCATGTTGCTCATGGATTCAGTTTTATCTCCTCTGCTGGTGCTTTGCAATGACTCCTCCAAGCATCACTGAGATGGGTTGGATGATCTTGGTTTAGACTGCCCTGTAGCACAGGCCCTTCTTAAGTTCAACATGGGTTGCTACCTGTGTTAAAATGCCAGGTCACATTTTCTCTG
Source organism: Crinia signifera (assembly GCF_055691185.1). NCBI lineage: Eukaryota > Metazoa > Chordata > Amphibia > Anura > Myobatrachidae > Crinia > Crinia signifera. The sequence continues at coordinate 257,488,835 of NC_139221.1, read as the reverse complement.
GGAACACTTTCACGCTGAGCTTGCGACCTGGGATAACCCATCAGTAACAAGGTTGGCAGCAGCAGTGTAAAAGGTTGCTTAACTTATGACAGACCTTTCACATGTTATAGATGGGCGATAATGAGTTCCACTATTGGGAATATTGGGGGGGGGGGGAGGGATTGTAGTTGGCTCGGTAAGCTGTGAAGCTTGCAGCTTAGATTGCCTGTGACGCCGCCCTGCCGACTCCCCACTGCCGATTCCCTGCGCTAACATACGAAGACACATCCCCTTGCATGTCTCCACGGCAGGAGAGATCATTCGATGGCTGCTCACAAAGGTGAGCTGTACATGCACATAATATATACCATGTGCAGAGCCTCAAACATTAGAGCAGGGCCGAATTTGCCCCATTCCGAATAAATCAGAATGAGGGCCATTGTCTGTTACTCCGGTCCATATGTAAATGACCATGTGAAAGGCACACTTTGAAATCTTTAATTCACAGATGGTTTATTGGTATTGGAGGACTTACAGCAGGTATGGGGAACCTTCGGCTCTCCAGCTGTTGAAATACACATCCCAGCATGCCTTGTTACAGTATTGCTATGTGGCCATGCTACAACTGTTGCAGGGAATGCTGGGATGTGTAGTTCAACAACAGCTGGAGGGCCGAAGGTGTCCCATCTGTGACTTAGAGTACGAGAGAATAGGGTTAGAACAGGTGGTCTAATCTAGTGATAATTGAGAGTAGGGTTTCAGAGATTGTTTAAAACTCTGCATGTGGCTATGTAATTGGGGCGCCAGGTGATATATACAGATAGGGAGAGGTGTGACTCCAGTGCTTTGAATGACTTTGCTTAAGAGATGTTGCATGCCATGTGTTTTCAGCCTAACCTCTCCCATGGGACAGGAATGAAATTCACCTCTGTTAGTTTGTCACCATAGTATTGTGAGCTTGAAAAAACATAGCACCAATGGTGCACCAGTGTTCTGCAGTCCCTCACCCCAATTGAATGCTACCCAAGTTAATCCTTTGTCAACAGCTGATTAATACTTTGGTACTTGTTTCCTAGCACGGCGCCCATCTCGTTGATTGTATGCCTTAACTTTAAGGCACTTAAGGCATACAATCAACGCGATGGACCAGATTTTCTGTCAATCACCAGCTAATTTGCCAGTGAAAGAGAAAATCGCGTTGATCGCGGCCCCTAATAAGGGGACGCAATCAACGCAATTTTCCCATAGGAAACAATGTTAAATTATTTTTTAAGTGAAAACCGGGTTGATCGCGTGATCAATGTGATCAACCCGATTTTACATAGGTGACAATGTGAAATGGGCCAATATGGCCCATTTCGCATTGAATACTGTTAAAAAGTATGTTTAATGCCCCCCCATTGTTAACGCCACCCCACAACCCGAAGCGCGGCGAGCGCAGCGGCGGTGGTACGCGTCCTCCAACATACCCCTACTATCCACGTCGGCGTGGAGTTGATTTTATAAAGTGTGGCGAGGGGACGCGGATACCTGTGAAGGTATCGTTAACAATGGGGGGGGGGGGGCATTTCAAACATGAGGGGGCGTTTGGTATTAAAATGGGGCGTTTGGGGGCTTTTTACATTGAAATCAATGTAAAATCGGGTCTCAAGGACCATTTTACATTGAATCCAATGTAAAAATTGGGTAGATCGCGTCGATCGCATCGCATGCGATTTGGTTGGCATGTGATGCGATTGACGCGATTTTTCCGACCCGATGGATACAATCAAAATCGCTGGCGCCGTGCTAGGAAACATGTACCAATACTCTTTACATATCTCACATGAATAGTCTTGAACTAACAATGAGGTAGATGTACGAAGCAGTGATAAGGGTGAAGTAATATAGTGCCTGGTACTTTATCACCGGCCAATCGGCTCCGAACTCTTCATTTTTAAATCAATTCTGTACCGTAAAAGATTGGTCGGTGATAAGTACCAGGCACTTTAGTACATCTCCTCCCTTATCACTGCTTCATACATCTTCCCCAATAACTGCTAGCACAAGCACAAGCATTTCATGTGGGTTTGTATGTGAGGACAAACTGGAGAAGATTTAGAATAAGGCCATGTATGCTACACGACAGCATTGGCATGATATGTCCTTTCTGGACAAATTGGAACATGCGAACATCCACTCCTGCTAGTCATTAATTATACAGTATCTTCTGGTTGGCCGTTCTGCATGGTCCAATCTGATGTCGTTAATGAGTCTACAGTATGATTCTAAATGCGACGGGTGTGGTACATTGTGCATCATGCAGTGTGTATGGATGGCAAGGAATGTCAGCAAGGAACAGAACATTCTGATGTGTAACCAGCCTGGACAGATATTAGAAACTGGTTAGATAGGACCTTGCCCATGAGCACTTCTAGAAGACTTTATAGTTTTTCATTTTCCAGATGTTCACGGTCGAAGCTATGTGGGCCAAAAATGTCTTTGCACTTGGGAATAAGAAATAAACATAAGTTCCTTTCCAGAAGTACAATTTAGCATTTTCTTTGATACCTGCACAGGAAGTGTGGTGTCGAAAGAACTGTTCCACAGCTGGCTTTATTTGTGAGATTGGGAGGATCTAAGCCAACCCCAGCTGTTCCCATTAGGGAAGCAAATGCATTTCAGTTATACAACTGACACAAGAGGTGTTAGGTTATTTTGACCACCAATTTTTTGTAAAGGACCATAGAGATTATCCCACACAGGAAATCGAGGCATTTGGGGAAAGGGGTCTTTAGTTTTCTGATCCTACAGTACAAGCCTAATATTGTGATTGTCATACCTTTTTAGCTGTAAGAAGAAATAAACACAATATTCTGCCAGAATAATGATATTATATTAAATTGAATGACGTGCCTGATTCCCTTATATAGCAATGTTCCATGACTAGCCCTATTCCTATTGTACTTTTGCTATTGAATACAATTAATGGAGCCATCATGTACAAATTGCAGTCATTTTGTAAAGCAATAACCATTAGAATACAACTTATTTCACAAAGAGCTAGCAGCCTATTCATGTGACGGTTTCCAGTGAGGTCACAAATTCTCGTTTATGTGGCTGAATACTATTGCAACCCCCAATGTCTGCTGCTGCTGGGTGTAGGTGACTGGGCCATTTAACCGTAAATGATTTGTATAAAAAAATGTATTAGTTGGATTTAGTACCCTCCCAATATAATGCTTACTGACTTTGTTACACTTATTTGAATTGTATATATCTGAGATATAGACACCATGTATAGTTTGGCTTATGGTGCTTCTTTCTGGCACCATTAGATCCTGGTAATAACTTTTCTTTTAGGAGGTCTTTGCAGTTACACCCCAATATTCCTGTTTTGTATACTTTTTATAATTGTTAGTACAAGGAATCACAAGTTTATCAGTTAGTGGGGGGGCTCTGCTTTAACCAAGCAAGGCTTCATTTGGTCTTATGGTGCAAGTGAACAATCAATAGATGGTACTGCGCTAGACCTGTTATAAAATGTAACGATTTGTGTACACATCTATACATACACACCCAAACTGACACAGTAACCGGGTTCACCACAATCGCTAGAATGTGCACATTTAAGCTGGCCATACATCAGGACGACCAGAATCTGATCCTAATTGTGTCATGATTTCCCTTGAACTCCCTGGCCGCTTCTCAGGCACACGATAGATGTGCCTGAGTGTGTAAATTCACATACAGTATGATCTATCGTAAGATCTGCAACTCCCAGCATACTGGTCGTTAGCATCATCTTCAGATTATGCGTGCAGTGCATCAGATCATACAATCCAACTCACCACCCGAGGATCGATTCGTAATCATATCAAAACACATCACTATGTGCACAAAAACACATACAATGCATCACACAAGCCGGCAAAATCGTGCATTTGGGCCTAAAATTGTTCTAATGTATGGCCAGCTTTAGTCTCATTTAAAGAAGTCTATATGCGTATTATATATGTGTTCTGTATGTATATAATATGAATGAGCGCTTTTGCTGTATTATTTGCTAGTAACTAAAGGTATTATACTAGCAAAGCTCCATCTATAGATTGTTCATTGTCTTGTTTCTCCTAAAGATTGTCCACAAACTCACATTAGTGTGTAACTTTTTATATTGAAGGTATAACCATGCAGTTAGAAGTACCAATTTAGTCATCTATATCAGGGCCTGGCAAAATGTACTTCATTTGTTATAGACAGCATACTGTATATCAGGGCTGGGCAACACCGGCCCTCCAGATGTTGATGAACTATACATCCCAGCATGCCTTGCATCAGTTTCAGCATGGCCACATAGCAAAACTAATGCAAAGCATCCTGGAATGTGTAGTTCATTAACATCTGGAGGGCCGGTGTTGCCCAGCCCTGCTGTATATTATAAAACAATAGAGCTCACATGGGGGTTTCAAAACCTTATTAACATTTTTTATAATAAAAAATTGCCCATAGAAACATGTACTTTATAAATTCTCGGTAGATGCTCATTGGTTGCTATAGGCAGATTCACTTGACCTCTTTATAAGGTTTAAAAACCTTGTTACAACAGTGATGCTAAAGCTTACACCGTAGTGAAATTGATATTCTTTGATTCCACACAGGAGGAGCATGCATGGATTATGCTAATTTGTTTTTTTTACATTATAAAAGCGGTTTATCCTATTCGATATGGCTTGGTTGTTAAGATAACAATGCATACCTAAAACTACTTTAATCCTAGGGCTTTGTCTCATTATTGTGATGCACCACAATTAAAAATTTGCATTTAACTTTCTCAAATCACATCTCTGAGCGACATTCTGCTTTTCAAGTTCTATCCTTGACTTTATTCTTTTATTATTTTGACTAATATATTTCATTTACTACAGTCTCAAATTCTAATTAATTTTCTTTTTTAAAGAGTAAAAGTTAGAGAGAGACTTGTGAGAGATGAGAACATGCATGGGAGTCCAAAATTTGACATGGAGCCTTCTACCCAAAAGAAACATCATGCTTCCCCCATCTACCATATGCCTTTTCAGTCAGAAAACTCTGCCTTCGACAGGGTATATAAACAGCCAAACCATCTCCGCCAACCAATCCATGGCTATGTCCAGCCAGCCAATGTTGCTCGTATACCGAAGATCGTGTCACGGACAGAGTCTGACAATGTTATGGTGTCAGCATTTACTACCTCACTAAAAAATCCCAGAGCCATCCATGAAGCGAATGTTGAGAAATATGGTCAAGTTTATCAAGGAATGACCAGCACAATTGCCCCCCTCAAATCAGAGACTAGTAATGGCAAACTGCGTGGCTCTTTTGATGAAAAGCCAATCAATATTTCATGGAATGCCAACAAACCGACTTTAGATGAATTGCCGGCACCGAAAAATCAACAGTCCTATGTTTCACAAAGTGTTTCCCCTCTAAACAAGACCCCTGATAGCATGGGAAAAACTGAAGCCATTGTGTTTCTACAGAACAACCAGGCAACCTCACTCCCAGCCAAATCTTTGGGGCAACCTAAAGAGATTTCAACCATTAAGCATAAAATGTTTGTACGTTCCCTATCTGACTCTACTGGGACACAAAAGCAGGAAGCCTTTAAAATTAAGGATTCAGATGAAGAAAAGGGGATGGTATTTTTAGGCATGGAAGACCATTCCCACATTGCCAATGGAGAAGCTGGTACGGTCAACACAAAGGTGTCTGTGGCTCAACTTAGGAGTGCCTTTTTGGAGACTGCAAACTTGAGCAAAAAGGCCGACCCGTGGGTGATGTTTGACACTTGTTTTTTGTCTTTTTTATTTTTTCCCCTGTGTATTTTTTTTTACCTGTGTTTGACCCCTGCATGTCCTCAAACTGCAACATATATGCTAAGGTGCACTTGTTTTGGTGAACATTTCACTTTGACATTGACTTACCAGTTTGGAATGTGTGTGATCTATTCTTTCTTGCATGTTGATTTAAGTTTTAAATCTTCTTTTGTGTGTTTTCTAGAGAACTTTCTCTCCACCTTTACTCATCTTTCTCTCTTTTCTCCTTTAAATAACCTACATCTTGGTTACAAAGTGAACCCAAGGTTGAAATGCCAATGTCAGGTGTTGAAATGAGTACCTCCAATGAGCAGGAAAGAGGCCCGCGAAGGCCAAGACTCTATTTCTCTCCTGGGGACAGTAGAAAAACTTCTGAAAGATTTAGAACTCAACCTGTAACTTCAGCCGAGAGAAAAGAAACAGATAGGTACGAATTGGAATGAGCAGCTAGATCCATAAATTCAGAACAGAAATAAATGGTAGTTATGCTATGACTGGCATGTCCGTGTGATTAGGCCACAGCACCGTGGATGTAGCAATGTGTGCTTGGCATTCGGATCCTATGACCTTTCTCATAATAGAAAGCTTCACTTTTCACACTCCTTATGTCATTGCAACATGTAAGCATTGCATTATGTTGTATGTGTTTTTGTGTGTGCATTGATAACCTCAGAAATGACTAGTGAAAATGTGTTCTCAAAACTTAAAGCACCCGTCATTATTTTACTGAAATTTTTTTTTTTTTGCTTGATGCATGACTTTTGTGTGTAACACAATTATAATATGTCTCACTGAGTTATTGAAACAAGACTTGGTTTCTTTTCTAATTGTCATATATATTCCACAGGACAACATTTCACCCGCCAGTGCAGACAGCTGAAGGTAAGTGCCATTCCTTTGCAGTCATATGTATTCCCATTCTAATCTATGGTACTCCATAGTTGCTTCAGTTGGTTAACGTCGGAATACGTCCCTCCCGCCCATCTTTAATGTTTTCATTGAACAGTTATAAGCAGCGGACTTGTACCTTTTTTGTCAGGAGGGGGACTGTCACTGGCTTTTTTTGCTGGCGCATTCACAGTACATACCTTTGTACTGCGCATGTGTCCAGCTTCTATAAGGTGCTTCAGCAACAGCCAATACAAGGGAATTCATGGTTTCGGCACCATGGAACCGGCACATGCATAGTACCGACGCAGGTACTGCGCATGCGCAATCTCTGGATTTCACTCGGCAGCCCATAGAGAGTCGTCCCGGAGTGAGGGAACACCTCCCAATGGGACTGCCTTGGTGACCGGCAGGTCGGACTTCCAGTCGGACTAGGCCAGTCATAGTGAATCCAGTGCTGTCTTACAGACTGCATCTGACTTCACTACAGTGGCAGATATTACCGGGGGGAGGGGGGTGCTGTAAAAACCACCACTGGTTATAAGCCCTTATTTCATGATAATCAATTACTTTTTTGACTACTTACAGTACATGTATACATACTTTTATAAGTAGGACAACTTACAAGGGCTGTATGTGTATATCCTACCCATTTGCATGCCATTCAAGATAGCATTTGGTACAGCACAGTAGAAATATTTTGCAGTAGTGGTAAATTTTGGGTCGCTAGTTCCAACACAAGCTTCCAATTGCTGCCCCCAAACAAGTGCCATCCCTAGGCAGGTGCCGCATGTGCCTAATGGAAAATTCACTACTGACTACCAACTGTAATCATTATGGCTATTAGGAGCCACAAGAGACTTCTGAAAAACGTATAAAACACAGAACTCCCTGATGCAATGACCATAGCAAAATGGTTTCCGAAATTGATTTTCAGAATTCAGTGTGCTGTCTGTGTTTATGTATACTCAGGTTATTATGCTTTAATAAGGTCTTGGACCTATTTATTTTTCCCACAGATGAAGCAAAGCTTGATGAAAGAGCAAAGCTCAGTGTTGCTGCAAAGAGGCTTCTGTTTAGGGTATGTCGAAATAGATCCAGTTGCTGACGTTTATGGGTCATTGGGATAATGCCTTTGGGAAGAATTGTTAACCTAAAGAGATTCCTTTTTGATGAAAAAGTTTCTCTATTATCTTACTTTTGACCAGATAATTACCTTAACAATTGTTATTGGTCTCATAAGTGGTGGTGTTTCCTTTATAATTTAATATAGAACAGGTTATAAACCTGTATCTTGCACACATTATGGACAGGCATTATGCTCCTAGCCTGCAGTTTGTGCAAGCTATGGGTGCTCTTTAATAATACAGGTTGAGTATCCCATATCTGTGTAGGCAAAAACCAAAATATTCCAAAAACAGTGTTTTTTTCAGAATATATATTTTTTTGTCCCCAACCACCCCAACACCACCACTTTTTTCTTACTTGTTCCTTGACCCTATCATTCTTAACCAACCTTGAATCCCTTTGTTACTATAGATCCTTAACTAAGAGAATTACAGTATTTTTGCGTTATAATCTCCTATCCTCTATGCCAGGCATGTTCAAACTGTGGCCCTCCAGCTACACGTCCTATCATGCCTTGCCACAGTTTTGCTATTATGGAATGGTAAAATTGCTAAAATTATGGCAAGGCATTCTGGGATGTGTGTTTTCACAACAGCTGGAGGGCCACAGTTTGGACATGTCTGCTCTATGCAATCCCTGCTTCCTAGATATCAACACTGGCAGGAGACCATTCTGGGTACCCCTTTTGATGACAATACACCATTAAAACTCCATAGCTTCTAATTCTAAACTAGTGAGGGATAATGATAACAAGGTATATTATAGATGTTACATGGTTCCCACTAGATTCCATAAGTTATTTTAGAGGTTATGACCCTAATTGTTGTACATACCCAGTGTACTTTCTCCAAAATGTTAGGATTTATGGTACTTGTGTATTTTGGCGGTGCCCCCGATGTCCGTCGTACGATGAACGGATCGCATGCCATGCACCCGATGGCATACGATGCGACTCGATTTTGACCCCCTATACGATAAAAAATCGTATAAGCACCCTAAAGGGTGCTTTTGAGCACCCTAATGGGTGCTTACAATGTTAAATGCACCCCCACGCCACCCCCCCCCCCACTATAAACGTGAACCCGAAGCGTGGCGAGCGCAGCGAGGCCGTGAGGGGCGGCGGTACGCGTCCTACGACCTTTTCATACCCCCACTATCCACGTCGGCGTGGAGTTGAGAATAGAATAGTGTGGCGAGCGCAGCGAGCCACCGAGCCCGAAGCGTGGCGAGCGCACGCGGATACCTTCACAGGTAAACGCGTCCCTTCGCGGGCTTCACAGGTATCCGCGTCCCCTCGCGGGGCTCGCTGTGCTCGCCACGCTTCGGGCTCGGTGGCTCGCTGCGCTCGCGACACTATTCTATTCTCAACTCCACGCCGACGTGGATAGTGGGGGTATGAAAAGGTCGTAGGACGCGTACCGCCACCCCTCGCGGGCTCGCTGCGCTCGCCACGCTTCGGGTTCACGTTTATAGTGGGGGGGGGGGGGTGGCGTGGGGGTGCATTTAACATTGTAAGCACCCATTTGGGTGCTTAACATTGTATAAGCACCCATTAGGGTGCTTATACAATGTTTAATCACATCGCATCGTATCGCATCGTATGGCATTGTATGCCATGTACAATGGCATACAATTTCAAAATTGTATGCCATCGTGCACTATCGTACGATATCGCGTCGCATCGCATACCATCGTATGCGTTATGGTATGCGATGCGATGGGCGCCGCCAAAATACACAAGTACCGGATTTATTTGCAGATCTAGTTAACAAGGTAGTACATGTCCCTACTAAAAATCCATGGCCTTCTCTTCTGGAGCTTCCACTGGAGGGCCTTGATATTTCTGTAGATAAACATAAATATTTATCGAGTGAATACAGTAGTTTGGCAGCAGGAGATGTGAAGTTTGGGAGGTTGAAATTGCTCAAGATAGAGGGTTATTCAGAGTGTAACAAATGAAACATTCAGGAGTCTAGGGTAATGTAGGTGACTGTAATGGCGCCTTCACATGAAGTGATTTCAGGGCATTTTCTAAGTGATCTGATCTAATTTGACTAGAACGCTTAGAAAATGCCCCTACATTGATCAGTGTGTGCATAGGCCATAGAGATAGCAATGCGCTGCCCGGCGATTAAGATCCAGCATGCCGGAAAAATCTAATTAGATCGATGGTCAATCCAGATAACAAATTTAATACGAAGTTGGAGGTAGAGCAACAAAAGTAAGTCATTTTGCACCTTGGTAAAACCATTTTATGCAAATATAACATGTGCAGAGAGATTTAGATTTGTTACTAAACTGTAGATCTGAATTAGTATAAAAATAAAGATGTTCAGCATTTTTAGACTACATGCAACATTAAATAATGTGTTGGCGCACATTTCCCCATGGTTCGTTTCCAACCCCGCTACATACTTCACAAGTTGGGAATATGAGTGAAGGTACAGAATGGAGAAGTTCAACGAGTGTCCTAATGGACGATAGACAGTCAATAAGTCTGTGGCACCCCTGTATGCGCCTTGCCATGGCACCTAGTTTCAGAACCACTGCTCTAGATGCATTATGAAATGGTTGGAAAAGCTATACAGGGGTGTTAGAATACTAGTAATTTCCAAGGGCCAATGAAAGCAAACAAAAGAAAGGTAAAGAGAAATAATGTACGCGTTATATTGTCCAACACTGCAAGATGATGAATGCAATTTAAATATAGTGGTCTATAAAAAAAAATATTTGCTCATTGTCCTCAAATGTTGCTAAATTCTTGTTCTGTCTCGTTTAAGCAGCAGTGACTGTCTGGTCAGGACATCTAGCAGCTGAGTACAGTTAAACTAAACTAATGAACTCTGAATGGTAGAAATGAAAGTATGCATTTTCATGAAGCCTACACAATATGTACACAGAGAGAGATTTGAGCAAAAGCCGCGTTCTGAGCAATTTAGCGTGGGAGATTTCCCACAGTCTAAAACTTCCATACACACTGAGATTTTCACAAGAGATGATTTTGCTGAGCTATCTAGTATGGGAGATTTGTGTTGAGCAAAAAAAAAAATAATGGGTGGTTATTACAGGACTGTGGGTGACGTAGATTGCGTCTTAAAACACGGGCAATTTTGAAGTCTCTTGCTAAGCGAACAGACTAGATATATACTGCACGCTTAAATGATCTAGACAGGCGATAGCGATGCACGGGGCTGGGCATCGCCATCGCTATGGGGCATTCACACTGAGGGATTTGTGCCTGATTTCTAAGCTTTTTAGCCATAATGGTCTCCCCATGTGTATACCCATAAAGGTCTTCAACACTAAATTCAAATGTGATTTGTGTAGTGCTGGGACCAGGTCACTTCATACAATTATCCAAAGCTCAGTATAGCTTTGTATCTTGTACTGCAGGGACAGTGATGGCTAAATAAGCTATCCATATAAAATTCTGGTTTGTAACAAAATGTATTGGACACAAGTGTGTTCAGAATCGTTTTGTGGAAGACAATATGCCAACTAAGATTGCGATGTATTAAAAAATGTACCAACAAACTGCATTCATTGCAATTGCCTGTCTGCATCTGCTTTCATTTCCAATTTGATCAAGTGTTTCTTTCTCCCCCTTCTTATGGCCCATACACACTGGGTGACTTTCAGCTGAAAGCCACTCAAAACAGCATGTTTGAGCGGCTTTCAGCTCAAAGCCGCCCAGTGTGTATGCCCCGGCGATGAGAGCTGCTGTGCGCTCCCGCATCATCGCCGGGAAAACCGTTCATCTTATCACCAGCAGATTGAGCGGCTTTGAGGACAGCTTTTGTATAGTGCTGTGCTATGCAAAGCCGTCCTCTCCCTGCTGACGGTGCCAGCCAGGGGGAAAGCTGCTCAATGTATATGCACTGAACGGCTTTCCCCCCCAGGGATGACAGCGATCATCGCTGTCCATACACGCTGGGCATAGTCGCCCAGTGTGTATGGACCTTTAGTTGTAGAAAGTTCAAGTAACTGTCCCCTTTTGTCCCAACACACTGGGTCACATTGGGCGTCTCTCCTGTAAATTTTTAACTCTTATGAGCAGGGACCTCTTCCCTTATATGCTTTTCCTTTTTTTTCATTATCACATCCTCCCTTTTATTTTATTTTATTTTATACTTATTGACCCTTTTAAGTATAATAACGTAAGAGTATGAACTACAATGCCTCGGAGCACTTTTTTTGTGCAGTGTCTGTTTCTTCCACAGTTCCAGTGCATTGTGGTCCTGTGCTGACCAAGAACATGTATTTCCTAACACTTATACTATGGCACATGTGTAGTTCTGCATGTGCCAATGAACACTAGATAACCAAATTAAATTTCGAGTAAGCACTGACCATGTAAATGTGAATTGCCCCGATAACACCTCTTTTCAAATGTTTTCTTTCAATCACAGGAATTGGAAAAACCTCTGGATCCAAAAACCACTAAGACACGTCCTAGAAATGCAGCTGTGGAAAGAAGGCTGCGCCGAGCGCAGGACAGGTCCCGGACTCAGCCTGTGACCACAGAAGAAGTGGTGATTGCAGCGACGTAAGTGTGGGCACAATGCAAGCTCTTTCTAGTGCTGGGATTTAGGCGGATTTCCCAGTTTATCCGCTGGAACAGTATGAAGTATGTATAGCTGGAGGATCTGGGCACCTCTCATCATGTCTGCCTAAATGATGGCTACATGGAGCAAGAGGGACAGGGTTTACCAAGGGAATGAAGAAATTAATCATTTGAACTAAGTGAGGGGTTTTCCAGGAAAATGCACTCCAAATAAAGCACACGCTGCACGTTCTGTGACTTCAGTTGGGGGTGACGTAGCTATATAGTAATTAAGAAAAACAAGCCGTTAACTGAAAGTGTTGATCCCAGAAAACAATACCCGTGATTTATATATTCCATTTATTAGGTTGGCCAGCAGTTATTTGGGTTCTAGTACATAAACTATTAAGCAGAATAACAATGTGGCCATTATTGGTTTACAATACATATGTGAGTAGTATCCTGTGGCAGCACCTATAGTGGGATCTGTGTTTGTTAAAGTTGTGTGAGCGCGCACACACAGGCAGCCATGTGTGTGTTCAGTATTCCTGATTCCAGAGTAACAATTCTCCAGCATAAAGTGACCCTTGTACCTCGGTAATGCCAATATATACGGCTGAATTACTAGCCTGCGATCACGTGATTTGCTCTACCCAAATCCAGCTCTTCTGGGGTGCATGTGACTTACACACTGTATGATTGGGTGATGTGTGATCAGCACCTTCTATCCAGTTCTTCAGTCAGGACACTGAGGCGCAGATTTATTAAGCTCGGTGAAGTGATAATGTGGCAGGTACTTTATCACCGGCCAATCAGCTCCAGGCTTGGTTTGAAAAATGACAGATAGGAGCTCATTGGCTGGTGATAAAGACCAGACACTTTACCACTTCACCGAGCTTAAAAAATCTACCCATGAGGGCTGTTTTACCATATGTGGAGATGTTGCCCGTCATCCTATAGAAGCCGGTGATAGATAAGTATCTAGAATTGGTAGATTGGTAGCTACTGGAAAAGGCCATACTAGGTTGTTTTTTGTTTGTTTTTTTGTGTCAGAAGTTGTCACCCCTGATCTTGTGCATTCTTTTAACATAAATACCTTCATGTATCTATCTTTAGAAGGTTGGATATGTCACCAATAATTCTCACCTTTTGTATATCCGTATGAAAGCATTTGGTTTCCCCATGAACTGCAGAAAAATAAATTGCTTCCAATCACTGTCTAAACAAATGTCAGTATTTATAGTGATCTCTCTTTTCATGATCTTGACATTTAACTTGTCTTATCTTTAAGACTGCAAACTTATCAGTCAGATTTATAAATCTTTAGCATCCGCTTGGAGAGAGGTGTTACTTAGTTGGTACTTTCGCACTCTAACTGTCCTTTTTGAAATATCCTTTCAAATGGCAATTATTAGCTGAGCAAGCTCCTCCTTGTTATGCTAATGTGATCGTGACTGGTTGTCCATCTAAGTATGTAGAACTATTGGATAGTCTTTCCCTGCTTTTTCCATTTCTTGCATTTCTGAATTAGGCTGAATTCCAGCGTTGTATTATGCTTTATTGGAGTTTGACATTTTGCAATCTGTTAATTTTCCATTTCTCTTATTGACTGTTCTTCTTTTTTTCCTTTTTGCAATATTAAAGCAAGCCTAGTCCTGCAGCACACTCAGTGACTACACACACTGTAGCCCCAAGGGTCCCTATCCCCTCTGTAACTAAGAGTTCTGTGCACCGTATCAGGTACTAAAGGGGGGGGTTGCATGACAAATAAAACCATACAGGATGCCTTATTAATACTTAACACCAACTGTTGCTTTTTTGCATTATAGTGACTTTTTGCTGAAGCATGATAACAGTATATTGCTTAAATTAATACAAACCATTAACAGCGAATGCATGTCCAGGATGGCTGATCACATCTGTATATTGATGAAAATGGACTTGTAGCTGCCAAAATGATAAATGTTACTGTATATTTTCCATATTGAAAAAAGAGAAAGAAAACACTACTGTAGTTACAAATGATGAAAAACACCCCAAAGCCTCCTATGGTACTTACCTTGCCTTTCTTTGAACTACTGCTCTTCTGATTCATAGACAGATGCTGTTGTCAGTGGTCCTCCCTTAGTGTAATACACCCAAGTGTTTCTCAGGTGGTCACAAGCCCATTGCCTGAGACTGCCACTCAGTGGTGCATTATATCAATAACTACTTTCTCCTTTTTTTCCAAGTTAAAAAAGCACTGCCATCCTAACGTTATTTACCAGGTTTCACGCTTTGATAAGCTACATGTAATCCTGAAGTAAATCTGAAAGCATCTTGCTAAATTTATGGTCATGCTACCATGGAATAGGAAATACTTGCTTGTATGCTTACATAAAACTCTTCACTTTGACTCTCCCTTTTCACTATTACATACTAAAAATCAACAGTCTTGCATATATAAGACAATTAAAATTTCGGTTGGACTGTAGGGGATGCTGAAGTATAATCTTTACGATGGGGTAAATACTGGTAATGGGCCAGGAACATTAATTATTCAAATGTGTTTTGGCTCCTCCCCCTATATGCCCCTTCCACAGACATGGTTTTTAGCCTGTGCCTGAAAGCCGGTCACTAACTTTATGGCTCCAGGATAATGTTTTTTTTTTTTTTTCAATTTATATTTGCCTTTCAACAAGATCACAGTTGGCCACTTTCAGCCTGCACCGTGGGATGCTGCTAGGGGAACCCGGTCCCATCTTTAAGAAGTTTCACTAGACTAGTTTTTTAGTGGAGGGTCATCTGGTCAGACCCATACAATGGGTGCTACTGACGACAGATACCAGTCCACACAGATAGGGTGCAGTTACCCTTCAGAACACCTTTCAGGGTCGTAGGGCACCCTTCAGGAAGTAGTCATAAAAGTGTTAGAGTTGCGGGCAGTTTACTGAGCATTGTGTCAAGCCACTCCTTCTCAAAGGGAAATCTGTACAGGTTCAGTCCAACAACACCAGAGCCGTGGCATAAATCCCCAAACAAGCTGGAACCATGAGCAAAGAAGCCATGAAAGAGGTTTTACCAATCCCCTGTATAAGCTCTGGCAGTAGATGCATTGACGGCTCTGTGGATGTCCAATTGGTCTATGCCTTTCCATTATTCCCGCTTCTACCACTGTTTCTCAGTAGGGTAGAGTGAGAACAGGTGACGTGGTCAACTTCTTTGCTCCAGATTGGCCACGAAAATCTTGGTATACCAATCTACAATTTCTTCTAATAGACCAGCCTTGGACTCTGCCTCTTCGGCCAGTCCTGCTTCTATCAAGACTTATGTCAGCTGCGTTTGACAACATGGCTGGTAAATACTATTCTGTCAATAGTCATTTCAACAATGACTTGAGCACTTAAAGCCGTTACTTTCAAACAATATCGTATTTTGAAGGCGTATGTCTTGTGGTGTGAGAAAATGTCTTTTGTCAGTAACTTTTTGGTTGAACGTCTTCTCTGGTTTCTCCAATCAGGATTGGAAGTGGGTCTTCAGCTTGGTTCTCTAAAAGTTTAAGTTTCAATCTTCTATCTAGGGATGCCATCTCTAATAAGCAGGTGTCCGCCCCGGACCCCACATCGGCCGCCCCGCGCATTTACTTACATGGGTGGGTGGCTGGGAGCGGGGCAGACAGCCGTGCGGGTGCCCGATGCCTCTGGGCACGAGCAGATGGGTGGCACTGGCCGCAGAGTGGCAAGTGCGGCCTGCTCAGCGTGACCTCTTACTCTCACACAGTGCAGGCCACACATCGGGGTCTGGGAACAGCTGTGGAGTGCCTGAGTTGGGTGCTCATACACTGCCCTGCATTAGACTACACATGCACAGTATAATCCCGAAGTCCCGGGATTGAATACTGTGAACCCGGAATTGAAATCACTGACGTTTTGGGACCAAATCCTGGTATCCCGCTGAAACTGATCACTGGATTGGCCACCCTAGCTTATCTTTCATGAGGATAGGGTCGAACTTCGAACTCATCAGGTTTTCCTTCTTAAGGTGCTTTCGGCATTCAACATAAATCAACCTATTGCGGTTCCTGTGACCAGATGACTCTCCAACTGCAAAGTAAAAGGACAGTTTCTATCTATAAAACGGATGCTCTTTTTGTTTTGTATAATGCAAATAGACCAGATTGGCCTGCCTCAAAACAGACCTTGTCTAGATGGATACACTGCAGCCTCACGGCCGGTTCCAGTTTCAGCATCCTCTCATTCCACCAGTTTGGTGGGTACCTCGGATGGCTGCTCGGGAGTTTCAACTTTACAGTTGTGTTGTGCAGCTACTTGGGCTGGCAAGCTCATATTCATAAAGTTTTATCAGTTTTATACATTTGCGTCTCCTGCATATCTATTCGGCTGTACAGTTTTGCAAGACTCTCCTTACGATGGGACATCTCAGAGCCTCTGACATGTGCGGACTATACTCTATTGTCCTCTACGGACAATAAATCCCTTTCTTTGATTCCATAGGGGATGCTGGACCACCCTGTGGTGTTGTGTTTTAAATTGTTAATATGCTCTGGGTTGCAGTTCTTGTCATATTGTTTTAATTGTGACGTGTCTGTTTTCCATAGATCTCCTCCTCTGTTGGTGAATTTGCTGCCTCTCATTGGGCGCAGTGCTTAACTGGTTTGTGGGAGGGGCATAGTGGGGGGGGGGTAGAGACAGCCACACACTTTAAAAATTAAAGTGCCAGACTGTTAGTTACCTGTCTATACCCCATTGTAAGTACTATACACCAGCATCCCCTATGGACTCAGAAAGGTGAGTAACAAAATCCTGTTTTGTACCACTGTTGCAGTGGCGCATTAGATAATCCTCCTGTAATTCAAATTCAATTGTCCCCTGAGATTTCCAATGCATTATGTATGTAAAGGAAAATAGTCATGAAACTAAAAACACCAAATATTTGTGTTACAAAATTGAAATGTGTTCTGAATGTGGTCATTATTTAAGGAAAATGAAAAAATCCTAACGGACTAGGAGTAATAAGCCCCACTGCTTTTTCACATGGGAACCCCCCCCCCCACACACACACACACACACACTTTCCATTTCGAGTCCTGTTTTCGGGCAATAATACATGGGGTCTATTAGCTGTGGGGGCTTATTGCAGATAATATGATATCACCCTAAGACAGTGGTTTCCAAACTGTGTGCCTAGGCACCCTGGGGTGCCTCAGGACACTTGCAGGGGTGCCTTGGGTTGATGGAAGAAGATCAATTCATATTATTTATGGTCAATGTACCAGGCAAAACCAGTGCTTGTGGCTGCCAATCATAATATATGTGGACAAAGAGAAGCAAATCCTGTTCCTCACCAGATAACTGACATATTAACACAATGCACTTAATTTATATATATTTATATATATATAAATATATATTTTTCTGAATTTCTCGATAAGCATTTGGCCTAGGGGTGCCTTGAAAATATTTTGATGCCCTAGGGCTCCGTGATTCAAAAAAGTTTGGGAACTACTGCCCTAAGATGTTCAAATATCTAGTCATCTTGCACTGACAGCTGTCTTTAAAGATTCCATGAATGGCTTGTTGCCATATGATTCACTAAGCCAGTAGATACAGTTATTTAAGGAAATCATTCTGCATATGCCCAAAAAAGTGACTGGAAGCATATGTTCCTATGTAGATTTGCAGCTTACTACCACTTATAGTGCTGGACTGGGGTGTACAATGCATGCCAAGTACATGGAGTGTAATTTTGCATTAGGGTGCAATTGCTCCCAACTCTGCATCAGCCCAAAGAGTGTATGTAGCATTGCTTCGTTTAGGTTGATGTGTGTATGTATACATTGTTGATATTGAATGACCCAATTCAAACATGTTTATTTAGCAATCCATTTTTATCCTGGTTTCCGAGTTGTTCTACTTTTACTAACTCGTTCACTTTCTGATTTACATGTCTAGTATAAATATTGTGACGTTCACGATAGGAACACCTGCATGAAATAATACCTAGTATGCATCTGGAGAACATCAGATGTGCAGCCAGCATTAATAATCAGATTAGCTTCACTCAGGGATCATCCATCAGTAATGGTAGAGGTGAGTGTGCAATAGGGATGACAGCCGCACAGGACGATGCCATGCTCGTGATCTAAACAGGCGCATGTCTTATTTTTAAGTTCCTTATTGGCTGTCTGATGTCTAAATGATTGTGATGTGAAAACAAATATATTGCAGTTGACTTATTTTATCTATATAAAAGGTTGCAGTCATCTGCATATGTAACTGAGTGGCAACATTATGGGTTTTCTAGTCCTTACAATAAAATACTGAGAAATCCATGTGACTTAAATATACCTTGACAGCTATTCCACCATCAGAGTTCATATACACTTACCGATCGGCCACTCTGTGTTGTCCTGACGTCTTTTAGGCTGGCCCTTGAATTTGCTCGCTAAGCTGGGAGTTCAGTCGCTGCAGCAACTGTACAGGTGGTCGTGGTCCTCGCGCACACACAGCCAGAGGCAACTGTGTAATCATAATCTGGTATTGGCTGCACTATAGGGATGCTGCAATATGGCTGTGAACATATCGGATGTACACACCCACCGACAACCTTCCAGTATTTTGGCAATCGTTGTGAAACTACAAGTCCCATCATGCCTTGCCACAGTTTTGCTATTGGGGAATGTGAAAACTATGGCAAGGCCTGCTGGGATATGTAGTTTCACAACAGCTGTAGGGCCACAGTTTGGACATGCCTGGTCTAATGTGAACCTAGTAATATGATACACCCCACAATTTGTGGTAATATAGAACTAGGAATTAAAAACTCCAATGCTAGGTTATGCACTCTACAAGGTACTGGTCATAGTGCTGCTGTAGAAAGAGAGCAAATTTGTAAGTCCCTGCCGCAGGGAGCTGGGAGGACAGTGGAAGGCAGGGAGATGGCCTCCCTGCCTATGCTGCACGCTGCACATAGCTGCTGGGGGGAGAAGGAGGGCTGGTGGGGACACAGGCAGCATAAGCTGCTGCTCTGAGGAGACAGGGCAGGCGGGGAGGTCCAGGGAGCGCTGCGATGGTCCTGCTCGTGCATATGTAATGAGCGCAACCCGGCGCATTGAATATTAATGAGCGGCTTCCCACCCCCTGCTGACGTCATCTGAAAAAAAAAATTATTATTAAATAAATTTGCTGCAAGTTTATGAATTCAAATATCAAGACCCTTCAAATAATACAATTACTGATATTTTGACAAAAAAAAAAAAAAAAGGAAACCCTTTATTTTAAAAGATCACTTTCCTGTTCACCTTTAAAAAGATGTCAAATGCAAAACGGTGAATCTCGACAAAAATAATGCTGAATGTAGTTCTCCATCCTAGCATTGAATACACGCTCGGCAAATTAAAGTCAAAACCCCATTGAAATACACCAGCGAATTGCAGCGAGTATGAAACTGAAAACTGGCCGGCATTCACTGTTCGCTTTCGGTGAACAGTGAACATTGAATACAGCATATACCATTTTCGGAGAAAAAAATCACTGTTTCGCTGAAAAACAGCCCAGTTCACCGAAAAAAGTGGGAATCCAGAGCATTGAAGAACCATAAGGTTCTTAAAATGCAAAAATAAACAGACTTTGTATGCATTGTACAATTTTTGCATTGAGTCTTAACTCAGATTTTCGGACTCCATACTTTTTTAATGGTTTCGTGCCAAATAAGCAGCTGCTTGCACGTCCATATATACATACATACATATGCAAAATCTATTGAAGTATCCCTACATAAGGCGCTTGCCAGTTGTAAGGCTCGTAAAGTTAGACAACTGGTACTTTTAATGATGCACTATCCATTATGCATATTAGTTAGACATTTTGTCACCAAAACTTGCTATTTTTCAAATGAAAACTTTTGCTGATCACAATGGAGGACACATAAATAGTTTCAGAGGCTCCCAAACTCGGTCCTCAAGGCACCCCAACGGTCCAGGTTTTATATATATATATATATCTCAGCACATATGGCTAAATCAGACTGACTGAGTTACTAATTAAGTCACCTGTGGCCAAGCATGGATATACTTAATACCTGGACCGTTGGGGTGCCTTGAGGACCGCGTTTGGGAACCTCTGGTTTAAGTGATTTTTCATTGCAACAGTGCCACCTGCTGACCATTTGTAATAAATCTTTTTTTAAATCGATAGTAGGTGCCTGTCTGTCACATTTCTCTTCATTGCAAGCCTTGAAAGTCACTTCAGAGTTACTTGCTCAATTACTTTAATTTTAATCAGCTCATATCACAGGTGCCCACATTTATTCTTAACTAAATAAAAACTTGTTTCCTACTATTGACAGTGCCCTTACTATGGAACAAGCATGCTAGAGCCATAGCTAATGGATCAGAGACAATCTGTGTTTAACCAATCGTAGGATTTTTTTTCTTCTTCTAAACAACATAAGTATTTAGGAATCCTGAACAAAGTGATACTAGTCCAGTGTGATGACGGTACAGTCTTACAAATGATCTCTTCCTGCAAGAAATAGTTCCGTAATATCATGTTTCTTTTGTTTGGCATGTTTTTGTGTGTTAAATGCATGCATTTTTATGATGGTCACAGCGGTGTGTTATTTATATCATCCTACTTCTGTGTACTGTTGTCTAGTCTTCAGGCATCTGCGCACCAAAAAGCTGCATCCAAGACTGAAATGGAAGTGGCGAAAGGAGCCATTGTAGAACAAGATATCCCTGAAGAGCCAGACTCGTCCTCGCTGTCTTTAGCTGAGAAGATGGCCTTATTTAACAAGCTTTCCCAGCCCATCACTAAGGAGGTAGCTGTGCGAAGCAGGATGGATATCCGACAGCGAAGAATGAATTCACGCTATCAAACTCAGCCTGTTACTTTGGTTGAAGTTGAACAGGTATACCTCCTTTTTATTGTCCACAACATGTCCTTTCTAACTCCATTGATGCTTCTGAAGCTGGTGGAAGACAGGTTGACCTGGTCTGTAATGTGAGTTTAAATCTTAACTTTTGTACCTCTTATTGTGAAGCACACGTGACCTATACCAAGACCATTTGGTATAATCTCACGTTATTACTAATTGCTGGGCAACATTAGATGAGCAATTCTGAAATGCATTAAGGGGGTATTCAATCCCGGGTGAATTTTTTGGCAGACAAAAAATCCGCAATTTTCACCTGTTTTTGGGGCGAATTCGACTCGTCCCATTCAAGGACAGTGTTGATTTTTCACCTGGGAGAAAAATCCAGCACAAGCAATAACAGTGTGGATTGCCGAAATTGCCGCAAATTCACAGATTTGCGTGAATTTGCTGCCGTATTCACCCATGCCATTTCGCTAAAAAAAAAACCTGTATCAGCGAAATGGACTCAAAAACATGTGAAACCGCCCGTGATTGAATACTAATCAGCAAATTATTGCCGATTTTTCACCAGGCCAGGAAATTCGGCCGGGACTGAATACCCCCCTAAAACTTGAAAGCTGCCAGCAGGGTACACTTTCCAACATAACTATCCTATCAATATCTGATAGGATAGTTATCAGATGTACACCATAGCAACAATATGTTGCTACGGTGTACATCCAGGACTGTATTCAAGAATAGAAAATATGTATTTCTAATTTTGAATACTATAGTGATTGTACGCGTTGGCAACAAGATAGTCTCTGATAAATACATTCCGCAGAGTGTCAGGCAGGTGATTTACTAGGCTGAACTTTCTGCAATCCTGCTGCAGTATCATCTGCCTTGTGTGACATTTGGTTTGTAGGTATGTCACTGCAGTAACATCGCTTCTCCCCTAGATTAAATAAAATATGCACACCTTCTTCAAGATATAACATAAAAAAAGTCTCTTAGGAGTCGATTCAATATGGCGCGCAGCGATTAGCGCCGAGAGGGAGATCCCATAGCTATTTTAATCAGCATGCCGCTAACAGACAAGAGTATTTCTGCAGAAATTCAACAAAACAAAGGTGGTGCAAACGCGTTGCTGAGGGGCACTTAAGTCTGTAAATACCGTACCCGTGACTAAACACTCGCTAGTAACTGCATTCTCCAGCTTAGCAGCCCGCTGATAAGAATTGCTCCGGGAGCTTCCTCCCTGCACGATTAACTGCACCGTATTGAATTGTACCCTTAGATTGTAACCTTTTACATTTTTTTTACTTTTAACTTCGCTTAAAAAAAAAACCTGTATTATCAAAAGTAAGATATTGGATATGCTGTTAAACCTAACTGTTGTGTAAGAAAATTCTTTTGATTTGATTAGTTCCTGGGAATAAATATTTGGTCATGTTGAAACATTAACCAACAGAAGTATATTGTAATGCTTCTGTACTGTGGGATGGTGTCACATGTGAAATAGCTTGTAGTATTTCTTTACCCTGAGGGAAGTCATGCTATCGGTGTCAAACGCCAAAGTGAGGAGTCACAAATCTGACACATGAAATTTTAGTGGCTTCAGAGCGAAGCAGGGGTGGTATTACTCTTCAATATTATATCCCCCCCCCCCCCACACCACCACCACCACCACCACGTCTCAAATAAATGCGCCAAATCCAGAGCCACTGTCTGATGGGATTATACACTGGAAAGGGCATGTTTTTCTTGGAGGGGTGGAGGGATACTGTGCATATTTTGTTAAAGCATTGTGCCATGAGTGAACACATCTAACAGACCTACAGTAGTGGGGAATTCAGTTTCACCTGTTAATTGAATGGGGTGAAGAAGGTATTGGGCCTCAAGGTTTGACACCCATGGCTATTCAATTACAGACCCTTTTTTTTCTCATCTGTTAAAATAATCTGTTTAGGGCATTAACACACACGGGGGTACTTAATTGTTTTACGCTCTGAGCAACCACTAGATGATACGTTGGAGCAGTTTGCCTGTTCCGTTCGGGTGTAAAAAGCTGCTGACACTGGCATTTCAGCTTGCAGCCCCTGTGCTGGCAAACTGAAATTAGCAAAAAGTTACCTGTTTGGGTGCCAGGTTAGTCTGGTTTAACTATGTTATGCAACTTAACCTGGTTGAAAAGGGAACGATTAGCCTGAACAAACTGTGCCTGACAATCTACCATCACTTTAGATGGGTGGCACTAGTACGGTGCCCTAAAACAGGCATGATGATTGTTGGGGAATCCCCCCACCCCTCCCTGAGTCAGAAGCTAACCGAAATCCCAGTTAAGTGCGGTTCGTAGACTAATACCCCTTTCAGACAGAAAACTAAATTACCAGGTGAAGCAGTTCTAACCGGTAATTTTGTGAATAACACGGGTCTTTTTTCTGTGTGTAAGGGCACACCCGTGTTGTAAATCCTGTGTCTCCAACCCTGGAATTGACCACGGTCGAGGACACGGGATTTATGACCCGTGTTGACCCATTCACACAGAAGAAATACCTGTGTTATTCAGCAAATTAACGGGTACAAATTTTCAACCCGGTAATTTGTTCTTCTGTGTGAAGAGGGGTCAGGCTGCTCCCAGCAAAATGACACTGCATTTGAAATGCCGTGTATTTGCCAGGATTTGCAGACTTTTCCGTCTGAAAGGGGTATTATTGTATTGCTCCAGGAGATCAATTAGTCTGTTGTAAATTACGGTACTCTTTACCTAGAAGGGCGCCAACGATCAAAATCGTGGTCATCGCGGGTAGAAATCGCGGTGATCGCGGTCATCGCGGGCATCGCAGGTAAAATTGGATGGTCGCGATGCCCGCGATGACCGCGATCACCGCGATTTTCCCATAGGGAACAATGTTAAAAAAGCTGATTGACCGCGATTTCACTGTTAAATGGCTCAATTGACCCGATTTGGCCATATTAACCCTGAATTAGGCCCAATTAACCCTTAAATGTCCCCCCCAATTTTTGACGCCACCCCACGATCCACGCCAACCCGAAGCGTGGCGAGCGCAGCGAGCCCGCGAGGGGCGGCGGTACGCGTCCTCCGACCTTTTCATGCCCTACTATCCACGTCGGCGTGGTGTGAGAATAGAATAGTGTGGCGAGCGCAGCGAGCCACCGAGCCCGAAGCGTGGCGAGCGCAGCGAGCCCCGCGAGGGGACGCGGATACCTTCACAGGTAGACGCGTCCCCTCGCGGGCTTCACAGATGTCCGGGTCGCCACGGACACCTGTGAAGCCCGCGAGGGGACGCGTATAACTGTGAAGGTATCCGCGTCCCCTCGCGGGGCTCGCCACGCTTCGGGCTCGGTGGCTCGCTGCGCTCGCCACACTATTCTATTCTCACACCACGCCGACGTGGATAGTAGGGCATGAAAAGGTCGGAGGACGCGTACCGCCGCCCCTCGCGGGCTCGCTGCGCTCGCCACGCTTCGGGTTGGCGTGGATCGTGGGGTGGCGTTAAAAATTTGGGTGGACATTTAAGGGTTAATGGGCTCTGTAGCCCATTTAACATTGATTCCTATGGCCAAATCGGGTGGATTGAGGCATTTAACACTAAAATCGGGTCCATCGCGGCTTTTACCATTGCTTCCTATGGGAAATCGGGAGCATCGCGTCGCGGGCATCGCGGGTACGTTTATGGCCGGCCGCGACGCGACCGACACGATTTTCATGTTTTACATTGATTTCAATGGGAAATCGCGGGCATCGCGTCGGTCGCGTCGCGGCCATACATAAATGTACCCGCGATGCCCGCCGTACTAAGTAAAGAGTACCTAAATTACTATGGCTAATTGAATTCCCTCCTTAGATGACAAAAACTAATCCACTGATACACGACTTAAAAATGAATATACATTTACATGAATTTAAATGAAGTACATTATTTCATGAGATTTTTTTTTACATATGTACCTGGATTATTAAACTAGGCCAAATTAGAAACTGATCTGTGCACTGACAAGTGCTTTTGGTTCCTTTTTGCAGTTTAAGAGTACAGGGGAAAAGATCGCTCCATTACCACAAACCATTGTAACATCTGTGGCAACTTTAACTTCTCGTTCATCGCCTGTGTGTCCCGGGGACATAAATGTCACAAAGCCATCGAATTATGATGAGAGGATATCCAGTATCTCCAGCCCTTCAACTGCGCTTCACACTACAGTGGACTCTGGAAACATTACAGAGAGGAGCCTGTTGCTGTCAGAGCTGTGGAGCTCTTCTCCTACTGATAAAGCCAAAGACAAGGAATTGAGGAAGCCCGTGCTAGATGAGACCAGGGTGCCGGTGGCAGCAGATCGCAGCATGAGTAAATGTGGCTCTGCTCGGAAGGAAGACGCTCTCTCTATTCTGGTCTTGTCAAGGGAGGAGGAAGCTGCAAAAGACCAGAAATCGCTTGGGCATGTCGCCTCAAGTAAGAGCACGGTGGAATTGCTCAGTCCACAGACACTGTTGAAACCTGCTGTACTACCAGATCTGTCAGTAGCAGAAAGCCCCCCGCAGGTAGAGTTGGATGATATGCAACCTGAGAGGAATGCTCTGCAGTCAGACACAAGCTCGTGGAGCGTGAAAGGTGCGAGTGGTAAGAAAGCTGTTCTGAATTAGAAACAATAGTTTAAGAATACAGTGTATTATATGACCAGGTAGTGGTCACAGTCATCTAGCATTGCAGGGTAGTATTATATAGATTATATATTTGTATTTTTGTGATTATATTACGCGTGGGAGATCATTCTGAGAGTCTCCATGTCGGTCTGTGTCCGAGGGTCTGTAATAGTTGAACTGCACCCTTTATGATGTAATCTCATACTCAGTTAAAGTAGCATTACAGATATAGTCATGCTCATATAAGCTGCTGTATGGCCGCTGGCACCTGTTTGGGGCAGCTAGTTGCACCTGCGACTCTGATTTGCTGCGCCGGGTAATGAGGGTGCGACTGAGACATGAACGGGGCACCTGCAACATGTTTAAGCTCGGAGCGTGGCTGTATCTGTGTATAGCATGGGGTATGTACATTAGTGTTACACAACTCTCATGCTTGGCCAGCTGTATCACGCTTCAAAAGTGATAAAATGGAGAGTGATAACTAGTCAGCCAATCAGCTCCTACCTACCATGTTACAGGCTGGGTTTAAAAAATGACAGGTAGGAGCTGATTGGCTGGTTGTTTATCACTCTCCATTTTATCACTTATGAAGCTTGATACTTCCGGCCCTTAGACAGCTGATAAATGTGGCTAATTGTGGGTTTTGCAGACCGAACCGCATAATCTATACAAGTGATGCTAATATATGCACATGTCCTTTAAATAGTGATGTCATCAGAATTCAGAGGTTATTATACACTCGTTATTATAAACTCTGCATTATAGTTTTTGTTTTTGAAAAACACTATCCATTCCATTCAGCAAATGATTATGTTTATGTTGGAACTCGCTCTGATATCCAGGATTGCTATGTGGTTACAGAACTTGGTGACTACTGTATCCCGCATGTATTGCTACATAAGTCAAATGTTTTTCAGATATGTGTCAAGCAGGCATGTGTCTCTGCTGTGTTTCCCAGGAGTGTGAGCACTTGTACATCTGACATGTGTAAGTGCTACGGGAGAAAAGTGAATGTGGCTAGTCAGGTTTATTGTGGTTGCGGGTTAATCATGGTGATCAAGCTTAATTATCAACTAATACCTATGACTTGAAAAAATAAAGTTGGCTTTATTCTTACTGCACTGTAGGGAGGTTTGGGGGTCCTCCATTATGGATCCCTCAACCCCAACCTCCCCTCCTCTAGGTTTGAATAAGTGTGATTGCTACTGTGAAGCCCAACCACATAGGTTCCAGCTATTTTCCCTTGATTGTTACACTATAAAATTGTGCTGTCAGATTTATTAATGTGTATTATCTGGGACAGCCACCATCTGCTCACTGCAGTGCAGTCCTGTATGGAACTCTATAGGGACCTTTATTTGTAAGGCTCCGGCAATAATATAGGAGTGTTGGGAGAGATGAGAGCCACTTCTGTGTAGAATCCAGCTGTCATTCTGTGTGTCTGGTACAGCACCGCACCTCTATCCTTCACTACCTGAAAAGTTCCTTTGAGGCTATGATCTGTGAGACAGTTGATATTCTGCAGGCTAGGTTGCTGCAAATTCTTCATATTGCCAACTTTCTCAGTGTAAATGAGGTTTTGTCCTTTTTTTTAAGTTTATGAAATGAAAGCTAAATGTTTCTATGTACTGTTCCTACAGATTTACTGGAGGAATAGGTTTTTACTATTGGTCTGCAGCATGTACAGTATGTTACCCACAGTTGCCTACCTGACCCTCTCCATGAGGGAGAAAATGCTCTGTTCCTTGGTAATGTATCATACCTCCCAACAGTCCCGATTTTAGCGGGACAGTCCCGATTATCAGGGCCTGTCCCGCTGTCCCACCCTCGGGCGGCAGTGTCCCGCAGTGTGGGGGGCTGTTGGGAGTCCCCCCCTGTCAGCTGCTAAGCAGCGGGGAATAAACGCTGTGCGCATGCGCACAGCGTCTATTCCCACAGCCAGGGGGCTGGGGGCATGGCAAGAGGCTCACAGAGCCTCTGGGTCATGCCCCCATAGCGGCAAAATGGGGGCGTGGCCTCGCGGGAGAGCCGCGAGTATAGGCCACGCCCCCGAATTAGGCCACACAACCGAAAATTTCGAAGCGCCTACGGCGCGCAACAGCAGCGTCCCGTCTGCTGAACTCACAAAGTTGGGAGGTATGATGTATGAATACTATCACCTACAGTGAAACACCTTTCTTATCAATTACCCAGCTCCCCACAGGTGATGGCAATCCTACATTACCAGGGAAGCCCAGGAGCAGAGCATTTTCTCCCTCATGGAGAGGGTCAGGTAGGTAAGTATGATGTTACCAGGAAACATGCAGTGAATCTGCAACTACAAATGGCATTGCCATCGACCGGGCATTTGGCATAGTTTAAGTAGTTTGTTTATAATCCTTATGTTGCTTATAGTGTGCTTACCAAGGTTTGCTGCACAATCCTATTTTCTGTCCTGGACTTTAATCCCAAAGCATGCGCTAGCTCTGTTGTGTGTGTGTGTGTGTGTGTTTGTGTGTGAGTCATTGTTCAGGATGCATTGTTTAAACAATTGGGAAACACCTAAGAGTTTGTACTGCTATTTGTGCCATTTAAAGAGCAATCCAATGCATTTTTAGACCGTAATATGTTTTAAATTACGAATTTTCATTGACCTGAAATAATGGTGCCAATAATGTTTAAGATAAACTTTGTTGTTTGCTGGTGGTTGCCATCTTTGAAAAGCTGTTTATTTAACAAAAATACTTTTTTTTTTAAGAAATGTAATCACATCTATCCTCCATGCGATACAAGTCGTGTTATATGTAACATGTGAGCTCTGTTACTATAGCGCCGGCTATCTTTTTATTTTATTTATTTTTTATTTATTTTTTAACAACCTTTTCTGTTAAATACGGCCTTATTTGCAAATAGAATAAGTAGGAAAACACAAGCAGCTTCTGCTGATTTAAAATCATGTGAGGCATGTCCTACATTCAGTGTGTGACTGCCGTTGTATCTGCATATGAAATGCACTGTAACATTTCTTATGCAGATACAGTGGCAGACATGCCACTGGAAAAAGACATGCAATGGAGAAAGTTTCATAAAAGACGCCTGGCGCTATCGATTTGAGCCACTAGAAGGTCTGTTTAATGCGCAAGGGGGCTAGATGTACATGGACACATCTGTACATTGGGGTAATACAGAATCTGATTTTAGCGGAGAATGTCCTCCAGTTTCCTTCAACACAATTTGGAAGGAAGGAAAGTTACACAATGTGTTTATTTTCATCTTCCATCTATACTTTGCCCTTTTTAAAACCATTTCACTTAAAACAACTACACCACACTAAGGTGTCCATTCTGATAAGTGCATCTTCTGTTTCCTCCGAACTCGAGGATCGCGGGGGGTTATGGGGGTGTAACGTGCCTCCATTGCACTTAGCGGGATATACACCCAACTGTGTGCAGAATAGTTATATGGAGAGCGCAGCTTGTGAGTCCTGTCACAGCATATAGTGTGCATACGCATTCTCCTGCCGCCATTCACATACATCTTAGACCCACAGCTGTGAACAGTAGCTGCATAGCGTAGTGTTCATTCGAGCACCCGCTATCTTTGAAAACCCATGCAATTCCTGTTCCCTGCCTGGGGTGTCGCTGTCTGCTGTGGTGTTTCTAGCACAGGTCTGGTTTGTATATCCGTGCTGATATACAGACCACACTGTGCTATAAAGACTACAGCAGACAACCACACCCTAGGCAGGGAAGAGGAACTGCAGTGGTTTTCAAAGTTAGCAGGTGCTAGAATGAACAATGCCGACATAATCTACTACACACTGCAGCATGGACTGCAGCAGTATGCTCGCCTCCTCCAGGCAGCCCCAAACGTCCGAGGCTTCTAGATGCAATCTGGGAGTAAATTCCCAGGGTGCACCACTCCGACTTAATCCAGGTTGTCTGCCGTGCTCTATGAAAATTGGTGCTTTTCAGAAATACTCGAGACGGGTATATTTTCCTGAGCCCCGCAAAAACCCAGGAATCTGGCTGTCTTGAAGTGGTATCAGTCTCACACTGTATACAAGTATCGCAAATACAAATAATCATCACAGCCTTTTGGTGCATCCTCATCGCACTGGGAGTAAGATGCATTTGCTGCAAAACTAGATGTTCAATGCAAGCAGAGTTGCACAGGAGTTAGTCACCCGCTCCAGGCATCTCCAGGTATAAGGGGTAGACCAAGTCTGGGTCGACACCTACAAGGTCAACACACCTTTTTCACATATTCGTGTCTATGTACCATGTCCCCTGGCCAGGCTCGCCATGCTTCGGGCATGCTATTTCATATTATCAATCTATGTCCACTTGGATAATAAAGTATGAACCAAAAAGAATCAAAAACTTGGGTCGACCATGTCCATTTCGACCTTTAGCTTGTGTTGACCTGTCAATGCTGACCTATGGTATGCCGATCTATGGTATGTCAACAGATTTCCAGATGTAGACCTAGTCACTGTCGACCTGGATACCAGTGTAAGGTATAGTTATATTAGAACGCCTCTTTATATAGACTATACAGCACACCAAATATTGCTGCAAAATGAACATGAGATATACAGTAAAACCAGATCTATACTAAGCTCATCACCTGGAATTGCCATAGTAAATATACAGAAAAACCCAGACCTTGCCTGTGACTCGAGGGGGTCAAGCCCACTATAAATGAATACACAAACACCCCAAGTTCACACTAAATTCACAAAAGTATACACTGGATCCACACTGAATTCGCACACCTGGTTCTTGCTGTAAAGGCTGAAATCGAATGAAATATTTCAATTTACATACAATTCCCACACAAGCCAGAATCTGTACACTAAATCCTCCCCCACCTTGAATCTTGCCTTACTAAATATACAGATGTGTCCTCAACATCTAGCCTCCGCACAGTTGAAGTCTCTCGCAACTCTGCTAGAGACAGGCAACTTTTTGGGGGGTGAAAGCGTGACTAGGACATACCAGGTGACTGTGCTGCTTAGTGTGCATTTGACTGTATACAGAGCACAGTGGAATGTGTACTGGAGAAAACCTGGGGCTGACACAGTACATTGTAGCACTTTGTATGCAGATTCAGAGACTCATGCTAGGAAAATACAGCTATAGCCTGTAACATCACAATTTATTATGCCTAAGTTAAACGCAAGTGTTTTTCCTGTTTAGATGGTTTGCACACATTGATTCTTTTGCTGGACATAATTCTTCCAAGTGTACCAATAATTGGTAATGGTGGCACTTTGTATGGCTTTTTTGGTCTAAATTTGTATCCTATCTGATCTGTTCACCAATTAATGTTCTAATTAGGTGAATTAGGACTAGGAGATACCCAACAGCCTACCACTACAATTAATGGACACAGCCACCTTATCATAACAGCATTATACAGTGTATCACAGCCTGGTTTAACCCTTGGAGTGCCGACATCTGTAAAAATGTGCCCTAAAATACCAGCGTCGCTCACATTTGTTGTATAAATTCAAATAAAAAAAAGTTTTTAAAAAAATTATATTTCGTATATAAGGTAAACCTTACAGGTCATTATGAGGAGTACAAATGTCAAAATAGGTTTGGCAATTGGTAAGCAAACAAATACACTTGGCATTCCAAGGGTTAACAAACATCCATACTGTGCAGAATGAAGTAATGGTGGTTTAAAGACAGGAAAAAATCTTGACAACTTTTTTTGCACGCGTTGGCTGCCCAAGCAGAGATATACATACAGCCCGAGTACCTCTGCTTACCCCTCATCATTGCAGTATTTAGATCGCTTAATTGTGATGTAATTTGTGTAATCTTGGTTAGAGCAGAATATACGCTGCTAGCTGCTAATTTATCAAACGTCTCGAGTCCTAACCATGCAGTTTGATCCTTACTAGGGTGCAAGTTAGTTTTTGTCTTAACGTCAATTATTTCAATTGCACAAGAAAATCTTCACCTAAGTAACCTGTAGTTGGAACGATGACAGCGTGAGCTTTTGTGTCTAGTCTCTGCAAGCCCAATGCTAGTGCACTCTGCCCTTACAGTAACAACATCCTGTAACTACAGTCTCTGGGCCGCCTTGCTGCCCCAAGGGAAAGGTTACTTATACTTCAATTAAATAAATGTTCATTCACACAATATGAAGCCTTCCCTTTCCAGGAACATGCGCCGGTAGTACTAGGCATTATGCCTTTATTTTGGTATGATCCCCTGATTTATGCCAGCAAGAGGCGAGTTTACTGTTGAAGATTAAATATGCTTTTGTTAAAGGGACCGGCTGACAAGAGCGGATGTTTCCTTATTGCGGGCAGTGCCAAGTGCAGCATGAATGTGCTTGCATCGGAGGTCAGAAGCACATAAAAATATAGTTTTTAGGAAACACATGTGTTACCAAAGGGATGAGCTCAGCAGGCAGATTAGAGGGGAGGGGGTTACAAGTAGAAGACTGCGAGCCTTGTGACTGCTCACTAATGCTCAGCTTTCCCTCACAATAAGCAGAGATTGTGGAGCCGGCCTCTGTCCCTCTTGGCAGCACTTCAGCAGAGGCAGCTTCTCACACTTCGCCCGCCGTGTCCTACAGACCACAGGCAGCTGAGCCAGAGGAAGGGAAACCCTGCGAGCATACAGCTGATCTTCCCAAAGACCTCGACATCCAGACAGAGGAGGACCTCGACATCTCTGGCAAAGGCATGTCCATCCGTGACAGGTATTGACAAAGCAGATCAGTCATAAGCAACAGATGAGAGATCAATGATAGTGTGGATGTAATATGCAGATTATTAGATGTTCCCAGAATTCTGTCTGCTTGCTATAATCAGAATTTATTTTTGGTTGCATTGTTTTTCCTCCATATCCTGCAATGATATCCCTAATGCAATGGTTGTATAGCTTGTTGGGCTGACATACGCTGCACATTGTGATGCCTTGTTAATTATCCACTTACACATTTGCATGCAATAACATTCTCATTCATCATCTTTCATTATATGACATTTTATCTCTGTGCACTGATGGAACTGATACTTCCATAGGAATGATACAAGAAACAGTATAGGCTTTCTCTATAGGGATTGCAGTAGTTAATTTGCCTTTCAGTAAGATTTCCTCTGGCCAAGCCTGAGACCTATAGTACTTTGTTGTTTGATATCCGTGCAGGTCTCCTGCACTTCATGGAGCCTGAGCACAGGGGTTGGTACTGTTGAGTCATGTTATATAGTGATTCATGTGTTTCTCATTATGCTTCAGCTGTATCCCATTCAGTGGCTCTATCGCATTGTGCTCATCGGCTATTGCCTGGTTCCACACAGTAAAACAGCGGGTTACAGGCATGTTCTATTGTTTGTTGTGACTCAACATGTTATCTTGCTTAACACTCCAAGGCAATACAATGAGTGTCTGTCTCTTTCTAGCCCTGCAGGGTCTGAGCCCTGAGCTATTGAAATGTAAGTAAACTCTGGACTGGCAGATTGCTGTATTTCACCACCCATTTCAGATGTCCAGAAGTCCAACATAGTGCCAATGGTCTGTTATTGTTGGTGATCATTGTGTTGTTTCATGGGATTATTGTACTCCGTGTTATTAGTTACAGGCCAACACACACTTCCGTACAACTTTCCCTATTCTTCATTTAAACCACTCCATGCAAAACTGCTGGGGTTCAGTATCCTACACCCCCAGTCATTGATGAAGGGTGGAAGATGTGGAATTCCAACTCACCCCCCCTTGTGACACAAACTCATCGTTCTCTGCATATGACATCACAGGTGCTGGCAGTGACTGCAGCTCTCTATATTCCTGACTTGCATTGTTATCTACATATGACATCACTCAGGTGCTGGCTGCTGCTCTGTATCTTCCTGACTTGCATTGTTATCTACATCCAGTATGGCATCACTCAGATGCTGCCAATGACTTAATCTCTGTGTCTTCCTGACTTGCATTGTTATCTACATATGACATCACTCAGGTGCTGGCAGTGACGGCAGCTCTCTATATTCCTGACTTGCATTGTTATCTACATATGACATCACTCAGGTGCTGGCAGTGACGGCAGCTCTCTATATTCCTGAATTGCATTGTTATCTACATATGACATCACTCAGGTGCTGGCAGTGATGGCAGCTCTCTATATTCCTGACTTGCATTGTTAACTACATATGACATCACTCAGGTGCTGGAAGTGACTTAATCTCTGTATCTTTCCAATTTGCATTGTTATCTACATATGACATCACTCAGGTGCTGCCGGTGACTGCAGCTCTGTATCTTCCCAACTTGCATTGTTATCTACATATGACATCACTCAGGTGCTGGCAGTGACTGCAGCTCTGTATCTTCCCAACTTGCATTGTTATCTACATATGACATCACTCAGGTGCTGGCAGTGACTGCAGCTCTCTATATTCCTGACTTGCATTGTTATCCACATATGACATCACTCAGGTGCTGCCAGTGACTTAATCTCTGTATCTTCCCAACTTGCATTGTTAGCTACATATGACATCACTCAGGTGCTGGCTGCTGCTCTGTATCTTCCTGACTTGCATTGTTATCTACATACAGTATGACATCACTCAGGTGCTGGCAGTGATTGCAGCTGTGTATATTCCTGACTTGCATTGTTATCTACATATGACATCACTCAGGTGCTGGAAGTGACAGTAGCTCTGTATATTCCTGACTTGCAGGATTCCTCGCCTCCACATTTAAAGGAAAGTGGTGGTGTAGTGCAGCATTATTTCCCAGTAATAGATCTTTGTTACTGCTGATAAATATTTAAATAAATTTAAACTCCAGAGCCAGTGAGTTATATGAAGGAGCTGACCATAGCCATATGACCATGCTTTCCCATTGATATTAGATGAGTCCCAAATGCTCCATGCAAGCAGTGTATTGGTTTTTCAGGCTCTTGGGACTTGTGCAGTCCTGGAATACATATAAGATCAGGACTGTGTGAATGATATTGTTAACAGTGCGTCACACTGGTGACTTGAAGGGTTAGCACTTTTCCAGGTGGATGAAAATAAGCTATCATTAACAGATCTCTAATCACTTCATACTGATATACTAATGGGAGTGTGCATCTGTAGTAAGATCACTTTTATTTCAGATGATTATTCCTTAGATCAACGCTTTTTGATGATTTGGGCGCAGGGCATCATTTCTATGGGCACAACCATGGTTTTTTGTGGGCACGCTCATGAAACGCCAGGTGCCCACCCCAGAACACCCCCTGCTAGTTAATCAGGCAGTGAGCGCCCAGCGAATGAAAAATTTGCCCAATGCGCTCGCTGCGGGGTTGGCACATGTGCAGACCCAGACCAACGGGGAAGGGGCTCAATTTGGACCCATGAACAGGTCCGAATCGGCCCCCATGTGTCAACAGCTCCTTTGTCCTTAAGCTACAGGCTGCATTATTACACCACTTGATGTTCATATTGATAAGTCTTTTGTCCTAAAACTGCAGTCAAATGTTCTTTCGGGTCTCCACGGACAGCGTGACTTGTTAAGAATGTCTCCTAAACAATGTGGCATATTATTCCTTCTTAGGCTGGCGCTGTTGAAGAAGAGCGGGGAGGAAGACTGGAAGAACAGGCTTAACAAAAAGCAGGAGTACAGCAAAGTGTCTGTCATAGAGCGCAGCTCTCACACCCAGCTGCAAGAAATTGAGCAGTCGCTGAAAAAGAAGGTAAAGAGAACCATGTTAGGAATAAACACTGCAGCTTGTCCAAGCACTGTGAGATGGAACAGTCCTGTTTGGATCTAGCTAATTGCTGCTTACAGAGGCTGATCATGAGGTTTCTAAACCCAATAACTTTAACTCCATAGTTGTCTGCAACGGGTCCTCAACGCAATGCTCA
Source organism: Crinia signifera (assembly GCF_055691185.1). NCBI lineage: Eukaryota > Metazoa > Chordata > Amphibia > Anura > Myobatrachidae > Crinia > Crinia signifera. The sequence goes on along the minus strand of NC_139221.1, from coordinate 257,453,085 downwards.
GCCCCTAACGCATTCTTACATATTTCTATTAAATATTTTTTTTTGTAACCTTAATTCTTCTCCGACTAATTATATCTTGCTTGCTGGCTAGTACTTATATTAAACTAGAATTCCCAGTGCAGTGCAGTGCATGATGCTCATCCCACCAGCTCTTCATTTCTTGCCATAAAGGTCCAATAATTTTTAGGATGCATCAGTTGTGTCCAAGTAGTAAAGCATTATCCTAGTTGTGTTTGAGCGGTGGTAAAGGCGCGTACACACTGTTATATTTTTTTTGACCAGTATCATTAATTTTGGCCCTTCTGAACGATATTGGAAAAAATATCATTCAGTGTGTATGCTATGAACGCCAATGGATAATGCGCGTACCTGACAATCGTTCATCAAAGTTGTACATCGACACTGCAGGCAGCTCATATCCTTCCATATCGGGATGCTATGGAAAGCCGTCCACTTCCTGGCTCATCTGCTGGTATTACCAGCAGATGAGCGGCCGGGTCAGCAATGATGCGTACACACTCACTCATCGCTGCCCCGTACATACTGGATGGCTTTTAGGCTGAAAGCCACTGAACCGAGTAGACTGAGCGGCTTTCAGCGGAAAGTCAGCCAGTGTGTATGGGCTTTAAGAGAGCAATTCATTTTGTCATGTATTGTTGGCTCAACTGGTTACTGCCTTAGTCACCAGAAGTGTAATAGTGGGAAACCTGTCACTTTAGGGCCAGACCACATTATGATATTTGATAGTGTCACTATTATTATTACCAGTTATTTATATAGCGCACACACATTCCGCAGCGCTTCAGAGAATGTTTGAACATTCACATCAGTCCCTGCCCCAGTGGTGCTTATGCTCTGTATTCCCTACCACATGTACACGTACACAGTGTCAGTCATTCTAGGGTTCATTTTGTTGGGAGCCAATTAACCTACCAGTATATTTTTGGAATATGGGAGGATACGTTAGGACATTGGATTTGGTAGATAGTGGAGCAGGAAGGGATATTTTCTCTGACCAGTGTTTGCCTTGAGATCCACACCAGGCTCATTGGCCACTGCTACATTGGAGTATGCTAGGGAAGCTGTAAGAGATGCCCATTGTAAAGCTACTTTGTGTAAACCAGAAACTTCTAGTAGAAAGTATTATTAATAGACCAGTGCTGGGGCAGATTGCCAAAGATCATTTTTAAATTCTATAATACAGTTATCCTGACTATAATATGAATGGAGAGAGTGGCAAGATCTTAGCAAAAACACCAGTAACTGTGCAGGATTTACAAATGTGTCCTCATACATCTAGCCTCAGTACGCTATGCAGCACAAGATACCGAGCACTTGCAACTCTGCTAACGTTTTCTTTTTTTTTTGCCATAATGCATCTTAGTCACACCAGGAGAATATGCTGATTTCATATGTGACACTTGCATATTGTGTTGATTGAGTCTGTATACAGGGCTGCCAAGAGAAATCCTGGGCCCTGGTACAACAGTGTCACGGGGCCCCCCCTGGAGTGGCGAGCTACAGAAAAGAGGTGCATACCTCCCAACTTTGGCAGCGGACAAAGGAATATATGTGCGTGCCGCAGGCACACGCCAAAAAATTTTGGACGCCGTTTTGTCGCTGTGAGGGCATGGCCAGTGCTGTGTGAACTGCTGGCCATGCCCTCAGCCTCCCCGCCTTATTAGACGCATGCAGTGTTTAATTCCCGCAGGACCGTCCCCAAAAAATGGGATGTCACACAAAAAATCGATACACACTGACTATGCAACACCACGTTGCCCCCCCACAGTAAGGCTTCTAATAGCTTGTTGCCAAGGGGTTAATCATACTTGCCTACTTTTGAAAACTAATTTCAGGGAGATTTGAGCTGCTAAAAGAACGCAATGTGTCACTGAGAGGGTGTGTCATGCTCTGCCCAGAGGGCGTGTCTAACTTCACCTATGGGCCACTATGGCCACTATGGGGTTTTCCTGCAGTGGCAGAAGAAAACTCTAGAACACTTTGGGCCTGATTCAGTTATGGATGTTGCTTCCTGTAACACTGCACTAAACATGTGAAAGAAAACTTCTGCCTCTTTTGCTGCCTATACATATATGAGTATGCATTACACACATCTACCCCACAACCCTCCCCTCATATTGCAGTCAGTACACACCACTATATTACATTACACACATTCCCCCACATTACACCCAGTACATACATGCTACAGATGGGTCAGGGTCCATCTTTGCAGGGGATGGCGCTGGCGTCGCCAGCCGCCATCCCCCGCCAGCGCCATGGCGATGGTGAGAAGGGGACGCGCGCGCACGAGAGGCGCGCGCGTCCCCTTCCGACGGCACTTCGATCCGTTCCCCCTGGGTCCCCGCCGGCTTGCCGGCGGTAACCCGGGGTCCCCGCCGCCTGCCCGCACCCCCCCTAACCCTGTCCGTCTCCCTGAGGCGGAGACGGACAAGGTTTTCCGTCGCGCCAGCGACGGAGACTGAGACGCGCGTGCGTCTCAGTCTCCTCGCTGGGTCGCCAGCGCGTACGTTCTGGCGACCCGCCAGCAAGGATGAAAGACATAACATACTGTATTACATTACACCAGGGCTTGGCAAATGTTTAAATATGTAGGAGCCAGGATGAAAATGTGGGAACTGCAATGCCTATTATACATGCTACACACCCATTACATATTATACCACTTGCTTGATGCCAGGGGTTGCATACTCTTTGCCAGGGGTAACATGCGATTTGCCATAAGGGATTACCCCTCCTCCTCTTCCCTCTCTCTCCCTCCCCACCGCTACTTAGATGGACAAAACCATGTGCACTGCAGGTGGGGCAGATGTAACTTGTGCAGATCTAATTAGATTTGGGTGGGGTTTTACTTCAAAGTGAGATCTATATTGCAGTGATAAAATAAAGCAGCCAGTATTTACCCTGCAAAGAATCACCAAAAAAATCACCAAATCTATTTCTATCTGCACATGTTACATCTGCCCCCCTGCAGTGCACATGGTTTTGTCCATCTAAGAAGGATTTTGTCAGAAAGAGTGAACTCGAATAAGGCCCTAAATGTCCAGCAGCATTTGTGACCATCTTCATGTTAGGTCGGCTGGACAATAACCAGCTACAGTATCTCAGCGGTGCATTCATTTCATCCTGTTTTTTTTTGTTTTTTTTTTAATTGAAGATGATATCAGGCATTTTTAAAGGAATAACGATTAATAATTATGTAAACAAACAGCCTTGTGCTTGTTGCATCTTGTCAGTAGTAGAATAGTGTTCCATGTTATGGTGGGTACACACTCGGCGATATATTCATTGACTATATTGTGTGCATATCGGCCAGTGTGTACGCTCAATCCTTAATGCTGCGAGCTCCTGCACATAGTCAATGACCCCCCTTGGTCATCTGTACATTCACCTCAATCTTGACTATCTAGTCAACGACTGCATGTACGGACCGGGGGCTGATGACGTCACTGACCGATATCGCTGTCCCACAGCACCGCTGAAATAGTTGATAATATTGGCGGTGCCGGGAATTGCCTAGTGTGTACCCAGCATTAGTCCGCCTCTGGAGAAGAACCACCTAATTTGGTTTGGCCTTGTACATATGTTGTAGTCATACAAGCATTGCTTTAATTTTGCCTCATAGTCGAATTGGTCTAGATGACCCTAAGCTAAGGACCTCCCAACACATTAAATATTGCATATACAGTCCCTGCGTGACTAACATACAGTATAGCTGGGCTTTGGAGACAAAGCGGTTTAGTGTATCCTGCATCTGACAGACATTTTTAGTGGGAATTCCTCCTTAATGAGCCAATAAATAATGCTGTGGTTTATCACTCGCATGCTTGTGTGTAATTTAAAAGCTGGCAAGTATCTAGGGGGTAATCTGACAGTGGAATGTAGATTAAGGCAGCCCATATTGCTTTCATTAGTGCTTTCGCAGAATAATGCTGTGCCATAACTACGATTGTTACTCTATCTGCTACAGCAGATCTCTTGATGCATAGTGTAGTATTTGTATCCTGAAGCGTGCTGTGTCCTGGTGCACTGTGTATGCACTCCCGGCGTGCTCTAACATGACCCGTGGATCTATGCGCTGCAGTGTAAATAAGATACCAATGTCACTTTAAAGTATTCATGAATAGTCCTTGGTAATGAAGTAGACTTTGTGTATTACAGTACATCATCACTTCTGTAATACACTACTGCAGTATAAGTGATAACATCACTTCCTACTGTTTGACATTTGGATATTTTCTATGTCCTGGATATTACACTATAATAATGTTGCATCATATTATCACAGTACTTAATTTAACCTAGAGTAGCATGTCTGCGTTGCCACACGTTGCACACTGACTCAGTGGGTTAAATATTAAGCAGACAGAGCTGTGCAGATGCTTTGAATTCAAGAATAAAGCAATCACTAAACTTATTGGGTAGTATTCATTGCTACCCAAGAGGGTTTCTATGGCGAGGGTGGTTCATTTTCAGTGACGATCGACAAAAAAAAGCCTTCCTCGCCGTCTAATCCCCTTGCATCTGCTCCCCTTTGCTATGTTCTGGGGGAATACTGATTCCCTCGAACTGCGAGGATCACCACTAATGCAGCGAGCCTGCTGCATATATCAGCGACCCTCTGTGTTTTGACAGCCGCACTCACCATTTCCACCTCGTTTGAATACTGACCCACGAGCTGTGAGGACGAGCAATAGGCACTGCTCGCCATGGGGAATTGAATATGCCCCATTATGTTATATGACTGACATGTACATGACAATGTTAATTAGGAGAACTATTTTAATGTTGCGCTGATTTATAAACCATGTATACAGTACCTGTAGTTTAGCTGGATATATTTTATTCTGGATTTAAAACCAGAATATTCTACTCCAAAAACATTTTTAGCTGTCACAGATGTAATTGTAAAAGTAATAGATATCAAGATCTCAGATAGAAGACGCTCGATATGGGCCAGTTGTTCCAAGCAGCAGTTAGTCACACCCACGACATGGATATAACACAAAACAGGATGAAATAGACTGTGCTAAAAGAATGGTAATGCAGCAATTACAAATAAATACATTTATTAATATATAAAAAGGAATAATTAGCAAGGAAACTTCCAATAATTAAAAAGACCCAGTGGTGTGCATAGAGAAAATGGGAAACATGAAAACAAATGGATTTTAGATTCACCCACTGAGTCCACCAGTAATGGGGAGCTCCATGTTTTATTCTCCTTGCTAGTTTTAAGGACCCTTCAGTGGTGTGGATTGAAATTTCTCGGATGAGTTGCGCTGCAGGAGCGGGTAAAGAAAGAAGGGTGCGCCCGTGGTGCCTTCAGAGGTTGAACCACTGGCACACCACCATCCCCCCCCCCCCCCCCCCCCCCCCCAAGATCTCGCTCTGGGAGGTTTGGGTGTCCAAACACAGGAATGCGTGAGCAGATGAACAGCTGAAGCCCCAGGAAAACCCACAACCCAAGGAGTTAAGGGTCCACTTAAGGGAGTCTGTTTATTGTGTTGTATTTAGTGCCGCCAAGAGGGGAAGGGGGGGGGATACTCTTTGCCCAGGTCTGTTGGTGGGGCCCGGGTTCCACTGTAGAGACCAGGCATCGGGAGTAGAGAGCAGAGGCTGTCGCAGCAGCACAGCCTCTCTCCCCCACTCAGCACACGCTACTCAGTTCCGTGTGCTGAGTGGGGGAGAGAGGCAGCAGCAGCCTGTGTGCCGGCACACAGCCCTCACCCCCTCCTGGTGGTCATGCCCCTCTCATTGACCAGGCCACCTTTTTTCCAGGGCCCCGCGGCACTTTCAGCAGCCCTGTTTTTTTTTCCAGAAAGTCATAGGCTTTTCAACGACATACAATATCACAATGCATGAAAACAACAGAAATAGCATGGACCCTTATGACAGCACCCTTAAGGGGTCGTCCGATTAAACCCATCTTCGAACTTTGGCCTCTGTGGGCCATTTAACATTGTTTCCTATGGAAAATCGGGTCAATTGGGACATTTAGCATTGTTCCCTATGAGAAATCGCGGGCATCGCGTCGGTCGCATCGCATGCGATTTTTTAGTTCATGCGATGGGCGCCCTTCTAGGTAAAGAGTACCTGGATGTTTAACATAAACATCCATTCGCAGGCCAGGGGGAAACTCCTACATCATTTGATGGTCGCCGGCCATTGAATGATGTGAGTGCACGCATATCTCAGGTCACTTAGATATGTGTGTACACTCGAGAGGAAATGGGCGGGCGATTTCCATGGGAACGGCCAGCATTTTCATGGAGACACCCATGAAACACTGGGTGTGCCCATGGGAGCGACTATCTGTGTGCACCCCCACGTGCTGTCTGTTTGCCGTGGCCGCATGCACACAGCATATGCACATGCGCGGCTGCCGAACAATGGTCCCCATGCGAATGAACGGTCCGTGTGAAGGGACCAGAATAACCCGCTTAGATTGTCCCTTAAGGTAAGGTATTTTATTTTATTTATTTATTAACAGTTTCTTATATAGCGCATACAAATTCCGCAGCGCTGTACAGAGCATAGTTATGAGCAAACACAAAACAAAATTACATTACAAGACAGTTTAGGACAAGTACATGGTTAATACAGATAGTTACATCAGGGGACAGGACACTGAAGCAATTATCAGGGTGGCAGTGGTTTATATATTCTAAGAAAGGCACATGAGGAGAGAGGGCCCTGCCCGTGAGAGCTTACATTCTAAAGGGGAGGCTTAGACAGACAGGTATAACACAGAAGGGGTAGAGGTGGGCATAAACAGGTTAGGATGAGAGATGGTCAGGTTTTATGCAGGAGGGTCGGAAGAGGTCAGCTTAGTGTTTGATATTTTAAGTCTAAAAAAGCGATGGGTCATCCAAGAGTAGACAGCAGAGAGACAGTTGGAGATATGAGTTAGGATGGAAGGAGAGCGATCAGGAAACGAGGGGTAGATTTTAGTATTTTCGGCATAGTGGAAGTCAAGTGAACAAATAAGTTCACCCAGAGAGGACATGTAGAGATAGAGAAGAGGGCCAAGAATAAAATAATCAGGGACACCTACTCTCAATGGAACAGCAAGAGAGGTAAAGTCATAAGAGGTACAGCTGGGCATGCAAAGTTTGAAGACAAGTTAAAGCATTTCGAGAGTTATCGTGGAACATCCATACACACACCATTCATACACACACACACCATTCAATTATAGTTATGTAGATGGGATGAAATTGGTTGTCCAATGGGCTGGTATTTGTAGTCTGCTCCCACTCCTTTGCTCTTTATACCGGGCCTTTGAGGAGGTGGCGTTCCTCCAATAGATATTCTTGCTACAGTGGAGTGAAGAGGGTCCTGGTTGTTTGGAAGAACACGTGCGGAGTATAGTTCCAGCAATGGACAATGTTCCCATCGATCCCAGGAGCTTAGTTGGATCCGGGATAGAATAGAAGGTCCTAAGGTGGGTGGGTTAGATAGGAGAACCCCAATTGAAAAGATGAATATTGCACTCCAGCAAACACCTTACGCATTTCGCGGCCTTAGTAGCTTTATCAAATTTGAATAAAACATGGACCGCCCCAGTTACTGGTGGACTCAGAGGGTGAATATAAAATTCAATTTTCTCTGTGCACGCCACAGGGTATTTTTAATTATTGGAAGTTTCCTTGCTAATTATTCCTTTTCATATATTCAGTCATTGCTACATTACCATTTATTTTAGTGCCGTTTATTTCTTCCTATTTCGTGTTCTACAGATGAAATTGTGAATGATACTCCACTGCTATACATACAGTATATCATCTAATGTGCTTTGTTTTGGAAGGGCTGATCCCTCAAGCCTCAGACATGCCCCAGGAAGCTGCTAGTGGCAGATAGCTGCTCACCTAACATCAAAGGGCTTCGGGAGAATCCAGGAATGAGTCCCTGGGGGGCTTACTGATTACCTTCTGTATAGGAAAGAGAACACCATTATAATCTGCCTATACTGTATCCCCCGCAATACAGTTCCCACAGCTGATAGCCATATGTGGAGTACAGTTCTGGAGGAGTTGTCAACACTTACATGAGATGAAAGCAAATGAAATGCATGTGTTCTTAACCTAGAGGACACACATTCATAAAGTCATTGGTGTCTGTAGCTTGGGGGGAGCGTGGGGGGGGGGGGGGTTTAGTGAGAAAGTCAGAACATCAATGTTTGTTTTCTTGGATCAAATTATGGTATAATCAGATTTTTATAATTTTATTATAGCTATATATTATATGTAGAGTGAATGAGATTAAGATAACAACTAAACAAATACCGATGCTGCTACCAGATGACAGCTTGGTAAAATATGACCAAGTTAAATATATGAGAAGTATACAGCACATAAATGCTCTGCTTTTTAGCTTGAATTCCTGTTTGCATCCCATTACATTAGATTAGTTGTTTGGCAGAGAAGAATGTTTGTTTGCTGTGAAAACACTTGGCAAATAGCAGAGAACTGCAAGTTGATTATTTGTTATCTCTGCGAACAACCGATGCTGTTCCGGGAAATTAAACATTTTTTAAACGCAGTCCACATACACCTTCCCAACCCCTCAACCGCCTGGGGTCATCCTGATACCTCTACGCCCCTTTATTGTAAGGATTCGGGTAATTATGCACAGTGAAAGCAATTTTGCCTCGCAAGCCGTTTCAGATTTTGGGATCTTGTGATTGGGTGATATTGTGGGATTAACACCGAAATCCTGGCATTGATTGACAGGTAGTTCATAGGGAGAGAGGTTTGCTGCAGGATGTTTTTGCACTCATGTTATAAAGGGCAGGGACCGTACTATCCACTATTAGATTGTGGCAGTTGTGTTTCTATTACAGCTGTCACATTCATGTTAATTACCCCATAGGGCTGTATCTATCTGGCTGCTGAATAATCTTTTTTGTGATGACCAACTTGTGGTTTTCACTAAAGCAGCAGAACCTTATGGCCTTATTACAGTGTAACCACCACAGACTGTCTGCCGCAGTATGGAGGAGTCAATGGAGGAGTTACCCAAAGAATCAGGTTCTAATGGTCAGTTCATAGACTATAGAGAATGAGAGAAGCTGATTGGCTGTTTTGGCAACTTCTACCCTTTCTCTTTGTTCTCGCTTAATTCATGCTTACTTCCAGTATTGCAATCACACAACTGATTAATGTATTTTATTACATAAATAATGATATAATAAAAGGCTAACACTGTGTGCATGCCCAACTAAAGGTGAGGAGCAGTCTCCCCCTCCCCCACGGTGACATTACTGTTCCGTCGATTTGACAGACTGGTAATTAATTTGGTATAAGCTGCCATGCTCACCTGTCATCTTGAACTTATTCTGTAGCAAACCATGCAATCGTGCTTTCCTGTTGAAACACTTTCAGAATTGCTAGAAAGAAGATTGCATGGGAAAATATTTGTCTACTGGGCAGCACATGAGCCTCAGACTCCCTTTTATACAACGGGTCTATGACCTTCATCTACTGCTTTTTTTTCTTTTGAATTTAGCTATAACACAGTGTATGATTTCAACTGCAATAAAAATGACTTGCAATGGAAATCTTGGTCTCCCTCATGTCCATTGACCCCAGTTGTAAACTTATCCCATACCTGCAATTGGCAGTGGACACTCCCAGTTGTCATAGATCCTATGAAAAGAAACATCCCCCTCCATTTAGTAGTAATGAACCCCTTTTTTATATCCCCACCACCTCCTAGTGTAAATTGCCTCAATTGTTTTGCCACACACTATTCTGGAGCGGGATCTAGTCAGTGATGTTTGCAGTCCCCTACCGTTGCATAGCTGCATGGCGGTGTAGAGGCAGAGGAGATACGTGCAGAGTTGATCCCCACTCTCAAAGTTGGGGGACACTCAGTCGCATGGGATCGACCATGTCTGCTAAAGCCCAGGTGACTTTGGGTGCATTTCATTGGAACCAAACAAGTTAAGTGGTTAATGGGAAAAAGCAATTACAAAACTCTATGAAGTGCAATTCTCTTCTCAGGAGCAGAGCCATGTTGGATGATGGTCAAGATCTTCGTTTAGTCCTTTAAGTGTGTATAGGCTCCATTTGTGTTTCCATTCACTAATTACACATACACTGTACAGATTCGGCACTGGCGTAACCCAGGCATGTTTTGAACTGAAACAAAATTCCCATTCCATGTAAGAGCGCATATCCTACATACATAGTTGTACATAGTAAATTATTATGGTTGACAGCAACATTATTGGGTGTTTAAAGTTCTTCATTAACTGTGTAATTGTAGGGAAGTTCTCAGACTTTCGGAATAATCAAAGCAGCGGTGTAGAATACGTTTCTAGAAATACTGTTGGCTTCAATAGGCCTAGAGAGTGCCACTCTATTTTCCAAGGCTTCTGACCTCATCTGGGGTACTCCCATTGTAGAGAAGCTTTATGTAGAAGCTGTTAGATATAGCTCCTTAATAAAATGTATTGATCCCTTTTATTGTGCAGCGCCAATATATTCCACTGCGTAATATATAGAGGTCAGTTGCACAAGTCTCTGCCCCAATAGAATAATGTTATTTCTCTACTAAGGAGACACAAGCACACACCAGAACCACTTTTTAAAACAAGGTTGTGCTTGAGCTTGTAGTTCCATCAATGCTGAAACACCATTTTCTTTGACAAAACGGATTCACTTTGCGGTTACTTTTTTTCCCCAAGCAGCAAATGTATTAAGTCTGTTCATAATCCTTTTTCAGAACTAGAAATGCTGCATGGGTCATTGAGGTGAATTCATTGGTTGGGCGCATAATAAATGCTACAGAATGATTTTATATATTCCCTTCAGTCAAAAGGGGAGTGGGCGGCGGTGGGGGAGAATCACCTCTCTCCAGATGTGCTTTGTTTGAAGACTTTTGCAGAAGTGTTAGCTTAGTTCATGTTTGGCTCTCATGAGCTTGGATGAGGTTACTATTAAATATATATTGGCACAAGTTTTAATGAGAAGAATCTCATGAAGGAAAATATCGTTATTTTTGGCAGTTTTCTTGCTTTTTTTAAAAAATTTTCCTTCCAAAAATGCCTCACCTGGAGAGTTACTAGCTTTTGTCATATGGATGGTGTGGAATAACTACCAGTTGCACTGACAGGTAACAGCATGTTGGCATTGCAGATCCTCTAGTGTGTGGTCACAGGTGACCAAGACCACACATGCATAGTTGGTACTTGTTTCCTAGCACGGCGCCCCCGATTTCCATCGCAGAGCATCACAGGCAATATAGCGGCATGCGATCCGATTTTTAATTGTACAAGCACCCTGATGGGTGCTTAGAATGTTAAATGCACCCCCATTGTCAACGCCATCCTCACTTTCAACGCCAACCCTGATTTCAGGTCGCAAGGCCATGCGATTTATCGCATTATTGTATGAACATCGAATGCCAAGAAAAGCACTTGAGATGATGCGATTTATCGCATGGGGAGCTTCAAGGGAAATTGCAGAGCACCATCGCACAAGTGTATGGGCACCATTTAGGGTCCTAGATTTAAAAGTGACCACTGCCCTCATTGCTTCCTTTTGCCTGACCTGTAGGGGGTCTTTATCTGAGTGGGCTAAACTAGTGCGGCCTTCATGCCTTCTACAAGGAAATAATTTCCCAGGAGATGCCATTAGCCTTTTAAATAAAGAAATCCAAAGCCTTAATGAAAACCATAATAAACAACAAATCTTTGTTATACCCCTATTACTGTGGAGTTGTTTTGTAAGTCCTTCATAAAGTAAGGTTTAGTTATTTGTATGTGATCTGCCAGTCCCCTTCTCCAATGGAAATCCCATGAACAAATAAGTTCTGTATGTAGAAGATAATCATGTACAGCACTAGATATAATTAAAGGTTTCCTGTCCATTTTTATGTTGGTTCTTTTTTTTCTTTTTTTAACAGAATAAAGTCTGTCTGCTCCATGTGAGTTGTGTTAGCGGAACTGGTATTAGAAGCTATTTGTGTTACCATAATCTATTTTTAGCCTCATGTGGTTTAGAGGCAACTTTAAATTCCAGTGCAGTGTATAACGAGAATAAACATTGGCTTATTCACACCTAACTGCTGCATTTTGTAGTCCAGTGCAAACAATTCCACGTTTTAATTATTCGTTTGTTAAACCAAAAACTTCATTTTGCCGCCTCTCTTCATGGCTTCAGAGAGTTGCTTGGTTCTAATATTTAGCTAGCAAAATGGACCTTGTGTTAAGGAGGACATCCCATAGATGGCTTTAGTATTCGATCCATTGCATCTATTTATTGTGCAAAGACCCAGCATGGGTCAGTCTGAGCAATCTGAGTGAAGGTGCCCATACAACAGGACTATTCTCCTGAAATTTGGTAACTTTTCTTCTGATTTTGATGAAACGTGACCAAATCGTATGAGTTTGACATCAGGGCCGATGTAACGCACTGACCCATGAGCATTGCATCAGAGCCTAAAGATCACATGGGTTGCACTAAAGTAGCCTCGCCAAGCTTAGATTGCTTAGAAAGTAAGCACTGGTCGCTCCGTGTGTGCAGGGTATAGCAACGACGATGCGCAGTCCCATGCATTGCCTTCGTCTGCAGAGAGCGTGCATGCCTAGCATAGGCAAAATGCTGCTCCGCACATCGCTTCACACCAGCTCCCCTTGTGTAGGGCTTCAAAATCCTGGGATTTCATGGATTATAACTGAATTTCCATAGATGGATTAATCAAATTTGATTTAATATTATGTTTGATATTCAGTACTTTTTTTTCATTAATCGTAATTCCTCTATAATTTGCCTTAAATTGTCTATTTCCATATTTCTCTAGGTGCAGCTGTTGTGACTGTTATCCTTTTATATGGCGCCACTAGGTTTCTGCAGTGCCTACAAAGAACATAAAAGAAATGAGCAAAATAAATAATCTGTCATAACACTGAAATAAGCATCATGGTGGCAGAAAGTACATGAGCAAAGAGGGCCCTGCTTTCTAGAGCTTACATTCTAAAGGTGGTGACAGACAGGGGTGACTAGATGGGGTAGACAGTGAGAGAACGGAGGTTTAGGGATGAGAGATGGCTGGGTTTAATGAAGTGGCTCTTGAGAGCCTGTTTGACGTTTTGTAGAGGGAGCAAAAGTAACCAAATTATCAGCTCTACAGTCTTTTTTTTTTTTTTTTTTTAAGGCAGCATGTAGACTAGTGTTACCTAACCAAAGTGCCTATAACTTCCAAAACCTTAAGTGTTCTCTGTAAATGCACTCTGTAAAAGTCCATGGTAATCTAATTCCCAAACGCTTATGATAAAACAGCTCACACAACATCATACTCTGACAACCCTGACACCCCAGGTCATCATTGCTGCGTCATGCATGGCCTACATCACAAAACTTACCTGGAAAGACCAAAACTTACCTGGATAGACTAAAAGATCTTAACATGTATAGTTTGGAACAGAGAAGGTAAAGGGGGGGACATGATAGAAATCTTCAAATATATCAAGGGCTTTAACATAGTACAGGAGGGAAATTTTCTTCAAAGGAAAAAAAGTAATAGAACACGAGGACATGCACTGAAACTGGAGGGAGGTAGGTTCAATGGAAATGTTAGAAAGAATTACTTCACAGAAAGGGTAGTGGATAAGTGGAATAGCCTCCCATCAGAGGTGGTAGAGGCTAAGACAGTAGAACAATTTAAACATGCTTGGGATAGGCATATGAATATCCTTAAAAAGTAATAAGGATTAAAAAGAGTTGAGGTTACCTGAAGGATAAAAAAGGGTCTGACTACATGGGCCAAATGGTTCTTATCTGCCGTCAAATTCTATGTTTTATAGTCCTTTTCTCTACTGCAGTGTGGCTGGACTAATAGGCTGTCTGTGACCTTTAACCCCCATGAATTAAATATAGTTAGTGTTAAGCTTGTGAGCAGGGTCCTCTTATGGCTTGACGAAAATCATCTCCGAGGTGTCCTCACAGTTCCATCATAAAGCGACGACCGCCAGCATTATGCAGACACCAAAGTCTCCCATAGATGCATTGTTGAGAATGAGCAATGTTGGCTACAGTTCTACTGGAGATTTGTTCAACCAATTACCTTTTCCGCATTTTGCATAGGCTTGAATTTCCCCCGATTGTCCACTTGGTAACAGGCAGTTCTAGTTGTTGGAGTATAAATGTAGACAATGTATAGGTCACCCACTGAAGGTCGACCATTACTAGGTTGGCCCCTTGAATTGGTCAACACACCCAAGTTTGACAATGGAAAAAGGTCGACATGCGCTTATGGTCGACATGAGTGTTTCACTGTTTTTGGTGTCGACATGGACAGCGCTTATGTGTACTGCATCCTGTCGCTCCGGGAACGGTGCCTCGCTGTGCTATTATATTCCCACTCTATGCTCATGTGGATAGTAAAGTATGAAAAACTACCTTTTTATAAATAAATAAAAACCAGAAAGTCATTTCGACCTTATTAATGTCGACCATGTCTATGTTGTGCATAAGCTAGTGTTGACCTTTTTTGTCAAGGACGACTTTGGGTATGTCGACCATTTCAAGGTGTCGACCATTAGTGGTGGCCTAGTGACTGTAGAATTAGACATTGTTTAACCAGTGACTGCATGCCGTTCTCTTTACATAAGCGAATGTTGATCATCTAAAAAAACACACGACCAATTAAATAGCTTTTCATAAAATATAGGATCTATAAAAAATTTGATTTGTGAATACATTTAGCACCTAGTGATTGCCGATGGATAGAAGAATGTATATTACGAGAAGATCTTTTCAGTTTTTTAATGTTGGTTGCTGACCACTATCTTACTTTAAACATGTCTTGTAATTTGGATTTTTAAGTAAAAACCGAGATTCTAAATGACTGTCCCGTGTCTGAGCTTTAGATGCAGTGCTTGGTATTCAGCAATAACTCCTTTTGGGCAAAAAATAAATAAATGTATAATCAGTGCTACCCAAGTCTGGTTTATAAAGAGCTCTTGGTAAACGTGGAGCTATGTACCTTATTAATGTAACCTCAGGAACTGGCAAGAACTTCAACCGAATACCTCATCACCCTGTTTCCTTTAACCTGTAGGAAGAAGGAGATATTAAAGATGCTTATGGCCATTGTAATCAGCTGTGGGTAAGCTGGACTATGCCATAGTGGCTTGGAAATAGTGTTTCTGATGTTGGCTGTGTTCTGATGTGCTTTGTGAAGCTTTCAGAAGTGGCACCAGTGTTTGCTTACAGTACTGTGAGATCTGCCCTGATACAATGCTTATGTGAATCATTGGCTTCTTTTTAAGGACACCATTTAAGTGGTGCTGGGGGGGTGGGGGGTCTTTACATGACCGGACATAGAAAATGACATGATCGTTTCATACACATACCTGTATACACTGCATGGGCCTGAGTCTTAAATACTTAGTGGCAAATCGACGATTTTACTTTGTAGGCCGATGTATTAAGCCATGCCTATGCTAAATACTGCCCTCTACTGCTAGCTATATGTTGTGCAGAGTTTTTATATGATTTGACAACTCCTTTCTCCTAATTTTCTTGCTTTGCTTCTGCTTCTGTCCTTAGGAACCTGTCTATGCTTCTATTTACTCTCCTGCTATACCTGCTGCCTATAAATGCCAACACTTTATTCCCATAAATCAGGTGAGGAAACGTGTGAACCTGCTTCTGTAGCACAGCTTCTACACAGCAACTGCAGCCCTGAGTAACTGTAATGGAACCGGGGAAGCGGGACAGATAACTGGGTTATACATCCAAAGATGAAGTCTTATGATCATTACTGCAAAATAGACCTGTACCTCAAAGTGGAAGTGTCACCAAAAAGACTCTTCACATATGTAAAGAACACTGACCTGTAATATCGTGGTATGAATGGCAGTAATACAAGCTCCAAAACCTCTTATGCATTTTCTTGTTGAAATTATCTTTTCACTAGAGCTTGCGACAGACTATGGGTCACGGCAATTATGAGGTGATGGCCAGCATTACCATATGAAACTACCTCCTAAATTACCCCAATTTAGTGGGAAAATCACATTTCTGATGATACAAATTGCCTAGATGTAGGGGGATATTCAATCTCCCGCAGCCATTCCCAACAGAGGAGATGGCTGCGGGGCCCTATTCAATGATGTCTTCCCCGACAGCATTGAACAGGGGATCTCGGCAGAACAAGCCAGACTTCACAAACACTCAGGCTCGTTCTGCCGAGAACCACCAGGAAGTGATGAGCTCTCGGCCGCAGCTCACCGATTCCCGTCTGCTTCTTGCGGCCACGCCCCCTTCTCAACCTGCGGCAGGTGCGACATTGAATCTAGCCAGGAAATTCTTGGTCGAGCAGACCGAAAACGGGACAGGGTCAAGGCTGTCTGGCCAGCCCGACAGTGGTGACCCAACATTGAATACCCCCCGTATTTGTGTCAAGGGCCCATGGATGTTGCTTATGCTGAAATAATTGATGATCCTGGCATGCATGGAAGCATTTCTTTCCAGATTTTATAATAGTCACAATATCTGCAGCCTGTTTATATTGGATCCATCATGTGACTTCACAATAGGATAGCTAGCAGATGTCTAGGGCTTCACAATCTGGGCCTGCTGGAATCGGTACTAACTCTTTGTCTTGACTCACTTAAGCTAATGGGAACTAATAAGTGTTCCCTCTCCCCCACATGGTTTGTCTGTAGCACCATGTTTCCCGCCTGCTGAGTGTGGTGTCATGGGGGCCTTGTGGCTGGTTATTTGATATGCATACTGCTCCAGGTAATGCTGTTTGGCATGTTCTCCCCATCCTATACCACACTTCTATTTCTACTTTCTTATCTTTCTGTATCTGTTTTTTTTTACTTTCAAGGTCAGTAATGATAGCATGAGCGTCTCAAGTCCGGTGATGTTTGCTGAACGTCATCCTTGGAGATGGAAGGTGAATTGAGATAAACTTAGCGTAACTTGGACACTATAGTAATCCCCTGAGCAATGGTATACTGTATCTGCTCCTCTCGGGTGTGTGTGTTAAATGTACTGGTGAGAAGCAGAGTATTCTTGGACAAGCTGTGGCTCTCTCATGTTACGCAAGTCCCTTTCATACCACACTAGCCCACAGGAGATGGGGGGTTACTGGTGACTTTTAAATGCTAGTTTAGCAACATTTGCAGAGAAAGCAAAGAGCCTTCCCTAATGTGTTCTGTAGTCCTAAACCATGTTAACTCTTTCCTTTTTATATTGCTAGCTTACTATAGGCTCTATTCCAGCTTTCTGAAGGAACTGTAAATACCTCTGTCCTTAGCTCATTGCATATAATCCTGTTCTCAGAGTGGGTTTGGCACAGGTAGTACGCTCTTGTCATTTGGAAGAGATTCTGAACATCACAGATTATCCCCCTTACATCTCACACACTAAGCCAGACAAGACGGACAAGAGCGATAAAGGTCATATGCCATGTGTCTAGACTTTACTGCAATTGGCTCATCTCCATCTGCTTCAGCCTTTGACTTAGAATTGACCTCCATTGTATTAAAATATGGTGATTGGTGACTAAAGTTACATATATTTTCAGATGTAAATGGCACAGTGGCTTATTGATTAACAGACTCTTCCTTGAGTTATAATTTTCTGCAGTGCATGTATTACATTCTAAATGTTAAATATAGACATTTCAAAATATAGCGCCACCATTGGATTAAGATCTTAAACGCTCTACCTGAAGATCAGCGATCTGCACAGTTCCCTTTAACTTACTCGTATTCTCCTTAAATGGAAATAGCCACCCGAGTCCTGATTGGAACACACTGCGCTGAAAAAAGGGCTTAGCAGTGTTCTAGGAAGTGGTAAATATTTACTGGCTCAGCCAGATATATAAGACTTGTATATTCCTATAGATTGTACACTTGTATACGAAGCCCCCTAAACTCTGTATGCCAATATTCAGTCTTGTGTTAGTACTGTTGGTCCCCACTTTTAAAGCACTACAATTTATGCTGGCACAATATAAATAAATAATATAAATAACAACCTCCATGATGGTCCTCACTACAGGTCCAATAGACTACATGCGACCATATTTGGCCCGCCAGGCAGTTATTGTGGCCAAAGAGGGCTACAGGTACATGCAGATTGCACCCATTATGTACTGTATGCCACAAACTATAGGGCATCTTTAAAACCTTACAACCCGAGCGACTAAGCTGTAACTTACATGGCTTACACACAGGGAGCTTTGCTGAGGATCCTGAGTGATCCTAGAGTGCCCAGAACGCTCAGCAAGATCACTCGGCGCACAGCGGTTTGTTAGCACTGTGTGCTGAGCAATCTATCAGGACCATTGTTCTCCGCTGAGCATGCCGGATATTAATCGCCGGGTGATAGTGTCGCGCAGGGCCACGCATCACTATGGCCCCTAACTGTGTTGGGGCATTTTCTAAGTGATCTAGTAAGATCGCTTAGAAAATGACGATCAATCACTACTCATGTAGGCCTCATCATAGTAACTGTGTATTAGATTCACAAATAAAATATAAACAAACACTATCTTCCATATGTCAGATTTTCTTTTTTTTTTTGCTTAGTGAGCACAATGTTGGCCTGCTAACATGTTGGGAATATCTCCTCTAGTGAAAAGATGGCATGCTGTTAAGTATGTTCTATTAGCATGTCTTTTTTGGGTTCCCAACGATAGTTTTGTGGTAGTTTTTTTTCTTTTTTGTATGAATGTGACTTATGCCTTCCTGTACAATTCAATGCATTGTGAATGATTGCTACAGTATGTCAAGATTGGAAAATATAGCTGGTCACAGTAGTATTAGCACAAACCACAGGTGCTTTCTTTGAGATTCTATGTCATCTTCCTGAAATGATCAATTCTGGGAAAATTTTGAGTTCTGCACTGTATTAATCATAATCCGCACTCCGTCGTCATTCCAGATGTTGAGGAAGATAAGTGCAAACATTTAAGAAAGCAAAAAATTAGATTTGAGGTTGGCTGCAAACCACAAGCAAAGTGTTCTTCCTTTCAGCTGTTTAAAAGTAATTTTGGATGTAAACATTTTAAGCGAAATCAAATATTTTAAACACTCATTAGCCATGGGGTTCCCAATCTTTTTTTAATCACGGCACCCTAGAGCAGGGGTGGCCAACCGGTCAGAGGTAAAGAGCCGAAAAATATCGGTAGTCAAGCTAAAGAGCCGACATCATGCACACGCCAAAGGCGCATGCGCCAAAAAAAGGGGCGTAGTCTATTTTGACCCCTTGGGTGGGTGTGATACAAATATGCCTCCAATAGTGCAGTGCCATATATAAATATGCCCCCAATAGTGCCAGGTATGCACCACACGATGCCGGGTTTGCCCCCACAGTGCCAAAAAGCTGCTATGCCCCCACACTGCCACAAACTGCTATGCCCCCACAGTGCCACAAACTGCTATGCCCCCACAGTGCAAATTTCCCAGCAGCAGCACTCACCGTTGTTGCTGCTGCTGCCAGGCGGGGAGAGGACAGGCTGGTGTCCCCCTGCAGTCCTCCTGTCATGTCACCGATGGGAGGAGAGCACAGCACACCGCGCGTCTCCTTCCCCCTCACTTCCCTGTGACTGGGCCGGCTCCTGATTGGCTGCTGGCCCACAAGCTCTGATTGACGGACGGCCCAGTCGCAATGATGCACAGTAAGAGGTAGGAGAGATGCGCGATGCGCGCTCTCCCCCCCTCAGAAGGAGAAGGGATTCAGGGAACCGGCAGCAGGAGGGACTGGGACAGACGGTGGGCGGTGAGCAGCAGTGGGAGCAGGAGCCGCACTTTACAAGGGGGAAAGCCACATGAGGCTCAAGAGCCACAGGTTGTCCACCACTGCCCTAGAGTATCAGAATTTTTCCACGGCTCCCCTAGGCCCAGCCACCAGCACTGGTTTTGCCCAGAAATAATTGATCATAAATAATGACCAACCCGAGGCACCCCTGCAAGTGTCCCTAGGCACCCCAGGGAGCCTAGGCGCACAGTTTGGGAACCACTGCATTAGCCATTTTTTATAGTTTCTGTTCTGTCTAGTGAGATTCTGTTTGTCCTTGGTACATCATCAAGTTGGCACAAACAACTCTCCATTTTGTGTACATATGACGCTAGAGGCGGCCATTGTGTTGGCTGAATCGTACCCATAAGAATGCAGGCCGAGAATTAACAAGGGAGTTTCTAGTTCTCAATCATGAATTGATTTGCTATACTTTACTGAGGTGTATTGCTTAAGCCGGATTCGGCATGAAAATCCGGCAGTCGGGATCCCGGCGTTCAAAATCCCGACGCCGGAATCCCGACAAGGGGGGGACGTGGATCGCCCCCCCTTGCGGGCTCGCTGCGCTCGCCACGCAGCGGGCCTGGTGCCTCGCTACGCTCGGCACAATAATTTATTCTCCCTCCGAGGGTGTCGTGGACACCCACGGGGGGAGAAAGTGTCGGGATTTTGAACGCCGGGATCCCGACCGCCGGGATTTAAACTGCATCCCCTTCAGCCTTTACCCCTTTGAGTGCCATCTGTGAGATATTCAAAATGTCCGCTCACATTTGTTATATAAATTCAAATTAAATTTGTGTAAAAAGATTATTTCCTATATACAGTAAACATTACAGGTCATTATGATGAATAAAAAGGTTTGCTTGGCAATTTTGACACCTATTTTGACAAATTCACTATGCACTCAAAGGGCTAAGATGGCTGCCACAGTTGAATAACTGGTGTACAGATACAATGTGCACAGACAAGATAACATTTTCTAGGTATTTTGAATGGTTTCAAACCCGAATCTGTACAGATACAACTTTCCTTCCCCCATCGGCAACTAATGCTGTTAGAGGAAGCTGTCAGAAAAAAAAATTAATCGTGACCTGAACATTCTATGAAGTGGAACGCCAGGGATATGCACGCTTCCTGTTATGATAGCAGTCTCTCTTTGTCAGATGGAGCCCTTTAATGTCTGAGAGAGACATCACTAATAGCATGGGGATGGTGACCACTGGGGGGGGGGGGGGGGGGATTGTGTATCATCACAGCACGAGGTCAAACATGCCTGCATTGCATGCTGGGCCAGGTCTGCAATGCTTTGGGGCTGTCTGCATGTACTTTGTTCTCTGTGCCCATGGGTCCTAATCATTATTGGGTAAATGGTACAGTGTATTTTGTTGGTTGTAGGCAATAATAATTGTAAGCACCAGCTATGTCTGTTACAAGTTATTATAAATGTCAATTGGGAAATATTGTATATTAGGAAAGTTATCCTCCTAGATGCTGCCTAGGACTGACAGCGTTGCCAGAAAAAGGGACATGAGATAAATCTTCAGCACTGTGCCATGCGCTAAAACCGTTTATGGTAATAAACTATCGATTAACATGATGATTGCTTATACACCGCAGTATCTATGTCCAATCATAATTTCGGTTCATAATTGTGCCCGAGTTGTCAATTAGAATCACTGATCCCTACAAAAACTAAGTTCTAAAACTCTTGGTTCCTTATGGAAACTGCTGCATCACATTTGTTTGTGAAGAGTCCATTGTGATAACTGTCCATCCTTTTTTTTTTTTTTGAGAGAGTATTCTGGAACAGTTTTGGCCCCCTCAAAACATAGGGTAAAAGGGTAGCAATATAAACGTTCTAATGTGGAGTATATTCCAAGGCACTATGTAATGGTGCTTAGTTTCCTAGCCATCCTATATACCACAAGGATGGGGATCCTTTGGCGCTCCAGCTGTTGTTGAACTCTACATACCAGCATGCCCTACTACAGTATTAATATTTGGCCATGCTAAAACTGATGCAAGGCATGCTGGGATGGGTAGTTCAACATACAGCTGGAATGCTAATGGTTCCCCATCCCTGCTCTACCATCTAACACTTCAGGATCACGGTGACTTGTTTTCTTGCCCTGCTTGCAGTCTGTAAATCGTGATGCTCAGTGTCAGCCTTATCAGATGTGTATGGCCTTTAAAGATCCTGGAATTTTTCCATACTATACTGGACATATTTCTAAAGGTCCATACACATTGCGTAATTTTGCCCAGTGTGTATGCTAAGCAATGATGGGGAAAGTTCTGCCCAATGTGAATGGGCCTTAACAGTTACTACTGATTTATACAGTTTAGATTGCTGCTGTTTTAAATTATATGTGTTACCATTAGTACTTTGGTAAAAGTTACTTTGGTCACTTTAGGTAACAAGGGAGATATTATACACTTTCTGCATGCTACAAGACAGCTCTCTAATATACAGTTAGGGCAAGAATGATAGGGCACATGGCAAGCAGATTCTATACAATATCATGTGGCGAATGTTCTGCGGAAACGTTACATTTGCAGCATACAAATCTCCACAATACACTCTGTATTTTATTATTTTTTATTATACAGTTTTCATATACACACAATAGTGTGTGCGGGAGTGAAGAATTGTACAATTACTGCACATAAAGATAAAGTAATTGGATGAGCTGGAATAATTGCCCTTATAGAATTGGAATTATCTGCAGTCTGCACTGATTGGAGAGGATTTCATGACTCTTGCACACAGATTTCCAGCAGCAGTCCAATTATGATCCCTTGTAATGTGTGTGGGGTGGAATAAGTGTATTGTTGTAACCGTATGAGAGATTTCCTAAAGGTTTGTTTTCTACTTTTTCCTCCCATCCTGTAAAGCAGAAAGTCACTGATGGCAATGGATTACATATGTCCATTGAGGAGAGGAAACAACAGATTACTGTCCGAGAAGAGGCCTGGAAGTCCAAGGGTATAGGAGCTTTCAATGACTCCACTCAGTTTAGTGTTGCCGGGCGCATGGTTAAAAAAGGTTTGTGTCTTACCTTCTTTACATACTGCGTGAGTGTTCAACTACTGGGAATGCAGCTGGATGCTTTACACCAGGGGCAGGCACAATGCAGTTAGTAATGCAGCGGAACGATTATTGGCCGACTGCATCTGTTGTGATCGCCACTTGCAGTGAGGAATCCAACGTAAATGATAGTCAGGAGGTGAACGTTTTATGCAAGGTAGTAATGAGATGCCTACAACTGAGATCACGTATGCATCAAAAATGGCGCCAGCATCTCCGTTCCCGCACCCATTCTATGTGGCCAAATAGTGACTCAGAAGGTCGTTTTTATCAAAAGATCTGTGACCACTGCTGCATGTGTATGGAGTTGCTGAACTAATTCCCCTTTCCCAAAGTCCCGATGCGAACCTTCATTTTGTGATGTGAAAGCAGCATAAGTGAGGCCACCAATGGGCATCTCATTACATTTCCAGGTGGCATCAGAATCAACATAATGCGCATTAAATTGCTCACGGAGTAGCGGCTTTGATTGTTTTAGTGCCTGCATCTGAATCAGGCCTATTTAGTAATTTTATTATGTAAAGGGGCTTGCAGCACATGAATATATATTTAAATTTTTTTTTTTTTCACATGACGTCAGCAGGGTGAGCCGCTCATTAGATATTCACTGCACTTGGTCCCGCTCATTACATATGCACGAGCCAGACCAGCACAGCCCTTCTTCTCCTCCCTAGTTGCAGGGACCCCCTGCCTGCTGGTGGTTGGCATGCAGCGGGGTCTGGTAGGGTCAGGTCGGGTAGTGTTGGTGTGCAGGGGGTCCCTACGGTGTATGTGAGATCAGCGGCGGGGTTGACGCAGCGACCCCGCCGCTGATCTCACATACACCGTAGGGACCCCCTGCTCGCCAGCGATAACCGACCTGACCCTGTGCTGCCCGTGTCCCTGACAGCCCTCCTTCTCCACACAGCATCCGGCGCAGGCAGGGAGGCTTCCATCTCCCTGCCTTCCATCATCGTCCCGGCTCCCTGCGGCATTCGCCGGGGGTGGGGTTAAAATTCGTTGTCAGGGGCAGCGAGTCCCTGACACATTGAATAGGGGGAGAGGGAGGGCTGGCAGCGAATCCTCCAGCCCTCCCTCTCCGGTGAATGTGCAGCGAATCCTAAACAGTAGTCGCTGCACATAGTGAATAAAACCACAATAATGGCTACACAGGAAGGTAACTGCTATTGACTTTTGCACTGTTTTAACTGTTAGGTCCTGTTTAAGGAAGTGAACTGGACACTTTAACTTTACAATGTTGACAGTTTGGCATATATTAGTGGCAACATTCTGTCTACAAAATATACCAATTCCCTTTTATATGTCTTTCTCATCCTCTGTTACAAAATATTCACAGCTTACAGAAGTGGTAATTTTAAATGAAAATATTTTGTCAATAAGATGGTCTGGTGGATGAGTTGTCGTCTGCAGTTTAGATGTTTTAAGTGCAAGACAGTTGTTTTTGACAGATTGTATTTCTTTCCATGTAGGCTTGGCCTCACCCACAGCTATTACACCTGTTGCATCACCACTCGCTCTGAAACTGAAATCCACAAATGTTGTTTCCAAGCCTGCTGAAGGTATGCAAGTATCTAAACCTAAAAGTTTCGTTCTATGATGATTGGTTTTCTTACATGAATAAAAAAAGGTGTCTAAACAACCAAAGCAACCTACATGGTATATTACAACAAAATATGGGGAGATTGTTTAAAACTTGGAGAGAGATCAAGTACAAGTCAATCGGCTCCTTTAAGTCTTCAAACACTGCATGTAAAATGACAGAAACTGATTGGTTAGTTCTCGATCTCTCTTCAAACTTTGATATATCTCCCTTTTGGATGTGAAGTCTCCATTTTTCATTTATTGCTATTCTCTGCTTACTAGAAATCGAAGCAAAGCCTGATATGTCTTTGGAATCTGATAGAAAGTTGGATAAATTAGAATCATTCCTGGGAAGACTGCACAATAAAGGTAAGTGTACAGGTTTTGTTTATGGTAATAGTGTGTTACCGATGTGGTGGAGCGTCTCTATCTTTATCAATGTGAAAAGCTGAGTGCATAGAGGAATATAACAATTATAGCTTAGATTTTGGCTTAAAAGTGAGTTCATTATACACTGCTCAAAAAAATAAAGGGAATACTTAAACAACACAATCTAACTCCAAGTCAATCACACTTCTGTGAAATCAAACTGTCCACTTAGGAAGCAACACTGATTGACAATCAATTTCGCATGCTGTTGTGCAAATGGAATAGACAACAGGTGGTAATTATAGGCAATTAGCAATACGCCCCCAATAAAGGAGTTGTTCTGCAGGTGGTGACCAGACCACTTCTCAGCTCCTATGCTTTCTGGATGATGTTTTGGTCACTTTTGAAAGCTGGCGGAGCTCTCACTCTAGTGGTAGCATGAGACGAAGTCTACAGCCCACACAAGTGGCTCAAGTAGTGCAGCTTATCCAAGATGGCACATCAATGCGAGCTGTGGCAAGAAGGTTTGCTGTGTCTGTCAGCGTAGTGTATGAGCATGGAGGAGCTACCAGAAGACAGGCCAGTACATCAGGAGATGTGGAGGAGGCCGTGGGAGGGCAACAACCCAGCAGAAACGCTACCTCCGCCTTTGTGCAAGGAGGAATACTGCCAGAACCCTGCAAAATGACCTCCAGCAGGCCACAAATGTGCATGTGCTCAAACAGTCAGAAGCTCCATGAGGGTGGTAGGAGGGCCCAGCGTCCACAGGTGGGGGTTATGCTTACAGCCCAACACCGTGCTAGACTTTTGGCATTTACCAGAGAACACCAAGATTGGCAAAGGCGCCCTGTGCTCTTCAGCTGTCTGGAGACTCCAAGGAGAACCTTCTGCTGCCTGGAACATCCTCCAGCATGACCGGTTTGGCAGTGAGTCAGTAATGGTGTGGGGTGGCATTTCTTCTGGGGGCCACACAGCCCTCCGTGTGCTCGCCAGTGGTAGCCTGACTGCCATTAGGTACCGAGATGAGATCCTCAGACCCCCTTGTGAGACCATATGCTGGTGCGGTTGGCCCTGGGTTCCTCCTAATGCAAGACCATGCTAGACCTCATGTGGCTATAGTGTGTCAGCAGTTCCTGCAAGACTAAGGCATTGATGCTATGGACTGGCCCACCCGTTCCCCAGCCCTGAATCCAATTGAGCACATCTGAGACATAATGTCTCGCTTCATCCACCAATGCCACATTGCACCACAGACTGTCCAGGAGTTGGCGGATGCTTTAGTCCATGTCTGGGAGGAGATCCCTCAGGAGACCATCCGCCACCTCATCAGGAGCATGCCCAGGCATTGTAGGGAGGTCATACAGGCACGGTGAGGCCACACACACTACTGAGCCTCATTTTTACTTGTTTTAAAGACATTACATCAAAGTTTGATCAGCCTGTAGTGTGTTTTTTTCCACTTTAATTTTTAGGGGGGCTCTAAATCCAGACCTCCATGGGTTAATAAAAAAAATTTCCATTGATAATTTGGTACTCTTTACCTAGAACGGCGCCCATCGGGGTGATCGCGGCATCGCGGGCAGTACATAAACGGCCGCGACGCGATGCCCGCGATCACCCGATTTTCCCATAGGGAACAATGTTAAAAAGCATAATTGACCGCGATTTTGCATTCAATGCCTCAATGCCCGCGATTTTACCATAGGAATCAATGTTAAATGGGCTACAGAGCCCAAATAGCCCCAATTAACCCTTAAATGTCACCCCAATTTTTGTACGCCACCCCACGATCCACGCCAACCCGAAGCGTGGCGAGCGCAGCGAGCCCACGAGGGGCGGCGGTACGCGTCCTCCGACCTTTTCATGCCCTACTATCCACGTCGGCGTGGAGTTGAGAATAGAATAGTGTGGCGAGCGCAGCGAGCCACCGAGCCCGAAGCGTGGCGAGCGCAGCGAGCCCCGCGAGGGGACGCGGATACCTTCACAGTTATACGCGTCCCCTCGCGTACTTCACAGGTGTCCGTGGCGACGCGGACACCTGTGAAGCCCGCGAAGGGACGCGTTTACCTGTGAAGGTATCCGCGTCCCCTCGCGTCCCCTCGCGGGGCTCGCTGCGCTCGCCACGCTTCGGGCTCGGTGGCTCGCTGCGCTCGCCACACTATTCTATTCTCAACTCCACGCCGACGTGGATAGTAGGGCATGAAAAGGTCGGAGGACGCGTACCGCCGCCCCTCGCGGGCTCCCTGCGCTCGCCACGCTTCGGGTTGGCGTGGATCGTGGGGTGGCGTACAAAAATTGGGGTGACATTTAAGGGTTAATTGGGGCTATTTGGGCTCTGTAGCCCATTTAACATTGATTCCTATGGTAAAATCGCGGGCATTGAGGCATTTTAAAGTAAAATCGCGGTCAATCAGGCTTTTTAACATTGTTCCCTATGGGAAAATCGCGGTCATCGCGGGTACACGATTTTGATGTACCCGCGATGACCGCGATTTTTTACCCCCGACGCCCGCGATTCTGATCGCGGGCGCCGTTCTAGGTAAAGAGTACCGATAATTTTTGTGTGATTTTGTTGTCAGCACATTCAACTATGTAAAGAACAACACCTTTAATAAGAATATTAATTCATTCAGATCTAGGATGTGTTTTGTTAGTGTTACCTTTATTTTGTTGAGCAGTGTATTTTAATTTTTCCTGGAATTGTAGACCAAGACTAGACAGCGACCTGACACAAAAAAAGGCTTTGTCCCGGGGCTCAGCTTTGTTTTCTCTTTACTTTAATGTTAAAAATTCAAGAAACCTCTCTATGGATGTAATTATTTGTGTTTTTTTTTCCCTTCGGCCAGTCGGAGGACTGCAGGACACAACACTGGCAGTCACCAGTAAATCTGTGAAAGAAGTTATGAAACTCGATGACGATGAGACATTTTCCAGGTTCTACCGTCCCCTGGAGTTCATAGCCAGCCCTGCAGCATTTGACTTTGATGAAGACTTTGATCTTTTATTCAGCTCTGAGGAACCAAAGTGGGTAATCCTTACTATTACCAAATTATGTTTTATATCATTGGTGTATGCTTAAAATGGGCTGCATATAACTATCATGTTATGTTTCTCCCACGTATATGCCATCCATTTTCACAAGTTTGAACTAAATTGAATCGCCTATATGCTTGTTTATTTTACTCAGTACAATTGAAAAATCCTATTACGTATTTTAGTCCCATGATGTCATAACTGACCAATGCATTAAAGTCAACCAAACCTGTAGTAAATTTAGCTTTTAGACGAATTTCTTAGAATGCAAATTTGCATTTTATGCATAAGTCAAGCCATGTTACTTGTTACATTTCAGGTTCATTTTTGGAGCTTAAATCCCCCTCACTCAAAAATGCTGAAAGCTGAAATTCAACATTTTAAAAGCGACCATAATATATTGTAACAATTAATACTTAGAAGTCGGAAAAAAGTTGTTTGTATGCAGGACTCTTGTTACCACAGAAAGGGCATAGGAACTAAAGGAACATGTATTTTATTTAAACCTGTTCTCCTAGTTAATTGTACAATATGATTGATGCTCTATACCAGGGGTGTCCAACTCAAATTCATCGGGGGCCGCATCAGCAGTTTGGTCACCCTCAAAGGGCCGGTCCCCCCAAAAGTACAAATGACAGAAAACTTGTACAAGGTGTACTTTAAAGCAGTATGAAACAGGACATGCATAGAACAATAATGTGATAACAAAAATGGTGGGCCATCAAACACAGAGCTATGCTGCAGAAATGTAATTCCACATCCAGTACTAATTATATTGAGGTGCAGGGTTCAGTGGTAGACAGGGACAAAAGGTACAGAGCTGCCATAGGGATGCTAGAGGAGGTGACACCATTTTGGGAAAGACATTTTAATGTGGGCTAGCAAGATAGACACGCAGTGACTAGAGGAGAACATGGCCTGGTGTGTAAATGTCACCCTCAGTGACAGAGATCCCCACGTACAGCGACCAGCCCGAGCTATACACTACTAACCTATTTCAGTCAGCCGCCTCGCACACACGGTTACCGCTACTACCAGCAGTCCAGCACGGATCGCCAGCTGCGTGACGTCCCAGTCCCAGCAACCAACCCCGCAGCTCCGGCGAGCGGGGTGGGTGAGAGGAGGTGGCCTAGACAGGAGCTGGGACCCACTGCCCCTGCGTGCTATCTCCTCGCGCGGGCCACATGACAAGGTCTGGCGGGCCGGATTTGGCCCGCGGGCCTTGTGTTTGACACCCGTGCTCTATACTCTTATAATACCCTAAACTTTTATGACTGACACCCACAGAAAAACTGAATGTTAACCAAACTACATGTTTACATGTGACTCGCCTTCTCTAGGAATGTGACTCGCGTTCTCTTTCGGTGACTAGTCAAGGACTCAAACCTGTAGAATTCAGCATCTTCCATATATGTTCTGTGTTTACACAAGCTGGATATCGATATCTAATAAACATATTGATTTTCAATTATCACTCGATAATTACCCATATATTCATGTATTTTTTTTTCTCCCAAAGAAGAACTGTTCCTGTTATTTTTGGAAGCCTTTTTTTTCTCTCTATCCTGATACCATATGGCAATAAATCACTACAGGCAGTAAATTAATTTTGAGTAATCCACGTTCCCAGCTCACAGCACTGAGAAGTAGTACAATATAAATAGTTTACATTAATAGTCTTTCTTTCTAGTGTAATATTACCCATAGCGGCTCTGCAGTCTTGTTTTCGCAGTCCTCTTCCCATGCTATTCTGACCTGTGCATATCATATTGCAGCACCTTTATGTAATGATGGATCAATGTATATGCATGAGTCTTCAAACTGTGGCCCTCCAGATGTGAAACTACAAATCCCAACATGCCTTGCCACAGTTTTAACACTCCCTTATAGCAAAACTGTGGCAAGGCATGCTGGGATTTGTATTGTAGTTTCACAACATCTGGAGGGCCGCAGTTTGAGGACCCATATAGCATCATTCCATCCTTGTGGCTACCAGCAGAGAGATGAATGCAGCCTGAGGCATGCTCTAATATATTCATTTCTAGAGACACGACAGAGACTGCATAATGCTGAGGTTAATATAGAGGACTAGGGTGGTCCATTTGTCAGGATTATTAAATAAAGTACTTTTGAGAATAAACATAATGCAGACCTAGTAAAGAGCAACTGTTGCCACGCAGAGAGATTCTGTGAATGTCAGTTACAATCTGATTCTT
The DNA here is from genome assembly GCF_055691185.1 of Crinia signifera. NCBI lineage: Eukaryota > Metazoa > Chordata > Amphibia > Anura > Myobatrachidae > Crinia > Crinia signifera. The sequence continues at coordinate 257,423,008 of NC_139221.1, read as the reverse complement.
CTGAAAGCTGTCCGATGCAGCCATTCCTCATGTACAACTACACTTTTTTTCTTCCTTTTAAATGACAAAATCCTATTGGCCCTGATGCTGTTTCGGTTGATAAAAATGGGCAGATCTCGCAGGTTATGAGCAATGGTCATTATTGCGTTATCCAATTAGCGTCTACTTTTTATCAACAGAAAAAGGTCCGGCGATAGTACCAGAACACATGGGATCGCTGATAAGTCCCTGATCTCATGTATTCTCATGGGTCCCATCAGATGCCTAGCGTGGATTACCTGATACTGCCAGGTACCTGGTGAGAAGGACACAAGCATCAGGGCCAATACGATAACTGTACCACTGCTAATAGGATACCCCTAAAGATTCATAATGTTTTCTTGTACATGTATAATAGCTATTCATATTTCTTCTACTAAATCAAATTCTATATGGTACAGAATAAATTACATATTTTTGTCAGTTGACTTAAAATTTCTATTGAGGTCAGATTATAGCATTTGTGGATTTCCCCCTACAATATGGCAGCACGACCAGTCTTTGGATCGAGGAACATGCTCATGCTAGCATACTGTAGGTATCAGAATGGGGTGCCTTCCATATATTTGAGTCACAAGTCAAATACTGGATTACGGGGCACAGTGATGCATCCATTTAGGTTTACAACAGGCAGTGTCAGGATGGAGGTAATGCCCTTTTACAACTTCTCCATCTCCTGCCTCCCCAAAGGTCTTATCTGCTGCAGTGTCTGGCTAGTTATACCCCTTTCACACCAGAAATGCAGAGACAAACCCGGGAATTACATTCCCAGGACAAGCAGGGACATTCCCGGGTTGGGACCCATTCACACATGCTTTTGAAGCAGGGACAACCCTAGCCGGCACCTTTCACACTGAACCCGGGATGACCCTGCATTTCTATGAGAATAGCATTGAAAATGGCCTTTTTTAGGCCCACGTTAGATTATTGATTATTAATAATTAAGACACAAAACATTTGTAGTGTTTCAGCCTTTGTTTACTTGTATAAAACAAATTAAAATATGAAAGCATCTTCCCCTCTAATGATTTATAGCTCTCCCCTCCTCATTTGTCCAAGACATGGCACAGATTGCAGGCTTTCAGGGGTTAAAACACACTTCTGGCATCTGTGGTGCCACAAAACATGCACAGTGTCTCCCTACACGCTGTATGCTGTCTCTGGGCGTGTCTGTGAGTGTCTACCACAACAGGAAGTTGCCCTGCTAGCAAATCAGCACTAGCAGAGGCAACACAGGAAGCAGGGACATGTCCCTGCACCTTTCACACCAGCCAGTAACCCTGGAAGGACCCGGGAGCAACCCTGCTACCTAGCAGGGTTGAATTGCCGGCAAATTAACCCGGGAATTTGTCCCTGGAACCTTTCACACCAGAGCTAGTCCCGGGTTGTTCCCGGACTCAACCCGGGAATTTAGGCTGGTGTGAAAGGGGTATTACTGTCGGCTGGCTCCTTTTGTCTGTTGCCGACCTTGCACCCTTCTCACATTACACTGCATCTGTTCCTCCCCCTTCCCATCAGCTTAACTTTTGTTCTTTCATCACCCCCTTCCCGTAGATAGATATCCTGTCAGGTAGGTGGCGTGGTCAGTACATCTAGCTGCCCTTGAGTGGGTGGTATTCAGCAGTGCAAAAAAAAATTCTATGCTAGGGAAAGTGAGGGTGCCATATTGGTCCTCCCATATTGTTTCAGGGTTAAGCAGCTGCCTCTCCATAAAACACAGTTACAGTTGTGGTCTGGAGGGCAGAAGTTCTTTAAACATATAGGTCAAAGTCAAACACTGTCATTGTTCCAGGAAGATTTTTTTTTTATTTTTTTATTTATTTAGCCTGTTTCAAAGTAATTTATTATACTAGCAGCCTTATATGTTCTTCGAACAGCTGTGCTGTGAGCTCTGGAGGGAGCTGCTTTCATATTTCTCACTGGCTGCCAAACTCCTGAACACAACCGCGGTTTCTTTCTCCAGGACCGTATATTCTGTCAGCCCTGGGGGTTGGGGGGGGGGGGGGGGGGGTGGGTGGATGGGGGGAATGGGAGGATGATAGATGAGACAGGAGACCGGAAATGGAAGACAGAAAGGGAGGTCGGTGGGGTGGGGAGGTAGGGCATGCACTACCAGGTAGGATTGCTGGCAACCTAAACAAATAATAGTTCCAAAAAACTGGTTCTCAAGTTATTTTTCCACCTTTTTGTGTAGATTTTTAAGTAGTCATTTACATAGTTATTTCTGAACATGTGTTTTTCACCATGGTCTTCAAATCGTTCACGCAAATGTATTCTCACACAGTAACCATTTGACTTGTACACAGGGTTGTAACTCCCAGAGGCAATGGAGTCTTCTGCCTCTTGGCTCCAAGCCCTGTAGGAGCACCTGTATGGTTCACACAGGGATTCAACTAAATGTGACCTCTTCTCTTCCAACAAAGCTCTGCTGATTTCTGAATGCTCGTGAGTCTGATTCTGACCCGCTGGCCATTCTCACACAGCATAGCTGGATCTCTGCCAATTCATAGGGCTGCAGTACACAAACGATGTGTTGCAGTTTTTTTGTTGTTTTTTTAAAGGGGGGGTGGGGTGCAAACTCCAATTTGCCTCCGGGTGATTGGGATGAACTTATGCCTCTGCTTGCACATTTGGCTAGAATACCTTGGGAGATGAGAAAATTACAGCGATCTGTTAGTGAAATGTAGAGAGGGGCTTGTAAATACTAGGATATCTAACTGGCACTACTGGGGACAGGATACTCCAACCTGTACAATAAATACAAAGAAATAAATATGAATAGTAGGACTTCCAGTACACTTGAAAATAACCTAATTTCTTGTAAGTCCTTTCACCTTTCGTTTGGGACCAGATCTGCACCGGAATTCCTTATATGGTAACACAAGATGCGTCTCATGATTCTTTTATTGCTTTCCAATGAAGCCTTGTGCTAAGTGACAATCCATGGGGCACACATTTTAAATCTAAATAGTGCTGTCCCCCATATAATGTTCCCCACATAGCACACTGCATTGATCTGGTGCACATCTCTGCTACCCTCTTGAACACTGTACTTTGTAAATGTATTGCCAGGGATTATCTAGTGACTGTATTTCTTGCCATGAGAACTGCTCCTTCTGTACTTCTGCGGGTTGTGCTCAGTCTTTACCATAAGCCAGCGGGAATTGCATTAATGGATATTAAATGTCATCCATGTTTTATTGCTTGTTTTGACTAGAAGCTTTCTGTCTGCTAATAGGGCTGTGCAGCAGTGTATGTAGCATTCTTGTCATCTGTTCACAGGAGCACAATGTAAGCACGTTATTTAGCATTGTCCCTTATCATTCATGCCTTACCTTACATGGTTTCTACTCCCCTAATTCAGCTCCATCCCAAAGCAGAGTGAGCAGGGGAACGCGCCTATTGCCAGCCTATATTTTCTTATGAGTGACTGTATACAGCTCTCCACCACTGCTCATTCTATGTATTTAGCACCTGTTCTATAAACAATGCTCTTATGGGTGGTTATTGATTATCTGACCAAAGAGGAGAACAATTAGCTGCCAAGCATTATTAGCAAATTGAAAGTCTGTGGAGGGCAGAGATGAAAGTTAAGTGATTGTATCTTTGTGTTTTTCCCATGTAAAATCCAGGCTAACCTCGGCTGTCGCCGAACACAAACGCGCAGTGAGACCAATGCGCAAGGTCCAGGCCTCAGGGAACCCACTGCGAATGCTCGCAGCTCGAGATGATATCCTGCAGGAGTACACAGAGACCAGACTGAATGTGGCATTCATGGAGTCCAAAAGAATGAAAGTGGAAAAAAGTATGTATACTGTGTGATGTGGAATGTTTGCCCCAATGCTGCAGCTTGCCAGTGCTAGGTTATTTTAAATGGATAAAAGGGGGGTATCTCCAGCTCCTCTACAGGGGTTATCACCATGTTTTAGATCGATTTTCGATCTATTTAGGTAAGCACAGAGCCTGCCTGAGTTGTTGTTGATATTGTTGTGCCTTTCCCACTCCCATACTTCTATATAAAAGGATCATTAAACACTTAATATCCATGTAGTTCTGTTAATCAACAGGGCATATTTGTGGTCACAATGGTGCATTTATTTCTCTTTCAGCCAAATGGGGCACTGTAGACCTTTGGGGGGGGGGGGGGATAGCTGGTGCTGGAGGAGTGTGAGCATTAAAGTTAAAGCCTTCAGAGCTGCTCAGGCTTGTCCTCTCCTATACCCTTCCTTGCAGCAGTGTATTCGCAAACATGCACCCTCCCGCTCCACCCTGTTAGCGCTAACCTGCTCCATGTGTGCGGGATGGCGCAATTATAGGCAACCCCCCCCCCCTCCCCCTGGTGCATGTTTGCATGCTGGGTCTCCCCCCAATGTCTTGCTTGTGGGCCAGGTTTTCAGCTTTTCTTTACACCAATATTGTTCACCTGTGCGTTCTGGAATTCTGTAGCTGGATTTATTTTTATATTCTTTGCTGCGTGTATGTTTATACTATATACTTTGATAGAGTATTTAAGTAGTTCACTGTTTTGGTAGCCATGCGCTAACATTTCAAAGGTGTAGTCTTATGCTTTTTCTGAACCTGCAGTTTGGATGTATAATAATCTGTATAGCCTGCTGTTTATCATACATTGTATTACTGTTTCTGCACACATTTCTACATACACCTTGGTCAGTGTCAGTCTCCTAATTTAAATATTTTACTGTAACGCACTTATACTGGTATACGGTACTTTATTTCTGATTTGACACTGAGATGGCCTAGGTGGTAATTACTTCTGTGACTGCATAGACCGCTTTCGGTGTAATTTCAGATTACTATTTATATTTTTTTTATTCTGTTACGACCTTATCCTGTCTCACCAATTGCATAACCTGTACAAAATGGCAAGATCCTTTTAGGACTTCTATGTTGGCCATGGTGGTCTATATGATTTTGCACTGCTGCAACGCAGCAGCCAGGGTTCCTGGTTTTCATGCTTCTGCCAGTGACAGGTCTGCAACGCACATCGGTTCTGGCAATGTCCGCTTACTATAGTGTTCACTCTAGGTTTTTGTGCGGACCGGGCCCGCTGACGGCACAGCTGTGGGAGGTCCCTTGCCGCCGACATCACAAAAGAGGCGTGCCCAGGCAGCGATGTCATTAAAGGGGGTTGGCAGGGGGCAGCGACCGCTAAAACAGCCTAGCGGGAACACTATAGTAAACATGCCCAGGCAATTCCTTCCTAAACCAGTGATGGCTAACCTTGAGACTCCAGGTGTTGTTGAACTATACATCCCAGCATGCCCTTCTACAGTTTTACTATATGCACATGCTAAAACTGTTGCAGGGCATGATGGGATGTGTAGTTCAACAACAGCTGGAGTCTCAAGGTTAGCCTTCACTGTCCTAAACCATGAGTTGGCCCTTCATCCAGTTTGCTGAACCCTTTTGAGCACATACACATGTAATGTATACTTCTTGGCTTAAAAAAAAAAAAAAAAAAACTTATGTTAAACATAGCTCTCCTTTTCTCTTTTTTTTCTTTTTTTTTAGTGTCAAAAAATTCTAATTTTTCTGAAGTGGCCCTGGCTGGATTGGCAAGTAAAGAAAACTTCAGCAGCGTCAGTCTGCGCAGTGTCAACCTCACAGAACAACACTCCAACAATAGTGCAGTACCTTATAAGAAGCTTATGTTGATACAAATTAAAGGTGTGTAGTCCTTAAACTGTTGCTCTAGAGAAGATGTAAAAAAATATAATTTTTTGAAAACCGTATTCATTTGTGCACTCCACACACAGCTGTTCATATGGTCGTGAAGGATCGTATTGCATATCCTGTTTAGGGGGTCAAACTGGGTTTCAGAAGTGCACTTTGACCTCTAGTTGGCCATATACATCCTAATACGGTCATTGACGTTCTTGATTTTCTGTGGTTGGGAAGATTTATATGATTACAGCTGATTTTAAAAGCCCACTATGTTAACAAAAGTTCTGCACTTACTGATGGGTATATATTACGGTAGTAGAATTGAATCTAGTTTCTGTTGATGGTCCTAGAAGTCTGCTTCCAAAGCATATCAATAAAGTACAATGTCATTGTTTGCCGTCTGTTTCCTAGAATCCCTTTACCCAGAAAAATGTCGCTTTTAAAAATTTAGTACACTTAAATAAAAGTTCTCCATTGTTTATCCATGATCTAATAAAACAACGATTTATGGTTGTATGTTGCAAGCTAAGCCAAAACAACACAATAAAATGGCTGAACTTTGCACATCAAAGAACCGCTCATTTTTTCTAATTGCCTGTGCAAATAGAGCAGGATTGGCTCAGATAAGTGAATTGTTCTAGCTCAGTGGTAGCCAACTCCAGTCCTCGAGAGCTACCAACAGTTCACATTTTCCAGCCCACTCAACAGGTGCACAGGTGCACTCATTACTCACTGGTACATTTTAAAGGATCCACAGGAGGAGCTAAAGACTTCACCTGTGATTCTGCAAGGAGACCTGGAAAATGTTAACTGTTGGCAGCTCTTGAAGACTGGAGTTGGCTACTCCTGTTCTAGCATGTCTTGTAGTGTTTAATCTGTTTTTAAAGAATGTTTGCACCATATTATCTGCTATATATTGGGGGGGGGGGGTTTGATTGTACATTTTCTGTGAATTCTACAAATAACTGTTTTGTTCAGGACGCAGGCATGTCCAGTCCAGGCTGGTAGAGCCTCGATCTTCCTCCCTAAATAGTGGTGACTGTTTCCTGTTGATCTCGCCACACTTCTGTTTCCTTTGGGTTGGAGAGTTTGCTAACGTCATAGAGAAAGCAAAGGTCAGTGTCTTCACATGTTGACATCTTGTCACTCTCCTGCCGGGGTTGAGTGATGTGAAGTGTTCTGGCATTTGTATTAATAACTAGGGATGCATTGTCATCTAAAATGCCATATAAGGCCCGGGAGAGACTGATTTATATCCTCCACTTGAACTATCTGTCCCTAAACAGCGCTCGGCATATATGGCCAGGAAGTGCTGAAGGAAGGAAGCATACAGTGGTTACATGGGAAATACAGCTCTTTCTCTACAGCTATACATTACCATTTTTCACTTGATATTTGAAACACAAATGCAGTTTAATTTGTCATCATCCTATAAATCTGTTTTGAAAAGCTCATTCAGCCTATGATAACAATCTCACCTTCCTTTACTTATTCTGTTGTAGTGAATTACATTGTTCTTCCATGGGTTCATACTGTACATACAGAAAAGACGTAGTACTTGTTTGGCAAGCCACGTGCACATTCAGGAAATGATCGTTTCTGCACTAGGCATCACACCTATGCAAATAAGGAGAGAACATACAAACTCCAAACACATAAGGCCCCTGTTAAGAATTTGATTTATGACCCCGGTGCCCTGAGCAATGCTTTCATTGTGACACTGTGACATACACATTTCTTGTTAAAACAGCTCTGGTCTGGGAGTAGGGAGACTCCATTTTGTTTACAAGTCACTTGAAAGTAGTTGTTAATTTTGTCCATCAGCACTGAAACAGCCAAAACCGTTCTAATAAGGACCGAATAACTGTCTAAGCTTATGTGACGACCTATTACTTTATGAAATAAACTTAAACTGTTTTTTTTTTTTTTTTAAGGCTTCAGAACTGGCCACCATAATTCAGACAAAGAGGGAGATTGGCTGTAGAGCGTTATATGTGCAGACTGTTGAGGAGGGGATAAACACCCATACGCATGCTTCTCGGGACTTCTGGAAACTTCTAAGTGGTCAGACAGAGTATCAGGGTAAATGTTATGAAAGGTTTATGGACAAATTAAATTACTTCATATAATCTAAAAATAGTCCTCAAGTTAAAACAAAAAAATGACCATATTGTGTTGTAACGACAGATGCTGGAACCCCAGAAGAAGATGAGCGCTATGAAAATGCAATCATCGAAACAAACTGCATCTACCACTTAGTGGATGATAAACTGGTCCCTGTTGATGAGTTCTGGGGTAAAATTCCCAGATGTTCGCTGCTGCAGTCTAAAGAGGTTAGTGGTCACAGTCCCTATTCTTCTTTAGTTGTACATGGATAAAAAAAATTATTTCCATATTTTCATGAAGACTGAAGCTGAAATGAACATTTATCTACATTTGTGTCCTTATACATTATTCCTGCAGTCGCACCAAACAGCCCATCTCGATGCACCAGGTTCTGAGAGACTGCTAGCTTCTGTTGTCTTTTTGCATCGTCTTTTTTTTTTTGTGTTTTAATCGCAACATGATGCGGTTAGGATGCCCCAGGTGCTGACTAATGACACTTGTATATCTATGTGCGACTGAGTCTCTGAATCAGTGCATGAAGTGCTACAATGTAGCAGCTGCAGATTTTTTCCAATACAAGTTCTATTGTGCTCTGTATTATGACTGAGTCGTATACAGTATGCAAGTTTCAAATAGGAAATTTATCAGCAGTCTCCTAGTCAAATTTGGTTTCCACTAAGGCTTTTTGTACACATCGTAACAATGTATATCTGGCCAACTTGATGGGCGATGGAAACCTGCATTGTGTAGTGTGTACATATTTGCATGATGCAGGGGGATAACTAAGCAGTGCGAGAGGCCATAGTGCCTTGGGTCACAAGGCATTATAAATTCCATCGTCTGGTTGGCTGTGTAGCATTGCGCACCGGAAGATGTTGCATGCGGCCTGTGGGAGTGTGCAATCGTGCACACACACACTTTGATATGCCTGATTTGCCCAGAAATTACAAATTATGCCAATATATATTCAGACGCATTTTCAGCAACAAAGATGCCTGAAATTAGCAGAGTTGGAGTGCACCTGTTTGCTGACTCCTCTCAGGCATCTCGCCGTATTGAGGTTAGGTGTACAAGGACAGATCTGTAGTTTAAAATAAAGTTGTGTACACTAGAAGCTCAATTCCAGTTTTCACAGTTGGACAGTGGAGCGACAGATGATCACATAGAGATTATTTCATTCTGAGTGGATGATGAAGCATGTCCTGTTTTCCTACACTATCATGCATGATTTGATCTACAGCACTTGGTAAACTGCGGATATATGAACACCAGAGAAATAACTTGAAAGATGCTCACATGTATATATTCTACTATGTATATTGGCATTCAGTCTAATGGAGAGAGGATGTCTCGATGGGTGCATATTGTAGTGTATATTTAGTGTCATTACTATAATAGTGAGGCTTAGCTGCTGATTTGTGGGTCTGAATGCCATGACATTATTGGCAGTTCAGTGTTTGGGCCAAACAGGTAGCTGACATTAGGAAGATTAGATTTTTGCAGTGAGAGAAAGCACTAACCAATCAGCTACTAATGTAACTGTCATAACAGAGTAGGCTAAGTAAATGACAGTAGCTGATTGGTTGGCACTTTATCTCTGAGATTTGATACATTTACCTTAAACAGATTGGTTGCTATTGGCAACTTCGTTACCTCTAGCAGTGGGGGAGTGGGGGGTGTTGAGTGTAATCTGCAGATGACTGTTGAATCCATTTTTTATGATGTCCATTTTGCAGGTGCTGGTGTTTGACTTTGGCAGTGAGGTATATGTGTGGCATGGGAAGGAGGTGACACTGACTCAGCGGAAGGTGGCATTCCAGCTAGCTAAGCACCTATGGAATGGGGTGTTCGATTATGAGAACTGTGACATTAATCCGCTTGATCCTGGAGAATGCAATTCTCTTATACCAAGGTAGGCAATCTTGAAGTTGATCCTGAAAGTGAACATTTTGCCAGTCCCTGGGCATTTTTTCAATCCCAGAATACGTGATTGAAAAATGCCTAATCCCAGGATTGGCTTCCCTAATTTAAAAGAAAAGTGCCCCACCTGGGAGCCGGCCGGGGAACTTTTCTGCTGGAGGCACGGTCGGGTAGCTGGGAGCCAGGCCAGGCTGGGGAGCTGTTCTGCTGGAGGGCACAAAAGGGCGCCGGAAGGTGGACCTCTGATCGTCTCGCTGCACAGAACCACAGGCCGGTCATTGGGAACAGCTGGGCAGCATCTGAGCGAGTACTCAGATGCTGCCCGGCATTAGACTGCACATGCACAGTCTAATCCCGAAATCCTGGGATTGGAAACTCCAATCCCTGGATTGAAATCCAGGCATTTTTGGGGCCAAATCCTGGGATCTCGCTGATCACGACTTTTTTGTCCTATTGTTCTTTTGGTCTTATAATTTTCGTATGTGGAGTCTACTGATGGCCTAATTGACACATGATGCAGGCCTCAGCCCCTAATTACAAATGTACCTGTGTCTAATATAAAATAGATTAAATCTGTGATTGGATTTAAAATCAAGATTTAGATTTATACTGCTGATAAAATGTGCATATGGCAGCATTTATCAGACCCCTATATCTTTGTTCTCTGACTAGCCACCTTGGGTCATGGGAGTAATGTCTCCATATGTGTAAAGAGTGCATTTGTCAAGGACAGAATTGTCTTGTGCCTACAGTTACGCTTCTCTGTCAGAATAGACTTCCTCTGTAATGTAATTACTATTGATGTTTGATAATATTATAATGATTTGTAGGTGATGTATGCATCACCTACAATCGGTGGAAATGGTAATCATGAGGCCTGAACTAATGCTTATGGGAATATAGCTTATCCATTTACTAGGAGTCAATGACAACGTTATTTTAATAAGTTCAGCCTTTAGACATGGCTGCCTCCACTGTACTGTCTGCCCACAAAAATGGCTGCCATCACTGTATGTACTATGTGGACTGCCCACAAATATGGCTGCCTCCACTGTGTTTATATTGGGGAAACTTTCTGATAGTATTTGAAGGTAATAGGTTATATTAATATTCAGAGAAGCACATGAATATAACATTCATTATGTTCGTCTTCAGGAAGGGACATGGACGCCCAGATTGGGCAATTTTTGGTCGGCTAACCGAACACAATGAAACCATTCTGTTCAAAGAAAAGTTCCTGGACTGGACAGAAATGAAGAAGCCTGCTGAGAAGACTTTGTGTGAGGAAGTCCCAAAGCAAAAGGCAAAAGCGCTAGATCTATATAATGTGTCTAGACATGCTTACCTGTAGGTGTTGGGTGGATGGTTTTGGTACATTGACATACAGTACACTTGCACTTCCATTAATACCCACATGCTTTTTATTTGTTTTTTTCTCTTCACATTTAGATTTTCTCAATGTGAACTGCTCCTTTTACACATATATATTCAATCAAATAACAGTCTGTTCTCATCATTGACCTATTGACAGAATTGTGCTTTTTCTCAACAAACAAATTTGCTTGAAATGTAATCTCACCAATCAGATTAAAGTAATTTGCTTTAAGTAGAGGAGAGCCAGCCAGTGGAAAGACTAATGTTATCTCCTGGATTGTGATGTATAGCATGAATTGCAGGGATTTGTCATTAATTCACAACAGAGTGCTTTGGTTAATATGAAATGAGTCCAAGTACCTGCGGGCTCCTCTCTGAAATCTAATCAGCTAAATGCCCATTCCCTGTGACAGGCGGAGAAGCAGGAAGATGTGAAGGCGTATGATGTCATGCTGATGGTTCCAATCTCCCAGGCGGCAGTGGGAACCGTTTTGGATGGATTTAATGTTCACCGTGGTTATGGGCTTATTGAAGGAGATGACGGGAGGCAGTATGAGTTAGCAACGGAATCAGTTGATGTCTGGCACATTTTGGAATTTGACTACAGTCGGCTGCCAAAACAGAGCATCGGTCAGTTCCACGAGGGTGATGCGTATGTGGTGAAATGGAAGTACTTGGTCAGCACAACAGGTGAGAACAGATATTTTTATAATGATTAAAAAAGCAAAACTTTGCATTATGGAAATTACACGTTTGATCCTCATCTACAATGCTTTGAAATGTTTGTTTTATCTTAATCCCTGCTGATCCATATAAACAGACAAACCACTAATCGCGAGCATCTGAATAAATAAATCCAGTTGTTTTGGAATACACAGATGCTTGCAGTAAATTGATGCTGACTGTAGGGGGCCTGGTACTTTACTGTATTGGTGTTATTTATACCCCTTTTACACCAAAATGTCATTTGTTACCTTTACACTTGTTATCCGCCCCAGCAAACTTCACCAGTGCGTTTTTTTTCAGTACCCCTTTTACACTGAAGCTGACCTTGGTCCACGAGGCAAAAACCCGGGTTTTTGTCTCTGTATAAAAGGGGGGTATTACTAATCTCCTATCCAGCATAGACTGTATAAATGGTAGAGGAGGTGGCTTTCGGTTTCTGAAGCCATGGTAAAATGAAGTCCTTAACACACATTGTAACCGAATTAGAGGTTGGTGTAATGTAGTCTCATTTGTCTGCAGTGTAATGCGGCATACACACCGGAAGATTTCTGCTTAATTTCTAAGCTATTTGGCTAAATCGCTTAGAAATTGAGCACACATCTCTGTGTGTATACCCCGTAGTGATGGTGAAGCGCTGCTCTGTATGAGCGGGCGTCCTTTACCTGTTCACTAGGCTGCGATTACACGGGGCTGCACATCGCTAATGCCCTTTCGGAGCAATGTGGGGGCATTTTTGAAGCGATCTAGTGAGATCTCTTCTAAAATGCCCCAAAACCGCTACGTGTGTAGGCCCCATAAGGGCTCATCCACATATGGGAAATCTACTGAAAATGGATTTTAAATTGCCACTTTTTTTAAAATGTTCCTCTGTACATTAATATTGAAGTAATTATCCTGAGTATTTTTATTTTATGTATATAAACAGTTGGGCAACGGCAAAAAACAGAACATGTACGGGTGGCCGGAAAAGAAAAGTGCGCTTACTTCTTCTGGCAGGGCCGCCATTCCCCTGTGAGTGAAAAGGGCACGTCGGCACTAATGACCATCGAGCTGGACGAGGAGAGGGGAGCGCAGGCACGTTACTTCATATTGCTTCTTACATTATCCATTTCTTATCACCTAATGCTCATTTATCTGCAGTCAGCAATTAAACCATTGCACAGAATTGAATAACATGCTTTCTGCTTTACTGTAGTGGGTATTAAAATACCGATCTATCCATGCTCTTTGGAGCTCCGCCATTTTGCAGCTGCGACATGCATGGTGAAAAGCGCACACCCGTCATGCATACATCTTGTAAATGCATGAGCCGGCGCCCACGGCAACACTGCTTGCTGCACTAGCGGTCATATTGCGGCCACATTGAGCATGGCTACATCTGTAATCCTATAGGGGCTGTAGGTAATGTGTGCAAGCATTCCTTACACGTGAATTTGGAAATACTGCACGGGTGTGACAGCTGTTTTGGATCCTAACAAATTACATTTTTGACTTTTCCCCTGACTTCTTGTGCGGACTTGTTCATATGAAATATATAGCATCTAGCTCCGTGTGCCTAGAAGTACCAAGGTGTGGAACCACTAACAGTCCAGGTTTTACCTACTTACCATACTTCTGCACAGGTAAATTACTTAGTACTTCTGGCGCCTGTGCTCAAACATGGATATTCTTAAAATCTGGGTTGTTCGTGTGCTTTCAGGGCTGAGTTTGGCAAACTCTGATTTAGCTTTGAAAAGATCCTATATTCACTGCTCAGTTACTTCCACTTTCATCAGTAGTGGGACACAGATACTGAGTTACATCACAGCTATAGGAGGCAGGAACTAGGGCATAAATGCATACACCATTGCCTTATCAAGTCTCTTGTTGCCTTGTCCATCCTTCGTTGTTTTTCCGCTTCCCTCTGTATTATTGACATTCGCTTTACCCCACATTATGGATTGGGCATCCTTCTCTGTCCCCTGCCCTCAGCCGCCAGTCAGTGCGCCCCAGAGTGCAGAGAGGAGGACCTGTAACTTCACTGGTCCTGGGGCCAGATGTATCAAGCTTCAAAAGTGATAAAATGGAGAGTGATAAACAGCCAGCCAATCAGCTCCAACCTACCATGTCAGAACTGTTTTTGAAAAATGTCAGGAAGGAGCTGATTAAACGGTTGTTTATCACTCTGTATTTTATCACTTTTGATGCTTAGTACATCTCTCCCCTGATGCCTTAATTACGCTGTGTTCCAAACAGGACTGAATTGTTTCCATGATTCTTGTGGTAGCCCAGGAACTTTTCAGAGGGGATTTGATTTTTTCAATGCACTACCGGGCAACAGACTGCGGCAGCGGTGGGCAGAGATCAAAACTCCCCATTGAAATGAATGTGCGGCTGTTGATTGGCTGAGTGTCACTACACAGACATATCTGAAGCTACAAATCTTAGATTTCTCTTAACTCTCCCAGGAGCTTCCCAGGAATCATCTGATCTATTTCATTCTATTTACTTCAGATGGGGCATTTACACTTGAGTGTACTGTATAGTGCAGTTTCATATTTTACAACTGGTAGCCAGTCTTGAGTGCTATGTATATGTTAATGATTGGCTTAAGTCAAAGGTCAGTCATCTGTGGTAGCTAGAAGAAAAAGTCCCAGCATGCCCTGCATGCGTAAAGCTGGCTATGCATGCTGTAGTATGTATAGATCCACAGCAGCTAAAGAGACACAGATCTGACTTGCTGGTACAAAAGCCTACAAAAGATGGTTTATTATGGTTTTATAACTAAATTAATGTTTCTTAATCTTTCCAGGTGCAAGTACTTCAGGGGAAAGAGCCCCCATGTTTTCTACAGTGTTTCCAAGGGGGAATGATTGTCCATGCTGGAAGGAGAGAGGAGGAAGAAGAAAATGCACAAAGTATGTCACAACCACTCTTCATGTTGGCATTTGAAACTTTGGGGGGGGGTTAATATATTTATACTTATACATTTATTTAGTCGTCTAAAAATGATTTTGTTGTATTACCATCTGCGTAATGGTTACTGTCCAGATGATAGACAATGTTTAGGTAGACCGTTACTAGGTCCACCACTAATAGTTAACAGTGACTAGGTAGACATTGAAAAAGGGTCGACATAGGCAAGGTCAGCAAAAGGTTGACGTGAGTTTTTGGTGTCTCTGTAATTGTATGTCTATATTGACACTGCTTCACTCGCCCCCGGCTTCGGGCACGGTGCCTCGCTGCGCTCAGAACACTATAATAATCCTACTCTGTTAGGCACTAAGGGTAAGTCAAGAGTTAGGTGCTATGGGAGGAGAGGTTAGGAGTAGGCACTAGAGTGGAGGGTTAAGGGTTAGGCACTATGGGAGGCTGGTAGGTTATGGGAGGATAGGTTAGGGGTAGGCACTAGAGGGGTGGCCAGTCAAGGGGCGGAAAGGTTAAGGCTAGGCATTAGTATTAATCAGTGGGAGGAGAGGTTTGAGGTAGACACCAATCACAGGCCACAGTCAAGAGATTGTGGCTTGTGAAAGTTCTTCCCACATGCATACACCCCCTATGAGGTGAGTTAAATCCTTTGCATCCTTTGCATACCTGCTTTGCCCCAGGTGACAAAAATCCTAGCTTCAGCCCTGGTCAGTATTGCAGCGTTAGCTTCTACAGCGAATAATACTAGTTTTCTGTGCCTGCTTCATTGTTTACATTTAAATGTGACGTAATCTCCATTCCATTCACACATCTGATAATTGTGTCTCTGCAGGTGATTGGAGGTTGTATTGTGTCCGAGGCGAGGTTCCCATGGAGGGAAATCTAATTGAAGTTGCTTGTCACTGCAGCAGCCTCCGATCCAGGACCTCTATGATACTGCTCAATGTAAATAAAGCAGTGATCTACCTTTGGCAGGGCTGCAAAGCACAAAGCCACACGAAGGAAGTAGGGAGGACTGCAGCCAACAAAATTAAAGAGCAGTGAGTACAGGAGCTGCCGCACAAATTCAGCTGTAACACCTTATTCTTCTCATGATCCATGCCTGATTGCCAAGCCTCATTGTGGGCATCAGTACAGGGGGCCAATATGGGAGTTCTTGTTGCTCTTAGAAAAAGCTGTATGCCATTGGATTCCAACAGTTATCTTGGTAAATGTATGTGGTCTCCTAATGTAAAAAATTAAAAGGGGAATTAGGAATGATCAGATGTTTTGATTTAATAAACTTATGCCGTTCTTAAATGGCCTAAAATGTAGACTTTGGAAGATTCAGCATTATGCCTCGGTCTCATTCTCCTGCAGTTACTATTAATGATAATTTCACTGCAGCCTTAAAATAGCCTATAATGGTAGCTACTGGGCAGGACTGGGGAGAGATGGGACACTACAGAGACGCAGGAGCAGTCATGTTGCTTTATTTGGTTGTTGCCTGACTACTTTCAGCAGCTATTCATGTAACTGTGTGTGTGTATTGGTGGTGGGGGTTTCGGCCTTTGCCAAATTTCACAGACCCTGGTGGTTATTGATCTGGCGAATAGACCCTTAGCCCCTATAGATTGGTATGTTGAAAAACCAAAGCAATCCTTTGGCCATCAAAGAGATGTGTAGTCCCATTTTAGACTGGACATTAGGTAATACTTATACTCTGTGGAACTTACATATGTGTTGGTAGTAAATGCAGCTAGTAATCATTGGGTGTGGTACAGGGGTCCGACAGTCATTAGCCCTATGTCGGGATCCCGACTGTCCGGACTCACACTGCATGGTGAGCGCAACTAAGCCCCCACGAGGGAAAATATCAGATGGCAGTCGGGAACCCGGCTGTCGGTGTTTTGACAGTCAGGATTCCGATGTCTGGTAAATGCCTGTCGTGATCCCGGTTGTTGGAACCCCGCCCGGCACCCGTAATCATTTAGTTACGAATACTGCTAATTTTGTCAATTGTATGTCAATAGCCTTTGATACAATGGGTGTTCTGGTCATGACACAAATATTTTGCCTTTCAGACGTCCTTTAGAAGCCGGATTACATAGCAGCAGTAACGTGACCATATATGAATGTGATGAAGGGTCTGAACCACTGGGATTCTGGGATGCGCTTGGAAGGAGAGACCGCAAAGCCTATGACTGCATGCTACAAGGTAACTTACTGCCAGCTGCATGCCAAATCATCTTCAATTTCTTATTGTCTGTCTCATTGCCTCTGGATTTTATGTTGCTCCTCTTGAGCCTTTGTCTAAATTCCAACACTATACTATTTTTGTCCCTGCTTTTATTAGTGTTATCGTAAATGTGCCTCTCAAAAGAATATGTTCCATTATAGCATCTCATTTTCTGTTGTCTAGCTAATGGTAATGCTTGGCTGTCAATATAGAAAATGGAAATCAAAAGGGTCAGGTTTAAATGAGCTGGTAGCACTTTTAAAGTTTTTTCATCTAAGACCATAAAGTTTTTATTGAAAACTCCTCTTGAGTAAAAATATATTCTGTAACATGAAATATTAACCCAGCGGTGGGCAGCATGCGGCTCCCTACAATGTGCTAGTGTTCCCAGTTCTGCAGAAGCAGGCCATGCTGCCTCTAAACAAAATTCTGGATACAGTTCTGCAAAGACCAGTTTACAGCAGTCCAAATTATTCCCATACCCCTACAAGGAGCCTGTGTTATGTCAAATAGAAGGCTACGTTGATATATTCTTGTATGAATCTATATTCAATTTTATGTAAAACATGAGCGGTTTGTTTTTATTTTGACAGATCCTGGGAAATTCAACTTCACGCCACGTTTGTTTAGTCTCAGTAGTTCATCTGGAGACTTCACAGCTTCAGAATACATGTATCCGTCCAGAGAGCCATCTGTCGTAAACTCCATGCCTTTCTTACAGGAGGACCTGTACACCGCCTCACAACCAGGCAAGCACTCCAAACTCTTCCAGTGTCCGGTCACTGGTGGGCATCATGCAAAATGCACTGGACACTTCCTAGGCTCTTCTTTGGGAATTGTGCAGTTCAGAACAGTCATGGGGCTGTACTTAGGAAGCCTCCACTTTTCGGCAGGTTGGAGCTTTAAATTTAAAGTGACACTCGCATTCAGTGTAATGCACACAAGACTTTACACTAAATGCGAGTGCTGCTTTACATTTTTAGCTCCAAGTGTAAGCTTTTTGTGACTATAGCCCTAGATACATTTTTTTTATTTTTAAAGTCCATTATTTTTCTTAACAGTTATGTACATGCAGAGTGGCGCGCTTATCCACTAGCCTACACACCTGATCAGAGCGGCCAAAGCTTGCATTCAGATTCATCCTGGCGCCTTTCAACCAAATCAATGAGACGCATAAGCGTCTGTGCCCATAGCAAGTTATAAAATAATGTAATGATACGCACTTCAGTGTAATTGTATCCGTGTCCATCTACAATACTGTAGCTTACTGAACAGTACAGTAATAGCAAAGTAGTTTCTGTGCTACAGAGCTTTTTAATACTGTAGTCACTTCATGCATACGCGGCAGTGATCATCTGGTGGATGATCACTGGTATTGCACTCATCCGGTAATGCCACCACCACATTGTTTGAAAATGTATTGCGACGCCTTGCGCCGTGGTCCACCATGGCGGACTAGCTGTACAATCACCATAGGTAGGCTGAATGAGCAGCGCTACATCTGTACTATGCTTCTCTCTTGATTACTGCACCATTTCTCCACCACTATGGGCATGGTCCCCTCTTTAACCCCTCTCTGAAGTCAGACTAGTTGGGCCATGGAATATAAAGTTTGTTAAAAAAAAAAAAAAAAAAATGTGATATTATTCAAATTGTACATCTCAAAAGTCTATTGAAAACAATTGGCTGTTTTTGGTGGGAAGTGCGCTACAGTATAAACAAGGATTGCTGAATCTACTCTCATATGGAGTGCCCCATATTGAAAAATGTTCTATTAATAATTGCTTTTTAAAATACTGTAACACATTCACACTTCCCTTGCTAAAAATACGAACAAACTTCCTTTCAGAGTTTGTACTCACCAAAGATATTAGTTAAGCAACTAGCAGGAATTCTGGTTTATTTACTGTGAATGCCCAACTAAATAACATGACTGCTTTGGGAGATTGTCATTCTTACAAATCCATTCAAAGTTATTATACGTGTGTTTGTAATGCATAGTAGAGGCTTCTGGGCTTGTTACTTTTCATAAAATTAAAGATGACATAATAAAAGGTTGGGGCCATGTCAATTGTTCTGTGATCGTTCACATCAGGCGAACCTGACGTGGTGACCGTGCTTCTTATAATATAGAGTGCCCCTTCATATTTCCCACAGAGAAGGTTTCCTCATTTTGTCTAATAGAGTTTACAGTCATAGGGGTATTTTTAGCTCGCTGTTGGCAGTCAAATCTACCAACATCTGTGAGATGTGCACAATATCAGCTAAAAATGCGAGTCACTCACATTTGTTATTTAAATTCAAATAAAAAATGTTGTGTAAAAAAAGATTCTATTTCCTAAATAAGATCAGCATCCCTGGTCATTATGATGAATTATGTTTGCTTAGCAATTTCCAAAACCTATTTTGACAAATTCAGTTCTCACTCAAAGGGTTAACTGATGAATGTAAAAATGAATAGCAATATTCAGCTGTCAGTAAATGTGTGTGTTTATCCTGGGAAGCCCAACATCGCTTAAGATAGATTTTTAAATAGATCAACTTCGCCCAAAAATTGTCCAAAATCGACTTATAGTAAATCTACCCC
This sequence comes from Crinia signifera, assembly GCF_055691185.1. Taxonomy (NCBI): domain Eukaryota; kingdom Metazoa; phylum Chordata; class Amphibia; order Anura; family Myobatrachidae; genus Crinia; species Crinia signifera. Next base: position 257,403,446 of record NC_139221.1, on the reverse strand, counting down.
TAAATTCTGAACAACTCCAGCACATTTTTGACAGAAGCTACTCAATCTCGGTGTGAGTATAGAATATAAGAGGAAACTTTTTGCATGGCTTTTGTTGATTAGATGTCTCTATTCCTTGTAGCTCAATTCCTTGTTGACAACCATCACGAGGTTTACCTCTGGCAAGGCTGGTGGCCTGTGGAGAATATCATTACTGGGTCAGCTCGGATACGATGGGACTCTGATAGAAAAAGTGCCATGGAGACTGTATTACAGTATTGCAAAGGTGAGGTCTATTAGATGTCCGTTTTGTGTTGCTGTGTGTGAAGATTGCTATAAAACCTATACTTAGCTGTAATGCAGGGAGCCAGCCAGTCATATTAGAGCAGGTCTGTACTTGATGCTCCCCATCACCAAAGCTTCTGTACACTTTTCCTTGGGTTCTGAATTCAGCAAGCTTGTGTTAAGACAAACCGACCCATCAATGAAGAATGAATTAGCTGGGGATCATAGTAGAAGGCTTTATTTTAATTATTCACAAAGAGCTTCACCCAATGGTTTTAGGTTCCTAATGCTGTTTAGTCAGTTGTACTGGTCTCTGACATGGGCAGCGGTAACCTTCATTGTGGCACAGCTACAGTTACAAGGGGGGAGGGCTGAGGCGCCCAGACATCCACAGGTAGTCTCTTGGCACAAGATCATATAGCTGGAACTCCATTGTGTAATGACTTTGTTATCATTTAGTGGGAGTTCATGTTGGGTCAGTACATTCTCAGCAGATGCCTCATGGAACTGGTTCCTGTGCTCATTCTGTTGCAGTGATTGCTGAAATTGTCTTTCATATTAATGGAGGTATCGTCCTATTACACATAGGCATGGGCAGCACACAGACAAATGAGGATGACTTACTCCCATTATATTCCTTGTAGATTAGGGAAGATGCTGTATCCACCCAGCCAGTGTCAGGTGAATCGGTATTTCCCGGTTGCCAAGTTATAATGGAAAATGGTACAGCAGCAAGTTGGCATCTCTTAAATCAGAGAAAGGCAACATATAGCTTATGAGGACATTCTGGGATTTGTAGTGCTACAGCAGCCAGAAATCCATCTGTATAAAACCATTGTTTAAGTCAAAAGTATACGATATCTCTGCAATATATTGTTTTTAGATTAAAGGTAGGCTTAGTATAGCCCCCTATCACACGGGTATTCCTCTGTAGCAGGTCCATAGTGAGTGGCTGCAGTTCAGCACTAACTGATTTAGGAAGGGATCATAATGCTGATTGAATCAGGGCCACAACTAGGGAGGGTTAGGGGGTCGCATGCCCCAGGTGCTTGAGGGGGGATGTGCATAAAGGGGGGAGATGAAGCGGAGCCAAATAACTGCCTGGTGCCATGTAGTGTCCTCCCTCTTTGTATCTCCTTTTATCATATTAGATGGAAAAAACTACAATGCTAAAGATATTTAATCATTAAAATAAAGAAACTTGCGGAAAGTCATTGTAAATGTAACGTACATATGTTTATATTGTCTGTCCGTAAAAAAAAAAAGGTAGCAAAAATAACTGATTTTTTTTATTTTTGTGTGTGTGAATATTTGGGAGAGCTTGGAGCTACCTACAGTCAGTAAATAAATCTACTGACTCTATAAGGAACAATTGGTCATCCCCATGTCTTTTTAGGGAAGAATAGTAGAAAACCTCCAAAGTCGTACCTAATTCATGCTGGGCTGGAACCTCTGACTTTTACCAACATGTTCCCAAGCTGGGAGCACCGAGAAGATATTGCACAGATCACAGAAAAGGTTAGTACTGATCCAGAGCTAACTGTTCCGCACTAGAGATAGGGCCCAGTCCGTGAGGTCCTACAAAGTGTCTGTCCGAAAAACACCTTTCCTTTCACATTGAACTAACAGCTTGGACAACCTCTATTTTTTTAGGGCATTTTTAAGTCCTGCTGGGTTTTATTATTGAGTGACCATTCTGTATTTGTACGCCAACAATACTTGTATATCTCCCTATTAGCTTGTATGGAGCAATACATTTTTTTTTTTCATGTTACATTAAATAATATTGCAATCTGATTTTAAAATAACTTTTTCCCTTTTATATAGGATGCTGAAGTCTCCAATCAGATAATCCTTGTAGAGGACGTCCTGGCCAAACTTTGTAAAAGGATCTACCCCTTAGAAGAACTCCTAGCTCGCCCCCTGCCTGAGGGAGTAGACCCCTTAAAGCTTGAAATTTACCTGTCAGACAAAGATTTTGAGGTATGTACATTTATTGACTTTACACCAGTCATTTCAGTTTGTGATGTTTTATCATAAAACATTCTAAATAAACCTAATAGTTGAAATCTCTAGTACTAGTGTATATTTATGGCTACCTGTATGTAAAGGCTGGGCTTTCCATGGCATGTGGACTTCTGTGGTTGTGAATCAAGGTGTCGACAATGCCTAGTTTGACCTCAAAGCATGTTGGACCCCCAATTAGTGTAGCGTGTCTCCTGGCATGGCTCTCTTCACTTACTATGCTTTTGGGCGCATTGCCATCCACATGATCTATGGTTGTGAACTATAAAAATAGAAGGGAAAAAAAACCTTGAAAAACTCATGTCAACTTTTTCGTGTTTCTACCATTGCAATGTCGACAACGTGGTGTCAACCTTTCATTCATATCCCATCCTCCCAGACCTGAATCCAACCACTGCACTCCAAGGGCTGGATGTATTGATCTTCAAAAAGTGATAAAATGGAGCGTGGTAAAAAAAAAAGCCAATTGGCTCCTAACTGTCATGTTACCGGCTGGGTTTAAAAAATGACAGGTAGGAGCTTATTGGCTGGTTGTTTATCACTCTCCACTTAATCACTTTTTGAAGCTCAATACATCTGGCCCTAAGTCATAACATGGTGTTTGTACAGGTCTGCTATACATAAAACCCCTACCTAAAATAAATATACTGTAGGTATTTGCTTAATGTGTCTGGAGACCTGCAGAGAGTCCTATTTGTCTCTATTGGTCTGCCATGCGTAATGACCTGGAATTGTACTGGCACATATGCATACCACCAAAAAACTTACTTCCAGCTATGCTCACCTGTGCTAAGCTTAATGGCAAATATGAAATGATTAAACAGTGGTGTATCTATAACAGGTGTAGGGTGTGCGGTGTGCACAGGGCCTCTGGGTCCAGGATGAACCACACCTTGCACCCAGCCATTTTTCTCTCCTCTCTGGAGCTCCATTGCAGAAGTGCAGCAGAAATATAACAGGAACATATTTCTGGAGGCCTGTGTATGTAATGTGCCAGAATCTACTCTCCTGTGCCCCTGGAGGCACATGCTGGACACGGGCCCCCTCCTCTCTTAATCCACACATACAGTACCAGGTAGCTTATGTTCTCCTTTCCTCTAACTGCAGCCAACAGGGAGTGTGGAAGGTCTCCAAGTCCCATTTGTCCTAAAATAAATACTCCATTTATTTATTGTGGGCTAAAATAAATAAATAAAGGTTTCAATATTGTCTAGTTATGTTGAACTGCAGGTTTCAGTGGAGTCGGTTTCTTTTTCTTTTTTTAATAAGCATGGAACAAGCACAAATACAGTGCACACAAAGGGATGGATGTGGAACACCCCAAGGCTGTGTGCCGCCCTTGGTAGTCCTACAAGTACATGTAAAATATATGCCAATATAAAAGCATCCACTTTTTTGTCAGGTTCTGAATATTTTAAATTAAAAGGATATTTGAAGTGTCTTGTCCTTTCCATAGAGCACATAATAACACATTACCATGCCTATGGAAATAGAAGTAATACGTTTGTGAGCGTTTGCTTTTGGGAGTGTGGAATTCTGATTTTGCTTTTGAAGGCAGCAGAGGTAAGAACATCTAAGCGTCACACAAGCAATCCTTGTGGACTTGGCCTAGTTGAACAGACTTTCTGAACTAGAAGATGTCTCATCTCAGCGATTGTACATTTTTAGGGTTTTACGGATGTATGTTTTGAAACTTGGAAACAATTTTTCATCTCCTATTTACAGATTGCATTATCAATGACCAGGGAGGAGTACGACACTCTGCCATCATGGAAACAAGTCAACATCAAAAAAGCAAACGGACTTTTCTGAGCGAGAAGTAGAGAACAAGACTTGCCCTTCTCCCCCCATGGACTGCTAGATCTTCTGTGAATCTGCGGATCTCTTCCAGCTGCCTCACCACTATTAAACACTACTGCGTTTTGCACTTGTGTTACTACATCTGTACGCATTAATGTACTGTTGTGTAAAGGACAGCGAAATGATGAGCTTTATTGAAACCCCACTGGAGTCTGGTTATCACGCTGCCTGTTGAATCATCATATCCCATTGTAAATGTACTAAAGAACTATCCTACAGATCAGTGTTTCTCTGAGGAACCTCGCTACTATCTACCATGCACTTAAACAAAATGCAAACATATTCCTTTGCTGCAAACATAACCGTTTTCAATAGGTTCTCTTTTGTAAATTTTTTTTTTGTTTGTTTGTTCAATCCTATAGAATGTATTTATATATAAACACCGTATTTAACTATGCAATATTATCACTGTGTAAGATTTGTGTTTTATTACACAAACCGTTAAGTACCAATGTCAATTCTGTGCGAACAGTGGATACCCTAAGGATTATCTATATACAGTATGCATTTGTGACCTAGTTTTTAGGGATTTTTGTTTGTTTTGTTCTCTCCTCCTTTTGCATTTGCTATTGTGCCCCATCAACTGCATTGCCGATCAATTTATGTGTGCGCTTGCTGCTTTCCACAGTGCCCTCCAGTGGTACGGTGTTGAAAGTTGTTAGCCGTCCTAGTTTACTATTATTGTGTTCTAGAAGGTCTACATGGTTCTCCTATAGAAAACCACTGCTAGACACTTCACGGTTTTGTTTTATTTTCTTAAGCTTTCATTTCAGACTGAAGGGGTTCATATAACGTTGTATAGTGCCTTGTTTTTTTTTTTTTTTGTGTACAGTTTATATACAGGAAAAAAATAGTCTGCATTTTGGAAGCAGTTATTAAAGCATCTGATATTTGTACTTTATAATAGAATACATCTCAGTTTCTAATACCTGATGTAAACTTTAAACATGTATTTTGTGATATAAGAACCTGAATTAAAAACAAAAAAAAATAAGCTTCACATACTGTAATAGTCTGTGTGTAAAGATTATTTATCGAAGCACCAGCATCACAGGAAATAGCTATATAACTCATAGGAAGTAGTAGTAGTACACTATGTAGACAAAAGTGATTGGACATTGACCGCAAATAGATCGTATAGTTTTTATTGATGTCGTTGTTCTTTTTGGTCCATCGTGTGCAGTGATTACGGCAGACACCCTCCTTGGCAAACTGTCTGCAGGTTCCTGGACAACAGCAAGTGGTATGTTTTGCATTCTGCATTAAGTGTCACAGTGACCAACTGTGATGCTGAAAAAGGTAGAGTTGACCTAGAACACACCTGTCACACCATTTCGTCCCAGAGGTTCCCAGTGGGGGTTATGATCTGGACTCTGAGTTGACCGGTTTATCGACTTCTGTTAAACCAGCTGAATGCCACCACCTCTATATTTTTTTTTTTTTATTGTATCTACTGTACACCCTGGCATCTCCTGGTAGTTGCGCAAACCCAAACACGTCCCTCTTCATAAACACATGTCTGCTGCAGGAGCTCACTATTTTACTTGCACAACAGTTTCCAATCGCAGTTGTCTACCTAGTATATACAGTATACCTGAAATACATCTATTGTATTGGTGAGGTAATATAAATACATTTAGGGGGGAGAGGTATCAAAGATTCTTATACCCCTTTCACACGTGTATTGATGATTTTTTACCGTTCTAAAATGGTACCAGCTGCAATGTGAAAGCTCCATTGTCAATTTACCGGTTACAGAATACCGGTATTTTGAAACGTGTTAAAAGCAGGAACCTACACGTTTCTTAGCTGTTTTCCCTGCATTCCCCCCCCCCCATTCAAGTCTAAAGCGTCGTACACACTATGCGATAAAGGCAGACGATCTGCATGATAACAATTTTGTTCACAATATTATAGTGTATGTTCAGTGTTTATGAACAAGAATGACGAATGCTACTGTGGGTCTTACCAACCCCCTTTCTAGTCTGTACACGCTGTCACATTTTGCCTATGTCATTTATGACTAGGTACATATCATTAAGTGTGTATTAAAGATACATTTTTCATAAAACAAGATGGCCTGTGGTAAAGCAAACAATCTATCTTTATCATTTAATATTGTTCAGTGTGTATGCACTATATGGTTCATTCTCTGGAAGAAAGATTAACACCATTACCTAAGTGACAACTATTGTAGTCCTCATTAAGCCTGAGATATAAACCGTAAACCAGGGGTGGCCAACCAGTAAGAGGTGAAGAGACGAAAAATATCTGTAGTCAAGCTAAAGAGCCAACAACATGCGTGCGCTGAAAAAAAGGGCGTGGTCTATTTGGACCCCTTGGGTGGGATGAGGGCACACAGCAGCAGGGACAGTGCTGGGGCAGTTAGGGTAGTGGAGGATAAAGGCAAGCAGCAGTTGGTGTGTAGGCAGGGCGAAGTTTGTATAATTGTGGGTAAATATGAGTAAGGGCAGGGAGTGGTGTGGGTAGGGAGGGGGTGCTATTTTGCTTGGAGGTGGAGGTAGACACACTGGGGTAAAGGACAGAAGGAACAGGCCAGGCAGACAGGGTGAGCTGCACAAGGTTCTAGTGACAGCCAGTACATGAAGCAGTTACAGGTTTATGGCATCAAAAGTCCCAGAATCATATGTAAAGAGTGGCAGTGCCACTGATGAGAGAGGCATCCCGTCACTCCCCTCCCAGGGTCATTTACTCACAGTGCCGCAGGTCTCTTAGCGGTGCTTTCTGTATCTCACAAGCAGCATGATGGACGCAGCATGTGGCACACAGGCGCCGAAGACAGCTCCATCCGATGCAATAGCAGAGCTGTGAGGGATGGGGGCGTGGAGGTTTCAGTGTGGGGAGCGGGTGCCTGTTCCACACCAGTGACACCCCTGTGTCCGGCGCCGTGGCTCCTCACTCGTAATGTGCGGGTGATGTCATCACGTCCCCCTGCATCCGCGCACTGCATCCCTGGGAGCGCTGAAGCCTCTGAGAGCCTCTGAGAGCCTCAGAGGCTTCAGCAGCTATTTACTATTTACATGGTGCATTGGGGCACTTTACCGCGATCTACCTGCCGGAGCTGGAGCCGCACTTTAACAGGGGGAGAGCCGCATGCGGCTCGAGAGCCGCGGGTTGGCCACCCCTGCCGTAAACTAATAGATCTGTCTATTTACATTCCGTGCAATTATTTTGTACTATGCAAAGCGACACTACAGTCAGTGGATGTGAAAGCCCACTGTAACTGAGTACATTTCTACAGTACATAAAACATGATGCTTAATGGTGGTGGAAGCCTCGGTGCACACTGGTAATTTGTGTATGTCAGGCTCCAATGCTTCCTCTAAGTACTGTACTGGGGAAAACCACTGTGAAACTCTTATTTCTGCTACAATATTATACCATTAACCAGCTTGCAGGTTGAAGAGATGGAGTTTCTATCGGACCCCGCCAGGGCTGCCCTCCATCCCCTTTCATTTTTGTGTTCGCGATTGACCCCCTGGCCAAAACTTTTAGGTCTCATCGATCAATGGCCCTTTACTGTTAGGGAACAGTCTTTTTTCACAGTTGATGTCCTGACTATAACCGACCAATCCTCTTCACTGCCACATCTTCATGAGGTACTTAATGAATATTCGGTACTTGTTTCCTAGCAGGGCGCCACCGATTTTAATTGTATGAAATCGGGTCCATCTCATGAGAAGCGACCGACCCGATTTTTTTATATTGGCCCCAATGTTAAATGCTCCCCAGACCCCATTTTTCATTGTATACCCACCCTGATGGGTAATTACTATGTGAAATGGCCCCCCATTGTTAACGCCACGATCAACGTCAACCTGAAGCGTGGCGAGCGCAGCGGTACGCGTCCTCCGACCTTTTCATACCCCCACGATCCACGTCGGCGTTGACTTGATTTTATATAGTGTGGCGAGCGTACGCGCATTACTTCAGACGTATTACACGTACCGCCGCCCCTCGTGGGCTCGCCACGCTTCGGGTTGCCGTTGATTGTGGCATTGCGTTAACAATGGGGGGGGGGGCGCATTTCACATAATTAACCATGAGTTTGGGTTTACAATTAAAAATCGGGTCTCAGAGCATTTTTACATTGGGTCCAATGTAAAAATTGGGTCCATCGCATCGCATGCCATTATAATGGCATGCGATGCGACCGATTTTTAAAGTGTACTAAAAACCTCTTTAAAGACCCAAAATCGGGTTCGGTCAGGTCCCATCGCATACCTTAATTTAAGGTATGCTATGGGACCCGACGGGCACCGTGCTAGGAAACAAGTACCGAATATTCTGTCGTTTCATACTACAAGCTCAATAGTACTAAAACGTACCCATTAATTATACTCCAGACCACCTTCTATTACATAAGGAGAAATATTCCTATTTATGCCAGGACAGAAGCCTTAAATATCTGGGGATCCATATCCCCTTGCCAGTATCGGACTTTCCTGTAATTATCCCCCCTCCTCTTCCGTTATTGACATCTGATTGAAGGGATACGGTCATTTGGTCTACAGCACGATGGTCGACAGTCATTAGGCATGGGTCTAGGTCGACATAGGGAAAGGTCGACAGTTCTAGGTCGACAGGTCGTTAGTTCGATAGGTCATTAGTTCGACAATGTGATAAGTCGTCATGGGGTTTTTCACTGTTCCTTGAGCTGACATGTGCCGACAGGCGGGATTTCATGCCCTACCATTCACTAGGGCATGGTGGGAGAATAAAATATTGTGCCGAGCACAGCGAGGCACCGTGCCCGACGCATAGCAGGCGAATGCGGTGCACTTGAAATTGTCTCCATGTCGACTGTGTTGACATTCAGGTAAAAAAAAGCAGTGAAAAACCCCATGTCGACCTTTCAATTGTCGACCTAGACATTGTCGAACTAATGACCTTTCGACCTAGAACCATGTCGACCTAATGGCTGTCTACCATCGTGCTGTAGACCAAATGAGCCCAACCCTGATTGAGTGCTACAGTCTGTTTCTTGGATGGGTCGTATTGCTGCTCTGAAAATGGTCGTCCTTCCTAAAATATTATATTTGTTCAGGACTATTCCCGTTCTTGTCCCCAATTCTCTCCCATGTAATTTTTGCTCCCTTTTTTTTCAAGTACATCTGGAAAACCCAGACTGACTAATAAAATATTGTCTTTGCCTTAATTGAATGATGGTCTAGTGATGCCTGATTTACAATCCTACCAATATGCCAGTTTACTTGCCCAGGTAGGTACACGGTTTGCAGATGACCATGCTAAACCATGGGTCCTCTGGCCTGATTGCCCCTTTCCCTTTGACTGATGTACTGTATATGGCTACAGTCAGAGGTCACAATCATCAGCGGTATTGGCCACTCGCAAAGCATGGTTAATTTTTTTTATTTCTAGATCTGATGACGCTTCTCTCCCTTCTCATTACTGGGCCTATCCCCAACTTATCCCCAATTTGAATTTTAATACATGGATAACGAAATCTGTGGTTTCTTTGAAAGAAGGCCTACTGAAGCCCTATACTCAACTCCAGGACCAATATTCCTTACCCCATAGGGGTAGCATTACAACATCCCCCTATCTCAGTGATGGCTAACCTTGACACTCCAGCTGTTGTTGAACTACACATCTCAGCATGCCCTGCATCAGTTTTACTATTTGGCCATGCTGAAACTGATGCAGGGTATTCTGGGATGTGTAGTTCAACAGCTGGAGTGTCAAAACGAAAGAGTAGTGCCTGCGCTGGCTGTTCCAAATAATTGTACCAGACGTTTCTCAAAAATTATCTAAACAATTTATTATACATATAAAACAAGTAAATACTTTAAAAATCACACTTTGCATGCGGGTACCTAGACATAAAGTCTGGGGACTGGGGTTGTTTTGTATCACTGGGATAGTGATTGTATACACTGGGTGGCTGAGATGTTAGATTCAAGGTGCTGACAAGAATTATATTACCATCCTGGTCGGTCTGGAAGGTGTTTGTTTGTCCAGACAATGGATCACAGTCCAAAATATGTCCTGTGCAGGCAGGGACTCAAAATTCTCCACTCGATGTAGTATGTCCTTTGTGGAAACTGGAAGGATTAGGGATCAAGCAGATATCCCAAAAGATGGAACTCCAGATTTCTCCAGGGAGGACGTCTAAGTGGGATGGTCTGTGTACCGTGGTTTTTGAGATGTATCTTGGACCAATAATAAGAATGGATCCCGTTAGGGAGGTAGAAAGTGTCAGTCGCCAAATCTCAGCAGCACAGGTGAGGGTATTAGGAAAGCTCAACGCGTTTCCCCGGATCTAACCTCAAGCTTCTTCAGGAGCAAGTATACAACTGTGAGCTCCAGGCTCATATTTATACCTGGGGACTAATTGCCCAGGACATGCACCTGAGTGTGATTGACAGTTTAAAACATATAAAATACTATGAGAAACGTCTGCAAATTAATATAATGTCATACTTTATTATTAGAGGAGGCAGTGTATTATGTGCAATAAGTCTTTCTACAGGAGGGAAGATATAACATATGTCTCTAAAAGACTTTTAAACTTGCGGTCATGTGACCCGGAAATGGTAAACAACATGCTGTGTTTGAATACATAACATTTAGATAATATAGGATGTGTGGCTGTGCTACAGGGCGAAACAGGATGAGGTCAGGACCCCGGCCCCACGTACCGATTGCCGGTATCGGTGACGCGATCGCCGCGGGACCCGCTACATACCTGGACGTGTCTCCGTCGTTGCCCAGCAACGCTCCCAATCACGTGCACGTCACGTGACTAGGGGCGCATTGGACGGCGCACTATGACGCGTCTTCTCCAGATCAGACCCAGGGAGTCGGGGCGTATGACGCCCTGTTCACACACAGGGAAAACTCGCGCGAACCAACTGGTCACGTGATTCCCTGTGTGAGTCTCCCGGGATCGAGAGTGGAGAGCCAGCGTCACTGTGTCGCCTAGCAACCAGCGGGGAATAGGTCTAAAAGACCACAACCACACTGTCACCTAAATACAAGTTTCTAATTTGTAGGAACATAAATACAATTTGAGAGAGTGATTAGGAGAAATATGATTATGACAAAGTGAATTGATCATTTTACAACATATACTTTATATCTTTAACGCTTTGTAGACTATTGAATAGATACAAATGTATAAGTATAAATGGATATACGGGAACAATGGGGACTGATACACATTTGATTGCAACATACATTATACTAGGACAAACCAATAATTGATATACATTTCATGATTTTCACACATATACACATAAGTATATATGCATGTGTGTTTTTACATATATTACATAAATTGTTTTATAACACAGTGTTTAGTTCTATTGATTCATTTAAACCATCCGGATGTAGCAAATTATATTTGAGAGTCCAATAGATCTCCTGTTTACATAGGATGTTAAATCTATCACCTCCTCGTGCTGTATGTGCAATATGTTCCAGACCTGTTATGGACAAACATTTAGGATCTGAATTATGGTGTGTTTTATAGTGTCGAGAGACACTGTGCTTCAAAAAACCTTTTAAAATGTTGCGGCGATGCTCCATAAATCGGGTTCTGAGTGTTCTAGTGGTTCTCCCCACATATGGGAGATTGCAACTGCAACGTAGCAGATATATTATGTAGGTTGAATCACAATTTATGAAACATCTTGGATTCTGGGGTATTTCTGGGGGTAGTACTGCGGATATAGGTTTTTTGGGGATATGTTTGCACATGATGCATTTGTTCTTTCCGCATTTGAAGAAACCTTTTGGTTTGCTAGGGAGCCACATCAAATGATTATCAGTTTTTATTTCTTTTGATGTGTTCTTTTTTAGGAAACTGGGTGCTAATATTGTTTTTAGGGTTTTGTTCTTCTTATATACAATGGAGGGTTGTTTAGGGATAATATCGGACAGAGTTTTGTCCTGATGTAGTACCCTATAATTGCGAAGTACAATATTTTTAATATCCCCTGCACAGGTATTAAACTTACTAATAAAGGCTATATCTTTTTTATTGTTTTTGTTTTCTGAATTTTCTTTATTTTTATTTGTCTTTAAGAGGTCCTCTCTATCCATTTTTAGTGCTTTGGAAAAAGCTTCTTTTAATAGTTTTTCTGGGTATTCTCTCTCCCTGAAGGAGTTTGACATGATTCCAGCTTGTTTTATAAATTGGTTCTCGTCTGTGCAGAGAGAATACCCAGAAAAACTATTAAAAGAAGCTTTTTCCAAAGCACTAAAAATGGATAGAGAGGACCTCTTAAAGACAAATAAAAATAAAGAAAATTCAGAAAACAAAAACAATAAAAAAGATATAGCCTTTATTAGTAAGTTTAATACCTGTGCAGGGGATATTAAAAATATTGTACTTCGCAATTATAGGGTACTACATCAGGACAAAATTTTGTCCGATATTATCCCTAAACAACCCTCCATTGTATATAAGAAGAACAAAACCCTAAAAACAATATTAGCACCCAGTTTCCTAAAAAAGAACACATCAAAAGAAATAAAAACTGATAATCATTTGATATGGCTCCCTAGCAAACCAAAAGGTTTCTTCAAATGCGGAAAGAACAAATGCATCATGTGCAAACATATCCCCAAAAAACCTATATCCGCAGTACTACCCCCAGAAATACCCCAGAATCCAAGATGTTTCATAAATTGTGATTCAACCTACATAATATATCTGCTACGTTGCAGTTGCAATCTCCCATATGTGGGGAGAACCACTAGAACACTCAGAACCCGATTTATGGAGCATCGCCGCAACATTTTAAAAGGTTTTTTGAAGCACAGTGTCTCTCGACACTATAAAACACACCATAATTCAGATCCTAAATGTTTGTCCATAACAGGTCTGGAACATATTGCACATACAGCACGAGGAGGTGATAGATTTAACATCCTATGTAAAGAGGAGATCTATTGGACTCTCAAATATAATTTGCTACATCCGGATGGTTTAAATGAATCAATAGAACTAAACGGATTCAGTATTGAATCCCGGCGGTCGGGATCCCGGCGTTCAGAATCCCGACGCCGGAATCCCGACAGCCGAAATGCCGACAAGGGGGGGACGTGGATCGCCCCCCCTTGCGGGCTCGCTGCGCTCGCCACGCAGCGGGCCCGGTGCCTCGCTACGCTCGGCACGCTATTTTATTCTCCCTCCAGGGGTGTCGTGGACACCCCAGGAGGGAGAAAGTGTCGGCATTTCGGCGGTCGGGATTCCGGCGTCGGGATTCTGAACGCCGGGATCCCGACCGCCGGGATCTTAACTGCATCCCGAACTAAACACTGTGTTATAAAACAATTTATGAAATATATGTAAAAACACACATGCATATATACTTATGTGTATATGTGTGAAAATCATGAAATGTATATCAATTATTGGTTTGTCCTAGTATAATGTATGTTGCAATCAAATGTGTATCAGTCCCCATTGTTCCCGTATATCCATTTATACTTATATATTTGTATCTATTCAATAGTCTACAAAGCGTTAAAGATATAAAGTATATGTTGTAAAATGATCAATTCACTTTGTCATAATCATATTTCTCTTTCCTCCACTAGGTGACACTGGAGAGTTACAGTGGGGAATAGAAGGCGACCACAGGGAGCTTGGGCACTTTAGAATAAATTAACAGTGACTAACTCCTCCCCTTCTACTTCCTCTCCTAGGCAGTTTTAGCATGTGCCTTGTGGGAGCTGGGTGCGTTCAAGGCTCACTCCTGAGCTTTATTGATTTTTTAAATATACGATGCTACAATCAGCAAGAGGACAGGCAGGTAGCTCCCTGTCCCTACCTGCTTGCGACGCGGGCGCTGTCGGCAGGTCCGGTCGCAGCTGCATGCAGCTCGCCTCCGGTACCTGGCTGCAGGATCCACTGATCCTGAGGTCCCGTCGCCGCTGCTTGCAGCGCGCCTCGAGGACCACTCAGCATGCCGCACCCGACAGCTATGGCAGGGGTAAGTATAACACTGATTCCCCGCTAGCGGGGGATTCAGTGTAAAAAGCCGCGGCAGCGCACTTTTTAAACACGGCGCCATTCCTGAGGAGCGAGAGCGCGGCATGCTGGGTACTTCCGCTTCCTCCTTCTTTGTAGGAGCGGCGGCCATTGAAGAAGCAGCGTGATCCGCGGCTCCCTCGAAGCGTCTGTGAAGTGCCGGTGACCCTGGTTCAGTGAGTCACAGCGGGACATAGGAGGTCAGGGCAGCTTGGACTGTGTCCAAAAAGGTCCCTTAGCCGGCGCAAGTTATATTTATATACAGTGCGCGTAGCGGCCTCGTGGCAGACTCTGCCTCTTTCCTATACCTCCTCTCCTGTCCGGTATTCCAGCTTTTCTCTCCTTTCTGTGTAAGATTGCGGAGTGTATGATGGCTGGTAAAAAGATTGCGTGCAAAAAGTTCAGCAATAAGTTCGCGCCACAAGCGGAGGGCGTCATTTTATGTCCCTCATGTACTGCATCCCCAGCCCCCACCCCATCTACATCGGGACAGGAACCTCCTGTATGGGCTTCACAATTGTCTACAGTAATTTCTCAGTTAGCGTCTGAGTTATCTTCTGCCAGACAGGACAGGGATGCAGCCAGGGATCAGCAGGCAGAGTTAACCTCTGCTTTGGAGAGTCTGTCTAGAGCATTGCATGCAGACACCTCTACACCCCCTCCCCCTAGACTGGCTTCTGCTAATAGGATGTTTCCTCAGGTCCCTCTGTTAGATGATACAGATGATGACATGCCAGCTCTAGAGGAGGGTGAATTTCATGACCCTGATGCTCAGCCTGACGCTGAGCCTGATGCTCCGCTTATGCAGGACACTGATGTCCCTTCTCAGGGTTTAGAGGACTTAATACAAGCAGTCCGGTTAACCCTCAATGTAGCAGAGGAGGTGAGACCGGCTGCGCGTCCCTCAGTGTTTGCTAAAAGGCAAAAACAGTCTGCATATTTCCCAGCCTCAGAGGAGCTGGATGAACACTTGCAAAAAGCCTGGTTACACCCAGATAAAAAGTTTCAGGTTTCTCAGAGATTTTTCACTGCCTATCCATTTCCTAAGGATGCTAGAAAGTCATGTGAGACGCCACCTGCTGTTGATTCTTCGGTATCACGTTTGTCTAAAAAGACAGTGTTACCCATCCCAGGTGCCTCTACCCTTAAAGATGTGTCTGATAGGCGGTTAGAGAGTGCTCTGAAGAATGTTTATACAGCTGCTGGTCTTTTACAACGTCCGGCACAGGTGGGTTGCTGGGTCAATAGGGCCATGGAGGTATGGGCATCCCAGGTGGCCTCCTCTCTAGACCCAGAGGCAAGTGATATGTTGCTTTTAGTGGAACACATACGTGAGGCTGCAGGTTATTTGGTTGAAGCCTCTTCAGACGTTTGTATGCTTGCAGCCCGTATTTCTGCTCTCTCAGTTTCTGCTCGCCGTACGCTTTGGTTGAGACAGTGGAATGCAGACGCCGACTCCAAAAAGGCGGTGGAGGCATTACCCTTTGCTGGGGAGGCCCTCTTTGGTCCAGAGCTGGACAAAATGATTTCACAGGCTACAGGGGGTAAGTCTCAGTTCCTGCCCACTGCAGCCCCTCCCCCACGTAGGTCATTTCCTACTACGGGAGGGCAGTCCTTTCGGTCCTTTCGGCCCACCCCCAGATTCAGGGGTAGGTCTAGGGGAGCGGCTTCTAGCTCCAGAGGCTTCCGAGGAAGAGGCAGAGGCTCAGCCAGTGCTCCAATCCTGGATGCAAAGGTTACCTCAAAGCCCTCAGCATGACTCCCCCAGCTCCTGTCCAGATCACAGGGTGGGAGGCCGGCTTCTCTTTTACCATCAGGTATGGGCCGGTTCATGCAAGGATGCATGGGTAAAGGACCTGGTAGCAGTAGGCTACAAGATAGATTTCTTGTTGCCTCCTCCTCAACGGTTTTTTCCCACAGGTTTGCCAGCTTCTCAGGAAGAAGGCAGGGCCTTACAGGCCGCCATCCAAAAGCTCAGGGATCAAGGGGTGGTTATCCCGGTCCCGGAACCAGAAAGGGCAAAGGGATTCTATTCCAGCCTTTTTCTGGTTCCCAAGCCGGACGGCTCAGTGAGACCCATCTTGAACCTGAAGCAGCTCAACCCCTTCTTACGGTTCACTCGCTTCAAGATGGAGTCTCTCCAGTCTGTCATTGCAGGCCTGGAACCAGGGGAGTTTCTTGTATCCATCGATATCAAAGATGCATACCTGCATATCCCAATCTGGCCTCCTCACCAGGCATTCTTGTGGTTCGCAGTCCAGAACTATCACCTACAGTTCCGAGCCCTCCCATTCGGCCTCTCCTCTGCGCCTCGGGTATTTACCAAAGTGATGGCTGTCATGATGGAAATACTCAGGGCTCAGGGAGTTACCATTGTCCCTTATTTGGACGACCTTCTGCTGAAGGCTCCGTCCAAGGAGGTTCTGCTGCACAACATCCAACTGACACGTCGGATCCTGGAGTCCCATGGCTGGATGCTCAACATCCAAAAGTCACAGCTGACCCCATCGCAGAGGATCCTGTTCCTAGGGATGATTCTGGACACTGTCCAGAGAAGGGTGTTCCTCCCCATGGACAAGATCTTGTCCCTGCAGGAAGCGGTGCGACTGGTACTGCAGCATCGAACAGTCACAGTTCTCCTTTGCACAAAGCTGCTGGGAAGGATGGTGGCCACGTTCGAGGCGGTGCAGTATGGGCGGTTTCGCTCTCGGCCCTTCCATCTGTGTCTGCTCCGCCAGTGGACAGGCTCACACCTGTTTCTACAGCAGAGGATCTCTCTCTCCCATCAGGCTCGAGCGTCTCTGGCGTGGTGGCTCAACTCCAGCAACCTGCAGGAGAAAAGGAGGTTCGCCATTCACAATTGGACGCTCCTCACCACGGACGCCAGCCTCAGGGGCTGGGGAGCGGTCACGCTGGGCCTCCACTTCCAAGGACTGTGGACCCCGGAGGAAGCACAGATGTCCATCAATGTGCTGGAACTGCGAGCAGTGTATTATGCCATGCTCCAGGCAGAAGTGGTTCTCCGGAACAAGGACATCAGGGTGCAGTCCGACAATGCCACGGCGGTGGCTTACATCAACAAGCAGGGAGGCACCCGCAGCCGTGCAGCGATGAGAGAGGTAAAGAGGATTCTGTGCTGGGTGCAGGAGCACGCAGGGGCCGTGTCCGCCATTTTCATACCAGGCGTGGAAAATTGGGAGGCGGATTACCTCAGCCAGCGGGACGTACACCACGGAGAGTGGTGTCTGAACCCTCTGGTCTTCCAGACCCTGACCCGTCGGTGGGGTTGTCCGCAGATAGACATGATGGCCTCCAGACACAACCATCAGTTGCCCCGGTACTGCGCTCGGACAAGAGATCCACAGGCGGTGGCTGTAGACGCTCTCACGGCACCCTGGACGGATCAGTTCCTTTACATCTTTCCTCCAGTGCCTCTCATCCCTCGGGTTCTGCAGAGAATCCGACGGGAGTCGGTGACGGTCCTGTTCATTGCCCCGGACTGGCCTCGCCGGTCGTGGTACACGGTACTAACAGGCCTGTTAGTAGACGAGCCATGGCCTCTGCCTCTCTGCGAAGACCTGCTAACACAGGGTCCGTTCGCCTGTCCCAACTTACAGCAGCTTCATTTGACGGCATGGCTGTTGAGAGGTCCATCTTGAGGAAGGCAGGGATCCCGCAGGCGGTGATTCCAACCATGATAGGAGCCAGAAAGCAGGTTACCTCGGTGCATTACCACCGCATCTGGAGGGCCTATGTGGCCTGGTGCGAATCCAGGAGGGTTTCGCCGGTGAATTTCAAATTGGCCAGATTACTGCTATTCTTGCAGAAGGGTTTGGCTTCAGGACTCCGGCTGGGGTCCTTGAAGGTTCAAGTATCCGCCCTCTCCATTTTTTTCCAGAAGAAGCTGGCTCTTCTTCCTCAGGTACAGACTTTCTTCCAAGGGGTGTTGCGGCTGCAACCTCCTTTCAGACCTCCTACTGCTCCATGGGACCTGGATGTAGTACTGGCTTTTCTCCAGTCCTCTGTATTTGAGCCCATGGAAGAGGTGGAACTAAAATACGTCACCTGGAAGACTGTATTACTATTGGCCTTGGCTTCAGCTAGAAGGGTGTCGGAACTCAGTGCTCTTTCTTGTAAGGCACCCTTCTTACGGTTCCATGAGGACAGAGCGGAGCTACGCACCTCTAGTGTTTTTCTCCCAAAGGTGGTCTCGGCATTCCACATTAACCAACCTATTGTGGTGCCGGCCTTTCGGGAGGACTCACAGGAGTCTAGGGCGCTGGACGTGGTCCGGGCCTTGAGAGTCTACGTGGCCAGAACAGAATCTGTACGTAAGTCGGATGCCTTATTTGTCCTCTATGACTCCTTGCGTCCTGGTTGGCCAGCCTCCAAGCAGGCCCTGGCCAGGTGGATCAGATTGACAATTCGTCAAGCTTATGTGGCCTCCTCCAGGGTGCCACCTTCTTTAATCTCCGCCCATTCTACAAGGTCGGTGGGTACCTCCTGGGCGGCTGCCCGTGGAGTGTCTATACAGGATCTATGTAGAGCGGCTACGTGGTCTGGTCAGAGGACCTTTGTCCGCTTTTACAAGTTTGACACTTTTGCGGCGGCCGCTTCGCGGTTTGGCCGTTCGGTGTTAAGGGGTTCTCAGCGTCATCCCACCCGTGTTGGGAGCTCTGGGACGTCCCCACTGTAACTCTCCAGTGTCACCTAGTGGAGGAAAGAGAAAAGGGGATTTTGTACTTACCGTTAAATCCTTTTCTCAGACTCCATAGGTGACACTGGACGCCCACCCGACGCTGTCTCTCTGGTTTACTGTTTGGTTTTCAGGTTGAGCAATTACCTGAGGTAAAAGAGACTGCTATACTCAGTCTGAGTTCTAAGTTTTACTAAGTTTGTTTCTGGATGAGTTCATTCTGTTATGAATGCTATTTTTCAGACTATATGTTCACTCTATGTGAGCGTGTGTGTGTGACTTGTTATGTTATGTTTGACCTCCTCTCGGAAGTGGGTTGTTTTTCCTTTCTTCCAGCTCCCTCCGGGCACATACTTAACTGCCTAGGAGAGGAAGTAGAAGGGGAGGAGTTAGTCACTGTTAATTTATTCTAAAGTGCCCAAGCTCCCTGTGGTCGCCTTCTATTCCCCACTGTAACTCTCCAGTGTCACCTATGGAGTCTGAGAAAAGGATTTAACGGTAAGTACAAAATCCCCTTTTCTCCTAATCACTCTCTCAAATTGTATTTATGTTCCTACAAATTAGAAACTTGTATTTGGGTGACAGTGTGGTTGTGGTACAGCGTTGTGGTCTTTTAGACCTATTCCCCGCTGGTTGCTAGGCGACACAGTGACGCTGGCTCTCCACTCTCGATCCCGGGAGACTCACACAGGGAATCACGTGACCAGTTGGTTCGCACGAGTTTTCCCTGTGTGTGAACAGGGCGTCATACGCCCCGACTCCCTGGGTCTGATCTGGAGAAGACGCGTCATAGTGCGCCGTCCAATGCGCCCCTAGTCACGTGACGTGCACGTGATTGGGAGCGTTGCCGGGCAACGACGGAGACGCGTCCAGGTATGTAGTGGGTCCCGCGGCGATCGCGTCACCGATACCGGCAATCGGTATGTGGGGCCGGGGTCCTGACCTCATCCTGTTTCGCCCTGTAGCACAGCCACACATCCTATATTATCTAAATGTTATGTATTCAAACACAGCGTGTTGTTTACCATTTCCGGGTCACATGACCGCAAGTTCAAAAGTCTTTTAGAGACATATGTTATATCTTCCCTCCTGTAGAAAGACTTATTGCACATAATACAATGCCTCCTCTAATAATAAAGTATGACATTATATTCAATTGCAGACATTTCTCATAGTATTTTATATGTTTTAAATTGTCAATCACACTCAGGTGCATGTCCTGGGCAATTAGTCCCCAGGTATAAATATGAGCCTGGAGCTCACAGTTGTATATTTGCTCCTGAAG
This sequence comes from Crinia signifera, assembly GCF_055691185.1. Lineage (NCBI taxonomy): Eukaryota > Metazoa > Chordata > Amphibia > Anura > Myobatrachidae > Crinia > Crinia signifera. Next base: position 257,383,292 of record NC_139221.1, on the reverse strand, counting down.
AAGCCGGAGGTTAGATCCGGGAAAACGCGTTGAGCTTTCCTAATACCCTCACCTGTGCTGCTGAGATTTGGCGACTGACACTTTCTACCTCCCTAACGGGATCCATCCTTATTATTGGTCCAAGATACATCTCAAAAACCATGGTACACAGACCATCCCACTTAGACGTCCTCCCTGGAGAAATCTGGAGTTCCATCTTTTGGGATATCTGCTTGATCCCTAATCCTTCCAGTTTCCACAAAGGACATACTACATCGAGTGGAGAATTTTGAGTCCCTGCCTGCACAGGACATATTCTGGACTGTGATCCATTGTCTGGACAAACAAACACCTTCCAGACCGACCAGGATGGTAATATAATTCTTGTCAGCACCTTGAATCTAACATCTCAGCCACCCAGTGTATACAATCACTATCCCAGTGATACAAAACAACCCCAGTCCCCAGACTTTATGTCTAGGTACCCGCATGCAAAGTGTGATTTTTAAAGTATTTACTTGTTTTATATGTATAAGAAATTGTTTAAATAATTTTTGAGAAACGTCTGGAACAATTATTTGGAACAGCCAGCGCAGGCACTACTCTTTCGTTTTTACCATTGTACTTTTTAGGGCCCGACCGCCCTGTGCCAGCCGCTGTTGATTTGCGCACCACACACACCTTTATTTTTTAGCTGGAGTGTCAAGGTTAGCCATCACTGCCCTATATGGTATATGTACTGCCCAGATATATGTGACAAACTGACTACCTCTAATAGTAAAGGGAACATAACATGGTGGAATAACATCTTGATTCGTTGTCATGTGCCCCATAACTTTCCATAACAAAATGGGAATCTGCTCTGGCTTGCGCTCTCTCCGAAGACAAGTGGAACTCAGTTTACCGGAACTGTCTTAGCGTATCCAACTGCATATCCCACTCAGAACACTTTTACAATCTTCTTCATTGACTATATTTAACACCAGTTCTGCTACACACTACAGTATCTGGCCTTCTACTTCCAATTTATGTTGGACATGTGGGCACTCTCCTTCATATATTATAGTCCTGTCCAGCCCTGTCAGGTTTATGCTCCTCTGTATTCACCATCATATCTAAGATAACAGACTCCCCAATGATACTGAATCCACTATTAGCTTTATTCCATATATATCGTGGAAACATGCTCGCCACCGATCATTACATTATAGGTCATATCCTGGTAACCACGAAGCTCCTACTTGCATGACATTGATGCATACCCTTTGTCCCAACTATAGATATGGTAAAATCAAACATTCAACAGCGCTGTGAATAAAAGTAGTCAGGATTACTTGTTCTTTGTCAGCTTTTAACCCTTTAATAAAATGGTTCAAATGGACAATCCTAGCTGTCCCAGATGCCTACTTCTTTATCTGGGCCCCAATCAACATCAACACTAATACAACTCACAAATCCTACCAATTGTTTCGGAAGCTGATTTATATTGACGTTCTGTACTACACTTTAACACCTGATCATCCTCTTGGGCCTTATTTTGGTTCATTCTTTCTGACAAAATCCTTCTTAGATGGACAAAACCATGTGCACTGCAGGGGGGGCAGATGTAACATGTGCAGAGAGAATTAGATTTGGGTGAGTCATTTTGTTTCTGTGCAGGGAAAATACTGACTGCTTTATTTTTACACTGCAATATAGATCTCACTTTGAAGTAAAACCCCACCCAAATCTAATTCTCTCTGCACAAGTAACACCTGCCCCACCTGCAGTGCACATGGTTTTGCCCATCTAAGAAGGATTTTGTCAGAAAGAATGAACCAAAATAAGGCCCCTTGTTTGGTGAACCCCTCTGTGTATTCTATATGGTGTAGAATTGATAACATTTGCCTCACTCTGCCTATTCGATTACTGATTACAAGTGTTTGGTGTACTCCCTACCCTCCATTCCCACCACCTTTCCATCCTGTTTAACTTTTGACTATTTTTGCTTCGTAATATATCTTCTAATTGTTGTCTTCTATGTGATTTTATTGTTTTGAAATTTTCAATAAAATGTAATTAATGTAATGTAATTATAGCTAGATATTTCACATCCAGATAATTCTTTTAGGTTAGCACATGAGCAGCAAATGTCAGGCACGGTTAACTTTCCCCCATTCAAATTTTTATATATTCTTGCTTTCTTTCAAACTTATTACAAACTATGTAACCCAGTGGTTCCCAGACGTCCAAGGGTGCCACGGGTGATTTATTTATGGGCCATGTGATCGTCAAAACTTGAGCTAGAGACTACCAATAATAAAACCTTTTTTTGGAATTGAAAGCACAACCATGTCCAGCACCACATAACGGAACCTAAGAGTGACAGATAAGCATAATGTACATAATTGTAACTTGTCCTAGGGGTGCCATGAAAAGAATACTGATACTCCAGGGCACTAAGGGGTAAATTTACTAAGATGGGATGTTCCCCATAGCGCTGCGGAATATGTGTGCACTATATTAATAACTGGTAATAAATTAAATAATAGCAACCAAGCAGATTCTATTAATTTAGCACCTTCTAGAAGATAATAGAATCTCATTGGTTGCTATGACAACATCCCATTTTCAATAGAACTGACATCTTTTACTCTTAGATTTACTTAGATGGGAGATCTATTAAAGATGGGATGGGATAGCACCTAGAACAGTGATGGCTAACCGTGACACTCCGGCTGTTGTTGAACTACAAATCCCAGCATGCCCTGCATCAGTTTTAGCATGGCCAAATAGCAAAACTGTAGTAGGGACTGCTGGTATGTGTAGTTCAACAACATCTAGAGTGTGAAGGTTAGCTATCACTGACCTAGAAGATAAAATAGATTGGTTGCTGTGGGCAACATCCCATCTTCAATAGAACTCCCATCTGAGTCAAAGATGGCAGTTATATTGAAAATGGTATGTTGCCGCAGCAACCAATAAATTTACCCCTAAAAGTTTGCAACCATTAATTTAACCAAAATTTTGGTAGACCAAATGCAGTTTTCCTTTTTCACCAGTAGATGGAGACTCAGGCTTGTTCAGAGAAATGAATTGCTCAATAACATGTTGTTTAAGATTTTTACTTCACTGGGCTGCAACATAATGGTGCACAGGTACAGAGATATGTATAATTAATGTGGTAAAAGTAAGCAATCGGTGATGTTTACCTGGGCAGAACAAACTTTTATTATAAGGCACTGGCTTTGTAAAAAGAATGCACATTATTGTTTAATGTATTTCTGTGTGATGGTGGGGGGGAAGAGTAAATATATACGACTGTGGGCATGATGATTGTCAGAATTATGCAGCAGCGAGGAACTTTGCAATCTCACTCCTGCCCCTTCAGGAGCCAGCACAAGGAAATAACTTCATGCAGGGCCGGACTGGCCAGATGGACTGATCCAGCTGCAGCATGCATACCTCCCAACTGTCCCACTTACCGCGGGTAACGTCCCATTTTTTGGGGCTGCGGGGTCCCCACTGTTGCCTGTGAATAGACACTGCATGCTGCTGCTTGAAAGTTGTGAGGCATGGAGTGGAAAACCGCGACCTGGACTGCTCCACCTCACGAAAACCCGCTCAGCATGCCATGACCCCTTGTTGTGTGCACACCACACAGTCTAGTGTCATGATTGTAAAAAGAGTCACTGTCCCTTACTTCGAGGCGACTTATTGCAAGACATGCCAGGCTGCGACTATTTTTATCTAGTGATTGCGCCATTAATTCCATAGGAATTATTGGAGCAATTGCTGCATGCGGACAGATGCTGCCTGGCTCACCCTGCAGCATTCCACCTTGCAGCACACCGCATCACAACAAAGATAACCATGGCTACACCTGTAGATATGCAGGGGACACTGTATAATCCAGAAAGGGAATCTGCGGATATATCGTCAGAATGAAAGGAATAAGTAATATCTTTATTACAAGTATTAGTCACGCTACATTTCAATGCTAATTAGAAATAAAGGAGTGAACTACAGTCTAGTTTCCAGGTAAAAATAAAATATACTAAAGACTTGCATATGGGAATATAACCCTTTCTGAGGAACCACGGGTGTACATTGGAAGTGTCATTTTCTTTATTTTTTTTCCTCTTTCTTTTTCTTATACATGTCTATCATTTATCTAAACATAGAACTTGAAGGCAGATAAGAACCACGTGGCCCATCTAGTCTGCCCCTTTTTTTCACCTTTTGGTAACCTCAACCCTACTTGATCGTTAATTCTTTATAAGGCGATCCTTATGTCTGACTGACTACCTATCTATCATGTAGGACAAAGTAAGCTTACCTTGCATGGTGAGATGTTATATAAACAGATTAAGGTTTTAGCTGACCGTTCTATACCATGCATTCTCTTCCAAGCGATTTACATCCAAAATTCTGATATAAATCTGGTGAAATCGGCCCAAATAGCACATGTGTGACATCCGATCCAATGCGCCGTCTTATGTGCATCGGATCAGAGCAGGAGCTCATATGTGCTGCGCGTAAGATCTCGGGTTGGACCCCCTCCCAGGGGCAGGAAACGGGGATCATATGCGATACATCACATGCAGATGTACTGCATGTGATGTATCGCATGTGATCCTGCTGCCAAGAAGGTCCCCTTGTTCTTTGAAACTATTGCTGTGTTACAAAATTATCTCTTCCTCTGCTCTGAATGGAGCTTGCTGGGTTTTTCTTCATTATTATAAGTAGAGACAGGATTATATTCATTTGCATATTTGCATATTTTGCCCATTTCACTGGTTATTGCATATTTTACCTAAATCTAGTGATGGTGCATATTTTAGGCCCCGTCCCCTTTCCACCCGCAAGTCACAGCACTGCTTTGCCCTGCTGCTGCTGCTGCTGGCCAGGTAGTGGTAGAGTGTGCAGGCTGGGGCAATATGTGCACAGTGTGGGGAACCTTGGATGTACACTATGTCTGACACTGCTCTAGGCTGCCAATCCATGTTGATAAAAGTCAGTCGGGCAGATGCCATTACAAAGCTCCTGAACCTTTGCCTGCCCCTGGCCTGGGACTTTACACCAAGAGACAGACTTCTGTAGCAAAGGAGGTGGGCAGAAGAGTTGTGAGAACACACGGCACGGAGGAAATGCCGCGGCACAGGGAGGAAGCCTTCCACTGCGCCGCCCTCACACGCTATGCTGACATTTGATCCATTGGCGCTGGAGATGAGGGTCCGTGTAGTTGTTGCAAGAAGAGCTTTGGACGCTGCAGTCTTCTGTAGCAGCCAGGAAGGAAAAAAGTCCTGTTTATAGCACTAGACATCTGCAGATGCTGTGGGCCTATTTTTGAGGTTTATTTGCAACTATTGTTCCTGATTTTTAAATAAATAAGTTAGAAAGTACTTTTTATATAATTTAATGTAGCATATTTTAACACTTTTCATGCATATTTTTAGTATTTTGCATGCATGTTTCAAGCTTTTTATGTTGCATATAATCCTGTCTCTAGTAATAGCATATGGAGGTCAGGTCATCACCACACTTGGCACCACGCGAATACAGTTCACCCGTGCTGAGTTGCTCTTCCACATTGTGGACCAACAGGTCAAATCACTACTTGGCCTCCCAGAGAGTATGAGACTAGGCCTGATGTACACGCCATTCAAATGACTGTCCCAGAAATGAAAGACTTCCAAGATTTGTTTGATTGCAGAACACTGAGAAAGCTACCGATCACGTACCACATGAGGCTGGATGACTCCATTGCTCCCACTGTTTGTGCTCCCCGCAGGGTAACTATTGCCAGGAAGGACAAAATTATCCAAGAGCTACACAGAATGACGCAGCTGGGTGTCATTGCACCGATTGAAGAGGCAACGCAATGGGTGTCTGCAAATGTAGCCGCAGCTAAAAAGGATGGGACTGTACGGTTATGCATTGACCTGGTACACTTAAACAAGGCACTTCTACGCCCATACCACCCGCTCCGCACCATCGAGCAGGTGATTGCTGACATGCCAGGTGCAACCGTCTTCAGCACCCTGGATGCCAAGTGCGTGTTCTGGCAGATCCCTCTGGACAGAGCCTCTTCACTACTCACTGCCTTCATGACCCCCATTGGGCGCTATGTCTTCCTCCGCATGCCCTATGGCATCACCACAGGCAGCAAGGTCTTCCAGCGATGCATGGAGCAACTGTTTGCTGGCTACGCCTGTGACATCATCATTGACGACATCCTCATCTGGGGCCGCACCATGGAGGAGCATGATCAACGCCTTCACCAGGTACTTCAGTGGGCTTGCGCCCTCAATCTCAAGCTTAACCCTGACAAATGCAGATTCAGAGTTACGGAGGTGGCATACGTGGGCCACGTCCTCACCAACAAGGGTGTCCTGCCTGACCCAAACAAGGTCTCTGCCGTCTTGCAGATGCCCCTCCCAGCAGATAAACAGGCTCTCCAGCGCTTCCTGGGGATGACCAACTACCTATCCAAGTTCCTCCCGCAGTACAGCGAAACCACTGCACCCATGCGGTAGCTATTGCACCAGGACTCTGAATGGTGTTGGCTGGACACACACACAGCTACTGTCAACCAACTAAAGACCATGCTTACAAACCTGCCAGTCTTGCCGTATTTTAATGTGCATGATCCTGTCGTCCTTGCTGCTGATGCTTCACAGAATGGCCTTGGGGCCGTGTGCCTCCAACACCGCAGACCAGTGGCATTTGCATCCAGGGCCCTCACTGATACAGAGACCAGGTACGCACAGATTGAAAAAAAACTGTTAGCACTTGTCTTTGCCTGCAACCATTTCCATGACTTCATCTATGGCCGTCCTTTCACGATTGAAACAGATCATCAGCCATTAATCACTATTCTGAAGAAGCCCATACACTCTGCCTCATCCCGCATACAAAGCAGGATTCTCAAGCTCCAAAGGTACAACTTGGACGTTATTTACAAACCTGGCAAGGAAATGTATGTTGCTGATGCATTGTCCAGAGCATTTCTGCCTTCCACTGACTCATGTAGCTCTGAGGACGAGTTTGAAGTTATGGCTGTGGAAGTCCTTCCCACTAAGCGGATGGAGGAGCTGCGTCAGCACAGACGAGCTTTCCCAACGTCTTGCTGCCGTCATTCTCAATGGCTGGCCACCCTCATCCAGAGACTTGCCACACTGCCTGCATCCCTTTTATTGCATGAGGGATGAACTTACCATAGCTGATGGCATCATTATGCGAGGTCACCGCTTTGTGATCCCAGCTGCACTGCAGTCATCTTACACACAGCACATGCACCATGGTCATGCAGGCCTAGAGGCCATAATGCGCAGGGCCCGGGAAACTGCATTCTGGCCCACTATGTACGGTGACATTGAACGGGCTGTATCACTTTGTGCCCCCTGCATCAGCCTTGGGAGCCCATGCTGCTCCACGACATCCCGGACCTACATTGGTCCATCCTTGCGGCAGATTTGTTTGAATGGAGGGGGAAGGAGTATATGGTGCTCGTTGACTCCTACTCGGGCTGGTTCAAGATAAACTGCCTAACTACCACCACAAGCCTGATGGTAATCTCAAAACTAAAAAGGCACTTTGCAGCACATGGTACTCCACAGCAGTTAATTACTGACAATGCTATGCAATTCAAGAGCAGAGAGTTCACAGAGTTTGCGAATACTTGGGACTTTCAGCATATCACCAGCAGCCCTCACTATCCACAGTCCAACGGGTTGGCAGAGCAAAGAGTCCGCTCGGCAAAGCACCTGATGGAAAAATGTGCATGAGATGGCTCAGATATCTATTTAGCTTTACTCAACCTGAGAAACACACCCAGAGATGGGCTACCCTCCCCTGTACAGTGTCTGTTGGCACGGTTCACCCGCACAGTACTTCCAATGGCAAAGCAACTTTTACAACCCAGAGTGGAATCACAGGTGCGTGACTGCATCAACAGACGCAGAGCAGGCTCCAAGGTATCGTATGACAGATCGACACATCGCCTGCCACCACTCTCCCCAAGCCAGCCTGTTCGCATACAAACTGAACAGGGTTTCGACAGAGTAGCAGTGGAGCAGCGACCTGCAGAGCGTCCAAACAGCTATGTGGTGCAATCTGACAATGCCCTATACAAGCACAACCGCCGACACCTGCTGAGTGTGGCTGAGGAGAACTCTGCACAGCTGGGTCCATCAGTTCCTACCACTGCTGCAACCAATGTTAGTGATGATTCACGAAACTAGGGTTTCTGGTGCCCAGGGCATAACATACATTTAGTGCCGCCCCCCCCCCCCCCCCCAAAAAAAATATTATATATATATATATATATTTTTTGTTCAGAAGTAGGCACGCACACATTTGGCATTTGGTTTTGCACAGAAAGAAAAACATTAATCAGAAGCCATTTATGTGCTTACAGACAGCAGAAGGGTAACATTAAACAGGGACAGTGCGCGCCGAAGGCGCGCGCTAAAAATTTAGGGCAGGGGGGGGGGGGTGGTCACATAGTATTATCAGTTCACATTATAGAACACACCGTAATGCTCAGTACACATTCCAGCACACACCGTAATGCCCAGAGCACATTACACCACAAACTGTAATGCCCAGTACACATTATAGCGCACACCATAATGCCCATTACACATTATAGCACACACTGTTATGCCCAGTACACATTATAACACACACCGTAATGCCCAGTACACATTATAACACACACCGCAATGCCCAGTACACATTATAGCACACACCATAATGCCCAGTACACATTATACCAAACACTGTGATGCCCATTATACATAATGACACACAACGTAATGCTCATTACATATGCCACACACGCTAATGCCCATTACGCATAATATTACACACTGCAATGCCCCTTACACATAATATTACATGCTGTAATGCCCATTACACATAACGCCACTGACCGTAATGCCCACTACACATAATATCACATTCCGTAATGCCCATTACAATTTATACCACACACCGTAATGCCCATTACACATTTTTATTTGGGTAAAAGGTGTCACATACACACATAAGGGGAAGAGGGGATCAGACACCAGGGAAATTGGGGCAGATAGGGTCACAGACACAGAGGAAGGGGGTAACAGGGGACAAGGTGTCACACATGGGGGAAGGGGGTACAGGGGGGTCAATCCCTGGGCACTCACCAATTTGTGGGGGGAGCTGCAGGGTGTCCAGGTAGCCAGTGGATCCAGGGACAGGGCGAAGGGGGTGCCTGCTGCAGGAGGAATCCAGACTGTGCAACCGAGAGGCTCTGGCTGAGCAGCGCACAAGAGGATGTGGAGGAAGAGATCTGCAGTTCCTCCACGGCGCTGCTGCAGGGGGAGGGAGATGTAGTTTCCCCCATGGTGCCATTGAGGAGACAGGCAGGGCAGGTCCAGCCCCAGCGCTTATCGCTGGGCGCACTGTGTTCATCACAGACACTAGAGGTCAAGCGCACCTCTAGTGTCTATCTTCTTCATGGCGGCGGCCATCTTTGAAGTGGTCGCGGCACCACAGACATAGATCTATGTCTGCGGCGCTAGCTCCCCGCTGCTGCCGCTGCTCACACTAGCGCCTACCGCCTCCAGTGCCCGGTGCGCGTGACCCCCTAGCCCCCCCCCCCCCCTAGTTACGGCCCTGCACACCATCACCAGGTCCGGGCGTGTGTCCAAACCCAATCCCAAGTTCCAGGACTTAATTGCTTAGTCTTTCTCATATCTTTATCTTTGTTTTGCATTACTACCTCTGTTTATGCATATTGCGTCTTTCCAGTTAAAAGGGGGATGCATGCGGTGCATCTTGGTACTTATAGTCTTTAGGTGTGACTCACTTCCGGTCAGGCGGCCGGACAGTGAGTCAGTGTTAGCCAGAGCTGGAATAAAGATGCGCCTGATTCAAGCTGCACAGGTGTCCGTGAGTTCATTGATACACACACATCTACAATGAGAGATTCAGAAAGTGAGAGATTTGGTAAGAAATCTCCAGGTTTTTTAAAGCGTCATTCATTTACACTGCAACACCAGTTTGATTTTGCAGTGTAAATGATTGCTGCTTTAATAAAAAAATGGAGATTTCTTACCAAATCTCTCACTTTCTGATTCTCTCATTCTATTAAATCTCACCCCATATGTTGTTTTCTCAAGCTTTCCAGACAATAGCCTATTTTACTACTAGTTGTCATTGTTTTCATATAATCAGGAGTGTCTGTGTATACTGTACATGTTATGTCAGGATGATGTCATAAAAGGTTCTTTCCCTTTAAAAACCTTGTACATGAATCCGTTACATTTCCCGCCACATTATATTCTTTACAGTTAAAACCTTTTTTTCATGTTTATACCCATTTTAGAGAAATAAATTACTCAGATTCTGCCATTAATCCTTCGTCTCTTATACAACAGATGATCAGGGATTCCTAGAAAAATAAATCTCAGTGAGTCAAAACCTATCATTTGTCTTATCTTAGCTTCGGTCAGTGTTAAATTATGATCAGGCAGAATATTCAGGAGGAAGGGATTCATTATATATAATGAGGGTAAGGAGATTGGAACCCTCTGCAATTCTTTTTATACACTTCAAATGTTCTTTAAGGAAGATAAATGCAGTCATTAGTGGGATGGAATGTTATTACAGAAATATCTAGAGGTAAATCTAATTCTGTAGATGTAGCAAATGTATGTCATAATGCATTCACCTATAATATTATGGGATTGTGAATTTGTCACAGCCAGAAACACACATACAGTAATTAATTTATATATAACGTTACTATCATTTCCCATTTTTTGTTGTCTGGAAAATATTTCTTTGCACTTTTCACTTGAAGTTTTTTGTGACTGTTTTTGCTATTATTTAAGGATACCACCACCAAGGACAGCATTTTGTTTTGGATAGAAGGTCCGTGAAGAGGTGAAAAAGTGTTTGTTAAAACTCCCCGATCTCCCAGTGTAAAATATATGCATACAGTCAGAGAAAACCCCTTTACTCCTGTACACACAGGCAGACTGCCCGATTTTGACTAAGCCGATTTCAGCAGGAGATTAAGGGCTGGCTTATACCCCTTTTCCATCTGCAAGCAGGGTTGCACCCAGGATTTTGTACCCAGCTACAGCCTGGGTGCGAGCCAGCTTGCAAACCCATTCACACTATAAATAAATGCCGGGCAGGTGACGTCATCGGGATGTGGGGTCGGGGAGGCACTGGGAGATGAAAGCATCTTCCAGCGCCGGCTTTTGCACTGTAGTGAACGGGACCCGGGTCGCATGGACCCTGGTTACCCATTTACACTACACAGTGACCCAGGTTGAACACTTGTTCAACGCTGGTCGCTACCTGGGTAGAAATGCCGGGTCTCACGACCTGGGTTATTTCTACAGGGAGCATTTAGACCTGCCTAAAATCGCAGGTTTTGCACGCTCCCGTGCAAAAACCCGGGACATTTAGGCTAGTGGAAAAGGGGTATTAGTGAAAATTGCTTTGCCTGCACAGACACCTCCGAGCAGTGCGTTGCTATGACCTGCATTGTACACTATCTAGTCAAAATCGCCTGGGCAAATGGCACCGTGTGTACACCCCTTTAGTTCCGTTTATTCAATACATGGCATACTGTAGCGGTGTCATAGTTGCATAGATGAGTGCAATCTGGCATATTAGAGATTATCCACTTGCTGTTGCCACCCCTAATCAGTAATAAGCCAGAACTGAACAGAGCAACTGTGTATATGTTGTTTTTTGCATATCGAACAAGAAGCAACTCTGCTTACATTGTGCTGTGATTAGTATATGGAACTAAGAGCACCTGTACTTACATTATACTGTAGTTGGCATATGGAACTAGGAGTAACTATACTTACATGATACTCTAGTTGGCATATGGAACTAGGAGTAACTGTACTTACATTATACTGTAGTTGGCATATGGAACTAGGAGTAACTGTACTTACATTATACTGTAGTTGGCATATGGAACTAGGAGTAACTATACTTACATGATACTGTAGTTGGCATATGGAACTAGGAGTAACTGTACTTACATGATACTGTAGTTGGCATATGGAACTAGGAGTAACTGTACTTACATTATACTGTAGTTGGCATATGGAACTAGGAGTAACTGTACTTACATGATACTGTAGTTGGCATATGGAACTAGGAGTAACTGTACTTACATGATACTGTAGTTGGCATATGGAACTAGGAGTAACTATACTTACATGATACTGTAGTTGGCATATGGAACTAGGAGTAACTATACTTACATGATACTGTAGTTGGCATATGGAACTAGGAGTAACTATACTTACATGATACTGTAGTTGGCATATGGAACTAGGAGTAACTATACTTACATGATACTGTAGTTGGCATATGGAACTAGGAGTAACTGTACTTACATGATACTGTAGTTGGCATATGGAACTAGGAGTAACTGTACTTACATGATACTGTAGTTGGCATATGGAACTAGGAGTAACTGTACTTACATGATACTGTAGTTGGCATATGGAACTAGGAGTAACTATACTTACATGATACTGTAGTTGGCATATGGAACTAGGAGTAACTATACTTACATGATACTGTAGTTGGCATATGGAACTAGGAGTAACTATACTTACATGATACTGTAGTTGGCATATGGAACTAGGAGTAACTATACTTACATGATACTGTAGTTGGCATATGGAACTAGGAGTAACTATACTTACATGATACTGTAGTTGGCATATGGAACTAGGAGTAACTGTACTTACATGATACTGTAGTTGGCATATGGAACTAGGAGTAACTATACTTACATGATACTGTAGTTGGCATATGGAACTAGGAGTAACTGTACTTACATGATACTGTAGTTGGCATATGGAACTAGGAGTAACTATACTTACATGATACTGTAGTTGGCATATGGAACTAGGAGTAACTGTACTTACATTGTACTGTAATTTGCATTTGGAATTAGGAGTAACTATACTTACATTATACTGTAGTTGGCATATGGAATTAGGAGTAACTATACTTACATGATACTGTAGTTGGCATTTGGAATTAGCAGTAACTGTACTTACATTGTACTGTAATTTGCATATGGAACTACAGTATTTGTAACTGCTTATGTTGTAATTTGCATTAGGACGTCTTCATTTAAATATAGGAGAACTGTTCTTGTGCTCATTCCGGATTCGCAATTCTATCCATTATGGCATGACTGCGCATGCGCACGGATCATTGCGCGCATGCACGAGACAAAATATTGACATTAATATAAAAAAATATCTAATTGCAATCCCCTTGCAATTTAATGGACAGGAAGCCTGTGTTTGTAGGTGGTAACCGGGCGTTTTTTTTGAGTGCCAGGAAAAACCCAGGTGTGCTCAGGTGTTCTAAGGGAAGGTCTGCGACCGTAGCACCAGCCTTGATCAGCTTGATTCTGTCGCAAAGTTGTGGAAGGGTCCGAGTTACTTACATGTGCACACACTGGGAAAATCATTAGATGAGTGAATTGCGGATGGATTTGCAGATAATAGCGAATAGGTATCCATTCACAATTCTGTCGGAGATTTGCACAGTGCGGGATTTCTTTCTGTCTCTGCATCGGCTATCTACTCGGTGTCATCTGTAGATCTGCAAACGAAAGATCAACTCAAGAAACAGGCTCTATGAGCAACTGTGCTTACGTTGTAGTTTGCACGTGGAACTATGAGCAAATATCCTTAGTGTAGTTTGCATATGGAACTATGAGCAACTGTGCTTACATTGTACTATAGCGAAAAACTAATTTTGTGCGTGACTGAAAGTTTGCGCTAGAGCAGCTGTGAATGGTCTCCGGAACTCAGTAGGACCTACACCAGAGGTCCTTGAGATTGGACAAATGGAAAAGAATTTTGAGATTTGGAAACAGTACACAGCGCTAGGACTAAATACAAAAATTATGTGAATAAATAGTGGACAAATCAATGTGCACAAAGAAAAAAACAGAAGTACTTCCCTTCCGTATGTTTCAATGGATGAAAGGGAAGTATATTGATCCCTTTTTCGATGAATAAAGGAATTCTTAGGATGTGAAGTCCATTTCTTTCATACGTATCTCAGAGTGATCATAAAAACGAAAAAAATATACATTGTGTAAACAAGTGAAATATAATAATAAAGTGATTTAGTTCAAAGGTGCTTTGAAGTTGCGGCGTTCTTTTTTTGTACAGGTGTCTATGGGTAATTTGCTTCTCCATGGTTATGTATCTATCAAGAAGTTTGCTCCAGAAGCGTACCTCCACTCACATAGATATTATATGTTGTAATCCCATAAAGGTATCTTTTTATCGGTAAAGCCCCTTCTATTTGTTTGGCAGAAAGGATAGATAAGCGTACCCCCACTCACTGGTTACAAGGTGGGGTGGCTCTCATCAAGGTATCTTTTGTAGAGGTTTTCTCAAAGTTATGTTTCAAACAATAAATTTGTGTTGGCGTACCCCTACTCACATCCAAGATGGTAGATGGAAGCACATAAAGGTATCTTTATGTTATTAATTCAAAATGGTGATTCAAAGGGAATGGCGTACCACACTCACGGTGTTTTGGGATGGAGCCAGACGCATCAAGGTTTCTTTTCTAATATCCAAAAAAGGCCTTTGTGTTTTTCAAAAAGGGTTTGGGTCTCTCAATGTGGATTTTTTTGGAACCCGAAAAACAAGGAGAGTAGTAGATAGACTAAAAAACTTTAATTTGACAAAATGTCCATAGTTGGACTATGAATACATACAATGTGAATTCATATATACAAAATGGATAAAAACATTCAAGGTAAAAAATTGACTTAAAAATAAAAAGAATAAAAAATGCAAAACGGACCTGGTGACCCAGGAGGCAACATGACAGCTACAACACAGTCACAAAAACAGTAGATGTTTTATGTCCGGACAAAACGTAAGGTTAAGGTGTCCAACTTTACCTCTGTAGGTCAGGCAGGTCCAAGATGCACAAGGTCCCCTAGTGTCAATGCGTTTCGGCTCTCTAAGAGCCTTTTACAAGACATTGTACTATAGTCTGCATATAGAACTATATTATGAGCAATTATGGAATATGGAACTAGGAGCAACTGTGCTTACATTGTACTATAGTTTGATATAAAACTACAGTATGAGCAAATATGGAACTAGGAGCAACTGTACTCCACAGTCCAGTATCGATGTGCTTTACACCATCCATCACTTGTACTTGGTAATGTGAGGTTTGCATGCAACTGCTCGGCCATGGAAACCGATTCCATTAAGCTTTATACACACAGTTTTTGGGCTTACCTAAATGCCAGTGTAATGTCAGAACTCTTTAGCTATGGAATTAACAGAGAATTGTCGGCTTTTACGTACCATGTGCCTTAGCAATCATTGACCCCACTCTGCGATCTTACATTGTCTTCCACTTCATGGCTAAAGTTGCTGTTGTTCCAAAATCACTCCACTTTCTAATAATATCACTTACTTGCCTGTAGGGATGAAATTTGACAAACCATTTTATTATAATACCAGTACCACGTTTGAAGTCACTGAGCTCTTCAGAAGGGCCCATTTTGTATTGCAAATGGAGACTGCATGGCAAGGTGCTTGATTTTACACACCTGTGCAGCGGGTCTGATTGAAACACCTGAACTCAATTATTAACAAATACTTTTGTTCATATAGTGTAGTACATTCAAGTTTGATATAATTTGTCAAAGTTATATGGACATTAACATTATGTATTTGTTATTAATATAAATACAGTAAAGTTCTTTCTTCTGATAACATTTGGGAATGAATGGCTTGGAGGGAAGAAGGGAGGAGGCTGGGGAGGATATAACGCTTTTGCTGCCACAATTCCTAATCAATTATAATCTATATATATATATATTACATAGCGCTACGGTATATGCTACAGTATAACATTACTGACTGACATGCTGGATAAGTATATATATATATATATATATATATATACACATCCACATCATATTAAAATTGATTTCCTGTTAAACAACTGAGAAATGGCTGTAATGGTGATGAGTGTCAGTCACTTCTCCCCGCACCTCAGCTGGCTGACACGCTTGTTGGAGTTACTGAGCTCATATATCCACATTTATCTTAATAGCGTGTAAGCTTGTGCCAATATTCATTGAGATGAGCAACTACCCATCGCCTGCAAGTCACACTGCGCTGTATTATTCCTTGCACATTGCACATATTTATTATAAATAACATCCGCACCCCAGGATGTCAGGTGCAGCTAACACTACCCATTTATTCAGCAGCATTCAGTCCAGGAGAGCAGCTACTAACGTCAGGTATATATCATACGCATTCAGGTAATATTTCAGCCAGATTTACAGGACCAGCCTGTGTCTATCTATAACCTCAGGATCTAGCTCAATATATTGATTAGTAGAGAAGTATATAATAACTCAGGAGATTGAGAAATGTCAGGCAGCAATATATAAATCCACCTAGATGTTTATGAAGACCTGAATTTTCTTTTCTTTTTCATTACCTTCCCATTTACTGTAGCTGTCACGCTATGTTTGGAATTAATTTGTTTCTCCACCTACGGAAATATATTGGCTTAGGTATTATAGAAATGAACTGTACTTTTTTATTTCCTTGAAATAAGCACATAGGCCCAGTTGTCACTTGTTTAGAACCCAGTAGGTTTAGGATGCAGGGGGAAAGTGTGTGTGTGTGTGTGCGTGTGTGGATGGATGGAAGGGGGGTTGCTTTGGCAATAAAACAAATTTGCTGGATAAATGATTAAGACATAATAAATAATCATGGTAGTACAGTAGGCAGTAGGTAGGAGGGCCAAGATTTGTGTGTTATCTAGAATCATTTTTAACAAACTTTATTCTGATTATTTGCTAATTTATTCTATTCATAACTATTTTGCGTTGTGAAGCTGCACTATCTCATCTGTCAAAATAACTTAGTGGTCATTAATTCATCTTTGGTTTGGATAAATGCAGATGAATGTACTGTATGAGGCGCATTTTATATTTTTAAAGAAAAAATATGAGGTAGATTTACAATGAGAGACTGGTGGGTTTAAGGTAAATTTCTGCACTGATAAATGACCCTAGAATTACTGTATGCCAGAAAGAGACGCATCGGTTATATGCCAGGATTACAGCTGGGTAACCTGGGAGAGGGACCTGGTTTAGGAAAGAGATCATGGGTGAAATGTAATAGGATGAGAGATTCAGAAAGTAAGAGACTTACTTCAATCAAACTGGTTTTGCAGTGTAAATGATTGCCGCTTTAAAAAAACTGGAGATTTCTTACCAAATTTCTCACTTTCTGAATCTCTCAGCCTATTACATTTCCCCCATAGCGGTATAGCGAAATATGAACACATCTAGGGACTCCTGAATACTTCTCCTTTATAAAATAGGGGTAGAAGATTATGTTGCTCAGGGGCAGAGGCGGGCTGCTGCCTTGGGTCTTCTTAGTTATTTATTTTGTGTGTATCCTATCATCATCTATATATATATATATAATGCAGGAAGGTGCGGCACTCGCACGACGAGAATAGCAGTCAAATAATCACTCGGTAAACAAGTTTGCTGGTCAACGTTTCAAATGTATTCCATTTGTCATCAGGACAAATGGAATACATTTGAAACGTTGACCAGCAAACTTGTTTACCGAGTGATTATTTGACTGCTATTCTCGTCGTGCGAGTGCCGCACCTTCCTGCATTATACTACTACATTGTGAAGGCACCGTGCGCAAGTTATTGTAAGTTACTGGGAGTGCCAAGCCCTTGCACAATATATATATATATATATATATATATATATATATATATATATATATAGTGTCTGTGTGTCTCCAAAACACTGCCATCTGTATGCAGTGAGTGAAACTACATCTCTTTCTCTCACAGAGGAAATCACAAGGTGGCAGCACTCACCAGGCTGTGGGAATGTATTCATGCCCCTGCATTTCATGTAAACAATTCTTGGACAATTCGCTGCCTTACTAGCTTTTGAGGCATTTGCTTCAAGCAGGCTTCCTAGTAGAGTTATATTAACTTTATGTCGTGCTGTGTTTCTGTTATGTGTGTGATCAATTGTTGTCCTTTTCTGCAGAGGATTTATTTTGTTCCGCTCCATTTTTTTTACTATTTTCTGAACCTGAATTTTTTTTGTTTTAATAAAAATTGATAAATAGGTCTTTCTGTGTTTTCATACACGTTACATTAGAGATTCCAGCGTTCATAGTCTGCGCTAGGAGAAGCAAATTCTAATACGTTGGTTGGACAGTGGCAGAAAGTATCAATCAGATAAAGCTGACAGCAGAAGTGTTCCAAGCAGCAGGCAGTATTTACCTGTGATTGCCTGTAGCATAGTTACCTTCTGTTTCCTAGTCTAATTACTACATTTACAGTTACACGTGCACTTAGGTGTATGCCCAAACTGACCATGGGAACGTCTTAATGACCAATTTGAAACATCCAGACCCTGATATACAATGGGCAGTTCACAAAGATAGAAAGGACTATTTTGCACTTTGACAGGTTCATATTGTATTTTGATACAAGGCTAATGTAAAATGTACAATATAATTACATTTGGGGAGGGTGGGAATGCGGGTGATCCCAGAGTAAAAATAAAGCTGTTCATCATCAATTCCCTAATAAAAAATGTAACCCACAAAACATCCTGTAGTGCAACATTATAGGTACAAGTGTAAAATGAACCATTGATTTGGATTTGCTCCTATTGTACCTCTTAATGAGGCCATCAGTGCACACTGACTACAGTTAAACTAACTGAAAAACGTTGAAAGATGCTATCAGGGAATTCAATTGCCTGCCTGCCGAAATGTGATTAAAACCTGCTGCGCATGGTTTTTCCCATAGTTTACAGGCAGTGGCAGTTCCTACCTTATTGTAGGAGGGGGCTGCTTGCTATGTCGGCACCCTGCCGCCGCCGCCACCACTCACCTGCCGCGGTACACCTGTACAATGACATGCACCGGGAATGGCACATGCGCAGTATCGTCCTAGGCACTGCACACCCCAGGTTCTATGGTCTGATTGGCTGCAGCCAATAGAAGAAAAAGAGGCAGCTCTGGGGGGAGGGAACACCTCCCAGTGAGACTGCCTTGGGTGACTGGCAGGTAAGACTTCCAATAGTAAGTCACTGCCAGTTACAGTGAAGCCAATGCAGTCTCACGGACTGTATCTGGCTTCACTGTAGATTTTACCTGGGACGGGGCTGCAGTCCTGTAGCCCATAGGTGAAAACCGCCACTCAAGGTTTTGCCATTCAATTAGAGAAGAGAAAATGTGATGGACTGATTTCTACAGAAGTCACTGCATCTTTTTTCTTGCAAGTCCAGAGCAAATCTGTGTCTTCTGAAGCAGTGTCTTTCTTATCCAGCGTCAGGAGCAGGGTCTTGTGCAGCAATGGTGAGTATGTAGTGTGTGTGTGTGAGTGTGTATAAGGGTCTGTGATTATGTGTATAAGTGTGTAAGTGTGTGCATGTATGTCTGTCTGACTGTGTGTTTAATTCCAGGTGTAACTGTAACAACCCCACCCCCGGGAGCCAGTTGCTGGGAGGACTACATCTCCCAGCAGCCCCTTCCCAAGAACATGGATACCACGGGTATTGGAAACACACATACCCGTGGAATTCAAAATTGGGGGCTTGGTAAGCAAGGATCTTTTCTTGCAAATCTCAATAATCCCCCCTCCCCCTATGTATACAGCCATAGGAGTGGAGTCTATCACAGTTGACTACTGTCCATGGAGAGCTATTCATAGTACATACCCCAGAAGGATGCCACTCAAGAGAGTGACTATACTTACAAGGTGTGGCTAACAAATAATGAGACTGGTGCTATACTGTATGTTTAAGTTTATTAAGTACATTTTTATTGTATTCCCATTCTATATTCTTCCCTTCTTCATCCACACACGGCTGCATTCTTATTTTCTATTGGTCAAATCTTATTTTCAATTGTTCAAAGCTGCTCTTATTTTCCATTGGTCAAAGCTCGTTATTTGTCAGCTGTGCCAACAGCTCAGTTGTATTCTTCTTTACCTCAGTAATAGATAGCAAAAAGTGTACAGATTTGATATTAGGGAAAAGTTGCACAGTGCTAGGTCTGGTTTGGCCAAAAACGTCTTAACAGAAAGCTGTGTTGACTGGTATTTGGTCCTTATGGAGAATGAAACCATTTCCCCACAACTCTAGACTCTTTATTCTGATTCCTTCCTGCAAATTTTCTAGAACATTTTTTATAGTAATGTTGATGGCAGTGCTGTATTATTTATAAAATATGCAACAGGGTTTTCAGTAGAAGCCGGACCTAATAGTCTTCCACATACTTTAAGAACTTTTTGTTTTAGAATACATTGCATCTGATTAAAATATACAGTAATTTTAAAATAGTGCATGAAGTTTGATTTGCTTTAATTTTAGTTTCAACAAGTTCTAGTGCATTGACTACTATATTCAGCTCTGTGCAAGATGCCTGCACTAAAATCTGGCAATTTCTCGCCACTCTAGATCACAACGCTTCAGGCACATTTATAACAATCCCCATCTCAGATCTGAAATAGTCTCACTTGTTTACTTCTCTGTGTTTTTTTGGGGCTCCCCCTGAACTCCCAGCGCCTCTGCTGCTGCCGCCCAGCTCTGTGTCCCTTTCTTTAGTGAACCTATTTTCCCTAGTGAAAATCAAGTTACTTGTACGGGATTGGTGACTTTGTTCTCTGTGACCCAGTCAGCTGATCTGTGCAGTCATGGGAGATACAGTGAAAGTGCCTGCTGCTGTAACCTTAGCTGACAGCACAGATCAGGTGACAAGTCACATAGGAGTCCACTACCCATCGTTCACGATCCTACTGCAGATTTTAAGAAGTTAAATTTGCTTTATTTTCTATTATTATCTATTTTCTCTATGATCAGCCTGTGGTCAATAGACACACAGGATGATCACAGAAGCATGCTCCTTGCCCTGCAATTCAGGAGCAGCAGTGCAGAAGTAGATACACAGTGCAGCCTGCAGATTATGTTACTATTGCAAGGCTCCCTCCAATATTTTTGTACAATTTATATTTAGTAAATCTGAAGCAGGTCACAGCCCATTACAAGTATTAGAAATACCCGATCTGATTACTAAAATTTTAAAGCTTGGGGTAGTTTTTAGGTACAGGTACACCACCGATAATCTGGCACCATTGGTTCCAACACTGAGCCAGATTATCCATTTTGTCGGATTGGTGGTATTGGGCATCCCTTGTCATAGCACAATCACCACACAGCCCAGCTCTCTTCCACTGCAGTCAATTTCCCCAGTGCAGTGTGACTTTCACTGGCGCACATCTCTCCCTGCTGCTCATCTTTCCTGTAGCGCTACTCATTTACCCCACAGCGCCGCTCATCTCCCCCACTGCAGCGCAACTCCCACTTGTGAGGTGCCGGATGGTTCGCTGACACACGGGATCCCAACAGTTAGTATATTGATGCCGAAATGCAGACTGTTCAACTGCCCAATCCCAATCAACAGGGGCTGCTCTTCCTCGTGGGGGTCCATGACCCCCATAGAGGGAGAATACAAACTGCGGCGAGGGAAGCAAGACCATTTTTTGCCTTACTCACCCCTGTCGGAGTACCGGCGGACTGGATTCCATTGTCAGTATTCTAACCCTCGGGATCCCGACCATCACCCAGTCATACTACACCCTTCTTGAGATATATATATATCTTGTGCATATTAATCAGAACTATTTTCCTATATTGGCTTTTACTTCCTAGGACTCTCTGTACAGTTTAGACATGGCTGGACTTACCATTTTGTTTTTTCTAATGATTAATTTCTACACTCACTGACTGACCTATGTATAATTACTCTTTAAATGAATCTTCAGCAGCATAAGTGCGGGAGATACAGAGGTGAACGCAGTTGCCGTAGCAGCTGATGCTTTCCCTATATCCAACTCCAAGTAACCCTGAGACATGAGTACACATCTCATACATGCGTCTCTACCTACCCATGCAATTGCCATTCTATTGCAACACTCTATGTGTGCGCTACAACATAAAAGTCATTCTCATGTACTGGCATTTGTTGTTTCTTTAAATTACATTTCAATATGTTTGTTAAATAGTTAATATTTAAGTATTTGCAGAATAATAAGGACAGAAAGCAGAGAACATGCAAATGTTTGGATTTTCCTGGCATTAGAAAAAGAGCAAACATACTTGAGTCAATTCCAGCTCTGTCAACAGCACCAAGAAACATTTTCTCTTTACAGTCTTTTGAACACATACATAGACAACAAATCACAAGTAACACTTCCATAGTCCCATTACTCATTCACACAGAGATCTGGGCAGAAGATGAAACTGCAATGCATTTACATCCGGCTCCCATGTGTGCATTTAACTGCTGGATGAATTTTAAATACTTTTTTTTTAGTTCTTCAAAGTTGAATACATTTGATGAACGATTTTATAATATCAAATCAATGAACCACCTGAGTTTGCTTTTAGTTTTTTCCTTGTACATTTGTTTGAATAAAACTTTTATATATATCAACATAGATTCCAACATTTAAGGTGAGATTTAACCATGATAAAAAAAAAAAAATGTATTTGTTGGGATTGAGTTAGTACAATATGAAAGTTCCCTGGACAAGCCATTCTAAAGCCAATGATGTATATCGCCAAAATTTCGGATTCCTCAAGCAAGGTTTTTATAGTTTAATGGACATAAGCTGTCCAACTAGACAGGCATCACAACTAATGATACTCAAAAATCTGGAACTGGTTTGTGAGTTAAATGAAGGTTAACATTTTGAAGGCCACAAATGTGTTTGCAGTACAAAGTTGCCATGTTGTGTGGAGAAACTCGTTGAAGATACAGAGTTTGTAACTGCTTCTAACCGTTCTGTTCTGTTCTCAGTGGCTATTGATTAGCGTTCTCTTGCGCTGACTTGCCCACTGCATTGAGGTCTCCTGGGTGCTTCCTGTTACACCGGCTTTACTGTAAATGAACTAAGCCACGTTGCAGGAGAATCCACTTGAGACATATTGCTTGTGAGTCTGCTAACTTACCTTCTGGCATCTCCGTGGCATGTTGAGCCTGGCTGTGAACTGGTCCCAGCAGACAACTAATGGACTGACTGTAACTACATCTATGGGACATAAACCCCAGATACTACTGTTGTGAAAAACACTACATTTCTCTATTAGCACCAGTTATCCACCTATCCATTACCTAACACTGGGGTAAGACATATTAACCAGCATTAAGTGCATATGCTGCACTTAACGCTGGTTATCTGGAGGTGGGAAACAATTTTTTAGCATGCACCGGGGACAGCCCGCCATTTAATGCTCGGTGTGGCTGTCCCCTTCAATCCTCCTGCTGTTTACGGCACTGTCGATGTATGACTGGCATTCAACACCCATTAACCTGCCCCAGCTGATTCGCCAGCCCAGGGCTAGAGTTGTCCTATTCCCACTGCATTGCAATGCTAGCCCTGCTGCTGGCTTCGGACTGCGCTTGAGATCTTGCGATAACTCTCCTTATCGGCTGCAGGGGACAATACATTAGGGGCAAAAGGGTGCCCACTTATCAACATTATACAGGAGAAGTGGAACCCGATAAATACAAAACGTTAAATGGATTTTAATACATCTACCCAACTGTTTACATAGTTTTGTATCCTAAAATATATTTCTACAATTTTAATTTTGCAGTGAAATGTTTAATTTAAGTTAAAAAATGTGATCAGAAACAATTTGTTGATATTTCACATTTTTTACAAAATCGAGGAACTGGTTTAAAAAACACAGGGGGAAATTTAATAGGATGAGAGATTCAGAAAGTGAGAGATTTAAAAATTGTTCGGAAATAGGGAACATCCCTTTGAAGGAATTAATATGGTTACCACCTAAATTCTTGGGACAGGGAAAACCTTTGGTAAAATCGGTAGATGAGGTCTTGAAAATATGGTTTAAATTCCTGCACCAAATAGGTAAGCTGGGAGTTCCGTTTGGACACCTTTCTATTGATTCCATAGCTAAAAGCATACCAAATTTAAATTTAACTAGATGGAAGGTCAAAGGAATTAACACATTAGCCGACCTGTTTTACAATAATCATCTGATGTCTTTTACACAGCTTAAAGATAAATTTCATATTCCTAACATAGATTTTTATAAATTTCTACAAGTAAAACACTGGTTACAGTCTAATATCTTTCAATCTAGTAAGCTGGAGTGCCTCCAAAAAGATATGGTGATGCAGCTATCTGGCAGGCAAAAGAAAGGAGGAACTACTTACTGGTATAAAATCTTAATGCAAGAGAAAGAGGATGAGAAATCAAGTCAGCAAATTAAATGGGAACAGGAATTAGATATCTCAATGGAGGTTAAACAATGGAATCAATTATTTAGAATGGTTCACCAAATGTCAAAAACAGCAATGTATATGGAAAGATATCTTAAATTTTTTTATCAGGCATACTATACCCCAGCTAAGTTATACAAAATAGCCTGGGAACAAACAGATCTATGCTGGAGATGTACAGCGAAAAGAAGAGACCTTATCCATATCTTTTGGTCTTGCAAAAAACTAGATGGTTTTTGGAAAGATATAGAAAATCTTATATTTGAAATAGGAGGGATGAGACTTCAATTAAATGCGCCAATGGTCTTGCTACACGTAGGGATCTCTAAAGGGGCATACACACGTAGAGATCTGTGCTGAGCAATTTTGCTAAGCTATTTTGCTAATCAATTTTACTGGTGTCAAGATCTCCCATGGGGAGCACATACAGATGCAGAGTTTTGTGCTAAGTGATATTTTGCTAAGCGATTTTGCTAAGCAATTTTGCTTAAGCTAAAAAAGTCAGGGTAATGGTTCAGAATGAGAGATTGTGACCAGTATCTCTCATTCTGTACACACAGAGAGATTTGCAGTCATTTGCTAAGCAATCTTACTAGATTGTGACTGCATGCACTGACTTAGTTAGCAAGAGATATTTAATCTTTTGGAGCATACACACGGAGAGATCTGTGCTTACTTTCTAAGCAATCTAGTCAGATTGCTTAGAAAATAGCACAAATTTGCTCCGTGTGTACACCCCTTAAGCTAGATCAAATGAAAAGATATGTGACCAATCAGATTATCAGCGCAAGTATTACAGCAATAGCGCAGTTATGGAAACAGACGCCTCCCCCTTCTCTCCAGATGGTAATTAATAAAATAAAAAATAATTATAAAATGGAAACACTGAACACCCCAGATAATGCCAAGATACGGAAATTCTGGAGAGAGAGAGAGAGAGAGAGAGCTCTGCAACTATGAATATAACATAATGACAAGAAGATCAAATCTAGCAGAATAGGGATAAAAATCGCACTGGGAACCTTAAGCAATCTGTGCTACCTGGAATATTAGTATTGCTACTTGAATATCACAATATTCCCTAGACAATCCCTCCCCTGTTGAATAAAAGTTATACTAAAAAGAAATATAAAGAGAAGAATATAAAAATCAAGTGAATCTGACTGTCAAAATAGATGTATAAGATGTATTTTATATGTGTGATGTGATGTAAATTTGTGTAAGGGAATGTATATCCCTATATATGTTTCAAAATTTTTTGATATACTAATAAAAATAATAATAAAAAAAAAAGAAAGTGAGAGATTTGGTAAGAAAACTGGAGATTTCTTACCAAATCTCTCACTTTCTGAATCTCTCATCCGATTAAATTTCACCCACAGTTCTTTGCTATAGTGTCACTAGTCACAGCCTAGGAAACGTATTCTCTAGAATGTGGAGCTTGTCAGATTCCTGTGGTGACACTACTCTAATGAGCAGAGCTATCTACCGGCAGTTCTCAGGCTGTGATGCTTGTCATCTGTTCTAACAACACGCACATCTAGCAATAAGGCAGGTTATATACCTAATTTTAGCCTTTCCTAAATATGCAGCATTAGTTATTCCTCTATATGTTCAATGATTTTAAGTTGAATAATACCTAGGAAACATATATAATAATTATTTAGGATTTTGGTAATAAATCAATCAATATGAATAAGTAAATGAACATGGTGACAGTGGTTAGTATTACTGCTCCATAGAATTGAGGTCATGAGAATTTTGCAGGAGGCTCCTGTTTTAGCCACCAGTCCCCCCAATGCCCCGCATAGCCCTCCCAATAGCCCCAGAATACTCAATCACCATCTAAAAATCTGGATAGCACAGCGGAGCCTGGCACGATCATGCCTAAGAGGCCTGCCAAGCACCACTGCCTGTAGTCCGCACAAGAGCTACCCAGGCCAGCAAAGCCTGCTAGTAGCCAGACACCAGTGGAAAATTATGAAAATGGGTGTCGCTTCACTGCGCCCTGCCCACTTTACTGGAGACCACACCCACATTAATTGAAGCCCCACCCCCATCCTGGTTTGGCCACACCTCTGGCACGGCAGGTCCTGATTTTAACCACGCACAAGTTGTGAGGGATGGAATCTCCCTGAAACCAGTTTCCAAAAGTAGGCAAGTATGTCACAGGGATTCCTTCCTTCAGTAAATTTCACATGATTTGATGTTGTTTAAATGCTCGCTAACATAATGCTAAATATTGAACTCTTTAATACATCAAGCATATGCAGAACATTGCAATAATAACCCATCATACGTAATGTTCTTTATTTTTTATTTACACATTAAACTGTGTTATTGCAGGTATACAACATTACATATAACCCAATCTCATCTACAGTATATGAAGTGAGCTCTGCCTCTTATTTAGTGTGGCAAGGACAGCATCATTATACATGAGAGAAATGTGGAAGATCCAGTCCAGGTTTAAGAACAGCAGCAGCAAGAAAACCGCTGTGATCAAGGGACCATTGGAGCATTCTGAAAAGTTTGAACTATGCTGTGATTACCTGTATGCTTCATTGCTGTAACCACCTTTGCTTATGCTGTGCTCCTGGTAAGCTTCCAAAAATTCATCTTGATCCAGTGTATGTGATTTCTTGTCACGCTTGGCTAAGTCTTTCTTCAGTCTGAAACTGATCTTGCCATGCTATCTGCTGCAAAATCCATTAAAACAGATGTAATGTCCAAAAACTAATGTCAATTTAAAATGTTAGTTCCATGCAGTAATAAACTCATAAGCAGTGCACCTGAGATTGTTCTATTTCCATTACATTTCATATTTGCATAACTGCAATTATGAATTATTTGGACATGCCATTAATAAGTGCCTTGTCGCCATACCTGAAAAACACCATCTGTGTGGGCTCCTGATGACCAGGTTTGAGAACCTGTGCAGTAGTCTAATCGAAAGGATACAAATATATGTTTGACTTTTGGCAGATCTTTAGAGGGAATTAAGTGCTTGATCCTGGCTATGTTGCTCAGAATAAAGAATAAGGATTTGATCATGTCTGATGTCTAGGGTGGGATGTAGTGCCAGCCAAGTTCGGCAGCAGTGCGCGAGTAATCAATTACAAGACATGGTTCTGCCTTGTAAGGGATTGTCCCTTTAAAAAAAACATCCCAGGTTAAATGCCATCCTGCACGGCCACCAGTGGGCACCAGTCCTCCAGTGTTGCATATAGCATATATATATATATATATATATATATATATATATGTCACAATATACAGATGGGGCAGGCCTCTTCCTTGCTGGCGAATCACCGGAACGTCACCGCTGGCGATCTGCCAGCAGCCTGGCCTGCCATCTGACTGAGACGCGCGTGCGCGTCTCAATCTCCGTCAGCGGGGCGATGGGAACCCTGTCCAACTCCACCTCAGGGAGACGGACAGGGTTAGGGTGGGGTGCGGGCAGGTGGTGGGGACCCCGGGTTACCGCCGACAAGCTGGCGGTGACCCGGGGGAGCGGTTGGAAGCGCCGTCGGAAGGGGACGCGCGCCTCACATGCGCGCGCGTCCCCTTCTCACTATAGATATGGCACTGGCGGGGGATGGCGGCTAGCGTCGCCATCGCCATCCCCTGCCAAGATGGGACCTGCCCCATCTGTAGGTGAGCACTTCTCAGTGTCAATAACTCACATGGGGTGCCTTCCCCCGGATGCTCCCGGCTGTGGGGTCCAAAAAATAGCGTGTTTGTGGGGTGGCACTCACATCAAATAACGAGTCTCACAGGCGGAGATAAGATCAACGTTTCAAAGTTTTAATAATAACTTCATCTTCAGGATACAACAAAATAGCAAACAGATCCAGCTTTTATACATACCAGATCCCCGTGGAACAAGGACGCCGACTGTGCGCGTATCCAGGTCACGTGGCGTCATGACGTCGTCGTCCAGCTACCGTTGCTATGGTAACATCAAGCAAGCGGCGCACAGATGACGCGTCTCCTGCCGTTACCCTAGTCAGATGTCATCTCAGATTGGAGCGTCATCATCTGCAGCGCGTCGCCATGACAACATGACGCCAACCTGTTACAGACGATACAACTCCCGCTGACCAATCTGAACGCTGCAATCGTGCCCCCATTACAGTACAATAAATACAAGAACATTGTAACACAACATGACTATAACAAGTGCATACATACATTAAAGCAAACGTCAAAAATGGTACAGTAACTAATCAGATACATAATATGCTCCACGGCATTAATCAAGTTTAGACTTCCACCCCTTGGACAGTTCACTTAGGAACATAAGTGAAACACTTTAAACAGTTTCAACCATACTATGTATCAGACATGAGAATTAATTACTCAGAGAAAATCAGAAGAAATATAAGACATATAGATCCAACAAGTACATTAGATACAGGAAATAGATAGTAATCAAAAATCATAAGAAGCAGTGTAGACCATGAGACTCATTGAGTCCACCAAGAGATACTGTAGTGTCCCTAGTCTCTGGATCCAGCTCGCTCACATCTCAGTAGTTTTAATGATCTATCACCCCTTCTTAGAGAATAAGGGATGTGATCAATGATCACACTTTTCATGGAAGCTACACTGTGTTTGGCATCAAAAAAATGGCGTGCCAGAGGCTGGTCACTGCCACCTTGTGAAAGGTATATTTCTCAAGGTGTCTTGAAATAGGAAGTAAAGCTTCCGAAACGTTGACCACCACCCTGTGTGTTGTGTTCTTAATTTACAAGTCCGGAGGAGTGACGTTTATTTCTGCTGCATGTATATCTTTGTATCGGCATCCCGGCAATTTACCAGCATTCATGTGAGTGCCAGCCACTACTGATGGAAATATATATATGTATATATATAGAAGACTTGCGGTGGGGCACTCGTGGCAATTGTAGAGAAGCAAAAAGATTTGCCAGCTGGTTTTCAAGCAGCAACGTTTCAATTTATTGTTCAAATTGTCGTCAGGTTATTGAACAATAAATTGAAACGTTGCTGCTTGAAAACCAGCTGGCAAATCTTTTTGCTTCTCTACAATTGCCACGAGTGCCCCACCGCAAGTCTTCTATATCCGTTTTGTGCTGGCACCGGCGTAGCTGCATTTTTGTCACAAGGAGTGCCAAACCCCTGCTCTCTATGTATGTATATATATATATATATATATATATATATATATGAATGTTAAGGTGAGTTAGTTTGTTGTAGTGAGTGCTGGGCCCCCTGTGTTTGTATTTACTAGTGTGTGGTCACAGGCCACCGCACCCCACCCTGGGATGTGGGTGCTGTTTGCACCCCATTCCTAGGAATGGCGAGTGTGTTGGTACTTCTGTATCTATATATTTGGGTTGATTTTTAATTAACCTCTGTTACTGTGATCATAGCTTTCTCATGCACCCTTGATAAGCTCATTTACCTGAAACCTGTGACAGCTGCCCCTTTAATACTAATTCAGGTGCTGTGTTTGGGATTGTCTCACCTTATAAAAGCCATGTTACTTGGCAGTTGAGCATTAACCCAGAGAAAAAACACATGTTCATTTTAGCTATGATGTGTAAGCAGGTGCCAGGTTCCCAAGAAAAACAGTTAGTGTAGGACTTGCAGTGAAATGGGGTCCCTTGGCGATGGGCTGCAAGCTTAAATGCATTGATCAATTCATGAACTAAAACCCCATTATTTATTTATTTATTGATTATTTGAATGTTAAGGTGAGTTAGTTTGTTGTAGTGAGTGCTGGGCCCCCTGTGTTTGTATATATATATATATATATATATATATATATATATATATACATATATACACACACAACAGCATATTATGTTGCACCTTACAATTGGTAAGAAAAATAATACTCCGGCAGAACTGGGTATTAGCAGGCAGACAGAGAGGTGTGATAGCCTTGCTTGCAAGCCTCCTTCTATAGGATAATGGAAGTGTGCTGTGGTAACCTAATAAACACTTTTTGGTTTGACATTCCTTACAATTAACTTTTGCATCTCAGTTTACATAGTCATTTACTACATGGAATTCTTTACTTAAAACTTGATTGGTGTTTTCTTAGGAAAAATTGTGAGATACGTTTCTGAGTGGCCAGTTGCCCGTCAGCTGCTAGTGATGGTGCCAGCAGGCCACCTGCACCTTATTGAAGACATCCAGTTCCTAACATCTGCTGGTAAGGACTGGTGTTTAAGTGCTTTCTCTTACCCAGTGACTCTACCTGGAACACAAGTTGGAAAATGTTTGACATTACTGCGACGGGCGTGTTCTCAGGAAAAAGTGATCCGCTCTAAATTAAAGGGTCCTCACTAAGCCAACTTTCTTCACGTAAGAGCTAAACCTGCAGTTCATTATAACCCAAAGGCACTCCTTCGATTTAGAATCAATCTGAAGAATGGTAAATCTTTTTTTCTCCTCCTGTTCCATAATGGTTGTACAGTATCTAGATTTTCTTGATGCTATTACAGTAATTCTAATTACATTGGATACTAAATGGCTAAGTTTATATTCACAATGAATAATAAGGAAAATAATATTAATAATAATAATAATAAAACATAGTTTAACATAATGCATTAAAACATACATTCAAACAATTATAATACATGCATTATCAATTCACACAAGGGAGTGTCTTCATACAACTAGCCGCAATACGCCACGTCGCATTGTACACCTGGTGCGAGAGAGACGACAGGTCCCGTGCAACTTGGCTTGCCCCGAGCATCATCTTCTCGAAAGTGCATCTTAGTCGCAAAAGAATGTGAGCAGTCACTTCATGAGACTGTACTGATTTGTAGCACTTGACTCCGGATATGGAAATATGAATGCAGATTAAGACTCGGTTGCACACAGATATACAAGTGTTGCATATTAAATAAATCAGGACAGTCTCATGAAGTGGCTTGTCAGATCTTTTTTCAGGCAACATAGATGGTTTGTCCAAGCTGAGTCACACGAAACCTGGTGTGCTGAGAAGAACTGTTTGGTGTGACTGCAGCAATAGTGTACGAGGACACATCTGTAATGTCAGACTAATACTCATACCAGGTACTAAAAGTACCAAGGAGTTGATAGGCGTCGACCCTAAGTGGCCCCTTATATAATGTTTTATGCAAACAAAGTATGGGAACTGTGACATTATTTTTTTCTGATATCACATAGTCAATATCGTTTTAATGCAAATTAGTCCTATAGCCATAGTAATGTCCCTTACAATTGCCACACTACCTGCTTGTTCTGAGGGGTTGTATCATCATGCTCCTGCAGTCCTGGCACAGCTGTTCGCAACTGCCTCCTCCCTCCGGCTCCATCTAGTAAATGTCCCACCAAAATGGCCACCTCCTCCTCTAGCATCCTTTAGAAGTGTCTATTTTAAGTGGGACATTTTCAACAGTATTCCAAGCGGATAGCCAGACCGCATGGAATACTGTCTGATAGAGGCAGTGGCCTTGGCCACAGGTGCCCCGTGTGATTTCATGGCCAAAAATTACCCAGCAGGAAACATATTTAGCTGGGGTTTGTCTTATTTTTACCTACCCATAGGTTCAGCTTTTAACATATCAGGGCCTACAGGCAGTGGCGTAGACAGAAAGATTGTAGGGGGATCAAACGCACCAGCTGCGCTCAAATACAGTAAATGGTGCCCAATTATAGCTATGGATTCTCCCAATAAGGCTGTTTTCGGTACTTGTGTATTTTGGCGGCGCCCATCGCATCACATACCATAAGGCATGCGATGGTATGCGATGCGACGCGATATCGCGCGATACTGTACAATGTCATACAATTTTAAAATTGTATGACATTGTACATGGCATACAATGCCATACAATGCGATGCGATTAAACATTGTATAAGCACCCTAATGGGTGCTTACAATGTGAAATGCACCCCCACGCCACCCCCCCCCCACTATAAACGTGAACCCGAAGCGTGGCGAGCGCAGCGAGCCCGCGAGGGGCGGCGGTACGCGTCCTCTGACCTTTTCATACCCCCACTATCCACGTCGGCGTGGAGTTGAGAATAGAAAGTGTGGCGAGCGCAGCGAGCCACCGAGCCCCGCGAGGGGACGCGGATACCTGTGAAGCCCGCGAGGGGACTCCGATACCTGTGAAGTTATCCGCGTCCCCTCGCGGGGCTCGCTGTGCTCGCCACTCTTCGGGCTCGGTGGCTCGCTGCGCTCGCCACACTTTCTATTCTCAACTCCACGCCAACGTGGATAGTGGGGGTATGAAAAGGTCGGAGGACGCGTACCGCCGCCGCTCGCCACGCTTCGGGTTCACGTTTATAGTGGGGGAGTGGCGTGGGGGTGCATTTCACATTGTAAGCACCCATTAGGGTGCTTAAAAGCACCCTTTATGGTGCTTATACGATCTTTCATCGCATAGGGGGCAAACATTGCATTGCATGCCATGCGATGAAAATATCGCACGATATACTTCGGGGGCGCCGCTATAATACACAAGTACCCTGTTTTCTTTTCTTTTTACTTACTTTTGAGATTAATTCAGTTCATTTTCAGGTTAATTTAGGTCGCTGCTTGATACATAAACCTCATAGTATCCTGCTTTGTGTGCAGAATAACATACATTATGTGTATACTTCCCCATATGCAGTGCCAACTTTCATCATGCCTTTACTTGGTGCAAATGGCACACCCGGAAACCTGCAAAGCTATAAATAATAGTAGCCGTAGTAGTTTTTTCTGCTTGCAGATACAGTGCTGCATCTATGACAGCAATCCTAGTAGCCCTATGCTATCCCCCAGCTTACAAACGCATACAATACACACAGGAGGTTATTCTGGTTGTTTCCTTCGGGCACGTGTTTGCACGTAACCTAGCATATGGACCGCACATGGACACGGACAGCGATGGCATGCCCATAAAGACATCCGAACTCGGTCGTTCGCACCTAGAGGCAAAGGGGAGGGGAGTGCGACCCCAGGTACAGTAACATGTTCATACAGAGCTCGGCCTGTCAGTTATGACATCCAGCATGCGGCCGAGCGAACAGGCTCTGCGGGTGTTTCCCAAGCCACAGCACATATTCCCACGGAAGTCATTTACCTCCCATTAACCAATTAGTTTAAAATGATGGTGTTTATTGGATACCATTAACTAATTGCCCACCACAATTACACTACAAATTAACCTTTATTACATGTGTATTTCTTGTGTTGTGTAGTTTATCAATTGTGCGTGTTGATCGCACGTGCGAATGCGGGCCCGAGAAGCGGCTGGCCTGCGAGGTGTGAGACTTACTTTTACCGAACGAATGATTTTGAGCTGAATCAGTCCGAGCGCTCGCACAGTGGAGCAAAGCCACCGCCCCACACTTGTAGTCACCACCCTTGTATACGCCCCGGTTACCACCCAGTTTTGTTGCCGCGCCCATCAATATGCCCACATTACTCCTACTCTACACGAGTTCCTTCGCTGGGCCATTTCTACACGGAAGACCATGAGCGTGCACGGCTGGCCCAACCTGCACATGCGCTTTGCGAGTGATAAGCATGCACAGTGAGCTAAGAAACGCTCTGCGTACGAATACGGGTATGAGTGAACCAATCAGGGCCTTAGTGTGAGTTGGGATAGATGACCCGCCTCTTGATTGGATGTGCTCAGCTGTCACTCAGCAGCCCAGCACTAGCCTCATCCCCTAGCTCCGATTTATACAGTTTGCCAGTATGGACGCGCATGTCTTCTGAGCATGTGCAAACCTTTAATGGTTAGATCCATCGTCCATGCGCCATAGCAGTCTTCTACCATCGATGGCTACAAAGTCACTTCTTGAATAAAAGTCCGGAAGCACTAATGCAACTTCCTTCTCTCCACATTAAAGCAACACAACATACAGAGGTAGCCACATTCATTGTTGCTGCACCAATCGCCACGTGCGACTCCTGCTGCAATTGGCGAGATCCTTTCACCATGTGTGTGCATCTAAATGGCTCCTGCAACTCATAGAAACGCGATATCACAGCGTGGCGATCCAACAACAATGAGCGTAACTACATCTGTACATCTATAATACAATGGGCCCTTAAGACTAGAGCAGCGGTTCCCAACCTGTGGTACACGTACCCCTGGGGGTACGCGTCCACACGCT
Source organism: Crinia signifera (assembly GCF_055691185.1). NCBI lineage: Eukaryota > Metazoa > Chordata > Amphibia > Anura > Myobatrachidae > Crinia > Crinia signifera. The sequence goes on along the minus strand of NC_139221.1, from coordinate 257,348,796 downwards.
GGGGGGTACACCGCGGCCCGGCCTGTAATGGCCAGACAGGTCACTGGAGGGGAGGAGAGTGCATTGCGCATCTCTCCTACCCCTCAGTGTGCTTCCCTGTGACTGGCCGCCCGTTCGCCAATCAATCAGAGCTTGCGGGCCGGCAGCCAATCAGGAGTCGGCCCGCGAACTTTGATTGACGGGCAGCCCAGTCACACTGAAGGGAAGGAGAGATTTGCAGTGTGCTGTACTCTCCTTCCCTGAGAGAAGCACTGCAGCGCGGCAGCGACATGGCAGGGGGACACTGGACTGTCCTCTCCCCAGCAGCAGCGTCAATGGTGAGTGTGCTGCTGCTGGGAAATACTATGGGGGCATTGCTGGCAATGTGGGGCATACTTATTGCTGGCACTGTGGGGCATTGCTGGCACTGTGGGGCGTACTTGTTGCTGGCACTGTGGGGCATTGCTGGCACTGTGGGGCATTGTTGGTACTGTGGGGCATACTTGTTACTGGCACTGTGGGGCATTGCTGGCACTGTGGGGCATTGTTGGCACTGTGGGGCATACTTGTTACTGGCACTGTGGGGCATTGCTGGCACTGTGGGGCATTGCTGGCACTGTGGGGCATACTTGTTGCTGGCACTGTGGGGCATTGCTGGCACTGTGGGGCATACTTGTTGCTGGCACTGTGGGGCGTTGCTGGCACTGTGGGGCGTTGCTGGCACTGTGGGGCATTGTTGGCACTGTGGGGCATACTTGTTACTGGCACTGTGGGGCATTGCTGGCACTGTGGGGCATACTTGTTACTGGCGCTGTGGGGCATTGCTGGCACTGTGGGGCATACTTGTTGCTGGTACTATGGGGGTATACTTGTTGCTGGCACTGTTGGCACATACCCAGTACCATGGGGTCATACCTGGCACCGTGGTGGCATTCCCGTTTCTGGCACTGTGCGGGCATACCTGGCACCATTGGAGCATATGTGTATCTGGCACTATTGGAAGGCTAACGTGATCCGTTGGAATGTCTGTTGCTTCAGTAATAGAGATTTGACAAGGTTCTGTTATTTTATATGCTGTCCGCAGAATGGGCTGAGCTTATATTGTGGTCAAGTGGTTGCACTTTTTTTTTTCTCGTCATTGCCAGTATGACTTGCCCCTGTTAAGCCACACCCTTTTTAGGCCACGCCCCCTAAAAATTTCACGAGGGGGTACTCATAAATGAAAAGCCTAATCAAGGGGTACGGGAGACAAAAAAGGTTGGGAACCACTGGACTAGAGCATGTATTTTTACATATATTTCATGTTTTTTATTGTTTGAAGGAATAAAGGACATTGTTTTATAAAAAGTTTTGAAAAACATACTAGAAAGCGCGTGACTCTCCTTTTAAATCTGAATAAGGCAAGAAATAACAAATGTAACAGCTTGCCCTTTGCCTTTGATAACAAGAATCTGAGTTTCTGGGTTGCCAGGACACATATTCAGGAAGGCTTCCAACTGGTAAACCACAGAAACCTAATATAGCCTCACATTTCCAAAATTGTCGACAAAAAAGCATAAAACACACTGAGGGAAAAGGTGCCTTTTTTTGTTTGCTGAGGAAACGAGTGAGTGAGAAGCTCTGTGAGCGTCCTGCCAGTTTCTGCCGTCTCATTTTCCCATCTGTTTTGAGCAAACTGTTTATTTTGTTAATTTGGCAATGTGGTGTCAACTACGCAGCAGTGTTGTATAACCCCTTAGCAGATTCACTGCGATGCACAGAGCACGCCATCACTTGCATTCTGTGGATGTGGTAATAAAATCTCCAGCCTGGTAATTGATCTGTTAACTGCAAACAGTTTGGGCACCAGGGGGTGTTTGCAGAGTGCTGTGAGCACCTCTGGCAGAAGAAAGGTGTGGAGAGCGGTTCTTTGCCATATGATATTCATTTTATAGATTTGATGGGAAAATAACAGATGGAAAAGGAGACATAGAATGTTCTCTAAAAATTAACTCCCCCGCTAATATTATTTGATACATGCAATGGCTGATCTTTCTGAGGTGTGTTGCAAGACAGCTGCATATGAGTTCACTATTTTTGCTTATATTCAGGCTCCCACCCATGGATTTTGGTCCCTAATAACAGTCACGCTACATCCATGCACCAGGAAACTAAAAAAAAAAAAAACTGAATATATCCATTTTAGTTCCTCTGAGAAGTTGAGTCACTTGGAATCATTGCTAAAACTTTTAAGGCATAGCACAATGTCACCGCGTTCAAGGCTGAACTTTTCACTAAGATACTTGGCTTGGGTTTATGGTCAATAAAAGGGCGTGGAATTCTTAGGTGAAGAGATAGGAGGATTACAATTGTGGCTTGTGATAGTTAAAAGTGCAGTTGAATAGAATGAGCAAATAAAGGGCGAAACGTTCTTGACTTTTCATCAGTTGTGCGTCAGGAGGGGGCTCTGTGCTAAATTGCCTGAGGACAGAGCAAAAGGACAAACTCCTATTGGAAGCTATGTCTTGCTGTAACGCCAGAGTATCAGGCATTCCATACAGATATGTTCCATAAAGGAGGATTACAATCAAACTTACATTAGTCACACAGGGTGCGGTGCTGTTATAGGCACACAGCCTGTAATCAGCTCCAGAGTGCACAGGCCTCGCCCTTACAATTGGTAACAGGTGAGTTTTATTTTTGGCTTTGGAGGGGACCGTTTTGTGGGGTGAGAAAAATGTAAGAGAATGTAGACGAACCACTGATTTACATTTAATGGCACCACTAATTATAAGTGATGACTTATTGCAAAACGGCATATAACAACATAGAGGGACGTTTGTATTAATCTCAAAGCCGCAATTATTAACAGGCCATATTGTGGTGGTGGTGGTGGTGGACGTTTTTAGTTAAAACAACATTTTCCTTTCTATGCACTAAGCATAATGTGCAGGGATAGTGGTAACAGTAACATAGAGCATGTCCCTGCAGTCAGATTCTGGCAGTCTTTTATATTTTAGAAAGAGCCCTATTAAGACACTGTGGCAATGGGATGCTAATATCTCTTTCCTGTAAAAATGCATCCATAGGCATAAAGTGGGTTTATGGCATTTTAGGAACCATCTGAGGCATAAAGCAGTTTTACAAATCTGAGGATGTTATAAAGTGAATGGCATTAAGGGGGTGATTCTGGTTGATTTGTAAACGCAAAGTCCTTCTTGAATGGACTAAACCATGGGCCTTATTCTGGTTGAGTCGGATGGCTCCGAATGCGGATGGACGGCCGATGGTTGGTGTATGCGCATGTGCAGAGGCGTATCTGCGCATGTGCGAACGCCGCGCACATACGAATACGGCGTGAATTCTGTACAGAAAATGATCGGTCAGAACAATCCAAACAGGGGGTGGAGAGGGGCGTGAAGGGCTGTTTGGACTCATTAACATATGCGTACACCCCGCGTTTCATGGGCGTTCCCATGAAAACGCTGGGTGTACGTATGGTAATCCGGCCGTGACGCACGTGTGGGGGGCGGACATATGACATAGGCGGATGCCAGTTGCCCGCCCATATCCCTGCTTTTGCGGTGCTTCCTGACCACTTGGTCCAGCATTCGATGGTCGGCGACCAACAAATGATGGGGGAGGTTCCCACAGATGGAGGGGGTGTTCACATGAAAAATCCACTCACAGTCCGTTCGGTCGGCATCTTACCGCGTTCAGATGGTGTGAGCGATCCGTACGGAAGGCGGTGCTAAGAACACTCGGTTCCTGTCCGAAAATACGCATCCGACCGAATCAACTAGAATAAGGGCCCATGTGCACTGCAGGAGGGAATGAAGTAACATGTGCAGAGACAGTTACATTTGGGTGAGTTATTTTCTTTTTGTGCAGAGTAAATACTGGCTGCTTTATTTTTACGCTGCAATTTTAGATTTCAGTTTGAACACACCCCACCCAAGTATATCTCTCTGCACATGTTACATCTGCCCCACCTGCAGTTCAGCATGGTTTTGTCCATTAAAGAAGAAGTTTGGTTTCGCAAACCAACCAGAATTAGGCCCTAAATGCTTTGCATAATCTGAGGGTGGCATTATCCCAACTTTATCTAATCTGTAATCTCTCTTTACTGCAGCATTTTCAACCACTGTGCCATGGAACATTATTGTGTCTTCAGCTGTTCAAACTGTGCCCTGTGAGCTAGAGATGTCTACACAAGTTTACAGCCTCCAACACCTGATCAATTGACTAGTCTCTTCCTGCTCCAGTCCTTTCTCTGTATTCTTGGCATATGAGATCACCAATCTCTGACGTCAGTGGGTACAGATCTGTCTGCTGGCACCTCCTCCTTATCTGCTAATCATCATTGGTTGGCAGCGGCTTCCTTTCACATGAAGACTGTGTCATGGATAATCCCGGTGTCCTGGTTTAATGGCTCGTTGCTTAAGAAGCTGTCCAGAGACTGCAGAGGACATACATCGGATTTATATATGATGAGTCACAAGGAGCTAGATGAGGAGCTGCATGGGTGTCCTGCTGTTATTCTCCTGACTGTCTCCCTGGGACAGTGGTTCTCAACCTCCCCCCAGCAGTTCACGTTTTCCAGGTCACCCTGCAGGTGCACAGGTGCACTCATTATTCACTGACACATTTTAAAAGATCCACAGGTGGGGCTAATTACTTCACTTGTGATTCTGTGTGGAGTCCTGGAAAACGTGAACTGTTGGGAAGTCCTGTGGACCGAGGTTGAGAACCACTGCCCTAGGAGAGCATAATGGCAGCTAGACAGTGACTTGTATGGTATTCACATAGTAAACTCTAACCCTGGGGCAACACAAACTGAAAACAACTGGCATAAGGTATCTCCTGTGTTTTGCAAGCAGATGAGTCTGGCACAGGCTGTACTGTGTTCATCTGGGGGTCAATATATTTTCCTTTTGTGTTCTATGGGGGACATTGCGATTTTTTTTTTTTTTTTTTTTTTATGTGGACACCAATGTGATATTTTTTTTCATGTGAGGACCAATGTATTTTATTTTTGGTACCTGTGGGGACCAGTGTGATTGCTTTTGGTATAGGCCCCAATGTTTTTTGTTTTTTTCCCTGTGGGGCCAATGTGTTTTCCCTGTGGGGGACTAATGGTGTGCATTGGCAATTTTAAAATCTTGATTGGTGAGGAATCTAATTTCAGAAATAAATAAACATTTAGGAAAAGAACGATCTAAAGTGACAATGTTTCCATTGCTAATCTCTGCTACCATCCCTACCCGATAAAAATAAATGAAACAGTTTACAAAGCTTCTTAGGCATATCCAGGTAGAGAAATTATAGCCATTTGTCAGTAATGAAGCAATAGGACTCATGATCCCAATTGGCTGTGGAGTCAGTTTAACAATCTGATTTCATTTCAAATTTACTTCCTCTCTGTAACTTAAGCATTAACATTATTCTACATGTGAGTATTTGTGAGGAGTCCAAAAACGTCACCAGATCGCACAGATACGACACTGGGGGACCAGGTGCCGGCTGCTGCCAGTAAAGTTAAAGCCTTGGTGATGCAGAGATGGATGGGCCATTTGTTTGTTTTTTAATTGAATCGAGACTTCGGGGAACAGTTTGTAGCTGAAACACCATTGAATAATGAATGTAAAATACTATTGAGAAAAGATAACTCTTACAAGGCTGTGATGTCTGTGGATTATGTACTTCTAAACAGAGTTTTTCTTTTCCATTCAGGGACTCAGTCGATTTTCAATTAAATTAAAATATTAGGTTTGCACAGATAACATTAATCCCTAAATGAACCAATTTGGTAACAAGCTTCACAGTTTTATACCCATTACACATAGTGCTCTTGAAAATTGAAAGGCTAAGACGATATTTTCTATCTTCATTAACCATGGTGAAATCAGTAGCGTTTTAATGAGGAATACTTACATTTATGCTTATGGTAATTACAATGTAAAAGCGAAGCTGGCAGGGTTTAATACGGCAGGGAATGTCCACAGATCCTCTTCCAGGAATGGCAAGACAGCACCGTGAGCTTCCAGAACGCATTTAATAGATCCTGCCTGCCAGTATTACTGATTATCTCAGGATGATCCTGGTTTGGTGTCTGAAAGAGCGTGTTCTTCCAGATAAGGGTTGCAGCTTGGCCTGACACAGTGTCGTATAGGTGGATCTGTGCGTAGTTGTGGAGGATCTTGGTGGAATAAATTGGGCATACTGTATTTTTAACTTTTGCTGAAAATAATAAGTTCCAATTAAAAACTTCAATCAGGTGCTGAATTGTTTATGAGACTAGAACTTTATTGCGCTCCAGCCTGTAGCAAATGTCATTATATAGGCTGTATTTAAATAAGTATATTAGGCAGTCAAAGGGCACAGGTTAGACATAGATCTAAGTTGCCTATGTGTGTGTGGGTGGGGGGGGGGATAGTTTACAAGTGGAATGCGGTGGCCAGTGGAAGCGTTATGGGATGAGTAATACGGTCAATGTTATTTGGTGCAGTTTTTTCATTATTGTAATAAAAGGTTAGTTATAAATGTTGAACATTGCATCTATATTTCTCATTGTTTAGGTTTTGGAGGCACCACCAAATGTAAGTATCCTATACACCTGTGATGGGCAACCTGACATATCACATGTGCTGTACCCATAGTACTCCAACCTTCAGAAGGGTCACATAGTGTATGTGGTCCTCGAATCCTATCACCTGATGAGAAACACAAATGTAATGTTCTGACAACATGAATACCAAGAAAATTGCATTCACTCATCGGACTTTAGAAGTAATATTATGTCCCACTAGTCAAAATTGAAAATTAAATTGTATTAACAATCAAGATACTTTCTCTAATATTAATACGTAGAGGACTGGCCAGTGCTCTCCTGACAGTGACAGCTGCTAGCTGGGAATCTGGGACCTTACCTTCAAGAGTGTCCAGATGAAACATGCAGATTGGGAGTCCTTTTATAATGTCATGTATTAAATGACTCTTTCTAATTGTAGCATCTGGAGCGCTCCTTCCCTGAACTTTCCCCTCACACCTAATATAGATCCTTTTGAAGCTTGTTACTGTTTGATGGGGAACACAAAATTATCTAGTAGAGTACTCTGTGACTTCCCAAACATTGATCTGACCCTTTCTCATATTCAATGCAGGTAAAGTAACGTCAGTTACATCTCACAGAATGAATAGCATCAGATAGCACAACTTTTTAGATATTAATATAATGGCTAACAGGGTCGAACAGAAATTATATACTGTAGCCATTATAAATCTGTTAATTCTAACACATATCCCTATTGACAATGGATATAATAAAAATAGCTTATGAGTGGTCCTAAAACACAATCTTAGTGCATGAAGAGAAATTGCATTTACACTGGAGTATAATACCTACACCCCTTTTCTAATACAAGCGAGAAGAGTTATAATCCTGATTTTCTACATTTTTTAAGCAATTTGTTAAATTACTGGTATATTGTTGCACAATATTACAGTTAAGAGTTACAGTATTTCAATAAGCAAATCATCTTTTTTTACAGAATGCAACAAGGTATATTCTATATAACAATTGTGGGGGGTATCTGTGTTATAATAAGAATTAATTAACATGTTGCTAATTTTTGAAAATGTTATTAATAGTTTTTTTTATTTCATGTATAATGATTACAAAGTCGACATTTGAACAATTGTGGAGGGACCTAGAAGCTCAGTTGTCATATCTGCATTTGAGCATATTCCCATGGTGCTGTAAAATTGCTTGCTTTTCACATTGGACAATGGGCCCTATATGGGAGACAATTACATACTAAACTAGGGATATATTCAGTGATATCTCCCCTTGCTCCCATTCTCCATAAACCTATTTCCCCCATGGAATTCCAGGATGATTTATTTCTGTTTGGTCAGCGGCTGGAATTACTATATTCCAGGAGGTCTCAAACTCGGTCCTCGGGACCCCATACAGTTCATGTTTTCCAGGTCACCTGACAGGTGTATTCATCACTCATTGAAACATTTTAAAAGATCCACAGGTGGAGCAAATTATTTCACTTGTGATTTTGTGAGGAGAGTGAGACCTACAAAACATGCACTGTGTGGGGTCCTGAGGATCGAGTTTGAGAACCTGTGCTATAATGGGTCACATAAAAGCTGATGGTTGAGTTACACCTTTTTCAGATTTGAAGTTTACTATCTCCCTTACAGACCAATGTTCTTGGGATCACATTCAGGTCAGATTTTTCACCTCATCCTTTGATCTTCCTGTAATTGCTAAGGCCATGATGCCCTTTTAATCTATGTCCTCCCATCACATTCCGACTACACATATTATCTTGTGAATATATAAGATTGTGTTACACAATTTGTTTCCTAACTTTTCAGAGACTTGGGAAAGACTTTACCCATAAACGCATACAGAATTACCTGGGACAACGATTTTCCGGTCATCCATGTATGTTCCACTAGTTTGGAGGTATTTGAAACCCAATACAAGGTATAGAAAATGGTACTGCTTCCGGTCATCCTCCATAAATACTTCCCCACATTACCCCCTTTCTGCTGGAGGTGCCTCAAGGCAATGGGTACGATAATGCATATTTGGTTCTCTGGTTACCCTATTTTTTGGTGCAAAATAATATCATTGGCGTTGGAAATTTTGGACTGCTCTGGCCCAGATTTCTGGTTACTCTCTTATATGTCCATTCTAGTTTCTAAATAAAGAAAATGTAATTCTTAAACATTAATAATGCTGCTAGGGCAGTGCTTCCAGTTCTTTGGCATTCTCAGGTTCCTCCTTCAGAGTGAGAGTGGCACCAATGCCTTGGCTTCTTCATGACTATGGATGATATCCTTTTTTTGGCCCCTGGAAATCATTCCAAGCTTGCGGCATTAAGGTTTAGATGTATGGAGTTGAAATCCTCTGCTTCATATGCAGCCTTCACTCCACAACCTCTTTCTTACACTCTAGATAGGAAATCTCTGGTGTCTTCACTTCCCAGATATTGCACTTTAAGTCCCTTCTTCTTATCTGGGCTTGATATCTGTCTGTCCTTTTCTTCTTTCCTGTTTTCTCTTTTTATATCTTTGGTTGTATTATTTATGTGCTATATGGTATAGAGTCCCGTCTTTTTCTTTTGTTGCACCAAATGTGTTTACTACCTGATATTTATGCAGTTTATGTCTGTATAACCCAACACTTGTTACAGGTTGAGTATCCCCTATCCTTGCATCCCGTATCCAATTTTTTCCAAAAAACGTGTTTTTTTTAGAAAATATCCCCCCCCCCAAACCATTTTTTTAGACTTACCAAGTCCCCCGGCGTCCATGGCAGGCCTTCAGCACCGTCTCCAGCAGTCCCAGGAATGCTTTGCGTGAATGCGCGCACCGGTGACATCACCGGCGCACCTGGGAACTTGCGCAAAGCACTCCTGGGACCGCTGGAGATGCCGGAGACGGTGCTGAAGGCCTGCTGTGGACTGTGGGGGACAACGTGGATGCCAAGGGACCACTGGGCACCAGCAGGGACAGGTAAGTAAGCCTTAAAAAATGTATTCCAAAAAACTGAAAATTCTCTTATCCGGAATGCTCGTGGTCCCAGGCATTTCGGATAAGGGATACTCGACCTGTACAACAATTTTATTTAAAAACAAAATCATTTATAATAATTTGTGTAATTGCAGGGAAGTGAAAAACACGTGGTTGTAAGATTTAGAAATTGAGGCTTTTTTATCATGATCTGAGTCCCCTTATCACTGCCTGGCTTCCCAACAGATCTCTGCTACATAATATGGTATTCCATGGCTGTGTCAGCTGAGATCCCTCTGAACTGCTGGTGTTCCAACATATGTGTGATGCTACTCTTATATCTATGTATGTTTTGTATCATTTGATACTTCCTATGTATGCTGCTGATTACTAGGAGTTCTTCACCTTTTTTCCTATGACTTACATTATGTACTGCTCCCTTTGTTACGCATTGTTCGGGATCATGGTTCATGCTGAGTTTTTGTCACCTGAAGAAGAGCTGGAGAAAGAGGGGGCAGAGACGGAGAGAGTTCCTCAATGAAAGGCTGGATCAATCCATGGAAATGTTATACCCATTCCTCTTTTTACTACCTGTGCATTAAACAATAATACAACTGCATAGCATCATGATGGTAAAAGACTTACTGTAGGTATTCTCATAGACAATAAGCTGAGTACCCAGAGCTAGGCAAAGTCTTGCTAGCCATAAAGTTGCCCATACTATAGTTGAATAAAAAAAACAAATACTTTTGCCATCATGTAAATCACATGTAAAATGAATCTTGCATATTAAGTATACACATGATATCTATACAGTTTTAGGCCACTGTACAAGTAAGAGAATTTAACAGGGTTAACAAATAAGCTACCTTGTTAATACAATGATAATAAGCTTTACCACACATAGTAATATTGCATAGATCTTGTTCCTCAATACATTCTGATCCAAATAATGCAGGGAATTGACTGATACTTAGAACGGTCTGTAATGTGGAAACATGCATGTTTTGTAATACAGGATGTAATAGAAGGAGCTGTACGCACGTAGCCACCAATGCTCTAAGTCAGCTATTCTAAAACTGTGGGTCCTGATGACCTGACCCCAAAGTGGGTCCTGACCATCTCAACATGGAGTCGCCAGTCTCGTGACTCAATGTTGCAGACCGTTAGGTGGATCTGCAGCGTCCATTTACCAAGTACATAAACGAATAAGCAAAACAGTGACTTACATTTTGGGGAAAAATAAAACAACCTGGAAGAATGCTCTGGTTGAAAAGTGCTTTGTGAGAGAAAATGCAGAAGTGCAGTGATACATTGTATTCATATAGTCATTTGATTCACTTTAAGTACAGTTACAAAGTTGCTATTATTTTTGGTCACGGATACATTTGTAGCAGTATTATTTTTTAATGTTTTCAGTAACCAGAGATATCATTATGGCCTAAAGAAGGGACAAACTGTACAACATTAGCAGCCAATAACATTACCCATACGAATAGGGGCCATATTACTTACTTAGTGAATCTTGGCTATCATATAGGCAGTAGCCATATATTTTTTACCACACTCATTTCTTTTCCTTACTCGCAATCTATATTTTAATATTTCACCAAAACAGCATCTAGGTTTTAACTTTAAAAATAAAGGTTTTTCTTTTATGATCTGATATTGATCTTCAGTGCACAATATTACTTTCTTTGTCTTCTTGGGTGTTTTAGATCTTTGGGCAGCACCTCCAATTGAAAATATCATAGGAGTACAGATTCTTCTTCAAATATATTGTTTCATGTGGAGAATAGAGGATCTCAAAAGAGATCATTCAAAGCTGGTGTGGGATCTTTCCGGTGTGTGCATCTATTGTAAACTCACACACAGTAACACACATGAGCCCTTACTAGGGAATAAATAAGCAAAACTTACAGTCATTCTGCTTCAGTCATCAAGGATCTGGGTTTGCATTAGTTTCTTAGAGAGTAGTGATAAACACAGATAACTTGCTTATTACATTTCACCTACTGATTCCATAACATCTGGTTTATCACCACTTCTCTGAGCTGCAGCAGCCACAATTTCAGTCATTGCCCTGTCAGCTACTTGAGCACTTCCTTCTCCTCTCACAATGGTAGCCCCACAGGCAGGTACTGCATTCTTACTGAGGACCAAGCGCATCATCTGTCTGATGCTAGGTTGAATAAATATGAAATGATATTTCATATAATTAATTTGTGTTGTTTATTAAAATTTGTATTTTATATACTTCAAAAGAAATCGCAGCAACATTTTCTTTTCTCTTTTCTAGATTATGTCAACCATTCTTTGGTGCCAACCTAGTCAATGTCAACCATTAGTGGTCGACACAGTGACTGTCGACCTAAACATGGTCGACCCAGGGGCTGCATGCCCACTGAAAGGAATGGATTCACTTCAATATATTCACTCCAGCCTGCTGAATTAATTACCCAATCTCATGTACACTGAGATTGTCTCTAGCGGTCCCAGGAATGCTTTGCGTGAATGCACGCACCTGTGACATCACCGGCGCACCAGGGAACTCGCGCAAAGCACTCCTGGGACCGCTGGAGATGCCGGAGACGGTGCTGAAGGCCTGCTGTGGACTGTGGGGGACAACGTGGATGCCAAGGGACCACTGGGCACCAGCAGGGACAGGTAAGTAAGCCTAAAAAAATGTATTCCAAAAAACTGAAAATTCCCTTATCCGGAATGCTCGTGGTCCCGGGCATTTCGGATAAGGGATACTCGACCTGTACAACAATTTTATTTAAAAACAAAATCATTTATAATAATTTGTGTAATTGCAGCTGTGGGAAGTGAAAAAACACGTGGTTGTAAGATTTAGAAATTGAGGCTTTTTTTTATCATGATCTGAGTCCCCTTATCACTGCCTGGCTTCCCCAACAGATCTCTGCTACATAATATGGTATTCCATGGCTGTGCCAGCTGAGATCCCTCTGAACTGCTGGTGTTCCAACATATGTGTGATGCTACTCTTAAATCTATGTATGTTTTGTATCATTTGATACTTCCTATGTATGCTGCTGATTACTACAAGGAGTTCTTCACCTTTTTTACTATGACTTACAGTATGTACTGCTCCCTTTGTTACGCATTGTTCGGGATCATGGTTCATGCTGAGTTTTTGTCACCTGAAGAAGAGCTGGAGAAAGAAGGGCAGAGACGGAGAGAGTTCCTCAATGAAAGGCTGGATCAATCCATGGAAATGTTATACCCATTCCTCTTTTTACTACCTGTGCATTAAACAATAATACAACTGCATAGCCCCATGATGGTAAAAGACTTACTGTAGGTATTCTCATAGACAATAAGCTGAGTACCCAGAGCTAGGCAAAGTCTTGCTAGCCATAAAGTTGCCCATACTATAGTTGAATAAAAAAAACAAATACTTTTGCCATCATGTAAATCACATGTAAAATGAATCTTGCATATTAAGTATACACATGATATCTATACAGTTTTAGGCCACTGTACAAGTAAGAGAATTTAACAGGGTTAACAAATAAGCTACCTTGTTAATACAATGATAATAAGCTTTACCACACATAGTAATATTGCATAGATCTTGTTCCTCAATACATTCTGATCCAAATAGTGCAGGGATTTGACTGATACTTAGAACGGTCTGTAATGTGGAAACATGCATGTTTGGTAATACAGGATGTAATAGAAGGAGCTGTACTCACGTAGCCACCAATGCTCTAAGTCAGCTATTCTAAAACTGTGGGTCCTGATGACCTGACCCCAAAGTGGGTCCTGACCATCTCAACATGGAGTCGCCAGTCTCGTGACTCAATGTTGCAGACCGTTAGGTGGATCTGCAGCGTCCATTTACCAAGTACATAAACGAATAAGCAAAACAGTGACTTACATTTTGGGGAAAAATAAAACAACCTGGAAGAATGCTCTGGTTGAAAAGTGCTTTGTGAGAGAAAATGCAGAAGTGCAGTGATACATTGTATTCATATAGTCATTTGATTCACTTTAAGTACAGTTACAAAGTTGCTATTATTTTTGGTCACGGATACATTTGTAGCAGTATTATTTTTTAATGTTTTCAGTAACCAGAGATATCATTATGGCCTAAAGAAGGGACAAACTGTACAACACTAGCAGCCAATAACATTACCCATACGAATAGGGGCCATATTACTTACTTAGTGAATCTTGGCTATCATATAGGCAGTAGCCATATATTTTTTACCACACTCATTTCTTTTCCTTACTCGCAATCTATATTTTAATATTTCACCAAAACAGCATCTAGGTTTTAACTTTAAAAATAAAGGTTTTTCTTTTATGATCTGATATTGATCTTCAGTGCACAATATTACTTTCTTTGTCTTCTTGGGTGTTTTAGATCTTTGGGCAGCACCTCCAATTGAAAATATCATAGGAGTACAGATTCTTCTTCAAATATATTGTTTCATGTGGAGAATAGAGGATCTCAAAAGAGATCATTCAAAGCTGGTGTGGGATCTTTCCGGTGTGTGCATCTATTGTAAACTCACACACAGTAACACACATGAGCCCTTACTAGGGAATAAATAAGCAAAACTTACAGTCATTCTGCTTCAGTCATCAAGGATCTGGGTTTGCATTAGTTTCTTAGAGAGTAGTGATAAACACAGATAACTTGCTTATTACATTTCACCTACTGATTCCATAACATCTGGTTTATCACCACTTCTCTGAGCTGCAGCAGCCACAATTTCAGTCATTGCCCTGTCAGCTACTTGAGCACTTCCTTCTCCTCTCACAATGGTAGCCCCACAGGCAGGTACTGCATTCTTACTGAGGACCAAGCGCATCATCTGTCTGATGCTAGGTTGAATAAATATGAAATGATTTTGTTACTGTCAGAGAATGCCATTATTACCAGATGTCTTGTCAGCAATCCTGATGAAGTCCATGACTGTCATCATGTCACTGCATAGCTTACTAATGTACTCCTCACACAATCCATATTTGGTGTTTGATGTTGGTGGGTCATACTGTACCTCAGAAACGAGAAAGAGAATGTTAGGCTCTGCAGTGTATGAGGACACTGAAAGGGTTACGGAATAGATGGTAGACGATGTCTAGGTCGACACTTAAGGATGGTTGACATACCCTAGGTCAACATTGACAGAACTTTGACACAAGCTTTAGGTCGACATGGGTATGGTCGACATGAATATTCACATTTTTGTTGTCGAAGTCGACCTTATTCATGTTGAGCATGTCCATGTTGATCTTAAGCTTGTGTTGACCTTCTGTGAAAGTTGATCTAGATTATGTCAAGAAAAAAGTGTAAAAGATAACTAATTATCTTTTAGGAGGCGCTTGAATGGGGTGCTTCACTCAAACTGCAGCAATTAAAGGAGAGTGTCAATCTCCCAAGAATAAAAAAGAGAAAAGAAAATGTTGCTGCGATTTCTTTTGAAGTAGATAAAATACAAATTTTAATAAACAACACAAATTAATACACAGAATAAAAATAGTAATGGATATCATTTACATAAAAATGGGTACTTTGAAATATGACATACTAAGGTGCAATATAGTTTAGCAGTATTGTCACCGTCACTCGTTTTGGGACCAAGTCCAATTCGTGTGGAACCAGACTGTCCAAGATTGTTTCCGGATTAGTGTCACTCTCTGTATACTTGTCTGTCTGGCCCTGGGACAGTTGACGTGGTTTGTAAACAATAACTGCTTGCACCCTTCCACCAACGCGTTTCACTGTGGTATACACAGCTTTTTCAAGGTGTGTATAAAAAGCTGTGTATACCACAGCGAAACGCATTGGTGGAAGGGTGCAAGCTGTCATTGTTTACAAGCCACGTCACCTGTCCCAGGACCAGACAGACAAGTATTGTATTTGCACTTTATTGCTGGAAAAAATCTGGAAATACACTCCTGGAGCATAACCTATGGGACATTGGCCTCAAGGAAACCAGACATATTCAGCCTGCTGACACCATACAGCCAACTGCTGTCTCACCAAAGGGAAGCCACCTTGCCATCCAAAACCTTCGTACAGCTTTTATTCAATACAGAGAGAGACATTAATCCGGATACAATCCTGGATAGTCTGGTTCCACATTAATTGGACTTGGTCCCAAAACGAGTGACGGTGACAATACTGCTAAACTATATTGCACCTTAGTATGTCATCAGTGGCGTGTGGTGGGGTGAGGCAGGTGAGGCACAGCCTTTCCTGTCATACTAGTGTATATGCCGGAGTTTTGAGTTTATAAAGTATATAAAAAATACAAAGAATCTACAAAATAAATCTTATTTTTATTATTCTAATAATTTTTATAGTCAAAACTCTGGAGTAAAAAGTCTATGGCAGGTTAGGCAGTGCCTCACCTGGCTACCTTTTCTGCACCTCTCTTATCAAAACTCAGTGAATCTCCAGCAGTGTATACTGCTGCACATGTGTATAATGCCAGCATGTACCCCATGGCTCATATATTGTGTGCATATCTGGCTCTGGTACTTGCCAGGGACACCTCATCCATTTACCTCACCGCATGTCCCTGTATGTCATATTTCAAAGTACCCATTTTTAATATGTAAATGATATCCATTACTATTTTTGTTCTGTGCATTAATTTGTGTTGTTTATTAAAATTTGTATTTTATATACTTCAAAAGAAATCGCAGCAACATTTTCTTTTCTCTTTTCTAGATTATGTCAACCATTCTTTGGTGCCAACCTAGTCAATGTCAACCATTAGTGGTCGACACAGTGACTGTCGACCTAAACATGGTCGACCCAGGGGCTGCATGCCCACTGAAAGGAATGGATTCACTTCAATATATTCACTCCAGCCTGCTGAATTAATTACCCAATCTCATGTACACTGACAGAAAAACCAAAATAAAAATAATTCTTGCTCTGTGTTTGGCACGGTGCAACATTATGGGAGATTGTGGAACAAAGAGTATTTGTCACCTATGGCACACAGGACAGAAATGGGCTACATGCTGCACATGTAGTCAATGCTTTAATAATAATATTTCTCTGTTATTAAGTGAATTATGCAATCATTGGTATTACAAGAGGAAATGCATTATTTGCAAGTTAGATAGCACCCATTTCTACATATCAAACTACGATGGTAGCATTCACTTGCAACTGATCAGCCAGCTACTGTATGGCTACTTTTCAAGGTATGGATATTTTACAGGAACATACCTCAGTGTTACATGGATACTGACATGGCCGTAATACATGGTGTGTTCCCTAATGTCACCTAGTTAGCACAGCAGTATTGTACGGTGATTATTCGCCCGGCCCATTTGCACGGAGCAGTGCAGGTGGTGTTTAGTTGTCTCACAAAGCAGTGAAATCTGCAGCTTTGCGAGTCAGCCAGAATAACCTCCAATATTGGAAAACATGAATAGAGTAAAACTAAACAACAACAACAATAGTGCAACTACTACCTGAGGGGCCTTTCCCATTATTTAGGATCATTTTATTCCATTGGAAAAAGTTGTAATTGTATATAAGTACCCAGAATGAGTTCAAGCAGGGACATAGCTACTATCCTGTTCCCACATAGCCAGGGCCGCCGACAGGGGGGTGCCCTGGGTACAGCTGTCCCGGGCCCTGGCCTCTGGAGGGGCCAGGGCAGCTGCCCACAGCCCCCGGCCCCCGCACACAGCCTCCCCCACCCGGCGCTGGCAGCCAGGCACGCACGATACACAGTGCAGCCTGCAGAGCGCAGAGCCTAGGACACAGAGGGCTCGGCAATCTGCAGGCAGCACTGTGCAATGTGCGCTCCAGACCTGACCGTGGACACTGAAGGAGCCGGAGGACGATGCGCGATGCGGGTGTTGGTAAGTAATGGGGATGGGGTAGGGAAAGGCGGGGTGCTGGCAGGCGGGGCGGGCATATGGGGGCGGAGGTATGGCACTGTGCCGCTGGGGGCCCGGACTGGGCCTCAACATTTCTGGTGGCAGTCCTGCACATGGCTGTTATGTTGAGAGTGGGGTTGGCCTCAGAACATGGGGGGGGCTTCCCAAATCTGGGAAGCATGGCCATGCTGCTAGGGTGGTTGCCACATGCTGCAAAGGGGGGTATATATGTCCCTCAGTGTTGTACAGCAAATGACCAAGGCCCATGGTGCCATGTGCTGCAAATGAGAACATTTGGGTCTTTGAGGGGTGCTGCAAAGGGGAATAATGACCCCTCAGCAACCGACCCGGTCTGCCACTGGGCCGTTCCAGTATCCCAGACAAAAGTAACCCTCTCCTTCCACTCTCTGCACCACTGATTATGGGTCAGGGCCGTGAGGGGAAAGTTAATCTATGCATATGCAAAGTAGTAAGAATGATATTCTGCTCTTGTTTATGTATTAGCGTATGTGCAGTGGGGCCATATTTGTTCTTACAATTCCACTTTGATCTCTTATCTTCCGATCTGATAAATAGTACTGTACTGTATATACTGTATATACTGTACTTAGGGTAAATGTATTCATCAGAAAATAACTGATACTTTTTTAGTTCTCTTTACTTACTGACTACTTACTGTCTAGACTTACTCAGCGCTGTGATGGCCGTGGGGAGAAGGAGGCCGCCGCTGATGTCAGCCGGGGAATGCCTGCATGTTCTGAGTCACTGCCAGAAAATGCTGGGTTATCGCCCCCAAATGGGTACATGGTGTCAATCGCCCTGCGTATGGATAGCAACGCCTTCGCTAGTTCTGTTGGTACAGACGGCTCATACATGTGCACATGCGTCCGATAATCAGCAGGTCTGAATCGGGCAGGTCTGAATCGGGCTCATGGACACATCTATAGTACTGAGATATTCCTATTTATAACAGAATCCCAAATGTGCAGTATTGAGTTTTCTAGGTCCACAAGTTATTTAAGGCCCTTGGGGTGATTCTAATTCATTCGGACATTCCCGATGTTTGGGGTTCTCCGTATGCGCTTGTTATGTTATGCGCATATGCAGCTCCACTTTGCGAATGGCTTTGGTGACATGCATGGTCCCCGAGCCGTTCACAAGGATCGTGGCGGCTGGGGGACGCCCATAGGAACATCCCCATGAAAACACTGGCCGTTCCCATGGCTACACGGGTGGTCCGATGCCTGCCGGGGGCGGGCGGCTGTTGTCACAGGACGTCAGCTGCTTGCACCGTCTTCGGGCAGGCACAGGCAAATAAAATAAAAGACTTTTATTTGTGAAGCCAGGAGAAATCATTCGATGATCGGCGACCATCAAATGATTAATCCTGCAGCTGAAGCTTGCATGGTACCAAGGGGAATCGCGGTGGGGGACGTGGCGGGTATTCAGCGGGGCGGCGTCTCTGGAGCTTACCGTACAAACTATAATCAGGCCCTATATGGTGATCAGAACAGAAATACTAGCCCTGCCCTGCACAGGTAAAAGCAATCCATAGACAGTTATATCAAATCATTGCAGCTGAGGATAAACAAACTGAGATGCCCATAACCTCCCATGTGTGACACCAGCTGCCGAAATTCTTATCTCTGCCATTTTCGATCAGGTACAGTACATTGGTGGTTATCAGACTACAGATGACATCTGATCTAGGAATTTAGCATTTTCCAGGCTGATTTTAATTTCCTGTAATTTAAAGTTGGTAGCGTTTGTGGAATATCACATGGCTTCACTTTTCCGTGAAATAATCTGCGGTTGTAGAAGCAGGGGAAAGAAAAGCACAGAGTTTGCATCACGGAGTGAAATTTATATTGCTAAACTTTGTTTCAAATATACAATCCACAGCCACAGGATGAATACCTGGCTTTCCTGTCTGTGCCGTATCTAAAACAAAGGCATTTGCAAGAGCAGCGGAAGAAAATATAGAATAAAGAATTCCAATTTGGAAAATGTCTGATTGGTTTGAGGAAATGATTGAATTTCAAATTGATGTAATGAATATACATGTGTGTGTGCTATATTCTTGAAATGATGTGTTTACCTCTACAACATGTTCATTTATGAGAGATAAACCAAAGTAACACATGATTTTTAAGTAGAACCACTGATTATTTGTGAGGTACCTCAAACCTCTGTACAGCTGCACAATTGGATTAACAAGAAATTTAAACCAAAAAAACGCCACAATTCTTACAGGAAGTGGCTGGTCCACCAGGATTCTGTGACACTTTTTTCATAAAATTAAAATAATATAACTGGCGTGATTGGAGATTCGCAACCTCTGTCGCACATTCTGATTTGCTGCCAGGCTATGGCACTGAAGAATGGCATGTTGCAGTGCAATTAACTGGACTACATCATCGAGAGGGGGCCGTCCCAACCATGGGTAGAAAAAGAGGGTGTTGTTGAGGTATGTGTAAGAGAATCAGTCTCTGTACAATCAATGGTTCAATGCATAAGAATTCTCTTGTTATAGTATTGTTCCCTAATATTGGTACAGTTATTACCCCAGGAAAGCTTATCAACTATATTCCATACTACATACAGTATAGTAGATACAAACACACTAGAGGAAACCTAGGAAGAACATACAAACTTCACACAGGAGCTTTTGTTTATCATTACTGCCTCAGGGTTACATACAATAACACTGTTCCCAGGCACTGCAGTGCCTGATGGATCCAGCACCAGACTAATGAATGGGGTGATAGAGGCGGACATCCCAGGGCCTCCACACATTAGGGGCCCCCGCATACTATAGTTTAAATGTCCTTCGCCAGCTCAACTGTGGATCCGCCCATGAGGCGCCAACTAGTGGTTGCGCTTACCGCACCCATGTGTCACCCTTCAGAGGGGTGACACAATGCCGGGACCCCCTGGTAGCTACTGTGCTTTAGCCACTACACCTACATCAGCCTTTCAAATGCAGCACCTGCTCGTAAGCCACAGGAGCAAAACAGCGTGGCTGTGGTGAGTCCACTGGGGGCAGCAATTTAACTTGTGGGGGGCCCCCACCAGCCTTGATCCAGCCCAGGGTGGAGTCAAGCATGTCCGCCAGAACTGCACCCCCTTAACAGAATGTTATAACAGGGACAGATAGAGAGGGAGGGAGAGAGAGAGAGGGGGAGGTAGGGTGATGAAGAGGAGATACTTTTAATAATATACTGTTTGTGAATTGAAGTTGAACTAGAACCTGACCCTAATGCCAAATCTACAGGAACATTTTTAATACAACCAACACCAGCAGTACAACTTACAGTTGACACAATCGCACCATTATGCTGGATGAGCCCTAGTGTGAGCATCCCATTTTATACATGCATAGTTGTTATGTTGTTGACTTGGACATGTAAACTAATAATAATTATAATGTATATGTACTGTTGGAGCGGGTGTTTTATTTCGGTGAGCAGGTAGTGTGGGATCATTCCCTTTTAGGCTGCACGTATTTTCATAAATGTTCCCCACAGTCTGCATTAAATAGGTAATTACTGCTTAATTAAAAGGGATTTTTATCACCAACAATAACATAGCAGGGGACACGTACAGTAGGTAGAGTGTTGATTTGTACCACAGTGAAAACCTCTGAAATATCACATGACCTTCATTATAGTCGCCAGGACTTTCAAAATCAGAAATGTATAGTGTGTGTGTGTGTGTGTATATACATACCAGGGCCGACACAACCCACTCACCAATTTCTGCAAAGCTTCCTGCTTTACTACCCTGCTGCTGTTCACTTAGGGTTACCACCTATCCAGGATTACTCCGAACAATCTGGTAATTAGGCAGGGTGCCCGGAGTCCGGATGGGTGGTGTTCCCGGACTATACAATGTCCGGGAACTGGAGATAGGAGGTGGAAGCCACACACCACTGCTGGCAAAGAGCCAGCTAGACCGTGACGAGCAGGTCTTTGCCGCGGCTATTTCAAACATCACACCTGTCCTGCTCACAGTCCGCCAGCCAATCTGGAGTAGTGGCTCTTGATTGGTTGCAGGACCACGAGCAGGGCAGCTGCGATATTTGAAATAGCGCCACAGATCTGATCTGGTGTCTGATACAGCAGCACCACCAGGCTGCACAGCAACGCGCCCCTGTTCCGGACGCCTGCCTGTCGCTGTCTGTCATTAAACTCCCCCTTGGCAACGATCATTTGCACTACCCCTTGGCAATGATGAGCATTTGCCCTTGGTAACAGGCATTTGCCCTCCCCCTTGGCAACGAGCATTTGCACTCCACCTTGGCAACAGGCATTTGCACTCCCCCTTGGCAACTAGCATGAAGGCCCTGGCATTGAGCAGGAAACCCCTAGCAATTAACATGTAAGGAAGCTGCACTTATATGGCATAATATGTAATAGCCATTACGTTGTGTGGTATATGTAATGGGCATTACATTGTGTTTGGGATAACTTGTAATGGGCATTATGGTGTTTGGTATAACGTGTAATGGGCATTAGAGTGTGTGGCATAACGTGTAATGGGCATTATGGCATTGAGGTGCCAATACTCCTGCTGACACTGGGCACCAAAATGTCTAATTACAGCTTTGTGGATGAGGATTGCGATGGGTGATGGGTGATGGGTATTGCTGGTTGCTGCTGTTGCTGTGATCTGTGCTGCTGGGTGATTGGTGCTGTGTTGGGAGAGAAGTGCTGGCTCAGTGGTGGGATTAGCACCAGTGTTAGGGGGCACCAGCCCAAATCTTGCTGAGGGCATTAAATTGGTTAGGGCCGGCTCTGACACTCACCATCGAATGATTTTTCCGCTCTGTGCAGGACGGCCTTGCGCATGCGCACTACGATCCGTAAGCATGCACAGTCTACGGATAATCTCCCGTTCTTCGAATTCCAGCTGTGTGATCATGTCTGAATAACTGCCATTGTCTGTGGCTATAGGAATGCTATGGGGGTAAGCTATTGAAAAGGGTGTGTGTCTAAGGGGGAAGGTTATTGAGACAGTATGTATCTATGGGGGTAGTCTATGGAAGCAGTGTGTATGGGTATGGAATACCTTCCAACCATTTAGATTTTAGGAGTCCTGCAATTCGAGCAGTGTCCCGCTGTTCCACTCATAGGCCGCAGTGTCCCGCAGGCAGTTTGTGGAACTGAGCAGCAGTGCTGGCAAATGTGGCGAGTTGATACAGCATGCAGCATTCATTCAGTGCAGAATGGAGGCTGGGGGCAGTCCAGCAGCTGCCGGAGTACTGGGCTCACCCCCAGTATGATGTATAATGGAGGTGTATGATGTGGCACACCTCCAAAACAGCATAATTCAGGAGTCGTTACCAACAGAACTGATGCCCCCTTTTTGGCTGTGCATGACACACAGAGGGTGTCCTGGCCTCCAATTCTGAAGAGCTGGGAGTTATGCTATCGGGAAGTGTGTTTGTGTGTGAGGCTTTGGAATAAGCATGGGGCAAACGGGCAAGTAAGGGGATGGGGGGGGGGCAAGGAAGATTCTTACCCGGGTGCCCACATTATCTACAACAAGTCCTGACAGTACAGTTCTTCTGTCTCCAGTCCAGATGTTGACCCCTGTGTCAGGTCTGCTCCGATGTCATAGTGCAGAGCGCAAGGAAGTGCCAGATGGCAGCGGGTGTATACAGACTCACAGTAGCAATTTCAGACACACACACATGTCTACATTATAAATATAGTCTGCTGCATGTGGAGCCAAGCCACAT
This sequence comes from Crinia signifera, assembly GCF_055691185.1. Classification (NCBI taxonomy): domain Eukaryota; kingdom Metazoa; phylum Chordata; class Amphibia; order Anura; family Myobatrachidae; genus Crinia; species Crinia signifera. The sequence continues at coordinate 257,325,677 of NC_139221.1, read as the reverse complement.
GACACAGTCCAATGCTGAGGCACTGGGGGCAGGACATAGGTACAAGTCTTTAATCATCTTTGCCCACAGGTTGCCATCATCTCTACATAGATTTACTGATTTATCTTAATCTCTATTGGATGCCTGTAATCTGATTTAGGTGGAGAAATAAATTCTTGGTTTGATTTATGATACTGCAATTGTCCTAATAAAGATACACACGCAGTAAGTACTCCATTTAATGCACTTTTTTCCAGCGTAGGTTCATAGTGCATACCTATACGTCGACATGTAACTGAGCCACAGTATGTTAATTAATAATGCTGTTGGGCACGCAGAACGGTAATTTGGGTAATATAATAAAAATATGCAATGCAGAGACAAAAACATCAGTTTCCATTAAACAAATAAAAAGGTAATTTTGCCCCAAAGAGCTTACCCTTACAATGTTTTCATACAGATGATGAAGGTTGGCATGCAATGAGAAGTGATATTCTGGAAAGTAATGGCCAAGATATAATGCTGTGTGGGATGCTGGCAGGACTCAGACTTTTTTTTTAAAGGGGCAATCACTTCCTAGGCAACACCATGCCTTGTACAGTTGACTGCCCCTGTCCGTGTTCGGTCGCATCCCACACTGACGTCAAACTCAGCCCGCATTACATCCCACCACATATGTCTGTAGAAAGAGAATGAACAACATGTTCCTTTATCTGGATAGTTTATGTGACAGGCATAAAACAAGTCTATACTAGTGTATATATTATAGTTTAATATAAATGTACAGTATATTAAACTGTTGGAACTTTTTGTCTTCAATTTCCAGCTTATACCTTGCTATAGTTCCATTTGCGGATCCAAGCACCTGTTCATTTAACAATGTTTTGTCAAACAGTAATTGATATCGCTTTAGGCTTATCTTAATCCCCTAAAACATTCCTTTTTCAGGACATTCCGATAACTTGGCATGGTGGAGACCCGTTTTAAGCCTGCCAATTGCTGTTAAGAATATGGAAATTTTTTGGGATATGAACATCCAAAAAAAAAAATGATATAAAGTTGTTAATAAGTGAATATGAAAATGAATAATATAGAAGGTCTTAGTTAGTGCATTACATACTTGGTGTTCTCACTAAATGATTTGGACCAGAGGCAGAGCACCGAGGTGGGGCTCCAATATACTGGGATTTTATATTCCCAAGAACAACAGTTTAATCCTTTTAAAATGGATCTGTTACCATGGAGTTTTTATGATTCAAAAGTGTATAAAAAGCTGAGAATATCATATGTTAGCCATTGAGCAAAATATCATAAGGTTAATTATAAACCATACAGTCCCAGCAGCAAAATAGCCAGTATGGACTGCCAATATTTGACATAAAGTCAGGATGTCTTTAGGGGCCTACACACAGGGAGATGTGCTGAGTGCTCTGAGCGATACTAGATCGCTCACCACACAGATATGTGTCACTGATGTGTGCTGAGCAAACCTGTCAGGGCCGGTGTTCTTCGGTGAGAACACTGGCCCTGACCAATTGAAAATACTAGGCAGCAAATGATGGTGTTTATGTTCTACTGTATATATATATATATATATTTTATTTGAGTATGATAAAGGGTGCAGGGGGGGACCTTAGAGGTGCAGGAGGAACAGGGGGGGAGCGAGAGATGCAGAAGGAACAGGGGGAGCGAGAGATGCAGGAGGGACGGGGGACGGAGAGGTGCAGGGGGGAAATAAAATTGCAGGATGGACAGGGGGATGGGGAAGGAGAGGTGCAGGGGGGATAGGTGGATAGAGAGTTGCAAAGGGAATGGATAGGTGAAGGGGTGACAGGGGGATGGAGAGGTGCAGGGAAGGAGAAAGTGGGAGATGCAGGGGTGATGGAGAGATGCAGAGAAGTGAAATGAAACAGGGTGACGGGGACAGAAAGGTGGAGATAAGGAGGGAGTGAGAGGTGACATGGATGGAGAAGTGCAGCAGGGACTGATGGACAGGGGGGTGCAGGGGTGACAGGGACTGAGAGGTGCCGGGAAGGAGGGAGTGAGAGGTGACGGGGATGGAGAGACGCAGGGAGGGAAGTGAGAGGTGCAAGTGGAATGGAGGGCATTCTTTCTTCTCCTGGGACCTTTTTCCCTGGCACTCTCTGTTCCCAAAGAGCAAAGAGTTACTTGTTTGATTGTAAGAAAAAATAGGTTTTACACTTTTTAAGATAAATGTATTAGTTTAACACAGAAAAACAAAGGGGTTTTTGTACATCAAATTCACAAACATAAACACCTAAAACTCAATAATAAATGACTTGCTGCTATCTTTCCCACCAGTAATGTAAGGGTCGGCTTTCAGTTTCATGTATATTTCAAAGACTAACCAAAAATAAAATGCCAGTATAATATCACACATTGGTGTTTTCCAGAATACAGTAAGTATTATCTGCAATTCAAAACAATAGTGCACGAGTGTATAACCTTTTCCATGAATGACAAATTTACAAACTTAAACCTATTGTCCAAAAGATCAATTTCCATTAGAACACTTTATTGTTGTGCAGAAAAATGCAGATGCCACAGATCTAATGGGTAATATAAACAACTCTGGACAGCTTACTGTAGTTAAGTACATATTGATTCATAGCAGCTTCTGCACATATCACTTAGACATTTCAGTCTATGAATAAAGACAAATTAATAAGCCTATAAAACAAAACAGTTATCTTGTTACCCACAGAGTGCTACAGATACTTTTTTATGGTTTTAAATAAAAGGTCATGTAAACACAATAAAGGATTATTTCTAATACCGTGCAAAGGAGCAATCATACAATGCAATCATAACAACCAATTAAAATATAGATTTGATTATACTTTCCAACTCTTTGAACATGTCCAGGACACTCCTGAAATTTGTGGAGTTCTCCACAAAATCCAAAGAGAGCAGGAAACCTTCTGAGATCCCATTTGTATGTGGATAACATGAGGCCTTCATGATGCAATTCACAGACATTCACATCATTTTGATCCTGCTGGGATTCTTGGCATTACACGATGTGGGCATTGCCAACAATTTTTGCTGCTGGGCTGCTTCAGAGCACCCCTATTGTTTGTCATCTCTATATATATATGTATATGTCTAGTGTCTGTTTGTGTGTCTCCGAAACACTGCCATCTGTTGGCAGTGAGTGAAACTACATCTCTTTCTTTCTCACACATGCAGAAACACAGAGGCAATTACAAGGTAGTAGACTAGCTTTCGAAGAATTTGCTTCAAGCGGACTTACTAGTTTTTAAATATTCAATATTTCACCTTTATTGTTGATTTAACACTAATTTAACAGAAATTACTTGATACATCTTATACACTATATTGAGTAAGTGCTACTTGTGCACGGGTTCTCCACCCCAGTCCCCTTTCCCCAATCTAGTTTTTAAATATGTTACATTTGTTCACACAATTATTTCATCTCTGTAATGCCCGGCACACACCAGAACGATGCATATCATGAGCTCACAATCTGGGGGAGCTTACGACCAGCTCACAATCTGCATCCGATCCGTTCATGACCCGTACCCAATTGAATGGTTGTTTTCAGATCCTACCTGCTGCAGGTAGGATCTGAAAAACGACCAAACGAACTGCTGGGCCGCGCAACAGATCGGATCTGAAATCATCTGAAATGGCCCAAAACATGCCCAATTTACATACAATAATCACAATTGTATCCAAGTGCGGTCATTTTGGGCCAAATTGTTCTCTTTAGCACTTCACTTGCTCTACTTGCCTTGGGGTAGTTTGGCTGGGCTGGCTTTGAGGGTGTTACATGCACTACCCTTAGAATGCTAGGGACTTATTCGATGAGGTTACCTGTTTATGGCGAGTGATCTTATAACCATGGCCAAGATTATGCAAATAACCTCTATTTATTGCAAAATTCTAATAAGTAATGTTTGAATTAGTGCGCCTGCAATTTTTTCCCTTTTCGTGTACAATAAATGACTGAAAGCTTACAACTAAGATTATGCAATAAAAGTTAATATTCCTCAATGAATATTTTGCATTGAAATCTAGGCAGATAGAAGTTGCAGAAATGATGGGAAATGATTCCAAATGTAAATTCTACTACTCAGAGACAATCAAAGACTCCGACTTCTTTACAAGGGCAATATCTCCAATGTCTGGACACACAAGAGACTTTATCAACATTAAAAAGAGACCAAATCATTTCCAGACATCAACATGACTTCTAGTTTGGGTTTGATACCATGTGATTTATCAGGCTTCCAGTTCAAAGGGATTATTCAGCTGTGTCAAACTTCACAGCTACAATAGCAATTTTTATGATAGTTTTGCTGCAGGTAAATGTCATGGTTCTTATTTGATCCTGTTTGGTAAATTAATTGCAGATGTGCTCATCATTCTCAGAGAGCTGGGAGTGTAGGGAGAGGAATTTAGCTTTACAAGTACCTCATTATATGAGGAGAGGCACAAGAAAGTACAAAAGGTTACGTACACCCATAAGGTGAGTATAATTACATAGAAATAGAATTGCCAGGTTGAACTTTTATGTGTACAGTTTCACTCTATGAGTTCATGTAGAAATAATGGTTATGAATAAAGATTGGCGCTATAGCTTTACTGAAAACAGTTGTCATATTGTGAGTGATGTTCTTACTCCGCAAACCCAAACTGCATTACCATACATGATCAAAAAAGGAGGCAGAGGACCCGCACCATATATACTATCGTCAATATGTATGGAGTACGTGGATGGAAAGTATTTTCCACCAGTGGGGAATATTATATATAATTTCTCTCCCTGGTTTAGGGTGCTCTCTACTGATATATACTGAGATATACAATGTCAAACAAACAAAAGAAAAGAAAATCAGTTTTATCTAGGATGCCCTCCTCATCCACTCAGTCTAATCAGACTTAAAATGACACTTTGTAGAAGCTTTATTATTAGTAGTGGTAGTTAAAGGTTATGAGATCGTCCTTCAGTTTTGGTAACTTTAAATTTTATTAATTCTCTGATACCCCTTTCAGACATACGGCAAAATCCCAGGATTTTTCACATGCACGCGCACAATCCCCGGACTAGGGTATGTCTGAAAGGCTCTACCCGGGATTTTAGTCCTCTAAAATCCCGGGTCCTGCGCACCTGCAATGGACCCGGAATTTTTACATACCCGGGTTTGAACCGGGTCTAAAATCCCGGGTAGTAAAAAGTCTGAAAGGGGTATTAATTTGTGATCAGGGTCCCTGTATTAGGGATAAGTGAAGCAAAATACTTAAAAACAAAGTGATGAGCTATAGAAAAGAAAGAAAAGATTTCAAGATTAAAAAGAAGACTTAATCGCTGTGTAATGACTGTATTTCTACGCCTTTATAATAGGTATGTAAAGTCTTATACCAATGTGTATTGGTAAGTCAGTGTCCAATAAATAGCTTATAGCTTATGTACCACTGAGTCCTTCGAATCAGACCTAATGGAAGCTGTTATGTTATCAGTGCAGTTTCCTGTATTTGTACAGATTGTTACCCATACACATGTAACTGTTTTGTTATTAAATTGTATCAAGCTCACAGTGTGGTTTATTATAGTTACCCAGTACCTTCAGGACTACCACTACTACTAATAAAGCTACTACAAACTGTAATTTTAAGTCTGATTAGACTGAGTGGATGAGGAGGGCATCCTAGATAAAACTGATTTTCTTTTCTTTTGTTTGTTTGACATTGCATTACCATACATGCCAGATATGGTCACTGTGGCACTGTTTCAGTGGAATCTATACAGAGCTTTGTTAAAAGTTTTACTAAATGTTTATTCTAAAGCCCCATATACACTTTCTGAGTGATACTGTGGACAATACCGCCTAGTGTGTACGCTTCCTGACGTTAACTCTTGCGCTTCGTTAATGAACCCCTCACTCGTACAACCATGTCTGGATAAGGGAGGTCATTGTAAATGATGGCCATGCTGCAGCACGGAAATCAATGCCCCCCTAACTAACTATTTATTGTTTTTAATTTAATTCTATTTTATTTAGAATAATAATTACTACTGCCATACTGCCATGTGTGTGAAGGGATATGGCCTCAGCATGTATACAAGGTGCACAGTTTCTTTGCGCTACTGGGTGGGGGCACTGTATATGGCCTCTGCATGACCTGCGCACTAGCAGCTAATTCCTTGGCACTGCAGTGTGGCAACAACAGGAAAGGGACAAGCTCAGACTCAAGGGTCGGTCCTGATTCCCAAAATACGGGGGACAAAACAACTAGGGGTCCCCTGTATTTTGAGAACCAGCACCAGGCCTAACCAGCCAGCAGGTTAATGCAACAGCCGGGGGGAGACTTTTTATACAAGTCCCCCCGGCCAAAGCATTTATGGCTGCTAGGCGCAATGGAACACTGCAGCTAAATGTAAATAGTAGCAATTTATGTATTTACGCACACACGTCCCAGTATCACGGCGGCTGGGCCGAGTCTCCCTGCCCATCTCCGCTTCGGGGAGATGGGCAGGGTTAGGGGGAGGTCGGGAAGGCAATGGAGACCGGCGGGGGAGGACGGCAGCGGGCAGCTCCGTTGTCACGGGGCGCGAGAGCGGCTCCATCTGTAGGTGCAAGGGGTGCAGCTGCTAGGGGGCCCATCTTTACTGTCTAAGTAATATGTTTCACATACATTTATCACCATCAGTTGCTAAATAGGGGGCCCTTACAAAAATTTGCTATGGGGCCTACGAATATCTAGTTATGCCCCTGATTTGAACATTCACTTCAGTTCCTTCCCCAGTGGAGCTTACAATCTGTATGTAAACTTTTGACCAGGGTCATTTGGGTAGTTTCTGTTGTCATTAAGATTTAAAAAGAGTTTGACAATAAATGGCTTCACCCAACCACTAACCATGAGTGAAAGAAAATTGTATATTCCCTACACGCACACACATTCTAGGGTTAATTTTTTGGGAGCCAATTAGCCTACCAGTATATTTTGTGGGAGGAAACCGGAGTACCCGGAGGAAACCTACGCAAGCATGTGAAGAATATTCAAACTCTGCACAGAAGGGGCCATGGTGGGACTCAAACCCATAACCTCAGTGTTGTGAGGCAGCAATGCTAACCATTACACCGTCCGTGCTGCCCACGATGAAGTAATGTGAAAAATGAAGTAATTAAAAAATATATAGCATCCACACTAATGAATAAAGTACTTTAAACTACAGAGATCAGTTGCCAATTAGTCTTCAGGTCCCGTCAAGTGAATACACACAAACTGTACATGCAGTTTGCTGATTTGCTGCCCATGTGCACCTCTAAATAGAATAATTTACATAAAACAGACATACATCCCATACATCCCACTCCATAAGCTCCGTGGTGTGTGGATACAGAAAAAAGGGAACTCTATAACAACAAGATATGTACAAAAATATTTATTTGATTACTAAAAGGTATTTATTGCATTATTTACTTAACTTGTAACTATGGTCACGGGGAACATGGACATTGTGAAATGAAAGACAATAATTGGAGCTGGCATGCAGCACATGGCCCCCAGGGGTACTTATGAAATACCTTGTTAGGTGCCAGTCTAACTGTGTGTTTAAATGTACATAATTTATTATCATTTATTATTCAAGAGATGACAATGTATTCCACAAAACAGTATAACGAAAATGCAAAACACATGGCAATATAAAACAAAGAAAAGAAATACTGTACAATGTAACTGATAAACAGATGTTCTGACGATGAATAGAATGAATCTCCAGTAAATACTGCTAGAAAGACAATATAGGAAAAATGTATGATCACTATAGACAACATATAATTAAAGAGAGGGAGTAAAAAAGACAACCCTTTTAATAACACTTATACAGGCATTGTATAGGGGTATTCAATCAGATTCAATTTACATTCGACTTACACTACCGTTCAAAAGTTTGGTGTCACCCAGACAATTTTGTGTTTTATATGAAAACTGACTTCTATTAATTTTACAACTCATTTGATAAATAGAACATATGGGGGTGATTCTGGTTTGCTCGGTAAACTGCGAAACTCGCCCCGCCGAATACACAGACCCCCCCCCCCCCCGCTGCTGATTCCCTTTGGTACCATGCGAGGGGATGTGTAACAAAGATGCATACCCTTGCGTGCATCCGCTGCAGAAGAAATCATTCGATGATCGCCATCGAATGATTCTCCTGGCTTCGCAAATGTCAGTCTGAACTTAAAATTCTGGAGCCCCTCCCCCCCCACACCGCTTTGGATTTGTTCTCCACAGTTATACCCAGTCATACTCATCGATCCCCACTTCCATCCCAAATACACACATCTCTCATCCCACAATACAAGGACATTATTTGAACATCCCCCATCTATCCTGCACCATCATATCGGGTGTGGTATAATCAGGGCTATTTTTGTGCAGGCTCCAGCAGGAACTGTGGCCCTTATTCTAGTTCACTCTTTCTGACAAAATATTTCTTAGATAGACAAAACCATGTGCACTGCAGGTAAGGCAGGTGTAAAACCCCACCCAAATCTAATTATCTCTGCACAAGTAACACCTGCTTACCTGCAGTGCACATGGTTTTGTCCATCTAAGAAATATTTTGTCAGAAAGAGTGAACTAGAATAAGGGCCACAGTTCCTGCTGGAGCCTGCACAAAAATAGCCCTGGGTATAATTACCCGACAGTCGGGATTCCGACAGTCCCGGCACCCATCATATCCACCATGCTGTTGGGTTGCTAATATACTAAAAAGGATTTATAAACTAGATGATGTTCTGGGAGAATTTGGTAAGACAAATAAAAGCTAGATCACTATAGCAAAGATATAGCAAATGACAGATACAAACTTGTGAAGTCTATAGTGCTTCCTCCTTTTGTCATATTGATGTCAGCTGATAGGAGTATATGCTGATATGTGGATGGTGGATGCTAATAAGCATATGACCAAACTATGGAACACAGTTTTTGGATATGGCACTTTTGGGTATAATTAATATTGTATTTGTAAATGGGTATATATAGCCCATTCCTGAACAGCCCACTTACACCTTGATAAAGACTACTGCAGGGGTAGAAACACAATGATCCTTTATGCAGCAAAGAGGATTGTCCATACCTACTGGATCAAGCCTCTACAACCCCAGGAGCAGTCTTGCCTGCACACCATTCTGGAACAAAAAAGGTGTGTTCTGCTACTGTACCTTGGTAGCAGAAAAATGGGCGTTGGTGTGGGGTGCTTCAGCCAAGCATAGAAACATAGAAACATAGAATGTGACGGCAGATAAGAACCACTTGGCCCATCTAGTCTGCCCCTTTTTTTAAACATGTTACCTCAAACCATATTTGATCCTTATTTTTTTGTAAGGATATCAATATGCTTATCCCAAGCATGTTTAAATTGTACTACTGTATTTGCGTCTACCACCTCTGGCTATTCCACTTATCTACTACTCTTTCTGTGAAAAAATTCTTCCTCACATTTCCCCTGAATCTTCCTCCCTCTAGTTTCAGTGCAGCTACCGTAAGGAGAGAGCAACTCCTTAAAAGGGTTAAAACAAGAAAAAAGAAAAAGGTAGTGCTACTATACCAATGAGCCTTCAATAAAAGACATTTATTGTACACTTATAAAATGAAATCTATATGAAGTATGCTTTTTGCTTTATTTATATATATTTCTTTTTATAAGTATATAATAAATGTTTTTTAATTGAAGGCTCATTGGTATAGTAGCGCTACAGTACCTTTTTCTTTTTTCCATGGCCATTCTGAAAGTCTGATGTTTACCTCACCTATTTGTAACAATTTGCTGGTAATCTGCATATGGTACAGTAGACAGACTCTTCCTCACCTGCTATATATTATGCTGTCATATTTGGGATGCGGTGTTGGTCTACAGCATGATGTTCGACAGTTATTAGGTCAACACCATTAGGTCGACATTAGTCTAGGTCGACATAGGAAAAGGTCGACATAGGAAAAGGTCGACATGGTTCCAGGTCGAAAGGTCATTAGTTCGACAGGTCATTAGTTCGACAATGTCTAGGTCGACAGTCAAAAGGTCAACATGGGGGTTTTCACTGTTTTTTGAGCCGACATGTGCCGACAGGAGGTATTTCATGCCCTACCATCCACTAGGGCATGGTGGGAGAATAAAATAGTGTGCCGAGCGCAGTGAGCGATGCAAGGGGATGTGGTGCACTTGAAACTGTGTCCATGTCGACTGTGTTGACATTCAGGTAAAAAAAACAGTGAAAAACCCCATGTCGACCTTTTGACTGTAGACATAGACATTGTCAAACTAATGACCTGTCGAACTAATGAGCTTTCGACTTAGACCCATGTCGACCTAATGGTTTCGACCTAATGACTGTCGACCATCGTGCTGTAGACCAAATGATCCCAACCCGTCATATTTACCTTTGTTATTATAAAAAATTTTGTGCATTATGTTTTTATGAAAACACAACATTTTTAAGGACTCATTGATCCTGTAAGCAAGTATAGCGCTTGCTACCAAACGGAGTAGGAGCTGCGGGCAAGCCGCAAATTAGAAAAGCAACAGGAAAACTGCAAAACACAGGAAACATGAAGAGACTAAGGGAAGATTTCTTCTTGTGAGTCACCCAGTCATGAGTTGTGATCAAACAAAGGCTTCATCTGTAGAATCCCGTTACTGTTAAAGCATTTCCAAGTGTGCTATGATTATCCTAACAGTGAATTAAACTTTTAAAGACTCAATGAAGTGGCTGATATTGGGCATTTTAGATTAAAGTATATATAAAATAATAGATCACCAAATATGCCATAGTGCCACTGTCCTGGTGGGCTTGGGCTTCATACCTTTGACTGTCTGTAAATACCCTGTTTGTTTTATCGGGATGCAGTCAATTTACCTACAATCAAAATCCCAATGGTCAAAATACCGACAAGGTCAAAATACTGACATTTAAAATACCGACACGGTCAAAATACCGACACGTCAAAATACTGACATTTACTGTAACTTGTTCATACTTTACCATCCCAGTAGACATGGAGGGGGAATATAATAGTGTAGCGAGCACAGCGAGGCACCATGCCCGAAGCATGGTGAGCGTAGCTAGCCATGTGTGGGGACATGGTACTACGTTTGACTGTCCATGTCGCACTGACATGTGCCGACAGGCAGTATTTCATGCCCTACCATCCAATAGGACGTGGAGGGAGAATAAAATAGTGTGCCGAGTCACCATGCCCGAAGCATGGTGAGCGCAGCGAGCTAACCGAGGTGACCCGGTACACTCATACGGGTTTTATGTCGACCTATGTCAACCTACAGACCAACAAAATCTGAATAACTTTTGTATACTTTTTGACCTGTGATTATATATATATATATATATATGCAGGGGGATGCCGGCACTCCAATCCTCTTTAATTAAGGTGCCTGGTGCCCTCACCGTGCGGACAGTCGGAGCTGGACGCTGAATACAGGGTAGGGGATAGCGCGGCACTCAGGACGGCATAGAAATAAGACAACCGTAGCCAAACTTGAAGTTGACGTTTCAGCCTTGCGGCTTTTATCATGTTAGCTGTTTTGATAAAAGCCGCAAGGCTGAAACGTCAACTTCAAGTTTGGCTATGGTTGTCTTATTTCTATGCCGTCCTGAGTGCCGCGCTATCCCCTACCCTATATATATATATATATATATATATATATATATATATATATATAGCCAGATAGAGACACAGAAGAGCGGCTGCATCTGCTACAGGTGCCTGGGGATGGTGATCCTTAGAAGGAGCAGATAGATTGACTGGGACAGTGTATACCTGAAGCCCTATGCCAAGTGCTGCTGCTGGGAAAGCTGATCTGTGCTCCTGGAGTGAGATAGTGACATAGAGAAGCGCTGTTCCCGTATGGTTCCCGATACGCTGACACCTGTGTCGGTGATCCCCAGCGGTGGTTTGTGGTTTCTAGCGGCGCCCCAGCTTTGGTGGTAGGAGCTTTGCCTGGTATTCAAATTTGAAAATCTTGTGTTACCCAGCCCACAGCGCTGCATGGTTCGGTACGAGTACATTGTTGCTTTTCCTGGACCGTGTTTTTATATATTGTTATTAAATTGTCATTTTTGCACTATGGAGCGCCCCTCTTGTCCTTCTTTTTGACGTATATATATATATATATATATATTAGCGACAATAGTGTCCCCAGCGCCCTAAGTGCAATATGTAATGTCCATTCAGTAAATATATATATAAAAATTATTATGTAAAAGAACAAAGATGCTTGTAGCTTCTGTTTTTCTGGAAAATTCCTGTTTATTTTGATCACTAACCAACGCGTTTCGTTCCGGTTAGGAACTTCATCGGCGGCTTTTTTGATCTTCTGAGTATTTTTTCCTATTCTTAGGTTTATTTTGGTGTATCCGATGATATGGGGTGAATCCCTCTGGTAAGTTTTTTTGTTTGATTTTGACCTTTTCTCAGATAGAGAGAAGATATAGCCTCTATTTGTAAAATGGTGTTTCTGATAAATCCCCTCTATTATGAAATAACTTTAAATCTTTTATAGCTTCAAATACACTTTCCAGTTTTTAGGTAAAATCAGGAAAATATTCCACTTCAGTATATGTCTGTGTGTGCTCCTTGGAGTCCAGCCAGCAAGTGAAGCAAGTGAAGTCGAATCTGTTTTATCACTGTCTCCTATTGTAAAGTGCAATGGAATATTTATGCGCTATGTAAGAAATGATAAGGGGTTAAGGGGGTGACCCAAGCCACACCAAGTGACTATAGGTCAGGTGCGCCTGATATGAGCTGAATTTACCAGCTGCTGCTCTGTGACAGGATAGTTAGTCCTGTACTGGTAGACAAAAGAAAATGTGGGGTGGGTTTGAACAGCGCTTCCCCTTTACTTTATACTTACCAACTGGAGATCCTGGGACTACCAACCCGCATACTCTACATCCAGACTCCCATCCAATTTGGATACAAATACCCTGCTAAAAAAGGAGAGGTTGAGGACACCAGCCCGCTGTATTCCATCGAAATCGGAGGGAGTCGGTTATTTGAGCCACCTGGGGCCACTCCTGGACAATCCATCCAGTCCTCCCTCCCCTCAGTCACATTGGGGATGCCACCACAGCTCCATCCAGACCTGCAAGACCATCCAGGTCACCACAAGCCCTCAGCTGGTTGGAGATTCTGAGACCAACAACCCACCTTCCATACCAGATCCTGATCCAATTTGGTTACCAACATCCAACAAAGGTAGAGGTAGAGGTCACCAGCCCGCTATATTCCATCTAGCGGAGGGAGTCGGTTATTCGAGCCAACTTGGGCCGCTCCTTAACACCACATCTGGTCCTCCCTCCCTTCAACCCAATTTTGGGACACCATCTCAGCTCTCTGTGGACTTGCGGGACTACCCAGACTACCCGACTGCCTTGGTTGGTTGGTGAGACACAAACATTTTATTTCTGTTTTTACAGGTTTATGTATTCTGGCTATATGCTACTCGTATTTTAGAATAATAAAAAAACATCTTTTGTACTAGATCTAACCAATCTTTACTCATTTTTATTATTACTTTTTTAGCGCTGCTCAAACCCACCCCACATTTCCAATGTAAGAAATGGTTAACAAATAAATACATAAAATAAAATGTGCCAAGTTGAAAGGACATTGCCTCATAAATTGATCCCAAGCATGCATGACTTGAGATTGATCAACAAGCTGTATACAACAAACACAGAAGGATAAAACAGAAGAATGATCAGATCACAAAACAGGGTCAAAATGTCAATCACAACACTGAGACAAGTGACAGATTGGGAAAATGAAAATGTAATATAAAGTATACTTATGGCAGGCCCGCTTGTTCCTATGATGCTTCCTTGATAGAAATAATAGTCCCCAAGTGTAGCGTCCAAAATGAAAGGTGCTGGTTGAATAGGGTGTCCATAAACTTGACTGGGTAAGTGGCCTTTATTATAGTTTCCACAGTTGGAGTAAGCGTCTGTGAATGTCTAATTAATATCAAACCGATGGATAATAAGTGAAGTGCGCAGTTTACGTCAGTGGCAAACGCAGGATTTTCAGAAGGGGGTTTCCAGAGGGGCGGAGCAAAGCACGGAGATGGACACTTAGTTGACCCAGTATATGCCGGGTCAGTTAAAGTATTATAGATAGACCAAATGTATATAAATATTAATAATAATAATAATACAAAAAAATATATATATATACATACATACATACATACATATACATACATACAGTGTAGACCCCTGGGCATAGCATTGTATTGGGGCCCCTACCGATCCTCCAGCGGTAGGGGTGGGGGAAGCTTTGATGTCCTGCAGGTGGTAGGGGGTGTTATATCAACCGCTCAGCATGTAGGGCCTGGATCAGTAATTCCACTAATTACCCCTTTCCTGAACAAATGGTGGGAGATAAGGTGTGAGAAGGGGGCATTGGGCTGAATGAAGGGGCCCTGATACATAACTTCCAGGGTGGTAGAGGATGTTTAATATGCAGAGGAGGGGTGTATAGTGGAGTGGGCCTATTATTCATAATTTTCTGGTGGGAGGACAGCTTGCTTGACTGCAGATATCTCCAGTTCCCGGAAATAGATTTATTTGATTTTAATGGAATTAAAAACTAGAGAATACCACCTACTAAATGGTATTGGGGACTAGGGGATCAGAGTTCAGGAGGCAGAGCAATCTGCCCACGAGTATATAATACTACATACGAGGCGTGTGGAGCTGGAGCAGTAACCAGCTGCTGGCAGGCTGATATCTCTGGTTATGGGAACAGTAGAGACAAGCTACTAGTGTCCATCAAAGGGGGAGAGTCCCAGCTTTTGGAATATATCCTCTGAAAAACTCTAAGTCAGACAGAACCTGAAATATCTGACTGGGAATAACAATTAACAGGCTTTGATGGGGACCACTGCTTTGAAGTCAGATATCTCCGGTTCCCAAGGGCCGATTTTTACAACTCTTATATCCCTGGAAAGAGGGGACCCTCAGCTTTCAGCTGAGGGTCCCTAGACTCCTGGGGGGGTTTCTGGGTACTCAGAAACCCCCCCTGCGTGCGCTACTGTACGTACTGTGTCCGTAAACTTGCAACCTTTTATTCCTAGCTACGGGTGAACTAAAGCGTAGCACCATGTAGCGAACCTTATTAGTGTTGCAAACACTGTATAACGATACCCTGATAGCGGTATCCTGTCGCAGTACTTAGTACTTAATTGTAAGAAAATACACCAGGTATAAATTACTGTAAACCTTTACGCTTATTGCAAATAACACACGAGACAGTATAAATTCCGGAATAAGGGTACAAAGTCCTTAACCGTATATTTAAGTCCCTAGCGGACAAAAGGGGGTTATAGAAATATGTAAGCAAATAACAGGATATACGGATCACTATACAATACAAAGCAATATCTAATTAAAAGGGGAAAAACAGATATAAATACAATCAGCCACAGTACACCAACACACACAGAGAAAAGAACAGTTACCGTCATTCAACACGCGGGCGCAACTCGGTCCGAGTATCCTGTATTAAATCCAGAGTACAGTCCAAAATTGAAGATAGAAGAGAATGGCCGAATGCTGGGTTCATCATTATATAGTGTCCAGACAAAAGGGGACAGTAAAGTTCTCTATTGGCCAAAAGGTCAGGTTTCGCTTCTCCTTGATTGATGCAGCAGAATGCACAGCTATCTCTTCGTCATAGGTTTAGAAGTCAAGCTGTGCAACCTGTTTTATTCGGATCTTGTAATTATACTGACCTCAAGGTAATGTGAAACATTAAGTATGTATTTGGTCCATAACTTTTAGCGGATAAATGTTGCGTACTTTAGACAAGAACCGGAGCGCTGCGCATGAGAGATGGAACACACAGATGCGAAATAGGTCCAGAAAAGATCTGTTTTACCATTTATACTATGTGAAGTGAATTTAAACTATATCTCTATATTTTATTATGTGTGTTGGACATAGGTTTATGTGTATTAATATGGCTGCGCACATGCGTAATTATTCCACCTGGTTCCTATACTCTATTTACTTAACTATGTGAACCAAAATGGCGGCCATACCATTCTACTGTGGTGTAGATGCAACTCGACTTTGACAGCTCTCTTTGTTGGAGTCCCAAAAATGAGCAGGTGGTGGTTTGCCAGGTGATGATATTCAGATGTACCAAGGCCACTTACCCAGTCAGGTTTATGGACACCCTATTCATCCAGCACCTTTCATTTTGGACGCTACACTTGGGGACTATTATTTCTATCAAGGAAGCATCATAGGAACAAGCGGCCCTGCCATAAGTATACTTTATATTACATTTTCCTTTCCCCAATCTGTCAACACAAAGAAGTTTACTCCATGATTTTATGTTGTTATTACATTGCCTAGGCCAGTGGTTCCCAAACTTTTTTGCACCACGGCACGCTAGATTATCAGAATATTTGTCAAGGCACCCCTAGGTGCAAAGTTTGCTACCAAGAATTTCAGAAAACAATATTAAATTAAATAAGTTGTGCGCTTATATTTTATCCTTAGGTCCAGTTATGTGGTGAGGGACAGGATTCACTTCTGTTTATCTACATATTTTATAACTGGAAGCCACAAGCTCTGGTTTAGCCTATTACATTGACCAAAAATAATTTGAATCGGTTCTGGACCACCAAACCGAGGCACCCCTGCATGTGCTCTGAGGCACCCCAGGGAGCCTAGGCACAGTTTGGGAACCACTGGCCTAGGCATTGATTATATATGCTTTTTTATTAAGTATTTTATACAATAAAACAATATTTGCATATGAATGTGATACCCAATTAATCTAATAATTTTTTCATGAGCTCCACATATTATCTTATTTTATTTATGCTTTGTTGTTCGGGGACTGACCTTCCCCTGTGTGTGTGTGAGCATCTGGCCAGAACACCCCATTCCATAGGTGCCCACCTCTTCTGACCCATGGGTGAACTTTTAACGTTCTAGTTTTCCTTTTAGGAGCTTTAGTATTGTTAATGGCGATATAATATGACCAGAGAGACAATAAGTGAAAAGCGTTGGTTACGTAATAAGTCCGCAACCAACGTACCCTTTATACCTAACTACGTGCGAACAAAGCGTAGCGCAGCGTAGCGTACCTTTTATTGTATTATGTACACCAAGAACCAATACCTTAATCAGAGATTCCTTCGCAGTACTTTGTCTCTAATCTGCGAATATACCTTTATGGACAGTGTCCGTAATATACCTTTATCGCTAAATGCGAATAACAGACACAAACCACAGTATAGAAGTAAGGAGATAAGAACTCCATAAAGAGGTTGTATTTAAGTCCCTAATGGACAAAAGGGGGGTTACAGGAATAGAAAATACAGGTTTAACAAGTGATACAATATGCTAACAATGAATACTAAACAGGCTCTGCTAAGGGGAAAGAATACAGATACAAGACACAACCAGCCAACAATACAATAAGAATAAATACCGTGAATGCAACCGTTACCCGTCTCATCAAATATGCGAAGCGCAGTCCGGTCAGAGCTCACTATCGTTCAGGGCTGAACTATAGTCCGGTAGACAGTCAGGGAAAGGTAGATGTGCCGAAGAGACTTTGGCTGCTCTGGGTCGCCTATCTTATAGGGTCAGAAAGGGGAGGTCAAAGGCCGTTCTCATTGGTCAGAGGTCGTATGTCAGGTCAGCTGTGATTGGGGGGTAAGATGATACACCTGGTTTGGCTAGGTCCAGGGGAGTGAACTTTAAGAGTCCTTTGTTTGGTGGTTTCGGCGTCAGCAGTGATAAGAACTGGTTTCATCTAGATTCCTTTGTTACATTCTTTCAACAGAAACTGTCCCTGGAATATGGATTATGTCCATAACTATCGAGCCGTGTATATTGCAAAATATTCGCAATGACCGGAATACTTCGCACAATGAACGGAACGGAACGATACTAAACATGATACAGACAGATGTGTGCAGGGCTAACTAAGCTATGTGTGGCGTTCTAAACCTTTAACTATATTTCATTTAGTGTAAGTGTGTTATTATGAATTTATGTGTGATAGTATGGCTACTCTTCTGGTCCACTTTGTCACACATACTCGGGTATGGAAACTTTATTTGCGCAACTCTGCGAACCAAAATGGCGGCCATACTATCCTAAAATGGCGTGTGTGCAACTAGACTTCCACAGTCCACCCTTTAACAGTAAATATAAAACTGTTACAATACAAAACATTTTACACGACAATACAGAAATTCATAATCCTAACAAAGAAATTGGGATCCATGAAATAAACATATAAGGGGAGTAAACCATCTGCTCTTGGCCGATCCAGGATCACGGATAAACGATGGGCAGCATTTATCGAACAATCTACTCAGGGTCACGAAGGATAATGTACAATTTTGGGATAAAAATAAAAACAAGGGAGGTTACAACATATACACGTTTTTCAGATATGGCATCCTTTGGTAGGTATTGTTTGTGACAACAGACCCTTGAACTCTTTGTTGTTTCTCTTTTTGGTATGCTTTTAAGTATGATGGTATTATCACTATCAAACATCCGGTCCTGGGTAATGTGTCAAGTTTATAGATTCTACCTTGACCTAAACTGGGACGGGTAACACACTCTCAGAACTCTGTATCGTCCGTCCAATGCCTGGCAGCAGTGCGGCGGCGGTATCCTTGATTTTGAAGATAAGAACGGATAGTGGGGGGGGGGGGAGACAAGAATAGGACCCACAACAATAGAGAAAACTGAGAAAGGAAAAGATTTTTGTTAGTGATCCTTCCAACCTGTTACCAGTGGGGTGTGTCACAGTCCCTTTTGTAGCTTGTACAGGTTGCTTGACCTTAGCTGCTCTCCAGTCCTCCCGAAATGGTGCCTCTTAGCGATTTCTTTCTTTCGCCCTCGAGTGTCAGGACCTTCTGGCTTTCTGTTCCTTTGGCAGTAGGACGAACGTACCCGAATCTCTCTCTCTGCGACTTTGTTATTGAGGTAGTGCTGGTCAACAAGATTTGGGGTGGTTCTTTCCAAAGGTCTATCAAGCAACCTGTATATGGCAAAGCAGGGGAAACAACAACATCTCCTGGTTCATGGTTATGACAGTTCACAACAGGTGTCAACAAAGTCCTTTTGCTGCAGTTTTCCAGGTGTGGATACATCACTTGCATTTGTGATCTAGGATCTCCTTGTGGGATTACCATAACCTGTGGCTGCCCGCCAAGCAATGTTTCGATGGGGACAAATGAGGTGGAGTTCTGAGAGTGATTCTACTACTACAAAAAGAGATTATGGGGTGTACCATCAGTCCCTGAAGGTTCACACATGACTTTCATATATAACCTTTCATATATATATTTGCATACTCAAGGGTGCTTCTGGGCTGCCATATCTATACACACAAACGTCAACATATATATATATATATATATATATATATATAAAAAAAAAAAAAATAACTTAAATGCTTCTAGAGTGGACTGTACAAAGCCAATTTTGTATTACCTGCAGAGGATCCTGCTGGAGGAGGGATGTGGAGATGGCTCTGTGGGAACAGCCGTTGCAGTTTCTTTCCCCCAGACAAGTAAGGCATGATCCTGTCGTCTTACCTGTCTGTGGGCACACTAGTAATTTCGGACTAATTTTTCCACATACCTTCCCTGTCAAGACAAGTCAGGCCATGGGCTATCTCTGTCCTGACAGTTTGGCATGTTCTCAGAGTCACTGGTTTTCCTTGTCCATCTTTCTATTCCTGTCCACATCCCTTCTCCTTCCAGACTGCTTCTCCTGCAGGGGACACAAATCTTGTATTTCTATGTGAATATACTGACATTTACAGGGGGAACACAAACATTATCCGCAGAGCGCATGGCTCACCCAGCTGCCTTGCCAGCATGTTCATCATCAAGTGACACTGAATCCTCATTGAAGATGTGGGCTTTACACTTGATAACAGCCACTCTGTCCGGCAGCTGTGTGACTGTCAGGAATCTTTTAAACTTACAACGCTTGCGCCACTGGAGTGCCAGCTACTGAAACAAAACATCTGAGGCGCCATTGGGCCTAAGATCTTCTGCATTACCCCAACAAACGTACTTGGAGTCGGCATGAATATTGGCTGTTTTTTTTTCTCTCAGCCCGCAGTACTACTAATGAGACTGCTGTTGCTGAGTGAGACGTC
Organism: Crinia signifera; assembly: GCF_055691185.1. NCBI lineage: Eukaryota > Metazoa > Chordata > Amphibia > Anura > Myobatrachidae > Crinia > Crinia signifera. Next base: position 257,305,478 of record NC_139221.1, on the reverse strand, counting down.
CAATGGGTTCAGCCTCTACTATGCCTTTTCCATCTATTACGGTATAGCCAGTGTACAATTTTCCCCTCTCGGTGTTGTGGAAAAAAACGAGGGGGAGAAAAAAAAATGACTTACCTCTTCCAATGGGTTGTTACCACCCTTTGGGGGCATGCTGCAAAGGTCTGATTCAAACATGTCATGCAATCATATTCGTCTCGGCTCCCACTAAACTCTACCATTCCAGCAACCTCAGCACCAATCCACCCTTTGTGCCTTGGCGGGCACACCTGGTAAGAGTGTTGCTGGGTTTACAATATTACCCATTTTACTGGTAACATCAATGCAAGTTCCCATTTAGTGAACTTGGCTGATGAATATTTTTCACATGTTTAGGCAGAATTTTAGGAGTGTCCAGACTATATGAGGAGCATAAACAGTTAAAACACACCCCAAAACCACATTCTCAGTTTTGTTTACCAGTAGTGCTATGGCAACTACACTGTGTAGACAAGTATGAAGTGCTCAAGTAATAGGGTTTAATTGCACACTGCAGTACGACATTGGTCAGGCTGGCATCACCAGGTTTCTTACGTCACTATATCTGTCGCCCCCTCAGCAGGTCTAATATTCTAAATCACATGATCTCTTGTGTCAGTCATACCCATGTCAAAGGCTGTAATCAGGCCTGTTTCTCCTTCTTTTTATCCACATCTGTCTGTGAAGACATGGGTATTGTGATTGCACCTATTTATATGTAAATGCGTTTTACAACCCTTTTCATTCTTTGTAGAAGGGGAATGCTTGTGCATTACTTGGACTGCTTTTCACAAGATGGTGGCTGTGGTTGCCCTGGGTAACATTAGGAGCAATGCTCAAAGTTACTGGGACTTTGTTCAAGATTTACTGGAAAAATATATATTTTGACTACTCGCTTTATGGGGTACCGCATATACACAATGGGTATTTCTCTGCTGGGAGTGCGACAGATCTTTCAAACTATTTTTCTATGATTTGTGGGTTTATGGTTACTAATGTGTCCCAGATTTCCCCCCCCTCCCCCTCTTTCTTGTTCAGGCGCAACCGCAATCCGTCCTGAGATACCTTATGTCCTGCCTCAGGAGGATACACCAGAAGTTGTCTATCGCCAACTGCTGTTGCTGTGGATGAGGAAAGGACATAACAATAGATCATTAACCCATTGCAGGGGCGGATTGGCCATTATAATTACCGGGAACTTTCCCGGGAGGCCGATGCTCCTGAGGCCGAATTTAAAGTTGCAGGCAGCAGGGGCAGCACTGAGCAGTTCCCTGAGGCTGGCCCCGCCCACCACACTGTGTGCTGCGTGTATCCAGCCCTGCTCTTCCTGGTCCTGCAGCAGCTCCTCTACGTGCTCTATGCTGCCTCCCCCACCAGAAGCAGTCACAGACACTACAAAACAGATCATTGGGTGAGTGCATATTGGGTGTAATATTGATGCAGGGGCTGTGTGTAATGTACTGGGTGTAATTTGGTTGAGGGGGGGAGGCTGTGTATAATGTCCTGTTTGTAACTTAGGGGAGGGGGGCCTGTGTATAATATCCTGTGTGTAATTTGGTTGAGGGGGGGGGGGGGGGGCTGTGTATAATGTTCTGTGTGCAATTTCCTGTGTGTAATTTGGTTGCGGGGTGCTGTGTATAATGTTCTTTGTGTAACTTAGGGAGGGGGGGCTGTGTATAATGTCCTGTGTGTAATTTGGTTGAGGGGGGCTGTGTATAATGTCCTGTGTGTAATTTGGTTGAGGGGGGCTGTGTATAATGTCCTGTGTGTAATTTGGTTGAGGGGGGCTGTGTATAATGTCCTGTGTGTAATTTGGTTGAGGGGGGCTGTGTATAATGTCCTGTGTGTAATTTGGTTGAGGGGGGCTGTGTATAATGTCCTGTGTGTAATTTGGTTGAGGGGGGCTGTGTATAATGTCCTGTGTGTAATTTAGGGGAGGGGGGCTGTGTATAATGTCCTGTGTGTAATTTGGTTAAGGGGGCTGTGTACAGGAGGCCGCCACTAGTGGAATGTATGCCGCTTAGAGTGAAGATGTATGTATGAGAGTGTCAGGGTGTATCTATGTATGAGAGCGGCAGGGTGTATGTGTGTATGAGAGCGGCAGGGTGTATGTATGTATGTATGAGAGCGGCAGGGTGTATGTATGTATGAGAGCGGCAGGGTGTATGTATGTATGAGAGCGGCAGGGTGTATGTATGTATGAGAGTGGCAGGGTGTATGTATGTATGAGAGCGGCAGGGTGTATGTATGTATGAGAGCGGCAGGGTGTATGTATGTATGTATGAGAGCGGCAGGGTGTATGTATGTATGAGAGTGGCAGGGTGTATGTATGTATGAGAGCGGCAGGGTGTATGTATGTATGAGAGCGGCAGGGTGTATGTATGTATGAGAGTGGCAGGGTGTATGTGTGTATGAGAGCGGCAGGGTATATGTATGTATGTATGTATGTATGAGAGTGGCAGGGTGTATGTATGTATGAGAGCGGCAGGGTATATGTATGTATGTATGTATGAGAGCGGCAGGGTGTATGTATGTATGAGAGCGGCAGGGTGTATGTATGTATGAAAGCGGCAGGGTGTATGTGTGTATGAGAGCGGCAGGGTGTATGTATGTATGTATGAGAGCGGCAGGGTGTATGTATGTGTGTATGAGAGCGGCAGGGTGTATGTATGTATGAGAGCGGCAGGGTGTATGTATGTATGTATGAGAGCTGCAGGGTGTATGTATGTATGTATGAGAGCGGCAGGGTGTATGTATGTATGAGAGTGGCAGGGTGTATGTATGTATGTATGTATGAGAGCGGCAGGGTGTATGTATGTATGTATGTATGTATGAGAGCGGCAGGGTGTATGTATGTATGTATGAGAGTGGCAGGGTTTATGTATGAGAGCGGCAGGGTGTATGTATGTATGTATGTATGTATGTATGTATGAGAGCGGCAGGGTGTATGTATGTATGTATGTATGAGAGCAGCAGGGTGTATGTATGTATGTATGAGAGCGGCAGGGTGTATGTATGTATGAGAGCGTCAGGGTGTATGTATGTATGTATGAGCGGCAGGGTGAATGTATGTATGAGAGCGGCAGGGTGTATGTATGTATGTATGTATGAGAGCGGCAGGGTGTATGTATGTATGTATGAGAGCAGCAGGGTGTATGTATGTATGTATGAGAGCGGCAGGGTGTATGTATGTATGAGAGCGGCAGGGTGTATGTATGTATGAGAGCGGCAGGGTGCATGTATGTATGAGAGTGGCAGGGTGTATGTATGTATGAGAGAGGCAGGGTGTATGTATGTATGTATGAGAGCGGCAGGGTGTATGTATGTATGTATGATAGCGGCAGGGTGTATGTATGTATGTATGAGAGCGGCAGGGTGTATGTATGTATGTATGAGAGTGGCAGGGTGTATGTATGTATGAGAGCGGCAGGGTGTATGTATGTATGAGAGCGGCAGGGTGTATGTATGTATGAGAGCGGCAGGGTGTATGTATGTATGAGAGCGGCAGGGTGTATGTATGTATGTATGAGAGCGGCAGGGTGTATGTATGTATGTATGAGAGCGGCAGGGTGTATGTATGTATGAGAGCGGCAGGGTGTATGTATGTATGAGAGCGGCAGGGTGTATGTATGTATGAGAGAGGCAGGGTGTATGTATGTATGTATGAGAGTGGCAGGGTGTATGTATGTATGAGAGCGGCAGGGTGTATGTATGTATGAGAGCGGCGGGGTGTATGTATGTATGTATGTATGTATGAGAGCGGCAGGGTGTATGTATGTATGAGAGTGGCAGGGTGTATGTATGTATGAGAGTGGCAGGGTGTATGTATGTATGAGAGCGGCAGGGTGTATGTATGTATGTATGTATGAGAGCGGCAGGGTGTATGTATGTATGAGAGTGGCAGGGTGTATGTATGTATGTATGAGAGTGGCAGGGTGTATGTATGTATGAGAGCGGCAGGGTGTATGTATGTATGTATGTATGAGAGCGGCAGGGTGTATGTATGTATGAGAGTGGCAGGGTGTATGTATGTATGTATGAGAGTGGCAGGGTGTATGTATGTATGAGAGCGGCAGGGTGTATGTATGTATGTATGTATGTATGAGAGCGGCAGGGTGTATGTATGTATGAGAGTGGCAGGGTGTATGTATGTATGAGAGCGGCAGGGTGTATGTATGTATGAGAGCGGCAGGGTGTATGTATGTATGTATGAGAGTAGCAGGGTGTATGTAGGTATGTATGAGCAGGGTGTATGTATGTATGTATGAGAGCGGCAGGGTGTATGTATGTATGAGAGCGGCAGGGTGTATGTATGTATGAGAGCGGCAGGGTGTATGTATGTATGAGAGCGGCAGGGTGTATGTATGTATGTATGAGAGCGGCAGGGTGTATGTATGTATGAGAGCGGCAGGGTGTATGTATGTATGAGAGCGGCAGGGTGTATGTATGTATGTATGAGAGTAGCAGGGTGTATGTAGGTATGTATGAGCAGGGTGTATGTATGTATGTATGAGAGCGGCAGGGTGTATGTATGTATGAGAGCGGCAGGGTGCATGTATGTATGAGAGCGGCAGGGTGTATGTATGTATGAGAGCGGCAGGGTGTATGTATGTATGAGAGAGGCAGGGTGTATGTATGTATGTATGAGAGCGGCAGGGTGTATGTATGAGAGTGGCAGGGTGTATGTATGTATGAGAGCGGCAGGGTGTATGTATGTATGAGAGCGGCAGGGTGTATGTATGTATGAGAGCGGCAGGGTGTATGTATGTATGAGAGAGGCAGGGTGTATGTATGTATGAGAGTGGCAGGGTGTATGTATGTATGAGAGCGGCAGGGTGTATGTATGTATGAGAGCGGCGGGGTGTATGTATGTATGTATGTATGTATGAGAGCGGCAGGGTGTATGTATGTATGAGAGTGGCAGGGTGTATGTATGTATGAGAGCGGCGGGGTGTATGTATGTATGTATGTATGTATGAGAGCGGCAGGGTGTATGTATGTATGTATGAGAGTGGCAGGGTGTATGTATGTATGAGAGCGGCAGGGTGTATGTATGTATGTATGTATGAGAGTGGCAGGGTGTATGTATGTATGAGAGTGGCAGGGTGTATGTATGTATGTATGAGAGTGGCAGGGTGTATGTATGTATGAGAGCGGCAGGGTGTATGTATGTATGTATGTATGAGAGCGGCAGGGTGTATGTATGTATGAGAGTGGCAGGGTGTATGTATGTATGTATGAGAGTGGCAGGGTGTATGTATGTATGAGAGCGGCAGGGTGTATGTATGTATGTATGTATGTATGTATGTATGAGAGCGGCAGGGTGTATGTATGTATGAGAGTGGCAGGGTGTATGTATGTATGAGAGCGGCAGGGTGTATGTATGTATGAGAGCGGCAGGGTGTATGTATGTATGTATGAGAGTAGCAGGGTGTATGTAGGTATGTATGAGCAGGGTGTATGTATGTATGTATGAGAGTGGCAGGGTGTATGTATGTATGTATGAGAGCGGCAGGGTGTATGTATGTATGAGAGCGGCAGGGTGTATGTATGTATGAGAGCGGCAGGGTGTATGTATGTATGTATGAGAGTAGCAGGGTGTATGTAGGTATGTATGAGCAGGGTGTATGTATGTATGTATGAGAGCGGCAGGGTGTATGTATGTATGAGAGCGGCAGGGTGTATGTATGTATGAGAGCGGCAGGGTGTATGTAAGTATGAGAGCGGCAGGGTGTATGTATGTATGTATGTATGAGAGCGGCAGGGTGTATGTATGTATGAGAGCGGCAGGGTGTATATAGGTATGTATGAGAGCGGCAGTGTGTATGTAGGTATGTATGAGCAGGGTGTATGTATGTATGTATGAGAGCGGCAGGGTGTATGTATGTATGAGAGCGGCAGGGTGTATGTATGTACCCTGTTTCCCTGATAATAAGACCTACCCCAATAATAAGCCCTACCCTTATTTCTGGACAATGGTCCAAAATAAGCCCTACCCCGAAAATAAGCCCTAGCTTAATCCCCATTTTGCCCAGTCCCTGTGCTAAACTCCCAGCTCCGCTAACCCCCCCCCACCCACGCACATGTAATGGATGCTGCTACGGTAGCAGCCCTGGTACCGCTGAAGCCTCTGCTGACATCATTTTCAGGGATTTTACCCTATTTTTAAATTTAATAAAGCCCTACCACCAGTAGCCTAATGTAGCGGTAATACCAGCTATACATGGCATTACCCTGTAGAGGCACATCGGCTTCTTTCCGCAACACTGGGAGCATTGGTAGAGGGACTCCCGGATCACAGACCCGGAAGTCCAGGCAACAGAGTGCATCACAAAGGGCATCTCTTTTTGGGAGAGCTGTCCTTTACATTACAAATCGCATATGTTAGTGTCTATGCGAAAAGTATTGGCACAATGGATGGTGGCATGTATCGCAAGTGGTTGGTACATCCTGCCCCCTGTCTCCCTCTGCCTTCTGTCACACTTTTACCTGTCCTTAGGTCTCCTCTATTGTATCACCTCACCAGTTTCTTTCTCCAGTGACTCCTGCTGCCTGTATGCTGACAAGTGTGTGTCCAGACTGACGCTTGATGTTATGGGCGTGGAGAAGAAGCAGTGAGGTACCTGTAACATTACCACCAGCTGTACAACACTCGGGGACACTGGTCATCACAGGAGCAGGTGAGCAGAACATAGTGACTGGGGAATATGTCCCCCTCTCTCTCCCATATGTCTCCCTCACTCACTGACCCTGGTAAGAAAATGTATGAATGTTTCTGGATGCACCCACCTCATAGCAGTTACCCACTGCCTCCTTTGTCACCCTCTGATTCCTCTTTCCACCAATATCGCCCAGTCACCTCTGTCTGCCCTGACACCCACTAGTGACCTGGGAACATGCCCCCCTTTCTCTCCCCATGTCTGCCTCGCTCTCTGCCCCTGGTCTCTCTCTCTTTCTCTGCCTCTCTGCCCCTGGTCTCTCTCTCTCTCTCTGCCTCTCTGCCCCTGGTCTCTTTCTCTCTCTGCCCCTGGTCTCTCTCTCTCTCCTTCTCTGCCTCTCTGCCCCTGGTCTCTTTCTCTGCCTCTCTGCCCCTGGTCTCTCTCTCTCTCCTTCTCTGCCTCTCTGCCCCTGGTCTCTTTCTCTGCCTCTCTGCCCCTGGTCTCTCTCTCTCTCCTTCTCTGCCTCTCTGCCCCTGGTCTCTCTCTCTGCCTCTCTGCCCCTGGTCTCGACTCTCTATTTCTCTCTGTCCCTGGTCTCTCTCTCTTTCTCTGACTCTCTGTCCCTGGTCTCTCTCTCTTTCTCTGACTCTCTGCACCTGGTCTCTCTCTCTGCCTCTCTGCCCCTGGTCTCTTTCTCTCTCTGCCCCTGGTCTCTTTCTCTCTCTGCCCCTGGTCTCTCTCTCTCTCCTTCTCTGCCTCTCTGCCCCTGGTCTCTTTCTCTGCCTCTCTGCCCCTGGTCTCTCTCTCTCTCCTTCTCTGCCTCTCTGCCCCTGGTCTCTTTCTCTCTCTGCCCCTGGTCTCTTTCTCTCTCTGCCCCTGGTCTCTCTCTCTCTCCTTCTCTGCCTCTCTGCCCCTGGTCTCTTTCTCTGCCTCTCTGCCCCTGGTCTCTCTCTCTCTCCTTCTCTGCCTCTCTGCCCCTGGTCTCTTTCTCTGCCTCTCTGCCCCTGGTCTCTCTCTCTCTCCTTCTCTGCCTCTCTGCCCCTGGTCTCTCTCTCTCTCTCTCTCTCTGCTCCTGGTCTCTCTCTCTTTCTCTACCTCTCTTCCCCTGGTCTCTCTCTCTTTCTCTACCTCTCTTCCCCTGGTCTCTCTCTCTTTCTCTGCCTCTCTGTCCCTGGTCTCTCTCTCTCTCCTTCTCTGCCTCTCTGCCCCTGGTCTCTCTCTCTTTCTCTGCCTCTCTGCCCCTGGTATCTCTCTTTCTCTGACCCTGGTCTCTGCCTCTCTGCCCCTGGTCTCTTTCTCTTTCTCTGCCTCTCTGCCCCTGGTCTCTCTCTCTCTCTGCCCCTGGTCTCTCTCTCTTTCTCTGCCTCTCTGCCCCTGGTCTCTCTCTCTCTCTGCCCCTGGTCTCTCTCTCTTTCTCTGCCTCTCTGCCCCTGGTCTCTCTCTCTCTCTGCCCCTGGTCTCTCTCTCTTTCTCTGCCTCTCTGCCCCTGGTCTCTTTCTCTTTCTCTGCCTCTCTGCCCCTGGTCTCTCTCTCTCTCTGCCCCTGGTCTCTCTCTCTTTCTCTGCCTCTCTGCCCCTGGTCTCTCTTTCTCTGCCTCTCTGCCCCTGGTCTCTCTCTCTTTCTCTGCCTATCTGCCCCTGGTCTCTCTCTCTTTCTCTGTCTCTGCCCCGGTCTCTTTCTCTGCCTCTCTGCCCCTGGTCTCTTTCTCTGCCTCTCTGCCCCTGGTCTCTCTTTCTCTGCCTCTCTTCCCCTGGTCTCTCTCTTTCTCTGCCTCTCTGCCCCTGGTCTCTCTCTTTCTCTGCCTCTCTGCCCCTGGTCTCTCTCTTTCTCTGCCCCTGGTCTCTCTTTCTCTGCCTCTCTGCCCCTGGTCTCTCTCTTTCTCTGCCTCTCTGCCCCTGGTCTCTCTCTCTGCCCCTGGTCTCTCTCTCTGCCCCTGGTCTCTTTCTCTGCCTCTCTGCCCCTGGTCTCTTTCTCTGCCTCTCTGCCCCTGGTCTCCTCCCTTTCTCTGCCTCTCTGCCCCTGGTCTCTCTCTCTCTTTCTCTGCCACTCTGCCCCTGGTCTCTCTCTTTCTCTGCCACTCTGCCCCTGGTCTCTCTCTTTCTCTGCCTTTCTGCCCCTGGTATATATATAGTATAAAACACATTCCCAGCAGCAGGCCCAGAAGTGTCCCAAATTTATAGTTTGCAGGGAGGCGCAAAAACACCCTAGCACCGGCCCTGCTCGGGGTGATGCTGCAGGGGGAGGTGATGATGAAGTGCAGGGGGGGGTGATGATGGTGCAGGGGGGTGATATACATATATATACAAATATACCTGCTATCTCCTGACCCTGTCACCCCAGCTTCCCCTGTTCCCCGCTATCTCCCTGTCACCATAGCCTCTCCAGTCACCCCAGCTTCCCCAGGCAGTCATCTGCTATCTGAGTCACCCCAGCTTCCCCAGTCACCCGCTATCTGCTACACCCCAGCTTCCCCAGTCACCCGCTATCTCAGTCACGCCAGCTTCCCCAGTCACCTGCTATTTCTGTCACCTCCAGCTTCCCCAGTGACCCACTATCTGCGTCTTTCTCAGTCACCCGCTATATCCTGGTCATTATTTAATTACTGCTCCCGGCATATGGTATACTATGTAATGGGTGTGTGATGTGTAATCGGCATTACATTGAATTTTTTTGGCGCGCGCCTACGGCGCGCACTGTCCTTGTTGACCCTCCTTTAGAAAAAAGTCCTGGCATCATAACGAGTAATGGTCACTGTGGTGTATGGTGTAACGTGTAATGGGCATTACAGTGTGTGATGTAACATGTAACTGGCATTACAGTGTGCAAAATCAAGAATGGAATTGAAGCAAAGGTTAAAAAAAATGATGGGGCGGGTCAAGGGGAGGGGCTTGGACAGGTCAAGGGGAGGGGTTGGGGCGGGCCTAGGGGTGTGCTACTGATCCGGGAATCTCTCAACACTACAGGAACCAGGTGTATGTATGCATGAGTGCGGCCATTATTGATTTGTTGCCGCCCACATGAGGCCACTTCCAGAAATTTTCCAGGGCCACTTTTAGTCCCCAATCCGCCCCTGACCCATTGTATTGGTATTTACCCATTTGTGGGCCGTAAGGACAGTGTGCGATCTTGCAAGACCCGGGGGAGGGCTTGGTGGCTCTCTGAGGTTTCTGGAACAGAAGAGTAGGGGAAGGAGAAAAAATTGGAAAAAGAGAGAGAGAAAAACTAAAAAAAAGTAGAAAATATTTATGACAGTAATGTGTACATTTATTTTCAACTGGAAATTTTTCTTTTATTATTTTTTTTTATGACACCAGGATTTAGCACTATGGGGGAATTGGCTCTCAACTATTTGGTTCTTACCCTTTTCAACTCCTGTTCTGATTTGTAAGCCCTCCCTTTCTTTCTGTTTCCCAGTGTGGTTGTGACTATGGGCTGTGTCTAGGGGTATTTAGTTAAAAGTTCTCTTTTGGGAACCTTGTTATTTCACTGGGTATTTTTCCAGCTCAACCTCAGATTTCAAATGGTGAAGCTGTACTTTGGGGCGCTATACTTTCTGTTTTTAACAGGGTTTCTATTGAAGCTATGGTTGCCATTGATCCTGTGTCCTTCCCATCTTTAGTTCAAAGGGAACTCGGTATTTGTGCTGTAGTTTTTAACTACCTTAGATGGATTTGACTCTATGACAGTGGAATACAACATTAGCCTCTGAGGACTGTCCAGCATATCTTGCACTTCTTGTGTAAGATTTCTAGGAGTGTCCAGAAATACCCCATCAGGGGTGCAATAGATGACACATCCCATTTTACATAGTAAATCTCTACCCAGGAGGTTAGTCGGGGCCGCTGCAGCCAACAGAAAAGAGTGTTTGGTATGCAGAGGCCCGCTTGTAACATCTGCTGGTTTCGTCAGTGGGTAATGCTGTATTTTTCCTGTTACCCCAATTGCTGCTACTAATTGCTTGGCACAACCTAGATCAGGAGGGAATGTTGTTAACGGGTTTGATACAAAAAAAACTTTATATTTAAACTATTCCACTTACCCATATCTGGGGCTCCTCCCTCAGATATTGTCTTATGTTACCTGGATGTGGGGTGTATGTGTGTCCTACTCCCTGTTTGCATATATGTGTCATGCTTAGGGCGGCGTTGGCTACTAGGTGGGGCTATGGCTATGTGTTGAGACCTACCTGTCTTCTCCCATTGTGTCTCCCAGTTACTTACATATGTGTTATGTTTCCTATGGTTACTTACCCTGCAATGTCTGGCTATGTGTCCTTTGTTTCCACATTTGAAACATACCGTTTGGTTTTGTCTTTCTGTCCTAAATCGTTTGTCCAGATCAACAGCAGATTTCTTTAAAGTGTGTATTGACATTTGTCTGCAGTTGGGTTCTATGTTGGTTCTCAGATTTTCCCTAAGACCTTGTATCAGCACAGAGACAATCCCTCCCTTAAGATGTATGTTGTCCCTGGGGCTGGGGATACCAGAGTGTTTTGGCAACGCCTGTAAAGCACGGTTGAAATATCCGCTGGTGGACTCACCATCTTTCTGTGTGATGGTGAACCCTAGGGTATTTTCAACTGTCGCTGGGAAATATACACCCAATTGTATATTTATTAGGCGTATATTTTCCTGGTTGCCCTGTTCAGTTAAAATCTTATCGCCCTCCACACCACTGTCTCAAATGAACTTCTGGACATCTATGTGTGAAGGGAGGCAAGCTCTCAACATGTATCGCCAATCCTTATTGGTGGGCTCATCTGAATTTCCTCGCTCCCTTACAAATTTCTGACACTTTGCCAGATCTTTGCTGGGATCAGGGAAATTTTTGATGATTGAATGACGTTCCAATAGTGTCCATGTATTGTGCATGTCACTATCCTTTACAGGCATTACCTCATCCCCGCCTCCCCGCCTCCCCGTCCACAAGGAGGTTCCACTGTGTGCAGAGGGTGGATCTGTATCCCCCCTGCACCATTGGACAACATCCCAGGAGCAACTATCTCTGTGCTGTGTTGTGTGTACTTACCTGTGTCTCCAATCGTGTTCCTGGCATCAGCCATCTCCTCGACCAGAATGGCAGCAGCAGCTTGGGCTGTCTCAGCCTCTCTCTCCTTTCTGCTAGCTTCGCAAGGGATGGCTGATGTCAGGAATCTCCCTTCTGGATCTGTATCTTGCTTATAGTAGGTAAAAACAGCGTACAAGTTAGCAATGGATACATTATTACTCATGTTTTTTTTATGAGTCATTAACCCCTTCGGCACATATGGGGGTGGGGGAGCTGATTCTATTGTGGCAGCGGTTGCATTTTTATTGTGGCTGATTGCATCTGGTATTGTCAGACCTCTGATTCCCCATTGTTCCTGTCCTTCCTTCTGCCACAATTTAAGAATATCTATATGCTTCACTCTCTCCTTACGACTGGAGAGCAGGCATATTTCATCTTTTACTGCCGATAAGATTTCTGGATCAAAGCTACCAACGCTGGGAAATTCTAACTTGCTGCCTTGTGTCATTCTTCTCCATTTATTTTGATAAACAACTGCGAGTTCACCGTGCTTCCTGCACATAATGAAAGCCGCCGACCCTTTGGGTCGACTAGATTCCTCCCTAACTGACTCGGTATCCCTGTGTGACCCGTTATTACCCATAATTACAGGAATAAACGTTCACAGCTAGCAGAAACCGGAGGGCCGTTTATCAGTGAGTCACTCCCAAATCACTCCTTCTCCACAAAATGGCACTATTCCGCAATCAAGCGTGAAGCCCACTATGCGAGGTAATGTACTCAATCACCAAGTCTTTCAACTAGTAGCGAACTGCTAGCCAACTTGCAAGGTGCGGCAGTTTTTCCAGGGCACAGCAAAACTTGTTTTTCCTGTACCCCCAAAAACTGGTATTTCTAAAGTAGCTAATCGGATCACTGGGTTCCGATGTATCTCTTGTACCCTCCCAGTGGATCAAAATAGGTAGTTCCACGGAAGGGGCAGTTCCTATGGGCACGTCGTCACGTGAACCCGGTCCTAACTGGAATGTCCTACACTGGCTACACTGCGCTTGAGTCGTGTCGTCACACACCCGTTCGCCTCAGTTATTTTTCACACTGGGCGCTGGTTACACCTTGGTCTTATGCATATATTTGAAATATTTCTGTACAGAAAATCTTCCCAGGCTGGTAGCTTTTCACTAGATACTTATGCAGGTATAAATCCCGGTACTTGTGAGTTATCCGGGCGTCCGATTTTTTGATTGTATGCCTTAAGTTAAGGCATACAATCAGATGCGATGCGATGCGATATCGCATCGCATCGCATCGCATGCGACCATCGGATGCGATGACCCGATTTTTCCATAGGAATCAATGTTAAAATGATTCCTATGGAAAAAGGGGTCCTTTTCATACCCCTACTATCCAAGTGGGCATGGAGTTGGATATAAACCTGTGGCGAGCGTAGCGAGCCACCGAGCCCGAAGCGTGGCGAGCGAAGCGAGCCCCGCGAGGGGACGGTATTCTGTGTCCCCTCGCGGGGCTCGCTACGCTCGCCACGCTTCGGGCTCGGTGGCTCGCTACGCTCGCCACAGGTTTATATCCAACTCCATGCCCACTTGGATAGTAGGGGTATGAAAAGGACCCTTTTTCCCATTGAATTCCATGTTAAAATGGACTCAGTCCATTTTAACATTGATTCCTATGGAAAAATCGGGTCATCGCATCGCATCGCATCGCATCCGATGGTCGCATGCGATGCGATGCGATGTCCCGATCCGACCCGATTTAAAAATCGGACGCCCGGATAACTCACAAGTACCTAAATCCCTTATAATACGCTATAGGAATCTATTAAAATAATGCTTGAGTTGCTTGCTTAATGAGAAAATGAACAAAAGAAAAAAAACTTATTTTCTCTTTATTTAATCACCACCTTATCCACAGTATATTGCTATACTGTTTAAATAAAGCTAGTGGTTCAATACTGTTCACCTTTGAGTTCCTATGTGTGCTGCATGTGCAGTACCAATGAACAGCCACGTGTGTACATGCGTTGTTCACAGGCCGCCGATGAATCGGCCACCCACGTGTTCTATAGTGTATTTGCAAGGTTGCACTCGGGTTTCGCTATACGCAGTAATTGCGCCTAAATGTGGAGTAAATCCCTTAACTCCGTCCGAAAGTTACGTATCAAGATGCGAAATAAATCCCGCACTTAATCCGTAAATCACGTACAAAGATGCGAAAATTTCCCGATATGGGCACGTGCGCGCGCACCTTGCGTAATACACAATAGACGCTTTACGTTACTGCAAAAGGCCCAGGACTTGTCGCCACGTGGCGGAGTCCCTGTTTTTGCAGTAACTAACAATAAACAGTTATAGTTTTGCACAGAGGGGATCCTCTATGTACTATAATAAACACAGACTCCACGTGTGCGAACCTTATCGCACGTGGTACATATACTGTAATGAACAAGCAACTCAAGACACTATACCCCGTTAAACTACTTGTGGCAGGCAGAAGTACAGTTTACTAAACACTTAATATATGCTTTAAAACACGTGGCTTTCACTTATTGTACTCCGGGTTCAGCGCTAGCACTTCCCGAACCCCGCACCGCCGCGGACCCGGCCTATCCAGCAATGGAAACAATAAATACTTCCACCCTTTTTCTGGTATAGGTCAGGTCGCACGCCTGGTACTGAGTTCTGGAATGTGGAGCGGACGGACGAGCCCTCAATTGTTAATGGCGATATAATATGACCAGAGAGACAATAAGTGAAAAGCGTTGGTTACGTAATAAGTCCGCAACCAACGTACCCTTTATACCTAACTACGTGCGAACAAAGCGTAGCGCAGCGTAGCGTACCTTTTATTGTATTATGTACACCAAGAACCAATACCTTAATCAGAGATTCCTTCGCAGTACTTTGTCTCTAATCTGCGAATATACCTTTATGGACAGTGTCCGTAATATACCTTTATCGCTAAATGCGAATAACAGACACAAACCACAGTATAGAAGTAAGGAGATAAGAACTCCATAAAGAGGTTGTATTTAAGTCCCTAATGGACAAAAGGGGGGTTACAGGAATAGAAAATACAGGTTTAACAAGTGATACAATATGCTAACAATGAATACTAAACAGGCTCTGCTAAGGGGAAAGAATACAGATACAAGACACAACCAGCCAACAATACAATAAGAATAAATACCGTGAATGCAACCGTTACCCGTCTCATCAAATATGCGAAGCGCAGTCCGGTCAGAGCTCACTATCGTTCAGGGCTGAACTATAGTCCGGTAGACAGTCAGGGAAAGGTAGATGTGCCGAAGAGACTTTGGCTGCTCTGGGTCGCCTATCTTATAGGGTCAGAAAGGGGAGGTCAAAGGCCGTTCTCATTGGTCAGAGGTCGTATGTCAGGTCAGCTGTGATTGGGGGGTAAGATGATACACCTGGTTTGGCTAGGTCCAGGGGAGTGAACTTTAAGAGTCCTTTGTTTGGTGGTTTCGGCGTCAGCAGTGATAAGAACTGGTTTCATCTAGATTCCTTTGTTACATTCTTTCAACAGAAACTGTCCCTGGAATATGGATTATGTCCATAACTATCGAGCCGTGTATATTGCAAAATATTCGCAATGACCGGAATACTTCGCACAATGAACGGAACGATACTAAACATGATACAGACAGATGTGTGCAGGGCTAACTAAGCTATGTGTGGCGTTCTAAACCTTTAACTATATTTCATTTAGTGTAAGTGTGTTATTATGAATTTATGTGTGATAGTATGGCTACTCTTCTGGTCCACTTTGTCACACATACTCGGGTATGGAAACTTTATTTGCGCAACTCTGCGAACCAAAATGGCGGCCATACTATCCTAAAATGGCGTGTGTGCAACTAGACTTCCACAGTATGTCTGCCTAAAAACATCCGTTTAGTAGTTTTTTAGATTAACAGAATAAATGAAGATAAAACCAATTTAAACAATGTAATAAAAAATTGGGTACTTATGTATTATCTGGGCTCCCATGTTAAATGCACCCCATTTTTTCATACCCCTACTATCCAACTACGCATGGAGTTGATTTTATATAGTGTGGCGAGCGCAGCGAGCCACCGTGCCGGAAGCGTGGTGAGCGCAGCGAGCACTGCGAGGGGACGCGGTCTAATAAGAAAAACGGGAGCCCAGATATTACATATCTTATTTATACAATCTATATATAAAAACAGGAATTTTAACAAAACAAAGGTATATTAATTGTTAGTCACAATAAAGGTGTGTACACACTGGGCAATTAAAAAAAAAAATATCACTCATTTTGGCCCTTCTGAGCAACATTGTTTAAAATATCACCCAGTGTGTATGGTATGAATGATGAACGATGCAGACTTCACTAGGTATAGGTAAAATAAATTGTATAACAAAACCTGGATGATTTAGTCAGCACTATTAAAATACCTTTCACATTACTACAGATATGTCCTCTTTCTTTGTTACTGCGTCATGCAGCAACAAGTATGCCCCCATTAATTGCACCCTCCAAGTTCTCCTTGTTATTTAATTGATAGCGAGTATATATATGTATGCATGCTCCTCGCTATCATGCGCCATAAATGCTGAAATGCCATTGCACCTTTAAAAAGAGGACACATCTGTAGCATATTGGCTTACCAGTTTTGACCTCACACTGTCCCTGTTGGGTTTTCTCTTTTTTATTTTTACTTTTAACTGTCAAATTCCCATACTCAACCCATTGGGGAAATGAAGGCACTATTAAGGTACACAAAAAAAAAAAAAATAATAATAAGTGCAAGGAAAAATTGGTCTTAAGATCGAATATGCTTTTTCTTCCTAAGAGGGTATCAGTTTTTCATATTATTAAGAGCTAATATTACTAATTTCTTTTTTTATTGACCATCAAAAAATAATAATTATTGAAATGGAAAAGAAACTCATTGGATTCAGTGAGAGTAATCCTATATCCTTGATTGCTAACCTTGACACTCTAGCTGTTGTTTAACTACACATCCCAGCATGCTCTGCAACAGTTTTTCTATTTGGCCATGCTAAAACTGTTGCAGGGCATGCTGGGATGTGTAGTTCAACAACAGTTGGAGGGCCAAAGGTTCCCCATCCCTGATCTACATGGTGCTAGGGTGCTGCAGGGTGCTGCCTAGCCAGCTAGGACAGAATATGGGAGAGCACCCTATGGCAGCAGACTTCTTGGAAGGGTGAAGGATCCAGAGGTAAACGCTCACACGCACCCATACTCTCATGTGCCATATCATGTTTGGGGGGTAGCTTTTCAATTGGACAGTAGTGCAGTAACATAGAGTAGTGCAGTAACATACAAAATCCACAAAAAATTCACAGATTAGTGTATTATCAGAGTTGCCTGCAATTATTGGGGATATTTTTTAATCAGCTAAGGCAGGTGAAAAAAATCCCTGATAACGTCTGGCTTTGTGGCTCATTGGTAGCCCCAAGGGAATCTACCACAGTTAATCAAATTCAGCCTATGTCTGAGGCTGTTTGGCATGGTTTTATGTAATTGGATAATTGCTTTGTTCATCTCATTAGTATAAAAACAATAATTCAATAACAATTAAAACATCAAAAAGAACCATCTTGTTAATAAAAAAAAATGCCTTTGCAATATAAATATTGGCAAAATGAAAATAACATCATAGCACCGTGGTGTGTAAGAATGTGATGCTCAAGCTTATTAATAAAAAAAGTGTATACAATTTCTATTTGTTAATTAGAGAAACTGTTGATCATATTTAGACTCTAGAATTAATAAGAGCAATTGTTTAAAGGATTTATCTTTGTTACCATTAATTCCATGGTAATTAATGAGATTCATATGGTTAAAGGAGGATCTTTAGATTAACCCTAAGAGAACACAAGTTAATTAATAATAATTTGAATATGGTAAACTTAATTAGAATGTAATGATTTGAATTAAACTTAATTGACAAGATTTTTTGTAGATGTTCTCATTCAATCAGCTACTAGATTCTCTTTAGTATCAACAGAGTCTAACCAGTATAATGAATGAACCACAATCATTCCCTCATAGAAAGCTTTTGAAATACAAAGTAGGTACTGATTAATGACTCCTAATCTGTTTAGTAAGGATGAATAATATTTAATATGCACATGTTTATATCATGTTAATTACAAGGTGCTCATTAGGTAGAACAGTGCATACCTGGATTAAGAGCATTATGTAATTACATATTTTAGCTACAAAGTTAATCTAATGTACAGTATAGGACTGACTGGATCTAACATTGCTAATATATAAAAGTAATTATAGTCCATATCAAGCCAATACATTAAAGTAATTAAATTATAATTTTTTGCAGAGGTATGTGGGAAATCAATCATCTAAAATAATTTAAGCAATATGTGATTTTTTTTTTTTTTTGTATTAAAACGGTTTTCTTTAACACATGGAAAAAAAACACATCCTTTAGTTTTGGGAATGAAAATTAAAATACATTTTTTCATGTTAGTTATGGGTTTGGTCATCATCCAACTGGAATGAATTTGGGTTTTTTATAGAAATACTGTACATTTGTTTCTTGAGTTTCTGTATATGTGTAGATCTATAATATAGTGAGCAATTGGCTTTTGGTGCTGAAATAAAAGGGAACTATGGCCCTTATTCTGATCGGCACGCTTCCCTGCGTGTTCGAGCAGGAGAGCAATGATAAACCTTTATGCACATGTGCAGCCACTTTGTGCGAATGGGCACGACAAACTTTCCTGTTGGCCGTCCCATTCGCACCTAGCAGTGCGGGAAGGGGGTGTGGGGCGGCGGGGACAGGCTGTGCTCATGGGAATGCCCAGCGTTTCATGGGTGTTACCATGCTAATGCACCAGTGACACGGGTGTGGGGAGCGGCCGGCAGCTGATGTCAGTGGATGTCAACTGCCCATCTGCTTCCTGTACAGGGCACCCACTGATGTAAGACACCAGAGAGGTGTCTTACATCTGCGAGAGCCTGCAAAATAATCACAGAAGCCGATGACCATCTAATGATTTTGCCTCTGCACACAAGGCTGTGAACAGATGATTCTCAAGCATGTGGGGAAGTCTGAGTGCGGGGAGGAGTCTATTTGTTGACACACAAAGCTGCGAATGTCGCAGCTTTGCGCATCAAACAGAATGATCTCCTATATTCATTGTATATGTAATGGGGGATTCGGCATGAAAAGGAGGCGGTAGTGCTTGAAGCAGCGCCATCTCCACGCGCTGCTGCCTCCTCCCCCACCCACGATTATGCTCTGCCCTGCCCCCACATGACGTCAGCGAACCAGCAATGTTGCTGGGTCGCTAAAGGCGCCTGAGAAAGCAAAACGCAGAGTTGCATCACGACTGAACCATTTTCAAGTCCCGATGCAACCCTGCCTTTTGCGATTTGTGAAAGTGGTATTAGTATATTAACCCAGCCCCTGTCTGCATTCTGCCCATTGGAAAACTGATGTCGGTCTTTGTAAGCCAACCAGGTGGCGTGCCATAAGAAGACCAAAAAAAGCTTGGGTCAGCTACAGCTTGTAGCGCCACACATAGTATTTTTACATTTATTTGGAGGGCATAGCCTTACCATAGGGATTTGTATATGCCTCACTTCACCAGTACCTTGACACTACTCTTTGAGATAGTATTCTTGACAGTTGGGACTTGGAGAACCACAAGTCCCAGCATGCAGGGCATTAAAGGGATCGCTGGCACTTGTAGTTCCACAGTAAAAGAAATAGTAAAAAAAAAACTGACACCATTGAAAAATAAAACGTTAATACATACATTACACATACTGATACTTACCTTTTTTGAGCCCGTAGGTAGGTCCCTGGGTCTGGGGTCCTGGGCTCCAGGGCCCGAGGTCTGGGGCACCAGGGCTGCCTAGTCCGGGGCTTCAGGATCAGAAGAAATCCATAGGGGTACCTGTGGAAGAAAATCCTACTCACCAAGGTCTTCTGGTGAAGATCACGTCCTCTTCTTTCCGACGTAGTCCAGGTCTTCTTTAAAAAAAAAAAAAACGCGTATGACCAGGCCGGTACCCTCTCACGAACTAACCAGAGAGACGCTGAAGTTTCATCTTCAGTGCCTCTCCTCCGAATGATTCTATTGGCCCCCTAGCGGCCAATCAGGAGCCGAGAAATTTGGCTCCTGATTGGCCGCTAGGTGGCCAATAGAATCATTCGGAGAGGCGCTGAAGATGAAACTTCAGCGTCTCTCTGGTTAGTTCGTGAGAGGGTACCGGCCGGGTCCTACTTTCCTGGGGCGATATGTAATAGGGTGAGAGAATCAGAAAGTGAGCGATTTGGTAAGAAATCTCCAGGTTTTTTTAAAGCGGCAATCATTTACACTGCAAAACCAGTTTGATTTTGCCGTGTAAATGATTGCCGCTTTGAAAAAACTGTAGATTTCTTACCAAAGCTCTCACTTTATGATTATCTCACCCTATTACATTTCACCCCTGGACTACATCGGAAAGAAGAGGACGTGATCTTCGCCGGAGGACCCTGGTGAGTAGGGTTTTCTTCCACAGGTACCCCTATGGATTTCTTTAGATCCTGAAGCCCTGGAGTCCCGGACCCTGCAGCCCTGGACCCAGGGACCTACCTATGGGCTCAAGAAAGGTTAGTATCAGTATGTATGTATAATGTATGTATTAAAGTTTTATTTTTCAATGGTGTCAGTGTGTTTATTTTACTATTTATTTTACTATGGAACTACAAGTGCCAGTGGGCCCTTTAATGCCCTGCATGCTGGGACTTGTGGTTATCCAAGTCCCAGCATGCAGGGAGGCTTGCTGGGACTCATAGTTCCACAGTATAAGACAATAGTTTTTTTATTCCATTTTTACACTACAATCAGCTCGATGCCCGCCACCCAGGGGCATCGAGGACAGCACCAGGCTTCAGCCAGGCCAGGTAAGTCCTGGAGGGGGGGGACCCCTTTATTGGGGGGTCCCCACTTCCCCAGGACCCCTGGCCAGGTTGACTGGTCGGTAGGGTTAATGCTTTGGCCAGGGGGACTTGTATAAAAAGTCTCCCCCCGGCTGTGGCATTACCCTGCTGGCTGGTTGGGCCTGGTTCTTAAAATACGGGGGACCTCTAGTCATTTTATCCCCTGTATTTATGGAACCAGCCCCTGCCCTGGAAAAGATTTCAACAAAAGTATTTTAATCTACCGCCGTACACCTTTACAGAATGGACTTTCTCCTGCACAAATGCTGATGGAAAGGAGGATTAGAGCAAATCTCCCGATACTGGATGAACTGCTTAATACACATAACTCAGCGTTGGGCAGACTGAGTAAGGAACGTCAACAGGCGAAACAGAAACTGTTCCATGACAGGCGAACAAAAAGCTTATCTGATCTAAAATCGAGTAACCAAGTCCGTCTCAGAGATCACAAGAAAGGTATTTGGGTGCAGAAAGGTATTGTGCAAGCACAAGTAGCAACAAGATCTTATACTATACGTACAGAGCGTAGAACGGAAGTAAGAAGAAATCGGGTGGATTTAAGATCTCAACATAACCATAATGAAGACAACATGACTGAAGAATACCCTTCATCTGACATGTATGATGATCCTGATAATGGTGAACAAACCACAATTCTAGAAAGGTCCAACATGGTTGATGAAACACAAACTGTGTATGAAAGACCCAAAAGAGAAATACGCAGACCTGAGACACTCATTGAAATGTGTAGATGATGTTCTTAATAGGACGTTGTTAATTGTTGCATTGAAGTGTACAGGGCTTTTCTGTAAAGAACAGAGGATGTGATGCTAGTGTATTAGAATTCTTAATATTTTTAGACACTCCCTTACTAATATATGTAAGTCTGAATCTTCGGTGATGGTCTCTAGTACCAGGGGAATGCTGGGAAGTGGGTGGTCCTGAGGCAGTGTGTCTGGAGTTGGATGGAATAAAACAGCACAGCAGTGAACTCACATGTCTGTGTCCTTATGACTGGATTTACAAACATATGAACAAAACAATAGCAAGTGTGATTTATTATAGATACAGCCCCCTCTAACCTCCCCCCCCAGCATACAACAAATACCTTGAGTGTATGACTCTGTCCCTCTCATCTCGAGACTTTTGCTTGCTGCCTCACCCACCGTGACCCGGCCAGTGCAGCTCCTTAATGCCTGAGAGGAGCTGCGTGCTAGAGGCAGCTCCCCCTACAGGCAGCATCAGCACCGCAGCTCTTAGAAGGAAAGAACAAGCCATTCTGCAGTGCTGTGAATGCGGCCGGACCCTGCTCCGCTCACTTAGAAAAACTAAATTTAAGTAACTGTGCTGATAAATCGGCGTGCGGGGGTGGGGGTGGGGGGGTGTTCCTGATACTCGGAAACCCCCGCTGCGTGCTCATGTGCAGTGATTCACAGAAGAGTACAGGTAGGAGCGTGCTTTCAATATACAAGAGAACAAATTATTAACATCAACTACTAACTAGAGTCATAAAAAGAACCCCAACCAGTAAGCTAGAGTAAGTTGTTTTACATCACATGCACATTCTAATAGATTGGATTTCGGAGGGGGAAGGCAAGTGTATTTTATGAAAATATTAACATGCAGTAAAGAATTAATCTGCAGAGTAGGAGTATAACGGATGCATACAGTATGCAATAATGAAATTTCAAATATATGAAAAGAACAAATTACTTTAGCTCAACAACTCTCATCAAAGGTGTTAAGATAAAAGGATGAAAGGATAATCTAACAATTATACAGTAATAAAAGTAGGAAAGAACATTCTTTGAGATTCAAATAAATTATAATTTTACAGTGTTTGCATATTTGACCAAGGAATGGTGATGCTGCAAAAAAACAATGCTAAAAAGATAACAATATTCCAATTCTGGTCAGATTATTTCAGTAAAATATAATATAAAAGATGTTGCTGCATAGTTTAAGATTCATTCAGGGGCGGATTGGCCTACCGGGAAACCGGGCTGTTTCCCGGTGGGCCGGCATATTTGGAGGGTAAAAGGCCGCCGTCCCTCCTTTACAGGGCCGGCCGCGGCATCTTCGTGCATTTTGCCCTGATCCAAGATGGCCGCGGCCGGCCTCGAGTGCTACCACAGTTGAAATGGCCGCGGGAGGGCTGGTGCGCATGCGCGCGCACGCAGCTGCTCCCGCGGTCCGGATGATATGGCTGTGCCGACGCTGCCCACGTGATCCAGCAGCAGCGCGCAGGACTAGTTTGCGCCGCTGGGCTGGATCCGATAGAAGGCGGCGGCGGAAGAAGCAGGCAGCCAGGCTGGCAGCAAAGTCAGTCAGCAGATGTCAGTCAGCAGATGAGGGGGCGGCCACTCCAGGAGGGTAATTAAATATGCAAGAAATTGAAGAAATAATGTGTGGCCTCAGCCCTCAGTGAAGTAGACTAGTGTATGTATGTATGTATATTATATATATATTATATATATATATATATATATATATATATATATATATATATAGTGTGTATATATATATGTGTATATATATGTATATATATATATATATATATATATGTGTGTATATATATATATATGTGTGTGTGTATATATATATATATAGTGTATATATGTATATATATATATATATGTATATATATGTGTGTATATATATATATATATATATATATGTGTATATATATAGGTGTGTGTATATATATATATATATATATGTGTATATGTATATATATATATATATATATATATATATATATATATATATATATATATATATATATATATAGTGCAGAGGCTCGGCACTCCCAAAAACAAATTGCGGCTTGCAGCTGGTGCCTTAACAAGGGGGTATAATACAGGCAATAGGTGCGGTACTCAGACGACCACACAACGGCGGTAATCCATTATCAATGTTTGAAATGTATTGCATTTTTCTTCAGGATATACAAAGAACAAAAACTTACATACCTTTATAGATAAGTACATACAGGGGGTTCAGCGTGCTGGGAACGGAACTGTGTATCCGCCCATTCGCCGAGGAGGTGATGACGTCACCTCCTCGGCGAATAAGTATGTACTTATCTATAAAGGTATGTAAGTTTTTGTTCTTTGTATATCCTGAAGAAAAATGCAATACATTTTAAACATTGATAACGGATTACCGCCGTTGTGTGGTTATTTGCCTTATTGCCTGTTGATATAGGTCTAGGGTATATGTGATTCATTTTTTTTATGTGGGAACTGTTCATTCAACAGATGTATTTGCTATATATTAGAAGGTATGCTTTTTAGTATGGAGCCTTTGAGGGTTCTTTAAATGTGATCTTCCCTGCATGAGGAGCTTTGTATTGCAACGAGTACACACGTTGAGATAAAGTGGAGAGTGCTAAAACATTGACAAGAGAAATTGTACGTTGGAATTATGTTCAGCCTTGTGTGTAATATGACTAATGTGATTGCTGGCAGAAGAGCACTATGAGAGATGAATATTGCTGACACGTAAATGGTGCTTTTTTATGTTAATTGCTTCAGCCCGTTACACGGGAGTAAAGTGCTGTTAATAGGTATCTCCATAGCAACGGCGTGGTCACGGCGGGTCAGGTGAACGCACAGGCGCGTGCTAGTGACTTCACCCGCCTGGTCCGTGGTGCGCATGCGGGAGTCAGGGATTTGCACTGTGGAGGGTATGTATAAATATGTTGTATGTATGTTTTTACGTCCTGATGAAGAAGCATATCCATTAAATCTTTGAAACGTTGACAGATTAATTCTGGACCTCATAACTTATTGGTATTTTGATTGTAGGTGATTCTCTCCGGGTCCTGCTCTAGCGTCTGTAGTTACCCTAACCCCGCTGTCACCTAGCAACAGGATTCTCCAATGGAGTTGCGTGTGAGTTCAGCTGCCACGGCAGCACCACGTGACCAACCAGGAAGTACTGTTCAGAGACATGCGAAGAGAGGGACAAACAGAGCGAGACTCGGTTCCGGTCCACTGGTATAAATGTAAGTGCTTTTGTGATATGCATTGTTCTCACCTTGACAATGGATTAACCTCCGAGACGTTGGTTAACTCCTTGTGTTTCATGCTGTGCTGTGGAAGTCCGAGTGTGTGCCACTAATTGTTCTGTCTCTATATATGTGTGTGTGTATGTATGTATATATATATATATATATATACGCCACCCTGCTTCCCCCGCCACCCTGCTTCCCCCCATCCTACCTGAATCCTCCACCACCCCACATTCTACGCCACCCTGCGTCCCCCCTCCCTGTATCTTCTGCCATCATGCAACCTACGCCACTCTGCGTCTCCCCTCCCTGCATCCTCCACCACTTTGAGACTCCCCTCCCTGCATCCTCTGCGTTCCCCCTCCTACTCTGCATTCTGTGCCACCATGCCCCCCTCACACTCTGCGTCCTGTGACACTCTGCGTAGGTCCTCCCTCCCTTCATCCTCAGCCATCTCCCCTCCCAGCATTGTACGCCACCCTCCATCCCCCCTCCCTCCCTGCATCCTCTTCAACCTGCCATTCTACTCTCACCCCTCGTCACCCCCTTCTCACCCTTCATCACCAACCCCGTCTCACCCTGTGTCTTCTCATTCCATTGCATAATGTGAACTTTAGCTCATACTGTTTGGCATAATGTGATTTTTGTCTCATAGGGTGCTGCATAATGTTATTTTTTTAACTCATTCTGTGTGGCATTTTGTGAATTTTGGATCATTTCATGTGTCATAATGTGAATATTGGCTCATACTGTGTGGCATAAGGTGTACATGTTTTTCGATAGAAAAAAGGGCCCTGTTGTTATGGTGCATAATGTGTTTAAGGGAGGTGGCCCATACTTAGTGTCCCACGGCAGGGGGGGGACAGTTGGGAGACCCCCTGTCACCCCCCCTGTCTCTTTCTCCACAGCCCCTCAGGCTACAGAATAGACGCTGTGCGTATGCGCCTATTCTGCAGCCTGAGGGGCTGGGGACATAGTCAGCAGCTCAGAGAGCCACTAGCCATGCCCCCACAGCAGCGAAAATGGGGCGTGACCTTGTTGAAATAGGCCACACCCCCTTGCCGCTAGGCCACACCCCCAAAAAATTTGGGCGCGCCTGCGGCGCGCAACAGCCTCCTTTACCCCGTGTATGGGCTGCTTCAAGATATTTCCCGGGCTGGTTTTCATTCCCAATCCGCCCCTGGATTCATTGGATTGATGACACTACAATGTTTGTGGATTATGATAACAACCAGAGCTTCTAAGTGATGAAAGTAACTGGATAAGACTAAAGGTGCCCATACACGCACCGATTTTCCCGGTGCGTCCTATGCAATGAGATGCGCGCTCCCACGGCATCTCATCGCGCTGTACAAAAAGTATGTGCTGCAACTACTTTTTGTACTGTCTTTTGATCGCATCGCATTGCATGCACAAAGCATGCGATGTGATTTAGCACAAAAAGTACCAGGTAATCGGTACGTGTATGGGGCACCTATAGGCATAAAGTTATAGAAAAAAATACTTATCGCATGTTGTACAATATACTTTCTTACCTATTGTAATGTTTGTATTGATGCATGTGCCTCAATAAAAAGGAAAAAAAAAAAACGATCTATGTACGTTACCGCAACAGAACCTCTTTAGAAATGGTAGCAGACTAAGGCCCTTATTCTGAATCGTGCGGTACGGCCCGCGTGCGGCCGTACCGCCGATGTTTTCAGTCTGCACATGCGCAGAGGTCAATCTGCGCATGTGCAGCCCAATTCGCCGCAGACGTAGTTCGTCCGCCGCAAAGGGGGCGTATAGGGGCGTGAGGGGCTTCATACCCTCATTTCCCTATGCATACGCCCCGCGTTTCATGGGCGTTCCCATGCAAACGCGGGGCGTATGCATGCTAATGAGGGTATGACGCCAGTGATGGGGGCGGGAAGCTGACGTCGCCGGATGTCAGCTCTCAGCCCCCATACAAGCTATCACACGGACGATTGTCCGTGTGGTCTCAGCTTGCGGGACCTGGTGGGGCGTGCGGCCCTGCCTTCGATGGTCGCCGACCATCGAATGCAGGGGGCAGCTCCCTCCATGGTGGAGGCGTACGCCCCACCATTTTCTTGCGGATCGCCAGCCGTCCGTGTACGGACGGCCGTGGCGATCCGTATCGTGGGCGGGGTTTGGTTTGTGCGGCCGGAGCACCGTGTGCGGCTCCGGCCGCACAGACCAGAATAAGGGCCAAAAAGAGATTGTGCAACCAGATACAATCACTTATCAGTTAATTAAAAACAACGCAGTGGCTAGGATAGACATGGAGTGACTTAAACTGAATAGCTGGGTGTGGCCAGGATTAGCATGTGACATGGATAGCCTATGGCTGTGGCTCTTAGTTTGTTAGCAAAGGGATAATACATCAGGAGAGGGGAGGAGTCTCCCTCTTCTCCTGAAAAATTCCAAGTGAACACATCTGCGTCTCCCTGTCTGAGTTTTCAGCTTGGTTTTTGTGAGTACACCTTCTACCTACTTGTAAGATGCCCCGTGCTGCCGCCAGGCTCCCCAGGCGTGTGGTGAGGCCACCCGCCCGCTTTGTGGAGGCCGCGGGTGCTGTGACGGCGGAGACCCCAGTGGCTGACGGCGAATGCCCCCAGGCCGTTACCGGAGCCTCAGGAGGGAGGCGCACGGCTGCTGCTGCATCTGCAGCGGTGGTTCCGGCGCCCTCTCGTTGTGGCCGCCGGGCTGGCCTGAGGGGGTCCGCTGGTCGCGGCGGGCGCGCGCCAGTCCGCACCCCGCCGCGAGTTCTGGGCATAGACGCCGGCTCACAGCATCCGGCGGTGACGGCTCCCGGGCGGCGGCTCGCTTCCACGAGCGCTGGGCGCCGGGGCAGAGGTCGCGCTGCTGCGGCCGTGTCCCGGCGGGTGCCCGATGACGTCGGCACACCACCGCACGGTCGCGGCAACGCACGCGGCCGGGGTGCTTCACGCGGCGGGTGCAGGTCTGTAGACGTCGCCCGTCGCGAGGCCTCACAGGGGAGGGGAAGCGATGAGCCTCCTGAAGGAGCTCCCTCTCAGGCTCCCCGCGGTCGGGCACGGCGGCCATTAGGCACCGCTGACGTGCATGCCAAAATGGCGGCCGGGTCCAGCCGTCCTCGTGGACGGCGGGGCCCAGGTCCTAGGGGCAGTATGCCAGTAGTTGATTTAGATGCCGCAGACGATTATGGGGAGTGTTATGAAGGGGATGAGGGAGATGAAACGCCAGCACCCGCCCCGGACCCTGATACACCTCTTTATGGCTTCAGGCCATCATGGGAGAGGGGTTGATCAATTAACATGAGTGAGCCTGCAGGCTGGCACGGTAGGGGGTCACGTAGGGGGGCCGCTCAGAGCCACGGCAGTCACCAGGGAACTGCTGCGGGTTGTGGAGGGAACAGGGGGGCTAGGCCAGCCCCAGGTACATTTGACCCCGCCCTGTTGTCCGCGGCCCTATCGTCTATGGCAGGGGCCCTAGCTCCATTAGTGGACGATTGTTCTGGGGAGGCTTCAGGTTCAATTTCAGGCAGGCGGGGCCCTTCACTTAGGGGTCAGCAGATCCCAGGTTGCTCCGAGTTTGTCCGGGCCTTTCGTGGCATTAGCCCTCCGGCTCCAAGCGGTCGCCGGGCTTCCCCCCGGGAACCCCCCGCCAACATCGCTCTTAACAGACGCCAGCAGGCACGTGGCCGGCACGAGTGGCCCGCCAGGCCTTTGTTTCATAAGATGCTGATGAGCAAAATGTGGAGGAAAGGGGCAGAGACAGAGCGGAAGATGACACCGATGACGATGATGCCACATGGGCTGCACAACCAGAAGACACAGGTGATGAATCTACTGACGGGGGGCGGGCTGATTCTGTGGTTGACTCCTCCACGGTGGGGTCAGGGTCTACTCGCCACTCCTCCTCCTCCTCTTCCTCCTCGGCTGGTGGTTCCGAGGCAGGTAGCGCCAAAAAAGCGCGTAAGCGGGCAGCTAGGTATGCAAAAAAGGAAGCAGGCCGCCAGGCGCACAGCGTTAAGTGTAAGCGTAGAGCCTCTTTGTCCAGGAGGGAGCGTAAGCGCAGGAACCTACTTGGGGTTGTACACTGCGACTATACCGCGGTGTGCAGGGGTCTGCGCGAGAGTTGTAGGGAAAAAATTCAAAAAGGGGAATTCGTAGACCTTTTTAGTCTCACTGATGAGTCCAAGAAAGCTTACAAAGCTGCAAAGGCAAAAGGGGGCGTAGGGGCGGAAGCTTTCCGCTCATACGATAATTAGCCAGCTGGGTTCTGTGTTTTCGCTGCTTGCTACCTAGAGGACAGGCCAGACGAACATATGAATATAATTCGTTATATTCACATGGTTCATGATATGTATAGGTCGTATGGGGGCGTTGCCTGGAGGACATATGACGAGCAGTTCAGGCGTAAGCAGGACTGTTTGCATATAATGGATTTTGGCTGCAAAGATGTGGAAGTTTGGATGGGCTTGACCAGGGCCTATGTCGAGACGGTGGAGGCTACACGCCCGGCAACCACAGTGGCCGCCGCCCCCGCAGCTCAACATCGGCCGTCTGGCGAGGTGGTTCCCCACAAGCGTCCCCCTGCTGGGAACAGGCCCTTTAACTCTGGCGCAGCGAAAGGTAAATGCTACGCGTTCAACAATTCCTTTTGCAGCCAGGGGCAACGCTGCCGGTACAAGCACATCTGCATTAATTGTTCCGGAAACCACGCTGCCTCGCATTGCATTCGGGGTGACCTACAGCATCCTCCAATCCTCGATAGGGCAGTTACCCCGGTGCGGATACGAGCCATGATGCCATGGCTCGATCAATACCCGGATAAGGGGGCAGCCAACTTTATTAGGGAGGGTTTCACATACGGTTTCCGTCTTCCCATTTCGGGGGAAGTTTCAGGAGGTGCTTTTAGGAACCTCCAGTCGGCACGTTCGCTGGCTTCTGTGTTACAAGAGAAAGTGGGCAAGGAGCTCCGTTTAGGGCGCATGGTCGGTCCCTTCCCGGCTCCTCCCCTACCAAACATGGTGATTTCACCGGTGGGGGTGGTTCCGAAGAAGACTCCCGGTAAGTTCAGGCTCATACAGCACTTGTCTTATCCTGTGGGTTCCTCAGTAAATGACTCCATACCTCCCGAATTCTGCTCAGTGGTTTACCAATCATTCGATGAAGCCCTGGCCATGGTCAGAGAATACGGGGCCGGAGCACTGATGGCTAAAATCGATGTGGAGTCGGCCTTTCGGCTCCTCCCGCTGCACCCCGATGCGTTTAGGTACATGGGCTTCCGCATTGGTGACGAGTACTTCATCGACAAATGCTTGCCGATGGGGTGCTCCGTATCCTGTGCATTCTTTGAGAGGTTCAGTACCTTCTTGCATTGGTGTGTTGAGAGGTCGGCCGGAGTGAGCGGGATCGCTCACTACCTGGACGATTTCCTATGCGTAGGCCCGGCCGGCTCCAGCCAATGCTCTTCCCTGTTGGGACACGCCCGTTATGTCTTCCAGCTATTTGGCGTGCCAATTGAGGAAGACAAAACGGAAGGTCCTGCCACTACATTGTCATTCTTAGGGATTGAAATAAATACCATAACGGGTCACTGCTGCCTACCCCTGGATAAGATTAAGAAGCTGAGAGAGGCGGTTTCTGAGTGTTGCGCTGCAAGGAAGATCACTTTGCAAAAAGAAGCGCTCATAAAGTGGAATGGATAAGTGAAAAAAGTATAGGATAATTCAGTTATTATTTAAAGTAATATTGGGGTGCTGAATATTTAAAATAAATGTGAGTGGTACCTGTAATGAAAAAAAAAAAAAGGGGGGGGGAGGCGGTTAGTTGCAATGTTTACACCCTTTTGGGGAATTTTTGCGTTTTTTGTTGGTATTTTACGTTTTTGTTAAAAGATGGGAAATACTCCGTGCGGCACTGTCCCTAACTATCCCTGGGTACCTTCGCTCCGTGTTGTTAGCGTCTGCGGGAGATGGAGTTGAGATGGTTTGCAGGAGTCAAGCTAGCCACGCGTCCTGTCTAGGTATCCCTACACACTTGTCCTCAGCAATCTCATACAGCTGAGAGTTAAGGAACACTCTAGCATCATGTTCCTCCCAGGCCAGCCAATGAAGATATCTGTAAAACTGAACCTCTCCTTCAGGGAGAAAATGCTCTGTTCCTGTATTTCCCTGGTAATGTATGATTACCAGGGAAATACAGGAACAGAGCATTTTCTCCCTGAAGGAGAGTGGCAATCATACATTACCAGGGAAATACAGGAACAGAGCATTTTCTCCCTGAAGGAGAGGTTCAGTTTTACAGATGTCTTCATTGGCTGGCCTGGGAGGAACATGATGCTAGAGTGTTCCTTAACTCTCAGCTGTATGAGATTGCTGAGGACAAGTGTGTAGGGATACCTAGACAGGACGCGTGGCTAGCTTGACTCCTGCAAACCATCTCAACTCCATCTCCCGCAGACGCTAACAACACGGAGCGAAGGTACCCAGGGATAGTTAGGAACAGTGCCGCACGGAGTATTTCCCATCTTTTAACAAAAACGTAAAATACCAACAAAAAACGCAAAAATTCCCCAAAAGGGTGTAAACATTGCAACTAACCGCCTCCCCCCCCCTTTTTTTTTTTCATTACAGGTACCACTCACATTTATTTTAAATATTCAGCACCCCAATATTACTTTAAATAATAACTGAATTATCCTATACTTTTTTCACTTATCCATTCCACTTTATGAGCGCTTCTTTTTCCAATTTACTATTCAATTAATCTATAGGAGCAGCTGAAAAAATTAGGTTAGCGCGGAGTCATTTTACCTTTCTGAAGATCACTTTGCGCCAGACACAGTCCCTGCTGGGTCAGCTTAACTTTGCGTGTAGAGTCATCCCAATGGGCCGCTTGTTCTGCCGCAAGCTGGAGAGGGCAACCACCGGGGTATCACGAGCGCACCATTTTGTGCGTTTATCAGCCGAAATCAGACGTGACCTTCGGGTCTGGTCAGTTTTCCTTGAGGAGTTTAATGGCATTCGTATTTGGCTTACCCCGGTTCTTGACAACTCCAGGTTGCAGCTTTACACTGACACTGCGGGGTCCACCGGATTTGGGTGTTTTCTGGAGGGCAGCTGGTGCGCGCAGGGCTGGCCGGCGACGTGGTTTGCTGAGGGGCTTACAAAGGACATGTTGCTGCTCGAGCTATTTCCGATCATGGTAGCTATGGAGATATGGGGCAGGCGCTTAGCAAACCACAGCGTACTCTTCTGGTCGGACAATTTCAGCACTGTACATGCAATTAATAATCAGAAAGCCAAATCCTTGCTGGTCTTGAGAGTCCTTGCGCAGCTTTTTCTACAATGTCTCCGCTACAACATTTTGTTTAAAGCCAAGCATGTACCAGGAACGCAAAATGAGGTAGCTGATGCATTATCGCGCTTTCAATGGGACCGTTTTAGGGAGCTGGCTCCAGATGCTGACGCTGTCGGGGTCTCGTGCCCACTTTATGTTTGGCAGGTCATCAGGCCGGATTGGAGGGGCTAGCTGAGCTATCCGTGGCGCCTGCTACCCTCAGAACGTATCAGCAAGCGTGGTCGGAATGGGAAGCTTTTTCTGGAAGCGCTGGGCAGCAAGGTAGGCGTGGTCAAAGGCTGCTGCTTTCTTTTGTATGGCAGCTTTACAATGCAGGCAAATCGAGGGCGGTGGCAGCGCGCTATCTGGCAGGGATATCCTTCTTTGCACAGCTGAAAGGCGTAGAGGACTTTACTAAATGCTTCCTAATACGTAGGGCCATGAAGGGCTGGACGCGTCTGGCGCCAGCTGCTCCTGATTATCGGCGCCCCATCCATTTCTCGCTGTTGTTATCTCTTTTGAGCAAAGTTAAAGTGTTCGCGGAGTCCGCATTTGAGACATTGTTATTCACACTAGCCTTTTCAATGGCGTTCCACAGAGCTTTCCGTGTATTAGAGTTAGTTTCCCCGTCTAAAAATAAAGTAGCTTCGCTGCAAGTTTCAGATATACGCATAGAACAAGAGATGCTTTGGTGTAGGGTTAGAAAGTCGAAAACTGACCAGGCAGCTAAAGGGGTGTGGGTGCAGTTGGGCGCGGTAGTATCGGCCTCAGCATGCCCCGTTCGCTAGCTAAGCATTATGCCCTGGTGAGGCCCAGCATAGGCGAATCTTGGCTGGTGCACTATGACGGCTCTCCTCTCACGAGATATCAGTTTAGTTGGATGATGCGCAAATGCCTGGCAAAGCTGGGCTTGTGTCCCGGGGAGTTTGGTACTCACTCCTTTAGAATCGGCGCCGCAACTACAGCTGCGGGCTCTGGCTGGTCAGTTAAGGATATTAAGAAGCTAGGGCGTTGGCGCTCCGCGACCTACAAGAAATACATCCGCCCTAACCTCATGATCTAATGTCTGTGCGTGTGCAGTGAAAGCTGAGTGGTTGTACTCCTGTGTTACCCCTACCCCACAGTTACCTACTCGGGGATTAGCTACGCTCTGTTGTTGGGCCAGCGTCCGGAGTTTTCACGCTTTTTTACCTGACCTGACGGACTAAATTCGACTTATTTCAATTCGGCTAATTCGGCACCAATTAAGAGTCCCTCAGCAGGTCTTGACGTTTTTTCTCCGGCCGAGTAATCCCCTGTTTTCCTTTACCTATCCACTACCCTTACCTACCGATGTTTGTCTCATACCTTCCGTCTCCAGGAGTGACTTCAATTGTGATTGAAGTGGTTCTATCGCACCAAATTTGTGCACCAATCCAAATTATTTTTCTTTTGGCAGACCCTCCTAAAATGTACCTGTGCGTAGAGTAAACCTAATTAAATTAAACAAAACATTCTCTAATCCCCTCTTAAATAATTTTCCCCTATAGGTTTGGGCTACGACCGTCTCAAAGTATGGATAGTGGGCCACTCCTTCGTATATTGGGCGGCCAGACTCGTGGCAACGGGCAGTGGGCCCATCTTTCTGTGCTCCAACATGATAAGGTGGTTAGGAGTAAGAGGAATGTCCTGGCGCGAGCTAAGGGCCTTCCTTCGGATGAAGGTGAGACTGTTTGGGTTGCCTGAAATACTGGTGATCCATCTGGGTGGAAACGATCTTGGGAAAATGTCCCAGTTGGAGCTGAGAGCATTGATGTTGTGTGACCTGGCTGCTATAAAAGATGCATGGCCCTCATGCTTAATAATTTGGTCATTTGTGATCCCTAGGTTGTGTTGGAGGGGTGCCAGGGATTGCAAGGCCATTGACGAGTCGAGAAAGAAACTGAACTCCGCAGTAGCGAGATGGGTGCTGGGGGCAGGTGGTGCCATTGTCCCACACGAGCGTATTAGGTTTCGGTACCACCAGCTCT
Source organism: Crinia signifera (assembly GCF_055691185.1). Classification (NCBI taxonomy): domain Eukaryota; kingdom Metazoa; phylum Chordata; class Amphibia; order Anura; family Myobatrachidae; genus Crinia; species Crinia signifera. The sequence goes on along the minus strand of NC_139221.1, from coordinate 257,271,468 downwards.
ACAGGCCCGACGGAGTTCACTTGGTTGAGGAGGGTCTGGTTATGTTCATTGAGGATATCCTGATGGTTTTAGACTCAGTAGCTTAGTTTGGTGGCGGGGCGGGGTCCCCGGGACCGGTGCCCCCGCTTTGGCGGGAAAGAATGGCAAGTTATGAGTTTTTTAGGCGTTTGTTGTTTGAAGTTTATGGCGTATTTGGTATCTTTCGGTGCGCTTGCCCCTCATTGGCTTAGGCCTTTGCTAGATTACCCGACCGGGGATAGCAAGCCCACCCGGCTGGGTGGGCAGCCAATGTGTGGGTTGAGTGGAGACCGTTTCCTTTGTTAGGCCAAATTACGTATGTTGGTTTGGGGGTGGAGATTAATAATAGCCGTTCTTTCTTGGCCACAATTTAAAATAAAATAAAAAATAAAATAAAACAAAACAAAATAAAAATTAGTTTAAAAAATTATTTCTTCAATAAATTTCAGCTAACAAATTTCTGCCAAACCATGTCTCCGTGTCTTCATTTCTTTAATATAGTGTTAAGATTACATATGTCAACTTTATCATGCAAGGGTCACACATCCGCTATTGCAAGGTTTAAAACAACGCAGTGGCTAGGATAGACATGGAGTGACTTAAACTGAATAGCTGGGTGTGGCCAGGATTAGCATGTGACATGGATAGCCTATGGCTGTGGCTCTTAGTTTGTTAGCAAAGGGATAATACATCAGGAGAGGGGAGGAGTCTCCCTCTTCTCCTGAAAAATTCCCCACCCTCCCGTCCCTCTTTTATTTAGGGGTTAGGATAGTGGGGTGTTCTTTAATCGCATTAGCTGTTAGGCGGGAAAGAACGGCAAGTTATGAGTTTTTTAGGCGTTTGTTGTTTGAAGTTTATGGCGTATTTGGTATCTTTCGGTGCGCTTGCCCCTCATTGGCTTAGGCCTTTGCTAGATTACCCGACCGGGGATAGCAAGCCCACCCGGCTGGGTGGGCAGCCAATGTGTGGGTTGAGTGGAGACCGTTTCCTTTATTAGGCCAAATTACGTATGTTGGTTTGGGGGTGGAGATTAATAATAGCCGTTCTTTCTTGGCCACCATTTAAAATAAAATAAAATAAAAAATAAAAATAAAATAAAACAAAACAAAAATTAGTTTAAAAAATTATTTCTTCAATAAATTTCAGCTAACAAATTTCTGCCAAACCATGTCTCCGTGTCTTCATTTCTTTAATAGAGTGTTAAGATTACATATGTCAACTTTATCATGCAAGGGTCACACATCCGCTATTGCAAGGTTTAAGGTTTGCTGTCACAGGTCCTATTTACTTATGGCTTAATCTAAAGATAGAAAGTATATTGTACATTGTGGATCCTGTGCCTAAATATCCATCTTCTACGTCTGTTTCATTTTCTGTGCTTCTGCAGGAAATTCGCACTCTAGAAAGCGGTGACGAATTTTTTTTGCTGGTGCACAAAAATATTTTAAAGAGCCTTATCCTTTCACAGCTGATGTTTCCAGGTGTCAAGATTCATGAAATAATAATAGTAGTAATAATGGAATGGAATGCCCAGTATCCCTAAATGTTTCTTCTAATACCCTGGGCAGGGATAGGAAATCACTTGTTTTGGGGTTAAATATATATATATATATAAAGCAATTTGACCTGGCACTGTGTAAGTCCAATAACTGGGTGTTGTGCCCTCACATCCAAATGTAGGAGAAATATGCAGCACAGCAAGTGTGGCATTCAGGACAACTTAGTAAATAATCACAGAGACACTGTTTACCATCAACGTTTCATTTCTTAACAGTCATTTCGTCAGGATGTAGTACTGTGTGTCATCAGGGTCTCCTTGATTATTTAATAAATTCTCCTGAGTGCCACACTTGCTGTGCGTATATATATATATATATATATTATATATATATATATATATTAAAAAACAGACGATAATATACTAAATTATAATAAACTGGTTAGAACCAGGAGCCACAATATCAGTTACTCAGCATTTGTGGCTGTAATCCTTTGGATGGAAATATAAAAACCTGTCTCTGTTTTACAATTTAATGGCACATCAGATGAAGCAACATTAAGCAGCCCTGTTAAATTGAGATTTCAAAATCAGGAGACATTAAGGCCATAAAATGACATAATATTGAGTTCAAGATCCAATGAGAGTGGTTGTTGACTTGAAGTATTACTGTAAAATTTTCTGTTGTGATTAATTCCTTAAGATCCTTAATCTAGGACACTACATAACAACTTGCAGACGGAACAGTGTACATGTGACTTTTAGACTTCTGTTACAAAATACTGGTCATGTTTTTATCATACCAGAAAAGGACATTAAAAACAAATGTCAACCAATAGTGTAAAAGATGAGGTATAGATGTTCATGTACCATGTGGTACTAAATAGTATCCCTTGTAGATGATGGGCCATTATCCATTCCTCTGGCCAAAGAATGGGCTGCTTAAAGTCCGAAGCACAATGTGTCCTTGGTGCGGCCTGATCCGGTGTTCCTGATGCATTGTGGTACGGTGTATCTTTCTTTTCATACAGCACTCTTTTTCCTTCCCTGGATATATGCTCCAGGGACAATTATTTGTATACATGGCCAAAAGATTGGGGCCTAAAATATGGGAAACTGAAGAAGAAAAAGTTCCCCGACAAAACTTTGTCTGACTTGGGGTAGCAAGTTGCCCATCTGAGCCTTTTTGTTGAAGACGGGCTGAAAACATTCACTCCATTATAGCTTGGGAGGGCAGAGATTATTGATATCTCCCCTAATTTTCCTAGAAGGGGAGCCAGAAGACCTTTAGATCCATATGGGGCCTTAAAACTCATGGGGGAGGTGTGAGGCTCTTCCCCATATTGGGAAGGGTACAATGCCTTCTGCGCTATCACTGCACAGGCAGATTGAAGCACATATCTCAGGCAGAAATGATTAAAAACAGGGTCCACTTCTGATTTGGTTTTTCATATATGTGCTCTGTTTCTTCTTAAGCTTAAAAGTATTTTTGAAGTGCTTTGGATCAACAAATCAAACAATAATTAGGGTCTATTACAATAACCAAAATGTTACAAGGATATGAAATAAAAAAATGATTTAGATATACTGTAATGTGGTTGCAGGAAGTAGATCATGGATTCAAAAGAGTCATCTGGCAATGGATTATGCCCTTATACACGATACAACTTATTTAGCTTTTTGAAACGATTTAGCCCTTCCTGGTACCAACGCTTATTTTTAAATCATCCTCTTTGCAAGACAAAAGTTTCCATTTTGATGTTAGCATTACATTACAGCTTGATTTTATTGTTTCAGCACTGTTTGGGGGGGGGGGGGGGGGGGGGGAATGGGAGTAGATGTAGAAAACAAAAGTCTTATTAACATTTAGGTTATCACTATTTGTCCTATGTTTAGCCAAGATATGATTTTTTTGGAAAAGTCACTTGTTTACTGCATTATTTCTTGGGAGTATTGCTGATGAGAGTTGGCTATACCACCAGAATTGCTCTAACACCTGGACAAACTTCATCCTTTAGTTTTAGAAATGTGAATGTTATTTTTATCACACTGGATAAAACATCTTGTTATCTACAGGTTTGGGAGTCAACCCAATAGAATGATTTGGGGCTTTATGTAGAAATACAATGTGCAAACTCAACTTTACTATTGAAATTCAGGGTATGTTTTGAGTGAAGAACAAAATCGGTCCATTTTCTCAGTTGTGCCATCTTAGAAAATAAAGCCATCTACATGGATAATCTGCCTTCTGATAACTTGATTTCCTAACAAGGTACATTTAAAATGAGTAATAAAACAACAAAATAAAAAAAAAGGTATAACATCCCCTGCTGTACCATTTTACTAATATTTTTCCTTAGTTGGAGCCATGGGGCAATGTCTGTGTACAATTCAGGACATAGCATGGCAGGTAGGGTAATTACTTCGTTTTCAAAAAGTGCTGCAAGAGGAACAGGGATGGCCCTGTTTAGTATGACAACATATAGCAGGCCCAAAATCACCAGTGCGTTTCACCGACCGGAAGATATGCAGGACTAGTACCAGAATTGGGATTAATAGTATATAAAAAAAAGAATAATAAAGTTTTCCATATAAAATAAAACACTTATCTTAAAATAAATCTACCTCCTATTTTTATAAACAATTGAATGTGAAATGCGTTTTAAACTGTATTTGAATGTATTGTACAAACACGGTGTTAATGATCTACCTGTTAGACAGGTATATATACACCTGAACTAGCAACACAGTGCTTTGAAAAAGTTGTACAGGCTACAACAAATCGCATTAGATACACACTTTCACCTATTAACCAGGACCAATATGACAAAACTGCATTTAGGACATATTTGGGATTCTGCCTTGATATTGAAACTCTGCTGAAGCACAGGGGTAGATTCATGAAGTGGTAATAAAGTTCCAAGCACTTGGCCGGTGATAAAGTACCAAGCACTTATTCCTTATCACTGCTTCATACATCTACCCAACAATGTTCAACAGGACTGTGACATACATATCAGGAGTAAGATATCATTGATTGTCCCATCATATATGGTCCAGTCAAAGGAATAGGAACAAGCAGGATAATTTCTATATGCACTTTTTTTTAACTCCATTATACAGTATGGGCCATTTTAATATTCTTTTATTAATAAATCACATTTGTATTTGCTAATTTACAGTGGACAATTATATATGTTTTATGTGCAAGCTCATGTGTAAAACTACTTCATCTTTGTTACTAGTATATATTGGGAATGGACTATTCCCGTAGTACTTACCAAACTACCAGGATAAGCATGCGTTTTTTATCTTTGGTAAAATATCTTTCTCTCAAAAAGGGACAGGAAAGGTTTTGAGTATGTGAGAATTCAATCAAAGTTAGCATGAGCGGAATAGTCAACTTTTTAGAAAATCCTAGTTTGCCCCTCAATGACATACTTCATAACCACTACCTCCACCTCCTGCTTGCACTCTCCTCCTGAGGTACAGAGTCTGGGCGATAAAAATCTGCCCAGGATAGTGGACTTTCTTCTAAGGCAGTCCTGTTCAAATGTGCATCCATCTGGACAACTTACAGTATGACCTAATATTATAACGGTCTATGCGCAAATTAGTGTGATAACCTGCATCCCAGCCATCATTAGTATCTGGACTTGTGGTAGCCCTATGCTGAATGCTATGTGAAATGGCCACACAAGCTGCATCCCAACACCACCTGAAGCATGGAGATAGCTAGTCACACCCACCACACTCCCATCAGAAACAGCCGCTACGTGCATCTTAATACTTTGTGTTAGTCTCTGAACATACATAAAATTATACGTGGATGCACTTACTTTCTACTTCAAACATCTTACAGAACATGCGCAGTTCTCGAGTTAAACGCATGCTCAGTTAGCTATAAATTTGGAGACGCCTCTGCTTTAACAGGTGTATGTGTGTAATTAAGCTCTAAAACAAAAAGATGCCCCACTAAACACCTGCTTGCCTTCAATAGAACGCACTGTTATAGAGGTCTATGATGACGCTATACAGGGCAGGGTTCGTCAAGTTGGCTATTCCTTAAATAATACATTAACTGGGCTGTGATAAGGAAGGCTTGTCTATGTTAGACAATAGAGAAAATGACAGTGTGCAAATGTTTTATATACATTTTGCGCTGAAGTGTTGTTTTAGGGCCTGATTCAGCACGGATTGCTATTGTACAAAGTTGCAGATGACTGCGAGGAGATAGCAGCTGCAAAGACAGTAAAAAACCTGCCCCATGTAAATATGAAAATAATTTGGAAATGGATCGCTAAATCGCTAAACAACCACAAATTAATGCGCAATTCCCGAACAATCTAATGTTTTTTGCGGTCTGTGCAAATGTGAGTAGGTCTGTCCCTAACCTTAATCCATGACTGAGACGGGATAAAGCGGTCATCGATGTCATTACAGGCCTTCCTCAAAAAAATGCCTGGGCACGTTTGCATTTTTACAGACTCTCGTATAAAGCAACCGGTTAACAGCCACAAATGCCGGTTAACCTCCAGCCATTTTTCATTTATGACCCATATGCATTTTCTGTCCCTATTCAGGCTCACACATGCACAGTAATTCGATAATAACGCGATTTGTAAATTCGTTGATCAACTCTGAATCAGGCATGACCCTTAGCATGAACTATAGGCCTTCTAGAAAAACACAAGTTGGTTTACATGATCTGCACTAGCCAACTGTGACTATTAATTTAAATGTTTTTGATACAATAAAAAGGACAACTTACAAACCACCATTAGCAAGTATATATTTTTGTACAACAAATAATTTACATTATTATTAGTATATTAAAAATAAACATATGCTGGTACTTTATTTATAGACAATTCCAATAGTCACTAGAACAGCATATCAACATACTAAACATTAAACAAGTATTGCCATTCATCCACAAAATGGATAATCTAATTCAGCGAATTATCCACGGTTTCAGAAAAATTGTACAAATAAATAATTCCACAGTTGTGGTAGATGATCTAAGTTGTGTAACTTAAATTGGAAATACTAATAAGCCCAGCACAAGCATCATTTAAAAGGCAACAATTTCAGTGCAAAGAGACAAAGGAAATAATATACAGATGACATTTAGTAACCTTCAACATTAGAAAAAAAATGTTTTCCTACTTGCTAGAGCTATGGCGGTATATCCGGGTTACAAATGAAAAAATGCTCTAACGCAGCGTTACATACAAAAAGACTCTAAGCCACCAATTGTATAAGGCACTGTGGTCTGCATTTTCTAGGAAACATTATATTCCTAAAACTACTGCTGTATATTAGAAGTGGCTTTCTGTGCAATCAATAGTCAAGTTCAATGAGTTGTTACTGAAGTAGGTCACTCATTTACAACACTGGGCTCTTATTTGAAGATAGTACCTAAAATATTTAATACACAAAAATAAATAGTAAACCCACTGCAACTTTGCATACAAATACATCTATAACCTGTTAATGCTTCACTAGTGATTTTGTAGTTGGGGTTTATCTGGATCTCCGCTATTGCCTATTTGCAGCTTCTGCTCTCATCAGCAGCAATAGCTTCATTCATATCTGCTCAGACATTATAATGCATTCCCAGGAATGTACGGGACCGTTTTACATTCATATTGCTCGACCTTTCCTGCCGGGTTCGGCCCCTGTAAACAGGTAACATCAGTAGTTTTAGGAAGGTTTTTACTAAATCCTTTACGGGAGGAGCACAAATAAATTTTAAAGTGGTTCTCTTAACATTCTTCAGTTGTCAGAACATAAGGTTTTTTAGACTAACTTTACTAAAAGCATATGGACTACTGCATTTAAAACATTACAGGGAATAAAATAAATCACATTATATTATGTAGCTAGGTTTCATTTTTCACTCATATCTGGAATAATAGTAGTTTAGTCATTTATTTTAGAACTTGCTTGGTCAATGAGAATAAGGCCAGTGAGAAGTATTCCAGCCTCATCGTTTCCCGAAAACTGTTAATAAAGTTCTGTTGAGTACTACTTGCTTGTATAATACAGTATACTCATCTATATATTTAGTTTGTATTACAATGTATAGTTCATTTATGCAATTAACTTTAATACCAACTGTCAAACCTGCTGCACAAAAAAGCCACTCATAATTAAAAAATAAAATGAGTTGTAAATGAGGATGATTAATAGTGAATTTTAAATGTGGATACATATTGCTGTAAGCACATTAAAAAAATACTAATTTTTCCTACTGCAAATGTTTGAATACAGAGTTTAAGCATTTTGCTATTTACGGTCTCTGAAAGAAGCACAGTTACTGTATTTCACATTGCTCATGGGTACAATGTACATCACCAACCAAATCTAAAGTATAACATACTATACTTCCAAACTGCAAGGTTACAAGGACCCTCATTACACTATTATTAGAACAGACATGGCCTAGACAGTGACACATTAATAAATTTAGACTTGCTTAGATGGGTTAAAAAAAAAGGATGTATTTATATCTGGTAATGACTAATGTAATGAAGTTGAAAACACTATTGCGTTTTAACAAAACGTCTGCTATATAACAGACCACAAAAAAAGCAGTAATACAAAAGTTAAACTTCCTTAACTATTCAATTACTTTAATATGTAGTGCCTTAGACTTTATTTGAATTTACAATATGTGGACATCTCAGCTTAACCATATATTTGTAGTGTCTATGGCATGCTGATCAGATGTGAACCTCTCTCTAATTTGTCAAGGACTTTTCAAATCTATTTTTTTAAAGGCACTTATTAAATCTGACACAGACTACTGTAGCTGGCATATTTTAATGTGTGGTTAAAGCCCCGTACACACTGGGCGACTTTCATGTGAAAGCCACTCAGTCAACTTAAAAGCCGCCCAGTGTGTACGGTGCAGCGATGAGACCATTGTGTATGGACCTTAAGAAACAGAATTTTGCCTCAGTCAGAATGGAACCCATGGCCTCAGTACGGAGGCATCAATGCTAACCAATGTGCAACCATGCCAGGCAATTGTGAGTAAAGATGTTAAAGTACATCAATTAATTTATTAATCTGTGCACTAATTACATTATCAAAAAAATATCTAGTTTGTTAAGTGTATACTTACATTTGACTTTTAATTATTGCTCATATCAACTTTCAAAAACTGCAGTAAACTAAAAAAACGGTACTTATGTAGTATCTGGGCTGCCGATTTAGAAATCGGATCGGATCGCATCGTATCGCATCGCATGCGACCAAATCGTATGCGATGCGATGGTCAAGATTTTTCCATAGGATTCAATGTTAAAATGGTCTGAGTCCATTTTAACATAGAATTTAATGGGAAAAAGGGGTCCTTTTCCTTTCCCCACTATCCAAGTGGGCATGGAGTTGGATATAAACCTGTGGCGAGCGTAGCGAGCCACCGAGCCCGAAGCGTGGCGAGCGTAGCAAACCCCGCGAGGGGACACAGAATACTTTTTAAGAAATATGCGTCCGCTCGCCACGCTTCGGGCTCGGTGGCTCGCTGCGCTCGCCACGCTATATAAAATCAACTCTATGCTCACTTGGATAGTGGGGAAATGAACAGGACCTTCTTAACATTGAATCCTATGCAAAATCGAATCGCATCGCATCGCATCTGATTGTATGCCTTAAGGTAAGGCATACAATCACAAAATCGGCAGCCCAGATACTACATAAGTACCAAAAAAACCTTAAATAAATTAGAGGGTCTCAAATTTGGATTGGCAGAGAAACAGGATGAAGTGGGCAAAAGTAAGAGGGATTTATTGGTACTGCCAACTTTCAAAGTGTCATAAAAGAAATGCTCTCTGCCAAATCATAGCTTCCCCAGTACATATTTGTATAAATAAAGGCACTGCAATATACTCCCCTCTCAATATATTGATAAAGTGTTCAAGACCATTTCTTGCTATTGTGCTGTGACTATACCCCATTACTCATCTATGTGTAAAGAGCATCCAATGAGTATATATACTTTGCCAAATACTAAAATCTACACAGGCATTCTACCAGCTATAAAGAAGGTATTATGTACTTACAGGCTTATATGGTAAAAGGAATACAAAATATAACACAGGGTACACACTAGAACAGGGGTAGCCAACTCCAGTCCTTGAGCGCTACTAACAGTTAACATTTTACAGGTCTCCTCACAGAATCATAAGTGAAATAATTAGCTCCAGCTGTGGATCATTTATAATGTGTCAGGCAGTAATGAGTGCACCTTTACCCCGGCTTGGTGATCTAGAAAACGTGAACGGTTGGTAGCTCTTGAGGACTGGAGTTGGCTACCACAGCTAGAATGATCTCTAATTTGGCTGGAAACAACATAGTCTAAGATCATTCTAGTGTGTACCCACCCTAAGTCACCAATACACTAAGGGAGGAATTCAATTTAGCATGATGACAATGGATTACCTTCGAAGCAGATGGGCAAAGGCCTTTTTCTTATTTTGCGACATTGCCCTTAAAGTGCATATCAAAACTAGCAATATTTGGTGCCACATTAAACACTACAGCAGCACCTAGCAATCAATTCAATTATTCACATAGTAATAAACTAGTATGGTCTTTGATATGAAGGTGAAAGGATATCTTATTAGATATGTCCTGCTTTCAGGGCCATGTTACTGTAGCTCAAAGGGGGGAAATAACATATGTCTGCATATATTGGACACATAAATAATAGGTTACATATTTCAACAGCTGTGCAAATTTTGAGACAAGATTATGAATGAACCTTGTATATAATAAATTACTGCATTCCTCCTGACTACTGGTAGCATCTACAATACACATATAATACAAGAGGAAGAAAAGAAAAAAAAAAATCAAAGAAATTCACAGAAATGTGACACATAAATCAAATTCAGGATTCACAGTTACTGCACTGTTACTGGTCTCGTATCAGAGCTATAGTTGACTTCCTTCCACTTCTCCGGCAAGTTACAAAAGAATTCAGAAGTTTCCTATAAAGTCTCTTTCTGGTTCTTGAGCAATGAATCAAAGATCGTCCAAAGAACCAAGGGATTCTCACAGTTGTGATGTTTCTCCCAATGCTCAAATAGTTCATTTTGGGCATCATACACTTGCTTACACAAAATGCAGTTGAAACGATTTCCACAGCAGAACTGAATTTCTGTGCACAACCCAGAAGGAAGATATTTCTCCTGACTGGGGTTTTCTTGTTCTTCCATTGATGGAGTGGATACATTTTCAGCAAACTCACCGTGAGCTGCATCAGAAATACTCAGATGTTCCTTCAGTCTACTAGAAGCATTGAGCTCCTCATTGTAGCTGCTACACTTCGCCAGATTCCGTCTCTCTGTAAGCAATTTCCAGTAGTGGGCGGCTTGTTTAACCACTTCCTCTTGCATGCCCTGTCTGTTCTCCAAAACACCCTCTTGCAGTATTTTATGGAATTTTTTTCCATGTACAGAAAACAAATGAAGTTTCATATCTGAAAATGTAGGCGCTATGAAATGACAAAGGCCGCATTTTATCTTCAGTCTGATCTTCTCTACTTGTCCTGCAATGTCATAATCTTCATTACCGCCACTCTTCTTCCTGCAGAACAAAACACCATTAAAGAAATAAATAAAACAGTAGCCACAATTGAAGAAAAAAGCTCCGCAACATGTCATGGTGCTTTCATTTTAAGTGTTCTGGCTCCTTTTTCAATGGCTTCAGACATACTGTGAAATGGAAGACAAAAGAACAGGTTCCAGGCAAATCTAACAACAACCATACATGGAGATATATATACATGCCTGGTATCAAACATTGATGTGATAGCTATGTGTATTGCAGCCATTTTCAGCGATAGTGGTAGGACCTGCAGAACAGTGGGGTCCCTTGACGGGGGCTGCAGGCTTAAATGCATTGATCAATTCATGAACCAAATCTCCACTATTTATTGTCAGTTAATTTAGTGTGTGCAGAGCCCATCCAATGTCTGTTTAAACAATGTGGTCACAAGCCATAGGGCACCCCAAAACTAGGAAAGGTGAGTGCCGATGTTAAGTGTATATATTGTTTATTAGATTAATTTTTTTAATTAGTCTTATTGTGGTCACAATTCTCTCATGCACCCTGTTTTTAACTAAGATTCCATAGCTTGTGTTAGCCATTTCCCTAGATGATTAGTGACAGGTGTGTTGGTAGCTGCTCACCTATAAAAGCAAAGTCTGCTGTGAGCTTCAGACCTGATAGCATGCCTGGTATCAAACATTGATGTGATAGCTATGTGTATTGCAGCCATTTTCAGCGATAGTGGTAGGACCTGCAGAACAGTGGGGTCCCTTGACGGGGGCTGCAGGCTTAAATGCATTGATCAATTCATGAACCAAATCTCCACTATTTATTGTCAGTTAATTTAGTGTGTGCAGAGCCCATCCAATGTCTGGAGATATATAGATAGATATATTGCAAAAAAAAAAAGAGAAACGTTTTGGTAATGGTTATTAAACCTAACAACTGTACATTCGAATGTATTTCACCTCTATGTACTGTATATCACAGTTACAATCAGTCTCTAATTCCAGTTTCCACCCACCATATCCTCATAGACAATAATAAACAATCCAAAGTTATAAGGCTATGATATTATTTATTTGAAATATTTCAATAAAACCAATTTTAGACTAAACATAATTAAAACATGCAAAAAGTACTTTTCAGAGAAATGCACAAACACACAAAAAAGAGAAGTTAAGCATTAGCACTGGATATGTCACAAAGTAAACATGAAGATTGAACCATGAGGTTTTTCTCTGTGTATTGCCGGTTTAATGTGTTGGTGTTCTTACTCACAATCTTAAAGAGTAAATAACTGGGTTTTTTTTGTCCTATGGAAATATTGGGGGATAAGCTTGATGCTAGGCAGATTTAGCACCTATCTTATCTGATTCACTTCCCTATATATTTGTTGTGTGTGTGTGCGTGTGTGTGTGTGTGTGTTTGACTGCATTGGTTAAGCTTATTTAGATGAATACCACAAGCAACAAGAATGTGGTATAATACCAAGGATTCCCTTACAATAGGCTTTTTTTTTTATTTAAAGCAGTACTTTAAGTAGTAACCTTCAAGGAAACACTTAGAAAAAGCCCATGAGAAAAAAAAAATGCACATTTTAAACTGTGGAGTAAATTTAATAAAGCTTTAAACTAAAGAAAACAGGTGACGCTGCCCACAGCAACAAATAAGACTGTCCATCATTTTCTAGGATGCAATTGAGAAATAATAAGACAGAATCTGATTGGTTGCTATGTGAAGCATCACCTCTTTTCATTTTTAAAACTTTAGTCAGGTTCAGCCATTTAGGCTAAAAATGGCACTTTAGGACGTAAATACTGAAATAAAACAAAAAGCACCTAAACAAAATTGGGTACTTGTTTCCTAGCACGGCGCCCATCGCATCGCATACCATAAGGCATACAATGGCATGCGATGCGATATTAGCCGATGTTATACAATTTTAAATTGAATACCATCGAATTGTATGCCATTGTATGCCATATACAATGGTATACGATTTTAAATTGTATAAGCACCCTAATGGGTGTTTTCAATGTTAAATGTGCCTCCTATAAAATAAATAATTGTATAAGCACCGTAATAGGTGCTTACAATGTTAAAAGCAACCCCACGCCACCTGTACTATCAATGCCAACCCGAACCGCGCCGAGCGCAGCGAGCCCACGAGGGACGGCGGTACGCGTCCTCCGACCTTTTCATACCCCCACTATCCACGTCGGCGGGGAGTTGATTCTATATAGTGTGGCGAGCATAGCGAGCCACCAAGCCCGAAGCGTGGCGAGCGCCGCGAGCCCCGCGAGGGGACACGGAATACATGTGAATTAATGCGTGTCCCCTCACCATGCTTCGGGTTCGGTGGCTTGTCACACTATATAAAATCAACTCCATGCTGACGTGGATAGTGGAGGTATGAAAAGGTCGGAGGACGCATACCGCTGCGCTTGCCACACTTCGGGTTGCCGTTGATAGTGGCGGTGGCGTGGGGGTGCATTTAACATTGTAAGCACCTATTAAGGTGCTTAAACAATTAAAAATCGTATAGGGGGGCCATTTAACATTGAAAAAACCCATTAGGGTGCTTATACAATTTAAAATCGCATTGCATTGTATGCCATATACAATGGTATACAATTTTAAATTGAATACAATGCCATATGACTGAATATCGTGGGCACCGCGCTAGGAAACAAGTACCCAAAATTGCATATTTCCTCATCAATTATATTATCCCATATGACAACCTCCCATTCAGAATATAGGCCATAAACCCTTCCTGTAATTTTGCACCAGAGACTACCATATAGATTTTTAGAATGTCAATATGGATCATCCAAGTTAATGAGTTAATTGAAATTTTAGGATGTTCCTGAAAATGAATGAGTCCGTTCAAAAAAAGTAAGCCTGGTTCTTGGGAAACCTCCTACAAGTGATGAATGTTTGGAAATGGTCACCTGCTTTAACAAAAAAAAAAATATATTCTCAAAAGTAAATCCGTCAAAACACTCACCTGCCCAATGAGTTGACTTCATCCTTTACAATGAGGGTCAAATTTTTTTTCTCAAGTTGTTTTAACGAAGACTCTGTACTGATGATAACTCTATGCACTTCTTTAAGATGACCAAAATATACTCGAATGTGCCCAAACACCTTGGCACAGAACTCGCAACACATCAACTTCTTGAGACGGCTCTCGCTGTGGTGAAGCTTCATGTGCGTGCTGAGACTACCAGAGTGAACATAGGCTTTTCGGCATAGACGGCAATGGTATGGCCTCTTGTTTGTGTGGCTGTTCAAGTGGTCTTGCAGGTGATGTTTAAACTGAAAACTATGGCTGCAGATATGACAAGTATAATACACCTTTGCTGTCGAAGACAAAATTCGACAGTCATTGTTTTGAATCAATGAAAAATTACCAATTTGCCTCCACCTATGTGGCCGGATACTGAGCAACCGATTTCGAATGGGAGATTCTGCAAAGTGTGCTTGTAATATAGAGGACGACGCATCTAGTGATGCCAAGCTGTGTATTTCCATTATTGGCTTTGGCATAATGTTTCGGTATTTCTTCACCGAGACAATGTTTTCATCACTTGTATCAACAATCTCTGCCCTGACTTTATCCTTGCACATACTTAGCTTGCCTCCATCCACTTTCATCTTAGGTTTGCAGCCTGTCTCACAAGAAGCTCTTCGTTTCTTTGCTTTTTTCTTTCCTATAGTTCCGTTTTGTTTGCTCAAATTGCTCACCTCATGCTCCAGGTTTGGCTGTTTTGGACTGTCAGGTGTTGAAATGTTTGAAACCGTGACTGTAGGAGGGGGAGCTTGGACTTCACACAAAGGCATTTGGAATCCAGACTGCCCTACATTCGATAGTGGAACATCTGCCAAACTTGCCAATTCCTTACATTTAGAAATAGAGGATTTCTTAATCTTTGAATAAGGTAAGATTGGTAATTTTCCCTTTGGAACAGGCTGAAGATGAACCGGACTGCCAAACATCATCGGAGAGAGAACCGCTACAGATTTTGTAGAATCAACCACTTTATTTCTCTCACATCTGACCAATGTTCCATCATCTGTCCTCTCAACATTAACACCCAGTTTTATAGGACTACCGGTGCCAATTCCAAATGTGGCAGTCTGAAGTTTTTCAACACATGAAAAAGCACAATTATCTATTTTACCATCTTCAGTTCCAATACTTAGAAGAATGCTACTTTCAGAATTAGCCTCTTCTGTTGCAGTCACAGCAAAATGTTTTGTAGTCTCTGTCTCTTGTTTAGGGTCAAAATGTAAAATACTCTCAGAGTTTACTACTTTTGGTTTGTTTAGAACATTTGCCTTTTTGTTTAGCAGCTTCTTGCTTTGTGCAGGTTGGTATCTTGGTATAGGCAATTTGGGATTTTCATGGAGAGGTATGCCTGTGGTTTGCAACACCGTCCCACCCAGTGGTGGAGAGACTTGTGGTAAAGCTACAAGAGAGAAAGTACCATCATGGCTGGCTACTTTCATCAGAGTATAGTTCTGCGTGTTAATAATTAAGGGTTTAGGACTGGGTAGTGCAACGTCTGGCAGCGAAGGTGGATAACTGGAAGAAACGATCTTTGGTGACATCTTCGGGGCAATGGTTCTAAAATGGGTTGTGTTGGACACAAATTTCCTGCCAGCCATTCCAGTGGATCCAAGTGTAGTCTTTGCTTCCTCTGCAAAAAATACAAAGTATGTAAGCTCAATAGAAGTTTAAATGATAATTCAATTTAATTGACCTGATTCCAATTTATCCAAAAAATTATTTGTTCGTTCCTCTCACTCAGTAGAAGGACATGTCATAACATACAAGTGGAAAACCAATGGCCTAACAGGAATAAACAGAGAAAGAAATCTAGGAGCTTGTGATACAAGTTTTACCCTTGTAATTGTGATGTTAATCATGACTAGTTATTGAATAGGTTATGGTTCCTGGCCTAATGAGTTTAGCTTTCTACATACTGTAGATCAGTGCTAGCCAAAACGGCCCTCTGAATGTACCAACAATTCACATTTCCAGACCAGCAGCTAGTGCACAGGTGTAGTCATTACTGGCACATTTTCAAACATGTGCTGCATTCCTTTCTAACTGACACATTCTACAGACCCACAGGAGGCCTGGAAAACATGAACCGTTTGGTAGATCTCAAGAACCAGTTTGGTCACCCCCTGCTGTAGATTCATTAGTCCCTTTATGAATAATCCAGTAAGAGGGGTCGTCATTATGAAGAAAAGGGATAAGTTTAGTGTTAGACCTCCCAGTTCTTCAAAATAAAAAAATAAAATAGTTTCACAATTATTTTTCTGTAACACATTTTTGTGTTTAGGAATTTAACCAGGGACTGAACAGTTTATTTCCTTAGATAGGACTGACATTAGAATGTTGGCAGCATTCTTCCCACACAGTAAAAATACTAGTTGAAACATTTTTACAGTGTGGGCATTCTAAAATGGCACACTTTGTAAAAATGCTATACATAAATACTATTTTAGCTGTACTGGAGTACTGCTGTCAGATGTCTGCTGTCAATGACCAGTGGCTTCCTAATGTAATCCAATATTTTAATCTCAAAATAAAATTGGAGAGGTAATGATTTCTTGCGGAGATGCAGGGTGTATGCTAGCTTTGTTTATTTTGTGCTTGGGCCTCCAGCCATTGAGAACAGGATGAAAGTCTCAGAACTGCAAAAGTAAATGAATAGTGTAAATATTTCTACTGAAACTTTTCATTTTAAAAGGACAGGATTCCTCCAAAACACTGACATTAATATCCAGTGTAGTAAGACATAAAAGAGGGTTACAACTAACTTACCTTTGGGAGGGTATGTATTATAGCCTAGAGCAGGGGTAGCCAACTCCAGTCCTCGAGAGCTACCAACAGTTAACGTTTTCCATGTCTCCACACAGAATCGCAAGTGAAATAATTAGCTCCACCTGTGGATCTTTTAAAATGTGTCAGTCAGTAATGAGTGCACCTGTGTATCTGTGAGGTGAGATAGAAACTGTGAACTGTTGGTAGCTCTCGAGGACTGGAGTTGGCTACCACTGGCCTAGAGAGATAAAGCTCCTACGGTCATTTTATTAAAAATGTAAAATGTAAGGCAGAAGTTAATTGGCTAGCTAGTACTTTATTTTCTAGCTTTGATAATGACATTGATAGGCCTATGATCTGCTGTAGTCAGATATTCAGTGGTATATGCTTTTACACATTACGGTACTTTGGAATAACTTTTGTTAAGAAAACCATGGAACCATTTATCAGAAAAAAATATATCTTACGGACTCAGGAAGGTTAATGTAAAAGGTGACAACAGCTGAAGGAAAGGTCTTATTTGATGATAGCTAAGCACTGACAATCACATACACAGACTGTACAGTACACTGAAAAAATGACAGTAAATACCTGGAGATGCGGCTTTCCCCACACATATCTCCTGTACATGATGCATAGCTTTTATTTTCTCTGCAGGAGAACCTTGCATAACAGACAGCGCCTGCAACATGCAAGTTACACAGCCTAATGTACAGAGAAGACAGAACTGACAACAGCTAAGTCACTCTTTACATCTACAGCCACACCACTTGTGGGGAGAGACGGCAGGCGGCCCCCCTGACATCAGCCAGGAACAACTATATCACTATATATCCTGCAGCTCACATACAGATAAAGTCACAGCACAGCGCTGCAGCAGCAGCAGCATCCCCGGGTTCTGTTCCTCTTCCGCATGACGTCACACCGCTCGCGCTACTTCCCTAAAAAACGTTCTGACGCTGGCCCCGCCCACTAAAAGCGATCATTATGCAAGGAGGCGGGCGGAGGGATATGTATGCTGCCGCTGCTACATGTCATGCAGTCATGTGGTTGCTGGGTTTGGGTGTATTTAATAAACAAATATGTTGTAGTCTTTCGTGCTTTCGTTTTCTCTCCGGTTACAGAACGGAGTGTACTCCGCCTCTTGTCACAATCCTGATGCCCCCATTGGCTACAATGGGTGTTGTTCCTGAATGGTGATTATAGGGATGCTTCTCCCTTGAATCCAATCTCTTTTGAGAAACATAACGCCATGATAATCCGTTATAAATTGCCCATCTTCATGATCGCAGCTGCAATAACACATGGGTCCTAGAACTTATCACTGATCCCGTGTGTTTTTGCCTCTAGTCCTATAATGAAAATTGAGCTAAAATCAGAATCTTGATAATAGCCTATTTTTTTTATGCGCAAATACCCCATTCCCAGCCAGTTACACCCCTTCTGCCACATGCGGAGATGGTGTCTGAAGTTTAAGCGGCTCTGGGTCACCTGTTCTTGTACTCGCCTGCGGTACATGCACTCTGCAGCACCACTCCGAATGGGTGTGGTATAGCTCACAGACAATGGGGCAGATGTATGAAGGGTCGTTATGGGGGAGAAGGGGTATCAGCGCACGTTATGTGCACTGATACCGCTTCTCCCCCATGTATGATAGAGCCGGGATGCGGTAATGGACAGGGGCGCTATGCTCCCCTGTCCATATCGGCGCTGCTATCAAAATGATAGCAGGCCGAATGTATGAACGGTCAGCATCGCTGACCGTTCCGCACGAAGCCTGCTTTGGCTTCGCCAGCATCAGGCTGGCGAAGCCCTATCTAAACGCTGCGCTGTCCCTGCTGTTAGGTCTGGGCTGCGCTGGGGATCTCGCGTGAACAGCGAGATCCCGCGCATGCCCAGTGCGGCCGGCCGGGGGACAGGAGTATTAACTGATGCGCTATCTCCAGAAAGGGACATCGCCGGAGGGGGGAGTTAACGCTCCCCCGCTTCGGCAGACAAGATGTTAATACATCTTGTCGATGTCCCTTCCTGCTTCGCCTCGCTATTGAGGCGAAAGCAGGAAGTATCATAGCGGCGCGATAAGCGCTGCTATGATACATCTGCCCCAATGGGCGGTATTCAATGAGAATACCTGCGAGGTGCAGCGAATCCTTTTTAGGATTCGCTGCACATTCGCCACGTTCCGGAGCCGGCGGGCTCCGGTATTCAACGTGTCAGGGGCTCGCTGCCCCTGACTGGCGAATATGAGCTCCTGCGGCGATTGCCGCAGGGAGCCTGAGGACGGTGCCAGGCAGAGAGATGGTAGTCTCTCTGCCTGCCCCAGAACTTTGTGGGGGTTAGGTGGGCTCCCCGGGTGTCAGGCAGCACAGGCTGCCCCCCGGGGGTGCCAGCAGGGGACCTATATTCACTATACCCGATCGTAACGATCGGGTGCAGTGAATATATGAATATGTAATGAGCGGCTCGGCTCCGGTGCCCCCTGCTGGCTGCTGTGTAAAAAAAAAAAAATAAATTTTTAAATTAAGTATATATTCATGTGCTTACAGCACATGAATAAAAATAGCATGCCCCTCCTCAGAATAAAATTCCTGATTTTTTGACACCAAATGTAAAAAACAAAACACTTTATTTTAAAAGTTCACATTCCACTTCACCATAAAAAGATAGCGATTGCTACTCGGTGAATCATGGTGAAAAAAACCTTGAAATGTATTCGCCATGTGGTCATTGAATAGGGTGATTCACCGTTTTAGTCAGAAATTCGCCAAACAGCACAAATTCGCCATAAAAACATGGCGAATCAGGCTCATTGAATACCGCCCAATGTCTAGGTCGACAGTCATTTGGTTGACAGCAAAAGGTATGTAAAGATGTAAAGGTCGACATGCGTTTTCAGCTCCTTTCTATGTCATTGTTGACACCTGACATGTTGATAAGTGTACAGCATCTTCTAGCTGCACATGGGATTTTTACCGACTACCATTCCCAGTCGTAGTCCACACAGATGGTAAAGGATGGAAATTTAATAAAAATGACAAAAATCCTAAAAAGCTCATGTCAACCTTGCCCATGTTGACTGTTGCATGTGGCCACTTTTTCAATGTCGACCTTGTGCATGTCAGCCTTTCAGGCATACTTGCCTACCTGACCCTCTCCATGAGGGAGAACATGTCTGTTCCTGGACTTCCCTGGTAATGTATGATTGCCATCACCTGTGGTGAGCTACTGTAGGTAATTGATCAGAAAGGGATTTCACCACAGGTGATGGCAATCATACGTTACCAGGGAAGTCCAGGAGCAGAGCATTTGAGAGGGTCAGGTAGGCGAGCATGCTTTCAGGGTCGACCTATTGACTGTTAACCAAGACAATGAATACCTCCCAACATGACCCATTCCAGGGGGCCACAATGTTCTGTTTCTGGATGTCCAACTTAATTTATCATCGCCATTGCAATCATTAATTAAGAAAGAAGTCCAGAAGTATTCTGCCCCTTCTGGAGAGGTCATGGTTGGAGGCATGCAGCCACCTGGATACCTGTGTTCGCCTCTGCATCAGCCACATCTTGTATAAGCAATGTTAGCTAATTGGCTTTGTTGATTTTCTTTCTAAACATCTAGGTACACACCATGCAGTAATAAGGCCAATCAGCTCATTTGCAGCAGCTTGGTCCTATAATCTCAGTATGTGTACGCAGCAGTTTTCCCTGCAATCTTCCCTGCAAAGTTATCGATAATGCTGACAGGACAGTTGACAAAAGGGGGCAGTCTCCTAACAACCATGCTTCATGTTCTCTAGTACTTAAAGGGGAACTTCTCCATGCATCAGATCAGATGGACATGGCAGAAAATAATGATCACATTTCAAGAATATTTCAGTCAACTCGGGTTAGGTTATGTTTGAGAATAAATTGTACTGAACAGTACCCACTTGTCCATCTTAATCTTGACATTGAATGATGTTTAAATGATGTTTTTTGTGCCCAATGTACGCTATACAAATTGTGAATGTATTTTTACTTAGCACATTGTGGACACAGATATGAGCAGCTGTTGTACTGCAGTGTCTCTCGGGGAAAGATGCTCCCACAGTCTGATCAACATCACTGACTTCCAGTATGTAACTGTAACAGATGTATACAATCTGGAAATGTGTCCCTGGGGACGATCTATAACTTTTCACATCATAAATGCATATGTGGTATGCTATGTTTATACCTGGATGTACACTAATGGTAAGAATAGAAGCATTACTGCTAATGGTAAAACACATGTTGAAGCATTTTAATTAGGGTGAATCCCTTAAGGCAAAGTACTGTAGGTACGACTTATGCCGCTAGTATGGATAATACAGTAATTATTATTATAAAAATGTTTCCTCTGTCATTTTAGGCCTATCCTGGCTTCCATCTGTTGGAATAACCGGGGAGAGGTGTGTTGTCAACAAAGGGAGGCAACATTCCAGCAAATAATCTGTGCCTGATCTGCACCTATGCTAGTCCCATTGGTGCAGGCATAATTAGGATCACTAAACATTTTGTCGTACTGACTCTTCACAGGCACTTTAACAGTGACATGCACTGTCCTGAATTCCTGGCATATTGTGTTTGGGGGGAGGGGGAGTGGGAGGAGTTTAATATGGAGATGGCTGGTGTTAAGACCTAATGTTGGTGGAGAAGGTATAAATAAAAGTGGGATGTATACAGATTAGGTGAGGGGAAGGGCACAATACAGAAAATGTATAATTTGGGGGGAAGAGGGGTGGGGGGGTCATAGAACATAATTTGGATAAAACAGATGTGGGTGGCACAATACAGGATTTGCAGGTGGTGGAGAACAATAGAGATGCGGGCAGCATAATATTGGACATAATGATAATGGGGGGGGGGGGCAAAAAACTGGGCATACAAGGGGCATGTGAGTGGTCTGATGGTCATTATAAGAGGCACATTAGAAAGATTTGGGCATGGGGAGCTTATATTTCCATGTCCACTCCAACTCAAGTCTAAAGCTCGCTCATCGCCAAACACTGGCCAGAAATCTCTTGTCAGTCTAACCCCTATAAGTAGATTGAGGGGGTGATTCTGTTGACTCGCTAAGCAGTGCACCTTCACAGCTTTGCGAGCCAAGTGTCTGCACAAATGCCCATCCCCCCCCCCCCCCCCCGCCACAGTCTGCACATCTCTGCTGCTTTGAGATTTGATGTTTTGCATAAACATTCATTTGCAGGGTAGTATACGGGCCAATATCATTCAATGGTCGCCAACCATCAAATGATTTCTACCCTGTTCGCAAATCTAAGTCAGTCTGGACTGACTTAGACTTGCAGCATCTGGTCCAAGATGCCGCAAGTCAGCTGCCCACCTGCGTTTTCATGGGGACGCCCAGTATCTTTCTGGGCGCACCTAGCATTTTTGTGGGTACGCCCAGAAAACGCTGAGTGTCCCTATGTGCCAGCCCCCTGCCCGCACACGGCGATGCACCAGCAATGTGTGCTGAGTGATCTGTCACGGCCTTTCTTCTCTGGAGAAAGAACACTGGTGATGACTAGATTTATACTGCATGCAGTATAAATCTAGTCCGTAGATAGCGATGCGCGGGACTTCGCATCGCCGGGGGTCATAGACACGGAACGTTCCGTGCTTCATTTCTAAGCAATCTAGTTAGATCGCTTAGAGATGGGGCTTTCATTGCCCCGTGTGTGTGGCCCATTAGATGCAATCAGGGAGATTGCTAGACTCTACAGCAGGGCTGGGCAATTGCGGACCTCCAGATGTTGAGGAACTACACATCCCAGCATGCCTTGCATCAGTTTCAGCATAAACACATAGCAAAACTAATGCAAAGCATCCTGGGATGTGTAGTTCCTCAACATCTGGAGGTCCGCAATTGCCCAGCCCTGCTCTACAGTGTTTCAGGGTGATTGCTACTATTTCAGGGACTCTCCTGCAGAATGCAGGAGTCTCCCTATGTATTGCATGCTTGTATTAGTGAATGTTTTGGAATGGATAAGTGGCTAATAAGCAGTGGCGTAACTACCAAGGGTGCAGCTGCTATGGGGCCCGAGCTGTCTCTAGGGCCCGCTGCTCCCCCGCACCCAGTTCAGCCCACTACCTAAGCCACCAATCAGCCGAGAGCTACAAGGAGGGCTGTGCCATCAGTGCACCAACCTGATGAAATCACATGCCACTGCAGTAACTATAGCTGGGCATCCGCTGTGATGCATTTTACATTAGCAGCGCACACCGGCTCCTCCTCTCATCTCTCCACCTGTACTGCGGAACCTGCCATGTCACCCTCAGTCGAGCCCCACAGCCACCCTGACAATTTCCTGCTCCATACTTCACCATCTCCCCACACACAGTGTACTCCTCCTGCACAGCTCCTTGTAGCTCCTGGCTCCTTATGGTGAGTGTGTCTATCCGGCACTTCAGGAAATTTGGCTAACAATCTCTAACTTCTGCCAGAGGTTCCCTGGCTGCCTTCTACTTCATCCACAGTTGAGAGATCGCTACACACTGGAACCACCACTGGGCAACTGTGACATTGCAGGCAGACTTCTCACCCGGACTTCACGCCATGCTTCCTGACCCCGCTGGTGGTGGAGGTCCTAGATCTTTATCTCTATTTGCACCTTTATAGCATATCGCAGGAGGGCCCTTTCAAAATTTTCTAAATGGTCTGGTTACGGCCCAGCTAATAAGGGTAGATTGCAGAGAAAACAAGAAGAGTATCCAATTTTACTGAAGAAATGAAGGATGCTTCAGACTGTAGTAACAATCCTGACAAGTCTTTAATTAAAAGACCATAAACATGTAGCCCAGCTTTGGATGGGGATGAGATATGAAAAGGTAGGGTTCCTCTCTTTGATCGGAGTTCTGTGTACTTTGAACCATTGCTCTAGAACATATCTATATATATATATTTGTTTACTTCCACATGCCTTAAATTAGAAATGTTAGAATTTAGAATTGGTCTTTTTTTGTACCATATTCAATAAAGCTTTACTGTAGATTTTTTTATGGTGATGAATAAAAGAAATACTTTGAATAGAATATGGTATAAAAATGTAGAATCATTGTACTAAATATTTTACTTCATATTTTAAAAAAATTCCATATTTATAGAGTATCCCACAATTTGCAATTTGTTTTATGATGATACAATTATGCCAATGTATTAGACAATATTTGTTATTAATCTTGCTTTGTTAATATGATATATTCTATTCAGAAACTCGTGAAAAGGAGAGGTACAGCTGAAAATAAATGTTATTTTATTAACTCAAAGATATGTTTTTAACTTCCCTTCCTGTTTAATAACATATATTTAACATTATTTTAATGCTATGAAATTCAGCATTACACTATCTGAAGTTCTTTTTCCAAATTATTATTTTTTAAATTTATTTTTTGTTCATGTTAAATTTTACAGACGAAAACAAATGTAAAATGGTCCCATATCCAGATAAAGCTGCAAATGCTGCAAAAAATAATAAATTGTATGTTAGTTTGCAAATCTGCTAATAACATAAGTGTGGTTTACATTTTTATCATGAACGGTACTGTTCTGATGTCTCATCACTGCATCTCTTTTCATTCTTATCTGCTACTAACAGTGTTTTAAGGTTCGTACACACGTACAGATTTTCTGTCTGATCTATCTGGTGGGAACAAAAACCTGGAAATGTATGGGAGCATATGACAATCAAAAATTTCCACCCAAATGCAGGAAAACAGAAAAAAAAATATATGCTTTGATAAATTTGTTATATCAGAATGATTTAAACAATTTGTCTGACTGATCACTGTCTGTTTTCAAGTGTTTGGGAACAATTTTTTGATTGTCAATCGCTCTCATACATTTCCAGGTTTTTGTTCCCACCAGATAGATCCGACAGAAAATCATTTAGTGTCGTCAGCCACTATTATGTAACATGTAAACTGCTGGGAATATTTATATTAAATATGAATAACATTTTAGTATTGAGCAGTTCAGTCAGTTACAGTACTTTGGTTGACTTTCAGTATCAGTGGTTTATCATGAATAATTAATATTTAAATTTAATTGACAAATATAATTGTCCGCTGATGCATAAAAACCTAAATTGTTTGCAGTGTGTATATTTATAGATTGTATACAATATTAGGCGAGGCCTTCTCACCCTTTGCTTTAAAGTTATGATCCCACATTGCTATCAAGGTCAGTGGAAAAGGCTGGCACCACATTAACAAACAAATATAATAAAATCAGCCTCTATTTAGTAGTAGACATTCAATTGTTTTGTCTTGTTTTAAAAACTAAAAATTGTAATATTATTTTAGGAAGTATAGCAACAACATTTCTAAAGAGAAAACAATAAAAATAAAAAAGGAAATAACAAGAGTGGAGTAAATAAAATGTCCATGGGAAGGAGATGATTAATTATATATCTCAACATAACATTTTGGGTCTGATTCAGATTAGCACTCTGCTATGACCGCTTTCAGGGCCGGCGCCACCACTAGGCAGGACTAGGCATTTGCCTAGGGCGCGGGCCACTGGAGGGCGGTACTGAGCCGCCGAGGTACCATAGAGAGGTACCAGAAAGCGGGGAGCAGGTGAGTCTGTAATCCTCCTCCCTCTCCCCTCCCCGACCCCCATCCCGCCCGTTAATTAACGCTGCCCCCCCCCCGCGCGCCGCCCACAGCCCGCTCCCCGCTGGGGGGATTTCAGCACGGCAGTATCGCCCAGACACACACCCCCCGTGCCGCATCGCAGTATCGCACCCCCCCACCCCCCGTGCCGCAGTATCGTCCGCACCCTCCCCGTCCGCACCCTCCATGTGCACTGCAGGGGGGGCAGATGTAACATGTGCAGAGAGAATTAGATTTGGGTGAGTAATTTTGTTTCTGTGCAGGGAAAATACTGACTGCTTTATTTTTACACTGCAATATAGATCTCACTTTGAAGTAAAACCCCACCCAAATCTAATTCTCTCTGCACAAGTAACACCTGCCCCACCTGCAGTGCACATGGTTTTGTCCATCTAAGAAGGATTTTGTCAGAAAGAATGAACCAAAATAAGGCCCCTAGAGAGCAGGTTGGGAAATACTGTTAGTGCTAGATAATGATGACATAAACAGGTAGCAACACTAATAAAGGAAGAGTAATAAGTTCAGTTTCTGTGGGACTACAAGTCACAGCGGGCCCTTTATTGCCCCACATGCTGGGACTTGTGGTTCTCCAAGTCCCTACATGTGGTTCAGGCTTGCTGGGACTCATAGTTCCACAGCAGTATACAATAGTTTTTCTATCTTTTTACACAAGTATCAGCTCGATGCTTACCGCCCAGGGGCATCGAGGACAGCCCCGGCTTCAGCATGGGCAGGTAAGTTCTGGAAGGGGGGATCCCTTCTTTGGGGGGGTCCCCACTCCCCCAGGACCCCGGCCCATGCTGACCGGTCAGGGGGGACTTGTATAAAAAGTCTCCCCCCGGCTGTGGCATTACCCTGCTGGCTGGTTGGGCCCGGTGCTGGTTCTTGAAATACGGGGACCCCTACTCATTTTGTCCCCCGTATTTTTGGAACCAGGACCGGCCCTTGAGCCCGGTGCTGGTTTAATAAAATCCTGGGGACCCCTATTTGTTCAGCCCTGTGATTTTATGAAACCAGGATCGGCTCTTTGAGCCCGGGGCTGGTTATACTCAAGAGGGGGGACCCCACTCCGTTTTTGTTTCCACTTTTTAAATGTTACTCTTTTTTTAACACCAGAACCATGCACAGATCGCAATGATCTGTGAATGTTTCTGACAAATTCGCCACTCAGAACCTGGTCTATTTTTTTGGCGATTTTTGCACATTTTTTTTTGGGAGATTTCCAAATTCTCACCCCATTAAATTTGCGAATTGTATGTTTTTCAATGGGAAAACATCTGGATGCGAATTGAGAAATCGCCACTTCAGAATGTGCGAATTAACGTCAAAAAGTGCGATTTCGGCCGTTTTCGCACTAAAAATCGCCAAAAACATAAAATCACTCCCTATTAAATGTCACCCGTTATGTCCTCCTGTTTATCTCTGGTATATGTCCGAAGTGATATTAATATTAAATACTTAAAACTAAACATACTTTACAGCTAAGAATGTTATACAGCCAGAAGGCTTCACAGCCTAAAATACACTAATTAAATAAAAATCCAGATGCTTGTAATCCCCCCTCAAACTCCACCCACAACCAATGGTTGATCAAAGGTGTAATCAATATCAGACAACTGCCCCCACTAATCCAGAGATTTCCTGCTTGGGTACAGATTGCAGCAGAAATTGCTAAACAAAGAATATTCTAAGGAGAGCAATAGTGGGTTGGCGCCCCTATTGCTCTCCATATTTTCCCCCCTATCCCCCATCCAACAGGGGATTCAGTGAGTAGGGCAGCCCCGTATAACTTGACCATAAATTCTGTGGCGCGACACAAGGGTCTGTTCACCAAAGAATATTCTAAGTTCAGTTTCCCCAGTAAAGTTCAATAAGCGTGTGGAAGATACAACAGAGAGAGATACAGTTTGCAGGTGATAAGGTTCAGTTCAGTTTACGCATTATATACCGCCTATGCACTTAATAATTCTCTGATCCTACTGTCTAGTGGCATCCTAATCAGTTACCTTAAATGAAGAGAGTTAAAAGACTATTTATTAACACCGTTCTGCAGAGAATCTTATAACGTCTGCAAGCTCAGAGCTTCCATTCTGTTTTTTTTTTTTTGTTAGCACCTGCTAAGTTCAACAGAATTGGCTTGAAGTACAGAACAAGCATTCAGCTCCATTCATTTAAATGAAGTGACGCTCTCTTGTTATCCCCTGCTATACATAATTGAATTGTAGATGAATGGCTCAGAGAAGAATGTTGCAATTATATGGCTTTTAAATCTCTTTTCTGTGTATTCCAATGTTGGAACAGAGCCAATATTCACAATGATGACATTATACACAGTATTCCCATGTCCTCTATGATACAGTAGCTGTTAAAACTGTTCCCCCCTGCTTGCATTTTTTCTTTTCTTACACACTGGAATCAAAATGGCTTTAATCAGGAATTCTTACCACTGACACATATCACTCTGTAATTTTAGTAAAAAATACCAAAATATGTTTTATTGGATAAAACAAACAATTAAAAATATCAGTTTTTCACAGCAATTCACTATTAGTTCTTTTTGTATTTAACTGTAATGGTGCGTACACACGGGTGCAATTTCAGCACATATCGCTGGCAATATGGTCGCTGAGCGACCATATTGCCAGTGATTTGTGTGTGCTGTCGGCTATGAATCGCCGGGTGCGCGCTCCCGTGTGCAGCCCCTGATGGTCGCTGGAGCTTGCTCCTGCGATCAGCTATTTCCCTGCCTCTTCCCCCGGCAGAGTCTCCTGATTATCAGCGACCATCTCTGGTCGCTGATGAACAGGAGAGACACTCAGCAATATATTGCTAGCAATATATTGCTGAGCAATATATCTCCCCCGTGTGTACGGGGCATTAAAAGTATCAAACACAATAGTGGAATAACAGGAAAGAGGGATGTATGGAGATGCTCTATGCCAGCAATACATCACTGCATGATAAGGTACAACAACAATTAGATTAAGTATAATTATACCATATGATCAATACACTGAAATGTTGAAAACCCAGCCATGACATAAAAGACTTGGGGGGAGATTCTCTAAGCTAAAAATGCGGTAAAAACCCTGTTATCAGGGTTTTTACCGCATTTTGGGATGCACTAAGCATCCCCCGCCGGGTTACCGCTGTGGGGGGCATCGGCAGAAAAATCTGGCGATGCCCCATAGAAGCCTATGGGCTTCTACCGCATCCCACCGCCGCCCCGCAACGACCCCCTGCCGCCCTGCACGGACCCCCGCCGCCCCGCATCGCCCCCTCCCCCCTCACCTGTGACCTCCTCCCTGCACTGATCCTCTTCCGGGTGCAGGGAGGAAGAGAGCCCGGCGCAGCAGCAGCAGCGCCGGGTGTGGGAGGGAGGGGGGAGCTGCTGGGACCTGCTGGGCCCTGGCGACTCTCACCGCAAAGGACAGCTCTTAACGCAAGAGCTGTCCTTTGCTATAATTATCACATATGTTAGAACATATGCAATAATTATAATTGCGATGGGCGGCGAAGGGGGGGCGGAGATTTTTAGAGAATCTCCCCCTAAGGGACATATTTCATCATGAATGATATTCTTGTCACTCGTTATTAATTTGAAATAGTGCTCCAACCAATTATCTCCTAACTGATGTGTATTTGAAAAATAACAGGAGCCAGTGTTGCAAGTAAGCGGGTACGGCGTGGTACGGAGTACCTGTAAGAAATATGTTGCAGGTACGCAGTACCACTTACCCCTGATCCACTGTCATTTCTATTTTCATTTTAAGTCTAAATATAATGCATCCGCAGCCCGCCCACCCAGCGTTATGATTGGTGCTGTATGCAGCTACCGGCTACTGCTGATTTAGCCTGTCACACTGACAGGCATCAGCAGCGCCGACAGCATGAAGAGCAGGCTCCACTATTGTAAGCACAAGCTGCCTGGCTCTCCCCCGAGCAAGAGCCAACCCACCCCCAGTCATTCCCTGTTTCTCATTCCGTCTCCTGTGTCCACGCCTCTATTGTCATTTAGTCACTCCTCTAGCTTTGTGTGACCACGCCCCTGATGACACATGACCATGCCCATTTTTGGTGGAGGCTATCAGTACCACCAAGAAAAAAAATCTACTTGCACCACTGACAGGAGCTGATTGGTTGGAGCACCATTTAAGATTACCATTGAGTGATAACAAGAATATAGCTTGTTATTAAGGGCCTGATTCGGGTTGGTGTGCTAAGCAGTGTACATTCGCTCTTAAGCGATTGGGTAAACACTGCCCACCCCCCTTTGCCAAGGAAACAGGCGTATTTGCATATAAATGGATGTGTTCACTTGCATATGAAAAATCATTTGATGGTTGCTGACCAGTTGCTTAAATTTACTTTTTTTATAATGGTCGTGAGTAGAAAATTATTATGGTCACCAATAGAGGATAACTATGGTCACCAATAGAGGATTACTATGGTCACCAATAGAGGATAACTATGGTCGCCAATAGAGGATAACTATGGTCGCCAATAGAGGATAACTATGGTCGCCAATAGAGGATAACTATGGTCGCCAATAGAGGATAACTATGGTCGCCAATAGAGGATTACTATGGTCACCAATAGAGGATAACTATGGTCACCAATAGAGGATTACTATGGTCACCAATAGAGGATTACTATGGTCACCAATAGAGGATAACTATGGTCACCAATAGAGGATAACTATGGTCGCCTATAGAGGATAACTATGGTCACCAATAGAGGATAACTATGGTCGCCAATAGAGGATAACTATGGTCACCAATAGAGTTATACTGTGGTCGGCAATAGAGGATTACTATGGTCACCAATAGAGTTATACTGTGGTCGGCAATAGAGGATTACTATGGTCACCAATAGAGTTATACTGTGGTCGGCAATAGAGGATTACTATGGTCGCCAATAGAGTTATACTGTGGTCGGCAATAGAGGATTACTATGGTCGCCAATAGAGTTATACTGTGGTCGGCAATAGAGGATTACTATGGTCGCCAATAGAGTTATACTGTGGTCGGCAATAGAGGATAACTATGGTCGCCAATAGAGTTATACTGTGGTCGGCAATAGAGGATTACTATGGTCGCCAATAGAGTTATACTGTGGTCGGCAATAGAGGATTACTATGGTCGCCAATAGAGTTATACTGTGGTCGGCAATAGAGGATAACTATGGTCGCCAATAGAGTAATACTGGGCACCAAACAGATTTTTTTTTAATTTAAGAATGGATTGTGGAATGATTGGTGAATTGTCGTTAGGTGTAGAATGTGTGAAGCCTCAGGGGATGCCCCTGATGTCCTCAATCTAGGGGGTGTTCAGTCTTCACCCTATTTAGTATTGCCAGCTCAGCGACATAAGTTGATGGATAATGTCACACTGCAGAAAACAGCTCCAGTCACTTTGCTGGCAGTGACCCCTATGGGCTTCTTTCTGTGGCATTCTTCAGTGTCCCCTGTGACTCACACATGTGCTGTTCGATGGCCACTCATGCACAGAATGACTTCCGGCCTGGGTCATTCAGGGCCGTCGCCACCACTAGGCAGGACTAGGCATTTGCCTAGGGCGCCGGCCACTGGAGGGCGGTACTGAGCCGCTGAGGTACCATAGAGAGGTACCAGAAAGCAGGGAGTGGGGAGCAGGTGAGTCTGTAATCCTCCTCCCCGACCCCCATCCCGCCCGTTAATCCGCTCCCCACTGGGGGGATTTCAGTGCGGCAGTATCGCCCGCACCCCCCCCTCCGTGCCGCATTGCAGTATCGCACCCCCGCACACACACCCCCCCCTGTGCCGCAGTATCGTCCGCACCGTCCCCCCAGCGGGTGGCGCAGGGTTTTTTGCCTGGGGCAGGCGGGGGTTTTTGCCTGGAGTGGGCGGGGGGCTTGCACCAGCCCTGTTTACATTCATTACAAATGATGTACTTTCTTCTGACCAGATTGAAGATTAAAGGGCACTGGATGTTCCAGGTCTCATAAAAAGAAAGAAATTGGCCGTCAATAAAGGTTATAAGCACATGTGTAGCAAACAGCAACCAGCCCTGACTGAAAGACAGAAAAGAGACTTCTGGAAGGAGACACTGTAATACAAGGAACATTTATGAATACATTTAACTTTGTTTAAAAATAATCTGCAAAGTCATGTGGCGTGATAAGAAGAGATGCGTTACTATAAGGGGGCCAATGTGGAGAATTAAAAGCAGAGAATAGTGGAGATGAATCTGATTTGTGTTTTGTTTTCTGGGTGATATGAAATCTGTTTGCACGCATTGTGAGAGAGTAAGGGAAAGCATGACAGAACACATTTGTAATGGAGAAAATCAGCCAGAGAGTTGGAATTTCTCCACAGCAATTCTACAGGGTGCGAAATAACACAGAGAAAATGTGTTTGCTCAATAATAGGCCAAGTCTGGGGATTTCAGCCTCAAGATAGAGGTTTACTAGAAAATCTTTGTTACAGTAAGTAATAGTAACTTTGTAATTATCAGAGTGAAGAGACATTGGATCAATAGAGTATAAATTGCCAGTATTTGGACTGATTCGGATGTGCACGTAATGCCGGTACTTACACAGCTCAGCCATTATTGGTGGACTGCAAGCGTTTTTGCTGCACTGCGCATATGCAGTGATTTAAATGTGCTTAAACATAATTCCGTCTGTACTAAGGGGTTATTCTGGTTGACTCACTAAGCAGCAAAAAATCGCTGCTTAGCGAGTCATCTAACGTCGCCCGCCGGGCAAGCGAATGCCTGCCCCCGGCCGCGGCCTGAACATCCCTGCTGCTTTACGAATGGATGCTTAGCATAAAAATCCATTCTCAGGGTAGCGTACAGGGCAAAAACATTTGATGGTCCCAGTCATCGAATTAATTTTTTCCCCCTGTTCGCATATAAGTCTTATGACCTATATTTGCGCCATCTGGGTATGAGACCGGGGCGGGTGACCGATGTCCTGTGACATAAGTCGCCCGTCCCAGACAGGCAGCTGCCCATCTGCGTATGCATGGGGACGTTTTCCTGGGGGCACCCAGCATTTTTGTGGGTACGCCCACAAAACGCTAGATGTCCCCATGCGGACGCACCGTGCCTGCCTCCTACTGCCCCCCGTATGAACGCTACGGCGACTGTGCAAGTTGCAGAAGGTATCCGCACATCAGCCCTGCACATGTGCATATGCGCAAACTTTGGTCCCCAATGCGAATAAGCCGGGGACCGATCAGATTAGAATGAGTGCCTAAGTGTTTATCTCCAAGTGATTAACAGATTTTTGTAGGAGGTACGAGGGAGTGACCAAAAAAGCGTATCATAATCTGCCTACATCTGCAATCCTATTCACAGAAACCATAACGCCAATATCTAAGTTCCAGTGGACATTTTTCATGACCATGATTTTATTATCTATTCTTGGGCAACAGTCTCCTCCATCTCTGAACTGGTGCAGAATTTAAATCCAGTGGGGGATAACGATTCCTCATACACTACATGGAACATTGCTGAAAATGCACACTCTTTACCCCTTTAGGTACTTGTGTATTTTGGCGGTGCCCATCGCATCGCATACCATAACGCATACAATGGTATGCGATGCGACGCAATATCGTACGACAATGCACGATGGCATACAATTTTGAAATTGTATGCTATTGTACATGGCATACGATGCGATGCTATTAAACATTGTATAAGCACCCTAATGGGTGCTTATACAATGTTAAGCACCCTAATGGGTGCTTACAATGTTAAATGCACCCCCACGCCACCCCCCCACTATAAACGTGAACCAGAAGCGTGGCGAGCGCAGCGAGCCCGCGAGGGGCGGCGGTACGCGTCCTACGACCTCTTCATACCCCCACTATCCACGTCGGCGTGGAGTTGAGAATAGAATAGTGTGGCGAGCGCAGCGAGCCACCGAGCCCGAGCGTGGCGAGCGCAGCGAGCCCCGCGAGGGGACGCGGATACCTGTGAAGCCCGCGAAGGGACGCGTTTACCTGTAAAGGTATCCGCGTCCCCTCACGGGGCTCGCTGCGCTCGCCACGCTTCGGGCTCGGTGGCTCGCTGCGTTCGCCACACTATTCTATTCTCAACTCCACGCCGACGTGGATAGTGGGGGTATGAAAAGGTCGTAGGACGCGCACCGCCGCCCCTCACGGGCTCGCTGCGCTCGCCACGCTTCGGGTTCACGTTTATAGTGGGGGGGTGGCGTGGGGGTGCATTTAACATTGTAAGCACCCATAAGGGTGCTCAAAAGCACCCTTTAGGGTGCTTATACGATTTTTGATCGTATAAGGGGTCAAAATCACGTCGCATCGCATGCCATCGGGTACATGGCATGCGATGCGATGCGATGCGATACGTTCGTCTACGTCTATGCCAAAATACACAAGTACCCCCCTTTATTCCATACAATATTCTTACTCTACAAAAATAAAATTTTTATTCCGATTCACTATTTTTCTGGGAATGCCTTCCAAATCATCCCCAGCGTCTGTGAAAATATATGCTTAGTTACACATGCAAACATCTCAACAACATTCCAAAAACTCTTCAACTGCAGCAGAAAAATGGGTAAACTATGGTAAACTTAGGTGCGTGGTGAGTTCAAAACAATATAGAAAGAATAGGGTTTGTAAGAGGTACTGTATGCGCTTCACTTTCGCAGCTATGGGTACTGGAAGAGGTCTCAAGATTCCCATACAACGTGAGTAGGATAAAAAAAAAAGAGGGATACCCAAATGCTGGATAAGAGGTGTGATAGAGGTGTGATTTTTCAATATATGATTGGGTGGTTCCCAGATCACCGTTTCTCCGCCAGTGAACATACAAAGAAAGAAAAGTTGGCAATAGTGTAATACTGTTTTAAATCCAAAAGATCATGAATAAAAAGAACATCTACCATAAATGTAAAATCAAGGCAATGATTACTCCGGCCTTTGCAAATAAAAGACAGTCTGAATTGACTTTTAATAATGGGCACCTGGGACAAAGACAGGGCGGGTGGCTGACGTCATGTGATGACAGCCGCCTGCCCCGGCAGGCATTGGACTGCCTGCGTACCCATGGAAACACCCAGAATTTTCATGGGGGTGCCCATAAAACGCTAGGCAGGGCCGGCGCCACCACTAGGCAGCTCTAGGCATTTGCCTAGGGCCCCGGCACCTGGAGGGCGGCAGTTCGCCTCTCACCCCCAGCATGGAGGGTTAGCGAACTGTGGTACCTGTGTAAAAAACTTGCGTCCCCGGCGTCCCTGCAGTGCTGGAGCGTGCAGGGGTGTCCGTGCCGCCGGGGGAACCTGCGGCGCTGTCATTGTTTATAAGCTGGCCGCGGGCCGGCGGGGTCCCTACAGTGAATAGAAAATAACTAGAGCTATGCGCGCGGCGGCGCGGGAAGTTTTTTACACAGGTACCACCCCCCCAGCCCCCCCCCCGGCACCGGGGCTCCCCCACCCCGACTCGCCTGGGGCGCTCCGGTGCCTCGCACCGGCCCTGACGCTAGGTGTTCCCATGGCCCACTGCCACCACCCCATCCCTCTCTCCCTGCTGTGAACGGTGAGTAACTCAACATGTGCAACCCCGACCATCAGGACAGGAGCCAAATTTGAATCACTGTGTGTGATCCAGAATCGGCCCCCTGATTCAGAGGTACACGCAATACACATGCAATGCTGAAGTTCATGTAGTGTTTTATGCATTACATAAAATGTCCGCACAAAGGTGTTGTTGCATTCGGCACAGACGGTAATAGAAATGGGGAAGAAAAGTGATTGGTATTCTTGGGTAATGGCTGGCAGGTGGCCTGAAGAGAACGCATGACGTGTTATGGGAGTGTCCTATGAAAACAGTTACATTCATGATGCCCCACCACTGCCACAGAAACCATACTCAGATGGAGAAATTATACCTGCCACAGGACTGTGTAAGTGTCAATGGTGTATGCATTGGTATTCCGGTGGTGGCATGTCAAGGATCCCCAGTGGTTCTACAGCATACAGAGATGCTGTTAGTGGGCATTTCAATCATTCAACAGTAAAAACTAGCCTTTACATATTATTACTAGAGATGAGCGGGTTCGGATCCTAGAGATCCGAACCCCTCCCCCCAAACTTACCTTATCCGAGGCCGTATCCGAGGAGTTCGCCGGTTCCCACCATCTTTCCGAGTCCAAAACGAGGCTAAAACATCATCATCCCGCGTCGGATTCTCGCGAGACCGGATCGCTATATAAGTCCCGGCTCCGGCGCCATCTTCATTCGGCAAGTGAATGTCAGACAGCACGGATGTCTGCAGAGGGGGAGAACACATGGGGGCTGCAAGGGGGGGGGGGGGGGGGTGGTGGTGGTGACACACTAAAGGGGGAACTAAAGGGGCTGCTGGAGAGGGAACAATCTAAAGGGGAACTACTGAGCGGCCAGGGTCCAACTATTAAGGGGGAACTACTGAGCGGCCAGGGTCCAACTATTAAGGGGGAACTACTGAACGGCCAGGTACAACTACTAAGGGGGAACTACTGAGCAGCCAGGGAATAACTACTAAGGGAGAACTACTGTGGAATAAACTAAGGGGGAACTACTAAAGGTACTATTCTGTGGAACTACTAGGGGGGCTGCTATATGGGACTGCTGTGGGGGATAAGGGGCTCTCTTAAAAAAAGTTTTTTATTTTTACTGCAGGGCTGCCCATGATCAGTCCAGCTTTGATGCCCATTTTCCCGTATCAGTCCAGGTGTGCCCGCATGTGTCCCATATCAGTCCAGGGGTGCCCGCATGTGTGCCGTATAATTCCATGGGTTCCCCCATGTGTGCTGTATAATTCTATGGGTGCCCCCATGTGTCCCGTATCAGTCCAGGGGTGCCCGCATGTGTGATGTATAATTCCAGGGGTGCCCCTATGTGTCCCATATCAGACCAGGGGCACCCACATGTGTCCCATATCAGTCCAGTGGTGCCCACATGTGTCCCGTATCAGTTCAGGGGTGCCCCCATGTGTGCCGTATAATTATATGGGTGCCCCCATGTGTCCCGTATCCGTACAGGGGTGCCCTCATTTGTGCCGTATAAATCCAGGGGTGCCCCCATGTGTCCCATATTGGACCAGGGGTGCCCGCATGTGTCCTGTATCAGTCCAGGGGTGCCCCCATGTGTGCCATATAAATATATGGGTGCCCCCATGTGTCCCACATCAGTCCAGGGGTGCCCCATGTGTCCTGAAAAAAAAAAGTGTTTTATTTTTTATTTTTACTGCAAGGGCTGTTAAATATGCTGTATCAGTCCAGGGGTGAGCCAAGAGTGCCGTATAATTCAAGGGGTGTTGCTAAGTCTGCCGTAAAATTCCAGGTGTGCTGCTCTTTTTTTTTATTAAAAGAATAAAAGTTTTTCTTTTTTTTTACTGCAGGAGTGTCACCATGGCTGCCGTGTAATTCCATGTCTCCCGCCATGTGTGCCATATCAGTCGAGGGGTGCCGTCATCTGTGCCATATAATTCCATGTGTGCTGTATCAGGTCAGGGGTGCCCGCATGTGTGACGCGTAATTCCTGGGGTGAGCCAAGTTTGTCATATAATTCATGGGTTGCTGCCCAGTCTGCTTTATAATTTATGGGGTGATGCTAAGTGTGCCGTATCAGTCCAGGGGTGATGCTAAGTGTGTCGTATCAGTTCAGGGGTGCCTGCATGTGTGCCGTATAATTCCATGGGTGCCCCCATGTGTCCCGTATCAATCCAGGGGTGCTGCCATCTGTGCTGCATAATTCCAGGGGTGAGCCAAGTCTGCCGTATAATTCATGGGGTGCTGCCAAGTGTGTCGTATCAGTCCAGGGGTGATGCTAAGTGTGCCCTATAATTCCAGGGATGAGCCAAGTGTGCTGTATAATTCATGGGGTGCTGCTAAATCTGCCGTATCAATCCAGGGGTGCTACCATAAAAGAAGTTTTTTTTATTTTTACTGCAGGAGTGTCACCGTGTGTGCCGTATAATTCCATGTGTGGTGTTTCAGTCCGGGGGTTCCGCCATCTGTGCCGTACAATTCCATGTGTGCCGCCATGTGT
Organism: Crinia signifera; assembly: GCF_055691185.1. Taxonomy (NCBI): domain Eukaryota; kingdom Metazoa; phylum Chordata; class Amphibia; order Anura; family Myobatrachidae; genus Crinia; species Crinia signifera. The sequence goes on along the minus strand of NC_139221.1, from coordinate 257,233,868 downwards.
GCTGTATCAGGTCAGGGGTGCCACCATCTGTGCTGTATAATTCTGGGGTAAGCCAAGTCTGCCGTATAAATCCTGGGGTGAGCCAAGTCTGCCGTAATAATTCATGGGGTGCTGCCAAGTGTGCTGTATTAGTCCAGGGGTGATGCTAAGTGTGCCATATCACACATTACATTAAACATTACATTAAAGTGTGTTTGTGTCGCCCACTTGTGCCGCTTATCATAGTCATCCAGCTACTTTGGTGCAACCTTTTGCCCTAAAAACAATATTGTGAGGTGTTCAGAATAGACTGGAAATTAATGTTTTTGAGGTTAATAATAGCTTAGGAACAAAAAAAAACCTCATTCTGCGATTTTAGCCGTTTTTATGCTTTTTTTTTTTTTTTTTAATCAGAACCCAAAACATTTAGGGGGTGTTTTGGCAAAACCCATTAGAACCCAAAACCTGAAGGTAATCAGAACTCAAAACCGAAAAGTGGCCGGTGCACATCCCTAATTATTACATATTGTGCCCGATTCAAACAAGCAGATTCGAGATTATCGTGAATCAGTGGCAGTGCATGGCAGGGGCGGATTGGCCCACCGGGAAACCGGGCCGTTTCCCGGTGGGCCGGCACATTTGTAGCATAAGGGGCCGCCCGGCGCCCACCCTAACGACCTGCGCCCGCCCGCAGCAGCCAGCGTCTCCATCGATTGCTGGGCCGCGGCACTGTGCCCAAATTAAAGATGGCCGCGGCCAGCATCGCATCCACCCAAAGCCAAAATGGCCGCGGGAAGGCTGGTGCGCATGCGCCGGCGCACTCAGCTGCTCCCGCGGTCCGTAGGATGGCTGCGCTGGCGCTGCCCCCTCGTGATCCATCCCAGCAACGCACAGGGCTGGATGAGATCTGATGGGGGGCGGCGGCGGCGGTGACAGGAGCATCCGAGCAGGCAGCCAGCGGTAAACATAAAATTTATACAAGTGTTCAGTCAGTGTGCCAGCAGTGTGGGAATGTCTGAATGATATATTTTTCAGTGTGTGAATGTTTTTATTATAAAAGGTGTTGGAATCGCTGCAGCTGCACTACCTTATTTTATTGTTATTTAATAGAGCATCTAATTGCTATGTTCATCATGATCTCTCATCTGCATTGAAATGTTCTTTTATGCCATGTTACAGCCTGTCTCAGTGAAGTGTGTATATATATATATATATATATATATATATATATATATATATATATATATATATATATATATATATATATATATATATATATATATATATAGCAAGAGGGGTCCTGAGTCCAACAACTGCTTGGTTGCTTTTCCACCCCAGTGTTAGTGTGCGGCATATGTTTAATGGCATCATGGTGTGTGGCATACGTGTAATGGGCATCACAGTGTGCAGCATATGTATAATGGGCATCACGGTGTGCGGTATATGTATAATTGTGCATCACGGTGTGTGGCATATGTATAATGGAGCATCATGGTGTGGGGCATATGTATAATGGGCATCACGGTGTGCGGTATATGTATAATGGTGCATCACGGTGTGTGGCATATGTATAATGGAGCATCATGGTGTGGGGCATATGTATAATGGGCATCACGGTGTGCGGCATACATATAATGGGCATCACGGTGTGCAGCATACGTATAATGGGCATCACGGTGTGGGGCATATGTATAATGGCATCAGGGTGTGCAGCATATTATAATGGAGCATTATAGTGTGTAGTATATATATAATTGGCATCACGGTGTGTGGCATATGCATAATAGGCATTATAGTGTGTGGCATATGTATAATGGGCATCACGGTGTGCGGCATACATATAATGGAGCATCACGGTGTGCAGCATACGTATAATGGGCATCACGGTGTGCAGCATACATATAATGGGCATCACGGTGTGCGGCATATGTATAATGGGCATCACGGTGTGCGGCATATGTATAATGAGCATCACGGTGTGTGGCATATGTATAATGGGCATCATGGTGTGCGGCATATGTATAATGGGCATCACGGTGTGCAGCATATGTATAATGGGCATCATGGTGTGCGGCATATGTATAATGAGCATCACGGTGTGCAGCATACATATAATGGGCATCACGGTGTGTGGCATAAGTATAATGGACATCACGGTGTATGGCATATGTATAATGGGCATCACGGTGTGAGGCATATGTATAATGGGAATCACGGTGTGTGGCATATGTATAATGGGCATCATGGTGTGGGGCATATGTATAAAGGGCATCACGTTGTGTGGCATATGTATAATGGACATCATGGTGTGGGGCATATGTATAAAGGGCATCACGTTGTGTGGCATATGTATAATGGGCATCATGGTGTGTGGCATATGTATAGTGGGCATCACTGTCTCCCCTCCCTGCATCCTCCACCACTTTGTGACTCCCCTCCCTGCATCCTCTGCCACTCTGCATTCCCCCTCCTACCCTGCATCCTGTGCCACCTTGCCCCCCTCACACTCTGCGTCCTGTGCCACCCTGTGTAAATCCTCCATCCTTTCGTTCTCAGCCACCCTCCGTCCCGCCTCCGACCCTCCCTGCATCCTCTTCCACCCTGCCACTCTACTCTCACCCCTCGTTACTCCCTTCTCACCCTTCATTACCTATCCCTCTCACCCTGTGTCTTCTCATTCCGTTGCATAATGTGAATTTTAGCTTCTTTTTTTTTAACGCATTCTGTGTGGCATTTTGTGAATTTTGGATCATTCCATGTGTCATAATGTGAATATTGGCTCATACTGTGTGGCATAATGCGTACAGATTTTTCGATAGAAAAAAGGGCCCTCTTGTTATGGTGTATGTGTTCAAGGGAGGTGGCCCATACTCAGTGTCCCACGGCGCGTGGGGGGGACAGTTGGGAGACCCCCTGTCACCCTCCCTGTCTCTATCTCCCCAGCCCCACAGGCTGCAGAATAGACCCTGTACGCATGCACCTATTCTGCAGCCTGAGGGGCTGGGTACATTGCCAGCAGCTCAGAGAGCCACTAGCCATGCCGCCCCACCCCCCCCCCCCATAGCGGCAAAAATTGGGCGTGGCCTCGTTGAAATAGGCCACACCCCATACAGATAGGCCACGCCTCCAGAAAAAAAATCGGGCGCGCCTACGGCGCGCAACAACCGCCCTCCTTTAGGGCTGCTTCAAGATATTTCCCGGGCTGCTTTTAATTCCCAATCCGCCCCTGGTGCATGGCCAGTTCTATGCATGTGCAGAAGGGCCTTGCATTGTCCCCATATTTTCTCTCTATCACTGCCTGATTGATATGCAGCATTGTTGATGTTGTGGGCAGGGGGCTGCATTCCTAGAAACGGGGGAAGTGACTTACACAGCTGGCCGACTACATGGAACACCATGACAGATGGTCGCAATGTTGGATTCCAGCTTGCAACATCAGTCACCGTGCTGGGATTGCAGTTACAGGATGGAAATTCAGTGCTGCTTGCAAGCACATTGATCTTCCATCCATCTCTTTAATGAGTCGCATTATTACATATCACAGCACATATTGCAGCACATATTTACACAAATCGCAGCACAATCCACCTGTGCATCAGGCCCCCCATGTCATATTAGTTTGCATGCTATAGTCCAGATTTGCAAATTTGACCAATAAACAGCCATCAATGTACCAAAAAACAAGCTAGTTTGCTACCTTGTGATTGCCTCTGTGTTTGTGCATGTGTGAGAGAGAAGAGATGTAGCTTCACTTGCTGCCAACAGATGGCAGTGTTTTGGAGACACACAATCAGAGGACATATATGGATGATTTCACTCACTCAGGGCCGGATTAAGGGCCTCATGGGCTTGGAGGTGAAAATGTTTAAGAGCCTATTATGAGAGGTGAAGGAGGTGAGGCCAATGCTATGTATTCATTTACACAATAAGCCCCAATGACTTCCTAAATATATTGCATATATTTGCAAGAATTGCATACTTTTGTGTGGAAAATAGAAATGCAATTTTAATACTATGATTTGTGGCCAACCATGTGGCCAGCTGGCATACAGTACCTCCCAACTTTGAGTAAGCCAATGAGGGCCACTCGCACGTACAGCGAAGGCATGAGGCGCTCTTGGACTTAGTATTAACAAATAACACAGACTAAAGGTGCCCATACACATTACAATTATTGTATACAATATTGTATACAATATCGCATCTCATCCGATCTCGGTTTTGCGATGACATCAGATGAGATGAGATCTAGTACAAAAAGTATGTGCAGCACATACTTTTTGTTCTAGATCTCATCTCATCTGATGTCATCGCAAAACCGAGATCGGATGAGATGCGATATTGTATACAATATTGTATACAATAATTGTAACGTGTATGGGCACCTTTAGTTTCAAACACAAAAGTAATTGAACAATTAGGGAATAGTGATCAGAATATGGTTTCACTGGAAATCAACTTCAGTAAATTACATCAAAAAGGATCTGCAAAAATACTAAACTTCAGAAAAGCGAACTTTGAATTATTCAGGGAAGCCCTAACAGGAATTGGGTGGGAAACGGTTATGGAGGGAAAAAATGCAGAGGAAATGTGGGATACTCTAAAAAAGGTGCTTGATTCACTAACTATTGAATACATTCCTAAAGTAACTAAAGGTAAATTCAACAAAAAAAAGCCACCATGGTTGGACAAAGAAGTAAGGTCAGCTATCAACAATAAAACCAGAGCCTTTAAATTCTATAAAAATAACTTGAATGAGGAGGCGTTCGCAAAATACAAAGAATCAAACAAAACTTGTAAAGGGGTAATCAAAGCAGCTAAAATATTATATGAAGAGTGCATAGCCACTGAAAGCAAAACCAACCCAAAGAAGTTTTTTAAATACATAAATAGTAAACGTTTAATTAAGGAAAACATAGGCCCACTAACTGATACTAGTGGAAAAAGTGTTACTGAGGACAAGGGAAAAGCAAAACTGTTAAATTAGTTCTTCTCATCAGTATTTACTAAGGGAGAGCAGACTGTGGAACGAACATTTACCACAAACGGGACAAATAAGCCAGATCTCATTGTGGATTTCACGCCGAAGGAAATAATACTGAGGCTAAGCAAACTCAAAACAAATCAAGTCACCAAGGCCAGATGGGATTCATCCGAGGGTATTAATGGAATTAAGGGATGAACTAGCTACCCCCCTACATTATATCTTTAGCAAGTCACTATCGTCAGGTATAGTACCAAAAGATTGGAGAATAGCAGAGGTAGTGCCAATATTCAAAAAAGGAAAAAAGGAAGATCCCGCTAATTACAGACCCGTTAGTTTAACATCAATTGTGGGTAAACTATTTGAAGGATTTTTAAGGGATGGTATCCAGGAATATTTAGATCATCACCGTCTACTCAGTACTAACCAACATGGGTTCGTGAAAAATCGTTCATGCCAAACTAATCTACTAGGGTTCTATGAAGAGGTTAGCAAAAACCTCGATAATGGAAATGCTGTAGATGTGATTTTCCTAGATTTCGCTAAAGCATTTGATACTGTCCCACACAAGAGAATGATTAATAAAATGGAGAACCTAGGATTGGGTGAAAATATCTGCAGATGGGTAGGGAATTGGCTATGTAATAGAGAACAAAGAGTGGTTGTGAATGGTGCCGTATCAGATATGATACCGGTACTAAGTGGAGTGCCCCAGGGTTCGGTTTTGGGGCCCATTTTGTTTAACATTTTTATTAACGATATTGGGATAGGGTTACTCAGCAATGTATCTTTGCGGACGATACAAAACTTAGCAAAGTCATCAAATCACCAGAAGATGTCACCATGCTTCAAAATGATCTTGCAATTCTAGATGAGTGGGCAAAAAAATGGAAGATGAGGTTCAATGTAGATAAATGTAAGGTTATGCACCTTGGGAGACACAACCAGTGTGCAAGTTACAACCTTAGCGGAGAGGAACTGGGTAATTCCATACTTGAAAAGGATCTAGGAGTCCAAATAGACAGCAATCTAGGATGTAGTGCCCATTGTAATGTAGGTACAAAAAAGGCCAACAAAATTCTGGCATGTATTAAGAGGGGAATGGAAACTAGGGACTCAAGGGTAATTATGCCACTATATAAAGCATTGGTGAGACCTCACCTAGAGTACGGAGTACAGTTCTGGGCCCCACACTATAAAAAGGACATCATAGAATTAGAAAAAGTCCAAAGGCGAGCAACAAAGCTTATTAGGGGAATGGAGAATTTAAGCTACGGGGAGAGATTAAGCAATTTGGGACTATTTACATTAGAAAAGAGACGTTTAAGGGGGGACATGCTCAACATGTACAAGTATATCAAGGGCCAATATAAGGAACTGTCACACACCCTATTTTCTACTAGAAAGGAATCTAGGACGCGAGGGCATGAGTATAGATTAGAAGAAAAAAGATTTCATTCAGCTAGTAGAAAGAATTTCTTTACGGTCAGAACAGTCAAACTCTGGAACTCTCTTCCCAGAGAGGTGGTAACGGCTGGCTCATTAAATGCGTTCAAGGCAAAGTTGGACAAACATTTACTGGAGAAAAACATCCATGGGTACAAATAAGAAATATAATTTGTCTGTAAAATACCAGAACCTACCAAATCAGCAATGTATATCTATACCAGGTTGAACTAGATGGACGCAAGTCTTTTTTCAGCCTTACCTACTATGTAACTATGTATTTTCGGGGCGTGGACTATACTCGCAAATCTCCTGCAAGGCCACACCCCCCATTTTTGCCGCTGTGGGGCATGAATAAACGTTGTGCGCATGTGCACAGCGTCTATTCCCGGGTGACAGGGGGGACTCCCAACTGCCCCACCCCTGCCGGGGGAACGTCCCCAAAAACCGGGACATTCCCGCGGTAACCGGGACAGTTGGGAGGTATGAGCTGGTGTCTGTCTGGTGATCATCAGGTTGCCATGGTGATGGGTATATGTTATGTGAAGACCTGGAGCTGCAGCCCCATACGTTGTTAATCTGGCCCTGCACCCTGCATTGATGTCATGCCTTTTTTTTGTGGCCCAGGTTAATACAAATAAGGGCGACAGCCGACCTTCCTAAATATAGATTTGCATCTTCCACTGATAAGTACACTTTGAATATGTCAAATTCTTGCCAAGGCTATTTGTAAATACGAATACATGTTATGGATCTAGTGATGCATTTTATAGATGTAGTGATGCAGTGATATAGAAGTTGTTACAATTAATGTTCTTTCATGTGTTGTCATAAACTTTGTGAGCATGCTGTAGACTTTAGGTCTACAAGATCCTTCTATCGTATTTTATTGCGTTCTTTTGTTTTCATTCCTTCAGTTTTTACAACATATAATCTCAATCGTGTATTTGTCCACAGTCCTTCATCTCTCTAGATTATGGACCCGATTCAAAATTTGCAGCCCTGCCTATTATCAAAAGATCACGCATGCTTACAGTACGCTGTGTGCATGTGTCCCATACTTGGAGGCGTAACGCCAGGGTTTTTTTTTTTTTTTTTTGGGGGGGGGGGGGGGGGGGGGGGGAGTGTCCTGAACCAGGCCCCATGTTTATATTTATATGTTTTCAAAATACCCAACATTTGTCATATTTACTCAAAAATATGGAATATATTCATTGCTGGGGAGCTGGGGCCATCAAATTTACTAAGATCGGAGTTCTATTTCACATGGAATATTGCTATGGACAACCAATCAGATACTGGGCCAGATTATCTAAGCTTCAAAAGTGATAAAATGGAGAGTGATAAACAGCCAGCCAATCAGCTCCTGTCTAACATTTTTCAAACCCAGTCTGTGACATGGCAGGTAGGAGCTGATTGGCTGGCTATTTATCACTCTCCATTTTATCACTTTTGAAGCTTAGAGAATCTAGCCCACTATCTGTTATCTTCTAGAAGGTGGTAAATAAATAATAAGTAGATTCTGATTGGTTGCCCATAGCAACATCCCATGTGAAATAGAACTACTATCTTAGTAAATGTCCTCCTATGAGAACAAAAATAATAAGCAGAGAATTGCATACTGCAAGGAAGTGTGGGATACATTGAGTGAAGAATGCGCTGTACTCTGTTGCTGCCAGGTCTGGATCAGGCCCATAGGGTGGTCTCAGGGTATTGTAAATGTGAAATGGGTTGTTATGAACGACCAATGAGGGGCACATGGCGTACTTCAGTTCTGTCAGGGGAATAATCATAACATGACCTTCTCTGGCACCAGCGGTAGCTGCAGTACCAACCATTTTGCTAGGAAAATCAGCACATATAAACATACATGTTCTGATGCATGTAGCATATGTACTGGCTGGTTTCCCTGGAGATTAGCAGCGTTGACTGTACAGCATGAGGCTCCAGGGACTCAGCATAAGGCATAAAACTCCTGCTAAACCCACCCCAGACTCCTGTGAGAGTAGCCAGTGGCAGACTGACAAGGAGTACGATGTCTTATGCAACTTCCCAATGCACTTTGTGGTCAGACCTGCAGCAGCCATGGTTTGGCACCAGGACTCCATGTTAAATGCTTTCCCCAACCAGCTATTGGGGGTGGGGCACAAAGGTTCAAGGAGTAGAAGGTTGAATGTCGACCAATCATGTGCTTGCTCCAGGCAGAAGGACTTCACACCACACCTCTGCATAAATCATGTTGTTGGGGAAGGGTGACCAAGGAGGAAGGGGAACCTGCATGTTTAATTTGTAATAGGTCCCACAATTTCTGATGGCAGCCCTGCTGAATAAGACCTAAAGGGACCATAGATTTAGGGGCTTGTGATATTTTTTTGGAGACATTCTCTTAAGGGGCCTACACACGGGGTGAGACTGCTGAGCAATTTGAGCAATGAAGATTGCTTAGATAGATTGCACACAGCGATGTGTTCTGAGCGATCCGTCATGGCCAGTGTTCTTCCGTGAGAACACTGGCCCTGACCAATTAATTTCCAGCATGCTGGATATTAATCACCAGGTGATAGCGACACGCATCCCTATCGCTATGGCCCCTACACATGGAGCGATGTAGGGGCATTTTCTAAGCGATCTAGCGAGGTCACGTCGAAAATGCCCTGAAATCGCACTGTGTGGGCTCATTACCTTTGGCTAGAAAAGTATGTGGGATGTCCCACATACCGTAAGAACGTCCCGGTTTTTGGGGACGTTCCCGCATCCCTCCCGAGGCCGGCAGTGTCCTAAGACGGGGGGGATTGGGGGTGGTGGGGGTGGTGTGTGTGTGTGCAGTTGGGAGTCCCCTCTGTAATCCGGTGAATAGACGCTGTGCGCAAGCAGAGAGGCTGGGGCTGGCCAGCCCCCAGAGTGGCATAATTGGGGGCGTGGCCTCGTGAAACAATTGTAGACTATGCCCCTTATTTTTTAAGGCACGCACCTTCGGCACATGCAGAAGTCCCTCCTTGCTGGTTAGAAAAGTTTGGAGGTATGAGATAGGAACTATAGAATTTGGCATGTATGTCTTAATCAGGGTATTTGGCTGCTAGTACTGTAGTTGAATTCTGTCACTGTGGTAATGACCAAATGCAAATGTATGTACCTTGGCCAGAAGAAAATGAATAGGTTATTCAGGAGTATACTAATAAATATTTGCCTATAGTATAGTAAATTGGATGATTTACTGGGGATCTCCAAATAGGTTAAGGAAATCCAATACTGAATCATGTTTATTAAAAAGGAAAATCAACTGAGTTACACAGTGCTACAAAAGTCTTATATTCTAGACTTAAACATAGCAGTGTGCCTTCGGAGCCTATTCTAGACAGGAAGAAGGAGAGATTTTATCCTTACAAACAGGAGGCTCGCCCACATGTTCACCTGGGACAGACTTGGCCAGTGCTTGAAGGCTACAAGGTTATGGGAGCCTGGGAATGTTTAACATCAAGAAAGCAATTACAGCATAGCAAGAGCAGAGGGAATTACACAGGAAATGTGAACAGTAACCCTTCACTGTCAAGGAACATAAGAGTACACCTTTATCTTTGCCAAACTACAAGGTAAAATAGGCGTTGATGGAACAAAACAAAATACATGGTAAATAAATATATTTATAAAAAGTTCTAATAGCTTCCAATTTGCATAACTGATGCAACTGAGTCGTCTGTGAGTGCCTGCTCTTGGATTATATATATATATTGTCACATAACAATAATGTGTATATATTTTTGTATGTGTGTGTAACCTGCCACATTCAAGGTACTACTTGAAGTCTTAGAGAAGTATATGCAGTATACTGGCATCTCTAGTACTGTCCGTGCCTACAGAAGGACAAAAAGCCCCGTAGGATTATGAAGTTTGGAGTGTGCTTAGGAAGTGAGAGCATGCTTGTAAAGCAGATCAAAGCTTTGGGATTATGGTCTACCTGGGTGGTCTTCAAATTATCTTGTTCCTGTGCAGCTTTTGAGAGACATTTTTATACCATTAACATATAAACTAGGAAGAAATTTTTGGTTTTCCTTTTCCAACTTGGTACAACGCAGCCAAGAGGGAGACTCCCATCACTCCTACTCACCTTGTTCCCTGGGATATTAACTCTCTTCCTGCCGTGCATGCCGAACGGCTGATCTGCACAACGTGATTCGTACTCGTATTTAAGGACACAGCTGGAAAACAATAAGATTCTGTTTTAGTCACTCCCTTTACCAAGCAAAGGCTATCTTTCTTCCTTTTCATAGATTTGGAGGGGCTTTCATTGCTGTGCTGTGTGTTTTTCAGATGGACATGATTGGGCGGTGATTTAGGTTGGATTGCAAATGCAAACTCCTTCTTTAATGGACAAAACTGTGTTCACTGCATGATGTAACATGTTCAGAGAGAGTTAGATTTGGGAATTTAGTTATTTTGTTTCTGTGCAGGGTAAATACTGGCTGCTTTATTTTTACACTGCAATTTAGATTTCAGTTTAAACGCAATTCACCCAACTTTCTTTCTTTCCATCTAACTTTCTCTGCACATGTTACATCTGCCCCAGCTGCAGTGCACATATTCTTGCCTATTAGAGAAATTTTGCTCTTGTGGAATCTGAATTAGGCCCTAGGATTGGCCTGAAAGTACCTTTTGTTCATCTCTTTTATGCAAAGCTTTTACATAATGACTAAAACTATTTGAAAGAGGCATTATTATACCTAAAATAGTTGAATCATTTGATGTCCAATATAGTGATTCAAAATCAAATCATAATAATTTATTTGCCAGTCAAATAGAGCTTTACCTAGCGGCACAATGCAGCCAGTTCATATAAAGAGAACCCTGGAAGAGTACAAAGCATACATTCTAATTACAGGGTTTTTTTTCCCCAAAATGATGAAGAAAGACTGGCAACCACCTGCTGGAGGTAACTTCAACAGGTGTTTTTTACTTGAAACTCAATTGGATGTTTAGTGTTCCTCAAACACGTTCTTCTGGGCATTTTCCAGGATCACAGAGATTTCATCTGTAACAAGGTGTATACAACTATTGGCATCACTCAGGGTGTAGGGCCAAGAGCACACTATGCTGCATGATGGTATATATCTTCTGGGCTGCTATGAGCAATGTACTTGCAGGAGCACGCTCACTGTGTTCCTATGAAACATCTGGTAACATCATCAAGCTGCCAGATTTCACTACATTGGAGCTGTTTGATCATGTGATCTCGGCATCACAGGACATTTTCCCCACACCAACAGCTCATTTAAATCCTGCTTAAGGCACTTGTGACACAAATATTAAGGGGCATGGATGCAGGCCTGCACAGTCACTGCTATGTACATATACAATTTTGCATTCCTAATTAACAGCCATAATACATGTCTCTATGGCAAGCCACATTTGATGGTTCACTATACAGCCCTTTACTCCATTTTTAATACATGAATTTATTGAAACTACACATGTCCTCATAATCTAGCCTCAATACACCCCACAGCGTGAGATTCCTGGTATGAGTAACCCGCCAGGTCCTATTCTCTTTTTTTTGTTTACAATGATGTGTCTTAAGGGTACTGCTTTCCTAGCACGGCGCCCGTCTCATTGATTGTATGCCTTAAGTTTAAGGTACTTAAGGCATACAATCAACGCGATGGACCCGGTTTTTTAATCTCATGGATCTTATGCATACTTAAGATGCATAAGATGCATGAGATCCATGAGATCCATGAGATGCATGAGATAAAAAAATCGTGAGCCCCCAATAACCATTGTTAACGCCACCAGCACTATCAACGCCAACCCGAAGTGTGGCAAGCGCAGCGAGCCCGCGAGGGGCGGCGGTACGCGTCCTCCGACCTTTTCATACCCCCACTATCCACGTTGGCGTGGAGTTGATTTTATGTAGTGTGGTGAGCGCAGCGAGCCCCGCGAGGGGACGTGGACTACTTTACATGTATTCCGCGTCCCCTCGCGCTCGCCACGCTTCGGGCTCGCCACACTATATAAAATAAACTCCACGCCGACGTGGATAGTGGGGGTATGAAAAGGTCGGAGGACGCGTACCGCCGCCCCTCGCGGGCTTGCTGCGCTCGCCACACTTTGGGTTGGCGTCAATAGTGGGGTGGCGTTAACAATGGGGGGGCATTTCACCCATGAGGGGGGGTTAGCAATTAAAATTGGGGTTTTGGGGGCTTTTTACATTGATTCCAATGTAAAAATCTCGCCGATCGCGTCGATTGCATCATCTCATGCATCTTATGCCGCACAAACGCATAAGATGCATGAGATGCTAATCTCGTCGATCGCGTCGATTGCATCATCTCATGCATCTTATGCCGCACAAACACATAAGATGCATGAGATGCTAATCTCGTCGATTGCATCATCTCATGCATCTTATGCCGCACAAACACATAGGATGCATGAGATGCTTGAGATATCAGCCCCACACATACAATCTAGATCGTGGGCGCCGTGCTAGGAAAGCAGTACCGTCTTAAGGTCCCCATACACCACCGGTGGTCCGTTTTGTACTTTGAGATGCCTGCTCCCGCGCATCTCATCGTACAGTACAAAAAGTATATGCTGCACATACTTTTGTACTAGCTTTTCATCGTATCGCATCGCATTGCATGCACAAGGCATGCGATGCGATGTGTACTATTTAAGTACAAAACGTACGCCCACAACGTACGCCTGTGCTGTTTCATTTGATATATGGCACTTATACAACGTGTCCTTTTATGTTGTGGCACATCCAGAAATGCAACACCTGGAATATCAGGGCATATGCTAAGTGTACACTCCTGCTATGCATTCACTTCAGTGGTGCACCATTGATTCCTATGGGAATTGGCAGCGATGTGAATGAGTGTGACATGCCGCCCTGCGCTCACATCGTGGTCCCACTACAGGAAGATGCTATACACCCAGCAAAGCTGTAGCGGGACACATCTGTATATTGTGAGTGATTGAGCCTAATGGAACTTGGATTGGAAAAAAGCTGCACTTTGTACATGGATTCCGGTATCTGTTTTTTTGGTCATTCTTGTTATCACTTTTCTTGTTTTCCTTTTTTCTTGCTACATCTAGTTTTAGTCCTTGTGTTGTGACTCAATAAATGTTCTTTAATAAAAAAAAATCATTGTAAGTGGTATCTCCTACACTTATACCTATCTCTAACCTTGAGCCTATTGCTATCAGAGGGCAGCATCCCTCTTTTCATTTCATACCCTTTCATAAAGTTTATCTTTGTTTATATCTCCACTTTAAAGTGCTTGAAAGTAGGTACTAGCGCTAGCAATGCCCTCCATAGTGATAGCCACACACAGCACAGGCCACACCCCAGTGTAGACCACACCCAAGGTGGGGCAAATGTAACATGTGCAGAGAGAGTTAGATTTGGGTGAGTTATTTTGTTTCTGTGCAGGGTAAATACTGTCTGCCTTATTTTTAAACTGCCATTTAGATTTCAGTGTTAACACACCCCACCCATATCTATCTATCTCTGCACATTACATCTGCCCCACCTGCAATGCAACATGGTTTTTCCCATTGTGAAAATAAATTTATCCTGAGATCAGGTCTGACCCTGCCCTCTTCACTAGGAAGTGGGCAGAATGTTGAGGGTGCCCACTCTTCTGGGGCTGCAGGGGACTACCCCCCCCCCTCCCCCACAAAAAAAAAATGAAATCCTCTACCGGATCCAGGAGAGTAGGCAAGTATGCAAGTAACTTCTATGAAAACTACAATAGGCAGCCTGAGATTTGAAACTCCACGCCACATTTGAGTCTTCATTTCATCATTCTCTGATCTCTGCTGAGAACCAGGCTTTATTTCTTTTGATGAACGCTGACTCTCTACAATTGTCACATTGTTTTCTTTGAATTGTATACCTAATTGGAGTTTTTTTGTGTAATATTTTTTCTCTCCATGATAAGTTCCACACAAATGCTGAGACTGTTTCCATGGTTATTTTTTGTGTGGCTAGTCAGTTGTATATCGTACTTCTGTAGTTTAAATAATATGTTTCTGAATACATACAATATTGTGAGAATTTTTAATTATTGTATTTTCCTCTTCCTTTACAATAGACATGTGTTTAGAAACTTTAGTTTTAAATGCCTCGTTGCCTGTAGTTGATAAGGGCACTGTGCTGAATAATAAATGAATAATTATAATTTTTTTTCCATATCCTCTCAAGCCCCCCCCCCCCCCTTCTGCTCTCAGGTGGAGAGGAGAGTGGGATCTTGTCACTGTCAGAGGCATTCTCACAAGGGGTGGGATCAGTGGTGGGATTCAAATAAATGAGGTTCTATGTCCTAATGACAGTTCTTCATACTAGATGCCTGGGTGCGAGATAGTCAGTGGTGCCCCCCCACACACACACACACACTTCTCGGCCCCCAGGTTCATCCCAACTCGATTGATCAGAGACTACAGACATTATAATATATAAGGGATTTAGTGTTCACTTCAGGATGTGCTCATTTGGCATGTGTCAGAAAAGGGTGTGTGCGCACCTCCACACAACATAACCATCACTGCACACCCCCACACAACATAACCATCACTGCGTACCCCCTCAACACATTCCAATCAGTGCGCACCCTTTCATCACTGTGAACCCTCTCACCACATCCCCATGACTGCACATCCATATGACCACGCACCCCCCCTTCATCACATCCATCATTGCGCATCCCCTCATCACTGAACATTTCCATCACACTCCCTCTCATGCCCATCACTGCACCCCCCCCCATTCACTGTACACCATCTCACTACTACACACCATCTCATCACTGCACCCCCCCATTCACTGTACACCATCTCACTACTACACACCATCTCATCACTGCACCCCCCCATCACATTATAGTCCTATCACACCACCATCACTGCAACTCCCATCAGTGAGCACCCCCTATCACTTCACATTCCATTCACACCACGCCCTCTGATCTCTGCAGCCCCTATAAGTGAGTGCTCCCCCATAACTTAGCACCCCCTCATCACTGCTATCCAGGCAACTGCCCACCCCCATCACTTCCTATCAATACGGGACCAGTCAGCGAGACTTATGGGAGGCATTGGTAAGTAATAGTGTTCATTCTAGCTCCCGCTATCTTTGAAAACCCATGCAGTTCCTCTTCCCTGCCTGGGGTGTCGCTGTCTTCTGTAGTGCTTCTAGCACAGTGTGGTCTGTATATTAGCCCTGATATGCAAACCAGACCTGTGCTAGAAACACCACAGCAGAGAGTGACACCCCAGGCAGGGAAGAGGAACTGGATGGGTTTTCAAAGATAGCGGGTGCTAGAATGAACACTAAGTAACCGCAATCATCCTGAGCTGGTCTTCATTTGAAGACATGATGACACTTGCAGGAGTTGCTGGGAACGGGAGGCACTGGTTACCCCAATTATCCTGACCTGGCCTTCCTTTATAGATGTATGTGCCCCTTCCTTCCGACATACAGATCGCTGTGCTGTGTTAATGCAGGAGAGTCTTGCTATGGGACTATTTCTACCCAGCCAACGGCGCTCATTAGCAAACGGTTCTGCAGAACCAATAGTACATTAGGTATTGGTTCTGCAGAACTGGTGCGGGCCAGGTGAATCACACCACTGGGTGGGATGTACTAATCTATGGCAGTGTATGCCGTCAAACATCTAATACTTACTAATTGCATTTGTACTAACAGTACACGTTAGGAGTGCACAAAACTGCTCTCCTGATAAGAGCTGTCCTTTGTGATCAGATGTATATGGCACTTGAGCAGGTGTGTATGGGTCCCTCTCCTTGCAGCCAGTAAGGTAAGGCCAGCTGTGCATGCCGGGGAACATGATAGGTGGGGAATCCAGGAGTGATACACAGTGCACATTGGGAGGAAGCCAGCAGAGATGAGTGGGGGAGCGGAGGGATATGATAAGAAGCCCATAGCATACCTCCCTACATGACCCATTCCAGGAGGGATAAAACACTCTGTACCTGGACTTCCCTCTCACTATATGATTGGCATTACAAGTGTTAAATGATTTAATTGATATGAAAAGTGTTTCAGTACAGGTGATTGCATGAATAACTTGGAGCATTATGTGCCTCCTGGAATTGATCATGCTGGAATGTATTCCATAGGCTTCTATAGGGGAATGCCAGCATTACCCTCCACACCAGAAACCCTAAATGGGCGGGATGTATCAACATACACCTCCGCCCTTCGCACGGCAGCCGCCGCGATGCTACCGCATATGTACTAACATATGCGGCCAGCATCGGGCTGCGGTAACGGAGACCCCCGCGATACCTGTGATGTTGGCTGCGGGGGTCTCCGTCACCTCCCGGCGGCTGCCAGCGTCCCCCTATGTCTCCTCCTCCCCCCTGAAGCCGGATGTCCTGCCGGCTGTGACACCAGGGGGAGGAGATGATCACAGGAGGACGGGAGGGGGTGGGCGCGCGGACGTCGGACGGCGGGCGGCGAAAGAAGCCCATAGGCTTCTATAGGGTATCGCCACCCAGAGGGTGGCGATACCCTGCCTAGCGAAAACGCTGCGGACGGGTATTGATACATAGGAAAATGCGGTAAAACGGGTGTTTTACCGCATTTTCCCGTTAGTACATCCCGCCCTAAATGTGGTAAAACAATGCATGCTCCATTTGATACATCCTGCCCAAGATGTCTCATATTTGTTATTTTCAGAGTGAGTGGGGTGGGGGCATGGCCATGGCGAGGGCCTTGAGGTGGGGACAACCCAGCAGTGCTGTGTTCTCTTGTACTCAAGGCCTCACCCCCTGTAGCTGGGATACTGATCATGAGTGAGGCATTTATAATTAAACCTTAAGCATGATCATAAATCTAAAACTGACAAGTAACTCTAGACAAGTCAGTGGTTGAATGTCATGACTGATACAGCCATTCACGTATAATTACCACTTTGCAAGATGTTAATTTTATTCCATTAAAGAACTAACATTTTTTTCAAGCCAGAAAACAAAATGTAACAGCAGAAGTCTGAAATGCCTCTTCACTTAGTGGACGCTTTGTTAGTAAGTTCCAATCTGTTTCCCCATGCATATTTGATGACACTTATTATTTTGAAAGAAATCTTCATCAAGTATTTAGAGGCATCAGGATTTTATTGCAATCAGAGAATTGTTAACAGCTGCGACTAGCTGCAGCAATGCACTTAGGAGACAGCTTTTGTCTTTAAAGTAATAGATATGGCCACAGATTACAGTATATGTTAATTCAAACACTCAATGATTTCTCCAGTGTGTGAAGCTGCGGAGTTTGTGTGAACAAATAATTCAAACTTTTTTTGTGTCACAAATTCATAATTTAATATATCAGCCAAAGTGTGCTCCTGTAGTGTATAGTATTTATATTTTCATATCTATAACAATCATTTTTCATTTAATTTAGATTAGATTATATTTGTTATTTATTGCCACAATAATTGTGATTGATTTATTTTGTTTTTCTTTCTGCAGCTGTCTAGTAATGAACCAGAACCATTAGTTAAGCTGGCCATACACTTTAAATCTGGATAAGCACTGGGGTTTTTTCAGACATGATGGCACAGCCGCGAATGTGCAGCAGCCAGCGATCCGGTAAACGCTGCCCCGCTATAGTGAAATTCTGCCTCGCGAATGCCTAGCGTTTTCCTTGACACTCCCATGAAACGGTTGGTTACTTCCTGTCAATCACCTTGTGAATGGTTTGCAATTAGAAAAGTAGCAGGACCTCATTGCTGGCTGGCATTGCGCATTCCGGCCCATACGCATTCGCAGTTCATTGATAATCGGTAGCTGTGCAAATTTGCAGACGTGCTGTCAAGTCTGAAACGGGCCAACTGAGACTACATCGGCCTGCTATGTCAATTCAGCCAGAATCGGAATAACATATCGGGCATAACTTTCAGTATATATGTCCGACAGCCAGGAAGATGCCCATGGTATCATGTGAGGTTGGTCATGTTGAACGGCTAAAAGGGCGATATCGCGTGTAACTTGCTATAGGCTAATGAAGGATGAAACGCACTTTTTTGATCATAAGATTGTTTTGATGTGTACCCAGGATTTAATATTTCAGCCTGTTGGGCAGACCTATCAGTTGAATACATATCATGTAGTGTGTACCCAGCTTAAGATCTCTAACCAACCAATTTGCTGGTTGGATAGAAAATCCAATAATTATTGTAATGTGAACAAATGACAATCAGCTTTTTGCCTCTAAACACCAGAAAATGAACAAAAAAAAAAAAGGTCAATCAGTCGACTTGGTTACATCAAACAGACTCACCCAATTTTCTGGATAACCGTTTTTTTCTGTTTTACGGTGTTTGGGAGCAAATGGTCAATTGTCCTGCTTAAGTTGTTTTCTTTCTAGAGTAGCTTACATCTTACCAGTAGTTCTCCCACTTATTGCAGAAACTTTGGTTGTTTTAAGTGCAGTCAATTACATACATGGACATTTTTTTAACATTTTACAATTTTTCAATGCAGCTAACATCAATTCAGCTAGGAAAATTATCGTGAAACACTTTAACATTATTTTTCTGATGAAGGGTGATGAAAGTGCAATAACCAATCACCAATACCAGATAGTGACTGTTTACATAAGGGATGACCCATCATTTCATTCTCACCATTTCCTCAATCACCTGCACCCTATCCCTTGTCTTCAGTTCAGACTTTTTTCAGTACAATGACTTTTATCGCAAACAGGCAGGGTTTCCAGTACGTTGTAATTAGGAGGTGCCTATACTGGTGATGCAGGAAATGGTGAGATGTGAATGATGGTTTATCCCTCTATAGTGCTGAAATAAATCTTTATGTGAAACGTGACCACTTATTTCATGTAAGTGGCTTATTACACTTTCATCCACTCTTGTTTCCAAACACGACTTCAAACCAGCCCCATAGGGATCATAAGGGTTAAGGGACCAGATGCACTAAGCTTCAAAAGTGATAAAATGGAGAGTGAAAAACAACCAACCAATCAGCTCCTGTCTGACATTTTTCAAACACAGTCTGTGACATGGCAGGTAGGAGCTGATTGGCTGGCTGTGTATCACTCTCCATTTTATGACTTTTGAAGCTTAGAGCATCTGGCCCAAGGCCTGGTCTTGTGGACTTTTGTGCATAGTTCTATAGTAAAGTCAGTAAAAGTATTTATGTCTTGTTAGAGTATAAATTGATGCCTTTGGATATACTGAGTGATCCAGCTCTCCCTGTTGCTCCTGGGTACTTTGGTGGGTCCTGTTTTTTTGTGGGGGGATACGATTATTATTACTAAATGTATTACTCACTAAAGATAAGTTGCATGTAAAAAGAAATGTCCAGAAATGAATGAGTAAAATAATAAATTGGTTGTATTAAACAAATACAAAAATATTTTGGTGCAACCTACAAAATGGTGTCCTCCATAATATCCAGGGTACATTATATACAGTTGTTCTGGATAAAAAAAATGACTTTTAACTTGATTCTAGGAGCAGGTTTATCATAGGTGTAGAACGAGAACCCAAAACTTTCACTTTATTTTATTGCAGATAATAAAAACACGGAGCCTTCACTGTAACACTCACTAGTAACAGATGCTATATTGTTAATGTGTTGCAATCTGGCATCAAACAATTCTCAAGAAAGCAGTCTGCCAGGCTTTTTGTAAATGAGGTGACAATTGAACATAAATTTAAACTTGTCACAGGTCTCCAAACAATGCATATTAAAATATCATATGTACAACATTGTTTTATCAGATAGTGGAGTGTCGTATAAAGTACCCGCAGAGAATCATATCATTTAATTAGGATTCAGAATCAAAGGTTTCTATTTCAGAGGAGAATAACACCTACCTAGAACTGGAAATAATTCTACTTAATATTCTCAGAAACAAATGTGTTTTTTTTTTGTAGGAAATCATAACTGTATTCACTCTGGAATAATAGGTGCTTTCACCAAGGCGGAGGCATTTAAATGGGAAGCCCCCCATTTACATCACTCCAGGGGTTGCCCAGCGATGCTGGTCTTCTCCCAGAGACTCTGCCTGCACTGCCGGCTCCTCCTCAGCAGTGATGTCACACCGGGGGTCCTCCTGGATGTCACCGGCAGAGACACCAAAATACCAGCTTCTGCTCAGTGACTAGAGCCAGGTGCTGCACTGTGATACTGCATGCAGCACTTGGCCCCTGCCACAGTGTAGGAGCTGGCACTGCAGGCTGACTGGTCTCCTTGGGCAGTGCAGCATATCCAGGACACCTGGTGTGATGAAAATGATAGTCCAGATACAACGCGATGCCCCACAATATTCAAATGGAATCTTAGGCTCTACACCAGGTGTCACATAAGTGATGCCCCTGCTCCTCAGGGAAAGAAGAAGGACACAAGACCCAGTTTCCTGTCACTGAGGAGGAGATGGCATTTTGGTGTCACCCCCTGGCAGCATGTGTGTGATCCCTACTACCACATACAGTACCACTGTGTGTGACTCCTGCTACCCCACTTACCGCTGGTGTGTGTGACCCCCTGTACCCCATACCACTGTGTGTGACCTTATGTAAAACAGTGAGTATGGCTGTACCTATTAATCTTTGAATTTACCACTCCACTGGTTAAGCAACTGGGCTGTTTACTGTCTTAGGGCATACGCTGCCTGCTACTTTATCAAGCCTGTACACACATATTTCTGTGTGCATTAAAGGATTCAATAATTTCATGTTAACTGGCACCAAGGTATACTAAAGAGGACTAACTTCAAAGCCTGGATAAGAGGCGTCTTAGTCCTAAAACTTGTACAATATAAATATTGGTACTTGTGTATTTTAGTGGCGCCCCCGATGTTGGTCGCGCGATGTTTTAATCGCATTGCATCGCATGCCATGTACCAGATGACATGCAATGTGATGCAACGTGATTTTGGCCCCCTATATGATTAAAAATTGTATAAGCACCCTAAAGAGTGCTTTTAAGCACCCAAATGGGTGCTTACGATGTTAAATGCAGCCCCACGCCAACCCCCCACTATAAACGTGAACCCGAAGCGTGGCAAGTGCAGCGAGCCCGCGAGGGGCGGCGGTACGCGTCCTACGACCTTTTCATACCCCCACTATCCACGTCGGTGTGGAGTTGAGAACAGAAAGTGTGGCGAGCGCAGCGAGCCACCGAGCCCGAAGCGTGGCGAGCGCAGCGTGCCCCGCGAGGGGACGCGGATACCTTCACAGGTATCCGCATCCCCTCACAGGCTTCACAGGTATCCGCGTCCCCTCGCGGGCCTCGCTGTGCTCGCCACGCTTCGGGCTCGGTGGCTCGCTGCGCTCGCCACACTTTCTATTCTCAACTTCACGCTGACGTGGATAGTGGGGGTATGAAAAGGTCGTAGGATGCATACTGCGCTTGCCACGCTTCGGGTTCACGTTTATAGTGGGGGGTGGCGTGGGGGTGCATTTAACATTGTAAGCATCCATTAGGGTGCTTATACAATGTTTAATCGCATCGCATTGTATGGCATTGTATGCCATATACAATGTCATACAATTTTAAAATTGTATGACATTGTACAACATCGGGCGATATCGCATCGCATACCATCGCATGCATTTTGGTATGCGATGCGATGGGCGCCGCTAATATACACAAGTACCTAAATATTTATACTAGTAAGCCCGCTCAAAGCCAATGCTTCGAAAGCTAGTCTGGTACCTTGTGATTGTCTCTGTGTTTGTGCATGTGTGAGAGAGAAGATGATTATGCACACAGAATATTGAGCAGCTTTAGGTCAGAGAGACATTTTATCTTAAAAGTAAAAATACAGAAAAGTAAAAGACAAAGACTGTAGGAGAAAATTGGCAGAACGCAAAACAGTACTTCTGCAATGTCAGCAGTAATACTGTATATGTAGACTTCATGTTATGCTTATTTGCATTTTAATTATTATAGACACAGTACATAAAAATGTATATATTGATCATGTCTTTTAGCATGTCTCTAAGGTATTATAGGGGTGATTCTGTAAGGCTCGGTAATGAGTGAATATCGCTGGTTAACAAGCGCTAAAACACCATTGAACGACCATCGAATGATTTCTCCTGCATTCTGAAATAAAAGTCAGTCTAAACTGACTTATTTCCTTTGGTGTCCTCCGAAGAGGGGGTGGGCGCTGGTGTTCTGTGAATTGGCCCGCCACTGTTCCCTTGGTCCAGCTCCATTTCCATCCCTCCCTCACCGCAATTAATGGTCTGGTGACTAGTGTTCCAGCTAGGCTGTTTTAGCGGGGTGCTGTGGCCTGCCCAATTTTTAAAGGGCAAAATGCGCCCTGCCCCTCTAGCAGCGCCCCGCTAAAAGAGCCTGCCTCCGACCCCGCCAGTGTGGCCAGGGAAGCCCAGCGCCACTGTAAATGGCGATGCCCGGGCTTCCCCGGCAGTGTAGAGCCTTCGGAGGGGCCAGGCCCGCCTCCTTCAGTGACAGCGCCTCCTTCAGTGACAGGCCCGTCCGCCACTGTCACTGACGGCACGGTTTGGGCACATCCCTTTTGTGACATTGGCTGCCCGGGACCGCCCGTATTCGTGATGTCGGTGAGCCAGGTCCGCCCCCCTTACGCTGCCCCCGTGCAGCATCGTCCTGCCCGCTCTGGTTCCTAGAAGGAACACTAGGTGACTATGTAACTCATTCCGAATGGTAATGAATCAGGCTCATGTGTGGAGATAAAAAGTGGGACTGCAAAGTAACATAAATGCAACATAATACCATTTAAAATCTTCTAAACTTATCTTCTAATTTTGTTTATTTGAAAATAATTTGTTTTTGATAAATCAGCGTCTCGTTTTATCACTGAATCTCTTGAGGTAGATGTTTTCCATACAGACAATATGTTAGAGAGTGATAAAGAAAAGCCACAATGTGTTCCTGAATATGACAAGTTTGCTGATCTTGAGAGATGTATGAAATGTGTATGGTGACATATAAGAAGCCAGGCACAGAAATGAGACCAGTGCTTTGGCATTCACTGTACAGTTTGTTAGTGGTGTATCCACAAGAGGCTGACATCAGCATACTAATGTGCAGGTAATTTGTATCTAGTAAGCTGACTAGAATGGAAGTGATCACAGCAACAAGTCAGAAGAGCAGAGAAATAATGACAAGATACAGTACACAATGCACTAATGATTCAGAGGTCAATAAAGGCAGCTTTCAGAGTAAAGACATTCGGGGGCAGATTCAATTATCCATGAGCTGCTTCTGGCAGCTCGCACTATACATTTATCAGCCCATTATGGCAGCTGATGTCTGCTAGCACCATCATAGGCTGTGATGAGAAGTCAGCTGGTGGCAGGTAACGCGTGAAGCCATTAGAAGTTGTTCCAGTGGCACCTCGTCATTAGGTGAATCTACCGCTTATACAAATAGAGAAATTGTGCAGATACTGATAATTATGTAGAAATAGTTTAAATAGAATTTAACTAGTTTTGTAAATAAGCTACACCATATATTAAGCACCAAACTGATGGGAATCACATATTGTTGCCCATCTAAATGAATAAGTTCCGTAGTGCAGTAAATCACAAGAAAACTGTTCACTTGCACAAACTACGAGGACAATAAAATTAATCTGCTACATCCAGATTTTGCATTCACGATCCTACTGTCCTGGACAATGAAACTGTATGAAGCCGCCAAACAGCCAGCGCCCACTACCTCTTTGTATTATGGGGCAAGCTGGCCAAAGAAACCTTGTATGACCATGAAAAAGGGTAATGTGACCTATGACTGTCCGTGTACAGATGGCCAAGACAAGCAAGGGTGCCCATTTTGTCTGGGCAGGGGTTTAGATAGGAGAGGTCCCTGCCTGCAGAAGACAGCCAAAGCACTAATACTGGAAGAAGAAGATTAAGAGGGCGCTATTTAACCAGTAAAGTAATTAATACAAAAACTGTCCAAAACTATTTTTTAATAAAAGAATTTTGCTAAGAAAACAAGCAAATCACATTTGTACATTTCTTCATAAGTGGACCACCAGTGTGGAATATTTAGAATTGTATTGATATGATCATCAGATCGAAAACGAGATCCCACCGCATTTCGTCAAAAACATGACTTCATCAGGGTAATGATACAGCAATATGGTGTTATCACAATCAGTTGTTGGGATTCAAATCCTCAAAAGGACATATATCCAGAGTATAACTTTATGCCTTGATTTTATGTTGATTTTTTTGTTGTCAACAAGGTTTTTATGAGCAAGAGTAGTCCACTGGATGTTTTTCCCAAAAGAGATCCCAAATTGGTAAAAAAATCCTCTAATTCACTTGGATGTGGAGAAAGAAATTTCTTTGAGGTGGTGGACCATATAATGATCCAGATTGGTGATATGCTCACAGCAAGGCTCCCAAAATAGAAATAAATATATATATCCTGTTTAGGATTTGCTGCACATTTGCAAGGTTCAGGAGGGCTGCAGCATTTGCTGCCAGTCCTCCCTGTTACCCTATTCAATGCAGCAGGGGATCGCTGCCCCTGCTGGCGAATTTTAACCCCTGCGGTGAATGCCGCAGTGAGCTGGGGGACGGAGGCATTCAGGGAGATGTAAGCCTCCCTGCTTGCGCTGGACACTGTAGGGTGAATTATTATTTATTTATTATTTAGTAACAGTTTCTTATATAGCGCAGACATATTCCGCAGCGCTTTACAGAGAATATTTGAACATTCACATCAGTCCCTGCCCCAGTGGAGCTTACAATCTATATTCCCTACCACATGTACACGCACACACAGACATTCTAGGGTTAATTTTTTTGTTGGAAGCCAATTAACCTACCTGTATATTTTTGGATTGTGGGAGGAAACCGGAGTACCCGGAGTAAACCCACGCAAGCACGGGGAGAATATACAAACTCTGCACAGTTGGGCCATGGTGGGGATCGAACCCATGACCTCAGCGCTGTGAGGCAGTAATGCTAACAATTACACCATCCGTGCTGCCCCCAGGGGTGAATGAGGGCTGGCAGGGACACAGGGAGAGCCCCCCGAGAGCTGACAGGGGACTGGGATAGTAGCCGCTGCACTCACTGGTCCCGATCCTGCATATGTAATGATCGGGACCAGAGTGCAGTGAATATATGAATATTAATGAGCGGCTCCCGGCCCCCTGCTGGCGAATGTGTAAAAAAAAAATTATTTAAGAAAAAAATAAAAATAAATATATAAATAGCATGCCCCTTCACAGGAAAAAAATCTGATTTTTTTGACACCCTAAAAAAAAAAACCTTTATTTTAAAAGATCACATTCCAGTTCACCTAAAAAAGATGACGAATGCAAAACAGTGAAACATGGCGAAAATCACTGGAGAAAGCAGTTCTCCATTTGAGCATTGAATACACTCTCAGCGAATTTGACTAAAAACCCCATTTAAAACCATCGGTGAATTGCGGTGAATCGCACACGGCGAATCTACAGATATTTGCTGTTCATTTACAGCAAATTGTCTCCATTGAATAGGGCGAATTGTTTTTTATGAGAGAAAATTTGCCGTTACCCCGGCGAATTGCCAGATTCGCTGTAAAATACTGCAAATCTGAGGCATTGAATACTGACCATATAGTAGCTTGCAAAACAACATGCGGCACTCTGAGATTTGTAGTGGCTTGAAAACAGTGAACGTGCTTTATTCTATTGATGTTTCGGGGTTATTTAACCCCTTCTTCAGGATAATAAAACAAGTTTACACATAACTTGAATTAAACTACATCTCTTTCTCTTTCACACATACAGAAACACAGAGGCAATCACACATACAGAAACAAAGAGGCAATCACAAAGTAGCATACTGGCTTTCTGAGCTTTAGATATATATCTTTCAAAATGTTAATCAAAAGGGCCCTATGACAGGACTGAGATTTAATGACTGTCTGACAATACAATCATTCTGATACCATTATTGGTCTGTTTAAATGTTGATATATCATGACCCATGAAATAGTAATGTGTTTTAATTTATTAAATACCTTTATTAAAATCCAAACAACAAAAACATATAAAATATACATGAAAACCAAAAAGTAGCTTGTAATAGCATACACAGTACACACTGTGAGAGTTGTTGGAGGTCAAGTTTCACTTTTTTCCTGTCAAGGTGGAGCAAAACCTTTCTTAGGACCGCCCTGAATGTAACTTGTAGTCTTCAAGGTTTATGCAGAGTTGTGGACACTGATCTCAAAAACTCAATATCATTTTCTAAATTGTCTCATTAGATTATTGTTGTATTTTGCTTACCTCCTCTTTAAATTCTTCATTATTCTCCCATTTTCCTCAATTTCTCAATTTCTTAGAAGTATTTTGTTCCCACTATGATATGTCCAATTAGTGTAGCTGAACATTGGAAATTAGATTAAAATAATTAAAATTAAAATGTTATATATATTCATGCAAGAAATACATGTACTCCAAATAATAATAAAGTCAGTACGATCCACAAAGCACAGGTATGAGTCCTGTTATGAAACACAATACCAATGGCCGGCGGTCCACAAAAAGGGACACCATGCAAATTTGCCTGCCTGGTGTCCATTTTTGTTTGAATGCCGTCTTCCATTGGTATTATATATATAATCCTAGGCAACCTGCACTGCAAGTACTCAGGGCCGGATTAACAATGGGCCTGATGGAGCTACAGCTCAAGGCCCACTCTCCAAATAGGCCCATTTTGTAGCTGAGGGCCAGGGCTTTCCAACGACCCCAGCCCCGCGTCGCTAGCCCCCCGGGAACCAGAGATACCGCCAGGCAAAGCTGGAACTTTTTCCTCATAGGATAACATGGAACCCGCTAATTCCGACCTCCACCCGGTTCCAATGGCTGCCAGTTCCCCCTCTGGCATTACAGAAGCTCGAGGTTGATCTCAGTCTAACTCAAATTGCTGGGCCTTCAATCTGATCTGATACCATATGGGTTCATTGGTTCTAGAGATATTGCGGGAAAACCAATTTTTTTTAATTTCTGAAATGTAATTTCATGGCTGTTCATGTTGTTTGAGGACAGATTTCTCTGGAACCAAATGGCCCAGTTTCACGGGATCAAAGTCATTCGAAGCCTACATGTATATGGGTCAGTTGATTCTGAAGATATAGCTGGTTGTTTAAAGGGGGGCGGGGGTGGTTTTCTCTCCCCCTCACACCAGAAAATGCAGGGACTAGGCTGGTGTAAAAGGGGCCACTCTGGGAATGTCCCTGCACGATCCTGGGACCATATTCCTGGGTAAGTCCCTGCATTTTCTGGTGTGAAAGGGGTATTATTTCAAATAGCCAGGACCTGCAGTGCTCTAAATACAGCCGGGCAGCCCCCTGCTCTCTGCCCGGCGGTGGCTGTCCCCCAGTTACCACAAGCATGTATTCCCCTTGGCAATGAGCATGTAATCCCACATGGCAACGAGCATGGAACCCCCTGGCAATGAGCATGGAACCCCTGGCAATGAACATGTAGGTAGGCAACACTTATGTAGCATCATTTTTAATAGGCATTATGGTGTTTGGCATAATACGTAATGGAGATTATGGTGTGCCTTAACATGTAATGGGCATTATGGTGTAAATTTTTAATGCGTGCCTTAGGCGCACAACGCCCCTATTTATGAAGCATATTGTGCGCATTATAGCTCAATCTGTTTGGTATAGTGCAGGCATGTCCAAACTATGGCCTTCCAGCTGTTGTGAAACTACAAGTCCCATCATGCATTGCCACCGTCTTGCTATGTCAAGGCATGCTGGGACGTGTAGTTTCACAACAGTTGGAGGGCCACTGTTTGGATATGCCTGGTAAAGTGTGTATTTTGGCTCAATCCATGTGGCACAATGTGAATTTTGCCTCAATCTGTGTGACATAACATGAATTGTGACTCAATCTGTGAGAATTTCGGCTCATTCCATGTTGCATAATGTGTAAGAGGCAAGTATAAAATAAATAAAACCAGAGCCTTTAAGTTCTATAAAAATAACTTGAATGAGGAGGCGTTCGCAAAATACAAAGAATCAAATAAAACTTGTAAAGGGGTAATCAAAGCAGCTAAAATATTATATGAAGAGTGCATAGCCACTGAAAGCAATACCAACCCAAAGAAGTTTTTTAAATACATAAATAGTAAACGTTTAATTAAGGAAAACATAGGCCCACTAACTGATACTAGTGGAAAAAGTGTTACTGAGGACAAGGGAAAAGCAAAACTGTTAAATGAGTTCTTCTCATCAGTATTTACTAAGGGAGAGCAGACTGTGGAACGAACATTTACCACAAACGGGACAAATAAGCCAGATCTCATTGTGGATTTCACGCCGAAGGAAATAATACTGAGGCTAAGCAAACTCAAAACAAATAAATCACCAGGGCCAGAAGGGATTCATCCGAGGGTATTAATGGAATTAAGGGATGAACTAGCTACCCCCCTACATTATATCTTTAGCAAGTCACTATCGTCAGGTATAGTACCAAAAGATTGGAGAATAGCAGAGGTAGTGCCAATATTCAAAAAAGGAAAAAAGGAAGATCCCGCTAATTACAGACCCGTTAGTTTAACATCAATTGTGGGTAAACTATTTGAAGGATTTTTAAGGGATGGTATCCAGGAATATTTAGATCATCACCGTCTACTCAGTACTAACCAACATGGGTTCGTGAAAAATCGTTCATGCCAAACTAATCTACTAGGGTTCTATGAAGAGGTTAGCAAAAACCTCGATAATGGAAATGCTGTAGATGTGATTTTCCTAGATTTCGCTAAAGCATTTGATACTGTCCCACACAAGAGATTGATTAATAAAATGGAGAACCTAGGATTGGGTAAAAATATATGCAGATGGGTAGGGAATTGGCTATGTAATAGAAAACAAAGAGTGGTTGTGAATGGTGCCGTATCAGATATGACCCATTTTGTTTAACATTTTTATTAACGATATTGGGATAGGGTTACTCAGCAATGTATCCATCTTTGCGGACGATACAAAACTTAGCAAAGTCATCAAATCATCAGAAGATGTCACCATGCTTCAAAATGATCTTGCAATTCTAGATGAGTGGGCAAAAAAATGGAAGATGAGGTTCAATGTAGATAAATGTAAGGTTATGCACCTTGGGAGACACCACCAGTGTGCAAGTTACAACCTTAGTGGAGAGGAACTGGGTAATTCCATACTTGAAAGGGATCTAGGAGTCCAAATAGACAGCAACCTAGGATGTAGTGCCCATTGTAATGTAGCTACAAAAAAGACCAACAAAATTCTGGCATGTATTAAGGGGAATGGAAACTAGGGACTCAAGGGTAATTATGCCACTATATAAAGCATTGGTGAGACCTCACCTAGAGTACGGAGTACAGTTCTGGGCCCCACACTATAAAAAGGACATCATAGAATTAGAAAAAGTCCAAAGGCGAGCAACAAAGCTTATTAGGGGAATGGAGAATTTAAGCTACGGGGAGAGATTAAGCAATTTGGGACTATTTACATTAGAAAAGAGACGTTTAAGGGGGGGGGACATGCTCAACATGTACAAGTATATCAAGGGCCAATATAAGGAACTGTCACACACCCTCTTTTCTACTAGAAAGGAATCTAGGACGCGAGGGCATGAGTATAGATTAGAAGAAAAAAGATTTCATTCAGCTAGTAGAAAGAATTTCTTTACGGTCAGAACAGTCAAACTCTGGAACTCTCTTCCCAGAGAGGTGGTAACGGCTGGCTCATTAAATGCGTTCAAGGCAAAGTTGGACAAACATTTACTGGAGAAAAACATCCATGGGTACAAATAAGAAATATAAATTGTCTGTAAAATACCAGAACCTACCAAATCAGCAATGGATATCTATACCAGGTTGAACTAGATGGACGCAAGTCTTTTTTCAGCCTTACCTACTATGTAACTATGTAAGTACAGTATAAAGGGGTTACTATTGTGTTGCATGATTTGTATAAGGGGTATATGGTGTAAAAGTAAGGTACTGAAATGCTGTCTACCAAGTTTCGGCTTTCACTATTCTTTTTATGACTGCAGTGCCGCCTCACCCCGCAAGTATCTTAGCACATCGGCATCCTGCGGGTGCACCTTTGGAGTGCACCCTGCATTTTTCCTATGCCAGCCCCCTGCCTTTTCCAGGCATATATAATTAGTTGAAAGTATTTACACAAATAGAGACACACCCATGAGCAGACCACCCAACCAGAACACTGGTCACGCCTCCCACATTATTAGGTGCTGGCCACAACCCCTATTATTGCACATAATAGGCCCTTGATCATTTTCAGCTCCAGACCCATTTAGACCTTAATCTGGCTCTGCAAGTACTGATGCAGTAACAAGGAGCAGTACACTGCCAGCAAACTGACCAGCACTCTTAACAAAATTCTGGCCCAAGTTTTTTTTATTTTAATTTTCTTTTGTATTTATGCATTTCAGAAATGTATTTATTATTAAACTCCACCAAAATTATTATTTTTTATAAGGGAGGAGATTAGTTTACAGCAGATTTGTTTTGTGCATTTTAGAAACTTTGTAGTTATATACAACACAAGCACAAGAATTAGCTGGACCCCTCAGAGCATATTGTTATTTAATATTAATGCCAGCTGGGGGAAGTAGGGTGTGTCCGTACTATTGCTAGACTCACCTGGTTGTCATTAATCAGAATGTTTCCAAACTCCCACTTCTTCCTGTTTCACAATACAGAAAATGACAGCAGTTAATTTATTTATTTATTAACAGTTTCTTATATAGCGCACACAGATTCCGCAGCGCTTTACAGAGCATAGTTATAATCAAAAACACATAACAAATTACAGTACAAGACAGTTTAGGACAAGCACATGGTTAATATGGATAGTTGCATCAGGGGACAGGACACTGACACAATCATCAGGGTGGCAGAGGTTTATATATTCTAAGAAAGGCACATGAGGAGAGAGGGCCCTGCTCGTGAGAGCTTACATTCTAAAGGGGAGGGATAGACAGACAGGGGTGACACAAAAGGTAAAGAAGTGAGCATAAACAGGTTGGGATGAGAGATGGTCAGGTTTTAAGTTAATGTCTATGTTACTAAAAATGTGGTGTAGTTGTACCATTTTTATCAAACTAACCTGCTTCTATATCTGTACTCTGGAGCCGATAAACAAGTTTCCTGATGCTCAACAACTTTATGATAATTTTCCTGTCACTGCAGACTGTGATTTTCTGGATACTGCAGTCAGTTACATTATTCATGTTCATGATGTTCCCCAGCAAAGGAAAAACAGCCAATCGGCTTCTGTTATTTACATTGCACAGACTTTGAAATTATGCTGATTGGTTGTTTTGCAGTGATGAGCAGGTAACCATGCCACCCGCTCATAGACGCCACTTCCGGTTGCCTTTGATCAAAACTCAAAAAGTCTGTATAAACATAACCGTGTGTTTGGCAATTGTATCCACTCTCCTGTCCTCTGACAGCATAGTGATGACTGGACTGCATGCTGTATAGCAGACAGATGACACGCGAGTCCACAATGTAGCACTTGGCAGGCACTTGGGCATAATTGCTTGCAGGAACACAGTACAGGTCATTTATGAAGGGCACTGGATCATAATGCAAATGGCTTTATTTTTGCAATACTGTGTACAGTGCAAATGGAAGGGTAAAAATCTGCTCCTTTAAAATATAATCGCCGGAAAAGAGCCCAAATTGCATGTGAATGACAGCAGGTCTGATGTACGTTCCTGTACACATGGCACTGCAGCCTGTGAGTCGCACTGACTGCACAAACAATCTCTTGGATTGGCTGAGATCGCATGCAAAAGGCCTGCATGGGATATATTGGCCTATTCAGTCCTCACTATTCAGGGGTGTGGTATAGGGTTCCAGCAGTCGGGATCCCGAAAGTCATTAGCCCGACGTCGGGATCCCGACTGCCCGGACTCAGACAGCATGGCCAGCACAACAAAGCCCCTTGCGGGCTTGCTGCGCTCGACACCTATTCTATTCTCCCTCTATGGGGGTCGTGGACCTTCACGAGGGAAAATAGAGGGTGGCCGTTGGGCACCTGTCTGTCTGCGTTTTGACAGTCGGGATCCCAACGTCGGTTAATGACTGTCGGGACCCCGTCCGGCACCCCTATTCAGTTCCCCACACTACTCCATTCCAATGGTATGCGGTCATTAGAGCAGTCAAAATGTCAACCACTATTGGTCAACCGGCAGAAGGTTCACGCATGAAAAAGGTCGACATGCATTAGGTCACTATGGTCATAAGGTTGACAAAAGCAAATTGTCGACATGAGTTTTTCATTATTTATAAAAAAAACTACTTTTTCATACTTTTTTTTAGAATATAATAGTGGCGCAGTGGTTCATTAATATGGTAACAATGTTGACCTATGTTGACATAGACACAAAAAATAATGAAAAGCTCATGTCGACCCTTTCCCATGTCAACCTAACGCACATTTACCTTTTTATGTTTCGACCTTCTGCCTGTCGATCTAGACACTGTCCACCTAATGATTCACACCAATTCCAATAACCTTCATTGCTGTATCTGTCTCAGTGGAGTCAGATGGGATATGCAGTCAAGAGTTTTGCACAAGTATATCCCATATGATAGACTGTGTATATATTCTATTGGTTGTGAAGGCAACAATTACTTAATCTACTATTCTGTTTTCGCCCCAGATACTCACTTGCACACCTTTGGGTGGCTCTGCACAGTGAGGGAGTCTGAATACCAAAGGCCTCTATCAGCAGAGCTTTATTGGAAAGTCCAATAAACATAATGTTGGCAGAGTATATAGCGGTGCTTGTGGTGTTGTTAGATGACATACGTTTTGGAAGCTTAACCAGGAATGTGGTTTATTTGAGTGAGCATAGAGTTAACAGTCAGTGATTGACAGGGTAGCTCCCAGCGGGGATGGCTTCCTGGGGTCAGGAAACCGCTGCGGACTGTGGCGCCATCCACTCTCCTTTACCAGCACAGCACTGTCACACACTATACTGAGGCTTCTCCTCAGCAGCGCAGGACACATAGCTCTGACATCATGGGCCTCCCTGACCCCTCTGTGTGCGTGGACACACAGGAAAGGCACGCTAACTGCTGACGGGCTGAATGCACTGTCGCTCAAATGTAACATACACTGGGAGGCCGCCTACTGCTGTATGGGGAGCGCAAGGGAACAAACAGCCTGCGGGCTGTGGGGACAGGTTAAGAACGCACCATACTAACACATAACTCTTGTTGATATCTGGTAAGCACTTATTTCAGCCAACAATTCTGAACTATTGATTACTGCTGACCTCAATTTACCTAATGATCCCGCTAGATCTTTGTTAAACAGCCATAAGAAACATATTAGTATACATTATTTCTACACAAACTGATTTTGCACTTTTGAAATATTGTACATGAAATATTGCACTAGAGCCCAAAATGACAGTGATCAAATTTCAGGCTGCAAGCCTAAAGCTGGGTACACACTGAGACTATTGGGCATATCCAATGCCAATATGCGAGCTATGGCGGCGAGCAGTGCCATTAGCTCACCTTACCCCCCCTCCCACACTTGCCGTTTCCACCTCGCCTACTCCCTAAGGCGAGGTGGAAACAGTGAGTGTGGCCATCAAAACAGTGAGGCTCGCCGATATATGCAGCGATCTAGTTGCATTTCCGGCAAGCGTAAGGATTTCCCCGGAACATAGAATATTGCGAGCGGCCGGCAAGGGGGCTGGATTGTGACCATGGCTTTTCCTTGCTAAAAAAAAGCCATCCTTGCCGTACAAACCCCCCTCACCGGTCGCTCAACGAGAGCAATAAACCCCTATGTGTACCAGGACGATATGGCTGCTAATGAGCCGACATATTGTTACCGCTGTACACATCAGAGAGATCTGATGAAGGATGGTATGATCACGGTTCTGTCCTTTATTAGGATACACCATGCCGCTAGCGTTACCGGGCAACAACGGCAGCAACTGAAGACACCCACATATCAAGCACACCGAACAATATGCCTGATATGTTATTATGGTCAGGGCTTATAGTAGTCATGCAGAGATAGGAGAACTAATTTCTCTATGGCACCTAATTACCCCCTGCCCCCTCCTCCCCATCACAGGGCAAGTGGTAGGGTTTTTGACATCCCCCTGCAAACTTGAATGCTTTTCTGTGAGAATTACTGTGCAGGGCCAGTGTGGAGGTTAAAATATTCCACCTCACCATTAGAGGTGGAGGAACTCAATTCCACCCTTGTTCCCCTCACTTTACCCCCTGATTATGGTACAGGCAAAAATTACATATTGGGCCGATATCATCTCAGTGTGTACTCGGCTTAAGATATGCACCAATCTAGATACAGATGAATTTTACTGGACATGCACAGTACAGGATATACCATCCATGACACAAACTTTGATGCATACCCAGATCTAAGGAGATTCTTTGTCAATGGCTTATTAACCCCTTCATGACAGAGCCAGTTTTTGCCTTCCTGACAGAGCCCTTTTTTTCAAATCTGGCATGTATCACTTAAGTGGGGATAACTTTTTTTTGCTTTTACTTATCCCAGTGATTTTGAGATTGTTTTCTCGTGACACATTGTACTTCAAGTTAGTGGTAAATTTTCGTCGATACAGTCTGTGTTTTTTTGTGAAAAATACCAAAATGTCGTAAAAAAATGGAAAATTTTGCGATTTGCAAAATGTTAAATTTTCTGCTTGTGAGACAAATAATCTTACCACTCAAAATAGTGAATAACTAACATAGACCATATGTCTACTTTATGTTGCCATCATTATTTCAACCTCATTTTCATTTTTTTGGACACTAGGAGGCTTCAAATATGAATAGCAAATTCTCAAATTTTCAAGAAAATTTCAAACTCTGATTTTTTTAGGGACCAGGTCAGTTATGATGTGACTTTGAGTGACTTGTATGTGAGACACCCCCATAAATGATGCCATTTCAAAAACTGCACCCCTCACAGTATTCAAAACAGCATTTTGGAAGTTTGTTAACCCTTTAGGTGTTTCACAGGAATTAAAAGAAAGTGTAGGTGAAATTTCAAAATTTCATTTTTTTTGCAGATTTGCAATTTTAATACATTTTTCTAAGGAACACAGTAGATTTTACTAGAGAAATGTGACTAAAAATTGATTCCCCCAATTCTTTGGTTTTCATAAATATCCTATATGTGGCCCTAGTGTGCACGGTGACCAAACCACAGGCTTCATAATAGAAGGAGCACCTACTTGATTTTGGAGCCTCCTTTTTATGAGATTATTTTTTAGGCACCATGTAGGTTTCTAGGCACCATAAGATGCTAAAAGTTAGGTACCCCCCCACAAGTGACCCCATTTTGCAAACTACACCCTTCAGGGAATTCATCTAGGGGTATAGTGTACATTTCAAACCCCCAGGGGTTTCACCAATTGTGGTACAACTGGGCAGTGAAAATGAAAAAAATTAATTTTTCATTTTCACAGCTCAGTTGTATCAAAATTGGTGAAACCCCGGGGGGTTTGAAATGTACACTATACCCCTTGATGAATTCCCTGAAGGGTGTAGTTTGCAAAATGGGGTCACTTGTGGGGGGGTTCCACTGTATGGGTGTTTCGGGGGTCATTCAACCAGAATCTGTGCTGCAAAATCCAAAAATCACTCCTTCCCTTCTGAGTCCTGCCATGCACCCAACTGGTATTTTTTGGTCACACATGAGGCATTGCCGTACTCGGGAGAAATTGGGGCACAGATTTTGGGGTGCTTTGTCTCCTTCATTCCTTGTGAAAATGAAAAATTTTGAGCCAGATCTGCATTTTTGTGTAAAAAAAATGTAATTTTTTACAGAAAAATGCAGTTCTGGCTCAAAATTTTTTATTTTCACAAGGAATGAAGGAGACAAAGCACCCCAAAATCTGTGCCCCAATTTCTCCCGAGTACGGCAATGCCTCACGTGTGACCAAAAAATACCAGTTGGGTGCATGGCAGGACTCAGAAGGGAAGGAGTGATTTTTGGTGGTGGAATGAATGGTGGGTGCTATGTCGCATTAGCAAGACCCCCGAAGCACCAATACAGTGGAACCCCCCCACAAGTGACCCCATTTTAGTCACCAGCTTTGGGAGGGGGGCTGGCGCTGCGGCTGGCGGGGGGGTGGGAGGGGTGCTGGCGCTGCGGCAGCCGGGTGGGTGGGAGGAAGGGGGGCTGCCGGGTGGGAGGGGGGGGGGGGGGGCTGGCGATCGGTGGTAATCGGTGCGGTATATACACACACACACACATATATATATATATATATATATATATATATATATATATATATATATATATATATACACACACACACATATATATATATATATATATATATATACACACACATATATATATATATATACACACACACATATATATATATATATATATATATATATATATATATATATATATTTTTTTTTTTTTCAGTGCATATATTTAATTTTTTACTTTTTCTGCAGCTTGATGCTGCTGCTGCTGCTGCGGGGGGGAGGGGGGAGGAGGGCAGCGCTGCGTGCGCTCCAGACGCTCCGGGGGAGCCGGGGGAGCTGCTGCTGCTGCCGGGTGAGTGTCCGGCGGGTTCGAGGGGGGGCTGCACATCGGTGGTGATCGGTGCTGTACTTGACAGCAC
Source organism: Crinia signifera (assembly GCF_055691185.1). Classification (NCBI taxonomy): domain Eukaryota; kingdom Metazoa; phylum Chordata; class Amphibia; order Anura; family Myobatrachidae; genus Crinia; species Crinia signifera. The sequence continues at coordinate 257,196,801 of NC_139221.1, read as the reverse complement.
CGATCACCAGTGAATCCCTGTGTTACCGAGCGGCTTAGCCGCCGGTAACACAGGAAACGCTGTGAATGGCTGTTCAGATTTGAACAGCCAATCACAGCGATCGCCGACCGGGGGGGGCACCCCTGCCCCCCCTGGGCGGCGAGGGGGGATGTCTGCTGTCAGGGACAGCAGACATCACCTAACTGTCACTGCGTCTCTAGACGCAGTGACAGTTAGAAGTCATGACGTATATATACGTCATGTGTCGGGAAGTACTTCCCGACCATGACGTATATATACGTCAAATGTCGTGAAGGGGTTAAAACAATTTCTATGACTTCCGATCATCTTTAGGCATATTTACTCTGAAAGTACAATATTATAGGAGACTCTGTGAAATCATTAGCTTATAACAGGCATTATGCATACAAGTATTATATGTTATACTAAAAGGTTAAATGCAAAGTGCCTGCCGGAGGAGGACGACAATAGTCCGGTGACAGTGGCTGTGAAAGAGCATTATAAAGTGACTTAAAAGTCTATTAAATGTACTTGATTATTTAATCATCACAGAGGGAAAGTAATAATTTATTATTTGATATTATCCTACACAGCAGAATTACTGTAATTCATATTGACACAGCGTGTGCAGGAGGCTGACATCTGACTTCCATTTATGCTGATGCAAAGTCTTGACACAGAATAATCAATTAATGACCTAAGCAAAGATAAAGGAGCAGGCAGTGGAGTTTTAGCAACTTAGAACGCTTTCGTATGTTCATCAATCAGGGATATTTATCCTGAATTCTGCGTCCGTTAGAAATAGGCACAAAAAATGCATTTTCATGGGTTAACAGTAACACACATTTATATAGTGATACTGGGCTCAATGTTTAAATTCCAGATTGGCAATGGCTGAAATGCTACAATTCCAGGAACTTGTTGGAAAACCATGTTCTATATTGCCCTGCATTGTTAGATGCACATTAGTCATAATGTGGGAATGTTTACCCGGTGTGAATAATGGGAATCATTTACAACACACATTTTATTTCTTCAGAATACAAGTGTTTATGCCCATTTGTAAAGGATTTTATTCTTAAATGCATCATGTGTTATGTAACTAGCTGTAAATAAGTTAGGCAGCTCTCTCATCATTATGCTACCGGGCAATGGCCAAGGATGCCACTTCAGTCCATTACTGTAATAATTACAGGATTTTAAGAATCCCTTAAAGATGAATTATACAGATGAGTCCATTTCACCATAGTCATTCAATATGCTTACAATAAGTGTAAAAAAATATTGGTGACCTACAACACCAGATATATCAAATCATAATTTAAAAACTTTTGCTCTTTGTGTGACTACTGTAAAGGTAATAATAATAACAACAATTTCTTTTCATTGATTTTTTGGAAGGAACAGTCAGAGCTGGCCCTAGGCATAGGCATGGTAGGCATCTGGAATGCCTAGAACCATCCCAAGGCCCTAGCTCTGACTGGACAGCAGGCAGTATAGACTTATGCACAAGAGCAGAAGCTCATTCTGTACTACAATTAACTACTGATTACTAGGAGGACTGCAGCCGTGCGTTTTCATGCACAATCCTAACAGCCATCTGACAGTTCTCTGCTCCTCAGATGCTCTTATTATGGGTGTAGAGAATCGGAGGTCCAGTCCATCGGGAGAGCGCCACTGGCACCATCAGCAGCAAAATGTTGGTCCCATTTGCAGGCGCACCGCCCACGTATCTCCAGGTCCCTCAAGTACCTTCATCCTGCTGAGTAAGTGGTAGAGTAGTAGTGTTAAAAAAAAAAAGTGGCGGCGGCGGGCAAATGACGATAGAATTGCCAGGAGCAGCTCCATTGAGAGTAATGCTACTGCTCCAGACCAGGTTTTGGCACAATAGCAGAAGCCGGGTGTGTAATCAGCAGCACCTGTGATATCCTGATATAAGGGTTTCCAGGGCAGAGTGTTCTTGCTCTTGATGGTGGATTAGCTGACCAAGCGATAGGCCTGAGTGGGGCTATGGTATGGGCCACTGGAGCAGTTACCTGTAACTATGCTTGCATATGGAATTAATCTGGTATGCTGTGACCTTCTGTTCAAAATAAGTATATATTGGATATGATGATAGATATATTTTATTGTAACATGCAATATATATGTATACTGCACAGTACATTTGACTTTTCAGCTGATTTATCACTTTGTTCCTTTGTTCACTATGGCCCTCATTCCGATTAGCAAATATTTTCCCTGACTCCAGAGGTTGGGCTGCAGCACTGTTCAAAATTCAGATAGGGGAGAAACACCAACTGCCAGTGAGTCAGTTTGGAATGGCAGTTGGTGGCAGTTGGTGTGAATACCCTATTTAAATTTTGAACTGTGCTGTAGTCCCAACTTCGGAGCCTCCCCTGCTGATCAGTCCACACAAAATGTTATTTTGCCCAAATGGGGGGAATCAAAACCCCAAATCTACGCTGCAAACTGGAAATGACATTTGACCACTGAGCAGCTGACCTGGGCACCTCCTCTCGGCACCCCTGATGCCTGGCACATACTTTGACACCAGATTCCTGATCTTAACTTCCTAAGTACAAATATATGCTGTAAGCCATGTACAAAGCAGTTGCTAAAGCAAACTCACACTTTGAATCTAGGTGATCGCACGCTTACTCATACCTTTTAAATGAAGGCTGTTTCTTGTTTCTGGAGAAATGTAAAAAAATTGGGACATAAAATACATTCTTTAGTTTGCCAGTTGGATACAGTTGTCTGCACATAGGTTCATCCAATGCAGCACATGTGTTTTCCCTCATAACCAAATTCTTGCGAAAACAGACTAAACATAACACTACATATGTACAGAGAGATAGATAAATATATACATATATATTATTACCCTATCTCATAATACGTCTGATCCGTTTTACGAAAACGATGTAATCTGCTTTTTTTTTTTTTATATTATTTTATGAATTATTTTGTTTGTTTGAAAATATTGTAAATCAGGATAATTACTTGGAAAACCCAGCTGGAAGTGCAATTACAGTATGAGATTTCTAGGTGACACTTATGTCTTAATTTATTTATGACAGGTTGCAAAAATCAAAACATTGGGACACATTTAAACATCACATCTGTAAATACAAATACTGTTCGACATAATCCAAAAAACATGTATCATGTGCCATAAGGGCAGGGGGTGGCAGCGAGGGGTCACGCTCATTGGAACGCCTATCATTTTATGGGCGTTCCCATGAAAACGTTAGGCATTCCCATGTTAATGTGCAGGTGCGGGGGGGGGGGGGGGTGTGTGAGCAGCGGATGTCAGCTGCCCGCCTGCTTCCCACACAGGGCGGGGATATTCGGCGTGCAAGGGGGAGTGGCGGTTGTGCGGGCCTCTGGCGGCGTGTAAATTTCGCAGCTTTGTGTGTGAACCAGAATGACCTGCACTGCCAAAATTCTGTTTAATAGATCCAGCATGATACCAGTGCTGGGAAGTTGATATTGATTGGGGAGAAGTTTAATGAAAATGTGTCAAATGCTGGTTTCTGAAACAAGGTTTACTTGCAGATTTGAACTAGGAAATGCTCTAGCTGTTAAACATGTCCCACTCAACCAGGAGTGTTGGGACCACTGCAACCTGATTAGGGGAAGACCAGACAGGTGCCGGATTCTGACAGTCATTTCACCTACCCCGGAGTCCTTACCATAGGTGCTGATTTATGTTTTTGCTGGTGGGTGCTCAAGCCAAAAAGGGAGTGTTGACCTTTTGACCCTGTGGACCTATTGCATGTCAACCTTTTGGAGTCAACTTATTGACTGTCTATCGATACTGTATTTCTAATAATCCACACCCATACACATGACGTGTTTTGGTCATTCCGAAGCTAGCGGTCATGATTTTCCAGGAGCATCAGATGATCTGCAAGAACAAGTTGACCGATGTTCAGGCAGATCATCTGGTGCTGCGTCCTCAGACCTGGCCTGCTGGGTTCCTTAATAAGGGAAAACTTTTTAATGGGGCAATGGGGGGGGAGGGGCTTTTCAACACCTGACCATTTTGGTGGAAGTTTACAAGATGGCAACAAGCCCCTTGATGTTTCAGCTATGGTGTAACTCACTTTCTGACATTAGCAGCTGCTTAGCCTAGAGAATCACAATTACATTTGGATTTGTGTACAAACATGAATTAGGCCCACTCTACCCACATTTGGTGTTCCTGCCCTAAGACTGCAGATTTGGGATAGCACCGCTAAAGCTTACCTCCCAACTGTCCTGGTCCCGCTTATCATGGGAAAATCATCTTTTTTTGGGACATTTCCGCATCCCTCCCGCGGCCGGCAGTGTCGGGGGAGTTGGGTGTCCCCCCTTGTCGTCCGTGAATAGACGCTGTGCGCATGCGCAGTGTCTATTCTTGCAGGCAGAGGGGTTGGGGGCTGGCCAGCAGCTTACAGAGCATGCCCCCACAGTGGCGAAAAATGGAGGCGTGGCCTCATGGCAGCGCTGCGAGTATAGACCACGCCCCCTTTTCGTCAGGCTGCACCCCCACAAATTTGCCCTGTAATGAACCACAAATGTTGGGAGGTATAGCTAAAGTCCTGATTACTAAATGCTTGTTTCTACTCAGTGCAGCTACATGTTTAGTGGCGAGTTAGTGGAAGACAACAACTCCTCAATAAAATATAGTACTTTTCCTCCAAATGATTAATATCTGTATACTTAAATATAAAAACCACATGTGTGTTGTGCACACACAGAACAAAATACTGTATATTATGCAAAAAAGTGAACTCTTTACACAAAGCTCTAAATGTGCCCCAATGTGACAGGTACACATTAACCTCTGCATATACTGTGTAATAGAATTATTAGCTGGTAAACAAAACTAATCTAAATAGAATATTGAATTAGGAGGTGTGTGATGATTAATTATGATAATTAATAAATATAATAAAACCATATTTGCTGTATTGAAATAAATTAGACTGTGCAGAGACTAGATCAGTGGAATACTGCATTAGTAACAGAAGAATGCTGCAATTTGTATTTATTTAAGCACAGAGTTTAAATAAAATAACAATTAGCACAGATGAGTCCTAATTAATATACTGTATCTACTGTACATATGCATGGGCAAATCTTGGAACCTTTAGAACATTTTACAGTTTAAAAATGTTTTCATTGCCTTCTGAGCAGGCCACTAGAACATAATATAAATATGGACGCATACTGATTGAATGGCACTTTAGGGGGCACTGTGATATTTTGAAAACAAACTGGGGCACTCTGCCAGTGCCAATATTCTCTCTCACTTCCTTCCAAAGCAGTTTCCAGGATGATGAGTAGCTCCTATTATTGTGAATTTTAATTACCTTTTTTAATTACATTTTTATTGCTCCTGTTGAAATGGCACACCTGAGACGCATGTGTTCTCTGTTGTTTTTAAGCATGGGATTTATGTTAGGATTGGAAAAGTTAAGTTAAAAGAAATACTTTGTATACTTCCATGATGTAATCACACTACTGATCTGAATGATGCTCAGCGAGAAATATTCTATGTATGACTTCCCTCTTCCCTGGCACTTCAGAGTCTTCCTGTCCTTTTCTGTGTCTGACAGACTGGCAACACACGGCAAGGGATGCCTGCAGGGGTGTGCCTGATCAGCTGCCCAAGCTGGCACTAAAATGGTAACCACATTTCATAGACAAACTACCAACATCCTTTGTATGTGAAAAAACCTAAATGATATATTTGTATGAAACATATGGATTTTTAAGATTAATTCTCTTAATTTTCTGTCCCACAGAGCTAGCCGCCTGGGATGACCCCTCATTATAGGTATTCCTCATAAAAGACCAAAAGGAGTTAAGGTAACAAGTGGAATTGTATTTGATTATGGATCTCTAATAGGGCATACACATGGTTCAATGAAGTCTATTTTTCTATTCGATTTGGCTTAGATAAGCAAATTCGAATTGGAATCGAACGCATCTGATTTGATCCCGATGCGTGGCCCCGCAACATCGAAATGTAATGGAAAAATAGACTGTGCAGGAAGACAATATAGTATAGATCTGTACTATATAGTCTAAATCGAATGTGTACACAGTGCCATGCAATTCCATCCCGATTCGAGCAGGATCGAATCGGGATTGAATAGAAAGTAAATTCATGCTATGTCCAGGGCATGTTATGGTGTAGTCTTATCCTAATTTGGGGTGTCGGCCAGCATGGTACCACCATTGCTTTATCCTACCTTTCTCCACTAAATTGCTTCTAAATTCCTTACTTTTCCCACCCCCAGTACCCCATTATTATCTATGGTGCTCTTCTCAATACATAAATCGAAGAGGAAACACAAAAGTGACCTTGTCATACACTGACCAGTATTTTCCCACATCATTACTACTTTCTTTCTGCTGCTGATTCCTCTCCCTATGCAACCAAGCATATGACTTTCCTTCCTCTTTCCTTTATAAGATTGCTTACCTGCCTTCAAGTCATCGGAAATCCTCAGCTGTTTCCATTATAGTGCCCTTGGTGCTATATTAGCCTTTGAGATGTTTAGGTTTGTAGACCCAAGTGCATGGTTTTGCTTTTTTTTTTTAGATACTGTAATTGACACATTCTTGCAATTCCTCTAGTCTACCTAGATCTCAATCACTTGTTCTACCTTCCTAGTGTGTCTACCCTGTTGCATATCTTTGTGTTATCTGTAAAAAGGCAGCCTTTCTCTTCAGTACCTTTTTACAATTTCACCAGCAAAGACATTAAAGAGCACTGATCCAAGTACAGATCCTTGGGGTTCTCCACTGGCAACCTTTCCCTCCGTTTACTACAAGCCTCTCCAATCTCCTGTAACAAAGAACTTACCCATCAAACTGTCTTCAAATCCAATCCCAAACTTTCCAGTTTATTTCTCTGATGTGGTACTGTGTCTAAAGCCTTACTAAAAACTAGAAAAAGTTAAATATATAGCCCACTCTTGATATATTGCTTTAGTCATTAAGCCAAAAAGTCGATAAGATTTAATTTGGATGAACCCCCCCCCCCCCAAATTCTAGTCATGTATGCCAAGTTATTGGTCACTGGTTACCCCAGATGCCATTTGAAGGAACTTTGGCTGGCACTAGTGTGGCCAATCCCGGGATCGGGATCGGCGGGATCCTGGAATTTGGCCTAAAAAAGTCCGGGACTCCAATCCCGGGACTGCATGCGCAGTCTAATGTGTGGCCTGGTCAGGTTACGGGAACAGCCGGGCAGCGTCTGAGCGAGTGCTCAGACGCTGCCCGGCTGTTCCCGTAACCTGACCCCGGTGTGAGGCCTGCGTAGCGTGACAGTAGAGGTCACGCTGCGCAGGCCACACGTCACCAGTCACCGCCCGCCTCTTCTCCGCTCGCCCGCATGCCCGCCTCTTCTCCGCCCGCCGGCCTGCCTGCCGGCCTGCCTTCGCCCGCCCGCCTGCTGTCTTCTAAGGAGGTGCACTTGCCGGGAGGCACCGTGCACCTCCAAACCCACTCCCGGCCGCCCGCCCACCCGCCCGCTCCCTAATGTAAGTAAATGTGCAGGTCAGTCGGTGTGGGTTTAGTGCTAATAATGGGATTTTTTTTTTTTTTTTTTTTTAATTTCCACTTTATTTTTATTTTGAAATAAAAATGCCCAGAGAAGGGGGTACATATATCTTAAAACACATGGTTAGTCTGCCTTATACAAATGAACTTAACATTTCTCTACCAATTCCATCTCCCCACAGTTGAGGAGGCGGCTTAGAGGCTCAGTTAGAGAGAGTATATTTACACTTAGTTATTTTATCATCCGGCGAGTTCAGCCCTTTCATACTACCACAACCAGCTCCACTTTTCCCTTTTTTTCATAGAGTAGCTTGTATTACGTTGCTCTATCAGTGTTTTGACTGTTTATTTAATTTATAATTCAATATGCTTTTTACCACTTATTCAGTGTTCATTGCTATGTGGTTAGTAATATTCTAAGCTACTATTCGGATTTAAAATTAAGTTAGATAGGGTGTTTAGGAGTGCTTATAAAGTAATTAACGTTTCTTGTGACTTATTAGTAAAGTGTTTATAGAGATGACTGGGGGAACTCGCCCGAGGATTTACAAATTTAGGAAATAACCCTTTTATAGGGATTTAGCACCATTATGACTATCCAGTGTTTCAATATTTACCAATTAGAGATTCACTACACTGGGTGTGCAGTGATTAAACCTGGTTACAAGGCTTCATTGAATCAATGCAGATGACCTAATCTTTATCCTAACTAACTAACTTAAAAAAGTAAGGATAATAATAAGAGAAAAAAATAAAAAGGAAAAAAAAAGAATAGGAAAACCTTCAAACCAGCAGAAACCCCCCTTCCCACCCCCCCTCCCCCCATACCCACCCCTCTAATACAGAGCCGATTCATGTCCATCCTGTTATCCTTCCCAAACATCACATAAGGAAGAAGAAGCAAGGGGACAACCATAGATTCTGTCCGTAAACTAATTAATCCGCAGGGAGGGACTCAGACCTTCCAATATTTCCAAATCCTATGAAAAGTAGATTCTGACCCTCTTGCTAAATAAACAAATTTTTCATGCGCCATAGTCTCGTTCATCAGCGCGTTCCAAGTCTCTAGGTTAGGACTTTCTTTAGCAAGCCACTTCCTAGCTATACAGGATTTAGCCAGCAAGCAAGCTACAATTATGAATTGCTTCAGAAAGTTATCAATTGGGACTGTGTCAAATATGGTCAATACACAAGTTGATGGTATACAGTACTCTCTGGGTACACCCCTACCTATCAATTCTTTAAACACTGCTTCCCAGAAGGACGCCACCTTGGGACATGTCCACATCAAATGCCAATATGAGCCTATGTTTATCAAACATTTAGGACACTTGGGGTCAGCCCTGCCTCCGATCCTACACAATAATTCAGTGGTCAAATATGTTCTGTGTACAATATATAGTTGAATTTGCTGTAACCGTACTTGGCAGGTTGCTAACCGAATATTGCTCAAAGCTTGACGCCACCCTTCCATAGATATAGGACCTATATCTTGTTCCCACTTATATTTCAGGTCCAGTAGCTCATCTTTCTGGATTTCATGATTAAAAGCCCTATATAGATAAGCAACCTGATGTCTGTTCGGGCATCTCTTTAACAATTTTTTAGTTGAGGACGTTTCCAGCCTTAGAGTGGTGTTCCTAAATTGGACATCACAGGCATGGCGTATTTGGATATAGCTAAAAAAAAAATTATTTGGGAGGGAGAACTCAAGTTTTAAAGATTGGAATGTTTTGAACTGTGAATTCTCATACAGCTGCCCTAACGTTTGTACACCCTGTTCTCTCCATATCCTAACCCCTTGAAGTTTCTTTAACTCTGACAAAGCTCTAGCATTAAAAAGTGGGGTCTCATGATCTATACCCTTGGTTTCTAATAACTCTTCTACTTGTTTCCATACATATATCAACTGTCGGATGATTGGGGGCCATCTACGTTTCACATTACCACTGAGAAAGCACTGAATAGGGGTGTGGCCTGAGGATAGGATCTTAATAATTTCTATATAGCTACCTTCCCCAGAGTCCTCTTGAATTAACAGTTTAAGATGTACCAGTTGTCCTATCAGGTAGTACAGCCAGAAATTCGTTAACGCCAAGCCTCCCTCGTCCTTTGTTCGCATCAATGTTTTCAATTTTATTCTAGGTCTCCTATTGGCCCAAATTAGGGAGGAGATTAATCCCTCAATCTTTAGAAATATACGGCGAGGGAGGTATAAAGGCGAGTGCTGTAGGACGTAGAATATTCTTGGCTGCACCACCATTTTTACTAAATTAACCCTGCCTGTGACTGTCAGTGGCAGTCGACCCCACGGCTCGATCTTTGACTTTATATATTCTATTTGTGGAAGTATGTTTAAAGTTATAAACTTATTGGTGTCCCGGGATACCCAAATACCCAGGTATTGAAATTCCGTAACCCATTTTAATAAAGTTGGAGCAGATATACTTGGTGGACATGGTCCTTCCATCGGAAGGATACAAGACTTGCTCCAGTTAATTCTGAGGCCCGAATATCCACCGAACCTCCTGACCAGCCCCACCACCACTGGCACAGCCTCCAGATGATTGTGTACAAACAACAACAGGTCGTCTGCATACAAGGCAATTCGATCCTCTTTTGCCCCAATATTGATTCCCTGTAAGGATGTACTATCCCTGATGAGGCATGCCAGCGGTTCGATGGCCAAGGCGAAGAGGCCTGGTGACATCGGGCATCCCTGACGTGTGCCCCTTGCTATTTCAAATCCACCAGAGATATAATTATTAACAGACACTCTCGTGGTAGGTGACTGGTATAACAACTTTGTCCAATTAATGAATATGGGTCCAATCCCGATCCACTTCATTACCTCCCATAGATAAGCCCATTCTACAGTATCAAATGCTTTGGCCGCATCGAGAGAGATTACAGCCTCCTCCTGCAATCCCTCCCGATGGGCCTGTATATGCAGAAATAGCCTTCTTAAATTAGAGGTGGTCGACCTTCCCGGCATAAAGCCAGCTTGGTCACTATGTATCACATCAGGTAGGGCCAGATTTAACCTGTTCGCGAGGACTTTAGCCAGTACTTTCACGTCATTGGTTAACAAAGAAATAGGTCTGTAAGACTCAACTTCTTTAGGATCTTTATCCTTTTTTAAAATTACAGTTATAAGAGCCTCTGACATTGACGTTGGAAGCTTCTTAAGTTTATAACTTTCATTAAACAATGACAGAAAGTTGGGGGCGAAAAATCTACTATACTTCCTATATACTTCCTGAGGTATCCCATCTAACCCAGGAGCTTTTCCTATTGGGATTGAGCCTAAAGCCTCTTCAATCTCTTTTAATAAGATAGGGGCATCTAACATATCCCTAGCCTCTACAGATAGAACGGGATGTTTAATAGTGGCTAAATAATTTGCAATTTCTTCAAGGGAATACGTTTGACGAGACTGATATAGTTGGTAGTAGAACTGCCTAAAACTTTCCGCTATATCTGGGGTTTGATATACATAACCACCCTCCTTTTGCTTAATTTCCGTAACTGTATTAACTGCTCTCCCTGTATGTATTATATTTGCAAGAAAACTCCCGGGTCTGTCCCCCTCCAAATACCTCCTATGGCCAGCATACAGTTCCCGAAACTTTTCCTTTTGAGAAAGGCAGTCCAACCAAATTTTTTGAGCCTCCCTCCATCTTAACTTATGTTCCTCCGTAGGGTTATGTAGATAAGCTGCTTCCAGAGTGCGGCATTCAGCCTCTAATTCACCTTCCTTAATTCTAAAAGAGGCCTTAAGGCCAGCAACCTCTCTTATCAGGCTACCCCTAACACTAGCCTTAAAGGCATCCCAGATAATATCTGATGTAGTAGAGCCTTCATTGTTAGTCAAAAAGTCTGCCCACATAGCTTCCAGCCTCTCTCCAAATTGGGCTTGAGTCAGCCAGAAAGTATTTAACTTCCAAAACGAATAGCCCCTTTCGGCGCCCGACTCCAACGTAAACTGTAACGGGGAGTGATCCGATATTCCCCGAGTTAGGTACTCAATATCTTGTATATCAGGGATCAGTTCCTTTGAGACAAGGGCCAGATCGATCCTGGAAAAAGAGTTAGCCGAGCTAGAAAAAAATGAATATTGTTGTTGAGCTGGGTATTTCTCCCTCCAGGCATCCCTTAACCCCATTTCTTTTACCACATCAGAAAATCCCGTTTTCCGAGTCTCCCCATTCATACCGGTAGCATACTTCCTGTCTATTTTTGGGTCCATGATTTTATTAAAATCCCCCAGCATTATAACCGGTAAATTAGGGTAGGATGCTGAAAATTCTGCCGCTGCTTTAACCACATCATACGAAAAAGGTGGGGGAACATAAACGGACATCAATACCAAAGCCTTAGATCCCAGCCGGCACTTAAAAAACACATATCTCCCCCACTGATCAATAACCACCTTATCAGCGGAAAATACTACTCCCCTCCGGACAAGAACAGAGACCCCCCTGGAGGCGGAAGTGTGGGTTGAATGAATGGCATACCCTATCCAAGGTTTTTTTAATGCCAACACTTTTCCCCCTACCAGGTGGGTCTCTTGTAGGCAGATGATATCTGCCGCTTGCTTACGAATATAATTCAGAACAAGGGACCGTTTGATTTTGTTATTCAACCCCCTAACATTCCAGGTGAGAAATTTATAGTTTACGGAGCTTTGCTTTACCTGAGTATTTCTCCCCATAAAGTTGTTTTACAAGTGAACTGAATCGGCCTATTTAACCCTCCCTCCCCCACCACTAACCCCTCCCCCCCGCCCCCCCTCCCTGCATGTCCACCCCCACCCTTGACATGCCTCATCCTTTTCCCTCCTTTACTTTCCCAGAACCCAATACAGTCAAACATACTATTAGGGCAATTAATCACTGACCACTAGCTGGGGGTGCTTCCCCCGCCCCCTAACTTAACCCCAACACTGAACCCACTGACCAACCCCGCCTCCACTATAGTGAACAGAAAAAAAAAAAAAATATAACACTCCGGAAAAATGTATCCAATTAAAGGGATATAGATAGAGTATCTCAAATTTTGCAATCCCTATACATATGGTCACCCGAAAGTGATACGGATACTTTATATAAATATTCGGATACACAGACATACTGACTCCGGTAGCCCAGTATCCTGCAGATGCTCCTCGTACGTCAAACCATTCTAACACTTATACATTTGCACAAACAACATGATTACTCCAATTATACAGTATCTTTCTAATGTGCATAGACCCAAATATTACGAGAAGGTAGGTAGAAAAAATGAATAAATAAATAAATAAATAAATAAATAAAGAGAAAAAAAAAAAAAAAAAAACATTCTAGCAGAATGTATCAAAATAAGGAAATATACATAATATATCTCAAGTTGTGCAATATCTATACAAATAATCACCCAGAAGTGATACGGATACTTATATGAATATACAGATATAAAGGCATAATGGCTCCAATTGCCCAGTGTCATACAAATACCCCTCATACGTCGAACTAATTCTAACACCTATATTTTTATATAGAGAAAAAACCTAGTGATTTGAATTATACATTATCTTACTAATGTGCGTAGTTTCAATTAGTAAAAAAAAAAAAAAACATTCTAACAGAATGCATCAAGATAAGGAAATATAAATAGTATATCTCAAATTGTGCAATATCAATACAAATAATCACCCAGAAGTGATACGGATCCTTTTTGAATATACAGATATAAAGACATAATGGCTCCAGTTGCCCAGTGTCATACAAATACTCCTCATACGTCAAACTGATTCTAACCCCTATATTTTTATATTAAAAAAAACCTAGTGATTTGAATTATACATTATCTTACTAATGTGCATAGTTTCAATTAGTACAAAAAAAAAAAAAAAAAAACAGACATTGTAACAAAATGTCAGAATGTATCCAGAAAGGAGAATATAGATAGTATATCTCTAATTGTGCAGTCTCTATACAGCTAGTCGCTCCCAAATAATACGGATACTTATATGAATGTACAGGTATAAGGTCATAATGGCTCCGGTTGTCCAGTGTCATACAGATGTTCATCTTACGTTAGATTAGTTCTATATTAGTTCTATACATTTATAAATAGCATAGTGTCTCTAATTATGCAACATCTTGCTAATGTGCAGGAACCACAAAAAAAATAAAAATAAATAAATAAATAAATAAAAAAAAAAAAAAATAGAAAGGGGAATTAAAAAAAAAAAAAAAAAATAATTATGTAGAGTGTCTCATCCTGGACCCTTCTCCTCAGCTACTTTCCTCCGCAATCTATTCACGGGAGGACAGCATGCGATGAGACGGAAATTTTGCATCTAACCAGGCTGCGGCTTCATTTGGGGAAAAAAAAAACTTTATGCTGCCTTCATGATTCACCCTTAACTTTGCTGGAAAGAGCATCGCATATTGTATTTGTAGATCCCTCAGACGCTTTTTTATCTGGTAAAATTGGGCTCTTTCTTGCTGTACTCCATTGGCGTAGTCTGGAAACACCGATACCTTTTTATTATTCCACATTAAGGGACCCTTAAGCCGAATCAACCGGAGAACCGCATCTCTATCGGCAAAATGCAATAATTTAAAAATAAAGGTACGATCTTTGGCACCTGGGGGAGGTGCCCTCATTGGAACTCTGTGGGCTCTCTCAACTGCGAAGTATTGTGAGAAAGATTCCCGGCCAAAAGAATTCACCAGCCAATTTTCAATAAAAAGTTCTGGCGCCTCTCCCTCTGATTTTTCCGGTAAGCCCACAAGTCTCAGATTATTCCGGCGTAAACGCCCCTCCATATCAGTAAGTTTTGCATTAATCATTTTAACCTGTGTGGCCATGTCCTCCACTCTCTCTACTAAAGGGGTGACTGTATCCTCAAGAGTTGAAGTACGAGTTTCCAGCTCCTTGGCCCGGTCCTGCAGCTTACTGACTGACTGGTGAATTATGTCCAGATCTCCCTGAACTTTCTCAATTTTATCGGCCAGTCTGCCTTCACTCGCAGCCAGTGCATCAAGCACTTTTTGAATAGAGGGTGTTAATTGGTCCTGTTGGTTTTCTACTTCAGGGGGAGTAACTGGAGGAGAACCTTCTCCTCTAGGATTAGTGGTTGGGGTCCCCGGCTGGCGCGCATATTTGGCAAGTCGATTAGCCGTGGTGGTATTCTGGGATTTTCCCATAGTGCCTGAATGTGAAGGCAGCCCAAACTGCTCCCCTCCAAAAAGCCTGCCTTCACTTAAGAGTCACTCTTTAGCCCAGGTCCCTGGCCAGACAATAGCCCCCAATATAGACACCAAACCAAGCAGCAGCACAGGTATTACAGTCAAGGTTTGCTCCACGCTAAGTGGATTACTTACTGGCCAGGCTTCTTGCACAGGACGCAAAAAAAACCAATCTTCTCCCCCCGGGGTGTTTAATACTGGTAGTCCACAGGGCGTCAGGTAATCCTGTCTCTTAGTCAGAGATACTCCTCAATGAGCCTCCGGCGTCCCCGTCGCTCCTGCTCCGCCAGCAGCAGGGGGACAATGTACAGAATAGGGCACAGCAGACGCTGCAGACGCCGGCTCTCTCACAGCCACCACAGCCGCGCTGCTCCCGCTCTGCCAGCAGCAGGGAGACAATGTACAAACTAGAGCACGGCAGACGCTGCAGACGCCGGCTCTCTCACAGCCGCCACAGCCGCGCTGCCTCCTTGACCCGGCGTTAATCTATAACGTGCGGCAGCGTCACCCCTCCAGCTCAGCGCAGCAGCCCGAAGTTTTCTATCCGGGCATCAGGCACGTCGCTCGCCTCGTCTCCACTTCGGAGAGGTAGCAGATATCTCCGCGGGGGGATCCAGGGGGAAGCAAAGGGTAAGTCAGCGGGGGCTCATTACAACGATATAGCCATTAACACGGGGCGGGAGAGCACAACGACCTGCTGCCTACTCCCTGCTATCCGTGGCCACGCCCCCCTGCACACCTAATAATGGGATTTTTGGTGGGGATGCCAATCCCGGGATCCCGGGAATCCCGTGATTGAGCATTTTTCGATCCCGGGATTGAAAAAATGCCCCGGGATTGGCATCCCTAGTTGGAACCTCAAACCTTAGAGCCACACCTGCACCATATCCCCCCCCCCCCATATTGCTAAGCTTAACATGATTCGCCTTGTGTAATATGGTACTTTTTTCACTACAGTATCTGAATGTATTTTTATAAAACCATTTTTGAGATTTTAAATGTCATGGAATCCCTCCATACTCTAGCTCTCTAATTAGTAACGCAAAAAAAAAAAGTTTACGTAAAAAAAATTAAGGACTCATTCACACTTGTGCACTGGGTAAGAATAAAACACAGAAAATCTAATGGCACTTTAGGGCAATGCTATTACTAATAGAGTCTTATGGAGAAAGCTGACTAATACTCATTTTTAACATTATGAATATTTATTAATTGACCATCTACTTCAAGTAAAATAGATATTTGCCTATTCTGCCAGAATTGCCGGAGGCTCCTGAAATGTGGACAAGTCTCCTGAGCTGGTTGCCACCCACTCACAAATATCAAAAGACATACAGTAGAAAATCCAAAGCACTGTAATATATACCCCAACTCACTCAGCAAAATGAATGTACATTCTCATCAAGGTATGTTTTGGAGGCCAAACGATAGATTTTCCACAGGAATCTTTAATACAAGTAGCTCCTTCAATCTGGATCCAAATGTTGTCCTCCTTTCTCTGCTCCCCTTGGGGAGCAATGAAAGGAGGACAACATTTGGATCCAGATTGAAGGACTGGGGTTCTAAGTCGGAGACACCTGGGATACAAGTCCGGACATTATTCCAGGTTGTAGACTTTGATGTTAACATCTACCCTATCTTAAAGTCTGGAATCCACTGTATTGTTCCTCACTATTTTTTATTTTAATTGTATGGTGTATCCTGTTGTTGGAGGAACTTGTATTAAAGATTCCTGTTGAAAATCTATTATTTGGCCTCCAAAAGATACCTTGATGAGAATGTACATTCATTTTGCTGAGTGAGTTGGGGTATGCACCTTATATATAACCTTCGGGTACGCAATCCTGTTATATTGGTGAAGGGCCAACCAGCACAAGTCTTTCAGATTAAGCTGCATGGGTGAAGAAAGATTAAAAGAACTGTCTGGATATACGTCACCATTTTCTTGTTTATGCATTTCTTTTTCATGAATTCATGAGAATTCATCTGTAAGGAACCCTTTCAATTCATTTGAGGACCAATTTTGAGGACCACATATTTAAAGGGAAGTACCTCTCTCATTTTATGAGCGCCAATATATCTCTGTCTGAAATCTGTTTTCTGTGTATGTTTTTTGGGGAGTGGTGTCTCCCCATCAGGTGTTGAGATCAGTTTGGCTGCTGCGCCAGAAGGAGTTTTCACTCATCTGTTTTCATTGTATCTCTCTTATTGGGGTTATTTCTAGCAGCAGGATACAATGTTACACCTAGGATCTCCTGTATTGCTGTACTCGCTAGTTATCCTTTTCTCCCAGCTCTGCCTTGTACACGCAGCGCTGGCAATATACAAGCGGCGCTGACTTCGCTATTCTCCTCTATTTCTGATCACCCCTTGTGGTTCTCAAATGCTAAATTTCACCTGCTGCAGATGTGTTTCTACCCGCAAATGCATAGTTTGATTCATAGTGGGTCTTTTCATCCACACAAATTTATCGCTTCCATTCTGATTCGCAGGACTTTGTTTTAGGCTGCACCCACTTTGTTGAATGCCCTCCCACATACAATAATACTTTCCTCTATTCTCCAAACCTTTGAGTGTTCCCTGAAAACTCACCTCTTGTAGAATCACCCACGTAACTTCATAAACCTTTCCTATCCAATAACGTCCAAATATATCCCCAATTATTTTGTCTTTCACACTTTTCAACATCTTGAACCCAGGCCAACATTGCTGGGTCACCATATGATACAGCCCACCAAGAACCTTTGCAGTCTGGTTGACTTTGTGAAATAGATAACACCGATCCTTGAGTATCAATGCCTTTTTCCCTATAAAAAATTATAAATGATAAAGCTGGCAATCTGACCAGCGAAACGCATTGGTGCCACCGTGGACCTGTGCTTATTTCATTGGACCATCACCTGCTTATTCATCTGACCTTCTGACCCCATTCACTGGATGTCCTTGGTTATAACCATCGGGAAAAATTGTTCGCAGCACTGGTTGAGGTTTAAAGGAGCCCATAGACGCTCCGTTGCGTCCGGCTCCGTTTTTTACTATGCGATGAGCACTCCCGCGCATCACATAGTACGGTACAAAAAGTATGTGCTGCATATACTTTTTGTACTAGGTACACATCGTATCGTATCGCAGTGCATGCACACTGCATGCACTAGGGATGCAATCCGATCCGATGTGTACTTTAAAAGTACAGAACGGACCAAAAAAATGGACCGTGTATGGGGGGCATTAGATTGGTCCCATTTACCATGATTTGGGACCGATCCCTCCAGCGACACCGTAACTTTTATTTGCCATTCTGGACTCCATCCGTTTGGGACTGCTACATTGGATCAGTGCAGGTTATTATCCACCTTGGATCCCACCATCTTAGCACAGGTTCTAGGAATTGCCCTTTATTCCATATAATTGTGTTTATTAAATATATTTTTATCTTGATTGATTAACATGCTTGTTTATCATTGAAGCGCTGCTTTATTTTTCTGTTTTCTCTTTGCACTTTCAAGGGACTGACCACTCCCTTAAAAAAGCAGCTGCTCTAAGAGATCAACTCTAAAACAAGCGCTCAGTTAACTTCGGTCAAATAGTTTTTCCCCACCAACCTTTTTAACTGTTTGTAAATACCCAGTGTTTTTTATCACTGTTACCAATTGTAACTGAATTTGCAGCGTTATATACAATGCATACAGAAAGTATTCACAGCGTTTCACTTTATTCCACATTTTTTATGTTACAGCCTTAATCCAAAATGGAAAAAAAAAATGTCCCTCAAAACTCTACACACAATAACTCGTAATGACAACATGAAAAAAGTTTTTGGGATATTTTTGCAAATTTATCAAAAATAAAAAACAAAGAAATCACACTCACATCGCATAAGTCACATCACATAAGTATATCAGCCTTCGCTCACACCTATCTTTGGGCAGTTTTGCCTATTCCTCTTTGCAGCTCCTCTCAAGCTCCATCAGGTTGGATCGGGAGCGTCGGTGCACAGCCATTTTCAGATCTCTTTAGAGATGTTCAATCAGATTCAAGTCTGGGCTCTGGATGGGCCACTCAAGAATATTCACAGAGTTGTCCTGAAGCCACTCCTTTGATCTTGGCTGTGTGCATAGGGCCATTGTTCTGTTGAAAGATGAATGTTGCCTCAGTCTGAGGCCAAGAGCGCTCTGGAGCAGGTTTTCATCCAGGATGTCTCTGAACATTGCTGCATCTATCCTGACTAGTTTGTCACCTAGGTATTGGCCTGGTGACAAGCAGTGCATGGTCTCCTTCAAACATGACGCCTGGTATTCAGAGAGTTCAATCTTTGTCTCATTAGATCAGATAATTTTTTTTTTCATAGTCTGAGAGTCCTTTAGGTGCATTATGGCAAACTCCAGGTGGGCTGGCATGTGCTTTTTACTATAAGGAGTGACTTCCATCAGGCCACCATACAGGCCTAATTGGTGGATTGCTGCTCTCCTCTCTCTGCGGAGGAATGCTGTAGACAGGGTGACCATCTGGTTCTTGGTCACCTCCCTGACTAGGTCCCTTTTCCCCGATTGCTCAGTTTAGATGGCTGGCCAGCTCTAGGAAGAGTCCTGGTGGTTCCAAACTTTTTCCATTTTACGGATTATGTAAATGGAAAAAGCAGATATTTTTCTGTAATCTTCCCCAGATTTTTGCCTCACGACTATTCTGTCTCAGAGGTCTACAGACAATTGCTTTGACTTCATGCTTGGTTTGTGCTATGACATGCGCTGTCAAGTGTGAGCCCTTATAGAGACAGCTGTGTGCCTTTCCAAACCATGTCCAATCAAATTAATTTACCACAGTTGGACTCCATTTAACCTGTAGGAACATCACAAGGATGATCAGTGGAAACAGGATGCAACTGAGCTCATGCATTTTGAGCTTCATGGCAAAGACTGTGAATACTTATGTACATGTTATTTCTTAGGTTTTAAATTTGCAAAAAAATCTCCCAAAAACTTTTATCACATTTTCATTGGGGTATTGTGTGTAGAATTTTGAGAGAAAAAAAGAATTACATTTTATTTATTTATTACATTTTATTACATTTTGATTTCGGCCAAGCCCGCCCCCTTTCGTGATGGCAGTGGCTAGGCCTGCCCCCTTTTGTGATGTTGTGGCCCAGACCTGCCCCCTTTCTTAGCATCGCTGGCCCGGGCCCACCCACAACAGTGACGTCAGCGGACACGGGCCTGCCCCTTCAAGCTGCCCCCGTGCAGCACCGCCCTTCCCTGCCCAGTTCCTAGAAGGAACACTAATAAGGACAGAAGCAAAGTGTCTGTTCTTCAAGTAGTATCACCCAAAACATTTTGTGGGCATCATACATTCGAAATGCAGAAATCGGACTTCATCATGCTTTGTTTGTTATGTGGAAGTGATAAAATATCTAGGTCATTAAAACCATTGCATTTTACTAATGTAATGCACACCCACAGTTAGAAGAATAACAGACATAAGTAATGTAGACCATTAATGCTAACAATTCATTTACTTACTTATTTGCTTACAGAATTCAAGTGAATTTCTTGAGTTTATTTTTAACTAACAGGCAACTCTGACTCCTGGGAAGATAGTGCACCCTCCCCCCCACTCACACACACACTTAACTAGTCGGCTGGCTGCCAGACAACGTTCTGCTTGCCAAGGGCTGTATCTAATCCACAGAGGAGTAAGATACTGAGCAATAATGTTGTAACTTTCTATTTGTTTGTAGGGTGTAATTAGAAATGTTGCAAGCTGCTGTCAGGTACTGTATAGTGATTATATGTCCACCAGGATCTATGGGATTGTGTTATCCACGGCTTTTATTAGTCATATAAATTTCTTATTTATATTTCCTGGCTTCTGCAACAGGCGGCTTGCGCGTCCCCATGGGTGCCACAAGCTGCCCAATGGTGTTGCAGTGATCCAATGCTGCTTTCTAGGATCCAGGTTAATCACTACTACAGTAGGAGGTGCCTACTTGTAATATATGCATCCTGCTACATTAACAACATCGAAAGAAGCAGCAGCAATATTCACTCCAAGCACATCTCAATCAGGCTCTTTGAATGAGTGAGGACACATGGCCGTGGCTGTATTACAGGTGCGCACTCTGTACACACCACCCTCCACATCACCGTCTCCTGGCCTACCAACCAATCAGAGATCACTGGCAGCTCTCCTAGATGCAGAGGGAGGCTGATTGGCTGGGAGTCTGGAAGCCACGTGTTGGAGAAAGTGGGTTAGGGAAGAGCCACATGAGTTATGTCACCTGGGTTCCCTCCTTCATTATGTAATAGCCACGTCAGACAGCTGGCCAGCCTATCAGGGACCGAGCTGGGAAGACCGCAAACAGTGTCTGCACATGGCTAGGGCACCGGGTCTATGTGAGAGTAGTGGAGCAGAAGGAGAAAAAACAGCCACAGCCAGCGGCTGCACCCCTGTCCCACCCGGGTCACTGTGTTGCCCTGCTAGTCACAGTCCATGGGCGATACTAGTGAGGGCGGGTGTGGTATAAATCCCAGACGGTCGGGATTCCGACAGTCATTAGTCAGACGTCGGAATCCCGACTGCACAGCGGGGAGAGCGCAATGAAGCCCCTTGCGGGCTCGCTGCGGTCGCCATGCTGCAGGCACGGTGGCAAGCTGCACGCGCCACCTATTTTATTCTGCCTCTATGGGGGTCGTGGACCCCCATGAGGGAGCAGTCGGGATTCCGACGTTGGAGGAATGACTGTCGGAATCCCGACTGTCGGGGAGCCGTCCGGCACCCGTGAGGGCAGCTTGCGTCATCCCAGCTGCTGCACACATACCGGTCATGCTGGCACCTGCTACTAGAAGTTGGTGGCTTCTAGGTGCAGGGACAGTGAAATGGGTGTAGTGGGCTGGGTAAGGAAGACAGGGAGACAATGGAAATGGGATGGTGGTGGGAGTGGGGGGTCAGTAATAGTAGAGACTATAAGCTGAAGAGCATGGGAACACTGACCTTCAGGCATTGAGAATTGCCTTAATGGGAGTAGCTAATTTAGAGTCCATATGGTACTGTGTTTAAGTTCTGCTTGTTTTGTCCAGATCCATTCCTATAATGCCTCTTCACGAAAGTCCATACCTCAAATTGGGGGGGGGGGGGAATCTCCCTTTTGAGGGGCCCCAGTGTTGGGAGGGGAGGAGTTCACCTGTGGGATTGCACTCCCTGGCTGGTCTGTAAACTCTACTACAATGATGTATCCAACTTTTAAAGTTTCTTGTAGAGGTTTGAGCAATATAACTGGCAGTTATTGAGGTGAGGCTGGTCCGGAGCAATGCTGGGTTAAGTATGGTGAATAGGTTCAGGTAGTGTACTCCCACTACATCACCTCTTTAATTTAGCTACTCCCATTCAGGCAATCCTCAATGTTTTTATTAGTAAAAATTTATAAATGTTTAGTTCTATTAGCCTGCGCTGCCCAGGTAGTCTGGGGGAGGGGGGTGTCTGTGGCGGCCCTCACAATTTTGTTGTTCAGGGCCCCCACAGACCTTAATCCGCCCCTATTTATTTGGCATTTGTGGGTGTCATCTGGCCATTTTATGGGAGTGTCAGGGAAACTGCAGGCATGCCCAAGCATTTTCAAGGAGGGTATGTGATGTCAGCTTGGCCAACATAAGCCTGTTTCTATTGCACTGGCCGAGTAAAGTACCCCATACACTATAACGATATGTCTGACCCTGAGGTCGGATGCAATTTCCCTTGTACACCCCCTGGACTTTCCCGGAAGTGATTCCATCTGATTTTGTACTTTGGGGTAATTTTTGCATAAGATACATCTCATGCGATTGATCAAATCAAGATAAATCGTATGAGATATATCTTATGGTATACAATCAAACTTCCTGTGATAAACCGCATAGGATATATTGCGATGACAATTAGCACTCCTTTTCCCATGCGATTCTGATAAATCACTTGGGCAGTACGACCGATGTAGGGGCTCCTTGGATGAAAAACACATACAATGTGATACTTTACAGACGATATATCGCCCCGAAAGGTCGTAATTGAATAAAATTGTGCAAAATCATTCTAGTGCCTGGGCCACCCACAGACTGCACACACTGGGGAAATCGTTGAATGCTGAGCAGTTGCAAATGGATTTGAAGGGCTGCAATATTTTTGCAGGCTTGCACAGGGCGGGATTTCACTCTGGCTCAGTTGCGATTTACTTGATCACAGGGCTCTACAAATTAGCAGCCCAGTGATCAGGTATGAATAACCCCCCCATTCTACTGATGCGTCGGAATCAGCAATGCAATGCAACGGTGCGTCCCATTTTTCCCCACCAGTGTGTTATTAAACTAGCAGTCATGAAAGTCAGCGATACATGGCATGCAGCCATTTCCCATTCATAGCTTTTGGCCGCCTGCCTGGTGAACCAAGAATTAAGTTGGTCCCTAGTTCCTTTTAAAGGGGCTTCTGGGGTCCTATGACTTTTCCCATTTACAATACGGAGTTCATTACAATTAAGGAGACAGTGACACAAGAAGGGCTGCATTGACAATATTAAGGACTGCTGTGGTGGCATGGTGAGGCTGGAGTGACAACGGGTTGCTGAAATGACACATGAGGATGGTCTGGTGCTGGAGCGGATGTTCTCTATGAGAATCTGCCTTTTTCAATGTATTATGTGTTGGATCTAGCCTTTTTCAATGTATTATATGTTGGATCTAGCCTTTTCAATGTATTTTACCAGGGGCATGCCTAGTATACAAAAGGCCATGTTCAATTTTTGGCACACGAATGATGTTGGCTCTTGACCATCCCTAAAAATATGTTTTGGTTCTATGCCTCTGACTAGTTCTAATTGATATGCACCAGAGACACAATACGTGTGCCATTTTCTGCCCCTCTACATTTCCATCCCATCCTATGTATATGTGTTTTACTGAGCAACCTCCAATATATATTTCAATTATATTGTGATACTTTCTCTCTTCCAACACACCCTGGGGTAGATGCACTTTTCACAGAGGCAAACAGCGAATGTGCAGAGGAGAACTTGCAAATCTCCGACAGATTCTGAGTTCTAGAGATCTTAAGTATTCCTACTTAGAGTCCTCTGGAGCAGGTTTAATGGCCTGTATTGAAGGCAAAACTGGACAGCACATAATTCACAAGATATGATATTTATTGATAAAATTTTAGTTCCATACCTGGTGTTGCCTTATATATGATTGCTGCTTTAATTCTAGTTGTTATATAACCAAAAATGCACTAGTTTCCACCCATAACAGGCTATTACATTTGGGCCATAGGGCCCAATTCAGGGCTGCAAACATATGTGTACAGGTTCGCTAGCACCCGCACAGAGGAGAAATCCTTTGATGGTTACTTATCATCAAATTTCCACTCCTCTGCCCAGTGCTCACAGCCACCGCCTGACCCAGGAGTCACTTGGCCGCTGCTCGTACTTCCGCAAAATACAATCGCATGACGTCGGCATGTGCCCCGCACAGGTCGGTGGATGCCTGTATTCCAGTGGGCGTTTCTATGGGTGCACCCACCATTTTTGTGGGCACGCCTATGAAACACCGGTGGTCCCACCAGGGACACCCCCGGCTTGTCAATCAGCCTGTGAGCGCCTTAGCAAAGGAGAAATTTGCAGAAGTTGCTCAAAACTGGGCCCATCTACAGATTTATTGTCTGATCTGGCTAGAACAAATACCTGGTAATGGATGAGAGCAAAGGACAGTTGACCATTTGCTTTAAAATGTTGCCAAAACCTGTCATTCAGATATTACCAGGTGTTTATTCCAAGCAGCCCAATCTGGCAATCAATCTGTAGATGTATGGCCAACTTTAGTACATCTGGTCCACTGTATGAAGGTGAGAAATCTCAAGTACTCTCTAATGCAGATTTAAAAGTAGAGTCCAATTCTGAACTGAACTGGAAAACTTGCTTCTCAGCAGATCAAATATTTTTTTAATTTATTACAAAGATGTTCATTCAATAGAACAATACATGGGGGCAGATGTATTAAGCCTTAACAAGAGATAAATGCAAGGGTGATAAAGATAGATAAATGTCCAGCCAATCAGCTCATTACTGACTTTTTTCAAACACAGCCTGTAACATGGCAGTTAGCAGGTGATTGGCTGGATGTTTATCTCTTTTTATCACCCTTGCATTTATCTCTTGTTAAGGCTTAATACATCTGCCCCAATGCCTCCAATTGGCCTCCCTATCTCACAGTGGTAGAAACCCCTCCCCTTTACTATAAAGGGGCAGGGTATGAAGGGGTGTATGCACTTCCAGACATCTCCTTTAAAGGATTTATGATTTATTTTGTTACATTAGTAGAAGAATATAATTTGCCACATTGGCAAAAATTAACAGTAATAGGCTCAAATCTGCTGGTCTCTGTACAATTCCAGTGGCATAAATGCTTGATTTAAAGTGGCAATTCATTTTCAACCCAAAACACTAGCTTTAAAGCTAGTGGCTATATCCTAGTAATCTTGCCGGGACCAGAAAGTCAGAGGGCAGTATTCAATGAGGCTGATTCGCCATGTTTTATGGCGATTTTGTGCTATTTTCATGCTGTACGGCGATTTTTTGACTAAAAGGGTGAATCACCCTATTCAATGACCAGATGGCGAATACATTTCAAGGTTTTTATCGCCATGATTCACCGAGTAGCAATCGCTATATTTTTATGGTGAAGTGGAATGTGAACTTTTAAAATAAAGTGTTTTGTTTTTTACATTTGGTGTCAAAAAATCAGGAATTTTATTCTGAGGAGGGGCATGCTATTTTTATTCATGTGCTGTAAGCACATGAATATATATTTAATTAAAAAAAAATATATATATTTTTATTTTACAAGAGCAGCCAGCAGGGGGCCGGGAGCCGAGCCGCTCATTAGATATTCATATATTCACTGCACCCGATCATTACATATGCACGATCGGGTGTAGTGAATACCCGGTCCCCTGTTGGCTATCCCGGGGGGCAGCCTGTGCTGCCTGGCTCCCGGGGAGCCCACCTCCCCCACACAAACGTTCTGGGGCAGGCAGGGAGACTTCCATCTCCCTGCCTGCTGCCGTCCCATGGCTCCCTGCGGCATCGCCGCAGGAGTTAAAATTCGCCGGTCAGGGGCAGTGAGACCCTGACTCGTTGAATACTGGAGCCGGCGAGGCTCCGGAACGCAGCGGGCAGTGGCGAATGTGCAGCGAATCCTAAACAGGATTCGCTGCACATCGTCAAAATTCTCATTGAATACTGCCCAGAGTCTATCACACTTGAGCCATAGTTTCACTTAGCAGTGTGCCTCGCATGCTAAATACAGCATATTGGTGATACAGCATGCTTTGTATGTATCTGCAAATATGAGACTATCTGTGATATTCTAAATAATGTATATTGTACAATATTACCACTCTTACATTTTTAAACACTTAAAAATTGCTTTAGAAAAAATGACAGCCATGGGGATAGAAGAAAAAAGTAAGATGAAATAAATTGTTCATGCCCATTTCTAACAAGTGATTAACTTTTTCCGACATGATCATTCCAGCTGTTCAACCACAACCTCTGAGACCCCTGAGCTATGTGCAGAGATCCGAACATTGCAGATAGAGCACTGATACATTAAATGAACTATATTATAATCCAAACATTGTTTGCTGAATACTAAAATATCGCACTCATTTTTGCTAAATGATATGACATTGCCTATTGAATGCGGAATTTCTGTATTATTATTGATTTTTTTACAAAAAAAGGGTAGAATTGGTGCTTTTTAAAATATATTATTTGTGGTTGACGACATTAGATGTCCCAGCAGGGCTGGATTAAGCCTCGGGGGCCAGGGTAAGAATCCTCGGGGTGCCTGTAAGAATCCTTGTCCTCCATCCATAGCCATGGTTACTAATAACATATGGTATGTGGCTTCTATGGAATACATCACCAGCGTGTTGCATACCTCCCAACTTTCAGGGAGACTGAGGAGGGGCAGAGTGTTGCGCGTGGCCTAATTTCGTGGCGTGGCCTATACTCGCGGCTCTCCCGTGAGGCCATGCCCCGTTTTGACGCTATGGGGCAAGACCCAGAGGCTCTGTGAGCCTCTAGCCATGCCCCCAGCCCCCTGGCTGCGGAAATAGACGCTGTGCGCATGCGCACAGCATTTATTCACCGCTGCTCAGCACCCGGCAAGGAGGACTCCCAACAGCCCCCCCCTCGCCGCGGGACACTGCCGGCCGCGGGAGGGACACGGGAACGTCCCCGAAAACCGGGACATTCCTGCAGTTTTCGGGACTGTTGGGAGGTATGGTGTTGCATGAAAGTACACCCATTCCCTCATGTCAGGGTGCCATGGTGTTGTCAACTTAACACATCTCTTCCACGTATAGCTCATAATATCGCTATCTGCCATCCTGTCACACATCCATCTGTAATTCATTCACCATCCAATGATTTTACCTATCCTGTGTAAATGTGAGTAAGCCTGACCCTTTCCGCAACTCTGCGACAGAGACAGGGGGATCGAGGCTAGCGCTGACGTCACCTGGCTATTCCCCAGATCAAGTATTCTTCTTTATTCATTAACTCTGACCCAAATTATTCTCCGGTTCCAGTATTCCTCTTTTTCTTCAGTCTGGGCCATTCAGTCTGGTTACATCGGATCAAGTCATTCATTTTTTATATTCAAGCTTTTACATCCTTCCAAAGACTTTCCTCTTATGTTTTCAGCGAACTAATTATTGTGAGTTTATCATCTATGAGTGGGCCCAGGCAAAGGACGCCAAAGTCCACAGCACCTTGTGGTGGTTCTTGGTAAAGACCACCTGGCGTGTTAGATTCAGCACCATTCGCAGGGCGACGGGCGGCACTGACCGAGTATATGCAACATACTGTAGCTTATAGGACTCAATCAGACACTAAATGCACAGGAATTATGTTCTTCCGGCAAGATTTCAAATCTCTAATCCAGAATTATTCCACCTCCAAGAGCCTCAGCGGGATCCACAATAATCCCCATCCATGATACTTAGGTACCTACAAGTCAGGAAGAGAAATAGGTCATTGCTGTGATAGAGTTGTGTAGCCAATAGTTTATATAGATACCAAAACTATGGCTTGTTTTCTGAGTGGTCTTTCCAGCACTTATTGCTCAATGCCCTCCGCTGTTGTGGAACTACACATCCCAGCATGCCCTGCCACAGATTTTATATAATGGATTGCTAAAACTGTGGCAGGGCATGCTGGGATGTGTAGTTCCACAACAGCTAGAGGGCCATGAGTTTGACGCCACTGGTGTAGACCTTTTTATTTAAATAAACCATTTTTCTATGTGTTCATTAATGTCACTCTGGCTTGCAAACCCCTGTAGGTATATTTTTTTACATTATGCAGTGCTGTTATTTTGCTAAGGTGCAATTATAAGACCACAAGCAGATGACGCCTTGCTACAAATGTTCCAGCGATGTCTGTAGAAAAATAGTCATATATTTATAGCAGTTAAAGTCAAGTGTCATATTCCACAAACATGCCTGTCAGTGCAAAGGACATTTCGCTTTACCAATAGTATTTTAGGAAGAAAGAGCCAGGTATTACTGTACATAAAAACCCCTCAAATACATTTAGAACATTTTTATAACAAAACAACTCCTGTATACTATGCTTATTTATTCTATTACTATTAATAATGGGCCTAATTCTTCATCAGTTTGCAAACTGCTTTCCCTAGCATACGGGGAGTGGGGGATAAGTCCGTCCTCCATAGCGGGGCCCTCACCATGATGCGATTGCAATATTTTGTTATAATATGCCAATGCTTCGCTAAATGGCAGGTTTCTGGCTCAGGGCATGATTCTTACTTGCATGCCATTCTCATATACAGATGTAGCCGTTCTCGATTAGCAGGTGTCTGGCAGTCGGATCGCCAACTGCCAGCTCCTGCCAGCCGCTGGAAGGAGACGCATGCGCACGAGATGCTCACACATCTTTTTCCAACGGAGCTCCTCGTCGGTCCCCGCCACCTCCCCGTCGCTGTCTGCTGGTCCCCGCTGCCTCCCAGCACTCCACCCCATAACACTGCCTGTCTCCCTGAAGTGGAGACAGGCATCAATAATAATGCAGTTTTCTAATTATTGGAAACTGCGCATGTGCAGGATCCGTACTTAGCATGGGTAGAATGGGTCCTGTGTCCACGTACATAGTGATCCTGCAAATGTCAGGTGAATGGCAATCTGCAGCCACTAGACTACGGGAAGTGGGTGGTGCCGGGTCCTATTTCACAAAATGTAGGTGTGTCATCTCCGTTTTGTGGGAGTGCCAAGACCGGGGTCTCCATCTTCCGATGGAGATTTCCTGGCCTCCGCGATGGAGCTACAGTGGCTGGTCTGCTCGCTGATGGTGTCACAGCAATGGATCACAAATGCATGTAAATTGTGCCTATTTATAAATCAGATTCCTCCTGCTACATTAGCTGCTTCCAAGGAGCAGCAGGAATGCTCCCTCACTTTTTGCACACATGTCCCTGATATATCAGGGATGCAAATGGATTTGGTCAATATTATTAAAAGTAGTGTAAAAAATGACCGTCAGGCTATAAGGGGAATTCAATTATGTGTAAAAGGGGCGATTCACCCCCTTTGTATAGCAGGCCAAATGATGGCCTGCTATACAAAGTGCTCACTGCCTATGAAGCACTTTTAAGCAGGGGGTGGGGCAATAATGTGTCATACTTGCCTATTTTTGAAAACTAGTTTCAGGGAGTTTCATTATAGTTGATAATAGAATTTAGCAAAGCGGGTGGCCTGGCGGGCATTGAAGGAGGACGTGTCTCCCTGGAGCTCCCGACCCGAAACCTGTTTCCCCATTGAAAAACCCCCTTCTTCCTCACCCCTACCTACCTGGGCAGAGTCCCTAACAGCCCGGACACCTGCCCTGCTGTGGGGGACGGCTCGCTGAGTCGGGAGCAGCACTAGGCTGCTCCGCGGATTGCGGCCTGTTCTCCCTCCCCAGGCCGGGACCTCAATTAGTGAGGCCGCCGAACGCGACGCCGACGGACCCTCCTCTGCCCCCAACGCACCGGCGGTGTGGAGGCAGCTGACTGACGCCGGCACCTGGACCCGGGACCTGCTGGCGTGTCCTCCCTGATTGCTGCGGGATCACCTTGCCCGGCAGGGCGGCTGGTGAGTCGGGCGCCCGCCATCTTGGTTTATCCCAGGGGAGAACGTGGGGTGAGCCGGCCAGCGCGCTCCGGGCTCCGACGCTGACACTATCAGGGGGGGGGGGGCAGCCTGGGGCTCCTGGGGCTTGTTTGCCAGCACCAGAAAAAAGAAAAAGATTGGGAGTGCATCGGGGGGAGAGGGCGCTGCCAGGAATATACTGGGCTCTCTGGAGATCCCAGCCCCACTCCCTGTGTGTATTGCAGTAGGAGAAATACACAGCCCACCAGGAGAAGAGAGGGAGACACTGTACTGTGGGTCCCCTGGAAGACTTGGAGACAGTACCTGTGGACACTAACCTCATGCTAACTGCATATTGTATAGATGATGCAATAGAGGTATACTTACTATATGAAGATCTGTCATCTCTCATCTCCTATAGGGCCCTGCCATCTAGTGGCAGCCTGACTATATTGCAGCCCCAGGAGATTGAACTGATACTCATTTAAAAGTCACGCTGCCCTCACCCTACGGGCCCAACCGCTGTTACCACAGGAGATAGCCCCGGCAGACAACGCCCAGTACCGCCCGGCTGCCTCGGGCCACAGCGAATTGTCCATCACCCTCAACTAAAGATCTTGTCTTCTGGTGCTTCACAGGGCCGAATCATAAAGTCTCACACACACGGGCATAGCCAGCCTTTCTTTTTCTTTTAAAGGCCTAATGAGCAAGCTGTACCCCAGACCATGACCCCTTAACCACCCGCTCACTATGGGGAGGTGCAGTAGCTAAATCCCCGCCGGGCGCAATATTCTTCACTGCCCTACGATGAGTCACTGACCAGCCAAGATTGTCAACTCCCACCCTTCCTCAGGCCGCGGTCTCTACATCTATGGGGAGAACCAGGAAAAACTCACAGACACCAGCGTCAAAACCACCGCCCGACAGTCTGCTGAAGCCGAATATATTTCATTATCTTACTTAAGGTCCAGGGTCAAATGTAGAGGATATACCGTCCTCATCGGTCTGTTCCCAATCCCCTAAGGATCCCCTGATGATGGACCCCCCACAGAGCCAAGCTGTCCTACTGAGCTCGGAGGTTTCGCTATCAGAGGTGCTGTCATACCTCCGCACCCTGCCCACAAAGGCCGACCTCCCCTCAAAACAGGACTTTTTGGTCTTAGAACAATCATTACGGGAGACCATTAAGGTGGAGGTCTCGGCGATCCAGTCTGATCTAGTCCAAACCGCGCAAAGGGTGACTGAACTGGAGGACCAGGTAGAGGACATCTCTGGTTACCAAGAAAAGCTTTACGACATTGCCGCCTCACATGCGCAGGAGCTGGTGGCCCTTCAACGCCGTCTGGATGACCTGGATAACAGGGGGAGGAGGAATAACCTCCGAATAAGAGGCCTGGCTGAGGACGTACAGGGTCCAGGCATTGTTGACGCCCTCACCAAAATCTTTAATGAAATCATGGAGGCACCACCAGACAATGTTATTATCTTTGACCGTGCCCACCGCGCCTTGAGGCCCAGAGGTTTACAACCGGACAAGCCAAGGGACATAATCTGCAGGCTACATTGCCACAGAGAGCGGGAGGAAATCCTGGCTAAAGCTCGCAGACTGGAGGAAATCCAATTTAACGGGGAGAGAATCCAAATCTTCCCTGACCTCTCGTGGAGCACACTCCAGCAGAGATGCCTACTCAAACCTCTTACTGATGCTCTGAAGCAGAAGAATGTGAGATTTCGATGGGGGTTCCCGTTGAGCATCCAAGCATCCCATGATGGCAAGCTGGTGACCCTACAGTCTCCAGCAGACTTGGATCCGTTCTGCAGAGCTCTTAACATCCCCAAACCTCAGCTGAACGACTGGAGCCAGTTAGCGGAGCGCCTGGACCCTCCCCGGCCCCCGACTGCTCGGCCTGGCTGGCAGAAAGTTGGGAAAAAGAGAGGTTCACCCGCTTCTTTAGACCCTGTTGCGTTGGAGAGTGCGACCTGAGGAGGATTCGCCCAGATCTTGCCGCCGTCGGCTGGCCGAAAAGAGGGTCTGTCGGACTCACTCTAGCCTACACACCTGATTCTCCAGCGCTCAAGTTGGTCAGGTTAAAGTCCTTAATGATCCCTTTCTCCGATGTCGACATCCCTAGAGACTTCCCTCCTTAACCTGTGTCTGGTTATGGACACCTAAAGAGCGTGACCCCGCGTTCCAGGAGTCCCCACGTTACTTCATGAGTAGACGCTCCAGACCCGGGAAAGTCTTGTTGTTATTGCTATAGGGCGGACATTCAGAAGTTGCCAGTGGGCCTTTAATGGAGAGAGGCTGTTAGACCACCTTATAATAGTACTTTTAATGTTGTGTTCTGGACGGGTTGGCGACACTTTTAGGGCCGGAGAGTCCTATTCCCAGAGGTTAACAGTGGAAAGGTGACAATGTTTGTATTACCTACGCTTGTTTTATTATTCCATTTATATCCCATGCCCGGTGGGGATTGCAGGCACTTACCCCAGTATGGGTGCACCACGCTTCCCGTGGGTCGAGATGCCAAGTTGCATCTTCGGACCCAGCAGTGGTTTGGAAATGTATTTACGGAATAGTTGTAAAGTTTTGTGTTACTATGCATGTATATGCTTTCTTCTCTTTTTTCGCCTCTTTTCTTACTTTTCATCTTTCCTCTCTTTCCCCTCCCCGCCCACCCCTAGGAACCACCGACCTTCCACCACTATGGTCTGGGTTGGGTCATGCAGTACCATTGAGGGCTTCAAACTGACTTGAAATGCCACCCCCTGGAAATATGACTTTTACTATATGCTCCTATAATGTCAAAGGGCTCAATGTACCGGAGAAACGGTCCTCTTTAATTAGAGATTTGAGGTCCAGAAAGGTGGACGTGGCTTTTTTGCAGGAGACGCATTTCAAGTCAGGATCCTCACCCAGATTGTCCAATTACCATTATCCCTCAATATACTCTAGCAACAATTCATTGGGCAAGACCTTAGGTGTCTCTTTCCTGGTGTCACGCCGAATACACCCCACTGACGTTACACACCATGTATTGGTGGAAGGGCGTTGCCAGGTTCTTAAATGTACAATACTGTCTCAAAGGTACACATTTGTCAATGTATATTTTCCTAACACGAAGCAGAAACAATTTTTTAATAGGGTTCTACGGCTCCTGGAACCTCTTCGGGAGGGTTGCTTAATACTTGGGGGAGATTTCAATTGGTCCCCTGATCCATTACTCGATTGCCAACCTACCCCAAGCGCCACACGTATACGAGACCACCGAAAAGTTAAACAACTTTTACATGACCATCAATTGATAGATGCGTGGCGAATTTACCACCCCGCGGTTAAGGATTTAACTTTTTTCTCCCCCCCCACTCAGTTTATTCACGCCTGGACTATTTCTTGGTAGATCATCAATACTTACAACAATTTTCCCGCTGTGAGATTGGTCAGATAACGTGGTCTGATCACGCCCCAGTCTATATCACAGTGGAAACCCCTACCCCCCGTCCCCGTCCTTGGACATGGCGGTTCAACGAACTACTTCTCTCAGACCCCAAATTTAAACAGGAGCTCTCCTCTGGAATCGCGGATTATATCGCTAGTAATGATGACGGTATAACTTCCCCGATCTCAGTCTGGGAGGCTCACAAATGCGTCCTCAGAGGAAAGTGTATACAACTTGGTAGTCAGATAAAGAAGGAAAGGGAGGCTAGGAAGGAGGAGATACTGGCACAGATTAAATCGTTAGAAATGGCACACAAATCCACCCTTTCGGCAGACACACTGAGAGAACTAACCGAGGCCCGATCCAAACTTAAAATGCTGATGCGGGATAAAACCAAGTCAGAGATGCGAAGATGCAGGCATAAATACTACATGTGGGGTAATAAACCTAGCTCCATGCTCGCCAGGGCCTTAAGGGCCCAGAGAGCCCAGACATATGTTCAGACCGTAACGAACGCAAAGGGGGAACGGGTACACTCCTTCTCTCAGATAGCGAAAGCATTTGAAGAGTATTACTCTCGATTATATAATTTACGGGAGGGATCCTCCCCCTCAGATAGAGTATCTCAGAAGCAAATAATCTTTGAATATTTAAACTCGGTACACTTCCCTAAACTCTCAGGGGAGGACTTGTCTTTACTGGAACAGCCGTTTACGTTACAGGAACTGGAACATGCTCTCTCCACAACCCCCTCTGGGAAAAGCCCGGGCCCGGATGGCTTTCCTATAGTTTACTATAAGTCTTTCCGTTCGACATTAATGCCCCTGTTCCTAAAGGCATGTAACGCGGTTGCTGGGGAGTCAACTTTCTCCCCTCAGAGCCTGGAAGCTCATATCTCTGTAATTCCAAAAGAGGGGAAGGATCCTGCCCAATGCTCCAGTTATAGGCCCATTTCACTCCTAAATACAGATTTGAAGCTGTTCGCCAAGCTCCTGGCTCTTAGACTTGGTCCCCTTCTCCCGGGGCTGGTGCATGAGGACCAGGTGGGCTTTATCCCAGGTAGAGAGGCAAAGGATAATACCACAAAAGTGATAGACCTGATCCATTTCACGGGTCTTGGTGGAGCCCACGTGGTCCTCTTGTCCACTGACGTGGAGAAGGCCTTCGACAGGATTGATTGGACCTTCATGGGATCCCTACTGGAGTACATAGGACTTGGCCAGGCTTGCCTCCAGCGTATTCTTGCTCTATACAGCTCCCCTTCGGCACGGGTACGGGTAAATGGGGCCCTATCTCAGCCATTTGAGATTCGCAACGGCACCCGACAGGGGTGCCCCCTATCCCCTCTGATCTTCGTGATCTGTATGGAGGCACTAGCGAGGGCAATACGAATAAATAGGAACATCAGGGGTGTACAGGTAGGGAGGCGTGAACACAAACTAGCTCTCTATGCTGATGACCTATTGGCAACTATAACGAGCCCTACTACATCCTTACCTTCACTAATGGCTGAGTTTGAGAGATTTGCGCTCTTGTCTAATTTCAAAATTAACTTCTCCAAATCAGTTGCTTTGAACATATCCACCCCACCCCAAATAGCTGTAGGCCTAGAAAAAACTTTCCCATTCAGATGGCACCCAACTACCATTAAGTATTTAGGGGTACTACTGTCCAAGGACAATTCGGACCTCTTTAAACTTAACTTTGCCCCCCTGTTGACCAGACTGAGAGCTCTAACTGAAAAGTGGACTGTACTTAAGTTATCCTGGCTAGGCAGGATTAATGCCATTAAAATGAACTTCCTCCCCAAACTACTATTCTTGCTCCAGGCCCTCCCAATCGCGGTCCCCGATTCCTTCTTTAAAGAGTTACAAACAGTAGTAAGTAAGTTTATCTGGAAAGGTTGTAGACCTAGAATTGCTCAGAAAGTCCTTATTCAAAGTCGGGAGAGAGGGGGTTTGCAATTACCTCACTTCTTAAGCTACTACCATGCGGTACATATCTCAAGGATTGTAGAGATGTCCAGAGTTGTCTAACATAAATTATGGCCAGCTATAGAGGGCCACTCAGTTGGTATATCCCCGCGGGTATCCCCGTGGCTTCAAAAACTCCCAGTAGTCAACCACCCCACTCTGACCCCGACACTTCGGTGCTGGAGGAAATTCCGAAACCTTGGTTATTTTGACCCCGGTGTGACACTACTTACCCCCCTAATTAATAACCCGGAGTTTCCACCAGGTTTTCACTTGAGAGACCTCCCCAGTCGTTGTTCATCGGATGTGTCATATCTGGGCCAACTGACAGAGGGATCAGGTTTACGTTCCTTTGATGACTTAAACAAAACCACGGGGTTCCCAAGGTCCCTCTTTTGGCTTTACCTACAAATTAGGCACTTTGTCTCGTCGCTCCCTAAACGGAAACAAGGTTGGGAACCGACCCCCTTTGAAACATTAATGCTTTCGAATGAGGCCCCTCGACATCTGATCTCTAAACTGTACCAGATTTGTGTGGACCACCTCTCAGACCCGGTCCCCGCATATACAGCAGCTTGGCAAGGGGAATTGGGTAGGGAATTAACGGAGGATCAGTGGGGCCAAATATTTAAATACGTATTTGCATCATCCTCATCTATCCAAACTCTAGAGACACAATATAAAATACTTGTTAGATGGTATAAGTGCCCAACTGTATTGCACAAAATGAATAATAATCTCTCTAATCTCTGTTGGAGGTGTGAACTGCACTCTGGTTCCCCCTTACATATATGGTGGTCCTGCCCAGTCATCCAGGACTACTGGCGACTAATCCACCAAATCTCAAGTAATATCACCGGCACTGCTCTTCCCTTTACCCCAGAGTTCTGGCTACTAAACCTTATGGACATCCCTATCTCCCGTTTCAAGAAATCCCTGCTACGTCATCTGATGAATGCAGCAAAAGCGGTGATTCCCTGTTACTGGAGATCTAAGCTACCCCCCCCTGTGACCCGATGGTTCCAGAGGATAGATCTATACATGTCCATGGAAGATTTGTCCTCCTTCCTAAAGGAATCCCCTCAAACATTCACTGCTACCTGGTTTAACTGGCTCACATATAAAGAATCCCCAGACTACCTACAGCGGATCAGCTCTGTATAAAACAGTGTAAAAAACAAACAAAAAAGATGGTGGCTCCCATAACCCCATTCCCTCACCTCCCCTCTCTACCCCTTTGTTTCCTCCTTTTCTTTCTTTACTTTCTCCTTTCACTATTTAATACGATAAGTATGTTGTTTAATGTGTCCCGATGCGAGATGTTCACTTTGCGCCAGAGAGAATTGAAGCTTTGGCTGTATCCCTGAGTCATCGCACAGACATACTCCAGCAGATCCAAATGCTCCAAGAACACAGACCTGTTGGCTTGACTTATCTGGTGCTGTCTCATCGACTACATATTGTATAGTCTCACATTGGACAAAAGTTGTTTATTGTTCTTTTACTTCGTATTATTTCTTAATAAAAATTGATTGCACGAAAAAAGAATTTAGCAAAGCGCCCTATTGAGGGGGCGTGTCATGCTCCACCCACAGGGCGTGTCTAGTTCCATATATGGAGAGATTGTGAAAAGCGATTGTGAACGTGGCACCTAGAAGCGTGGGTGTGTACTGCTACATCTGAGAGGAATCTTTTAAAATTACTTATATCCAAATGTAGATGAGCCCCAAAGCAGTTAGTAAGGGCTACTATACTTGGTAAAGTGCTGGGAAATGGTGCTGATGACACAATATAAATGTATCTATCTCTCATTCCTTTTCCCCAAAAAATGTAACAATGTAATGTGGGCTAGGTGACATGAGGGAGATTGATAGACTAATGAGGAAGAGAGGGATATTGCTGTTATTTCAGGGAGTCTCCCGCAGAATGCAGGAGTGTAGGCAACTATGTGTGTGCCTAAACCCTAAATCTATTCAGATTAATAATGGTAAGAAAACAGTGATTTAATGATTATAACTTTAGTGATTTACCTGACATCTGATTAATGTTACGTTAATGCATAGGCTCGGGGACTGCAATATACCAGGAATATTGATTCATCCCACAAAAATGGCAGCCTCCACTCTGACATGTTACTTAAGCCTGTATGTGCTAATTAGCTAATCGTAAGCTCTTTGGGGAAGATATCTTTACCTTAATCTTTTACCTTGCTTCATCAAAACACGTGTAATGATTTCTTTGAACAGTCAATGATTATGCAGTAGCATCCAGCCAGTACAATTACATGTCTGCCTTCCTGACAAATTGCTATGGCTAAGGTTGAATGTTGAAGCTACAAATGTTACTGCAGCTTAATGAAAGTGGAACCAGTAGGAAAAAGTTGTTGAATAATTTAGCAAATTGTAGAATGGCTGGATACACATTATAGAACGAGTCCAGTGAACTGGAGTCTGTTTTGTGTATCCGTTCACTTGAATAACACTCAGCATTCAACTATTAACAGTTTGGATGATTATACGCAGGTATGCAGTATGCAGATCTGCTCTCTGGAACTAGCATACATTGCCAAGAAATCTGCTTCAGTACCCTCTTGCTAAAGCGTATGTGGAACGTGTCATTGTGTTTTATATGTCATTTGCATACAGAGGAATTTATAGTACTCTCTTTTTTCTCTGATGATTATGG
Source organism: Crinia signifera (assembly GCF_055691185.1). Classification (NCBI taxonomy): domain Eukaryota; kingdom Metazoa; phylum Chordata; class Amphibia; order Anura; family Myobatrachidae; genus Crinia; species Crinia signifera. The sequence continues at coordinate 257,158,731 of NC_139221.1, read as the reverse complement.
AAACACATAATATAAATACAATTTCAGAGACTTTCAGAGACAATTTCAGAGACTTTGTCATAATGGGATGAGATATCCCGACTTTTGCGTTTTTTTTGTAAAAAAACGGCCGAATTTGCACGTTTTTGTGAAATCGCCAACTTAACAGGATGCGAATTGTATTTGGATGTGTGAAATAAAATAAATCTAAATGGTTCCCTTTAATGACAATTTAAATGCGTTCAAGTACACTAACATTTTCAGTTTGACTGTTCCCAATGTTTAGGGGATTAAGGTCCAACCCCTGAGAAGTTCTGCCACACCTGCTGGATTCTTTCATGCATACATGCTGGTTATTATGGTGTGCAAATAAACAAAATGTACCATTGTCAATGTAGTTTACCTGTGTACCCATTTAAAAAAATGCAAAAACATTTTTCAAACAACAATATTATGTAATGCAATGGCATTAACAACATAATCCAGTTGATAGTAGCCAAACAAGTTTTACTCAGGAAAACATTGTACACATATACATTTGAATAAACAGTGTACTTGAAAAAATGCACACAATTAAAGATTATCAGAGAAAGATAAACACCTCCCCCCCCCCCCAATTAAGGCTTTCTGGCCTGCATTCTACAGCCCCCCTTTGCCCTTTTGCCTACACCAATCCTTGTATGGACACTTTTAGTGCTTAGTGCCATCGATGTCAAGAAAAACAAAACTATTTGTTTATGCTTGACATCGATGGGGGAAACCACCTGGTTCTCCCGTATGGATTGCAAAACTATTCTACATCGGCCATAAACCATCAATGATTTAAAATCATCACTGGCCGTCCCTAACCCAGAGTCCCACTTCGTGCATCAAATATGTGTTTGGTGTATTGAATGGATCCTACCAATCATTGGGCAGGTCAGCGGGGGAGGAATTAAGACACGTGACCCCATATCGTTATGGATAATTTTTTACATTTTATTTAGACACTGAGAGCCCGCTGCACTGCAGGTTGTGCTAGTGGTGCATCCAGCCCTTCTCACCCTCTCCCTGTCACCCCTGGCATCACCCACTGTCTAACCCTGTGACCCATTCCTTTGCATCACTCACTGAATCACCCTGTCATCCATTCCCTGGAGTCACAACACTTCTTATTGCCACCCTCTGCCTCTCTCCGTGACCCACTGCCTCTCTGTTTCCCACTATCTCTTCTCTCCCTGTCACCCACTGCCACACACTCTACCCTGCATCACAACTGCCCAATCATCCTCTCTCTCCTATCACCCCCTGCCTCTTCCAGGCACAACTCCCTCCCCTTTATATGGATACAGCATTCCCTTGGAGGACACATCCCTTGTTGCAAGGCCACGCAATTGTTGCACAACCATTCCCACTTTTCCAGGAGCATATAAACGCCTCCTCTTCTGGCATGGTGCCAACCCCCCCCTGTCATTTTGTACTGAAGCCATCCATGCTGCCAATACATTAAAATAATATGTTCCCTACATAGCTAATGTCAGACCAAATGCAAAAGTCACTGTTAGAAACATCTCAAATTAGAATTTCATTGATCTTCACAAACATACAGTGGTAGATTAGGAGGGTTCAGTATGATTTCCCACCTGTATTGGACCCCCGTGAGGGAGAATAGGCCCTGCACGCCACGATTCAGGCTGGCAGTAATGTCAGCAGTCGGGACCTTGGCGTCGGCATCCTGACTGCCGGGATCCCGACTGTCGGCATATTAACTACATCCAGATTAGAATATTATGCACAGAAGGAGCGGCTCTCGGCGTGTCCGCCGACACACCATCCACTGGTATCTGGCGATCCGGTGGACATGCGAACATTTCACACGCTGACGCATCCATTGCAGGAAATGCTATGCGCGCACACCCCATTCGTCGGCGCAGGCTGACGGTTGTCACATGAGAAGAGGACAGTAGGGATAATAGATAAATAACTAGAAATCAGAATTTGCTGGCACAGTACCGTCATTTCCAACTTTTATTTGTCGTAATCGGGATGGCGTGTCACGTTCCCCCTGGCAGCACACAAGGCTTCAGAAAAGACCAGTAATTAGAACAGTCCCTGCTTGGTATGCAGCAAAATATGTTCCACTTCATGTGAATGCTCACAGGACGTGCAGTACAATAAGAGGCTATCTGTAACCAAAATACAGACTGTCTGTAACAAAAAAAATAAAAATAGAGTGTCTGTAACAAAAATAAGTCAAAATTCTTCAATTTAATATAAAGGAAAAACAGTAGAGCACAGATAGCCCAGACAGATGGGGTGTGTCAGGACAGCGAGAAGAATGTTCTCTTGGAAAACCCTACGTAGATGCACAAGGAATATGCTTAAGGTAATAGTAACTACAGTACTATGGCTGCACAGACTGGGGATATTCTTAATTCACTTGCACTTTTGAAGGAGATTAATATTGCTAAACACAAGCTTGAGGGTAATGGGATTTTTTTTTCTTGTTTAACCCTTTGAGTGCCAACGTTGCCGTGAGCGATCCTCAAAATATCCGCTAAAAATGCCAGCATTGCTCACAGCAACTGTGCTTTTAGTATAAATAAATACAATCAGAGGCGTAACTAGAACTCTTTGGGCCCCATAGCAAACTTTTGCTATGGGGCCCCCCACCCCACCCCCTCATGCCGCTGGGAGACAAAAGTTATGCTGGTGGGAGATGGGTGGTCAGGAAAAGAGAAGGGATGTGAGAATAGAAGGAGAGGAGCAAGAGAGAAAGGGAGGGGAATGAGCAGGAGTGAGAGATAATGTTGGAGGGAGGGAGAGATTCTGGGAGAGACAGTGCCAGGTAGAGTGACAGGATGGGGAGAGAAAGAGGGGGGGGGGGAGACAGTGGGAAATGGCGGAGAGAGGGGGGAAGGAAGGAGAGGGAGGGGAAAGGGTTCAAAGAGATAGATGGGGAAAAAGAATGGGAGGAGAAAAAATAGGGGCAGAGCAATGGAGGGTGAGAATGATGGATAGGGGTGGAGAGGCAGAGAGAGAGAGAGAGATGGCTTGTTACCTCCACATCAGCGCTGGGACCTCAGCGGATCTCTTCAGTGGCGTCCCCTCAGCGGTGCGGATATCTGGCTTCCAGCACTATGCCAGCGCCAGCAGCAGCAGCAGTATTTCTTTTGCGCGCCGGGGCTGGTCACCAGATAGTGACGTTGAGCCCCGGCAGCGTTGGAGAGACAGGGGGGAGTCTGGGAGAGCAGAGGCTGGATTAGCCAGCTCCTCCCCTTCATTGAACAGGTGACGGTCCAGATCAAAGGTGCTGCCAGCGGAGGGGGGAAGAGGAGACACGGGGAAGAAAGACGGACGGGGTCACGGGACGGCGCTGCGGCTGCGGCTGCTGAGGCACAACGTAATAAAAAAAGGTCTAATGGGTGCTTAGCCCCTGGGCCCCATAGCAGTTGCACCCCCTGCACCCTCCATAGTTACGCCACTGAATACAATTATAGCCAAGCCAATTAATTGAAGTTTAGTTAAATTTTGCACCCAAAAAAAGACCAGTCGCTGTGAGCGGCGCTGGCATTTTTAACGGATATTTTGAGGATCTATCAGAGCAGCATTGGCACTCAAAGGGTTAACACAAGGCCTTGCCAAAATAGTTGCACAAGCTCCTATACGAAAGCTCCATGTTACTGGACAGCCAGACGGTTGATGGAGGGACACAGTGTGGTCCCTCTGACACAGAACTCATGTGTATCTCCTCACAGTACTCAGGGCCGCCAAGAGGTATGCCGGGCCCTGGTAAAATGTTGGGCCTAATCACAGAAGGTGTGGCCTAATCACAGAAGGTGTGGCCTAATCCCAGAAGGTGTGGCCACATACCTCGATTTGGCCACACCACCAAAATGTTTAGGGGGGTGAAAAAACACTCTAAAGTCGAGGGGGGAGTGTTATTGTCCCCCCCTCCTTCAGCAGCGGCAGCACACCTACAGCATGTGATGTGCTGACAGCAGGCTCAGCATGAGCTCTCACGCTGTCAGTGAGACGCTCATGCTGAGTCTGCTGTCAGCACAGCACATGCTGTAGGTGTGCTGCCACTGCTGCTGCCCGGGAGTGATGGAGGGGGAAGGGGGGATGGAGGGCAGTCAGACCAGGACCTGGGACCAGCAAGCCCGGGCCTGGGTAATTATTACCCGCCCCCCCCCCCTCTCGGCGGCACTGACAGTACTACACTAATGCTGGGTACATACTTGGTGATTTTAGGCACGACAATATTGTTAACTACATCGGCGGGGCCGAAGGCGAACGGTATAACACATACACACTGACCAATATCAACAATACAGTGCTCGGATAGCATTTTTTCTTTGAATCATTACACTAAAATCATCACTGCTCGGCTCCGTTTTGTCATAGATTAATGTTTTATTCACCTAAACCTTGCTCAACAAATGCTCTATAGAATAGTAAAACTGCATAAAAATCTGTCTAGTGGTTCTCGATTTTAGCCCAAGCAAACAGGCAGATGCCTACCATGGACTTTATTTTCTAATATGGGGAGACGATGGATCAGCTATGTACGATTTGCTTGAAGAAGGTTTGCAGACTGTTATCCTGGGAAGATAAAGCAATTTTCTCTCAGGACAGGAGTATGTTGTGAAGTGTTGCCTTTTGGAGGGGACAGTAGATCTACAGACAGAGTTGAGAGACATTCATATAGAAATGTACTAGAGAGAGGATTTCTATTAACCTCAAGGGTTAACAAGAGATGAGACATTTTCCAATGAAAATGCATGGCACTGCAAGATGCCGGTGATTCCATTAAAGTAATGAAATTCTCCAGCCTCAACCATTACCTCTTCTGTTTCTTTGGCAGATGAACCAGCTTTCTGGGAAAAGGGATGTTAGTCCTATCCGATTCCTAACAGTTTTCTTGCTCTTCTACCTACTGTATGCTGAATTAGTTATTATCCGAAACTCACTATAGGTGTTAGTACACTGCGGGCCTCATTCTAGTTCACTCTTTCTGACAAATTCCTTCTTAGATGGACAAAACCTTGTGCTCTGCAGGTGGGGCAGATGTAAAATGTGCAGAGAGAATTAGATTTGGGTGAGTTATTTTGTTTCTGTGCGGGGTAAATACTGGCTGCTTTATTTTTACACTGCAATATAGATCTCACTTTGAAGTAAAACCCCACCTCTCTGCACACATCTGCCCCACCTGCAGTGCACATGGTTTTGTCCATCTAAGAAGAAATTTGTCAGAAAGAGTGAACCAAAATAACCCCCTGTATGTGTATAGCCATGTACTAGATAAAGAATGTGCTGAATGTTGTCACTTAAGGAGGACTTTATTTGAATATGTATGCAAATCTGCAATTGTCCCATGCCGAGGTTGGGAGATATTCTGCCTTTTGGAACCTGTATTATTTTCCATGGCTAACAGCCTGGATAAAGGTGTAGGTAAAGTGTACCTCATTTAGTTATATATATACACAGTATATTTAGTTTTGTCTTTCATCTCTTATTTCATGTGTAGATTATTGCTAAAGAAACATTGATTGCAGGTGTGAAAATAGGTGCAGAATAGCATCAGCGAATGTCCAGAATAATCATAGGGCAAACCAGTAACAATGCCAACCAGTTGTCTGGAGGCGAGTCTCACTTTACCTTGAATATGGGGCATACCGGCCCTGAAATGTCGGTCCACCTGCATTTTGTTATGCCTTAAAAAATCTTGTTGAAAAGTCCTCTGAGTGCCGCTGTGTGATTCCCTCTGAGTGCCGCTGTGTGATGTTTTTTTTTTTAATTGGTTGTCCAGTATTATCTTCTAGAAGATGCTAAAGAAATAAGAAGTAGAATCTGATTGGATGCTATGGAAAACATCCCAACTTCAATAGAACACCCATCTTAGTAAATGTATCCCTCACAGTCCAGCAGCAGTGGCTGCAGTGCAGGCTGAGTGGTAGCAGGCAGGAACCATCTATCTCCTATTGCAGGTGTCAGCAGAGCTCCTGGTTTCAGAGCCAATTAACTATGCAACAGCAGAGCTCTGATAGAAGAGTAGTGCTAAAACTTAATGTGCGTAAAAATCGCTGGCAATATGCAGGGCCAGATTAACAATGGGCCTGAGGGAGCTGTAGCTGAGGATCAGGGCTTTCCAACAAGCCCAGCCCTGCGTCGCTAGCCCCCCGGGAACCAGAGATACCGCCGGGCAAACCTGGAACGTTTTCCCCATAGGATAACATGATACCCACTAATTCCGACCCCCACCCAGTTCCGACGGCTGCCAGTCTCCCCCTCTCACAGAAGCTTGAAGTTGTTCAAATTAAAACCCAAATTGCTGGGCCATCAATCTGAAACTAGGCTGGTTCATATGGGTTAATTGGTTCCAGAGATATTGCGGGTAAACCGTTTTTTTTATTTCTGAAATGTATTTTCATGGCTGTTCATGTTCTTTGAGGGCAGATTACTCGGGAACCAAATGGCCCAGTTTCAAAATCATTCGAAGCCCACTTAAAAGTTCTTCAATATGATACTGGTCTCATGTAAATGGGTCAGTTGGTTCCGAAGATATAGCCGGTTAAACTATATAGCCGGTTAAACGATATAGCCGGTGAAAGGAGGGAAAGGAGGGGGGGAGTGGTGTACAGGGGGGTGGTTTTCTCTCCCCTTCACACCAGAAAATGCAGGGACTAGGCTGGTGTAAAAGGGGCCAACCTGGGAATGTCCCTGCATGATCCGAGTACCATATTCCCGGGTAATTCCCTGCATTTTCTGGTGTGAAAGGGGTGTTATTTCAAATAGCTGGCATGGAGCTGGCATGGAGTGCTGTCATTACACATAAGGCCACACATGATGCCCATTACATACTATATAACAAACCCGGCCCGAGCAGCAGCAGCAGAAGAGGCCAGGGAGAAGAGTGACGTGTGGCGGGTGCGTGACCTGTGACATCATCTTTTTCCAGGGTCCGGGTGAGCAGGGCAGGCGGGCCGCGGGCGCTGGGCAGGGCAGCTGCAGGCGCACGCTGCTGTGCTGTCTGAGAGTGACAGCAGCGTGACAGCGGACTCCTGGCTAATTTGCGGAGGGGGGCTGCTGCTCCCCTTCGGCGCCCGGAGCATATGCACCACTGGCTCCGCCCTCCCTTCACCTCTGTGTGTATATATATATATATATATATATAGTTGAAAGTATTTGCACAAATATAGACACATCCATGAGCAGACCACCATTTAGACCTAAATCTGGCACTGACCATATTGCCAGCGATTAGAGTGTGCACCGGCGATAAATTGCCGGGTGCGCACTCCCGTTTTCAGCCCCCTAATTCTCACTGGTCAAAGGAGCATGCGTTCCCGACCAGCGACTTCCCCTGCCTCTTCTCCCGGCAGTGTGTCATTTTCATCAGCGACCATCTCTGGTCGCTGATAAAAACGGGACACTGAGCAATATATTGCTAGCAATATATTGCCAGTGATCACATTGCTCCGTGTGTACATAGCTTTAGATCCCGCTGTTAACAACTCAGGTGCTTATATATACATATTTATATATATATATATATTGTAACAGGTTTCTTACTAGAGTGCGCTCTGCTAAAAAAATCCACCAGCGACCAACTACAGGCTTGTGCAAAAACAAATACCCTTTATTCAGGTTGCTCAAACACAGAGAAACAAATAAACAACCAGGTAGGTTAGGCCCTGCCTCACTCCCTTTTACTCAATCAGGAACCCCTCAGGTCCCGGCGTCCTGACACTAGTGCCCCAGTCTTCTGGATCCCACTGTCCCTAGCAGACCTATTGCCTGGACACTAACTGCTGTCAGGAGCCCTGACTAATGGGGGAGACTCTGCTATAAATCCAGCAGAAATGTGCTGGCTAATGAAGCAGCTTATTGGGATAAGAAGCCTATAAGACCTGGTCTGGGCCAAATGGATGGGAACCCGGTCCATGCATACTTTCCATATATTTGTATATTTGTCCCCATAAGGTTATATTACATACAGAACAATATTGCATATCACCTCTGTCAAGTGCATATTTCAGTTAGCACAGTTCAGCAATGATGGTTGGTTTCTATCTGAGGCCTACTTGCCTACGTTAATGGTCTCCACTCCGGAGAGGAGACTCTCTGCAGCTTTTCTGTCATTAAGCCCCACCTCCATTCTGGTAAATACCATGAAGCTCTTCGTGGAGGGGGTGGAACTAAATGATGCGATTATTGACATTTTAGCCCCTCCTTCAATGCTGGCATTTGACTGGCAGAGGGAGGGGTGCGGGGGGCTGATGCGGGGGGCTTTCCAAATACAGGAGGCTTGCACACCCTTTGGGACCTGATTTTCGGGACCCTCCTGGCCATTCCGGGAGGGTAGGTAAGTATGTATTTGAGGCTGTATGTCTAATTCGATTTCCACACCTTTTCACACTGGTATTATTCACCCCCACTATCCACGTCGGAGTTGATTTTATAAAGTGTGGTGAGCACAGCGAGCCACCGAGCCCGAAGCGTGGCGAAACCCTGAACATGTCCCTAAAGTGGACACAGGCAGGGTTGCCGTACCCTGCCACACGAGAATCAAGAATTGATTGATTTGTTACAACAGTAGGAGGAGCATTGATAAAACTCAATTTGCAGCCTTGCGAGTCCACCAAACACCGCCTTCCCACACCGCAATCCCCCGCAGGAATGCGAATGGATGTCTTGCATAAACATCCATTCGCAGCTTGCGTGCGGGGAGGAAATCATTCGATGGTCGACAACAATCAAATGATTTCTACAGTGCTTGCAGGCCTAAGACACTTCTGTAATGTCTGCGGGTGCCCTATGCGGAAAGCGGGCAGGCAGCTGACACCCCCCGCACCTGCGTCATTGCGAATTTCCATGGGAGCATTTTCATGGGAATGCCCATAAAACAATTGGTAGTTCCCATGGGCCCGACCACTCACCACCGCCCCCCAGCCCGCAGTGCTGTGTGCGAGCGGCCGTCGAATATTCAATTCGCCGTGGCCTCTTTCACCAAGCGGCTGCACTTGTGCATAACGGTTTAGTCGCACACTATCGCTCCCCTGCTGAGGGGAGCGAATAGACCAGAATAGGGTCCATTATATCATGTCCGCCCTTAGATTTATAACATAACTTGGCCATCAATCTCCTGCCTATTCTCGGCTGCAGGGCAACCTTACACTTTATCATTATTTATTAGCCATAAAGGCTCCCCACGTGAGCTTACGTCCGCTGTGCTAGCTGTGTCCGTTTTATGGTTACTTGGTTTGCTGAGTATTCCCAAGCCACCAAATTTCATTTTTGTTTTGTTTCAGCTATTTGTCTGCCCTCCTCTCTTTATAACATAGATTACCTTTCATTCTGTCATAATACTGTGCTTGTCAGTGTATGTGTCATAGTGCAGTGTTTCATACATATTTACAGCTTGTTTTATAGATGCAGTAAAATATATAAAGTGGATGCAGACCTGGTACTCAGGGAGGAAATGCCGTGCAGAATACTAATGGGGAAAGATGCAGGAGCTGTAGTAAAAGCAAAGAGCACACAGCTTCAGCTATCCAAGGGAAATATTCAGATCTTCTAACTGACGTCTCTCCATCCTATGTTGTCCTGATGATAACTTGCTGCATGGGGGCTGATTCAGCATGCACAGGTCGGAATTCGGTCCCTCTTCCAATGGTGGGGCTACTTGCACAAGTGCATTGTCAGTAATGTGCATGTGCAGGCCCAGCTGTGAACGCATTGGGCATATATTTCTCCCTTGGCAAGGTGCTCCAGCCTGATTGACAGGTGGGGGGCATAGCAGGGTGGTCCCCGGGTATTTCATGGGCGTCCCCACAGAAACGGAGGGAGCATCCATAGAAATGGTGGATACGGCCGAGTGGACGCAGATGTTCCTATGACTGCTCTGGGCTTGCACAAGATGTCGGCGCCCGTCATGATTTTGCTTCCATACGTGCAGCTGCCGAGTGACTTCTGGATCCAACAGCGGCTGTGAGCACAGGGGAGAGGGAGAGAAATCCTTTGATGAAAAGTAACCATCGAAGGATTTCTCCTCTGTGCGGGCACTAGCGAACGGATCTGCACCCATACAGATGGAGCCATCCTCCTCTAGCCCTTTAATAGGATTAAGTGAGTAATGGGATTATTCTGCTATTCCGCTACTGTATTGTTCTATGTATTGTGTTGCACCTGAGAACAATAGACCTTGGCTCACCATGGCTATCCAGAGACAGCTAGATCAGGATGGCTCCATCTGCCCTGGTAGGTTTGTCCTGCCCCAGGAAAACCCACCACTAAGGGTGTTAAGGGTTCACTTAAGGGAGTCTGCTTATTGTGTTGTATTCAGTACCATTTGGAGGGGCCCGGGTCCCATGCCCTCCTCCTTCGCTGCAGAGACCGTGCAGTGGGAGTAGAGAACAGAGGCTGCCACAGCAGCACAGCCTGTCTCCCCCGCTCAGCATACGCTGCTCAGTGCCTTGTGCTGAGGGGGGGGGGGGGGGAGAGGCAGCTGCAGTCCGCACCCCCTGCTAATTATTTTTTACAGGGATGTGGCCACACCCCTAACATTGGACACACCCCTCTAGTTGACTACACTCCTTTTTACTGGGGCCTGGTTGTGCTTTCAGCGGCCCTGGTTGTATTCAGAAAGTCATAAGCTTTCCAACGACATATCACAATGCATGGCCATGAACACAACAGAAATAGCATGGACCCATATGACAGCACCCTTAAGGGCTCATCTGATTTAACTCATCTTCAAACTTAGATTGTCCCTTAATATGATAAGGTAGTATGCAAAGTTTGAAGACAATTAGTTAAAGCGTCTGAACGTTATCGTGGAACATCCATACATACACATACAGTAAACATCATTCAATTATAGTTATGTAGCTTATACAGTATTCCAGTATATAGTATATGAGAGACTTAACTGCATCCATTACATATAAACTATATTAAAAGATAAAAAAAAAGACATATTTCTTTTACATATGCGTCTCTACTGAATGTCCTACCAGTGGATGGTTATTCAATTTGACAACTATTTTATTCAGTCCAGTTCATACCTATTTTCTTTTTTATGGTAACAGCATGGATCTCTTCTGCACCCCAATATGTTCTTCGTTAGGATGCTCATTGTCCATTATGATGGGCACTGTCAGTGCCAGCCAGGTGAGGTGGAGTTGTTATCTCACACACCCCTTGGAAGTGACAACTGTTATGATCAAAACACTGTCAGATTGTAACACATGCTGCAGCTGGTAGGCCTTTTGAAAGATCCCTGGATAGTTCTGACTCTTTGAATCCTAAAAAGGGCCTGGATGGGGATGATCTACCCAGGGAACAATGATCATAAGCGATGGGTGTTTCATCATGAGTGGCTTTGAGCCGCATCCTGGAGTTCTGCAGAGCATCTTGCGTGTTGTTTTCAACTTTGTTCTAAGTTTGAACTTGCTGGTGGGAGCGATGGTGGTGGTAGACAGTGCTGGAAAGTCATCTCTTGTAGTATTTCTCAAATTGAGACGCTCCATAAACACGTCAAAACCATCTCTATAACGGTTGTGTAACAATTGCTTCATGGAAAGTGCTGCCCTTTATTCTAGTTTGCTGGACTTCAGATAGCGAGGACTGCTGGTGATATGTGAGGTATCCCATTCACTACTGAAAGTCTGAAATTCACCAAGGAGCCTGCAGGAGGAGACCCTTTCCATGTTTGTAAGTCTTGGGAGCTTAATCATGAAACATTGAATTTATGCTGAGGCAGTATGTAGGAGAGTGCAGAGAATGGAAATTATGTGTTGGTGGTCTGTCTAAACTGGCATTGGAAGCACATAGATGAATTCATGAAATTTGTGACAAGCAAAAACCATAGCCTTTTGCAGGTCTTCTCACAGAATCAAGTGAAATAATTAGCTCCATCTGTGGATCTTTTAAAATGTGTCAGCGAGTAATGAGTGCACCTGTCAAGTGACCTGGAAAATGTGAACTGTGTGGGGTCCTGAGGACCGTGTTTGAGAACCACCGGACTAGGTATATAATCTACAGTATGGTCTCATCAGAGCTTGTTCCGATGAACCAGGTCAATGCAGCTGCAAACTAAACTATATTATAGCATTGCAGCAACTATAGCGGACACCCATGGGGTTGCCTAAAAGGTCTCAACAAGCAGCACAATCAAAATATATTCTATTAAATAAGAAAGGCTATTATTTATATACTAGATTATTTTAGATAAACTCCCTGACACACTAAACCATGAAACCAATTGGACTAGAGACCTAGGAGATCCACCAGATGAGGACTCTTGGATTACCATACGTGAGAGGGTATCCAAAGCTTCTATATCCTAGCCAATAAGAGAAAACGCCTATCAAATTTATTATAGGTGGTATCTGGTTCTGACTCGATTAGGCAAAATGTATAGCTCAGCATCAGACCGATGCTGGAGAGGATGCAGTGAGGAGGGTACCTATATTCACATTTGGTGGACATGCCCCAAGATAGCCCAGTTTTGGGATAATGTCTCTCATCTATTAATTCAGGTTTTCCAAGTACACATTACTAAAACACCATGGTCTTTCCTCCTTGGCTGCCACATAGATGGCTTACATAAATCCTCATATAAGTTGTCAGTTCATATTCTTAACGCGGCTTTACAGACCTTTTAATTTAGTTAATCAAGGTGTTCTGTTTATTGGAAATTCAAAAGTAGTCATCTTCTCCCATGTTTTGTACATTCTCTTCGGTGTACTTTATACCTTTGTTAGGCCTCTCTTCTTCCCTTTTTTTTTCTTTCTTTCTTTCTCTTCTTTTTTCTCTCTCTCTCTAAAAAAAAAGAAAGGCTATTCAAATATATCAGTCTGAAAAGAATTACAAAGCCAATTCTCAGGCTCTAGGACTCCATCAAACCACAGTGAGAGATAATATCTCCTAAAGGAGAAAACTTGTAACAATGCTGAATCTTCCCATGAGTGGGTTGCCTACCACAATTCCTCCAAGAGTGCATTAACGACTCATTCATGAATTCAAAAGATTCATGATTTCACCATAAGAAAGAGATTGAGCAAAAATGGTATCCAGGAAGAGCTGCAATTCGCAAAACCACTTCTAAGCAAGAGGAACATTAAGACTCATATCAAATTTTGAAAAACCACACTGATAACTCGCAAGCCTTTTGGGTCAATTTTCTGTGGACTGATGAGTCAAATATTTTAGATTTTGGAAGAAATTGGTCCGTTTACATCTGATGTAAAGCAAACACAGCATTCTTCAATAACAATATCAAACTTGGTGATGGTAGCATGATAGTTCGGGGAGGCTTTGCTGTTTCAGGATTGTACTCTCTCCCAGAAACCTATGTGGGAGAATGTCCAGTCATCAGTTCTTGATCTGAAGCTGAAACGCAACTGGGTTAAGCAATAAGACAAGGATCCAAAGGACAAAAGAAAGTCCAGCTCTGAATGTCTTAAAAAAAAAAAAATATGTTGGTTTTCGAGAGGCCGATTAAAGTGTTTGATTTAATCCAAGGGAGATGCTATGGCAATTCATGCTCAAAAACCCTTCAGTGTGGCTTTGTCAAATCAATTCTGCAAAGAAACAAAATTCTTACCCGGCGATTATCAGAAGCAGTCGTTGCTGCTAAGGATGGCACAACCAGATATTCCTTTTAGGGAGGAATTTTTTATCACATGGGTGACATGTGTTGGGTAACTATTTTCCTTCAATAAAAATATATTTTATGTTTACTTGAGTTGTATAAGTCTTTTTTATTACATTTTGAGTGAAGATCTGAAGCAATTAGGTGTGACAAATATGCAAAAGTACAGAATCAAGGAGGCAAAAACTGTTCCACTCAACTGTATAACAGTCAATGAATATATCTTATTACTGTTATTATTTTACTGATGTTATTTTTTTAATTTATTTTAGATGTGACTACTTTCGAAAAATATTGAAATTTATATACACATATTCTCTGTGGGTGTTTTACTATCATCACAGATCTGTAATCGATGGTATATGGGCATCATAATTGTTCTGTTTGTTTACTTGTTTTTTTATGCTTTGTTTTTGCATTTTCTCCAAAGTATTCTGAAATTGTCCCATGTAAATACTTGTAATGGCCCCTCATACATTACCAACAGATTGTTGCAATATCTTGATTCGGCAACAGCCTTGTTGGAGAATCTGAAATATTAAACAGGTTTAATAATCCTGATCTTAACTGAAAAAGACAAATCAGGCATTTTTTTTTACATGTTTTCAGTTTCACCGAATTCCACAGATGGATCAGTGATCAGTGCTAGCTGCTGTTCCAATTGGCAGATCAGCAGTGCTGGAATAACGGGGAAATAGAGCCACTTATTGCAATAGTTAGCATTCCTGCAATGCTGAAGTAATAGGTTTGATTCCCACCATAGCTCTAACAGTGTGAGTTTGTATATTCTCCCCGTGATTGTGTGGGTTTGCTCTGGGTACTCCGGTTTCATCCCACAATCCAAAAATATATTGGTAGGTTAATTGGCTCCCAACAAAGATCAACCATAGTTTGTGTGTTTACATGGGCAGACTGGATGGGCCAAGTGGTTCTTCACTGGCATCCAATTCTATGATTCTGTGAATGTTTATGTTTCTATGGAAAAGGAAACAGAGTGCGCCCCTATCATGAAATTCCACCACCAGAAGATAACCAAACAATGGAAATTCCAGCCAAATAGTTAATTTACAATTTAATACAATTTTAAAATCAATAAAGCAATTTTCATCTGTATGCAGTATGGTTCGTTCAAGCAAGAAAAAACACCCAACGCGTTTCGTCGATACGACTTCTCCAGGGCAAATTTCCGTGTGCTGGTGGGTAGTGAAAATATTCACTCCCGGTATGCAAACCTTCTTATCGAATAAAAAATGGGATCCCTTGAAGATCCTAATATTGATGCATGACTGCATCAAATTCCATCCGTAATCATATGTGTGTGGGTCCTAAGTTTTTCAAAAAGAGGACTCCTTAGACAGGGACACAGCAGGCCAACAATAAACCAACTGCATGTTTCTATGTATGCCAATAGCGTACAAAGCATTATCTCTGTTTTTACCCCTTTTTATATCCTTTTTAATACTTTCATGAACAGAATTTCTGTCTGTGTACTTAGCCTGCTGGGATGCAACTATAGTTACAGGCTTGCTCAATCATAAAAGTTGCAGGACAGATCATACAATATTTATATGCTGTTATTTTTCACTTTGTATTCATACAATATTTCCTTCCAAAGCTAATGCAAAGACATTATCGGTTGTTGTTTTTGCGCAGACATATCCAGCACATCATCTTCAGACATTCTAGGTGATTTTCCCAAAAGGTCACTTAATGGGAACGTATGTATTGCTTCACAGCTGGTAAATGACACAGTAAATGAACAAAAAATAAACAGTGTGGCTTGGATATCCATCTGCATGATATTATCCTGTCCTGGCTCACAGGAAGTGAGCAATCATTTAGCCCTGACAGGTACACATTCTAACCACCTCTCCTGAAAACTCATTTAGTACAGAAAGTTTAGGTTTAACCTCAGGCTACAGTAACACTGCATTATGGGAAGTAAGCACAGCTCGATAATGCTGAACACAATGATCAAAAACACAACATAGTGTTTCATGCCTGTTAAAAAGCAAACTCATCACATATAAACAACAACAATCGGGCGCGATAGTTCCCTATATGTACTACTATTAATTTAATTAATCATATGTATCTCTACTTGAGAGACTAAAATAACAATTTAGGATTGGAGGGAGAGAAAAAGAAGTTAAAAACTTTTTACCTGAACTCCGGTCCCTTCCCAGTCTTGAACTAACGCCGTTGGGGGTTTGCCGGCTATATGACTGGATGCCTTACCAGGGGAGCCACGGCTTCATGTGATTGCTAAGACAACCAACTCTATGCTATTTATCCCCCTCAAAGGATTCCCTTTTTCTTTGATCAATATATGTAGCAAAGCCATTCCTTATCAAATGTGATGTTTATGTATAATTATTTTTATTCCTTATTAATATTTGTTATTGTATTCATTTATTGTTTTATCCTGAAATGTACTTAAGATGTTTAGGTCAGAAATATATCTGCCAATTATTAATATACATCCGTGCTCCACGTGATACACCTTTAGCCCTTGATGGGTTAAATACACACCTGAACCCACTAATAGACTCTCCACAACTAAGAAATATGATTGGCTACCTAGCCTTTTAAATACTGGAGACCTTCCTCCAGCTACTATGCTCCTTCTGAAGAAACCGCCATTATTTTCCCGCAGAGAAACGCGTCAAGGATTTACACTTGCAACTTTTAAACCCTCCTCTCGCCTGCTGAGATCCCTCTTGCACTTCAGGAGACGGCGCAATCTAAAGAGTGAGACACCTTCCAAAGCGGCAATACAGCTGATTCAAATACCTGCCTACTCGGGAAGCCGGGCACTGTGGACCTTTACAACATCTAAGGTCAGTGAAGGTGCTCCCCGCCACGCCAATACATCATCGGCTCGCTGATCACAGCTGGAGCCGGGCGGGTTGAAGCGCTCCGACACAGAAGGCTACCGCAGGGACTGCATACAAGTACCCGCTACATCTGAGAGGTACTGGTCTCAATTTAGCAATAGCGCAACCTTTCCTCCTTAGGACCCCTTGTTAACAAAGAACGGTCTAATAATGTTTTAGATGTGCACATCTTTCTCTACAAAAGGAAAAGCTTTCAAAGACCCCAAAGGATCACCATCCTAACTGGCCCTACGTTTATATATAATCCTTCTGAAGTAACATTTGATGGATATTCTCCATTTCATACGCAGGGACAATGTCTGAGAGCTGGGTTTATTAGTAACCTTTGATTAAGTGGCTAACAATTTTATTGTATTCCAAATTGGGATAATTATATTTGTGATATTGTATTTTGTGATTTTATTTGTGTTTTTGTCTTTTTTCTTCTTTTATAATACATTTTTATATGAATTTTCTAAGACATCTGTTCAGGTGTGTTGCGCTCTCTTTTGAATTAGATTTAATTTAGTGTATACATACACATTAAAAGTAAATTGATTCTTTTCTATATAATTCAAAAAATTCCCAAACTCATCACATGCCTGTGTTGCAAGGCCAGAATAGTACAAAACAGCAATGAATGAGGTTGTGAAGATGTGTAACATCAACAAATAAAATATTGTGCATCATGTGTAGCTCCAGACTTGGATATAGCCATATAGTGCCCTATTGTGCAGTGTATACTGTATGTGTAAATAAAACACCATGCATCATGTGCAGACTGTAGCTCCAGACTTGGATATAGCCATATACTGTAGTGCCATATTGTGCAGTGGCTGCAGTAACAATTATAACCAGTAGGTGGCAATAAACAGGCAACCTTATCCAGTGATTGCTAGAGAGTTGTAAACTATTTAAGGCAGGCATGTCCAAACGATGGCCCTCCAGCTGTTGTGAAACTGCAAGTCCCATCATGCTTTGCTACAGTTTTGCTATTCGAGAACGCTAAACACATGCTGGGATGTGTAGTTTCACTACAGCTGGAGGGCCACAGTTTGGACATATCTGATTTAAGGGATACATATATACACTTTAAGCTTAAAGGTCATACACATGGGGTGATTTTAACCCCATTTCTAAGCGATCTGATCAGACTGCTTAGAAATGAAGCACGGACCGTTCCGTGTGTATGGTTCCATGTGTCACTACTGCCCGCAGAGTTATAAAGTGCATGCACTGTCTATCCTGCAATACCCCTCTCAGCACAGATTGCTCAACACATATCGCAGGTGCATCGCTACTGGGAATTTACACAGTTAGAAACATCATTGATAAAATTAATTTAAGAGGAACTGTTGAAATAAAAATTATATCTGGAAGACTCACAAAAAAAACTGTGTTAAAGCTTCCAAGGCCAAACCAATAATCACTTGGGCAAGAAGGAAAACAGATGCACCCTAGCCCTCAACTACAACCACATTATGAATTTCCCTGCACCTCCTTTAGATTCATATCTTGAATGGCTGCTGTAATATAGTCTGTGTGTACATCAAAGAACTCTGGAATGTGTCTTTATTCACTGCAATCATGATGAACAATGGCAGTGGTACTTCCTGTATAACAAGCACTTCCTGCATGGCAAAGGGGGTGACCACACCTTCCATCATCCACATACAGCATACATGTATAGTTGTCGTTGTTTCACAGCCTTAGTTAAGGTTGCTCTGTTTTCAGATGGTGAGCAGGAGGGACACCATTTTTGTGGATCATTTTTAAATTCTTACTTTTAAAAAAAAAAAAAACTAGTTGCAGACGCTGTAGTTGTATGGGGGGCCAGTGGCACAGGACATACGGTTTCAGGTGGACGGAAGAATGGACTAAACTAAACATTAACAAAATTAGAAGCTAATGTCCCAGAGTGAGTGGAGAAATTGAAAGTGGAAACAACATGGAAACAGGTTGCTTATTTACGTATGACAGCAATCCAAAACATACCTCAAAATCAACCATGAAGCAAGTACTTACAGGAACGAATGATTTATGTTTTGGAAAAACCTTCACAGAACTCAGACTTGAAGGTTATTGAAACTATTTATGGATATCTGAAACCATGAAGTTGATGCAGGAAAACCGATAGATATGTCTGAGCTAGGGAGAATGAAGACAAGACTATTACCTGACTACAGGAAGTATTGGGAATCTGTGATACTGCCAAATGTGACATTACTGGCTGACAGGGTGCACCGAGCTGTGTATGTCATAGATACAATATTGTTTGTAAACTGTTAAATTAATCACGTACATAGAATATGTGCATGAAATGCTCATTGGTATCAGTAAGTAAGCAATAGGAAAATATGAAATAAATTCAAAACAAATGTGTATTGGTTATCATTGTATACCCTCCAACTGTACCGTTTTTGCCGATACAGTACCGGTTTTTAACGGCCTGTACTCGCTAAAACTCCCTGTACCGATTGTACCGGGTTTTTCTTTTTTAAGCCTTTGCACTTGACATGTGCGGTGCACACAACGCCTTAATAGCACTATCAGTGCATCGGGACACAAAAATGTTAGCAGACGTGGGGGAGCATCTATGCAAAGAGCTACAGCCAGCAAGCTGCCCATAAAGAGGAAGTGCTCCCAGGCTCCCCTTTTCTTCATGGTTAGCCTGGGACTGGTTAGTACTGTGAGACCTCTGTGCCACACAGATTCCGACTAGAGATGTGTACCGGACACTTTTCGCGTTTTGGGTTTTGAGTTCTGATAACCTTCAGGTTTTGGGTTCTAATGGGTTTTGCCAAAACACCCCCTAAACGTTTTGGGTTTTGGGTTCTGATTAAAAAAAAAACAAAAAAACATAAAAACTGCTTAAATTTTTTTTTGCTCCTACGCTATTACTAACCTCAATAACATTCATTTCCACGCATTTCCAGTCTACTCTGAACACCACACATATTGTTTTTAGGGCAAAAGGTTGCACCTTGGTAGCTGGATAACTATGCTAAGCCACACAAGTGTGCGGCACAAACACATGGCACATCTAGGAGTGGCACTGCAGCGGCAGACAGGATGGCAGTTTCAAAAACTAGGCCCCAAAAATACCCCTATCTGGCTTGATCGTGTTTACGATGTGCAGCCAAGGAGCAGTGGGTGACTGGTGCAGCACTGAGTTGTTCTGCGAGTGTGTATCTGTTTTGGTCAGTTTAATACCCAATAAGACCCCTATCTGGCTTGATTGTGTTTACCACCAGCTGTGGAGCAGTGGGTGATTTGTGCAGCAATGCAATAGCTGCACTGCGGAGCTGCATAGGAGTGGAACCTTCTGACCAGATAGAAGCTGGAGAAGACCAGCTGGCGATTCGTGCAGCAATGCAATAGCTGCACTGCGGAGCTGCAAAGGAGTGGAACCTTCTGAACAGATATAAGCTGGCGACGACCAGCCGAGGAGCAGTGGGCGATTTGTGCAGCAATGCAATAGCTGCACTACGGAGCTGCAAAGGAATGGAACCTTCTGACCAGATATAACCTGGCGACGACCAGCCGAGGAGCAGTGGGCAATTGGTGCAGCACTGGGTTCTTCTGGGAGTGTTTATCTGTTTTTGTCAGTTTAATATCCAATAAGACCCCTATCTGGCTTGATCGAGTTTACCACCAGCCGAGGAGCAGTGAGCAATTCGTGAAGCAATGCAATATCTGCATTGCGGAGCTGCAAAGGAGTGGAACCTTCTCACCAGATATAACCTGGCGACAAGCAGCTGAAGAGCAGTGGACGAATCGTGCAGCAATGCAATAGCTGCACTGCGGAGCTGCAAAGGAGTGGAACCTTCTGACCAGCTACACCTGGCGACACTAGCCGAGGAGCAGTGGGCGATTGGTGCAGCACTGAGTTCTTCTGCGAGTGTTTATCTGTTTTTGTCAGTTTAATATCCAATAAGACCCCTATCTGGCTTGATCAAGTTTAGCACCAGCCGAGGAGCATTGCACGATTTGTGCAGCAATGCAATAGCTGCAGTGCGGAGCTGCAAAGGAGTGAAACCTTCTGACCAGATACACCTGGCGACAACCAGCCAAGGAGCAGTGGACGATCCGTGCAGCAATGCAATAGCTGCACTGCGGAGCTGCAAAGGAGTGGAACCTTCTGGCCAGATATAAGCTGGTGACAACCAGCCGAGGAGCAGTGGGCGATTTGTGCAGCAATGCAATAGCTGCACTACGGAGCTGCAAAGGAGTGGAACCTTCTGACCAGATATAACCTGGTGACGACCAGCCGAGGAGCAGTGGGCAATTGGTGCAGCACTGAGTTCTTCTGCAAGTGTTTATCTGTTTTTGTCAGTTTAATATCCAATAAGACCCCTATCTGGCTTGATAGAGTTTACCACCAGCCGAGGAGCAGTGGGCAATTCGTGCAGCAATGCAATATCTGCATTGGGGAGCTGCAAAGGAGTGGAACCTTCTCACCAGCTATAACCTGGCGACAAACAGCTGAGGAGCAGTGGACGATTCTTGCAGCAATGCAATAGCTGCACTCCGGAGCTTCAAAGGAGTGGAACCTTCTGACCAGATATAACCTGGCGACGACCAGCCGAGGAGCAGTGGGTGATTCATGCAGCTTGCATATTAATGACTCTCCACAGTGGGATTGATCAGCTCTGTGATTATTACCACTTGAACACAAACAGTTGTATGTGATTAAATACGAGTCCACTTATCTCACATATCAATGACTCTTAGCATTTGGGATTAATGAATGGTGATGCAATATGGAATTGTCCTTGGGCCCTCCCACCTACCCTTATGTTGCGGAAATAGGACATGCACACTTTAACAAACCAAACATTTCAGCGACAGGGCCTACAAAACTGTTGCTGAAATTATTGGTTTGTTTGGGCCCCCACACAAAAAAAAATTCATATCTCCCTGTATAAACTGGCTCTACAGCGACAAAATGTCATTGTCACTCGTCATCCTCCTTCTTTTGATTCCTCGCCCCCTTCAGTGTGTACTTCCTCATCCTCACAGATTATCAATTCATCCCCGCTGGACTCCACAATCACAGGTCCTGTTATAATCTCTGGAGGCAATTCCTGGTCTTCATTGAATAATTGATCATTCATTTTTATAAACATCATCTTCTCCACATTTTGCGGAAGCAACCTCCTTCGCCGCTCACTGACCAGGTTCCCCGCTGCACTAAAAACTCTTTTGGAGTACACACTGGACGGGGGACAACTCAGGTAAAATAGAGCCAGTTTGTACAGGGGTTCCAAACTGCCTTTTTTTCCTGCCAGTACAGGTCAGGACTGCCTGACATTTTTTCAACGGTGACAGCATCCAATGCAGCGACAGTAGACATGTCAGCAATCGTTGCCAGGTCCTTGAGTCTGGACTAGATGTCCAAACTCCCTCCTGCCTGCCCTGCATCCCCGCCAGTGGGTTGTGTGGGAAATCGCAGCTGTTTCTTCGCAGCCACAGGTGTGGAAAAAAATGAAGGAGGGGCTGTGGCCGTGTCACGGTCCCCTTCAGATGACAATCTCCTGACCAGAAGGTCTTTGCACCTTTGTAGACTTGTGTCTGCCGGAAACAGAGACACAACATACGCTTTAAACCGAGGATCGAGCACAGTGGCCAGAATGTATTCCTCTGACTTTAAAAGACTGACCACCCTCGTATCCTGGCAAAGCATATGGACGGCTTCATCCACAAGATAGAGGAAGGGTTAGGCCACCAGAGTGACCTTAGGGAGCGCCTGGAAGGAGTATGTTTTGCTAAAGCAACAGTTTCTGAATTGGGAAGTCAGGTCCAAATAATATACAACAGAAAAAAAGAAGGGGTGAAACCGCGCTTATCTAAAAACATGCAAAAGTTGTTGGTAATAGTAAACAAGAATTTAATAAAAGTAGATCAAATTAAAAATTATATTTCATAGATCCATTAAAAGTCAACGAAACCACAATAGTG
Organism: Crinia signifera; assembly: GCF_055691185.1. Classification (NCBI taxonomy): domain Eukaryota; kingdom Metazoa; phylum Chordata; class Amphibia; order Anura; family Myobatrachidae; genus Crinia; species Crinia signifera. Next base: position 257,136,276 of record NC_139221.1, on the reverse strand, counting down.
AGTAGTGAGAGTCTGTATAGTCACCCACAGTTCAGCCGTATATTCCTGAGTCCTTTCCTTGTATTTATGTCCCAATGAATGTAGCCAGTAGACGGGGAGATTGGTTTGGGAGAGGTGAAGATCTCCAGTCCAGGGAGCTCCTGCTGTTGTTAGGTACTCTACCTGGTGATGGGAGGCGTGTACCCCAAGGTTTCAGGCTGAGGAATGGGTTCCAGAAGCTGGTCCGGTCACAGGAAGCAAATTAGTGGATTGTCAGGGTGTGGGTATCTTTGCTCTCTTGCACCAACGCTTTTTTCTGTTGCACCTTTCATTCGTGGTGCGCATGTGCGGTTGTACAAAGTGACACTTAAGTATGTACAGTTTTTTTTTAAATAAAAAAAAAAGACATCAATCAATATAGGTATATTGCTGGATCTATATAAAATAGTAGTACACCGTTAGGCACGGACATTATATTTTGAATAGAGTGGATTCATTCTCATTAATAAAGGAATGGCATTCTTTGTATACATAGGATAGAGAAAACATTTGCATAATAAGAAACTATCTACAGAGTCACAGTATGTACAGGGATTTTTCCTTTTATAGTTTCACAGTCATATAGGCATACAGGGAATTAGGTCTCTATAACGTATATTCACATATTATATGGTATTGTCATTACCATATACATGTAGATTATGATATTATTAGTTTCATTTAATACTCTATGGTCATTTAGTTAGTAACTTATATGGAAAGTGAAAAATTGTGGTGTTGTTCCCACTTTTCTTTGGGGTAGAAACATTTCTTCATACATATTTTGGGGGGTGGGGAGAGGATGGTTTAGGGGGAAGGGAAGGAGGAGGGGGGTAGGGGGGGTGTTCTCATGTTAGGGAGGGAGAGGGGAGACAGGGGTTTATGAGACCAGAGAGTGAAAAGTTTTTATTATTATGTAGAGCCAGTGGCCATATACATTTCAACATATGGGTGCATATACATTTCGACACACGGGTGCATGTTTCTATAAGGGATGTGATGGTGTCTAAATCACTGTGTTTAGCTCTACAGCCTCGTTAAGCCCCCCTAGATGTATAGAATCCATTTTGTACATCCAATACACCTCTTGTCTGCACAAAGTTTTATATCGGTCTCCTCCACGTGGGGTCCTTCTAACATGTTCTCAGCCAACTAGCCTTAAGCTCTTTGGATCCCCTCCATGGTATTCATGGAAATGTCGGGAGACACTGTGTGTCTGTACATGTTTCATTATGTTGCGTCTATGTTCTAAAAAGTGGACTTTGATCTTCCTTGTAGTGCGTCCTACATAGTAGAGTTTGCACTTGCAACTCAACATGTAGATGGTGTAGCTGGTGTTGCAGTTAATGGAACTGTCAATTTTTATATTGGTGCCTTCTTTGTCTTCTATAGAGTGGCCTCCCCTGAGTTCAATATATTCGCAGGTTATGCATCTCGATGCACCGCACCTGAAAAAGCCTTTAGGTTGACATCCAAGCCATGTGCTAGGATCTTCTCCCTCAGGTGTGGATGTGACTGATTTGAGGAAACTTGGGGCCTAGGAACAGACTCAGAAATACACGGCTGAACTGTGGGTGACTATACAGACTCTCACTACTCCCTATTGTGGTATTGTTGATTTTTAATGGATCTATGAATTATCATTTTTAATTTTATCTACTTTTATTAAATTCTTGTTTACTATTACCAACAACTTTTGCATGTTTTTAGATAAGCGCGGTTTCACCCCTTCTTTTTTTCTGTTGTATATTATTTGGACCTGACTTCCCAATTCAGAAACTGTTGCTTCAGCAAAACATACTCCTTCCAGGCGCTCCCTAAGGTGACTCTGGTGGACTAACCCTTCCTCTATCTTGTGGATGAAGCCCTCCATATGCTTTGCCAGGATACGAGGGTGGTCAGTCTTTTAAAGTCAGAGGAATACATTCTGGCCACTGTGCTTCATCCACAAGAGCTATGTGCTTTGTGGAATCGCAATGTTTACTCCTCCTTCACTTTCTCCAGCTCTTCTGCAACAGCCTGATCAGGGGAATCACTTGACTCAAGCTGGAAGTGTCAGAACTGACTTCACGTGTGGCAAGTTCAAACGGCTGAAGAACCTTGCACAACACGGAAATCAGCCTCCACTGTGCTTGAGTCAGGTGCAGCCCACTCCTCTGCCTATGTCGTAGTTGGCCGTGTAGGCTTGAATGGCCTTTTGCTACTCCTCCATCCTCTTTAGCATATAGAGGGTGGAGTTCCAGCGTGTCACCACCTCTTGCTTAAGCTGATGGCAGGGCAGGTTGTGGAGTTTTTGCTGCCGCTCCAGACTTTGTCAGGCAGTGGCAGAATGCTGAAAGTGTCCGCAAATTTTGCGGGCCACCGCAACCATCTTCTGCACGCTCCTGTCACTTCTGATAAAATGCTGCACCACCAAATTTATTGTGTGGACATGGTACGTGCTGGAAATTGCCCATGTGTAATGCACGCACAATGTTACTGGCATTGTCCAACACTACAAATCCCCAGGAGAGTCTAAGGGGGTTAAACCACTGGGAGATGATTTTCCTCAGTTTCTCAAAGAGATTGTCAGCATTGTGCCTCTTCCTGAAACCGGTGACACACAGCGTAGCCTGCCTTGGAAGGAGCTGGCATGCAGGGGATGCTGCTGCTGCTGTGGAAGGCGATGCATCTACCCCATGGGCTGTCACAGTCATATAGTCCTTAGTTTGCCCTGATCCACTTGTCCACATGTCTGTAGTTAAGTGGACAGTGGGTACAGCCGCATTTTTCAGGGCATTGCGGACACTTTTCCTGATGTCTCTGTACATCCCGGGTATCGCCTGCCTAGTGAAGTGGAATCTAGATGGGATTTGGTACCAGGGACACAATACCTCCATCAACCATCTAAATCCCACTCCACTGATGGTGGACACCGGACGCACGTCTAACACCAACATAGCTGTTAAGGCTGCAGTTATCTGCTTTGAAATAGGATGACTGCTGTCGTATTTCGTCCTCATGACAAATGACTGTTGGACAGTAAATTGCTTAGTGAAAGATGTAGCAGTCTTAAGACTTCCCCTCTAGGATGATGCAGCAACAGCAGCGGCAGTAGTAGTCGTAATGCTGCAGGATCCTCCAGAGGAATCCCGGATAGAAGAGGAGTCAGTCATGCTGGTGACATGGCCTGCAGGACTCCACCCGATCCTGATCGAGGATGAAATTGACAAGGAGGGAGTTGGTGGTGTTCTTTTTCAGGTGCTTGGCTACAACAGGAGGACCAAGGAATTTAGGTGTCCCTGGACTGCTGACGGTCCTAGCCACAGTTCCTGAATTAAACACTGATTTATGAAGGGTCTTTAGGTGACGTACAAGGGAGGATGTCCCTAGGTGAGCAAGATCATTACCCCTACATACAATATTTAGTCAAACCCTGCGCTAATAAAGGTAGCAGCAGGTCTCCTATGAAAGGTTACGCCCAACCTAAAGTGGTGATTAATGAAAAAAAAAAAAAATATATATATATATATATATATATATATATATATATATATATATATATATATAGGTGACCAGCGCTGGATGGGAGATAACAGATGAGAAATCTCCAAGGGTCTGAAATTTCCCTAAAATCCTCTGAAGTGTTACCAGTCCCCTTATATGAAAGCCAATTCTGTGGATGGTCTGGGTGACAGAAGGAAGTTAACTCAATATTCTATTCAGGTGTACACATCAAGGTATCTTTAACAATGACTTCAGAGTATAGCATAGCAAGGAACTTACTTTAAAATTCTGACCCACGTTCCTATAATGGTTTCTTTTTTCCCCATATATCGGCAGGCAGGCGATGATGAAATGGACAGAATTTATTCCAATACAAACTTAATCCAGACAACGAATAAAAGGTTAAAATAGTACAAAAACAGGGTGAAGCAAATAGGGATCCTGAACGGAGCAGCTCCGGCGGCTATAGCTGTGTCCCGATGGAAGTGCTGCAGATGCTATAAGTGTGGACAGGTGGTGCCGGGATAGGAGTCCGTTCTTACTTTGATCTCCGTGACAAGTGCTGCTGTCCTCCTCCCTTGGAAGCGGCCAAATCAACGCGTTTCGGATATATAATATCTTGAAAAAGAAACCATTATAGGAACGTGGGTCAGAATTTTAAAGTAAGTTCATTGCTATGCTATACTCTGAAGTTATTGTTAAAGATACCTTGATTAGAATATTGAATATTGAAGTAAGTTAACTTACTTCTGTCACCCAGACCATCCACAGAATTGGCTTTCATATAAGGGGACTGGTAACACTTCAGAGGATTCTAGGGAAATCTCAGTCCCTTGGAGATTTCTCATCTGTTATCTTCCATTCAGCGCTGGTCACCTATACTGTATATATATTTTTTCCAAGAACCTTACCCCTGCTTATTGGAGCTTTACATATGCTACATATGGCAATATATTTGTTGTCCGGATTTGGATATAAAAAATTCCAGACCGAAGAGGTGGATTTATTGGTCCTCTGCCCAGGCATGACGAAGGGCTTTTTCATCCCATGGACAACAACTGTTTCCCCCCCCTGATGCATTATTTAAGCAAACCACCTCAGCATCCTCCTTGTCAACTTCCTCGTCAGTGCCAGCTACATCAATATCCTCCTCTCGGTCTACAACATTGACACCTTCATTATCTAAATCAGGAACTGTACTATGGGTGATCCTTCCAACATAGGCAGAGGGAGTGACGAAAATGGTGGAAGGAGCCACCTCTTCCCGTACAGCAATGGGAAGGTCAGGCATCGCAACCACCAACACCCTTGGACTCTCCTTGGGGGTTTGTGATAACATGTCTTCTTTAGTAGGCAGAGATGTTTGCTGTGTTTTTGATGACAGCTGAAATCTCTTAAAATCTCTAAAGGGGGGGGGGGGAGTAGGAGGGCTTGCATCGTCATGTGAAGTTGAACCACCAGTCATGAATACAGGCCAGGGCCTTAACCGTTCCTTGTCACTCCGTGTAGTAAATGGCACATTGGCAAGTTAACGTTTCTCCTCCAATGATTTTAATTTCTTTTTTTGGGTCCTTTTTTTACTCAACTTTGTCTTTTTGGATTTTACATGCCCTGTACTTTGACACTGGCCATTGGCCTTGGCAGACAACGTTGATGGCATATCATTGTCTATGTCATCATTAATACTTGCAGTTGCAGCAGATTCAGAAGTAGGAAGAAGCGGCCCTTCATCTTTCCCTATTTGATTCTCCATAATTTGGATCTCCATTATTTTTGTGGAGTTATGCAATAAATTACACCACAGGACAGCACCACTGGAGTGCAAGTATATACAGCAGTAGATGCACTAGTAGAGAGGTATTATATATATGGCAGTAGATGCACCAGCAGAGAGATATTATATATATGGCAGTAGATGCACCAGTAGACTGGTATTATTATTTATATGGCAGTAGATTCACCAGTAGAGAGGTATTATACACTACTTGGAAGAAAGTCATTGGACACCCTGGTTTAACTCTGAAATAATGGAATCTTCCTGACAAAGTAAATATGGACTCTTCCTACATGTATAAATATGGAAGCAAGCATCGTAGCAGATCATTTGATGATAAAATGATGAACAGGAAACACACTCGGTTATCATGGTCGAGCTGCGGCTCACAAGCCTCTGATCACAAAAACCAATACATGACAGAGACTTTGTTGGTGTAAGGATCGGAAAAACTGGATGGTGGAGCAAGGGAAACAAGTCCTATAGAGCGATGAATCACGCTTCACAATGTTTCGATCAGATGGTAGAGTGTGGGTATGGCGATTGCCTGGAGAACACCTGTTACCCGAATGTGTAGTGCCAACAGTAAAATTTGGAGGTGAAGGCATCATGTTCTGGGGTTGTTTCTGCTGGCATGGCGTGTGCCCACTCATACAGGTGCATGGGAACATGACATTGGCGACCTACCGAGATATTCTGGATAACTCCATGTTACCAACGTCGTGGCGTTTCTATGGGAACGACAATTGTGTGTTCCAGGACGACAATGCAACGTGTCATGTTTCAAGGGCTACAATGGAGTGGTATGATGAAAATTGCGTCACCCGACTAGTGTGGCCTGGGCAAAGCCCTGATATGAACCCCATAGAACATCTGTGGGATGAACTTAAGCGCAGGTTGCAGTCGCGATCGCCTCGCCCTTCTATACTACCACAGTTGGTGACTGTACTGCAGGAGGAATGGCACAATATCCCACTATGGGTCTTATTTTGGTTCACTCTTTCTGACAAATTACTTCTTAGATGGACAAAACCATGTGCTCTGCAGGTGGGGCAGATGTTACTTGTGTAGATAGAATTAGATTTGGGTGGGGTTTTACTTCAAAGGGAGATCTATATTGCAGTGTAAAAATAAAGCAGACAGTATTTACCCTGCACAGAAACAAAATAACTCACCCAAATCTAATTTTCTCTGCACATTTTACATCTGCCCCCCTGCAGTGCACATGGTTTTGTCCATCTAGGAAGGATTTTGTCAGAAAGAGTGAAGTAGAATAAGGCCCTATGTGTGCTATACGAACTTGTGGAAAGTTTACCACGACGAGTAGCTGCTGTTATTTCTGCAAAAGGTGGACATACCCCCTATTGATTGTAAATAAACGCATGCTTTCCGTTGACATGTGGTGTCCAATGACTTTCTTCCATGTAGTATATATATGGCAGTAGATGCACCAGCAGGGAGATATTTTTTATACAGCAGTAGATGCACCAGCAGAGAGATATTATATATATGTGGCAGTAGATGCACCAGTAGAGAGGTATTATTTATATGGCAGTAGATGCACCAGCAGAGAGATATTATATATACGGCAGTAGATGCACCAGCAGAGAGGTATTATATATATGGCAGTAGATGCACCAGCAGAGAGATATTATATATATACAGCAGTAGATGCACCAGTAGAGAGATATTATATATACAGCAATAGATGCACCAGCAGAGAGATATTATATATATGGCAGTAGATGCACCAGCAGAGAGATATTATATATATGGCAGTAGATGCACCATTACAGAGGTATTATTTATACGGCAGTAGATGCACCAGCAGAGAGATATTATATATACGGCAGTAGATGCACCAGTAGAGAGGTATTATTTATACGGCAGTAGATGCACCAGCAGAGAGATATTATATATACGGCAGTAGATGCACCAGCAGAGAGATATTATATATACAGCAGTAGATGCACCAGCAAAGAGATATTTTATATATGGCAGTAGATGCACCAGCAGAGAGATATTACATATACGGCAGTATATGCACCAGTAGAGAGGTATTATTTATACGGCAGTAGATGCACCAGCAGAGAGATATTATATATACGGCAGTAGATGCACCAGCAGAGAGATATTGTATATACAGCAGTAGATGCACCAGCAGAGAGATATTATATATATGGCAATAGATGCACCAGCAGAGAGATATTATATATACGACAGTATATGCACCAGTAGAGAGGTATTATTTATACGGCAGTAGATGCACCAGCAGAGAGATATTATATATACGTCAGTAGATGCACCAGCAGAGAGATATTATATATACGGCAGTAGATGCACCAGCAGAGAGTAGGTACAAGCAAGATTTGATCACGAACTGGGTGATGAAGCCACACACCTCAGGCTTTGCCTAGTTCTCTTCTGGGTGGAGGAGATGAAACTATTGATGCCTGTTCCGAGTATTGTCCTGCTCATGTGCAGGTGCCAGTTTATATTAATATACACCTATAATAATACCAGTTGGCAGCATCTGAACACTCCCCTTCCCCCAATACCAGGTGTTACCTGATCCTGTAATGGTAACCTATTTTTCCTGGGAGAGATATCACTGAGAACCCTGTAGGAGATAGTTCTGGCAGTTGTGATCAGTGCCGGATTAAGGAAGGGCTCAGCGAATCAGTGCCCTCGGCATCTCTTGTCAGAAGGGGCCCCCCCGCCACTGAAGCTGCATCTCGGATCACTCTGTTCTAAACTAATAGGAGTTGAAGCTACTCACATGAGTCACTAGGCTGCTGTGTTGCTACCCACTAGCAGAGGCAGATTGCATTGGCCCTCCTGGTTACCTGGAAACCGGTTGGCCGACCCAATGAGGACTCTGCCAGAATGTCAGACACCTGCCCAAACCATCACTGTGGGCTGCATTCTTCCTCAATATGTGCCATTGTGACTCTCTCCAGGCCCTCCTTGGAATTCTGCCACTTTTTCTGTCTGCACCACTGCGGGGATGTCCGCTGTGAGCTGCTGCAGGGTGAAAGGTCTGTTACCCAAGGTACCGCGATGCAGCATCAGCGTAGGCCACGGAACCTGAAGTACAGCTGAGCCCAGTGTCTTCCTCAGCAAGTGCAGGCCAGCAATTGAGGGGAGACCCGGACATGTAAGCTGCGGCCTATCTTTGTTAAATTCCCCTGGCCCCCTGAAAGCTTAATCCGACCCTGATTGTGATTATTACCCTGCATGTGCCCATGTTATCATACTTACCTACTTTGTAAGTCTCCTTTCCAGAAGAAGCCCGAATCAGACACTGCTAGGTGCTTCAGGAGCGGGACTAAATGGTATTATCATTAGGCCATGCCCCCAACATAGGGAAACATAAACAATTTGTAAGTCAGTGGTGATGGGGCGTAGCCAAGTGACGCATTTCACTCATTTAGCGCCACCCCCTTTCTCAGGGTTCCTGCTATTGCTGGTGTACAGTAATATTCTCACCCCTCCCTCCATATGGCAGGGGGTGACTTTGCCCTGTGATTATTACACCGTTGCTGCTTAAATCACACTAATACATCCCCTCTTTCTCCAATGCCAGTGTTCACCTCACCTTGTGATTATTATCCTGCTAGTGCCCATTGCCTATGTAACATTAATATGGCCTATTCCTTGTGTCTTGGTCCCAAATGACATCATCTTTTTGAGGTTTATATTTAAAGAAATTACTCCTTTATGACCCCTTGTCTATTTAAATGGACTTTATAAAATATGTATTTTAGTTTAATAATAATGTAGTAATTCAATACTAATTTAAAAAAATTAATAATTATTAAACAATTAAAACATCTTGTCATTACTGGGATACATCGTACACATGCAATGGGTCATAAAGGGTTGATTTGGCATTTACTTAAAACCGTGTTTATTGCATTCAGTTGGTAAAAGATAATTAAATAATGAAAGTGTTTGTAGTGTGTAGAGCTGTTTGGGTGCGATAAGCCATATAGGGCTGCATCAATTATGTACAAGCCCTGTACAAGTACGACAGTTTTCTTAGAACTAGTTTTCACTTACCACTGCAGGACACATCCCCTGAGTGGCTATAGATACATACAAAAGTGGGGTTAGACACACCCTGTGGGTGGAGCATGACACGCCCCCTCAATGACTACTGTAGTTTGCAAAAGTTGGCAAGCATGATTCTACTGTATCCTTTTGCTGCCTGTACACAGAGTGATATGGAATGTTCATTTTCAGAGGAACATTACAAATATTCCTTATGGATCACAATGTTTTAAATCTCTATATAAACAAATTTTAATTACAGGTCTTGATTTATCCAGATCTTGATTCATACCTTGTGAATTATACAAAATAGGTTACTCTGGAAAGGGAGTGAGATAACAAAAATAATTGGAGAAAAACTTTAAATAGTTTAACTGGGCCAAACCTATAAGTACACATTAGACAGAGCCCAGCACATTCTTCCCCTCCTAGATCTGGGAATGTTTCTGACAGTATTTGAGATGTGTTTTGTTTGATGTAACATAACCTGTATGTGTAGTCTGTATATCTTACACCCAATGCAATGAAGAGGGCAACTTCACAATTCCCTAATGATTGTCATTTAAGGATTTATCGATATACTATTATAAATATTTGTACCTTTCATTGCTTCCAAGGTGATGGTGGGATGATTAAAAAGTTGTTAAGTTCAAAATGTGAGCAGCCTGCAATGAACACAGTGTATACTACCAGCAACTGTGAGCGGTCTGAGCCTTGCCAGGTCTTGTAATGTAAGCTGCTGTGAGAGTGCAGCATTTGGAGGATTTAACTCAGGTTCACGTGTGCTTTCTGCCATATCCTTTTAAGGAGACTGTTAATGCTTTGAGCAGTCATTAGGATCTAATAGGCATGCTTCCCTTGAACAACTGGATACGTTACTTAACTTACCTATGAAACAGAAAGTTCAGACAAATCTGTGGAGGGATTTTATATCAGGATGTTTGCAGTAACTCTAGATTCAAATAACTTGCAGGAACTTAACGGCTTCTTGTGAATATAACTGTACTCCAATAAAATAAGCAACTGAAGATATCCAAGTGTAGCACAAAATACTGATGGCATTGGTGTCCTTAACTCTCTTTTAGAAGAGTAATAGCATAGTTGCCTACTCTCCGGGAATGGCCGGAAAGGTCCCGGAAATATTAGGGGCCCCTCCCGGAAAGCGGGGCAAGTCTCCCGGAATGCATGCAGTCTCGCACAAGCCCTCTCCCACAGCGTGGGGTCCGTGGGACCTAATGATGAGAATCGCGTCATTGTAGCTCCGCCCATGGCTGTGCAATGCCTGAAATACCGGCATTGCACAGTGACGGCATTGGTCATGAGTAGAGACAGGATTATATGCAACATAAAAAGCTTGAAATATGCATGCAAATATGCATGAAAAATACTTAAAATATGCATGAAAAGTGTTAAAATATGCTACATTAAATAACAAAAAAAGTCATTTTTAACTTATTTATTTAAAAATCAGCATACAATTAGTTGCAAATAAACCTCAAAACTAGGCCCACAGCATCTGCAGATGTCTAGTGCTGTACATAGAATTTTTTTTCTTCCTGGCTGCTACAGCAGACTGCAGCGTCCAAAGCTCTTCTTGCATCAACTACACAGAGCCTCATCTCCAGCGCCGATGGATCAAATGTCAGCATAGCGTGTGAGGGTGGCACAGTGGAAGGCTTCCTCCCTGCGCTGCATACTCACTGTGACACGGCATTTCCTCCGTGCCGCGTGATGTCACAACCCTTCCGCTAGCCTCCTCTGCTGCAGAAGTCTGTCTCTTGGTGTAAAGTCCCAGGCCAGGGGCAGGCAAAAGTTCAAGAGCTTCGTAATGGCATCCACCCTGACTGACTTTTATCAACATGGATTGGCAGCCTAGAGCAGTGTTAGGCATAACGTACATCCAAGGTTCCCCACACTGTGCACATATTGTCCCAGCCTGCAAACTCTACCACTACCTGGCCAGCAGCAGCAGGGCAGAGCAGTGCTGTAACTCACGGGTAGGAAGAGGGCGGGGCCTAAAATATGCACCATCATTAGATTTTAGGTAAAATATGCAATAACCAGTGAAAATGGGCAAAATATGCAAATGCATATAATCCTGTCTCTAGTCATGAGGATGCTATCATGCCTGCCACGCCCCCAAACATGATGTACTATTGGTGATCCCCGCCTCCCTAAACTGGCTGCTCTCTCCCGGATAGGGCAGCCAGAAAGTAGGCAACCCTGAGTAAAAAGCGGTGTGCACACTAATCGATATGCTCCATGAGCAATATAGTGCATACAAATTGAAAGATCTCACTAATGATATCATATAATGACATCACTGAGCTCCTGCTTAACATGCAGTCGTTGACGATATAGGCAAAATCTGACTACATGTCAAGACTCAAGTGGTCGTTAACAACCCGCGGGAGTGTGCCTCTTTATAACACTAGACAATACGCACAATAATATCGCTAACGCTATTGATATTGTGCATATCTTTTAAACATATCTTATAGTTTGTAGGCACCTTTAGGCATGGAATACTGATGTATTTACAGTAGAGTTGATATGATGCATTGGCATCAGATAAATCAGGGCAAATGTTTTTTTATTATACAGCAAAAGTTATTAGCTGCTTATACAATAAAAAAAATGATTACAAACTCAACAAAATAAATATAGTACAATAGTGTTGCAACTGGCATGCAAATAAACATAATTCTTCTAATCCAGCGTGCAGCGAGTTCTCATGACTGTGAACACAACTGCTATAGGGGATATTTATAGGGTTGAATACGGTATGTCAACAGTCATTATGTAGCTATTGATGTGCTGTAATGCCAACATGTTAGAATGTCAACATATCATCCCTCCGACACCAACTTACTTTCTTCTGACGGCAGCGGCGGCTGCTTTCAGGCCCCAGCAGTCATGGGATTGTATTGCTACACTATATAACTTTACCCCTAAATCCTTCCTGTAGTGCCGGTCATTTACAACCCCCCCACACACACACACACACACACACACAAACACACACACATCCTATACCTAGCCAACCTGCCCAGAGCCTGATGTCAATATTCTGACATTTTTGACATTTCACCTGTCGACATTCCGAGAATGTCAATACATTTTTTGACATTTTAACAACGTTGACATCGGAAATTGGGGTGTTTGCATTATGAACGACATTGTTATCGTATTCTCGGTTACATACCTATTGTGGGGGTTATTCAGACCTGATCGCTGTTGTGCGAATTTGCAAGCCTAGGGATTATTGACAACTGCTCCTGTGTACTGATCGCAGCGTAATTGCGCAGGGCGGAACAGCAACATAAATCAGTGATGGATCTAATCGCAATCCCCTTACAATTTAGCTGACATGAAGCCAGCGTTTGGGGATGGTAACTGCATTTACTGGGAGTCTCAGAGAGATGTGAGAGAATAGACAAATGTCCTGTAAATATAAACCAATAAATTCTTGTAATGCAAAGTAACTAAATCCTTATTAAAAATTATTTTACACATATGCTTCACAATTAATTGTAAAACTAATTGCGCGCAATGGAATGTTTCAGCAGCAGAATTAATGAGCTTAACAATGCAAATGATTACACTACAAAGGCTTTACTATATAGAAGCTACTGGCATAAAGTAATCAGTATGTGATAATGTATTGTACACCTTAAAGTGTATACACATGCATCGATTTATTTTCGATGCGATTCGATTTCGATTTCCCCAATTCCACCCCGTTTCTATTTGGCCTTTGCTTTCCATTGGATTTCACATTCAATCTGCATTATTGCATTCAATATCGATTTCAATTTTCATTCAAGGAACAGTGTACACTTTCGATTTACTAGATTGAATTAGATATTTTCTTGCCTGCGCAGTCTATTTTTCTTTTCTATATATTTAGAAAGTGAAAGCACACATTCAATCGATGGATCGAAAGCGTCTTTAAAAAGGTTCGATTTTGCTTCTATAAGCAAAATCGAATCGAAAACCAGTCAGAATCGAAGCGTATGTACACCCCTTTAGACTGAACAGAAGAAAATCTGATTAGTCATCATCAGCAAATATTGTTTTATACCTGATTGTAGTTATTATATGTGGTGGAAAAGGCATGGTGCTGGAACTGCTGTGGCATAGACATCCATCTTAAGGGCGTCAAGGGGGTTCATATACTAAAGCTTTTAAAATGACTGCCAAGTGAATTTGTCAAAATTGCCAAGCAAACATTTGTATTCGTCATAATAACCTGTAATGTTTACCTTATACAGGAAATATAAACTTATTTGGATTTATATAACAAATGTGAGTGAAGATAAGACAGTGTACAATACACATTGCTAAGGCAATTCAATAATGGTTTATTGAAACATTCAGATAAACATCAAGTGGGAAATGTTATAGGGTGAGAGATTCAGAAAGTGAGCCATTTGGTAAGAAAGGTCCAGTCATTTTGGCGCCAACTGCGGAGAAGATAATCAGGACAGATCTTCCCTCTGTCCAGGACCTGTACCTGTCCAGAGCAAAAAAGCGGGCAACAAATATAGTCAAGGACCAACTACATCCTGGCCATGGCTTGTTTAACCTGCTGCCATCAGGCAGACGCTACAGGGCTATTTCCACCAAGTACAGTAGAAGCCTAAAAAGTTTCTTTCCTCAAGGGGTTCACCTGTAGACACGTGAACTCATGAACTCCTCACTGTCTAGTAGCGCCGTAACCCTTTGCATATAATCTAACACAGTGTCCCCTCAGAACTTTCTATATGACTGTACATGTTCCCCACCTGTTTATATTGTTTATACTGTATACTGTTTACTTGTTACCCACCTGGCTGCTGCACAGCAAACCGAAAACAAATTCCTAGTATACGCAAGTATACCTGGCCAATAAAGCTGAGTTCTGATTCTGATTCTGAAAATAATGGCCACAACCCAATCTGCCTCAGCTCAAAGGCCCCTATTATTGGGGTGGGGGGGGGGGGGGCTTGGGCAGATGCCCATTTAGCCCATATGTTAAGGTGGCCCTGTCCAGACAAGGTTTGTATGACCACAGCAACATTTACCTTGAAATAATAAGGACAGACTTGTGTATAAAAGACATGGCGGAGTCATCAGAGAATAACATTGTTCAGTGCTGGAAATGGCTCACTTTCACTGCATAGTTTCTGCATGATGGATAGTGTATAGGTAAATTCCACATGGTCTACATGCCTTAGGTCAACAGGCTCAAAAGGTCAACAACACAAATGGTCTACACATATTTTTTGGGTTATTTATATGTTTTCCCAAAATTGTTGACCTTTTGTACCTGTCGACCGTTTGTATCCATCGACCTATTGTATCCGTCGACCTGTGCATGTCGAATATTTGGTGAAAACCTATTTTCTGCCAACCTAAACACTGTAGATCTTCTATACAACACCCCACTGCATATCTGTGGCCAGCCCATTGGCTTCCTATTTACTACTGCAGACCCTCTGACAATTAACTTCCTGAATTCTTTGGAAACCCAGAGGGCTGATTGTGATTATTCTCTTGGCAGCTATGGAACCTCCAATTGAGCTGGCGGGATGATTTCTTAAACCTCAACAACTGTGGCCAAGAATAATGCCAGTCTAAAAAATGCCTTTATTTTCCAGAGTTGTTTGAAGCTGCTAGAATCCACTCTCTATTTAATCATGTTGCAAAACATGAATACCTTTTTTTTTATTATTATTATTATTATTATTATTATTATTATTATAATACACATATATATATATATATATATATATATATATATATATGGATTGGGATGTAATGGAGAAAATGTATAATATACATATATGGGGTGCACATATGTGTACAAAAGCAGCGCTAAACCAATTGTATGTTCAAAAGGTTATGTTGGTTAGCCACTTGTTCCTGTTTTGCCTGGGAGCAGATGGTATTGCCCTAAAATGTTCACTGTTGGTATATGGAGGGAAGAGGTAGTCTCAGGAGATTATAGTTACCAAACTTTTGCCACATAGGTAAGAAGATGTTTGGTGACCACTTGAGCTGTGGGATCTGAGTTACTTGCACCTATTGGGTAATCAGGATCCAAATGGTGGTAGTAGACAGAGAGTGTGTACCTCAATAAAGTTCAGTTCCTCCTTTAAGGGCTTAAAAAAGTGTCCCAAGGCTGGTCCAAGCGGCAATCCTTCTTTGATGAGGTGTAGCACCAACTGACGCATTTCGCTCTCCTCTGTAGCAGCTTTCTAAAAATAGTTTGGAAGGCATTCCACACTTCTGGCAAACAGATGCTATTACATATGCCCCATGGTGCCCTTTCTCTGATTTAAATAATATTGTCCCCTAAAATATATATATTTTTTAATTATTGGTTCAATGGTAGTGCACTTACGAGCCCATTTTATATTCAATATAGAGAACCAGCAATTCAGCCAGTTCCTCCTACTGGGCATAGTAGTTTTTCATCTCCTAGAAACTCTTTTACATTCGCCTTACTTATCCATTTGCCTCCCCATAAAACAAGATGAAATTGTGTGCATTTTTTCCATGGGATATATTTGCAATGAAGACTTTCACTTCTGTGGGCCATAAATAATACTTAGTACATTTTAATTAATGAATATGCTAATATGTAATGATACACAAAAATAAAATGATAAAGCCACCCAGCTGTATGATGCCCCAAGTATGATAATCTTTGATGTACTGCAAAATCCAGAAATCCTAACCTTAGCTTCCCACCAGCGTTCTCTGCTCCCTGGCTGCCTCAATAAGAATGTCAAATCAGTAAGCTCCAGAAGAACTTCAGGAAAACTACACAGCCGTTTTTAGCCATAGAAAAAAATCAAGTGGTTTTGCAGCTGTGTTCTCATGTTAACTTATTATAGGTTAACAAATGCTTGTGTAGCATAATAGAGGAGGATTTAACAATCAATTTATGAAGTATTTTGGTAATAAATGGACCACAGAGATCTTCTAAATCTAAAGAACTGTGTGTTCCCACGTGGCTTCTAATTGTCCAATCTGATTTGGGGTTTTCCTGAATCATACATGTCCCTCTCGACACCTATGTCTCCCTGGCAAACTAATGGTTGACCTTGTTTCATATACAATAAAAACGCTTCCTTATGTCATCCAGATGGTGTTGCTATAATAGTTATATTAAACACAAGAATATTGTTACTTCAGTTACAAATCAGACTCTTCACTTATTTATTACCTTGTTTTTTTAATAAAATTGTATTTAGTTTATCTTTTATTTGCATTTACATTTCTCGGATAGTTTTACTATACTTATGGAAAAATACTGTATGTTAAAGACATCTTAGCTACTGTACTCCAACTAAAACATATAAATTATGGGTATAATGGTATAGGCCAGAGGGCAGAGCTTGTAAATTCCAGAAGAGAATAAAGGTGGAGAGCTGGGTATGAAAACGCAGGAGTGAAATCTGCTATTGCTATCTGCTAGGAAACAGTTACATGTCAATGTTCCAGGATAACAAATATGATTTATTGGGATGTTATAGAATTGTTAAATTGGCTCAGTATAGGTATCAAACTCTCCAAGCTCTTGCTTGCTTTCCAAGCTCTCTGGTGATGTGATTACTTTGGGGTATACATTAAAATTGTCTCCCTGAACTCATCCAGCATTGCAGGGCAGGGACTCATACTGCATGGGCTCTGTCAGTCACTGGTCCCTCCTTCTCCAACAACAAGAATGGTCTAGCTGTGGCTCCTATGGTGCCTATCAACAGTGGCTGTCTCAAAACCCCTTGTGGTCAGTGTTGGCTCATAGGTGCCACCACCATAGATTTTCTTCCCCTGTTGCAAAGTCATTCCTGGACCTGCTATACGATGAGCAGTGCCAGCCAATCCTGTCTATGTTCTTTATATGCGGCCTACATCAGTGGCTCATGTACACTACCTCTTTGCACAGACTTTTTTAACCTTTATCATCTATAGCTTCCAGATCCTGGAAAGCCTCATACTCTAGTGTTGCTGTAGCTCTTTCTGGTATCCTCCTGGAAGACACGATTGGGGGTATCCAATTAGTGGGGTTTTGCTATTTTTCTCGATGTTTCTTTATCAGGCTATCCGATGGGATTGTCTGATAAAAGACCCATTTTGCTTTAAAAACACACAGGTTCAGTGAAAAAGGGGGGCTGCTTTTAGGGATATTGAGGCATGTGAACAAATCCCTGATAAGCTGTGGCATGCTCCATCTCTCAGGACTAATAAGATAGCCCCAAGCAAGCCTATTACCTGTGATAATAGGATATCAGCCTTTATATCTTGTAGTGTTTGGATTCTAACTTGCCATAGTTTCAGATGCACTTGTATCTCCTCCTAAAAAATCGTCTGGTGGATATACCAATGTCTTGGCTGCAACTTCTCACCGCACAAGCAGACCTGCAGCACCACCTGCGCATCAACGTCACACTGCTCCTGTATTCCAGCAGCTACAGTACATCCATAGGTGGATGTACCATGAGTACAGAGTATACAGTGAACAGAAGCCCCTGGGCTCCAGGGGAATGTCACCACACCCTGAACCCAAACATCATACTAATACTCCTTTCACACCATAAAAAAAACCTGGGTCTGAACCAGGTTATTGCTGGGTCGACCCAGGTCTCCGTGCATTGTGAAAGTGCCAAAAAGGAAAAACCGGGATCCAGCAACCCGGCATTCCAACCCAGGTTAAAAAAGGCATGTAACTCCCTGGCCACAAGTATGTAACTCCCTGGGAATAGGCATGTAACTCCCTGGCAACGAGCATGTAACTCCCTGGTAACAAGTAAAAATCACTGACAATGAATAAGAAACCCCTGAAAACGAGCATTAAAACCCCTGGATAAGAGCATGTAACTACTGGCAGCAAGCATGTAACCCTGGGCAATGAGCATGTAAATCCTGACAATGAGCATGAAACCCCTGTCAACCAGCATAAAAAATGTATGGGGTGTGTGGTGAGGTGGGTGTAAGATTTTGTTTGGCGGGGGGGGGGGACAAAATTTCTAGTTACGCCACCAACCGCATACAATGTATTGTATGCAAACCAGCCAACCGGGAGCCGCCAGGTGAGATGGTGAGGCATCCCCTGTGTGGTACTGCTAGTGGATGGGCCTTAAAAGATGAACAGTTGTAGCTCCAGGATAGCATACAAGAACATGTCTCCAGATCTACTGCAAAACAAACAGTGGAGTTGAACTGACACACACGCGCACACACACACACACACACAAATACACTTGTGTGTATGTGCATACATACAAACAAACACACTTGTAGTTCCTATTTCTATAGGGCTGTAAATACACAAATGCTTGCCCTCATTACAAAGCCCATAGTCATCTGTGCATCAGATGTGCGCAATCAAAAGCACATCTTGCACTAATTAGCACATCACTTAGTATAACTTACTGTCACATTTGTTCCACCTCCTTAAGTTAGTTAAACATTTTCTTTTTTCTCTCAGTATATTACTTGTTTCAGCCTCATTTATCTTTTATCTCCCCAACGGTCAGCGGGCCTTATTTCACATAACTGCTTTCATTTCCTTTCTTCTAAACACTTAACCACACTTACGGTGAAGAGAGACTTTCCATGCTCATGGCAAAACTGTGTTTATTTCATTAGTTATTAATGGCTCCTCCTTGGTCACTTTATGACTCTGGTGTGAAAAGATTATCAACCAAATGTGTATGACCTATGATATATATTTATAATAATTATTGTAGGTCATATTAATAGTACAGTAAACAAACATAGATTTGTAATCTTTCTTTATAACTGAACACTTTTTTTCTCTTAATGAGGATAAATAAAAACCTTTGAAATGATCGTAATCTGAGGAGTTTAATCTGTACTCTATATTGGGGGGGGGGGGGGTGGACAAGGGTGCTGCTGCCCTCCTCACCAAATTAGTACAGAACAATGGCCTGCGGTAGCAGACTAATTTTAAAGGTGAAGCCACCCATGAGGATCCAGAAGTAAGCACTTCCCCACTCTGGGGTAGGGAGTGGGGTGAGGAGGGCAGCACAGTTGCAAGGGCGCCAAAATTACATTTTTACTTTAGTAAAAAGCATTCTGTTACCCCTGCCAGGGATGCATACCTCCCAACTTTGGGTCCGCCGGACCCGGGACACTGCTGATGCGCGGCGAAGGCGCGCCAAAATTTTCGGGGGGGGGGCCCTAATTTTGGGGGTGTGGCCTATATTCGCAGCTCTCCCACGAGGCCACGCCCCCATTTTGCCGCTATGTAAGCCTCTAGCCATGCCCCCAGCCCCCTGGCTGCAGGAATAGACGCTGTGCGCATGCGCACAGCGTTTATTCCCCGCTGTTTAGCAGCCGACAGGGGGACTCCCAACAGCCCCCCACACCGTGGGACACTGCCGCCCGCGGGTGGGACAGTGGGACAGGCCCTAATAATCGGGACTGTCCCGCTAAAATAGGGACTGTTGGGAGGTATGGGGATGTATACAAATATAATTAATAAGAGATATCTACGTTGATAGATACTGTGTTGATAGATACTGTAGCAAGGATGCTTAGTTCATTATACTAAATACAGTATGTCAGACTCATAACTGAGCACTTGTATACAGAAATGTATTGGGTACATGCAAACCACATTAAATGGCAAATTGTGAAAAACAATTTAATGTTAACACATACAAATATAATAAAAGAGTAAATACATATAAATATAAATGTGTCTTAGAAACACATATATTGGAAATGAGCAAATGAAGAGTCACAGGTATATTGAGTATACTGTATGTTGGGGAGCTCCATATAAAATGGCTTGTTTTTAGATGATTAGCGTTATAGTGGTGTATATTACCATCCAATGCTTTCTGGCAAGGTTTGTAGGCCAGAATAAAGTGATGAAATGAGTCCTGAAGTTCCCTTGATGAGGGCTCAAGCCTCCCTATTAGGCGTCTTCTCCTTATGAACTGGAATGATTAGGAACAATGCAGATATCCCAGATGATTATAATGGTCCAGGTGGGTCAGGAGAATTGTGGATGTCGGTGGGAGGCTGGACAAAACACTTGGTAAAAGATGGATGGATCAGCAATCAATCAATCCGCTCAACGCGTTTCCCTGGATGTTCTCTGTCCGGCTTCCTCAGGAGCAAGTGTTAACTTTAAATTGTTTTTTACTCAGAACAGTCTTGTCTATATATTGGTACAGCCAGCGCTGGCACATTTCTTATTTTTAATCCTGACCTCCATCTGGTTCCGATGGCTGCCAGTCCACCCCCCCCCCCGCCCCAGCATCACAGAAGTCTGGTTCTCTTTCAAACCCAAATCGATGGGCCTTCAATCTGATACCAGGCTGGTCTATATGGGTCATTTGGTTCCGGAGATATTTCGGGTAAACAGATTTTTTTATTTCTGAAATGTAATTTCATGGCTGTTTATGTTGTTTGAGGGCAGATTTCTCTGGAACCAAATGGCACAGTTTCACGGGAAAAATCATTTTAGGCCCATTCAAAAGTTGGTCAATATGGTACTGGACTCATGTAAATGGGTCAGTTGGTTCCGAAGATATAGCCGGTTAAACAATATAGCCTATTAAAGTGTGTGTGTGGGGGGGCTAGTTTTCTCTCCATCTCACACCAGAAAATGCAGGGACTAGGCTTATGTGAAAGGGGCCAACCCGGGAATGTCCATGCATGATACTGGGACCATATTCCAGGGTAAATCCATGCATTTTCTGGTGTGAAAGGGGTATTATCAAATAGCCGGGACCTGCAGTGCTCTGAATACAGCTGAGCAGCCCCCTGCTCTCTGCCCAGCTGTCAATGGCTGTTACTTCTGCCCGGCGGCGGCTGTCTCCCAGTTACCGCGAACATGTATTCCCCCTTGGCAATGAGCATGTAATTCCACAATGCAATGAGCATGGAATCCCTGGCAATGAACATGTAGGTAAGCAGCACTTGTGTAGCATAATTTTTAATAGGCATTGTGGTGTTTGGCATAATACGTAATATAGTTTAAATAAACTACCCTATAGGATCTGACCTTTGACCCAAATACAATGCTAGGAAAGCCAAGGAGGAAAAGAGTAGAAAGTCAGAGATCGTAAATCTTCAGAATGAAATCCAATTAGATTACAGAAAAAGAGAGTGAATCCAGAACCCAACTGAAAGGGATGGTAAATTGGAAACAAATTTCTGAAGAAAGCATTTCAATAGAAGAAACCAATACAGGTTGTGAGGTAAATTTACTAAAACTTCTAAAAATGAAAAGTGGGGATGTTGCCCATAGCAACCAATCAGATTCTGTCTATCCTTTTCTAGGAAGCAATAAAGAAGTGATAGACAGAATATGATTTGTTGCTATAGGCAACTTCACCTCTTTTTATTTTTAGTAACTTTACCCCTTAACACAGTTCCCAAACTGTGAGCCGCAACTCCCTGGGGTGCCGCTGCACAGTGACAGGGGTGCCGAGGCGCAAGTGTCCCTAAAGGCTGCCTCTCGAGCAGGTAGAGGGGGAGTGTTCCAGGAGAGAGGCAGGGTGTGAGCACCGGCGTGTGCGGGGACTGAGTCCGGGGACTGAGTGTCGGGAGAGAGGCAGGGTGTGAGCACCAATGTGTGCGGGGACTAGGGTGACCAACTCATCCCTTTAATCCGGGACACATATTAATTACACAGGTTCTGTGGCTGGCTTTCACCTGGTTTTAAACTGCCACACCTCAAGGCTCCATTTCACCTGGTTTTAAACTGCCATAGAACCTGTGTAATTAATATGTGTCCCAGATTAAAGGGATGAGTTGGTCACCCTAGCGAGGACTGAGCCCGGGGACTGATTGTTGAGAGAGAGGCAGGGTGTGAACACTGAGAGGGTGCAGGGACTGGGTGCTGGGAGGGAGACAGGGAGTGTACACGGGAGGGTTCGTGCAGGATGACTTGGAGTCAGCCGGCAGTAGCATGGGAGGTATGAGCATGGTGCTCTTACCTGTGCCTGCGTTCAGACGGTGACGGCTGCCGGAGTGTGCATAGCAGGCAAGTGACTCATGACAGGGAGATACTGTTGCATATAAGAAAGCTATTTACTGGGGGGGATCTAGAAGTTTTATTTTTACATGGAAAGGGGGAAGCTGGCAAGGGGGGGTATAGGATGGTGCAGCATAGCAGGGAGTTCTACTGCTGGGGTGTGTAGTGCAGAGCCGGATTAAGGCAGGGGCTCTGTGGGTCTCTGAAAGGCCCCCCCCCCCCCCCCATCCAGCCACGATCAAATCTCTGTCCGCAATCCAATCGCGTCACTGCCTCCCCCCCCCCACCCCACCCCTTCCTGTGTTATAGGCCCCTTAAGATGATCAGGTTTGCTCAACTACTCCAAATGAGCTGGTTCTTCTTTCATCCTACTACACCAACCTCGCTATATTTTGTTTGCTTGTGACATTTTGTGACGGCCACCTAGTTACCCATATTAAATTATTTTGGATTAAGGGTGCCTTTAAAAAGTCTTGGAGACCCAAAGGGTGCCTTGGACTGAAAAAGTTTGGGAACCACTGCCTTAACCACTTCGGTGGTATGCCATGGGATGAGCTGCGCTGCCTGTATGGAGTGGACTCACCCGTAAAATTTCCGGAAATGCCACTGATTAATAGGTGTGTGGCAGTGGTGCCTCCAACTGTGCACCACTGGTGCACCACCACTAGGGGAAAACCTGCCCTGGTACCAGGACAAAACCTTGGTACCAGGACAAACCTGCCCCAGAAAAACCCACCACTCAAGGGGTTAATCTCCCATATCCATAATATGAAATGGCCATTGCTTTTTATCATTTATTTATTTATTAACAGTTTCTTATATAGCGCATAAATATTCAGCAGCACTTTACAGAGTATAGTTGAACATTCACATCAGTCCCTGCCCCAGCGGAGCTTACAAACTATATTCCCTACCACATGTACATGCACACACAGACATTCTAGGGCTAATTTGTTGGGAGCCAGTTAGCCTACCAGTATATTTTTTAGGGATTGTGGGAGGAAACCGGAGTACACAAGTACGGGGAGAATATACAAACTCCGCACAGTTAGGGCCATGGTGGGAATCGAACCGATGACCTCAGTGCTGTGAGGCAGTAATGCTAACCACTACACCATCTGTACTGCCCAATAGGAAGTCACTGCCAGTCACAGTGAAACAGTGCAGTTATCATATACAACCTTATTCTGATTGACTCGCAAGTCTGCAAATTTCGCAGCCTTGCGAGTCCATCAGACACCGCCCGCAGTGCCAGCCACCGAGGGCTGGCGCCACCACTAGGCAGCTTTGGGCATCTGCCTAAGGTGCCGGCCACTGGAGGGCGGAAGATGGAGCAGGGTTCCTCCCCTGGATTGTATGGCCACCTCTGCATCACCTATCCCCCCCCCCCTCCCGTAGAGTGACAGGCTGGGGTGACACCCGCAGACCACACACTGCGTGCCCTGTCCTTCTGCAGACAGTGCACGCACACACCCGCCCGTGTCCTGCCGTGTGGAGCGACCCGGCAGCAGCAGCCTGGGTCCTGGTTATGGCATGGAGGTGAGCACTGCATCGCCCGGCACCCCCTACCCCCCCCCCCCCACACACACACACACGCGCGTGAGCCGCAATACTCCCGGCACACCCCCCCCCCCCTGATCCACGCCGCAACACACCCGGCACCCCCCACCCCTGAGCCACGCCGCAACACTCGCCCCCCCCCCCCCCCCCCCGGAGCGGGTGAGCCTCCCCCAGCAGTGCATATATGGTTTTGTCCATAAGAGAGAGATTGTGCCTTTGCGAGTGAATAGAATAACCGCCAGTACTATCCTTTGCAGCAGGCATCTGGCACCCCATCACTAGCAAGCGGGACAGAGCATTAAGGTGCTGGGGTGGCAGAGTATATGCTGTGTAAGTTCTGATTTATTAAAGTTCAGTAAATAAAATACAGGACAGAAATAAAATAATCATGCTTTGAATGTAGATTTGAAAATATTAAATGAAGTATAACATAAAAATAAATAAGAATACTCCAAAGAATACTCTTTATTGGCTTAAACCAAGGTGATTTATTTTTATTTTCTTACAAAAAAGAATGTCATAGGCTGCTCTGCCCAGTCTGTGCATTGCCATATGGGACAGTTTAGCTAAGCATCCTTCTTGCAGGAAACAGAAGTATTCCACCAGGTCGTCAGTCTCTGTGGGCAGATGGTCATCAGGGGAACCCTCCCCTCCCCACTCTAGTAAGTGACATGGAGACCTGTTAAGTGCACATATGTGGAAGAGAAATAGCCTCTTTAAATACACTCCCCTATTAATAAAAAAGTTCCTTCCTGGCCATGTGTACCAAACCTGTCACTCACCTCTGACCTCACGACACGTGAGAACCACAAAACGTAAATCCCTGCTGCCACATTTCCCAGGGCTAGAGCACCTTATTTTTACAAACAATGAAAGTCAATGAATTCATTTACTTAGCAGTACTGTGTCCAGGCACAAGCAGGCACTCAAAGGATTTAGGAAATTACAGGCAACCTATGACTTTCCACAAAAATCAGTGTACAGGGCGGCCAAGAGTAAATCTCTGCATATTTAGAGATGTCTGTAGGGGTATGGGCCATAGGGTCGACTCACTTTAGGTTGACCGGCATTTGGGTCGACCACTGAAGGTCAACAGTGCTTAGGTCGACACATAAAATAGGTTGACATGGCATAGGTCGACAGGGTTGGAAGGGCAACACATATATTCATATTGTACAGCGCCACATTCCCACTATAGGTCATGTTTTGCACTAACATTTATTGATTTTTGCTAATTTCAAATTTGGTGACATTCTTCTTGTTAGATCAAGCTACATACGTCTCTGAAGAGGGGAAGTTTAATTGTGGCCATTCAGCATATAGAAAACATTATGGGGGAACTTTACTAAGAATACGAATACAAAAAATTGTATTCGTATTCTTGCTACAAATGAATACGACTGCATACGTCGTATGCAAAGTCGTGTTCCGGAGGGGAATTTACAAAGCAGTCAAATACGGCTGCTTTGTAACCCTCCGATGTCGTATTACTTTGTATTAACGGCGTATATACGGCCGCTAATACGAATTACTAAAGGCAGATCCGTGCAGGCTGCAAGGTGTAAAAAAAAAAATAGAGAAATAAATAAATATTTTTTTTTTTTAAAACAGCGTGGGGTCCCCCCCCCCCAGCTGTAACCAGCACCAGGCTGAAAGAGCCGGGGCCAGTAATAAAAAATCAGGAAACCTGACAGATAGGGGTTCCCCGGTTTTTTAACAACCAGCCCCATGCTCCAGGTCCGGGGCTGGTTCCCAAAATATGGGGACAAAATGACTAGGGGTCCCCGTATTTTAAGAACCAGCCCCAGGCCAAACCAGCCAGCAGGGTAATGTCACAGCCGGGGGACACTTATTATATAAGGTCCCGCGGCCAAAACATCACCCTACTCACCAGTCAGCCTGGCCAGGGACCCTGGGGGAGTGGGGACCCCCCCAATAAAGGGGTCCCCCCCCCTCCAAGACTTAGCTGACCAGGCTGAAGCCTGGTGCTGTCCTCAATGCCCCTGGCGTTGGGCATCGAGCTGATTGAGTGTAAAAAAATTGAAATAAACTATTGTTTAATACTGTGGAACTATAAGTCCCAGCAAGCCTCTCCTGCAAGCTGGGACTTGGAGAACCACAAGTCCCAGCCTGCGGGGCATTAAAGGGTCTGCTGGCACTTGTAGATCCACAGAAAAAAAATTGTCAAATAAACACACACTGACACACAATAAAAATAAAACATTAATACATCCAAAGCCCATACATACTGATACTTACCTATCTTGAGACCGTAGGTAGGTCCCTAGGTCTTGAACCGGTGTCCTGTCCTCGTCCGGATCCATGTTGGCATTCGGCTCCATGTTGATGTCCAGGTCCATGTCGGCGGCGCCAGACGGCGTCCGGTCCGGGTCCGAAGACCTGTGGAAGGAAATCCAACTCACCCAGGTCCTCCTGTGAAGATCTGTCATCTTGATCCGCCAAAGTCCTGGAATCTTCTGGCACCTGCCGGCAATTCCTGCAGCTCCCCGTATCAGACTTTGGAGAGGCGCAGAGATACCGCCATTAGTTGCATAACCTGCAAGTAAAAACCTGTACAGTGTGCCCCAGATTGTTACCTCAGATGGTTTCTAAGTGGACAGGATGATGTGCTACATGTAGATCTCCATGTGATGTGCTACTTGTGGATCTACACATGGATCTACCTGGCAAACACTGGGTACACACTGACACAGCAAACATAGGAGATGGCTGCAGCAATACCGCTGCTTTGCGAGAACCAGAATTAGGACCTATGTGCCCAAAAATGACCATGGACTGCCGGGGAGTTGAAATGAAAGTTGGACACAATCATGATTGTAAGCAGGTCTTTCTGATGTATGGAAACCTTAAGAGCAGCAGGCTCTCTTATCATTCTGCAGCTGCCCACTCTGTGTATCTGACAAAAAAAAAAAAGGTATGAGGAACCCGCACACAGAATTTTCATTACAAATGTAACAAAATATATATTTTTTTTCTGTTCTGTTCTGCTTTCTCGCGGACATGATGTGCAGTTCAGTTTTCCTGAAATATGAACACAACCAAACTTAGCGATCCAAGAAGAATCAAATCCCAGTTTGGAATCACTTTGGGGTACTAAATTTAACCAAGTCCAAGTCCCAACTTAGGTCTGTCGTGCGTTGAAAACAAAGATTAAAAAACTGAGCTCTGCTTATGAACTGCATTGCACAGGGCAGGGGGATAGCCGCTCAGTGTGTATGCACTGAGCGGCATCCCCCACCAATGATGACAGCAGTCATTGCTGTCCATACACGCTGGGCGATTTGCGATCGCCCAGTGTGTATGGACCTTTACAGACATCAGTATGAAACAGCGACAAGACAAACCCAGCCAAATTTGATAATTATAGCAGCAAAGTCACACCCAAAAGTCACAATCTATCCGTGC
This sequence comes from Crinia signifera, assembly GCF_055691185.1. NCBI lineage: Eukaryota > Metazoa > Chordata > Amphibia > Anura > Myobatrachidae > Crinia > Crinia signifera. The sequence goes on along the minus strand of NC_139221.1, from coordinate 257,108,953 downwards.
ATGAATAAACCTGACTATTACTATTGCTATATAATGCTACATACAAGGGAATCTCTATTCTATATGAAACATCAAGATCTCTTAGAGGACATGTCCCTTTTATGATTAACAAAACACGCTGTAAATGAAAGCAATAGAAAATTATTCTAAGGAGGAAACACTTATTTGGAGACATTTGCGTGTCTGGAATTCCAGGTACCAGCTCTGTGAGACAACACTCTATGCTGTTTGAAGACATTAGTCACACAGGTTTTTACAATGTTTTTCCCATTTCCTTTCTCCCATCTCCTCTGTGGTCAGCAGTATAAGATTCCACAGAACTCCCACCTAAACACACGCTTCCTGTTTATATTCTCTCTGTTACACTCAGGTCCAGGAGGCAGTTTCCTTCAGTAATGTCACCAGTTACCATCCCCCAATTACAGGTGACCTGAACTATGTATTCTTGCATAATGTGTTCTCCAAAGAAAAGCTTGCTATAGAGGAGAGAACACAGTGTAACATTCTCACACAGCACATAAGTCAGAGCTTCCAGATTTTTATGGTCTGATGGAGAGTTGGCTACAAATCGAATGTATATGTTGTTACAAAACCATTTACAGCAAATTACACTGCAATCAGGGGTGTCACTATGGTCCTTACAGACCCCACGGTGGCTTGGGGGAGCTAGCTCCAGCTTTCCTGCCTTCCTCCACCTCCTCTCTCCTATTTGGGCTGATTTCACGGTCCAATTGGACGGAATCAGACGAAATCGACTTGCTTACTGCCTGAAATCTAGCCTGGTCAAAACTAATACTAAGCAGCACTGAAGTGTATAGACACCGTGGACACATAGATACATCAAGTCAGCTAAACCACTGGAGTTCATGGACATAGTGGATACACAAATAGGTCTGCTCAGCTCAGCCACTACAGTGGATGCACACAGTGGACGCACAGATAGGTCAGCTCAGCCTGGACTGGCATAGGTGGACACTGTGTGGAGTAAGCACAATATAGCTTTCTCCTCAGTCTTCTATGGAATACAACTGAATCACCACCACAGGTACTCACATAATGATGTTTTGTCTCGTTTTGGAAACCGGCAAGGCTGGAAATTCTGAGCAACAGCTTGGATTCACTTATACCCCTTTCACACCAGCCTAAATTCCCGGATTGGGCCCGACAAGCGCTGGTTTGTAAGGTCCCGGGACAAAATCCTGGGAAAATTTGCCAGTATTTCAACCCTGCTATGGAGCAGGGTTGTTCTCGGGTTCAACCCGGGGTCCTGGCTGGTGTGAAAGGGGTACTCACCCCGGGTTGCCGGTCCTCGGGGCATGCGGTCAGGCAAGGGATCCACACAGGTGGTGGGCGCAGATGACAGGACAGGCGGCGGATGAAGATGATGCAGCTCTCTGGCGCCCTCACTACAACCGGAGAACTGCATCATCTGCACCCACCGTCTGACCTTTCATCTGCGCCCGTCGCCTGTGTGGATCACCGGCCTGCAACGAGCACCGTCAACCCGGGGTGAGTACTGTCTACCAACTCCATTGCCATCCTACCTCCTGCTCGCCTCTTGCCTGCCTCCTTCCTGCCTCCTACCCGTCTCCTTCCTAAACCAGAAAATGCAGGGACTTTTCTGGTGTGAAAGGGGCTAACCCAGAAATGCCCTGGCATGATCCCTGGGCTGAATTCCCAGGTGCGCCTGTGGGTAGGCCTGGTTTTTTTAAAACAGTGTCCCCTCATCTCTAGTTACAATTTTTTAAAAACAAACCCTGACAAGAAGCAGGAAGTTGCTGGAGCCGTAGGTAATGGCTCCAGCAACGCTCCAGTGGGCAGCATACCATCCCAGGACCACCTGTTGCCCATTACTGTTGCTGATGATCAGGGCCCTCAACAGGGGTGCTATGGGTACAACTGTCCCGGGCCCGGACACTCTGACTGAGGGTAGGGCCCGGGTAGAAACCCCATTCACTTCAGCTGCCCTCTCCCGTGGGTCAGCTGGCTGCCATCCCCCACTACACAGCAGCAGGCCATGGGGCCTCCACATACACAACCCCCAGGCCCAGCTGGATCTTCCTGCTGCCAGCTGCCCAGAGACATACATGGGCACTGCAGCAGGTAGCAGGAATGCTGAGTGCCCGCACTGTAATGCTGGGTACACACCAGGATGACTAGGGCCCGATCCCCACAATCTAGATCCAATTCCGATCAATTGGATGTAGATTGTGTGCTGATTGGGCCCTTTTCTGACCTGCTGTGGACCGATACCGATCCGATGCGCGGTCCCGCGGGTCGGTCGGTCGTTATTGAGATCCTACCTGCTGCAGGTAGGATCTCAATAACGACCATACAGCCGGGTGCGGGTCGCCATCGGATCGGACCCGCTCACGGTGCACATCGTGAGCGGGTCGTGCCCCTCCGCGTCACCATGAGCGGGTCGGACGAGCCACTGACGACCCGCTCACGATGTGCATCGTGAGCGGGTCATCCTGGTGTGTACCCTACATAAGTCTCCACCGCGAGATGATGTCACAGCACACGCACCAAATGGAGAAGAAGGGCGAGCCTGAGGAGCCAAAGCCGCTGCCTCTGCTGCCATCCTGACTGGGCCTCTATCTAAGGGTATCAAATTTAATACACCAGAGGTGGGGGGGGAGAGGAGGGGAGGGGTCCTACAATTTCTGATGGCAGCCCTGATGTTGATGTCTACTATATTGTGGCTCTTAACCAGCTTTTACACCAACACACTGCAATTATTTTCCCTTGCACAATTTCAGGTAAGTATTTAAAATGTATTTATTTTGGTGCCTTATACCCAACTTTGTTTTTATTATCATCAGTGACGGCTCTTACATCTGCGGAGGAAAGGTGCTGCCACAATGCCGGGCCCCCTGCTTCGGCTGCTGCCACTGCTGTTCACCGCCACCTGCTGATCCCGATCCCCATCAAAGGACCGGCGCATGCACTGGTTCCCAGCCTCTATGGCCTGCTTCAGGAGCAGACTGTAGAAGCGTATTGATGGTCCCAGGTCCGGTGCATGCACAGTATCGTCCTCGGTACTGCGCATGCACAGAACCCATTTTTATGGGCAGCCCAGCAGCAGCCCATACAGAGGCATCACGGAGGGAGGGAACACCTCCCAATGGGTCTGCCTTGGGTGACTGGCAGGTCAGACTTCCAATAAGAAGTCACTTTCAGTCACAGCGAAGCCAGTGCAGTCTCACAGTCCTGCAGTCTATAGGTAAAAACTGCCACTGAATATCATTATTATTTGAGAAATGTTAATGTAGCAGAAAAATTTCCATTAATAGAAGTTAAGAACATTTGTTCTTCAGCAATAGTTAAAGCACGCCAATAGTTCAGAGTGGACATGGTATGCAGAAAGGACCTTTCTAGGTAATTAATTAAAGTCTAATGCGTCTATTAACCTTACGTGGATTGCAGACACTGCTGTTTTGCAGACATGACTTAGCCTTGTCTAGTTCACAGTGTAATTAGGAAGTAATTTGGCATGCAGATGAAGTTCCAGTATACTTTTGGCACTCCTTCAACTTGCTACTGGCAGATCCACATACAATATACTTTCCCTATAACTGTCCTTCCCTATGGTGTACAGCTCACATATACCTCTGCGGGAGAGCTGTGGTCAAGTCTGTAACAGGTCTTATGCCCATTAATCGCTATACAGGAGACAGATTGATAATTACAGCCAAGGCACGCAAAATATATTCCCCGATAAACAGACGCCGATATCGATAACACATGCGATCAGGGACTTATTCCCAATCAGTCATTAACTGCAATATCCGGATGAAGCAGCTTCGGGGATAATAGGATATCCGCCTATGAAAGCATTCAGTCACCTTGTACAGTATACACAATATAAATAGGTAGTCACAAAGAGAAAGCTGCCTAGGCTCAAAGTCTTTGAGCATCGTCCACGGTGATTGCAGATCATCAATGTAATAATTGTCTTAAGTGATCCCCAGATGGCTGAATGCAATACAAGTTCACCAGATGCATAAATAATCATTATGATAAATAAGATGATGGACAATAGCATTTGGATAAAAATAATAATAATGTGTAGTGGTAATGAGTCTTTTTAGACCCCAAAAACACCACCAGAATAATATATTACTGCAAGTTAAAACACCTGGAGGTTGTGCTGGACATTAAAGAGATCCTGAATACATGGAAATATATCCAGAACTCTGACTAGACAGGATTTGTTATGACAGGCAAAGCCAACAATGAGGATGCTCCATCAGTGCTACAGAGCAGAGCTGGGGAAATAGCAGCAACATTTGTTTGTTTGCTGTTAAGCCAATGGGTCACAGTTTCGGAGGGCTCAAATAGTGCTGATGCATCAACAAAGTCCCAGTTGAAGCTGGAAGATGAACAAGACCAGGGCTTAAAGTGGTCATGCAGAGGTGGGGGGAACTCATTTCTCTATGCCACCTAATTACCCCTCCCCCAATAAAACAGGGCCAGTGGTAAGGTTTTTGGCATCCCCCTGCAAACTAGAATGCTTTTCTGTGAGAATTACTGTGCAGGGCCAATGTGGAGGTTAAACTTTTCCACCTCACCATTAGAGGTGGTGGAACTCAGTTCCACCGCGTTTCCCCTCACTATAACCCCTGAACAAGACAATCTGGAAGATAATGCTGTAAGGTTCCACTCATGAAACAATTGTAAGAACACCTAACCAGTTTCTCAGCCCTAAGTAAACTGGGTGTAATACAGAAAGATGATGATGAATGGGTAAGCTCCTTAGTAATGGTGGAAAATAAAAATGGACAATTTAGAAAATATCTAGAGCCAAGAGATTTAAACAAAGCTATTAAAAGAGAACATTTCAAACTACCAATCAGAAATAAAATCATGTTGCAACCTGAGGGAGCAAAGTGGTAAATTGAATGCATTTTCTGGATTATGGTAAATTAAGCTAGATGAAGCCGGCTCAAAGCTGTGTACATATAATATGCCAACAGATTTATACAGATTTTTTTGCCTTCCATATAGTATGTTGCCCCTCATTCTAATTGCAGAGTGTTTGCACAGGGGACCGATGGTGAAGTTGTGCACATGCGCATATTGTCATATGTGCATGTGCAGGGCTTCTGTGTGAGCTCCCATGCCAACCTGCTGTTACGATGCCCTGGGGACAATAGCGGGTTCCAGAAGGCGAGATGATCAGGCGTGAGCCCGCAGCCAGGACCACCGGTTAGGATGGCCACAGCGGGTCCTAAACTCACTCTGTTGAGTCCCCGTGGCAGATGGCAAACCCCTGCGGAGCTAGGCTTCACCTGTGGCCGCCGCGTCCGAAGGAGCGAGTTAGGCCCGCTCCGACCCCGATGCAGCCAGGTCTTATGTAATGACATGGGGTAAGCGATCGCCACGGGGTATCCCAAGAGGATAAGCTGACTAATGGACCTAACTGGGAAAAGGCCCCTAACTGCCGGCACCAGGCCAAGACGGGGAGTGCGACCAAGTCGCAGACACCAGCAGATGGAAGGGAGTCCCCAATAACACACCAGAGGGACCGTGACTCCACTGGAGCACTTACGTGACCCACGGAAGATGGAGGCTCACAGGCTGAGGATGGAATTCAGCAGAGGAGTCCAGGGAAAAGCAGGAACAATAAGATCCACAGGAGGACACAAGCTGGCAAGCTGGGAGACCAGGAAGGCTGAAGCGGAGAACCACAGCCAGGGAATCTAGGACCAAGGACCTAGAGGACCGGAGGGAACAGCAGTATGCTGGGGAGCAATAAAGCTATAACCGGTGTCTGTGCCCAGACGCCGGCTATTTATTCAAAATTCGCGCCGCCTGACTAAACGTCAGGTGCGCGCGCTCCCGGCCGCCGGGCGGAAGTTTGGGGACGTTGCCTAGCAACGCCCCGACGCTTAGCCTCCGAGTGAGGCTTGGGACGCTGCCTGGCAACGTCCCCCACCGCGTCAGATGACGCTGCCTCTGCCGCGTCAGATGACGCTGCCGCGTCAGATGACGCTGCACCCACCGTCCGTCCGGGTGCAGGGATTCCCGGACGGCGGCGTGTAACACCTGCACTGTCCGCATGGCGCTCGCACAGTTGGAGGGGGAGGGGCGGGGGGGCGCTGGTGATTTCTCCAGCAGCGGGCACATGTGAGGGGATGTGTTTTCATAACATATCCCCTCGCATGGTTGTGAGGGGTTATGGCCGCAGGGGGTGACAATTTGACGGGGCGGCGCAAAAACTGCTCGATAAGCTGCGAGCTGCGCAACTTACCGAGAAGATAAGAATCAGGGCCATTGTCCACTCTAGAAGTATACCACAAAAGAATGCACATGATTTTTGAACATCTTCCGGTTGTAACAATGATGGATGACATTATTATCTGGGGTTCTACAAAGGAAGAATTTGTATCTAGATTGAGACAAGTGATGGAACTTACCAAGAAATTTAAAGCTAAACAAGGACAAATGTTAATTTGATGTGAAAAAAAACCCCTACATTATGGATGGCGTAGTCTCAGATCACGGTATGAAGCCTGAACCAAAGAAAATATCAGCCATAGTGAGTATAGTACAATCTAACAACAAAGATGACAGAAGAATCAGAAGATTCCCGAGAATGATTACCTACCAATGAAGGTTTATTTCGCAACTCTCAGGACGATCCAACCCTCTTATATGGATTTTGGACAAAGACAATGAATGGATGTGGTCACATAAACAGGAAGACAGGTGGCAGAAATTGAACCAGGCCATTACAGAGCAACCCGTACAAAGATTCTTTGATCCTTCAAAAAGAGTAAGGATTTCAGCAGATCCTTTGCATTTTGGCCTAGAATCTGTATTGTTGAAAGAACATGAAGGTACATGGCAATCTGTAGTCAAGAATGGAATAGAAATGAAACAAAGACAGAATGATCAAAGTGTTAAAAGACATTATACTGTGCTACTGTATGTACTCACAAGTGTTTATTTGGTATTTATCTATGATACATTGTTGTGTTTGTATCTGATTACCTTTTCCTCCTCCTTCGATTTTTTCCTGTATCCATTCCCACCCATGTTTATTTGGACTAAACTTTACTAAAAATACATTGATGAAAAAAAAAAGACATCATACTGGAAGGATGGCCTGCAAGAAAAATGCTTGTACGCTGTCTATTCATGATTATTGGATGTACCAAAGTGACTTTACTCTTGTCAATGGCAATAGGTTTGTCATACCTGCATGACGGTCCGTTTTGTACTTTTAAAGTACACATCATATCGGATTGCATGCCTTGTGCATGCCTTGTGCAACACATACTTTTTGTACCGAATAGTACAGAACGGAGCCGGCAAAAACGGAGCGTCTATGGGCTCCTTTAGAAATATGATGCTGTATAGGATACATGAAGACCATCTAGGAGAAGAAACTGTAAGTGGGGGGGGGGGGGCGCGTTAAGTGATGTATTGACCAAGAATGAACCAAGACATAGCACAGACAACAGCTACAGTACAAGTGAATTGTGTCTATAGACCGTACGCTTGCAGCAGGGCCCTCCTATCTCCATGTCTCTCTGTTTTTACCCAGTTTGACCTATCACAGTCTACAATCGTAAAGTGAAACAGAATCTGCTGCGCTATATAAGAAACTGTGAATAAATAATGTACAGACACAAGTTAAGCTGCAGTGCCATAGAGACCATATCAGTAGGTAGGTGCAGATGTGTTTGATTGTAATGAGAAGGGGTACTGTACATTGTCATGATTATTATTCTAATTACCCTGAGGTGAAGACACTACATACATTGATTAGTAAATCTGTAATCACTTGGCTGAAGTCATTCTTTGCAAGGCATGGTGGTGTGGATGTGTTCACTGACAATGGTCCTCAGTTTTCAAACGCTTAATTTAGACTAATGATTGGGAATTTGTCTATACTACATCAAGTCCCCACTTACCAAAGTCTAATGGATTGGTGGAAAGGTAATGACATCACTGTGGCAGGATATATTAAGTCACTAGTTCCCTAAAGTGATTTGCAGAATATCACTTCAGATCACAAAACAGACCCACTTTAACCACTTCTCTATAAAGATTGATTCATCTTCATAGAGTAACCAGTAAGAAAGTTGGAGCGACCGATATAGAAATAGGGAGAAAGGAAAGGATGACTCTTCTTTGTACTCAGCAAGACACCGTTTTCATACATGAGTAAGAATTATTGATGGAAGCTAATATGGCTTTTTGCTATATTCCTCTGGAGAATAGATAATGGAAAGGAGTGCTGGTAGCACAATGTCACTTTATTCGTTTTTTTTTCAGCACCGAAGGAAGGTACAGTGACTGTCACGTCCTTGAATGGAAAAGTTCCAGGTTTATTAATTATAACAATTTATTTAAAACAAGCTGTAATTTTTCCCAAGTTCAACGAAGGTGGTTTCAGCCGAAACAGAGCCTAAAATAGTGCAACGATGAACACTGGGCTGAATCTCCCAGCCTTGAAAGGTAATTTATTCAATTCAATGGTAATATTATACATTCACATCTAAATACATTTTACCATTTAATCAAACCAATGTCAATGACTTAATTGATCCATACAATACAATAGATGCAAACTACTGTATGAAGCCCTTCATGGACAAAGATTTAGCGACGCAGTAAGTGCTTCCTTCTTGGCACAGAATGGCAGTAAGCCCTGTAATCATTCTCTGCAGCTGCTGAGTGTATTAATCCGGATAAGTTCATTGTTGCCTCTCTGGGATTTATCGGAATTATCCAGTCATTTTATGGAGAGAAGGGACAGGTAAAATTTCCCTTTTTCTAAAATAACTTTAACATCCCCTGATTTGATTACATTGACTCCTTTTCCATCCTATTCCTTTTGTGTTAAGGACATTTTTGATAAAAATAGAATGGACTATTTAAATAAATTATATGGCACAAATGAAATTAAAGATTTGCTACATTTATGGCTTGTGATGCTGAAACATTTCAAGAATTATTATTACTATTATTATTTACTAGTTATTTTTATAGCCCACACATATTCCGTAGCGCTTTACAGAGAATATTTGAACATTCACAGAGCTTAGACTCTATGGGTGACATTTAATAGAATGCGATTTTTTCGTACTTTCAAATCGGCCCATTTTTGCACTTTTTAAAATTATAATTTTTTGCCGCAAATTCGCATATTTAATGAGGTGCATATTCCGGGGGGGGGGGGGGGAAGTGCGATTGAATGTGCAAATTTTAGGCATGAAAATGTGCGATTTTTAGGCATGAAAATGTGCAAATTTGAGGTAATGTGCTTGTGTTTATAAAAAAAAAAAAAAACAGCGTGAGGTCCCCCCTCCTGAGCATAACCAGCCCTGGGCTCATTGAGCCGGACCTGGTTCCAAAAATACGGGGGACAAAAAGCATTTTTGTCCCCCGTATTTCTGAAACCAGCCCCGGACTCTTGGACCGGTCCTGGTTCCAAAAATACGGGGGACAAAATATCTGGGTGTCCCCCGTATTCTGAAACCAGCACCGGGCTCCAACAGCCCGCGGTGTCATGCCACAGCCGGGGGCCACTTTTTATATAAGGTCCACCCGGCCGAAACATAAGCACCGTGGCTGGTCAGCCTTGGGAGGGGTACCTGGAGGAGTGGTGACCCCCCCCCCCAATAAAAGGGTCCCCCCAGGCTTCACCTGTCCAGGGGCTGAAGCCCGTGGCTGTCACCGGCATCCGTGGCCAGTGGACCACCATTTCACATACCTAACATTGCTTTATGCAGGAGAACTACAAGTGCCAGCAGACCTCCCCGCATGCTGGGACTTGGAGAATTACAAGTCCCAGCATGCGGGGCATTAATGGGCCCACTTGAACTTGTAGTTCACTTGTAAAAAGAATGTTAACATAAAACACACACACACAGAAAAGTATAACTTTATTTCACACACAAACACATACCTCACTTTTACACCAATATACTTACCAATCCAGGATCCAGCGCTGGTCTGTCTCCTGCATAGCCAGCTCACCCTGCACTGACAGCGGGGTGAGCCCGCTTTCTCCTGCACAACTATCACCTTCTGTAGCGCTGTCAGGGCTGAGCTATGCGTCTCCATGGAGATGCATCGGCCAATCACGCTATCAGCCTCTATAGCGCTGGGACAGCGCTACAGAAGGTGATAGCTGCGCAGGAGAAAGTCGGCTCATCCTGCCGTTTTTCATATCTCATTAAATATGCTAAAAAGTGGGGAAAAGTGCATTTTCGGACGTTTTTGGCGAAAAAAATCGCAAAAATCACATTTTCGCATCTCATTAAATTTCACCCTAAATTCCCTACCACATTTTAATCGTACACAATTTCATGCTAGAGTTAATTTTTCTTGGAGCCAATTAACCCAACCATATATTTTTATATTATAGGAGGAAAACAGAGTACCTGGAGGAAACCCGCTTAAGCACGGGGAGAATATACAAACTCTACACAGTTCGTCCATGGTGGGAATCGAACCCCATGACCTCAGTGCTGTGAGGCAGTAATGCTAACCATTACACCATCCTGCTTATCATATTTAATAGATAGAGGAGCAAGGATTTATCAGCAAAGCGCACATCCAACTTACTCAGTTTCCATCCTTAGTATACAAAACAGAGGCATGTACTAGCTAGCAGCTGGAGTCACCTTGTCTGTGGCCGAATATATGTCTGTTTCAAAACTCTCACCACTCTTTGAGCACCCTTCTTGACCCCTATATGTGTGCCCTTCTGGATTGCGGCCTACTCACCTCCATAGAACTGTGGGATCACCCTACCCATTCTGCTGGATACGCACTCCAGAACACAACTGCACCTTGGAATCCCCATCCTAAAATTATCCCATCATTACGTAACACTATTAAAGTTTGTGGCATAGCGGATTCAGTTTCTAATATGTAACTTAAATAACCCTGGAATAATTGTGTGTGCATGTACTGGTGGTATGGAATATAGATTGTAAGCTCCGCTAGGGCAGAGACTGATGTGAAAATTCAAATAGAAAAATTGTAAAGCACTGTGGATTATGTATGTACTAAATAAATAACTGGTAATAAATAAAATAAATAAACTTAAGCAGTATGTTGCAGACCTCTTTATGAAGCTGCTCCTCATGACTCCTACAGTATAACCGTCATTCTTCTGATCCTTTCTACCTGGCCACTAGAGCCTTACGGAATGCTGACATCCCCTACAAATAGGTTTTTCCAATTAAATTATTGCTCAGATTAAATGGATCCATGACCGTGGATTCTACACCTGAAGATGGTATCCATCTCCTTGTCTCCTGGAACCCGGAGGACATATCTGCAAAGGTTCCAGTCAGTGTTTGTTTTATTCCTGCTAACTGGTAGACTTTTTCTGCCAGACCTTTAACCCCTTCCTGACACAGCATGTTTTTGCCTTCCTGACAGAGCCCTTTTTTTCAAATCTGACATGTATCACTTAAGTGGGGATAACTTTTTTTTGCTTTTACTTATCCCAGTGATTTTGAGATTGTTTTCTCGTGACACATTGTACTTCAAATTAGTGGTAAATTTGGGTCGATACAGTCTGTGTTTTTTTTGTGAAAAATACCAAAATGTCGTAAAAAAATGGAAAATTTAGCAATTTGCAAAATGTTAAATTTTCTGCTTGTGAGACAAATAATCATACCACTCAAAATAGTTAATAACTAACATAGACCATATGTCTACTTTATGTTTCCATCATTATTTCAACTTCCTTTTAATTTTTTTGGACACTAGGAGGCTTACAATATGAATAGCAAATTTTCAAGAAAATTTCAAACACTGATTTTTTTAGGGACCAGTTCAGTTCTGATGTGACTTTGAGGGACTTGTATGTGAGACACCCCCATAAATGATGCCATTTCAAAAACTGCACCCCTCACAGTATTCAAAACAGCATTTTGGAAGTTTGTTAACCCTTTAGGTGTTTCACAGGAATTAAAACAAAGTGTAGGTGAAATTTCAAAATTTAATTTTTTTTGCAGATTTGCAATTTTAATACATTTTTCTAAGGAACACAGTAGATTTTACTAGAGAAATGTGACTAAAAATTGATTCCCCCAATTCTTTTGTTTTCATAAATATCCTATATGTGGCCCTAGTGTGCACGTTGACCAAACCACAGGCTTCATAATAGAAGGAGCACCTACTTGATTTTGGAGCCTCCTTTTTATGAGATTATTTTTTAGGCACCATGTAGGTTTCTAGGCACCATAAGATGCTAAAAGTTAGGAACCCCCCCCACAAGTGACCCCATTTTGCAAACTACACCCCTCAGGGAATTCATCTAGGGGTATAGTGTACATTTCAAACCCCCAGGGGTTTCACCAATTGTGGTACAACTGGGCAGTGAAAATTAAAAATTAATTTTTTTACACAAAAATGCAGTTCTGGCTCCAAATTTTTCATTTTCACGAAGAATGAAGGAGACAAAGCACCCCAAAATCTGTGCCCCAATTTCTCCCGAGTACGGCAATGCCTCACATGTGACCAAAAAATACCATTTGGGTGCATGGCAGGACTCAGAAGGGAAGGAGTGATTTTTGGATTTTGCAGCTCAGATTCTGGTGGAATGTTGGTGGGTGCTATGTCGCATTAGCAAGACCCCCGAAGCACCAATACAGTGGAACCCCCCCACAAGTGACCCCATTTTGCAAACTACACCCCTCAGGGAATTCATCTAGGGGTATAGTGTACATTTCAAACCCCCAGGGGTTTCAACAATTTTGATACAACTGGGCTGTGCAAATGAAAAATTACATTTTTTACACAAAAATGCAGTTCTGGCTCAAAATTTTTCATTTTCACAAGGAATGAAGGAGACAAAGCACCGCAAAATCTGTGCCCCAATTTCTCCCGAGTATGGCAATGCCTCACATGTGACCAAAAAATACCAGTTGGGTGCATGGCAGGACTCAGAAGGGAAGGAGTGATTTTTGGATTTTGCAGCTCAGATTCTAGTGGAATTTTGGTGGGTGCTATGTCGCATTATCAAGTCCCCCGAAGCACCAATACAGTGGAAGCCCCCCACAAGTGACCCCATTTTGAAAACTACACCCCTCTGGGAATTCATCTAGGGGTATAATGTACATTTCAAACCCCCAGGGGTTTCACCAATTGTGGTACAACTGGGCAGTGAAAATGAAAAATTACATTTTTTACACAAAAATGCAGTTCTGGCTCAAAATTTTTCATTTTCATAAGGTATGAAGGAGAAAAAGCACCCCAAAATCTGTGCCCCAATTTCTCCCGAGTATGGCAATGCCTCACATGTGACCAAAAAATACCATTTGGGTGCATGGCAGGACTCAGAAGGGAAGGAGTGATATTTGGATTTTGCAGCACAGATTCTGGTGGAATTTTGGTGGGTGCTATGTCGCATTAGCAAGACCCCCAAAGCACCAATACAGTGGGACCCCCCCACAAGTGACCCCATTTTGCAAACTACACCCCTCAGGGAATTCATCTAGGGGTATAGTGTACATTTCAAACCCCCAGGGGTTTCACCAATTTTGATACAACTGGGCTGTGCAAATGAAAAATTACATTTTTTTACACAAAAATGCAGTTCTGGCTCAAAATTTTTCATTTTCATAAGGTATGAAGGAGAAAAAGCACCCCAAAATCTGTGCCCCAATTTCTCCCGAGTACGGCAATGCCTCACATGTGACAAAAAAATACCAGTTGGGTGCATGGCAGGACTCAGAAGGGAAGGAGTGATTTTTGGATTTTGCAGCTCAGATTCTGGTGGAATTTTGGTGGGTGCTATGTCGCATTAGCAAGACCCCCGAAGCACCAATACAGTGGAACCCCCCAACAAGTGACCCCATTTTGCAAACTACACCCCTCAGGGAATTCAACTAGGGGTATAGTGTACATTTCAAACCCCCAGGGGTTTCACCAATTGTGGTACAACTGGGCAGTGAAAATGAAAAATTACATTTTTTTACACAAAAATGCAGTTCTGGCTCAAAATTTTTCATTTTCACAAGGAATGAAGGAGACAAAGCACCCCAAAATCTGTGCCCCAATTTCTCCCGAGTATGGCAATGCCTCACATGTGACCAAAAAATACCAGTTGGGTGCATGGCAGGACTCAGAAGGGAAGGAGTGATATTTGGATTTTGCAGCACAGATTCTGGTGGAATTTTGGTGGGTGCTATGTCGCATTAGCAAGACCCCCAAAGCACCAATACAGTGGAACCCCCCCACAAGTGACCCCATTTTGCAAACTACACCCCTCAGGGAATTCATCTAGGGGTATAGTGTACATTTCAAACCCCCAGGGGTTTCACCAATGTTGATACAACTGGGCAGTGAAAATGAAAAATTACATTTTTTTACACAAAAATGCAGTTCTGGCTCAAAATTTTTCATTTTCATAAGGTATGAAGGAGAAAAAGCCCCCCAAAATCTGTGCCCCAATTTCTCCCGAGTATGGCAATGCCTCACATGTGACCAAAAAATACCAGTTGGGTGCATGGCAGGACTCAGAAGGGAAGGAGTGATTTTTGGATTTTGCAGCTCAGATTCTGGTGGAATTTTGGTGGGTGCTATGTTGCATTAGCAAGACCCCCCGAAGCACCAATACAGTGGAAGCCCCCCACAAGTGACCCCATTTTGCAAACTACATCCCTCTGGGAATTCATCTAGGGGTATAATGTACATTTCAAACCCCCAGGGGTTTCACCAATTGTGGTACAACTGGGCAGTGAAAATGAAAAATTACATTTTTTACACAAAAATGCAGTTCTGGCTCAAAATTTTTCATTTTCACAAGGAATGAAGGAGACAAAGCACCCCAAAATCTGTGCCCCAATTTCTCCCGAGTACGGCAATGCTTCATGTGTGACCAAAAAATGGCAGGACTCAGAAGGGAAGGAGTGATATTTGGATTTTGCAGCACAGATTCTGGTGGAATGTTGGTGGGTGCTATGTCGCATTAGCAAGACCCCCAAAGCACCAATACAGTGGAACCCCCCCACAAGTGACCCCATTTTGCAAACTACACCCCTCAGGGAATTCAACTAGGGGTATAGTGTACATTTCAAACCCCCAGGGGTTTCACCAATTGTGGTACAACTGGGCAGTGAAAATGAAAAATTACATTTTTTACACAAAAATGCAGTTCTGGCTCAAAATTTTTCATTTTCACAAGGAATGAAGGAGACAAAGCACCCCAAAATCTGTGCCCCAATTTCTCCCGAGTACGGCAATGCCTCATGTGTGACCAAAAAATGGCAGGACTCAGAAGGGAAGGAGTGATATTTGGATTTTGCAGCACAGATTCTGGTGGAATGTTGGTGGGTGCTATGTCGCATTAGCAAGACCCCCAAAGCACCAATACAGTGGAATCCCCCCACAAGTGACCCCATTTTGCAAACTACACCCCTCAGGGAATTCAACTAGGGGTATAGTGTACATTTCAAACCCCCAGGGGTTTCACCAATTTTGATACAACTGGGCAGTGAAAATGAAAAATTACATTTTTTTACACAAAAATGCAGTTCTGGCTCAAAATTTTTCATTTTCATAAGGTATGAAGGAGAAAAAGCACCCCAAAATCTGTGCCCCAATTTCTCCCGAGTACGGTTATGCCTCACATGTGACCAAAAAATACCAGTTGGGTGCATGGCAGGACTCAGAAGGGAAGGAGTGATTTTTGGATTTTGCGGCTCAGATTCTGGTGGAATGAATGGTGGGTGCTATGTGGCATTAGCAAGACCCCCGAAGCACGGTGAAATTATGAACCTAATAATCCATAGATGTGTGGTATATTTTAAAACACTCCTTTATACATAGGCCGGGTTTGTCGGGGCAAGTGTCACACTGGAAAATAGTTTGCTTTCTTATTCCCTTTTTATAGCAAACTTTGCACCTTTTTTGTGTCCTGCCCTTTTTTCCAGTGGAGGGGATTTCATCAGGAAAATGCTGCCCTGGTACAATACGGGGGCCAGTACTAGAAGTACTGGGGCCCTCTGCCTGCTGGTTCCCAAATATTAGGCCCTTTATGACTTCCTCTTGAAAGTGCATAAATGTCCCCCTCTGGCTGGTAGAACGGAATAGCACGTAAGCGTTATACAGTGCCATCTGGATGATATACACGGCCAGCTTCTTGTACCAGATTTTTGTTTTCCGCAGGGCACTGTATGGCTTCAGTACCTGATCTGAAAGATCCACTCCGCCCATGTACCTATTGTAATCCAGGATACAATTAGGTTTTGAGGTGTGGGTACTGGTACCTCGAACAGGGACGGAGGTGGTACTGTCTCCGTGAATTGTTGTCAGTATAAGGACATCCCTCTTGTCCTTATATTTGACCAACAACATATTTTCGGTGCATATTCCCCTGCTTTCACCCCTTCTCATTACTTGGGCAATGTGCGTTTTTGGGAGGCCTCTTTGGTTCTTGCGCACAGTACCGCAAGCTGCTGTACCTCTTGAACCAAGGGCCTTAAACAGGGGGATGCTGGTGTAAAAGTTATCCACATAGAGGTGATAACCTTTATCCAGGAAGGGGTGCACTAAATCCCAGACAATTTTTCCACTAACACCTACGAGGGAGGGGGGGCATTCTGGCGGTTCAATTCTTGAATCCTTCCCTTCATATACCCTAAACCTGTGAGTGTACCCTGAGGTGCTTTCACACAGCTTATACATTTTTATGCCATACCTTGCCCTCTTACTGGGAAGGTACTGGCGGAATTTAACCCTTCCTTTAAAATGTATAAGGGACTCGTCTATGCAAATGAATTTATCTGGGATGTACATCTCTTCAAATTTGGCACTGAAGTGATCAATGACCGGCCTGACTTTGAATAGCCGGTCAAAGGTGGGATCATCTCTGGGTGGGCACTGTGCATTATCGTTGTAATGCAAAAATTTAAGGATTAACTCAAAACGAGTCCGGGTCATGGCCATACGGTAAAGTGGGGTACTGTTCAGAACATCTGTACTCCAATATTGCCTAATTTCTGGCTTTTTTACTATGCCCATATGAAACACCAGACCCCAAAACGTCATCATCTCTACTGCATCTACAGGGGTCCACCTAGCAAATGATGACGTGGGGTTTTGAGCAATAAACTGCTGGGCATATAAATTAGTTTGGTCCACCATTAAATTTATGAAATCATCAGAGAAAAATAATTTGAAAAAGTCAATTTCTCTGAGACCTGTGGAATCAAATTGGATTCCTGGGATGGCCAAAAACTCAGGAACCTGGGGCTCAAAATTGTCTGGTGGTGGGGTCCATACGAGATCAATTATTGGGGGGGGGTCTCAGCTGCTCTACGGGGGCGTCTTTGAGGGGGTCCCTCATCACTAGAGGAGGAAGAGGAGCTTAAGATGAATCCTTCAAATTCCCCGCTTGCCTCACTGGCTGTGTCAAAGTCAGAGGCAAGCATGGCATATGCCTCCTCCGCTGAATACATTCTTCTGGATGATTGGGATGACATTTGGGATGCCATTTTTATTTTTGTGTTTCTGGTAGTGAAATGTTTCAACACGTGTATAGTGTAGGGGGGGTACAAACTTTATTTCAATGTAGTATGTAGTGTGTAGTGTGTATGTAGTGCAGAAAAAAAAAAAAAGGTCCTGCGCCAAAAATTGAGCACAGATGTTGGTCAGTAACGTCCGTCACTGAACAGCGCTCAAAGGCAACAGGAATTTGATCAAAAAAATTTTATCCAAAAAAATTTAAAAAAGACCCCACAGCACCCTCAAAAAAAAAAAAAAAGGTGATCAGTGATGCGACACTGATTACCAGTGAGGGGCAGCAGGTGCAC
The DNA here is from genome assembly GCF_055691185.1 of Crinia signifera. Lineage (NCBI taxonomy): Eukaryota > Metazoa > Chordata > Amphibia > Anura > Myobatrachidae > Crinia > Crinia signifera. Next base: position 257,091,158 of record NC_139221.1, on the reverse strand, counting down.
AACCTTTGGTGCAACTGACAGTGCAACTGGCAGGTATATATAAAAAAAAAACCTCTGCACCCCCAAAAAGTTGCTGATCACCTCAGATATAGTGATCAGCACAAAAGGGGGGGGCAGCAGACACAAAATATAGCACTCTCTATCACTCTCTGTCACTATCTCTCTCTATCTCTCTCTATCTCTCTCTATCTCTCTCTATCTCTCACTATCTATCACTCTATGACACTGCAGCAGCAGCACTGACAGTTATATATATAAAAAATAACCCCTGCACCCCCAAAAAGTTGCTGGGGGTGCACAAAAGGGGGGCAGCAGACACAAAATATAGCACTCTCTATCACTCTCTGTCACTATCTCTCTCTATCTCTCTCTATCTCTCTCTATCTATCACTCTATGACACTGCAGCAGCAGCACTGACAGTTATATATATAAAAAATAACCCCTGCACCCCCAAAAAGTTGCTGGGGGTGCACAAAAGGGGGGCAGCAGACACAAAATATAGCACTTTCTATCACTATCTCTCTCTATCTCTCTATCTCTCACTATCTATCACTCTATGACACTGCAGCAGCAGCACTGACAGGTATATATATATAAAAAAAAAACCTGCGCCCCCAAAAAGTTGCTGATCAGTTAATTTATACTGATCAGCACAAAAGGGGGGGGGGCAGCAGTCAGTTGCACACGCAGAACAGCTGTATATATATAAAAAATATATAGCACAATCTGTCACTATCTCTCTATCTCTCTCTATCTCTCTCTATCTCTCTATCTATAACTCTATCACACTGCAGCAGCACAAAATATAGCACTCTCTGTCACTAGCCCTCTCTATCTCTCTCTATCTCTCTCTCTCTATCTCTCTATCTATAACTCGAACACACTGCAGCAGCACAACACAGCACAGCACAACACAGGAAGTCACAAGAAGTAACAAGATCCAGGAACGCTACAAGCAGTGATCAGGTAAGTGTTTGCAAGGATCAGGTCAGTATATCGCGGCAGATAGGCACGGTGACCGCACTGCACGCAATTCCAGACCGGAATGGCGTCTGCAGTGCAGTCACCGTTAGTTTAAATCACCCTCCATGGCTGTGATTGGTTCGTCGGTCCGACGAACCAATCACGGCCTTTGGGGGCGGGTGGGGTGAGGTGGGGTGACACCAGTGTCACCCTTACACCCCGTGGTGATTGGTGCTGTACTTTACAGCACCAATCACCACCGATCCCTGTGTCACCGGCGAACGTTATTCGCCGGTGACACAGAAAACGCTGTAATTGGCTGTTCACACTGAACAGCCAATCACAGCGATCGCCGACGGGGGGGCGGCATCGCAGCCCCCCCTGGGCATGCAGGGACATGTCTGCTGTCAGGGACAGCAGACATGTTTAAACTGTCACCGCGTCTATAGACGCGGTGACAGTTTAAAGCCATGACGTACATTTACGCCATGTGTCGGGAAGTACATCCCGGCCATGACGTAAATGTACGTCAAATGTCGGGAAGGGGTTAAACTCAAGAGTGTGTTTGGGTAACTGTAATTCTAAACTTTCACTATGATCCCCCAGTTCTGCCTGGAGTGATGTAGGGCTACTGCTAACTCCACATAGCCTAATGGGCTGCCTTCTGAGTTTGGAAACAACAAAAAAAATAGAATAGAAAGTCCCAAGGCGCAATATAGGAGTCCTTGCGGCCTCAATGTTGATGGAGAATCACTGGAAATGTCTCCTTCGAAGAATACTGTAGCTAGGGAACAACAATGATGGCGCTTGACTCCAAACAATTGATAATGGTGAAACGATTGGGGTGATGTTTATTAATGGAAAAATCAAAAGATAATGTGTATAAAATATCTTCAAAAGATGAAACCAACAACTCCTTTGGGAAAGATGTAATCAAATTGTACCAAAATCACAAAATGAATCTTGAGAGCCCATATATAAAGGTATCTTTATAGGGTCACCCGTCGTGCTCAATCCTGGATTGTAGATGGACTGCATACCATACTTACTGGAATAAAGCAACTGCCTTCTGAGGTTGCCCCATTTAGCCCCACCTGAGTGCTGTTTTTGTTTTTTTTTTTCAACTCCATGGGCCAAATGTAACAGCTTCCAAATCCGGCAGCCGTGTGTGATGTGGGCTGAACTGAAGTTTTGTTAAAGGAGAAATCATTTACAAAGCAAAACTATACCTTGTAAATGATTGCCCACTTTAAAAAAAAATCTTTGAGTTCGGCAGGCATCCAACATGGCTACCAAACTCGGAGGCTGTGACATTTGGCTCCATGTCTTACTCTTCTATCCCCATTACCCCTTCTGCTGTCAAGTTTTATTTGACCATGTGTATGCCTTTTCGCATCCTATCCCCTACATGTGAGAACACAAAATGTTACCTAGGTCATTTACAATGAGATACAAAAGGATGCAAAAGCAGCTTCTGTATAGAAAATGTAATGATATAGTGTTTTCCTGCCAAACTCTGTAACAAAATTTAGGCTGCAATTACACGCACAAACTAGGCATTTTAATCACATGAAGCTGCTTCTACATCCTATTGCATCTTGTGATTTATCTTTAAAGAACAGTTGTATTCTGAAACTCAGCATGATACAATAAAGATACACATTTTGTTCAATGTGAGGTATAAATAAAAAAACAATAAAGGGAATCAAACCAATAGCCCATCAGAACTGTATTCATATTTTTCTTTCTAAAAAAGAAAACAAGTAAAACAACAAAGAAAGAAAAAGATAAAACATAAAATTGGCAAGGAAGAGAAAGGAAGAAAAAAAGACTCACTGGGATGCACGTGCATCTCACGCGCATGCGCGTCCCAATCTTTCGGCGGCGGGGCAGCGACATCCTGCCTGTCTCCACTTCAGGGAGATAGGCAGGGATTGGGGGGGGGGTGAGGGGGACCGGCGGTGGCAGCGGGAGAGGCGGTGGGTACCCGGGGGGAGATCCGTTGCCATGGGATCCTGAAAAAAGCCATGACACGCCAGCGTTTTCCCAGTCACTCCCTCCAAATGGCTACTTCCTGTCAGTCTCACTGCGAGTATATTTGCATCACATGTGCAGTTTGCCATAATGGCTCTATTGCATGAACACTGACGATTGCGTAAAATTGTGTACTGAATTAGGCCCATAGTAACTATTTTTTTCACAGCCAACAGAAGCTGTTAGTTTTTAAATTGACAGACGCGCCACATAACTATACCGTAAACACGTTGTTTTTATATTCAGCTGCCATGTTTAGTACTCATTATGCAACATCTTTATCTCCTATATATTAAATCATACTTCCACATATTGTCCCCATTAAGTGCTACTAAATTAATTGTTAGAAGTGTTATTTCCATGTTCTTACTGGCCCAGAAATCACAAAGGAAATAAGACTGCTTGGTGTTACTTTCGATATAAGACTATACTAAATAATGGGAAATGGATTCCATTCTGTGCTGGTTACATGATGAAAGACGTTGTAAATTAAGAGGATGTTTCTCCTTTGGTAAAAGTGAGTGCCAGACTCTCAGAGTAATGAATTTAAATTAAATGTAGTATAAAAATATGACCCTTATGTCTGTTAAAGGTCAGAATAGATAATAACCAAATTGAATGGCAATGAGCAGCTCTAGTTTGTCTAATTTCTCAGTACATAAAAATGACTGGAGGAATGCCAAAAATATATCTTATTCATGTAAAAGATAATAGTTATATATTATGAAATATACATAGCCACAAGAGAGCGATCCATTTCCTACATCCTAGTACTAACACACATTTTATTGTATATGATAAAGTCAGGGAGAGAAGTCAGACATAGTCATTTCCTCTTCATCTATGTGTAATGGCCCTCTGGCTGTATACTATTTAGTGCAGTGGTTCTCCACCTCAACCCTCAAGTACCCTCGACAGGTCATATTTTGAAGATTTATGTCTGTGAAAGTAGGTGGGATAATTACTGATACATCACCTGCACGTGATCAAAGAAATCACCAAAATATGACCTGTTGGGGACACTTGAAGACTTATGTTAAGAAGCACTAATTTACTGCACTGTGAGTACCTCACTAGAGCAGGGTTAAGACTTATGCTGGCCACACATCAGACCAACTTTCCTCCAACCATCCAACCAGTTGGTTGGTTGGACTGAAAATCTGTTACTGTATGGGGGCAAATGGCAATAAGCAAACTCAGGAGAATGGGCAAAAACATTCAGTTAAATTGTTAATATCAAATAAGTCCAATTGAGTACATTGAGTGACAGTTGTTGTCAATTTTCCGATTTGGGAAACAATGACTTAATTACAAATTACATTTGCTTCTATCCAGTACCAGGTTTTTATTCCATCCAACCAACTATTTGTATGGTTGGAGGAAGGTTGGTCTGATGTGTGCCCAGCATTAGTGGAGGGATTGAAGGATTCAAACGGTCTTACTGATGCATGGAATGACCCATTTATGTCTCAGGAGTCCGTTTGAATGAGTCAGGCCAATAGGCAAATTTATGTTAAAAAAACAAAGGAGGTAGGCGTACCACAAGGCCATTGTTACTGCCATCACATGTAAGGAAGGATAATTATTTGAAAATATTTTTTTTATAAAACAATATATCGCAGTTCTTGATAAAATATGATAAAATATTATCATACAATTATACTGCCCAGCAATACCATTTAAATAATTGAATAAACAAATCCTATAAACAGGATAATAAATATAAGATTATAATGGTCCCATAAAATGTCCAAAATGTAATGAAAGTGCAAAAGAATTTATACACTATAGGTTGCCAGTGGGTAAGCAGCAAATCATTTATCATATGTCAGAGGTTCCTGGCAGGAACAAAATGGTTTCAAATGAATAGTTGAGTATTAAATATAAAATATGTGACATAGCTATAGTGCTTCAATATTATGCATGGCCGTTGGGAGTTGGCTATCCAATGTTAAGCTATCCAACCAGTGTACGTGTTCTGAAAATCTATATAGAGAATATTTGCCCATTCACTGCAGTCCCTGCCCCAGTGGAACTCACAATCTATTCACCATACATACTAGGGTTCGTTTTCTCTTTTTCTTTTTTTTTTGTGGGGAGCCAATCTTCCAATGAATCTGTTCCTGCAAGAATCAAGTATGGGGTATTTACTAAAAAATTCCAATCTTATTGGGCCTACACATGGAGCGAGCTTCGCCAGCAATCTGAGTTATGCTAGATTTGTCAGATTGCTCACTAAGACCGCTCAGTACACAGCGATGCACCAGTGATGTGTGCTGAGTGCTCTGGCAGGGTGTGTGTTCACTGGTAAGAACACTGGCGATCTGACAAGATTTACATTGCATGCAGTATAAATTTAGATTGTGCCTCAGACAAGTCGGACCAGTGTAGGGGGCCGTAAGCCTGCTAGGAGCTTTACCTTTTACAGGAGACAATCATATGCAAGCTCCAGACCATGGTTATCATGAGTTGGCAAAGGATGGAAACTTGTAGATTTGCAGCTCCAGAGGGATAAATTGACAGCGGTTTTTGGAAACCCACACACATTTAGCCATTTTGATAAGGTTTTGCAAACCATCTTCATTGTTCATCTGGTTCATCTCTCTTACGAGAGTTCCTTTTTTTTTTCCTGTGGGTTTTTAGCCAAAGCTTCCATGAAAAGGCTGCAAAAACAGCCATACAATTGCTGTATCTATCAAACCAATCAGAAGAAGAATCACAATACACTTATAATGAGGCAATCATCACTGACAGGGCCCGATTCAGATCTGATCGCACAGCAGTGAATCTGCAGAGGCCAGCAATCAGGTAAACGCCACCCCGCTAGATGTCACACACCCTCCCCTAAAACGCTTGGGCATGCCTATCCTAAATGACTTGGAGAATTTCCACTATGGCCTCTACTTCCAATTTGGACAGAGGATACTGCCTAGCAGTAATCACACTCTCAACTCGTGAGTGGCCTCCCGTTCCCTCTGCAGCCCCACTCAACCAGTAATATCAACATTGTATAGCAGAGGCGTGGCCAGGATGACACAACCAGGAGCACCACTCCCCCTGTAGTGCCTCCTATCTTGGGCCCTGCCCCTGATGCTGTGCCAGTGCCATCTGCCCTCCCCCTGCTCCACAAAGCTGGCTGCCAGAGGGCAGCAGGAACGAGGGCAACCCTGGCTTAACATGCTTCTCGACCTTCCCAGAATGTCAGACTTACTGAATTAGGGATGATCACATGTGGTGCAACACAGGGAGGACATGATTACTTTCTACCCACCACAGAAAGAAACAGGGGAGACTAATTTAAAGTATGTGTGCCACATCCCACTTGTCTCAAATTAAGAAACTTAAGTGTGAAACTGGAGATGTGTGCTCCATGTGTGTAGTTTACTCTCAAGGATCTGTGCTGCATTACATAAATTGCAGCATATTTTTAATACACCGTCATGCTTATGGTAAAACATCTCATGTAAGAGGGTTCATGGGCTAAAGAGCAGACATATTGGCCATGTGTACAGGCTCTTTCTGTGGCAGATTTTTTTTTTTTTTACTCTGTCAACTGCGCATAGTTTACAAAATTCAAACACTTGGCTGAAAGCACTGTCTCCTGCCACATGTGCACTCTACCCACATTATATAGCTGTTATATAACAGAAAAGAAAGAAAGAATACACATCAAAGCTCTGGCAGTGTTTCCATAACGGAGACCTGTTGTCCACAGGGTAAAACTTGTGTTATCCATAAGGAAAAAGTATGACCTATTGGATGCCACTAACGACAATATTATAGTATTCGCAGGGGCTTCGCTTGCACATGCAACCCTGTATAACAGATTTATCTATATAACAATTAACAAACAGAGTGTTAAAGACAACAGACACACTGTCTGTAAAAATGTTGCCATAATGGCAAGGTATTTAGTACCCTGCCTCACAGCACTGTGTTATGGGCTCAAATCCAATCATGTATGATAGGTAGGACTTCATTAAATGTTGTCTACAAAGTATGCACAGGTATAATATATAAATAAGTGCAATAAATATAAATAATATGAAGTCAAATTATATATATATATATATATATATATATTTATAAACTTGTTTAGTTGGCCGGGCACGACCACTGGATGAAGTTGCTTGTCGGGTGCCTTGGTACAGACTTCTAGGGTGATGAACGCGGCACTCCAGACCCATGTCGATTCAAAGATAGACTTTATTGGGATACAGCAACGTTTCAATACTTGCATATTTTCATCAGGCTCATGGCTCCACCTGATCTTTGAGAAAACCGCCGAGACATGCAGGCGGCGAAACGCGTCAGAAGCCAAACACAGCAGTGATTATCTGCACGCCGGACGGCCGCTGCAATTCACCCGATCCCTTCACTCCACGGGAGACTGGTGTTGGGTTGAACCAGAGGATCCATTGGGGTATTAAGCCCGACGTAATTTGAAGATGGTCTCTAATCCTCTGGACTGAGTATTTATCTCTTGGCATGTATCCCATATACAGAAGACCTAAAGCACCTCCTGGAGTGGTAACTATATACACCTGAGCAATACTAAAGGTGCCCATACACGTTAAGGTGCCCACAGACGCTACAATTGTACTGTGCTATGCGTTTTTGACTGTACAATGGTTCTATACAATTTTTCTTCCAGCTTGCTATGAGATGTGCACTTGGATGCATGTGATGAACCCATGTTTGTAATGTTAAATTTCAGATGTAGTCTAAAAAGTACGTGCAGCACATACTTTTTTAGACATACAATATCGGGCTCCAGGGAACATAAACACCATCCAATAATTGTACATAAGATGCAATTTGTGCTTAAAAAGTACAAAACGCATTCGATAATTGTAGTGTCTGTGGGCACCTTTACAATTATTGTATACAATATTGTATACAATATCGCATCTCATAGCATATCGGTTTTGCGATGATATCAGATGACATGAGATCTAGTACAAAAAGTATGTGCTGCACATACTTTTTGTACTAGATCTCATCTCATCTGATCTCATCGCAAAACCGATATGCTATGAGATGCGATATTGTATACAATATTGTATACAATAATTGTAACGTGTATGGGCACCTTAACAAAAAAGCTAACTAACGCTGTCCAGGCTTCTCTCAGCCTGTTGAATCCTACTCCCACTAAAATTTAATAAGACTAACCGTTTGGGGAACCTCTAAGCGAATTATCATCTCTCGCTGGGCTAAGTTTATTACAGTCGGTCTTCATAATTCAGTGAAGTTTGGAATGATAATTTTTATCTGGACTTAAGCATTTGTTCTCAAATCATTGTGTTATAGTATTCCTTGTGTTTTTATGTACAGCTGACCGGCCGGTTATTAGCTGAATCCTATTGTAAGGAGTTTTGTGTGATTATTCATTTATTCTTATATATATTTTTCTATTGTTTTTCTTTTTTACTACTTTGCCGTTTGTCTGTCTCATTTTTATGAATAAAACTGTAACTAATTTTAGCTAAAATTGTGTCAGCTTACACTCTATTGCAGCACTACTAGCGCTGTCTCCAATTTTCTATAGATGGTTTTATGCGTAAAAGTTAAATAAAGGTCTCAAATTTGGTTCTTTGAGCCAGTGCTAGTTCCAAAAATACAGGGGACAAAAATGTAGGGATCCCCTGTATTTTCAAAAACAGCGCCCCAAACACACACTGTGACAGAATAACTTTAGTAAACATACATGCACACACTTGTCCATGTAGAAATCCAATACGGACAAATTAAAAATATGTGGAAATTTTACTGATAGGTAAACCACAAAGGTCAATTAGGTCAAATGTGTGGTCTGACTAATTTACCTTGTTGTCAGACAACACACATGACCTAATTAACCCTTTTTAAGACTGTGGGTGCCTACCTGGACCGAAGAGGAGCGATCTATACTGGATTTAGGTTTTTATTTTGTTTTTTTAATTGGATATATACTCGACAAGTGGTCCAGGGCCTACGTATCAACATAGGTAAACGTGTGTGTAAGTGTGTGCATGTATGTTTATTAAAGTTATAATGTCATGGTGTATGAGTTTGTGTTTTTATTTGAATGTGCCAGCATAACCTTTAATGTTCCTCATGCTGGTACTTGTGGTTCTCCAAGTACAAGCAAAAGAAGGCTTGCTGGACTTTCAGTTCCACAGCCAAACTAAATATTTATTCTATTTTTTACACAAATGCTATGAACCCAGCGTCCACTGCCCAGAGGATTGCCCTTGGCTTCAGCCTTGGCCCTTGGTCGTGCTGGAGGTGTGGACCCCATTTTTAACTTTTTATTTATCTTTTACACACAGAAAAACTGCACAGATCTTACTGATCCGTGAATGCTTCTGCAAAATCGGTTTGCAAAATGTGGTTTATTTCAGTTTCTTGTTTTTCATTGAATTGTCAGCCGGCTTTTCTCATAAGAATGATAGTAATTTTTTGTGTTGTCCAGGTGCCTATGGAAAGTTAGGCCAAGTTAGACCGATGATCTATTGATTCATACTTATGTTTTCTACCATGATTTTCATTTGTAAATGAGCAAAATGGGCTGATTTGACAGATTAGTACATATCCGATGTGCGATTCTTGGCTGAGAATGGGAGATTCTTACCCTTTTAATCTCATTTTATCCTAGTAAATTTCCCTATCAGTGTTTTCAATAAAGTAACATTTAATACACCAAAACATACTTATATGCTTAGGGATGAATTCACACAAGGTCCAATTGTATTTGGAAGTATTTGCATAGGTATCACATTAATCATGTGTTTTGTGCTGAATGAGAAGAAAATAAATATTACAGTGAATTTATAGTTACCAACAATAAGCCCCATGTTGCAGACAGGAATGCTAGTGTCAATACTTACAAAATCTCCCAAATACAGTATATGTTTAGTAATGTTAACTACACATCCCAGCATTTCCTGCTACAGTTTTGCTATTTGGCCATGCTAAAACTGTTGCAGGGCAAGTTGGGATCAGAGCCGGCCCTAGCCTAAATGACGCCCTAGGCAAGATTCCGCCTCTGACCCTGCTCCCCTTTCCCAGCACCATCAACCCTCATCATAGCAGTCATCATTTTGGTGCTCCCACCCACAATATTGTAAATAGAAACAGTGCACACATTCGGTGCGGGAAGGGGCATGGCCATACAATAGTACCCCCAATTCAAATTATGCCACACAGTAGTGCAACTTTATTCACATTATATCATGTGATGGTGTCCCTTATTCACATTACATCACAGTAGTACCACTTTACCTTATATACATTACTCCTCACATTATACCCTTAGAAAAAAATTCTGAGAAAATATTGTATTTTAAGCACCTCCATGGCCACACTGCAACCCAGCACAAAGCAGTGTGTGCTGGGCAGAGGAGAAGAGCTGCAGCTGCTGCTGTCACTTAAGGGAAGGGGGCCCGGGACCCCCACTGGGCCCTTCCATCAGACTTTGGCCTGGGTAATTTGTACCCCATACCCCTTTCTCTCTGCACCCCTGATAATACCACACATTAATGCCCCTTACACATGACACACATTATTAATGTCCTTATAAACATAATGCCCTTTACACATATGTTGCACATTATTACTCCCCTTATACACATGACACACATAATGCCTGTTACACATATGTCGCACATTATTAAAGTATTTATACATGACACACATAATGCCCCTTACACATATGCCGAACACTATTGCACAACCAACCCACCCGCAGACAGCACTCGCACAGCCGCTAACACTGTGACCTCTGCCTCTGCTTGGATACAGATGTTTCCTCATACATCTTGCCTCAATAGGCCAAGCAACTCCTGGCCAGTTCTGCTAACGTTGGGTGCCTTTTTTGCTGAAAATTCGACTTATTTGCACTGTTCTGTGACCAGGACACACAAGGAGCATCCAATGATTAAAATGGTATGTGGCATGCCTATATTCTGTGTGCGACTGTGGCTGTTCCTGCATACGAATGCTATGTTAGTGATTTTCATGAATACAGTATTTCATATGCAGATACAGCCTCACTCACACACAAAATATAGGCATGCTGCATATCATTTTAATCAGCAGAAGCTGCTGGTGCCCCTAGGCATTCCAAATGCCCTAGGCATTTGCCTAGTTTGCTTATGCCTAGGGCCGGCTCTGGTTGGGATGTGTAGTTCAACAACAGCTGGAGTGTCAAGGTTAGCCATCAATGAAGTAGAGTGTGACACACCCTCGACGACACTCCTGCTTCATTCAGTACATCCCGCTGTAATCTCCCTGATTCTAGTTTCAAAAAGTTGGCAAGTATACCTCAATATACCTCATTATACTGCGGATTTATAGCAACATGTTTGCCAAAACAGCCTCTTATCGATGATGCTATTTTGCTATTTTTTTTTTACATTGAAACAAATATTTGTAGCGAATGTAAATTTTTGGGTCTGCATTGCATTTTCTACAGCGGGTACCCCACAACTGAAAATATTGCTAACAAAACTGTCAGTGCAGTTGGAGACCTCAGCAGTGACTTGCGGATCCATGAACAGCGGGTATAATCACTAAAAGAACTGACACTATCCGCGTGCATTGGCAATCACAGCATATAAGCAGCAAGGAAGATATTAAATATCAAATAAATTAAAACGACACTTTACTTGTGATAAGTAGAATAAGCAGCAGTACAGCTGCACTCTACCTGTGACAATGAGAATAAACAACAAAGGGGACAGGGGACAATAGTACTCCATAAGAGGAATATCCGCTAATTGTTACTGTGTATAACATCTCGGATTATGCAAATTATCAATATGAGTGACACCTGAAAAAAAAATTTGGGATTAAAAAAACAATGTTTATACTCCATTTGGAGTAAATAGAGAGTACTCAGTTGGTACCTATCTTTCCCTACCTTCCAGTTAGCCGGCAGTGCAGCTCAGCGGCTGTCAGATTAATATTATATTCCCCGCGGCTCCGTTTCACCTTGTCACAACGGAGTTGCAGCTTCCGGGTTCTGTTCAGCCGACGTCCCGGCACAGTCTCCAATTCTGTGGCTGCTTGGTGTAGGGATAGTTGATGGGGTAGTTTCTCTATTCTCTGCTCCAACGCGTTTCATGCCGCATGGGCACTTTTTGAAAAAGTGCTACAGTAGAAGAGAACAAGCAGGAACCCCTTATCAATACAAGATATATAACACAATCAGTTGATTCACAAACAGAAATTCCTGAGCATACTGTATAGACGTGAAAACACTTATTCCTTCACTGATGAGACTCAATTAGTCCTTAAGAGATATACATGGATTAAAAGTGTCACGTAACACTGCTCACAGGACTACTACCTATCCGCTACTTAATTGATGGTGACCCTGCTTAACCTGAACAATATAATAGGACAACAGAAGAGAGACATACCCAGTAGAAATTAATCCATTGGTTATAATTAGAGACAGGATTATATGCAACATAAAAAGCTTGAAATATGCATGCAAATATGCATGAAAAATACATAAAATATGCATAAAAAGTGTTAAAATATGCTACATTAAATAATAAAAAAAGTAATTTTTAACTTATTTATTTAAAAATCAGGATACAATTAGTTGCAAATAAACCTCAAAAATAGGCCCACAGCATCTGCAGATGTTTAGTGCTGTACACAGGATTTTTTTTCTTCCTGGCTGCTACAGCAGACTGCAGCATCCAAAGCTCATCTTGCATCAACTACACGGACCCTCATCTCCAGCGCCGATGGATTAAATATGAGCATAGTGTGTGAGGGCGGCGCATTGGAAGGCTTCCTCCCTGCGCTGCATATTCACTGTGACACGGCATTTCCTCTGTGCCGCATGATGTCACAACCCTTCCGCCCACCTCCTCTGCTGCAGAAGTCTGTCTCTTGGTGTAAAGTCCCAGGCCAGGGGCAGGCAAAGGTTCAGGAGCCCTGTAATGGCAACCGCCCTGACTGACTTTTATCAACATGGATTGGCAGCCTAGAGCAGTGTCAGTGTACATCCAAGGTTCTCCACACTGTGGACATATTGCCCCAGCATGCACACTCTACCACTACCTGGCCAGCAGCAGCAGCAGGGCAAAGCAGTGCTGTAACTCGCGGGTGGGAAGAGGACGGGGCCTAAAATATGCACCATCACTAGATTTTAGGTAAAATATGCAATAACCAGTGAGAATGGGCAAAATATGCAAATGCATATGCAAATATGCAAATGCATATAATCCTATCTCTAGTTATAATAAAGGATAACCAAATGATTTGTAGGAGAAACTGACAGTTGAAAGGATACATAATATCAAATGAATCTCAGAATTCTCAACAGCCTTTGAATGTATTTAAGTTTGCAACAGTTACAGAATACCTGTAGCAATATACAATAATACAGACTGTGAATACAAGATTAGAGAGAATTCATTTGATTTCAACACAGAATACCCAATAATATGGGTCTAAGTGATAATTCATTTACACAATCCTTTTCATACATATACTGTCATATTTGTACACATTAAATAAAGAGAATATTCTTCTTCTTTGTCTCTATAGATAGGGATTTCTCTTCTTCTTTAGGACACCGACAACAAAGACCAAAACGAAAGAAACAACACACATAAATGCACACAGTTGCATATATATATAATTTAATACTAATTTTAATAAATGTTTCAATATTTCACGTAACAAAATTATTTTATTTTTCACATGAAATAAAAGATAAATCTTATCCAATAATAATTTTTCACATACTTTCTTTCTTCTTTGATAGTGCGCCAACAAAGAGACAATCTTTTCCTTTTCCTCTTGCTGTATTATTAATGTTTTGGCAGCACCCCCAAAAACAATAACTGAACACAATATATAATATTAATTGGGGGACGTCCTGGGTACAGTGAGTGCCAACCAGTTCAAAAGCTTCCAATTCCCCTTTCCCTTGACAAAGTTGCATTTTCTAGAATATGGTCCCCTTAGTCTAATGGGGCCTACACACATGCCGATTTTGTGCCATTTTCTAAGCGATTTAGCAAGGTCGCTTAGAAACTAAGCATACATCGGTGTGTGTGTGGGGGCTTAACCGATATAGATGCGCGGCCCCGCGCGTCTAAATCGCATTAAGATGAAGAATGAGCATGTCCCATCAATCTAGCAAAATCGTTTAGCAAGACCCTGCATATCGGGCACCTTTTGTGTGGTGTCAATCTGGCATGCTTAAATCGCTAAGCAGAATCACTGAGGCATATCGTTGACACATTTTGCACGTTCTAAGCAATATAGATGATTTTGTGCTCAAAGGAAATCTGCTATGCTAAATCTGGCATGCTATATCTCTGGCCAAAATCGGGATGTGTGTAGGCCCTATAAGACTATAAAATATATTGAAAACTATATTTAGTGTCAGACTCAGCGGCAAACGCAGGATTTTCATGGGGGGGGGTTTCCTAATATATACATACGTGCGTGCGAGTGTGTGTGTGTATATATATACACACACACACACACAAATTAAGCATATATATGCACTGCAAACACAAACACATATACAGCATATATATATATATATACACACACACATCATACATACACATAGCATGTACATGAACACAGAGCATGTATTGTATACACACACACACACAGCATATACACTTCACATACATATATAAACACATGCACAGCATATACACATACATAGCAAATATATACACATCTTGGACACATATCAGGGTTGACGCCTTTTTAAATCTCCTCTCCGGGAGAAGGCTGGAGAGGAGACTATCAGCTGGAGTTCGAGGGCGGGGCTTGAGTGTGGCTTCATTAAGCCCCGCCCCCATGATGGAAAATGACCCAATTTGCCGATCCCCACAGAGGGGGTGGAGCTAAAATGCCGCGATTCAGACACTTTAGCCCCACCCCCTCATCGGAGATCCACCAATCCAGTTATTTAAACAGCGTGGGCAGGGGTGAGGTAGCCCTAAACATGGGGGTGGTGCAGTGGGGGTCCCCCAGAAACCGGGATGGTTGCCCACCTTTCCGGGAGGCAGGGAGGGGGACCCGATTTCCAGGAGGGTAGGCAACCCTGACACATATGCACACCAGCATAGTTATTAGCCCACAGCCCATAACACACTTACCTGGGGATCTGAGTCCCCCCCCCCCCCCCACAGCACAAACAGCCTGTCAGCCCCCCCAACAAGACAAGATAACTGTTTGCCCCCACTCACTAGTTTGTATACAGCCCGGCCGCGGCGCCACTGATGTGCTCTTCAGTCCTCTCCCCTCAGGCTGTAAGTTACATCATCAGCCTGAGCTGCTCCCCCTGGCTGCCAGTGGCTGCATCTTCACCTCACACAAAAACGCAGCTGCAGCAGGTAGGAGGGAAAGAGCAGTGAGCACTCGGCAGGTGACCCGCCGCCCGGTAAACATTGGAACCAGCAATACTGATACATTGACGGCCAGGAGGGTTTCTAGATACTCAGAAATCCCCCCTGCGTGCACACCTTTGACTGGGGCACAAAGGGCCAGCAGAGGAATACTGTGGAATGCTTTAGGGTTCTAGCCAGTCTCCAGCCGGGGAGTGGCCAGCTGCCACGAAGGCTTGGCTAACCATTATAGAGCATATGATCTTTATAAATAAAGGTACTTGTTTCCTAGCACGGCCACAACGATCATAATCGCGGTCATCGGGGGTAAAATCGGGGCCATCGCGGGCATCGCATGCGCAAAAAAATCGATTTCCCCATAGAGAACAATGTTAAATGCCTCAATTTACCCGCGATTACCACGATTTCCCATAGGAAACAATGTGAAATGGCTCAATTTACCCAAATTATCATAGGAACAATGGTAAATGGGCCAAAAACACCCCTGAACATTGAAATGTCCCCCCAAAAGTAGTTTACGCCACCACGTGATCAACGTGAACCCAAAGCGTGGCGAGCACAGCGAGCCCGCGAGGGGCGGCGGTACGCGTCCTCCGACCTTTTCATACCCCTACTATCCACTAGGGCGTGGAGTGAGAATAGAATAGTGTGGCGAGCGCAGCGAGCCACCGAGCCCGAAGCGTGGCGAGCGCAGCGAGCCCCGCGAGGGGACGCGGATACCTGTGAAGCCCGCGAAGGGACGCGTTTACCTGTGAAGGTATCCGCGTCCCCTCGCGGGGCTCGCTGCGCTCGCCACGCTTCGGGCTCGGTGGCTCGCTGCGCTCGCCACACTATTCTGAATTGCTAGCATTGTGGGGAAAAAACATATCTAATAGCACCTGCACATATTATAATATCATGGTGCATATTATGTCACGACACATAAGTAAATCAATTTATTGACAGTTACAAATGCAGTACAGGAATACATGTATAATAGCATATGAGCAGCAGATGTTGACATCATACTGTCCTGTCTTCTTCCTGGTCTACACCACATGCTGCTGGCACAGTATGGGTTATAAGTACCTCCAGGCAAACAGGAAACACAGAAAGAGGCAAGACAGTCGAGGAAGGGGGGTCTGAGTCTGTTTTAACAACAACGAACCCCTCAAACACTTAGCAATGTTCATGTACAATTCACATTTCAGATGAAAAAAGAGAGAAATGTAAGGCTTACTATACAAAAATGCCAGTGTTTTTACGTATTTAAAGTCACATGTTCTCCTACTTTGCAAGTCATTGAAACATGTACTCCCCCGGTATAAAGACTGAATGCTTTTGTGTTTAGGTGCCAAATGGATATTTAGGGTGACATTCTATGCTTTGAGATAAATGCGCATGTTTTTTTTAGTGCACCACATAGCCGCAAATCGCACTTTTTCAAATCGCACTTTTCAGTCAAAATTCGCATATTTAATGTGATGCGTTTTGGAGGCTGAAAAGTGCGAAGTGGTGCGATTTGCGGCAAATTGGTGCGCTGTCTTTAGTCCTGAAAATGTGCGAATTTCATGTCTGAAAATCGCACGTTTGCAGGAAAGCGCAAAGTAAAAAAAAAAACGCACGCGGGGTCCCCCGCCAGAGCATAACCAGCCCCGGGCACATTGAGCCGGTGCTGGTGACATAAAATCAGGGTCCCCGACAAATAGGGGTCCCCTTGATTTCATGAAACCAGCACCAGGCTCAAGGTCCGGCGCTGGTTCCCAAAATACGGGGGACAAAATGAGTAGGGGTCCCCCGTATTTTAAGAACCAGCACCGGACCCAACCAGCCAGCAGGGTAATGCCACAGCCGGGGGACACTTATTATATAAGGTCCCGCGGCCAAAGCATTAACCCCCTGGCTGGTCAGCATGGGCAGGGGTCCTGGGGAAGTGGGGACCCCCCCAATGAAGGGGTCCCCCCCTCCAGGACTTACCAGCCCATTCTGATAGTCCGGGGCTGTCCCCGATGCCCCTGGGCGGTGGGCATCGGGCTGATGAATTGTGTAAAAAAAAAGAAGTAAAACTATTTATTTCTACTGGCGAACTATGAGTCCCAGCAAGCCTACCCCGCATGCTGGGACTTGGAGAACCACAAGTCCCAGCATGCGGGGCATTAAAGGGCCCGCTGGCACTTGTAGTTCTACAGTACAAAAAATAGTTAAAGAAAACACACTGACACCCTGAAAAATAAAAGTTTAATACACACAGAACACACACACACTGATACTTACCTACCTTGAGCCCGTAGGTTGGTCCCTGGATCCTGGGTCCGGGCTCCGGGGCTCCAGGGCAGAAGAGTCCGGTTCCGGGGCCTTGGTCCTGGTTCCGGGGCTGGTCCGGGGTTCCGGGGCTCCTGGCCTGAAGAATCCGGGGTCCGGGATCCGAGGTAGTCCCCAGGGGTACCTAAGGAAGGAAATCCTACTCACCTGGTCCCCGGCGACGACCTCGGCATCCTCTCCGGCTGAAGCGCTGCTCCCATCTGGTACCCGGCTTACAGGACTTTCACCGGCGCAGAGATGTTTCTTCCTCGGCGTCTCTAGACAGAATGATTTCTGGCCAATCAGGAGCCGAGAAAGTCGGCTCCTGATTGGCCAGAAATCATTCTGAATACAGACTCCGAGGAAGAAACATCTCTGCGCATCTAGAGCAGAGATGTTTCTTCCTCTGCGTCTCTAGTCAGAATGATTTCTGGCCAATCAGGAGCCAACTTTCTCGGCTCCTGATTGGCCAGAAATCATTCTGTCTAGAGACGCCGAGGAAGAAACATCTCTGCGCCGGTGAAAGTCCTGTAAGCCGGGTACCAGATGGGAGCAGCGCTTCAGCCGGAGAGGATGCCGAGGTCGTCGCCGGGGACCAGGTGAGTAGGATTTCCTTCCTTAGGTACCCCTGGGGACTACCTCGGATCCCGGACCCCGGATTCTTCAGGCCAGGAGCCCCGGAACCCCGGACCAGCCCCGGAACCAGGACCAAGGCCCCGGAACCGGACTCTTCTGCCCTGGAGCCCCGGAGCCCGGACCCAGGATCCAGGGACCGACCTACGGGCTCAAGGTAGGTAAGTATCAGTCAGTGTGAGTTCTGTGTGTATTAAACTTTTATTTTTCAGGGTGTCAGTGTGTTTTCTTTAACTATTTTTTGTACTGTAGAACTACAAGTGCCAGCGGGCCCTTTAATGCCCCGCATGCTGGGACTTGTGGTTCTCCAAGTCCCAGCATGCGGGGTAGGCTTGCTGGGACTCATAGTTCGCCAGTAGAAAACAATAGTTTTACTTCTTTTTTTTACACAATTCATCAGCCCGATGCCCACCGCCCAGGGGCATCGGGGACAGCCCCGGACTATCAGCATGGGCTGGTAAGTCCTGGAGGGGGGGACCCCTTCATTGGGGGGGGTCCCCACTTCCCCAGGACCCCTGCCCATGCTGACCAACCAGGGGGTTAATGCTTTGGCCGCGGGACCTTATATAATAAGTGTCCCCCAGCTGTGGCATTACCCTGCTGGCTGGTTGGGTCCGGTGCTGGTTCTTAAAATACGGGGGACCCCTAGTCATTTTGTCCCCCGTATTTTGGGAACCAGCGCCTGACCTTGAGCCTGGTGCTGGTTTCATGAAATCAAGGGGACCCCTATCTGTCGGGGACCCTGATTTTATGTCACCAGCACCGGCTCAATGTGCCCGGGGCTGGTTATGCTCGGGCGGGGGACCCCGCGCTCGTTTTTTTTTTTTCATTTTAACCGTTTTTTATTTTTTTAACACCAGAACCCTGCACAGAACATTGCGATCTGTGCAGGGTTCTGGCTATTTCGCCAAACAGAACCTGGTCTGAAATAAGTGCGCTAATTAGACACCTAAAAAGTGCGATTTGCAAATGCGCATTGCATTAAATAAGCGAGTTGTATACTGTTCTGTACGAAAACATCTGGATGCGATAAAAATGCGAATTAATCTCGCACTTTTGGTCAGCATGCATTAACGCACATAATATGCGATTTCTGTCCCTTAGCGCATCCTATTAAATATGCGTTTTGAAGGACAAATGCGATATCGCCATTTTTTGGACTAATTAACGCAAAAAAAAGCAAATCGCGGCACATAGAATGTCACCCTTAGCGTTTAGTAAGATCTATTGTACTTGTTGAAGAGAAGAGACTGATATTTGAGAGACTTGTAAAACACAATGCATGAACAAACCCTGTCATATAAGTGGCCTTGAGAAACCTTATTTAAAATGCATTCAGTCATAGGGATCATTGTGCCTTATAATAAGCCAATGCAGGGAAACGGTATTGATGATTCCATGTGAATGTATATATCTCAGATTTCTTTTTTTTTTCTCCCAAAAATGTAACCTCTGCATAATATGGGTTAGTTGAAATCAGGGAGATTGCTAGATCTTTCAGGGAGAGAGGGAGATTGATGATATTTCAGGGAGTCTCCTGAATATTATAAATTTTTTTATGAATATACAGTATTGAGTGATGTAACAAGCAGAGGTCCCTAGAGAGTAAGGGGCCTGCAGGGTCCCCTGCGTCTGATTGGATCATCAGACACTAGTGAGTTTAAGGGGTATGGCTCATTGGGTCGACCACTGATGGTCGACAGGGCTTAGGTCGACACTTGAAATAGGTCAACATGGCTAAGATTGATAGGGTCGGGGAGTCGACACAAGCATTGGGTTGACAATGGGAAGGTCAACAGTCAAAAGGTCGGCATGAGTTTTTCATGTTTTTTTGTCCCAAATGTCAACATACTGTAGTCGACGTGGACACCGAATAAGTGTACCATGTCCTCTCGCATGGCCCACTGCACTCATCATGCTTCTGGCATGGTGCCTTGCTGCGCTCGGCACACTATTTTATTGTATAAAAAACACACAAAAAACTCATGTTGACCATTTGACCTAATGCTGGTATTGACCTTCTGACCCCTATCGACCTTAGTCATGTCGACCAGATTATTATCACATACAGGGATGCTGCCATGTGGCCCACTGCTGTGTGGCATATTGGAATTTACCTTGGGGCCTAGAAGAGAGGGCGCCCATAGTATATTTTTGCACCTGTGCCCATTGTTTGTAAAATCTGCCACAGGTCACAGGTGCTCTTTACAATTTACAAAAACAAAATGTTTAATAAAACTTTTTTCTTTTGTTTATTTCAAATCTAAATACTGGGGGGTTTTATACTCTCAGACACAGTATATATAAGGGATGGACGCAATCTGCTCTGTCTATAGTTTTATTTTCTATTGGCACATGCATTCAGATTTCTGAGAGTAAAAATGTCTCTCGTAAACATATGCTCAAAGAAACAAGTAATTATAAATCTGGAAACAAGTCATTATACATCTGCAACAAAAAAAATACTTATTTTCATCTTCGAACTAAATAAATCTATGTGAAAATCAAAAAATTATGTTTCAGAATAATAAATTCTTTCTCTGAAATAATAATAAAAAAAAACATTTTAAATCACAATAACACCTTCAAAATAAATGATAAAACAAATACAAATTCTCTTGCTTGAAGGTGTTATTTTATTTTACATGCCACTGTGACAGTACTGACTGATTGTTTCTGAGGAGTATGTATTATTCTGGAATTATATATTTATTTTTAATGTGAATGATATTTTATGTTCTATGAATATGATTTTTGTTATTATAATTATTATTATGATTTTTATTAGTATTAGTATTATTGTTCTTATTTATAAATTGGTCATATTTATATTGGTATCTCTCAGATTTTGCAAGGGTGTGGACAGTTTTATTTCCACTTTAATTTCAATTTATAAATAAAGAAGTGAGTAGATTTGTTTTCACATTAATTTAGTAAAGTGACAAATTACAGTTTTGAGGACTTTATTTGAAACCTGTAGATGTGATATTTTTTTTTCTCTTGGCATTAGGGATTAGTCCTAGATACACACTATGCAATCTTTCAATGAATCATTCCTATGTGAATTGGAACAATACAGTATATCGTACACATCCCATAGTGTGTTCCTCCAATCCGTCTTTCCCATCATTCATTAAATTGGGTACTTATGTAGTATCTGGGCTGCCGATTTTTTGATTGTATGCCTTAAGTTAAGGCATACAATCAGATGCGATGCGATGCGATATCGCATCGCATCGCATCGCATCGCATGCGACCATCGGATGCGATGACCCGATTTTTCCATAGGAATCAATGTTAAAATGGACTGAGTCCATTTTAACATGGAATTCAATGGGAAAAAGGGGTCCTTTTCATACCCCTACTATCCAAGTGGGCATGGAGTTGGATATAAACCTGTGGCGAGCGTAGCGAGCCACCGAGCCCGAAGCATGGCGAGCGAAGCGAGCCCCGCGAGGGGCCGGTATTCTGTGTCCCCTCGCGGAGCTCGCTACTCTCGCCACGCTTCGGGCTCGGTGGCTCGCTACGCTCGCCACAGGTTTATATCCAACTCCATGCCCACTTGGATAGTAGGGGTATGAAAAGGACCCCTTTTTCCCATTGAATTCCATGTTAAAATGGACTCAGTCCATTTTAACATTGATTCCTATGGAAAAATCGGGTCATCGCATCGCATCGCATCGATGGTCGCATGCGATGCGATGCGATGTGCCCGATTCGACCCGATTTAGAAATCGGCAGCCCAGATACTACATAAGTACCTTAAATTGTCCCATTAGATGTGCTGCTGATCCAATGGGATGATTCCATGGACAGTACAGTTTAGTTACATGCATCATGTTATGATGCATTGTACCCCCATACTGAGCATTGTATAGTGTGCACAGCAATGTAATGTACTGTATTATCACATTGGTGGTACCATCAGACGATGTGTACCCAGCTTTAGGTGTTAGTCAGCTCAGTCTGGGAATGGCTGAAGCATGTGGGGGAGGGGCTTCATTTTCTTTTTATTATTTTGAATGATTATTTTTAAGCATTGCATTGTGCATGGGGCCTGTTTATTACAGTTGGTGAGTGCTTCTATGCTAAATGGACCCCATTAAAATAATTCACTTAAAAAAGATTTATACATACAAAACAGATGTAAGAAAGATGTTCCATTTATCACCTTATTCTAATTATTTATTAACATAAAAAGCTAAACTGAGAAGATTTTTATAAGAAAACATGGATTCAGTACTGAATCCCGGCGGTCGGGATCCCGGCGTTCAGAATCCCGACGCCGGAATCCCGACAGCCGAAATGCCGACAAGGGGGGGACGTGGATCGCCCCCCCTTGCGGGCTCGCTGCGCTCGCCACGCAGCGGGCCCGGTGCCTCGCTACGCTCGGCACGCTAATTTATTCTCCCTCCAGGGGTGTCGTGGACACCCACGGAGGGAGAATGTGTCGGTATTTCGGCGGTCGGGATTCTGGCGTCGGGATTCTGAATGCCGGGATCCCGACCGCCGGGATATTAACTGCATCCCAGAAAACATATATTCAGCTGAAGTGGGTATTGCTAAATGAGTGCAATGTTGGATGTGAAGTATAAACTTTAGCACAGCAATGCATCTTCTAAAGTTCCTGTTCCTTGCTCAGAACAGGGTTCGACTAATCCAGAAGGGCACATAGAAATCTCTAGTGGGCACCACTGCCTGGCACACCCACTCCTCTACGGAGCAGGTTCCAGACTGTGCACTTGAATTATCCATTATACAAATGTTACATTATAGTCAGGGCTTAAAGTAGTCCTGAAGAAGTGGTGGAACTTATTAATTTCCCCTGCCACTGCCCACTCCACCCAATAGGAGGAACCCATGCCACGGCCAGGTTTTATAGCACCCCTTGCAAACTACAATGTTTGTGCCCTACCTTCCATACTATATAGCCTCACAATAGGACCCCCAATTCAAATTGTGCGACAATGTAGCACATTGATATTCATTTTACACCACATGTAGTGACCCTGATTCATATTACTCCATAAAGTGCCCCTTATTCATGTTATGACACACAGAAGTGCCCCTTATTCAAGTTACACTACACAGTAGTATCCTTTATACATTTATTCCACACAGTAATGTCGCTTATAATAATATCCACAGAAGTATTGCATATACACATAATGCCAACAGCAGTAGTACCCGTTACACAAAATGTCCACAGTAAGTGCCCTTTATACACTTATCTATCTCTATCTATCTCTATCCTTCCAGTAGCTTCTTCTCCTCTCTTGTTCACTTCACCGAAGGAGACGGCATGACATCACAAGCAACGTGCCAGAAGAAAAAAGCCGCTGGGACAGACTTTTCTATTGTATTTACTGTGCAGGGCTGTAGTGGAGGTGGAACTGAGTTTTCCCTACCATTCCAGGTGTTCCACCCCACTTTAACCTCTGATTATCGTGTAATGCACTACCACAGTCCTTATGGCACACTTCTGTCACCCATACATGGTGCGATGTACAAGTGCAATGCGATGCCCGTACTTTTTTAACTAGATTGCTTCACATCTAGTTTAAAACGCACGCTGCTTTAGCCCATCACATTCATTTTGAACTAGGTGTTATGGAATCTAGTTCAAAATGCACACTCTGTGTATGGGCGGCATCACAGTCCAGGTTTAGTGATATCCATGCTTGAGCACAACTCAACTTAATACCTCAGACACTTTAATTTATCAATCTTTGTTGAAGCCTGGATTTCACTATTAGTGTGCCTGCTCTAATAGATAGCTGCAGGTGTTGAAATGAATGTCTGAAAGTGATAGAACGGTCAGTGCTATTTATCGCTCACATATTACCCAGCGTATCGGCACGCTACCTTAAAGATAGCAGCACCGATAATGACAAGGGCGCATAGTTCTCCTATCATTTGCTGGAAAGTACTGCTGTCATACATGGGGTAGAAGCCATATCAGCACTGATACTACTCCACATCTACCCCGTAGAGTGATCAATGTCTCCAGGCAAAGTACGTGGTGTGGGTGGAGCAGTGCTCGTGGCTCCATGCTACTAGTAAAGTAGCACTGATTACTCTATAGTTATATTTTTAGCAGATAAACCTTGGTGTGCTGAGATCTGTGGCAGTGTGTGTGTGTGTGTGGGGGGGGAGGGTCTGTGCAAGGGCGCAGTGTGGCTGTGTGGAGGTGTCTGAGTGAATGGGGAGAGCTGTGGGAGGACTAGAAAGCTAAATGAGAGGGAGAGTTTTGTGAGGCCAGGCACTGCGGGGAGTATTTGAGTGGGCAAAGTTGTGTGTGTGTGTGTGTGTGTGTGTGTGTGTGTGTGTGTGTGTGTGTGCAGGGGAGGGGGGTTGTGTGAGGGGGAAATCTAAGTGAGGGAGTTAGCTGTATGTATTTGTATTTATGTATATGTTAATATGGGGTCCCCAGGTGGTATATTTCCTAGGATCCTGTTGGGTCTATCTGGCTGTGTACAGTCTCCACAATTTTTTCCCACTCCACTTTCCAGCACCTGACTACTGGGGGGCTGCACCAAACTCTTTTTGACCTCATTTAACATCTTTACACATGCTGTATTCTCAACTGTACTTATACCTCCATCACTTCATACATACTGTATGGCTCCAGGATTTCTATTTATACCTCCATCATTCCTACTAATACGTATCTCCTTCCACCTTTTTGTGGTTCCAAGAGTGAAACATAAATTTATGTGAAAGGTATAAAAGATGACCATAGTCCCATCAGTGTTTTTGCTGTAAAAGACAGAGGAAACAATTATGTGAATGATAAAAGAATGGCACCTAACCGTAGTTTTTTTTCTCAAATGGAGAAACAAAATTGATATAATTAATTTACATAACTCAGTAGAAAAACTGTTCAATAAAATTATAATTACTTCAACGCCCTATACACCTTTCAGACATGCTCCAAAATCCCAGGTTTTTACACATGACCGCGTATCAACCCGGGATTTTGATATGTCTGAAACATGTTCCCGGGTCCCCCACCCTACAATTGACCTGGGTTTTTACCAGGTCTTTTTTCCCGGGTCAGCAACCCGGGTTAAGTGTGTATGACATGATCTGGGATTCTGCTCTCTGGTCACCTGAGAACAATTTTAATTGGCCAGGAAGGGTCACCTGATGTCTGCTGATGACATCATCATCGGCAGCCGGAGGGAAACAGATGCCAAAAATGAGAGGAACACAGTGCAGAGAAGTGTGCCAATGGCAGAGGGTGCCAGTGAAGAGCTTTGTTTACAAAATATATATTACAGTAAAGACTTTAACACGTTTTACTACTTCAACAAGAAACTTTGATTATGTGAATAAAAGTGTTTAAAAAGGAAAATCAGTATGGTATTTTTAGTGGTATATGATATTATTACATTCCTAACATGGAATGTAAATTATTTTACAAAGCACTCCTAGTCTATTTATGGGCTGTCCCTACCTTTGCATACCTTCATTATTGTGTGCTTGCAAACCATCCCCTTATGTTGACACTGCCTTAAAAACTGAAAGAAAAAAACCAGCTTATTTTTGTAAAGGGCCAACTCGGGCAATTCCTGGGTCTGAGGAGTAGTGTGAAAGTGGGTCTCAAACAAAAACCCCGGATTTTACAGAAAGATCCCAGGTCTGAGTAGGGAAATTCCTGGGTTGCCTGTCTGAAAGGGGTGTTAGTTACATATGTTCTACTGTACTAATGGGACAGCAGTATGTAAAAGTAATGGTAGGTTGCACCACTGTATTATGTACTCTAAACTATAGGATTGCCCTGTTCTTTTACAACTAAATCTCCTCTGGTCAAGTGGTTTTCGTGGCAAGAATACCTGACATCAGGAGATGGCACCAACTTATTACTTGATGCAATCTGATTATAAAAATCCAACTGTATTTTAGCGGATTCAAGTCATCCAAACTATGCAGTTTTTTATATATTGCCGTCGCAAGTTCAGAAGTGTCCGTGCACGCACAAAGCACATGCTAAACTGTTTTTTTTCCAACTGCTGTTCGCATGTTAAATGATCAACACTGAAATGGGAAAATGTTTTTGTTATTTTTACTGTACAAGTGCTTGCATGTAACTTTCGTTGACAGAACGTTGCTGTGTTGTTAATGACAAATAAACTATTCTATTCTATCTGTGAATAGTGACTGTAATTTGTTTTTATATTGCTAGGTCTTTTCCATTACTGTTTTCTTTTTTGCTTTTATCTTTTGATTTATATGTATCATATGTCCTATAAGCTATATGTGTCATTGCTTCATGTATATACATTGCATTGTGACGTTTGGTTTTGGACCCCTTCCCCCTATTCTCTTTTCTGTACCCTCCCCTTCCGTGTGTTTAACGGAACACAAATAAACTATTGATGGAAGATATTTGACTGGGATGAGCCCAACTTAACACAAAGTAAGTAGCAGGTTTTAAAGTGGCCTTCAATGACAAGTTATTGGGTGAAATTTAATAGGATGAGAGATTCAGACAGAGAGAGATTTGGGAAGAAATCTCCAGGTTTTTTTTTAAAGCAGCAATCATTTACACTTCTAAATCAAACTGGTTTTGCAGTGTAAATGATTGCCGCTTTAAAAAAACGGGAGATTTCTTACCAAATCTCTCACTTTCTGAATCTCTCATCCTATTAAATTTCATCCATTATGCCTTAAAGTTAGTACTAAGTAAATATTTTGTCTTATATATCCTAAAATGTCATTATAAATGCATTTTATGACGCATCTTATAAGGGAAATCAAGGCATGTCTTCCAAGCAAACTGGTTATGCAAATGATTACAACAGCCTTGTAATGAGAACAACTTCTTAATTGTTAATAAATGTGTGTGCTAAGAAAAAGTAGTGAATGTAAAGTCACCACGCAGGCAATTCCCATGAGGTTGTTTGGGTTTAAAGGACTTCCTCTTTAAATGGACTGAGTGGCAGAGGACGACAATGGCTATTATGTACATGAGTACATTTAGGAACCCCCATGATGATATGCCCTGCAGAATTCAACTCCATTAATAATCAGACCATCATTTTCTTTGTCTCCACTGCCCTAGTATTCTATTAGAATTTCATGAGTTGTTTAAGTTCTACTTGGCTAAAAGAAGAAAACAAGGGGTTTCAACACACAGTGCTAATATCTATGCATAAATGTGAATAAAGACTTATGTTACAGCTGTTTTTCCTCTATTTAAAAAAAAAATTAAATGGAAAGGATTTATGTGAACCTGTCTACTATATAAATAAATTATTCAATTAGACACATTAAAAATATCCTTCTATCCCCCTGAGTTTGTTTCTTTCGTAAATTATTAACACACATTAGCTCTCGGTTGCTGATCAATTATATATTTAATGTTCCGTGTGCAGGCAGTGTCACATACAGTACATAAAATTATTTTCCATGCTGTGTACACTCACAATTATATATATATGTATATATTACAAACGGCAATGATCTGGCACTCCTCTGCTGTATGGAAACAAGTGGAAGGAGTTAACGCACCAGCCAATCAGCAGTGTTGGAAATATGACTTCCGGCTTCCACACGGGTGCCATTACCATAGTATTGCTCCATGTGCTGTTCAAACAGCGTTTCCCACCTTTCCTGAACATGGGAGAAGCCATGTTCTTCCTAGTCACATGGCATTTCTCTGCCTATCCTGTGAGCCTCCCAGCAGTGCTAATTGCCCAGCCAATCATCACTCCTCTGCTGGGTGAGTAAGGCCAGTGGCCAGTTCTACTGATCAAATTGTGCTACCTGTACCATGTTTTCTCTCTGTGTCTCTCAGCTGCTTCCAGGTTACCAGGAAAAAAGGAATGTACCAGCGCGGGCTGAGGAATGTGAATAAAAAATCTATATATACAGAACGGTATCCTTTATAATGTAATTTATTTGTTAATAGAATTATTACTTAAAAAGCTGTATCTTTTATATATACTTGTAAAACATGATATAAAAAGGGGGGTACAGTAAAATGAATGTACATTCAATACACATCACAATTATAATGGTGAAGAGGCATACAGGTATGCATATTACCACACGGACATCTCGAATTGTGGTCCCATGATAGCAGATAACCAGGTGGCCAATATAGTCCCGAAACAGAGTCCAGTTGATGAATTAGGTTCCTCTGATGGGGAAGATGGTATGACCTGGATGGCTTGATGGAAATTCCAATGACTGCCTCGGATAATGGGTCCGGATGGGATGGTGCAATTGCTCCTGAAGAAGCTGGGAGTTTGTCCCAGAGAAACGCGTTGAGCCCCCACATTGTGGACATTTCTTTCAAACGCATCACCACAATCCGGTACAAATCCACACATTAAGGACACCACCACGTGCAATTGCACCATCCCATCCGGACCCATTATCCGAGGCAGTCAGAGGCAGCTAATATAAGCTGAAGGCCACTAATTTATCTTTTCTTAGACAGTTAGTATAGATAGATGGGGGGGGGGGGGGGGGTTGTTAGGGATCCAGGTATACCTAGGTTGGGGATAGGTCATACTTGGTTGGGTGGTTCTGTTCAGGTTTGTTTTGGGTCCTTCTGGGGGGTTTTGCTTTGGGTAGCATAGATATATAGTATAGATAGTGGGTTTTGTAGTCTGGCAGTGGTGTTTTTGACCGATGACTGTTCAGTATTATAATCTGACGGTGCGTAATGGTTATTCGAGAGATATGATGTTATACTTGTACCTCCTTTCAAACTGTTGATCATGAAAGCCCGGATGGCGCTTCTGGGTGTTGGTGCACTTCTCTTTGCTTTATATCCGCTATATCCGATGTGTATATCCTTATACTTGTTTACGTGAATATATATGTATATTCCTATGATTTTCCACTAAGTATTTGATCTCAGATATGCCATATTTGATGTATGCACCCTATGTAACACCCCTGTTGTAAGGTTTTAATTGTCTTTTCTGTAAAACCAATAAAAATCACTCAATTTAAAAAAATGAAATGATTATACATTGAACATTTAAAAAAACAATTGCGGGTGGTACCTTTAAAAAGATTATATTAATAGCACAAATATTTAAGCTCCATAGATTTGGGAAAGGCAGTTCACTGCACCAAAGTGTATATTTACCAGCAGGAGGCGTATTTCAAATGGATGAGTCTCCTTATAGTAGCAGCCGTGGTGTATTATATTTAATCCGGAAAAATGCCCAGTGAATCCAGGTTCCTTAGAGGTGCAGCGTGTTTGAAGGCAGTCTTATAGGTATAAATTACCTTGCATGGTGCTGCAAAACATTTGCTGAAATAGCGGAGGTTCTGGAAGAAGCAGATGGAAAACTGGTCTGGAATTGAAATTGGAATGCAGGCTTGTGTAGATTGTAGGCTGGTCTATGCAATGTCGACAAGTCGGTTGATGCGATAGAACATTGGTGCAGTGGAAGAAAGATGCCAATGGGATTGTTCAACGCATTTCAACATGGTAACACGTCTTCTTCAGGCTCCTGAATATAATACACCACGGCTGCTACTATAAGGAGACTCATTCATTTGAAATATGCCTCCTGCTGGTAAATATACACTTTAGTGCAGTGAACTGCCTTTCCCAAATCTATGGATCTTAAATATTTGTGCTATTGATATAATCTTTTTAAAGGTACCACCCACAATTGTTTTTTTAAATGTTCAATGTATAATCATTTTAAGAAATTCTCAGTAATCATGTTATATAATGTATAATAAATAAGTATAATTTTATTACTGGTAGTGTATCTCCTTCAGTCAGACCCCAGCACTGTATATTTTTTCTTTTCTACATTGTCCCTACTTCGGGAGATTTACACACTCCCTATACTGCAGCTTTGGCAACACCAGTGGTTCTTTCTTTTTCTTTACATTTATTTATCTACCCCTTTTAGCCCAATTTATGACTCTTAGCAAACAATGGATTTCTTGGATGGGTTGCCTGGCTTCTATCAAAATTATGCTTCTTCCTAAAATCCTTTAATTATTTCAGGACATCCCTAATTTGGTTCCTCTTAGAATAGAACTTATTAAGAATATTTTTATGTCCATTTTCATTTGGAAGAATAAAAGACCACAAATAGCCAGAACTCATTTATACAGGTGTAAGTGTAATGGTGGCCTTCCCTTTCCAAATCTTGTATTATATCAAAATGCCTCCCTACTAGACTAATTAAAATATTGGCTATCGTTGGGTCCTGTGAAACCTTGAGTAGACATTGAAAGGTATTTATGTAAAGGTTGTCCTCTCTCTGACCTTATTTGGCTTAATCCCTCTAATACACCACCCCCCGCCTCATCCACAAATCCTATTTTCCACATTCTCCTTGTTTGGGACAAATTAATTGGTGCACTGGGTGAAATTCCCCTCCCTTCTACTAGGCTATCGCTTCTGGTGATCCTGAAATACCTGATCTCTCACTACAGGGTTGGATAGAGTTTGGAATTTTAACTGTTGGTGACCTTTATGATAACTCAGGTTTCCACCAGCTCCAAATATCCTGACGAGGGATTTCTACAAATGATTACATATTAGGCATTGGCTCATGACACAGTTTCATGCCCCACTATTTCCTCCCCCACCCCCCATGTATTTAAGATTTTGGGTTATAAAAAGAGTATTTCTGGTATTCTACTGTCCTTTCCCCGCATAATGAATCGAAGCTTCCAATCCAGATGGGAGTCAGATCTTGATATCTTTTTGTCATATGATGAATGGAATACTGTCTTTTTTAACGTGTTCAAAATGTCCAGATGTATAAATCATGAATAAATGAATTCATGGACTTTATCACACTCCAGAAAGACTCCACAAAATCTGGCCTGAGTCATCTAAATATTGCTGGAGACAATGTAGGTCGGCGGGAACACTAGTGCATATATTTTTGTCTTGTCCCATCATTAAGCAGTTCTGGATAAAGATTTTTGACTTGATTAAAAATATTACTAAGGTCTCAATCCCATTGTCACCTGAAATTATATTCCTGCATCGCTTTCCCCCAGGATCCCAGAACACCATAGCTACGATGTAAGGTATGTTCTCATAGCAACTTGCTATTGCTCAGTATTGGAAGACACCTGACCTTCCTCGATTATCTAAGGTCATTGCAGCTGTCCAACGCAGTTACGAAATGGAAACTATAGGATTTAAATATTCCATGGCTCCTAACTCCCCCCCTGACTAAATGGTTTTCCTGGTCTAATTATTATGAGTCCCAAATAACATCAGCATCCATAACTTGCAATAATATAAGAAATCCCTGTTTTTTCCTGTTGCTTATAATGGTCTTCATTTGCGAACTAATTGGATCCTAGATCTATTATTCACTTACTTTTATTGGATTTTGCTATACTAGAAATTGATTTAATGTGCTAGTTTTCAATTTTTTACCTAGGTATTTTATGTTTTTTTATTTCATGAGATTAAAATACCTATTGATTTTCTGAGGTTTACTTTTGCATCGCCTCTGTCTTGTGTCTCTTTTATTTTTTCTACTCTCCCATCTCTTTATTTATTTATGCTTTTTTTTTATTTCAATGTAATTTAATTTACAGTATGCCATAGTTTTGTGTGTTTTATGTTGAATGCAGAACTGCTATTTACGTATTATTGTTTTTGTACACGTTTCTGCATATTTTGTACTGAAAAAATTCTTTAATAAACATATTCAGTTAAAATAAGAAACTAATATACTACACTAGAGGGCGCTATAGCTATCATTTGAGTCCAGCAATGAACAGCCGGCCTGTTGGATATAAGCAACCGCCCTGTAAAGAGATGTGTTTGAAGACATGGTCCTTAACCGTTCAACAAAATATGACGTAAAGGACTGCAGCTATATTTCATTGGTTACAAAGGGTGTTGTACCATATACTATTTTGTTTAAAAATATTGAAAAAAATCCAAACCAAAGAGGTAAGGAGGTACTAAGGAGGAGTCTACAGTATGTACTAAGCCTTGAATAGAGATAAAGTAGACAGAGCTAAAATATCAGCTAATCAGCCCCTAACTGCCATGTTGCAGGCTGTGTTTATAAAAGGAAAGTTAGGAGATGGTTGGTTGGTTCTTTGGCCTGATTCTAATTTACTCGGTAAGCTGCGAAGCTCACAGCTTACCGAGTCCTTGTGATGGCCCGCTGCCACCATTTCCCCTCGCAACCATGCAATGGGATGTGTTAAGAAAACACATCCCCGCATGCGCTCATAGCAGGAGAAATCATTTGATGGTTGCCAACCACTGAATGATTTATCCTGCCTTTGCAAATATAAGTGAGTGGAGACTGACTTAAACTTGCAGGCACCGTAGACTTTGTGCCACCGGCATTCCCATGGGAACATCCAGCATTTTAATGGGGATGCCTATAAAATGCAGGGTGTTCCCATGGCCCAGCACCGCCACCACCCCCGTCCCCCCCGTTCCTCCCTCGCCCAGTGACATTGTAAATTACCAAGGCTGTTCGCGGGCAGGGTTTGCACATGTGCAGAAATGCGCATGGGCAAACCCCGACCATTGGGCATGGGACGAATTCAATTCACTAAGAGTGAACCAGAATTATCCCCTTTATCTCTATCCATCTTATAACTGTAAATTTTATCTCTCTCCAAGGCTTGATACGTAGACCGCTGAATACATTTAGTCATGTGGCACAATATCTAATTCTGGTCACTTTAATTTGGGACCCTAAAACCTTTGATGTGTTCAAGAGTCAGTCTGGCTTTAAGATCCCAGAAACTTTGTCATTTTTGAACAATGATTGACAATTGGATGGGATTTACAGATTAGCGCCCCATTGCAAAAAACTTTTGGTGGCCCTTTCCCACCTCCATTTCTCAAAAAAAAAAAATTTCACTCACACAAAAAAAAAGTTAGAGAAATATTTTCCAATCCATTAATGGACTCCAGCCTAGTTTGCAAAATGAATCTTTTGAATCTTTAGGTGGAGCATTTGTGTGATATAATCTACCAGAATTAAATGTGGGATGATATACAGGAAGGCAGGTAGTGGAAGTACGGCTGTACTTGTCTTTTATTGTCTTCAACTGTAATTCGGGTGCACACTAATTCGGTGGCGTAAGTTTGTCACAGTTGCCCTGAGGCAAGATATACAGTATACTGGTGCCCCCCCCCCCCCACACACACACACACGCACACACAACCTAATATAATATGTGTCTGCTCTGAAATATTGTGTTTCATACACACACACACAGACACATATATATATATATATATAGAGAGAGAGAGAGAGAGAGAGAGAGAGAGAGAAGGAGAGAGAGAGTACACATATATATTTCAAACCTTATCTGCAGAAGGGATATCAATGGTTTTCAAATAACTGATTTAAACTAGCAGGGGAGGAGAGGTGCCCCCTTGGGAACAGGAGCCCGGCGGCAGATGACTCAATTGCCTCCCAGAGTTCTGCCCCTACACTAATGCCCCTTTCAGACCGCACTTTGGAAACGGTATATTGCCGTTTTTTTACCGTTTTAAAACGGTAATCTGTGCGGTCTGAAAGGTGCAGATCCAATTAAATGGTTTGAAAATACCGTTTTTTCAAACCGGTTAAAATGCAGGGTCCTACCCGTTTCAGACCCGGTATTTTGGGATAAAAATCGGGTCTGAAACGGTATTTAGGACCCAGCCAATGAGCTGGGTCCTAAATTCAGCGCAGTGAATATTTAATGAGCGCTCATTAAATATTCATAGCACTGGAGCCACCCGCTGCCGACCCCCCCGCGCGTTAACATTACCCGATCTCCCGGGGTAACATCCCCCGATCTCCCAGTGCAGTCTTCAGCCCCCCCTCCCCTCCGTGCAGCCGGTACCTGAGTTCGGTTGTAGATCCCAGCAGTAGTAAGGACCGATGTGCTTATAAAAAAAAGTGACTTTCGGAAAATGTCTGCCCCATAGGAAAATCCATTTTAAAAAACTGTCTTTCGTGTGGGGGCAGCCATTTTCCGAAAGTCACTTTTCTTATAAGCAGCAGGAGCACGTTTTCAAATACAGGGTCAAAGCCATGTTGTCTAGTCACTGTACCCAGTTTTAGGGCCAGATGTATCAAGCTTCAAAAAGTGATAAAATGGAGAGTGATAAACAACCAGCTAATCAGCTCCTACCGGTCATGTCACAGGCTGGGTTTCAAAAATGTCAGACAGAAGCTGATTGGTTGGTTGTTTATCACTCTCCACTTTATCACCTTTGAAGCTTAGTGCATCTGGCCCTTAGTCACTGTTTCCTATTTAGCTGAGTTGTTGTACTTGTAATTGGGCACTGCGGATCCTTTGTGCCACCATATAAATAAAGTAATAATAATAACAATAATAATGATAGCGGGTGCAAGAGGTGCCGCTGCTATGGGGCCCAGAGGCTTAGGGGAACCTAGATCCAGGCTTTTATAAAATGAAAACTTCTGTGGAGAGGTGTCTATCAAGAAGCACTGGGACAGGGGCCTCTTCAATATGTTGCCATGTGCACGGGCTTACCTAGATATGTATAGGACCCATAGCAAAAGTTTGTAAGGATCCCTACGTCCAAACTAATAAAAATATTTATATAGCATATATAATGTACACATAAAAAATAGCCCCCTTCAGCTCTGGGCCCCATAGCAGTTGCACCCCTTGCACCTATGGTAGTTACGCCCTTGGATATGTGGCCTACAAAGTTCTAGTTATGCATCAAAAAGGGTGCAATGGTAAAAACACACATTTACTAATTTCCTTGCAGCCCTGTGGCCATTGTAACTATATAGCGGAAAACCTGTTTCTTCCTATTATGAGCTCACTGTGTTCTCCTGAGAATGCTGCCTTGAGTTCTCCTTCTTTGCTCTCAGTCAGGGGCCAGTGTTACAAAGGATGGGGGAGAAACGACATACGCAACAGACTGGCAGTGCTCACCGGAAAAGGTTAATGAGCTCTACTAAGTGTATCTTACCATTCCTGCCTTCTTTTTATCATGTCACCATTTTTAATTTAAATGTAATACCAATACAGAACATTTACAAATTGGTTTCGATTTCTTATTTAAGGTTATTGCGTCAAAGATGAGAAACTCTGAAAATGATTTTCTTCCTTTACGGGAGGATATGCTGGAAAAAGCTGGACACTGAGTATTTCCTGGTTTTTGTACCAGCTACAATGGCGTGAAGGAAGAACAGTCAGTAAATACACTTTTTTACACCACAGTATAATAATGTATCTGTATACTTTGCAGACAGCGCTATAAAATATGCCTGTGGTAATGAAAGAGGGTTACAAGGGCTGCTCATGTGTAGACTATAGGCACTTGGATTCTTTTGCTGTAACAAAGTGAGACATTTCTATAGCCTGTAAGTTGCTTAAGTCTGGCTTGGGCAGAGAACTGACAAAGTTGGCACGTCTGAACTGAAAGGCAGGACTCCTCAGACACGGATACATGATGTGCATAAGTAATTGCCTGTTTCATTCAGATGGAAAACATCTACATGACAACTTAAATTCAGGTTTCAAATAGTACATTATGTTTTTAATACCTCCACCTACCACCTTATTTTATAACGTTTAAAAATACAAAGCGAATAAACGGAATTCATTTGAACACAAATTACAGTTTGACACTGCATAAATACAGCAATAGAACAGTATATTTGTAATGCAGGGTAACACAATAGTAGTCAGAGAATATAAGTCATATGATTGATAAAAAGAGTTTATTTTGCAAAGATAAAACATTAATAGGCAATATTAAAATATTTACATGAAACATTAACTATAGAATTGATAACAGGTAGATACCACAATGTGGACAACGGCCTAATTCAGGCTTGATTGCAAAGCTGTTATTTTTTTAAGCAAATGGGTAAATCCATGCTGCACTGCAGGGGGGCAAATGTAAGGTGCAGAGAGAGTTAGATTTGAGTGCGTTATTTTTGTTTCTGTGCAGGGTAAATACTGGCTGCTTTATTCTTATGGTTTTGCATATATGCTAAAAAAGCAGCTTTGCGATCAGGTTTGAATTAGGCCCAATGGCTAATTTGTAGAGCCCTGAATGAAGGGGTTTATGTACTGTAAGTAGTGGAGAATACTAGTCAAATACTAGTGCAAATGCCAACAGAAGCCTCTATTAACACAGCTATTTAAAAAAAAAAAAAAAAAACCTTGATCCTTCTTAACCCACTGGCTACTGCCCCATTTCTCTTCTCCCATTTGCCTTCAAACTACTTGAGTGGTTGTTATACTGAAATTGCCCTAGTCAAAGTCACCAATGACCTGCTTTCTGGCAAATCCAGGGCAATCCTTTCTGCTCATCCTTATGGACCTCTATGCACCCTTGACACTGTGGATCATCCTTGCATTTGACACACCCTCAGGACAATTAAACTCTCTAGCACTGTTCTGGTCTGGTTCACTTCTTACCTTGCTACTGCTCTCTGTCTGACCCTGGCTAAACCTCACCCCTTTCCATCCTTATGGTTGGTGTCCCCCAGGTTCTGTCCTAGGTCCCTTTCTCTTCTCACTGTACACCTCTTCCCCAGGTGTGCTCATAAGTGCCTTCAGCTTTCAATACCACCTCTATGCTGACGAAGCACAGTTACTACTTCTACTACTAATACTGCTCCTCTCCTGACCTCTCCCCCTCTGTTATTATCCACTCACTGGTCATCTCATGGCTCGAATATTGCAACTTTTTCATCACTGACCTCCCACCCTCCCCTCTCGCTCCTATTTAATCTGTTGTCACCTCCGCAGCTAGATTTATCTTAATCTCCCGCCTCTCCACTTCTGCCATTCCCCTTCAACAAAACTGCACTGGCTCCCATTCCCCTACAAAATACTCTTCAAATTTCCTCTACCTCCAAGCTCCTTGAGGCAGGACCCTCTTCCCTCCCGTTCTCTCTGCCTTCTTCTCTAACTCAGCAACCCGTTGCTCTTCTCACTCGTAATTGTTCATCTCTTCCAATAGCAGCCCGTCCCTAGTAATAAGCGGACAACTCCTTTGCTTTCCTACATGTCAGATGAATTGTGTTCTGAGAATTTTGTTGCTAATTGTTAAGTTGTGTGTACCCTGTATTGTCCATATGTACGGCTCTGTGGACCACTTGTGGCACCTTAACGAAAGAAAGAGCCAAGATGTCACAAATGTTACCTGAGGTACTGAATGCCCATCGAAGCAGAGTGTTAGCAAGTTATTAAACAATAGAAGCAGAGGACCAGAAAACACAACAAGGCTCCTCTGGATACCTGCCAGGGTCAAATAACTATGTTTACGTGCAGTCATAAGTACATAGCGCTTCATTCTATCACTGGCAGCAATAGACCACCAGTGGAAGGGAAGCTAAAATCACGTCAGTGGGTGTGAGGCATCAAACAGCCATGGCATGGTAAATACTGGGGGCACATCATTATTAAACATCAGTGCAGTATGCAACGATACATATTGATATTACCACAGCCACTTAGCCACCAATGATAAAAAGAGCCCTAACTGTGAATGCTCTCACAGTGCAAACATGATGACAAGTGCCACCAATTACTACATTTAAGATATTGGGGGCTATTCAATCCTGCCCGATATTTCGGATACTGAGGAATATCGTCCGGGACTTGTAAGTGCAGATTCAGCTATTTTAATAACTGAATCTGCAATGTCAGAAATGGCCACTGAATTGTCGAATCAGTGCCCGTTTCGGACTAAAAAGACCTTGATTCGCTGATCCACGTTTTTGAACTATCCTAGGCAAAAACTGACAATACTTCCGACTATTGAATAACCCCATAAGGGTAAATTTACTAAGAGGCAGCTTTTTAAGGGTGTCGTGGTTCTGGCCATGGGATTTTAAAGGTTAATAATATAAAGTGCACCCCCCCCCCCCCCCCTTCCATGCCCCATTGTGTAGTTTGTGGTGTCATGACCTCAAGTAATCATAAGAATATATCAGCTACAGCTTTTAACATACTATCCCACAGATGAAGGACAGGTTTGTTTAAAATATGCAGTATACAGTAGTTTATTGTACCAACAAAAAAATATGTATGAATGATTTTGCTGTGTAACAAAATAAGGTATAATAAAGGTATGGATTACCTCAAAGTGACATCAGCCTACATTAAAATGTATGTAATTTCATATGAATAATTTATTACATAAAATAAAGAATAATAAGTATGCAGAGTGTATTAACGGGCTGACAATAGAGGAGAGGTCACATGCGCACACATTTGCATATAAATTCCCATGTAGACCATAAATCCCTATTGATTAGGTAACATAAATGCTCCTACTGTGTATTTGTGATGCAAATCCCGGCTGGTGAGTATAGAAACTAGATTTCACTGAGTAGTTTTTATAAAGAAGTGACATTTATTATTGGGCTTCATTTATTCCAAATGAAAGTTTACAATCACAATTGTTTGAAAACCAAAAATAGAACTTAAGATGTTATTAGAAAATATTTTGTCCATTTTCAGGTCTCTTATTTCAGGTCTCTTAATAAATATACACATTGAGGATAATGGGTATGGATCATTAGGTCACCAGCATGTTGGTTGATAGTCATTAGGTCGACATGCAGGAAGGTTGACATGGGTCTTGGTCGACATGCAGGAAGGTCAATATGAGTCTAAGTCGACATGGGTTAGGTCGACAGGGTCATTAGGTCAACAGGGTCATTAGGTCGACATGGGGTAGATCGACAGTCAAAAGATCGCCATGGACACTGAAACGTAGCACCGCGTCCTCTCGCTAAGCTTCGGGCACGGTACCGCACTATGCTCGGCACACTATTTTATTCTTTCACCACGCTCCCTGGTGGATGGTAGGACATGACATACCACCTGTTGGCACATGTCGGTTAAAAAAAAAAGAAAAACCCCATGTTGAACTTTTGACTGTCGACCTAATGCCCCTGTCGACCTAGACCCAACATGCTGGTGGCCCAATGACCGTATCCTGGGGAAAATGTAGGAAAACAAAACATGAGTCCTAGTGATAAGTACATGGGTAAAATGTATGAACAGCACCAGTAACTCTTAAGCCGTGTACACACGGCAGCGATATGGGCTATAATCGCTGGAAATATGGTCGCTGGCGACCATATTGCCAGTGTTGGGAGTGTACCCCGGTAATAAATCGCCGGGTGCGCGCTCCCGTTTTCAGCCCCATTCTAATCACTGGTCACAGGACCACCTGTTGATTACCTCTGTAACCTCTATAAAAAAGTATGTTTTATAGTTGCATTTGCATTATACTCTTGTTAAATAAAGTTTGTTTTCTAGATAAATTTGATTAAATGTGTTTTTGATAATAAAATTGATGTGCAGGGTGCTGCGACTTAATGGTGTGCAGTGGGCAGCAAAATGGGCTGCACATGGGCCAGCAGGTGCCGGACGACTCACCGACAGTCGGGATTCCAACAGTCATTACCCAGACGTCGGAATACCGACTGCTCCCTCGTGGGGGTCCACGACCCCCATAGAGGGAGAAAAAAATAGGTGGCGAGCGCAGCAAGCCACTGTGCCCGCAGCGAGCCCGCAAGGGTCTTCGTTGCACTCCCCCACTGTGCAGTCTGGTGTATAACTGTTGGAATCCTGACTGTTATACCACACCCGGGCCAGCATAATGGTGTGCATTAGGCCCAGTGGCATAACAATAGCGCCGCAGACCCCATGGTGGTGGGAAGGCGCTGAGTAACGTGGGCTCCTAGCCTCCTCCTAGCTCCTTATGACAAAATGTCCCTCAAAAAATGGCTGCCCCCTTACAGCAGACAGTATTTATGATGCTAGAGGGGCAGCAGCGGCCTCCTCTAGCATCCATCAAAATGGTCTGCTGCAAGGGGGCGGCCATTTTTTGAGGGACATTTTGTCATAAGGACTCGTAGCCCGGAGGAAGCTAGGAGTGCAAAGTAGATCTGCGGTCCCGACTCCCGGCCACGAACGCAGACAGGTAAGACAGAGGGGAGGGGGGGGCGGAGACGGACAGGCGGACAGGGGGGGGGGGCGGACGGATGGGTGAGGGGGGGGGCGGACGGACGGGTGAGGGGGGGGGGCGCCAACAGTTTTTTGAGGCGGGGGGGCGCACATGGGGCAGCATAATAATGGACAGGGCATGGTCAGTGGGGTAAAATAATAGTATGCAGGGTGCAGCAGCTTAATGGTGGGCAATTGGGCAGCAAAAGGTGTGCACATGGGCCTGCATAATGGCGCACAGGGTGTGGCCAGCAGCTTGCAGAGGGGCAGCATTTTGGGCAGTGGGCCAGTATAATGGTAGGCAGTGACGGTTAAACAGCATAATCATAAGTGGTCAGTGGTGCAGCGTGCTTACCTTTTCCTCTGCCGCTTGGGAGCCCAGCAGCGTGCTTCCAGCCTCCTCTCCAGTCATGTGCACAGTGGATGAAAAAGGAATGGCCAGGAAGTGAGCAAAAATCTTCAGGAATCGAACGTCACAGTTAGAAAAATCAAATTCATACAAAACAGCATTCGGCCGCACGTAGAATTCGATAAATAGAACATAAGATCATAAGATATGAGATTCGACAGGCGTGCATGGTATACAAAATGTGCATACAATCATTTGATTTATCGAGCAGATGTGGTTGAAATTGAATCATTGCATGCTATATCTTACAATTGAATGGGCAGCATTATGGTACTGGGAATCAAGGCTGAAACAGCTAGTTTCTATTTCTAATTATTGCTTAACCCTTTGAGTGACAAGTGAATTTATCAAAATGTGTGTGAAAATTGCCAAGCAAACATTTTTATCCATTATAGTAACCTGTAATTTTGACCTTATATAGGAAATATAAACCTTTTTTACACATTTTTTATTTGAACTTATATAAAAAATGTGAGTGACTGGCATTTTTAGCGGATATCTTGCACATCGCTCACAGAGATGTTGACACTCAAAGGGTTAAAGTTAATATTTTTTATGTATATTTTTATTTATATTTAATTTATAAAGTGATATATATTTTAAACTATACAGTGTGTCATTGTGATCAGCATGTGGTAATTTACAACTACATACTAACCCACCAGCATAGTGTAAAAGTTTTTTGTTTTTATGCTGTACATTACTGCATGTAACCTACAGTAAAGTACTGTCATTTTTGTTCATTACTGCATTTTATTGGATACCTTATGCATGCGCAATGGTGATTTTCCAAAAGCGACATCTGGTGGATGAAGGAAACATTACACTCAACAGCACACATACCTCCCAACATGACCCTCTCCAGGAGGGACACATTGCTCTGTTTCTGGACTTCTCCCTTAATTAATGATTGCCATTACCTGTGTTGCAGCACCTTTCTTATCAATTAACCTGTGTGGAAACAGGTGATGGCAATCATACATATTGAGGGAAGTCCA
This sequence comes from Crinia signifera, assembly GCF_055691185.1. Taxonomy (NCBI): domain Eukaryota; kingdom Metazoa; phylum Chordata; class Amphibia; order Anura; family Myobatrachidae; genus Crinia; species Crinia signifera. The sequence continues at coordinate 257,049,518 of NC_139221.1, read as the reverse complement.
GAAACAGAGCAATGTGTCCCTCCTGGAGAGGGTAATGTTGGGCGATATGCACTTAAACTCCTGCTCTAGCTGTGCAGAACACTAATGAGGCATGCTGGGAGTTCTAGTTCATCAACAGCTGAAAAACCACTAATGTTCTAAGCATGGCTTATTGAGTAAACACACTATAATATATAATAATGCTTTTTTTGAACCTTTTGTACTGTTCTTCTTTATATATAAATATATTGTTTTAATAATATGGCACATTTCTCAGTATACACAGGAAAAATAGCTTTAGCAGTGATTCATTTCCTGATCGTATTATAAAAACATTACACATATATATCAGCTCAGGCTAAACTCGTACAACTATGTTGGTTTAATCTTGGACTGAAAGGATTTTCCCTGAACAAGGTCAATAGCTAAACACTCGTGGCAACTGTTCCAGATCGATTCTAATGAGGCACTAATTAATTAATTATCTAAATTAACAGACCAATGAGTGCAGATGCATAACCTTCAGGCTCATAAATCCAGGTGCCAGCCAAGCAAAGAATCTCTTGAAATTTTTTGTATCAGTGATTCTAATTCCTTTGACTTTTTGCTATGACACGAGCTGATTGTCCACTTGTATTTCTCACACTCTGGAAATAAGGGGACACTGTATTCGGCTAAATCTGGAAACAATGCTATATTCAAGAGACTTCCTACACATGGAACCGGCAGCTGCAAACAGACAAGATTTCACATTGAATAATTTTTCAGTACAGGTGTTTTTCACACAAAGTCAAAGCTGGCAAAATTAAGCAAGACCTGGCTCCAAATTGAGAGCAAATTGCCAAATAGAAAAATCAATTCAATTGTGTAGTTAACAAATTTGTTAAGTGACATGTTAAAGCTTTCTGTTGTCATGGAAAGATTAGGCAAATGAATGTGTAATTTGACAAAATTTGCTCACAGACAAAATAAATAAATACTCTGTCAACAGAGTTTATAGTAAGGACATAGAATAAGCAAAAAAAAAAACCCTTACAATGAATACTATAAGCCAGGCGTGTCCAAACTATGGCCCTCCAGCTGTTGTAAAACTACAAGTTCCATCATGATTTGCCACAGTTTTGCTATTAGGGAATGCTAAAACTATGGCAAGGCATGCTGGGATGTGTAGTTTCACAGCAGCTGGAGGGTCACAGTTTGGACATGCCTGCTATAAGCATACCTCCCAACATGACCCTCTCCAGTAGGGACACATTGCTCTTCTTCTGCACTTCTGTCTTAATTTATGATTGACATCACCTGTGCTGAAGCACCTTTCTTAGCAATTTACCTATTCAACACAGATCAAGGTAATCATACATTAAGAAGAAAGTCCAGAAGCAGAGCATTTTGTCCCTCCTGGAGAGGGTCATCTTGGGAGGTATGTATAAGCCATACTTGCCTACCTGACCCTCTCCATGAGGAAGGGAAAACTGGTAGTCATTAGGACATGCCCAGCCCACCCAAACCCTGCTCCGGTCCATTCAAACCATGGCCATTTTGTGTGTGCCAAGTCCCTTTTAGGTTCTGGCCACACACTTTTCAGAAGGCAGATTTCAGGTAAGTTATATAGTATACTAGATACTTTACAGAGTGCATTTTCTTTGCATAAAATGACAGCGTGCTAAGAAATGATTGTGTCTAGATCGACTTCTGTTTTGTGACCAGGATGTGACATTAGGTATACTGGGATCAGTATGAAATCCCGGTGGTCGGAATCCCGACGGTCGAAATACCGACACTGGAACTCCGACCGCTGCAATGCCGACAAGGGGGGGGGGGGCGTGGATCGCCACCCCCCCTTGCGGACTCACTGCACTCGCCACGCAGCGAGTCCGGTGCCCCGATACGCTCGGCACACTATTTTATTCACCCTCTATGGGTGTCGTGGACACCCATAGAGGGACAAAGTGCCGGCATTGCAGCGTTCGGGATTCCGGCGTCGGGATTTCGACTGCCAGGATGTTGACCGCATCCCGGTATACTTGCCTACCCTCCTGGAATGGAGGTTATGAATATTGTGTCCCCCTCCCAGCCCCCCAGGAGGGTGGATGAGCCTCCTACATTTAGCAGGGCTCCCGCATCAGCCCCCACACCCCCTCTCTGTCAGTCAAACGCCGGAATTCACTGCTCTTTGGGGCTAAAATTATGCAAATTGCATCATTTAGTACCACCCCCTCCCTGAAGAGCAGTGAATCACTGCATTTACAGGAATGGGGGTGGGGCTTAATGGTGGCAAGCCCAACCCCCTGAAAAGCTCTAGGCTTCTTCCAGAGAGGAGAATCCTAAGGTAGGCAAGTATGACATTAGGTGAGGGCGGAAGTTGTTAGATGCCCTCACATCGTTTTATTTTTTTATTTTATCTGTAATTTACGTAGGTGTAGGTTATTTTTCTTTTATTGCAGCTGGATTGTACCCTTTCCGGCTCGCTTGGCTCACCACGCTTCGGGCACAGTGGCTCTCCTCACTTGCCACAGATTTATATCCCCCTAAAGGTACATGTGGACCCAGTGCATGATGAGAAAAGACCAAAGTCCCCAGAAGTGGATTGAGCCGCAACTGCTAAGAAATTGCTAATGTGCCGGGCATTTTCACAGTTCACGCAGAGGGGATCCTGCTAGGGTTTTTACTGATAGTGTCAAGGCACAGGATCTAACAGAAACCCTGAGTCTCCAACTTGAACGGCTGTATGGTAGTAAGCAATTCTGGTAGCCTGCAGAATGAAGCTCTCTGCTGTCCCCATATGTGACTAGTTGGAAGTTAGGTGTAATGAAGTGAGGTACAAAACCAACTGAGGGAATAATGGTCAAACACTGCTGGACCTATAAAGGTCAGGTCCCGCTGTTTTGTGACCAGGACAAGTAATTTGCAATTCAGCATATCACATTTTATTTAGTTTAAGCTATTCATTTTTATTAATTTATTTTTTACATATTACTTCATTTATATGGAATTCTGCAATACGTGGTACCTTTGCGTCTGCAGGGTTCCTGCAACTACAATTGTCTCCTGAAGTCACATAGGTAACAGGGGTAGATGTATGAAGCAGAGATAAGGGAGGAGAAGTGGCTCATGGCACTGAAGTAACATCTATAATTTGCATAATATAAAATGATACAGAGCAGCTGATTGGTTGCCAAGGGCCACTTCTCCTCCCACTGCTTCATACATCTACACCTGAGTTTAACTTCATTGCAATATGGCGGGAATAAACCATAGAACATTTTTTCTATTCCTAATTGATTGCTCACGTGTATGTAACAATCCTACGCTTTGATATACTCTTGTCTCATAATTACGGTATGTCCTTACAATTTCTATGTCAAGTGTTTATAGTTATGTGGTAATCAAATCATTATTAATTGGCAAGAAGCCTATCTATAAATTAGGAACCAGTACAATCATTAAGAGGAGGAGGTTATACTTTAAGGTAAAATATTCCGTAATCTTTAGTTTCTAATGAAACAATGCCCTACTATGTGAATTATCAGGACCGACTATAATCTATTAAGCTTCAAAAGTGATAAAGTGGAGAGTGATAAACAGCCAGCGAATCAGCTCCTGCCTGCCATGTAACAGACTGTGGGGCCCATTTAACAAACAATATTTCTGGCTAAATCCCCGAAAACACCCATTTTCGGAGGTTAGCTGCAAATATTAAGTATCCCCTGAATGTATCGAAGGGGGGCCTCAGCAGAAATCTCAGATCCCTTCTGCGGTCCCCCCTGCACTGCCACCAGCCATATCCCCCATAGGTTTCTATGGGGGATGGGAAGCTGCCCGATGTATCAACATTGGGCAGCCCGACTTCGCATCCCTGGGGTATAGCCATTCTGAGATGGCGATAGCCCATTGTAGCCTATGAGCCTATGTAGCCAGTGCGGTAAGCGGGGTCGCCGGGGGTCAGCACATATACAAAAGACCCCTTGGCTTCCGGGTCAGTGCTTTGCAGACACTGGCTCCGAAAAAGAACGGGCTTCTTTCGGAGCCCTGTCCCTACACCCTTAAAGTTGATACATCTGGGTGATATGATCGCATTTTACAATGCGATCCTGGGCAGTAATATTCCGCCCAGATCGCATTGGAGATGCGATCAATGATAAAAGGGCCTCTGTGTTTAAAAAAGGTAAGGCAGGAGCTAATTGGCTAGATGTTTATCGCTTTCCATTTTATCACTTTTGAAGCTTAGTGCATCTGGCCCAATGAACTGTCACTCCTAAGGAAGCCATAAACAGTGGTCACCTTATATAAGAGGTGTGCAAAGGATTTATTTGTGAAATACATCTTGAAACTATAGGTATAAGTAAAATAAAGAAATAAGTATGTTGTATGGCGCAGGCTAAACAATTTAGCTACTCCTTACCTGGTGATAAACACATCAGAAATCAGTTCCCCGAAAATAGATCCTGTTCACAGGAAAGGCAGTGAGGGAGAGGTGTTGTTTTTGTTTTCTGAAACTGACAGAACCTATGCGCTGTAATAGTATGACTATGACTTACTTTGCCTCCAAACAGGGGAACCTCAATGTTTCTAGGTTGGGGAAAAGGGCAAGATATAACTTCATTTTGGCACCCCTAAGCCATTGAATAACCCACCACCTTACCTACCTTATGACAGAGATAGATAGATATATCTGTGGGGCAGATGCATGAAGCAATGATAAGGGAGGAGAATGAACCAGTGTAGAAGCTGCCTATGGGCAACCAATCAGCACTGAAGCAACATCTATAATTTGCATACTGTAAAATTAAAGCATAGAGCAGCTGATTGGTTGCCATGGGCACATTCACCACTGGATCACTTCTCTTTTATCACTGCTTCATACATCTGCCCCTAAGTTCCACCACCTGCAATGGTGGGGGGAACTAGTTCCACCTCCACCACAGCCCTGCACAGTAACTCCAACAAATGCCTGTTACAGCGGCTGGACATATGTTATGTCATACCGCTACTGCAGCTGAAGTGAAGAAGGGCAACTTGATGACATGGGCCTTGTCCATGCTGAAGACAAGATAAGGTGGGCTGAAGGGACACAGGAGGGAAGCTGCTTGAGGGACACAGGTCTTGGGGAAGAATTCACTGACGCAAATATGCAGTAAAAAGTCTATTGTCAGGGTTTTTACAGCATTTTGGAATGCAATAAAACTGATTGCTGGGTAAATGTGATTGGGATTATCGCCAGCAAAAGCTGGTGATACAACATAGAAGCCTTGGGGCTTCTTATCATGACCAACGCTGCCCCACACCGACCCCCGCTGCCCTGCAGCAATGCATGTGACCCCCACCTATCACCTGAGTCCAGGCAGCCTCCTCCTGTGCTACCCAGACCAGTGACCTCCTCCCTAGTCCATACTTCCAATTCCAGGTGCAGGGAGGAGGAGCCAGTGGAGTCCCTGGCCTGCAGCAGCGGCCAGGTAAGGGAGGAGGTGGAGCCACCGGGAACTGCTGCCTCATCGCCGGCACATCACAAAGTGCAACTCTTAATACAAGAGCTGTCCTTTGCAATTGTAATCACATATGTTAGTGCATATGTAATTATTATCTTTGCGATAGCCGGAAATGTGTGGTGGAGAGGGGCTGCAGATGATAGTGCATCCCACCCATGGAGCTGCTGAAGTGACAGAGACAGATATGTATATAATGGACACTTACTGTGGACATTTTCTGTAAGGGGCATTTACTGTGGGAATTTTGTGTAAGAGGTAATACTGATGTAGGCATTATGTGTATAAGCTGCAATTCTACTGAGGGCAATTGTATATACCTAACACGACTGTGCGGCATATATGTATATGGAGTACTACTGTGTAGCGCAACTTGAATAATGGGTACTACTGTGTGTCATAACGTGAGTAAGGACCACTACTTTGTGGAGTAATATGAATTGGGGATACTATTGTATGACCACACCCCTTTATTGTGAGACCACTTTCTTTTTATAAAGTATGAAAGGTAGGGCACCAATGTAGAGTTCGCCGGGGATGCCGAAAACCCTAAGGGAGGGGTCAGTGGCAGGGGAAATGAGTTCCACCAGCTCTCAAGAACCACTTTAAGCCCTGCATATATTATAAGTATTGTAATCAAACTTAGTAAAATAAAACAGTCAGGTGCTTACAATAATCATTTATAATTCATTGAAATGGATTGAAGACCTGATTAAAATTGGACACTGTTCTTAAAACATTAGAATTTTGTATTAAGTATTTTGTATTACCCACCCACGTGTATTCTGATGGATGCAAAAACACAGTAACATTGCAATCTGCATAAACTAATTACTTGAATGAGTTTTGATACAGCTATAAAGAAAAAAAATCATAAGACTGCTAATTTTTGGAGATGCTTTGTACTGAATGCTCAGAACATAAACACAGAAGACATAACAGTGCTCTGAGCATACCCAGTGACTACTACAATGGATGGGTCTACAATGCAAATATAATATGCATTAATAATGATAATAAAAAGATCATTATTTTCATGTGGCAAAAGTTATTAAAACAAACCTGACTAAAATAACAACCAGAAATGTAAATCTGATGGTTATTTAGAAAATATTATAAGTACAGCACATTTACCTGTGTATTTAGGCATTATGAAGCAAGATACAGGATGATAATTGGGGTTGTCCCATGAAACTCTGTGTTGTGAGCAAGTATGGAAATGGTACCAAAACATAAAACTACACATTAAGCACTAAGAATACATTAAGGGGCTGCTATGTAAATATAAATAAATATATATATATATATATATATACACTGTATATATAGAGAACGGCAAAGTTTCGAGCTATTTATTGCTCGTCATCAGGCTCAGCAATAAATAGCTCGATTGCCAAAATTATGACTGTGGATGTCCTCCACTGTCTAGTGCACCACGGCCATTATCGAATACAGCAATTGGAGTGCCGATCTCTGGACATTATATATATATATATATATATATATATATACAGAGCTATTTTTCGTCAGGATCACGATTCCTGAAGCTCTTTTGCAAAATGATGTCAACAGGAATGGTGGCCCTCTGCGGCCTGCCCTGCTGTCTGTCTCCTCCGCCACTGCTGCCGGCGCTGCTGCCACCACCGCTTCCCTTCTTCCCTGTGACTGGGCCCTCAGCCAATCAGAGCTTGCTGGCTCCTGATCCTCGCTGGCCGGCAATGAGCTCTTCTCCCCTCTGAAGGGAAGCAGCGGCGGTGTCAGCTGTGGAGGAGACAGACAGCAGGGGGACACTGGACTAGGGTGAGGGCAAAAGAGGAGCGTGCTGTGCTCTCCTCACCCCGACAGCAGCAGCAGATGGCTGATCAATTGTATGTAGTGATTGATCGATTGTATGTTGTATGTAGTGATAAACGTGATGGATTTATCGTCAAGTGAATTTTGTTTGGGTTTGATTTGTAATATTGTTGTTCTATCGAGTGATGTAACTTCATCGAAGGCAGATTTGACTATGTGTTTATCATACAATTTGTTATGGAACTGTTCCATGAATTCTGTGCCTTGTGATTTGTATTCCTCTAGTTTGGAGCAGTTGCGTCTGATACGGCAGAACTGTCCCTTGGAAATATTTTGCAGCCGTGGTTTGTGATGTGCACTGGTGTAGAGGATGTAACTGTTCACATCGACATTCTTTTTATATGTCCTTGTCTGGACAAGTATAGGCACACAGAATGGACTCACTAGTGTGATTGCCACCCCTAACCGCCAATGACACCACAGTCCCCCGACCAATGGCGACACAATAGGAGCATATGTGTATCTGGCACTATTGGGTTATATGTGTATCTGGCACTCTTGGGGGCATATATGTATCATGCCCCCATTATCATCGGCTGCACCCCATATGGCATGTGGGCACACCCATTTTTTGCCATGCGCCTTTGGCACGTGCACACAGAACCACTAAGTAGTTTTTTTAGACTTGCAACACTAGCTGGGGGCATTGTTTATCTGGCGCTGCTGGGGAACATTGTGTATCTGACATTACTGTGGGTATTGGGGGCATTGTGTAACTGGCACTGCTGGTGGCATGTGTATTGATGGCATTACAGATGGCATTATGTGTATATATGGGCACTGCTGAGGGCAATGTGTATATATGGCACTGCTGGGAGCATTATGTGTTAAAAAAAAGTTTATACAACAGTTGATGCCCCACCCCTTTGTTAGCTCCGCCCGCATCATCACTCACTTCTTGGTTCTCATGATCCTACCACTTTCTTAGTTCTCATCCTACCAATCTAACCACTCTTTCAGTGTTCACTTCTCTGATTCCACCTCCTCTTCTCCTTGCCTCAAAATCATGTTACATACATCTAAAAAACATATCCAAAATATGCCCTTACCTTACACAAGATCCTGCTAAAACTCTTATACAGGCTCTCATCATCTCCCACATTTATTATTGCAATAGTCTCCTTACTGATCTTCCCCAATACAGACTTTTACTACAAAAAGCTATCATGAATGCAGCTGCGGGGAAAATCTTCCTTGCTAGATGTTCATTGTCTGCAAAACTGGTCTGTCAATCCCTCCATTGGCTACCTGTGTTCTACCGTATTCAATATAAAATACTTTTACTTACACACAAGGCTATAAGCCACACTACACCAACGTACATCTCCGCTCTTATCTCAAAATATCTCCCAGCTCGTCCTCTTTGCTTTTCACAAGATCTACATCTCTTATCCACACAAATTGCGTATTCCCATTCACAATTGCAGGACTTTCTTTATGTATATGGATTGGTGATGGTTACAGCGCTCTAATCACCTAACGATGGGAGCTGCTCGACTGAGTGGTCAAATCTCAGAGTGAGGGTAAATAAAATATTGTCAAGGGCTCACCTAATGTGGGTAATAAATATTTATTGGTAAGTGTGTAAATAAGGTAGGATGCAGTTCAGTGTAAAGAAAACTTGTTTATTAATAAACTGTACAATGTACAAGAAGTCAGTAACCAGGAAACGTGTCGACAGGTATGTCCAGTCAGTGTCACCTGAGATGAGCCCTTGTGGGTATGAGGGTGTCAACAGACCTCTTTTAACCATAAGCCCTCAATGGTTTATGTCTCATTACAGGTGAAGATACTGCGTGGGGTTGGGGAGTGTAATCAGATGGTACTTGATTGTCAATGTTGGCATTTGGTGGTTGTAAACTCCTTGTGGGGTAATTGGTATGCAAAGTCAAGAGTGGAGGAAGGGGGTGTCAGTTGGGCAAGGAGCGGCGCCCCACTCACTTGCCTCTTACCCTGTCCATGCTTTGGTGGGGCACTGCGGTTTTCACTGCAGTGCTCCCGCACCATTGCTGTCTGGTTCCTCTGGTGGGTCTAAGTGGACCTGTAAGCAGATTACGGTCTGCTCTGGGCTCTGTATTCGACTGCGTCTGTCCAACTCCTTAGTATGGCTGTGGTGTCTGGCGGCTTGGCGATGTTGTGATACGGCTGCAGAGGACTTCTGCCAGCCATTCATTTGATGCCCGGTTCCACAGATCCTGCGGCCGTGACGTGACCTCCAGGTTGCAGTTATCGCGTGACCGCCGCTGCTCCCGGAGGGACATCACCAGGGATCTGTGCGCTCAACTCTGCGCAGAGAAGACTTTGCCGCTTGAGGTGAAGACTGGAATTGTAGTGTGTGGAATCACAGTTGTATTTACCAAGTATTATAAAAAAGGAGTCTGTTCACATATAAATGTATATAGAGGCTAAGGCATATATTCACTTGATGCCGGATCCATTCCGAAATACTCTTGCCAGAATGGAATCGGCATCCATTAAACAATGCAGCAGCCAAATCCGATGTTGGATTTGGCTGTTGATTGATGCTCACCCAGCTGGTGCGGGGACCCGGTGAGCGCAGCGACGGTAGGTGGTGGCAGGAGCCGTGACGGGGCCGGTGAGCTGCTCACACCAGGCAGCGGTAGGTACGGGACCCTTCCGGTATAGGCTGTGTTTCCCTCAAAAGTAGGTGGATTAGCGGCTATTCCGTCAATCGACCTGGTTTTTGGCATGTCAAAACATTTCGACCTGCCGAAAAAAAAATATAGCATTAAATAGATCAGAACCTCTTCTGATCTATTCATGACGAAAACTGTCATCTTTTCAGCAAGACGGCAGTTTCAACATGCATTGAATATACGAAAAAGTCTCTTCAATAGATCCTTTCTTTATTTATAGGAAAGGACCTTATCAATCAGTCCCATAGTCTTATGGTGTGTACACACGTTAGATGTGCCTTAAGATCCTATCCACGCTCTGATCAGATAGGATCGTGGATAGGATCTTAAGGCACATCCGATTTGCATCCTATCTTGACTATATAGTGCAGATCTGCACTATATAGACAAGGCAGCCAAAACTTTCTGGCTTCCGATACATGAACGCGCATCGGGATCGGGATCGCAAGGGATAAAACCCTTGCGATCTGCATCCGATGTTGATCTGATGCCGATCCGATGTTGACTATATCATCAACATCGGAAAGGAAATCGGACCGTGTGTACACAGCATAAGTTTTTTTTTAGTAGTGCACAGAAAGTGTTGTTTACTAGATGCTGCTCTATACTCTGGCTCTTTTGAGACCAGAATGAGGTCCTATGGGGAATCTCAATCTCCAGGCCCAGAAGCGTGTGTACCAAAATAAAGTAAAAATAAAAAAACAGGCGTGGGGTACCCGAACCAAACACCTGAACCATCGTGAACTGACAGGAGGAGACACAGGATGTTTGTTAACATCCTGCGGCTCCTGCTCCCGAATGGCACTATTGGTCGGGTTGCGGCCTAGCGGCTCCTGATTGGCTGCTAGGCGGCCAATAGCAGCATTCAGAGTGAGAATCGCTGAATGTAAACATCCAGCACTTCTCACTCTTCACGATGGTTAGGTTGTTCAGTTTATTTTTTTGCCAAGTAGGCTGGACTACTTCAAGAATGAAGAGGACCAGATCTACGCCGGAGGAGACCAGTGAGTATAATTTCCTTTCACGGGTCCCCCTATGGATTTCTTCAGACACCGGACCCCAGGGGAGCCGTGCCCCAAATCCATCCCCAAGACTAGCAATAAGTGTCAATTTTTAGGTCTTACCGGAACCCCAAAAAGGCCAGCATAAGCAAGTCACCCCAGGGCAGCACACAAGTGAAAAAACTAAGCTAGAGGTGTGTTAATAAGAAAGTAGCAGAAGCTAGAGGTTAAAATGTGTAGTGCTAGAGAGAGTATAATATAAGTGAAAATTAAATAGTGCTAAATAAATGTTAGGGTGTGCCACCCCGAAAGCAACTCGGTTACACCAACCCGAGGGGAGCCGCGCCCCAAATCCATCCCCAAGACTAGCAATAAGTGTAAATTTTTAGGTCTTACCTTCATTGTGCCTACAGTTTGCAGTCTGTGGCTACCAGGGACCAAGCTGGTGAAATAATATTCAGATCAGGTGGGCGGGGTGCTACTCTAAGTTGAAGGAGTCCCAACCTTCAGGTGTACAGGTGTACACAATTTTAGCTTATGGGGGGGGGGGGATCTTAGAATGCACACCCAATATACATGAGGTGCTATCATGCTGGGACTTGTAGTTCTGCAAAGAAAAACATGTGGTGCAGATGCACACTCCATATTATTAATCAATCAATCAATCAATAACAGAGGTTCTTGGTATATCAATTGGCCAAGAAATATTTGCCCACCAACCAGCTTCACGGTAACCTCATTTCTGGTGGGTCCCTAATACTAAGTTTGGATCTGGGGCACGGAACCCCAAAAAGGCCAGCATAAGCAAGTCACCCCAGGGCAGCACACAAGTGAAAAAACTAAGCTAGAGGTGTGTTAATAAGAAAGTAGCAAAAGCTAGAGGTTAAAATGTGTAGTGCTAGAGAGAGTATAATATTAGTGAAAATTAAATAGTTCTAAATAAATGTTAGGGTGTGCCACCCCGAAAGCAACTCGGTTACACCAACCCGAGGGGAGCCGCGCCCCAAATCCATCCCCAAGACTAGCAATAAGTGTCAATTTTTAGGTCTTACCTTCATTGTGCCTACAGTTTGCAGTCTGTGGCTACCAGGGACCAAGCTGGTGAAATAATATTCAGATCAGGTGGGCGGGGTGCTACTCTAAGTTGAAGGAGTCCCAACCTTCAGGTGTACAGGTGTACACAATTTTAGCTTATGGGGGGGGGATCTTAGAATGCACACCCGATATACATGAGGTGCTATCATGCTGGGACTTGTAGTTCTGCAAAGAAAAACATGTGGTGCAGATGCACACTCCATATTATTAATCAATCAATCAATAACAGAGGTTCTTGGTATATCAGTTGGCCAAGAAATATTTGCCCACCAACCAGCTTCACGGTAACCTCATTTCTGGTGGGTCCCTAATACTAAGTTTGGATCTGGGGCGCGGAACCCCAAAAAGGCCAGCATAAGCAAGTCACCCCAGGGCAGCACAAAAGTGAAAAAACTAAGCTAGAGGTGTGTTAATAAGAAAGTAGCAGAAGCTAGAGGTTAAAATGTGTAGTGCTAGAGAGAGTATAATATTAGTGAAAATTAAATAGTGCTAAATAAATGTTAGGGTGTGCCACCCCGAAAGCAACTCGGTTACACCAACCCGAGGGGAGCCACGCCCCAAATCCATCCCCAAGACTAGCAATAAGTGTCAATTTTTAGGTCTTACCTTCATTGTGCCTACAGTTTGCAGTCTGTGGCTACCAGGGACCAAGCTGGTGAAATAATATTCAGATCAGGTGGGCGGGGTGCTACTCTAAGTTGAAGGAGTCCCAACCTTCAGGTGTACAGGTGTACACAATTTTAGCTTATGGGGGGGGGATCTTAGAATGCACACCCGATATACATGAGGTGCTATCATGCTGGGACTTGTAGTTCTGCAAAGAAAAACATGTGGTGCAGATGCACACTCCATATTATTAATCAATCAATCAATAACAGAGGTTCTTGGTATATCAATTGGCCAAGAAATATTTGCCCACCAACCAGCTTCACGGTAACCTCATTTCTGGTGGGTCCCTAATACTAAGTTTGGATCTGGGGCGCGGAACCCCAAAAAGGCCAGCATAAGCAAGTCACCCCAGGGCAGCACACAAGTGAAAAAACTAAGCTAGAGGTGTGTTAATAAGAAAGTAGCAGAAGCTAGAGGTTAAAAATGTGTAGTGCTAGAGAGAGTATAATATTAGTAAAAATTAAATTGTGCTAAATAAATGTTAGGGTGTGCCACCCCGAAAGCAACTCGGTTACACCAACCCGAGGGGAGCCGCGCCCCAAATCCATCCCCAAGACTAGCAATAAGTGTCAATTTTTAAGTCTTACCTTCATTGTGCCTACAGTTTGCAGTCTGTGGCTACCAGGGACCAAGCTGGTGAAATAATATTAAGATCAGGTGGGCGGGGTGCTACTCTAAGTTGAAGGAGTCCCAACCTTCAGGTGTACAGGTGTACACAATTTTAGCTTATGGGGGGGGGATCTTAGAATGCACACCCAATATACATGAGGTGCTATCATGCTGGGACTTGTAGTTCTGCAAAGAAAAACATGTGGTGCAGATGCACACTCCATATTATTTTTTTAATTTTTTTTTTTTTAATATTTCTTTATTAATTTTACATTATAAGACATTTTTCCATACATTTGACCCCCCGCCATACATAAAATACAAAAACGGATACATTAAGATCCTACACTGTATTAGCAGAGGTCATCATAAGACAATAACAATACATACATACCCACAAAGACAATAGCGCCTGCAACCCTATACCCTACGCCCACTATAAAAGAAGGAGAGAGGAAGTGGAAAACCAAGAAGTTTACCACCTCTCTTCTACCACCCTGTATACTTTCAGTAGTTCTCCTCCTCAACCAATTCGCTCTTCAGTAGCCAAATCGCAAGTAATCCTAGGTTCCTCTGCTTTACTCATATTTTGTGTACCTTAGTTGTCATATCATCTTTACATCTTACATGAGAGCTGGCTATTGAGGAAATGGACAACAGGTCTCATTTAGAGTTGTTCACATTCATATACACGATAGTATTCCTCAAGGGAAGAACATACAGATAAGGAAAATAAAAAAAAAACAATTGTGATTACATAGCGTGTTCTACTTTGTGTATATTTACAACTAAGTCTACTATTTTTCGATATAAGCACAGATACCAATCTATATACTTCTATCTACATATTGCACCTCTTTATGCATATTAATATAACGTAAAACCGTGCAAACCAGCGACTTTCCAATAGTACTCGCATATTATAAGTGACAAAAATTATGATTTCACACTTCCCCCCCCCCCACCCTCCCGCCCCTCCCTCCCCTCCCCCACCCTCCCCTTGCCCTACTTCTTCCTAAATTTTATTATGAACTTATGTGAACTAAGTATTTTAGAAAAATAAATATATGTATATTCTCATTATTCTAAATGTCGTGAAATTATTTCTACCTCAGCTAAGAGTCGGCTATATAAGATGCTCCTTTATAGTATATAGAGTGAAACCACCTCCCCCATATTAAGTGAAATTTTTTTATATTATTCCTTAAGAGAAAGACTTCCCTCTCATGATCAAAGATCATATTGACTGTGTTTATCCATTTCATCTTATCTGGCGCATTCTTTGCCATCCAGGACCTAGCAATACACATTTTGGCAATTGAACCGAGATTGATGGCCAGTTGCCTTAGTTCTGGAGAATTCCCTAAATTGTGCCAGATGCCCAATATCAGGGCCCAAGGCTCTAATTCCTGATTCGGGATTCCCAATTCTAGAAAAATGCCTATTATATCCTGCCAAAATTTCTGCACAGACTTACACTGCCACAATAGGTGCCAGAAACCGGAGCCCCCTGCTTTGCATTTTGGGCAGGAAACCCCATTTTCCCGTGAGAACTTATTAATTTTTGTGGGTGTATAGTAAATTCTGTGTAAGATATTGTATTGTATTTGTTGAACCCTTACTGAGGCAGTTGCCAATCCGGGTGTTCTAAGAGCCTTTTCCCAATCCTCTTGGGTTAGTTCTGGGATATCCCCAATCCATTTTTCGAGGAGATCATCTAGCTGAGATTTTTGTGCTAGAGTGGAGATAAATTTATAGCACTTAGATATGCATTTCGTAGTGTTTAGTTTCCTTATAAACTTTTTTATTGGGTTATCTTTAATTGATATGGGAGGCTCCTGCATATACTTCTCAATAGCACTTCTCAATTGCAAATACCGAAAGAACATATTATTAGGCACATCATACTCTTCACGTAGTTGTGAAAACGATTTAATTCTGTTTTGAGTTGTTATGTGCCCCATGTTATTTATTCCATAAATTGACCAGACAGCAGCACCCTGCTGTTTTTCTAATTCCACAAAGGAGGATAACGAAGAGAAGTTGACTTCTGGGTCTGTGTCCCTATAATCCATTTCCCTACTCAACCATTTCCATATTTTAATCGCTTGATTGAGTATCTGTGGGTGATTTTTACGGCACCTATTAGTGAGAATGGCTTGAAAAGGGGAATGGCCAGGGGTGGCCTTATTTATTAAATTTAATAGCTCGGGAGATTGAGCCTGTTCATTTATCCATTCTCGAAGATGCACTAGTTGCGAAGCCGCATAGTACATCTTAAAGTTTGGAAGAGCAAGTCCACCCTGATCTCTAGGTTGCATCAAAGTATTAAGTTTGATTCTGGGGATTTTATTTTTCCAGATAAAAGAAATTAGCACTCCGTTTAGCTTTCTGAAGATCGTATCACTAATGTAAATGGGGGAATTTTGTAGGAGATAGAGTAATTTTGGTAGTATTAACATTTTAATAAGATTGACCCTACCTATAACAGTCAAGGGTAGTTTGAGCCAGTTTTTACATTTAGATCAAATTTGCTCTATAACGGGGAGAATATTATATGTTATGAATTCAGTTGCCTCTTTCGCAATCACCACTCCCAAATAGTCAAGTTTTTCCACCCTGGGAATAGCCACCTCATCTCCACTACCCCAGAACAAATCAGTTGACTTTTCATCTATCAGCAGTTGGGATTTTTCTTTGTTAATTGTTAATCCTGAGTATAAACCGAATTCATTTAAATTATTCAAAACTATAGGAAGATCTACTTTATAGTTGACCAATCCCACCATAAGATCGTCTGCATAAAGAGAGACAAGGTTGCCCAATATACATGAGGTGCTATCATGCTGGGACTTGTAGTTCTGCAAAGAAAAACATGTGGTGCAGATGCACACTCCATATTATTAATCAATCAATAACAGAGGTTCTTGGTATATCAATTGGGCAAGAAATATTTGCCCACCAACCAGCTTCACGGTAACCTCATTTCTGGTGGGTCCCTAATACTAAGTTTGGATCTGGGGAGCGGAACCCCAAAAAGGCCAGCATAAGCAAGTCACCCCAGGGCAGCACACAAGTGAAAAAACTAAGCTAGAGGTGTGTTAATAAGAAAGTAGCAGAAGCTAGAGGTTAAAATGTGTAGTGCTAGAGAGAGTATAATATTAGTGAAAATTAAATAGTGCTAAATAAATGTTAGGGTGTGTCACCCCGAAAGCAACTCGGTTACACCAACCCGAGGGGAGCCGCGCCCCAAATCCATCCCCAAGACTAGCAATAAGTGTCAATTTTTAAGTCTTACCTTCATTGTGCCTACAGTTTGCAGTCTGTGGCTACCAGGGACCAAGCTGGTGAAATAATATTCAGATCAGGTGGGCGGGGTGCTACTCTAAGTTGAAGGAGTCCCAACCTTCAGGTGTACAGGTGTACACAATTTTAGCTTATGGGGGGGGGGGGGGGAATCTTAGAATGCACACCCAATATACATGAGGTGCTATCATGCTGGGACTTGTAGTTCTGCAAAGAAAAACATGTGGTAAACATGTAAACATTCAGCACTTCTCACTCTTCACGATGGTTAGGTTGTTCAGTTTATTTTTTTGCCAAGTAGGCTGGACTACTTCAAGAATGAAGAGGACCAGATCTACGCCGGATGAGCCCCGTGAGTATAAATTCCTTTCACGGGTCCCCCTATGGATTTCTTCAGACACCGGACCCCAGGACCGATAGACAGGGACCTACCTACGGACTCAAGATAGGTAAGTATCAGTATGTAAGGGCTATGTACGTATTAAAGTTTTATTTTTCATGTGTGTGTCAGTGTGTTTATTTAACTATATCTGTGGAACTACAAGTTCCAGTGGGCCCTTTAATGCCCCACATGCTGGGACTCGTGGTTCTCCAAGTCCCAGCATGCAGGGGAGGCTTGCTGGGACTCATAGTTCCACAGTATTAGACAATACTTTTTATTTCTATGTTTTACCACTTTCATCAGCCTGGTACCCAACTCCCAGGGGTACCTGGGACAGCCCCAGGCTTCAGCCTAGGCAGGGACATTCTGGAGGGGGTGACCCCTTCATTGGGTGGGGTCCCCACTCCCCCAGGACCCCTGCCCAGGCTGACTGCCAGGGGGACTTGTATAAAAAGTCTCCCCCTAGCTGTGGCATTACCCTGCTGGCTGGTTGGACCTGGTGCTGGTTCGTAAATACGGGGGACCCCTAGTCATTTTGTCTCCCGTATTTTAGGAGCCAGCACCGGCCCTTGAGCCTGGTGCTGGTTGTAAAAAATACGGGGAACTCCTACTCCATTTATTCCCTGATTTTTTTACAACCAGGACGGGCTCTGTGAACCTAGGGGTCGGTTACTGCCGTGAGGGGGGACCCCATGCCGTTTTTTCTTATTTATTTCTTTTTTTTAACCCTTTTTTTTTTCACTGAAGCCTGCACAGATCTGACTGATTCGTGCAGGCTTCTGGCAAATACGCCAGGAAAATGAAGTCAATTTTCCTGGCGTATCTGCCCGGCAATTATCGTCTGTTTACCGATAAGCCTTATTTTAATACGGCCGCTTAGTAAATTAGGAATCACCATTCTTTTGAATGGTGATTCCTGTCGTATTCTATCGATGGTGTATCCATTCGTATTTGTAAATACAAATACGATTGTGCCATCAATACGAATACGAATTGCTGTATTTTCGGTATGGTAAATTCCGAAAATACGAATGTGTAAAAAATAGGTGTATTTCTGGATATACGAATACACCTATTTTTTACAAATTTACTTTAGTAAATTTCCCCCTAAGTGTTAATAGTCGAACACCTGTATTTCATCTGAATCTGACCTGGACCAATTCTGCATTATTTATTTATTATTAACAGTTTCTTATATAGCGCATACATATTCCGCAGCGCTTTACAGAGTATAGCTGAACATTCACATCATTTGGCAGAGCTTGCAGTACGTTCAAATGCCACCAAACACGCCAGATTAATTTTCTGCAGAGTATGATGCACCAGCTTATATTCCTGATGTTGCATAGATGGGAACAGTTGCGCTTGTAACAGGCTAGCAGTCTCTTTATGGGCCTTAACTCGCATCACTTGTAGTTGTTGTGCAGCAGAGACTTCCAAATTAGGCTGCGTCTACACATTGCGTTTTGACAGGTCCCTTTTATAGGGATCTGTTTGGCAGGAAGGAGGAGCCTGCACATTTAAATCAAGGGCTGCGCCTACACATTGCATTTTAGCAGCATGGTGTGGAACAGGAGCTGTTTAGCAGGATGCTTACTCAAGGGGATATATACACAAGCCTGCTGCATGCTCCTAAAACACAATGGCCCTTATTCTGCTTGGTACGGTGGGACCGTACGCGGCCGGTTCGGGTTTTTTTTTTTCAACTGCGCATGCGTAGCTTTCGCTATGCGCATGTGCGGCGACCTCACACCACTCACGGACGGGTCTCTCCGTGCGAAAAAACCTGTCCGCAAGAGCACGGTCATTGTGGGTGGCATGGGGGCGTTTTTAGGGGAGCGGCCGGAATAATGAGGAAAACTGGGCGAAAACATGGGCGTACACGGGGGTGTGCACCAAAAATGTACGGTGCTACAACTGCCTCGATCGGCGAACGCACGTGCATTTTGGCTCAAAAACAGACGGACGCCAAAGATAGCTCCAGACCACCCCTAGAGATACCGCATGAGAGCGGACGCCTGGGTCTGCTAATTAACGCTGATTACTACACAAACACATACACCTGAATGTAATAAGCAATGCTGCAGGCTATTAAGTGAAAACCATTATTTCACTACCTGCAAGCCACACACAGCCCTCAAACACATTGGAAGCATATCTTTCTACACTTCAACATGTAAAGGTTGGTTTAATTTTAGGTAAGATTCTTTTAAAGACCTGCTTATATATGTCAAGGTAGTTATTTTATAACCATATACACCCATTCAGAAAGTGTTTTTTTATACTTTAAAAAGCAGGACACTCAATTCACAGAAGTCGACATGTGTCAATTTTTTCACTGTAGCACAAACATACCAGTTTTTTATATGGAAAAAGACACATAAACCACTTCTAAGAGCAACAATGATGTTTTTGGACTCAATTTCTACTTGCACTGTGGCGTACGCTCAGATATACGGAAGGTGTCGGTGTGAAAACGGACGAGACCCGTCCATATACGGTGGCGTACGCTCTGTTGTACGCCAGTTAACGGTGGCTAAGAGGAGATCCGTCCGTGCACGGTGGCGTACGCTCAAGTGTACGCCACTCCCCATTGTTTGTGACCGTCTGTGTGCGGCTGTTCTGTGGGCGGACTTTCGCTCACCGCCTGCGTACGGGAAACGTACGGTGAAACGGACCGTACGTCCGTTTCACCGACCTAACCAGAATAAGGCCCAATGTGTAGACACCAGAAACTGCATCCTGCTAAACGGGATCCTGTTCAACTGCATCCTGCTAAAATGCAGTGTGTAGACACAGCCTTAACTTGTTATCTGATTAATTGAAGCAAAGAGGAATCTTGCTCCTCTAAGCACCCCAAGTTGATACCTCCAATGATGATGCTCACTATGAGGTTTATTTATTAAGATGAGAGTTCTACTGAAGATGGGATTTTGCTATGGGCAACCAATCAGATTCTATTATCTATTATCTTGTAGAAAGTGCTAAATAAATAAGAAGTAGATACTGGTTACTATGGGCAACATCCCATCTTCATTACAATTCCAACCTTAGTAAATAAACACCTATGTGTGTCCCTATATAAAGTTGACAAGCCTAGATGCTTTGTTTGGCCTGACTGACTGCACTCTACCAGTAAGAACAGGAGAGCTAAAATGCCTTCAAAGGTAGTGGTAAGTCGGTACTCTTTACCTAGAAGGGCGCCCGCGATTAGAATCGCGGGCGTCGGGAGTAAAAAATCGCGGTCATCGCGGGCATCGCGGGTAAATCGCGGGTACATAAAAACGGGTGCCCGCGATGACCGCGATTTTCCCATAGGGAACAATGTTAAAAAGGATGATTGACCGCGATTTTACATTCAATGCTTCAATGGCCGCGATTTGGCCATAGGAATCAATGTTAAATGGGCTACAGAGCCCAAATAGGCACAATTAACACTTAAATGTCCCCCCAAATTTTTAACGCCACCCCACGATCCACGCCAACCCGAAGCGTGGCGAGCGCAGCGAGCCCGCGAGGGGCGGCGGTACGCGTCCTCCGACCTTTTCATGCCCTACTATCCACGTCGGCGTGGAGTTGAGAATAGAATAGTGTGGCGAGCGCAGCGAGCCACCGAGCCCGAAGCGTGGCAAGCGCAGCGCGCCCCGCGAGGGGACGCGGATACCTTCACAGGTAAACGCGTCCCTTCGCGGGCCTCACAGGTGTCCGCGTCGCCACGGACACCTGTGAAGCCCGCGAGGGGACGCGTATAACTGTGAAGGTATCCGCGTCCCCTCGCGGGGCTCGCTGCGCTCGCCACGCTTCGGGCTCGGTGGCTCGCTGCGCTCGCCACACTATTCTATTCTCAACTCCACGCCGACGTGGATAGTAGGGCATGAAAAGGTCGGAGGACGCGTACCGCCGCCCCTCGCGGGCTCGCTGCGCTCGCCACGCTTCGGGTTGTCGTGGATCGTGGGGTGGCGTTAAAAATTTGGGGGGACATTTAAGTGTTAATTGTGCCTATTTGGGCTCTGTAGCCCATTTCACATTGATTCCTATGGCCAAATCGCGGCCATTGAAGCATTGAATGTAAAAATCGCGGCCAGGACTAAATTTAACATTAAACCCTATGGGAAATCGTGGTGATCGCGGGTATCGCATCGCGGCCGTTAATGTACTGCCCGCGATGCCCGCGATCACCGCGATGGGCGCCCTTCTAGGTAAAGAGTACCGGTAAGTCATTCACTTTACCACACAGGAAAAGCATAGAAAATAGTAAATCTTGGAATAAATTATAGCACGCGCCATTTAAGGCCACTGGCATTGGAGAGGGGCTAGCATAAGTTTAAAAAAAGGGTTAATAGCTAATACTGAAATTAGATATTATCAGTGATGGAATTTAGCTAGTTACTGCAGGACTGCAGTGTCCCAAGTATAATCTGTCACCCGCAGGAACTGCCTAGCACTGCCAGGTAACCCCAGGTATGGGGCCACAGCTGGTTATTGTTACAATGCAATGTTTAATTTCCTGAAGAATGAAATTGTCAGTTCTATACATATGATTCAATAATTTTTCGCACATTTGAGTTTGCCACCTCAGGAGGCTGTTTCTTGAAATGTTTTGCCCCATTACTATTTGTATCCGAACAGAGCAATTTGGTCATCATCTAGTGGTAGCCTTGAGGAAAACTATTGAATTCCCCCCTAGGTGAGAAGATCCTTTTAAAATACATAATGTATTTTCATCTAGTGTTGCAAAACTGTTTATTTCAGGCATCTGTGATTAGCTGGCACCTGGGAAGAAAGGGACTTTTAACAGTACAGTTTTTCTGTAAATAAGATCTAGATTTATAGTCCACAAGTGTTCAAAAGAGGGATGGAAAAAGTATGTTATTGTCTGTATTCATTCCCCTCAATTACAATGACTATTCATGAGCTGGCAGATGCAGTGTGGATCCAGCAAACACATGACCACTATTCTGTCACTGTGAGCATTGACTCTCTTCCAGATCTCATACAAGATTCTGTCAAAGACATATTTGTTGGCTAGCTTGTATGACCTTAGGGAAAGTGAAACTATGTCTGATGATTCAGAAGATAACTAAATATCACAAATACATCCTGGCCCAATGCTGTAGATGCTAAATTTCATTTATTTCCAGCATATATACAGTATATTTATATTTCTTTATTTTTACATACACAATGTCAATAATCCTAATGTCAGCAGTTTTGATGTCATTTGCCAAATGTCAACAACAACTTTTGGCATCAAATGTCATTAATGTTCACAATGTCAAAATTCTCCACAGATGAAATAGATAGCTGTAGGCTGAGGCAGCAGAGGATTATGCTGGGTACACACCAGGACGACTAGGGCCCGATCCCCTCAATCTAGATCCAATTCCGACCAATTGGATGTAGATTGTGTGCTGATTGGGCCCTTTTCTGTCCTGGTGTGGACCGATACCGATCCGATGCGCGGTCCCGCGGGTCGGTCGGTCGTTATTGAGATCCTACCTGCTGCAGGTAGGATCTCAATGACGACCATACAGCCAGGTGCGGGTCGCCATCGGATCGGACCCGCTCACGGTGCACATCGTGAGCGGGTCATGCCCCCCGCGTCACCGTGAGCGGGTCGGACGAGCCACTGACGACCCGCTCACGATGTGCACCGTGAGCGGGTCGTCCTGGTGTGTACCCTACATTAGGGTTAGGCTATGGTAGGGGAGTGTTAGTATTATGGAGTAGCATAGCGCTGTGAAGGAACACTAGCGGGCAGTGTGACA
The DNA here is from genome assembly GCF_055691185.1 of Crinia signifera. Classification (NCBI taxonomy): domain Eukaryota; kingdom Metazoa; phylum Chordata; class Amphibia; order Anura; family Myobatrachidae; genus Crinia; species Crinia signifera. The sequence continues at coordinate 257,026,715 of NC_139221.1, read as the reverse complement.
GCAGAATTTAAAAACACTGGATTCAGAGGGCCGCCCAGTGTTTAAAGCAGTTTTTATTTAATTCTGCCACCACCGCTGAGCCCCACCGCCCGGTACCCGTCCTTCACAGCACTAAACTACCAAAATGGATGCCGCCAGTGGTCCTTCCAGCCCCCACTCCCCCAAACCCTCCCTCCGCCCCCCACCCACGAATTGCATTCGAGCGATCACACGTGGTTAAAAACCACATACAATCGATAGATATTATGTGCAGCACATACAATCTATCGATGTGACATTCGACCGGAAGGCCCTTGCATCGTGTCGAATGGTCCCTAAAATATGCATACAATCATTCGATTTATCGAACAGATGTGGTTGAAATCGAATGATTGCATGCAATATCTCAAAAGTGTATGGGCTACATTAGGCTAGGGGAGGGGAGTGTTAGACTATGGGGGGGGGGAGTGTTAGGATTAGGCTATGGGAGGGGAGTGTTAGGATTAGGCTATGGGAGGGGAGTGTTAAGCCCCATACATACTAGAGGATATTGTGATAGATATTGCTCAGAAAGGGCATTCTGACCTATATTTCTCACAGTATCATCTAGTGTGTGCGCTCAGTATCATTAATGATGCGCACTCCCGCGCATCGTTGATGAAAATAGATGTCTGCTGAACATACAGTACAAGCAATGTTCCCTCTAATTTTTGGAAGACTGTGTGCGGCAAAAGATTTTGGCTGTGCAACTTTGGAAGGAAATTTAAATGTTTGTGCGTCACTTATATATAACTGGAAAATGACATTCAGCATTTGTGTTAACTTTACTTCAAAATAATATTAAACATTTAAACATTCAAAACACAACACACAATGTAGTTAATGGGTGAAACATATTAATTGAGTCAACAACTGCAAAAAGGGACCACTGCTGCTTTGTGCGCTCTGTTGTAATGTCTGTGCGCACACTCGTCAAGTTGTGTGCGCGCGCACGTGCGCACAGCTTAGAGGGAACACTGAGTACAAGTCAATTTGGCTATAATGCAATGCCAAGGCTGCAAAGCATGTCAACAACATATACCAAACCCATATACACTTACCACAAAAAGTATGTTAGGTACTTGTTTCCTAGCACGGCGCCACCGATTTTGATTGTATCCATCGGGTCGGAAAAATCGGGTTGATCGCATCGCATGCCAACCAAATCGCATGCGATGCGATCGCCCCGATTTTTACATTGGAATCAATGTAAAATGGTCCCTGAGACCCGATTTTACATTGATTTCAATGTAAAAAGTCCCAAAACCCCCCATTTTAATACCAACCCCCCCTCATGTTTCAAATGCCCCCCTCCCCATTGTTAACGCCACCCCACTATTGGCGCCAACCCGAAGCGTGGCGAGCCCGCAAGGGGCAGCGGTACGTGTCCTCCGACCTTTTCATACCCCTATTATCCACGTCGGCGTGGAGTTGATTTTATGTAGTGTGGCGAGCGGGCTTCACAGGTATCCGCGTCCCCTCGCGGGGCTCGCTGCTCTCGCCACGCTTCGGGCTTGGTGGCTCGCTGCGCTCGCCACACTATATAACATCAACTTCAAGCCGATGTGGATAGTAGGGGTATGAATAGGTCGGAGGACGCGTACCGCCGCCCCTTGCGGGCTCGCTGCGCTCGCCACGCTTCGGGTTGGCGTCAATACTGGAGTGGCCCATTTCACATTGTCACCTATGTAAAATCGAGTTGATCGCGTTGATCCGTGCATCCGACGCGATCAACCCGATTTTCACTTTAAAAATAATTTAACATTGTTCCCTATGAGAAAATCAGGTTGATCGCGTCGGTCGCATCGCGGCCCCTAATAAGGGGACGCGATCAACCCGATTTTGTCTTTCACCGGCAAATTAGCTGGTGATTGACACAAAATCGAGTCCATCGCGTTGATTGTATGCCTTAAGTGCCTTAAACTTAAGGCATACAATCAACGAGATGAGCGCCGTGCTAGGAAACAAGTACCGTATGTTAACTCCAGGTGCCAGTTTGCAATAAATATACAGTACCCTTGTGTACCAATAATGGCAAGTGGTGCTGAGAGGGGGGTACTCACTGCCTCAGGACTGTACCAGGCTCTACTGGGATCAATAGCTACAGCTATAAAACGTGCAAGCACAAAAACCAAGCATGCATTTAACCTTAACCTTTTGCCGACAGTGTTTGGCTGTTGGCACCAAAACGAAGGACATTGGTGAGGAGGAGTAAGTATTAAAAAAATGGGTGCAGTGTGCGGAACTCAGGGGCACGTGTGCACCAATGACATTGCAGATATAGCTATACCACTGCCTCCCGTACTGCTCAGGACATTTATGACTTTATCAAAGTAATGATTCCCAAATTTGACCCTTTCGTTAGTTCCCTGCAATGGTGTTTCTTATCATGTTTTATCCCCTATCCCCCCCCCCCCCAACTATTTACTTCTGCCCCACCATGTGTTGTTATTCCTGTAAAGTGTACCTTCGCTAATTGAACATCCTGCCAGCAGTGACCTACGCAGTGCACCCCAGCTGGTTGCATCAGATGGGGGCAATGAGCTCCTACCTGTCTTTTTCAAACCAAGCCTGTAACTTCACAGTTAGGAGCTGATTGGCCAGTGATAAAAACCAGACACTTTATCACTTTACCAAGCTTAATAAATCTGCCCCACGGTTCATTGGCTGTGCTTTATCTCCGTTCACTTTAACTCCACTTTATCTCCAGTTTATCTCTTCTCCAGGCTTAATACATCTGTCCCAATGCTTGTAACTCCAAAGTCTCAATTTCCATGAACTTTAAATTTAAGGAGCTTTTCCCTTTTAAGTATCTGAACATGTATTTAGTGGTTCTCCAGTGTTCTTTTCCTGGATTGATTCTGGTTGTATTCCAACGCTTGCATACATTAAAGTTCCAATGTCACTTTGGTAGGGAACTTTCATCATTTCCTAAAATTCTGCCACTTATTGGACACATATCTTATGAGATTTTGACACATTTGCTAATTGGCATGCTGACTGGCAGCGCCTATATGATCCTTCAACCCAACTTTACATCCGCTATTTAGCTTTCTTGACTGTACATTGCAACAGGCGTGAAGATCCCTGGATTGATTTGAATATAATAATTGGCAACAAGTCCATCGGTGTTGAGTTTCTTGCAAATTACCAACTCGTTCTTTACTGTTTTATGGTCACTTGGCCTGTCTACAATGGTCAATGAGTCATTGTTGCTTAATGCTGTAAGTCTTTTATCTGATCTTCACTTTTTCCAGTTGTTGCTTGACTTGATTTTATGGAATAATGTTCACAGCAGACATAGTTTAAAATATCTTGGCCCAACTGCTTGGCCCATCTAGTATGCCCATTTTTTAATCCTTAAGGTTACCTCAACCCTAGTTGATCCTTAGTTTTTTTGTAAGGATATTCATAAGTCTATCCCAAGCAGGGGTTAAAGGGTATACGGGGTGAAACTGAGTTCCACCACCTCTAATGGTTAGGTGGAACATTTTAACTGCCACATTGGCCCTGCACAATAATTCTTACAGGAAAGCATTCTAGTTTGCAGGGGGATGCCAAAAACCCTACCACTGGCCGTGTCTCTGCCTAATAGGGGGAGGGGATGGGGTGTAATTAGGTGGCATAAAGAAATGAGTTCCCCCACCTCTGCATGACCACTTTATGCCCTGATCCCAAGCAAGTTTAAACTGCTGTAGTGCAGGCGTTCTCTAACTCGGTCCTCAGGACCCCAGACAGTTTACGTTTTCCAGGTCACAGGTGCATTCACTCATTATTCATTGACACAATTTAAAAGATCCACAGCCTTGAATCAGGCCCATAGAGTAGGAGACTCGGATTATTCCTTAAAGGTGCCTACACACGGAACAATTTGAAGCACAATGTGGGCGTTCTCGATCGTTCGGAAGGACCGCTTGTTGAAATTGTTCCATGCATCGTTAACGATGTGCGTACCTGCTGATCGTTAACATTGGTCTATGATCTTCCATGCATGCAGGAAGATCATAGAGCAATCTTTTATGAAGTGTATCAAATCATTCTGTGCGTGCAATGTTGGATCTTTTCCAGCATTGCTACGTGTGTATGCACCTTTAGGTCCATACACACTGGGCGATTTTGGCCAGCATGTATGGACAGTGATGATCACTGTAATCGCTGGGCTGAAAATCGCTTAGTGCATACACACTGAGCAATTTCCCCCCTGACCAGTGATTTCAATGCTTTGAATGGCTTTCCATAGCAGGAGGCTATAGAAAGCGCATCATTACACACCGCTCATCGCCTGCATATACATACTGGGCAGCTTCGGAGCTGAAAGCAGCTCAAGAGACAAAACTGAGCTGCTTTCAGCTCAAAGTCACCCAGCCTTGTATGCCCCTGTAAACTATTTATTTTTATTGTTTCAGCTGCAATGTAATTTTTTTCCAAACCAACAGAAACTTTTCACAGTAAAACTGAAAGTGTATTTGGTACTTGTTTCCTAGAACGGCCACAATCGGGGGTAATCGTGTACAGGGGCGTAACTAGAACCATGTGGGCCCCATAGCAAAATCTTGAAAGGCCCCCCCCCATCCCATTGTCACTACAATGTCCGTGAGGGGGTGTGAGACAGAAGAAAGTGAAAGAGTAATAAACAGAGGGTGTTGGGGCGAGAGAATGAGGGAGAGGGCTTCATAGAAATATAGGGAGAGAGATAAAGGGGGATCAAGAGAGAAAAGTAGGGGCGACTAGGAGTGAGAGATTTGCAGGGAAAGTGTGCCAGCCAGAGACGGGGAGCGAGCTACAGATGGAGGGAGTCAGTAAGAAAGATAACGAAAGAGAGAGTGCCATGAAGAGTTGGGAAGAGTTGAGGAGAGACAACGCAGGCGGCAGGTACAGGTGCCGCTGTATACCTTTTAATCACCCCCCCATCCAGTACAGGTTCTGCTATGTAGTACATAGTACAGGTGCTGCTATTTACATATTTATTACCCCCCACCTACCCAGTACAGGTGCTGCTATGTACCATCCCCACCCCTCCCAATAAAAAGGCACCTCTGTGTACCTTCCCAACCCCCTTCCCAGTAAAGGTTCCACTGTGTACCTGCCCTACCCCCCTACCAGTGAAGGCGCCGCTTCAGGACAGATGAGGATACCTCTGGCAGCTCCACCGAGTCTCACCCTGCTGGGTCTCTACACCGCACCGCCCGGGTCTCCGTACATACCTCCATGTCACCACTGCACACCGCCCAAATCCCCGGCCACAGCACACCGCCGGATCTTCTCACCGCTGCGTGGAGTCTGCACACTTAACACTGTCTCCTGTCATCGGCGCCAGAAGCTTGACCGGAGGTCAGGTGCTTTGTATTGCGCCCTGGGGCAGGTCAGTACAGTGACGTTGCGCTTCTGAAGAGAGAGGGGGAGAAGAGAGGCAGCTTCAGGAATAGCTGCTGAAGCATGGATCAGACCTTCAAGTGCTGCGCTGCCTGTCACTGGGGCACTGGACAGCGACGCTGCCAGCCGGCCAATGCCTGCATTAATAAAGTTAAAAGGGTGCAGGGAATGCTAGCTTGGCCTCGGGCCCCTGAGGCTCCGGGCCCCGTAGCAACTGCATCCCCTGCACCCTCCATTGTTATGCCACTGATCGTGTACCTTAACTTAAGGTTGCCGGCAAAGGCAAAATTGGGTCCATCGCGTCGGTCAGGTGCATTAACATGGCACGCGACGCGACCGACGCGATGCACCCGATTTTCCCATAGGGTTCAATGTTAAAATATTTTTAACATTGTAATCGGGAAAAAAATGGGAAATGGGCCAATATGGCCCATTTCTCATTGTATATGCCCCCCCCCCATTGTGAACGTCACACCACGATTGACTCCAACCCGAAGTGTGGCAAGCGTAGCGAGCCCGCGAGGGACAGCGGTACGCGTCCTCCGACCTTTTCATACCCCTACTATCCACGTCGGTGTGGAGTTGAGAATATAAAGTGTGGCGAGCGCAGCGAGCCAACGAACCCGAAGCGTGGCAAGCACAGCGAGCCCCGCGAGGGGACGCGTATACCTGTGAAGTTATACGCGTCCCCTCGCGGGGCTCGCTGCGCTCGGGCTCGGTGGCTCGCTGCGCTCGCCACACTTTATATTCTCAACTCCACGCCGACGTGGATAGTAGGAGTATGAAAAGGTCGGAGGACGCGTACCGCCGCCCCTTGCGGGCTCGCTACACTCGCCATGCTTCGGGTTGGCGTCAATCATGGGGTGACGTTGAGGGGGTTAAAATTGGGGTCAGGGGAGAATTTTACATTAAATCCAATGTAAAATAGGGTCCCAGGGACCCTATTCACATTTCAATCAATGTAAAAATCGGGACCATCGCGTCGGTCGCATCGCATGCGATGCGACCGACCCGATCAACATCGTTGTGGCCCTTCTAGGAAACAAGTACTGTGTATATATATGTCCAATGACAAACAAAGGCCCTTATTCATCTCTGTTAGCAGTAGAAATTTGTTCTCAAAATGGGCAAAACCATGTGCACTGCAGGTGGGGCAGATGTAACATGTATAGAGTTAGATTTGTGAGTTATTTTGTTTCTGTGCAGGGAATATACTGGCTACATTGTTTTTACACTGCAATTTAGATTTCAGTTTCAACACACCCCACCCAAATTTAACTCTCTCTGCACATGTTACATCTGCCCCACCTGCAGTGCACATGCTTTTGCCCATTTTGAGAACAAATGTGTACTGCAATCAGATATGAATAAGGGCCAAAGCTTTATACACACAAAAGTGCAATACAGACAATGTCAATGTTGCGCAGTCTCAATTAATTTAAGGCAGAAATCATAAAACAGGAGTGGGAGAATGAATGTTTCTTTTAGTGAAAGGGGTGGTTGTGGTAGAAGGGGGAATCAAAAAAGGGTTATTGGAAAATACTACCTTGGTGCGGAGAGATAGTGGTACAAGGACTGCTAGACATGCCCACAGGGTGGCACTAGACATGCCATATGTGGATTTGTTTTGCAAGAACATTATTGAATTATTTTTAAATAGACAATATTTAACTAATTAATTTCCTATTACAATTTTGAAGACTTTTTTTATTATTATGATGGGTACAGTTTAAATGGGGCTGACCTGGGAATAACTTGCGTATAAGGTGCAGTCTAAATGGGGACTAACTTGGGTTGGAACCGTGACTGAAAAACTTGGTCAGACATGGGTTTTTGGTGGAAAAGTAGATTAGATTGTGAGCTCTCATGAGCATTGCCCTAATATTTCATGTGCTTTTTATTCCCCTTGTTTTGTTCGCACTACTGTTTATGTACTATGGGCCCGATTCAAACCTGTTTGTTAGGCTGAGAATCTTTGCAGTCTAGCGAACAGATAAATGCCGCCCGACCAAATGCCTGACCCCCATTTGAATGCAAGGGTATGTGTACGCATACTCATCCCCTCGCATGCGGGCGCACAAGTTTTTTTTTCCTTTTTGAAAATAAAAATCAGTTTTAACTGACTTTTATTTCCGATGGAGAAGGCCAAAAAGGCGGTCAGACACCTGTCCCAAACAGGCATCAGCCCCCCAGCATTTTCAAGGGGACGTCCATAAAACACTGGCCGTTTTTCTGCACCAGCCCTCTGTAGGCCCCTTTCCTCCCCTGCCCGTGCAAATGCCTCGGCGAGTGTAATACTCGCTGTGTGAAGGCGTTTGCACAGGGAGTCTGAACATGGGCATATTTGAGCATGCGCAGACCCGCACAATCAGAAATGGGCCCGAATTCCCTTACTGAACCTGAATCAGGCCGTTTGGAAGTTCTGCGGACCTCTTCTGAAACTAGAGGATACAAATAAATGAAATTGTGTAACAGTGACATTATGTAATAATACATACTGTAATAAGGATAGATAATGGGAAATTCATTCATTCACATAGGTGTGCGCACATTGAGTCTTATGGGTGCACAGGCACCCCTAATGCTGTGCCCACCCTTATGAACACCTCCCTACCAACAATACCTTTTACCAAAGACTTTTGCTTTTTAGAACTGTATTCCATTGAAAGAAGCGCCCATCAATCAATTATGTGTGTTTTGCATTGTTACTTGTACCAGACCATTGTCATAACACTACATATCATCCATATATGTTTTTTTACTTTATTTGCATGTATTATTACACTGAGAGCCGTTTTATATTGTAGCGAGTACCAACAGATGATGGTAGACACGCCTGATTGGCGCTGTTAGACACACCCAATGGGCGGTGTTATACATGCCCAATATGTGGTGCTAGGCACACCCCTTTGACGGTGCACCCCCTAATAAAATGTGCTGCGCACGCCTATGATCATTCATTTGTATATGAAACTGATATTTGGCATGATCATGCAAATATTAAAGTATTTTTGCAATAAAGTGAGCATACTGTATACTGTAGATGTCAATAATTAGTCATGAATTTTTTTTTACACAGCTACTCGAATGGTTCTCTTCAGGACAAAGGGACCAATCTAAGCGTGAACATAGGTAAGTATGTATGTATGTGTATGTATGTTAATACTATTTTACTATCACGGTGTGCATGCTGGTACTTGTGGTTATCCAAGTACTTGCACGCAGGGTTGCTGGGATTTTTAGCTCCACAGTCAAATACAATATTAACTCTTTCTTTTACACCTGAATGCTAACTTCTCAGCTCCCATCACCCAGGGGTGCCGGGGATAGTTCGGAGTTCAGCCCTGACCCTTGAATGCCTGGAGGGGGGGTGACCCCTTTATTGGGGATCCCCACTCCCCTAGGGACTTCAGCCAGGGCTGAACAGTAAAGGATTTAATGCCTTAGCCTCAGGACCTATATAAATGTGCCCCCCTGCTGTTGCATTACCTTACTGACTGGTGGAGCCTGGTGCTGGTTGCAAAAACATAGAGGACCCCTACTTCTTCTGTCCTCCTGTATTTATGACAGGTCCAAAAGCTTGGTGCTGGTTCTTTAAATATGGGGAACCCCTATGTGATATTTGTTTCCCATATTTTGAGAACCAGAACCATCTCAAAGATAATTTGTAAATTTGCTGATGTTTCGATTCAGTCATGAATGGGATCAAACGGGTAGCAATGGATACATTTGTACCCATTTGATATTGGTCAATTTTCCTATTAGTGTATCTTCTCCTTGAAATCTCTATAATAAAAAGAAACTAAAAAAAAATGGGAAATCAATAAATGTGCAGTTCTGGTTATTGCAAGGTAACGGAGACAATTCTAGAAGATTCAATACAGTAAAATAATAACTTTACCTGAGACAACCTTTAAAATGAACAAACTCGCCAATGTGTAAATGGCAGATCCTGACATTATTTTTTCCTCTGTAAAATGAGACCATCTGGGTCAGGAAACATAGCAGGTACACATCAGACAATGGACAGTAAACATGAAACAACAGCTACAGGATGTTCCCTATAACCATGTGATGTATGAAATTCATTAAATAGTTGCAGCAACAAACTTTATCACAGGGGAAAATGCTGGCAGCCTTGGTTTAGTAACACCTAAAAAAACATAATAATCTTATATCTTATTCTTATTACCATGACCTATACTCTGCACAACCTGATAATCCGTCTCTTCGCTAACCTCCCCTGGCTTGCCAGTGCCCAACGGGATATGCTGAATGCAGATATTAGGTAACTGGCTAATAATAAAATATTCTGGCCTAGATGCATTTAGTGGGAAATCCTGGCCTGCTAAAGGCTTCATATACAGAAGTGGGAAATTCCTGGCCTGCTAAAGGATTCATATACAGAAGTGGGAAATTCCTGGCCTGCTAAAGGATTCATATACAGAAATATTCTAGTACCTAAGAATATTACACATATTTACTAATATATTGAATGCGATTATGGAGATGGAACTATCTAATGCTATCTAATTTAGGGGTTTTGTATATGCAGCATGTTGACCCTGTAGAAATGTCAACATGCTCAAAAACCACAGAGTACCGGGGGTGCAGCGATCACTTACCTCCATTCAATTCTGTCAGTGTAACGGAATCTTCTGCTTCCGGCAGTGTCAGGTGATGCAAGATTTGTGCGTTGTCATCTGATACAGTGAGTACGACTACTTCTAACTGTTCCTCGGCAGCCTATATCTAATGTCGGCATTCTGCAAATATTTTAACAATGTCGACATTGTGACTTTTGACATTTTTAAATGGGGGGTTTTTCAGACCCTTTTCTGCTAATGTGCAGAGCACTGTGATCAGATAGCAGTCCCACCAGAGTGAAATCTCTGTGCAAGGCTGGGAAAGGCTTGAAAATCTATCCATTTTCTGCTCACTCACCATGAAATTATTTTTCCACTGTGTGCAGTCTCTGTGTAGCCCAGGACCTACTCGGTGCGATAGAAATAGGCTGACGTCCCACGCCTTCCATGAAAATACCTGGGTACGCCTGCATTTTATCTGACACTCCCCAAATGCCAGCTTCCTGTGAACTTGCAAATGGCTAGCAATCAGAAAAGACGGTGGATTTTTCACAGAATGGCCTTGCGCATGTGCACTATGATGGATATGATGGATATGCATGCACTGTCGATGGATAATTTGCCAGCCTTCCAAATCAAAGGTCTATGATCAGGTCTGAATTACCCCCATTGTGACTGCATCCTCGCCAAACTTAACCAAATAGAAATATTCTCCAAGCTTCTGTATCCTCTACGGATGTCACCTTCCTTGCTTTCTGTTCAAGATGAACACCTCTTATATAATGAATTCTGATGGTTTACTTGGCAATCCTTGTTGTCTGTTACATATGGGACTTGCTGCACGTATGTGATATTTTTTGTTGATCTTTAGAGCAATACTTGATACTGATCAGATTGCCTTTCACCATTGCAAGAGATATCCTTGATTCCACACAGGACACAACAACAGGACACAGGTCAATACACCATTTACCAATGTTAGTTTCTACAAAACACAATTGTAATGCACTTTTCAAACAGAACACCTTTTGGGCAGCGTATTTGTAGAAGTCCGCAATGATCTGAATGATTGGCTGGCAGGTTCCCAAGTGACATATGTCATGTGGAAGCATGCCATTTGGGAAAGGGAATCCAGGGGCCTAATTCACAGGACACATTTGTTCTCAAATGGACAAAAACATGCTGCAATGCAAGTGGGGCAGATGTAACATGTGCAGAGAGAGTTAGATTTGGGTGGGGTGTGGTCAAACTTAAATCTAAATTGCATTTTAAAAATAAAGCAGCCAGTATTTACCCTGCACAGAAAAAAATAACGCACTCAACTCTAACTCTCTCTGCACGTTACATTTGTCCTACCGGTAGTGCACATGGTTTTGCCCAGTTTGAGAACAAACTTGTCCTGCAATCAGGTCTTAATTAAGCCCCATGTGTATATTCAAGGATTCTCCTAAATGTGTCTGGATCGTGATTTTTTTTTTAAACACCTGGGATGCCAAAGTGGACTGAAGAGTACCAATTTACACTGGATTAAGGGGTATGTTTCCTTTTTTATAGGTTACCTATGGATTTTTATTGGAATGGGGACATGAATAGCTTTGGGGGATGTAGGTAAGTATTTGTAAGTGTGAGTGAAGTTTGTAAGAGTGTGTAATAAAGCTGTATTTTCACGTCGTGAGTGAACTGTATTTGTTGTAATATTTATTTTACTGGTGGAACTACAGGTATCAGTGGACCCTTTTTGATGGTTCTTGTGGTTCTCCAAGTACAAGCATATGGGGGACACTTGCTGGTACCTGTAAAACAACATTATTTCTTCTTTTTACACCTCAATGCTATGAAATCATCACCCACAGTCCAGAGGTGGCAGGCATAGTGCTGACCCTCGGGTGCCCTAGAGGTTGGAATCCACCCACACACCTCCAGTTAACTACGTCCAGGGCTGACTAGTTGGCTGCAGAGAGCAGTATAAATGTATCAAACCCCCCCCCCCCCCCCCCATTACCGTCTTGGCTAGTGAAGGCCAAGGTTCTAAAAATTTCGGGGAACCCTATATATATATATATATATATATATATATATATATATATATATATACTTCTTTTCCAGTATTATTGGAACCAGGACCAGGTGCCCTGTTTTGAACTTTTTAAATACAGGGGACCACAAATAATTTCCCCCTTCTATTTTTAAAACTGAAATGTAACTATTTCATTTGCTTTCACACAAAGAAGCACTGCATGGATCTGACTGATCTGTGTGGACTTCATGTTTCTGCAGTGTTTGTAGTCATTACTCCTTGGATTTACTTCTACTAGGAAATTCCACTTTTTAAATTGTCAGGCTCATTTGCCTTTTACTTATTACCTTTCCCAACATTGGGGGTAATGTATCAAGTTAAAAAAGTAGAAGAGTAAACCAGTGGAGAAGTTAACCTAGATCACCTACCTGTCATTTTTATAGAATGTACTTGACAAATGCTACCTCAAATAAGACTAGTTGCTAGGGGCAATGTCTCCACTTTTTTTCTCTATAACTGAACATTACTCCTTTCCCTTTTGTCATTTCTATGCAGTCTTTTAAGCTTAGTATTAATGAAAATGTAGCACTTAAGCTACTACCTCTGCTTTGAAAATACAGGGGGTTCCAGAGATTGGGTGCTACTGATTGCTGCAAGTCGCTGTCAGCCAATACAGCGCTACAATCGCTGTCGAAATTCAATACTTTTCCATTATTTTGTAAGTTCTCATAACAAGGTGTGGCCATTAAATAATGAAACTGATGCTATCATTTATGGTTACTTATATTAAGTACATTGAAACTCTGTTCCCCTTCCATGTACTCCCCTTCTGCACGAGACACCACTGCATTCTTATTTTCCATTGGTCAAAACTGTGCTGTAGCTTATTATATGTCAACTGTCTTTAACAACTCCATCGTTTTCTTCCTTACTGTAGTGCATCTTTTAAACCAAATATCTTCTTTTAAACCAAATCAAACAAGCATCAAATCAGGGTCAGGTATTAATTATGGGGGATTTTAATTTACCCGACATTGATTGGGAAAACGAAACAGGTAAATCAGCAAGAAGCAATGGGTTCTTAAGCTTACTTAAAGACCAGTTTATTACACAAATGGAAGAAACTCCAACTCGTGATGAGGCACTCTTGGACTTAGTATTAACAAATAACACAGACATAGGCCCTTATTCTACTCGGCTCGGTACGGCCCGCGTGCGGCCGTACCGCCGATGTTTTTGTTCTGCACATGCGCAGAGGTCATTCTGCGCATGTGCAGCCCCCTTCGCCGCAGACGGATTTCGTCCGCCGCAAAGGGGGCGTATAGGGGCGTGAGGGGCTTCAGCCCCTCATTACCCTATGTGTACGCCCCGCGTTTCATGGGCGTTCCCATGCAAACGCGGGGCGTATGCATGGTAATGAGGGCATGACGCCCTCATTACCATGACATGGGGGCGGAAAGCTGACGTCGCCGGATGTCAGCTTTCAGCCCCCTTTCAAGCTCCCACACGGACGATTGTCCGTGTGGTCTGAGCTTGCGGGAGCTGCCGCGGCGTGCGGGCCTGCCTTCGATGGTCGTCGACCATCGAAGGCAGGGGGCAGCTCCCACCATGGTGGAGGCGTAGCCTCCACCATTTTTGTGCGGATCGCCAGCCGTCCGTGTACGGACGGCCGTGGCGATCCGTCGGGTGGGCGGCCCTTGGTTTGTGCGGTCGGAGCCCCGTGTGCGGCTCTGACCGCACCAACCAGAATAAGGGCCTAAGTTTCAAACACAAAAGTAATTGAACAATTAGGGAACAGTGATTACAATATGGTTTCACTGGAAATCAACTTCAGTAAATTACATCAAAAAGGATCTGTAAAAATACTAAACTTCAGAAAAGCGAGCTTTGAATTATTCAGGGAAGCCCTAACAGGAATTGGGTGGGAAACGGTTATGGAGGGAAAAAATGCAGAGGAAATGTGGGATACTCTAAAAAAGGTGCTTGATTCACTAACTATTGAATACATTCCTAAAGTAACTAAAGGTAAATTCAACAAAAAAAAAGCCACCATGGTAGGACAAAGAAGTAAGGTTAGCTATCAACAATAAAACCAGAGCCTTTAAATTCTATAAAAATAAATTGAATGAGGAGGCGTTTGCAAAATACAAAGAATCAAACAAAACTTGTAAAGGGATAATCAAAGCAGCTAATATATTATATGAAGAGTGCATAGCCACTGAAAGCAAAACCAACCCAAAGAAGTTTTTTAAATACATAAATAGTAAACGTTTAATTAAGGAAAACACAGGCCCACTAACTGATACTAGTGGTAAAAGTGTTACTGAGGACAAGGGAAAAGCAAAACTGTTAAATGAGTTCTTCTCATCAGTATTTACTAAGGGAGAGCAGACTGTGGAACGAACATTTACCACAAACTGGACAAATAAGCCAGATCTCATTGTGGATTTCACGCCGAAGGAAATAATACTGAGGCTAAGCAAACTCAAAACAAATAAATCACCAGGGCCAGATGGGATTCATCCGAGGGTATTAATGGAATTAAGGGATGAACTAGCTACCCCCCTACATTATATCTTTAGCAAGTCACTATCGTCAGGTATAGTACCAAAAGATTGGAGAATAGCAGAGGTAGTGCCAATATTCAAAAAAGGAAAAAAGGAAGAGCCCGCTACTTACAGACCCGTTAGTTTAACATCAATTGTGGGTAAACTATTTGAAGGATTTTTAAGGGATGGTATCCAGGAATATTTAGACCATCAACATCTACTCAGTACTAATCAACATGGGTTCGTGAAAAATCGTTCATGCCAAACTAATCTACTAGGGTTCTATGAAGAGGTTAGCAAAAACCTCGATAATGGAAATGCTGTAGATGTGATTTTCCTAGATTTCGCTAAAGCATTTGATACTGTCCCACACAAGAGATTGATTAATAAAATGGAGAACCTAGGATTGGGTGAAAATATCTGCAGATGGGTAGGGAATTGGCTATGTAATAGAGAAGAAAGAGTGGTTGTGAATGGCGCCGTATCAGATATGATACCGGTACTAAGTGGAGTGCCCCAGGGTTCGGTTTTGGGGCCCATTTTGTTTAACATTTTTATTAACGATATTGGGATAGGGTTACTCAGCAATGTATCCATCTTTGCGGACGATACAAAACTTAGCAAAGTCATCAAATCATCAGAAGATGTCACCATGCTTCAAAATGATCTTGAAATTCTAGATGAGTGGGCAAAAAAATGGAAGATGAGGTTCAATGTAGATAAATGTAAGGTTATGCACCTTGGGAGACACAACCAGTGTGCAAGTTCCAACCTTAGCGGAGAGGAACTGGGTAATTCCATACTTGAAAAGGATCTAGGAGTCCTAATAGACAGCAAACTGGGATGTAGTGCCCATTGTAATGTAGCTACAAAAAAGGCCAACAAAATTCTGGCATGTATTAAGAGGGGAATGGAAACTAGGGACTCAAGGGTAATTATGCCACTGTATAAAGCATTGGTGAGACCTCACCTCGAGTACGGAGTGCAGTTCTGGGCCCCACACTATAAAAAGGACATCATAGAATTAGAAAAAGTCCAAAGGCGAGCAACAAAGCTTATTAGGGGAATGGAGAATTTAAGCTACGGGGAGAGATTAAGCAATTTGGGACTATTTACATTAGAAAAGAGAAGTTTAAGGGGGGACATGCTCAACATGTACAAGTATATCAAGGGCCAATATAAGGAACTGTCACACACCCTCTTTTCTACTAGAAAGGAATCTAGGACACGAGGGCATGAGTATAGATTAGAAGAAAAAAGATTTCATTCAGCTAGTAGAAAGAATTTCTTTACGGTCAAACTCTGGGACTCTCTTCCCAGAGAGGTGGTAACGGCTGGCTCATTAAATGCGTTCAAGGCAAAGTTGGACAAACATTTACTGGAGAAAAACATCCATGAGTAATTTGTCTGTAAAATATCAGAACCTACCAAATCAGCAATGGATATCTATACCAGGTTGAACTAGATGGACGCAAGTCTTTTTTCAGCCTTACCTACTATGTAACTATACATGATGCAAAACGGTTTCCCTTGAGTACTGATTTGACTAGGTAAAAGACAGAAGTCACAAGGTGCTAGATCTAGCGAGAATGGAGGGTGTTGTAGCACTGCAATCTGTTTCTTGGCCAAAAACTGCTTCACAGAGAAATCTGTGTGGGCTGACACACTGTCCTGATAGAGATGAAAATATTTTTCCACAACGCTGGCCTCTTTCTTCTGAACCTTTCCAGCAAAGTTTTTACAGCGTTTTTATAGAAATACTGATTCACTGTTCTGCCTTCTGGTACCCAGTCTGTTAAAATAACACCATTGATATTATAGAAAACAATTAACATAGCTTTGCAGTTGGTTTTGGTTTCATATGCTTTCTTCATTCTTGGTGATGATAGCGCTTTGTTTCAAGACTGTACTGGAAGATCCATGTTTCATCACAGGTAATAACTTTATTTAAAAAAATGTGCATCTGCTGGAATTTGTTCCAAAATGTCTGATTTTCTTTCTGCTCAGCGGTGAGAATCCTTGGAACGCCTTATCACAAAATTGTGCCAGATTGTGATGCAAAACTTGGCTAACAGGATATCTATCATATCTGTGGATATTTATCATATCTGTAGACATTCAATTTGATCAATAAAAAAAAAAAATTCCCACAATTTTATTTGCTTTGATGTGCATGACCTTCCGGAACGTTCATCTTCACAACCATGACTAAATCTTTCGTGCACTAAAATACAGGCACATGTGACATGCAATCTGCCCCATAAGCCTCAGATAACATACAGAAACATTCATTGGGTGTTTTGTTCAATTTAACTAAATATAAAGTCAAGATAAGTTGCTCAACTTTTGAACTAAGCATTTTTACAACACAGGAAACTGAATGTTGTCACAACAAACTATCTACATGAGAGGGGTGATACTTCAAAATGCTCCCCACTCCCTGTTAACTCACGCAGAATGGTTTATTACAAGCATGGTCTCGTTATTTAACATCCACACCTACTTGGAAACCTTTTCTCACCATTTTCCTCTTGTACATTAGTTTGTAGCATGGAACTATTTTATAATATACAGTATATAACAGATGATACCTACCTCCACGGTGCAGTACTGCAATGACAACATGCTATGATATGGCTTATGTTTATAATTTGTGGGACATCTAGTGTGGAAGGAAACTGAGTATCGTCGTGTTCTCTGAGAAGCAGTGTAGGTTCGGCTACAAAGGAAGTCTTTGGCATTGTTGGTTGGCTTAAACATACGGCAATATGTGGAATTAACAGTTCCCGGAGGGTGCCCACAGGGCCGTATAAACCTATGGTCAGGCCCCTAGGCTTTCTGGTATTTTTAGCTTCTTCTGGGATTTCAATCTCTCACCCCACTATAGCTGTAATGTAAGAAGCAGAACTTCCTAATTTACAGTTCCAGTATTCACATGGACACCAATACCAGGTTGAATTGTTTTTTTGTAGAAATGCTTGCAGGGAAATAAGGTCTATGGAGATAAAGTACCAACAAACCAGCTCCTGTCATTTTTTAAATACAGCCTGTAACATGACAGTTAGGAGCTGATTGGCTGGTACTTTACCTCTCTCCAACACTTAGCACAAGTGCCCAATGGCTGCTGACCCTCTTTTATCACAATGATTCTTCCTTTTCCTTGTCTTGTAACTGTGCTAATGCTTTATTGGTCTGATAACCCCCCCCCCCCCTCATTTTCTCAAAACAAACCTTTAGATGACTAAAGGACCGCATCCACTAGTGTGATATGGCCGCTTTTTATCAGATTCCGACCTTCTGGAATGAGGGATCGGATGAAAAGTGTCCATGTTGAGGGGCGTTCCATTGCTTCTGGGATTGGAGTCGCATATTATCATCGCTGCCATGAATATTTATTGTATTCTGCGGCCATGACTGGGATTTCATACAATACATTGTATGCAGGAGCTGCCAGGTGAGTTTGGGGGTATCACACACGAGGAATTGCATGTGATACCCCACTAGTTGATGGAGGCCTTAAGAGTGCAAAGTGCCAATAACCATTGAAGCTCCAGGGCACAAGTAACTGAGTCTGAGCAAAAACAAATTGATGGGCCCCTAATCCCTGCTGGGCCCCAAGGCTTCAGTTTACTCAGCATTATGAATTAAAGTCCCTTGGCACCCATCAGCAATGGGCACCTTTTCAATCCAATTGTTGCTCTAATTGGGCGTAAGTGCTACACGCGCACACACTTCTTCTCAGTCTGCTGAGGTGACCAAACCAGGACTTTAGACATGTTTATCAACATTCCCCCGAAACTTTTGTGTACGATAAGCATGATAATTAATGAGCGCCTAAAACAATTCATATGTTCCCCCTTGATTTTAAATGGAATATAGTTTGAAGTGTAATAGGTGAGTGGGGAGAGAGTTCAGCACTAAAAAGGGTCAGACCTATTAAGCGTGAGTAAGTGCTACTATGTCGCACTTACAGTAACTCTGGATGTGCTGATTTTTGTTTGTTTATATACTGTATATATATATATATATATATATATATATATATATGTCCACCTAAAACAAATATATATATATATATATATTTAAGAACCCAAAACAATATGTACTCTATGTACATATAACATCTATATGTTCATATATTATTATAATTTATTTTCACAGTTGCTATGCAGGAAATATTTGTCTTGACACCTATATCTAGATTAGATTAGAATTTCCTTTCACAAAATGACTAGGGTGCTTAACTCAGCCACCAAACATGCATAGAACCTTGGCACTTAGCTTACCTGAAACTACCATTCTAGAATGTTGATTTTGCCAGCACAAATACAGCAAATGACAGTATCCACTGTGACAGAAGTAAACCGGCCTCACAGCTACCAAATTTAACTTAGGTGGTTTTGGGGACAACCTGATTCAACAAAGATCAAACATAAAAAGGAATGACATACTGAAACCAGAAGAACACAGATGTTCACACCATGTGCCTGTAACAGCACTGAAATACGTTGAGTTCGGAAAACAAATGGCACTGCTAAAATTGCACATTTGCAAAAACATATATGTATTAAAGTATTAAAACAAGAAACTATAGTTACCATCTAACCACTGTATAATAATAGCACTGAATACAAGCGTTTGTGCATCTTTTATCAGAGGTCTTTCCTGTTTCAGGTTGACATTATGGTAAAGCAATGTTGGTTTAACTTACATGAAAAAGTATATATTATTTATGCCCAGCCCTTATACTATAAAGTTGTAGATAGCTGAAATTTAGTTCATATTCCACTTATTTGCAAACAGGTAAGCCCGCTCAAAGCAAAAGCTTCGAAAGCTAGTATGCTACCTTCTATGTTTATGCATGTGTGAGAAAGAGATGTAGTTTATAGCCTTATACTATAAAGTTGTAGATAGCTGACATTTAGTTCATATTCCACTTATTTGCAAACTAGTAGTTTATAGTGAAATGAATATCACAAAGTGTACTAAGAAATCTGCAACATTCTGTGTTTGTGCATGTGTGAGAATGAGATGTAGTTTCACACTCTGCCAACAGATGGCAGTGCTTTGGAGACTCACAGACACTAGACAGAAATATATAGATGATAGGTCCAGAAACAAAAGTATCTCTATGGTCTAAGATTCTAGATCAAGATCTAAAACAGTCTTTATCTGAATATGTTTATAGTGAAATGGATATCACAAAGTGTACTAAGGAATATAAGTTTCCAATAGATCCAAACTGGAGGCACAGTAGGTCATTCTCTAAGGCTTGTCTCCTCCTGTAATGCAATAGGAAAAGGTGCAATACTTTACATGGAGCTGTAAAAGCTGTAAGTGCTGTTCTCCTGGCAGAGAAAGGGTCAACAGTTTGCAATTTCAACCTGCTCATTTGCTGGTTTCAAAACAGTTTACATTGCTTTCATTCAATTAAATCTGATTAAAATATGTGCGGTAAAGCAGGTGCTCTTTTATATCTGACCATTATAGTACATTGCAGTGACAATAGGTATGCTAATGAATTTACACAGTGCAAGAGGGGAAAAAAATCTCTATAGTCCATAACCTGCTATCTCTGACATAGAGAACAGAAAGCTGACCTGGAGCCACCAATTCCCCCCAATTATCTATTTATCTATCTATCTATAGATCCACCCATAGAGATATGCATACAAATATACAATAGATAAAACACCTAAAATGCCCCCACTGGTTATTCTGCAATGAAGCGATTGTTTCCTTTTTGCATATGTTGTATTTTCCATTTGTTGCAGCTCTGTTACTACCTCCTCGCTCACATTACTTCCTCTGCCTGTGTGCGTGGAAAAGCAGTGATGATGACCCTGCTCCGGGGGAGGCTGCAGCAGCCCGGGAGACCCCTCCCCACCTGGTTACGTGTCTGGCAGGTGGGCTGAAGCTCTGGCAGAGGATGCTGAATAGACACGATGCGACGTTTGGCAGCAGCAGCTCCTGTCACATTGTGTCACTCAGCAGCAGCAGCAGTAGGCTAGGGTAGGAGGAGAGTGGGGATGGGAGGCTCCTCCTCCAGCATACCCTAGTGAGCCATCAGACCCATAGCTGCTGCTGCTGCTGCTGCTGAACAGTGTGTAGTATATGTAATGTGTATGGGAAATGTTGACATGAATAAAGTGGCCCCAAACCACAGCACAGGAGATGTCCTATGATAAAGGTTTATTATTATTATAATACTGGACAGGACTGATGTCCAGGGCAATTATATCTTATTATATATGAGACACTGCCATTACAACTTTAGTGACAGCTTTCTCACTACACACGTAATGTTACGTTGTTGCCTACACTGCAACCATGTTACCACTTAATTGGCTAATATTTTTTCAAAAATTGTCCCCAAAATTGTTGATAAAAAAAAATTATATAATAGCTATTTAAATTGGATTATATATGATTTTATTGTCAGATGTGTTAAAAAGTATCCTATGTAATAAAAGGCGAACAGTGCTTCTCACCTCTATTGGGGGAATTCAATGGGTTTGCGCATTGGTGCCCACTAGATGGCGTCCAACAGAGCAATTTAAGTGGTGCACCTTTCAGCGTGCACAGCCCCCGGTTCTCACATCACTGTTATGTTGCTCTGTCATTTTGATGGGCTGGGAACTAGTACTGAATAAAAGTTAAATACCTCTTATTTATTTATTTGGGGATATTTTTGGAAACAATATTAACCAAATAAATGGTGTTTTAGTAATTAGCGATCCCTCTATTGCCCCCAATTGCAGCAGGTACCGGCGAATCATGCTGCGGTCCCTTCTAAAT
Source organism: Crinia signifera (assembly GCF_055691185.1). Taxonomy (NCBI): domain Eukaryota; kingdom Metazoa; phylum Chordata; class Amphibia; order Anura; family Myobatrachidae; genus Crinia; species Crinia signifera. The sequence continues at coordinate 257,005,374 of NC_139221.1, read as the reverse complement.
ACATTCAGGAGGTACTTAACATTTTTGTGGAATTAGCTGCAAACATTGAATGATAAATGAGGAACAGTACCGTTGAGAAAGCCTCAGTGTGCGGGTATTCCAGGAGGTATGGCCACACCCTCTAATGAAATAAAAAAGGAAAACATTATGCTTACAACAGAGTGGCTGCTATTGGCTCCTCACTTAGAGCCTCCATATGCTCTACCAGGTTACTACTTTCTTCCCTACAGCCAGCATGGCCAGTGATAAACACTGAGGGATACATTTGCTAAAATGGGAGTTCTATTGAAGATGGGATGTTGGCCATAGTAACCAATCAGATTCTACTTCTTATTTATTTAGCGCCTTCTAGAAGATAATAGATAGAATCTGATTGGCTGCTTTGGGCAACATCCCTTCTGCAATATAACTCCCATGTTAGTAAATTTACTAGAGATGGCGATGGCGGTAGCCCATTGTAGCCTTTGGGCTACAGACCGCACTGCCGCCGGGGTCATCGGGAGGTGAACACTGACAGTGCATGGGCAGATTTCCGGGCACCCAGCTAAGCGCATTGCAGGGACGGGGATACATGCCCATGATAGGATGGCATATTACAATGTGTTCCTGGGCGGTAGTATTCAAACCCAGATCGCATTGTATATGTGATTCATAATAAATGGGTCCAAGTTGCAGCAGCCAGCTGACTGTTGATTACCATGCTATCTACCTCTACTAGCCCCCACCTTCTCTGCGTCCATGGGGCCGATCTTGTAAGCATAGGTGCCGATTCTGTGGGTGCTCAAGGGCCCGAGCACCCACGGAAATTGTTGAGCACCCACGGGCCCGAGTCCTGCTGCTGGGCCGCCATATTAACTTGCTAATTTGCAGCTGCAGCACCTACAGAGTGTTTTCTGTCCACGGAGTACCTGCACTGTAGGGGCATTTATGTACCTTCACGGTGGGGCCATTTTTGTACCTGCACTGATGGGGCATTTATGTACCTGCACTGTGGGGGCATTTATGGATGTGGAACTTTGTTGCCGTAATTTGAATATTGGAGACAACTGTGCTTATATAAATTGGTATTATTTTGTGGCCACACCCCTTCCCCATGAAGCCACTCCTCTAAATTTTTGGCTTGAGCACCTCCCAGCAAAAACATAAATCGGCACCTATGTTTGTAAGTTTCCTCCCTAGTTTCACAACTGTCAGGAGTGGTCTGGGGAGAGGTTGCAGCAGCAGCAGCAGCAGCAGCAGCAAACAAGGGCCCCGTCGGGTAGCCAGAGCCTGGAAGCTGCTCATTCCAGCAGCCACTGGCACTGCCGCAGCGGGGGTAGAGGAAGCTAATACTAAGGTGTACATTTACTAAAGCTTCTAAAAATTTAGGGGCCCATATATCATATAATATTTGCAGCTAATTCCCTTAAAAAAATGGTCGGGGGTTAGCCGCAAATATTAAGCATTTCCCCGCCCAGATCACATTGCATATTACGATCCTATAATAAATGGGCCTATAAAGAAGGTGAAATTGCCCATAGAAACCAATCAGATTCTGTCTGTCTAGGATACAATAGAGAAATGATAGACAGGATCTGCTTGGTTGCCATTGGCAACAGCAGCCTTTTTTAGTTTTTAAAAGCTTTACAAAATGGACTCATTACCTGAGCCCGAGTCTGATAGAGGGCCCGGGCAGGGGTCTGCAGCTGCCCCTTCTCCCCTAACCTGTCAGCAGCAGCTGTTTATATACACAGCCAGCAAATGCTTTTGTTTTCTGCCTGAGTTGCAGTGTGTGAGTGTGTTAGGTTTAGGTGGGAGATTGATCACACTGGCACCCCACCCCCCCCCCCCCCCCCACCCAGATTTGTCCCTCCTTGCTGAGGGGCACAATTATTTTTATAGGGGGGCATGGCCACGCTTCCGATGATCAGGCCATTCCCCTCACAAAGTACCTGGGCCTGGAACACTTTTATGGTGACATATATCATCTTATAGTGAAATTCCCCATTATCCAGCGACATACTGTACATCGCCATACAGTGACACCCTGTCATACAGTGACATTCCCCCATTGTCCAGTGACATGCACCGCCACACAGTGATACCCTATAATACAGTGACATACCATATCTTCCAGTGACATACACCACCATACAGTGACACCCTGTCATACAGTGACATACCACATCTACCAGTGACATACACCACCATACAGTGACACACTAAAATACAGTGACATACCACTTCTTTCAGTGCCATACACCACCATACAGTGACACCCTATAATACAGTGACATACCACATCTTCCAGTGACATACACTGGTACTCAGTGACATACACCACCATAGAATTACACCCTATAATACAGTGACATACACCAGAACTCCATGACTTGCACCAAACACACAGTGAAGTACACCTTCTTAAAGTTGCATGCACCAACATACAGTGAAACACACAAACACAAGCAGTTATTCTTTCTCATGTGTGATTATGCCAGAATTCAGTAGCACTTGCCAACTCAGACCACCCCACTCCCTCCATGCTGTCTGGGATGGGCACTCAGAAATGCCAATCATCACAGATCCAAACTTTACTTTTCACAGTACAACAGCAGCTACTAGCAGCCCTGGCATCCTCACATCCTGATAATGTAATGCCACCCCCAGCCAGTGCCCCACACCCCCATAGGCAGTGCCAGGGGCAAGTCATTTGTCATTATCCAGAACAGTAAATAGCAGTGTGGAACTTCGTATAGTTGCCAATGTACATATTTAGTACACTGGCCCCATCAGGACCACCAGCCACCAGGATAGCATGCTGGGACTTGTAGCACTACAACAGGGAAGATGGTGGTATATGAGAGGTAAACATATTAGATGTACACATATGAGGTGTATGCAGGCAATGACACTCCTGGCTAGGTATATCCCCTATACACCTCCCCCCCCCCTCCCACCCCCACCTGAACCCCGGCCCCTGGCCCATACACCCATGGGGAGGAGACCCCCTAACTCCACTGAGGTGCTGAGGGCTAAGGGGGGCTTAGGTGATGTCGTAAACGAGGAGTGTCGTAAACCAGGTGCGGACAGAGGCAGCAGCAGGCAGGGAAGGGGGGTGAGAGGAGAGCAGGGAGGGAGGGGGGCAGAGGAGGGGCGGGGAGGGAGGTGACTCCAGCATTTAGACACAAGAACGAGAGGATCATGGCGGATGGCCCCAGGTGTAAGCGCAGAAAACAGGCGAACCCGAGGCGGAATAACGGTGAGTGGCCAGAGGGTGAGGGGCGGCCGGGGCTCTGAGGTCCGGGAGCGGGCTCCTGGGTTGGCTGGCAGGCGGGGGCAGGGGCTCTGGGCCGGGGTTGTGTGTACCGTTACATTACCTGCTGCTGCTGCTGCTCAGGCTCCTCCGCCTAGCGGCTCCCTGGACCGTTATCCGCATCTGATCACATGCTAATATATGGGGGCAGCTCATCCCCCCCTGCTCCCCCCATCTGTCTCCCCTGTCCCCCCCATAGACAAACTTCCTCAATACCCCGCTCCCCCCTGGGGCAGGTAACGGATCAGCAGCGGCCACGTTATGGAGGAAGAGGTGGGTGCTGTGTGCATGGCTGCCCCCCTCTCCCATGGTCATTGTCACTTGCTCATTCCTAACGCCCAGTAAGTTAGTTTATTGGGGTGTTTGGGGGCAGTTGTCACCTGGGCGCCAGGCAGCCGGGGCAGGGACCCTCCTCCGGGGCAGGGGCAGACACTGTTGCTGCTGCAGTGTATTGATTGTATGTGTGTGTGTGCTGCTCTCTCTGCATCTACATACAGCTAGGTGCGAGCCGCACTCTGCCACACGCACAGCACAGGTATCTCTAGCCATTCATTATTATTAGTATTATTATTATTAGTATTACTCTGCCCATATTTCTTGGCATCAGTAATGTCACATAGCTATCCTAGCCCCACTCCCTCCCTGAACAGGTTATACGTGGAGGTAACACGCAGCTGCTGCAGAACCTCTTTGGATGCATAACTATGAAATGCATATTGGTGCCAGCGGGACCTGAACTATGCAGCAGCAGGGGGCGGTGATGGGTACACCGGTTTGCAAAGAGGTTCCGCAGCAGCAATAGTGTTTTTGCTCACTCTTTACCGCAATGTCAGCTTTGATTGACAGCCCATGGAAAGTCACTTTGAGAAGTGCAGCAGCAGCATGCCCTGCTTCTCAGTAGTGGGTCCAGGTCTTAAACTAGTTGCCGCTCTAATGGGCGAGTGACCTTAAATGGTGGCCTTAATGGGAAAGGGGGGGGGGGTGTTATTTCCCCCCCCCCCCATTTCTACATAGTGACGCCCCCTTCACCGATTGGCTTAACCCCTTGGTGCTGCATAGGACCCTGCTGAGACTTTGCCCATGGCAGAGCTGGTGCTGCAGAACTGTCCATACTCAGCCAGCAAGGGGTTAATGCAGCGCAGCTTATTGCATCTTATTTCCAGCCACTTTGAAGGTAATGTTCCTGCTTGCAGTCACTGGCTTGTGTACAGGTTCCCATCCCCAGCTTAGAGCTCTCTGTAGCTGAGCCCAGTCCCCTGTAGCTGTGCTGTATGCAGGTACATAGGTACTGTTGGACATTCTGACCTGGGAGGGTATTTGGGTTGGATGTTTTCTAACGGTAGGGGGGAGTACTGCTGCTGCTGGTGATGATGAATTTGGGTGCGGTGAAGGGAATGGCCTACGCTACGTTAAGTAAAGTTTTTTTTTTCTTATTACTTGGTCATCTTTCCCCTCCTTCTAGCGAGAGGTACCTGCCTGTCTACAGAGGGGAGGTGTCTGGGTGCAGGAGGGGGCCCTGCTCTGTCCAACAGCGGCTGCTGCAGCCTATATAAGGGAAACATTTACATTTCACACTCACTCAGTCTCAGCCAGGCTGCCTTTTATTTATATCCCCCCTCCTCTCCTCTCGCCCCTCTCTCATTAGCTACAGGAAGATATTCAGGAGTTCCATCCCAACACTGACAGAGGCTCACCCCCAGCCTCCTGCTCTGAGACCCCCCTAGAATCCCCCCACCACCAACACCAGCCCTAGAAATGGGTTCAAATAAAGATATATTGTCCCATTCCAGGAATACACAGATGAAGGGAGGGATACTTTGTTTTGTGGCACATCTTCTGCTGTGTACATCTTGTAACCTTTATCTTTTTGTTTGTACATTATTATTGTTATTACTACTATTATTATTATTATTATTATTATTATAATTATTATTAATCTGTTTTTGGTTAGGGGAGTGTATTGGGATTTCCTGTGTTGGGAAGGGATTGTTACTGCTGATCTAAGATGTTACATGTATACTTTCCATGTATACCTGCACCCTGTGTTTAACCCTTCCATGCCCACAGCCCCCATAGGGCATTAGGCATTAAGGATTAGTTAGTGCTGCACACGTTACCCCCCTCCCTCTCCCCGGAGCGCTGCGATGCTGGCAGGAGTATTAGGGGGCACTTCTTGCTGCTCCTGCCGCTGCTGACGACATGCGTGTGACATGTGGGTATGTGCCACCCAGCGCCTGTGCAGGAGCGCTGCAAACATGTATTACCTGCGCAGGGAGGAAGGAATCCTGGATGCTATGGGAAATAAAAGGATGGTCCATCTGGAGTCTGCGGCGATGCATTAACCCTCCAGGATCTCTCCCAGCCTATTGACATCTACAGGAAAGCGCTGCGCCAAATGGCAACTTGTGCAGGTAGAGGAATAATAAGAAGCTGGTGTTTAGCCCATTCCTGCATTGCTCCCTCCTGCCTTGCCTGGCAGCCCCCGCCTGCCTTGCCTGGCAGCCCCCTCCTGCCTCCGTCCTCCAGGGAAGCATCATTTACCTCTGGCGAAGGTTTCTCCCCCACCCACCCTGTAACCAATCTGTAGAAGACGTGGATCCGGGGCTGACACATGGACGGTCTGCATCCAGCTGCCGCCCACCCAGGACACAAAGGTGCACTGGGCAGGGGCAGCAGACACACATAATACCTCTCCACCATCGTCATACCTTCCATCACACTGACACACCCTACCTCTCTGACACACCGGGCTATTGCAGCCTTTTATCCCCTTAAGGTGATGTGAGTTTAAAGGGGCTTATATTTTGTCATACAAGATTTAGTGATGGATTCAGTGAAATAAAACACATTTTGATACTTTGATATGGATATTGTTTAGTGTGTGTGTTGGAGGGTGGGGGTGTGTTTATTTGCGATGTAGCTTGGCTGGTAAATGTGGATTTGTATTGTAGACCTGTAAATAAAAGACATGATTTTGGCAGCCTGTACATGTGATGTGTGACACTTTGCAGTAAGGTGCATTGCAGGAGGAGGGGCTGCTAGGCTACTAGGTAATGGAAGTTGACAGCCTGTAAACTAATTGAGAGCAGTTGGCTGGAGCGGCCAAACTGTATGCATTCAGCTTCATGTTAATGCTATTGCTCATGCATTATAGAGCTGCATTACAGATACTGTTTTATTACTCATAAGGCTTTTCTTTCCATCTGACTGTATGTATGGAAACAGAATTCTGATAAGCTTTTAAGCCCTTTTGTGGTGTGGTGCTGTACAGTGATACACTGTTGAAGTGCAGAATTATCTGTCTGCCCAGTCTAGTTACAGTCAGGACAAATGCTATTAAAGGTCTGTACAGATACAGTGGGGGAGGAGTCCGCTCTTAAGAATGACTTGCTATTTTCTCCTTTCTAAAATGTCATTCAGTGGGTGAGGTGATGCTGACCTCTAGATTCAAACATGTCATCTGGTCACAGGAGAACAGCCAGAGGTGGTCTTGTAGGTGATCAAAGCAAACATATAGAACTGCGCGGGCAGTACATGCACAAATATTGAGTGAATTAATGAATATATATATATATATATATTTATATATTATTTATTTATTAACAGTTTCTTATATAGCGCACACATATTCCGCAGTGCTTTACAGAGAATATTTGAACAGTCACATCAGTCCCTGCCCCAGTGGAGCTTACAATCTATATTCCCTACCACATATACCAATTAGCCTACCTGCATATTTTTGGTTTGTGGGAGGAGACCAGAGTAGCCAGAGGAAACCTATATATATATATATAGCACTTTTCTAAATCCAATTGAGTGCCGCCTCCTTCCTGAACATGAATGTGTATAAGAAAACCCTGCTATATATATATATATATATATATATATAAAATGTCTTCATAAAAACAATACACAGTCAAATTAAGATATGTAACAATAAAAAATATTTATTTAAAAAGTTCTTCCAAGTGATGGTGAAATGCCAACGCGTTTCGTCAACACCTTGACTTCATCAGGGGCATTGATAGCTGTACAACATAGTAGTATCGCACCATATGGAATCAATTATTTTGCACAGCAGATAATCTTATAGGATGACGAAGAGTCACAATATAACATATGGGGTATTTATTAAAGCTCAGAGAGAGAGATAACATTATGACAGGTAATGTACTGGCCAATCAACTTCTACCTTACAATATACATGCTGTATTTGAAAAATTATAGTTGCTTGTTATAGTTGACAATGACAGTAGGAGCTGATTGTTAGTACTTTATCTCTCTTTGATAAATACTCCCCATAGTGTGTATCTGTGTGTGTGTGTGTGTGTGTATATGTGTGTATATATATATATATATATATATATATATATATATATTCCTATGGTTAAGTGAAATTAGTGAAATTTGCACATATTTATTAAGCAATTATTTTCCAATTTCATATTCATATTATCACCTTGAATGTTTCCTGGTCTACATGCAAGTATTGATGAGACAGGCAATCATGGCACATGTTTTCTTAACTTACAAAACCAGCAGTATACAGTATATGATAAGAAAGCACACATTGCACTGTTCCTGTCTGCTATCTGTACCTCCCAGAATAAGCCTTGCCACAAAATGTGCTTGAGTCCGTTAACTTAAAGGTGTTAACAAGTGTCAGGATGTCAGGTGGCGCTGACGCCTGGGATACTGCATTCTTTGTTACAGTGTCCACCCCCATTTTTACTTCTACTTTCAACCTGGTATCATGTTCACTCTAGCTGTATTTTAAACTTTCATTTGGGGAATAGAGGAATTCGGCCTAAGTTAACATTCCAGGCTCAACGTGCACATTATAAGGCCAACTAATTCTCTGGTTTGAAAAGAATGAAAACGTAATGAAAGTGAGAAATAACATTTCCTCCTTGGGTTTATTTGAATACAATGCAAATGCTGATTAATATTAGAATAAGTCACGTCTTCTTCAGAATATTTTCCATCCATGGCTAATTTATGCCTGCACTACACTAGCAAGTCGCACAGGGCTAACATTGGTTTTGTTATGATAAAATACACTTATATTCTTCAGAGAAAAAAAAAAAAAAAATATATATATATATATATATATATATATAATCTTTTTTTTTTGTAGTGCTGTGAATAATTGGATATCACTTTTGATGACCTATTTTGGCAGTTGAAGGAAGCTTTGTACTGGACTAACTTAAGTCTCCCATATAGTCATTGCTAACTTTAAAATTATTTTTTTTCTTCTCTACCACTTTGCTATGTAATCTCTGATCTCCAAATGTTGCAGAAGAATTTGTAAGCACAATACTGTACATATATATTGTACATTACTGAGCTACATATTACACCTGAAATCAATGAAGATCTTAAATTCAATGTAATCTGTCCAACAGGCTATCTGTCCTATGATGTAATAAGTAGGTATGGCCATCGACCATCGATGATTCGAAATCATCGATGGTTCATGGCCGATGTCGAATACTTTTGCCATCGATGGGGGAGAACCAGATGGTTTCCCTCCATCGATGGAATAGCAAAACAATGTTTTGCTTTTTTTTTTTTTTTTTTAAAGTGCCGGGACACGGAGCATAGCTCCGCCCCGACACCCACGAAGCCCCGCCCCTGCATTTTGATTGGCCCACAGGCCAATCAATCAAACACAATGGATGACCATCGATATGTAAAAATATCGATGGTCATCCATTGCATAGTTAAGCACTATCGATGGCCAGTTGCAGAATTGCCATTAATGGCAACGATGGCCATCCCTAGTAATAAGCAGTGAAAAGAATAGAGAAAAAGATGCCCATACCAACCAATTGGCTTCTACCTAATATTTTATAAGATGTAAATGATAAATGCTACCTCCTAGCTAATTGGTTGCTGTGAGCAGCTTGCCCATTGGTCCACTTCTCTTCTTTTTTCACTTCTTGGTACATAAACTACTATGGGGTACATGTATTAAGATGGGAGTTCTTTTGAACATGGGATGTTGCTCATAGCAACCAATCAGATTCTACCTATTACCTTCTAGAACAGGGGTGTGCAATAAGTGGCCCTCCAGCTGTTGATGAACTACACATCCCAGCATGCTTTACATCAGTTTAAAAGAAGTAGAATCTGGTTGCTATGGGCAACATCCCATCTTTAATAGAACTCCTATATTAGTAAATGTACCCCTATGTGTTAAAGGCAAGGATTCTCTACTTTGCGCAGCTTCGAAGTAGTACATAACATTTTCTTTGAGTTACGTACTTGCAGTCTCCCATTTAAGATAAATGCTTTGTACTGCTTGGTAGATTGGTATACAGTAGCATTGCAGGTGATGTCACAGTGAATGTAACTGACATACTGTGCTATGGCTTTTGTACTTTTTGCTCTTTCTAAGCATGTATCTAGTCAATGTCTAATGACTTTGGGTTGCGTCTCATACTGTTGTGGAAGTACAAGTAAGATAGCAGTACATTTTACATTCATTCACCATACATGAAAACTTTTATTTGTAGATTTAGTTGTCATTTAAAAATACCCTAGTGCATTCACAAGATCTCAAGACTCAGTAGTTTCTGTGTAGGTGTGTTTCAGTTGCACCCTCCTGTGGCATAGCCAAATAGCATTAATTTAAATCCACCGGCTGTGCTTGCGTTCCAGGAATAGCAACATACCGGAGACCAGAGGACATATTAAAAATAGAACAGTGATGGAGGCAATCAGAGAGGAGGACAAGTTTTCTAATGGCTGCTTATGATTATTCATTCCTATACCTCAACGTGCTGCACGTGTGATTGGACTCTTATTTTTGTTTTCAAACATTTGCAGTGTGGACACCAAAGACCTATAAACCTGTCATTCACTTTGATTGACACAGATTTTGTTAAACTGTGCTGACAGAGTAAAGTAGATTTCCTCCAATATTTTAGCATGGTTGACCCTAACTCACTCCCAAAGAGAATGCCAAAACTTTGTTTGCATGTCTTTACTATAAACACGCACACAAAGATTTTAAATCATTCATAGTTCTCCATGAGTATAAGGCACATAGATATAAATGGGTCTCAGGGATGGCTTGTCTGATCATATTATTAATCTGAATATATGCCTATTCAGTTATGCTTCATTAATGTGAATTATTTGATACATGTCCATTATTGCAACCAAGTGATGTTGTACTAAAGCTGCGGATTGCCACCATTTTGCTCAATTACATAATCTTTTATTAAATTAGCCTGTTAACTAACATGTATACACACACAGAGGTGTCAGTGGACAATATGCCATACCGCCAATATTGCTTATTTAGTAGAAACCACAGTGAGTGAGTTATTTCCAAAATCTTTAGTGCATTTTGGTCTCCAGGAAAATGTCTGCCAGTCATCTAGTGCTAGACAAATTGAAAGACACACATATTCTGACCTGAAACTGATGTTCTAGCAAAACTTTATTTAGCAACCTTGTGACAGCATAATGAACAAACCATGGGTCCTCCTCACATCGCTTCACACAACATCAATTGCAGTCTCTCCTTCAGGGTGCAATTGGAAGGTGGAATCTGGCCTAAATTTGTATTATCGCGTGTGTGAGCATACATGAGCATACCTCGCAACATGACCCATTCCAGGAGGGACACAATGCTCTGTTCCTGGACTTCCCTCCTAATGTGTGATTGCCATCACCTGTGGAGAAACACCTTTCTTATCACCTAACCTGTTCAAAGCAGGCAATGGCAACCATACATTAGGAGGGAAGTCCTGGAACAGAGCATTGTGGCCCTCCTGGAATGGGTCATGATGGGAGGTATGTGTGAGTGTTGTGTTGTATGAAGGAAACCTCATATAATTTTTGTTAGAATTTTACTAAATTATATTAACATATCTAGATTACAGATTAAAATCAATTTAAACTATTCCAATCCCAGACAGTCTCTGATCATTTAGCTGTGGAGCACTTGCACTGTGTGCATGTAACTAATTATTCAGACCTGTTAGCAAGGCTCCAATTGTTTGCAATGGACAAAATGCTGCACTGCAGGTGGGGCAAATATACAGATTTTTTTGTCCGATCTGGCTGGCTGGAACAAAAACTTGGTAATGGATAAGAGCAAATGACACTTGATCATTTGCTGCGAAATACTGGAAAACTGTCACTCATAGATTACCAGGGTTTTCGGTCCAACCAGCCAGATCTGACAATAAATATGTAGCTTTATGGCCAGCTTTACATTTGGGCGGGGTGTGTTCAAACTGAAATCTAATTTGCAGTGTAAGAATAAAACAGCCAATATATACCCTGCACAGAAACAAAATAACTCTGTCTACACATGTTACATCTGCCTCACCTGCAGTGCAGCATGGTTTTGTCCATCTGCAAAATATTACAGCCCTGCTGCCAGATCTGAATCAGGCCCTAGATGCATAGTCACACACGTCTGGCTACATTGCCTTTATTCATCCAATTGCTAAAATAATCAGCACCGTTATCAGCATACACTGAGGGGTATTCAATGAATCCTTGCCTGTTCCCTGAGGTTAGGTGGAAGAGGCGAGTGTGGCCAAGAAAATGGCGAGGCTTGTCACAAAAGGGTGACGGACTCGCTGCATTTGCGGCAACTCTCGCCATGTAAGGGGATCCTCATCGGCCTCTAACGGCGAGGATTCAGCACCGACTTTGAAAACAGAAAGGGGGTTTCACTGCGAGGATGGCTTATTTTCAGCGACAAAAAGCCATCATCGCCGTACAAACCCCCTCGCGAGCGACACTGAATTCGGCCCAATTAATTTGCTCCCACGTGTAGCAATTACTTTGGGGGCCTGTAAAACCAATTGAATCAGTTTTTTATTCATATTTTGCCTTCTCATAAATTCCATGTTGATCATACAAACATTGTGTATCTTAAGCTGGGTACACAGTACACGATTGTTTGGGTGATTTGTGGCTCAGCAACAAATTGTATCAATAAATTATCAACAATGTCCATACTATTATTCCCGTGAGTCATTCATTGCATATGTTACTTGGCCCGGCCTACATGCTGCTCAATCTGAGGATGTCGTTAATTATGTTTAGCACTACCTACACTTGTACCTGATATATCGTTAACAACTAAACTACCAAATGACACAGAATATATTGTTCGGTTGTTTGTAAGATTGCACGGTGTGTAGCTACTATGTAGTCTGGGAGTTTGTGGGAAATCAATGATGACATTGCATCATTTGCCCGTCGTCTAGTGTGGAACCAGTTTAAGGGGAGTGAATTTAGATGCCTTGTATGTTTTTTGTTTTTTTATTATTATTTTTTGGGTACTTGTTTCCTAGCACGGCCACACCGATTTACATCGGGGTGGTCGTGTCGGAAACATCGGGTCGATCGCATCGCACGCGACCGACCGATTTTGGACCCGATTTTTTTTTTTAATGAAATGTAAATCGGGTCCCTGGGACCCGATTTTACATTGAATTCAATGTAAAATATTCCCAACCCCCCCAAATGTCACGGCGTACACCCCACCCCACGATAGACGCCAACCCGAAGCGTGGCGAGCGCAGCGAGCCCGCGAGGGGCGGCGGTGCGCGTCCTCCGACCTTTTCATTCCCCTACTATCCACGTCGGCGTGGAGTTGAGAATAGAATAGTGTGGCGAGCGCAGCGAGCCACCGAGCCCGAAGCGTGGCGAGCGCAGCGAGCCCCGCGAGGGGAAGCGTATAACTTCACAGGTATACGCGTCCCCTCGCGGGGCACGCTGCGCTCGCCACGCTTCGGGCTCGGTGGCTCGCTGCGCTCGCCACACTATTCTATTCTGAACTCCACGCCGACGTGGATAGTAGGGGAATGAAAAGGTCGGAGGACGCGCACCGCCACCCCTCGCGGGCTCGCTGCGCTCGCCACGCTTCGGGTTGGCGTCTATCGTGGGGTGACGACGGGGACATCTATAATGTGAAATGGGTCATATTGGCCCATTTCACATTTTTCACATTTTTTCAAGATTTCAATGTTAAAAAATATTTTAACATTGAAGCCTATGGAAAAATCGGGGGCATCGCGTCGGGACCAATGTTAATGGTCCCGACCGACGCGATGCCCCCGATATTTTACCTTTCCCGACAAGATTTCAATGTTAAAATATTTTTTAACATTGAAGCCTATGGGGAAATCGGGGGCATCGCGTCGGTCGCGTCGGGACCATTGTTAATGGTCCCGACCGACGCGATGCCCCCGATATTGTCTCCTAGCCGGCAAAATGGACCTGATTTCAAAGGAAATCGGGTCCATCGTATGGATCGTGTACCTTAACTTAAAGGTACACGATCCATACGATTGTGGCCGTGCTAGGAAACAAGTACCATTTTTTGAAACTGTATTTACTATATTGACTCCAGATTTCTGTTTAAAAGTATACTCCTTGCTACATATAGTAAAAGATCAGGGGTGAGATTTAATGGGGTGAGAGATTCAGAAAATTAGAGATTTGGTGAGAAATCTCCAGTTTTTTTTAAGCGGCAATCATTTACACTGCAAAATCAAACTGGTTTAGCAGTGTAAATGATTGCCGCTTTAAAAAAACTGGAGATTTCTCACCAAATCTCTCATTTTCTGAATCTCTCATCCCATTAAATCTCACCCCAAGTTTCTAGTGACCTCATAGGCGGGGTTCTGACAAACATTGGTCTATCCCACAATGTGGCATTTTCACATGGTTTGTAAGCTCTCACGAGCAGGGCCCTTTCTTGTCATGTGCTTTTCTAAGATTATATCTGTTACTTTTATACTTGTATCAGTTTCCGCTGCTGCAACTACCTTTTACTTACCATGTGCTTGTCCTTACTTGCATTTGTACTGTAAATCACTATTTTTTTTTTTTTTTTTTGCTCATCATGTTTTGTCAGGGGCTGCGGAACCCTTGTGGTGCCATATAAAATAACGATAATAATAATTCCTTATAACTACATATTTGGAATATTTTCCTTTGCCAAGTTACAGATTACGATTATTTACGGATTTGGATCCAACTTGCCTAAAGTGCATGTGTGGCAATTGCAGATGTAAATGTAACTGGTACTGTACAAGGATTCAGTACTGAATCCCAGCGGTCGGGATCCCGGCGTTCAGAATCCCGACGCCGGAATCCCGACAGCCAAAATCCCGACAAAGGGGGGACAATGGATCGCCCCCCCTTGCGGGCCCGGTGCCTCGCTACGCTCGGCACACTAATTTATTCTCCCTCCAGGGGTGTCGTGGACACCCACGGAGGGAGAATGTGTCGGGATTTCGGCGGTCGGGATTCCGGCGTCGGGATTCTGAACGCCAGGATCCCGACCGCCGGGATTTTAACTGCATCCCCTGTACAATAGCTCTTCGAAAGCTAAGCTTTTACAATCTCAGTAAACTTGAAATTTTGCTGTCCCATAGAAAGTTGTTGAGATGAACGTCAGCAGATACCCCGTTGTTAAATAGCCTTGATGCTCTAAAATGCATCAATCCTCAGAAAACAGACATTATTTTAGGTTTAGTAAATCGGTCCTTTAACCCGCTAATTAGCTAAATTGACACATATATAATATTACTTTGTTTCGTTATTGCTGGGATGTAAGGGGGTCAAAGTGTGAGCATCCTTGTATGGAAATGAGGAAAGTATGCACAATGTTTATGCTGGTCCATGCAGGCTTTCAAGTGACCCTCCAGTTAAACTCATTACATTGTATTGTGAATTCTGATCTCATCCAGGTCTAGTGAGCCATCTGCTATGCTCAGCCGTCATCCAGCTTATGCAGGTCACAGTACATGGCGAGTCGATGCTACCACAGCCATTGTACTCTGGATTTGTTTATCCTAAGCAGAGAGCACCCGTTTAGGTGTTGTTTTATAGGAAACACGCACCAAATAAATATATAAACATTACAATTCATAGCTGCTACAAATTACAACCCTAAGCATTGTCTAAGAATGGCCAATGATTGTAATTAAATAAAGGTTAATGTTGGATGCAGCTATAAACTTACCATACACTAATGAGTAAATTTACTAATGCTTGTAAAAAGTGGTGATGTTGCCCAGAGCAACCAGCAACCGGCACATGTCGGCACAACCAGATATCATTTTGTAAGATACATTAGAGCAGGCATGTCCAACGTTGGCCCTCCAGATGTTTTGAAACTACACATCCCAGCATGCTTTGCAATAGTTTTAGCATTCTCTTATAGCAAAACTGTGGCAAAGCATGCTGGGATGTGTAGTTTCACAACATCTGGAGGGCCAACGTTGGACATGCTTGCATTAGAGAAATGATAGCTACTGTAGAACCTAATTAGTTGCTATGGGAAACATCTCCACTTCATTTGGAAAAGCTTTAGTAAATGTATGTCTAAGGCTGTCTGGAGAACATTATTTAACTTCTTTAATGGAATGTTTAGTTTAAACCAATGGTAAGTTCATAAATTAGACTTGCGTTCATATCTGTGTCATTACGAATGACAAGACCGTTAAGTGACTTTCAGAGTCACTTGTACTAAAACACCTGAAATCTCCACAGAGATCACTGATTTACACAGAGCTGGCAGAGATTAAGAACTCCTGTTGCTTACAAATTATTGCTTAACTGACTTCAGCCGCCCGCCTGTGGTAGGCATCGCCCCGCCCCTGTATCCATGGGAATGCACAGCGTTTTCATGGGGACGCCCATAAAACACGGGGCGTTCCCATGGGCCCAAAATGTTTTGGTCCTGTCCACTCCTTCCTCCTTGCAACGAATGGCCTGGCGAGTGTGTAATTCGCCAAAGCCATTCGCTGTCAGGGTTTGCACATGTGAAAACCCGACCATTGGGGCTGAGGCCAATTTTGGATTGCAACAGATGTCAATTTAGAATGACAAGTTTATTGCTACATAATTATTTCCATATTTGTGTCTTGATTTAATCATCCTCAGGATTTTATCCTAACCACCTTTAGATGGACCGAAGAGGTGGCAGTAATATATATTCTGGTGCTTGGAGTATTATTATTCTTAAGTTACTTTTATAGTGCACACACGTTCTGCAGTGCTGTACAGACAATATTCAATAACTCACATCAGTCTCTGTCCTACCGGAGCATAACATTCACACATATCACATGCACACACAGTAGGGTTAATTCCTTTTGAGAGCCAATTGACTTACTAGTATTTTTTTGGGATTGTGGGAGGAAACTGGAGTACATAGAGGAAACCCACGCAAGCATGGGGAGAATATACAGTACTTGTGTCGTTTCACGGCAGCACTTCCCTGCTGATCGCATCGTATGCAAGTCGCATGCAATATTTGCACACAATTTGCATACGTTTCGATCCGCGATGTGATTTAGCTCACCCCCACTATCCACGTCAGCCTGAAGTGCGGCGAGCATAGCGAGCCCCGTGAGGGTACCCGGTACAAGTCCTCCCGACCTGTTCATACCCTCACTATCCACATCGGCGTGGAGTCGACTTTATAAAGTGTGGCGAGCGAAAACGAGCCGGGGACAGCTCAGCTTGGTCCCCGGCGCCTCCTCCTCCCCCCTGCAGCCGGAAGGACGTCCGGCTGTGTCACTAGGGGGAGGAGAGGTTTACCTTCCAGGGTCCAGGAGGACCCTTCAGGAAGATAAGCCAGAGGGGAGGTCGGCGAGGCGGCGGGTTTGAGGTGGCGATACCCTTCACTGCGGTATCATTTTTGATACATAGGAAAATGCGGTAAAACCGGGGTTTTACCGCATTTTCCATTTGATACATCTCGCCCTATGTCTTTCATTCGGGCGACTCATTGGGTATGCTCAAGATATCAATAGGCTCACAAGATCACATGTGCAGCCCAGTGCCGGCAGATGCCACAGTCTGGGACAGAGCTGTCCCTGCTGCGGTGTTTGGGCAAGGACAACTGTCCATATTGATAGTTGCAGGTATCAGAATAGTCAGCGCTACTGACGGTTCATACATTGCGCACCGCATCAGCAAATTACAAAGCTGTGCGGTCTGAAAAAAACACATGAGGGTTATAATTTCATCTTCATATTGCAATACATTTATTTTGTATATTAATGTGATGTTATTGTGAGTCTCAAGCCGTTTCTGGGTGCAGCCTTGAGTTAAGTGCCCATGCTGGCTCTCAACTGATTCAATGAAATTACTTCTCTGTGAGGTGGATTATCCTTAAAACCAAGACTGTTAGGGGTCCTCAAGGAATGTATTGGTGGACTCTTTGTATTCCTGAGATGAGAGTTTTTTCTGCTTTGAGTTACAGGCATCCCCTTATTTGCTGATCCAGGTGTCTGACAAATGCTTACAATAGAACAGCTATATGCTGTGTGGTTTTTCATATGGAAAATTACCTGTAAATCCAGAGGATTCTCTCCGTAGTTTATCACACAACTATTACAGCATCCTGTTCTGTGTGCCTTGTCATCATTTCCTGGCCAAAATGGGTGAGGAAAGAGCATTTCCTGCTATTAGCCATACCTCTTGGAAACAGAGGAAGCATACAGCATTTGTCTACATAAAGGGCAGGTCAGCTATATCAATAATATATACCTGATAGCTGCTTAACAAGGCTCACACCATGTTATGGGCCAACCAGCAGCAATGAACATGCAGCCAATCACTGTGAGCTTGTTATACTATTGTGGTGCATTGTGTTTATGATTTCCTTACTATTTTATTTTGCTATGTCAGCGACATTGTTTTTTTGGTAGTTTCACGGCGGCAGTTACGTAGTTAGCGTAGCGCCCCTGTCAGAATCAGCGTAGTGTTCCCGCGGGCAGCATTGTCAGCGTCCCTGTCAGAATCAGCGTAGTGTTCCCGCGGCTGCAGCCGTTGGGCTACGCTAACAGCATAGCTTAAACTGCCGCCGTTAAACTAGACAAGTAGTCAGTCAGGCGTCCCTGTTAGTATCAGCATCGTGTTCCTGCCCATTCGTGGCCAGCCAGAGCTTACGTAGTTAGCGTAGTCAGTCAGCGTTACGCAGTTAGCGTAGTCAGTCTGCGCTTATTACATTGTGTGGGAACCATTCACCATTTTAACCTGCCTGACATGACAGGTGTGACTGTGTTCCTGAAACACATCCACTATCCACGCCAGTCCGAAGCGTGGAGAGCGGATGCGTTATGCGTCCTCCCGACCTGTTCATACCCCCACTATCCACGTCGGCGTGGAGTTGACTTTACAAAGTGTGGCGAGCGCAGCGAGCCACCGAGCCCGAAGCATGGCAAGTGGACGCGGAATACATGTGAAGTAATCCGCGTCCCCTCGCTGTGCTCGCCACACACTTGCGGCGGAGAGGGGATCATGCGGGCGCCGGCGCTGTGTGAGAGGCGCTCAGTAGGCTTGCCAGGGACGCCGGCAACAGAGCTGCAGCTCCCATGGGCAGTACGGTGACTACGCTAACTACGCTGGGCTGCTCCGGAGACACTACGCTAGGCAACCATTGGGCTACGCAGACAACGTAGCTTAGGCTGCCGCCGTGAAACTACACAAGTAAGGCAGCCGTTGGGCTATGCTAATAACGTAGCTTCAAATGTAGCGTAAGCTGCCGCCGTGAAACTACACAAGTACCGTTTTTTTCCTTGCAAAATAACACCAGTGTGTGTATTTGTAAAGTGCAATGGAATATGCTGCGCTATATAAGAAACTGTAAATAAATAAATAAATTTGTGTCCACATGATACGGGTAGAGATTATAGGCATCATTGTAGCAGGGTCTGATGTGAATGACCTTATATTCTATATAAATCTCTGCATAATATGTCTGTGCTATATAAATAACTGGTAATGCATAGGCCGGTATCCTATCAGCAGCATTAACTTACTACTGCTAATAGGTTTGCTGGGGCACCACGAAGCATAATCGGAGCAACAATATGGGGGAAATTTACTAAAGGAAATTTGTAAAAAAATAGGTGTATTTGTATCCAGAAATACACTTATTTTTGACATTTACTATCCCGGAAATACGGCAATTCGTATTCGTATTGATGTGCTATCAATACCAATACGAATTGCCGTATTTTTGGGATAGTAAATGTCAAAAATAAGTGTATTTCTGGATACAAATACACCTATTTTTTTACAAATTTCCTTTAGTAAATTTCCCCCATAGTATCAGGAGTGTATCCCAGATCTCATGTGTTATCACACAAAATGGGTCATTTTCTGGCTGATAAAAACTAGCTATAATTGTATAGCCTGAAAATAAAAAATTGTAATAATAGTTGATAAAATTTGATTTTATATGTTCTCACGATTAAGACTATTCAGAATCTATGAGCCTTAATACATTTTATGGAGAAGAGTTAACGCACAGCAGACAGCAGATAGACATGCCAATGCACTGTCAGTAAAGTTGTATATTTTGTATTAACGGACGACGTTCTAGCAGAAAAAGAGAACACTTGAAATTTCATTTAGAGTTTTCTTCTGCACTGCAAGAGTTTGAAGATGCAAGCTAGGGTCACATTCTCCCCCCCTCCTTCACTCTTCCCTCCCCCACTTTGCAGCCACATGGGATGCATCAGATGGTTATAAAGCAGTTTTTATTTCAGTTGTAAAAGAGGTAAACTGATCAGTAGCAAACACCTAGAGCTATTTCTGCAGGGCTTGTATTATATCTGGGTTACGGAAGGACGGGGATTTTTTTTTTCTTTTTTTTTTTCCATAAAATACTTAAAGAAGTTCTGGAACCCACAATCCCTGTTGAGTGGATTTTCTCCTCTGCTGCTGAATTCTTACATCTCAGTCTCTAAGGACTTGTATCCACATGAAAAGATATCAAAGCTTGCAGTCTAAATATATTAGTTCTCCAGCACTGAATCGGTTTCCGTGTGAATTTTTTTTTTTGTATTTGTTCTTGGCAATCACTAGTATCAAACCACCGAAGTTTTCTTTCTTTCTTTTTTGTCCCGTGGATTCAAATGTAGCAGAGGTGGAGTTGTGGAAAGACCTCAATCCTTGTATCCCACTTTTGCCTGTCGGAGTGACAGCTGGGTCCTCCCTGCTCCTTTGTGAGACCATCATTCCCAGCGACTGCAGACATGGAAATTGATGCATTTGTTGTCCCTCTAGCACCCTCCCCCAATGCGGTCACTCTTGGTAAATTACCAGTCATCTTTCTCCCCTTTACAATTCCGGCTTGGTCCAGCCATTCATTGTTACAGCCAGCAACTCTGCATGGGGATTATTTTGAACTATCAGAAGGTTTTCATTGCAAACTAGATTGCGTTAATCCAGTTCTTTTATTTTTTTATGGACGGGACTGTTTGTGCAGTGATGCAACCTTATGATTTAGATGGAAAATATTTAAATGACGTAATATTTAATAATACCAAAAATAAAAGCATCACAGTATTTGGTGTCCAGTAAGCATGTTTTTTTTTTATTATACATACTTTCATTGTTATCTGCTGACCTGGCTATTAGTGAAATAGTCACTAATATTTCATACAATTTATATTTTGTACTGTGTTTTTTTGTTGTTGTTTTTTATTACCTCTATATAGCGCTCTCGCTACGTCTTGAGAAACTATCAATTAAGACAAAACCCCAAAACAATAACTTATATCAGATATAGATGAGTAAACAGGATTACTGACTGTTAAGGATATTAAAAGAGGAAAGCAAAATCTGTGTATAAAATGATCTCAAAATATTTTAAAAGTCTATCGCTGTCATTTTTTTTTTATTATCGTATCGCACTTTTGCTTTTTTACTGTGTCTAAAGTGAACGCATGAAACGTGCTCATGTTCTAAGACCTCTCAATGGGTGGAAATAACGCACATGAAAGGATTAAAGATATAGCGTACAGCGTTCTAAAAATGAGGTTCCTGGCAGTATTATGGCTTAGATCCCTTTATGGATAATAACTTAGCGTTTATCTAGTTGAAATAGATTAATACTAATGGCTGCACTTTCCAGATTACTTAGGGTTTGTAGATAGTAGAAACATGCATCTGCTGTAATATAATTGCTGTGAATGTAACTTATTTGGTGCCTATTGTAAAATAAATTGCTGCTTCAATGGGAAGTATTAGTATACAAGTTGTCACAGATATTTCACAATTACATTTCACCTCAAGGTGGCAATGTCACCATAGGATTCAATGTGGGTAATTAAGTGTAAATGTGTAGTTACCCATAGTAACCCATCTGCAGATTACTTCATAGATCCTCAACAATAAAAGGATAATGCTGCTCCTCCCCTCTATGGGGAGAATTCAAGTATTTTGCCTGTCGACAGCCACTAGATGGCTCCCATCAGAGGAATTCAAGCGTTGTTCCGTTCGGTCGCGCACAGCTGATAGTGCTAACAGTACAGTGTGCCGAGCATAGCGTAGCACCGTGCCTGAAGAATGGCGAGCGCAGCGAGCCATGCAAAGGGACGAGGTGCTAACATTCAGTGTCAATGTTGACTGTGTCGACATTCCGGACAAAATAAAAGTGAAAAACCACATGTTGACTGTTTGACTGTCGACCTTCCCCATGTTGACCTAATGCATGTCGACCTAATGACCCTGTCGACCATCATGCATGTTGACCTAGTGGTGTCGACCTAATCCATACCCCTATTGATGTATATGACCAATATAATAATGGCTTGTTTATGTGTAAACAGAGTGTTTGGCAGCCAGGTAGAACATATTTGCTCAGGTTTCATGACTTATAACAGTTTCTGTAAATTTGTTGCTCAAACATTTGTCCTTGAAAATGCAGATAGATGCAAGGGTTGGCAGACTTGTTATAGCCTCTTGTCACCTACCACAAGGACAGACAAATGCTTTTTTTTATCATGTAATATGTACGACTCTCATTTTACCCTGATGAAGAATTTATGGAAAGGGAAAAAGAATATTTAATTTGAAGGCATGAAATGTTCAGTGACTGATCTACAACCCCTGAGAAGCATTGCACATGATATCACTCTTGCTAAGTCCCATGATGTTATTTCCTTCAATAAATCAATGCATTATTTCAAGCCTGACGTTCTGGTCAGGAGATGTGATATTTTTTTTAAATCAAATTTCTGTTGTCTGTTGTTGTCAAGTGCTAACATTAATGCTTATTTTAATGAAAACTGATACTATGGGGTCAATCCAATTTGCTGCGATGATCTTACAGGTGTGAGTCATCGCGGCAGTATACTCGCTTTACGGCGGCCGAGATTAACACTAAAGTGTATGCTGGTCCACGGTACATACATTACTGGTGTCACAGCAAGGATAACATAAATGCTGTGCTTTATCAGTTCACCTTTTTGCAGCAATATTGTATAAGATTACATCACTAATGGCAGGGCCTGCTTTACTTTCCACCTCATAGCTTTGGATGTCATATGTGAGTATTGTGATCTAATCAATGGGCCTTATTTTGGTTCACTTGGCCGGGCGTGAATTTTCCCCCTTGTGAGTCATCCAGACCCCGCCGGTCGAATGGTGGTACGTCCGCCCCCATTCGTATGCTGGCTTCGTTTCTCTGGCACGCAAATTGAGGTTTTACATAAACACCCATTCGCATTGCCAGTGGGAACCTCCCCCATCTTTTGATGGTCACCGACCACTCGTCCATATTAGGGAAGAAATGCAGTGATATGGGTGGGCAACTGACATTCAGTTATGTCAGCTGGCCGCCCCCCGCACGTGCGTCATGACCACCTTACCATATGTACGCCCAGCATTCTCTTGGGAAATATTGGGCGTATGCATATGCTAATGCCCCTGGCCAGCACCCCACGCCCCTCTCCACCCCCCAGCTCAAAAGGCAGGGAGCGTGCGCTCGGTGAACATATTTTACTCCAAATTCGCACGCTCCCATCGTATGCACATGCGCAGAAATGCAGCTGCGCATACGCAAAACATCGGACCCCGTGCAAATTCGTGCCCAACCGAGTGAACCAGAATAAGGACCAATATGTAGTGTTACCTCTTTATTTGATGCTTTATAAGGAAGAATTATGTTTATGATGCATCTAACTTTTATATCTATTATCAGTAGTCAGTTCAGCTGTGGAACTACAAATCACACACGTCCTGCCAGCCTTTGTTACCTAGAATTATTGTTATATAAACTGGAAATTTTTGCAATCTTTGTATAACTTTTTATATTTTTGGGTACGTACAGCTGTCTAGAGCATACTGTAGGCCTCGTGGCATGGCCACTAATGTTATGTGTGGCTGTTTTTCTCCCCACACCCACATGTGTCTACCTAAGATAAAAAGTAACAGTAGACACAAAGAAGTGCCACATCTAAAAGTTTGTCTTCACCAGGTTTGGTGAATTCTTTAATGAGCTGTTGTGTCAAAGAAGTGAAAACCTTTTACAAAAGACCCTGTTACCTATACAGTTTGCTCGTTGTACCTCGTAGAATTTTATTGTTGAAGAAAAGCTCTATTCAGTGCCCGGTGTATAAAAGCCAGTAGCCTATTCATCTGGGTTTGTGGGAAACTTCTTTCTAAATTGTATACTTTTTATTTTTTGAGTATCTCTTAAATTTTTTGAAAAAATTCTAATTTACGGAAATTAGAATTTAAATTTTTTTTTTCTAATTTACGGAAATTAAATACATACTTTAAAGACTGTACACCTATATTTTATTTAACTGCAGATAAAATATATAGACATTTTAACCTTGATCTACCTTCCTGTAGATTATTTTTGTTGTTTTAAAGATATATCGATAGTGGTTATTCGCTTAGCATACTGTTGATCAGGATGCCGGCAGTCAAAATACCAATGCCGATGCATCCCGATTGCAAGTTTGCCGTGTAGGTTAGGGCTAGGCCATGGGGGGTGGAGATGGGTGGTTAGGTTTAGGTTGGGGTGTGGTAGAGTTAGGTGCTGAGAATCAGGTAACCTCACCTTCCCAGCACCTAACCCTAGCCTACGAGGGGAGGGTTATGGTTGCGTAGTAGTAAGGTTAGGCCATGCGGGTTGGGGATGGGTGGTCAGGTTTAGGTTGGGGTGTGGTAGAGTTAGGTGCTGAGAATCAGGTAACCTCCCCTTCCCAGCACCTAACCCTAGCCTACGAGGGGAGGGTTAGGGTTGCGTAGTAGTAAGGTTAGGCCATGCGGGTTGGGGATGGGTGGTCAGGTTTATGTTGGGGTGTGGTAGAGTTAGGTGCTGATAATCAGGGCCCTTATTCTGATCGGTGCGGATATTCCCGAATTCTTACGGTGCGGTCCGCACGCCACGGTGTGCTGCCGCGTGCGGCCATCGTCCGTAGAAACGCCCACGTGTCCTCCGCATTCGGACGGACTCACTCTTTAAGAACAGGGCGTGTTTACGGACGAAATACAAACCATACGTGTGCGGGTGAAACACTCCGATTCTGCACGGTATTACAGAGTATGCACGGGAATCCCGCATCCAAACGGATGGCAAGCGGTGCTTCCGCACGGAAGCGGTGTATTTACGCCAAACTACAAACTATTATGTCTATTCTGCAATACATCACATGACCCACTTATTCAATTACCTATCCTCATACAAAAATGCCTGTTTGGAATTGGAATCAATTAGATGCCAATATATCCTTACAAGCATGCCTAACACATGCATTGCACACATTAACCCTTACAGCAATTGAAGTGCAATGGTTTCAATTAAAGCACTGACAAGCGTCCTATTAGTGAGTAATGAGTAAAGGAGTCGATTGTATTGGGTTCAGGTGTTAATGCTTGTAGTCATTAGGCGTTCCGTTCGGCTACCGCAAGACCGAGTGGTTTCCGCAAAGTAATACTTGACTTATGGACACCGCACATTTCTATCGGTTTTGGTCGCGTGCATTCGGAGTGCTATCCGAATGTACGCCCCCCAACATAAGTGTACTCCCCCGTGTCCGCCCATGTTTCCTCCCAGTTTTTCCCACTTTGAAACTACGCCCATGTCTCATTCCGCATGACGCCCATAATACGCCCATATTTCAAGACTGATTGCGGGGCACAGTTTTGTACGGGATTTGCACGAACAGGTACGGAGTCAATGCGTGGCACATGCGCGTGGCGTTCTCCACGCATGCGCAGACGCCGTAAAGACGCTATCCGAAAGTATGCGGAAAAGTACGCATCAATCAGAATAAGGGCCCAGGTAACCTCCCCTTCCCAGCACCTAACCCTAGCCTACGAGGGGAGGGTTAGGGTTGCGTAGTAGTAAGGTTAGGCCATGCGGGTTGGGGATGGGTGGTCAGGTTTAGGTTGGGGTGTGGTAGAGTTAGGTGCTGATAATCAGGTAACCTCCCCTTACCAGCACCTAACCCTAGCCTATGAGGGGAGGGTTAGGGTTGCACAGGGGTAAGGTTAGGGTTAGGCACTAACAGGGAGGGTTAGGCTGCAGAGGGGGGAGTTTTAGGCTGCAGGAAGGGATAGCTGGGGGGTGGTGGCAGGGACAAGGTATCTATACTTATTGGACCACTATTGGTATACTCTCCACTGTCAGGTCTTCTGACCGCCTGCATTCTGTCAGGCAGTCATCAGTATGTATTCTGATTAGAGGCCCTGATGTGGGGTATATGTAGGAATTTAATTAGGGGTGACACATGGCATTTATACACATATCATATAACGTAAACATTTATGTTCCATGCATAAATCACGCACACACACAAAATATATAATTGTAATAAATCCTGACATGGGTTCAGGGAGGGGTCGGGAAGTCGGCATTCACTATACCGACGCTGGCATCAATTAGGATGCTGCCACTGGAATCCCTACTGCCGGAATGCCAAACCCAAGTACTAGGGCGGGTTAGGCCGGTCCAACAGGGGTTAGATTTAGGCGGTAGGAAGTTTGATGACTAAGGTTTATCCTGAGAGTGAGGTGGGAGGTTAGGGTTAGGATACTGGGAGGTTTAGGCTGCTAAGAGGGAGGATTAGGGGAGTCAGGGGCAGGGTAAGTATACTTATGAGAACCCGCGTCGGGATTCCCTTCTTTGGGATACCAGCATCTGTATTCTGACTGCCGGCAGTATTCTACAATAAAGGAGTTCAGAAATGAAGCAAGTCATGACCGCCCACCTGGTGGTAAGGAGAAGTACTGCAACTGCCGTGCTTGATTTGTTTTATGAACAGCCCTGGTAGCATTGCGGGTTTAAGGGGGATTTTAAATAGGGCTATTTTAATTTATTGCCCATGTTACAAAATATGAATGTACAGTTTCCCATCTGTACAAAAATCTAATATTCTTAAGATTTCTGGAACCCCTTATGTATCATGATTTTGAATATATGGAAAGATGCCTTTACATTGATAGTTATAAGTGGATTCTTTATATCGCTCCACTTTATCTCTCGCCTTGCTTTGAAACACCCCCCCCCCTCCAGGGTATTACAAAAGTACTTGCGTATGATGCCTTATAGACCCCTTTTTCTCAATATATTGGGTTTCACATTAACCAAATCTGTTACTTACAAAGTGGCATACTAGCTCTTATCCATTATCATACAATCATATGAAGCTGTTGGGGATAACATAGAAAAATATAATTACAATGTTTGAACTCTTGCAAATCTACAACTCCCATCGTGAAAGTGGCTGGGAAAACATGGGATAACAGCTTGAATGCATCGCAGTGTGATCGTGTCATTTTACGCTAGCCATTTTGACCCAGAGAGCCTGTAACTCTATATCTCGGACACGGTCTGGATTTTCAGCTCTACCTGAGCTTCTCAACATATGGTTGAAGTTAGAGGTGGCAGCTGCAAACACAATCAAAGATGACTCATAAAGTGTAGAGCATGAAATTCCCCAGGAATCAGTTCAGTTCCATGGCCCAGAGTTCTGCCTGTGTGTAGGTGTGGTGTTAAAATGCAAATCCTCAATTAAGCCTTTTTTCTTTAGATGTTTCGGAAAGAAAAGTTCATCTTTTCCTTTGAGAATTGTGTTCGTATTACTGTTAGGAAACATAAAATAGTTTGAAAACAGTATTTTATTTAAAAGACCCCTTTATCTGTTTACATTTTCCGTTGCCTAGTGTCAACTGAGGCTCCAGTGAACAGACTTTCAGTAGACTTGCAATAGGTACAGTGACATAACTTAAATTCTTATGTGTTTGATACATATATATTGGCTAGCAGGTGCCTGGTTATTTCCACTGTCTCGCTTACAAGCTATATATCCAGCTACTCACAATCATTGACTGTAGGTAAATGCTTCGCCGAGGGATATCCAATCATCTCCGATAAGCTGGCGCAAGCGTCGGCTTACCGGGAATTTTGTTTCATCTTTCTCTGTTAGATAAAAACCAAATCCATAGAAAGTAGCCCCGTTTCTCGCTACGGCCGGTGAAAACAAACAAGTTTTACCGAACTTGGCTGTTTTTCGTGTTTAAATGTATGTTTTTTACAGGTAATCTAATTAGATAGAAAAGAATGAAAAATGGTGAAAACTGCGAATGTTTTACCAATGCTAATTGGATACACCGCGCAGGCTGCCTACACTGAGGGCTTCAGTATTGAGAAGTTGTCTGCAGTCTTACCCCAGTGATTATACATTTTTATAACACCAATTTCACACCAAAAGTCCAAGCCCAGCCCACGTCACTGAACACTGGTTTCACGCCATGTCACAGTGGCTTTAAACCTGTTCACATCACAGGCTGGTTGTTGCTGAGCCTCTCCTTTTTCTACCGCTTGGAGGTAACATCTCCAAGCATTGGTGAGCCGGCTCTCCATAGGTGGTAATGGGTTATGGCTCAGATGACCTGGGTCACCTATTCACACTGCCCAATAGCTCTGCTTCTTCCCGGGACCAACCAAAATTGTAGTGGTGTGACAACATTTATTTGTGTTTGATTGTGAATTCTGAAGCTTGGTTTTTCTAATACTGGGGAAGATGTATTAACCCTGGTGAAGAGATACAGTGGAGATAAAGTGGAAGGAGATAACGCACCAGCCAATCAACTCCCAACTGTCATATTTCAAACACAGCTGATTAGCTGGTGCGTTATCTCCTTCCACTTTATCCCCAGTTTATCTCTACGCCGGGCTTAATACATCTGCCACATTATTTGATATGTTGCAGCTATATAATTTCCCATGTTTTCTGGTATCTTTGATTCTTTATTAATCTCTAATAAAGAGATTAAAAAATTGCATCGCTTCGTCAGGCTCAGGTGCCCAAAACACAATTGAATTCCACCCTAAAGGGGCCTACACATATAGCGATTCCCAGGTATTTTTCTAAGCGATCTAACCACTTTACTTTAACTGTCTAATCTGCATGAGATTGTTAAAACAAATACAGGACAGGTCTCTCTTATCCGTGTATTCCAAATACCAAATACAGGTTGAGTATCCCTTATCCAAAATGCTCGGGACCAGGAGAATTGTATTGTATCTTGCATTTATGCTGTATAAACACATAATATACACACAAATATATTTTATTACCACATAAAATACACACAAATATATTTTATTTGTTCAAAAAACAAGGTTTCAAAACGTGAAACAAAATGTGTGTACTATCTCAGATATTGAATTTGAATGCCAAGCAATCATTGTCTTGCACATATATAGTGCCAGTTACATATCATGTCCCCAGTGATGCTGTTACAAATGTGAGTTTTTAGCAAAAAAAATATTTTTTTTTCACTTTCTGGAATGTCTGGTTTTCGGAATAATTCGGATAACGGATATTCGGATACGGGATACTCGACCTGTATTCCAAAAAAAAACCATGTTTTTCAGAATATTTTTTTTTTTAGTTTCTTAGCATGTGGAAACAAACATTTGATGATCGTTTGCTCCCACACACTGCCATGATCATTCTGTCCAACCAGCCATCTGGAATGATGTCGTTCTGACGTATGACCAGCGTAATGTTAGAATCCTAAGCGATAGGTAATACCACTTGTCTCGCCGTTTCTAGATATATCAGTGCTATCAGTAGCTGTTGCTTATGCAGTTTTGCACTTCAGAATAAATAGTAGAATATCTTCATAGCCTGAATTGGCAATAACCTTTTCAGCTGTAAAAATTCTCAGTACTGGCTTTATAATCAGGCATGTAATCTAAATAAAAAGAGCCTTTAAAAATATGTAAAGTTGAATGAGAAGATCAGGGTGTGACATCTGCAGTCCATTCATAGTCCTGTCATGTGACTGCACCATGATAGTCACACTGGGCTATTCTGGCAGGAGAGGTAAGATCCTGTGTCACATGACTATTTCCTTGGAGTTATACATCTACAATTATTATTATTATTATTTGCTCTGCCTGAAAAAGCCTTTGCCTATAGCAGTTGTAAAATGGTAATATCTATGGGGGAAATTCAACGTGAGCTGCTGATGGCAGCCTACATTGGGCAGGATGTACCAAGCAATGGCGGTACATTGTGCCGCCCATCGCAATGATGCTCATTGCAAACGTACTACCATATGCAATGAGCAACGCAAAGGGCGGCTTTTTTGATAAGAGCTGCTCTTTGTGATCAGCACCGGTGTCTGAACTTCAGGGTCTGTTACCGCTGGTTGCCAGGGGATTCCTCAACCAGTGGTGCAGATGAAAAGCCCATAGACTACAGCTGGCCTTACCCTCCACAAAGGAGCCCCGCTGGAGGGGGCTTTAGTGCATTTGAAATAAGGGCTTTTACCGCATTTCCTCTTTAGTACATCTTTGCTGATTGTGCTTTTTCTGTCTATTATTATAGGCAGATTCTGCTCACAGCTCTTTAGGGTGCCAGTGGAATCTGCCTTCTGTAGTGAACATGTGGAAGCTGAAGGAAGGGCTCTGGTGGCTTTCACGCTTAATTGATGCTGTTCCTGCTGTATGTGGTACGAGGTAAAGTGATATAAAATAATGGCTGAATTGCAACCAAAGGGTCTTGTTTCTCTTTTCTATACTCATCTAAAAGAGTTATTAAGGTATCTCTTTTCTATCAATTACCAATAAACAGGCTGTACCCATTTGCAGAATGAGTGTCTGTTATTTATATATACTCCTCACCTCTGAGGTGAAGTACTGCCAGTGACCACTAGAGGCCTCTTGATGGACCAATTACTCTTTAACAGAAAGTGAAAGCAAAATGATCTCTTTTAAACTTGCTCGATATGGAGAGAGGGAGCTGTGAAGACAGACATTGGAGGTAGGAGCAGAATGGCCTTAGCGTTCATTTTGACAGGCTTTTAACTGTATTAATGTCTAAATAGCGGCTATTATTTTTTCAACAGCCCTATTTCTAGGCTTACCATACTATCGGGTTTATTCAATTAAATGCGAAACCATCCTGACATTCTTTTGTCTAAATGCGGATCCCTCCCTCCCTTACCCGGCGCTGCTGCTGCTGCGCTGGGCACTCCTCCTCCCTCCACCCGGAAGAGGATTATAGTGCAGGGAGGAGGAGGTCACAGGTCCGGGCAGCACAGCTCTGTGCTGCCCGAATACAGGTGAGGGGGGGGGGGGGGTTCGGTGCGGGGTGGCGGGGGTAGGTTGTGGGGCGGTGGTGGGTTTGTGTTAGAAGCCCATAGGCTTCTATGGGGCATTGCCAGATTTTTCTGGCGATGCGCCCGCTGCGGTAACCTGGCGGGGGATGCTTAGAGCATCCAAAAATGCGGTAAAAACCCAGATAACAGGGTTTTTACCGCATTTTTAGTTTAGAGAATCTCCCCCACTACCTTTAAACCAATAGGCCCTGTGGATGATTTTAACAGGTGATATTCAGGCTTAAAACCAGTCAGCCATATAACCTGGTTAATCCTGGATTTAAAAGCCAGTATGGTAAGCCTACCTATAACCCCCTACTAAGTTATTAAATAAATTAATGTAATATTATATCAAGATAAAAACATGGCAACCTCTTATCTTAGTATGGTCACATTAAATCTAAATTATTGTTTTACTGATATGAAACTACTGGTGACATTAAGAGATATAAAATGCTATTGTCATTTGAATAGTGTGACTAATTGGTTCCAATACTCCGGCTTCAGATGTGTTAGGCTCAGCCCTTTAGCTTTACACCTTGTTCTTGAAGGGTTCCGGATGACTTCCCAACAGGGAGGATCCTGATGGTCAGCATCCTGACATTGGAATCCCAGCTGCCGGTTCTCCAACAGGGGGATCCCAACTCATAGGGTCTATTCTCCCTTGTGGGGGTCCACGACCCCCATAGAGGGAGAATAAAACTTGTGGCGAGCGAAGCAAGCCACCGAGCCTGCAGCATGGTGAGCGCAGCGAGCCCACAAGGGGCTTCTTTGCACTCGCCCCCCTGTCAGAGCACCGGCAGTCGGGATTCTGATGTTGGGATGCTGACCGTCGGGATCCCCCCTGTCAGACCACCATACCACACCCATTTTTGAATGACAGGAAGGATTGTGTACATAGCAGGGGCGTGGAGCCGGACAGTAGTGAAATAGCCGTAGATTAAGCTACACAGCCCTGGTGATCCAGACATATTCCTAGTGAATCTTTTCTGCTATAGTTTACCCAAGAAAAGCAAGCTCCTCATTGATGTGTGTCACCTGTCTTACACTGTTACTTCTGTATTAGTTTTCAGAATTCCTCCAACACATTTTTGTTATTTTTGACTCAATCTGCGGGAAAACACTATGTAATCACTGTAAAATGTACGATTGTTTCCAATTGTTTAAGCATTTGTAATATCAGAACAACTGCTCATTTGGAGTAAGCACATTATCAGTAAGTGGCCTAGGTTTCTATGTCATTATATAGTATCTTTAGTCACCAATTACTTTTAATTACTTTTACTATTGTAAAGCGCAACTGAATCTGCTGCGCTACATAAGAAACTGTAAATAAATAAATAAGGACATGTTATGTTTGTAGGACATGCAGCAATTAACTTTGCTAATGAAAGGGGTAAAAATGGCAAAATAAAAACAAAATAACTAATGTACCCTTTAGACCTATATTTTACTGATACATTTTTTAACACACATCCAATGTATTTTTCCTACTTTGCGCTTTTTGCTAATGTAGTCTATTGTAGTGATTGCACACGTTCATACCTGAGTAATGGCTAATGCAGTTTTTTAATAGTTTCAGAGTGCCATCAATATTTTAGAAAGCAGAGTGGGAGCTGGCCCATAAGAAACCAGTCATCCTAACTTTAATGTGTTTTTGAGTCATTAGCTGCGGAAAAGCTCACCAATAGTGTATAGGTTTGAACAAGTCTGAAGTTTGTACTTAAAGTGTATGATTTGATTCTAAGGGGCTGGTTAGATTTCTTTTAAAAGAGGCCGTTACCTTATATTGTTGGTTTCCACTTTTTATTTCCCATACCTACCAAGGAATAAATGTATAAAATGCTAAAAGATGTTGCTGAATTGCTATATTGTTGGCGATACGATTGATTTAGGGCCTTATTCAGATCTGAGCTCAGTACAAATTTGTTTGGAAAATGGCCAAAACTATGTGCACTACAGGAGGAGCAGATGTAACCTGTGCAAAGAGAGTTAGATTTGTGTGAATTATTTTGTTTCTGTGCAGGGTAAATACTGGATGCATTATTTTTACACTGCAATTTAAATTTCAGTTTCAGCACACCCCACCCAAATTTAACTCTCTCTGCACATGTTACATCTGCCCCACCTGCAGTGCACATGGTTTTGTCCATTTTCCAAACACATTTTTACTGAGCTCAGATCTGAATAAGACCCTAAGTGCAGTTCCATTTCTTTCTAGTCCCCAGAATACATCTTGCCCACCCAATGGATGTGATGTGATTTAGGAAAATGCAACCGCAGCCTAAGGGCGAACAGGGGCTGGGATTGAGGGGACATTGAGACAATGCTGTGGGGGCATGGTGGAGACAATGCAGGTGTGTCCGGACCGTTTGCAGGGCAGGCTGTGGCTGCTGTGTGACTTTACATGCAGCAGATGCCACCCAAACATGGTGGCCCGGCAACTGGTTCCTAGCTCTGCTGCACAGCCACCGGCCTACCCTTAACTTACAAGTGACGGCTTTGCCCTGTGCTGGGCAGCCCACTCGCATGTTGCTGCCGATTACTTGCTAAACTACAACTCATTCTGAATTAGGCCCCTTGCCCTGACATCTGAAATAACAGGTAAAGAGGTAATCCCAGGTTATCGCCTAGCCCGTATGCATGGATAACACAACACTTGGCGTAGTTTACTGTATACAGAATAATTCCCTGTGTAATAAGAGTATATTTGAGTGTCCTGTTAAAATATTTCAGCATGTGACATAAGGTAATATTATCAGGTGCCTTTAATAGGATTTACTTGCAGTTGGTAAGCCTGTTCATTCATAGTGAATAGCACAAGTGCACTAAACCTTATAGTTATTTGTAAAAATGAAAGCAAAGTCATGTGTTGCACTAAATACAGTTTATCACATCAGCCTGGGTCACTACAGGCACTTCACTGTGACACGAGGAGGGCTCACAAGTGTAGTCACTGATCTGTAAATGCGTTGCACAGCAGCACAGACATCACAAACAAGCAGGGGCAGACACCTTGCTACACACAGCAACATCCAGATCACTTCAGGAGGCTGCAAGCTGAAATAATCGAGTGGCGTCTGATCTGCAAATCATTGACTAGCCACCATTAAGTGCCCATGTCGCCCAAACGTCAGTTGAAATCCCCCATTGTGAGATGGGAAACGTATGCATGAAACTTAAAAATGATTTGAATTCATCAGTGAATTGAATGATATTTGTATGTAATCAGTAGCACCCTAGTGATTGGAAAACATTCATGCACTCTGCCGCCAGTTAGCTGAATAGATTTGCTGGTGGCATAATGAAGAATAATCAGATCCATGGAAAAAATGGCTTTGTGTAACCATTGTACATTGTAGCTTTAGCTGCTTTTTTGGGATTTATGCATACATCTCTTAAAGCCGCTACAGTTTTGCAAGGTTATGCAGAAAATGGATGCTTGCTACTAATGGGGCCTACACACGGGGAGATTTTGCCGAGTGATGCTAGATTGCTCAGCACACAGCGATGTGTGTGCTGAGCGATCTGTCAGGGCCAGTGTTTTTCGGTGAGAACACTGGCGCTGCCCAGCGATCTAACTAGTTTTATCCAACATGCTGGATATTAATCGCTGGGCGTTAGTGGCGCGTGGGGCCGCACATCGCTATTGCTGTATCCCCTACACATGGAGCGATGTAGGGGGATTTTCTAAGCGATCTAGTCAAATTAAATCAGATCGTTTAGAAAATGCCCTGAAATGGCCCAGTATGTAAGCCCCATTACAAACCATACGCAGTGCTTCCCACCCAGAAATATCTTCATTATCTTGTTTTTAACAGTTAACAAATTCATACTAAGTTATCATAATTGGAAAATAAGTGTGAAAAGCAGAAGCAGGATTATCTCTGTGAAAAGAAGTCATGTTGGCACTGTTTTACGACCGATACATAAAATGTCCTTTTTTTTTTGTCACATCTAAATTAAAACTTTATTGTTCCTAATATTTATTTTCATAGTAATCCTATATACTATGATATACTGAAGCACTAACTATCAACAGGCTTAATTTACCTGCTTGGATTTCTCTTTCTGTCCATATCATTTACTCTAATGTGCCTTATACAATATTAGAAACCCTGGAAGTTAGGGAGGATATCACCCATGCAAGCAGCAGAGCCTATCTTCTATTGTGTGGCGGAAGGTCTGGCATTTGTGGACACAATTACTATAGAGGGTGAGGACTTCCTGCATTGTTCCTGGCTCTAGAGTAGAGCATGCTGGGCCGCGTGATGACTTAGACTAAACTGCACGCACAGCCGGTGGAATGTATACATGTGTATACAGTATATGCAGTGTGCATTTGTATTGCCGTTACCTGTGTTGAAATAATTAGTGAGGCACAAGGTTTTAAAACAGCTAATTCGCCTATAGATACATTAAATTAAACCTAAAGTTTGGCAATTGTAGCATTTTGTACCGTCTAAAAGTAGACATTTTTGATATTGTGTGTGTGTGTGTTGATAATATGTGAAATATAACATAAATAAACGGAAATATAGTGCTATAATTCATGCCTGAAAACAACAAAAGCACTCTCCTTTATTGTATATACATGATGCATTTTTCCCCTCCTCCCCTTTATTGGACCCTCCCTGCATTCATTAATGTATATATTCTGTTACAGTAACTAGTATTAGACTGTTAACCAATCACATTCTTCCTTTTGTTACTAGTTCACTATCCTCGGCCTGATCACTACAGTGACATATAAAAAGTCAGGGGAGAAATTGCCTGTAGCCAGTGGTGTAACTCCCAGATGCAATGGAGTTGCCTCCCTCTGGGCTCCAAACCCTGAAGGGGCACTTGTGCGGCTCACAGTGGGATCCAAATGTGACCGCTGCTCTTCCAACGGAATGCCACAGAGTTAATTGGCTCTATCTCAAGAGCCCTGCTAACATCTGCAAAAGGGAACATCCTGTTCCCTCCCTCCACCAGCCATTTTCACATTGCGTGGCTTTAGCCCTGCAAACATATTGTGGGTTCAGAACACACACACAATCTTTGTTTTTTATTTTTATTAAAGGGGGTTAACCAACTCCAACTTGCCCTAGGCAATTGGGATGAACTTACGCTTTTTTTCTGAAGCCCCATACCTGCTGATTCACACCACATCACACCATAATATTTTATTTATTTTGCCCTTGAATACAACATAAGACTGTTCTCTGATTCCAGTTATGGACAGTGAGCATAGCTGAACTATATTGTAGATGTAAACAAAAATGACATTGTTCAAATTGAAAAAGTCAAATTCAAGAGACCATAAACTGTCGCAGGGAAAAGTGCGGAAATTTGTAGCATGACATCAGCAAACTCAATCACAGAAAAGTCGGTGTGGAACAGAATGGTGTGTTTTTTTCTGATTCATACAAATAGCCCACATTGTCTTCTAGCAGCTCAGAAGACCACATGTGTAAAAAGGAAAGCCGCAGCATCTAACCACATAGAGGCAAGACTGAGGCCTGTTGCTATGCCATTAATGTTTAATTGATATGTTATTGGTATCTGTAGAAAATGATGAGAATGTATAAGTGGCTGGAACATTAACTTACTATTTATAAGGAAAACAATTGATTCTAATGTGGTGGTCAGATGTAGTGGTCAAATTGGAATTTTTGTGAATTTTTTTATTTTTTTTTTACATAAAATTCCCCTGAGTGTTCATCTCTGCTTGGGAAAGATTCACCCTCCTACTTGTTCAGAGACCCTATTCTTCTTCCTCTTATTACTTATTTTTTCTCATATCTGATTATGATTTTCAGGTACACGTCCCTTTGCTGCTTTACCACACTTACACATGTGCACCTGTGTATTAATATGCTTGGGGCGGGCTGATAATGTCACATGACCTGCTCGTTTACCTGCTCACTAGACAGCGAATATAAGCAGCCTAGGGTCTGAATTACCCCTGTATATGAAATCCTGTTTAGCATTAAACTAAGTGCATTAATGTTGTCAAAGTTATTGAGCCTCCAGTTCCAGCTAGGAATCTTCTTTGCAATTCACCCCTAGCCATCTGATAGAGGCCCCTCTTCCTTCTCCCCAGTGAGAAGCTGAACAGATTTCTAGTGTTCAGTGAGTACATGTGTACAACATTTGGTTTATAGCAGGAGTGGACATTGCTGTTGTTTCGGTCCTCCCCCCAATTCTTCCTTCAGCTGCCTCCTGATTGCACACCTGCTCCCACTTGTCAGCACGACACACACAGCAACAACAGGAAGGAAAAACACAGTTTTGGCTTTTTTGTGTAAAAAACTTATTCAAATGCAGAAGAGACATGGTCACATTTAGGATGTTCCTCTGCTTTCAGTCAGTGGATGCTGTCGTTTTTTGGATCTCATGTGTTCATACCATATGTCGTTTTTGGATCATTATGTTGTAGAATTTTTTGAGAGCATTAAATGTTTTTTTTTTCTACTTGCCTGTTTTAAATTGATTTCTTATCATTTCATCTACATTCAGTAGGAAAATATTGTCATTTTGTTTAGTTTTAAGTATAGTTTTTTAGTTTCTATGGGCCCACTTAAATACAAATACAATTTCTTAAACTACAGATTATAAAATATTTTTTTATTTGTGTAAACCACCCTGATTATAAGAGCTTGGGTAAAGTTGATACAGAGCGTGCCCAACCAGACATTTTGGTACCCTGTGCCAGAAAGAGCTCTAGTGACACCCTTCCCCATATTTAGTATAAGAACAGTGTGTACCAAATGGTTTCAGCCAAAAAGGGGTGTGGTCTCTTGGGGAAGGGGTGTTGTGACACAATCGTATCCCAATTCAATTTGCTCCACATAATTATGCAACTTTATTCACAGTTTGCTGCAAGGTAGTGCCTCTTATTGATATTCCCTCACACCCCTTATTCACATAATGCCACACAGATAGTACCCCTTATTCACATTATTTTACACAGTTGTGTCCCTTACATATGCCACACAGAATATAAGATAATAAGAGTTTCTGCTGTCACAGGATGGTACAGAAGGTTTAAGAGAGAATGGGGCTGTTACTACGTGCATGGGGGAGACACAGGCTGATCTAAAGGCCCATACACACTGTGGGATTTTGTGCTGAAAGCAGCTCAATTACACTGTTTAAGATGCTTTCAGCACAAAAGCTGCCCAGTGCCCAGTGCATAGGACACCCACAGCCTCCTGCTCTCACACAGGTCACCAAGAGCTCTCTGCACTCAGGCACTCACACAAAGGAGCCCGAGTAGCGCCCTCACCTACTCCATACGCAGACTGCAGGAACCCCACACGCACATGCGTGACATTACCGTGTGTGCTGAGTGGCAGCATGGCATCGCCGTGTGAGATGCTGATCCCCCACAGTGTCCGTCGCGCGCCGGGGCTGGCCACCGCACCCCTCACTCAGGCAGATCCGTACCTTTCCCATGAGTGCGCACTGCTCAGGGTGCGCAGTGCCGGTGCGTGAAGTCATGACGCACGGCACCGGCCCGCGCATTGCACAATTGGGAACGCCGGGTGAGGGGGATTCGGACGAGAGGGGAGAGCTCAGCAGGCGCAGTCGGTCCAGGCAGCACACGGAGGCGGGGCCAGGAGGAAGTTTATACATGTGGCGGCGCACAGTGGTGAATGTGAGTCTGACCGCTGAAAAAGCGGTACATTCGGTACAATTTCAATTTACCGGTACAGACTGTTAAAAAACGGTACTGTATCGGCAAATTTGGTACAGTTGGAGGTATGTTGTATGTGTTCTACTTGACTCGTGAGGCACTGGTGTAGTTGTTCGGGAATTTGTGGTCTCAGTGTTACAGGGAGGCTTTGTTGCTAATGTTTGTGTAAACTGTATGGTCTTGCACAGTATGACCAAACTGATTCTGTGTGCAGTGGTGTCTGGGAAACTGCTATGATAGTGTGTGTGTGTGTGTCTGTGCACTTATACCAGGCAGGGAAACACACTTGCTGTATGGAAAAAGTTTAGGTACTTGTTTCCTAGAACGGCGCCCATCGCGGGCATCGCATGTACATCGCATGCCATTACAATGGCATGCGATGCGACCGATGCGATGTCCGCGATTTTACATAGAAATGCATGGTAAAATGTAAATCGCGTCGGTCGCATCGCATGCGGCCAAAAAATTGCATGCGATGCGACCGACGCGATTACCGATTTTACATAGGGAACAATGTTAAATGGCCCAATTGACCCGATTTCACATAGGGAGCCCCGCGAGGGGACGTGGATACCTGTGAAGCCCGCGAGGGGACGCGTATAGCTGTGAAGGTATCCGTGTCCCCTTGCGGGGCTCGCTGCGCTCGCCACGCTTCGGGCTCGGTAGCTCGCTGCGCTCACCACACTTTCTATTCTCAACTCCACGCCGACGTGGATAGTGGGGGTATGAAAAGGTCGGAGGACGCGTACCGCCGCCCCTCGCGGGCTCGCTGCGCTCGCCACGCTTCGGGTTGACGTTGATCGTGGGGTGGCGTTAACAATTGGGGGGGGGGGGCATTTCACACTTCAGGGTGGCTATTTGGGGTCTGTGGGCCATTTAACATTGTTCCCTATGTGAAATCGGGTCAATTGGGCCATTTAACATTGTTCCCTATGTAAAATCGCGGTAATCGCGTCGATCGCATCGCATGCGATTTTTTGGCCGCATGCGATGCGACCGACGCAATTTTTTTCCTTGCGATGCCTAAGATCAATATCGTGGGCGCCGTTCTAGGAAACAAGTACCAAAGTTTACATGCATGCAGCATGCATCTGACATAATTGTAGTATATAAATCCAATATATATTTCATAGGTGACCTGGGAACTCCAGGACAACTAGTCAAATATAGTGGCATCTATCCAATGCATGATGGGGGAAGGGTGTCATCACTTCTGCTATGCTACTCTTCCCATCATCTGTTTAATATAAGTGATTTTCTTTGAAATTTATATTAGTCATTATTATATTTTGATAACGTATTATGGATCACCCCCTGTCACTTTACAGAATGGAAACAGGTAAACTTCTTAAATTTCATTTACGTTACCCAGATACAGCCAGCTGCACATAGCAGCCGGCCTACCAACAAGTACAGGCCAGTGTTTGCTTTACAAGCAGCAGCTGGTTTGTGAGCAGGCGAATATGCCCGCTGTTCCAGGTTCACTCCCATTGTCACTGACGGACATGCCTATTTGTGTTGCCCTCATGCCATGTGCTCTCCTAGTAAATTTATTGTGACTGTTCTGCTGTGACATATGGGAAATTTGACAACTTAATGAAATACGCTACATCATAACTTAGCTTTCCATCTTGCATTAAAAATACTTGTGACTTCTAAATATAGTGACATTCTGTGTTGTGAAGTTTAGAATTTTTCTTTTTCGATTAAAAAACAAGAATTCATTGCTGAGAGTTTTTAAAGCCCAGAATTACAGACTACATAATGTCATAGCTTGGAGTGGTGGGAAAAACTCTGTTATATTATGGTATTGGAACTTGTACTTGTCCAGAAGGTAAATGAACTTTAACATCACCATTTTACTGAGCTTTATTTTGTATGGGACATGGATAGACCTATATACTTGCAATATATGGGATGTAAAGGCATGGGTCGCTGAGTTCAATGCTTTAATTGCAAACATACCATTTCTGTCTGTTTATGTTTTCCTCCATCACATGTATCAGCCATCCTGTGCCCACCATCACACTGTATCAGCCCTCATGTGCCCACCATCACACTGTATCTACTGTGCCCACCATCACACTGTATCAGCCCTCCTGTGCCCACCATCACACAGTATCTCCTGTGCCCACCCATCACACTGTATCAGCCCTCCTGTGCCCTCCGTCACACTGTGTCAGCATTCCTGTGCCCTCCATCATACTGTATCAGGCCTCCTGTGCCCACCATCACACTGTATATCCTGTGCCCACCCTTCACACTGTATCAGCCCTCCTCTGCCCTCCATCACAATGTGTCAGCTCTTCTGTGCCCTCCATCATACTGTATCAGGCCTCCTGTGCCCACCATCACACTGTATCTTATGTGCCCACCATCACACTGTATCTCCTGTGCCCACCCATCACAGTGAGTCATCCCTCCTGTGCCCTCCATCACACAGTGTCAGCTCTTCTGTGCCCTCCATCATACTGTATCAGCCCTCCTGTGCCCTCCATCACACTGTGTCAGCCCTCCTGTGCCCTCCATCACACAGTGTCAGCTCTTCTGTGCCCTCCATCATACTGTATCAGCCCTCCTGTGCCCTCCATCACACTATCTCCTGTGCACACCATCACACTGTATCAGCCCTCCTGTGCCCACCATCACACTGTATCGGCCCTCCTGTGCCCACCATCACACTGTATCAGCCCTCTTGTGCCCTCCATCACACTGTGTCAGCCCTTCTGTGCCCACCATCATACTGTATCAGACCTTCTGTGCCCACCATCACACGGTATCTCCTGTGCCCACCCATCACACTGTATCAGCCCTCCTGTGCCCTCCATCACATGATGTCAGCCCTCCATCCCACTATCAGCCCTCCTGTGTCCATCATCACACTGTATCAGCCCTCCTGTGCCCTCCATCACATGATGTCAGCCCTCCATCCCACTATCAGTCCTCCATCCCACTATCAGCCCTCCATCCCACTATCAGCCCTCCTGTGCCCTCCATCACACTGTATCAGCCCTCCTGTGCCCTCCAACACATGGGGGGAAATTTACTAAAGGAAATTTGTAAAAAAAAAGGTGTATTTGTATCCAGAAATACACTTATTTTTGACATTTACTATCCTGAAAATACGGCAATTCGTATTCATATTGATGTGCTATCAATACGAATACGAATTGCGGTATTTTCGGGATAGTAAATGTCAAAAATAAGTGTATTTCTGGATACAAATACACCTATTTTTTTTTACAAATTTCCTTTAGTAAATTTCCCCCTTGGTGTCAGCCCTCCATCCCACTATCAGCCCTCCATCCCACTATCAGCCCTCCTGTGCCCTCCAACACATGGTGTCAGCCCTCCATCCCACTATCAGCCCTCCATCACACTATCAGCCCTCCTGTGCCCTCCATCACACTATCAGCCCTCCTGTGCCCTCCATCACACTATCAGCCCTCCTGTGTCCACCATCACACTATCAGCCCTCCTGTGTCCACCATCGCACTCCTGTGTCCACCATCACACTGTATCAGCCTTTCTGTGCCCTCCATCAATAAATGATGGATAATAAGGGCCTGCAGACATTCATGTTTGTATGGAATTGCACAGCCACAAGTGGATGTACAATTAATT
Organism: Crinia signifera; assembly: GCF_055691185.1. NCBI lineage: Eukaryota > Metazoa > Chordata > Amphibia > Anura > Myobatrachidae > Crinia > Crinia signifera. The sequence continues at coordinate 256,963,351 of NC_139221.1, read as the reverse complement.
GCAATTAAAGTGCAGCAGGAAGTGTCTGTAGTAGATAGACGCATGCATTCGTGAGATCCAAGTGCTCTGTCTGATTTTGCAGCCTGAGCACAGTTGCCCCCTTTTGTAGAATGGAGATTAGTGTAATCTTCCAAATGCAGCTACATGACAGTCATGCTACCACTGACAGTGCTGTTAGCGTCATTGCCAAGACAGGTTCTGCACATGTGCAAAACACATCTTGCGGATTTCTAATTAGAACACGTTTACATACAATCTGAGTTCTACCTGCAGTTTGGCAGCCTGTGTCAGTAATAAGGGCTGCCATGATATAATTTCCATCTTGCTATATGGACTTGAGTTTAGTGCCCTTTAAAAGTAGATTACGCACTAGCATTTTTAGTGAGATATAACATTGTTAAGTATTTACTGCATCTTACATAGAAGATACATCACCTAATGAACTCATTTTAGCAGATTACACTTTTCTGTGTACATACAGCAACACTCAGGGCCCCAGTCATATTTTCTTATTTTTGAATTGTTGCCTGTTCTTTATCCCAGTACGTATTACAATAGTTACTGTGGCTGCAATGTCTGCCTCTTATCACGTATCGCGTGACCCTTGGAGGTAGTATAGAAGGCACATTCCTCCATGACTCCCTGCTGCTCCAAACATTAGGAATCCAGGAAGACAACTGCTGCATCCTGTTCTTCTGCTCTGTAATCTCAGTAGGCAGATCAGACTTGGTTTCTGAAATACAGATGTGTCTTCATTCACTATTGCTGCAGTTGCACCAAACATCCCTTCTCAATGCGCCAGGTCCCATGAGACTAGGCTTGCACCAGGCTTCCTTTTCATGCCAATGTGTTCCTTAGCTGAAGTCTGAATATGTATACAAAGTACTGCTATGCAGGGCCCATGGCTTTTACTTCATGCAAAGTTCTATTTTCCTTCTTATACAGATTCAGACTAGGGGCCAAATGTAATAGGGTGTGATAATCAGAAAGTGAGAGATTTTGGGAGAGTTTTCCTATTTTTTTAAAGTTGCAATCCTTTACACGGCAAAACCAGGTTGGTTTTTGCCATGTAAATGATTGCCGCTTTAACAAAGAAAAGAAAAAAAGGGATAACTCTCCAAAATCTCCCACTTTCCGATTCTCACGCCCTATTAAATGTGACCCTTTGTTGCAATCAGATATATTAGTGCAGTCTTGTGATGCAGTGTTGTTGCATCACATTGCTATTAAGATGCACATTTGTGTGACAAAGGCACTGACTCGCGCCATAAGGTGTATTAAGGCTAGATGTATGAGGACACATCTGTAATATTGTTGGGGCCTTTTAAACCTGACATAGAAAGCAAATAAAGAGTGATGGTTGTAGAGAAACATAAATATGCTGCATTCTTATGATCACTGGTCTGTACCACAAAATGGCTGCCTGTGTTGTACATGTAGACACACGTCAACTTGTCTCATTGAAAGACTGGGACATATTAGGCCATGCTCCTGTACCACCAAAACTGCCAGTTACTTTAAGTGAGGCCAATTCCTTAGTATTCTCTGGCAATTGTGACTGCTGCTGTGCATGTTGTAGGGATAGATACACCTCAGCCACTATGCAGGTTGTGTGAGTAATGTGTGCTTTCACTTTTGTTACTTATTTATAATTTATTTTACTGTTGTCTACAAAATGTCTTACATAAAATATAGAGCAAAATATAGGAATAATTTCAAATTAAGGACTAAAATATAAAAACTGGAAAAAGACTTTATTATTAATAAACAAAAAATGTACACGAGTGACATTGTGACCCATATATCGGGCCACGGCCCTCAGGAATGATTTGTGCCATAATACTTTAATATATATGACTGACATGTCGTAATTAAATAGTAAAGTGTAGTATACAGTATATTCATATTGATGTCCTAGGGTTCTACATAACAATACGTTTCCATACTAGAATACTATATTTAGAATGGAGTCCAGGACTAACTGGAGCCCTTTGATTATATAGACATACTTGCATGAAGTCCTGGTTTTATTGTCTTTCAGGTGGAGTAGAAATGACAGGAAATATTTTACTTTATGAAACCGCATCTATTAAGAGCCAAAATAATATATACCATAAATATAGAGCTGTCAATACGTTCCATAAGCAAAAGTAGTGGGAATATTAAATGAAAGCTGTCGTTGTCACTTGTTCATTATTATTATGATTATTTATTTTCTTATCTGTCATTGTGTTAAGAGCAAGTACAATTTTGATTTAATAATTTGCCTTCATTTTTATTAAATGTGGTTAAACTTTTTATAGTTCTGTTACTAGCAATTTTTTTAAGTTAATGTGAAGACAAAAAAGGTTAGCAGAAGACGACAGTTCCAAACACACACACACACACACACACACACACACACACACACGTTCTACATAACTAGCCATGCATAGATGTTCCACTACTGTTCCACCAGGCGGTCACACCAACATCTATTGTTATTGTAGCTGCTGTGCGTTTGCAGTTTACAGACTAATTACTGTAGTGGCATCATTAGTCAGTCAGATGAACAAGGTGATAAGTATGCATTTAGTGTGAGGAGAAGCAGCTATTTCAGGGTACATTGCAAGACTGTCCCCAGTTGACTAATGAAGTTGATTATGCTGTTATTGTTTATTTTATATCTCCATTGTGTGGCCTCTATTATGCTGCCACTGAGTAAAGCAATGTAAAGGAAGTAGGTGTAAGGAAAAAGGAAGTACTTTTTGCAGTCATTCTGTTGTTATTACTAATGGTGTATATTGTTTGATAGGCTTTATGATGTGTTCCTTTTGGGGCAAATAATGCAACGTTCAGACGTCATTGCTTACCAGTAAAGAAGAACCTGACATTAATTAGTTTTAGCAGGTCGTAAAAGTCAGTCTTCATATATTAAGCAGAGATGGCATCCTGCTGGCCCCCTCCGGGAGGTGTCCAAGCTTACAACAAAGTGATTGTGAAAACACTAGTAGCTTTTGTACCTGTAGTATCTCACATGCAGCTGCAAGCTTTAAGTTGTTTTCTAAACCATTTTTGTAAATGTAGCATGTAAAGAAAATCTGTATCTGGTCAGTCTGTCTACAGATCGCTACCATTAAATGCTGACAAATATTTAATGCCTTTTTATATTATTATTTTACCTAAACATTTTTTAAATATAATAGTCTCCTCTGCATATTATCCATATTATTATCCTATTCTCACCCTTTTTAACCAAAATATTCACTCACGGGGTGAAATGTAATAGGGTGAGAATCAGAAAGTGAGACATTTGGTAAGAAATCTCCAGGGTTATTTAAAGCGGCAATCATTTAGATTGCAAAACCAGTTTGATTTTGCAATGTAAATGATTGCCTCTTTAAAAAAAAAAAACATGGAGATTTCTTACCAAATGTATCACTTTCTGATTCTCTCACCCTATTAAATTTCACCCTGTGAGTGAATATTTTGGTTAAAACGGGAACCATCTTGGGAAAACTAGCACATGTGGGAGGCCTAATTGTCAGCCATTGCCTCTGTGATGTTATTGGTTCTAAGGAAATTGATAAGCTACCTTCTGGTAGAGCCCACAAAATAGATGGGAGAGTTCCAGGTTTCATAGATGTGTGCTTTTAGTAGCCCAATTTTTCGGTTTTGACTAAAAGTGCTATTTCTCTTATAATATATTTTGAGTGTTTACTTTATAACAGTCAGTAACTGGGAATTATTTTAACAATTTATTAACTATGGGAGAGAGGCCAAAGACTGTCGAGGGTATTCAATCCTGGATCACAGACTGTCAGAACATTTCGAATTCTGGCCTTTTTTCGACCATATATTGACAGGCGGAATTCAATGTTCCACCTGTCCACTGTCAAAAGGGGGGCATTTCGGTGAAAACAGTCGTGGATTGTCGAGATCCACCCATCAATACGACAATCCACGTCTGTTTTCGACAAACCAGTTCTGACTGGTTTTAAAGTCGGATCCGTTTTGTCGAACTCCGCCTTCAATGCTGTCGGAAATTACAGCATTGTATAGGCGAGTGCCGCTATTTCCCCTATCGGAAATAGCGTCAGGGATTGAATACCGCCCCATGCTAATACCTGATGTTAAGTACTAGATTAATGTGTACTGTTTCACAATGCTCAACACTAGCTATAAATATGCATCAGGTGTGTAAGGGACAACTAAGACAGATGTATTAAGCCTGTGATAGTGATAAAGTGGGAGGCATTAACGCACCAGACAGTGAGCCCCTAACTGACATTTTTCAAACTCTGTGAACTTTCAGGACTCTGAAACTGAGGTTCCCTGCACTGATATTTACAAGGCAAATGAAATGGCACAAATTATTTTTGTATCTTGCAGGTATAGGGTCTCATTCACTACCCTCAGTGGGAAAGTGGTCAGAATGCACCATTTTCTGCTATTTTCATGTTTGTGTGGCTTTGATCTACTTGACTCCATAATGAGGATGACAGTGATGGCTAACCTTGACACGCCAACTGTTGTCGAACTACACATCCCAGCATGCCCTGCATCAGTTTTAGCATGGCCAAATAGTAAAGCTGTAGCAGGGCACGCTGGGATGTGTAGTTCAACAACAGCTGGAGTGTCAAGGTTAGCCATCATTGAGCTATGACAATTACAAGTAAAAATTAATATTTATTTAGTCAGAATGAGCATGGCTGTACATGCTGTACATTTATTTATGTTCCCATCCGTAGGTATTAATGAGCACTAGTAGTCATAACTGAATAAAGGTTTTTGGGTGCTCAAACTTTTGCGTTGTGCCCTTTAGTTTACAATGATTTAGCCACTTTGCAAAAAACAACAACAATTGAATCGCCCCAATTGCATTAAAAGCTTATCCAATCAAAACAGTTATCTCAGAGCCAATGCCTTACCATAAGTTTAGCTCTGCTGATAAATTAGCATATTGCAGACTGTACGCGTACCCATGAATTTGCCTATACTGATTCAGCAGTCCTGAAAACCAGAATAATAGTATGTGGCTTTTCCATTATGTGTTCCAACATGGTGTGAATAAAAAAACCTGCATTTGTTTTTTTTTTTAATTATTTGTTTAATTCACCACAAATTACCCCTCCCTTGCCCCACCTGAGCTTTTCAAAGCATAACATATCTGATGAAGGGCTTTGTAAAAGGATCACAGTGTAAAGAATACTAGGCACCATCTGTGGCCCGTGTGAGCCTTCGGGTGATACGTTTCATGCTCAGCCTGGCATTCTTTGCGCTGGTTGTTTGGATGGGTGGCACATTGCTAGGCGATCGCTTCAATGCAAGAGAGTTATAATATCCTTCATGGGATATGAGGCTGGAAGTGCTAATAAAAATATCGCCACAGAGCATAAGTAGCCTAGAGAATTATGTTGCTTGTGACTCTAACCTCATCATAACTTTGGCCTAGAAATAACTTCAAACTGACACAACTTATCTAAAATAAAGACGCAACACCAATAGCTCAGTTTAAACGGTCATAGTTATTTATTAAAGACCAAGAGAAACTGGTATAACCCCTTTAAAAGGGGATGGCAAGGACCAGGCACCTGAGACCGAAGACCGTTCAGGGGTGTTACTCCGGGCAACGACCAGGTCGCTCCCAACCTCTTAAACACCCCTTACCAAAGGCACAGCCCGCCCTGCGCGGACATCCCCACGCCTCTAAGGCCTGACGTGAACATCTTCGCCTAAATGTTCATCGCCCACCGCATTGAGTCGAGGCTCGTCCGCCCTCCTGGCAAGGCGAGGGGTAATACCGCGCAGGGACCACCTGACGCCCTTCTAGAATCCTGGTCGAGGGTGCCGACCCACCAATTCTAAAATTGCCAATTAGATCGAATTTTTAAGGCAAGGCCTTAATGCGTAAGGGAAGGGAGGGTGGGGATCAAAATTCAAGGAGGGCTGTTATGGATTACTACTTTGTTTATATACCCTAGCTCCAGGGTGCCACCCCCCAGGACTCCCATTGGTGGGGCTTCCCGCCCTGAATAACCCCTCCTTCTATGCCTGGTCACTCTTAAACAACTTTATTTAAACCAAGCTCAAATTCACAGTCTCTTAACTACACTTGGGCTTATACAGCCCTCGTTCCACCTAAGTAGCCTAGAGAATTATGTTGCTTGTGACTCTAACCTCATCATAACTTTGGCCTAGAAATAACTTCAAACTGACACAACTTATCTAAAATAAAGACGCAACACCAATAGCTCAGTTTAAACGGTCATAGTTATTTATTAAAGACCAAGAGAAACTGGTATAACCCCTTTAAAAGGGGATGGCAAGGACCAGGCACCTGAGACCGAAGACCGTTTAGGGGTGTTACTCCGGGCAACGACCAGGTCGCTCCCAACCTCTTAAACACCCCTTACCAAAGGCACAGCCCGCCCTGCGCGGACATCCCCACGCCTCTAAGGCCTGACGTGAACATCTTCGCCTAAATGTTCATCGCCCACCGCATTGAGTCGAGGCTCGTCCGCCCTCCTGGCAAGGCGAGGGGTAATACCGCGCAGGGACCACCTGGCGCCCTTCTAGAATCCTGGTCGAGGGTGCCGACCCGCCACAGCAAGTGGCACACTAACCACTCATCCTCAAGTGCCAATTGCCCCGCCATCCCCTAACAAATCTATTAGCTCAAATAACTGTTAGCTTAATCTCTTAAGAATTCCCCTCAAAAAGATAGCCATTCCTTCCTCAGACAAGTGCACCCCATCAGGCCTGTAAAGGTCCGGATGTTCTCTTGTAATCTCGGGGTGCCTGACAGCCACTCCCCCTTTACACACCACGAACCTGCTTAAGGCGTGATTTAGCTTTCTCCTTGCCCTTTCTATTGCCTCCACGTTCTGAGCTCCTCTCCAGGAGAACCGGGGAATGATATCCGACCATACCAGCCGTATACCCTGCCAACTCTTCAACAAAGCTGCTAAATCCTTCTCCATCATGATTCTCAAGGCTATGCCAGTAGTTTTTGCTAAGTCATTCCCTCCCAGATGTATTATCAAAACATCGGGCCTGTCCCCTTTGCTTGATTCTCTCTGTAAAAGGCCTGTCAAGTTCTTCCATAGAAGGCCCCTAACTCCAATCCATCTCACTGCTTTCGCAGTGGCCAGCACGGGCGAACTCCTAGCTACTAAATGTTTCTCTGCCCAGAATATGTAGGAGTGCCCTACTATCCAAACTACCCCCAAGGGACCGAAGGGAGGGGATGGGGCTGCAAAGGAAGGAAGAAACCTAGGTGTTAGTATTCAAGCTTATACTCTAATATTTCACAACTTAGAAATGACATATCGCTAGGGTCCAAGTGGAGTTGAAAAACTTAAAAAACCACCAGAAAGGCCTGTAAGTGGGGGCCAGATTGAATTAGGCGCATTCTGGAGGAAAAATCAAAAAATTCACCCCACACCTCCGATTGCGGAACGCTAATCGTTCCCCAACCGTTTGTAAACTTGACGTTTTTGGACCCGCGCAACAGGCGCATACTATACTTAAGCTAATACTTAAAATTCTAAACACTCTATATTAAAGCATATTAACTCTCACATATTTCTTAAAGCTGTCCGACTTCCATCTGCCAACTGCTTTGACAGCCTCAGGCGGCAAACCTGCCACCGTTGCTGCAGTGGCTGCGCCAATTCGGAATGAATGGGTTCCAAAATCGTCTGGACGTAGCCCTATTGCCGCTAAGCCCTTCTTCATAACTGCAGCAAATTGAAATTTTGTGAGCGGTGACCCGTTAGCGTGGGCCAAAAATTGAACCGCCTCGCTAGGTCTTACAGAGGCATATTCTAGAGTTAGCGCAACCGGGCAAATGATTTTGTTAGCGTGTGGCTTAAGCGTAATCCAGGTGCCCCTGCCTTGCTGGTCAGTCTTTGACCTCCTTAGCCTGCATAGCACCTGCTCCTTGCTTACCACCACGTCCTCCTTAAGAATCCCCGAGCTAACCCTTTTATTGCGCGCTGTTAATTCGCTGACTCTGAAAGCCCCGTGAAAAGCCCAAGCGAAAGCCACCCTGAACAGCGCTACCTCCGAACCATTATCTGCAACATTAGTTAACACAGCCAATAGTTCTCCTAACTTGGTTTCATCCAAGGGGCGCCTATTATCCTGTTGGGCCGGCTGCACTCGCGACCAACCCCTCATTGCTTTACTGATGATAAATGATTTAGTAGGATCTGGCACCCTGCGCAATTTGCTGTGAAATGCTATCCCGGCCAAAGCCGCCGCCATAGCCGACTTGGACCGTCCGTTGTTAAAGTGTTCCCATACAAAGGCTAGGAGGCAGTCATCCACTGACTTACCCCTGGATTCCGGTTGCTGTTGATAATTACACCAATCCTCCCATGCCTTTCCATAAGATCTGCGGGTAGCAGGCGCTAATGACCGGCATGCTAGCTCTGTCATGCCGGCTCTACTACCTGCCAGACAGATTTAGGACATCTTAGACCTGTTTCCGCTGCTGCTGGCGCCAATTCACGAAACCTAGTAAACTGAAATCGCGACAAAGCGTCTGCGATATCGTTTTCGACGCCTGGTACATGTCTGGCCCTGAAATTGATGTTGTTTTTCAAGCAAACTAGAATAAGGTGCCGCAACAATCTTAGTGCCTCTGGGGACGAAGCCCTTTGATTGTTAACTGAATGCACAACCCCCAGGTTATCGCACCAGAAAACTATGGACCTGTTCGCTAGCTGTCCTGCCCATATTACCACAGCCACAATAATGGGAAACAGTTCCAACAATAACATATTTCCTGTGAATCCCCTGTCTATCCAAGATTGAGGCCATCTCTCACAACACCATTCCCCTTCAAAGTAGGCTCCAAAACCTAATGACCCCGCTGCGTCTGTAAACAGCTGCAGCTCCCCATTTGAGGCAGCTTCAGTTTGCCAAATCAGATTATGATTAAAGTGACGCAAGAATTCTTGCCAGACACTCAAATCGTCCCTAATTTCCCTACCCAAACGAATAGAATGGTGAGGATTCCTAACTCCGGCTGTGGCCCTTTCCAGTTTCCTACAAAAAACCCTACCCATAGGAATAACCCTACAAGCAAAGTTAAAAGAACCTAACAAGGACTGGACGGTCCGCAGCTGCACCCTGCTCCGAGCCCTGCAGTCCTGAATGACACCCTGAAGTCTCTGCACCTTGTCCGCTGGGAGCCTGCAGCACCCTACCCCCGTATCAATCTCAATACCTAGGTAGGACAGGACTGTTACAGGCCCTTCTGTTTTCTCATGGGCTATGGGCACACCCAATGACTCAAAAACCCGTAACGCTACGCCCAGCGTCTCCCCACATGCTGCCTCGCCTCCTGTTCCCACAATGAGAAAGTCGTCCAGATAATGAGCGACCCCCTCAGATCTTGATTCATTTTGAATGCACCATTGTAAAAACGTGCTGAATCTCTCAAAGTACGAACAGGAAATCGAGCAGCCCATGGGCAGGCACCTGTCAATATAGAACGCCCCTTCCAGCTTGAAACCCATAAACCTAAAAGAATCCGGATGCAGAGGGAGGAGCCGAAAGGCCGACTCTATGTCTATCTTGGCCATCAGTGCCCCGGGGCCAAAACTTCTAACTAAACCCAAAACTTCGTCAAACAACTGATAGTGCACGCTCGCCAATTCAACTGGAATGGCGTCGTTCACTGAATTACCGGGGGGGTAAGAAAGGTGCTGTATTAGCCGGAACTTTCCCGGGTCCTTCTTTGGCACCACCCCTAGGGGTGAGATGCACAGCTTCGGAATGGGTGGAACCTCAAAAGGCCCCACCATCCTACCCAGACTAACCTCCAGCTGCACTTTTGCCTTTACCACCCCCGGAAGTTCCCTGGCTGATTTAAGATTCTTATTTGTGGAAGTGAAGAAATTATCGGGGATAGGGAGGCGGAAACCCAAAGAGAAACCTTCTAACAAAAACTTAACATCTAATTTATTCGGGTATCCTCTTAAATAGTGTTCCAACTGTTGCAGTTTAATGGGCGAATCCGCCTTACTTAGCGCCAGATGCGCCTTCTCCTGCACTAGCCGCTTTGCCACTTCTGCATGTTTTAGCTGGATGCCCTGCTCCACATATTTTGCACTCATGCTTGAACCTGCATTTTGCCCCCTTGTCACATTTTCCATCGTTAAAGGCGAAACATCGCCCTTTCCCCCCAGACTTCCCAGACGCTTTCCCACCTTGAAAGGACTTCTTCCCCGCTGACTCTGTCATGGGTTGACTCTTTCCTATCACCTCCCACCAGATCTCGACGTGCTTAGAACCCATCGGCATAATTTGTTTACCCTCATGACAAAGACGGAATTTTTCATCATATTCCCTCCAAGCCGGACCTTTATAATTCATAAAAGTCTCATTAATGAGATGAAGGTAACTAATGACGTTCTGGTATTCTGTCGGCCTGGTGGTGAGGTAAGATGATGCAAATGCCAGGAAACCCTTCAACCAATTATGGAACCCTTTGAAGGAGGCTTCGCCACTGTGCGAATCTTTTTTGACCTTGTCAAAATCCTTCTTCATCTCTGTAGTGATTGTGAAAAGGTCAATAAATTTGCCCTTTCTAATCTTTTCTTTTACCCCTTTTCTAAGCCCCCTGGCTACTGCTGTGTTGGAACAATGCGATGCATCCCCAGCCGCTTCCCCTGTCGCTACGGGACTATTCTTACGCCTGCGTTTCTTGCCCCTAACCGCCTTGGCTACTTGCTTAGCTACCAGCTTGGCAAGCTTGCGCGGCCTTTTCTCTGCGCCCGATTCGTCACTATCGCCTGATGACGCAGAAGACGCTGACTCACCAGAAGAGGAATCCTCCTCGTCGACCACCTCCATCTGAGGTGCGTCACCCCTTTCTTTGGCGGTTGCTTCCGAACCCGTTATCATTTCTTTCGCGGGTGTTTCGCCTTCCTTTCTGGCCGACTGGGAGGCTGGTGTGACTTCCCCTGTCGTCAGTTGTGCTGTAGTCGCCACTGCTGGAGTTTCGACCGACGAACCTTCCCTCCGCAATCGCGGTGATGTGGGACGTGTCTCCGACACTGAAACAATACAACTATCATTAATGGACTGGCTGGAAGTTATCACCGCTTGCGAACTCCTTTGTTGTGTGTCTGACGCTACATGTGCGTCAACCAAAGGAGCCCTTTCTCTCTGAAACTCCCCCGCCCCTTCACCTTGCCTAAATGGGAGACCCTGACCCCCCGCGGGGTTCTCCCGTGACGGGTGAGCCCAGCCCCCGTATGCCTGCACAGGATAGTGTGGAAGATTGTAGTGCCCTTGCGGTGGAAAGTGGCCATATTGCTGCATCCCCTGGTTCATGGGATGGCCAGACCCCGATCCCCAGTACGGGTAATGGGGGCCGCCGTAACTCCCACCAGTTTGTGCCTGGTTGGGCCACTGCCCATGCCCCTGCTGACCCCAATTAAAAAATTGCGGGAATGTATTAAGCAGACCCCCTGGTGTCGTGTTAAAGTAAGGGCCTGGAGGCACTAGAGGTTGATTCTGCGGGCCGTATCCCTGAGCCCAGGGAGTAAAAACCCCGTGCTGTGTCTGCCCTCGCTGTCCCATCAGACGGTGATCATATAAAGGCTCACCCAGCTGCTGACGAATTTCACCCGGCCTGCCTGCACCCCTTATTTCGTAATTCATCTGCCTATCCCAGTGTCTGTGTCCACTGTCCCTGATACCACCAGCAGGGGGGCCTCCTGTGATATGAATCAGGGGGCTTGACCCCCTGCCTTGCTGGCTTTCTCCCACACCCCCTTGTGTGTGACCCTCCTGTGTGTTAACATTGGGGACACCTGTCCCCCTCCCTTCCTCTGCGGCCAAAATGGCTTCAGCCCCAGAGCGGTCATCGCCAGGGGGGGGGTGCCCACTCCCCCCCCCTAGTCCTGGCTGAATATGTACCCCCTCGCTGGTATCACCTCCGTTCGGCCGAACGGAGGTCCCAGCGTGTACCGCGGGTCCCCCCTCTCCCTGCGGCGGCTCCACTTCAGTGGACGCCGCCTGAGAGAAATCCCCGGCTCCCGCCGCTGCCCCTGACGGCGCCTCGTCAGAGACGCTACAGTGCGCAGACACGGAAGGGAGCGGGAGAGCCTGTCCAGGCTCCCCGCCCCCCGCCAGCACCGCCCGACTCGGCGTTCTGTCGCCGGAGCCTGGCGATACCCGCCCGCCGGAGACAGGCACCTCTCCCCCGCTTGCTGCATTAGCCGGGGGGAGAGCAACCATATCCCCGCTGCCGAGCTGATTAACCCCCGCACCGCCGCTCGCGGCCGGCGAGGTAGGCCGCGATCCCGCGGCCCCCACACTATAGGACGCCTGACCACCCACTCCACCGCCCCTGCGACCAGGGACATGGCTGAGCGGACGAGCCGCATCCGCCAGCCAGCGGGGTGGTGGAGCTGATCTTTTAGGACGCCCAGACATTTCAGGTATAGTAAATAGCAGCGCTGCACTTATCTCTGATACACTTTCCTCACAGGATCAAAATTCAAGGAGGGCTGTTATGGATTACTACTTTGTTTATATACCCTAGCTCCAGGGTGCCACCCCCCAGGACTCCCATTGGTGGGGCTTCCCGCCCTGAATAACCCCTCCTTCTATGCCTGGTCACTCTTAAACAACTTTATTTAAACCAAGCTCAAATTCACAGTCTCTTAACTACACTTGGGCTTATACAGCCCTCGTTCCACCTATTCCCAGTAGCATGACAAGATCTGGCCAAACTGTAGGGAGATGCAGCGTTTTCAATAAGCAGAATATATTGGGAACAAGTATATTGGCTCAGAGGACTAGTGGTGTTCCTGTTATTCTGAGATATAAAGTTCAAGCTCGTTACACAGTGGTTGGAAACCACTGTGTATGGTACTCCTTTAATTTTGGGGTGCTATATACCTGGTGGAAGGTTTCACTACGTTATATAATTTACATACTACACTAGGAGGCGCTTTACATATATAAACATCCATATAGACCCAGCAGTCAGGACCGACACTCGCGGAGACTTGTAAGCAAAATAACGTTTCAACACATGTAAAGTCCCCACGAGTGCCTGTCCTGACCGCTGGGTCTGTATTGATGTGCATTATTTCTGACTTGGTCACCGGAAGCAGCTGTTCTCCTACCATTTGGGTGCTGGATACTTCTGGATTGAGATATATATTATATATTTAAATCCGCCACTAAATAGACCACTAGAGGCCAGTTCACAGACCAAATTACTCCTTAACTGAAGGTGAAAGCAAAATGATCTGTTTCAAACTTGCTGCCTATGGAGAGAGGGAGCAGTGAAGACAGAGATTGGAGGTAAGAGCAGATAGGGACTAAGCCGTAATTTTGATGGGCTTTTAACTAGTAATTCATATTGATGTACCCCACACAATGGCTGCCCTCCTATATGTCTTGGAAACAGGTGCGTTTTAAATCTGCTTAAATAGCTGCATCTGCAATAGCTGGCATGGCTTTGTTATTCAATTCCGTCTTCTTTCCTTCGTGCTTGGTAAAGGATTTTTTTTTCTCTGTCCCAGACATGATTCTTTCTCCAGTCCTGACAGCTGGCTGTGAGTATTTTGGCTGTTTGTCTCCTGCCAACAGGTGCTAACGTTGAGCAATCTATATATTCCCACAGTAGAGCTGACCATTTGCTTCAGTCCAGATGGAAGTCTTTTCCTGAGAGCCTGCTCCCAAAGTGACAAAACTCTGCAGAAACTTCAGCAGAGAACAATGAGGATTGTGCAGCTCTCAGTTGCGAGTTATAAGCATGTATCTGCTTTCACAGCAGGATTGTATACGAGTTTCCACCCAGAAGTAACATGTGTCAGTATGTATAATGCGCGCTGCTAATCTTGTAGTTTGCAAAGTTTGAGAATAAACAAGAAAATGAATTAAGAAAGGAAGTTGTGTAGATCTATACTTGAAGTGAAAGTGTCGCATCCACACAGCAGAGGAAACATTTTGTTGGCTGAGTCAATATAAATGGGAACGTTACCGATCAATACACTAAGAATTGGTACTTCCCAACATGTTATACCACAGAGGTACTTTCCACTTCCTTGTAAACTATAGTAGACAAATCTTAGGAACCAGTTACCAATCACCGGCAGCAGGGTTTGTAATATGTCTCTGCACCTCTGTTATCATTAATCTTACATCATTATTCTGGCTTTTTTAAATGGAATATAAGGTTTCCCATGAGAGGTAGGAGATTCAGAAAAACCTACACACGTAGCGCCTGTCATTCTTGCAGGGGCTTGCGGTAGATTTGCCAGCCCCTGCCAGCCACCTGAAGATGCGCATGAAACGCACGTGCGTCCCCTTCGTACAGAGCTCCCAGCCGGTCCCCGCCACCCGATTCCACATCCCCGCTCCCCCCCAACCCTGCCCGTTTACCTGAAGCGGAGACGGGCAGGGTTCGCGTCCCCCGCCGACAGGAAACTGGTACGTGCGTGCCGTGTGGGACAGTCAGACGGAGGACCGGTTCGCCAGATGGGGTGGTCTGGTGAGCCCCAGCGCTGAATGAAGGGCGCTCCATATGTACTGATGCAGGTCACCATTAGGACATTCATAGAACAGGGATAACCTACAGGTGACAATCTGGGAAATAGTCCCTCTTCTAGCATTATCACTGGTACTATGGTCATTAAAAATCATGTAAATGAGTCAGTGGTCAGTGTTTTCAGTAGCCTGAAAATAATAATATATTCTGATTACACCAAGCACCCATATTAGGACAGTTGTAATGTTAATAGACGTGGCAAATGGTTGTTTTCTTACGTGTTGAAGTAGAAAAAAAAAGTTTTATTCCAGAATTTGTTCCTAGTTACCGTGTCTTGTACAAATAAATACTCAGAGCTCATTCCTTCTGGTGCAGGAGTTGGACTGAGCAGATGTACGATAATGTTTTGTGCATTGTCATAGTATAAGTATGTCCCCCCCTCCTAATATGGCACAATTTTAGTAATGGAAGATATCATACCTAGTGATTAAACATCAAGAACCGGAGCTCTATGATTCAGAGATTACTAAACTGGAAAACAGCAGGAAACCATTCCTAAAATTAGCTGCTTATTTTCCCAGCATCCTGTGCATCCCTGTGATACACTCTACAGCTCCCCCACCTGTTTCTGGATTACTTTTTCTAGGACTGTGTTAGGTACAGTTACATGTATAGAAATGTAAATAAGGGCATTTACATTAAAGAAACATTGAATCATGACATGTTTTAGTAACAAAAGTATTCTCATGTTTTAATTTTTTAACTGTTTCCCAGTTAAGCTAAAAGGCTAAATATAATTATGTATAATTTGGCCACTAGGGGCACTGTTCCATTAGACTATTGCAGGGGTCCTCAAACTATTTTGCTCTGGGACCCCATTAGACAAAAAAAATTATTATGGGACCCCAGCAAGTGACTGCAGAAGGTCATCACATCACATGTGTGGTCAGCAGACGGCACATGCATGGCAGCATTGTGGAGGCACAGAGTGATGGGAGGAGTCTAACATAACAGACCATTCAACAGCTTTTACAGTCTCCTTGAATCACTGACTGAGATTAGAAAAGTCATCAGCTTGATGAGCAGCAACATGGAGTCGCGACCCCATACTGATAAGATCGGGACCCACTTTGGGGTCAGGGCCGCTGGACTATTTCAATAGACCAGGCATGTCCAAACTATGGCCCTCCAGCTGTTGTGAAACTACAAGTCCCATCATACCTTGTCACAGTCTTGCTATTAAGGAATGCTAAAACTATGGCAAGGCATGCTGGGATGTGTAGTTTCACAACAGCTGGAGGACTATAGTTTGGACATGCCTGGTATAGACTATTAGGGGTTAAATGTACTAAAATGTGAGTTTTTAGAAGTGAGGGATGTTGCCCAGAGCAACAAATCAGATTCTACTTATTAATTACCTAGCACCTTTTCTAGACGATAATAGCGAGAATCTGATTGGTTGCTATGGGCAACATATCACTTATAAAAACTCACACTTTAGCAACTTCACCCCTTAGTCTATTTATATTATATGTGCGTTTAAATGATAAAGCAGCACTAATATTAAATGCCAAGCCCAACTTGCTTTGCATTTACTATTAGTACCGATTGACATATTGAGGTCAAAGCAGCCACTGTAAATATACCCGCCTGAGTTCAAACCTTCAGAAAAAGACAAGATGTTATATACATTGTAATGACCAGAATATTCCCTTGTTCCATATGCTTTTCTTCTACAGGCTCAGTTATATATGTCACCAAGGAGTATGCTACAGAGATATAGGTAGATTAAAGATGAGGACACATGGTACGATTTGCACTATCGATTTTGACTATATTAGTCAAACTCGCATAGTACATAGTGCAAATCTATGCAGCACCTGATCCCGATTCAATCCCAATGTGTGGCCCTGCGGCATTGGAATCGAATGTAGAACTACTGTAGACTGTGCAGAACAGTCTATTTCTACTATCTCAGAACAAGGGCCATGCTGCATAATGCTTCCCCCGCCACGCGGTCCCTCCCTCCCTGCCGATGCCGGCACCCTGCTGGGTCAGATTGGCCCGTGTGTCAACAGCATAAATTTCAAATCAATAAAACCACTATAAGAAATAGTAACATGGTACTTGTGTATTTTGGCGGTGCCCATCGCATCATATACCATAACACATGCGTTGGTATGCGATGCGACTCGATTTCGTTGGTTAGTGTACGATGGCATACAATTTTCAAATTGTATGCCATTGTACAGGGCATACAATGCCATACGATGTGATTAAACATAGTATAAGCACCCTAATGGGTGCTTATACAATGTTAAGCACCCTAATGGGTGCATACAATGTTAAATGCACCCCCACGCCCAGCCCCCCCCCCCCCCACTATAAACGTGAACCCGAAGCGCGGCGAGCCCGCGAGGGGCGGCAGTACGCGTCGTACGACCTTTTCATATCCCCACTATCCACGTCGGCGTGGAGTTGAGAATAGATTAGTGTGGCGAGTGCAGCGAGCCACCGAGCCCGAAGCGGGGACGCGGATACCTATGAAGCCCGCGAAGGGACGCGTTTACCTGTGAAGGTATCCGCGTCCCCTCGCGGGGCTCGCTGCGCTCGCCACGCTTCGGGCTCGGTGGCTCACTGCGCTCGCCACACATTTATCTATTCTCAACTCCACGCCGGCGTGGATAGTGGGGGTATGAAAAGGTCGTAGGACGCGTACCGACGCCCCTCGCCACGCTTCGGGTTCACGTTTATAGTGGGGGGGTGGCGTGGGGGTGCATTTAACATTGTAAGCACCCATTAGGGTGCTCAAAAGCACCCTTTAGGGTGCTTATACGATTTTTAATCGTATAGGGGGTCAAAATTGCATCGCATGCCATCGGGTACATGGCATGCGATACGATACGTTCATCGTACGATGTACATCGGGGGCGCCGCTATAATACACAAGTACCAGTAACATCACTACCCTAGATGTAAAAGCAAAGGACACAAAAACATCTTACGGTAATGCCACTTTATAGGCTGTATAAATGAAAGGTCTACAGTTTATCCAGGACTTGTATAATCATTGGAATTCAAAGTATTCATAGGCTACATGAGGTAGAGATGCCAATTATGAGTGCTAAATTGCAATGTCAATTTATTATATAATTTATATAATTATAAAATTCATGAATACAATAAAATACTACTACTACTACTAATAATAATAATAATACAGTTTAATCTCAAGCAGTTGTCATCTTCATTTAACCTATGACTATTTAGTATTACAATTGTTACGTAGGTCCTAGACCAGGGCTGGGCAACACCGGCCCTCCAGATGTTAATGAACTACACATCCCAGGATGCTTTGCATTAGTTTTGCTATGTGGCCATGCTGAAACTGATGCAAGGCAAGCTGGGATGTGTAGTTCATCAACATCTGGAGGGCCGGTGTTGCCCAGCCCTGTCCTAGACATACTGTAGACCTTAGTCAGCACTGGAGGTTTTATATATACACCTAGTCCTAAATTTAACGTAGAAGGGAGCATTGGAGTTCATATGTATATTGATTTTGGACTTTTTTTGACCAGTGTCAACCCATATTCAAGATCCATTATACTTTAAAGGCTGTACATGTTTTTAGATTAATATTTTTTTCTCTTTTGTCTATACTTGGATTTGCCCTTGTTTATGCTATTCAGTCAAAGCATAACCATTGAATCTTGATTTTTGCTGGGTTTGTTTCATTAGCTCGGCAGGACATATAGATTATTTATATTCTGATACATACAGGCTGAATGCATATATCTTAATAAAGCGCCAATTAATTTCCATTCTTATTGATCATTGTTTCAAATCCATCAAGATGCCCTTGGCAAGAGATTGAAAGCTTCCGGTTTGCTTTGACCATGTATTCATTATGTGACTTGGATATAAAGCAGCAATGCTTAGTCATTTCCATTTCTTGGACCTGATCACTGTATTATTCACCACGTAGTAGTGATGTAGTTTGTACAGTATTTATTGTTTTAAAGGGCTAGTCATGGAAGAAAAATTGGTGTGTTCTTTCCATATTAGAAATAGGGGGGCATATGATGTTGGGTCCAAGGTGCGGGATGCCAGCATGACTTGGACGCTTTTTTAAAGCAGCGATCTTATATAGGGCATACCTGTGGCCATCATCCCGCACCTCCGGCAAACTCTGACCCTATTATATATGCCCCATCTGATTCTAATGAGCAGATAGTGGTAATGTGGAGAGATATAGCACCAATCGATCAGCCCCTATCTGCCATGTTACAGGCTGTGAAAAATGACAGGAGCTGATTGGCTGGTGATATATTTCTCTCCACTTTATCTCTCCCCAAGGCTTAGTGATACCCTTTCAGACCGTACTCTCAACCCGGGTTATTACCGGGTCATTACGTCACCAACCTGGGTCGAGGTGCAGTGTGAAAGCGCCTATGCAGGAGGCAGTGATGTCCTCTCAAAGTGCTGCCTCTTACCCCCCCCCCCCCCCCCCCCCGATGACATGCCACCACTCAGACCCTCCCCTGAGTGATGTCATACGCGGAGCTTTCAGACAGCAAATGCCGGTTACTTCCTGGGATGGACCCGTGTCCTAATCCTGGTGCGACCCGGCAATTACCATCTGAAAGGGCCCCAAATATTGTAATCTTTTATACAGTGTATTTATTGTACAGTGGAATTTGTAGACCATACCAGAACAGAATTACTATATTCTTTGTGTGAATATTGTGAGTTGCTTTGTACAGTGAATGCTGCCCATGAGAAGCTCTTGTACTGCATTAGAAGTCTCTTTCTCACACCTGAAATCACACCAGAGATAAGTCATACAAAAGACACACGTGAATGTATTTAGAGCTAGGGACCAGCCACGAATAAACGTTTTAAAGCATCTGCGCATGGCATATTTCTCAAACAGACATAAGTGGCTATTTCCCTCTGCCTGACTCTAACACCTACTACCTTGCTGCATTCACATAGTGGATTAATGTAACCTGACATGAGAAATCCTTGTTGAGAGATGCAGCCTGAAACACTCTAGCAGCTGCGAGATCTGAAACACCTCTTGGTTACACATGCACCGAGCACTTAACTTAGTCATCAATCTCTACCTCGTGTTTTCTTATTTATTTTTTTCCTAATGTGCATCACCGTTAAACTCCTGCTGCTGTTCATTCCGTTCTCGGCTGCTTTCATTATTGCACATTTGATTAAAGGTTATAAACCTTCCGTGTGGCATCAAGTCATGTGATTCTGTCCTTACAGTAGTTGGAGCCACGTAGATCTCTTCAGAGGTACACGTTTTCATCAGAGTACAGAAATACTGGAGGAGCAAAGCTCCGCATCTGTTCTGTATCTTGCTTTACTTGGTAGATAACAGGCCACCTGTAGTACTAAAAACTTACCACACACTGCAGGAAGCCATTGACCTAAGATGGCCACATATTCTCAGGATGCCTGTGAAAAATACACGTTGCACATTGCACCTAGCGTCCATGTTGTTCTCCAGTAACCAAGAGTTTGGTGAATCTGACAGTGTATATTTATACATGACATGAGGCAAGATCCCACATTTCAAAATGAGGTAGCAATATAATGAATCTTATCGGTATATGAAGGCAGTAGTCATTTTCTGATTTGTGAAAGTACCTCACATGTGCACAAAGTTAGACATAGCCTCAGGTTCATTTGTGTTTACTGGGTTGCAAAAAGAGGCTTTTTTAATTGGAGTAATTTGATGCAGAGCAAATGCATGGAAAATATGTGTGTACAGGTGCCTTGGTATGGCGGAGTTATGTGCACGTAAGTCTAATGTTTTGACACTTTAGACAGTCTATTTGCTTGGATAGTTTATTTTAGAGAAGTGTTTTACAGCCATACTTATACACCCTTCAAAGAATGGAATGGAGTGGAGCATAAGCGGAACAGGGTTTGCTGCAGTCAGCAGCTAGCGGCTGTGTGATGTAAGCAGTAGTTGTGTGATACAAGCAGTAGTTGTACAGGATATTGGAACAGCAGTAACTGTAGATAAATCTCCAGGATTCTTAGAGCTAAGAAGAAGAAGTCCGTCTCCCGTCATGTCACGCTATTACGGTGTGTACACACGCATCAATTTACTTTCGATTCGTGTTCGATTCAATTTGCTTTTGATTTACCCAATTCCACCCCCTTTCGATTTGGCCTTTGCTTTTCGTTGGATTTCACATTCGATCTTCACTTTTGCATTCAATATCGATTTCGATATTGATTTCGATGTGAATTCAAGTCACAGTGTACACATTCGATTTACTGGAACGAATTCGATATCTCCTTGCCTGCACTGCCTATTTTTTTGTTTTTGATATAGAGAAAACGGGAGCACACATCGAATCGAATGCAGATCGAAAACCTCTTAAAAACAATTCGATTTCGATTTGGTTTTGCTTCTATAAGCAAAATCTAATTGAAAACCTGTCAAAATCGAAGCATGTGTACACCCCTTTACGAGGTGGCAAGATGGCTCTGCACATGCACAGTACTATCTATAGCGGCCATCTTGGTAAGCGAATGAAGTCTTTCCTCTAGAACTAATATGGAGTATGTGCAGTAGTACACTCTAGTGCATGTGGGATGACATTTTTATATTCGATAAAGGGACACAGAGAGCACAGTTAAATGTAATTATATAAGAGGACAGTCAGTAGTCAAGTAGCAATGTAGGAAACACATACATAAATGCCTTAATACTTTATAATAGATTCAACTTATTTGTAGTTTTCAATACTACAACCAATAATTGTATTTCTATAGTTCTTTTCTCCTAGCATAAAATTATCATGAGATATTAATTCTTACATATTGTTTAATGCACACACTGGGGGAAATTTACTAAGATGTGAATTAGACTTTACATGTGATGTTGCTGTGGGCAACCAATCAGTTCCTGTGTACTATCTTCTAGAGGGTGCTAAATAAATAAGAAGTAGATTCTGATTGGTTGCCCA
This sequence comes from Crinia signifera, assembly GCF_055691185.1. Classification (NCBI taxonomy): domain Eukaryota; kingdom Metazoa; phylum Chordata; class Amphibia; order Anura; family Myobatrachidae; genus Crinia; species Crinia signifera. Next base: position 256,941,847 of record NC_139221.1, on the reverse strand, counting down.
TAGCAATATCACATGTGAAGTCTAATTCCCATCTTGGTAAATTCCCCCCCTCTGTGTTTTCATGTAAATTCGGGTAATTTTTTATGGGCAAAAAAATGAGGTGTAATTAATTTGCCCGATAATCACCATCAGGCAAAAATCGCAGTAACTCCCATTTTTGTTCTGCGCAATTGAGTTCCCCCCTGCACAGTAGTAAGGTTTTTAAAGCCAATTCTACTGTGTTTGTACTGTAAGCATGGTCACACAAGGTAGGTGTTATAGAAAACTGTAAGCATGATGCTTTACCACCACGTTTACATTATGCTTTTGACATTTTCACTGTTCACCAATCACCACTGGGAAATTGTCCAAACTAGCAAAAACAAGTAAAAACCTTAGGATAAGAGCGGTGTATTTGCTAGGGAGATGCCATTTATCACAATATCTATGCTATTTTTCAGTTAAATAATGGCTTTTAAATATGAAGTTAAAAACACTTTGGTTTGGTAATGGTTATTTCTTAGTGGAATGTACATAAGTGCCAGGAATAAGAAATTGCCAGTTTAGGCTTTACTGATTTATTTCTAAACATGACAGAGATCATCGCAAATGAGGAATTGAGTTTAAATGATATAATACGCTCTTTTTTTAATGACTTACGGGCAGAGTATTACGTAACGCAATTCGTAGTGTGGAGTTGTCCACTCCATCATACATGGCACTACACTTGTTCTCACTAAAGGATTGTGCTCTCTAATGGAACTGTAATCATTAAATATATGTTTTTATTTTGGTTGCTGCGCAACCCGCTACAATACACACTGTACATCTCAGTCGTAACCATTTGATGGGTGGTCGCTGATTGAGAACAGGTTTCTTCTGCATTCTAACTTTCCTTACATTGTAAGGGAGGGAAATCATGTCATTAACCCTTGTGTGCTAAAGTTTTTAATGTACTCAGTAACAGTCAGTGGTTTGTTTTCCTGGTGTAATATTATTGCAATATATACTTGTATGATTATATTTGTTGAGACCAGTGAGTTATTGTATATTGTGAACTCGAACATGGTCAAACCGTTCAATTCTCTCCAAAATCAGCCAACTTATTTTATGGTTCTAAAGAGTGAGACGGTCCACTGACTTTTTAACTTATACGAGGAACCTACTTGAGCATCTTTAACAATGAAGTATCTGAAAATAGTGCAGTGTTCAATATTACTGACATGGTGCTGGACCAGAATAACTAGCGGGTGTTAACAAGCTGCCACAGACTCAAGGGTTCTGCAATTGATGATCTCCAGAAAGGAACAGAACAGAATGGACCAGAAACACAAACCCTAGACTTATTGGGGTACTGGGGAGCCCAGAAGAGGCATATCGTGGTAAACTATGTAGGGAAGGTAAGAATGCAGTAGGCAGATTATGCCTTGCTGTATAGAACAAATATAATTGTGGGTTCAGGTGACCAGGTTGTCACACGTTAGCTGGTTCCTGAGTGGCTTATGGATAGCCTGATGTGCAGAAACCTGTAGGTGTAATTATTGTTACAATATTGCTAATGCATAACATTGTAATTGACTTCTCATTGTTTGTCAGTCTGCATGATTACATAGACAGTGACATCAATGGGACAGTTTTCAATCCATTAATACTTTATTAAGCTATCCACTCGGGTAAGCTGCCAGGCCAGAGCTTTGGGCTTAATAACAATCATGTTTTATGCTTAGAATCTAGATGATTGATCTAAAACCAATGAGAATTTGGACACTGGCTTAAAGTTGTCTTAATGACAGACAGGTAAAGACTGATGCATCTTATTAATAAGGACAAGTCGCATCTCATTAACCACATTGTTCTTATTAACAATATACGGACTGATGTGAAAAGCAATTTTGGAATAGAATTTAAATAACCTTTCTGGATACAGTCTACGGTAGTTAACCCTTTGTGGGCCTATGTTAAGAGTGCATTATTTCCATAGCGGAATTTGCCTTAAGTATTTTATTTGCAGAATGAGTACAGGTGACACAGACTGATATCAAGAAACACTCCAGCTAGGACAGTGTCACTTACCGGCTGTGTCCACTGTGACTACAAGGCATGGGTAGTGTAAGGATGGGCACACACCTCGAAGATTCACAGTGTCTGTCCAATCTGTCCGGTGAGTACAGAAATCCAGCAATATAAAGGAGTCAATCATTTGCTCCAAAAAACTGGAAAACTAGGTAAAAATTATTGTTCAGATAACTTTGTTAAATCAAAAGGCTTTAACCAATGACTCTAGTGACCATTTTCTGTTTCCAGCATTTGGGAACGGATGTTCAGTTCTCTCATGCTCCCATACATCACCAGATTTTTGGTCGCACCAGATGGAAGGACAGAAATCTTTAAGTGTGTATCCAGCTTTCTACTTTGGAAATTGAAAGCAGAAACTGGGTGAGAGCTGTGCTCTGTTGAGCTATACGTATGCAGCCATGTCATCCCAGGCTGTGAGGTTTCTATAACACCTACAATATACTTGTATTATCAAACCTTTCCTCTAACATCTTCTGACTTTCCTAACCTTCATCGTATCATTTACAGATAGCAGAATGTCATGAATTGTCACACTGTTTCTGCATGTTCTAGCACTGACCAACCTGTTTTATTCTGTTTAGTTTATATTTGAGGGGGAATCAGTTTATTTTTAATGTTTATATGATTTACCTTTCCCCTAATACAGGGGTGGCCAAACCGGTCCTCGAGATCTACCAACGGTCCATGTTTTCCACATCACCTATCTGGTGCACAGCTGCAGTCATTACTAACTGTCACATTTTCAAACCTGCTGCATTCATTCCTACTATAGATCCACAGGTGGTCTGAAAAACATGCACCGTAGGTAGATCTTGAGGACAGGTTTGGCCACCCCTGCCCTAATATATATATATATCACACACACACACACCACACACCCAGTGGCAGTGTCTCACCCAGTGCTACATCCCCACCCACAGCATGACCCCCTCCTGCTGCCCCTCTAAACCCCCCTGCAACCTAATTTCCCCCAGGGTCAGGTAAGCAAGTGTGCTATAGCCTGGTGAGTGAAATGCCACAGCTTCACAATTCGTGTTCCAGCCACCTCCCCAGCTGACTAAAAAGCATACTCTCACCATTTTATTTCATCTATGTGCAATTTTTTTTTCACTTTGTAAAAAATGCAGCTGCAGCTGTATTCATATTTATATATGTCTGTGCAATTGTATTAAAACAAATTTCCTCATATGCAACAGAATTAACCAGACACCTGAAATGTATAATTGGTATAAATGAGGCATGATCATTTCGGCATAGATTTAACCTAATCACCGTTATTTAATTTGGCAGCCCAGTCTGTAAATGATTGCTGACTTGTTTGCTTTAGAGTAATTTAGAAAGAACACGTATTAGGTGTATAATGTTGTTACACCTTCTCTCATACAGACATGTTCTTAAATGTTACCTTATGAGTGGTTCCTACTCAGCTGAAATGGTGAATTTTTCCGTGGCACTATGATGTCATCAGTGGAAAATTAGAATGTAATTAGGTTCTACATTTCCACCTGTGGTGATGGAAATAATGCTCATTGGCACTTAACGAGAAATTCCCGCAGATAACAGAAAGACAGACCAATTAGACTTTGGATGCTGTGATTAAATAAAAACTTGTACCTTGGGAAAAAAAAAATTGTAACTATTCTAATACTTTTTGCCCTTTTAGTTTATTTCTGCTTCACTGAAGCTGCCATCTATTTCTTAAAGATTACTTGTGTAACTTATACCATAGAAATGACTGTAGAGACATTCAGTGAGGATTTGCAACTCCTACACAATGAAAGTAAAAATATACTAGCTAGCTGTACCCAATAACATTTCTTTTTGTCTGATAAACGTGAAGGTTATTTATGGTTTACTGTTAGTAGAGATTAGAAAATCAAATTGAAACCTTTTGGTATTGGCTGGGTTGCTCTAGTACCCCACGCCTCAAACTTTCTGAGTGGCTGTGCTCTGAGCTGATGGGAGTGGTTAACATTCAGCAAACCTTGATCAGCAACTGGGCAACGTCTACACTGATACACTGATTCACTTATGACTCATACACACTGGGCGACTTTGAGCTGAAAGCTGCTCAAAACAGCAACTTTGAGCGGCTTTCAGCTCAAAGCGGCCCAATGTGTATGGCCCGGCGATGAGCACTGCAGCGCGCCCCCGCAACATCGCCTGGAAAGCCGTTCATCTGCTGGTTATACCAGCAGATGAGCGGCTTTGCATAGGGCTCTGCAATGCAACGCCGTCCTCACCGTCAGCGCCGGGCAGGGGGAAAGCCGCTCAGTGTGTATGCACTGAGCGGCTTTCCCCACAGCGATGAATAATATCATCGCTGTCCATACAGACTGGGCATAGTCGCCCAGTGTGTATGGACCATTAAAGATTTCTGTCCCCCCATCTGGTGGGACCAAAAATCTGGTAATGTATGGGAGCTTGAGAGAACTGAACATCCGTTCCCAAATGCTGGAAACAGAAAATGGTCACTAGACTAATTGGTTAAAGCCGTCTGATTTAACAAATTTATCTGAACAATAATTTTTACCTATTTTTCAGTGTTTTGGAGCAAATGATTGACTCCTTTATATTGTACTCACCAGACAGATTGGACAGATACTGTGAATCTTCTAGGTGTGTGCCCATCCTTACACTGCCCATGCCTTGTAGTCACAGTGGACACAGCCAGTAATTGAGACTGTCCTAGCTGCAAGATATTACCAGCAGATGAGCGGCTTTGAGGACAGCTTTGCATAGCGCTGCGCTATGCAAAGCTGTCCTCCCCCATTTACGACGCTGAGCAGTGTTTATGCACTGAGCCGTTTTCCCCCAGCGATGATAGTGATCATCGATGTCCATACACGCTGGGTATAGTCATGAACCTTTATTCACTCTTTTCACTGCTTGATACATCATCTCCATACCTGTGATTCCATGTCGATTTCATCCATATTTTTGGTTTATAATAATAATGTTTATTGTTATATGTTGTGTGACAAAGGAAAAGCAGTGGAGACTTCTAATGGGGCCTACACAAGTAGCGATGTGTGTAGATGAGCGTTCTGAGCGATGCTAGATTGCTCAGTACACAGCGTTGCACACTGATGTGCCAGCGATATATGCTGAGCGATCTGTCAGGGCCAGTGTTCTCCAGGGAGTACACTAGCCCTGACTGATTAATAACAGCTATCCCTATGGCCCCTACACATACAGCGATGTAGGGGCATTTTCTGAGTGATGTAGTTAAATTAAATAACATCGCTGGGAAAATGCCTGTGTATCACTACGTTTGTAGGGCCATAGCGGTAGAGCATCGACATTTATGTTTTCAGTGACCATACTTTGAAACTTTGCATTTACTGCATGGAATATGGCTAATACTTTGGGTACAGGTAAATTTGTATTCAGTTAAATAGGGAAGTGCTATAGGACCAGCTATTTCTATATCTGGTGTTTCAGAGTTGCTCCTCATCCATTTATTATATCTGGATTTCTTTAGGGTCTAGCTAAACAGACCATGGGGTTTATGTACAAAGTATGGTTATGGGGAGAAACGTTATCAGCGCTGTTATCTGCGAATGATACAGCTTCTCCACAATTGAGGAAGGAGAAGTGCAGTGTTACAGGACCGTTATCCGCCTCTGTCCTTATCGGTGCCCTTGTCTACAACACAGCACGCTGACAGCAGGGAGCATTATATTAACGGTCAGTAAAATGGCCGTTCCAACACCTGTATTATCAATAGTAACAGCAGCAGGTGTCTTTGCCCATACAGCAGAACAGCACTGTCCCTGGCTGCAGTGGTTGCTGGCTCCTAAGCTGCATGCGAGATGTTGGGCATGCCCAGTAAGTTGGCCAATGAGGAGACACAGTGCATTAGCACAAAGCTGATGCGCTGTGGGGGGCCTGGCAGCGGTCGCCGGAGGGGTTTAATCCCCTACTTTGGCATCCTGCAGCTTCCTCAGTAGAGAGGCAAAGCGAGAAATGTTTTACATTTACCCCATAATCATATTTTTGGGGCTTATGTGCAAAGCCTTGGAGAGAGAGGTAAAGTACTTGAGCCAATAGATTGTCAAAATGCCAGGAATAAAGTAAAAAGAAAAAACTATACTAGTAATGCAAGTATTAGCGAAGGATGCAAAGCATATGAAGAATTAGTAATCACTCGTAGTGGCACATTGGACCCTGGTAACTAGTGGGATATGTAGAACAAGAAGATTTGTGGCTAGACTCTTTTTGTTGTGAAATCCGTCACTCAGGCAAAACCTCTCCTATCTGATGCTACAGTCCTTGGGTTACTACGATAGATGTGGAACGTACTGGCTCTGCAAAACTGGCTGCTGATGTGCAGATAAAAATGCTATTGCACTGCAGAAACCCGTGTGGCGTTATCCTCTTGTTGTTCTCATTTTTAAACAGTTTAACTTTCCCATACGTTCTTTTTAATGTTTAAAAACCACACTGAAAAGTCATTCAAGTCTTTATTTCAACATATTTTGTAGGGAAAGCATTGTAGGTAAGACAGAGCCATGGATAACTAATCTGAAAGCTTCACATTTGTGCAGTAATATTAATAGGTGTGTTACAGTAATATGATTCATACCTGTGTTCACTAACACACGTGTCAGGGGGATATATGAATTTAGGGGTTATTCAATGATTCGATCTGCTGCAAAAACGTTGAAAAAGCCTCCTTTTCCCTAATTTGCGGTAAGCAACCTGAAAATTGGAAAATAGGTGGATCCATTTATTTTCTGGGGAAATGGATGCTAATTTGGGATTTTAGCGGCTGCTCTGTGAATGCAGGTTCGGGATCTGCAAACGGGAATTCTGGATGTTTTTCTGGCGGAAATGGCTGGAATTGAATAGCGAAATCTCTTTATTTCCAAAAATTGGGTGAAAGATTGAATAAATCTTTATCAGAAGTCAGGACTGTCTGTGTTCTGTAGATGATAAGTAGCCTTTTCTTTATGCAGACCAAAAGCCTCTTTCGGTGTAGCATGAAGCTCTCTCGCATTGACGGCCCCAACAATAGACATACCTTCATTCCACTCTCACACATGTTTCATGGGTTCTCTTCTGGGGGTAAATTTAAAGCTTCTAAAAATGAAGACGTGATGTTCTCCATAGCAACCAATCATATTCTATCTATAATTTCTCCATTGCAAAATTATTTTTCGTTATGGGCAACATCACCTCTTTTTATTTTTAGAAACTTTAGTAAATATCCCCCCTACAGTATTGGGTGAGATTATCCTCCCTAAATTGTCTGCTCCACTCACTTTGATCTCCACCTCTAAGATGTCATGGAAACATCTTTGTAAAAGTGAGCATCTGACTTCAAAATGTGCGGAGTATTTGCGGAGAATTGCTTCAGCCACTGCCCTCTCTTTAGCGACAAGCACACGTTCAATTCTACCTAAGGTATTTGAACTGTTGTCTATACATCTGGGAATGCTACACAATTACTTCATACTGGACCAGGCTGCGTTTTAAACTCAATGTGCCTTTATATGTACATACAAGTAAAACGTAAAGCTTGTTATGCAAGAAGAATAAATCTCCCTGATTACCCTAGTCAGTGCCAGATTAAGCCTTCGGAGGGCCCGGGGTACTTTATACAGGGGGGCCCCCTTGCACTTGTCATTACTGGCCGCAAACTGCATGGGGGAATATTACACTGTCAAAGCACAGAGTAAAGGCAGTATAATGGGTAACTTCAGGGGATATATATATATATATATATATATATATATATATATATATATACACACAAACACATACATACATATATACCACATGAAAAGCCTGTGTTTGTCCCTCTGCACCTTACTCTGTAGGAGACCTCACAGTCCCAGGGCTGCCTCTGATTAAAAACCCTCCCATGACTAGGCTGCTGCTGCTGCTGTTATCCATGGGCCTGAGAAGCATGTAATGAGCTCCACCAATCAGAGCTCAGCACAAACGTCTCAGCCTCTGCCCTCTGGTGCAAAGTGTCATGGGACTTAGTCAACTCCCAGTAATGCACTGCACACTTGGCTCCCAATGCTCAGCACCATTAATCATTGTCACATTGGCAGATAGGTGAAGCTGCAGCACTACCCCACTCCCATGCACAAAACCTTTAGCTAAAAATAATTTTTTTTTTTGAAAAATACATGCCAACCACAGGGGGCCCCTAGCTAGAGGGGAGCCCAGGGGCACTGACCCCTTGTGCCCCCATTATAATCCGGCCCTGACCCTAGTACCCTCACCTGTGTCCTGTGTAATGCTGAAAATAGAGCTGTTGGTTCACCTTTGCTTTCAGCTGAAGGTAGGAGATGCCTCTATAACTATGTGCACATTTTTATGTTGATGTAAATCATACACTGGCCATGGCGACGGTATCTGTCCAAATAGACTGTGTGTACCCCATAAATACCTAGACAATGATAACATCCAGACTACTAACTCGCACCATACCTCACAGCTAATAGAAAACACCAGCAGCAGAGCACGTTTTAGGGAAGGCCGGCTGCCACAGACAGTAACTTCATTCTGGGCATACACCCTGGATGGCTCAGCCACATCTTATTATCCTCTGTGTTTATGTCAGGCTTCTTTTGGAATTATATACTTATTTGCTGTGCTTCCCTAATACTATTAACGGGTCATCTTTATTTGCATTGTGCTCGGCTTTTTAAGTTCAGTTAAAATAAGTGTTTCTTTATGTTGTCCTGAAAATATTCCCTGAGTGACTTGGGATCATAGCTGTCGTCGCAGCCTCCTACTGCCGTGCCCATCACAGAGCTTTCTCTGTAACTACGGTTACGTGATGTAACGTGACCTATGATGTCAGAATTTCAGCACATTTACCAGTCACCTGAAGCTGGAAAGCCTCTTTAATGTTTATTCTTCCCACTTATTTCCTCCAGCTGATCACCGTAAAAATTAGGATGTTTCCATTTTTTTTTTTGTTAACTATTAAACGGTATCAAAGCTATCTTGTATATGTGTATTTATAAGGGTTGGGGTTTTTTTTTGCATGTACTTTTCTCTAAAACAGCTCTTGTACAAAAAACAACAGCTAAACTGGATAATTCTGCTTCTCCAATACCCCTTTCAGATCTCATCTATAACCCGGGTTGTTGCCGGGTCGAGATGCAGGGTGAAAGCAGCAAAATGAATAACTTGGGATGACCAACCCAGCAATTCAACCTGTTTTATAAGAAGGGTAAACCCAGGTTGCCCAGCATAGCGATCTGGAAGCGGTATTAACTACGTGATGGACATAGGGCCTGATTCTGGTTCACTCACAAAAGCAAATTGTCTCTCTAATGGACAAAATCATGTGCACTGCAGGGGGGGGGGGGGCAGATGTAACTTGTGCAGAGAGAGTTACCTACAAAATAAGGGTGATAAGTCACCGTCCCCGAAATGGCGCTGCAGCTTTTGGCATTGTGAGTGAGATCACACCAGGGATGCGCAGTACACATCCTACACATCAGGTTTATGTGCACCACGGAATGCTGCCCTAAGTGCCTCGTTCGTTCAGGGTAGTACAAGGGATAGTTTCTCCCCTAATAGTTCATATAAATTTTCAAATGTGCACCTGGACATAACATGCTACCTTATTTCCATGCAGGCTAAATACTGGCTGCTGCTGCATGTAGCCTGCGATGCTGGACAGCTGTGTTGTTACACTGTAATCTACATTTCCCAAACTAATCTCATCTCTCTCTCTGCACTTGTAATTCTGCTGCATCTCTAGTACAATATGGTGCTGCCCTGGTTCATAGCTACATGCTCTTGAGAAACTCTTTTAGTTATACTTTCTCTTTAATTTTTGAAGTTTTGACATTTTATTGGATCAGATAGTCTTTGTTTTCATGCTTATTTTAATTAATGTTGTATGAAAAAGACCTACAGTACAGTGGGAACCTGACAGAATCCGTACACAACCTAGTAAGTATTTTCGGTACTTGTGTAATATCTGGGTGCCCGATTTTTTCATTGTATTGCATCGCATCGCTTCGCATGCAATATAGTGGCATACAATTCATGCGATGCGATTTTTAATTGTAAAGACCGATTTTTAATTGTATAGTCACCCATGGGTGATTTCATACCCCCACTATCCAACTACGCATGGAGTTGATTTTATATAGTGTGGCGAGCGCAGCGACCCACCGAGCCCGAAGCGTGGCGAGCGGATGCAGAATACATGTAAAGTAATCCGCGTCCCCTCGCTGAGCCCACCACGCCAACTCCATGCATAGTTGGATAGTGGGGGTATGAAATTATCCATGAGTGACTATACAATTAAAAATCGGGTCTTTACAATGAAAAATCACATCGCATCGCATGCCTTAAGTAGTGGCATGCGATGAAAAAATTGGGCGCCCAGATAATACACAAGTACCGTATTTTCTCCCTAATTATATCCCTATTCCAAACCCATCCACCCAGCAGCCTAACCCTAACCTCCCGCTGCCTAACTCTAACCCTCCTCCCCACATTCTAACCCCCGTTGCCAACTCCTCCTCCTAGTGCCCGAACCCCAATCCCAGTACTTCTCAGATGTGTTGGGATTCTGGCCATCGGGATCCAGACTGCTGGTATTTTGCCTGTACCGCCTCTTAATTAATTTTTGAACATATGTAATGTAGGTTAGTTGCCCGCTACCTTTAATTTCTAAGGACCATCCTAGATTTATAGGATACGCCTGTAGAAAATGAAGTCCTTAGTCCCTGTTATACTAACTAACTGCACAATTACCTTCGTATTCCTGTATTTTTGCTTTTGGCTTTTAGAAAAGAGATTAGACATGTAAATAAACATGAAATGAAATCCAGTCAAATTGAGATTATGGGGATTGTGGTACCATGCCAATTTGTGTAACCAGATAGGCATGTGCTTAGGCATTCAGGTAGTGGTTTTCACAGCTCAGGGTATGATTCAGTGAATATTCAGATAGGCATATATCTGTGTACTGATTTTACTTATTATAATGTAGGAATGTTTAGTAGCACTGCAATGGGTCAGCAGTCACTTTGTGCCTTATGTTGTTTGATGCACTAGCTCTGCATTCTGAATTCTTTACAATCTTGCCAGTTAATGAGTTAATGAATGTTGTAGAGATATCATGAAGGCTTCATATACCTGTCCTGAGGTGCAGCGGTGTCTCCGGGTTTTGCCGGTCTCCTGGTCTGTGGTGCTACAGCTCCCGCCTCTCTGCAGAGAGGCGGGAGCTGCAGCAGCAGCACAGACCCAGAGACCGGCAAAACCTGGAGAAGCCGCCGCATCTCAGGACAGGTATATGAAGCCTACATGATATCTCTACGACAATCAAGATATGAAAACTACGGTGACTCTATATCCCGTGTTTTGACTTTTTTTTTCCTGGTGCATTATATTTGGAAAGTTGGTGACTCTCCCTGGGTTTAGAGCTGCACTCTTTATTTGGAGCGCAGGTGTTCCACGTTTTTTGTATCTAATGAGTTTATGTACATTACGTATGTCATGTATGTTAGTCATACATGCCTACTCTACTAAGGGAGTAGGCCAGCTGCCTAAACGTGTCCACTTCTCCAGAGAAAAGAAAGTCTATCTGCCGATTCTTCAGGGCTGTAATGCCCACCATACTGTCCACTCCCTCATCTCCTGCACTGCTGGCAAGCATTATGTAGTGTATATATCACGATTCACTATTATAGACAGTAATGGGGCCTACGCACGCAGTGATTTGCGGACATAGTGAGATCGCTGAGAAAATGTCCCTACATCGCTCTGTGTGTAGGGACGATAGCAATTTGAGGCTCCGCTATCGCCCAGCCATTAAGATTCAGCATGCTGGATAAATCTAGTCACTTCATTAGTCAGGGCCAGTGTTGTCACCGGAGACCGCTGGCTCTAACAGATCGGTCAGCACACAGCGCTGACACATCTCTGTGCGGAGCTATTTGCTGAGCAATCTTGCTGAGCGATCTACATTTCTCAGATTGCTCAGCAACATCCTCCCATGTGTAGGCCCCTTAAGTCATGGAGGCAGCCATGTTTTTTGCTGAAGTAACATGGTGGCAATGCTAGGGGAAAAAACTGATTTATTTTAATACTAATTTCATCAAATGTAATTCTGTGGACATAATAAATAAAAGTGCAGAATTGTAAACCACTTGTTCATTTGTATTTAACAGAGTAGCTGCTGCACTAGCATGGTGCACTATGGTTTCTGCATTGCCTTGTGTGTTTATGAGGCACACTGGCCGAGGGCCAGGGTATAAACCTGCACTGTGATTCCTCATAGTAGGTGCTGCATAGTGTCCAGGAAATTTATCTTTACCTTTCTTTTCTCTTTGCTGGTTCCTGTGTGGCCTGGAGCTGTGTTAATCAGCAGGCCTCCCAAGTGTGTCAGGCTGCCTGCTCCTTACCTTTTATAGCCCGTGGTTTCCGGACTGGTATAAATACCTCTGCAGCCCAAACCTGGCTTTCCCCTCTTCACTCCACTGCTTTCCTAATTGGTGGGACTCATGTGTCTGTTCTGGGCATTTAACTGTTCCGCTTCCTGATTTTCTTTGTTTTTATCTTCGTTACACTTGTTCTTCTGCTCAACGACTGTTTACTAGTGACCACAGTGTGTAAGGGGGGCTTGTTCACAGACACTATCTAAAATGCTTTCTCCTAGGTTTCTGTAAGAGTTAAATGAAACCAGTTTACTAAAATCATGCATGTTACTAAAACAGGTCTCAGTATGAAGAATGATGTTGACATTTATTATTTTATTTATTTGCAGTTTATAGAGCAGCAGATTCCGCTGCGCTTTACAATAATAGACAGTGATAAAACAAACTGGGTAACAACGGACAGACTTGGAGGTAGGAGGGCCCTGCTGCAAGCTTGCAATCTATAGGACATCAATATTTGTTCTCACAGATTCAGCAAGAAACTAGCAAAAATACCTTTATATCCTACTAATATAGTTTATTTGTTAAATGTTTCTGGGTGGGATGCACCAAAGTGAAAATGTGGTAAAACATGCCCTCATTTTCCATTGCACTGAAGCCGCTCCACCGGGGTACCGTTGCCGGGGGTATCGCGAGAAAAATCTGATGATACACTATAGAAGCCCATTGGATTCTCTCTGCAGCGCTAGGGAATCCCGGCCAGCATATCCTACGGCCGTCACTGCGCTGAGTGACTCCCTGGTCTCAGACCCAGAAGTCTGGAGCCACATTGCAAAGGACAGCTCTTATCGCAAGAGCTGTCCTTTGCATTGATAATCGCATATGTTAGTGCACATACGGTTATTAAGAATGCGGCAGCCAGTGAATGCCGGCAATGTGGGGCGGCGGATGATAGAACATCCCGCCCTCTATGTTTAAGATACAAAAAGAAGGCATTCAAAGAAAAACTCCAGAGTGGATAATTCTTTCAGTAGAGGCCACATTTGACATGTTCCTGAATGCTGAAAACGAATGCGTCAATGAGCTTTTTACATTGTTCTTCAGCTTATAAGTTTTTTACTTTCTCCTCCCCTCCCCCAGTTTACAACGTAAGTCATTTTGGACCTAAATAAGTAACGATCTTCCCCAGAGTACTCGCACCAGGTACTGATGTTTTCGCTCTTCATATGCATGCACATGTGGAGGGCCACTGTGCGGAGGAGTTTGAACGGGGAGGAGGGACGCGACATGGAGGGGGTCAGGGGGATGGCAGAAGGAAACGTCCAGTGTTTCTTGGGTCTGGCCACAGAAACAGTGGGTGTGCCCAAGAAAACGCTGGGCATCCCCATGCAAACACAGGTGGACCAATGTCTGCCGGGGGGACGGGCGGCTGTTGTCGCATGACGTCAGTGCCCATCCTGTTCTCGAGTCAGACGCCGCAAATATAGGTCAGCCAAGGGGAGAAATGATTCGCCCCGTACGCTCTAGTGCGAATGGATATTAATGCTAAACATCCATTCGCAATGTGGCGGGAATGTTTGTGGGGGGGGGGGCCAGCATTTGCTCGCCCGACGTGCAACGGTAGATGGCTCGCTAAGCAGTGAATTTATGCTGCTTAGTGAGTTATCATGAATCAGGACCTTTATTTGTGCTCCTCCTGGAACCTTGCAGTTTGTTCAGGTCAGCATGACTGCAGGGCTTCATTCTCAGCTGATCAGCTTTTGCAACGGTGGCACCAGTAGGAAGGAAAGGTCCACGATCCTGAACAAAGTTATGAAGGTAAATGGCCAGCTGGTTGTCACATCTAGTCAGGTACAGTACATTGGATCCTAGATGCTTTACTGAAGCTGGCCAGCAGAGGTCCCTACTGTCCGCAAGCAGCAGAACCCTGATGAACTGAGCATAAGGGTCCCAGGGCAGCATATCTGCCACGTATAATTAAGACACTGTATTGTTACATATACTTCCCTCTGCTGTACAATACAAATAGTACTGTTTGTAAAACCTCTGTTCTACATGAAAAGACTGCTGCAGATCTCCCTAAATCATAATAAAGGTTTTGTAACCCCTTACCACACTTCATAATTTTATGTTGTTGTTATAAGCCATGATTGCTATAAAAAGAAAAGCGCAATAAATCCAATTTTACAGTTATAATTGATACTACTCTCAATGCTAGAATAATCACCGCTAGTAAAGTGTCATCAACTGTTAAATGATTTCGGGTCCTAGGTCACCCTACTCAAATCTGTCTGGCTAAATTGGCCATCAGTAAACTGGATAGCATAAATAAACATTCCATGTAATTGTTACTCATACAGTAGCCATTTATACTAGAAACAGCTCAGCCCTTTTTTAACGTTTGCCAGTTTTTCAGGACACAGAAAGCATAATTAGTCGCGGCTCGTTGAACCATGTGATCATTTACTTACAAGCATTTGTTGTGTTCTTTTGTATTTATTACAATGGATTTACATTAATTGCCTGCCAAGTTTCAATTCTGCCAGCCACTTTAGGACCAGAGTACTTGGTGATAAGGAAAGATATACTACTACTGTGTTCAAAATAGTTATTCAGAGTGAACGAGAAAATATATATTTATAAAACAAATGCACATTGGATGAGAAAGAAGCATTCCTCAATGAAAATACTCAATAAAAGATTCTTTGCACCTGATATCGTAAGTCTACCCAGATATCCATCTTTCTTTAGCATAGGTTTGTTATTAAACTAAGGAAGGATCTGCCTGCATGCCGCAAAGTACTGATCTTTGCGCCAGACCCGTACTGAGCATGTGCAGTACCAGTCTGTGATGGCAGATGCAGGATGCCAACATACTGTCAGTGATTGACAGTATGATGCCATTTGGGGGCAGGGAGGTGTTGCGACGGCCTACGTTTCTTAAAATGGAGGCATAATGCTGGTGTTGTGGAGGAAGAGGTCAGGATCTCGATCAGAGGATGGATATGTAATGGCCTCTGTGTAGCAAATGCGGTGGACGACTTGCATTGAGGGCAGATGTTGAGGTTAATATAGTAGCCATAGGATCCTATAGGCACACCATGTTCTGATGGCATTAGCTATCTGGCCAAGATTTGTAATTCCGACTGCGTAGCATCCCCTATAGACACATATGTGGGCTATTTTTGCAGTCAGAAGCTGAGGGACCGCGGCAGATACTGGAGATGAGAGATACCAGGTTCATAAACTCCATGGTGCACCAGTTTTAATTTTTCAAACTGCACAAGAGAAATGAAGATATTTTTGGTCACTATGGTTACAGTGTAATATATATATATATATATATATATATATATATATATATATATACAGAAGCAAAGTACCAAAGCAAAAGCATATATATATATATGTCTATTCTGAAATGTAAGTGTTTTATATATATATATATATATATGTATATACAGTATAGAGAGAGAGAGAGAACACGTATATGTTTCAGAACTCTGCCACATAAACTATATTGACTGCTTTCAATTAACAGATTTAAACTCGCAGGGGAGGAGAGGTGCCCCCTTGGGAGCAGGAGCCCAGTGACAAATGCCTCGATTGCCCCCAGGGTTCTGTCTCTGGTTCTTCCCGTAGTTTGACAGAGAAAATAGACAGAAAAATAAAAATAGTTGCCTGTATTTTGCAAACATTGATATACTAGGTGGATTTCTTTCAATAAAAACCAATTGTCAGAGTATTGACATGCCTAACTCTCCATGTCCACCGGGTGAACTATTTATTTAAGGGTTAAAGGATTACTACTGAGACGCCTTAATTCCATTAGAAAGACATTCTCTGGTAAGTTTCCCCGTCTGCATCTGGGGAGTTGTTTATGATGTAATGTTCTAGCCGGGGAAGTTATGACAACGTTCCAAACAGCTGGCTTCCAGTGGGTAATGGAAGAATGGAGGTTAGCTTAGACAGGGCCACATCACCAAGCAGCATGGGTGTCATACGTCTGCAGAGGAGAACAGATGCCAATGTCCTCACAAACACACACATGTAAAATAAAACCTTACACATCTACGGAATATGCTGCAGAGCCTGCTATATAAAATATATTTAAACTGCAAAACACTTCTATAGTTATTTATTTATTAACAGTTTCTTATATGGTGCACACATATTCTGCAGTACTGTACAGAGAATATTTGAACAATCAGTCCCTGCCCCAGTGTAGCTTACAATCTATATTCTCTACCACATGTACACGCACACACAGACATTCTAGGGTTAATTTGTTGGGAGCCAATTAGCCTACCTGCATATTTTTGGATTGTGGGAGGAAACCGGAGTACCCAAAGAAAACCGATGCAAGTACGGGGAGAATATACAAACTCTGCACAGTTAGGGCCATGGTGGGAATTGACCCATGACCTCAGCACTGTGATACGTCCTGCTCTGAGGGCAGCAGCTGGCAACGGCTCTCAGGGTACCACAGCCTGTGGTGCCCACTCCACATGCCATATCAGCATGATGAGTATGCTTTCCTGCTCCGTTGCCCGTTCCGCTAGGCTATCCGTTCCACCCCCCCACCCCCCTGGGACGTGGGGATCCTGGTCCTGCTAGGGAATGTTGGGAAACATAGCTGCTGCTAAAGGGGGCGGGACTTGTGAGTCTCACCGGGTCCAGATGAAGGTCCTCTGTGGGGCTGTCCTCTTGGACGCTGTCGCCAGCCGCGTGTTCCACCTCCTCCCGACTTGACTCCTCCAAGCTCATGAGCGCCGTTCTCATTATGCTTACAGTCGCTTTTAAAGGAATATCCACACCCTTTTCCCGACACACGATCTCGAGGTCGTCCTTCGACATCCTGCTGAAGTTCGCCATCTTGCACATTCTCCTGCGCTGCAATTACTCTTCCGTGAGTAACTTGGCTTCTCCAATCGGGTGACCGAAAAGCCGACTGGGATATCCCACCGTTTGCCACCAATTTCTATATTATAATTACCACAAACAAATCCTATTTAGCTGTGCATAGGTGAAAAAGCAGCTGTGCAAAGGTGAAAAAGCTTCCCCCACAATAAAACTTTACATCAAACAGCTACAACACTAATACTGTACATTTCAGCTCCGAAAATATTGATGCATATATACTGTTTTTTTATAACTTCTCCTCTACAAGGCATATATTCCTAGTAATGAAAGTTTAATTATTTTAATTAATTTACAGTCTGTCTACTCATGAAGACCTCTGACATCTGTGTGTGATCAATCTGGCATAACCATTCCCATTTTTGGGAGAGCGATTGCTATTGGTTTAAGAGGTGACCTTGGCAAAGACATGCTATAGATGTTAAGAAGAACTTGTTTCATTTCTTTTGTTGATGGGTTTCCTGATTTGCTGCAAAGATTTTTAATTAGCAGGTCCCGCTGGATTAATATTCAGCTCGTACTAGAACCATGATCATCTCTGTTCACGCTCAGTTCTGTACTGTACCTTACTGCATAGATGCCAATATAGTTGGAAGGTGAAAACTTAATGACCCAAACTCAAAGCATGCATCTACTATGCAAGAACCATGAGAACAAAAGGAGTGCTTGCATTGATTGAAATGAAGGAATTGAATCCATTCCTTACCACATAAACTAAAGCATAAGAATTAAGTTTTAAATGACTAAACTAGTAATTTACCTGGCTCTATTGGAGTAGGGAGAATTGAAATAATTGGCTTACATCCCTCTAGCTGTTCAGATGTCTCTATTTTTCCATTGGCACTATTATCTGTTCAAAGCAGGAAAATATGTGTTGAATCTCTGAATTGTACAAATTACTTTTTTTTTCAACTGTACACATTGGGCCTTACTCAGGGAAGAACTGAGAGATTATCAGCAGACTGTGCATGTGCTACCTGCATCGTTTGCATTGCCCATGCATCAAGGTGCCGCTGTGTACCCATACACAATAAGGATGCCTCCGCAAAGTGATTGACAGGAAGTGACCATTTAGGGCTGTTTTCGGGGCATTAATCTGATGCCAATTGCAAGGCCTAGCAAACAAATACATGGCTACTTCGTTGTTATTTCTGCAGCCAGTCTGTGTAGCCATAGACCTACTTTGAGCAGTCAATGATTCTCATTCTTTTATATAGGCTGCGTATGCATACCCAATTGCGAAAGAGGTGCGGTCGCTCTTGTGAATTCATTCAGATTATCTTGCAGATAGCAGCTCTGTTGCGGAATAAAACGCACATGCAGCTGCATAAGCGTCAATCTCTGAATCGGGCCCATTGTTCAATAAGAATGACATTGAAGAATAATAATATTAATCAACTCTAGCTGGAGATTACTGTTTCACATCATCAATGGCCTCTGCACAGTGAGACTCGGGCATAGATGAATGCGAATGCAGATATTTCTATTGCACATGCCCACACAGAAAACAGCAGCATATATCCACAAGAAAATCTGACACATGACAGGCAATTTGCCAAGAACAAGGGAGGTAAGGGGCAACTCAGCCCAGGCTTAAGAGCTTCACGTTGACTGAGCCAGAGACATAGATAGGTCTGTCATTAGCCGTACCACTTGTTGGTGACCCAAGGCTGGTGTAATGCAGCCAGCACTAACTAGAAGCTATTGACTGCCAATTTATATAGCAGCTGTTGGGGGCTTCTTGGTTTTCCACTGATTGTGCTTATATTATATGATTCAAAGGGTGAAATGTTTGCTTCTTGCAATCGTATATTTTTTTGCCTTTATCCAAATTAATATAATTGCAAAGTCCAATTGTACATTTTCTGCTGCCACCTAATGAGCCCAGGGCTATGCTTGGGGTCCTAATATCATCAGGGGCATAGCCCATGGAAGCTAAGTGTTGCTGCCAGTCATGATCATTAAGTACCCGTGGTCAGACACTGCCCTGTCCACTGTGGGTGGTAATGCCTTCTATGGGGTATTCCTGGTGTACACATGACACAGTCATCTTCCTCATTTATGAATTGGAATTTCCCAACCCTCGTGCAACTTGCCGGTGTTCAAACTGACTCATGTCCAATTACAGCTAATGTAGGTCTGGCCGTTTCCAATCAATCATAGTATAGTAGCGCCACCTACCATTACCTGCACATACTGCTATCCCATGCCTTTTGGCACATCAGTATATACCTCTTTCTGATACAAATCAGCCCTCTTGCAGCTGACCATCTAGTCTGTCTCCAGCCTGTCCTCTAGCTTGTTGGCCTGCCTTTGTTCTTTGCTGACCCCACCTCATAGGTACGGCCACTCCAGTTTTCAGTCTTGGGAGGGGTGATCCTGTTACAATGAAAATACAGTGAAAATACAAAACAAATTGTAATGTTCTGGAGAAGAAACATCGGGGTGATTCTGTACCGCTCGCCACCCAGCCGAACAATCACCCCCATGAGGTTTTGCATTAAAATTTGCAACAAAGGAATAAAACGTTGTACTGCATCTTCTAAAGCTTGTGTATAACCCCAAGCAGACCTGTCTCTGCTATTATGAGCAAAGTGCGCATTCATCTTAGTCTTTAGGTTTGTTGGCACTGAATTAAATTAAAATACAATTTAAAAGATAAACCTGTAATGCCTGTCTGACAAATGAGTCCTTATCTCATATTTACTCCAGATTGAGTCATCTCATAGGCCTAGGTTTACAAGAGATTACCCAGTCAACTGTCATTACACATGCTGCATTCTGGGGCAATATGAAATCTTGTTTAACCTGCAATCAAATTGACAGCATTTCCTGCACTAATGTACAAACCGAGTAGTATGCGTATTGTAATAAGCACACACAGATTCAGGCTGTGTTTGCTAATGATATTTCCCTGCTTATATAAAGTTTCTACATTACAATATAAACTAGTGCAAATCCTAGGATGGCACCCATGTTTTACTACTACCACATACTGTAGCTTATGAGGTTCTTTTTGGGGGGAATTAATTGGTTTCATGGCCTTTTGATGTATTTTACAGGCTTCTTTATTCCACATATATTTGACCACACCTGTTTTAATATTTTTAAAATCATAAAAAAAATAGGTTACCATTTCATTAACCCAGCGAATCAAATGCAGGGTGACCTTTAACTGCAGCTGTCTAATTTATTCAATAATACTAAAAGCAACAAGGGATCACCACCTCTGTCAAAGTTTCATTGGGGGTAACCACAGGATTACCACTGGACATTACTATATTTACAAGCTGCAGACATTAAACTCTCTCTCTCTCTCTCTCTCTCTCTCTCTCTCTCTCTCTCTCTCTCTCTCTCTCTCTATATATATATATATATATATATACAGAGGGACCGTGTATTATATTATATAATTGTATATGAGAGTATTTATAGTGTTTGTTTATATTAATCTACATTCCTTTGTTGGTCCTGAAGGACTAAAGTCATGCATTAGTAGCTACACGTTCTCTTTCTCTTCTTCATTTCTGCTGTTGCATATATGATTACATATATATTACATGCAAAATGATAATATTGCCTGTTTGCCTTCCCTTGTGCTTCAGATTGCATAGTTATCACAAACTGAAGCCATGTAATTCTGCTTAATAGACATTTGCTTTGTAAACATTAGTAAAATAGGACAAGATGAAGGAAAGATTGAGAGGCAAAGTGATTTATTTTATGTCAGGATCCTATGGGAACTACTTAGGATTTTATAAAGCCACATCATTAAATCCATCATGAGCGGACTCAGTGAATCATGGTGGAAAAGTGATTAGCATTGCTGCCTCACAGCTCCGGGTCAATCACCTATTGGCTGGCGCCTGTATGTTCTCTCTACACATACATGGGTTCCTTAACGGTGCTCTGGTCTTTTGCACAGTCCAGAAACTGCTGTTTATTGCCTACAGTCTTATTACCCCATTTCCACTGCCACAATAATCCAGATTATTGCTGGGTTCACTCGCATCGGGGCTCAGTGGAAAACTGTAAAAGTGCAGTGTAAACATTAAAAGCCTATTAAGATCTTGATCACTGGCTCCCATGACATCCAATCGGCTTTGGGGTCAAATTTGATCACATTATTTGGTTGCTATGGGCAACTTCTACATTGGGTAACTTCTCTGTTTGTTTCCCTGCTTGATCAAACCGCTTTTGTCACTATAAATAAATTTAAATTATAATTGATACAGTTTCATTATAAATGTATAATTATAAATGATAAATTATAATTATAAATTTTCAAATTATAATTATAAATTTTCAAATTATAATTATAAATTTTCAAATTATACAATTATAAATTTTCATTATAATTGTGCCTTTCTTACTATTTTATACAAGTCATTAGTATAAATTTCTAATTTGAAACTGAATTAGTTGACAGCACCTCAGTTTTACTTCTATTTCAGGTTTAATTCATGTTTTCCTACTTCATTTCTATACATTGTATTTGTTTTTCCTCAAAAGCTTCAAATGTGTGGGAAAAGATAACATTTTACGTTCACTTATTATTTCCTTATAGTACGAATGTAATTGTATGTGATGTGGGATATTGGGTAATATTTTTGTTGATAGTAAATCACTATGCGTTGGCCAATTACAGTTTTTTGTTTATGTGTATACTAATTAGAAGTAATTCCCAGCATGGTCGCAAGAGAATTGCTTATTGTTGCCACTCATTAATTTGCCACATGATCTCGTTATAGACGCGGCTGCTGTAATGATATGTTCGCTATAAAGAGTTCTCTCCTTTTTCTCCTGCCACAGTTACCAATTACAACAGTGTGTTAGACGCAAATTCTGACTCAGACGATGAAGACAAACTGCACATAGTGGAAGAGGAAAGTGTTACAGATGCGGCAGATGGCGAAGGCAGTGTGCCAGAAGACGACTTGCCAACCGACCAAACAGTATTAGCAGAAAGCAGTGAAAGTGCGAAACAAAGTTGCTGGGATGATGAAGGTATTCTGCTTAGTTCTTAAAGAGAAAACCTATATTAAGTATAAGTGGGCTTGTTTTTTGTTTTTAAATATTTCTCTGGAAATGTGAATTCAAATATTTTTGCGGGTGTTATTCCCCTAAAAGACCTTCTACTTGAATGGTTTAACCCTTTGAGTGCCAAGAGAATTTGTGAACATAGGTGTGAAAGTTGCCAAGCAAACATTTTTATTTATCATAAGGTTTACCTTATATAGGAAATATAATCTTGCTCCCTGGATCACTAAACTGGTGCCAGTGACCGGCATCAACTATTCAGTCAACAAATGTGCAGCCAAAGTGTGACATTATCACGTTAGCATGGGACAGGATCTCCCAGCATTTCATTAAATCCATGCCAAAAAAAGCTTCAGGTTCTCCTGAAAGAATCCAGTACAACAATGGTCTTCCTTATAAGTAGCCACTGTGCGCAGAATATCCTCGATCCACAATAAAAACACTTCCCAGGCTCTTTGTTTAGTTTCTCCAGTAACTACAATAATCAGACACATGTAATATATTCATATATGTTGGTAAGAGTCACAGCAGCAGCTTTCTGATCTCACTGCACTGCGGTGGGGTTGTGTGCATGTGCAAACCCCCAGAGCGAACGCCTTCGGCAAAATGAGTAACAGGCAGGGGGCGGTGATTGGGGTCCGCCCAGCATTTCATGGGCACGCCCATAAAAATGGTTGGCGCGCACATGGAAACGCTGGGTGGACCCCAGCAAACATAGGCTTGGCCCTGCCTGCTTGGGGCGGGCAGATGACATCATGTGACGTTAGCGCCCACCCTGAATTTGGCGGAAAGTCTACTCTTAATTTTCATAATGAACAGAGGAAAAATCATTCCATGGGGCTTAACCATCGAGTTTCCTTAGTGGGCGCTTGCGAGTGGATGTGTAAGTGTAAACATCCGCTCGCATTGTAGCGCGGGGATTCGGGTGGACGTGCGTTCAACATGGTGGTGTTTACCTGCTCGCTAGGCAGTGAATATACACAGCATAGTGAGCAGGTCTGAATTATGCCCTTAATCTGCAAGTGAGCTTAGTAAACAAGCACAGTTCGTAATTTCATGCAAATACATTGCAGATACTGTATCAACAGATCACACACACAGACACACACACACACACACACACACAGAGGTTATTAGCCTGTAATCAGCAAGCACTTGGAATGCCTTTCTCTGTAATGGAGCCCTAATGATCAGAGAGTGGCAGCTGTTAGCTGTGATGTGTGGCTATTACCCTGACATGCACAGGTGCTTATCTGATACTAACATCTTCCATCTACTGTACAGTATAGCATACTGGTGAGCAAGCTGACGGAATGTAAAGGCCACGTGTTTGGCACTCTAACACTTTTACGTTTATATACTGTAGCACCATCAGTTATGCAGGACTTTTTCCATTTACATCAATAGGTGGACGGTCAATAGGTTGAACACTATTTTGTCTACAGTCAAAAGGTTGAAACAAGCAAAAGGTCGAAATAGGGTACTTGTTTCCTAGCAGGGCGCCTACTAAACAAATTGCTTAGCGGGCGATTCTGTGTAAGAAAATCGCATTGCATGCCGTTTTTGCAATCGCATGCGATGTGATTTTCCTATGTAATTTATTCACTGCTATTTTTTCCTCCCGGCCGGTGCGATCGCATCGCATCACATGCAATCGCATTGCACCACAAAATCGCATTCGATTGTATAGGGTGTGATGCCATTTACTTTACTATACAGTTGTATGAGATGCAATGAGATTGAGGCACCCTACCAGTATCCACGCCACCCCAAAGCATGGCGAGCGGCGGCGGAACGCGTCCTCCCGACCTTTTCATACCCCCACTGTCCACTTCGGCACGGAGTTGTTGTCATATAGTGTGGCGAGCGGACGCGTATTACGTTACATGTATTCAGCGTCCCCTCGCGGCGCTCGCCATGCTTCAGGCTCGGTGGCTCGCTGCGCTCGCCACACAATATAAAATCAACTCCACGCCGACATGGATAGTGGGGGTATGAAAAGGTCAGGAGCTCGCCACGCTTCGAGGTGGCGTGGATACTGGGGGGTGCCTCAATCTCATTGCAACTCATACAACAGTATAGTAAAGTAAATGGCATCGCACCCTATGCAATCGCATGCGATTTTGCGTTGCAATGCGATCGCACCGCCCGGGGGGAAATAGCAGTGAATGAATTAAATAGGAAAATCGCATCGCAAGCAAAAACACACATGTGATGCGATTTCACTACGGTACCGTACGTAGTGAAACTGGGCGCTCTGCTAGGAAACAAGTACCTGAAATAGTTTTTCGTGTTTTTTTTTTTTTTTTTTTAATTGTGAAGCAGTACACTTATACTGTGTCTATGTCAACTTATGTCGACATATACACCAAAAAACAAGAAAAAACTTCTGTCTACTTTTTTTCATGTTGAACTTTTCCATGTCAGCGTATTGAATTGCTGATCACATTTAGGGGGACGTCCTCTTAGCTGCAGTAATTTACTGCTGCTAATAGGTTTGCTGGGGGCTATCCAATTAGCCCCGACGCTGGCGTCCTTTTATCCCCGATGGTGCTTATCGAGCATTATGCCTCAGGCACCCAAAACATAATCCGCAATAAGCATCTGACTGGGACGCGGGAGCGTCTTATACGCACGCGCGTCACATTTTTCGGGCGGTGGGGTATGGGAACCCTGCCCGTCTGCGCTTCAGGGTTGGGGGGGGGGGGTGAGGAGGCGGTGGGGACCAGCGGACAGTGACGTGGCAGGGACCGATGGTGAGCTCTGTCGGAAGGAGACGCGTGAGCCAGCGAAAAAACACCAAAACCCCGCTGAATGAGCCCGGCTCAATCTGTATGTGTTTTTATTATATGTACTTGATGTATTATGTTTAACATATAAATGTACTACAAATGCTGATGTATTGCTTATAAAATATCAGCCTTTTCTCACAACTAGAAATATGTAGTGTATGTGACAATCATACCCTGGCAGGTTTTGCTTGTATTCTTTTAAAGTCAATAAATAATAAGAAACATTGATATCTCCACCTGTTGGGGAGAGAACGCTGCAGGAACGACACAGTCTGCAGCTATCAGCTCATCTCTCTCAGCTCCCACGCCTTGCTGGAGGAGACAGGTGTGCGAGGAATCAGTTAGACCATTAGACATACACAGATGAGACCACAAGAATTAAAACTGTTCTCATGAAAATATTTAGCATTTTGCAAATTTGGTAATGACTGGCCTCCATGCATGTATTAGGTTATCAGCACTGATATCATAGTTTATAGGAGTTCCGCAGACACTGGTCACTTTATTTGAATCTTGACTGTATTATTATATTGTTATTTGTTAGAGCCATCCATTATGTTGCTTTAAGGTACAATTACGGTACAATTATTGTATGCAATTTGGACTAGATCGGATTGCATACATTTTGCAATGCAATGAGATGCAATCTAGTACAAAAAGTATGTCCAGCATAGATGTGCGATGAGATGTGTGACGGGAGTGCGCATCTCATCGCACCCAGCAATTGTACCATGTATGGGCACCTATACAGGGATCCTGTCGCGATCTGGCACGTGCATTTCAAAGACACCGCTGCACAGAAAACGTAAGGCATCGCTGCACCTGCTTAACTGGTAACATGCTTGATCTACAGGGCAACGATGGCAGCATTTGCAAAACGACACAGGCAAACACATGTGTATGCATATATACAAATATTTAAACACCCCACACAGGTATAGGCACAAAAAAAGTGGTCATTGTATGTGTTCTGAAACTGATAGGGAACATGATTTAAAGTGAGATGGACTGAGCAAACATGGACACATTCCGTTCCCATGCAACATTTTACATGGACTGATTCAGGGGTACATCAGCCCTTGTAAGCAAAGCAAAAAAGCAATTCGGCAAAACCATGTTGCACTGCAGGTGGGGCAGAGAGAGTTCCATTTGGGTGAGGTGTTCAAACTGAAATGTAATTTGCAATGTAAAAATAAAGCTGACAAATATTAGTGAGCTATGGGCCTAATTCAGCATGGCCGGCGGCATCCTTTTTTGGTACAGTAACGGAGTGTTCCAGACAATGGAGGAGTGTCCGGACCATTGGGGTGGGGGGGCACTGTTGCTACGTGATGCCTGAACCAAAAAGATGGCAGTCCTAAACCTGGCTTCGCAGCTGGCATACTAGTGTTGCAATCGCAAAATTTTGCGTTTGCATCGTGGGATGGAACCCGGCATGCGGAGCAGCCTTGCCCTGTGTTGGGCAGCCCCTACATGCGGTCGGTGAGAGTTGTAGTTTTACGAATCCTTGCAAAACTACAACTCAAGCTGAATTAGGCCCTATGGGCCAAAGCAGCCAGTATTTACCATGCACACAAAATAATATAAATGTGTGTTCTCCCCTGCATGGCAACATGGTCTATTCCAGACACAAAGGGACTTGCTTTTTTGCTGTACTTACATACATGAATCATGCTCATAGTGCTTAACCTCTAGAATGCTACGTCCAGTAACTCGCTTCTCTTTCCAGCCATGTTACCATACATTGCCACCGCTCTCTGGACACTTTGCTTTTTCCACTTGTGTCATCAAGATCACATGAGGTAAAGTTAATGCAATTAGAAAAATAGGGAATATACTCAAAGTTTGTGTCATGCTTGTCATGTATGCTGTGTTAGGGAATATAGAGAAAACTGCGGTAATATAGCTCTCTTTTCCTGATGCTGACTACAAAATTGTACCTTTGACCCCGACATCAGAAGAAGCATTTATGGCAGTAGTTCCCAAACTGTGTGTCGTGTCACCCTGGGGTGCCTTGGGGGACTTGCAGGGGTGCCCTCGGTTGGTGGTCCAGGACCAATTCAAGTTCTTTATGTCCATTATAATAGTCAAATTATGGACAAACAGAGGTGAATCCTGTCCATTACCACATAACTGATCCTAAGGATGAGATATAAACACAATTTATTTAACTTCATATATGTTTCTGACTTTCTCAATGAGAAATTTTTAAGCCTAAGATTGCCGCAAAAGCATTTCTGATGCTTCGCGGTGCCGTGATTCAAAAACTTTGGGAACCCCTGACTTATGGCCTTGTTCTGAGTTGTACATTATGCCAATATGAGTACAGTTGGCCAATGTTTTAAATACTATGCAAGCCCCCGGAGCGAACGCCTGCAGCAAGTTTAACACAGGCAGGGGGGCGGTCGCTGGGGTCCTCCTAGCATTTCATGGGCGTTCCAATTCTCACAAGAATGGCCAGGATGAAACTAAGTCTAGGCTTACTTTTATCTGCGAAAAGAGGAGAAATCAATGATTTCTCCTCTGTGCTCATGCAACGTACACATCCGCTCCCATCATATTACAGAGATTCAGTCGGGGGGTGTTCGGCGGGGCTGCGTTTACCTGCTCTCTAGGAATATATGCAGCCTAGCGAGCAGGTCTGAATGAAGCCCTTCGGGGTATGTTCAATGAGTGTTGAAACTACCTTCTTGCTGAAAAAGACGTCAGTTTTCAACATGAATAGATCGGAAGGGGTTCCGATCTATTCAAGGCTATCTGTTTTTTTTTTTGGCAGGCCGAATTGGTTTAACCTGCCGAAAAGCAGGTGAATTAGCTGAATAGCCGCTTATCCACCTGCTTTTGATGAAACTGAAAGGTTTTGGCTGTATTTCCGTCAATCTCAATCTGACATAAAAAGATGCTGGATTGAGGCAGGAAGGATGGCACCGGGTGAGCAGTAGCAGCTTACACGTCTCCCGACCTCCTGTCCGCCGCACTCTTTTGCCGACACCCGCCTACTCTCGTACCCACCCGCCGGCTCCCGTTCGGCCCTGTCCCGGCACACACTGCCTCCTGCCATTGCGCTCACCCGGTCCCCACGCCGGTCGGTGAGCATCAATCAGTGGCCAAATCCGACATCGGATTTGGCTGCTGCATTGAATAATGGATGCCAGATCCATCAATTTTTTTATACATCTTCCCCTTTTTCTTTATCAACCTTTTCTAAAGTAACATGGAATGAATGTATAAATCTATGGCACGTGGAGGAGCTGCTTGAGTTGGTAAAGGCAGCTAATCTTAGATTGGGTAATTCCCCAGTACGTCTCATAAAAACAGGATGTCTGGTAGTAAACTGATCCAAGTTTAGAGCACGAGAAGGCTGTATTAAGCTAACGAATTTGCATGGCATTACAGAAAGGCATTTTCCCATGGTAGAGGCTTGATACCAGACTTGTAATTCAAAGGTCACTTGGAAAATGTAATTGCATTTAAACGATTTTAACAAATGTGTAAATATTTTTAGCTACTGCTAAATGCATTTTTTGTACGAAAGGAACCAGCTTTGTATGCATGGGTGCATGTCTATGAATAGAAGAAGTATAGCAGTCTGTTTCTCAGGCATTACTCCCATGATGTCAGCAAAGTTTAACCGAGTTGGGAAATTTCATTGTGGAATAAATCTGGACACGTGTTTTGCCTGGCAATTTGGTTGGTTCAGATTTACGGTTTTAAATAATGATTACCATGCTCGCTCAGCAGGTCTGATCCGATATGATTTTGTTAGGGTAAAGAGCCTGGCATGCAGTAGTCGGAATAGAGTATTTAGCATGTAGCAATAACATTGTGGCCATCTGTGCTGTTTGTACAACTTGTTTGCAGATCAGTCAGACCTGGGATAATTTAATGTTTCCTTTTCTTGTAGATTGTTAATTTTAAGCAGTTAAACCAGGACAGAGTATAAATTAGTAATATCCCAAACCTTGTAGTTCCTTCCAGGGGGTCCAATTTACTTTAAATTAGGCAAGTCCAACCTGCGGCCCTCCAGCTGTTGTGAAACTACACCTCTCAGCATGCCTTGCCACAGTTTTGGTATTAACTATGGCAAGGCATGCTGGGATGTGTAGTTTCACAACAGCTGGAGGGCCTTTGATTGGACATGCCTGCTTTAAATGAAGTACCGTTGCTGTAAGCATAATGTGGTTGAATCCCAGTGGACACCTTCACTCTGTAATTGTTTCACCTTAATAGTTACCAGTAATCTGCCCACCATTGACAAATCATTGAGATGTTTTTAATAGCATTCATTAGTTAGATTCCAAAAACATGCCAAAAATAACATGTGTGAACAAGTGCAGCTCTTAAAGGTGCCTGTTCCTTGAAATATTTTATTACAGGAACCAGGGGCACATTTTGGGGTCAGGCCATAGGGTCATAACATATGACCCATCATGTCACTGCCCTCTTTATGTCATGGCCTCCTGACTGCCAAACAGCCCCAACCTCACTACCCCCTCCACCATAACAATTTACAATCCATTGCCTACCCCCCACACATACACACACACACACACACACACACACCAGTTCAAATAAAAAAATAAGTTTTAATGACTGAAACAAGAAAACAAAAATATAGTCACCTGGCTTCATTTGGGCAGTGGCCTATCCGATTTTCATGCAAGGCAGCTTAGTGTCTGTCCCCCCCAGCAAGTGTCACCACTAGACACATGCCTCACATGTCCAATGGGAAATCCACCTTCATTTTATTGTACACTCCTTACTTATGGGCATCGTAAATGACATGTCCCCGTTCTTGTTTTACAGATGGGACAGATGGAAATGAAATCCTGGGGCCTGAAGCTGAGCTGGGCGATATTGCATGTACAGGTACTTGTTACTTTATTTCAATTAGCAACATGTAAACATGGGGTAATTTTTATATGAGTAAAAGGTACCTAATAATACTAATAAACTATGAGTATATCGTTTTGTATATGGTTATGACTTACATAATAACTAAATAAATAATACATTAGATTTTTGGTGGAACCGCACTAAAGCTGTCCATACACTTGTATGATCTGGGCCCCTTTAACTCGATTCCGAGGGATCGGACTGAGAAATCGGGTGAAAAGTGCCCAAATTGTAACCCCCGATTCCAATCCGCGTTCCCATGCTCATTGGATCGGATCTGGAGATTACAAGTGCTGCACATAAGATTTCTCAGATCCAACAGGATCCGGCAGCACTTGCTGGGGGTTGCACATAATATAGCTTATGCTAAAGGACGACCCCAATGGACTTTGCAGTCAGGCTCATTTGCCGGTTCCCACCATAGGACTCCATGTTACACTTATAACATAGAGTCCTATTGTGAGAACCGCCCATAGACTTACATGTTAATTTAATAACATGAAAGCTTATGGAGGAGCGCACAGCCTATCAGGTGGGGAGCTCCCCTGGAGCACTGCCCTGATAGGCTGAGGGGAGTCCCATTGACTGACATCAACCTGATTCCCCTCATTATCAGGGAGGAGCTCCTCAGTCCGGTGGTTTGGGTCAGTATTTTTTTATTTTACCCCTGGATGCCTACATGGATCTACATTGGAAGAGGTGAGTATACATTTTTTTCCACAGGTCCGCCGTGGATTACTACTGGACAAGTGTATGTATGGATGGTGTATGTAATGAAGTTGTACTTTATTAGGTTTGTTTATGATTTTTGGGGGGTGTTGGTCCTGCTGTGGAACTAAAAGTCCCAGCGGGCCCATTAATGTCTCACATGCTGTGACTTGTGGTTCTTCAAGTCCCTGCATGCAGGGACTTGTTGTTCTACAGCAGAACCCAATACTTTATATTTAACTCTTTACATTTAATACACTAGCAACCCGGCATCCACCTTACAGGGGTTCTGTGGATAGCCCCGGGCTTCAGCCCTGTGGGACACACACACCTTTATTGTGGGAAGTCCCCACTCCTCCAGGGACAGCCAGGGTGTCAATACTTATAGATTGTAAGCTTGCGAGCAGGGCCCTCCTACCTCCATGTCGGTTTGTATCTACCCAGTTTGTTTAATCACTGTTGTTTCCAATTGTAAAGTGCAACGGAATATGCTGCGCTATATAAGAAACTGTAAATAAATAAAATAGTTTGGAGATGGGGGAACTTATATAAAAGATCTCCCCCGGCTGTGGTACTAAACTGTTTGCTGTTGGAGCCCAGTGCTGGTTATAAAAATACGAGGGACACCTACTCTTTTTGTCACCCCTATTTTATATCCAGGCCCGGTTTATGAAATATGGGTGAACCTTATTCATTTATTAATTTTGTCCCCCGTATTTCAGAAACCAGGACTGGCTCGAAGAGTCCGGAGGCTACTAATTATATTATTCATTATCATTATTTTTGAACTTTTAATACAGGACCCCGTCAGTCACTTTACAGAATGGAAACGTGTCAACTTCATTCATTCATCCACATTACCCAGATACAGCCAGCTGTACATAGCAGCCGGCCTACCAACAAGTACAGGCCAGTGTTTGCTTTACAGGCAGCAGCTGGTTTGTGAGCAGGCGAATGTGCCCGAGGTTCACTTTCATTGTCAGTGACGGACATGCCTATTTGTGTTGCCCTCATGCCATGTGCTCTCCTAGTGACTATTCTACGAGGATAAATATGACAATGATCAATTTAATGATACAGGCTAGACTGTGACACCGCTTACATAGCACTTTTACTGAAATGAAACTTCCTGCCTATAAGGCTGTATGGGAGTCCCTCACCCCCACCCCAATTCCCACTTTCCAGACCCTTAAGTGAAAGTGAGGAGGTGGTATCCTTAGAAGTCCCACAGCCGCCACCTGCATTAAGTACAACAAGGATGTCTTTCTAAAAGACTTCCTTAATTTTTGTGACAGGCAGAATTGGTGGCAGCACCCCAAACCCCAGTGCCCTAGGCAGCTTGGGTCCTCCAGGACATGACTCTTCATTAAATCTCCCCCATAGTCTCATGTTATCCTTGTGTGTAGGATATCACACATTAAGGGACCTGTATCCGCCCTCTCTGTGCCACTTCTCTGAAACATTCTCAGCCCATTCCTGTACTGACCACCTCCTAATGATGTCATAACCCACCTCCTTGATCTCACATGTGCCTCTTGACATTTACCTTTTAATATATATATATATATATATATATATATATATATATACAGTATATATATATATATATATATATATATATGTGGATAGTGCAGGACTGCATATATACTGGTTGCCATTGTAGTTTAAAGCGGTTTCGTGAATTAGAACCGACAGTATGTGACATAATTGCCCAGGAAATATGCTCTATTCCGTTCAATTATTTCTTTTGGGTGCCAATCAAGGAAAACAGATGCATCAGCCTATTCCCACTTGTCCTATTGATTGGGATATTAGGATTCGGAATTATGAGAAAATGAGAAAAAATCATGAGTTCATTTTTTTGTGACTGTTCTGGGAGAACATGGGAGCCAAATTCAATGTTGCTATTGGGTTCAAAAATGTCTAATTTCACTTTGGCAGCAAAATACATTTTGTATTGGTGTTGGCACAATATATAAAGTGAAGGTGTGCATAATATCATCAGTAGCCTGTGAATATTCTCTCGGCAATGCCACATTTCTCAGTATAACACAGTCCCATCAAATAGGACATGACCTACACTTTCCCAGTTTCATCAGGATGTTGACTTGTATGTACTGCATATATAGAGGGGATATTTTGACTATGGCCTTTATTCAGATCTGATCGCAGTACAAATTTGTTTGGAAAATGGGCAAAACCATGTGCACTGCAGGTGGGGCAGATTTAACATGTGCAGAGAGTTAGATTGTGTGAGTTATTTTGTTTCTGTGCAGGGTAAATACTGGCTGCATTATGTTTACGCTGCAATTTAGAATTCAGTTTCAACACACACCACCCAAATGTAACTCTCTCTGCACATGTTACATCTGCCCCACCTGCAGTGCACATGGTTTTGCCCATTTTCCAAACAAAGATCTGAATAAGGGCTTTTGATAGTTGTTTGGGGGGGATGTATCAAAGCTTGCAAAGAGATAAAATGGAGAGAGATTGGGAGATAGTCGATAAGGGAGGTATCCAATAACGACTGTTAAAAAATTGGGAGAGATCAACGGACGTTTTTCATTTTCCCAATGTTTCGATGTAATCGGGCCGATTGTTCTTATAATCGGGCCGATTGGATCATATGATAAAAAAAAAAAAAAAAGTTTGTCAGCTAAAATGCACAGGTTTAGTGAAACCAGTGTGTTTTCACCCGATGCAGCTCCATTTTCACTGGGACCCTTTTCCACTGAGAAAAATCGCAGGTTGATGGTCATTCGTGTGCAAAAATGACCGGGTTTTTGAAGACAGTGGAAAATGAGTATTAGGTTCAAGAATAGCAGGTTTTCACACTTTAACCCCCCGTCCCCCCCCCCCGTCCCCGTCCCCATATCATGATCAGTGTTATGGAGTTGGTAGGTTTGTTTCAGGTGCTACATGTTGCACAAAACAATAAATATTTGTCAATTGTATGTAAAGGTATTTTTTTCAGTTATAAGCAGCATCTCATTCAGAATGCAAATCCTTTTACCTGCTCTTCATTTTCTATCAAGGGTCATTTGAGTCCTGGCATTTTTCTGTGCACTAAACATGAAAGAAGACAGGGTCATGACTAAAATGCGATGAAATATCAACTATTGCTGTCCAGCCAGACGGTTCCAACTTAATTAGGTTTCCTAGTACATAACTGCTGTTTCAGGAAGACAGACTTTCACAGGATGGGCAGTATTTTATTATGCATGTTTTTAGTGGCTGCAAAGCTTGATAAATAAGCCCCAATATGAGTTTTTGAAAGTGCAGATTAAAGTCGTGGTGGGGCATAAATCAGCAGCTGGACAGGCTTCCCTGCTTTAAGTGGATCTGTGAGTAAGGGCCAGATGTATGAAGCTTCAAAAAGTGATAAATGGAGAGTGATAAATAGTCAGCCAATCAGATTATAACTGAGCCACAGGCTGGGTTTGAAAAATGGCCGGTAGGAGTTGATTGGCTGGCTGTATTTCATTCTCCATTTTATCACTTTTTGAAGCTTGATACATCAGGCCTTATCTCATATATGTGGCCACATTGCGTTTACAACCCATACATATTTTCAGTCACTTTTTCCTCTCACGCATGCATGATACGTACGGTGTGCATGTATGGTCGTTCGAAAATTGCTAGTCTTCAGAATTCTCTAATAAGTGATCCTTGCTGAATCCTTGACTGACAGGAAGCCGACGTTTGGGGTGGAAGCCTTCTGTTTTCTGGGCATGTCTGAAGGAACACAAGCATGCGCAGGCGTTTTTGAGGTGGGTCTGTGACATCAGCGCTGCCCACTTCCAGCCTGTCTCTGTTGCAGTCTAGTGGAAGCCTTAGACCCATTCACATTTGCACAGGCCGCAAAGTTTCTTCGATGTTTCTGGAATTACGTATGGATTTGCGTTGGCGATCCATTCTCAATTCATTCACATTTCTGCAAGGTGCGTTCTTTCTTCTCCACAGCGATCCCTGCTGAATTAGTCCCAATGTGCCCATAAATCATACTAGCTAATGTATCTAGATGTACAGGAGTGAGATCCCTTTTTATGATCACAATATATTAATCATATGCAATACAGTACATTTGGTTTTATACTTTTGAAAAATCTTTTTCTATTACGGTCTTTCTTTGGAGTTATTTCCTCCCTGTGCCATTCACACATAGCAATACATGTATGACTTAATACTGCATTATGAGAAAACATCATTGTGAGTATGGGCACCTACAGTGGCAGGTTCCATTGATCATTTACATTACTGGGCTGCTGCTTCTTCTCATTTGCATACTGCAGCCATTGGCATTAGACAGAAAATACCAGCAGGAAAGGGGGCTACAGGCTATAAAAGAAATACATACAAAAAGTGAGCTGCTCTGAAACCTATACTAATTACAGTGTACCCATATATATCATGTGTATTTTCATATGCTAAGTATTACATGCTATTGGAACTGTTTATTTATGGCAACAAGGGCACTGTAAGTTCTATTAATGCACAGCTTATTATAGTGTACACTGACAACCTGTTAATATCATGTTAGTTCTGTCATATTTTAGTCACTCTGTAGTGTACTCCAGTTTTTCATGCAAATTCCGCAAATATGCTCTAGTAATTTATCTTCACTAACCTACAAAATATACCAGGAATTCATTAGGGAGATATTTCTAACCTGTGCGTTGCTTCATGGGAATCTGCTGCTGATCACAGACCTATCTGTGATCAGCAGCAGTGATCAGGATCCTTATACAACTGAATATATCTGAAATAAAGTTTGCAGTGAAAGATTTCTGCTACGTAGAATATAGCAAACTTCTGTCTGTATAAGCCGCAGGCAGCGGATCTCTCAGGCTGCAATGGCTGATAAAACAGAATGATAACTTGAACTTGCTACAAATGTAAACACTTGTCGACGGTCCCAAGGCCGGTGAAGTCATGGGAACGGTTCTT
Organism: Crinia signifera; assembly: GCF_055691185.1. NCBI lineage: Eukaryota > Metazoa > Chordata > Amphibia > Anura > Myobatrachidae > Crinia > Crinia signifera. The sequence goes on along the minus strand of NC_139221.1, from coordinate 256,906,122 downwards.
CTTGTCTTGTGTATGGTAATAGGAGATCTCAATACAGACCATTTCGACCTGATGCAGAGAAATGAATGTAAATCATATACTGTATACATTGTTCAACAAAACTGTAACTGTAAGAAATTCATATATTTGTCCATTTGCAGAGCTTAAGATGTAACCGCCTCTATAGCACATGTGCCTTGTTTGCTACAAGCGCACTTGTACCTGTCCAATATGAGACGGGAAACAAAAAGCATATTTTCACTTATGTCTAAAGGGTTAGATTTACTCAAGCTTCTAAAAATGATAACTTGTGCTGTTACCCCTAGTATGTAGTCAGAATATTGCTTTCATTTCTCTATTGCATCCTAGAAAAATATAGAATCTGATTAGTTGCTATGGGCAACACCACCACCTTTTTTTTTGTAGCTTTGGTAAATCTTAATTTAACTCTACGTGCCCCCCAGATAACTGTGCTTAGGGGCCTATTTATTAGAGATGTGCAGGTCCGGATTTACTCGGATTTACCCGGAAGTCAAAACGGGATCTTATTGGCTATATGTAGTCACATGTTTTTGCTCCAAAACATGTGACTGCTGGATAGCCAATAAGATCCCGTTTTGACTTCCGGGTAAATCCGAGTAAATCCGGACCTGCACATCTCTACTATTTATCATGTAATTTTTGCGGCTAATTCCCCCAAAACACCTTCTTAAATAGGACCCTATGTGGGGGAAAAACCCATCATAACCCAGTTTGCGTAAATTTGTAACACGTAATCTCCATTCTCTTTATAGAGCATGATGAAGAATGTGATTCAGATGTAGAAAATGAACAAAACCATGATCCAAATGTGGAAGAGTTCCTCCAGCAAGGTGACACGGCTGTCATTTATCCGGAAGCTCCAGAGGATGACCAGAGGCAAGGCACCCCAGAGGCTACTGGCCATGACGAAAATGGTAATTATATGGCATGGGAAACGTTCCAGGCTTTGTTTGTGAGAAAAAAAATTGAACAGTGCTTAAAAACCGCTTGAGGCGATAGGCCCTGTTATCATAAACATCTGAGGTGCTCCATCAGATATTTACATGAGCAGTTGGCAGCTGCGCCAGGTAGTACAACCAACGCTATACAAAGCCTTCACGGCTTCTTGGTTTGATTTGTTACATAAAAATTATATTCTGTGATAGGAGGGCATTTATCAATTGTTTGATAAATACCACCCATAGTATGTGTATATTACATAATAACATGCCTACATCAAATAATACTGCTTATTAGTACTGCAGAGAAAAACTTGCAAACAAGAACTAGCTACATACTGTATGTATGTTTTTGCAACACTTGTAAGGGAATATATTATAGGTACTCTACAGAAAGGCAGTTTGAAAAAAAGTTATTGTCTGTATTAATAAAGCAAATATTATCCGTGTGATTCAGTGATCTCACAGTTCCTAATGAATTTGTGTGCTGCTTTTTTTAAATTCAGTTATGATATAAGGGGGCAGCGTCACTATCCTGTGGATTAGATCTTTATTTGGCGAGAGTTAAGCGGGGTACACACGGTGCGATTGCCTTGCTATTCAATCCCTTTTCAATCAGGATCGAATCACACGGCAAGCAAAACATGTTCGATTTTCACTATATACTGTAGTACAGATCTGTACTATATAGTCTTTTTTTCCTACTCGATTTCGATGCTGCAGGGCTTTGTATCGGGATTGAATCGGCATCAAATGTGGCTGATGTCAAATCAAAAGCTAGTCATAATCGCCCGGTGTGTACTGGGCATTAGGAGTTATGTCAAACATCATTATGCCCCTTCAATGCTGAATATACCAGGGGCAGGTGCCCACTGCATTAACCCCTTCAGTGGTGTTTTTTTCCCATGTTTCAAGGAACCACGAGGCCCAACCATCCTTATTCAACGAAATCTCAGTCCGGTTAAAAATATAGAATAGCTTCTTTTGGAACATCTGTAAAGAAGGCGGGGAAGTCAAACTCCAATTCTGTAATATTGCTTTCCGGGCAGCAGCATCAATTGCTAAAAGCAGTTTCCTACATCCCTTGGCTGTTCACTCTGTGGGAGGTATCATCCCAAATATTGCCCATTCTGCTGTAAACGGAATATAATTGACTAAATGGTCTATGGAAAAATTCCTAACCGCAGACAGAATTGTTTTAATAAAGGGCAAGACCAGAAACAATCAAGAAAATCCACCTGAGGAGCTTAGCAATGGTAAAAAATGGTAAAAAAAATTGTAAAAATGGGTTAATTGACTGACTTTAATTGTCTATACGGTACCGTATTGATGAACCAGCTGGTGTAGATATGATGCGGGGATCTTTCATTTTAGTGTCACTGAATTGCCTCACTGGTATGTGGCTGTTAGAATAGGTGTCGAGAGTCCCAGTTGGTGACCTTTGTGGAGGATTTAGAACCCCCTATAGTTTTTCGCGGCCCAATGATGTAAAGGAAGTACAGCTTGACATAACTACTAAAAGTTTTTGCGCCTCCACTTGATAACTCTGTTATCTTAACCTTCTTTTTTCATTCCTGCCAAATAGAGCCTGTGAGGCGTGAAGTATGGCATATGAAAAATATTATAAAACATCTTGTTATTGTGCCACTGGCAATAATCTACATGAGCTACATAGGTTTTTTGTCAAATCTTCACATGTCAATGAAGGAAAAGAGGATAACCACTGACTGACTCCTAACATAACTCACTCATTGTCCATTTGCTTTCTCAGAAAAGCATGCTGCAATAAGATAGCCATCCTTGAAGGTGGAATGGACCTCAGCATGACATCAATCGTGTTCTGCCAATCTCAGTTCAACAAATCTCTAATAACCATGCTTGCATAATGTTGTGCTTTTACAAACAAATTGCCTTAGTACCAGGTAGGAGATTATTATTGATTTTAGATGACGTGGTAACTCTGACTTGTTGTCCTTATTTATTAATGACCCAGAAGTAGAGGGAGTTGCAGATTTTACATTATTAGGTATTATTATTTCTGATGATTTATCTTGGTCTTCCGATATTACAGCTATGGCTAGAAAGACATAGCAGCACCAAATTTGATCAGGTTTTATAAATAAAGAATGAAAAGAAAATATACTGACATATTGTACTGCTGTCTGGTTTGGGAATAGTACTAAGAGAGATTGTAAGAAATTGGAGCATGTGGTACATACCACCTCGGGTATTATTGGCAGTGATCTGTCGTCAATTGAGGACATTTTTATTAGGAATTGTCGTCAAAAGATAAACAGCATTGTTCAGGATTATTATCATCCGTATAATAACATATTTTCCTTCTAAAAGACATCTCAGGTGTATTAGGTGGAGGACATCTCGTTTGAAGAACAGTTTTTCCGCAATTGTCGAATTAATCGAAATTGTTAATTTGCAACTTTTTGTGACCTGGATTGAAATTTTGTTGTTTCTTTTAGCAATGGCAATAAAGATTATCTGATATTATTTGTCTTTCGCCTGGGAAAATGTCAATGGACATCTAGAAGAAGTATCTGTGATACTTCCCATATCTATCACTCCTTCACTCTATCATAACGTCAAAGGAAAATACCCAAGGACATTTTGAATATCTAAATTGCACAAAAGGATTTTTACAGTATGCCTTCCAGTGACATTGTTTGCAGGTTTTGAGACTGCTGAATATTCTATAATTGTTAGATAACTCAGCGGCGATGAATATAAATAAAAGTAAATCACATGAATTAGTAAAGAACCGTGTAAGTACAGTCTACTACAAAGCACAACAGACCTGATTCAGATGCGATGCAATGCCAATATTAGCATAGTGCAGTGATTATCTTTCGACTGTACATCGTGATTGCACTATGCATGGACCAAGGTAATGGTTCACAGGAGGAGGGATTTGCTGGTGTCTGCCTACTTCTGTGATTTAGTACCCATAGAACATGGTGGCAGTATCTCGGTTACCACAATCAATGTGCGTGACCTTAGAGTCACTCAGGTGGTCCACAGTAGGTTAATAATATTGTTCATATTTGGGGGTGGGGGTTGGCTTCTTACAGGAAGCTAGCTCTTTACCTATTGCAGCCCGGACTGGCAGTTCCGGAGTGGGTGACTGGCAGGTAGGACTTCCAAAGTAATAATAATTATTACTGTTATTTATATAGCGCACATATTCCGCAGCGCTTTACAGAGAATATTTGAACATTTGCATCAGTCCTTGGCCCACTGGAGCTTACAACCTATTGCCTACAATATATACACACACACACATTAATACTACCTGTATATTTTTGGATTGTGTAGGAAAACCGGCATACCCGGAGGAAACCCACGCAAGCACGGGGAGAATATACAAACTCTGCACAGTTAGAGCCATGGTGGATATCGAACCTATGACCTCAGTGCTGTGAGGCAGTAATGCTAACCATTACATCATCCGTACTGCCCAATAGGAAGTCACTGCCAGTCACAGTGAAGTCAGTGTAGTCTCACGGACTGCATCTGGCTTCACTAATGCAGTGCAGGGTGGTGGGTTTTACTGTTATGTCTGCATACACTGTGGCTTCTCTCATGCCAAACGGCCCCTCTCATCTTGCAAAGTCCTAGACGACTTGGCCTTGCTGTGCTTCTTTTTGGCTCAGAATGTGCATCTTGATTGCTACTATAAAACAACTGGATTACACTGATCAATTTGATGTGCAACATTTGTACATCTATGTGCCTGAAGCACAGAAGCACGCATCTTAATAATATTGAGTGTCCACACTAGACGATATTTTGAAGCCCTTTTTTGAGTGATATTGTTAACAATATCTCCTAGTGTGTATGGGGATTTAATTTGTGTACAATGCTATGCCACATTATTTTGTACTTCATCTGCTCATGTATATAACTATTTCCTGTGTGCCGAAAGGAGCAGCCAAGTGTCTCTGGTGCACTGTGAGTAGCCTTTGGCATGCCCGTAGAAAAAATGGGGTGAACCCGCCCCAGTAGTGGGGAAGGGATCTGGGGGGCGCTTGGTAGGAGTGGCTTCTCAGCAGCTGCTCAGAAAACAGGTTAGTTAGGCCTGTATACGTGTACAAAAAAGGAAGAAAAAAAGGGATGGTAGCAGCGCTCAAAATTAAAAATGAACAAATTGGATGATCTTTACATAATATACTTTACTGAAATAAAAACAATAGTATGGACAAATGTATACATAATAAAATCAATAGCATAAAATTTGCATTAAATTGATGCCCTGATTCCACAATGTGGTGGTTTAGGAGAGTCCGTTCCTATTAGACCCAGATGAGACAAATTGAAGATTTTATATTTACCGCTCCACACGCTATATTGCGAATGTCCTGGTGTCCACGTGGTCGGCCCAGAATGGCATAAATCACCGGAATCCACTGGACAGATGAAGGACAGATGGTAAAGTTCTCAGGTACCTGGGTGTTGAGATGTGGGGCAGTGTGGTAAAAAAGCGGTGTCACGATCCGAGCTGTCAGACAGACTTTCTTACCGGCTAAGTGCCTCCGCAGGTTCAGCTTGCGGTCCAGACGTCATCTCTGCCGGCGTCCTGTCTCCCAGTGACAGTCCCCAGTGCACGGCAATCCACCTGTCCGCCGCCATTGCTCCCAGTATCCAGCATGGTGTGCACAAACACACTTTCCCGCCATAGCAGACATGGGGGCTGCCATGTTCTTTCCAGTCACATGTCTGTGCTGTCCAATCCTGTTGGTTCTGATCTCCCTGTCATACTTCCTCGGCCAATCCTGGCCACCCAGTGGGGATAAGTATGCTGGGAGCTCTCAGAACCATTGCTAGTGCTTCAGTTGTCTCCAGTGTATGGTCAGCTGTCCTTGTCTCAGTGCAAGTGTATTTCTCTGCTGGTGTTGTCTTCCATGCTGCAGTGTGTTCCAGGTTGTTCCATCTCCTGTGAAGTCCAGGTTATTCCATCGCCTGTGATCCTGCCTCGTCAGCCCAGCGACCAAGCCTAGCTCCGGGACTCTGGTCCTTCCGATGCTCCAGCATCATCCACCATCGATGTTTCATCGCTAGTCCGATATTCCGGATCTCCTGCTTCTGTCCGTCATTCCGGACCCACAGTCATCTCCCGTCCGTCATTCCGGACCCACAGCCTTCTTCCATATCCGATACCCGGATCCGATGTTCCCACATCATCATCGATAGTCCGATATTCCGGATCTCCTAACCAAGCTTCCGTCCGTCATTCCGGACCCACAGTCAAGCTCAAGTCTTCCGTCCGTCATTCCGGACCTACAGTCTTCACATCCGATGTTCCACCATCGATTCCACATATCATCACATCTGTAAAGTATTGCAATCTGCATGAACTGTCATTTCTCCTGCATACTTTACTGTCTGTTAATATTACAACCATCTGCAAATAAACTCAGGTTGTATTTTACCTCTGACTGCTTATTAGCTCTGGGTGCACTGTCGCGCAGTCCATGCGCAAGGGTCCTCTCCAACCTTCCCGGTTCAGGTACCGGTCCAGGTCCCCACCAGAGGTCTCAGTCTCGTCGACTAAGCCCCCTGGTGTGACAAGCGGTTTCCAAGTGATCCAATTGAATGGTATCAGCAGATGGTTTTCCTGGGCTGGTCCGGACTACAATCCCAAATAGTGATGGTGGAAGAAAAGGGCAACAGCACTCCTGACGCGTTTCGCCGCTACAGCAGCTTTATCAAAGGTTTGATAAAGCTGCTGTAGCGGCGAAACGCGTCAGGAGTGCTGTTGCCCTTTTCTTCCACCATCACTATTTGGGATTGTAGTCCGGACCAGCCCAGGAAAACCATCTGCTGATACCATTCAATTGGATCACTTGGAAACCGCTTTTTTACCACACTGCCCCACATCTCAACACCCAGGTACCTGAGGACTTTACCATCTGTCCTTCATCTGTCCAGTGGATTCCGGTGATTTATGCCATTCTGGGCCGACCACGTGGACACCAGGACATTCGCAATATAGCGTGTGGAGCGGTAAATATAAAATCTTCAATTTGTCTCATCTGGGTCTAATAGGAACGGACTCTCCTAAACCACCACATTGTGGAATCAGGGCATCAATTTAATGCAAATTTTATGCTATTGATTTTATTATGTATACATTTGTCCATACTATTGTTTTTATTTCAGTAAAGTATATTATGTAAAGATCATCCAATTTGTTCATTTTTAATTTTGAGCGCTGCTACCATCCCTTTTTTTCAGCCTTTGGCATGCACCTGCGATGTGAGTTTGATGCAGTATGTAAAGAAAAAGGCGGCATGATGCTACATCTCTTGTGACTCAGTAGCATCGGGTATCTGAAAATACAGAAAATTTTATTGTTCAATTACACATATATTTTTTTAAAGAAATAGATTGTATTGGTAGCTGATGCCCCTACATAGGTATCGATTTATATGTGTTATATTTGTTTTAGAATTTTATTGTTGGTAAACCATGAGTTAATGACAAATACTGATTGTTTGCACATACAGTACTTGATGTGTAATGGCATACTGTCATTTACAGGAACTCCAGATGCATTTTCCCAGCTCCTCACTTGCCCATACTGTGATAGGGGATATAAGCGATATACGTCATTGAAGGAACACATTAAATATCGGCATGAGAAGAATGAAGATAACTTCAGTTGTTCTATGTGCAGCTATACCTTTGCTTATAGAACCCAGCTTGACCGTCATATGACATCACACAAGTCGGGAAAAGATCAGGTACGTGTACAGATCCTCGTTATTTTGCTTAAATGTTTATTTTAGGACATCTTCTAAAAACCATGTAATAAAAGTATGTCAGATCTCCGGTGATTGTATCATTCTACAAATGTCCTGGCAAAATAATCTGTACAAAACTGGTGAACCAGTATCAACTGTGGTTCAGATGTCTTGTGCTTAAGAATCTCTCTGCACATGTTAAATTTGCCCCACCTGCAGTGCACATGCTTTTGCCCATTTGAGAAAAAAATAGTATTTTCATTCATCTCTGAATCAGGCCCATAAGGTCCCCATACATCTGAAAGACATTGCACCCAATCATACAATCTCAATGGATTGTCAAATGAATTGTATACAGATTGTGTGCACAGTGGGGAGTGCCGGGGAGTTGAAGATTGGACACAATCATGATTGTAAGACCGGTCTTTTTGATGTATGGCCACCTTTAGTCTTTTTGTCCAGGTTCTATAATTTAGAAACAAGTGGAATACTTGTCCTGTTCCAATCTTCCTCTGAGGGTTTGAGTATGCTAGTTAGAAAGTATTTCAAATGTTTTTGTTTTTGTATATTACGGTTTTGTTTTTGTAGGAAAATCATTTTGATATCGGGATGCTGGGTCTATGAAATTGGCCAAAAATAAATTATTGATCTCAGTTGTTGACTTTTCAGTCTTTAATTACTTCTCTCTTAGGAGACGATTCGAGTCTGAATTCCGGCCCGTTTTTGATGGTGGGGGGTCTTGCAAATGCCTTCGGCGAGTTTTACACTCGCGGAGTTATTCGCAGGAGAGAGGGGCAGGCAGGATCCAGCATCAGGGGAACGCCCAGTGTTTTATGGGAGTCCCCATGAAAATGCAGATCGATGCCTGCTTAGGGCAGGCGGCTGATGTCACATGACTGACTTTTATTCCCAATGGATAGAGAAATCATTCGATGGTCAGCGACCAATGAATGATTTTTCTCCTCTTCGGCTGCATGCAAGGGGATGTGTTCTTGTATGAGGATGTAGGGGGGGCGTGTGGCGGGCGGAGCTGACCTGTTCGCTAGGCTGCGAGTATATATGAGGCTGCGAGTTCAGGCCCTTAGTTACTTTTACTTACTATAAAAAAACGTTCCTTTTAAGTTTCATAATTTGAATATCACCAATTGAAAGGCATGTGCCGTTTTTTCAGCTTATGAAATTGTCCTTCTGGAATATTATGTGCCTATTAGGATGACGATGATTTCTAGTTGCAGGTTGTATTGTATCGCTTTTATATAAGTTTTGATTTTCAAGGAGGCCCCTTCTACAAATATTTCCAAATCCAGTCAAATTAGTTTCTTCTCACTGTTATGTGAACAGAATTCAGGGGCAGATTTATTAAGCTCGGTTAAGTGATAAACGTTCTGGTCTTTATAACCGGCCAATCAGCTCCTACATGTGAAGTTACAGGCTTGGCTTGAAAAATGACAGGTAGGAGCTGATTGGCCGGTGATAAAAACCAGACACTTTATCACTTCACCGAGCTTAATAAATCTACCCCTCAGTTTTGTTTAGGTTATTACAGTTGATGACTCTAGGACAGGGGAAGCCAACTCCAGTCCTCGAGAGCTACCAACAGTTAACATTTCTCCTCACAGAATCACAAGTTAAGTAATTATCTCTACCTGTGGATCTTTTGTAATTTGGCAGTGAGTAACGAGTGCACCTATGTACCTGCGAGGTGGTCTGGAAACCAAGTACTGTTGGTAGCTCTCGAGGACTGGAGTTGGCTACCCCTGCTCTAGGGCCATCCCAGATAAAGGGCCAGATGCACTAAGCTTTAAAAGTGATAAAACGGAGAGTGATAAACAACCAACCAATCAGCTCCTAACTTCCATGTCACAGACTTCTTTGAAAAAGTCAGGCTGGAGCTGATTGGATGGTTGTTTAGCATTCTCCAATTTATCACTTTTAAAGCTTAGTGCAGGCATGTCCAACATTGGCCCTCCAGATGTTGTGAAACTACACATCCCCCAGCATGCTTTGCAATAGTTTTAGCATTCTCTAATAGCAAAACTGTGGCAAAGCATGCTGGGATGTGTAGTTTCACAACATCTGGATGGCCAACGTTGGACATGCCTGGCTTAGTGCATCTGGCCCAGGGTAAAATCTTCAAAGAACTTACCTCTTATGTGGCTGAGAAAGTTGATGATTCCCCATATGGTCTTGTTTTCCCACTTAGCCACAAATAGATTCATGTTGACTTGGGTTGACATGTTTTGTTTAGGACAGCGGTTCTCAAATTGTGGGTCCTGACCCCAAAGTGGGTCCCGACCATCTCAGCATGGGGTCGCGACTCCATGCTGCTGACCATCAGGCTTATGACTTTTCTAATCTTAGTCAGTGATTCAAGGAGTCTGAACAATCTGTTGCATTGTCTGTTAGTTTAGACTCCTCCCATCATTTTGTGCCTCCACAATGCTGCCATGTATGTGCTGTCTGCTGACTACACATGTGATGTGATGACCTTCTGCAGTAACTTACTGGGGTCCTGTCATTATTTTTATTGTCTGATGGGGTCCCAGATTAAAATAGTTTGAGGACCCCTGGTTTTGGAAATCCTTTATTGAGATGGAATTCTGCCCATAGTAATGGGATTCTTCATGAAATATTTATTCAAACATCATTTTTTAAATAAATTTATGAAGACTGGCATATTTATTTAGAGGAGATTGAAACACATTTATTCAGAAAGTAATAAGGTTTACAGCACAATTGATCTTCTTATTCAGTAGATCCAGAAGATGGTTCATACCATTGTCTTTACCTGTATTTTCCAGAGTTCTCCTACCCTGCATAGGTAAGCGTCTGCCCATCTGCAGTCCTATTTATCCCATGCCAAGTTTATAGCTGCCGATGTCAGCAGGCAGAGGTGTGAAAGTGCTAGAGCAACATATATTCATTTAGGGTTGCTTGCCTAGTTAACTTTTCCTCACCCAGCCCTGTGCCTGTGATCTTGGAACATTTTTTAAGTCAAAAACCAGTGCTGTCCATTCAGACATTTGTGTTCCTTGTTTTGAGGCTCTTATGTCACCAGCTGCATAGCTGGTTGAGCCCAAGGATAGTAACCTGTCCCTGGTAAGAATCAGACACACATTAGACTGTGTGTGTTAGATGACTCACCGACCGTCGGGATTCCTGACGTTTCTCCGACATCGGAATCCCAAATGTCAGGAGCTCGACAGTGGGAATCCTGACTTACAGGGGATATTTTCCCTTGTTGGAGACCACATCCCCCATAGAGGGAGAATAGAATAGGTGATGCTCTCCCTTCTGTTGGGCTCCTGACAGTCTGGATTCCATTGTCAGAGAAACGACCGTCAGAATCCCGACTGCCGGTGAGTTATATCATACCCATTAGACTTTATGTCTCAGGTAAGTCCCTGGCACAGATAGCTCCCATCCATAGCTTCAGCTGCACTTCCAGCTAGTGATCTTATCCTGAGTAACACATTATGCGACATCACTGTGGTGTAATTATATGAAAAAGTATATCTTGGCCATATTTAATTACAGCAGACATATTTAGTCACAGATTCCTGCGCACTATTATCATTTTCTCATTTAGTCGGAGCTAACATAGTAAATGATTCCGGCTACATACAGTAGACTTCTGATCTATCATCTTGTTTATTTAATCATACCACCACCAGTTGTGTGTTATTATTCCCCATTTCAAGTCACGTACTCTGATGAGCGCAGGGTAGAATAGTGCCTTTTCCAGTACTCGGGAGCCACAGATTGTTATGCAAATATTATATAAAATCCACCTGTAATGGTGCTAAGTGCTGCATTACTGAGCTGCTCCTGAACGACTTCCCTTCTCACCCAAGCATACACTAATATCTAACATTATGATCAAACCTGAGCTCCTCATCTAATCTCTCAGGTTATTATTATTGTTTATATAATACCACAAGGTTTCCATAGCAGCATACATAGGAGTGAAACATACAACAGTTTACAAGGGTATAAACTAATTCAGACAAGAATATTATTTTAAAAGCAAACATAATTACAGTGCTCTAGTCACATTGTTATGCAGAGAATATAAACTGGAGAGAGAGCCTTATTCGCAAGATCCTACATTCTAAGGGTAGAGTATAGCGCACCCGCAGTCAGGATTCCGACAGTCATTAGTCCGACTTCGGAATCCCTGGGACTCAGACAGCAGGGCGAGTTCAACAAAGCCAGTTACGGGCTCGGTGGCTTTCTGCGCTTGCCACGCTTGCGATGTCGTTGCAGTGACTGTCGTAATTCTGACTGTCGGGAGGCCATCCGGCACCCTTCTAACGCATTGAGTACACAAAGAGGAAGGAGGTTGCAAAGGGTGTAGAGTTGAGGAAAGCATAGGCTGGAAGGTCAGCAGGATTGGTGGTAAGAGGGAAGAGATGAGTCTAAAGGGCATATTTAACCCTTTAAATGTCAAGTGAATTTGTCAATATAGGTGTGGAAATTGTCCAGCAAACATTTCACCATAATGACATGTAGGGGGAAATTTACTAAGATGTGTATTCTACTTCACTTGTGATGTTGCTATGGGCAACTAATAAGAATTTACTTCTTATTTATTTAGCACCCTCTAGAAGATAGTAGACAGGATCCGATTGGATGCCCATAGCAACATCACATCTGAAGTAGAATACACATCTTAGTAAATTTCCCCTGTAATCTTTACCTTATATATAGGAAATACAATCCTTTTTTTTTTTTTTTTTTACACAATATTTTTTATTTTACTTTATATAACAAATGTGAGCGACACTGGCATTTTTAGCGGATATTTTGAACATCTCTCACAGAGATGTTGGCAATCAAAGGGCTAATAGATGGGAGGTTGGAGGGAAGTCTAACTGGGTGCAGGTGAGTGTGAGCATGTCATAAGGGAGCAGGAGATGATCATCAGCAGCGGGAAGTGGGTGGCACAATATGAACGGACATGTAGGTAGAAGAACAGTGGTTAAGGGATTTGCAGCTGAGTGCAGGGGAGTTTACATTTACTATGTAGGGGATGGGGAGCCAGTGTAATGATTGGTAATAGCGATGAGAGAGAAAAATTAGGTGAAAAGCAGAGTTAACGATAAAATGAAGGGGGTAATTTGGAAGACTATAGATGAATAAATGACTATATATAGATAAGAAATAATCAGGGTACGGGTGAGGATTATAGTGGCTTCTCAATGTGAAATAAAAGAACCTGAAAATAGAGATATTACGGAGGTTCATTATTGGAAGAAGGAATTGATGTGTTTTGAGATCAAGAGTGCGGAATTGAGTATGACACCCAGACAGTGAACTAGGGAAGTAAAGGGAAGTGTTTAGAACACACAACGCTACTCCTTCCCTACATTCATTTGTAAAAGTAGTAAGCTGTATACCAACCGATATGTTGGAAAGTTTAAAGTTTCCTACATCTTTATAGTTATTACTGTTTATTTATTTGGTGCCACAAAGTGTCGGTGGCATTGTCCAGGCAAGTTACAATACAACACACAAATGAAACAATATGTTCTGACAATATAGGCTTGAAACAACCAGTTGTGCTATCTATACATAGCATAGTTCATACATACTCACACGTTACCAAATGTCTTCACTGTCTTCCCAGATGACATCAAGAGATCAACCATTGTCTTTAAGGTAAAGATGTTTAGCTCGGTAATTGTGGGAAATATTCAAAATTTCCTCCTTTATATTTTGGTTATGGTAGTAATGTGAGTAAAACACACCCACTATTTTTGATTGACTGATTCAGCACCTATTTGTATTAATCATTACGTTGCTTATAATTGCCATGTGCTCCTCCAGATCAGTGTATGTCATAGTTTCCAGATTGACATACTGGCAAACATCTCTGTTGCTGTTGGATTGCAAGCATTGATGCCTAAATATTGCATAGCTTTTAGTGATCCATGTTTTTTATCTCACAGAGACATGTAACACAGTCTGGAGGAAACCGTAAATTCAAATGCACTGAATGTGGAAAAGCTTTCAAATACAAACATCACCTAAAGGAACACTTACGAATCCACAGTGGTAGGTACTCTGATAACTGGATTTGTGTTTGCCATTTGTTGATAGTAGAAATGTAGGACTACGGTATATAATATGGTTGTGTAAAGAATCTGCATGCAGTGTGTCTCTTTATATAGATAAACCGTGACTAGTATTAACATGTTGCAAGTTGCTAAACATATGCTCTGTGAATATAGAGATTAGCATTATTCTCCCAAAAAGTCATAACAAGCAATGCAATTACCATTTAAAAAGGGGCACTTAAAATGTCAAAGCAGAAAGGGCAAGTTAGGTGTAATTCCCACACAGTCAGAAGTGCTAAGGCTATTAAGCAAACTTGCATTGTTCTGAATAACTGTAGTAGGAATATGCTTCATTGCCTTATTATAAGCCTGCTGGTGTGTAGTGTGAACTGTGGGCCCGATTCTGTAAAGCAAAAAAAGTCATTTTGGGGCAGATGTATTAAGCCTTAACAAGAGATAAAGAGGAGGGTGATAAAGGCCCATACATACTGGGTGATTTTGCGCTAAATGCTCACTTTTTCCGATTACCGCATTATTGTCGGCCACTGCCGCTTATCTGCTGGTATTACCAGCTGAGTAGATGGCTTTCCATAGAGTCTAGATGGGTGGCAATCGCTCGGTGTGTATGGACTGATCGATTTTCTATTTTCGCCATCATTGCTGTGCATACACACTGGGCAATAACGCCCAGTGTGTATGCACCTAAAGAGTGATAAAGTACCTGTCAATCAGCTCCTAACTGCCATGTTACAGACAGTTTGATAAATGAGAGTTAAGAGCTGATTGGCTGGTACTTTAACGCCCTCCACTTTATCTCTTGTTAAAGCTTAATACATATGCTCCATAGTGTCTGCAACAAACCGTGTTGCTATGCATTTCTAAGGTTTCTCTGCATTGTAAATACAGTCTGCTTTTGCATGTAGCCCACAGATGCTAGACCACACTTCAGTTTAGATTCCAGTTTGAACACATCCCACCCACATCTAAATCTCACTGCGCACGTTACATGCAGTGCAACATGGTTTTGCTCATTTGCATGCTTTTTTGCTTTTTCAAATAAAGCTGAATCAGGCCCTTGACTAGAGGGATTCCCTCAGTGGTACGTGATGCACATATATTGGCTGAGCTACTGCTGTTCCTGTGGGGGGTGGAGTTGGTGGTGGGGGTGATGGGGACACTGGAGATGTGCGCCCATCACCCCCAAGGACCATGCTCTATCTTCTAAGCTGGCCAAGGGCCAGATGTATCAAGCTTCACAAAGTGATAAAATGGAGAGTGATAAACAGCCAGCCAATCAGCTCCTACCTGTCATGTCACAGGCTGGGTTTGAAAAATGTCAGGTAAGAGCTGATTGGCTGGCTGCTTATCACTCTCCATTTTATCACTTTGTGAAGCTTGATACATCTGGCCCCTTAGAATCTACAGTACATTTTTCTATGGGGCTTGGTGATGGAATGTTTCACCCCTATGCACCAGAATAAAGCATCAACAATAGCGTAAAGATCAGATAATTTAGAATTTTTAAATTATTAAATGTTCTGACAACTGAACATTTTCCGATGGTGTCAGCTGCGGGGGGCCAAGCTTGGGAATACTTCTGCCAGCATTGCATCCCCCAAAAAAACCTATAGGAGTTGTGGCTGCTTTTGGGAAGGGAGGGATACCTGCTGTGATCACATTATCATACTGTACATGCAGGCGATACTAAATATAAGCTGCAAAACTTTATAGATAAAATGAATAGTACTGTAGCATTTGCAGTCTATTAATCTGCAGATATACCTACAAATGGATCGGACAGTGTGATCTACATAAAACACACTGCCCTATCTGTCCTGACTGATGTCATAACTGGGTGGGCACATTTACATGCAAATGCTAAGTTGAGCTGTCAATCACCGCTGACTCCTGGTGCGGGTAGGTTGGTGTCGTTATCCACATGTAACCTTTTGTATTTAATAAATACTTAAAGTAAGTCCAAGGAGTGCCACCCGCCTGTTTCTACAAATGCTGCGGCTGCTGTGGATATATTTATACATATACGTGTAGCAGGGCCGGGCACAACCTCCGAAATCAATTGCTGATTCGGGTGCCCTCGTCAGGGTGGATACAGACTTCGACAGGGATGTACGCGGCACTCCAGGCTTTCGTGAACAACAAGTTTTCTTTATTGAGTGAACAGCAACGTTTCAATGCAACAGCATTATCATCAGACTTGAGTCTGACCTTGGGCCTTATTCAGATCTGAGCTCAGTACAAATTTGTTTGGAAAATGGGCAAAACCATATGCACTGCAGGTGGGGCAAATGTAAAATGTATTGAGAGAGTTAGATTTGGGTGAGTTATTTTGTTTCTGTGCAGGGTAAATACTGGCTGCATTATTTTTACACTGCAATTTAGATTTCAGTTTCAGCACACCCCAACCAAATTTAACTCTCTCTGCACATGTTACATCGGCCCCACCTGCAGTGCACATGGTTTTGCCCATTTTCCAAACAAATTTGTACTGAGCTCAGATCTGAATAAGGCCCCACGTCAGTCTTAGTAAAACCTCTGTCCTGCAGAGGTATAGGACTTCAATAAGCCCAGAATTCTGTAAATCGTACTCCTGTGGGTGTGCAGCTCGCTGCACACCCACAGGAGTACGATTTATGTCTCTTCCAAATTGTATGTATAACAGCACATGCACTGAAGAGACCCCTGTTTTGAGCAGTTATTTTTGCTATTTCAAGCGATAATCGGCAGAATTCCGGGCTTATTGAAGTCCTACACCTCTGCAGGACATAGGCTTTACTAAGACTGACGTGGTCAGCGATTAAAAAAAAAAAAAAAGGTTGTTGGGAGAAATTTATTCCTATGGTACTATTCATATTGGATCCATATCTCCCCCTGATGAAGTCCTAACGGACGAAACGCGTAGGGTTTCTTACCAAAGAAAACTGCTCTTGGATGTTGGATCAATTGACATTTATCTGAACAAATTGCATTTGAATGTGGGATTACCTAGTGAATCATGTACCAAGTTTTTATTGAATTTTGTCTTTATTGAATTTTGTCTTTGTAAAAAATCTGAATAAATACAGTTTTTATACATATCTGTATGATCATTGATATACAAAAGTGGTGAAATATATAGAGCGATCTTCTTCTTTGCATATATATATATATATCTTTGGGATTGCAAAGCTCTTGTACATAAATGCTTTAATATATATATATATTTCACTTTAAATGTAAATGTAAATTAGTACTTACTGCAATACTTAAGGCATTTATGTACAAGAGCTTTGCAATCCCAAAGCTTTTTATGATCTACTGGATGATCCGTTATACTGTGCTTTTTACCAGATTCCATGCACATCTATTTGGTGCATTTGGTGAAAATTTTAATAGTTGTAGCAGGCAAAAAAATACAGGACTCAATAAACATTTCTTAACAATATTACATATGTTTTTAGGTGATAAAATAATATGTGAGCAATGTTTTTTGACATATTAACTTTTCTATTTAAGGAGAAAAGCCATATGAATGCCCAAACTGCAAGAAGAGATTTTCCCATTCTGGGTCATACAGTTCCCACATAAGCAGTAAGAAATGTATTGGAGTAATTCCAGTTAACGGTCGAGCGCGTTCTGGTCTGAAGACCCCTCAGTGTTCTTCTCCATCACTTTCTGCGTCCCCTGGGAGCCCAGCACGGCAACCCATTCGACAGAAGATTGAGAACAAGCCTTTACAGGAGCAACTTCCAATTAACCAAATTAAGACTGAACCTGTGGATTATGAAATTAAACCCATAGTGGTTGCGTCAGGAATCAATTGTTCAGCCCCTCTGCAGAATGGGCTCTTTAGCGGTGGTAGCTCTCTTCAGGCAACCAGTTCTCCTCAGGGTGTGGTACAAGCTGTTGTTCTACCAACTATGGGCCTGGTATCACCTATTAGTATTAATCTTAGTGACATTCAAAATGTTTTAAAAATGGCCGTGGATGGGAATGTAATCAGACAAGTGTTAGAAAATAACCATGCAAATCTTGCATCCAAAGAACAAGGGACAATTCAGCAAGCGGGTCGTTCTGTTATTTCAGCTATTAGTCTTCCTTTGGTTGATCAAGATGGAACAACCAAAATAATCATAAATTACAGTTTAGAGCAGCCGAGCCAGCTGCAGCTTGTTCCGCAAAATTTAAAAAAAGAAGCTCCAGTGGAAATTTGCAAAACTGAAAAATTACCACAAGATCTGACTATCAAGACTGAGAAAGACACAAAGTCCACAGAGGAGAGCACTTGCATGAGTTGTGATGATCATCCAGAAGCCCCTAATGCACTTCAAGAACTTAAGCACTATGATCAGAAAAAGAACGCTCTGCTTCCTGACGTTAACAAGCCTGAAACCATTAAGTCTGAGTCATCTTCTGTGGATTCTACAGATGGGAATCTTACTCCTAGCCAACCACCCTTAAAAAATCTCTTATCTCTCCTGAAAGCTTACTATGCGCTGAATGCACACCCAAGTGCTGAAGAGCTCTCCAAAATTGCCGATTCAGTAAATCTACCGCTCGATGTGGTAAAGAAATGGTTTGAAAAAATGCAAAGTGGACAGGTATCTGTTCAGTCCTCCAGGTCATCGTCTCCAAAACCTGAACAAAATGGTATTGTGCCAGAAGATAATACTAATGAATCAGGAGATGTTAGCATCATTGAAAATGGTGTGAATGATTCAGAGAACCTCCCCAAAAATGATCTCTCCCAACCTGTGGCTGCAGATGTTTCAAAAAGCAGCACAACTTCTCCTTCACCACTAAACCTCACTTCTCTGAAAAATTCTGATGAGGTGCAAGGCGACCAAGAGAATCAGTCGGAACCTCTTGACTTATCCTTACCAAAGCAGCTTGGAAATGTGTTGGAGCGACCTTCCATAACTAGCGTTTACCAGAGCAGTGTTTATTCTCTTCAAGAAGAACCCTTGAACTTGTCTTGTGTTAAAAAAGAGCCAATGCAAACAGACATTGTCACAACATCAGAGCCAGCTCTTATTTTAAACCCAAGTGCCAATCCCATAAACATTGCTATCCCTACACTCACTGCCCAGTTACCCACAATTGTTGCCATTACCGATCAGAACAGTGTGCCCTGTCTAAGAGCAATAGCTGCCAACAAACGGACTATCTTGATTCCTCAAGTGACATATACTTATGCCACCACTTCTACTCCTGCAGTTCCAGAACCTCAACAAAAGAGCCTCCAGATTAATGGAAGTCAGGTAATTGTACTCATTATTTTTGTATTGTCTCCTATGTAACAAAATAATTAATTTGCTCATGTGCAAAATAGTTTGCCCGCTGGAATATGGTTAATATGGCTATTTAGTTTGTTACTTTTTTTATGTGGGCTGTCACTGTTTTTGTACAGTTAGAAGTAGTTTGACATATTCAAATTAAATTTAGAATAAATTAAGTCTTGTCATTCTGCAATATTTACTGCAACAAACTCTAATGGGGATATCCAATTAGCTGCGTTCCTTTACAGCAGCTAATAGGTTTATCAGGGGCTAACCTATTAGCCCTGATTCTGACTCTTATCCTCCAATGCCGGCTCTTATCGGGGGATTTGTTTGTGCCATCCTTAAGCTGGCCATACATCTACAGATTGATTGTCAGATCTGTCTGGTTGGAACAAAAACCTGGTTGTATCTGAATGACGGTTTTTGGCAGTTTTCCAGCATTTCAAAGCAAATGATCAACTGTCATTTGCTCTCATCCATTACCAGGTTTTTGTTCCAACCAGCCAGGTTTGACAATAAATCTGTAGATGTATGGCCAGCTTAAGGCAGGCAAAACTGAATCTGCGATAAGGTCCTGTGTTTTATGCGAAGAGTCCAATTAAAATACGTAAGCCTATGGCTTTTCAGGAGATAAACCTGGACATTTTTCGAACACAAAAATGGGGCCCTGTTTGGGGGGAAATATGCTGATAAAAAACAAAAAGGTCACAAAAAAGCCCTGTCTGTTCTAGCTGAATTGGATTCCAGCTTAACACGCTCTTAGAGGGTAAATTTACTAAGAATGGAATTCTATTGAATCAATCAGATTCTATTTCCTATTTATATTGCACCTTCTGGAAGATAATAGATAGAAACCCCACAGTCTCTCATATTTTATTTTGATTTAATCATTTTGACTACCAGATACCCTAGGCCTCTCATTTGCAGAGTATATTTTGTGAGTTCTCGCACTGTGTATGCTTCAGAATTGAGTGTGCGCGAGTACGGGTGATGCGGGGTCGCATGCATTTCAGTCACATCTGCTGTTGCTGAGGTATACCTGGGCTGTAATGGGGTGTCCACAAAGTTCAATGAGGGCATGAAATGCAGAGATGGAAACAAGCATAACTACGCATGTTTCAAGGTGTATAGATTGCAACAGTTCCAGCGTTGTTCAAGTCTGCCATGATGATGCCAAGTAGCACACTGAGGGGGTATTCAATCTGGGGTCACGGCTGTCGAGCTTGCTCGACAGCCGTGACCCTGTCCCATTCTCGGTCAGCTCAACCGAGAATTTGCAGGCGGGATTCAATGTCACATCCCAGTGGGGCGAGAAGGGGGCGTGGCCGCGAGTTGCGTCCGGGAAGAGGCGAGCTGCAGCCGAAAGCTTGTCACTTCCCGACCGTTCTCAGCAGAATGAGCCCAACTCCTTGTGAAGTCAGGCTCATTCTGCCGAGCTCCCCTGTTCAATGCTGTCGAGGAAGACAGCATTGAATAGGGCCCGGCGGCCATCTCCCCCGTTGGGAGATGGTCACCGGTGATTGAATAACCCGCTAAGCATACATATCTGGTGCTGACACTAGACAAGATGCGGACATGTGAATATACGCATAGGTTTTTATCCTATGTGCATATATGTGGCATTCAGATTCAGTTCTCCTGTGCAGGCACCCACTTGTTTGCCACATATAGTAGTATTATATGACACATAATGAACAACCTCTCGGAATATAAAACAAACTTCTAATTATTATGTAATAAAATGTGTATTTCATTACCATTATGCATTCCTGCCAACATTTTGGCAATCTCCATCCTGCGAATGCACATTTGGAAACAGCAGCAGAGGGATTGCTAGATCCCTATCCTGGGAGAATGCCTTTATGGGCACAGAGTGGTTATAGCCATCTTACAGTAAGTTGACATTTTCCTATTGAGAATAATGTGGAATGGGATCTGGAGCATTAATTAGCCCTTTGCTTGAGATTTCTGTATTACCTCCTGCATTAGACTATAGCTTGGTACTAAAAAATTTGTGGAAACAACCATTTCCATGTATTTACGTAAAACAGGCCTTATACATACCACCTAAGTCACCTGTTCTCAAGCATAATTATATTTAAAACCATTGCTTTTGTTAGATTTTTGAGGACCACGTTTGGAAAACACTGTGTTAAATCATCCACTTACATAGGCACATTACATGACTACTCTGCCCACATACCACGTCCTTATACATAAACACACACACTGGAATAATTACTGTTCTTTGATGTCTTTAATTTGTCACATCTTAAAAGTGCTTACTGTGCTTTTTATTATCTCTGTGGATATCACACAGTGTTTTTTTGCAGTGTGGGAACATTTCCTAGTGAAACCACATCAATGAGTATCTGTTTTTTATATTATATCTAAAGTACTGTATTTTTAGTGCTTTGGGTTCTTTAGCAACATACGGTGCTACCTGCTTAAAGCCTGTATGTTCTCTTCGTATACAGGCAGATGTTCTTCCACAGCCCAATGATATGCTAGTATATAATTACTTTTGGTCCAAATTTATAACTCCCAACATAGGAACAGACAGAATCAAGAGCCAGTAAGCCCTGTCCCATCTGTCTCTCCCATTTCCTCCCTCATATGCCCTTTGGCCTAAGATGAAATGCAGCCTATTTTCATAGTAAGCAAACTCCTTTTGTGATCATTATTCATTACTGTTCAGACAGAAGAGAGGTGTGTAAACTAGTGCTGGTCTGTATTAATATTTATTATTAATATTAGTACAATGATTATTGGCATACTTTTTGTTGCTCCTCTCCTGGAGAAGGCTAGAGAAGAGACTTTGAGCACTTGGGGTAGGGGTTCGTGGGGGACATGACTATAAAGTCAAGTCCCGCCCACATTCCAATACCACGATTCGTGGGTATCCGAGTAGTGGGCTGGGCTAAAATTACAAACATTACTCCAGTTTTTCCCTTTAAGCTCCACCCCTTTCCGGAATCAGCGCAATTTCCAGATTTTATCGGAGGCCAAGGGATGTGCAGAGGACCAGGCAGGATGCAGGGGACTTTCCCACCTTTCTGGGGGAGCTGGGAGGCCACTCGATTTTTAGTGGGATAGGAAAGTATGATTATTGTTTTATGTCCAAAGTAGTCTTAGGGGGTATTCAATCCAGGATCACGGCTGTCGATCCCTCCCAACAGCCGTGATCCTAGCTCATTTGCGTTTTGATCGACAGGTGTACGACAGGCGGGATTCAATGTGCCGCCTGCCGATCGGCGCAAAGGGGGCGTGGCCCTGAAACCGGCCATGAATTGATCTGCAGCCGGGATAACGACAATCCACGGCCGTTATCGGCAGAACAGGTCTGACAACTTCTAAAGTCGGGCCCGTTCTACCGTGATCTCGCTAAAGACAGCATTAAATAGGGAGCCGCCGCTATTTCCCCATTGGGAATAGCGGCGGCATATTGAATACCCCCCTTAGGCTGAGTCTGTTGCGTGCCTGCGGTTCCAAAATTAGAGCCTGAATAATGCCATTCTTGGGAGTTATGAATATAGAGTGCTAGGCAATTCAATAAAAGTAAAATACAACTAAATCTCTGTGCTGCCTTTGCTTATTGTTATAACTGCGAGTTGGATATAAGTTGGTATTGGTTGGTAAAACTGCTGTATCTGGTTGCAATTGTTATTTTAGGAATTAAATTTATTGGATAAAATGAAATACAACAATTTCTTTAGAAAATGTTACTGTTTGATTTTAATTGAGTGCAATATACTTTTAGCCAACAGGTGTCACTGTTGCAGATGCTGATTCTAGAAAGGATTTGCTCTCTCAGGGGTAGATGTATGAAGCAGTGATAAGGGAGGAGAAGTGATAAAGTGCCTGGTACTTTATCATCGGCCAATCAGCTGCTAACTGTCCTTTTTTAAACCCAGCATGGAACTTAACAGTCAGGAGCTGATTGGCCGGCGATAAAGTACCACTTTATCACTTCTCCTCCCTTATCGCTGTTTCATACATCTACCCCTCAGTGCAGGAATGGAGACAACAACCATGCTTTGAATCTGTGTTGCCCCCTGCTTGCTTCTTTTTCTTCCACTGTTCATTGGATAATCTCACAGCCCTGGCTGAAAACCGGGATACTTGGAAGAGAATGGGAGACAGAAAATCGACGAGAATCCAGTGAATTTCAGCATCTTATTAATACTTCCACGCCACTCTTCAGCTGCCAATAAATATATATATTTATGTAATGCCTCATTAATATTACTTTTTTATGAAATCACACAGTTGAGATAGTACTACAGTTTCTCCGTTGTGTTGTTTGAATCAATCATAAATTTACTTTAAATATACTGGAGGCTTTTAAATTTCTGTCAACATTTCCTGTCATATCAACATGTAAACTTATTACATCCTTTTTCTGTGGTAGCACAACTTCAGGAGAAGTTAACTTAAGATCATAAATGAATACAGACGTAACGGGTGGCATCTTCCTTTAATGTTGCTGGTGCAGTTGGCAATAAATTGATGAAAGCCAACCAGTAATTTAGAATTCATCCTTCCTCTAGGAGTATTTCTTTTTGCTGATGTAGTACATATACATATTTTCAGAAACACAGAGATGACAATATCCGTGAGCTGTGTCTGTATGATTTGTGTGGGACTGAATTTATTGAACATTGTGTTCCAGAGAGAATTGTGTATAATGCAGAGACTGATCATTGTTGTGACACCTGTGATGAGACTTCGCTATGTCATCAGTTTATAACTGACAAATTCATGTCTGCTATTTGTTACAGAAAGAAATGGGGGCAAAGATTCCTTCTTTTTACTCTTTAATCACACAGAGATTATTGTGTATAGGAGTGTACCTCATTATGGAGTTGGTTCTAAGTTAAGGTGCCCATACACGTTACAATTATTGTATACGATATTGTATACAATATCGCATCTCATCGCATCTCGGTTTTGCGATGAGATGAGATCTAGTACAAAAAGTATGTGCTGCAGATCTCATTTCATCGCAAAACCGAGATGTGATGACAAGCGCAAACACAATAGATTATGCAGCTAGGGTTCACATAAATAGGGTGTTTTGTCAATAGATGATACATTAATGTCCTACATAGTATACAGATTTTAAGATAAAGCTGTACATACAAACGTTAACACATGTGCACTCTAAACATACACAGAGGAAGCCATACTTGTGCACCTTTATTGAGTTTCATATATCTCAAGGTAATCAATAGAAGTAGAACTCCGGTTTTGATATGATCCTTAATAATTATGTATGCGTATCAAGGGCCCGATTTAGAGTAGGTTGTAGTTTAGTGAGGGCTCGCTAAAGTTTAACCCATGGCGGTAGGCTGTGGGGAGGCTGCCCAGTACAGGGCAATGCCACCTGAACGCTGGGTCCTGCCCGCTGATGTGGCCACAAAGTTTTGCAGGCACATCACTAAAGTGTGAGCGCTTCGTAACACAACAAAGCACTCGCACATCACCGGCCTGCCCCTAACTGTGCAGCCAGGGGCAGGCTGTTTTGGGTGGCAGTGTTGTCCGGACTACTCCCACAAAATGGTCCACCTCCCAGTGGTCAAATGGTCCACCGCCAAATGGTCCACCGCCGCCCAACAACCCGTCATTGCCCCCTGGTCGCAACTTAAACTGCGGTCATGGTGAGATTGCAGTTTAATTGCATACAGTATCTCTGAAAATT
Organism: Crinia signifera; assembly: GCF_055691185.1. Taxonomy (NCBI): domain Eukaryota; kingdom Metazoa; phylum Chordata; class Amphibia; order Anura; family Myobatrachidae; genus Crinia; species Crinia signifera. The sequence continues at coordinate 256,881,369 of NC_139221.1, read as the reverse complement.
GCCCAGCTGCGGTTTTCGGAAGATCAGCTACGGAAAATGAATCAGGCCCCAAATTCTGTGATAAATTCAGGCTCATAGCAGTGTCTTTCTCTGCTTTCCTCTGTCGTTTTTGATAAATGGGGGAAACAAATGTGATAGTGTAATACGTTTCAACAGGTTTAGTGAAGTCATACATAAAACACTAAACTATGGACCCGTTTAATTTATAATATAAAGATATAAGAACTTCCTCAGGGAATTTGGGAAAAGGTGTGGTTGCTCCATTGTAGCACTTCATGTAAAGATTCAGAGACTGAGTTGCACACAGATATATCACAATTAATCAGCACAGTATCGTAGCGCATCTTAGTCACAACGTGATAAGGATACATTTTCTGTAAAAAAAAATAAAAAAAAGATGCCCGGAGCTAGAAGATTCTCATACAACCTGGTGTGTTTGTGGCTTATTTATGAGGACACATCTGTATTATGTGGTAGCGTTCCGATACAGCTTGATAGTCCCTGTACAATATTTATATCCAATATAATAATAATAAAATGTCATCCAATTGTAATATTCTTCTTTGCGGTAGTCTAAATGGAAGTGGCAGTTAATGTATATAGATTGCCACTGCTTGGTATATGTAGTAAAGCTGCAATGCTAATGAATGAAGTACTATCAGCCAGAGAGTTTAATACACAAATCAGCCATTGGAAGTGGCTAAAGAGTGCTGTCGATAGTAATCATCACAAATTGCTTCATTATCCCTATGGTACAGGCAGGACCAGGACATATGCCTCCTAAGATGCATCCATGACAGATAATTACATAAAAATTGCCTTCTTATTCATAGCTTTTGTGTGTCCATCCCTGTTCCGCTAGTCCATGTGTAAGGGAAAACACATAAGGGGAAGGATGTGTGTTTCACATACAAATCTAGATATGGAATTTGTGATATGCACGCACAGTACAGAAATGGCCATTTTATGCCAAACAAGTTATTTGCCCTTAATGAGGCCCTTGACCTATAATCTGCATACTGCTGTCACTAACATTTTGTGAGACCACAACACTTATAGTACATATCTCAATCTGCCAAGCAAACCATTGACTTGTTTTAGGAAAATTGCAAAATGTATCAGCTGAAAGTAATCATGAGATTGTATAAGGTCAACTACAATTAGTAACTTGTCATCAGCATTTAATAATACCTTTTCCTGCCATGAACCATATACAAAACCGTTTTTGGTACTGGACCAACTTTTAATAATTATAGCTGGGGGCTTTCTTGGGGAAAAATTGATGATGATGATGGAGAACCTTGCTGAATTCCCCTTTGAAGGCAGAATGAGTCATATAAGCATCCGTTTACTATGTGTGACCTGGGTCCTTGGACATCTGTTTAGTATTTCTACTCTTTTAAAAAAGAACTGACACCAGAAAGAAATGTCTGCACCCAATCCAATGGATTATTGCGGCTCTGAGGGTCAGCTTTTCACAGTATATGCTTCGCGTGTGTAAGGAATCGGAAGCCTAATTCCTGATAAGTTCCGGCATCAGGGGAGGAGCACGGTGCATAGCTGCTACTAGGAAGCCCCCTATGGCCTCTATAGTAGGAAAAAGACTCATAAGGATTGATTTGTTCAGGATAAAGCCAACCTAGTTCATGTGTATAACATTAGACTCAACACTAGATAGACTAATAGATAAACCCTCTGCTAGCGGCAAGTTGTGGAGCGCACTAAGGTATAATAATAAAATATTGGAAAATAAATATAAATGATCAGTTGGGTATCACATAAAGATATATAAATTCATTTAATTGATCTCATATAAGAGATGTAATAATTCATTTGTTAAAAATACACAGACTATAATAAAAAGTATTGCACTTGATGAACAAATGTAAACACATTGACATACAGCAAGCCACTGGGGGAATGGGAAGTGGAAGGACAATGGAGGATACTTATGTAAGTCCCGCTTGTTCCTGAAATGTGCTCTCCTCTCGTTGGTTTTTGTAATCCAATATGGGGTCCGGAATAAACTGGTGTAATGGGTATCCGTATACCTTGCTGGAAGCCTTGCTTTGCGAATCCACTGGTGGGCAAAAGATGGTGATACCTCACTTCTCGGATTGGCTCCAATAAATAAGCAGGTGGCGGCTTCCCAATTTGTATGTCCAGTATTAGGGTGCCGGAATATGGTAAATGGGCCCGTGGGGGAAATGAGAGGGAGAGCTGGTTCAAGGTGATGTAGTTGGTAGTGTCCAGAGTCCAAAGACAAGTGGTTCAATCTGACGTGTTTCGTTGTGCTAAGGCAACTGCTAGCATTTAGATCTTGAAACTTAGTAAAGAAATGGGTCTGTACCAATGACAACAGTGACCTTGGCCAGGCTTAGACAAAGTAGTAATGACTGCATCATTACTGAAATCATTTCCAAACTTTCAAAGCCCTATAAACAATGTAGTGTACCCTCCTAATTAAGCTTGAATATTGTTATATAAAAATATGGTGACCTACATTTAAGTAATCATGTGCTTACATTTCCTTAAAATAACGAGGACCTCAAAGACACAGGGCCTAATTCATCATGGATCGCTAATCGTACTCTGCGCATGCGTGAGGGGATTAGCAACTGATAATGCGTATGAATCATAAATGCAATGTAGCTGCAGTTTGACTTACAGGATGCCGGCATTTGGGGGTGGTAACCTTCCGTTTTTCCAAATGTGTGTTGAAAAAATGCAAGTATGCCCAGGTGTTTTTGAGGAGGGTCTGTGGGGTCAGAGATGACCACTTACAGCCTGTCTCAGTTGCAGATTAGTGAAAGGCCTGAGACTTACTCACATGTAGAGAGACAGCAAAGTCTCTTAGATGTTTTAGGATATGCAAATGGTTAGCGGTTAGTGTACCCTGATGGTAACCCTGGTCCTGGATCAAATGGTATGTAAAACGACGAGGAACAAACGGCGGCACTCGTAGGTTTAGTTATAAAGGAGTCACATGTATTGTGACATCAAAGTGACCAACCAATGTTTCAGGGTTTTACCCCTTTGTCAAGGCCCCTTCCACTCTTAAATCACCCGTCTAGAAGCTTAGTAGTAGCACTACTGACTGCAGGGTTCTTGCCTGGAGAGTCTCTTGGATGCTCTAGGAAGCTCGGTAGTAGCACTACTGGCTGCAGGGTTCTTGCCTGGAGAGTCTCTTGGATGCTCTAGGAAGCTCAGTAGTAGCACTACTGACTGCAGGGTTCTTGCCTGGAGAGTCTATTGGATGCTCTAGGAAGCTCTGTAGTAGCACTACGGGCTGCAGGGCGCCATTCCAGCCTCCCTCCAAGCCATATGCAGGTGCCGCAGGGCAGCCATTGCACCGCTTGCACACCCATGGGTACGGCCCGATTCTAAGCATATAAAGCTGGATACACACTAGATTATAAATTGTCTGATCCAGCAGATCAAAGCGACATATGGCACAATGCATTCCTCCCGATATGACCTTCTCCAGGAGGGACACAATGCTCAATTCCTGGACTTTTCTATTAATTTACGATCACCATAATCTGTGGTGAAACACATTTCTTATCACCTAACCTGTTCAAAACAGATAATGGCCATCATACATTAAAAGGGGAGTCCAGAAACAGAGCATTGTGTCTCTCCTGGAATGGGTAATGTTGGGAGGTATTACATCGTCTGGTGTGTACCCACTATGTTGATGATGATGCACGTTTCCACACATCATCTTCGACATTCCCTTTTGGGCCCGCAGACATTACTAGGAATTGCCTTGGAATGCAGCATGGGCAGCAAACCAGTGTAAGCTGCCCCACCATCTCCCCCCCCCCCCCCCCCCCCCCCCCCCCCCCTTGTAGCCTAACGGAATTAAAGCCTGGACAATGGACCTTATTCTAATTCAATTGGGGACTGATGTTTTGCGCAGGCGCATTTCTGCTTCCCACACATTTCTGCTTCCCACACGGCGTTCGCAGATCAGAAACATCATACAGGTGTCTCTCTGTTCTGCGAGTGCTGGAGAAATCATTCAGTGGTCATCGACCATCTAATGCTTTCTCCCCAGCAGCGAATGGATGATTATACAAATCATCCATCCACAGCTGTGCGGGGGATCGGCCCATGCAAAGGGGGGGGGGGGTGTCTGGCATTTTTAGCACCCGTGTGTATGCGATATCTGACAATAAAATCTAAAATGGTATCAGACTGACATAAAGAAGTAGTGTTAGAAAAGGAAGGAGTCCAGCTAATTCTGTTTGATCTCTGGGATAAATCTCTACCTATTGACATGTCACAGCTGAGAGGATTGACTCTCCTTCCTACATCAGGGTTTTAGCTTCCAAACATAGTTCATAATCCTTTAATGTTTCTTGCTTTCCTCCAGTCTGGCATCCTGAGTGATACAAACAGTGCAGATCACCTGCCATCACTTCCACCTGTCATTAAGTGATTGCACTGAGCTGGTCGGCAGCTCCCTGGCTATTATTAGCACTGGCAATAATATCTAATAAAGCACCGAGCCCTCTGCCAGGAATGCTGCACTATAATAGTCAATTGTTCTTTAGCATTTTTTATCCTTTATATAAAACATACACATGATCTGTGCATTAAACAAGCCAACAGCGGGTGTTGGACAGATGTTTCAATATTTATGAAGCATTTTTCAGCAGGGCGGTAACGCTGGCTCTGGGAAGTAAGGGACAGATTCAGACCCATTCATTATGGGACAAATTTGTCCCCGTCCTCTATGTTCGGGGTTTGCACATGCGCGCTTATGAGCAAAAGCCGTTCGCTCCAGGAAGGGGGGGGGGTTGGTTATATAGATAGCAGAGGTGCACATGGGCGGTGCATTAGATTCTGGCCCTGGGAAAATGGGCACCAGACTGATGGAGAGGTAAGCATTATTAAATGGGTTTTCGGTGTGTGGGTCCCCCTTCACCCCTGTGTGCAATGTACAACTTGCAACCATTATATATATGATAGGGATAAATTAAGTATTTGCCTTTGTAATCAGATGTATAAAATGATGTACTTGCTGACTTTGTTTTCCTCCAATCCGGGAGAAGCCCAGAGTGGAGATGAAGCCGACAGATTTGGGGTGGATTTTAGGATTCATAGATCCATGTGGAGGAGGCGGAGCAACATGATGCAAACACCTATCCCCCTCCCATGGACCTGAATTTCCCGTTGTACAGTATGCCTATTCTGACCGGTTCATTATGAGGCCAATGGGGGCATGATTCAGATACTGTAGTTGAAGTTGCTGTCGCTGCTGCTTGTTTGAATGCCCAATTATTCACCCACATGCAAAGATAAAGCATTTACAGCTGTGTCTCTTGTTAAGGGCATTTTGACTTTAACACATCCTCTGAGCCTATGCTTTCAGTAGGACGTCCGTATCACTTCCCAGGCACACCTCATATGAGAAATAGCATTTTTAGGCACATTTCAACCACTGTAATAAAATCTTTTAAACACACAACGGAACCTAGCTCTGAGCAAAGTGTCGGGTTCCAGTGAGGAATAATGCTACAGTGCTTGAATGACAGGCGTATACATAATCTGAAGATAGCAATTATGTTAAACCAGTTCTACTGGGGATGTAACAAGCATTAAATTGCAGCACTCATTAATCCCAATGATTACGTTAGCCATTTGCTATGTGGTTCATGCTGTTTAGACTGCTGTTTGCCGTTCATGACCAAATTATATTTATAACTTTCTCCATCTTTCATTTCAGGATGAGAGGCAGGATACAAGTTCGGAGGGGGTGTCAAATGTAGAAGATCAAAATGATTCTGATTCCACTCCACCTAAAAAGAAACTGAAGAAGACGGAGAACGGGCTGTACGCCTGTGACCTCTGTGATAAAATATTTCAGAAGAGCAGCTCCCTGCTGAGGCATAAGTATGAACATACAGGTGTGTACACAAATGCCCCATGCCTCTGATCTACTGAAACCATCATCATTGTCCTATAGACTGATTACTAATGCCTTTTTAATGCTGCTTTTTTAAAAACAGTAGGGACATTTCACTATGGAGTGTGTGTATATATATATATATATATATATATATACATATACAATGGAGGCGGCACTCGTCAGGCTTTGCAAGTAAAAAGTAGTTTTATTCTGACAGTTTCTGGGAAACCAACCCCCCCCCCCCCCCCCTTCGTCAGGGCAAGCAGTACACAAATGCACATATGCACAAAACTGCATTAAATACAAGTAGCCATACACACCCTCTGAGACCCCACACCCAAGAAATCAGGACAATATGGGACTCACCTGCTAGAGCCTTAGCTGCCATGAATCCGGAAGGTTTTGCAATCCCTTCGTCATTACAGCGGCATCCAACAGCCGGGCGGGTACCGCATGACGCCCACTCCCACGTCTCTACCGTTGTTAAGGAAACGGGAGACGCGAGGTGACGTCATCAGTATTTGCCCTGGAACTCCAGAATACTTACATGAATGGATACTTCTCCACAAGGAAGGTACCGCAGCTCAAGAAACTTGTTTACTGTAAGGAGTGCCAGATTGTTTGGTTATTTATATATATATATATATATATATATATATATATATGGTCCTGCTTTCCTAGCACGGCGCCCAAGATCTAGATTGTATGTTTGGGGCTGATATCTCAAGCATCTCATGCATCTTATGTGTTTGTGCGGCATAAGATGCATGAGATGATGCGATCGACGAGATTTTTACATTGGAATCAATGTAAAAAGGCCCCAAAACCGCAATTTTAATTGCTAACCCCCCCTCATGGGTGAAATGGCCCCCCCATTGTTAACGCCACCCCACTATTGACACCAACCCGAAGCGTGGCGAGCCCGCGAGGGGTGGCGGTACGCGTCCTCCGACCTTTTCATACCCCCACTATCCACGTCGGAGTTGAGTTGATTTTATATAGTGTGGCGAGCGCAGCGCCACGCGTGGGGACGCCACACTTCGGGCTCGGTGACTTGCTGCACTTGCCACGCACTTGCTGCACTTGCCACGCTTCGGGTTGGTGTTGCACTTGCTGCACTTGCCATGCACTTGCTGCACTTGCCACGCTTCAGGTTGGCGTTGATAGTGCTGGTGGCGTTAACAATGGTTATTGGGGGCTCACGATTTTTTATCTCATGCATCTCATGGATCTCATGCATCTTATGGATGCATAAGATCCATGAGATTAAAAAATCGGGTCCATCGCGTTGATTGTATGCCTTAAGTACCTTAAACTTAAGGCATACAATCAATGAGACGGGCGCCGTGCTAGGAAAGCAGTACCATATATATATATATATATATAATATATACCCAATGGGCCTTTGGGGTGCACCAAGTCTCATGCAACTCAGATGCAACTTAATGTAGATCTGCACTATATAGTCTTGCCTGCCCTCTCTATCTGGCTGCCGATATGCGCTCACACGGGAGCATGCGATTTGCATGTGATTTGTCGGGAACATCGGAAGCCAAATCTTACCGTCTGTACACACTATAAGATGCAAATTTTACAATATTGCTACACTATTTGGCTCACTCACACAGCTATGGATAGAATAGACTGCCAGAGAGATTTATAATTATACAGAAATTAGAAGAACTGTGTCCCTGACTTCTGGACATGAGGGAAGTCACTTACCGTGGGCCAGATGCACTAAGCTTCAAAAGGGATAAAATGGAGAGTGATAAACAGCCAGCCAATCAGCTCCTACCTGTCATATTACAGACTGTGTTTGAAAAATGTCAGGGAGGAGCTGATTGGTTGGTTGTTTTTCACTCTTCATTTTGTCACTTGTGAAGCTTAGTGTATCTGGCCCTGTGTCTTAGTAAGGTCTTGCGAAGCCACAAATATCTGGAATACACTGAGGACATACTTGAGCCTGCACAATTATTAATGTACATCGTGCGATGTTTTTATCGCATCGCATGCCATGCACCCGATGGCATGCAATGCGATTTTTGCCCCCTATGCGTTGAAACTATGCTTTTAAGCACCCAAAAGGGTGCTTACAATGTTAAATGCACCCCCACGCCACCCCCCTACTATAAACATGAACCCGAAGCGTGGCGAGCGCAGCGAGCCTGCGAGGGGCGGCGGTACGCGTCCTCCGATCTTTTCATACCCCCACTATCCACGTCGGCATGGAGTTGAGAATAGAAAGTGTGGCGAGCCACCGAGCCCGAAGCGTGGCGAGCGCACGCGGATACCTGTGAAGCCCGCGAGGGGATGCCGATACCTGTGAAGGTATCCGCGTCCCCTCACGGGGCTCGCCACGCTTCGGACTCAGTGGCTCGTTGCGCTCGCCACGCTTCGGGCTCGGTGGCTCGCTGCGCTCGCCACACTTTCTATTCTCAACTCCACGCCGACGTGGATAGTGGTGATGATGTCATCTCCAAGTGTTGGCAGAAGAGACTGCCCCCATGTGCAGTGTAAATGGCACCGAACCGGGAATAACCTGTGTCAGAACCGCAGTCTGAACCTGTCTGTCCTGGGTTATAAGTTAATGCTGAAGGTCTTACCTTTTTGAATGTCATTGTTGTTTCTCTTCTGAGGTTACCATGTCAAAATTCCCTCGTAATGAACTTACTCTTGAACTTTATTTTTGTAGGCAAGAGGCCGCATGAGTGTGGAATCTGTACAAAGGCATTCAAACACAAACACCATTTAATTGAACACATGCGCCTCCATTCGGGAGAAAAGCCCTACCAATGTGATAAATGTGGCAAGAGATTCTCACACTCCGGATCCTACTCGCAGCACATGAATCACCGTTACTCATACTGCAAGAAGGAGGCAGAGGAACGTGACGGCATGGAGCAAGAAGAAAATTTGCAAGAGACCCTCAGCAATGAGCATGTAGATTCCCAAGCTTCTCCGTCTCAGATAGACTCTGACGAACACGAGAGCATAATACGGGAAGATGACAGTGAAAAAGAGGATGATGACGAAAAAGACACTGATGATGGACAGGACGAAAAAGAATGTGTTATAATGCATGATCTGGAGGAAACAGAATTAGGGGTTGAAGCAGGACCATTGGAAGGTACTCTGAAGGATGAAGAATGTGTAGATAATAATCAAAATTTGGAGCCAGAAGTCACAGAAAATCACGTGTCTGAAAATGACACAGAAAATCACGTGTCTGAAAATGACACAGAAAATCACGTGTCTGAAAATGACACCACCCTTCCTTAGCTGGCCTCTTTTTTCCCCCCAATATGGAAATATCTTTTGACGTTCTAATGAAAGTTATTCTATATTACACATGCTTTTCTCTGAAACACAGTTGTGTGTATACTGTGATTTCTATTCACTACTGTGTTTAAAAAATGAAAAAAATCCAGGTGTGCCTGAATCTCAAACTTAGAAATTTTTCACGCAATTTTAAAATTTAGGAAAACGAGTTTGTTACATGCAACGTCAAAGATATATATAGTAAAGAAAAAAAATGACTCCGAAGTCAAAATTAATCAGGTTTTAATGAACCTACCCATCCAGCTCATTTACACATCTGGAAACTTATTTTATTAGTATTACATTTCTTTATTGTGTCAATTAGTTTGTACATTTGGGAGAAATGTTTATCTTTTATTTTATTTTTTTGTTTTTATGTTTTTATTATTATTATTATTATTATCGTTACAGACATCTACTAAATCTGCTTCAGTATTTTATTTTATGAAAAAAAATGTGAGTATAACTGCACTACAGAATTCCTTTACAGATAAGTCATATTTTAAATATTACTGCTACCTTGGTATGTCCAAGACAAGGTAGAGTTTTATAGATAATATAGTTTGCAGAAATATAATTTACAGCATATTTTTAGCCTTAAGAAGACAGCAGTGTGGGAGTCAGTGGTGTTCTTATCTATGAGGTTAAATTGTAATTACGTTTTCATTAAGCTCCTACTTGCAGGGACTAACAGTTTATTCTGGGGAAAAAACTGCAAAAATCAGTGTTGTATTTGCTTGAAATTTAGTACATATATGAAGGATTTAAAGCTATGTATCTCCTCTTGGCCTTATGCAAGACCTTCTGTGCTGTAAGTGCCATTTTCAGTATTTTAAGGGCAGAAACTTGCCTTTATTTAATGGTGGTCTGTAATCACTAGCATTTGTAGTATTGGTATTTTTTCCTCTTCTGCCTAGCTAAAGCCAACAACCTTTCTAAAAAATCGAATTACATTCTTTATTCGTTTAATGTGTTTTCTTTCTATTTTGACCGCTTTTTTTCCTCCCTGTTAAAAGTACATTTAAGTCTTTAGTTTACCTCTCTTTATTTTGTATTAACACGGCCTTTCCCGTGGGAAAAAAATTGCCAATATTTGCTCCAAAATGCTAACTATTATAGACCTTGTTTATTAATGGTGTTAGCTAAAATTACCTATCAGTATTATTTTACGTTCTTTTAGTATAGGCCTGTGCAACGTTTTTTTTGTACTGTATGTCTTCAAAACCTGGCAGTATTAATACCCTTCTTACTGACCTGTACCTTTTAGTTTTAGAAAACTTTTATATTTATGTGTCTTATTTTTATATTTCTTTATTTATTACACAGTCTAGTGTATAAAACTGTAGTTTGTATTAATACAATAATATATTTTAGTATGAAATTTTGGAAAGTTGATAAGATTTAAAAGTAGAGATACAAATGGTTCTTTTGCATTGAGATTTGATTTTAACAGTGTTATGTTAACATTTATACTTGCCTTGGACTGTAGAATAAGTAACTTGAGACAGGAATGTATTAGACTTACACTTACAATCAAACTCTTGTACCATTATCTGGATTTTGATATGTAAAACAAAGTTTTGAAATTCACTGTGAGACTTGTGGCCGGATGCCAAGCGGTTTATTTCAGATTATCTTTAACCACCACAATTACTGTCCTTAGCAAGCCAAATTAGACAACTTTACAAAACAGTGTTGGGAAGTGGGAACAAAGTTTAACATTTTTGTGCCAATTAGATCCTGTATTCATGTGTTTTGTTTTATTGTTTGTATTTTTTTTTTGTTTTTGTATGTTTTTTTTTTTGGCTGGGAAAAAACAAACAAAACATACATTTTTATGTTCATTGTTATATCATAGTCATTTTCTAGTTTTTTACCAAGCTCCCTCTCTCACAATAAAAATACATCAACAAGTATTTGTGCCTCTGTCTTATTTCCTTACATTGGATATATACTATGCTGCAAGTGGATACGGTATTTTTATAGCGGCAAACAAATCTATCGTTCTAAAATGACAGCGGTGGAATGATTGAAAACAGACATTAGTCAATCTGTCATTATCATTACCTGGAAATTATCTCGTCAGCTGAAGAATTGCCGTAAAGTCAGTGTGTGTTATGGTAGGTTCTAGTGATGAAAATCTAAATGTAAAAGTTATGTTTTAAGAGTAATTATTAGTACACAAAAAAAATTATTTTTATTTTGAAGCACTGATAAAATATTTTGAGTAGAATTTGGAGTTAAAGCCCGTCAAAATAACGGCTTCTGAAAAGTACTTTTACTTTGTGCAGTGACAGTTTTAATTCCGCAAACTCTCCACCCAACCCCCAGTCCCTATCTGCTCCTACCTCCAATCTCTGTCTTCACATCTCCCTCTCTCCATATCCATCAAGTTTGAAACAGATCAGTGTTCCTGAGAAATGTCTTTATTTGTTCTTTTGAGTGCCCATTAGTGGTCACTGGGGGTAATTCACCTCATAGAGGTAAGGAGTAGTTAGCCTTGTATATACATAGATACATATTCAACTGCCATTTTTGTGCCATTTTTTTTCTTATGTGCATGCACAAATGGAAAATGTGCGGTGCTATCGATGCTGGACTTTGGGAAGGTAAATACACAGGTGCAGGGTGTATGGTGTGGGCCCGTGTGAGGCTGTTTGAGGGGGGTAGACTAAAAATTTGCCTAGGGTGCCGTGACACCTTGCACCACCCATGCTTATGCTATCATGTCTTCTTGGTTTGACTCTTTGGTGCATAATGCGCATGTGTGGCTGTTTGCCAGCACTTGCATGTGGGAGGGATTCTCTGTATCCCTCTCCAAAGGAAATTCTTATGCAGTAGATTATAGGCTACTATTGGTTAAGGCCATCCTCAGATGTTTAGCTATTGTCACCAATCTTTCGGCATATTTACTAGTTTTTGTGGGAAATCCCTGTAAAACAGGTTTATTATTGAGCATTAGTAACTGATACACCATTATTAAGTTGAAGGCAACCACTTATACTCTTTCTCCACTGATAACAAATTCCTGGATTATTACTCGGGAAACTGGGATATCTGTTGGTGAAAATGGCTTAAGCGGGGTCCAGTGACTAGGGAACCCACGGTTTTTCCTGGGAAGGGGCTGAGTAAAGCTCAGTGTAACCTGGAAAGCCAGGTCCCATTTACAGCATAGGAAGAGCTTGTGCTTGGAGATGATTTGAGCAGTGATGTCACCGGCCTGGCAAAAAGCCCAGGCCAGAAGCCTGTATAAATGGCTCTCAGTGGGGTTGTATCCGATTTGGAGCCATCTACAATATACCGGGTTTGACCCAACATCCCAATCTAAAAGTGGTATTAGGCTGCAAACATTGTCATTAGTAACCTTCATCTTCAGCCAACATACAGTCTATCTTACATGTGCACATAGATAGAATGATGACAATTACAGGCTATCAGTGTATGTAGGTGTTCATGCTCAGATATACAAAATGTGAAGTATATACCAGCATATTGGAGAAACGGAAGCAGTCTCTAATTATGTCTCCTTGGAAACTTTTCTATCCTGTGGAGAGAAACAGCTTAGCTCTATTTGGTTATAACAGACACCAGATTAGGCAAATGACTGTATAAATACTTTGTGCAATGAGCTGACACCAAAGGCATTGTAAGTGCGTACATAACATATGAGAACAAGTAGCATGTTTCAGTAAAAACAATGCTTTTAAAATAACTTATAGTTGCTACAATGCAGAGGCTATGGGCAATAATCTGTTATAGGTGCTGAGAAGATTGAAAAGAACATAGAATTCTTTAGTGTGATTCTGGACTAAAGCAAAACTGAGGGTTTTTTTTAAAGTAGAATATGAAAGATCAAAGTAAGGGCCGTATTCAGGGGACACAAACAAACATAATCACAAACTGCATCCACAAACAAGGTCACATGCAGGGCCTGAACTACTATGCAGTGCAGGGAAATGCCAGGCTGGAGAGGTGCTCTCTTTCAACAGACAGACTTGGAGGTAGGAGGGCCCTGCTGCAAGCTTAAAATCTATAGGGACATAGGAGGGAAACACAAGGACAGGCACCACTAATAGCATAGCAGTCCCACCAAGTTACAAGTCCAGAATGGAAGCTATATAATACATAAGTGCCAGAGAGGGTTATGCGTGTAGAACTTAAATATGATAGATATAATATATGGAAATGTAATAACATTACTTCAAGAGTATTTACCTGGTGCCATTCTGCTTTGTGACACTATCGCAGTTAATTCTGCTAGTCAGGGCCAAACTCCAAGTTCCAGATCTCCGGCTGATGGATACAACAACATGGACACTGTTTTAAAGCAGCCAGATATTAATGAACAAGATAAAATAGGTGTACTACAATAAAGAGTCACTTTTCTATAATGAGCTATCTCCCCAGCTCATCCCTTATGTGTCGTCAGCTCACTATATAATCCTCTGTTGTGCCCCAATCATACTATACCAACACTTGTTCCAAGATCACTTTGTGCATGCCCTTCCTTCGTCCCAATCACACTGTGCCAAGCTCTCCTGTTTAGTTCTTAGCAGCCAGTATAGTGCACTCTTCCTATATAACTAGGACCTATTGTATTGCTGTACTTCTTGTCTGTAGCCATCATTGTTCTGTAATGCTTCGTTTCATTTTACCAAATGAAGATAATATCCTTTCTGCATGCAACATGCACCCGTTTCTCCTGCTTTCCGAAGAATATTATATTTGTTTCAAATGTTTAAGAATTCTTTATGTCAGCAATCATTTTTTCCTTCAACTATGACCATGTAGAAATGTCACATTTATATACCCAGAATTCACATTTCACTAAAACCATTTCTTATATGCAAAACCATTATCCTGAGAGTTCAGAAAGCCACATTTTCTGCCATTTTAATCCTTAACTTTCATGAGCAGAGAAATGTCACAGGAAGTGTGTGAAAGGACATTTTTAAATGTTTAATTTAAAAAGGTTTTATCCACAGGGCTCCAAGGCAAAAAAACACTGACATAAAAAAACCAAGCCCAAGTATTCTTTTTAGTCCATATAATCATAGTGATTTTATTAAAAGGAAATTCATTGATTTGAATAACATTTTTGTAGCTCATTAACAGGGATGTACAATAACCATTCTTTAATCAGCAAGAGATATTATTTACCAACACTTTTACCGAGCGTGTCACCAACATCCCCTGCTACTCGCACATGTATTGGCCGACAGCCGCCCTTGTCCATAAGTAGTCTCTTGTCATAAAACATTGCAAAGGACAGCTTTTATTGCAAGGGTTGTCCTTTGTGATTTTAAACTCAATTCTACATGCATACAGAGTTACTAAAACGCTGCAATGCATGCAATCAATGTCAGGATATCTCACATTTAAAATACAATGCTTAATACATCCCGTCCCAGAAGTAATTTCTCTGTCTTCACCATCCTAGAACTCTCTACAGTCAAAGAGGAAGAAATTGGAGACAGCTAAATGATGTACTCTGGATTTATGTTAATAGAAGTAGGAAGTCTATGGGACAGACTATGGGGCCCTCAGTGCAAATCTGTACACTATCAAAACAGTGGTGCACTCCATTTTAATCTCTCGTTTTAGCTATTACAACCCTCGCTTGTATCTCTCATCTAAAATCTCCCCTTCCAAGGCCAGCCTTATCTTTGTTGCATGTCACTACCGCTGCCAATGTTTGAACTCGCTCCCTTTCCCACTATTAACCACATCTCAGTCCCACCTGCAAGACTTGTCATGCACTGCCCCTAAACTATGGACACTCTCCATCACACTCTCCCCCAACCACTATTGCAGTGTTTTTCAACCACTGTGCTGTGGCACACCAGTGGGCCCTGAGCTGTTCTCAATTGTGCCACCTGATCTAGAGATATCCGCAACAGTTTACAGTCACCACCACCAGTTCAACCGTTATTCAATGGTCTCTTCTTTTCATGTGAAGACAATGTATTTCTGTTACCTGTGGGAAACAGTGTGATTGTATTTTTCATATGGGGGCCAATGGGTTTGGTTTTTTTCCTGTGAAGGGGTCTGATGGTGTGCCTTGACAATTAAGGTTGAAAATCAATACTCTATTGCTTCAGTCGCCGCCCTCAAAACTTACTAATACAGGTCGATTTGTTTTTATTTTTTTCTTGTATTACTGACCCAGTAGGGACCTGCACCATCATCTCAAGCTGTATACACATGCTGCGATATATACTATGTTTTCTACTGATATGGTCTATATAGACTATATCAGTAGTTCAGATAGCACCGTGTGTATGCCCTATTAGGTTTGCAATGAACAGAACATCGTCTTACAGCTTTAATGGTCAATCTATAATTGGTCATATAATGTAGGCACAATACATTGAATTTATGATTTATGTGTATATATTATTATTAATGTTTATTTATATGGTGCCACCAAGGTTCCGCAGAGCCGGATACAGAAATGAGCAGAAACTAATAAGGAATTACAGTACAAGACAATTTAGGACAAGTACATTGTAAATAAGGATAGCTGCATCAGGGGACAGGACACTGAAGCACTTATCAGGGTGGCAGAGACATATATATAAATATATGAGAAGAGAGGGCCCTGCTCGTGAGAGCTTACATTCTTAAGGTGAGGGTTAGACAGACAGGAGTGACACAGAAGGGGTAGAAGTGAGCATAAACAGAAGTTAGGATGAGAGATGTTTAGGTTTTATTCCGCTGATATTGCAAATCGCCATGGCAGTTCGCAGTCGCACATCCCGACCATCAATTTCCGTTCACTGTGAGTGAACCAAAATCGGCCCCCAGATGCACCTAGCTTTATAAGGGGATAAAGTGAAGAGTGTTAAATCAGCTCCTACCTGTCATCTTTCAGCCTGTAACATGACAGTTAGGAGCTGATTGGTTGGCAGTTTATCGCTCTCCACTTTTATTACGTTCTGAAGCTTAGTGCATCTGGCCCTTAGTCTGATCTAACAAACATCTCTGGCTTGCACGAAGGGTTATTGAGTTATGAAAAACAGGGAAAGAGAGATTGTATCTAAAGAATAAAAAATGAAAATAAACATTTCAAATATAATTACGAAGATTCCACATGAACATGTACTAATCACTTTAATTCTGTTCGTGTTTTATAATCAGTAAAGGGCATTCTCATTCCTGCCATTTTATGATTATCTTGCTCTCTTTATTTCCTGCCGCCTCCTACACACTGGCATCAAACTCGTCTCCTGATTGGCATCATGTGATCATCTAACAGCACAAAATTCTTAGCAAACTATTTTAACAATGCTCGTGTAATACCTGGTGTGAAAGATCCAATCTCATCATCAATTGATTGAATCAGCCCTGCATGAGAACAACTGGATATGAAGTTCCGCACCTTACAAATACTTTTATGTTCCATAAATGTATTTTTATTTTTAATGAGTTACATTTATTAGAGAATGAAAGCAATGTGTGCCTTATATCTCAAGTATGTAACTAATCCCCTGGTGAATTCATAGACTAAATATATGAGGGCTGAATGAAAAGTAATGCGATGCCTCTGCTTTTCTGTTCCGTAGGAAGATGTGCTAGGCACCGCTAAATGTTTCTCCACCGCGTGCTTGCCATAACATTTCCCGAGTTTAATTTACACTTTTTCCAACTTTAACATAAAATTCACGATCACATCTCTGACGTAATCTCATAGACACATCTTCCCTATCCGCCCTGGCAGGGGCATACAGAGAGATCTTCTACTCATTGTGACCAAACAAGGAAAACTAAGGCAGTGAAACCGCAGGTTCAGACACATTGATGCATGACCTTCTCAATAACGAGTTTTTTGCCCCTATGCCTTTAATTTGCACCATTATGCATCAAAGTATATACTTACAATCCACTTTCGGGACACGTCTCACAAGCCTGGTGGTTCCCCTAGGCCAGGGGTGGGGAACCTTTTTGTGCTAAGGGCCGTTTGTATGAGAAAAAAATCCTTCGGGGGCCATATGTAAAAATGTATTTTACAAGTTATCCTGCTGTAACCGTCCCACGCCCTGGGGCTGCCGCTGAATAGGACTGACAGTCTTCTGCTGCTGTTGATTAGGAGGAATCTTACGAGAACTACCCGCATACGGCCCCCGGGCCTGAGGTTCACCACCCCTGCCCTAGGCAGACAGAGGGGCAGGAGACTTTGAAGAGATGAACTATGAAATATTTAAGTGTTACATCATTCCTCCTACCATTATAATTCCTATATAAAATGCCCGACAATGCATCTTCTACTGAAGTACTCATGGAGATGGATGTTCAACTTTTCCTGAATAATATGAGACCTGAAAACCACTAGCTCTGAACCATTTTGCAAAGTGGCAATGACCTCTCTCCTATCCATTCTGGGGTGCACAGTGGACACAAATTTGATTGTGTACTGCACAGTGGACAATTAATTGCGTAAATTACTTCCACAGTTTGCTTTTTTTCCCCTTAAATATACATTTTATTAGAGATGTCATAAATTCAGAGAATAAGCACAACAAAGAAACCTACTCATTAAAAAAAGAAAAAAGTATTAATAGGTACATTTACACATATTATATAGACAACTCTTTTGTTTTTAAGAGATTATTAAATAAAAAAGTAATGAAAAGTACTAAAGTAATATAATAAACAATAAGCAATAGTAAACAGTTTGCATTTTAACATTTAAGTAGGTGAAATATATCCGTCAGTTGACATTGGGCCTAATTCAGAATTGTATGCTGACTGTGTGGATGTTACCAGGGGAGGATTCTGTAGAGAGATAGAGTGTGTTCAGAGAAAGAGTGGGTTTCAAGAAAAAAGAGAGAATAAGTAAAAGGAGTGAGAGAGGAGAAAGATAAAGGGATGAGTGTGTCAGAGAGACAGGTAGAGGACCGAGGGAGAGGTGCAAGCTGGAGTGAGAATCAGAGCGAGAAAAAGAAAGAGGGGAACGAAAGATATAGAGTGTCAGGGAGAGAGAGAGGGTTTCAGAGAGTGTGGGTGTCAGAGACAGATATAGAAAGACAGTGCCAGAGAGAGACTGTGTCATGGGGTGAGAGTGTCAGCCAAAGAGAGAAAGACAGTCATGGAGAGAGAGACGGAGTGACAGTATCAGGGAGAGATTTTGCCAGGAAGAGAGAAAGTGTCAGGGAGAGAGGGGATGAAAGACGGGAAGGGGAGCGAGCATGAAACACTGCCTGACTATAGGACCGGATGGACAGACAGAGAGAGCATTATATGGGGGCATAGATGGACAAATGGACAGACACAGCACCATATGAGAACATACCAAAAACTTGAAACAGAACACAAACATCAAGCAGCAAATCAATATGAGGACCAGTGTAGTCAGAATATGGGAGCTGATTCAAACCCGTTCGTTTGGGTCCGAATTCACCCCATGTCTGAAGGTGGGGGGTTTGCTCATGTGCACGCATGAATATGCGCAAACTCTGGGAGTTAACAGCTTCAGCTAGTTTCACACTCGCCGGATTGTTGGCTCCAGAGGGACGGGCAGCAAGAAAACGCTGGGCGTTGCCCTGGGAACAAAGGCGGGTCGATGCCTGCTCCGGGTGGGCGGCTGACATCACATGACATCAGCGCCTGCCCCGCATTCGGCAATCAGCGATGGAAATAAAAGTCAGTTCATACGTATTACCGAAGAGTAGAGAAATCATTCGATGGTCAGAATGCCCAACCAGCCTATAGTTATTATTTTGTTGTTCATTTTTTCAGATGCACCTTTTAAATATTGCCACATACCACATTCATTTCTCCTACATCATTTACAGGGTATACTATCTTAGCTATATAGCAGAGGAGCAGTAGTGCAGTTAAAGGAGCAACATTGGCCCGGGCCTCCTTTACTGAACGTCCCAGCTAGAATGTTTGTGTTTGTTCAATTCCTCTTCATAAAAGGGCAGCACAACGAACAATCGACCGTTCCTTGAAGGCCAGGCACCTAAGCTGCCCTAAAGGAATGTAGCTCCGCCTACTCCCCTCTGTTTTCTTTAAGGTCCCTGAGCACCAGCTTTTACCCAAACCAGCATAATGTAGAAAGACAAGAGGCCACTGTCAACACATACAGAAGGGCAAAACATTAGACAGTAAACAACCACAAATAGTTTTACACAGCTCCTAAAACTGTGTCTACTGTATGTAAACTACTGTACAGAAACTACTTGATATATCACCTCAGTAATCACAAAGCTTCTGCACTGTGTCTGCTGCATTACAAACAGCCCTTTTTATTATAGTCTGTGTAATATTGGGGCTTTATTCACTAGCTTTGCGATCTATGAGGAATATCATTTTATTGAACCTCTGGGCAGCTCTGATGTGAGACTGAATTCACTGGCTGCAATTCTATGTCATATAAAATATGTTCTTTAATTACATTTTGTGCAGACACAAGCAGAAGCTAAGTTACATGTCAGACGGAAAAAAACAGTAAACTCTCTGCTTACCATTATTTACAGTTTTGTGTACGGCGCGGTGGTGCCAGGGATATTGATTGCTGCGCTGCTAAATTATAAATTGTGTTCATGACCAGGAAAACATTGATTACTGTACATTTAGGTAAAGTGATTTTGGTTAGTTAGCAATCCTTACTACCCTGCATCGCTGCTGGCTAATTTATATTAAGTGATCAATATTTTATGGATGTCTAGGTCAATAGCTCACCGACGATGTCTAGGTCGACTCTCAATAGGTCAACCCCAAACGGCCAACATGCACAAGTCGATACTGGAAAAAGATCGACACAAGAAAGAATTAGACAGGGAAAAGGTCAACATGTGAAAATATAGACATGAGTTTTTCACATTTTTTGTGTGTCAATGTTGGCACTAGGGATGCCAATCCCAGAACTCCTGGAATCCTGGGATTGGCCTCCCTAATTAAAAGAATGCCCTTGCGCCCCCCCCCCCCCAAATCTGCCACCCTACATTTACTTACATAGGCATGCAGTGCATCCAGGAGTGGGGCAGATCGCAGCGGTGCTGAGGTGTGGTCGGGAGAGGGTGAGCGGCAGCCATGCCAATGGCTGCTGTGGGCGGGCTGCACAGCGTGAACTTTGACCACTTCATGTTGCGCAGAGCCACATGCCAGGGTCAGGAACAGCCAGATAGAGTCTGACATTGTCCTGCCTCACATTTTTCAAACACAGTCTGTGAAGTTAGAAGCTGATTGGCTGGTTGTTTATCAATCTCCATTTTATCACTTTTAAAGCTTAGTGCATCTGGCCCTTTGGGCGGGATGTTGTAACATCCGCGCCCATTATCGCTGGCTACCGCATTATTAATAACGGCATATGCTGTAATATATGCCGTTATTAACGCAAGGGACAGCTCTTGCGATAAGAGCTGTCACTTGCGATGTGGTGCCGGCACTGGACTTCCGGGTCTGTGACCCGGGAGTCCATCTGCGCATGCGCAGACCCCGGCGCCGGCCGCAGGGCACGCTGGGAGGGATCCGTGGCTGATCCCTCAAACAGCGCTGCGGTAAGAAGCCCATAGGCTTCTGCAGCGATTCGCCAGCTTTTGCTGGCGATTCCCTCCGCAGCGCTGGCACTGCGGAGGGGGCATATAGCATATAGAAATGCGGTAAAAACCCCGAAAACGGGGTTTTTACCGCATTTCTGCTTTACAGAATCTCCCCCTTTGTCCCTTAACTTCCCTTTAACTGCATTCAGCAATGACTCACAATGGCACTGCAGTCAGAAGCAGAGATGGTGCCTCTACTAGCTGGCAACTTCTTGCAATGGTTGGATTCACCGGACAATGGTACCTGGGTGTGTACAAGGTAAGCCAAGACCTTGATAAAGCCAGGCTTCTGGCGAAACGCGTTGGTGGACTAGGAGGATTACCCTTATCCAGTTCTGAACCCTGCCACTTTTCCACTATCGGATCTGGACCAGTCTCCATATCCACATCTTGTTTACAATCACCAGCAACTACCTAACCCGGACGGAGGTGATACATGACAAAGGGAGAGTGATGCTCCACAATTTACCTACCGCAGGCCATCTTGGACACATTGGTTACAACTAAACAATCAGGAGACACTATAGGAACGGACCCAGCAACTAGTGGAATCTAATAATATGGTACTGTATGAACTGGACTATACTGTTGCAATCCCCTTTTTAAAACCACTCCGTCCCCCTCCCCCCCCCCCCCCCTTTTATAACTATGGCATTACTTCTTTTATGTTTTTAATAAATAACTTTCACCCATTGGCACTATTGGTAATTTTATTGTTTAGCGCAGTGTATCCCCCTGTTTTTTCAAGACAAGATGAGAGGCTGGCATTGTTATGTTGAGGACGAGTGTAAGGGGAGAAGGGGCCTCTGGCATATAAAGGGGCATTTGGAGGATGGGACAAATCAACTAAGGGACATTTGGAGGATGGGGGAAATTATTTAAGGGGCATTATGGGGATCTGTCATCTAAAGGTACATATGGGGTAGGTTGTGCTAGGAGCATGTGGAGGATCCATATAAAATAGCACTGGCATATAAATATGCATGAGGGGGATTTGATGGCATATAAGGTGCATATGGTCCAAATGGCATTTAAAGGGGTATTTGGGGGCTGAAATATAACTATTGAAAGGATTGTAATTGGGTGTGGTACAGGGGTCCGACATTCGGGATCCCGATAGTCATTAGCCCGACTTCGGGATCCAACTGTCTGGACTCAGACAGCATGGTGAGCGCAACTAAGCCCCTTGCGGGCACGGTGGCGAGCGTAGCGAGCCACCTATTCTATTCTCCCTCTATTCTATTCTCCCTCTATGGGGGTCGTGGACCCCCACGAGGGAAAATAGCAGGTGGCCGTCAGGAACCCAGCTGTCTGTGTTTTGACAGTCGGGATCCCGACGTCGGGTAAATGCCTATTGGGATCCCGACTGTTGGGACCCCATCCGGCACCCTTTGTAATTTGGCTGTGGTTTTGTCCTGGCACTTGACTGCTGCAATATCAGTGTGTATAGAGGACCCTGCCCCAGTTTAGGATGTTGTGTATGACGTTATGTACAGGAATAGCATGCAACACAGGCATTGCTGCTACCTTAATCTCTGGTAACATTGCCACTTTCTCTGTAGTATGTCCTGATGCTGCCTTTACCTTTGAGAACTGTTGTATTCTATAAACCTCCACACCTGCTAAAGAATAAACTACTTGGCCTCAACTCCCTGTGGTAATTGTGCTGCATCAAGAGACACTTGATTTTGTGTATATATTTATATACCAATAAGGATATAGTTGGGGATATATATATCAAACCTTGTAAAGAGGACAGCTAGAGAAAGTTGCCCATAGCAACAAACTACAGTATATACAGTACAGGCCTGATTGGCTGAAAGCGTCTCCATGTAGACGCATTGAGCCAAGGACGTTAGCAGCCTCTATAGCACTGGGGCAGCGCTATAGAAGCTGTTACCAGCACCGGAGGAAGCCGGCTCATCCCGCTGTCAGTGCAGTGTGATCTGGCTATGGAGGAGGGAGGCAGCTCTGGAAGCTTGTGCGGTAAGTATGTTGGTGTAAAAGTGAGGTGTGTGTATGTGTGTATGTAATAAAGTTGTACTTCTCTGTGTGTGTGTGTTTTATTTTAACATTCTTTTTACAGGTGGACTACAAGTCCCAGTGGGCCCCGTAGCCCAGGGCTGGTTATGCTCTGGAGGGGTGACCCCACACCATTTTTTACATTTTTTTTTTAACTTTTACACATTTTTAAAGACAGAACCCTGCACAGATCTCAATGATCTGTGCATGGTTCTGTCAAATTCACCTGTCAGAACTGGGTCTAATTTTTTTGTGATTTTTGGTAACGTTTAGCAAAAAATTGCACCCTATTACATGTGTATACTTTATAATGGGAAAACATATAGATGCGAATTGAAGTGTGACTAAAAATCGGCACTTCAAAATGTGCGATTTCGCTGCAAAAAGTGTGATTTTTTTTTACCGCAAATCGCATGATATTACATGTGCGATTTTCGGAAAATGTGCGATTTCGGCAGTTTTTGTGTCTCTCAACTCAGGTATGCAAGTACCAGCACCAGGTCATTACTTTAGTTATGCAAGGTTATATTTTGCTTGGTCAATAATTATCACACCTGCTTCCATAGTAAGAAATTCTCAAAACGTTACCTGTTGAGGTTGAAAACCACTGCAATAGATAAATTATAGGTAAAAAAATAAGTACAATGTAATTGGTTGCTATGGGCAACATCTTGACTTTTCCTCTTTAGGTTTGGTACATCTCCTTCATAGACTGTGAATGAAAGTGTGTATCTCGTTATATAAATTCGATGATGGGTGATACTTGACAGTCCCTGTTCAACAACACTTCAACCCTCTACTAGATAACATATTGTCCCTCTCACTGTCCCAGGCTGCACCACCTGCCCGCCAATGGAAGTAAAAGTGCTGGGCGGACATCTGTATGTGGGGGTTATGGTATACATGCATCATAGACTGTCTCATCATAGACAGTCATATGGTCGAGCACTAATGGTCGACAGTCACAAGGTCGACAGGGTCTAAAGGTCGCCATGGTTATATGGTTGACGTGGAAAATGTCGACATGGTCAAAAGGTCGACATGGAAAACGGTCGACATGCGTTTTTAGGGTGTCTATGTCGACATGGACACTGTCTAAGTGTACTGCGTCCCCTCGCATGGCTCGCTGCGCTCGGCACACTATTTTATTCTCCCTCCAAGCCTTAGTGGATGGCAGGGCTGAAAATGTAGTAAAAAAATGCATGTCGACTTATTCCGTGTCGACCTTTTGACCATGTTGACCTATTGTGTTTCTACCTTTAAACCCTGTCATCCTTTTTACTGTCGACATTTTGACCCTGTTGACCATTAGTGGTCGACCATATGACTGTCTATCATGAGTCCTTCTATGATCAGTCCGGACACCGGGGTGGGGGATTTGGAAGTTTGAGGGAGCCCAGTCGTGGGAATCCCGGGATTGAACATTTTTCAATCTCGTATCCCGGGACTGAAAAAATGCCCCAGGATTGGCCTCCCTAGTTGCAACCTCTCACATTATACAAAATGACGAAAGCAGAAGTCTTTCATTCCATTGTCAGGATCTTTGGCAAATTAGGATACCATCTTTTTTTTGCAACTCCATTCAAGGTCCGAGTCTTAATCTTTGTCCTCAGGATTTGGACCCAAGGATAATTACTTATGTCCTTCCCATATATGGATTTCATCCTGTTTTATGCCTTTCTCCCTGCAGCCCTGCTGTTGAGGGACCTTCACGTGTACCGAGTATAAAAAGTGTATTTTCTCATTCTGGTATATCATGCCTGACTGTCCAGAATCTGGTTTTCCTTAATCAGCCAATAAAACCCAAGTTTTCCCAAGGATTATCCAGGCAGTCTTTTTAGGGGAATACAGACCTCATTCATTCAGGTGTTACCACAGTGCAAGTAGACAGTAATATTCTTCAGCTCTTAACCAATTCTAACCTTTTATCATCAGGGTGTGGTACGGGACTCCGACAGTCGGGATCCCGACAGTCATTATCCCGACGTTGGGATCCCGACTGCCCAGAGTCAGACAGCATGGCGAGCGCAAAAAAGTTCCTTGCAAGCTCGCTGCCCTCGCCACACTGCGGGCACGGTGGCTTGCTACGCAAGTCACCTATTCTATTCTCCCTCTATGGGGGTCGTGGACCCCCACGAGGGAAACTAGCGGGTGGCCACCAGGCACCCAGCTGTCTGTATTTTGACAGTCGGGTAAACGACTGTCGGGATCCCGACTGTCGGGAACCCGTCCGGCACCCAATCATCATAGCTTCAATGAATGAGTCTTTCAGACTCACGTACTATGCTATCATAATTAAGTTTACCATCTGGAGAGCTTCATTCATTGGGGAAATTGAATAAAATGGGAGTTCTATTTCAGATGGGATGTTGCTCTGGGCAACCAATCAGATTCTATCTATTATCTTCTAGAGGGTGCTAAGTAAATAAGAAGTAGATACTGATTGGTTGCCCATAGCAACATCCCTTCTAAAATGGAAGTCCCATGTTAGTAAATTTACCCCATTATCCCAATCTGGAAACAGATTTCATTGCAACAAATACATACAAATTGAGTTTGGCTTCAGCCACAATATGCTCTATTGACATTGCCCTAATCCCTATTCTTAATAACAAGCCTTACAGGTATGAGCTTTTTTTATTATTGTTTTGTGACTGTCATGAACACCAATTTTACCTCTTTTCAAGAAAGCATTACCCTTCTACCACTAGAAGTGGCAAACGCAGGTCCTTACCCGTGTCCATGCTTTCCCTTAGACATGAAACATCACCTACTGTAAGCCTTCCCATCCAGAAAGACTGTCTGGAATCTGGGGATAGATCGTTACATTGTTATGGCCATGATAGATCTGGAGATACTTAAATCTTAAAAGGTAATTTACTATGCAGTGCTGCCACCACTACTGTAGCTGTAAAAGGGTTTCCATTACAATTACAAAATGTAGGCCACCAATTTGTATCCCAGAGGCACTACTGAATAACTACCAATCTTCAAATTATCAAGATTCTTACAGTAACCATCAGGTATAGGGTAGTCTTCCCACCTGCTGTTGATAGTTGGCAAGCCTCCCGATCAACAAACAGTGGTTTGCAGTAATCTATTACATGTAAACTTTCTGTTCTAGGAAATAGGATTGTCATTCAGGAATTTATCGAGCTAGGTGTGTTGGTTTCTGTTGTTTTTAACATATGCTGTAAGGGATCACAAGAAAGTTCAGTTGCAGCCAACCAAAGAAGTTAAATAACTGAAGTTCTTTTAAGTTCTGATACTGCTCCACGGACTCTCCTCCTCCTGAATTTCTTTCATTGCCCATTTTTAGTCAAAATTAAAATTATTAGCAAACACATTTTATGTTGCTTACCATGTGCTTTGTACTCTCTCTTAACTTCCTATTCTTGTTTTTATTTGGGATTACTGTCTGTATTCTGTCCTGAGCGGTGGATGTTAGTGCACATGTGACTACATGCTACTTCCTCTGCTTAAGTATTTTTTTTTTTCTTTTTACTTTATCCCAGTATAGTTAGGAGGTTTGAACACCTACCCACATGCTGTTGCTAGGTGGCAATATTATTTCTGTAACAGAGGTTCTCAACAACTATGTTCAAGTACTACTAACAGGTTATGGTTTGTGGACCATGACCATACTCTGGGTGAGTATTTTACCTCTACCCTACCGCTCCTGCAGCCTAACCCTGATCATCCCCTCTCACAGTCTGACCCTAATCTACCCTACCCCTGCAGCCTGACCTTAACCCTCCCCCTAGGGCCTAACATAAACCATCAAGCTCACCTCAGGGATCTGTCTGCATTCTCAGGATCATGATCACATACCGCTTGTACGTGATTAAAGATATCCTCAAAACATGACATGTTGCTGGAGCTTGAGAATTAGAGTTCAGAATCATTGGCCTACACAAAGGTTAATTTCTACCTTTAAAAAATAGCCATTTTAAATCCTGCTACGAACATTACTCGTCATTACTTCCTGACATATCTATAATGGATGTAGGGTGGGAGTTACACACAGACACCTGGGTCCAGGGAGGTCCACACTGCACATCCTGCACCCATTTCCCCGATACCTACCGTTCCAGAGTCCCACATTGGCAGCAGCAAAGCTGCACAAATTTCCAACATTTTGCACATGTGTAATAGGAAGATCATCAGGAAAATGGCACAGTGGTAGTAGAGTCCCCAGGATATACTAGTGCTCAATAGAGCACCGCCAGCTATAGAGGTAGGGGGTCCAGATTGAAGACTACCTGCGGCCCTGTCCTCCTAATGCACCCTAGTAATTACCCCTTACAGTATATTGCTATAGACATACAGGATATTCCAGGTCAACTCCTGATACATCACACATTCACTTCCTGTTCCAGGACTATACAAGGCGATTCAGGATGAGGCAATGAAGAGTTCCCATATCTCTATCTTGCCCAGCTCAAGTGAATTTAATCCTGAATGTCCTTCACTGATATCATAGGAACATACCAGGTGGTATTGGGGCTCAATACTGTGTTCCAAGTGGAATGGGACATATATATTAAAACAACATAATTATAACAATGAATTTTATTGCATTATGGAACAATTGTGAATGTGATGCAAGGTAGAGCGGATAAAGGCCCTTATTCTGATCGGTTCGGAAACGGCCGCATGCGGCCGTTCCGCCGATGTTTTCGCTCTGCGCATGTGCAGAGGGCACTCTGCGCATGTGCAGGCGAAATCGCCGCACACTTCTTTTGACCGCCGCAAAGGGGGCGGATAGGGGCGTGAGGGGCTACTTAGCCTCATTTCCCTATGCATACGCCCCGCGTTTCATGGGCGTTCCCATGCAAACGCGGGGCGTATGCATGGTAATGAGGCCATGACGCGCGTGTAGGGGGCGGGCAGCTGACATCGCCGGATGTCAGCTGCCCGCCCCAATACAAGATTTCACACGGACAAGTGTCCGTGTGGTCTTGTGTTGCGGGACCTGGTGGAGCGTGCGGCCCTGCATTCGATGTTCAGCGACCATCGAATGCAGGGGCAGCTCCCAAGGTGGAGGAGGCGTATCCCCGTCCACTTTCATACGGATCGCCACATATCCGCGTACGGACGGAGGTGGCGATCCGTACGCAAGGCGGGGATTCGTCTGTGCGGTCGGAGCCGCATATGCGGCTCCGGCCGCACCGATCAGAATAAGGGCCAAAGTGTAAAGGAAGCGTTCATGAAACAGATTGTTGGCTCTGTCTCTTGCTGGTAAGTAGCTATTTGGGTGACAAGAGTCAGTAATTACATGAGTCTGTTTCACAAATGCCTGTTATTATTGGGACTTTAATATAAATTGGTCCCAGAAACATAGAACAGCAGCATAGAACAGCAATGACATAACAAGTGCTAGAGGAGGTTTAATTACAAAGAATTGTTTCTTCTGTCTCGTGTTGGAAGAGCAAAATTGTAAGTTATCAAAGCAAATGCAAATGAACAAAGATAAGACAAAAGGATGCTCTGTAGAACATGATTGTATAGTATAGAGCTGCGGAGTCTGTCCTGGCTGCTTCGCACAAACACAACTGATGTGCACTAATTATATGTATAGTGCATTAAGACACAAGGTTGATTGCCTTTTAATCTGCACAAATGGCAGGATGCTGACCGGCCAGGGAGCTCAGCCAAGCTGATCAAAATGAAGAAAGATGTCGTCTCTCTTTCAAATAATCCTTTGCCTGTGAATTTCTAGATACAATAAACTGCTGGAGTTAAGTCTGTCATTGTAACAGAACGAGGTATTACTGATCTCTTTAGCTTGTTACATGTATCAGGATGAACCTCCCATGGGCTTTAGATACAGTATAACTGGCAATAGTTCCCAACGTACGATAGAAATGTTCTTTATCCCAGCGGACTCTACTCTTTTCCATCCACTGATGCATGAAATATGATTCACAGAATGACAGTGCAGCCCCAGTGTATTACGGAGATCTACAGTGCCATTTATGTAGTTTCTTCCTGGTACACAGCAGATGTACCAACCAATTTTGTGGCCTGATGCAGAGCAAAATAGCAACAACAAAAAAAGTACTGTAACTCCTGATACAGGGTACTGTCTGCTTCTTATGTTTACACTTAAGGGGTTATTCTGGTTGGTTTGCAAAAGCGAATTTCTTCTTTAATGGACAAAATCATGTGCACTGCAGGTGGGGCGGATGATGTAACATGTATAGAGAGAGTTACATTTGGGTGAGTTATTTTGTTTCTGTGCAGAGTAAATTCTGGATGCTTTATTTTTCCACTGCAATTTAGATATCAGTTTGAACACATCCCACCCAAATCTAACTCTCTATGCACATGTTACATCTGCCCCACCTGCAGTGCACATGGTTTTGTCCATAAAAGAAGGAGTCGCTTTTGCAAACCAACCAGTAAAAGGCCCTTAGATTCTCACCTAGGACACTTTCCTCCTAATTCTCTGCATATTTTAATTTGAAATCTCCCCCACCTGTAGTGCAATCTGTTATTTGTTCTGGAGCAAAACTGCTACTTTATTATTATTATTATTATTTTATTATTATTCTCAACGCTGCAGCAGCCCCTTCATGTTGCAGAATGAAATAAGACAGAACTGTGGAACACACTTACTCGATTTTTTATATACTTTTTTACATTAAAGAAATTCTTATTACTGGGCGCCACTTCAAAAACATATTGGATTTGGACAAAATCCTCCTTTTGTGAGAATACAATTAGCTGATGGGTTTGCCACATGGGACAAAGTTTGCCCAGAGCTATTCAATAAAACACCCAGGGCAAACACGGCATTAGCATAGATCAAGTGTAGTATCTGTTCTTATCAGTTGGTATGGACTGGCCTCTGGCAGAGAATAGAGAAAGGTGGGACTGAGTAGCTGCTCTGATGGGCGGAGGGTGTGGGACCCCTCTGTTTTTTCCCGGGAGTAGTGAAAAGTCTCACTAAGTATCTTCACCTCTGCCAGTGGTAGGAGGCTCCGTAAACCCACTGGTAGGAGGGGGGGAGAAACACTGGGCTTAGTAGTTTGACTCTCTTGACGGGGTTCGTAGCCCCCGAAGGATGAGACAGCGAAAGGCTCAGTCTAGTATCCATTCCCAGGGAGCGGAGAAAAGCTGAGACCGAGTAGATTGGTCCAGGTTGGGAAGGATCCAACCTGGGCACAGCGAAAAGCTCAGCCTAGTATCTTAACCCTGGGAGCGGAGAAACACTGGGACTGAGTAGATTGCTCTTCCGAGGGGGGTGCAGCCCCTAAGGGAGTCTTTCGAAAAGCCCAGTGGAGTACCCATTCCCATGCCGGGGGCTGGAAAATGCCTGCTGGTGAGACGGAGAAACACTTGGTCGGACGCTGACTGGCTGGCTGCCTGGAGTCCGAGGCTGCACTGTGCCCCCGGGGAAACTCGGGGGTGCCGGACATGCACGGGTGATCCCAAGTCACCTTGCACGAATGGCACTTGCACTGCGCACTTCCCTTTAGGTTAGCGCTTCACGTCCTTACCCTGTCCTTTTGGATGGGGTAGGACAATTTTTCACACCCCCCCCCCCGGCCTTTTGGCTAGGGCCTTATTCTTTTCTTTTTATGATTTGCACGTTTTGCACTCCACGTTTTTCGTTAGTTTGTCACGTTTTTTCATTTGGGTAGTGCGGCTGTCCCTAACGGGCCTTCCGTTCCCCAAACGTGACTGGGACTCTTCACCTTTTGGGGAGAGTCCCGGTTCCCTCGAGGGCAACCCCGAGCCGCAAGGCGGAGGGAAGCCTAAGCGGGTCCCTCCAAACCTTCGGGTGCGGAGGACCCACCGTCCGAAACCCTTCCGGGGGTGGAGGAAACGCGGGTCCCTCTGAGCTTCGGCGAAGAGGACCCACTGATCCCTTTTTTCCCTTCCTCGGCCTTATGGTTGAGGGGGGTTAGGGGAACCATGGGGCTTTTCTCCTTTGGGAGAGGGCCACAAGTTCTGTACGGCTGCCCCCTGTGCACGCGTTTAGTCACGTCACTGGTGGTGGTGGGAGCACACCTCGGGCTCCCTGAGTTTCTTCAAACTCATTAGCATGTGCTAACTAACTGATTCTGTGTTAAATGCAAAATCAACGGGTATCTCTGTGCAATAAACCTCAGAGGGTCCCTTTTACCATGAACTCTTTTTCGCAGGGAAAATCCGCCTGTGTGGTTTAGGGCCTTATTCTACTGTACTTCCAGAACTTCTGGCCACGGCCGTTACGCTGTCAAGGCAATAAGATTGGCACTCGCAGCTGTGATTGCTTCCAAATAATCTACTGTCACAACTAGTATGCTTTTGAGTCTCGATGATAACACAGCATTCAATATGGTCTTTTGACCACATCTGACTGCAGTCTTATTAAGGAGGGGTTTTGAAACAAAATTTCTGGAGTTTGTCCGCTATATTTACCATATGCCCTCAGCTTCCTTGTTAGTCAATGGGACTATTTGCCCCCAAATTTTACCTTGAGAAGGGCACACATCATCCCCTTTTGTTTAATTTAGCCCTTGACCCCCTTCTGCCTACCCTTCAAATTTTTGAGGATTCCAAGGCATCAAAATAGTTAGGCAGGAAATAAAACTCTCAGCTTTCGCTGATGATATCTTATTATATTTATATCAAACTCTCTCCATCTCATTCTTTATCAAATAAACCAATTTGGCTCCATCTCAGGTTTTAGTATCAACCTAGACAAATCCAATACAATGCTACTTAACCCCTTCAGTGTCAATCCCGAGAATTTTCCAGGCTGTGCCTCAGTGTCCAGTCTGGCAAGCCCGGAAAATTCTCAGGATTGTTTAGAGCCGGGCTGCTGAGTTCAATCACTGAACACAGGCTGCTTCGGCGTTGCCCGGCTCCCTCCCCTCCGCCGCGCCTCCTCCTCCCCACCCTCCTCCCCTCTCCCCTCCGGGTTTTCTATTGAAGTCCCTGGCCCCGGCTTATGACAAGCCGGCTGGCGGGGACAGGGATGGGATGCGGGTGAGCAGGTCCGGGCAGTTGCTGATTGACAGTTCAGCGGCACTGCCCGGACCCAGGGAGGCAGTGATGTTTTTTTTTTTTTTTAAGGGAGCGCATCCCATACAAAACCAAACCCAGGGGGGAGCACTCCCAAAAAAAACCACCACTGAAGGGGTTAATGGACGGACTACCCCTTCGGGTTGGACGATCCAGTCTTCCTGAAATTGGCTACTGACTTTATTCCTTATTTGGGAATCAAAGTCCCCCCAACAATTAATACCTTATATGTATTAAATGTAAAAGAGGCTATTTCCACCATGGTAAAAGATATTAAAAGATGGGAAAATCTTCCCTTATCCTACTTCGGTAGAGTAAACCTATTAAAAATGGTGGCTAAACCTAGATTATTGTACCCACTTAAAACACTTCCCTTATTATTAACAAAGGCAGATATACAATTAATAAACATGAAACTCCGTAAAATTATTTGGTGAACGGGCCCGGATAGCCATGAGCAAATTGATCCAACCAGCCCCAAACTCTTGGACCGGTCCTGGTTCCAAAAATACAGGGGACAACAAAACTGGGGGTCCCCCATATTTTGGAACCAGCACCGGGCTCCAAAAGCCTGCGGTGTCATGCCACAGCCAGGGGACACATTTTACTTAAGGTCCCCCGACCGTACCATGCTCACCGTGGCTGGTCAGCCTTTGACGAGCTGCCTGGGGGAGTGGGGACACCTTCAATAAAAGGATACCCCCCAGGGTTCACCCGTCTAGGAAGGCTTCACTCGGCTAGGGCTGAAGCCTGGGGCTGTCCCCAGCATCCCTAGGCATTGGACGCCGGGCTGATACATGTAAAATTAAACAAAACAAACATTGCTTTTTACAGTTGAACTACAAGTTCCAGCAAGCCACCCCCCCATGCTGGGATTTGGTTAACCACAAGTACCAGCATATGTGGCATTAATGGGCCCCCTTGGACATGTAGTTCTCCTGTAAAAAAAATGTTCAAATAAAAACACACACACAGAGAAAGGTATAACTTTAATACATACACTAATTTTACATCAGTATACATTACCATTCCAGGCTCCAGCAGTGACTCTCTGCTGCAGCCTCACCCCGCACTGACTGAGCAGGCTTCCTCCGCACTAATGACAGCAGAGATTCCCGCTGTCATCGTGCTATAGAAGCACTCAGCTCTGATTGACTGGAGGCACCTCCATGAAGATGCTTTCAGCCAGTCAGGGCTGAGTGGCTTTTCCTTATTGGCTGAAAGTGTCTCCAGGCGGGTTGCCATTATGGTCCGAGGGGACCCGGACCCAGAAGCAAGCAGCTGCGATGGGTCCTGTGGAATGGTTTCTGACTCGGTGCGGCTCTCACAGCGCAGGCTGGCAGGGGCTGAAGCTGTATGCCTATACTTGTCCTCTGAAGTTATAAAAGTAATAAAAAATAGAAGAGCTAAGACCTGAGGATACCAGCTCCCTCAAGCACATTTCTAAAAACTGAGGATGCGAAGGGCAAAGATGGGAAAGAGCAGTGACACTTTATAAATTTCTAAAAGTGCAGGCTGAAGTACCTTTTAAGGAAGACGGTGCTTCTGCTTGGCTTCGGCTAGAAGGGTTTAAAAACTAGGGGTGCTCTCTTGTGGCTCTCCATGTCTGGTATTTCATAAGGACTGGGTGGAACTTCGCACCCACTCTACTTCTTTGCCTAAGTTGGTTTCCTCGGTTCACATTAAACAGCCCATTGTGGGACCAGTTTAGTCAGGGGATGCGCCATTATCGTGTTCTTTGGATTTTGTTTGGGCTCTATGGATCTACATGGGCCGGCTCAGTTGAAGAGGTCAGATGGTTTGTTCATCCGCTATGATGTCATTAAGCAAGGTTGCCTGCTTCTGAGCAGGTACTTGCGCACTGGAACCATTCGTCAGACTTATCTAGCTGCTTCCTGTTCTCTGACGTATAACATTTCTGCATATTCCACTCATTCTGTTGGTTGCTCCTGGATGGTGGCCAGCGGAGTTTCTTTTTCCAAGTTGTGTTGTGTGCCACTTGGTCCAGTACACACAAAATCAAACCTTTGTTTGAGTTTACTGCTTTGTGGCAGACAATTCTCAATTTTGCCACCGCTTTACAGGTGTCGCAGAACTCTTCCTCCTGTGGGTGCAGCTTTGGGACATCCCCACTGCCATGAACTCCAGTGTCCCCTGTTAATGAAGGAGAATACAGGATTTCTGCAATTGGCTGCTCTGTGTTGCTATCATCAGTTCTATTCCGCTTGTTCCTGTTTTTCCTGCCTTTGCAGCAGCCCATGGAGGCTTAATCAGGTTCCAGAGTCCAGCACATGCGCAGTGTCATCTGCGGTACTGTGCATCCTGGAGGCAGGGAACCCCTACCAATGGGACTGCCTTGAGTGACTGGCAGGTCGGACTTCCAATAGGAAGTCACTGCCAGTCACATTGAAGCCAGAGCAGTCTCGCAGACTGCATCTGACTTCATAGGCAGAGAACATTGGCGGATTTTACCTGGGGGGGCTGCAGCCGTGCAGCCCATAGGTAAAAAACGCCACTGCTTGCTTCTTAGACACCCAAGGGCAGCAAGAGACAATAAGTTACTAAGAGACAGAAGCAGAGCACTGTCTAGAGCAGGCACATCCAACCTGCAGCACTCCAGCTGTCGTGAAACTACACATCCCAGCATGCTTTCCCATAGTTTTGCTGTTCGGGAATGCTAAAACGATGGCAAGCCATACTGGGATGTGTAGTTACACGACAACTGGAGGGCTGCAGGTTGGACATACCTGGTCAGGATTTCCAGGAGGCTTTAGTAGTGCTACTGGCTGCGAGGGTGCCTTAGGTTGTGGTCTAGGTCCAAATCAAATTCTTTATGGTGAAAGTGTTAGGTAAAACTAGCGCTAATGGCTGTCACTCATAAAACATATGGATAATCAGAAGCACAACTGTATACTACCAGCACATACCTAAGGATGTCAGGTAAGCACAATTTACTTCATTTAATTTTTTTTATTTTTTTATTTAGAAATGAAGAACTTTTACCATTGGGTGACATGAATAAAGTGCTGATACTCTAGGGTGCCATGATTCAAGAAAGTTTGGGAACCACTGATCTATGCAATATAGGGATGTAACTGTCCAGCTGAGATATAACGCTATATCAATCTACACTAGTATTTACTTCTACTAAAATAAAAGAAGAGCTCTGTGCATTGATGCATTGCAACTGCCCCAGCAGCTTAAAAGTTAAAGCTATTAATAATGCATTAGAATTTTGCATATTATTTTAGCATGATGCTAAGAGCAGAAATGTCTTTACAGCATGTTATTAGTGTTAAACCTCCTGTCATGGGAAATGATGACTATTGTATTCAAATGCATTGTATCACATTAGATATTCCTCTTCACTGATCTTCCTACAGACTGTGATTATTCTGTCTCGGTATGCGCAGCACTATTGCATCCCTTATGCATACCTCTGTGTAGTCATCTGCCTGCTTCAAGGCATTCTCTCAGCCTCAGTCTTCTCTAGGTAAGTGATAGAAGCCCAAGCTTTCCAATTATTTCACATTCTGCAGTATTTGTAGACCTGCCAGATCATGCGTTTGCTTCAAGTGACATTGGACATACTAAAACGCCACAAGATGACCACAGTTCATTAGCCAGTAATGTGACAAAAAAGGCTGGGGCATGATGACACATACAGTTCCACAACAGGTGAAGTGTGAAAAGTTTCCTGACTCAGAGCTCTTAGATTCTGCTTGACAAGAAGGGACTGATTCAGACCAGATTGCTCAGGTCTGAAATCGCTCCCCCGGCCAAAGGTGGAGGTTTGTGCATGTGCGAATATGCATATGCTCAAGCCCCCAAGCAAACACCTGCGGCGAGTTTCACACTTGCTGGGTCATTCGCTCAATGGTGATCAGGAAGGGGTTGTTTGCAGGGATACGCCCAGCATTTTATGGTTATGCATCCTTGAGGCAGACAGCTGACATCACATGACGTCCATGTCCACATCCTATTTGGCGGATAGCGGCCATCTGAAAGTAAGTATAGACTTACTCTCCTGAGCGAAGGCTGGAAAAATAATTTGATGGTGAGCATCATAGTGGAATCACAGACATTCTAGATTTAATTTTTTGGGAGCCAATTAGCCTACCAGTATATTTTTGGATTGTTGGAGGAAGCTGGAGTACGGGGAGAATATACAAACTCCACACAGTTTACCTCAGTGCTGTGAGGCAGTAATGCTAACCATTACACCATCCTTACTGCCCGTCAGTTAGTTGGGGAGAAAGCTTGTTAAAGGGTATATTAGGGTGATTTAAATAAATCTACTTTCCCTTTGGAATCTTCTGGAAGCCCAACCTCCCTCCCCCTTCCCTGTTCATGTGCAAGTGAGTCCTGCCTTCGTGTGGGGACCTTGGACACTTCTTACTGGAGTGTCCTCACCAATGCCATAGTAATGGGTGGTGAGACCTTCACAGCGCAGGTTATGCCTTTAGTTACATGCAGCATTTAGTTGCCACCATGATACAGTTGGGACATTTTAGTCACCGCCATTATTTAACAATTTTTGATGTGAGCTGATCTTAATTCCACCTTCCTTCCCATCCCTTTACAAATAGAGTCATACCACACTAATAAATACTCTATGACATTTTAACTTACGCAGTTGTGTCCTGTGTTTATTTTATTGATAAGCTAGCTTAAATTAAGGTAAAATCAATCGCAATAATTTGGTAGAAGCCTTAAAGGGACAGGTACCCACATGAGCCATACTTCTTAATAAAACAATACCCATATCCCTGCATGGTATCTAAAGTGTATGATGTTACCATGCAGGCAGGAATAGTCCCACTTTTATTTTATTTTCCATAATTGAAGATTTTAATGTATTTAACTATATATTTTGATTTGTCTGGAAAGATACAACAGTACACATTTTATTCATTCATTCAAAGCAAACTTTGTAAATGTTTATGAAGATGTTTTATGGGTTAGGGATGGAAAAATATGTTCTCACAGTCAGTGTCCAGGGGTTCAGTCATAGAATCATCTGCTAGCATAACTTCTTCACACTTTCGTCTGCCAGCTCTTCCATTACTGATCCCAAGTTGGCCATTAAATGTCATCTAACATGGAAAAGAAACCTTCATCGGCGGCTGGATTCCATGTTACTGACTTTTGATGTTGCTTTTTATAAAATGAAGATGAATTGCTTTGTCATTTGGGGCCAGATGTATCAAGCTTCAAAAGTGATAAAGTAGAGAGGGATAAACAGCCAGCCAATCAGCTCCTACCTGTAATTTTTCAAACCCAGCCTGTAACATGAAAGGGAGGAGCTGGTTGGCTGGCTGTTTAGCACTCTCCATGTTATTCATTTTTTGAAGCTTGATACTTCTGGCCCTAAGTGAGCATTTCTGCAATACGTTCCATGTTAGGGCAGAACAGTGGCGCAATATGAGCTTCCTGACTTACAGCGCTGAGAGCTTTGATTCCCACCAAGGCACTATCTCTGTGGACAGTAAAAATTAAGGTTAATACCCAGCAAATGGACGTTCCCCTTTTTGGGCACACAACAGTATATAAATTAAACAATACTCCCCTCTATTCATTGTCTCTGTGTTGTTACATCAATTCCTCAGCATAACGGTGGTTCCAGATGATTGAAGTGATGAATATGTGGCAGTAAAGCACATAAGCATACATGCAATGGGTGTGTCTGAATGATTACTTATGATCAGCAAGATGCGTACCAAACTCACATGAGTGATGGTGTAGTAACATGTAGAAAGGTATATTTTTTTTAAATAATGGACGGCGTACTGTACTTGAAGCAAGTAAGGATTTTTATTGTAATACACGTGTAGTAAAAACTTTAAAAAAATAAAAATAAAATAGGTTGAGGCCACACACTGAATATGATCAACATGTTTCGAGATGTAGAATCTCTTCCTCAGGA
Organism: Crinia signifera; assembly: GCF_055691185.1. Taxonomy (NCBI): domain Eukaryota; kingdom Metazoa; phylum Chordata; class Amphibia; order Anura; family Myobatrachidae; genus Crinia; species Crinia signifera. The sequence continues at coordinate 256,843,622 of NC_139221.1, read as the reverse complement.
TCCATGTTCAGTGTGCTGGAGATGTCCTCTTTTATGTGTGTATTGTGGCTCTGCCTCCGTACTTCTGGTTTCCAAAACAGGAAGTGCTAGTTCCACCATTCATCATATCCCCAAAATGTAAAGTTAAAGTTATAAAAGTTATAAAGGTGTTACCCACTCACAGATACTACAACCGGCCCCCCCAACTTTCAATCACCATGCTCCATGTGTTTTAGACGATCCGCCTGCGGTCACGGAACCTTGTGGATATGGCTCAGCGTGTTACTTCTGGTTGCGGCATCCTTGCCGCTCCACGTGGCTCGCGGTTTCCGCCCATCAGTAATGTTATTTCCGGGTCTCTGCGTCTACTTCCAGTGGCGGCTGTTTGTGTATGCACCTGGTCTGAAGTTCCGGATGACAACAATCACGCTTCCAGGCTGGTTGGTTTCTCTGGCCACTCCTCCTTCAGATCACTTGATACACATCAACCAATATCTTAAGTTTCTTTATTCTCAGTCATTTAGAATGTGGGGGATGGGACATTCTAATATATTATGGTTCTCTTCTGGATAAAATGTATTCTTTGGTTTGTCTAAGAATAAAGTTTTAATAAAATGATGTGAGCTGGGGATATATCCATTGTTTGAACACTTCTTTAAGAGATACATTTATCTAAATAATTAATAAAAACGTATATGCAGAAATAAAATAAATAAATAATAAATACGATTGGATGGTGGTTGTCACCAAAACCATTTGAGTTCAAAATCTAGATTAAGACCCAATGGAGTAAGTGTTTCGAATTTATGGATTAATTTAATTTCTGTTCTTGCTAAATTATTTTCCACATTTCTAGTTACTGGTGATTTTTCTTATTCCTACAAATCTTCTAATTTGATTAATCGAACAGTTATGCTGGTCTTTGAAATGGTTTGATAGATGATGGGAAATTACCATATATACTCGAGTATAAGCCTACTTTTTCATAAACATTTTTATGCTGAAAAAGCCCCCCTCGGCTTATACTCGAGTGATGGTCCCACTTGAGTCAATAAGTTTTACCATTTTGTTTTGTTGTAAAATGAGGTGCCTCGGCTTATAATCGGGTCGACTTATACTTAAATATATACGGTAGTCCTTTTTTAATAAAATTTACATTAAAAGCTTTGGAAGGGGTCGCCAGGATGTTAATGCCAAGATATTGCCAATTGTATGGGTAATGGGCTTGCAAGGAAGGAGATATAGTAGTACTATTTATGGGGAGAGTGTCCATTTTTGTTGTGTTCAGCTTATAATAAGAAGTTCTGCTATAGTCATCTAAGATGGAGTGTATATGTGGGAGTGTAGAAGTGGGATTGGAAACAAACAAAAGGACACCATCTGCGAATAGGCATAATTTATGGTGGGACTTATCCCCCATTATCCCTGGAAAGTGTAAGTCATTACGGATCCTAACTGCTAAAGGTTCGATAGCCAAAACTAAAATTAACTGAGATAGGGGACAACCCTGTCTGGTTCAATTGAAAATTGGGAAGACATCCGAGAGAAAGCCCTGGCTGAACACAAGGGCCGAAGGGGCCAAATATATATATTTGAGAATATGACCACTGAATCCAAATGTATGAAGGACCTCTATTATATATGACCAATTCAGACGATCAAAAGACTTCTCCGCATCCACAGATAGCAAACGAAGGTCCTGATCTGGGGTCAATGAGTCTATTAGATCGAAGACTCTCCTGGTATTGTCAGTGGACTTTCTACTAGGGACAAACCCAGTTTGGTCCGCGTGAATCCGCAAAGGCAAAATATTAACTAGAGTGGCAATAAGTTTTGCAAATAACTTAATGTCTCCATTTATTAAGGCTATGGGTCGGTAGTTTGAACAATAAGCATGGTCCTTGCCTGGTTTGGGAATGGATAAAATTTGTGACTCTAATAATTCCTGTGGGAGAGAACCTATTGTGGAAAATAAATTGAAAAGTTCAGTCAATAAAGGCGTCAGGGTTTCTCGGCATGTGGTGTAAAACTCATCAATGAAGCCATCAGGGCCAGGGACTTTACCTTTGGGTAAGGATTTTATAGCTGTACTAATTTCTACATTGGACCATGGAGCATTTAACATGTCCAATTGGTCTTCAGTAAGGGACGGTAAGGGAAGCGTATCCAAGAAGGAAGAAATAGATAAATTGGAAGATTGGGAAGTTGAGGGATCTTGAGAAAGATTGTAAAGTTTAGAGTAATATTTAACAAATTGATTTGATATATCATTTGGGGTTAAATATTTTAGTATTTGTAGGAGAGAGAATATGTTTAATTCTGCTTCTCGCTTGTTGCGTTCTAAGTTTTAGGGCTAGCATCTTACCTAACCTGTTTCCAAATAGATAACATTTTTGTCTTAATCTATTTAAAGCAGATTGGGTCTGGGCCATAAGCAGTTTCTTTAATTGGTGTGGATAGCAGAGAGTTTCTTTCGTAGAATTTTGCTAGGAGAAGCTTTATTTCTATCATCTAGGTCTTTCAACCGAATCTCTAAGTCACATTGGAACTGAATATTTGCCTTTTTAGGGTGGCCCCTGCTTGTATAGCAGAACCACGAATGGCAAATGTAAATGCGCAACAATGGGTCAGGATAGAAGTGTCCTGGGGGGGGGGGGGGCGTTTGTGGCCATGTATGTCTCTATACTATCCGAAATAATTTTTTGGGTCATGGTGTCAGATAACAAATGAGGAGATAAGCCCCAAGGTCTGGGGGGAAATTGGTGTGGGTTGAGATCCTAATACCACAGTAGGGGAGCGTGGTCCGACCAAGTGATAGGGAAGATTTCTAGTGATTTAGAATGTTGCAGAGACCATTTATCGCCTAGTATCCTGGAATATGTGTTGTGAACAGGGGTAAAAACGTGTAGCTTCGCCCAGTCGGATTTACTATTTTTTTAAATGATGATTAAGATGTATATTTAATTCTTAGAATATGCGATCCTTAGCTTTTCAGATGTAGGAGGGGCTGCATACCATCTCCTTCCTGCATTTGCGATTGCTAAAACTGAGATGTGATCATTAGACACGATGTTCATCTGCGACTGCAGCCTGAGTAAGTCAGACCTTATTCAGTCTTGCAGTCACAGGGAGCAATGAATGCGGGGATTGCAGCTGATATGGGAGCCAGAGCTAAGAAGAGGTAACATGTGCTATATACATTTTTGGGATGCGGTCGGCAGGTCGACAATAAAAAGATCCACAGTCAATATGTCCACCACTATTGGTCGACAATCGCAAACAAAATGAAATACACAGATTATAGTGCTGTTCTGTCTTTATAAAACACCCATGGAACTTCTTTTTGTTTAGATGAAAACACCTTTTCAACTCGAGTCCTTTAATTATTCATCCGGCACTCTATATCTCCGCACTGACCTGGTGATATAAAGTGCCGGATGAATATTCGAGGACTCGAGTTGAAAAAGTGTTTTCATCTAAACAAAAAGAAGATCCATGGGTGTTTTATATAGACAGCACACAGTGGCGTAGCTATGAATTGGGCGCCCCCCGCCGTTAAAGGGGGGGCGCCCCTCCCCCGCCTGCACCCCCCCTCCGCACCCCCTCCCCCGTCCGCAGCCTTACCTGTCTTGCTGGTCCCGGCTCCCTTGCTGGCTTCATTCTTCTGCTATGGAGACGGACCAACACAAAGTGTCCGTCCCCATACAGCAGACAGTTTCAGAGAACTGTCTGTTATATGGGGCGGACATTTTATTGTGGTCCGTCTCACTAGCAGAAGAATGACCACCCCTGAAGACAGGTAAGGCTGCGGGCGGCGGGCGGGCAGATGGGTGGGTGGGAGGGGGCTAACTATAGCACCGCAGCCCCCCAGCGCCCCCACATGCACAGCGCCCCCCCCCCCCCCCCACAGGGGCTGCGGTGCTATAGTTACGCCCCTGACAGCACAGTGCTATAGTCTCTGTATTTTATTTTGTTTGTGAATGTTGTACAGGGTGTTGTATACCAAGAGATGCACACGTTAGTTGCGGTCATATGGCCGCAATTATTTTCTGGAAAAATTTCAACAGTCTGGTTTAAATGTTTCAATTAATTGCCATCTTTTATTTTTTTTTATTCAAAAATGGTCTACATTGTATGTTGAACAATGTTAATGTTCTTATTTTAAAGTGGCTCACCATTGGATCTGCTACTAGCGCTAGGGCTGTTGAGTATGACTAGATGCTGGACCTGAGAGGGTTAATACAAAGGAACCCTTATAAACATTTGCTATAAGGCATTGCTAGGACAAGTAAAACTGCTTTGCAAACACAGTACTTGGCCTCGCCATGGCCAGAAAACAGGGGCAACCCTTTACTTGTAAACAAAACAATACAATATAATACTTTAGCAAATAAACTATTTTTATTATACCAAATACACCAGTACAAAAGCTCAGTTTCCTGTACAATTTCAGAGAAACACTGTAACTATATTCAAAAGAAGAAAAGCTACACAAACAAGTTTGTTTTCCTGTCATTCAATAGGAATTCATTTACAGCGGGCCGTGGTAAATAACAATTTTTCATAAATATTCCATTTTTGCAATAAACAACTTTACAACTATAATTTGTTGTTTAAAGCATTCTGGATAGAGGGAATGGCTATGACATTCACAGAAACCAAATAATGATTCAGATAATGACTGTTATTGCTTCATAGTAGCTTTTGATTTTTTCCAGATTCTGACCTGTTGGTGTTTCATTTTGTAAGAATTAGAAATGAAATGTCATGTTAGCGGCTCCTGCTGACAATCCGTAAGGCTTGTAATCTCCCTCTCTCCAGGACATAATGTAACCGGAAGAGCTCAATGAATAACTCAGCACTTAGAATAAAGAAAATCTTCATTTTTACACAAGATTTTTTAAATTAGTATTTGTATACATTAAAAGATTGTCTACAAAAAAGATGAATTAGCTCCATTCAAATAATGTTCTGTTCTAAACACATTTAAACCCTTTACTCTTTAACAGGGTTTACAGTACATAACCCAAATGCAATATGCAAATAAAATCATACTGTGGGCATACAAACCTGCTGCAACTTGAAGCAACCAATCAGATGTTTTCTTTCATTTAAACCGTCTAAAATGGTTTCAATTAAAAACGTAGCTGTGTTTGATACCTTGGTCATTAAGCAATGGACCCCTATGACAGAATACATTCTGCAGCCTCATATGAATTATGAAATGCATCCTGCTTATCGACTAATGATATTATGTAGTATGCATCAGATCTTGAGGGAGATTTATCAAAGATCTGCATCTATTAGGGAAACACTAAACCATCTGGGTAGAAAACTCTTATTAGTTGTGAGGATTTATTTCCTAGTGCTAAATAAATTCTAGAGTTAGAGAGGCATTATTCAGAGTTGTACCCAGTTCTGTTTGTTCCCAAATGTTCCCACTGTGGGGGTCATTCAGACCTGATTGCTGCTATGCGATTTTGCAGATCCCTGCAATCAGATAGTCGCCGGCCAGACAGAGTGAAATCCCGCCCTATACATGTCTGTGAATGGCTTGTGAAAATATTGCAGATCAGCAGCCAGCTACGAATCCATATGCTAGTTACTTACCATTGAATGATTTTTCCAGTGTGGGCAGTCTACCTCAAATATGGTTCCTTAAATGCCATATAATAAATAAAGCAGTGTATTACCAGTCCTTTGTCGAGGCGTGGAAATGACAAGTTAACTGCAATCTCCATACTAACACTCTATTCTAAACCAACACTCTATTCGTACCAGCACTCTATCCGAAACCAACACTCTATCCGAAAGTGGACAATTACCAGCACCTTTGCCTAAGAGCCAAAACCACTCCATACCTCTGGAGATTGCAGTCAGCTGTTAATCACCAGACCATTATAAAGTACTGGATATTGTGGCCTCCAGCACTCTCCACAAGTGGACAACAGCTAGCTCTTTTGCATAAGAGTATCTGAACCGCTATACATTCGGAGGTTGCAGTTAACAAGTCATTTGCATGCCTCGACAAAGAAGTGGTAATACACTGCTTTATATTATTATACAGGTATACTAGGAACAGACGGTCTCCACCATTGTCTTGCTGTACAGTGGCAAACACAGGATTTTTAGAATTTCCAAATGTTATCCAAAATCTCCCACTCTGCAGTACATTGGAGTAAGTACGGGAGTTTGGGGAAGCGGTAACAGTCCTGAAAATTGGTCTTTTTATACAATGGATACTGTATGGAATACAGGGGCAGATTTATCAAGCTTGGAGAACAGATAAACTGGAGATAAAGCGGAGAAAAGGTAAAAGGAGATAAAGCACAGCCAATCAGCTGTGTTTGAAAAAGGCAGTTGGGAGTTGATTGGCTGGTGCTTTATCTCCTTTTACCTTATCTCTGCTTTATCTCCAGTTTATCTCTTCTCCAAGCTTGATAAATCTGCCCCACAGTATCAATATTTAGCAGTACAGATGGTCTATAGCAGGGGTGTCAAACTCAAATTCATCGGGGGCCGCATCAGCAGTTTGGTCACCCTCAAAGGGCCGCTGTATAATAATAATGCAATGACACCACAGGCTGCTCCTGCTGTATAATAATAATGCAATGACACCACAGGCTGCTGTATAATATAACAATAGTAATGCCATGACACAAATTATTATACAGGGGGAGCAGCCTGTGGTGTCATTGCATTATTATACCGAGGGAGCAGCCTGTGGTGTCATGGCATTACTTTTATATTATACAGGGGGAGCAGCCTGTGGTGTCATGGCATTATTATTATTATACAGGGGGAGCAGCCTGTGGTGTCAATGCATAATGCCATGACACCACAGGCTGCTCCCCCTGTACAATAATAATGACACCACAGGCTGCTCCCCCTGTATAATATAAAAGTAATGCCATGACACCACCACCAGATATATTGTTTTTTTTATGTAACTTACTGTATTTTATCCTTCAGGCTCCTTTACTGCTGCTGCTGCTGCTGCGGCTCCAGTAATTTCAATTCCACTCTCTGCGCCGCGGCCTGTCCTGCTGCGGCCCCCCGACTCGGCCTGCCTTCCTTCCTCTCTGCAGACGCGTGGGTGGGAGGTGTCATCGTCATGACGTCCCCACCCAGCGTCTGCCACTGCCTCGATAAGAGGGAACAGGCTGCCGGGCCCTCCTCCACGTAGCCGTGGAGGCCGGCGGCCATGTTCCTGTGGCCGCAGACATCTTAAAAGACCACAGGAACATGGCCGCCGGCAGTGCAAAAAAAAACCTCTCAAAAAAGAGAATAAAAGGTGAAGGCTGGCGGCGGCTGCGCGGGCCACATGACGAGGTCTGTCGGGCCGGATTTGGCCCGCGGGCCTTGTGTTTGACACCCGTGGTCTATAGTATAGGCTGTTTCAGACATTTAAATAACATAAGTGGTCAGGGAAAAGTTAAACATATCATAATAAATAAATAAATACACAAACATAATAGAACCAGTACTGCACTTTATAAGCTCACAATCTCCCACTTCATGGTAAGGCTCCTGTCTCTTCCTCCTGGCAGCTACTCTCTGGTCCATTGTGATGGTTGAGGGCTCAGATCCACACATACAGTAAATGTGGTAGAAGAAGCTGGTACACTGGGCATGTGCAGCAGCTTTGCTATGTCCCTTACACTGCCCGATGTTGTGGCAGCTCTATTGCTCATATTATATACCAGTGCTATTGTTGTCATAATTTAAGGCACTTGCCAAGAGGAGGGGGTTTCCGGGCAACCAGACCCCCCCCCCCCCATATGTTTGTCTATGCTGTAATAACAGATTAACAAATTAATCCAATCCTTATTTAACTTTTTTTTGGCGCTGCTCTTTTACCTGTTCTTTTCTGTATTAATTATACAGGACTAGCAATCCTGTCTCAAGCAGCAACAGACTGGAAAGCGCCTCCCTCTTCCTCTTTTGAGGTAAATTGTTACATGTATGAGGACACGTTTGTATATAAAAGAGATGGAACGTCATTAAAAACTAATATACCAAAAAAAGTCTATTCTAGTGAAATATATATATATATATATATATATATATTTCACAGTACATTACAGATTACTTAAAATAATTGACATTCTTTTTATTTTAAGAAGCATTATTAGTCCACCAGAATATATCACAAGTGACAAACCCATCAGACTTTTCTAAAACTCATTCTGCTTGAGCAAGCTGAACTGTTCAGCATTGGGGCATTGTGCCTGCAAGCTTTCATTTGGAAGTTCGCACCTTTACAAGTATGTGCTGCACTCCTGGATAAAAGCTTCACACTTCTGCATGGTTTCTTAGTTTTTGTGGAAAATACATAGAATAAAAACGAACAATGCCTCAAATTTATAAACATCCACAGTAATTACAGAAATTCAGCCAGGGATAATTTCCAACGCTCGATTCTTCCTTTTTAACACCTGGAAATTTTAATTGCCATCTATTGTATATGTGAACATTTTATTTCATTAAGAAAACCATGGTAACGTGTTGCTGCAAGCTGTGAAATGATCACATCTCACACGTACGCCCTGTATCTGCACACCTTCCTTTATCTGTTCACAATATGTAGTCAGTCATTTGAGCAAGCAGGGTTCTTTATATACCGGGAGGTGGTCTTGGGCTCTGACTGTTAAATGAAGATGAGAAATTACAGCGACAGCGGAGTGTACTGCTAGTACATTACCTGGGAGGTTTCAACTATAATCAGGGCCGGGATCTTGCCAAATATATTTCATATATACACATAGGGTAAACCTTCTGAATAACAACAGCATATGGGAAGTGTTGGGAAATGTTGGCATATCATAAACTATATGGGGGATTAAAGAACTTGCCAACGCACATAAGGAGGTAAGCTGCCGTTCCAATGACTCAACCCCCTCGCGGCTTGGTCAAAAATGGTCAAAACCAGCAATACAGTAAGTGCAACATATAACCACACTTATGGGGTGGGAACGTAGCTTCATGTTAAATTCCCCCATATGAATGCAGATAAAATTCCTGTATGCTTAAATATTCTTAAAGGCAATATATTGACACTAAGTAAAAAGTAATAATGGCCCAGTGCAACCTCTAGTATGGTGGATAAAACATCCAGATAAAAAAGCATCTAACAATATGTGCTCACATTTGACAAAACCCCCGACGTGATTGAACGCCAGCAGGGAACACAATAGAATAAAAACAAAAGCTTTTCCCCTGACACATAAGGCCAAATGTAATAGGTGTGAGAATCAGAAAGTGAGAGATTTTGGGAGAGTTTTCCCCCTTTTTTTTTAAAGCAGCCATCAATTGCATGGCAAAATCAACCTGGTTTTGCAGTGTGAATAATTGCCGCCTTAAAAAAATGGGAAACTCTCCCAAAATCTCACACCCTATTACATTTGGCCCATATTGTTAGATGCTTTTTGTAAATATACTTATATTATGGATGGCAACTGATTAATTGTGTATACATTTTTATAAGGAATGATTAATCCGCATTTATTTTTAGAATTTTATATATTTATTATAAACCAGACCACTAGCTAAAATCACATATGAGAGACTGAGTAGGGGGATAAAAGGACCAGCGTACACTAGCCCAGCACACAAAGACAAAGGCTCATAGAGCCAAAATGCTTTGGAAATGAGGAGGACAGAAAACCTGTATCAGGACAGGGTGGATTTCTGGTCCAATAGGGCTCAGGGCTTCCTGTAGGCTCCCACCTGCCAGTGCCAGGGACCACATCAGGACAAGGCAATGAGGGAGTGTACTCACCACCGCTGCCTGAGTGCCTCTTGCTGATTCTCTCCTCGGAGAGCAGCAGAGGAGCATGTATGGAGTCCTGATTGTTGGATGCCAGAACACACGTTCCTCTGACCTGAGAAATGGGCGAGCTGCAACTGCAAAGAAACTGAACCCGGACAACACCCTGAAACGCCGGAGGGTGTCCTTTCCAGGGTGTGTGTTTGTCCGGGGGGGGGGGGGGGTGTCTGTGATAGCTTTCACCAGGGACATGGGAAAGGGGAGATTACGGTCTCTCTGTGTGGTCCGGACCATTCCTGTTTTTGCTAAATGCCCGGACCATACAGGGAGGCTGTATTCTCTCTCTCCTCCTCTCCCTGGTGACAGTTGTCAAAGGCAGCCCCCCTGTACACTACACCTCTGGACAGGCACCCCCCAGACGGGACAGTACAAGCTCCGAAATTACAGAAACTGATGAATGGAGCCTGTCCGGTCTGGCGTTTTGGGGTGCTGTCCGGTTCCATTTTTTACCCATACCCATACTACTCTTGAGAAAAGACTGCGGGATTGCAGGCAGCATGGAGGAGGGGGAAGAGGGGGAGGAGGGAAATGCTGTGAGCTCTGCAACACGGGAACGGGGAAACACTACAGCGTACAGTAGCACAGTACTGACGTTTTTTTGCCCCACTTTATGTGTGACCTTGCCTATATGTGTGTGTGTGTATACATGTAACCCTACATGTATGTGTTTCTCTCCCTCTCTTTCTCTCTCTCTCTCTCTCTCTCTCTCTCTATATATATATATATATATATATATATATATATATATATCCCAAGAACAGACTCTCACCACTACAATCCATTTTAAATGCTGCTGCTAGGCTGATCTTCCTTGCAAGACGCTCATCATCTGCTGATCCGCTCTGCCAGTCCCTCCATTGGTTACCTGTATCTTACCGTATTCAATACAAAACACTTCTACTAACTTATAAAGCTATTAACCATACTGCACCAGCATATATCTCTCTACTTATCACAAAATATCTCCCATCTCGACCACTCCGCTCTGCACAAGATCTGCGTCTCTCTTCTGCACGGATCACCAGCTCCCATTCACTATTACAGGACTTTCATCGGGCTGCTCCCATCCTATGGAATGCCCTTCCACGCACAATAAGACTCTCCAATAGCCTCCAAACATTCAAGCGTTCCCTGAAAACTCACCTCTTCAGGCAAGCCTATAATGTTTAAGTTCTACATGCATAACCCCCTGAGGCACTTATGTATTATATAGCTACCCTTCTGGACTTGTAACTTGGTGGGACTGCTATGGTATTACTGGTGCCTGTCCTTGTGTTTCCCCCTATATCCCTATAGATTGTAAGCTTGCAGCAGGGCCCTCCTACCTCCAAGTCTGTATGTTGTTACCCAGTTTGTTTTATCACTGTCTACTATTGTAAAGCGCAACGGAATCTGCTGCGCTATATAAGAACCTGTAAATAAATAAATAAATAATAAATATATATATATATATATCTTGCTCATTGAGAGGGAAGCTTGCAGACTTAAGTGAAGCTTGATTACTTAAGTGACTTGTGAGTTGGAAACTGAAGCAGTAGTTCCTTGCCTGTTACCTTCATTCTTACTCTGTTTTCTACCACATCCTCGCAAATCTACTACAGACGCTGTCTGTTCCCCCAAATCCCTCTGTCTGCTTTCACTAACCTACCCTCTCACCTCTGGTCCTCATGGCTGTTAATCTCTCAACTTCACTTTCTCCAACCGCTACTCCCCCCTCCCATCCCATACCTATCCTGACCACTCGCCCCCGCACCCCCACCCTCCCAACGACCCCCCCTCGCTTCTGCAATCCCAAAAACCTTATCCACATATACACAACCCACCCCCCCTCTTTCCTGTGCACTATGAAATGCCAGATCCATCTGCAACAAACTCCCTGCCATCCATGACCTATTCATCTCTAGAGCATTCCACCTCCTCGCTATCACCGAGACCTGGCTCTCCACCTCTGATTCTGTCTCTCCAGCTGCTCTCTCCCACGGTGGCCTCTCTTTCTCTCACACTCCCAGGCCTGACGGTCGCCAAGGTGGCGGCGTGGGTTTTCTCCTCTCAGCCTCATGCACCTACAGTGTCATTCACCCTGAACCCTCTCTCCTTTTCTCCTCCTTTGAGTCTCACTCTATCCGTCTATACTACCCCTACCACCTCCGTGTCGCTGCAATCTACCGCCCCCCTGGCCCTATCTCCCAATTTCTTGACAACTTCGCCACCTGGCTTCCACACTTCCTCTCCTCTGACCTGCCATCTGTCATTCTTGGTGATTTTAACATCCCCTTGGATAACCCCGCTGATCCTGGCACCTCCAAACTGCTCTCTCTCTGCTCCTCTCTTGGCCTATCTCAGTGGACTACCTCTCCCACCCACATCCAAGGACACTCCCTCGATCTCGTCTTCTCTCGCTCTTGTTCCCTTACTGACTACACTATCTCAGCTTTTCCTCTTTCTGACCATCACCTCATCTCCTTCTCCCTCACTGCTTCCCCCTCTCCCCCCCCCCTCCCAAGCGCATTGTCTCACGGCATAACATCAACACACTTGATCTTGCTGCCTTCTCAAACACGCTGTGTCCTCTTCTCGCCCCAATCGCCCTCATGTCCTGCCCGAACCTCGCCGCTTCCCTCTATAATGACACCCTATCTTCGGCATTGGACTCTGCCTGCCCTCCCTCCTCTATCCCCCTTCGATGCTCCAACCCCCAACCGTGGCACTCGCCTATCACCCGATTCCTTAAAAAGTGCTCTCGCACTGCTGAGCGCTTCTGGAAGAAATCACGCTCCCTTGCAGATTATCTCCATTTCAAATTCATTCTTTCCTCCTTCAGCTCTGCCCTTGCTCTGGCCAAGGAATCCTACTTTAAGTCCCTCATCCTTTCCCAATCATCCAATCCTCGCAGGCTATTCGCCACCTTCAACTCCTTGCTCTCCCCCCCTCCTCCAGCTCTTCCGTCCTCCATCGTAGCCGCTGATTTTGCTACCTACTTTTCAACCAAAATCTCCTCTCTCAGGCCTGCCATCACTGCTGCCATGACCTCACCCTCTCCCTCCTCCCCTCCTACATCTCCACTTCCCTCCTTCCAACCCCTGTCCTCATTTTACCCCACCACTGCTGCTGAAGTCCACTTTATACTTCAATCCGCTTCTCCCTCCACCTGCCCGCTCGATCCTATCCCCTCCAATATTATCCGTCATCTCAGTCCGTCAGTCTGCTCTCACCTGGCTCACCTCTTTAATCTTTCCCTATCCTCTGGGATCTTCCCTTCCTCCTTCAAACACGCTCTTGTCTCCCCAATTCTCAAAACACCAAATCTGGACCCCAACTCTCCATCCAACTACAGGCCCATCTCCCTCCTCCCTTTTGCCTCCAAGCTCCTAGAATGTCTGACCTATAATCGTCTCCTAAGCCACCTTACTGCTAACTCCATTCCAGACCCCCTCCAATCCGGGTTCTGCCCTTTACATTCCACTGAAACTGTTCTGACCAAAGTAACGATTTACTATCGGCTAAATCCAAAGGCCTCTTCTCTATCCTCATCCAGCTTGATCTGTCGGCTGCCTTTGACACTGTTGACCACCCTCTCCTGCTTAACACCCTCCGCTCCTTTGGCATCACTGGCACGGTCTTCTCCTGGTTCACCTCATACCTCTCCGATCGCTCCTTCTCCGTCTCCACTCCGAGCTCCTCCTCTCCTACTACCCCGCAGCCAGTCGGTGTTCCCCAAGGGTCAGTCCTTGGCCCTCTCCTCTTCTCCCTCTACACCACCTCTCTGGGCACCCTCATCAGCTCCTATGGTTTTCATTACCACCTTTATGCTGATGATACCCTAATCTATCTCTCCTCCCCCGACCTATCCCCATCACTCCTGTCCAAGGTCTCCGAATGCCTCACGGCCATCTCAGCCTGGATGACCCAACGCTTCCTGAAAATAAACATGGCAAAAATGAACTTCTAATCTTCCATCCCCCGAACATCCCCTCTTCTCCCACTATCTCCATCAGCATTGGTGAAACCGAGATCACCTCCACCGACCAAACGCGCTGCCTCGTGTCATCATTGACTCCTCCCTCTCTTTCACCCCCCACATTCGTGCTCTCTCACAGTCTTGCCGCTTTCACCTATGCAACATCTCACTCATCAGACCATTCCTCTCCACTGACGCGACCAAAATTCTCATTCACTCTCTTGTCATCTCCCGCCTTGACTACTGCAACATCCTTCTCTCTGGGCTACCTCTCACCCGCCTCGCACCTCTCCAAACCATTCTTAACGCTGCTGCTAGGCTCATCTTCCTTTTCCCATCGCTCTACCTCCGCCTCCCCCCTCTGTCTATCTCTTCACTGGCTCCCCATTCCTTTCCGAGTTCTCTTTAAACTCCTCACCACCACCTACAAGGCTCTCTCCTCCTCCACCGCTCCTTACCTCTCTTCACTGATCTCTATCCACACTCCCTCCCGTCCTCTTCGCTCCATCGCTGACCGACGACTGACCTCTCACCTAATCACCTCCTCCAAGACTTCTCTTGCGCTGCCCCCCTGCACTGGAACAACCTCCCGCCACCCATCAGGCTTTCTGATTCCCTTACCTCCTTCAAGCGCTCCCTCAAAACCCACTTTTTTCGACTAGCCTATCCCTCCTCCTAACCTCTTTTGATCCTCCTATCCTGCCTCCGTTCCCCTCCGTTCCTACTTATCCTGTTGTTTTTCGTTCGTCCACCCACCTATTTTTAGTATGTTAACTCTTATGAGTAGGGTCCTCCTGCCTCACGTACTCACCCTACCACTTTACCTCACCTGTCCTCCTGTCCTGTTCTTCCCTTCCTCTACTTCATCTTCAGTCTCCTCGACAATTTTGACACCTACTTCTGAACTGATGCTGATTTTATTTCTACCAGCTATACCCCTATTTATACTGTATTTTTCAACTCACCCTGTACGTTACCTTGTCAGTTGTTTTTTGTTTGCTATATACGGCGCTGCGGACACTTTGCGGCGCCTTATAAATAAACGTACTACTACTACTTCTACTACTATATATATATATATATATATATATATACTGTATATATATATAACCCTGCCTCTCTCTCTCTCTCTCTCTCTCTCTCTCTCTCTCTCTATATATATATATATATATATATATATATATACACATATATATATATATATACTGTATATATAACCCTGCCTGTATGTGTGTGTCTCTCTATATGTAACCATACCTGTATATGTGTGTCTCTATATGTAACCATACCTGTATATGTGTGTCTCTATATGTAACCTCGCCTTTATACACTTTATGTTTGTTACTATATGTGACTGCCTGCATATGTGTGTCTCTATATGTAACACCGCCTGTATATGTGTTTCTATATGTAACACAACCGGTATATGTGTGTATGACTATATGTAACCCTGCCTGTATGTGGGTGTCTCTATATGTGGCTGCCTGTATGTGTGTGTGTCACTATATGTGACTGTATATGTGTGTATCTATATGTAACCCTGCATGTATATGTGTGTCACTGAAGGGGTGTGACCAGCAATTGGGTAGGTGTGTTCATACACTGGATGGGCAGGGCCTTCCTAAAATGGCATAATATGTAGTTCTACAAGGAAATAAACATACAGTGCTGATGCACACATTGGGGGAAATTTACTAAAATATGAATGGCTAACAATTTCCGTATTCGTAACCATTCGTACCCGTATACGGCCGTAACTTCATATTTACAAATTTACAAAGGTCAGTATATGGGTATTTGTATTCTTTTCCCAGGCATATTTATATGTGTATTCGGGAATACGAATGCATACGCCAACGAAAGAATACAAATTGAAATCACCATTCATTCAAGTGGTAATTACAGATTTACTAATCAGCCAAATGTAAAATACGGCAAGTTTTAAGGCCCCCATACACTAGGGCGACTTGTCCTTAGGACAAGTCGCCCCCGACTTCCCCCTGAGCTTCCCCGGCTGCTCCCCGGGGGAGCTTGATTAGATTGGCACTAGATGTGCCATTTTTTACATGTGATAAATCGTCTCGATTTATCACATGTAAAAAACCCGGGGAGCAGGGGGGGGGGGGGCTACAGAGCAGGGCTGCTGGTGGGAGCAGGGGGGGCTGGGGACGCTGCGGGGGACACAGGCGGCATAGAGCCGGGCAGAGGGAGCCGGGAGCTGTCAGTGCTAGAAAAAAAAGCCTATACAATGAATGGGCAGCCTGTGATTGGCTGAGCGCTCTCTCAGCCAATTGCTGACTGGCTGAGAGAGCGCTCAGCCAATCCCAGGCCACCCATTCATTGTATGGGCTTTTTTTTTTTTATTCAGTACTGACAACTCCCGGCTCCCCCTGCCCGGCTCTATGCCGCCTGTGTCCCCCGCAGCGTCCCCAGCCCCCCCTGCTCCCTCCACCGCCGCGCCGCCCCACTAGGTCCCAAGTCGGGTGGTCGGACGTGCAGCAGGTCCGACCACCTGACGCAGATCCGATGCGCACGGGACCGCGCATCGGATCTGAGGGGACATCAAAACTAGCCGATTTTGGTCCGATTTCGGCCAGATCCGACTGATCTGGCCGAAATCTGACCAAAATCGGCTAGTGTATGGGGGCCTTTAGAAACTCAGAGGGACTAAAAACTGGGGGTCCACAAGGGTTCTAAAACCAGCACCAGGATCATGGGCAGGTCCTGGTTCCCAAAATATGAGTAGGGGTCCCCTGTATTTTGACAACCAGCACCGGGCCCAAACAGCCACCAAAGTAATGCCACAGCCGGGGTAAACTTTAATACAGGTATAAAATGCCAAAGCATTCACCTCCTGATTGGTCAGTCCAATATAGGGGTCCCCAGGATAACCCCAGCCCAGGGATGTCCTCAAAGCCCCAGGGCTGATTATTTGGTGTAAAATTAGAATCAATAAACTATTGGGTTTTGTTGTGGAACTACAAGTCCTAGCAAGCCTCCCCCACATGTATGGACTTGGAGGAACACAAGTCCCAGCATGCGGGGCACTAAAGAGCCCATTGGTACAACTTTAATTCATACTACAATTACTCACGCATACTTACAGTACCTATGGATTCCACAGTAGGCCATCCCTTTGTCCAGTAGAATCCAATAGGGTACCTGTGGAAATAAATTATACTTACCAACCAATCTGGCATAGATCGCGTCCTCTTTGATCCATGTAGGCCACCAGGAGGTAAAAACAAATGCACACCGTACCACCAAACTGGAGAAGCCCCAAGTGTTTATTTATACTAACTGGGGGATTGGCTGGTGTCGTCAGACAATCATCAGTGGGCTCCGGGGTTAAATATGTAACATAGGCATCTATGATGGGAACTGCCCATAGTAGCCCATGTTAAACTTTAACATGGGATTCATATGGAGCCGCTACTAGCCAATCACCCAGTGTCTGACATCACCTACCAATCCCCCAGTCCAGGGGAGGAGCCCCAAGTGTAAACAAACACTTGCGGCTCCTCCAGTTCAGTGGTACGAGACTCCTCGGTTTGTTATTTTAACCACTGGGATGCTATATGGACTGAAGAGGACATGATCTACGCCTGTGGCCCTAGTGAGTATAATTTGCTTTCACAGGTACCCAATTGAATAATTAACCTTAGAATGTCTCAGTGTCTGTGTGTGCGTGTACATGTGGTAGGGAATATAGATTGTAAGCTCCACTGGGGCAGGGACTGATGTGAGTGTTCAAATATTCTCTCACTGTGGAATATGTGAGTGCTAAATATGCTAACTGTTAATAAATAAATAAAACTAGGTTAATATTCTATTTTTACACCAAAAATCAGCCCAATGCCCACTGTCCTGGGGCACCGGGAACAACCCCGGTCTTCAGCCCAGGCTAGGGGTTATCCTGGAGGGTGGACTCCTTTATTGGGGGTTCACCACTACCCCAGGGTCCCAGCCCGCGCTGACCAGTCAGGGGGTTAATGATTTGGCCTGCGGAACTTGTATTAAGTTTCCCACAGCTGTGGCATTACCCTGCTGGATGTTTGGGCTGTTTTCAAAATACGGGGGACCCCTTTTCATTCCCCCCCCCCCCATATTTTGGGAACCAGGACCGGCCAATAAGCCTAGTGCTGGTTTTAGAAATTCTGGGGAACCCCAACTTGTTTGCCCCCTAAATTCAGGACCAGTTCAATGAGCCCTGGGCTGGTATATCCAGGTGGGACCCCACGTTGTTTTGTAAAGTTATATTTTACACATTTCATACACGAATACTAATAGAAACGACCAACTATGACATTGAAAAATACGGTACTTGTTTCCTAGCACGGCGCCCATTGAGTCCCATCGCATACCTTAACTTAAGGTATGCGATGGGACCCGACGGACCCGATTTTCTTGCTTTTTTCGAGGTTTCCCGACAAATGTAAAATCGGGTCCATCGCATGCCATTATAACCCGATTTTACATTGTAAGCATTGTATGTAATGTTAAATTCCTATGTAAAATCGGGTCCATTGTATGCCATTATAATGGCATACAATGTGACCAATGCGATGGACCCGATTTTACATAGGAACCAATGTTAAATGGCCCCCCATACCCAATTTTTGATTGTATACCCACCCTGATGGGTAATTTCTATGTCAAATGCCCCCCCCCCCATTGTTAACGCCACCCCATGATGAACACCAACCCGAAGCGTGGTCGAGCGCAGCGAGCCCGCGAGGGGCGGCGGTACGTATCCTCTGACCTTTTCATACCCCCACTATAAACGTCGGTGTGGAGTTGATTTTATGTAGTTTGGCGAGCGCAGCGAGCCACCGAGCCGGAAGCGTTGCGAGCGCAGCGAGCCCCGTGAGGGGACGCGTAATACGAGTAATACGTCTGAACTCACTGTGCTCGCCACGCTTCGGGCTCTGTGGCTTGCTACGCTCACCCCCACTATGTAATATCAACTCCACGTGGATAGTGGGGGTATGAAAAGGTCGGAGGACGCGTACCGCCACCCCTCGCGGGCTCGCTGCGCTCGCCACGCTTCGGGTTCACATTTATCATGGCGTGGCGTTAACAATGGGGGGCATACAATGAAAAATGGAGTCTGGGGGGCATTTAACATTGGGGCCAATGTAAAATGGGGTCTGGGGGGCATTTACCATTGGGGCCAATGTAAAATAGGGTCTCAGGGACCATTTAACATTGGTTCCAATGTAAAAAATCGGGTCGGTCAGGTCAATCGCATGGCATGCAATTTGGTTGCATGCCATGCGATTGACCCGATTTTTGCAACCCGATTACATACAATTAAAATCGGTGGTGCCGTGCTAGGAAACAAGTACCAAAAATACAAATCATGTAATTATGGCAGATTAGTAAATCTGCCCTATTCAAGATTCGTTTTTTTCCTGAACTACGGCCGATGTCGGTCGTATCCATTCGTATCTGGGATCAGCCGTATTTCAGTTTCTTCATAAATTTACCCCAATATCTATTTTTATTTATTTATTAACAGTTTCTTATATAGCGCATACATATTCCGCAGCGCTTTACAGAGGATATTTGAACATACACAGATGGCCGAGCAGGCAGCAGGAGCACTGATATGATTTTATAAAGTGTGGCCAGCGCAGCGAGCCCGAAAAATATAGTTTCTTATATAGCGCATACATATTACGCCGTGCTTTACAGAGAATATTTGAACATTCACATCAGTCCCTGCCCCAATGGAGCTTACAATCTATATTCCCTACCACATGTACACGCACACCTCTTGAGAAAGGGGTGAGAACCCCGAAACGAGCTGTGTTGTTCCTGGTATCGTGTTGTTCCTGGTATCTGGGAATCTGGTCGTTTATCTTATCTCAACAGAGTGCCGCCTAGGACGAATGTATGTATGCCACCCGGAATACGGGTCTGAGCAGAGGAGGGCACCTGATGCAGCTTACATTTGCACAAGCAACGGAGTGCCGGCTATTTTCCTCTATATATATGTGGGTTGGCACACTCCTTTTCAGCAAACGCCTGGGGTGTCCATCCAATGGCTTAACAAGCCAACAATATATATACAGCAGGTATTTCACAGATGCACTCACCAGGACTTCAATAAAAGACATTTATTATCTCACATGGGTCACAGCGACAGGTTCAGGTCATGTGTCAACGTTTCGAGGCGCCAGAGGCGGCCTTTACAAGACACCACCAGTATCGCCACCAACAAGCAAGCCCTTATAGCAAGCCCTTTATATATATATATATATATATATATATATATATATGTAGTTGTGTGTGGCGGCACTCTTGGTCTTTGTAGAATTAATACGGTATATGCAGCTTCAACGTCTCGGTTTATTACAACCTTCATCAGGAATCCTACATACAGTATACACTATGACCAAGGCATAAAATATGATATTTTTCACATATACGATAGTGTTCTTCTATAGTTGGACTGGATGGGGTTTATTTATTAAGATCAGAATTAATTTATTTTTTATTTAGCAACTTCTGGAAGATAATGTTGCCCATATTAACATCCCATCTTCAATAGAACTACCATCATAGTAAATAAACCCTGCTGTCTCCATTTTTTTATTTAACCCAGTAATCCTGTCCTAGTCAGGAACCATTTTGAATTTTTGTGGTAGAGGGAAACTTCAAAGGATAGAAGTGAGAGATAAATGTCGGGACTGGCAACTTCATTCCTTTTAAGATTTTCATAGTTCACATATTTTATTGCTTCTTTCCTTTGTTTCAGATCCAAACTGCAATGTCCGTTATTTCCTTTATAGAATTAAATGAAGACTGTAATATTCAAATATGTCTGCTGGGCTCCTTTCGTATGACTTTGCAGTGCCGTCATTAACCTCCAGAATGTCTATTACAGTTTCCTGTAAGTAATAACTTCCAAATATTTTAAATGTGTCAGTAATAAAACAAAAAGTGTCTGGCATAAGAAACAATGAGCATTGTAATTAAGCAAAGCTTTGTCATCTCAGCAGAGAAATGTATCCTGGCTAGATATAGAGGGGAACATTCCTGTACAATTCTGGGGCTGCGGAGATCTGATCTGGGGCTGCTTGGTCAAATCTCTGAATGGGGGCATTTAAATCAGGGTTAATACACTTTTATCAAACACTTTTAGGGCCTGATTCGGTTGGCTCGCTAGGCAGCTTACATTCGCTGTCTAGCGAGCCGATAAACCCCACCGAATACCTGAGTTCGCCCCCCCCCCTGCTGTCCAATCCCCTGTGTACGTGAACACATCCCTTTGCATGCGGACGATGGGGAGAGAAATCATGTGATGTCGCTGACCATCGAATGTTTTCTCTCCCTTTCTTTAATAAAAGTCAGTCTATACTGACTTTTATTTCCGTCATTGTTTGCCAAAGATGGGTGCTGACGTCATGTGACATCTTCTTCTACAGGGGAACAGCCAGCATTTTTATGGAGACGCTCATAAAACCCTGGGAGTTCCCCTGCTTCTGCTCCCTGCACTCCCCCGCCAATGTGTAACTCACCGTAGCCATTTGCGACTGGAGCTTGCACATCCGCAGAAATGCCCATGCAAAACCCGACCATCGGACCGATTCCTGAATTGGCCCCTTATTGCATTAGCAATGTTGATAAAATAACTGCTGAACTTTGTGTCTCTTTTCTGTGATATCAGCAAGGTTTTGACATTATTAAGGCACAGATGCGTTTTTATGCTTTATTTAGTTACGTCTGTCCTATTCTGAGCTGGACACAATTGGGCCAATCTGTCTCTCCATGAAAAAGGGTATTTCAGAGTGGGAAATAAGCATCATCGTATGTAACC
Source organism: Crinia signifera (assembly GCF_055691185.1). Classification (NCBI taxonomy): domain Eukaryota; kingdom Metazoa; phylum Chordata; class Amphibia; order Anura; family Myobatrachidae; genus Crinia; species Crinia signifera. The sequence continues at coordinate 256,822,031 of NC_139221.1, read as the reverse complement.
ACCCGGACTTGTGGAGTATCATGCACCTAACATGGGGTTGGATATTCCAGGGGCATCTTAATACAGGAGAGGGCCCATGTGCAGGCTCCATGCAGAACCCCTCCTAGAAACACAGTAGACTTGGTGGTACAGTCTACTGTGCAGGACTCCGAGATCATGGCGCTATGGGGCCTGCCCCGATGGTTGGGGGTTGCGCATTATACTTACCTCTGGAGAGGTAAGTATAATTATATGGGTACAAGTTGTGCAGTGTGAGCCCCCCACACACCCAACACCCATTGTAGCTAGTCCTATGTGATATTTACATAAGCATAAAGTAGTAAATTAGGCTGCAACAGCTTCAATCTATTGCCTGGGCCAGTCTGCAAAGCCATAGATTCACTCCGGGAGTCGATTTTCCTCATTGCTGCATTAAAGTTATTTTGTTCTTTGTAGCGATTTTGAGCTGTAAGCTGCCACTGTGTGTATGGTCCGGCCGTATTACCAGCAAATGAGTGACGGGGTGGGCGGCTTTTCCATAGTGTCCTGCTATGGAAAGTTGTCCACCCCCTAGGAAAATCTCTTGGACTTGCGAAAATCCCTCAATTTTCAGCTTTATCGCTCTGCATACACTCTGGTCAAAAATGCCTAATATGTATGCACCTTAACTCTCTGCACATGTTACATCTGCCCCACCTGCAGTGCAGCATGGTTTTGTCCATGTGCAGAAATTGCAGACTGGTTAATAGTTCTGAATCGATCCCTAAGGGACTTCTCTAATTATGAGATTCACCCACAAATCACAGCCATCATGGTTTTTGTGTATGGATAAATAAAAGGCTGTGCCTGTTATGGCCTCTAGCTGGGGTTGTTCAACTGTGCCTCTAACTAAAGTGTTGGACCCAATTTAAATAACTAAAATGTTTTCCAAGACCTATTTTTATTAATATGAATAAATATAAATGGTATGTCAATAGCAAAGGCTAAAATATGCAAGGATATAGAACCGTTCTTCATTTGTATCCCAAGGACACGTCTTGGTAATTCTCTTAACATGCTCTATTTAATTAACATGACTTGTAAAAAGGTGACAATTCCCCTTTAGGGTTACTGCAAATAAGCATTGCACGTTTAATCCAAAGATTACCTGCATTTGTCCTCTGCTGGAAGGAAGCGGAGGCTGAGATAAGCATAATGGAAGCTAGACTGCCAATTAATTAATAAGGACCAAAGGACACAACAAAAAATATCTGAAGTGTTGAAAAATGATGTGGAAGCAGTTTTATATTTTGAGAAATGTAATACTGGATGAACGGAGCTAAAACTCATTTTCTAGAAGACAGAGAAGAGTCTTCAAATTGTTGCTCATTTGCAAATTAGATTTACATTTAATACAATTAGCTTAATGGAATGAAGTTGCAAAATGACAGTCGTGTCTGAACCTCGCTGCCTAAGGAGCCACCTGCTTTGGAAAGCTCTGTAAAGATCCATTAACATATTTAGTCACTTATTTTGGAAAACAAATTTAGACGCTGGTTGTGAAGAGCAAGATATTATGTGGAAATATTATGGCAATGCCTCAGTACGTATTCTTTAAGGTCTGTTTCCATCTCCAACATGCATGTATAGTAGGAGAGGAGTGTGCCCCAACAGCAGGGATGTAACTGGGTGTGCAAGCTGTACCGTCACAGTTGAGCAATGCCGGCAGCACCGCCACACAACCATAGAACCTGCATCTGGGACGTGGGTAAGTGCACATAGCAGCTCTTACAGGCCGGAGGATGCTAAGTGCAACGGTATAATTCCTGGCGTTGGTGGCTCTGCCTCCCTTCCATGTCATCATGATGTCATGCCCACAGGGGGTGTGGCTGGCACAGTGTGCAGTAAAGTCCTGCTATGGCGCTGCCCAACAGTTTCCACTGCTAATGAGATTTATCTAGCCTAGGTGGAGGACCCGGGGTAAGTGTGTGGTGTGGAAAGGATTTGTTCTTTGTGTTGACCTGGGGGGGGGGGGGGGCAGATAGAGCGGGGCGAAGTAAGGCAGAGCAGGAACTTTGAGCAGAACGTCTAAAAGATCCTACTGTACTGTATATGTTTTTTCACATTTCAGGCCTAGCATGAGAGCACACATCCGCTCGCAACCGCCCGAACGGGAAAGAAATCATTCTATGGTCACCCACCATGAAATGTTTGCAACGATAAGTCGATAAGTCAGCCTGGATGGATTTTTCCAGCATACACTTCCCAACGAATATGGGGTGGTCACTAATGTCATGTGATGTCAGATGCCTGCCCCAAGCAGGTATGGGCACATTTGAATTTGCAGGGGTACATCCAACGTTTCTATGGGCGCGCCCATAAAATGCTGAGCATTCCCCTGCTTCCGCCCCATGACTGCCATCCCGGGCCCAACACCCCAGCGAGTGAGAAACTCCCAAGGGTGTTCGCCCCGGGGGTCTGAATCACCCACTAAGGGAGTTCGTTAGTGTTAGGTTGTGGGGAGGTAAGGTTAGGCTTTGGGGTAACCCCCCCCCCCCCAGTGCCTACTACACCCCCCCCCCCCCCCCCCCCCCCAGGATTAGGTGGAAGGAGATTAGGGTTGGACTGAGGGTTAGGTGGGAGGAGAGTCTGCATACTTACAGTTCTTCTAATCCAATATGGACAACGCCACCTGCAATTTACATATAAATAGATTCAAGAATCACAGCAGGAAATTTCTCTCAAAACACACATGTGAAAGGATTGATACAATCAGCAATAAGCCAGACGTAGAGCATCTGATTGCTGTTCCTATCCGGAACCCATAGGATTAAGTGAAGGGTGAATGAAGACCTTGCGTCTCACCAAGGATAAAGGCAGCACTGGGCAGAATATATATATATATATATATATATATATATATATATGACGTGCTCACACTACATTGAATCGCCCCCAACAACTGGACTGCACCTATGCACAGTTGTTGTTGGATGCCCTAGAGACTGACATTAAAGACTCTGTGCCCAGGAACTGTCTTTCATACCTTTCGTTACTGTATGGACTATTCCCAGGCACCCAGGAAGTCTGGCGCCTTATACACTGTGTTAAGGACGCTTTGTGGTTTGCCCGAACTCATCTCATTCTGCGGAGGGAGAGAATGTCCGTTCAGGACTGCCGCAGGCTGGTTCACAGCCTGCTCAGAAACTGTTCCATTTGGGATAGCCCTGAGGAAGAAGAGGACTAAACCCCCCTTCTTCTGGTCCTTTCCCCTTGTATGAACTGTTTTATAAGACTTTGGGACTGTGGCCCCTCCCCCTCACTTTACAATGTCTGTTGTTTTGTTGATGTCTTTTTTTTATTGTCCTCCCCTTATATGTGTCTGTCTGATAAATAAAGCTTTGGGCTTGTGATTCCCCCTCCCTCACCCCCTACCCTCCACACCCATAGTCTTGTATACTGTTTTGTAATGTTACCGTTAGAATGCATAGTGCATAGTATAGCCTATAGCATAATTTTATGTTGTATGTTGTAATATGTACTATACTGTTTGCATGTGTACTGTGTTTTGGCTGTGCTGCGACACAGTATATATGTTTCAATGTTATCGTCTGTTTTTTGCGTTCTTTATGTACTATAAAGATTTGCATTTTCTTTTTTCACATGTTTTTCTTTATTAAATTTCCATTTACATACATCCCTATTAAAGGGAAAGAAAAAAAAATTACATAATATGGGGGTACAGAAAAAAAAGGGGTACATTCCAGGGGTATACAATACAATATTCATTACACCTCAGTACAGCATTTTCAATCAAAAAACTTTATAACTATATCGCTTCTCGGCCTTTTGGCTAAGATCAAGTGTAGTATATCTGTTCTTATCAGTGGGTGTGGATTGACCCATGGCAGAAGAATAGAAAGGCTGGACTGAATAACTGATCTAATGAGCGGAGGGTGTGGGACCCCTCATGCCTGGGAGCAGGGAAAGGTCTAGCTGAGCACCTTTGCTCTGCCGGGTGGGAGCAGGAAGAGGGAACTAAGTTACTCTTCCTCTGTCCCCCCAATGGTAAGGGAGGGGAGAAACACCGGGCCCAGTCGGTGGCTCTCTTGAAGGGGTTTGTGGCCCCTGAAAGATGAGACAGAGAAAAGCCTGGTCTAGTATCCATTCTCAAGGAGTGGGGAAATGCTGGGACTGAGTGGATTGCTCCCATTCCGGAGGTTCATAGCCTCTGATCGGGAGACAGCAAAAAGCCCAGCTTAGTACCTTAATCTTGGGATACGAGAAACACTGGGAATGAGTAGATTGCTTTTCTAAGGGGGCCTCAACCCCTAAGGGAGTCAGTGGAAAAGCCCGGTGGAGTATCCATTTCCATGCCAGGGGTGGGAAAACACCATACGTAGGAGAAGAGAAATACTTGGTCGGAAGCTGACTGGCCAGCTGCTTAAAGCCCGAGGTGTAGTGTGCCTCCGGGGAAACTCGGAGGTGCCATAAACGTTCACTAGTGATCCTCACACCACAACATTTGGCACGAGCACTGCACACTTCCATTTAAGTAATCATTGCATGTCCTTGCCCTCTGCCTTTTGGCTTGGGCAGGATAATTTTTCACACCCCCACCCTGGCCTTTTGGCTGGGGTATTTTTATTTATTTATTTCTCTTCACCCCTTTTACATTTGTCTGTTTGTTTTTTTTCCACATTTTCCATTTTTTAGTTTGGTCACATTTTTGGGCTATGTGTACGACTGTTATGGACTACCCACTCCCCAAGTACCAAAGCTCTCTCCTTCGGGGGAGAGCTGCGGTCCCCGAGGGAAACCCCGAGCCGCAAGGTGGAGGGAGGCCTACAGAGGGGCTCTCCAAGCTTTGTCAAGGAGAACCCACCCGCCCTAACCCTTCCGGGAATTGAGGGAAGAGGGTAACTGTGAGCTTCAGAGAAGAGGACCCACCGATCTCTATTTTCCCCTCTTGGGCCTTTTGGCCGAGAGGGGTTAGGGGATTAATAGGGCCTTTCCCTTTTGAGAGAGTGTCCATATGTACGTACGCCCCTATGCATGATTTAGGTCACTGCACTGCACTGCACCACCTCCAAGTAAAAAAAACAAAAACAAAAAAACCTGATGTATTGATATAATATATGATTTATGCACCCTAGTCCTCGGTTATGGGAGCTGCAGATAAGTTATTGTGGGAGATCCTGGACCTTTTTTAATAGTATTTGCCAAATAAGTTAAATGTCTCTATTTTATTTGCCATAATAGCACCAGAATAAGAAGTTTTTTTTTGGTCTTTTATATATTACAGCGCAACCTTGTGAGTAGGCTTAGTTTATGTACTACAATGATTAGTCCTGCTGCAGAAGATGGTCTTCTTTATACACTATGTGTTTTATTTTAATCATAATTCATCTTTCCTTTTCTATTTGCCACTAACCCACTGTGATGTCTGTTGCTAGCAGTGCAGTTAGGCACAAGAGAAGAGATTGCACGGAAGGAGTAGCGTCGGGCATTGTGTGAGTCGACAGTGGCGGCTGCTCCAGCAGATCCTTCTAATCTGACAGGCTGCTGCAGCTGGATTGGATATAGAAGGAGTCCTCCTTTTGCTATACCCGACCTGGCTGTAGCAGCTGCCTGTCAGCCCTGAAGGTGCTTCAGGCACAGCCACCACTGTCCCCTTGCTGCTGCTGCTGCTACTATGTAGCATATTAATATATATGGAGCAATTTTGTGTGTGGAATAATGCATATGGGGCAATACTGTGTGTGGCATATTGTATAAGGGGCAATATTGTGGGATGTAATGTGAATAATGAGCTCTACTGTATGATACAACCAACCTGAATAAGGTTGCGCTGGTGTGTGGCATAATTTGAATCCTGTTATCACACCCCTTCCCTCGAGACTGGGCATGGTCTTGTGGGAAGGGGTGTGGACACACAATAGTAATAAGACTGTTTTTTGAGGCATGCGCTGTGCCTACTTCAAATGTTGGGATGAAGCACTGATGCTATTTTTGGCACAGGGCACCAAAATGCAAAAGGTCTAGTAACGGCTCTGAAGCAGCCTCTTATGTTGGTTGAAGGTAAAGTTTTGCAACCAGCAAAATGTTGCCAAGCAACAGGACTGGGCGCTGTTTACGGGTGCGTGTGCGAAGCAGCTACTAAAAGGTTTGAGTAATCCCTTAAGAAGAAGATAAAAAGGAAAAGAAAAGTAGCGCTAGTACACCAATGCACATTCACAATATTTAATAATAAATAAAAACATGTAAAACACTTAGAGTAAGACAACAGGATCCGTTCCTATAATTGCCACCAATACTCCCATATAGCTCCAATAATGTCCAAAGGAGAATCAAACCCACATGGTAGGTACCAATTGATGGTATGAAAGTAGGTAAAGTTTGATAGTTACAAAGCTGCACCTAGTTGCAGGGAAAAGCGGGACATTGCCCCCAGCACTTTTATTTCCCTCTGGATCCGGACCAGCCATCCCCAGCCTCATTTACCACGCACTCCATTTATCCATTACCACTGGACACTTGGTACCTCCACCCATCTTGGAGAGATGTCATGCATTCCGAATGGATTCCTCCTGGTGATTCAATTATGGTAACTATCAAACTTTACCCACTTTCATCATACCATCAATTGGTACCTACCATGTGGGTTTGATTCTCCTTTGGACATTATTGGAGCTATATGGGAGTATTGGTGGCAATTATAGGAACGGATCCTGTTGTCTTACTCTAAGTGTTTTACATGTTTTTATTTATTATTAAATATTGTGAATGTTCATTTTGGTACTAGCGCTACTTTTCTTTTCCTTTTTAAAGTTTTGCAATCACCAAATTACTTTAGACCACAGATCTTACATTTTCATATAGGAAAACGGAGAATGGTGGGAGGTTTAGACACACCCCTGGCAAGTGGATGCTGCCTATCCTCCCATCTTGTTGCTTCCGCCTTCTCCCAACTCTTAAGATTTTGCCTGTACCGCTAACTACTCCTGAAATGTTCTCCCTTTCAGACTCTGCAGCTCTCTCCACCAAAATTCAAAAAGGATTCAAGACCCATTTCTACATAGCATACCAGCTCTAATCATAGCCCACTGCTTTTTACTCCATGCTTGCCATTGTCCCCATCTCTGTCACCCCTGTCTGACTGCCTCTCACCTTTAGAATGTAAGCTCTCACTAGCAAGGTCCTTGTCTCTCATTTGCATTTCCTTCCTTTGCTTGTACTATACTCTACTCCCTATTGCCTACTGCAGCACCGAACCCTTGATTTAGCAATGTTTACAAACCATGTCCTGCAATATCAGTCCCTTTTTCTTGTTTTGTTTATTAATTTTTCGGTCTATGTACCTTGTAGGATGCTGCACACACCCTGTGCCGACATGTAAAGGATAATAATAGTACTGTATAATGTTGCTACAGCATGCTTACATAATTATAAACCCCAAAAAACAAATCAATAACAACATTTTGTTTGGTTTTTAAATGCTTTAGTTTTGCAATGAACCGATGTTAATGGCTATGATGATGACGATGTTTGTCTCTGAGAGATGGGGACAACGCCATGGTCACTGCCTAGTAGATGAGAGGTTTTCCGTCCTCTATGGAAAAATATTGGAGACAGTTGAAAATGATCTCCACATGTTCCACTATATTTTTCGGGGTGCACGCTCTCAGAATTGTAATTATGGTCTCTCTGTTACTGCGACATGCAAGTTCCTTGGTGTCTTCGCTCATTAATCCATACATGTTCACCAGGCGCTCCAATAAGAATGGGTGGACGTGCTTATCATAGCCTATCTTTTTCAGACGACTCATTGTTTCATAATACCGCAGAGTCAGATCAGCTCTTAGTTTTTCATCCACTTGGCCGGTTAAAGGGTCGGTAGTCACCTGTGTGGAAGGGGTAAGGAGAGCAATAACAGCATTGCAACTCATAATGACGTCTGTGTATTCTAAAGCACAGTATAAAACTGGTTACACTTACAAAATATGTCACATTGATTTTAGTTGGAGGTGGTGGTGGTGGTGGTGGGGGGGGGGGAATGTATTGCATTATTCACATTTTGGAAAAAATTATCACACACAAACATCGAAGGCCAGATTTAAGGCCTTCCAAGAAGGAAAATAAAATCATCCACTGGGGATGGGTGCAGACTTCTACAGACTTATACCAGATGCTATTTTTTGTCTTCCTATTTAAAACGCTTCCTTTACCTGGATAATTTTTTCTTCTATGTTGGAAACCAAGAAACCATACGGTTTATACCTCTTCTGGAAAATGCCCGATAGGATCCTGCGAACCAGTTGGAAAGCCATCTCCCCAATTAGTGATTGCCAGCATTGGGTATCCTTTGCATCTGAATGTGATAAAAGATCAAATTATGTAAAGAGTCATCCATTCCCCATCCACCTATCCATCCATCTACCCATCATTTCTCTGAGGAATCACTTCAGTTATAATCACCAACATGTAATAGGACTTCAATTCAAATGAAAGTATATCTAAGGACAGGGGCGTAACTTGTGTAAGGCAGCCCCCGCTGCCGCTTGGGGGAGCGAGCGGCAGCGAGGACTGTGTGGGCGCCAGGAACTGGCACCCGCCCGGCGTGCTGACAGTCTGACTGACAATCATGCTACCACAGTGCCGCCTGCCACTACCCCCACGCTGGCTGAGCACGGGAGGCAGGCGGCCGCAGGCAGTCATGTCAGACAACCAAATCCCTGCCTCACTTCTGGCTCTGCGCGCGGCTGCTGCAGGGAGGCAGAGCGGCACTGAACTGCCGCCGGGTCCCTGCTGCTAGGATTGAAAGCTGCCGGCTGAGCACTCCCTGCTCTGCCGACCCTGCTGCAGTGCTGTCAGCTACTAATACTTGCTGCGCTGCGCTGACAGGCGCAGCGCAGGAGACAGCGGCTCCCCTCATGTTAACAATGAGGGGAGCCGCTGACAGCGCAGCGCAGGAGACAGCGGCTGACAGCGCAGCGCAGGAGATAGCGGCTCCCCTCATGTTAAAAACGGCGCCACCAGTGCTCTCTCCCTGTGTGCTGTAAGCCCACCATCCAGCACCAGGGAACATCAGCCTCACTCCCCCCCCACTTCCTGCACACAGGGACCCAGCTCTCCCCTATGATAGCAGGCTTCCAGGGACTGCAACCTGTGTATGCATACACTCGGCAAATACACCTGCTGCTGCTTGCCCTCAGCCTGAGTGGACACAGGTCAGTCTTCTTACTTTATTTTATTATTTACAAAAACTGTACTTATATAACTTTTTTCATTTTAACATATATATATATATATATACATATATATATATATATATATATATATATATATATATATATGTGTGTGTGTGTAATATATATATATATATATATATATATACTCAATCCAAAAGAAGTCACTCCACGCAGTTTTCATGCAAATAAACAAGCTGTATTCAATGCTCCATAATGCCAAGTACTTTCGGAGCCTTCCGCTCCTTCATCAGGGCTTTGGGCAACAGCGATAACAACACTTCACCAACAGCAATGTGTCCCCAACACCCCCCCACATAAAACAAACTTTTATACTATACCAGCGTCTCCTCGCCCTGCCCGGCATCGATGTCAGCGTTCCGGAAGTCCTGGACCCGAACTTCCGGTCTCCGAATGCGGAAGTCCTGGACACGCAAACTCATGCGTTCCAGCAACTAAATTCCGCGTTCCACCTTACTTCCGGGTCTCTGACACTCCCCGGTTCAGCCAGACTTCTAATACCGCTGCAGCGGACTGTGAGAATGCTGTGTAATATAGCACATCTGTAATACACAAGCAAATGGACATGTGTTAGACATCAATACTAAAACAGAACAATAAATACAAAACTAAGAAGTAAATAAATGAAAAATTAAACATTAAAAATAAAAGTATATGCAAGTGAGATTAATAGCCTGATGACAAATAACCTTTATACTAAACTGTTCCAGTTTATTTTATCATTAAGACCGTTTGGTCTAATTGTTTTGAGACGCAGTATCCACTGTGTCTCTCTTACTAAAAGGGCCCTTGCCCTATCCCCTCCTCTTGGGCTAGCAGGAATGTGATCGATGATAAAATATTTTAAAGATTCTAGAGAATGGCATTTCTCCAGAAAATGCCTGGCGACAGGTTGATCCACCAATTTCCCTTTTAATGTGTTGCCGATTGCCGACCTGTGTGCGGCCATTCTTTCCTTAAATTTCCTTGTGGTCTGTCCCACATAGAACAGACCACAAGGACACACAATAATATAAATTACGAATGAAGAATTGCACGTCAACACAGATCTGATATCATACATTTTCTCATAATGTGGATGTTTGAAAGACTTGCAAGGTATCAAAAATGTACAAGTCGCACAATCTGCACAGCTATAGCAACCTGGGGGTTTATGGTACACATTAGGGAGTTTAGGTGGATTCCTGTCCGTTATATCAGCTTTTACTAATCTATCTCGAAGATTACGGCCACGGGTATACGCCAATAAAGGCCTTTTATTGGCCAAGGCAGGAAGGTCCCTATCCGTTGCCACTATGGGCCAGAGTGCTTTTGTAGCACGTCTGATAATTGGGCTAGTGAGTGTAAATTCATTCACCCAAGGGATTACCTCCTTTTTCTCTTTCTTTTTGGGTTTCAAAAGCTCCTCTCTTTCTATTTTAAGAACCCGTTCCTTCTGCGACAATAGATTATCCATCTCATAACCACGATCCGAAAACTTTTTTACCATTTTATCTAGCTCACTAGGTACCATCTCTGAGTCACTTGTGATGCGGGCCACCCGCATCATTTGTGACAGTGGCAAGCTTTTTTTAAGTGATGGGGGATGATGGCTTGATGCCCTCAATAAGGTATTTCTGTCTGTTGCTTTTGTATATATCCCCGTAGAGATTTTACCATCTTTCACTGACACTAGTACGTCCAGGAAATTGGCCTGTGTCAGGCTATAACTGAATGTGAATTTAATGAACTGACTTGTTGCATTAATGTGATTCATACAATTAATGAAGGACTCCTCCCCCCCCGTCCACACCAGGAACACATCATCAATGTACCGTGTGTACATGGCGATGTGCTCCCTGATGTGGGCGGGTGCAAAGAAGAGATCCTCCTCCACCTCAAACATGTATACGTTCGCGTAAGAGGGCGCCACGGACGACCCCATGGCACACCCTCTCCGCTGAACGTAGAACATGCCATCGAACAAGAAATAATTGCGACACAAAGTAAGTTCTAATAACTTGAGAAACAAGGCATGATCAAACAATACAGGATCCAGGTGTTTTTCTAAAAAATTTTTCATGGCCCTGAGGCCCCCCTCATGCGGAATGGACGTGTATAAACTGGACACGTCCAGACAGCACAGGAGGGCCCCAGGGGGGACCTCAACCAATTCCCTCAATTTTAGCAGGAAAGTGGTTGTGTCTTTCAAAAACGTTTTCTGCAATGGTAACAACGGCTGCAAAATACTGTCCAGTAACTGTGAAGCTGGCTGAAGCAAAGAGTTACAAGCGGAGATAATAGGTCTCCCAGGTGGCTTTTCAGGGTTCTTATGCAGCTTTGGCAGCGTATAAATAACTGGTACCACAGGGTGCTGCACCTGTAAAGCTGTCATGACCTTTTTTGGAATCAACTTCTCTTTGCATGCTGTCTCTAGGATGTTAAATAATTCCTTCTGATACATAGATGTTGGATCACGCATCATCCGAGAATACACCTCAGCATCCGATAGTTGATTAAGAATCTCCGATTTGTAATCCGATTTGTTAAGGACCACAATTGCCCCGCCTTTGTCCGCGGGGCGAATTACAATGGAGCTGTCCTTTTGAAGATCAGATAATGCTCCAAGTTCTTCCTTGGTCATGTTAGGTCGAATTCTGTATGGAGTGGCAAGAAACCTGTCCACAGAGTTGTCCATTAGCCTTATAAAGGTTTTCAAAGAGCCATTTAATGATGGTGGATCAAATTTAGAATGTGAGGCTCTTGAGAGGAAAGGGTCAAAAATCGAGTCAGTCACCATCGATGTTTTATCCTGGAAAAATTCTTTCCGACGTAATTGTCTTGAGAATTTATGCAGTGATGCTTTCCAGTTATATTCATTGTGTGAGTTTGTTGGAATAAAACTTAACCCTTGATTTAAGACCCGAGTCTCTGCTGGTGACAAAACTCTGTTTGATAAATTAAAAATCATATTTTCAGCTTCGTTGAAGCTACCACGGCTGCTTTGCGCACTTCTCTTACTCTGGCCCCCCCGACGGGTGGGAGCGAATCTGTGGGGGCCCCTCTGGCCCCTCTCCCTAAAGGGACCCTCCGAGTAATGGGGTTTTCACTCTCAGAGATCATGAAGTCACTGTCACTGCTTGACCTCTCTTGATCTGTTTTTGCACCCCTCTTTTGCCATGGCCTCCGCTTTCTGAAGCTTGACCGATCAGGACGGGCTCTCTCTCCTCCAGACAACCATAAGTAAACTTTATGGTCCTCGTAATCGGTATCCACTGCCAGTTTCTTACTTTTTTTTAACTTGATCAGTTCTTTTTTATATTGGTCACACTGGACTTCCAGTTTCTGCAGCCATGCCCCACTGCTCTCCTGGTCCAATAAATTTTTGTATTCGGTTTGTAATGCCGCAATCTTCTGTCTGGAGTTTGTCAGCTCTCTGTTCGCTTCCTCTACCACGAGGACCATGAGGTCAAATGCACATTTGTTTAAAATGGCTATCCACCTCCGTACGAACTCGGGGCTACTTCGGCCAATGGTGGGCACATTGCGGACCCTGAAGCCTCGTGGTATCTTCCTCTCTTTATAATAATTTGACAGAGAGACACTATGCAAGAGGTAATCTGTCTCCCTGCGGCGTAACTTTAAGAGCTGATGATATATATCCTCCATATAGTGTCTCTCTGTCAAATTATTATAAAGAGAGGAAGATACCACGAGGCTTCAGGGTCCGCAATGTGCCCACCATTGGCCGAAGTAGCCCCGAGTTCGTACGGAGGTGGATAGCCATTTTAAACAAATGTGCGTTTGACCTCATGGTCCTCGTGGTAGAGGAAGCGAACAGAGAGCTGACAAACTCCAGACAGAAGATTGCGGCATTACAAACCGAATACAAAAATTTATTGGACCAGGAGAGCAGTGGGGCATGGCTGCAGAAACTGGAAGTCCAGTGTGACCAATATAAAAAAGAACTGATCAAGTTAAAAAAAAGTAAGAAACTGGCAGTGGATACCGATTACGAGGACCATAAAGTTTACTTATGGTTGTCTGGAGGAGAGAGAGCCCGTCCTGATCGGTCAAGCTTCAGAAAGCGGAGGCCATGGCAAAAGAGGGGTGCAAAAACAGATCAAGAGAGGTCAAGCAGTGACAGTGACTTCATGATCTCTGAGAGTGAAAACCCCATTACTCGGAGGGTCCCTTTAGGGAGAGGGGCCAGAGGGGCCCCCACAGATTCGCTCCCACCCGTCGGGGGGGCCAGAGTAAGAGAAGTGCGCAAAGCAGCCGTGGTAGCTTCAACGAAGCTGAAAATATGATTTTTAATTTATCAAACAGAGTTTTGTCACCAGCAGAGACTCGGGTCTTAAATCAAGGGTTAAGTTTTATTCCAACAAACTCACACAATGAATATAACTGGAAAGCATCACTGCATAAATTCTCAAGACAATTACGTCGGAAAGAATTTTTCCAGGATAAAACATCGATGGTGACTGACTCGATTTTTGACCCTTTCCTCTCAAGAGCCTCACATTCTAAATTTGATCCACCATCATTAAATGGCTCTTTGAAAACCTTTATAAGGCTAATGGACAACTCTGTGGACAGGTTTCTTGCCACTCCATACAGAATTCGACCTAACATGACCAAGGAAGAACTTGGAGCATTATCTGATCTTCAAAAGGACAGCTCCATTGTAATTCGCCCCGCGGACAAAGGCGGGGCAATTGTGGTCCTTAACAAATCGGATTACAAATCGGAGATTCTTAATCAACTATCGGATGCTGAGGTGTATTCTCGGATGATGCGTGATCCAACATCTATGTATCAGAAGGAATTATTTAACATCCTAGAGACAGCATGCAAAGAGAAGTTGATTCCAAAAAAGGTCATGACAGCTTTACAGGTGCAGCACCCTGTGGTACCAGTTATTTATACGCTGCCAAAGCTGCATAAGAACCCTGAAAAGCCACCTGGGAGACCTATTATCTCCGCTTGTAACTCTTTGCTTCAGCCAGCTTCACAGTTACTGGACAGTATTTTGCAGCCGTTGTTACCATTGCAGAAAACGTTTTTGAAAGACACAACCACTTTCCTGCTAAAATTGAGGGAATTGGTTGAGGTCCCCCCTGGGGCCCTCCTGTGCTGTCTGGACGTGTCCAGTTTATACACGTCCATTCCGCATGAGGGGGGCCTCAGGGCCATGAAAAATTTTTTAGAAAAACACCTGGATCCTGTATTGTTTGATCATGCCTTGTTTCTCAAGTTATTAGAACTTACTTTGTATCGCAATTATTTCTTGTTCGATGGCATGTTCTACGTTCAGCGGAGAGGGTGTGCCATGGGGTCGTCCGTGGCGCCCTCTTACGCGAACGTATACATGTTTGAGGTGGAGGAGGATCTCTTCTTTGCACCCGCCCACATCAGGGAGCACATCGCCATGTACACACGGTACATTGATGATGTGTTCCTGGTGTGGACGGGGGGGGAGGAGTCCTTCATTAATTGTATGAATCACATTAATGCAACAAGTCAGTTCATTAAATTCACATTCAGTTATAGCCTGACACAGGCCAATTTCCTGGACGTACTAGTGTCAGTGAAAGATGGTAAAATCTCTACGGGGATATATACAAAAGCAACAGACAGAAATACCTTATTGAGGGCATCAAGCCATCATCCCCCATCACTTAAAAAAAGCTTGCCACTGTCACAAATGATGCGGGTGGCCCGCATCACAAGTGACTCAGAGATGGTACCTAGTGAGCTAGATAAAATGGTAAAAAAGTTTTCGGATCGTGGTTATGAGATGGATAATCTATTGTCGCAGAAGGAACGGGTTCTTAAAATAGAAAGAGAGGAGCTTTTGAAACCCAAAAAGAAAGAGAAAAAGGAGGTAATCCCTTGGGTGAATGAATTTACACTCACTAGCCCAATTATCAGACGTGCTACAAAAGCACTCTGGCCCATAGTGGCAACGGATAGGGACCTTCCTGCCTTGGCCAATAAAAGGCCTTTATTGGCGTATACCCGTGGCCGTAATCTTCGAGATAGATTAGTAAAAGCTGATATAACGGACAGGAATCCACCTAAACTCCCTAATGTGTACCATAAACCCCCAGGTTGCTATAGCTGTGCAGATTGTGCGACTTGTAAATTTTTGATACCTTGCAAGTCTTTCAAACATCCACATTATGAGAAAATGTATGATATCAGATCTGTGTTGACGTGCAATTCTTCATTCGTAATTTATATTATTGTGTGTCCTTGTGGTCTGTTCTATGTGGGACAGACCACAAGGAAATTTAAGGAAAGAATGGCCGCACACAGGTCGGCAATCGGCAACACATTAAAAGGGAAATTGGTGGATCAACCTGTCGCCAGGCATTTTCTGGAGAAATGCCATTCTCTAGAATCTTTAAAATATTTTATCATCGATCACATTCCTGCTAGCCCAAGAGGAGGGGATAGGGCAAGGGCCCTTTTAGTAAGAGAGACACAGTGGATACTGCGTCTCAAAACAATTAGACCAAACGGTCTTAATGATAAAATAAACTGGAACAGTTTAGTATAAAGGTTATTTGTCATCAGGCTATTAATCTCACTTGCATATACTTTTATTTTTAATGTTTAATTTTTCATTTATTTACTTCTTAGTTTTGTATTTATTGTTCTGTTTTAGTATTGATGTCTAACACATGTCCATTTGCTTGTGTATTACAGATGTGCTATATTACACAGCATTCTCACAGTCCGCTGCAGCGGTATTAGAAGTCTGGCTGAACCGGGGAGTGTCAGAGACCCGGAAGTAAGGTGGAACGCGGAATTTAGTTGCTGGAACGCATGAGTTTGCGTGTCCAGGACTTCCGCATTCGGAGACCGGAAGTTCGGGTCCAGGACTTCCGGAACGCTGACATCGATGCCGGGCAGGGCGAGGAGACGCTGGTATAGTATAAAAGTTTGTTTTATGTGGGGGGGTGTTGGGGACACATTGCTGTTGGTGAAGTGTTGTTATCGCTGTTGCCCAAAGCCCTGATGAAGGAGCGGAAGGCTCCGAAAGTACTTGGCATTATGGAGCATTGAATACAGCTTGTTTATTTGCATGAAAACTGCGTGGAGTGCCTTCTTTTGGATTGAGTGCATGGAAGTTATAAGCGCACCCACCTTGCTGAAAACTACTTCATGGAGTGCCGGCATATTGAAAGCATATATATATATATATATATTTTTAAATATATAAATTATGCAACCTGTTTGTGTGGCATTCAGAGGTGGCTCAAAAATCATAAATGCTTCAATGTCTCAATCTATTTATTTTGCATATTATATATGTGGGTGTACTTGTCCAATGACCACTTGAGGGGTAAGCCTCTGCATATTCACACTAAGGTGCTAAGATGGCACTCTAGAGACTTTGAGTGATGAAAATGAAAAGTGTTCCATTTTCATCACTGGAAGGTCTCCAGAGTGCCATCTTAAAACCTTGTGGATATGTGTATATATATATATAATTATTATTTATGCAGCAGGCACATAAAGCACTGTTTTTTTTTCTCAGTTCCCCTTTTCACCAGTACGGCGGCTGTGCCCATTACTGTATATCGCTCTCCCGCTGGCTGGGGCTCCCCCTTTCAGGAGCGATCTGGGCTGACCAGTGTTCTCTGGTGAGAACCCTGGCAATGTAACTAGATTATACTGCACAATGTATCTAACTAGTCAGGCGATGGTGACGCATGGGGCCGCACATCGCCGTTGCTCAGGGGTATACACACAGAGCAATCCGTGCTTTATTTCTAAGCAAACTACTCATTGCTTAGAAATAGCCCTTGAATTGCTTCTTGAGTATGCCCATTAGACACAGTGTGATCACTGTGATTGTAAATTTAGATTTTACTATCGGCGCCAATGTTTTGATTATTTTCCAGTGCTGATGTGTTTTATTATTTTCCTGTTGGGGCCTATGTGCTTTTCTGGTGGCGTATGTGCGTTATTATTTTTCAATCTGTACCAATATGTGTGTTTTACCTACAATATGGTTAGTGATGTAGTGTTGGGTGTGGAGGGGTCAACTGTCCGATGTGTGGCGTAATGCGTAAGGGGCATTACAGTGTGTGACGTAATGTGTAAGTGGCGTAATTTTGTGTGGTGTAATAGGCATTATGGTGTGTGGCATAATGTATAAGGGGTTTGGGGGGGGGGGGGGGGGGCGCCAGAATCTATTTTTGCAGGGGGGAGCAAAATTTGTAGCTACGCCACTGCTAAGTCACAGGTTCTCAAAGTCGGTCCTCGGGACCCCTCACAGTGCATGTTTTGTAGGTCTCCTTGCAGAACCAAGTGAAATAATTAGCTCCACCTGTGGATCTTTCAAAATGTGTCATTAATGAGTGCACCTGTCAGGTGACCTAGAAAACGTGAACTGTGTGGGGTCCTGAGGACTGAGTTTGAGAACCACTGAATCTAAGTTCTGGTCATGGAAAACTGAACACAGGAGAACTACAGGGAGGCTGATGAGGCATGAAGGGGATAGGATTTATCAGCTCAGTGAAGTGATTTTGGCCCTTATTCTGATCTGTGCGGAAATTCCCGCATTCTTACGGAGCGGTCCGCACGCCACGGCGTTTTGCCGCATGCGGCCATCGTCCGTCGAAACGCCCACGTGTCCTCCGCATTCGGACGGACTCACTCTTTAAGAACAGGGCGTGTTTACGGACGACATACAAAGCATGCGTGTGCGGGAGAAACACTCCGATTCGGCACGGTATTACAGAGTATTAAAGGTATGCTCGGGAATACCGCATCCGAACGGGAGCCAAGCGGTGCTACCGCACGTAAGCGGAGTATTTACGCCAAACAACCCACTATGAAGTATCTTCTGCAATACATCACATGACCCACTTATTCAATTACCTATCCTCATAAAAAACTGCTTATTTGGAACATGTCGAATACACATGTGTATTGCTAGTATTAATATTCTGTCATGTCCATTGTTAGCAGTTTTAAAGTGTCTGACAAGTACAGCATATGTGGGGGACTAGTAAGGTTTCCTTGAAGCAGCAATGGTTTCAATTAAAGCACTGACAAGCGTCCTATTAGTGAGTAATGAGTAAAGGAGTAGATTCTATTGGGTTCAGGTGTTAATGGTTGTAGTCATTAGGCGTACGTTCGCCTAGCGCATGAACGAGTGGTGTCCGCAAAGCAATAGTACACTTGTGGACACCGCACATTTCTGCCCTTTTTGATCGCGTGCATTCGGAGTGGTTTCCGAATGTACGCCCCCCAACATAAGTGTACTCCCCCGTGTCCGCCCATGTTTCCGCCCCGTTTTGCCCACTTTGAAACTACGCCCATGTGTCATTCCGCATGACGCCCATAATACGCCCCTATTTCCCGACAGATAGCGGTGAACAGTTTTGGACGGGATTTGGCCGAACTGGTACCGAGTCAAGGCGTGGCACATGCGCGTAGCGTTCTCCACGCATGCGCAGACGCCATAAAGACGCGATCCGTAAGTACGCGGTAAAGTCCGCGTCAATCAGAATATTTGTCAAAGTGTCTGGTTTTTATCACCGGCCAATCAGCTCCTACGTGTCATTTTTCAAACCAAGCCTGTAACTTCACAGTTAGGAGATGATTGGCCGGTGATAGAAAGCAGACACTTTATCCCTTCACCGAGCTTCATAAATCTACCCCACAGTGAGGTAGATTGAGGTGTAGAACAGATAAAGGGCTGTAGCAGCTGCCTGGATATCAGCATCAAATAAGGAAAAGAAGAGACATAAGTCCAACTGGTGAAAATGGAAGATAATACTATGGAATATGAGTCAAATGGGTATCCCGCATTCATGAGCTGTGGGAGTTGTGTTCACAAACAAGATACGGGAATCCCTCATACTGGTAGTGTCTTAGTTTGAAGTAACAGAAAATTATAGGAATATGTTTCTCACCTTTGCATGATGGTGGCTGCTGAAAGTCTCCACTAGCTTTAATTGATATGCCATAGAATAATGAAAAAAGGAATTAGACTGTTTCATGCAATACTGTACTCTGTTTTCTATATTATAATGCATTTTATTACAGTATTCATCTTTATAGACAGTCTAGTCACATTATTATGACCACCTCCTACATTTGATGATAGCAGCACGTAGCCCATGAAATACGTCACATGTCATGTGCTGGCTTGGTAGGCAGACAAGGTGTGTAATAGGCTGCCTGCACACATATAACTTATTGCTGTCATGGATAATAGGAGCTGTAAAAAGGGATGGTTATCGGCTTTCGGGCCAAGGGTGGCAGTATTTCTTAGCTGTTTGCGCCCAGCTGTGGGGAAGGTGTATTATGACTGGACAAATGGCAACTTTGCGAACAACCAACATGGAAATGACGGAACACCGCGTCCCATTGATGTGAGAGCTCACGCTCACATCAATGGGACACGCTACAGTGGAGCAGCTCTCCGTTAAAATGCACCTGGGGTCTACCTGATGTGGGTTTAAAATGACAGTTCAGCAAAACCTGCCGCGCATAGGGCTTCAAAGCAAACAGACAGTCATTGCACCAATGCTAATGAAGGTGTGTTGGCGGAAAAGGCTTAGACGGTGTTATGGTTAGCATTATTGCTTCACAGCACTGAGGTCATGGGTTCAATTCCCACCGTGGCCCTAACTGTGTATATTTTCCCCATGCTTGCATGGGTTTCCTGCGGGTACTCCACAATACAAATATACTGGCTCACAGCAAAATAAACCATAGAATGTATGCGCGTGTACATGTGGTATGGAACATAGATTGTAAGCTCCACTGGGGCAGGGACTGATTTGAATGTTCAAATATTCTCTGTAAAATATGTGGAATATGTGTGCACTAAATAAAAAACTGTGAACTTGGAATATTTTGCACGGCAACATCAGAATTGGACCTCCGCTGATTGGCGAAGGGTTGCCTTCTCCAATGAGTCACACAAGCTGGTGGTGATAGGGTTATGGTCTGGGGAATATTTTTGTGGCATTCTCTAGGCCTAGGCCCACTCATCCATGTGTAAGGTGCTTTCGTCCAATTTGGTTATGAAGCCTTGCAGTTCACTTACACCCATACATGCTGATTGTCTTCCCTTGGGCGAAGTGGATCTTCAAGCAAGACATTTCACATGGCAAGAAATGTCGGACAGTGGTTGAATGAGCATGACCAAAACTTCCAAGTACTTGATCATCATGTTTTCTCTATGTATATTCTGCCACACACCCTCCAGCAGCTGTGGAAATCACTGCAGTCATCATGGCTCCAAATACCTGTACCAACCTACCACCTCATTGAGGCACTCTGGGCCTGTCTAACTGCTTCCTGAGCTGCACACAGCTTCACACAGTGGTTATCAGCTGGTGGTCATAATGTCAATCAACTGTGTATATCCCCACTTTATAATGACACATTCCCTTAGTCTCTTCATTAAAGCTAATGTTAAATTTATTTTCATTATGTTATACAATGTCCTTATTATTACATAATCTTTGCTATACTGTAATTCCATTTCTGAGATGCTTTCTAAGCAAAGTATTCATCACCCTCTTCTTTTTGTGCTTCTGTGTTCTAACATGTAATATAAAGGGTGGCCAGTATTTAACGTATCACTGATGATCCTATATCGTATTACTACTCAGATACAGACAGTATATTGTTCCCAGTTAAACTCATAAAGTTTCTTATGTTTATGCAAATCTGGGTTCATTATGGCCGTTTCTGGATAACTCGCAAAAGCAAATGAATTCTCTAATGGACAAAACCATGTGCACTGCAGGTGGGGCAGATGTAACATGTGCAGAGACAGTTAGAGTTGGGTGTTATTTTGTTTCTGTGCAGGGTTAATACTGGCTGCTTTATTATTACACTGCAATATAGATATCAGTTTGAAGTACAAACCCCACCCAAATCTATCTCTCTCTGCACATGTTACATCTGCCCCACCTGCAGTGCACATGGTTTTGTTCATTAGTGAGAGAATTTGCTTTTGCGAGTGAACCAGAATCAGGGCCAATATCCACACAATTAGCTTCTCCCCAAAGCCTGCTATGATTGTGTTTAGTGAATAGTAAATGATGTAGAACATTATTTGGGGCCCATTTATTTAATAATATTTGTGGCTAACGGGTGTTTTCGGGGGTTAGCCACAAATATTAAGTATCACCAGAGTATCACTACTTTCAGAGCCCCTGTCCCTGAAATAGGTTAATAGATTCCAACGAAAGGATTGGATATTGCAATGTGATCCTGGGCAGTAAATGCCAACCAGATCGCATTGGATATGCAGTCCAATAATAAATGGGCCCCTCTTACCAGTATCATTGCTGTCAGTTGGACTGTCCGGTTTTCCTTCAGGGGACAAGCTGTGTACAGAGTTTTCGTGTTTCTTTAGAGTGTTTCGAAGGTCTACATTCTCCTGCAGCAGTCCAGCCAATTTTCGGAGCTCTGCGTTCTCTGTCAGCAGACGCAAATTTTTGCCCTTCAAAGCCTCCATGTTTTGATTACGTTTTCTCTCCAACTTGTCACTCCACTGGGAAATGTTGTTGTTTCTTCTGCTGAAACCTAGAAACTGCCACCACTAGCAACCAACTGCCTACAGGTGGCCAGACTTGTGAGTGAACATCCTGTGCTGTGACATAAGAGTGATGTCACAAACAAGCAGAGGATTGATCTATAGTGGAATTCAACCATAACATTATAAATAATTGTTAACACTTAATATTTTTTTTAGAAAAACATCCAGAAAAGTTGTTGACTATTTTTACTTATTAAGAGTTTTTTTAAAATGTATTTAACTATTTTTTTTATACGTTTATTTGGTACTTATGTAATATCTGGACTCCCGTTTTTCTTATGAGACCACGTCCCCTCGCGGGGCTCGCTGCGCTCACCACGCTTCGGGCACGTTGGCTCGCTGCGCTCGCCACACTATATAAAATCAACTCCATGCGTAGTTGGATAGTAGGGGTATGAAAAAATGGGGTGCATTTAACATGGGAGTCCAGATAATACATAAGTACCGTTTATTTAAAAACTCAGGCAATACAATAAAAAAACACTTCAGTAAAGATCTTATAATAAGGTTAGAAACATTAACGACTATTAAAAGCAAATAGTTTATCATTTTTATGCTAATCAGCAATATTAAAATACAATGAAAAGCATGTAGAAACTATATAAACAATAAAGAAAATGTAAAGGAAATGCCCCCCTTGAGACACAATGGTACCTCAGCTTACATCAGTAAACAATTTACAATGCGTTTGATATAAGAGCCCATGTGGGGTTCCGTGCACATTGGATTGTAGTCGGAAATCAGGCATGCTGCACGTCCAACCGGATTCGGACAACCTACCAGCACAAGACATCTGTATGTATCTATATTTATGACTCTGTAACCATGGACCTAATTCAGACCTGATGACTAGGCTGCAAATCTTTGGCACCCCGCCAGATTCTCACTAATGTGTTCACAGCCGTGTTCACAGGGTGATATCCATTGGCAATTACTTGCATCCGATGGATTTCCCCCTGTTCGCAGCCACCGAGTTAGTCTAGACTCACTTGGTGGCTGTGTTGGCAATGGGGAGATGGAGGCCGCTGACCTCCCAATGGCCTGGTGTCACCTGCCTTTTTTTCCGGGGCACGCCAAACGTCGGCCGGCTGTCAGTCACCTAGGGAAGGGGTCACTGGGGGACCCAGCGCATGCACATTGCATTTGATAATCGCTCTGGCAGCAAATTCTTGGCCCTATCTGTTGGGCTGAAATTTCTCGGCCCTACCTGTCGAAGTCGGGTGAAAGGGGCCCTGAATCAGGCACAATATGTGATGTATGTATATATGTGTAACATTGTAGTGGCAGTATGTGAATCAGGGGCGTAACTATAGCACCGCAGCCCCCACCACCACGGGGGGGCGCTGTGCATGTGGGGGCGCCGGGGGCTGCGGTGCTATAGTTACCTACCCCCCAATCCCCCGCAGACTTACGTATCTTGCGGTCCCGGCGGCTCCGTTCTTCTGATGAGGACCACAACAAAATGGCCGCCCCCATATAGCAAACAGTTCTCTGAAACTGTCTGCTGTACGGAGGCGGCCATTTTGTGGTGGTCCTCAGCAAATGAACGGACGGAGCCGCCGGGACCAGCGCGACAGGTAAGATTGCGGGGGAGGGGGTTAGCATAGGCGGCGGGGCGACGAGGCGGCCGGGGGTGCTCGACGGGGCGGCGGCGGGGGGTGGGTATGGGCGCCCCCCCCCCTAACGGCGGGGGGGGCGCCCAAAACGTAGCTACGCCACTGATGTGAATATGTGACAGTGCAGTATGTATATATGTGCATAAGTTTGAATGTGTGTGGTTGTGTATATCTGTATGTTTATGACTATATGTGACCATATGCATAGTGTTTATATATGTGTATAAATGTGTTACAGTATTCATATAAGTGTGTGACAGTATGTATATATATATCTCTGTGGGAATGTTTGTGTGTGACTGTATGTACAGTATGTGAATATGAAACTGTATGTATACGTGTGTAAGTGTATGGCTGTATGTGTGACATTATTTGTATGTGATTCACTGTACATATGTATGTGACTATGGGCCTAATTCAGACCTGATTGCTGGACAACTTTGTTCTCAGATTGGGCAAAAGCATGCTGCACTGCAGTTGGGGCAGATGTAACATATGCAGAGAGAGTTAGATTTGGGTGGGGTGTGTTCAAACTGAAATCTAAATTGCAATTTAAAAATAAAGCAGCCAGTATTTACCCTGCACAGAAACTAAGTACCTTACCTCAATGTTTGCTTGGCAATTTTCAGAATTTTTTTACAAATTCACTTGGCACTCAAAGGGTTAATATGTATTTGATGCACTTGCAGACAGCTTGCCGACACCAAGAGCATTCCATTCAATGGGAGATCCTCCACTGTGCTGATTCCTTAAATCTGAACTAATATTGTATCTAAACCCTGCACACACTACTGTACCCCACCTCCCTAACCTTACACATACTACTGTACCGTTACCTCCTTAGCCGAGAACACACTACTGTACCGTTACCTCCCTAACCCTGCACACACTACTGTACCCTTACCTCCCGGACCCTAACCTTACACATACTACTGTACCATTACCTCCCTAACCCTGCACACACTACTGTACTGTTACCTCCCTAAGGGCGAGATGTACTAAAGGGAAAATGCGGTAAAACCCCCGTTTTACCGCATTTTCCTATGTACTAAAACCCGTTCGCAGCGGTTTCGCAGGGCAGGGTATCGCCACCTTTGGGTGGCGATACCCTATAGAAGCCTATGGGCTTCTTTTCGCCGCCCGCCGCGTCGCCGCAACCCGCCGCCTCGCCGACCCCCCCTTTCCCCCCTCCCTTGGGCTTACCTTCTTGCAGGTCCTCCTGGACCCCGGAAGGTAAGCCCTTCCTCCCCCTAGCAACGCAGCCGGACGTCCTTCCAGCTGCAGGGGGAGGAGGAAGCGCCGGGGACAGCTTGCTTAGCTGTCCCCGGCGTGGATGCTGCAGAAGCCGGCTGGGAGGTGACGGAGACCCCCCGCACACCACAGTACAGGTATCGCGGGGGGCCTCCGTCACCGCATCGCGATGCCAGCCGCATATGTTAGTACATATGCGGCGGCATCGCGGCGGGGGGGGCGCGAAGGGCGGCGATGTATTTTAATACATCCCGCCCTAACCCTGCACACACTACTGTACCCTTACCTCCCTAACCTTACACATACTACTGTACCATTACCTCCCTAACCCTGAACACACTACTGTACCATTACCTCCCTAACCCTGTACTCTTACCTCCCTAAACCTGCACACACTACTGAACCCTTACCTCCCTAACCCTGCACACACTACTGTACCATTACCTCCCTAACCCTGCACACACTACTGTACTGTTACCTCCCTAACCCTGAACACACTACTGTACCATTACCTCCCTAACCCTGCACACACTACTGTACTGTTACCTCCCTAACCCTGCACACACTACTCTACCTTTACCTCCCTAACCTTACACGTACTACTGTACCATTACCTCCCTAACCCTGAACACACTACTGTACTGTTACCTCCCTAACCCTGCACACACTACTCTACCTTTACCTCCCTAACCTTACACGTACTACTGTACCATTACCTCCCTAACCCTGAACACACTACTGTACCCTTACCTCCCTAACCCTGTACTCTTACCTCCCTAAACCTGCACACACTACTCTACCCTCACCTCCCTAACCTTACACGTACTACTGTACCATTACCTCCCTAACCGTGAACACACTACTGAACCCTTACCTCCCTAACCCTGCACACACTACTGAACCCTTACCTCCCTAACCCTGCACACACTACAGTACCGTTACCTCCCTATCCCTGAACTCTGCTCGCCCAGAGGATGCATGGGCACATCTACAATTGCTGGGTGGTCCCCTGCATCCACCTCCTGTCCGCCTGTCAGTGAGGAAGCGCCCCTGCAAACATATAACTTGCCGAAGGCGTTCGCTCCGGGGGTTTGCACATGCGTATATTCGCGAATCGCTCCCATAGTACAGACATGTCAAGAGGATATATTTGCATATATAAGAGTAAATAGGTGAAACAGTTCCTACAGTATGCACACGCTCCACTAGTAAGATGGGACAGAATTTTTAGCAAATGGTGTCTTGCAAGTCCACAATAGAACAGATATGTTATGGTACTTGTGGAGGTGCTCCCCGGAGAGTCAAATAAAATCTAGCACAGGGGAGAAGAAAGTACACTCATCTGTTTGGGGGCACACTTATGATTAGTTAAAACTTTACATTCAGTATATGTAATGCTAAAAGATTGGTATGAATAGGCCAATACACACAAATATCCAGATACAAAATATGTGCAGACAATTAATAAAAAAGATCTTTTTGGGGGAAGAATTCCATCTCGAAGTGTATATGTAAAGCACAGGTGAAGCAAGGTTGCGAAGTGGCCGTTTGATGTACATGCTGCTAGCGTCAGTAACCTGCCCGCTGCCAACAGCGCCATTAGAAGCAGCACCCCTCCGGTTTGCCCAACACTGTGGACCCAGCAGGAAACTCAAATACACTCACAGCACCACTTCCAGGTGTGCTACGGCACACAGCCTGGTACCCCGTAATATCCTTTTCGGGCAACTTAGGTTTGTCTCCACCCTGTGTGGTTTACTATGGTCGATATGCAAACCTGCCTTTCACTATATAGCTTATTCCAGGTGATCTCCTGAAATTGTACCACTCAACTCCTACCATTGCTTAAGGCAAATAGGAGACAGCAGCATACTCATTTGCATCTTTAAAGTGGGTACAGTGATTTACACTACATGGGAGCGCACATTGGGACCGAATCTGCATCGAATGTGGATAAACCATTCAATGCCCACTCGATTTTAATAGTGCATATCTCACCGTGTGTACCCTCTATAAGGGCACTGTCTCTTTTCTGTTGGCACACTAAGGGCCTGATTCAGTACTGCTCACTAAGCAGCGGTTGTTTGCTGCTTAGCAAGCGGCTTAACGCCGCCCAGCCGAATGCCCGCCCCCCCTGCTGTCGAATCCCCTCGGTAACATGCAGGGGGTGTACACGAACACATCCCCTCGCATGCGGCTGAAGGAGAAAGAAATCAGTCAGAGTCCACCAAAGAGGTGGCAGGTGGTGACGTTATGTGACGTCTGCTGCCCACCCCCGGCAGCCCAGGGGAATGTCGAGTGTTTTCATGGGGACCCCCATAAATTCCTGGGTGTTCCCCTGCCCATCCCCATCCCTCCTCTACCTGTGCGAACGAATGTGGGCGACTGTGAAAATCGCCTAAGACTTTTGCACAGTGGCCCTGCACATGCATATAATCGGCCATACGCATGCACAGAGTAGCACCATCGGTCCCCGGCGTGAATACGCCAGGGGCCGATCACTCCTGAATCACCCCCTAATGGCACTCTCATCCCTGTTCCCCAAGGACCTGCACTTTGCACTGACACGAGTGCTAGTCAGAGGGCGACCTTTCTAAGGCTTGGAAAGCAGACACCCTATTATTCTTTCACCCCATTACTGGGAATGACCTAAGTTACCTCGCTCACCTGTATGACAATATACACAACAAGCAGCAGCAGTTCCTCCGGTGACAAAGGTTTGCAGGGGTCTGGTGCAACCCTGGTACATTCCCATATCACCTCACCCAGGTTGTGTCTATTCACTCATAACAAAGACCTGACTTGAGACGCCTGCCTTTATTTGTGAAAGGGGTAGAAATGTGCTTATAATTAATGAGAACACAGACTGCACTTAGGGGGTTATTCTGGTTCATGCGCTCACATGCAAATATGCATGTGAGCGTGATGTTTTTCATTTGCACATGGGCAAGTGCATTTCTGCACATGTGCATGCATCGGGTGTGAGCGGCCACGGCAAACAGAGTGTTTGCAGGGCTCTTGCACCCAACACTGTGGTGGGGGGCATGGGGCAGTGGCGGGTGGTTGCATCCATGGGAACACCCAGCGTTTCATGAGCATTCCCATAAAAATGCTGGGCGTTCCCATGGTGATCACCCAGTGACTTGGGTGCCGGGCCGTACAGCTGACGTCACCTGATGTCAGCTGCCCGCCATTTTCCCCTTAGGAATACACGCGAAACTAAGACACCTCAGAGTGTTTTAGTTTAGCGTGTACCTTCCACACCATTCGATGGTCGTGACCATCGAATGAAGTGGATGTTTCCCCATAGGCTGCGGATGGATGTTTATGCTAAACATCCATTAGCAGCCGTGGGGGGGGGGGGGGGGAATTCTCTCTGCAATCTCTGTACAGAGCGATTTAAATAAACTGGAGGATTAGGCGGGAAAATGGAAGCTGTGGTTTGATATAGAGAAATGTAAGTTCATGCATTTTGGGACCAGAAACAAGTGTGTATTTTATAAATTAAATGAAGAAAATGTAGGGGAATAGTAAATGGGGAAGGATTTGGGGGTACTCATTGACAGCAGACTTAGCTATAGTGCCCAATGTCAAGCAGCAGCAAAGGATAATAAGGTATTAGCATGCATGAAAGGGGTACAGAGGCTAAGGAAGACAGTGTGATGTTGTTAGTGTATAAATCATTGGTGTAGCCTCACCTAGAATACAGTGTTCAGTTTTGGGCCCCATCCCATGAAAAATACATCTTAGAACTCGAAAAGGTTCAGAGAAGGGCAACAAAATTGATTAAGGGTTTAGAGCAGGCATTCCCAACCACGGTCCTCAAGGCACACCAACAGTGCAGGTTTTGTAGATATCCAGGCTTGAGCACAGGTGACTTAATTAGTATCTGAGGGATTCTGATGAAACCATCTGTGCTGAAGCCTGGATATCACTAAAACCTGCACTATTGGTGTGCCTTGAGGACCGTGGTTGGGAATGCCTGGTTTAGAGTCATCCCATTATAAGAAAAGGTTAGCGTGGTTAGGTAGTTTACGTCCATCTAGGTCACTTATAAACATAGGCTGTGCACAGCAGGAGATCAAATACAGGTTGAACTTGATGGATTGGCAGCAGGAGCCCTTGGCAGATGCCTCTATTGCCTCCCAGAGTTACGCATCTGCTCAAGACCCACGTCTTGATATCATAGCCTTCCAGCTCTAATACTCCCTCACTCTTTCATGCTGACTGTTCTCCCCATCTGTCTGCCGATTCCCTTTACAATGGGAGCTATGACAATCAAGGTCCTTTTATGTCATGTGCTTTTCCTTTCCTAACTTATACCATCATCAACTCCCTACGGCTACAGTGCTACCTAACCCTTGGGTTCTACTGCTTACCTGAGTAGTAAGGGGGGGATGCGGTCATTTGGTCTACAGCATGATGGTAGACAGTCATTAGGTTGACACCATTAGGTCGACATGGGAAAATGTCGACATGGGTCTAGGTCAACTGGGAAAAAACCCATGTTGACCTTTTCACTGTCGACCTAGACATTATCGAACTAATGACCTGTCGAACTAACGACCTGTCGAACTAATGACCTTTTGACCTAGGACCATGTCAACCTTTTCCCATGTCGACCTAGACCCATGTCGACCTTTTCCCATGTCGAACTAATGATGTAGACTATCATGCTGTAGACCAAATGAACCCAACCGACGCAAGGGGGATATGCAATTTGGGATTCTGACTGTCTCAACGTCCTGACAGTCGTAATCCCATCCGTCCAACACTAACTCTACAGCTCTAATTCGGAAAGTCAGTGGATCAGCGAAAACGGACGCAGATTGTTAAAAAATGGGCGCATATTCAACAATCCACTGCCGTTTCCAACAAAACAGTTTCGTCTTTAAAAAAAGATGAAACTGACAGCCTTTAATGCTGTTGGAAACGGCAGCATTGCATAGTCGAGTGCCGCAATTTCCCCCAGTGGGAAATATAGGCACAGATTGATTACTGCTCTAAGTCCGCTGATGCAGCAATGTTCTGTATTGTGAATCACTTTTATCCTTGTTTTATACATTCTGTTTATATATCTTGTAAGGCGATTCAGACACCTTGTGGCACCATATAAATAATAATGATAATAATATAATATTGCTACATCATCCTTATGAAGTTATGTGATAATACAAAAAACAAAATACAAATCAATAACATTTTTGGTTTTATAAATGCTTTAATGTTGCAATGAACTTGTGTTATCATAGATGGTATGTTGAGGTTTCTGTGATGATGACAATGTTTGGGCATTGTGTCAGTGGTGGGGACAATGCCAGGTTCACTGTCTAAATGAAGAGAGGTTTTTTATCCTCTATGGACATATAGTAGAAACAGTTGAAAATGATCTCCACATCATCCGCTATATTTTGGGGGATACACTCTCTCAGCATCTTTAGTATGGTCTCTCTGTTACTAAACTCAAATTCCTTGGTGTCTTCGCTCATTAATCCATACTTGTTCACCAGGTGCTCTGTTAGGTTGGGGTGGACGTGCTTATCATAGCCTATCTTTTTCAGACGACTCATTGTTTCATGATACCGCTGAGTCAGATCAGCTCTTAGTTTTTCATTCACTTTGCCGGTTAAAGGGCAGGTAGTCACCTGTGTGGAAGGGGTAAGGAGAGCAATATCAGCATTATAATTAACTATAACATGTCTGTATATTCCAAAGCACAGTAAAAAAAACTGGTTCCACTTACAAAAATATTATGTCACATATTGTTACTGTGCTAAGGGGTTGGGATCGTTTTGTCTACAGCATGTTGGTCGACACTGCTAGGTCGACATGGGGAAAGGTCGACATGGTTCTAGGTCGACATGGGACAAGGTCGACAGGTCATTCGGTCGACACAAGCATTAGGTGAACAGTGTCTAGGTCGACAGTCAAAAGGTCCACATGGGTTTTTCACTGTTTTTTTTTACCTGAATGTTGACACAGTCGACATGGACACAGTTTCAAGAGCACCGCATCCCCTCGCTGTGCTCGGCACACTATTTTATTCTCCCACCACACCCTAGTGGATGGTAGGGCACATGTCAGCTCAAAAAACAGTCAACCTTTTGACTGTTGACCTAGACACTGTCGACATAATGCTTGTGTCGACCTAATGACCCGTCGACCTAAACCCATGTCGATCAAGAACCATGTCAACCTAGAACCATGTCGACCTATCCCAATGTCAACCTAATGGTGTCGACCCAATGCTTGTCGACCAACATGCTGTAGACCAAATGACTGTATCCTGTGCTAAAAGAGGGGGTGATTCTTAGTAGGAGAGGATTCCTTTAATATTGAACATTTAAGGACAGATTTACAGGTATTTCTTTTGAGGACACCTAGAGTTAACCGATATGATCAAAGCTTATCTCTGAAAGCTGAGGGTTGACAGTGCTAAACAATACAAACAAGGGGTTTTACTGTGTCATTTTAAGCAGTTTAATTAAATTTTAATTACATTTTAATGGTTTTGCTCTTTGGAAACATATAAGAGTCTAGTTTTCCTTTGGGCTTAGATGAGCCTCCCTTTGTAGCCTTTTGTATCATCCACTAGGGATGGGTGTCTTACTGCAGACTTCTACCTGACGCTCCTTTTCCCTTTCTGCCAACATTTAAAACTCATACTTTACCTGGAGAATTTTTTCTCCGATGTTGGAAACCAAGAAACCATACTGTTTATACCGCTCCTGGAAAATGGTCACTAGGATCCTGCGCTCCAGTTGGAAAGCTATTTCCCCAAATATTTTTTGCCAGTATTGGATTTCCTTTGCATCTGAAAGATCAAATTAATAAAGAGTCATCCTTTCCACCTATCCATCCATCTATCCATCCATCCATCCATTCATTCATCCAACCAATTAATCATAATTTCTCTGAGAAATCACTTCAGTTACGATCACCAACATGTTGTAGTGTATTGCCAATATATTGCACAGCACTCACATAAGTAGCCGGTCAGGAATAAATTCAGGGTGAAAGAGGAATCTAAGTTCTGTTCATGGAAGACTGCACACAGAAGAGCTATAAGCTTAGCTCACTAAGGGGGAGATTCTCTAAGCTAAAAATGTGGTAAAAACCCCGTTATCGGGGTTTTTACCACATTTTGGGATGCTGTAAGCATCCCCCGCTGGGTTACCAAAATCTGGCGATGCCCCATAGAAGCCAATGGGCTTCTAACGCAAACCCACCGCCGCCCCGCATGGACCCCTGCCGTCCCGCATCGCCCCCTCACCTGTGTCCGGGCAGCACAGAGCTGTGCTGCCCGGACCTGTGACCTCCTCCCTGCACTGATCCTCTTCCGGGTGCAGGGAGGAGGAGAGCCCGGCGCAGCAGCAGCGCCGGGTGTGGGAGGGAGGGGGGAGCCGCCGGGACCTGCTGAGACCCGGCGACTCTCACCGCAAAGGACAGCTCTTTACGCAAGAGCTGTCCATTGCTATAATTATCGCATATGTTAGAACATATGCAATAATTATAAATGCGATGGGTGGCAAAGGGGGGTGGAGATTCTTAGAGAATCTCTAAGCTAAAAATGCGGTAAAAACCCTGTTATCGTAGTTTTTACCGCATTTTGGGATGCTGTAAGCATCCCCCACCGGGTTACCGTGGCGGGGGGCATCGCCAGAAAAATCTGGCGATGCCCCATAGAAGCCAATGGGCTTCTACCGCATCCCACCGCCGCCCCACACGGACCCCCCGCCACCCCGCACGGACCCCCACCGCCCCGCATCGTCCCCTCACCTGTGTCCGGGCAGCACAGAGCTGTGCTGCCCGGACCTGTGACCTCCTCCCTGCACTGATCCTCTTCTGGGTGCAGGGAGGAGGAGAGCCCGGCGCAGCAGCAGCAGCGCCGGGTGTGGGAGGGAGCCGCGGGGACCTGCTGGGACCCGGCGACTCTCACTGCAAAGGACAGCTCTTAACGCAAGAGCTGTCCTTTGCCCTAATTATCGCATATGTTAGAACATATGCGATAATTATAATTGCGAAGAGAGGCGAAGGGGGCGGAGATTCTTAGAGAATCTCCCACTAAGCATTGGTATTTCGTTGCTTAGTGAGCCTTCTAACAACGCCCGCCGGGTGTGTGAATGCCCACCCCCCGCCACCTAGCGATTATCCCTGCCGCTTTGCGAATGGATGTTTAAGGGCCAAAATCATTCGGTGGTCGGTGGCCATCGAATAATTTCTACCCTGCTTGCAAATCTAAATCAGTCTGGTCTTGCGGTGCCCAGGTCCTGTGATGTCAGCTGCACGCCCCCGGCAGGCAGGTACCCGCCTGCATTCGCATGTGGACGCCCATCGGTTTCCTGGGCACACCCAGTGTTTTCATAAGTATGCCCAGGAAACGCAGGGAGTTTGCATGTGAACGCCCCCTGCCCGCCTCCATCCCACCCCCCCCCCCATGTGCGAGCGCCACACCTACTATGCAAGTTGGCAAAGGCGCCTGCACAGAAGCCCTGCACATGCGCATATGACAATATGCGCATGCGCAGGACATACACAATGGTCCCCCGTGTGAACACGCTGGGTACCGCGCCGATTAGACACATGGCCTAAAAGACAGTCTAACTGGGGAAGATAATAGTTTGGAATATGATTCAAATGGGTATCCAGCATCTATGTGGGATACACATATTGTATTCACAAACAGAATAACATAATCCCTCATACTGGTTGTTTCACTGTAAATAAGTAACAGAAACTGATAGAAATATGTTTCTCACCTTTGCATGATGGTGGAAGCTGATCTCTGATGTCTTGAATTCACATCACATAGAATAATGGAAAAATGAATTAGACTGATTCCTGCACTACTCTGCTTCCTGTATTATAATGCACATCACAGTATTCATCTTTATATACCCTCTCTTTATAATTACACACGCTCTTAACATCAGATTCACCTCTTAACAAAAGCGCTTATAAATTTGAACAAAGTTGACTTACGGTGCCCAGACATGGTGCGATGTGTGGTAGGTGCAATTTGGGCCTATACAATGTGTACTATGCGATTTGGACTGTACACACTGTGGGATTTGAACTACATGAGATTTGATAGTATGTATTATATATATAGGGGGAAATTTACTAAGTTGTGAATTCTACTTCACATGTGATGTTGCTATGGGTAACCAATCAGAATGTACTTCTTATTTATTTAGCACCCTCTAGAACAAGGCTGGGTAATTGCGGCCCTCCAGATGTTGATGAACTACACATCCCAGGATGCTTTGCATTAGTTTTGCTATGTGGCCATGCTGAAACTGATGCAAGGCATGCTGGGATGTGTAGTTCATCAACATCTGGAGGGCCGCAATTGCCCAGCCCTGCTCTAGAAGATAGTAGACAGGATCTGATTGGTTGCCCATAGCAACATCACATGTGAAGTAGAATTCACATCTTAGTAAATTTCCCCCATAGTGTATCATACCCTCCAACATGTGAGGGTCAGAAATCGGTGCAAATGGAGAAAAAAATGTATCAGAGAGGAGCGTGGCTATGGGAAAGGGGGCGTGGCCATATATTCAATACCTGTGTGTGCGAGAGTGGAGACTGGAGAATAATCACTTTGCCTGCCCTGCTCCACATCCCCCGCCCAGCGCTGGCCCTCTCCTGCTGTGCTTTATTGAACCTGCTGCCCTGCACAGTGCACACTCCAGACACAGCACGTTCTCCAGAGTCTACCCCGAGCAGGAGGCGGGCCGGCCGTGTCCCCCTTGGTGCACCTTGGGAGTTGTAGTTTTATTTGACAGCTCCCCCTCAAGCTCCCTGGGGAATAGCCGGCAGTCGGAAACTACAGCTCCCAGAGTCCCCGCGGCTGAGACTGAGAGGTGCTGCGGCTGAAGCTTAAAAGTCGTTACAATCGGTACAGGGGAATTTATCCGGTACAGGCCGTTAAAAAAGTTACAGTTGGAGGGTATGGTGTATGGCAGGGGTTCCCAAACTGAGAATTTCAGGGGAAAAAAATATTACATTAAATAAGTTGTGCTTTTATGTCATGCTGGGGTCCAGTTATGTGTTAAGAAACTTTCTTAAGATTCCCTTCTATTTATGCACATATTTTATAATTGGAAGCCAGAAGCACTGATTTTACCTATTACATTGATCGTACATTATTTAAATTGGTTCTGGACCACCAACCGAGGCACCCTCCAAGTACTCCGAGGCACCCCAGTGTGCCAGGTTACACAGTTTGGAAACCAGTGGTATATGGTAAAGTTCGCACTCACATTCCTATGATAGGAAAAGTGAGGTGCTCCATAAAGAGGGTCCAAGCGGGAACTCCAATAACACCAGGTATAGTCGGTATCAAAACAAACGCTGTAGAGGTTGCAAAGATCATCATTTAAGGGTCTTTCTCAACACATGTCCAGTGGTAGATCTGTGCAGCATACTCGTGACTTGCTTGCTGTACATATGTATTGCTGGACCTGTCTTGAGAAAGACCCTTAGGGGTTGAAACGTCAACTTATGTTTCTTTTCCATTAAATCATGGGTCTTCAACCTGTGGCCCTCCAGATGTTGTGAAACTACATGTTCCAACATGCATTGCCACATTTTTTCCTATAAGAGCATGCAAAAAAACCTCAGGGCATGCTGGGACATGCTGTATATGCTAACATATATTTATACTACTAACTAGTACTTCATGGAGCCACTTAGGCAGGCATGTCCAAACTATGGCCCTCCAGCTGCTGTGAAACTACACATCCCAGTATGCCTTGCAATAGCTTTAGCATTCCCTAATAGCAAAACTGTGGCAATGCATTATGGGACTTGTAACAGCTGGAGGGCCATAGTTTGAGTATGCTATGTGGCAAAGATGAACATCACATCACATCACAATATTTTTAAGCCACTAATGATTTTGTTTTGATGGTAGTACTTCGATGGTGGCATTCTGATGTTTTCCACCATCGAATGGTGAACATTTGATGGTGATTAGATGGCCCTGTCCCCCGCCTGGCATGTTGCAGTGCTTCTGCACACGCTTAGCTGTGCTGATGATATTTGCGCATGCACAAATCATATATATATTTTTTTAATCTAATTCTTTCGGTGCGATGGTCAATTAACATTGCATCAAAAGATTAGATGGCGGAAATCCAGCCATCATATGACTGTGGGCTTCTGATGTCCATCCCTATGGCACAGGGAGGCGTTCCACTGGGCCGCCATCATAGTTTTTATCTCTATGCTGATGGCAGCATGCAATCCACAGGTATTGCAGCCAGGGGAGGGGGCTGTATTGAAGCTGCAGGGGGCGGGGCCTAGGATGCTGCAGTCTGCAGGGGAAGGAAAAAATGTTTTCCTTACTTCTGCAGCACAGAGGCCTAGTTACAGTCTGGGCCTGGAGCTGCAGCTCCATCAGCCCCATTGTTAATCTGTCCCTGTCTAATAAATATATATAACTGCAGTGACTAGTCTGGCTCTCTGTTCTATAAATAGAGATATACTTGCTGGATTTGTCTCTTACCATCATCAATGTTGTGTTTTCGGTCAGGTGATAAGTTGCGTGCATAGTTTTCATGTTTCATCAAGGTTTCCTGGAGTTCGACATTCTCCTGCATCAGTCCAACCATTTTCCTCAGCTCGGCGTTCTCTGTCAGCAGATGGAAAGTTTTGCCCTTCAAAGCCTCCATGTTTTAATACTTGTTGTTGCTTGGGCTTTTTCTCCAAATTGTCCCTCCACTGGGAAATATTGCTGCTGCTTCCTCCACTGCGCTGTAGCCTGGAAACTGCCACCAACAGCAACCAACTGCCTGCAGGCGTGCGCATGTGACCATCCTGTGCTGTGTCATGTAAGTTGGGAGCTGAGCACTGGTGGCATCCAGAGTGTCTCCCATCTGCAGATCAGTCCACAGAGCAGCAGGGGATTGAGCTATAGTGGAATTTAATCATCTTGAATAATTGTTAACCATTTCATACTTTTCATAAAAACAACCTGAGATATTAATAACCATTATTTATTATTTATTCAGTCAAGAGAACAAAGTTTTTAGCTATTTTAATTATATATCTATCTATATATCTATCTATATATATCTATATCTATCTATCTATCTAGATAGATAGATATATCGTGGGAGGAGGGTCGCTGGGGTTCCGCGAATCGCGCGGGGGGGTGTTGCGGGGGTCCCGCGAATCGCGGGAGGGGGGGTCACGGGGGTCCCACGAATCACGGGAGAGGGGGGTCACGGGGGTCACGCGAATCGCGAGAGGGGTCGCGGGGGGGGGGGGGTGTGCTGTCAGGGGGGGGGGGGGGGTGCGGGAGTAATTGTGGATGGTAGCTGTGGAGTAATGGTGGATGGTGGGCATGTACTGTAGCCCTGGCTGGGGGAGGTGATGTCAAGGGGGTGGGGTGTGTAGAACGTTATACACATAGAACACTTTTCCCTGGGGGGGGGGGGGGGCGGATTTGTGTATCCTGCTGGGCGGGAACATTAGATACACAGGGGATGAGTGACAGATCTGGCTAAATATATAAGAGATATAGATATATATATTAGAAATGTGCACCGGCCACTTTTCGGGTTTTGGGTTTTGGGTTCTGATTACCTTGAGGTTTTGGGTTCTAATGGGTTTTGCCAAAACACCTCCTAAGTGTTTTGTGTTTGGATTTCTTGGGTTTTGGGTTCTGATTTTTTTGTTAAAAAAGCATAAAAACTGCTAAAATCGCATAATTTTTTATTTGTTTTGCTCCTACGCTATATTAACCTCAATAACATTAATTTCCACTCATTTACAGTCTATTCTGAACAGCTCACACCTTACAATATTGTTTTGAGGGCAAAAGGTTGCACTGAGGTAGCTGGATAACTATGATAAGCCACACAAGTGTGCGGCACAAACACTAGACTGATATGGCACACTTAGCATACCCTCTAGGCTGATACTGCACATCTAGAATTACCCCTGGACTGATATGGCACAGGTAGCATCACCCCTGGACTGATACAGCACATTTAGCATCACCCTTGGACTGATATGGCACACTTAATAGCACCCCTGGACTGATACGGCACACAGCATCACCCCTGGACTGATATGGCACACAGCATCACCCCTGGACTGATACAGCACATTTAGCATCACCCCTGGACTGATATGGCACACTTAGCATCCCCCCTAGTCTGATACGGCACACCTAGC
This sequence comes from Crinia signifera, assembly GCF_055691185.1. Classification (NCBI taxonomy): domain Eukaryota; kingdom Metazoa; phylum Chordata; class Amphibia; order Anura; family Myobatrachidae; genus Crinia; species Crinia signifera. The sequence continues at coordinate 256,784,184 of NC_139221.1, read as the reverse complement.
ATCACCCCTTGACTGATACGGCACACCTAGCATCTCCCCTGGACTGATATGGTACGCTTAGCATCACCCCTGGACTAATACAGCACACTTGGCAGCACCCCATGAATTATATGGCAGACTTGGCTTACCCCAGGAATTATACGGCACAGATGGTGGCACCCCTGACCTGATACAGCACACATGGAATTATACGGCACAGATGGCGGCACCCCTGGACTGTTACGGCACACATGGCGGCAGGCATGGAATTATACGGCAGACAAATTCCTGCAGTAAAAATAAAAATGTGTATTCTTTTAATTATAAAAAAGAGCAGCACACCTTACTTAGCAACACCCCATGAATTATACAGCACTCTTGGCTCACCCCTGGACTACAGCACATTTAACAGCCCTTGCAGTAAAAAAAAAAAGGTACTTGTTTCCTAGTACGGCCACACCGATTTACATCGGGGTGGTCGTGTCGGAAAAATCGGGTCGATCGCATCGCATGCGATTTGGTCGCATGCGATGCGATCGTCGCGACCGACCGATTTTGGACCCGATTTTTTTTTTGGGAATTAAATGTAAATCGGGTCCCTGGGACCCGATTTTACATTGGATTCAATGTAAAATATTCCCAACCCCCCCAAATGTCACGGCGTACACCCCACCCCATGATAGACGCCAACCCGAAGCGTGGCGAGCGCAGCGAGCCCGCGAGGGGCGGCGGTGCGCGTCCTCCGACCTTTTCATTCCCCTACTATCCACGTCGGCGTGGAGTTGAGAATAGAATAGTGTGGCGAGCGCAGCGAGCCACCGAGCCCGAAGCGTGGCGAGGGGACGCGGATACCTTCACAGGTAAACGCGTCCCTTCGCGGACTTCACAGGTGTCCGCGTCGCCACGGACACCTGTGAAGCCCGCGAGGGGACGCGTATAACTGTGAAGGTATCCGCGTCCCCTCGCGGGGCTCGCTGCGCTCGCCATGCTTCGGGCTCGGTGGCTCGCTGCGCTCGCCACACTATTCTATTCTCAACTCCACGCCGACGTGGATAGTAGGGGAATGAAAAGGTCGGAGGACGCGCACTGCCGCCCCTCGCGGGCTCGCTGCGCTCGCCACGCTTCGGGTTGGCGTCTATCGTGGGGTGACGACGGGGACATCTAAAATGTGAAATGGGTCATATTGGCCCATTTCACATTTTTCACATTTTTTAAGGATTTCAATGTTAAAAAATCTTTTAACATTGAAGCCTATGTAAAAATCGGGGGCATCGCGTCGGGACCTATGTTAATGGTCCCGACCGACGCGATGCCCCCGATATTTTACCTTTCCCGACACGATTTCAATGTTAAAATATTTTTTAACATTGAAGCCTATGGGGAAATCGCGGGCATCGCGTCGGTCGCGTCGGGACCATTGTTAACGGTCCCGACCGACGCGATGCCCCCGATATTTTGTCCTAGCCGGCCAAATGGACCTGATTTCAAAGGAAATCGGGTCCATCTTATGGATCGTGTACCTTAACTAAAGGTACACGATCCATAAGATATGTGGCCGTGCTAGGAAACAAGTACCAAAAAAAAACCACCTTAAATTTATTTTCATTAAAAAAAAGGGCAGCTCCCCTGGTCTGATATGGGACACATGGGGCACCGCTGGAATTATACGGCACACATGCGGGCACCCCAGGACTGATACAGGACACATGGGGGCACCCCTGGACAAATACAGCACACATGTGGGCACCCCTGGATGGATACAGCACACATGTGGGCACCCCTGGACTGATAGTACTGGTAGCCAGTGGAAACAGCAGATTGGAATTAAATACTGCAATAAATACTGGTAGCCAGTGGCAACAGACTGGAATTATATACTGCGATAAATACTGGTAGCCAGTGGCAACAGCAGACTAGAATTATATACTGCAATAAATAAAATATTGGTAGCCACTGCCAGTGGCAACAGCAAACTGGAATTATATACTGTGATAGGTACTGGTAGCCAAGGGCAACAGCACACTGGAATTATATACTGCAATAGGTACTGGTAGGCACTAGCCAGTGGCAACAGCAGAGAGCAGACTGTAGCAGACACTAGGCAGTGCAGGGCAGGCAGTGGCACTAGCAGCACCAGTGGACTATCACACTGTGACTGACTATACAGGAGCAGACTCAGCAGAGGCAGGCCCCAGCACAAAGGAGAGACAGAACACAGCACCAGTCATCCTTGCAATGGTGATGTCTTGATCACTGAGCAGAGACACAGTACACAGCAGCACAGGCCCCAGCAGAGACCACACACAGCAGCAGCACACCCTTCCCTACCCTTCTCCGAGATTGGAGTGAAGATGGCGGCGCGTGGTTGCGGAATTTAAGGGTTCCATGATCTCGTGAGAATCCGACGCCGGGCGATGACGTTTTGCCCGTGCGCCCGGATTCCAGTCAGGCGGGAAGCGCCGAGCACTGCTCATATCCGGGCCCGGATTGATGAAGTCCGTGCTGGCTCTGATCTGGGGAATCCGAGCCCGCACATCTCTAATATATATATAGATATCTATCTATCTGTCTGTCTGTCTGTCTGTCTGTCTGTCTATCTATCTATATATATCAGCAAATCTATCTAGTGGCACTCCCAGGACTTTTGTACAGCACCCTTTATCTTGTCATGTTTCATTTGTTTACATAAATTTCATCAGGACAATCTAAAGCTGTGTAACATGTTGCAATTTCGACTATATAGTCAAAATCGATAGTAAGTTGGTGCAAAGCGCACTGTGTTTTGGCACATCCGATCACATATGGGTCCCGATGCACTGCCCCGCAGCATCGGAATCAAAAGTAGAAATAAACTGTGCAGAACAGTATTTTTCTACAATATCGGAACGAGGGCCATGCTGCTAACCTCATTTCCATTCATACACCCTCCCGCCCTCTACGGTCGGCTGACGACTGTCGTCTCTCCTCCACCCTGATCACTGCTTCCCATGCTAGAGTACAGGACTTTGCCCGTGCTGCACCCCTTCAGTGGAACGCACTCCCTTGCTCCATTAGACTCTCCCCGACCTTGCAAAGCTTCAAACGGGCACTGAAAACTCACCTATTCATCAAAGCGTACCCTTCCACTGCATAAACCAGCTGGTTCTCCGACCCCTTGCCTGTTTATATCCTGCTATCTAACCACCACCCACTCGCTTGCACCTCTTGTAATCTGTCTGTCTCCCCTTCCTACTAGATTGTAAGCTCCTCCGAACTGGGCCTTCTTCCCTCCTGTTGTCAAAGCCCACTTCTCTTCACATTTCACTCACAGCTCTCCTATACGCCAACACTCAGTGACCATTTTTGTTCGCATACTCGTCTCCATCATTGGCATCAAGCCTCTAGTTGTATGTTGATTGAGTCCTCACTACTTACATTTAAGCTGTAATGTGCATTGAACTGTGGCGCTCTTTATTTGTACTGTATTTTTGTTATTTATTCAATGTTATGCCAAGCTTTGTCTCCCTCTATTGTTCCTTTGTACGGCGCTGCGAAACACTTGTGGCGCCTTATAAATAAAATTATAATAATAATAATAATAATAATGGTTCCTGCCCCCAACTCCCCCCCCCCCCCCCCCAAGTCCCTTGTCCCATGTGTACACACTATAACAATACAAACATTATATTTTACAGGATATTTGTACAATGTAATAAAATTAAATAAACCTGACATAAATAGACATTCATTTATTTTTTTCACTTTTGTTACTATTAGCGCCCTCATGCTCTCCAGTCAGCTAGTTATGTTGGTACTTGTAGTGCCTCAGGTTGACTATCATTGGAGTAACAGGGCAGGATGTTCTAACATACGCCGCCCAACATCACCCCCCCTCGCCAGGTACCACATTCTTAATAATCACAGATGCTCTAACACTGGGGTAGCCAACCCTAGTCCTCGAGAGCTACCAAGAGTGCATGTTTTGCAGGTCTCCTCACAGAATCACAAGTGAGCTAATTAGCTCCATCTGTGTATCTTTTAAAATGTGTCAGTGATTAATTAGTGCAGCTGTGCAGCAGCTAGGTTGTCTGGAAAATGTGAACTGTTGGTAGCTCTCGAGGGCTAGGGTTGGTCTAACATATGCGATTATTAACGCAAGGGCATCTCTTCAGATAAGAGCTGTCCTTTGCGATGCGGCTCCAGGGCTATACAGGGAGGGATCCGTGACGGATCCTTCACACAGCACTGCGGTAAGAAGCCCATAGGCTCCTATAAGGAATCACCAGCAAAAGCTGGCAATTCCCTCCTCAGCACTGACCCGGCAAAGGGGCAATAGAACATATGGAAATGCAATTAAAATCCTTGATAATGGGGTTTTTACCGCATCTCTGTTTAGAGCATCCCACCCACAATATTTATGTAAGTGCATAAGAGAAACAATAGTCTATTTCTAGCAAGTGTGTGTGTGTGTGTGCGCACGCTCGGGGGGATGAGCTATTGTCGCGTAATGAATTATTGATAATCTCTTTATCATCCGAAAGCAGGTACTGTAGTGGCTTATGTAAGGGACGCATTTGCTTGGCTTTAAAGGTGCGGTTTGGCCTAACAAAACTCCCAGCTCCATCCTGTTACCTGATTACTATCCTGTTCTGTTAGACAGGTCTCCGATCATTCCTGGCTGTAGGAGGAAACAGTCGCAGACTTACATCAGGACAAACATCCTTCCTGAGCCCAAGCACCATTGTTAGCAGAGGTGAATGTCACGGTAAGTAAAGGTTGGACTATTATTCCATGTCTACCACGCGCAACAAAATGCCTTATCTGCAGAACCGCTTCCTGACCTGCACTTCATCCACCCTGGATGTATTAAGCAATTTCCTGTTGTTTTTTTTTTTTTCTTTCTGTTTCTAATTTTACATTTTGTACGAGTAGTGACTGCTGGAGAACTGGGTCGCATTCCTACAATGTTTATCTGTTAAAGTTTGTAGTTTTATCTCATCACTAATTTCACATTCCAAGATATGGCCTTTGCTATGACCATGATGCTAGCCAGCTTTATAAAGTGAATGGAGGTGCTCATGTCAGCACCTTCTCCTAACACCATGTATAGGTTAGTGAAGCGTTGCGGCACAGGCAGGGCTGCAGCACTGTACCCAACAATGCTAATATAATTTGCATGTTTTGCTTAGATCGTTGTATTGCTACAAGTGGTGTAAGAGGTCTGTACTCTGTTCGCTTTGCACAGCATTATTTCCATTTCATAAACACTTATACATGAGTGGAATTGAGTTTAATGGGTATCATTTACTTATTCTATACGGCGGCGGAACTCCCAAAGGCAAAGGAGGAATCAGCCTCCGGGCTCCAAGCCCTGAAGGGGCACCTGCATGTACAGCAGCACTTATACTACTCACACTGTGCTGCAGCAAGCAATGGTGCACCTGCCATTTCTGCTGTACTGTGGGCTGTGACGCATCTTCATATTCCATATTCAATATTCCCATATATATGTGCAGATCGATGTTTTTCACTATTCCTATGGACTATTATTGTTGTTCTTTAACCTGCCTTTGGGCAGCTATGACTGCATTCTGCAGAATAGAAGCTTGCCCCAGACATTCAGGCCAGATTTAGCGTTTCAGTTGTTCAAGAGGCTCCAGCTGTTCTTCCCCTGCCTAGCACAGTATGTGCCTTATTTCCCACTAATTGCTTTTATGGTTACTGCACAAGTACAGCAGAAATTCTTATGTATCCATAGCAATAGCAACACAGATGCATTTATACCACCTTGTGATAAAATGGACAGATATGGCTAAGTACAGTGTGGTGCGTATTTACCTACAGTAAGGTGCCCCTTGTGTACTTACCTCATTTCCTTCTTTCTACACAAAGAGCATTCCCACAGGGGAAATGCAGGTGGCCACTGGCATCACACAGAGGTGTACAGCAATGATTCCCCTGGATGGAGGTGGACTGCTATTGAATCTCCCATGAACAACGTGACCCTAACCACACACATCTGCCATACACTGTTAATAATACAATTTACTACACTCATAGAAATAGGACACTGAAGTTACTCAAGATTACCTGACCACTGGGCATGATCATGATACAATTATATAACACTCTATGCAGGCATTCACATACCCAAAGTGACCCAGCTGGTAAACATGGTGATGAACCAATTACATTTGTCTTGATGTACTACAATATTGAAAACCTAGGACCAATGGCAAATTTTACCTAATGTAACTTTACCTCCTAAATTTTAAACCACACTTCCTGTGAAAGTAACCAGTGTGTTTCTACACTGTGTTTCTTCCCTGGCAGACGCATTGGCTTCCCATTGTGCAAGAGCTACCGCTAATCATACACTGAAGAGGTAGTCCCAAGGGGTGTTTTCTACCGCTGAACCTGCCAGTCTGGACCTTGATTAGCTGAGATAGTGATTCTAATAGGAAGCCATCCCCTGCCTTTCCTTCAGCTCTACATGGCTTCTAGGGGCTGCAGCTGATGCAGACTTTAGAAGTCATTGTTTGTGCACATGAACCAGTTGCAGCGCCTGCCAGGTCTGTTGCGCATGAGCAGTTCCTGGGTGGCGTTGCAAGTTTAACAGTACGAACCTCACCTCAACAAGACTGCAGACAGCCCCCCTCATGGAATGAGGTAGGAGGCACCACTGCCTGCATTCATATACTGGGACTCTGTGACCGCTAGCAATCATGTAGTTTTTTGACACATTGTTTATCTCTTCACATGGAATACAGATGTGTCCAGCTACATTACTGTATGGCATGCCACGCTCATTCACATCACTGCCATGTCCCATTGAACTGAATAGTAGATAAGAGCATGCACACGCCCACTCCTATTCACTTCAATGGCATAGCGGGAGTGGGAATAGGAGGCGGAGATGGGGGCAAGGGCAGGCCACTTGTGTTATTAAGCCCTGTTCTCTTATGGTAAAATGCAGTGATTTGTTAATATTTACATAGGGTGTGTGGCTAAACTACAGCAATTAGCATAGTACTTCTTCATTAGGCCACTCCTCACCAACCACAGTATTTATCTCCCCAGTATCTATCTACTTCAATAGGAAGTAGGCAGAAGGGGTGCCCATCCCTGCAGGGTCTACCGCATACTTGCCTACTTTTGAAAACTAGTTTCAGGGAGATTTTAGCTGCTAGTACAATGTGCCACGCCGCTGAGAGGGCGGACCATGCTCCGCCCAGAGGGCGTGTCTAACTCCTCCTATGGGCGTAACACATTTTTCTGCCTCTTGCTGTCTTTCCTAAGATGAGAGAAGACGAGAGAGAGAATGCATGTGTAAGAGACAGAGAGGGGTGAGAGAGACACAAAGGTGGGAGAGAAAGAGAGGGAATGTGCGTTAGAGGGAGAGTGTGAGGGATGAAAAGAGAGAGTCTGTGAGTGAGAAACAGACAGACAGGGAGAGAGTGTGAGGAAGAAAGGAGAGAGAGTGTGAGTGTGTGAAAGGGAGGGAGAGAGGGCGTAATGTACTAATCCTGAAAAGTGATAAAATGGAGAGTGATAAACAACCAACCAATTAGTTCCTACCTGTCATCTTTCAAACACAGTCTGTAACATGGCAGTTACGAGCTTATTGGTTGGTAGTTTATCACTCTCCATTTTATCACTTTTCAGTATTAGTACATCTCGGCCAGAGTGAGAGAAAGAGAGAGGGGTGAGCGTGAGAGAGAAAGAGAGAGGGGTGAGAGTGAGAGGGGGGGTCAGTGTGAGAGAGGGAGAGAAGAGAGAGCTTTAGGGCTGTTTCACACAGTACGGTTCCTGCCGCACGGTGAAATCCCGTACGGTCAGGGAGCCGCGCCGCACTCAGAATTTTATAATGGCAGGGATGGCCACAGCCCGGCAGCCGTCCCTTCCAGTGGGGGGATCCGGCTGCAGCCGTGCGGCCGGGCCGTGGCCGTCCCGTGTGAATGGACACAATAGTGTCCATTCACAACTGCTGAGTGCGGCACGGCTCCCTGGCCGTACGGGATTTCACCGTGCGGCAGGAACCGTACTGTGTGAAACAGCCTTTAGTGCAGGAGAGCAGCATTCATATCCATATTACTCTCTCTGTCAAAAATGGGAGTGCTCATGAGGAGGGAAGGTGCCCAATATCCTGCAGCTGTGTCTTGGTTCCCGATGTGAGTCCCGCCCCCCTCAAAGGTGGCATGCAGGTCGATATGGGAGGTGGTATGGGGATTGGCTGTTTATATTGATGTCTATAAGTGCACACTGCAGCTCCTCATAAAATCAGCTTGTGGATTCCAGGAGGCTCCCTCCCGACTCTAGTCTGTGACGGTGACGTGGGCAGCGGCTCCTCTGTGTCACGCCCATGACCAGTCACTAGCTCTAACAGTGTTGGTGACAGAGCGGGAATCACACTAAACGTGCGCTCCGTGACCTACAATCACTGTTAAACAATAGCACTGCAGCACATGGAGCCAGACTGGAGACAGCCTCTTTTGGGACAGGAACCCAGCCGCAGGCAACTCCATTCCCTCTGGCAGTTCAGCCCCCGTGCACCATAATATTACATTACACCCCCACCATATTAGCACACACACTACTTTATTACACTACACCTATGGTATTTGCTAAATCCAAGTGGGCTAAAGGACCTTTCATGCCCAGGGGGAGGAGCAAGGCCAGGGGCTGTGCAGCTCCACCATCCACGCTACCACTGGTTAACTTTAGTAACCAGGTGGAGAGAGAAGACACTGCGCCGAAGCGTGGCGAGCGAAGAGAGTCCATAAGGGTCCGTTTGTGTCCCTTCCCCGGACCTTACTCCTCCCCCTCTCCTCCCCTGTCAGGTCCTTTTTCCCACTTGGATTTAGACCTAACCCTGCACCTGCCCCATAATACAGCCAGTAAATGCACCATTAAATTACATTACAGTCCCGCACCCCATATTTCATCCAATACATACACCATTATATTACATTATGTGCACATCAGCCACCCCATATTACAGCCAGTACACACACTTCACGTACATTACACAGAGCCCCCTTTCCCCCATTACTTACTCACTTGGCAGTGTTGCTGCTCCAGGGAGACACCTGGCAGTGTGGTGGAGGAGGCAGCTGACCGGAGGCAGATTAACACGAAGAGCTGGCCTGATGCACGGACTGAGCCTGCTGCTGCTGTGTGTGTGGTGGGCGGGGCCAGGCTCCGGGAAGCAGAGGCTCAGAGCTGCCAGCTCTGGTCTCTGCTCCTCCTGATCAGTCACACAGACAGAGTGACTTGCTTCCTCTCAGCGCCGCACAGCAGCTCGGCCACAGCGAACCACAACCCTGCGGTGGCCGGCTGCAATGTTCTCTCTGCAGGCCCCGCCCACCACCATTGCGCCGTCCAGATTTTAATAGAGGTGTCCCGGAAACCGGGAGGAAAGAGGGGGTTTGCGGGGGAGCGGGAGGCTCCTGTGAAAGTCGGGAGTCTCCCGCTGAATGCGGGAGGGTAGGCAAGCACTCTACCGGGAAAATCGGGTGCCTCCAACTTCTCCAGTTCTAGGAGATTTAGGTAAGTATAAATTAACGTTTATCACCCTATCATTATCAAGTTTTACTATGATTTATCCTGCAAGAAACCCTCTTGTTGATGCCTCCATATAAGCCTATAATTCATTGACTTTTCTGTATGAAACTACACAAAAATAAGTGCATGATTTGCTGTACAGTTTTTCACCTTTGTAAATGACACTGATTTTGTATTAGTGTAAGGACAGGACTGTGTTCCACTGGCTGGTACTTCAGCAGATGAGGCACTCAGCTTTTGTTAGACAGTGCCACCTAGTGGAGAGGGTGAAGGAAAACAGGCTGTGGTATCAACTCTATATTATCAGGGAGGTTATTTTAGTTTGTATGCTGACTCTAAAGGTGCGTACACACTATACCAGTGGTAGCCAACTCCAGTCCTTGAGAGCTACTAACAGTTCACATTTTCCAGGCAACCTAGCTGCTGCAAAGGTGTAATCATTACTTGCTCACACATTTTAAATGATCCACAGGTGGAGCCAGGGGCTGGCTGGCAACTTTTAGCCTGGGGGGCAAGTCCAGAGCACCGGCCCATAAGTAACAGCGTATCGTTAAATGGAGGTTTTTCGTATATGTATTAATAAAAAAAAAAACAATAATAGGACACCACAGGCTGCTCCCCTGTATAATATCAGGAGCCCCACAGGATGCTCTCCCTGGCTAGTTATGCCAGAACCAGTAGCATTACTAGCCACTTTGGTACCCTGTGCCAGAAAGGAAATTGGTGCTTGCCCCACCACTACACTAAAAATAGGAGAGTGCGCGCCGAAGGCGCGCGGCAAAATGTAGGAGCGATACTTCATGGGGAAGAGGCGTGGCCCTATAAAAGTACTAATAACATCGTAATGCCCATAACACATTATACCACACACAGTAATGCCCATTATGTATTATGCCACACAGCGTAATGCCCCTTACACAATATTCTGCACACCATTATGCCCATATGATATTACGACACACATTATGCTCCACGCAATGCCCCGAGTACACCTGCATATGACTACATAATGGCCCAGGGTTACCGACAGTAGTAGCGCTGTATATATATATATATATCGCACACAGTTACCGACAGTAGCAGCGCAACTTATATTTTACATAACGTCCACATCAGTTGCCGACAGTAGTAGTATCACAACTAATACATACTGCCCACACCAGTTGCTGACAGTAGTAGCGCTGCTTATACGTAACACCCACACCAGTTGCCGACAATAGTAGCGTTGCCTATACATAACAACCGCACCAGTTTCTGACAGTAGTAGTGCTGCTTATACGTAACACCCACACCGACACCAGACGCAACAGCAGTAGTGCTGCCTATACATATGCCCCCACCAGTTGCCGACACTAGTAACGCTGCCTGTACATATGTCCACACCAGTTGCCGACACTAGTAACGCTGCCTGTACATATGTCCACACCAGTTGCCGACACTAGTAGCGCTGCTTGTACAAATGCCCACACCAGTTGCCGACACTAGTAGCGCTGATTATACATATGCCCACACCAGTTGCCGACACTAGTAGCGCTGATTATACATATGCCACACCAGTTGCCGACGCTAGTAGCGCTGCATGTACATATGCCCACACGAGTTCCCAACACTAGTAGCGCTGCTTGTACACATGCCCACACCAGTTGCCGACACTAGTAGCGCTGGTTATACATATGCCCACACCAGTGGCAGACACTAGTAACGCTGCCTGTACATATGTCCACACCAGTTGCCGACACTAGTAGTGCTGCTTGTACACATGCCCACACCAGTTGCCGACACTAGTAGCGCTGATTATACAAATGCCCACAGCAGTTGCGAACACTAGTAGTGCTGCTTGTACACATGCCCACACCAGTTGCCGACACTAGTAGCGCTGATTATACATATGCCCACAGCAGTTGCCGACACTAGTAGCGCTGCTTGTACATATGTCCACACCAGTTGCCGACACTAGTAGCGCTGATTATACATATGCTCACACCAGTTGCCGACACTAGTAACGCGCCTGTACATATGTCCACACCAGTTGCCGACACTAGTAGCGCTGCTTGTACATATGCCCACACCAGTTGCCGACACTAGTAGCGCTGCTTGTACACATGCCCACACCATTTGCCGACACTAGTATCGCTGCTTGTACATATGCCCACACCACTTGCCAACACTAGTAGCGCTGCTTGTACACATGCCCACACCAGTTAAAGTACACTCACATTTTACTTAACTGGTTCAGGGCACTTCAGGCTGGCAGCTCATCATCTCCTTCACAGTGGTGTAGCTCCGCCCCCTCCGGCCGTTAGCCCGCCCCTTTTTCGATCCCTACAGGGACGCTGAGCAGGAGCAGGGAGGGATCCTCTGTGCTGTCCACGCTGCTGCCTGTAATGCAGTGTGATACAGGCGCAGCAGCTGCTGGCAGCCACAGAGGTCTGAGCTCCTCAGAGTCCACAGCCACTCTCTGTAGCGGCCTCCTGCACTAGACGTCCTAGACGTCCTCAGTGCAGGAGGCGGCGGCCATGTTTCCGAAGACCAGTCGGAGACTGGTTAGCCGTGGCTGCAGCAGCAGCCTCAGAAACAGACAGGCGGCCCGCACACAATAGATTGAGCGGCCCGGGGGGCACATGGCACCCTGCCCCCCGGCCCAGCCCGCCCCTGGGTGGAGCTAATTACTTCACTTGTGATTGTATGAGGAGATCTGAAAAACATGCACTGTTGGTAGCTCTCGAAGACTGGAGTTGGCTATCCCAGCTCTATACAATATTGTTAACTATTTTGCCCTTGCACTGCCTATGCTCCTGGACCAGCCATATAGGGGGTTAATCAATCCCGAATCCGACTGTCGGAATGTTCCTGACAGTCAGATTCATGGCCTTTGTTTGACCCGTTCCGACTGTCGGTATTCAATGTATTCAATTGCAAGTCTGATTTTTCTTACAGTCATACATTTTAGGAAAAATGCCTGGGATTTGCTCTGGGACCCCAGTGACACCATTCTCTGGGGACTAATTAAGCAAGTGAAAGTTTCCAGCTAGCTCAATTAGACAGTAGTTACTCACCTTGTCTTTTTTATCCTGGGTTGGGAGGCCAGGTCCTCTGCAGTAGGGTCAGTATGTGAGGTGTCTGTGAGATTCTTGATATGTAGAACTGTGCATGAATTGTGATAGTGGTTTGACTTCTGGGCGGAACTACCATTGGTGCAGCAGGTGCTGTGCATCGGGGGGCCTCTGAGGACTAAGGGGCCCACTGCTGTCCCTACCACACTCTTTCTGCCACCCACTGTTTTCCCCTGTTACACTCTGCCTCACCCTGTTACCCACTGCCAAGTTTCATATTGTGAACTGGGTTGGTGTAGAGGAGGGGGCCCAAGTTATATTTCTGCACGTGGGCTCACCACCCACAGGTTCTGGGAATATACTGTATATGGATGACCAATGGTCACCAGGCACTACAGTTATTGCACTGCAGATCATTGGCATCTAAACCAAGTTCAGTAAGCATTTCTGTTTCTTATAGTTCATAAATGTCCCTAATATATGCATCTAGACTTTTTCAGATTATGTGGCAATAATTGAAATTTTTATTTTTATTTTCTATCTTGTTTCAATTACTGTATGAAGATACACTATATGGGCAGAAGTATTCAGACACCTGACTATTACAACAATAGGGACTGTGACATCTTGGGTGAAATGTAATAGGATGAGAGATGCAGAAAGTGAGAGATTTGGTAAGAAATCTCCAGGGTTTTTTTAAAGCGGCAATCATTTACACTTCAAAATCAAACTGGTTTTGCAGTGTAAAAAATTGCCACTTAAAAAAAACCCTGGAGATTTCTTACCAAATCTCTCACTTTCTGATTCTCTCATCCTATTAAATTTCCCCCTTATTCTATTACATATAATTTAATATGGAGTCAGTCCCCCTTGTGCACCTAGTAATATGGAGTCAGTCCCCCTTCTGGAACGCTTTCTGTGGGAGTTTAAGCCCAAGGCCCCCATTTATCATTGATCGCATTTACAATGCGATCTGGGCGGAATATTACGGCCCCGGATCGCATTGTAAAATGCGATAATTTCGCCCAAATGTATCATCTGCATGGCGCAGGGACAGGGCTCCGAAAAGGAGCCCGTCCCTGCGAAGCCCTGACCCAGAAGCTGGGGGGTCTGCACATGCGCGGTTACGCGCTGACCCCCCCGCGACCCCGCTGACCGCACTGCCGCTCGGGCAGTGCGATATGTAGCCATAGGCTACAACGGGCTATCGCCACATTAGAATTGCGATAGCCCAGGGCTGCGATGCCGGGCTGCTCGATGTTGATACTTCGGCCAGCTTCGCATCCCCCATAGAAACCTATGGGGGATGCGGCCGGCGGCACTGCAGGGGGGGATCGCAGCAGGGATCGGAGATTCCTGCTGCGGTCCCCTGTGATACATTTACGTGATACTTAATATTTGCGGTTAACCCCCGAAAACGTGTGTTTTTGGGGATTTAGCCGTAAATATTGCTTGATAAATGGGCCCCCAAATCATTCTGTAGAGCATTTATGAAGTCATTCACTGATGTAAGCTGGGAAGGCCAGATCATCCCATAGGTGCTCATTGGGGTTGAAGTCAGAGCACTGTGTGTGCTAGTTCTTCCACACTGAACCTATCAAACCATGTTTTATAGTCTTTGGGGCACAGACATTTTGGAATAAAACATGTCTTTCCCCATACTGTTACCACAAAGTTGGAAGCATAGCATTGTTTAAAATGCCTTGGTATGCTGAAGCATTAAGATTGCCCCTCACTGGAGATAAGGAACCTAACCCAAACCTGATAAAATCAGCCTCATACCTTTATCCCTCCTCCACCAAACTTCACAGTTGGCATAATGTAGTCAGGCAGGTAACTTTCTCCCAGCATCTGCAAACCCAGCCATGCCCATCTGACTGCCAGATAAGTGTGATTGTCACCCCACAGAACATGTTTCCACTGCTCCACAGTCCAGTGTTAGTGTGCTCCATCCAATTAACGCTTGCTTTGGACTTGGTGATGTGAGGCTTTTATGCAGGTGCTCGCCCATGGAAACCCATTCCATTAAGCTCCCATCACATAGTTTTTGTGCTTACACGAATGTCAGCGGACTTTGTGAACTCTTCAACTATGGAATGAACAGAACGCTGGTGGCTTTTACATACCATGCACCTTAGCAGTAGTTGACCCTGCTCTGTGATTGGTCTTCCACTTCATGGCTGAGTTGCTCTTGTTCCTAAATGCTTCTACTTTCTAATAATATCACAAATTGCAGCTGACCCTGGAATATCCAGAAGGAACAGTCTCATTGCAAAGGTAGCATCCTATCACTGTATCACTCTTGAAGTCTAGAACTTTCTCAACAGTTTTGATATTCAGTATTAAAAAAAACACTTTTGCAGAAAGAAATTTAGACATTTTGGCAGAGATCAAAATACAAATTCCTGATTTCAGTAGATAAAGGTAACTAGCAGTGATGTAAGCAGGGTGATCCAGGATGTATGTATGCAGCCAGGATGAGTCGCTAAATAGAAATGTAGCAACAGCAACCATACTATCAACAAAGCATTTTTAGTGGGGTAGTTCTGTGGGCAGGAAGGCATTACTAGTGGGGGGGGGGGGGGGGGGGGGGGACCTGGTTTCCAGTACAGTTTGTATGTGTGTAACGGACCTTAACTTGTGGTTATTCAGTATCTGCTTACTGCTGAAGACCAGAGTTTTTTATTATTTTCTATGTATATTGGCATGGACGTGCGGTGAGGTAAATGGCTCAAGACTCCCTGGCAAGTACCAGAGCCAAATATGCACACAATATATGAGCCATGGGGTACATGCCGGCATTATACACATGTGTAGCAGTGAGTACTGCTGGAGATTCACTGAGTTTTGATAAGAGATGTGCAGAAGAGGTAGCCAGGTGAGGCACTGCCTCACCTGCCATAAACTTTTTACTCCAGAGTTTTGACTATAAAAATGATTACAATAATAAAAATAAGAATTTTTTTTATCAATTATTTGTATTTTTTACATACTTTATCAATTCAAAACGCCTGCATATGCGCTAGTATGACAGGAAAGGCTGTGCCTCACCCCACCGCGCGCCACTGTATATTGGCCCATAAAAGATTGCCCAATTTTTGAGTAGTTTTTTTTTAGTACATCCCTACATATAAATACTTACATATTAAAACCACTTAACTACAGTTGTGGTATCGAACAGATGTTTTGACAACAGTAAAGGTGCACGCACACTGGGCGTTTTTGCCCATGAACAATGTGCTAAAAATCGCTGGCCGATAAATCGCTCAGTGCATGCACATTGAGCGATTTTCATCCGGCCCAACGATTTTCACGGAGGGTAACCCACTTTCCATCGTAGGAGACTATGGAAAATGGATCACTTGTCCTGTAATACAGGGCAAAACACTGTAATGTAGGATTATAGTGATGTAAAAAGGAAAAAGTCATGCAAAAAGACACTTGGCGCTACCGAGTCATGCCGTGGCAAGGTGCGACTAGATGGACTATCTAATGCGAAAGGAGGCTAGATGTATGTGGACACATCTGTACCATTGTTTGTTAAGAAAATATCCATTAACTGTTCAACAGAATAAGTTGTATTTATGTCCTGTTTGTTGTTCTTTGTTGCTATTTATACTCGTGTCCCAGTAAAAGCTTTGGTAAGTGGTGTCTAATGCTGTGTACACACGGGGGCGATAGGGGCTATAATCGCTGAGAATATGGTCGCAGGCGACAATATTGCCAGTGATTGGAGTGCGCACCAGCGATAAATCGTCGGGTGCGCGCTCCCGTTTTCTGCCCTTGCTCCTGCGACCAGCTAATTACCTATGCGGCTCCCCCAGCAGAGGTTCCTTATCATCAGCGACCATCTCTGGTCGCTGATGAAAAGGAGACACTGAGCAATATATTGCTAGCAATATATCTCCCCCCGTGTGTACGCACCTTAACAGTGTAGTAACTCAGGGTGCCTAGTGCTGTGTACACATGGGGGCAATAGGGGCTGAAATCGCTGGGAATATGGTCGCTGAGCGACCATATTGCCATTGATTGGAGTGTGCACCAGCGATAAATCGCTGGGTGCGGGCTTCCGTTTTCAGCCCCTGAATGGTCCCTGGTCGGAGGAGCATGCTCCTCCGACCAGCGACATCCCCTGCCTCTTCACCCAGCAGTGTTTAAATTTTCATCTGTGACCATCTCTGGTCGCAGATGAAAACGGGACACGGGGCAATCTGATTGCTGAGCAATATATTGCTAGCAATATATTGCCAGCGATCATATTGCCCCGTGTGTACGCACCTTAGGGCAGGATCACTTTTATATACACGCCTGTCTTCAGTATGCCAGATACATATTTAGATCTCATTCTACATTAAATACAGATGAAACAAAACAAATGCAATCTCCTTTAAATGTTCTGCTTTTTCCATTCATCTGTTGATCTGATACCAAGCGCTCTCCAAGCTGAAGCTGTGGCGTTTGAAAGATTTCTACTTGGAATAGAATTCCGTTAATCTAGGAAAGAAGTGTGGGAGGAAATCATGGCGTGAAATGGATGCTAAATTCAATGCTTCCTGAATGATATTGCTCCTCCGTGACCCGTAATCTCAGCCCAAATCAGAAGGATTGCCTTTGAAAATGTATAGATGTTAGAACCTTAATATGAACGCTGAGTTATAAACATCCATTTAATTAGGGCTACAAATGGTGCCCTTAATTGGATCTCTAGGAGCCCTCGGAGAAAACAGAGTCGGAGAAAGAAAATTAAGGTCATTCGTAATTTTATCAAATGAAAAAAAAAAAAAAAAAGTACCTCCCCCCCCCCCCCCCAACAACTCAGCAGCTTGTTGTCAGACGTAATTATTGTTTACTGATAATCAGCATTTTTCTGTGCCAGCGATCATGGCAGAATGACGAAGTAAGAGAAGTGAGAACCCTGCAGCTTTCAGCTGTCTGCTACAATAATTACACAATGTCACAACACCTCTGGGAGTCTACATCCATGAATCCAGCGTAATTTCTCTCATTGGTTCAGGGGCGTGCAGATTCCCAGTCTCCAACCAATCTCTCACATCAATTCTTGGGCACAAAGTGTGAAAGGCCACACAAAAGAATCACCTCGCTTTGCTTTCACAAAATATTGTACCTGGTGGATTAATTGGGGTTAAAGCAAGCTTCAGCTTCAGACGGAGGGAAAGGAGCAGACCTACTTAATCTTATATATAAGCAGGAGAGATAACAGAGCATGAGGAGAGAATAGTAATTTGCTCAAGTGGAGTTACTATGGAGATTAATCAACAGACAGACACTGGGTACTGTGGGCAAGCTAGTTTGCATTCACACTCCAATG
Organism: Crinia signifera; assembly: GCF_055691185.1. Taxonomy (NCBI): domain Eukaryota; kingdom Metazoa; phylum Chordata; class Amphibia; order Anura; family Myobatrachidae; genus Crinia; species Crinia signifera. The sequence continues at coordinate 256,766,280 of NC_139221.1, read as the reverse complement.
GGAAAGTCTGTAAATTAGAGTCCGGTTTATTTATTTATTTGCTTCTAAGAGAATCAGTCTAACCTAATTCTTACTTTCAACTGCCAAAAACGAAAGGGGGAAAAAAAGAGAAGAAAAAAAAAAAAATCAATAGACTACTTAAATCTTAAATCTATAGCCTGGAGGAAGTTTGCATTTAATGTTTTTGAGAAGAAGACACATTTGATTAGAGCTTAGATGTTAAGCAAACTTGCACTTTGCCTATACTTTATTCTCAGCCGCTAAAAGAAAATTACAGCCAGAAGGACATTTGCATGTACAGTAAGTGATGTAGCACAATGCAACGTTTGGAAATACATGTATTTCCATGCCTTAATGATGCATGTTGTATGTATAGCAATCATACATCTGTCATTGGCAGCGGTTATAACATGCAAGGGCCTAACTACCATAGGCACAAGGGGTGCAACTGCTATGGGGCCCACAGCTGAAGGGGGCCCATCTTTACATCAATTTATCACCATCAGTTGCTAAATAGGGGGCCCTTACAAACTCTTGCTATGGGGCCTATTAATATCTAGTTATATGTCCCAGATAACATGGTTTGTATGGCTGTTTCTTAGGGTATCGCATCCAGGTCACAGGTAATGTCATACATACACATGTGTCCTCGTAGATCTAGCCTCAATACACCAAACAGCGGCAGATAGCCGGCACAAAAGCACCAACCGCTCCCGTGCAGCTCTGCTAGTGTCAGATACCCTTGTGCCGAAATCTTAGGGCCTTATTCAGACCCTCTTGCTAGACACTTGCTGCCTAGTGAGCGGGTAAGCGCCATCCCAACGAACACCCCCTGAATCCCCTCGGCAGTATGCGAGGGGATGTGTTTGCTAACACATGCCCTCGCACGTGGCCGCTAGCAGGAGAAATCATTTGATGGTCGCTCACCATCGAATGATTTCTTCTGCCATCGGTAATAAAAGTCAGTCTAAACTGACTTATTACAGCCGCTGATTGCGGAAGACGGGGCAGGCACTCTGCCCGCCCTGAGCTGGGAATGCCACACCTTCGTTTCCATGGGGACACGCCCATAAAACACAGGACGTTCCCCTGATGCCTTCCCCCTACCCATGCGAACACCTCAGTCAGTGTGATACTCGTGAAGGCGTTCAACCAGGGGGTCTGCACATGCGCATATACGCAGACCACCCACTATTGGAACAAGGGCCCCTTCTGTGTGGGTCTGAATTAGGCCCTTAGTTGCAATGCAGATTGACTAGGACTCACCAGGAGACTCTGCTGATTAATATGATATTTGTAGATCTGCGTGCAACTGTATAAGTACTGTAGCACAACAGAACGTGGCATGGGAAAAAACCACGGGTGCTGCATCATAGCACTTTCTATGCAGGTTCAGGGACTTTGCAGCCTAATGTCAAGGGTTCTCATTTGCTTAAAAGTACTAATCAACTACTTCATCTCTGCTACAGTCACGTCTAACAGCCACAAGCTGGCAAGCTGTGTGAGAATCTTCTGGCATTTTGCTGAAAATGCATCTAATACCGTGTTCTCACTGCCAGTGAGAAATACACGGCTTTTACCTGACCCCCGTTCTCACTGCAACGCAAATTCACGGGTGAAGTTCTACCCGGTAATTTGCCTTTTAACACGGGTTTTTATGCAGGGAGAACGGGTCAACCCGTGTCTGCATACCCGGATCTCAAACACGGGAAAAAAAGAAGGGTTTTACCCATGTATGAGATCCGGGTATGCGATCCGTTCACACTGCAAAAAAACCTGTCTTAAAAGGCAAATTTCCGGGTCGACATGCTAGACCATGGGAATTTGCCTGCAGTGAGAACGGGGTATTAGTTGCAACGCAGTGCTACTAGGACAAACAAGTTCTGTTCTGCTCTGTATAGACTCAGTTACATACATACAAGTGTCATTTATCAAATTAATCAGCACAGTCTCCTCGTGCATCCTAGTCACATTGATTCTAGTCAGATTAATTTTCAGGAGGATAAAAAAAAAAAAACACCTAATGTTAGCAGAAGTTCACGGGACCTAGCACTGGCATATTGAGGCTAGATCACAGGTTCTCAGTACCCCAAGCAGTGCATGTTTTGCAGGTCTCCTCACAGAACAAAGTGAAATATATGTCTCCACCTATGGATCTTCTAAAATGTGTCAGTCAGTGATGAGTGCCCCTGTCGGGTGACCTGGAAAACATGAACTGTGTGGGTCCTGAGGACAGAGTTTGAGAACCACTGGGCTAGATGTATGAAAACACATCTCTCTTTGCTAAATAATACTGAAACACAATTTAAATATCATATTAAAGATTACACCATATGCTAGTAAATTTATTTCCATCATTTCTAAAAAATTTGTATTCAAACAGAGCAGTCTTTAAAATGCACCGCAGACAGATTGGTGTGGTAAGTCTGTTGTGTATTTAATGAGGAGTTACTTCTTTTTTGGATTTAAAAATTCCGTAGTATGGGAGCAAATTACAATGGACCATTTTGCTCCCAAATCCAGTGAAATGGCCCTTTAGACAAATTGGTAATTGATATATCACCAAATGTATCTGTCATTGCTTTTAACCATTTTCTGGCATTTGGTAGCAAATGGTTAATTGTGATTTGCATTTCTATTTTACCAGATTTTCGTTCCACCCAGCCAAATGGGACAGATAATCATAAGGTTTTTTCCCAGCTATATTCTTGTAAACCATCACTTTGTCCTTTTAAAAGTACTCATGTAATTGGCGCTCTCTCAGGAAGCGTATGATTTATAATTTAAGGTGCGTACCCACGGTAAGATATAGTGCAAAATCTAGCACACTATCTAGCTAGTTTCGAATAGCATGCTAGATAGTGCACTATATCTTACAGTGTGTACACACTATCCGACGTGCGATGCGCGCTCCCGCCGGTCGTCTGGCAGGGAGCTGCTCGGGTGAGCATGCAACTCAATCTGGCTAGAAAGCATAAGATAGTATAGTGCAGTACAGCTGTGATGTCATATCGTATATGATATCTTATGCACAATGTATGTTATTTTAAGCACAAATCTTATGCTTTTGACCACTGGGACTTTCCTGGGAAATCGTATACAATATCATACGGAACATAAATCGTACCGTGGGTACGCACCTTTAGCACACAATTCTGCCTTATTTTTCAAGAAATTATCAATAATCTTGTGCTCAAATTGGAGGAGAACCTGCAATCTGTGGGGACTGTGGGCCTTATACAGATTTGTATGCTAATCCATTGCGACTACGCAGCGGCGTAACGATGATTTGGGCGCCCCCCACCGATAATAAAGCACGCCCCGCCCCCCTCCACCACCCCGGCCGCCCATTCCCCCCCATATTTACCTGTATTCGCTGCGCTGGCCCCGGCTCCCCTCCTGGCTTCATTCTGATGCTAAACACGGACCATCACAAAATGGCCGCCCCCATACAGCAGACAGTTTCATAGAACAGTCTGCTATATGGGGGCGGACATTTTATGATAGCCCGTTGAAATAGCATCAGAATGAAGCCATTGGAGCCGGGACCACCGCAGCGAACATAGGTAAAGCTGCGGGGGATGGGGCATTATAATACCACCGCAGCCCCCCGGCGCCGGCACTTACCCAGCGCCTCCCCGCGACCTGTGGTGCTGTAGTTACGCCACTGCGAATACGGCCTTGTATGTAGAAGATCTTCAAATGTTACAAAGGGCCTAATTTATTTATTTATTAACAGTTTCTTATATAGAGCAGCATATTTTGTTGCGCTTTGCAATAGGAGACAACAGCGATACAACAAACAGGGTATTTACAGACAGTCAAAAGGTCATTCAGATTTGTACATACACCTGTTGGTTTAAAGTACAAATCTGATGGTAATGTGGCGGCACAGGCACAAGGCCCATTCTGTGCACATGCAGAATACATCTTGTGATAACTGCTCGCAGCCTCTTGTCATCTCTAGAATGATTGACATGCTGCGGCATTTGGAGAGCAGCTCCTAGCACCATTCTACAAATAAGGAGGGGGGAGTCTCCCCAGTTTTGAATGCATCACATTTTTAGATTAATGTACAGAGGGGGAAAGAAAATAAAGAGAAGAAAAAAAAAAAGCACCTGATCACCGGCGTAATGTGACCCTAGCCACCGGCCACTTACCGCAGGCATGTCCAGTCTATGGCCCTCCAGCTGTTGTGAAACTACAAGTCCCATCATGCCTTGCCACACTTTTGCTATTAGGGAATGCTAAAACTATGGCGAAGCATGCTGGGATGTGTCGTTTCACAATAGCTGGAGGGCCACAGTTTGGACATGCCTGACTTACAGCATGGAGCAAGCCTTCCTCCCAACAAAACTCTATATGACAGCCATTTTGCTCCTGTACTGAAGCAGGCTAAGGCTGGACAGTTTTATAACTCAGATGCTGGCAGCAGGCCACATGCTTTGCCTATACGAAATCAATCATAGGCGATTCTGTAACTGAGCTGCCATTTTCAGTGCCACATATGTGATGAATTAACGCTATCTGGAGTTATGCCCTGAGCTGCCCTGTCAGATTCTTTGTTTTATGAATGGGGAGATAGCGTGGACACATATATATATTTCTCAGAAACAGCATTGCTTGCAGAGGGCTTTTTTTAAATTAAACTTTCTATCATTAAGTCAAACACAATACCACTAGGGTCAGGGATTCTACTGCTATATACAATGAGAAAAGTAAATGGAGTAATGGTATTGCTGGGAAAATCAGGGTCATGTGATAGGAGTAGTTTTATATATGTAGGTATAGACCCTTACAAGGGTAATTCCAGTGCCAATGATACATATCAGAATGACTTGGACAAACATTGGTGTATGATATTTTCCATGCTGGGAAATCATAACTGGGAGGACTATCCAGCCAAAAGGGGCCAACTATCTGAAAGATCGCATTATTTCTATAGTGGTCCCCACTGTGTGCAGGGGTGAGGTTATGTGCCTCAAAATAAACTATAATAATGTATCCTACTTCTGTGTGTACTAAAGTATTATGTTGGTTGGAGCTGCTCGATGCATCTCATGGGGGTGTGGATTGTTAGGTCTATACCAACTAGGTCGACAAGCATTGGGTCGACACCACTAGGTTGACAGTCAGCAAGGTCGACAGGACATTTGGTCGACACAGGCATTAGGTTTTCACTGTTTTTTTACCCGAATGTCAACACAGTCGCCATGGACACAGTTTGAAGTGCACCTCATCCCCTTGCTTCGCCCACAATGCTTCGGGCACTATGTTATTCTCCCACCACACCCTAGTGCAGGGCTGGGCAACACCGGCCCTCCAGATGTTGATGAACTACACATCCCAGCATGCCTTGCATCAGTTTCAGTATGGCCACATAGCAAAACTAACGCAAAGCATCCTGGGATGTGTAGTTCATTAACATCTGGAGGGCCGGGGTTGCCCAGCCCTGCCCTAGTGGATGGTAGGGCATGAAATACCGCCTGTTGGCACAAAAAACAGTGAAAAACCCCATGTCGACCTAGCTGCCTGTCGACCTAGTTGGTGTAGGCCTAAGGACCGTCTCCCCTCATGGGCTTACCGGGATACATGTGCTCACTTGCACATAGGACATGCTGAGAGAGAGCAGGTGAAGAATGCATTCATGGCAAGAACACCTGTGCTTCTATTTTATTGTAGTAGAAAAATAGCGCAGGAGACTATACCAAATATATATATATTTTTTTAATTTCAATATCATTTCCTGATGCAATTAACATCATGAACAATCTAGTAATGGTGCGCATATGCAGTGTATGAGTTTGGTGTGTGCTGCAGGCTACAAGGCCGACTTACAATAAGTCCTTTGTCGCCACCAATGCAGTCTAGCAGCCTCTTCCCTTGCTGCAAACAAAACCAATCGCTAGGCCACCATAATAGAGTCCAAAATAAAATGGGAACTATGGCTCATTATTTTTGTTGTCCCTGAAGCTGCGTAGAAGATGGTGGTCATCCTGACCCCTTAATAACAGATACCAAAGTTCTCTCCCATTTCAACCCTGTGGAATTATAGAGGCCAAAGATTCCAAGAACTGACCACAATGGAGTCTATTCATGTGTAGAGCATGGAGAGCAGTTACTTGACATTTGTCAGTTTCCTGTACACGATCAGCCCAGCAAACCAATGGAAATGAGAATAGTAGTTGTTACAGTTCACAAAGAACTCATTTAAACAATTTAGATGGCCGATCTTATATGGAATGAACAGAAGTCACAATTATTTTATTACACAGTGATAAATATGTTGACCGTGAATGAAAATTGAGCACCATCACATTTTTATTAAGGGTCTGGAATAGTTAGACATAACAAGGGAGATAATGTACTGTATACACCCCAATAATCTGTAATTAAAACCTGAAGGTGAAACTAAAGTGTAAGTTTTATAGACGAGTTTTGTAAAGTGGTGCATTTCTCAGCACAGCGCTCACACATCAGTCTGACAGGCCTAGTAAGCTCCTACAATGGTTAAACAGCGGTGCGACCCGGCAATATGATGATATATCCACCGCTGTACACAAACCGTGGTACTTCATTGTAACATATTGGTACATGCTTCATGTAACACCATCCGTGGCATCATCCCACTGGACATGCAAGGAATGAAACCTTGCCCAATATATCATATAGTGTCCAATATATCGTATAGCGTACACCCAGCTTTAACCTATTCAATGCTCCCATTAGCGACATCATTGATGGGTGTCGGATCGGTTTTGTTGGAAAACGGGCGCGGATTGAGGAATGTCCTTTCCGACAATTTGCGGACAATCCAACACTCGGTACATTGAATACCCGCTGTCGGTGTACTGTCAGATCAGATGATAAACGGCTGGGGTTCTGACTGTCGGAATCCCACATTGAATACCCCCCTTACTCTGTATGATCAGCAGTGCAGAATTCCCTGCACCCACCCAGCATCGAACTGTGGAAATTGAGAGTGATTAGGGAAGGGCTCCCACTGTTTATGGCTGAGATGGGACAACCCATCCCGGATTATTATAGAGATTCTAGTAATAAAGCTTCTTTAATGTGTTTGCAGGAGTAGTGAAATGTGCTATTAGTTATTAATACAGCAACACTCTGCCATAGGGAATAAATGGGATACGGTCACTAGGTCTACAAGCATTAGGTCTACAAGCAATACGCGAGTGCAGCGAGCCATGTGAGGGTACGTGGTGCTACGTTTTGGTGTTCATGGTGACTCTGTCGACATTCGGGGCAAAAAAAAAACATGAGAAACCCTATGTCGACCTTTTGACTGTTGATATTGCCCATGTCGACCTTATGACCCTGTCAACATAACCCCATGTCAACCTTCAGTCATGTCGACCTAGTTGCTGTCTATCCAATGATCCATACCCGAATAAATACAGTGAGAAAAAAGCACATAAATACAATTGTTAAAGCCATGTAGTCAGTAATAGAGGTCAGAGGCCTGCACAAGTCACAGTTATACAGACGGGTCCAGCAACAGTTCGCTGCATATAGTATACATTTACCTCAGCCGCCAGCCTGATTGTGGTGAATGCATATCCCGAGTGGGTGTACATACACAACCTACTATGCCATGACTTGTCACAGCCTCAATGTAAATGGACACATCTGTATGAAAGCCTACCATAATCATCTGAACTGTAGATGTCTCCTTTTTTCAGTATAAAGTTACAATCCAAAATGATTTTAATTCCTTGTCATAGAGTAGAGAAAAACACGGAATTATTTATCCAAAGTTTCTGCCAAATACCAAACTAAACCCTAATGTACATTTTAAGTACCAAAAACTTGGATTCTGCTGGTAAAATCCAACACACCAATGTATCGACAGAACACACATATGGCTCTGGATAAAAATATTCAGCTAAATATATTTTATTTTTCTTGCTTTCTTCTGTGCTTTACAGCAAGGTGTTTGTATTATTTTTATCACAGTTATTTATAAAGCACACTCATATTCCCAAGCACAGCATTTCCATCATCCACATCAGTTCCTGTCCCAGAGGAGCTTAAAAACTAAATTCCCTTCCACAATGATATACACACACCATGATTAATTTTTTTGGTCAGAAGCCAAATTAAGATAACCCCGCCCATAAGGTGCATACACACGGTGCAATTTTGGCTATGCTATACAATAGATTATCCACTTTCTAGTCAAAATTGTTCTGCCTACACAGACTATTTTTCCTTGCAATACAAACCCTGCAGTGACACGCATCGGCAACACAAGCTGTATACACTCGGTGCGATAGATATGTTTTCTGCCAATATGAAGCATATCGGACCGCGTGTATGCCCCACTAGAGTACTCAGAGAAAACCAGCACATCAATAGGGAGAACCTATAGGGTTAAATTTAATAAGACTGGAGTTTTATTGAAGATGCGAGGTTGCCCTCAGAAACCAGATTTTATCTATTATCTTCTAGAAGGCACGAAATCAGTGGTTCCAAACTTGTTTGAGTCATGGCACCCTATAGTATAATCAGACCTTTTTCATGGCACCCCTATGCCACAAGATTCTTTAGAAATTACGTTTCTAGGTCCTCTTTATGTGGTGAGGAACAGGATTCGCTTGTTTGCCCCCATATTTTATGATTGGAAGTCACCAGCACTGGTTTTGCCTATTCCATTCACCATAAATATTTTGAATCAGTCTTGGACCACCAACTCAGGGCACCCCTACAAGTCCACTTTGGCACCCCAATGTCCCACGGCACACACTTTAGGAACCTCTGCACTAAATAAATAAGTAGAATCTGATTGGTTACTATGGACAACATCCCATCTTTAATAAATCTTAGTAAATCTAAAATCTCTAGATAGTGCCTTGGCCAGGATTTTAACTCATGAGCTCAGCTGTGCTATCTCAGTGCTATCTCACATGAACGGTACTAGGCAAATATATTTATGTATGTCCTTGGATAGCGCACAGAGTTGAGTCATTAGATATAATATAGCCAAAATATATAGGACCAAGAATCCAATGGTAACATCGCTCCCAACATGACCCATTCCAGGAGGGACAAAATGCTCTTCACCTGGACTTCCAGTCAGTGGCTGTTGCAGAGATGGGACTGCACCACTGTGAAAAATTCAAATAAGGGAGCCTCACCTGCCCATGATTCCCAGACTGCGGTGTTTGGGGTGGCAGTTAGTGGGGCCTCTCTATCTGAATTTTGGAAACAGAGCACCTTGTCCCTCCTGGAATAGGTCATGTTGGGAGGTATGAAACAACAAATAAACTCTGACAGAACAACCTTGGCAAAAGGCATAGAAGCTAGAAAGTCAAAGGAAATGTCTTCAGTAAACACAAACGTTAGGGTGGATAATAAGTGAATGGCCACAAACACTGTAACAGCCCGCCCAGCTAGTTTTGGAAATATTTTAGATAAACTCTGTTTATATCACAAACAAAATAATGTACAAAACATAAGAGAGTCACACAGCATTTCTTGTAACAAAATCTTCCAGATTCACTTTTATTTTACAAATTGGTTTACATTGTTAAATGTAATAGAAATACTCCAAATTCACAGGTCATTATTTTGATCTTTAAAGCGTTACCAATTTATAACTGGGCTCTTCCGCCCGCCCCAACAGGCACAATGAAATATAGAACTTTTTTTGTGGCATCTTGTTTTTAATCTCTAAAATATACTGTACATATTAAATAACCCACTGGCTCAAAGCCTTTTAAATATTTCCAGTACCTTTGCTTAAAACGTCTACCTGCAAATAAAATAGTTTCCATCTAAAAGTGCATACAGTTAGTTCCGACAGGCGTTGTCGTCTCGCAGGATCAAGCAAAGAGCTGCCTGGATTGTATTAGAAAGTGTGAAATGGGAAAAGAGAAAATAAGACTATACAGCTTTCATTATTTACAATGAGCCAAATGGTATGCAGCTATCTGGCTTCTATTTACATCAATGTATCATTATTATTAATACCGCAGAATCAGCACGGCCATCACGTACAGTATCACTTCTCGGTATATGTCCAGGCTTCGGGCTAGGACACAGATAGCAATGCAATAGAATACTTGACTTTTTACACACACACTCAAATGTCAGTCAAACACGTTGATAAATAGTCCAATGCGGGATTTCAGTGGTTTGCCCAGAATAAAAATAACACTATTACTATTGTGCAGTTCTGCAAGGCCATGACAGAAGCAAACATTTACCAGTGAATAAAGCTTGAGAAATGATGCATTACCTCTATGCAGAACTGGGCAATGTTAGCAATAGTTGCTGTGGACTTATTTACTGCATATCTGGTACAACACAAAATGTCACTGTCAGCTTCAAAAGACACATACGAGATGCAATTTCACTAAGAATGAACTTCAAATGTTTCACCACCAAGTACCAAGATCAGCTTCAAACACTTCAGAACAAGCAACAGTGATTAAAGGTTCATATCTGCGGCATGAAAATAGTAGTTTTATTTTCCAGTCAATCCAGTGTCTGTGTTAGACTTGTGTGGGAAACAAGCAACTGAATGCAATACTCAAGAAAAAGAGTCAAGAATGAAAAGTCACTGCCAAGTGGAAAAAAAAAAAAGTTGTGTAGGTCAAATTGTTCAATCTTCAGTGGCTCTCGCTGTCTTCTCCGAAGTGCAAAAATGAACTCAAGCAGTTTGGTCCAAAACCGATAAAAAAAATAAAAAGTAAAAAACAAAAAAAAAAATATCATTAATGTGAATATTATTTGTGTCCTTCAGGATGAGATGAATATTCCAAGAACAGCGAGATCAGCGGCCAAATATCGTACTATATTCCAGCAGAATGAGCTCCACGATTTGATTCTGGTATACTGTGTGAATGGCAATATTACCAGTCTCTTGTTCCGGTTTTAGCAAAGTTGGACCGAAAACAATTGCTAAACTTTGAAAAGTCATTCTGTTCTTTTCTCCAGTTTCCACAACACTGAGAAAAGAAAACAGAATAAAGGTTAGGTCTATTTGCTACAAGCCTACATTTGTGCTATGAAATAATTTAAAGTCGACAGGTCAAAAATAAAAAAAAGTGTAACATCATTTTTTTTTTATATTAAGGACCAGTCAACCTTCATTGGTGGCAGCCCTTTTATGCTATGAAATAATATTCCAGAGAATAAAGGTTCTCAATTCACCAAACAAAAACTTAGATCACCAAGGCGTGAGGCATAAAAGTAACTACAGAGGGAAAAAGGAATAGGAACTAGTGGCCTCTCCAAGGAAAATGTGACTAGGAACTAGCAGCCTCCCCAAAGAGAATGTGACTAGGAACTAGCGGCCTCCCCAAGGAGGACACGACTAAGAAATGGCAACCTCACCAAGGAGGACACGACTAAGAACTTGTGACCACACCAAGGAGGACACGACTAAGAACTGGTGACCTCACCAAGGAGGACACGACTAAGAACTGGTGACATCTCGGAGGGTGATTGGTCTAGAACTAGTACAAAGTTTTCCTCCTGTCTCGGTGATGTAACCAATTTCTTCATGGACTTTTTAAAATCAAGTCTCAAAGCACAAAAATACTTGCCTTCACAATGTGTCTATATACTAATAGTTTTCCTGTGATAGGTAGGCAGAGATATTTCATCATCTACGCCATGTACATGTAGTAACATAAAAGAGCAAGTCCTGGAGTATTTGGTGGCATTTCAATTAGCGGTTAGTTTGGCTTCAATGTGCCACTCTAATATAGCACGGGCAGCAGCACTGCTACTTCTTGCTCAAACCCCATAGAACTATTTATCTAACATCTTAATGTCATACATGGGTGCAGCCAAACATTGCAGGATGGGGAAGCTTTGCAAAAGCTCTGTAGTTTAATTAAAGGCTAGGTTTCTTTTCAAATTATGGGGGGTATTCAATCTGTGCCGCTATTTCTGCCGGCGGAAATAGCTGCAGTAGCCTATTCAATGCTGCTGTTTCCGACAGCATTGAAAACATTGTCTGAAATAGCCGCTAATTGTCGAATGTGTGGCCGATTCCGACAATTTAGGAGCATTGAATATTGAGTGACAAGTCAGAATGGGTCAAAAACGGCCATAAATCAAACGGTCGTGAACGTCCAGTCGGATTCGGGATTGAATACCTCCCTATTTTCTCTATTACATCAGAATGGTGAGATAAAACCACGTTCATGAGACATCCTTTGCTTCCAGGTTAATAATACGATAAAGCCACTAATAAGAATCAAATAATTTTAGTGTCAAGTCTATTAATGTAGTCAGCACTTTATACTCACTGTTTCAGATGCTTGAAGAGCGCCTGCATTGTGTCTTGGTTCGGTTTTGGCAACTGCTTAATTAGCTCTTTGACGGCTTGAACACGAAGCTTGGGCTCTTGTTCTGAATAAAAAGGGGGAAAAAAATGGTTCGTTGACATCCTACACTCAGTCCTGCAGTGACCTCTAGTGGCCACATCCAGATGATTCTAGGACATTTGTATGAAAACAGATGATAGAAGATAAAGAGGAGTCTGATGCTGGGTACACACTGGCTGCTGTCATCTGTCCACTTGAACTGTCAACATTTTGGGCACCTTGGCAGCCACGTACCCCAAATATGTCTGTACACGGCATCCTGCAGCAGAGCTGATGGCCGATATATCTGCAGACACCATGTACACTTGCTGCATTGGCCACCGGTGACTGATGCCATAACTGAGCGAGCACGTGTAAATGCTTGTCTAGTCTTACTGATCATCCACAGATCGGCGGACTGGCTGAGCGACTGATGTACAGCCTAGTGTGTACCCAGCTTAAGAAGAGAGGGAAATAAGGATTTTGAACTTGCTCTGTGATTCACCAATCAGCATCCAGAAGGTGAATAAAGCATCATGGGTAGTGAGCATCTTACTTACTGATCGCGTTCACAAAATCATCAAAGTGGTTATATGTAAACAGAGGTTCTGGCAGTTCTCGGAAGAACATCTTTAGTGCCCCGGTGATCACATGTATATCTTCCCACTTAGCATCATTCAAGTCCAGTTTCTCATCTGAAAAAAGCACAGATAAATACATTGATAACAAATGCATATTACTAAGCAATTAAAGAACCAGCAAACTGGAAAGGCAAGCGATTTTATAACCATCCATAATATCTGTAAGAGGCTTATAAGTAATGAAGATCGCGAATATGCATCTGCGCATTAATAGTATATAGACACTGTCCAAATCTTCTTCTCCCATGTTACATTGATTTCCACCCAACTGAATACCCCCCATAGTGTGGAGACACTGCATGTTACTTGATTTACCATCATCTATAAACTTCCAGCAATTACATAAAACCCCAGAGAGAGATGCGTCTATTGCATTCATCCGATAGAACTTTCTATACACAGATGAATATTTAGCGCTGCAGCATAACACTCACTGCTATTTCTAGTCTTGTTTGGTGTTTTCATTAATAATGCCCTATGATAAAAACAATTCACTTAAACCAGAAGTTTAATTCTAAATTGAATTATTGTTTAAAATATTTACTTTGTGTTGTTTTTGCACGCACTAATAAATACAAATGATACCCACTTATAATCTGCTAGCTGACTAAATAACCAGATTTTAGACTAGTAACAAGCCTATTCTCTTGCACACACCTAGCTACAGTATGAATGTTATTTCTGCAATGATATATACAGAAAGTATACATTCATTCAATAGGCCAATTCAATGAGATTTTGCGAAGAGATACAATACTGCACAATTCCGTGACACTAGCTTTTCAATTACAAAATGTTTGTTGCAGGTGATTAGTGTGAGGTAACATAACCCTGTGGCCAGTATTCAATGCTCCCGATTCACCATATTTTCGGCGAATCGGGCGGTTTTCACTCCTTGGGGTGAATTTTTACACTGAAAATATGATTCACCCCATTCAATGTTTACTGTTCGCCAAAAGCGAACAGTGAATGCCGGCGAGTTCTTCGTTTCATGCTCGCTGCAATTCACTGGTGTATTTCAATGGGGTTTTCACTGGGATTCGCCGAGAGTGTATTCAATCCTAGGATGGCAAATTGCTTTCTCCATGATTTTTGCCATGATTCACCATTTTGCATTCAACATCTTTTTAAGGTGAACTGGAAGGTGATCTTTTTTAAAAATATATTTTTTTGGTGTCAAAAAATCAGATTTTTTTTCTGTGAAGGGGCATGCTATTTTTATCCATGTGCACATTAATATATATTACATTTTTATTTTTTTAACATTTTTTTTACACTTTCACCAGCAGGGGGCCGGGGACCAGGAGCCGGGAGCCGCTCATTAGATATTCATATATTCACTTCACTCTGGTCCCGGCTTTGTACGTGCAGGACCAGAGGAGCAGCTCCCTAACCCTGTCCCGTGCCAGTATTCCCGGGGGCAGCATCTGCTGCCTGTGCCCCGGGAGCCCTCCCCCTCAAATTATGGGGCAGGCAGGGAGGCTTCCATCTCCCTGCCTGCCTCTGTCCCCCGGCTCCCTGCATTCGCCGCAGGGGTTAAAATTCGCCAGCAGGGGCAGCGAGCCCCTGCTGCATTGAATAGGGTGACAGGGAGGGCTGGCAGCGAATGCAGCAGCCCTCCTGAACCCTGCAAATGTGCAGCAAATCCTAAACAGGATTCGCTGCACATGGAGAATACAAACATTGAATACTCCCCTGAATCTCTACAATTGTGAGCAATATGATGGCAGGGTAGTACAGACTGTACTTATTTTGGTGGTAAAATTATTTTCTTTCTTTTTAAAAGTGGAAAAACAATACCTAAAAGAAGTATTTCCCAGCCAATTAAAGCCTCTAATGAATTGGGGTATACTAAACTTTACAGATGTATACACGCTCATTGTGGCTGCAATATGGCCACTAGGGCCCGTTTGGTGTAACAAATTGCACCCATGAAATGATGTGTCGGTTAATGTATTTTCAATGAGTCGCAGGTGTGACTTCAACACACGAGCGGGTACTTGTGTATTATCACGGCTCCCATCTCATCCCATCTCATTGCATACCATAAGGCTTAAGATGGTATGCAATGAGATGAGATGTGCTGCGATGGGACCCGATCTTATACAATTTAAAATTGTATACCATTGTATATGGCATACAATGAGATGAGATTTTAAATTGTATAAGCACACTAATGGGTGCTTTCAAAGTCAATTGGCCCCCCTATAAGATTTTTAATTGTATAAGCACCCTAATGGGTGCTTACAATGTTAAATGCACCCCCACCATCAACGCCAACCCGAAGCGTGGCGGCAGTACGCGTCCTCTAACCTTTTCATACCCCCACTATCCATGTCGGCGTGGAGTTGATTTTATATAGTGTGGCGAGCGCAGCGAGCCACCGAGCCCGAAGCGTGGCGAGCGCAGCGAGCCCTGCGAGGGGACGCGTAATACATGTAAAGTATTACGCTGCGCTCGCCACGCTTCGGGCTCGATGGCTCGCTACACTATATAAAATCAACTCCACGCCGACATGGATAGTGGGGGTATGAAAAGGTCGGAGGACGCGTACCGCTGCGCTCGCCACGCTTCGGGTTGGCGTTGATAGTGGGGGTGCATTTAACAGTGTAAGCACCCATTACGGTGCTTATACAATTAAAAATCTTATAGGGGGGCCAATTGACCTTGAAAACACCCATTAGTGTGCTTATACAATTTAAAATCTCATCTCATCGTATGCCATTGTATGCTATATACAATGGTATACAATTTTAAATTGTATAAGATCCCAGAAGATGGAAATCGTGGGAGCCGTGATAATACACAAGTACCCACGAGCGTAGCGGCAGATGCGCCTTACAGTAAATCACGCATATGACACCTACGACATGGCTGCACCTGTATGCAAGGTCATTTTGATATAACTTTGAGCCACATAGAAAATAACTCCCAGTTGCAAGTTCCAATTTCATGTCTCACTCATGTTAAGTATAAGTCTAACTGTATACCATAAAGTTGCAGCTGATGGTGATCTGCATTGTTCGTGGCTAAATGAATTCAGCTGAAAGACTATTTTAAATGTAAGGAACAAATAAAGAAATAAATCTGGAAATGAGCACAAATGCTTGTATAAAATTTACCATGTGTCACAGCAAATCTGAGCTTCTGTATCACAGCAAGGTTTCCACTGACTCTGTATAGACCATCGATGTCCAACCCTATAAAGGTTACAAAGGATTGAGGTTATGCAAAGGTAATAATTTGTTACACTTTAAACTTTCCCTATAAACATACTATACAACGTGGATTTATTATTGTCAAATGTAAAGGTAATTTGTGATTTAATAATTAATTAAAGGGGCGTTATTCCAAAAGTGAATGTTCCATACCATGTTCCTCAATATGGTCGATGCACATCTTTACAAATGTTGGCACTGTAGTGTTCTCTCTCTGACAAAGACTGGCCAAACTGGAGCCAAACACGGGGTCTGCAACCAAAATCACAAAAGAATGGAAGTCATCCAACACAAAACAACTTTTTGGGCAATTTTGAATAATGATCTTCATTAATAAATACAAAAAATGTAACACATATATTTACAATACCATTAAAGCATTAAAATAAAAGATTTCAAAACACAAAACCGAATACAAAATCTTATTTGTATATTACACTTAAGGTGAGTACACACGGGTGCAATTTCATGTAAAATCGCTGGGAATATGGTCGCTGAGCGACCATATTGCCAGTGATTTGGAGTGCAAATGCGCGCTCCCGTGTGCACTGCCTAATGGTCGCAGGAGCATGCTCCTGCGACCAGCGGCTTTTCCAGGCGATCGCTGTGCCGGGAGGTCAGCGCCGGGGAGATCAGCGTTGATCTCCCCAGCCCCGTGCCGCTGCTCCCTCCCTCCTCCAATCAAAGTGACAGCAGCAGCGTCTGCTGCTGCTGCGCTCCCCCTCCGCCCCGTAGCAGTGTCTCCTTTTCATGATTGCTGGGGATATATTGCTAGCAATATATCCCCAGCAATCATATTACCCCATGTGTACACAGCATTAGAAGTAATCTCTGTCATTTGATCTCCTGGAAGCTCTACCTATACATTGTGAAGGAAGATCCACATTTGACTAAATCCTACATCTATAGAATAGCCTATAATGTGGTAATATAATCTCCCATATACTGTCTTGTACACTGCTTGGAACATTTTATCATCTCAAACCAATGTGCACTGCACTACAGTGAGGTAACCCAAAATAAACTTCAGCTCCCAGCACCCCTTGATGCCAGAAGCTGTAGTTTATGTTGCGTTTGAATCAGTGGTGCCAGTAAAGGTGCCCATACATGGTACAATTATTGTATGCATTATGGACTAGATCGCATTGCATGCGATGCGATCTAGTTCAAAAAGTATGCTTACGGTACATACTTTTTGAGCTGTGTGCATAACGTGTGTCACACTACTATAGTGTGATGGGCACTACTACTACAATAATTGAATTAGGGTGGTATTGTGTGGCAATACCCCCACAACTCCAAGCCCTTTTATGGCGGGCAAGTCTTCCTTCCCCCTTTCAAATATGGGGGCGGTCCCTTACTTTGCCAGGGGGCTCTCAGCCTTCGATAAACCTGTGATTTTGGAGTAGGGCTATTCCATATTAATAGGTAATAATAAAAAATATCCCATCCGTGATAAGAACACAAACTTCCTCTTGTTAAGTTTGAACAAAAACAGATTGGTTGAAACAAATAATCCCCCGTTTGTGATTATGGAAGAGCCCAGTACATCGTTATACAAAATTATACACACAAATTAAGATCACAGTTTCGTACATTCCTTTATTCTTCTCTAAATCAAGCAAATTACATTTTTATACATCTGTGGTATCACTTTTTCATCCAAGCTTGGTATCATCCACCAACACAGCTAGCTTGCCTTCTGACAGGTAACTTAACTACTAATGTATGTTATATATTAATAGTTACTGACATAAACTGGGAGGTCTCTGACATCGTTAATGTGCAGTTGCTCTGTTTTCTGCAATTTCCCTGCAGTGTAGGACTTACACCTGAGGCCATGATGTGAGCCACAAATAACTCACAGGAGCTTGCTATACCCACACATTAGAACACCACAGAATACAAGAAGCCGCATCAGTCTTGAGATACAATAGCTGCGAGGATGTAGCAAAGGAAAGAGTCTGGATTTCTCCTGTATAACGCCAATAACTAGAACACTGCAACATATCCTATTGCCATAGACCCCCGGGCAGGTAAGTGTTAATTACGGTCATACATGTCATATTTCACCTATGTGACTGCTGCAACCACATATCACTACCCAGCACTTACTATCTAGCATTCAAATGGTGATACGGTCACTAGGTGGACAAGGGGAAGGTCAGCCTGCATTGGGTCGACCACTAAAGGTTGACATGTCTGAAGGTTGACATGGGGTTAGGTCCACAGGGTCATTAGGTCGATACAAACATTAGGTCGATATGGGCTAGGTCAACAGTCAAAAGGTCAAGATGGGGCTTTTCACTTTTTTTTTAAGCCGACATGTGCCGACAGGCGGTATTTCATGCCCTACCATCCACTAGGGCATGGTGGGAGAATAAACTAGCGATCGTAGCAAGACACGCGAGGGGACGTGGCGCACTTTTTTAGAGCACGTCGACCTAATGATTGTGTCGACCTAATGACCTTGTTGACCGTCAGACATGTCGACCTTGATGTATGTCATCCTTCAGTAGTCGACCCAATCCATTTAGACCTTCCTCTTGTCGACCCCATGACCCATACAAATAATGTTAGTACCTACACTCAACCCTTCTGAAGATCTCGCCTCTAACTTTCAGGTCACTATGAAGCTCAGGCATTTTTCTTACAGGCAGAAATAATTCGAGAATTCACGAGTCAGTCAACAAGAACTCACCCGCTCCTGCTACAATATGTCTATGTTCATGGCAAATATTTAGTAACTGCAACAGAAGCTAGAACGAGGCCTTGGGTGCACACATTACCTTTAATATAACCCTTCTCACGGACCGCTTGCATCGTCGGACGCCGGGTAAGGAACTTCTTCAATTTTGTTTTGGTCTTTTTTTGCTCTGAATTATCGATGCTGGGTGTTTGTTTAATAGCTATAAATACAGAATGAGAATGTGGTTAAACAGCTAGATTATAGTTTACAGAATACAACTTCTGGATGTGAGAGGACTCCAACATGCAACAATTAGGATATAAATATACCAGGTAGAGTTTTCTCACAACCCCTGGCACATAGCATTCATATTGCCGAACTTTGCCCAAAAGTGTGAGTCAAGAGTAATAATATATATCACAACCAGAATACAAGGAATCATCATTGCCGCCACATTTTAAAATCTATGTATAAGACTCTTGACCAGTACTTAACAGATTTTTTTATAATGGATTGCTAAAACTGTAGCAGGGCATGCTGGGACGTGTAGCTCCACAGCTGCTGGAGGGCCATAAGTTTGAAACCACTGTTTTAGGGTATATTGAGGTTGCGGAACTTAAAAATGAAAGTTTTTTCAAATTGGCTCTAGTTCTTGAATTTAAGGATATCCTAATGCCCCTTTCGGACTGCGCTTTTTACCCGTTATTTTGCAATTTTTTTACCATTTTAAAACGGTAATTTGTGCAGTCTGAAAGGTGCAGAGTGAATTTACCGATTCTATTGAACTGGTATTTCTAAACGGTAATAAAAGCAGGGTCCTACCCGCTTCAGACCCGTTTTTTTTCATCCACTGTTTTCTATGGGTTAAAACGGGTTCAGTGTTGTGAAGGAACAAAAACCTGCATTGAAATACCATTTAAAGATATGCGGTGTGAAAGGGGTTTTAGCTGGCAGACCCGTTTTTAGAAACATTTTAAAATACCTGGTCAAAGCCAGTTTTGCGTTCTGAAAGCAGCATAAGTCGATCGAGAGCTTAGGGGTATATGTACTAAGCTTGAGGGCCTCATGTATCATGCTTAAAAAATTATAAACAACCAGCTCCTACCTGTCATTTTTTCAAACCTAGCCTTTAACATGGCAGTAAGGGGCTGTTTATCACTCTCCATTTTATCACTTTTTGAAGCTTGATACATCTGGCCCTTAGAGAGAAAGATCAAGTGGATGGAGACAAACTACCAACCAACTAATCCTACTTGATCTCTTTCAACTTTCTCATTCTACAAGGTTTTTAGTTTATAGACCACTTAGAAATAATGCATGCACATGGGAAGCTATCGGAACATTCTAGAAGGTGAGACAGGACTATTTTAGAATGTTCTCCCTCTGTATATAAGTGATTGGTCACTGTAAATTGAATGGTTTGTGTGTTTTATTGTTTCTCGTGTATGTATCTCAAAAATTAGAGTCAATCGAGCAAAACTGATGTCATTCCGTAGTTACCCCAAAATTGCTGTTATATATGATTGGCAATAAAAAGGTTGATCTTAGTATAAGATTTTTATGGACCAAAATGCCCCGTATAAGTATACTCAACAAGCAATTGAAAACTTACAACGACTCTTTTTGGAATCATGGTCCTTCTCTTTGTCATGTTTATCTTTCCCTTGTTTTTCTACTGGGGAGTCCGGCACATTGTCGTCACTGCCCTCATCAGCCTCCGCAATCTACACAGAAATAGAAATATTACTTTCAGCAAGAACATAAATCAAAAATATATTTTACAAGTAGAATGGAAATCAAACCCCATTTATACATAGGCCTATTTTCCCTACTGTCCTTGTACTGCTCAATAACCCTATCTTCACCTAAAAACTCTGGCAGTGATTCAATTTGGAGCAGGGTTTAGCCAAGTTAAAAACCTCACAAGCCCAATTTTGGACAACAGTGAGTATGCCCACTCTGGTTTCCCAGGGATCCAATTTTAAAAAAAGTGGTTGCTAGGTTTTTTCTGCAATTAAAACTCTGCAGTTTGATAAAAGAAAAAAAAAAAGATACACTGGGAGGTGCCAGGGGGTTGTGGAAGATTTAGTTCTCCTGTAGAGAACAAAACAATCTAAAATAGAAGGTGCGCAATTTACACTCAAAGTTCAGCTAAGCAAGCGTGCACAAAGTAATAATCCCATATGATTACTCCCTAAGCACATAGTGCTACGTACCAGTGCCATCGGCTCTGATAACCAGGAGTGTCTCTATATTATCTACATTCTCCACAGTTTCTTAAATACATGAGCCGCTTCTTGTACTCTATATTGGATTGCAGCGTTTCTTAGCTTTTTATATGTATTTCTTATTGTTTTGTACTATGCACCATGGTTAATTTTGTATATAGTATGTGTATATCGGTGTCCATGGTTAACATAATCTCCGTCAGATGCCGGTACTGGACGTGTCAGTGAGCTACCAGATGGAGGCAGGACCGGTCTGCGTTTAGCGTCCTCATTTTCCACGGCAATCTGATGATGTCACAAGCCAGTGCCACGGGAGTCGTTGGGTTGATTGGCACCAATTTGCACCGGTGAGCAGCCCTATTTGTCTGTTTTGCACTGTAATGTATCCTGATGACGGAGTGTAAATAAAACCCCAAAATGTTGAACATACATCCTGCGTGACTGTTTATTTTTGGGAGAGCGGCCTTCTACAAGTATTATTATTATAATTTTATTTATAAAAGGCGCCACAAGTGTTTTGCAGCGCCGTACAAAGGAACAGTACAGGGAGACAAAACTTGGCATAACATAGAATAAATAACAAAAATACAGTACAAAAAAAGAGTGCCACAGTTCAATACACATTACAGCTTGAATATAAGTAGTGAGGACTCAATCAACATACAACTAGAGGCCAATGATGGAGATGAGTATGCGGACAAAGATGGTCACTGAGTGTTGGAGTATAGGAGAGCTGTGAGTGAAATGTGAAGAGAAGTGGGCTTTGACAACAGGAGGGAAGAGGGCCCTGCTTGGACAATCTTACAATCTAGTAGGAAGGGGAGACAGACACATTACAAGAGGTGCAAGCAAGTGGGTGGTGGTTAGATAGCAGGATGTAAACAGGCAAGGGGACGGAGAACCAGCTAGTTTATGCAGTGGAAGGGTACGCTTTGATGAATAGGTGAGTTTTCAGTGCCTGTTTGAAGCTTTGCAAGGTCGGGGAGAGTGTATGCTGCATATAGACACTGCCTAGAGTACCCAGGAATGCACCCAGAGTATTTGCCATTCGGGAGTGCTACCCTTCCATGGACATAGATATCTAAAAATAAATATGTATTTATTTTTACACACCCGCCTAAAGCTCCCCTTGAAGAAGTCCACATTGGATGAAACGTGTCAGAACCCTCTACAATCCTATGTAGCATTTGGACTAGTACTCCCTCTCTTTTGCTGCTTTTTACCCCTATTTGGGAAGGACTAAACAACATTTCAAGCTAAGTACATTTCCTTTTCTCGGGACCAAAAAAACTCTCCGTGGGTCAGATTATACCCTGCAAAAAATAATTTCTATCGCCTTATGCATTTTATCTTTTAATTTTTTAGTTGTTTCCCATTTTTCACTTGTTAACCACCCCCCCCCCTCTCGTTTTTTTTCTGCAATTTTTTATACTTGCATACAAATATATATATTTTTTATATATGTAATAATTTAATAATTCCTTGTGCTTTGCTTAGGATAAGGAGTTCACATGTGGGAGACTTGTCCCCACAGACCCTTAAAGAAAGTTGCGTGTCTACATTAGCCAAATTTGGTACACATAGCATATTTATGCATTATTATATTAGTGTATTAACATAAAACAGCACTATCAGGCGCCTGTTTTCATATATATATATATATATATATATATATATATATATATATATATATATATATATATATATATATATATATATATATATATATATATATATATATATATATATATATATATATATATACATACACACACACACACACACACATATATATATACACACACACATATACATATATATACACATACATACATACATACATACACACACACACACAGAAACAAAACACACAATGCTAGAAGGGTATCATACCGGAATGCCGATAGTGTTGCATAGCGCCGAGTACCATTCTTTGATCATACTATCATTTTCACATTGTATTAGAAGTTCCGTTCCGGATGGGATTTTTAGCTGTAGAAAGATAAAAGTTATTATTCACAAAAAAAATTATACTGGTTTTAGATAAGTATTTTAGAATTGGCATATACACAATCTATTTTCAATAATTAGGCCTCCTATGAAATGTTAATGATTATTTTAGAAGCACTACCAGAATATAAAATATTCCTGACAAAGGGCGTTATTCAGTAAGGATCTCAAACGCAAAAATCTTTCTCTAATAGGCAAAACCATGCTGCACTGCAAGTGGGGCAGATGCAACATGTTCGATTTGTGTGTGTATGTGTGTGTGTGTGTGTGTGTGTGGGGGGGGGGGGTTGAATCTGAAATCTAAACTGCAGTGTAAAAATTAAGCAGCCAGTACTTACACTGCACAGAAACAAAATGACTCGCCCAACTCTACCTCGCTCTGCACAATCTGCACATGCATTTTCAGCATTGTTTTGCCCATTAGAAAAAGATTTTGCTTTTGAGATTCTTAATAACCCCCATAATCCATTATCAAAAGATAGTGAAAATTTAATTTATATACTTTTTCTTTTCTCTACATCAAAACTGCACATGAAGACCTTTAAGGGCTTTTCACCCCGTGGGTGACTAGATCACTTAGAAATGGAGCACTGATCGCTCCGCGTGTATGGCACCGGGAGATGGCGGGTGTGGTCCTTCGCGTCACCATCACCCTTAGGTAAAGACCGCTCTGTCTTTCATGCTAAATCGTGGGGCTTTGCCTTTAAAATATAAGCAAAGCCCTGCTCTGCACAGATCGCTCAGCACACATCGCGAATGTACAGTGATTGTGCTTAAGCACGTCGCCCCTGTGTGTACAGGGCTTAAGTGTTACCTCTATAACATTCTTCTTGCTGGATTTGTCCTTCGCAGCCCATTCCACAGAGGCTCCTCTAAGATCAACGGTGAACTCTGGTTTGGACTGGTTACTCCCAAACTTCTAGAAAAAAATAGGAGTCACCATGTAGTTTAGTTATAATAACTCCTATGTTCATGCAAGTTACGATGAACAAAGCTCATAATTAGAAAGACCTGCATAAATGAAAAAGAAACAGCTCACTGATCCTATATAATACAGCTGGAATTATTGTGTTAATTACCTACCTTCACCGACCACATACGAGGATAATACTGACAAATCTGTCCTCAAATTACCAGCTCAGTTAAATCTTTACACAGTTCATAAATTACACAATATGTTTTATGGTTGTATTTACAGAAAGGTTGGCTGTCACTTTCCGATTGATGCCAAGAGCTGGGGGTTTCTCGGGTTATCTGGCTGTAACTGCAGTAAGCAGTGTATAGCAACAAGGAGGAGACAGATGTAAGCGCCGGTGAACAGAGCCTGACCTACATATTCAGCCTGCTGGGATGGGAGGTGTGAAGTGGATGGAAGATTACTGTATGTCCTGTCCAAGCATTGGACATTGATGTATTCAATTGTTCATTTTATTTCTCACTATCGGACTCTCACACCCCAAAGCATGTAATAAGTGCGTGGCAACTTCAGGACACGTGACAATAAAGTTGTTGAATCTTAGAGGAAATTGTATTCTCAGTAGTGAATAGATGATCAACATTTTTCCAGATAAGCACTTGCAATGGTAAATTCAGGTCACTGCTTCACAAGCAAGGACACCACATACACATACTGTAAATAGCTGAAAAACACAGGACTGGAACTTATAAAGATGATGTTGACCGCTCGGTGTGCAACACAGAAATGCAGGTATTCTGCACTTAGGTAAGTAAGATCAGGTGTGGACTGCATTCATTGGCTTTCCATGTCTGAGCAGCACTTACAGTATCATTGCACTGAAGTCTTGTGGAGTTTGCATTAACTGCAGTTCTGCATGCTGGTCACCTTAGCCAAGGCCTGTGTGTCAGATCCTGTGTGTCTGATAATGGCCACTGTAATGGATTAAATCCCTGCCAACAGAATGTGGTCACCAGGTCCACAAGCATTAGGCCAACCACTACAGGCAGACAGTCATTAGGTTGACACATAGAATGGGTGGATGTGCATAAGGTTGACACAAGCATTAGGTCGACATAGAAAAGGTTGTGATTAGTTTTAATGTTTTTTTTTTAAAGGTGGTTTCTCATACTTTACTATCCAAGTGGGCATAGAGTGAGACTATAATAGTGTGCCAGGCACAAGCATGGCGAGTGAGCAAAGCAAGCCATGCGAGGGGACGTCGTACACTTATACCTTGTCCATGTCGACTTAAGTCGACAGACAAAAAACCCATGAAAACTCGTGTCGATGATTATTCATGTCGACCTACGTTCTATGACCCATACCCCTGCCAACAATGTGAAAACTAAGACAAAAATTGGCAAATAAAGGTCTTGCCGTCTGTCTCAAGTTACCAGTGCTAGGGACGGGGACAATTGGTCAGAGGGGTTAAGGAGAAAACTACAAACAATAGAAAGTGATAAATCAGAATGTCCTTGAAGCAGTAACTAAAGATGGTCCTGAATTAGGAGAACTGATTCATTTACAAAGCGGAAATTGAATGAAATGATAATTTGGCATGCACTGGTCTCTCAATAATGAAATACTGGTAGTTATTTTCTTTCCTACAATCAATAAGCACCAGAAGAAAAGGATATGAAATATGATTCCATTACCCAGCTAGCTCCAGTGCTTTGAAACAAAATGGAAGAGCTTTGTAGGACAGCCCACGATGATGTCCAGTTCTTCCTAAAATAAAAAGAGGCCAATTAATGTAATCTCTATGCTGATAACCAACCAATCAAAGCATCCGAACAAGAAAATCAAGGTCATTTCATTGTGACACATTGGTTAGGAAATGCCGCTCGTCAAAGATACATCCAACTAGAACAAATACATTCAAAATGTTGTGTATTTTCCTTTTGTGTTTTGTAAAATGAGTCACATAGACATTTGCAGCATGGGAAAGGAATATATAGTGCTGACAGCATATGTGGTCAGACCAAGGTTACCAGATTATCAGTTATGCTTGTATTCAGCTCTCCATTTGTGCCCTGGTCACTAGCAGGCGATCGGACAGACTAGGAATTGCAGCAGGATGGCCTGTTTTTGTCTTCGAATAATATCTCGGCCAGTGCCTTAGACACTACTGAGTCCAAAGGCTGCTGGGTAACAGTGCTGGGCTGACCACGCACATAAACCATGGTTCATAGCAATACAAAGAAGAGTTAAAAAAAAAATACTTGCCTAACTTTTTTCCCGTTTTCTGTGATTTTGGTCACATTTAGCACACCATACTTTTCTTGATCCTGCAAAAACAAACAATTTAATTTAACATAACTGTAACCTGGAACTATGGCACAAATGTAGAGTGTCCTACACTTAAAGGTTTAAGTAATGAACACAAAAACTTTGTTGTTCTGTAGGGAGTTGCCATGCTTATTTATCCTTTTGTATGGCGCAACAAGGGGTTTACACAGAGCCTTACCCAATACATTTACAGAAACAGTAGACCTAAGATATATAGTTCAGCGCTGCTGATGAGCACAGGAAGATGGGAGCTCTAGGAAGGTCTCAGACCAGAGTGGTTTCTGCCATGTCCACCTGTGTACTATATCCTGATTCAGAACATTCCGAAAGCATTCCACTCTTGCATTGATTACTATAAAATTTACTACTTACTGTGCCGCTGGTCTACCCACTTTTCCCTTTTAGTCCTAATCTCTGATGCCCGCGTCCTTATTCTCTCACCAAACCACCTCAGGTGCTGCCCTCTGACTGTAGCTCTACTCGATGTTTGTCCCATGCAGAATGAAGTATTACACTATTCTCCTGTCTGTGTCTCCATCCCCATTCCCACACACCACCATCTCCACTCTACCAATGACTGTGCCTTCTCCTCCTCTATGGTCACCTCCTCGCACACCCAGCTCCTGGTTTCCTGTTGCTCTGTTCCAATCCTCTGGAATGACCAGCCATGTTCTAAAAGACCTTCTTCCAATTTCACAGCCTTGGAATGGGTCCTCAAAACTCATCTCTTAAAGCGTACCGTTCCTTGTCCTAAACCGCCAGATGCCTCAATCCTTAACTTTGCTCCCCTCTCCCTTCTAGTGTTCACCCGCATCCCATCTACAATGTAGGCTCCTGGAAGCAGAACACAATCTCCTATGATCTCTGCAGATTTGTGAAACCTGCAAATTATGATATTTGTATTGCTGTATTGTTTGATTTCCCTTCTGGCACCTTACACATTTTTTTTAATGGCTATAATTTGTACTAACAGGGCAATTTGTGTATTAAGGATTTTGATGCGAATAGAATGTCATAAGGATCTTCAAGAAATGGCAAGAGTCATTAGGCATCTCAAACTAAAGAATTCCTTATTACTCACAGCTAGTCCATCATTCAAGGAACAGCAATATACAACTCCTTACGCGACATACCAAAATGTTTTTATTTATTTTATTATTATGTTTTTACATCTGAACCTCATAATGCCCTGACAATTAACTAAAGTAGTGTTTCTGTCCTGGTTCCTTTTGCATTCATTCTGCTTTCGGCTAGCCTCAAAACATGATTCATGTGCAGTACACCATTAACATATTTGCCAATGACTGATTAATAGGATATGTGTAGGGCAGTGGTTCCAAAACTGTGGGGTAGATGTATGAAACAGTGATAAGGGAGGATAAGTGAGGTAGTGGAGGAGTGGTCCATGGCAACCAATCAGCACTAAAGTAAAATCTATAATTTGCATAATATAAAACATTATACAGAGCAGCTGATTGGTTGCCATGGGCCACTTCTCCTTTGGCTCGCTTCTCCTCTCTTATCACTGAGTCAAACATCTACCCCTGTGTGATGTGGCTTCCTGGGGTGCCTTGGGATCCTTGCAGGGGTGCCTCGGGATCCTTGCAGGGGTGCCTCGGTTTGGAGGTCCAGGACTTATTTAAATTACGTTAACTGTAATATACAAAATCAGTGCTTGTGGCTGTCAATTATAAAATATGTGGACAAAACAAAAGCAAACCTTGTCCCTCACCACGGGCCAGATTCTCTAAGCTTCAAAAGTGATAAAATGGAGAGTGATAAACAGCCAGCCAATCAGCTCCTACCTGCCATGTCACAGACTGTGTTTGAAAAATGTCAGGCAGGAGCTGATTGGCTGGCTGTTTATCACTCTCCATTTTATCACTTTTGAAGCTTAGAGAATCTGGTCCTATATAATTAAACCTAAAGATGACTTATGAACACAATATAATATTTTGTTCTTAATTTCTCAATAAGAAACTTTTGGCCTCAGGTATGCTGTGGATACAATTCTGATACTAGAAGGTTCCATGATTCAAGAAAGTGAATCACTGGTGTAGTGTGTAATGCATGCAACACAACCACAGAGCCTCACTGACCGTTGACTGGTGTTTCGGAGAGGATGGGGAGGTCTCGATATCAGGGACACTTGGCTTGGATGTAGCAGATGATTCCTGCAAAGGTAAAAGCAGATGGAAAACATTTAAAGCAGATTTTATATTTAATAGAAACACAATATGTACAATTCTGTTCATCAGATTCCCCAAGTGCAATTAGAGGAGGCTGATCCCTGCTCACACCTCCAATAGGCTTTCGGCAGATCAGGCTGCAAGCCATACCCCGCAAAGCCACCGGAGGTTGTCCTGGGAGCACTCATTGGGAATTAAATAGTCCCCTTAATTTAAGACACAGAAAGAACAGAGACATACAGTAGGTCAATTCAGAAAATGAAAATGGCTATACTGCAGATACACAATTATGGTATCCTTTATAAATCAACCTGTCATCCACAAAGTCCTTCAGATTTATTTATATAAATGTAAATAGTTTGCTTCAAATTTGTATCCGTTAACCATGTATAATATGGATCCCCAAGGACTTCCCACCCATAGTCACTGTGCGGAGCACAACATAATTTTAGTGTTTAGGGAGAAAAGGAAGAGTACAAAAATAACTACAGTTTTCAGACTAGGGACCAAATATGTAATAGGGTGTGAGAATCAGACCGTGAGAGATTTTGGGCGAGTTTTCCCTTTTTTTTTTAAAGCAGCAATCCATCACATGGCAAAAATCAACCTGGTTTTGCCATGTAAATGATTGTTGCTTTAAAAGTATGGGAAAATTATCACAAAAGCTCTCACTTTCTGATTCTCACACCCTATTACATTAAGCCCTAGGGGGTTTCATTTTGCTGCAATGCAAGTAGAATACCTAGAAGAGAGCACACCGACGGTTTTTAACTCAAACTAGAACATTAGCGGTGCTCCTCACAGTGCCCATAGAAGGAAATGCCCTATAGTCATGTCAGAGTGAGTGACAAACAGCAATTTAAGTTGTTTCATTTGCCAAGAGGACTTTCTGTATAACAAGTTTGTGCATAAACACAAAACTGGAACAAAAAAATAATTTTGAAACCACATTTGCCGTTAGTGATGTTAAAGAAAACAGACAAATAAAATCCGTGTTATATATTAGCCAAATCAGGGCCAGACGCTAAAAAAAACACATAAAACAATACAAAAAAACCCAGGAAAAGCATAAGCTGATACATTTGTTTCATTTATTGGTTTTATTTTTGTAGGGACAGACCTTACAATTGTAGTGTGTAAACCATACTTTTTCATTAATTAAAAGTCTAAAATTAGGTCAACAAAACAGAAAGAAAAGTGCAAAAAACCACCTAAAAACAGTAATGATCTATGGTTAGGGCTCCCATGGCGAAACAAACCATGTCATATGTCATAGGCTTAGTCTAGGGAAATCCTCAATCCGGGGTCACCATGGTATCCAGATGGCTCACAGACCATTTTCTAGATAGACAATCAATAGGTCGACACCAAAAAGTCAACATGGCAATGGTTGGCACATGAGAAGGTTGACATGATTTTGTTCTATTTTTGTATTTTCCATGCTTTACCATCTGTGTGGACTCCGATTGGGAACAATAAAGCTTCCGGAGCACAGCAGTAGTGGAGCGAGGCACCTGGCCCATAGCATGGCAAGGGTATGTACTACACTAATTGTGTGTCCACGTGCGGAGGTGTTGACATTGACATCGGAAAAACACAAGCCGATCTTTCCCTGTGTCGACATTTCCCATGTCGACCTTTTGCAACTGTCAAACTTGTGTATGTTGACCTTTTGGTGTTGACCTATTAGACATTGTTTGTGAGCTAATCCACACCCGGTTACCAAAGTTCAGTGGCAAAAATTATCTGAGAAAAATTGGACATACGGGAGCCATAACGAAGATGGATTCCAGTGCAGAGAAATATAATGTACATATATTTCTGCGTAACTGTTCTAAAGTAACATCTACTCCATTGGGAACTGAGAGAGAGCATTCACTATTAAAACCATCCCAGAATGTGAGTGTTCTGCACGCTTTTCTTTCTGTCTGTACACAGCAGGCATATTCACAGCTCTGAAGAATTTTCGGAATTTGGACGTGTGTTGGCAAGCAAGCACAAACCGGGGTCAGCATACTAACTTTTTCTGAGTAAGGAGGAGGAGCCATAAAACCTGGCATAGGCATGTAATACACTGAGGAGTTACGCTTTTGCTTGATATGCAACTGTAAAATACAAAATGTACCTGTTAATGTCATCGCCGTCTGCAGTCACAATGCTAGGACTACAAATGGCAGGATTATTTTCCTGCGTGACGAAATGGCTTCATCTGCTAGCAGATTTGGTAGATAAGATGCAAAATGTCATGTGACAAAACTGAACACGTATAACTGGAATTACGGATTGAGGCCTTGATGTTTCAGTGTCTGACAGAAGCAAACTGTCAGTAAGTCACAGGTGCGCTGTGACACTATGACAAGATGACTTGACGGTACCTTGTCGCTGGTCTCCAATAGATACGTGCTGTGCCGCCACTTTGTTAAAACGATTGGTTCCTGGAACTTTCTGTCAAGACTCCGGCTTTTAGTGATCTCTCTCTGATGAGGGGGTAATAAGGAATTATACTAAAAATAAAAAAATAAAAAAAAGTTTGATTACTAAGAAGGTAGTTTCATCATTTTACTTTAGGGCAAGCTAGACAGGGACGGTACGTGTGCAAGCAAATTGACTATGCAGCACTAAAAATAAACGGCAAAGCGACAGGATTCTGCTCCTGAGTGCAACTGCAAATGTTAGTGGGTATAGGGCAAGGTCGCCATGGCTACCACTTTTTTCAGATCTGGCGACTAGATTTTCCAGTGGTGGGAGGAATCTTCAGAAGGTCCGGGGGTAATAGCGGTCCCAGTAATCTCAGCATCACTGGCAGTTTCAGGTCCCAGCAATCCCGTGCTCAGACATACCAAGTGGAGAATCAGAGCAGCAGCCATAAATCAGGGAAGACCTGTTGCTTCTGGCTGAATCCTCCTTAACCACTTCACTAACTAATTTCACCCCGAAAACAACCAGAAATTGATTTTTTTTCTTTTAAGAAAGTTTAAAATGTATTTAAAAAGATATACATACATATTTTTTAATGTGGTTTTCCCAGTTACTCATGTGTAGTGAACGGCCGCCTCAGTTTCTTCATTGCTGGACAGTTGTCTTACACGGTCGGATGCATGATTGCATGATTGTAAGCTGCCTCTGTGTCGGTTGTTACTACCCAGTTTGTGTTATCATTGTTGCTTCCAATTATAAAGAACAATGGAATATGCTGCGCGATGTAAGAAACTGTAAATAAATAAACTAAAATAATGATGGATTCCTTCAGAACAGCGCAAGGAGCAGTTATCCAATTTCTTCGTGCAGAAGAGGAGCATGCTGATGGGTCAAGCAAACACTCATTCTTGCCAACTTATGATTCTTTGGGCAGTATTCAATGAAGCTGATTTGCCGCTTTTCACGGCGATTGTGTCCTAATTTCGTGCTCCCTGGCAAATTTTTTGACTGAAAAAGTCATTTGCCCTATTCAACACTCAAAACTTGACGACTGCGAACAGTGAATGACGGGCAATTCGCCGTCTGTTAGTCGCTGCAATTCGCTGGGTTTTTCACTGTGAGTGTATTCAATGTTAGGATGGCGAATTGCTTTCAGCATGATTTTCACTGTGCTTCACCGTGTAGCAATCGCCATCTTTTTAGGGTGAACTGGAATGTTATCTTTTAAAATATAGGGTGTTTTTTTTTTGTGTAAAAAAAATTAATAAAATCAGTAATTTTTTTCGGTGAAGGGACATGCTATTGTTATTCATGCGAGTGCTGCACATGAATATATATTTAATTTGTAATTTTTTATTTATTTTTTACATATAACAGCCAGTAGGGGGCCTAGAGCCGCTCATTACTTATTCATATATTCATTACATATGCATGAGTGGGAGCTCCCTACCCGCGTCCCCTGCCAGCTCTCCCAGGGGGCAGCTTGTGCTGCCTGTGTCCCAGGGAGCCCTCCTTCCCCCCACACATTCTGGTGCAGGCAGGGAGACTTCCATCTCCCTGCCTGTCGCCGACCCCGGCTCCCTGCAGGTCAAAATTTGCAGTCAGGGGCAGCGAGCCCCTGCGGTGTTGAATAGGGCAACAGGGAGGGCTGGCAGCGAATGCTCCAGCCCTCCAGGATGCAGAGAATCCTAAACCGGATTCGCTGCACATGCCAAAAATAGTCATTGAATACTGCCCTTTGACATATGCTTGGGAACCCACACTACACAAAGTTTCCCATAACCAAGCTTGTTTTGAACTTTCCGATACACAGTTCCCTTGCTTATCGGCAATGCTACAGCAATTTCACGTGTGGAGATCCAATGATTGACGAATGAGATCCTCCACAGTGGAAATCTTCACAGGGTTGGTGACAACGTGTGCCTGCCCGGCAAGTCCTTTGTGCTTTTGCCTCCTGCCTCATAACGCTGACACCACTGGAATATGGTGCACTGTGCGGGACACTACACTCCATACACCGCCTTCATCCGGTCATAAAACTCTGAAGCGTGCTTGCCCTGTGTGCGAAGAAATTGGATAACAGCTATTTGCGCTGATCTGGAGGAATCCATCATGCATCCAACCGTGCAAAACAACTTTCCAGGAATAAAGGAAAGCTGTTCACTACACATGCACAACTGGGAAAAACCGCCACCTATCGGCAAACACATTAACCCACTGCGATTACATACAACGCCACTACAGCAAAGGTCTCCAACAGCTGGAGGACCCTGAATTTGACACAGCTTAGAGTTAATTTATTTGTTTGCTTTCTATAGATCAAACTGACTTTTCTTGGAACCCATTTGTCTGGTTCAAAAATTCAAAAAGATGTTCCCCACAAAACAAAAACAAATATTGCAGCGTCTGTTTCTCTGCAGGAGGTGGAGTGAGAGGATGAAGTAAGGGCTTAAGGGACAGATTCACTCAGTTGTTAGTGAATTAATAGTGTCCTTCCCTCTTGTCACTATGGGCCTTACAAACCACATTCAATTATTTTTGATGTTGAGTAGGGAGCGTCTTTTAACAGATTACATTAAGTGGGAGTGAGATTGTCACATTTCGATTGACACAACTACTTTTTGCATCATCTTTTTGCAATTGCTGTATAGATATTGGGCATCCAATTGCCGGCATTAATAGGTCAAACGGCAAAAATTGACTAATATAGCCCGAAAGTACAGACTATCCAATTATAGCCTGTTACTATAATGTGGTAAAGGTTTTCGTGTGATAACAAATAGGATTCAATAAGTTCTTGTACACATGCGTTATCGCATGCACACTGATCTCCTGCTGCTGCTTAGCGCTAATTATGCTTCAGGTGCCTGAGGCATCCAAAAAAAAAATCACGGATTATTTGGATAGCCCAAGATGAATCCATTAACTGCAGTTATTTATCACAGATAATTGGAACCAGCCATTATCCAACATCAGATCTCCCAACTATAAGATCAGTAAAATGGGATGATGGGTATGGCTGCACCACGATAGAGGACAGAACATATTTTGGGGTGTCTAGCACTTACCAAGTGCCAGGCTGCCCTATACTTCCCTCCAAACACCTATTTAGTGGCTGTTATGCATAGCACAGAGGGGTACCGTTCGGGGGCAGAAGCAAAGCCGCTATTTTATGCATATCAATCAATGTTTTTACATTGTGCATCCATGAGCCACACTGTGTACTCATGGTACAGTAAGTGATTCACTTGTGCAGTCGCAGCAAGATTTTAGTACAAAGTAAGTAACAGGAAATCGGCCTTTGGGGTGGTAACGGGATGTGGTCATTAGAACGTGTCATGACCGTTCAGACTTTTCTGGGAGATCATACATTAGTAGCAGCGATCAATCTTGCTACCGGAAAAGGCCTGTGCATCCCAGGAGATGACCACAGCCTGCATGTCCATAGAGGCACTTAGGCTCTGCCTGAAGACCCAATGCACCACAATGTTAGCAATGTTTCTGTAATAATGTGGTGCCATACCTAAATGATGCGATCACGGTGGTCGTTCCTTTGCACAGGTTAGCTTCTGCCCAGATTAGCATATAATTGCAATTACATACAGCTAATCATTGCAACAGAAGTATGAAGAACAACCGCGCATGAATGACCCTCATGGGTGGGAAAGTTAAATATCCTGCTCAATTGGGGTCATTCATGTGCGGTTGTTCTTGTGTGTGAAAGTGTGAAAAATAAAGCTCATATACTGTAGGTTGTATTACCTTTGGCAATTCCCATTCAGAGCGTGAGCCATCCGCAGTGTAGTAATATGGTCTGCCTTGCTCGTCCACGTGTTTCATCCACTGTGAACGGTTACACAAATTAAAAACAGGCACAGGTGTGAAATTACATTTCCCAGAATAGATGCCTCCTGCCTACACTGTGGGCAGGCAGACATTTTGGAGGATGAACAAATATTGGCCACCACATGTAATGTCCCTAGTTCCTAGAGAACAGCGATGCTGCAATCTCAATAAAATACTCAACACAATGGCAGGTTGTGGCTGCATCCAGGAGATAGACTCGCATGAAGAGTCATGGACAAAGAGCTTATGGCACCAAATGAGAGATATTAGAAGTAACAGAGAAACTGCCACTAATAGTGGTGCAATGCTGTACATCTTACATGGTACTACATGGAGTAAGACATAAGCAGCACTGGCTAACCCTACACCACATAGAAAACGCAACCATTATGCATTCCCCTTCAGTATTAACTTAGAACCTTTAATTAGAAGCAGTAGACAGAACTTATTCCGTAAACAAAACACTGAATCCAGCAAATTAATGTTTCAACATACGCAGATAAAATACAATAATCTGACACATTCATTATTCCATTTAATTCCTGAAGTAGGTTTCTAGTTGTAAAAGATTTCCTTTATGCAAAACAGTGCTACTGCACGGTATGGTCATAGGGTCGACTACATTAAGGTAGACAGTCATTAGATAGACCACTATCGGTCAACAAGTCATAGGTTGACACATTAAAAAGGTTGACATGGTTTAGGCAGACAGGTTGGAAAAGGTCGAAGTGAGTTTTTGCATTTTTGTGACTGTCGCCATATGTCGACATGGACACCATATAAGTGTATCGCTTTCCTCACCACGCTTCAGGTACGGCATGTGTTGACCTTTTGACCATGTTGGCATAAGGTATGGCAATCTTTTCATGTGCAGACCTATGGTATGGCGATCTTTTCATGTGCCAGCCTATTGACTGTCGACTGCATTCCTACTGCATTAGGTAATAAACAAAACCAAAACCAGACCTGATTGATCACTGTGAACAAACTCAACTAAGTCTATGGACAAGCTCTAGGCAAATGTAATTATGTTATTATGGCGTTCTAACATTTCACATAGTAAATGCTCTGTTTCTTTTGAAGTTGATACATCTGGCGTAGAAGAATACAAAATGGCCACTCAGGAAGCGGAGATGTACCACATAGCAAGACGTTTTTTGCACACAGGGCTTTCGTACAGGCAACAGTCGCATAACATAGGAGTGTAGGAAAGAATCAGAAGTACCTTCTCACTGGTTTGATCATTGATAAAGAATGTATGGCCATGCTGATCCAATTCTTCTGACCACCCCTTGGGAGGAGAACCATACAGACTATCTGACTGGCTGTCACAAGTGTTGTGAAAATTTTCTTCTGCTGAAAGTTGCTAGAAAGAGTTGGAAAAATTTGAGCGAATGCAGAAAGGTGATCCGTAGCAATATGGAAATGAGAAACATCGCTTGAGTTCCAGTAAGTAACGTGAAAGATCACTGAGAAATGGGTCTATCATTCTGCATAATAATATGTACTAGTCTATCAGCCACAGTTGTGTTGCCAGCAGGCTGAATTATAGTAGTGCCAACTTGTAATCATTTAATAAAGAAATGGGAGTTTCTTCATTGGCTTTTTGGTACTTGTTTCCTAGCACGGCGCCTGTCGGGTCCCATTGCATACCTTAACTTAAGGTATGCGATGGGTCCCGACCGACCCGATTTTAGGGCTTTAAAGAGGTTTTTAGTACACTTTAAAAAATCGGTCGCATCGCATGCCATTATAATGGCATGCGATGAGACGCGACCGACCCGATTTTACATTGGACCCAATGTAAAAATGGTCCCTGAGACCCGATTTTACATTGGACCCAATGATAAATGCCCCCCAGACCCAATTTTTAATTGTAAACCCACCCTCATGGTTAATTATTTGAAATGCGCCCCCCCCCCCATTGTTAACGCAACGCAACGATCAACGTGAACCCGAAGCGTGGCGAGTGCAGCGAGCCCGCGAGGGGCGGTGGTACGCATCCTCCGACCTTTTCATACCCGCACTATCCACGTCAGCGTGGAGTTGATTTTATATAGTGTGGCGAGCGCAGCGCGCCCGAAGCGTGGCGAGCGCACCGAGCCCGAAGCCTGGCGAGCACAGCAAGCCCCGCGAGGGGAGGTGTAATACGTCTGAAGTAATGTGCGTGCGCTATCCACGCTTCGGGCTTGGTGGCTCGCCACACTATTTAAAATCGACTCCTTGCCGACGAGGATAGTGGGGGTATGAAAAGGTCGGAGGACGCGTACCGCTGCGCTCGCCACGCTTCGGGTTGACGTTGATCGTGGCGTTAACAATGGGGGGCCATTTCACATAGTAATTACCAATCAGGGTGAGTATACAATGAAAAATGGGGTCTGGGGAGCATTTAACATTGGGGCCAATGTAAAATCGGGTCTCAGGGACCATTTAACATTGGTTCCAATGTAAAAATCGGGTCGGTCGACCTGATTTCATACAATTAAAATCGGTGGCGCCCTGCTAGGAAACAAGTACCTGCTTTTTTTTTTTTTTAAGTGATTTTTCCCTTTACTTACTGTAAACAATGCAAGAGCAATCAAGATGAAGTTCAGATTAAAGACATTCAGCAAATTGCTTTTTGAAAAAGTTTCAATATATAACATTATGGCTGAAGTACAGCATCTCCATGAAACACAAAGGGTCGAATAAGTGCCCAACTTCAAATAAATGACGGATTGGCTTGTACGTGTGTTTCTGCAACTTTCATTATCCCCAGCTTTGTGCTTTCCATATATTTATATAATAAATGTCGAGCTGTTCCAAAATATGGTGCTGTACCCAGCTATCACAGAGCACAATCCACAGGCAATTAAAATAATTAGAAAAATAAACTGTGCCTATAAAAAAAAACATGTCAAAAGAACAGATATATCACATATCTGAGCAAAATAATTAGTAAAAGTTGCAGGAAGGTATGTACAAGCCAACACACATTAAAGTCATCAGGAAACAATATAAAGCTCTTAGCAAGATGTCTAGTCAGTCAGACAGATCAACTGTCTGCCAAGCTGTGTTATAATAAATCAATCAAAGCTAGGGAGAGGGATCATGGCTTAGGAGAGCTTTAGTTGCTTGATAGTGAGCAATCTGTGTGTTTACCAGTCATTTTGGATCACCTTGTTTTGTTATGGGCAGAATTACATAAAATGTTCTCAAATTGTGCAAGGAAAACGTTCCACATGGAGTAGCAGCCCCCACAGAGTACAGCGAGGCAAGCAATTAATTGCTGTAACATGAGGGAGGGCATTGTTGATGTGTGTAGTGAGGCATGCTGGGATGCTAATTACATTTGGGGAAGTTACAACAAGAAAAAGAAAAAAAATGTCATTCATTTTAGGGTAATAAATCACTTCCAGTTAATTGTATCAAATCCCACTATACTGCTATGTTGCATTAGTCACAGTGTGACTAATCGGACTGCAAACCAAGTAAAGCGGGCTGTACGTAGGGTTTGAAAATAAATATTATATTTCTGTTTAAAGTTGTTAATGTGTTTTTTTTAAAAAAAAGCTATGAAATGCAATTTATTTCTACCATAAGGAAAC
This sequence comes from Crinia signifera, assembly GCF_055691185.1. Classification (NCBI taxonomy): domain Eukaryota; kingdom Metazoa; phylum Chordata; class Amphibia; order Anura; family Myobatrachidae; genus Crinia; species Crinia signifera. The sequence continues at coordinate 256,727,869 of NC_139221.1, read as the reverse complement.
AAACTAAACAATGATTTGAAAATAATGGTCTTGGTAACTGTTGATGTGGATCTAATAGGATTTAGAAAAAATAAAGAAGAAGATTTAAAAGCCAATCTTAAGGGGCCCATACATCATGCAAGTGCCAGGAAAATTCCTTGTTTTGCCAATGACAAATCCAACATGTTAGAAATCCTCGACTAGCTGATTTATCCCAAAAAATGATCAGAACTGGAGAGTCAGGGATTTCGAACATGTAGGATTTTGCCAAGCCACCTGAAAAATGGGCGACCATCAGAGCCCACCAGTCTGTGATTGGAGTTGGCAGAACGGAAAGTCGCCACTTAGATGTATGGCCCATGAAAGATGCAGACAGATTACACACACAAACGCATTTCTCCAACAAAAGATAGGTTGTATAAGCTAGGACTAGTAAATACGCTGTGGAATACAATTGCAGGTGGTATGCTAACGAACATCCGCGCTATGCTGGTCTGCCCACATATTATGGTACCCTCAACATTCCTACCGTTTCTGCGCAAGTCTATGATGAGCATGAAAAATGTACATATGTTGCTGGCTGTGATGTGCCAGTCTGGAACAGCACATTGGGGGTTATTTTGGTTCACTCTTTCTGACAAATTCCTTCTTAGATGGACAAAACCATGTGCACTGCAGGGGGGCAGATGTAAAATGTGCAGAGATTTTAGATTTGGGTGAGTTGTTTCTGTGCAGGGTAAATACGGACGGCTTTATTTTTACACTGCAATATAGATCTCACTTTGAAGTAAAACCCCACCCAAATCTAATTCTAAGTGAGATCTATATAGCAGTGTAAAAATAAAGCAGTCCATATTTTCCCTGCACAGAAACAAAATAACTCACCCAAATCTAAAACTCTGCACATTTTACATCTGCCCCCCTGCAGTGCACATGGTTTTGTCCATCTAAGAAGGAATTTGTCAGAAAGAGTGAACCAAAATAACCCCCATTGTGTTGTGCCCATCACGTTCAAGTAAATCACCACCTATATCTCAAATATCTGCATTCTCAGATGGTGTAATGGTTAGCATTACTGCCTCACAGCACTGAGGTCATGGGTTCGATTCCCAACATGGCTGTAACTGTGCGGAGTTTGTATATTCTCCCCATGTTTTCTAAAAAGGCAAATTGTATTGTCTCGAACAGCGGTTCTCAAACTGTGGGCCCTGTTCCTAAAGTGGGTCCCGACCTTCTCAGCATGGGGTCGAGACTCCATGTTGCGAAAGATCAGGCTGATGACTTTTCTAATCTCAGTCATTGATTCAAGGAGTCTGAATAATCTGTTGAATGGTTATTTTAGACTCCTCCCATCATTTTGTGCTTCCACAATGCTGCCATGCATGTGCTGTCTGCTGACTACATACGGATTGTAAGCTTGCGAGCAGGGCCCTCCTACCTCCATGTCAGTTTGTATCTACCCAGTTTGTTTAATCACTGTTGTCTCCAATTATAAAGCGCAACGGAATATGCTGCGCTATATAACAAACTGTAAATTAATTAAAAAAAAAAAAACTTGCTGGCGTCCAGTAATTATTTGTACTGTCTGATGGGGTCCCAGAGCAAAATTAGTTTGAGGACCCCTGGTCTAGGTCTAGAAGAGAGTGTCAAAAGAAAGTGGTTTCATCATATTAATGTTTAAAAGGTTTAGTCCAGGAATGAAAAATATTTTTAAAAACTTACTTTGTTTAGTTATCATTTCACATTAAACAACTGAATCTACCAGAACTGTACATGTGACTCCTATACATCTAAAAATGGCTTAATTACCTTCTACGCAATAGTACAGTAATTAAATGGTAGAAGTGAAACACCGAAGGATCCCCTTTTTGTTAATCTAAACCACTTAAGATAAAAAAAAAAAAAAAAAAAAAAAAAAAAATTCAAAGCACTTGATGGTCTTCCCTTTAGTGCAATCTTCATTGTCCTAACCTAGAATGGATCCATTAACATTACATGAAACCTAAAATCCTGTCCAAAAAGTGGTCCCTGCACTGCGGTGCTTGTGCCATATTGTGTAAAAGCCGTAGGAGGAGGAGTCTGAAGTAAAACTAAGCCCACTGTTGGCTTTTATGATCAGCTGCTGCATCCCAAGATGAAGGATCATATCACCATCTGGCAGACCTCATTCATCGGAGTAAGCTGTCAGGTCAATTGCTAGCTATTGCTTGATCAGGCCAACGACTGTATAGGTGTGTATGAAGCGCTAACCACTAAATATGGCTTCTAATTCTCCTGCAGTGCTGCTCCTTATGTGGGATTTAATATTTCAGGTGCTTAACTACCCATACCCATAGGCGAACATACGTATGATGTGGTTTCTAAGCTTACTGTGAGCAGGGTCAGCTGAGAACACACTACTCGGCTGATTGGGAGCATTTAACCAGATCAGCTGAGTGATCGTAATGGTGCTTAACCGTAAGGTTGCTCATACCTACTGCCAGAATTACACAGCCAGTAAATCTGTGTTTGAAGACAAAGACACAGGCTTAAAAAATGGGGTCTACACTCCCCCGAATGTGAAACATTCCATGATACCCCCCAAAGCACTGAATCCTGTCAAGCAGTCTGCAACGCATAGGTCCTAAAAACATTGGTCAATTGTAACAGAGTTAAAGATTTGCATGCATGGCTGAATCACCCCAGAGCTCCTACTGCATATCACCAAAGTTTGTGTACTATCTCAGACACTGAATGTGAATGCCAAGCAAGCATGTCCTTGCACATATTTAGTGCCAGTTACAGGTTATTTCCCCAGTAGTGCCAGTTACAGATGTAGCCAGTAGGTTTCTTTAGCAAAAAATAAAAGTACATTTTGGAGACTATGGTTTTCGGAATAATTTGGATAACAGATATTTGGATAAGGGATACTCAACCTGTTCTAATAATCATACTACTGTAATTTACTCTCCCAAGAAGTTCATAAGGAACCACCTCGTGCATGTCTTAAATGCTGCAAGTTGTACTCTTCTAGAGTGGTTCCCAAACAGTGTGCCATGGCACCATGGGGTGCTGTGAGGCACTTGCAGGGGTGCCTTGGGTTGATAGTCCAGGACCAATTCAAATTATTTATGGTCAATGTAATACACAAATCCAGTGCTGGGGGCTGCCGAGATGTGCAGGTCCTGATTTACACGGATCTCAAACTTATTGGCTGTCACATGTTTTTCCTCCAAAGCATGTGACAGCTGGATAGCCAATAAGATTCCATTTTCAGAACCAGGTAAATCCGGATATGCACATCTCTACAGTGCTAATCATAAAATATGTGTACAAAAAGAAGCAAATCCTGTCCCTCACCACATAAGCATAAACAAAATTTACTTAATTTAATATTTATTTTCTAAATTTCTCAATAAAATAAACTTTTGGCCTAGGTGTGTTGTAAAAAAAAAAAAAAATTCTGAAACTCTAGGAGATGGGATTCAAAAAAGTTTGTAAACCACTGCTCTACTAGGAGATGCTACTGAATAAAAGATCTTACACTTTACTCAGAGCCAGAGATCCAGAAGAGAACTACAGGCCTGACAAAATGGCTATTAGCTTCCGTGACATTTACTGATCATTATCAATATATGGGGGAAAACTCCAGTTTAACATATATTTAGGTTGACCAAGCAATGTAGAATTTGGGAGCCAGTAGTCCTCAAGTCTAGCAGTCTTGGATCCGGGGATTTGTGCTGCCCTAACATACTTGTACCATGTACTTACTGGAAAGTAATAATATCAATCCTGTGAAACATTATACCAATGTCCGTATATAATCAGAAAAGTTATTTTATTTGTATTTATTTTTACACAATAACATTTCTTTTAATTTATATAACAAATGTGAGCGACGCTGGCATTTTTAGCAGATATTTGGAACATCTCTCACAGATGTGGGCACTCAAAGGGTTAATTATGAAACCCAAGTAGTATAACAGCCCAGATCGCCTACTTTAGAATGAAAATATTAGGTCAGGCAGCAGCCTGATGTCCTGTATGAAGTCACACTACCATTAGTCATGGAAGTCTCCTGTGCAGCTAAAATAGGTTTATTTTTATATATGCCACCTACCTCATGATCTGCCTGAGTAAATGACTCCCCCCTACTTGTCTCTCTTGTGCAGCGTGGAGGTTTCCAAGTTCGTTCTTGTGTCGTTTTATTATAATAATAGAAACGTCCAGTGTTATCTTTGTGGGTTTCCCATTCCCCTGTGATTTGGACTGGAGGAGTCTGAGGCTGTGGGGGAAGATTGGACTGAGAAATCTTCAGTTCTTGTAGATTTGCGTATACAGGAGAGTCAGATCTTGCAGGTGCAGGAGAGACAGAAAACTGGAGAATAGAAAGGAGAAAGCAAAGTTACCAATTACTGGAGGAGGATAAGGAAGAGATGTAACCATCACACCCGTCACCATCACCCCCACACAACAAGCAGAACCGCTTTTCAATCAGGTGCATTTTCAACAATATGATTCATGTGGATGTATTGTCTATGACCATAATACATACTCTGAAATAAGGAGGCAAGAAGGTTCCATGATGCCTGAGTGCAGACATTCATGGGTAGAACAAAGAGAAAACAAACATAGAATGTAATGTTTAGACAATGATCTCTTAGGGATGGTATCCTCCACTTACACATACCCAATGTAGTGTTCATTCGAGAACCCTGCAACTTTCAAAACCCTTGCAGTTCCGCTTACCTGCCTGGGGTGTCGCTCTCTGGTGTAGGGCTTCTAGTACAATGTGGTCTGTATTTCAGCATTGATATACAGACCAGACCTGTGCTAGAAGCACCACAGCAGAGTGTAACACCACAGGCATGGAAGAGGAACAGCAAGGGTTTTGAGAGATGCAAGGTGCTAAATTAAATACTACAATGTGGCTTCTTCAGAACATATATATACAAATGTGTTACAAGTTAGTAACCAATGAGATTTTTACTTTCATGTCTTACACGGTCCTTTAAAATTGTATGATTCGCTGTTCGGAGTTATAGTAAAACACACCTACTATAGTGCTGATTGGTGTCTGCCGTCAAGCAAACAGCGGCACTTATCCAGCTATATTGAAGTTATTTTGGCAAAACCGAAATATAGAAATTATGCTCATTTTATCATATGCAGTATAAACCACAAAGTAACCTGAATACATGCCAATGACAGGAAACGTTATTAAGAGAAATTAGGATTTTCTGTGAAAATTAATCTAAAAGAACATCAATATCTTGTTATTTGAGAAAAAAATTGAAAAGGACTCAAAATAAATAGGTAAGACTACAGATCTAACCGGACTCACCCGACATACACCCCTAAACAGGATGTTTGCTGGTTTATAAAAGGCTTTTCTACGTCCATTAGAACAGTTATAGTCAGTATACAGTAGTTCCATAATTACAATACACTTTAGAACGAGACTGAGCAAATGCGAGGTTTCATTATTTCCCACTGAGGAGCATGGTTGAAACTTAAGGGCTCTGCCCACCCAGAAATTATACACATTTTTATTTTTTTAAATAAAAGCACAAAATTACAGATAAAATCAAGTGATGTTTAAGAAACAACATTTTTATCTATCTCCATTACCATACACTAGAGGTCCCCATAGAGCTCATATGACAATGCATTGCACGTAAAATACTACAACCTAACAGAGCCTGATGTGTGTTATTGCAGGAAGTGAAGGACTGTGCAAGTCCTATGGGTAGGTTTTGTCAATGGTTTGTGGCTTGCTGCACTAATGTGTTACTGTAAATGTATAAGTAGAATGTCTCTGTACAGAATAATGTGCATCAGTACACATGTGCATTTGTGACCTCATTTCCCTGTGAGTGTATTACTTTGAAGATAGGTCAGTGCAGTACAGAGCAAGTTGCTTTTTCTCCCTCAGTATTTAGGTTTCTGTACAGATCATTGTGTTACTGATCCTGTAGCGAGTGTCATGTTATGTGACTGGCTGACATCTAATCACATGATTAGTGCAGCCGTGTATTCGCAGATTAATGCAATTGGCTTTGGGAGGCATTTTATCCAGTGTTTATCCTGTTAGGTATGTGTGCTCTAAATCCATGCAGTGGTGGCCCTTTGCCGATTGGGTTACTTATGTCACAATAAGACTTCACTGTCAAAACAGCACACAAAAGACAGAGTTCTTACAACAAATAGCACCCTCCTCCTATGCTGTTACTTAGGCTGCACAGGGGGGGGGGGGGGTTTAGGGTTAGGCACCAGCAGGATGGAGGGAGGGAATGATTACATATACATACTTATTAACTATTAAAACTGGTAAAAACCTATTTACCAGTTCACAGCAGTTGCTTACAGACAGAAGACAGGAGTTTTTGGGGGAAATATGCAATGAGGGAAGCAAATCAATCCAATTCCAAGAGAGACTTTGTCCAATAAGAAGGTCGACATTCAGAATGTCAACATAGACTTTAGGTTGACAACAAATATGTCAAATTGGTTAAAATATTGACATAATTTTTTGCTTGTTTTCAAAGTGAGGCTGGGAACTAGGATGAGCCGCCAACCTATCTGATGATTGCCAATTGCATAAGCCAGTGGTTCCCAAACCTTTTTGCATCACGGCACACTAGATTATCAGAATATTTGTCAAGGCAACCCTAGGTGCAAAGTTTGCTACCGAGAATTTCAGAAAACAATATTAAATTAAATAAGTTGTGCTTATATGTCATCCTTAGGTCCAGTTATGTGGTGAGGGACAGAATTCACTTCTGTTTATCCACATATTTAAAAACTGGAAGCCACCAGCACTGATTTTGCCTATTACATTGACCATAAATAATTTGAATCAGTTCAGGACCACCCAACTGAGGCACCACTGCAAGTGCTCCGAGGCACCCCAGGGAGCCTAGGCACACAGGGGTAGATTTATTAATGGTCGATCAGGGGAATATGCGTTATCCCTGTGCCTTGTGGCAGGGGATAGCACTTCCCCTGATCTATGACACCTGCCGAGCGGGTGTCTATCGTGCGGCGGTGTGGGGCAGGAGGCATAGCGCAGCTACGATATTTCATACCATACCTGCGAAAGACTATAGAGACAGGAGTTAAAAAAAAAAAAAAAAATCAAAAGCCAACATGAACTCAATCAGTATGTTGACACTCAAAAATGTCAACATGTTTATGACATTTAACATATTGAAACAAGAATGTCGACCTCTAGTTTGCCTATTTTTAGGGTAAGGTCAGAGGTTCCCAAACGCGGTCCTCAAGGCACCCCAACGGTTCAGGTTTTAGATATATCCATGGCTCAGCACAGATGGTTAAATCAGACTGACTGAGTTACTAATTAAGTCACCTGTGGCCAAGCATGGATATACTTAATACCTGGACAGTTGGGGTGCCTTGAGAACCGCGTTTGGTAACCTCTGGGTTAGGTTAAAAAAAAGCAAATAAACGGTCAACATTCTGAATGTCTATTCATAAATACCACATCCAGAGCGACATCCACCCTTAAAAATAGAATTTAGCTTTATTACCTAAATTTCAAACTATGTTGCAGCATACTTGTAACTGGAATAAGCAAACAATTTCAGGAAACGACTATGGGCCATTTAAGAGAGTGAACGTTTGCCATAAAAAGACAGTTTAAAGTTAGTGTATGGCATTTCTCGGAAAACCCCGCTCCAGTAGAAATGTGGAACAGATGTTACAAGGCATGCAAGCAGACATCTGCAGTTACAGTGATAAGTCTGTTGAGGCTGAAGGTATGAATGCAAGGTTTGCCTTGTGAAAGAAGAAGGCTTACATTTTTACCACTCACAAAGTTTGCTTAAGGGTCCTTACCCACAAGAGTCAATTCATGTTTTTTTACTAGTGTTTCCTAATGCTACCAATAGACAAGTTACTGGGGATGGTGCCAATGATCAGAAAGCCCACTGCAGTCAGGAACATTTGTGTTTTAGCATCATCTGTACACTCAATTCCTTGCATACAAACACTCTGACCCAAAATAAATGATGATCATGAAACGTCAAAAGCATAACGCCAATGGGTAGCCGGCCGTAAGAGAAACAACCTTTTCCACAAGCCCGAGTATCAAAATTCTAGTTTTTACATGTAGAAAAAGGTTTAGAGGACACTGGTTAGAGAAAAACTGAGAATTTACCTGAATTGCCTGTGTGCGCTATATAAGAAGCGGTTGATAAATAAATACACTGAAGAGTATATAAATTAAAATAATAAATCTAAATGTGGAATTTGCACATTTCTATTTGTTGGCCTGCAGGCCTTTGCCATCATACTGTACCCTGCAGGCTTTGGTATAGTCTAGATTCTCTGTTTCAGTTTTAAAATACATTTTCATGCTGATAAGTAACCGGTATCTGAGAACTTTCCGGATTAATCTAATCAAAACAGCATAAAAAAAACCTACCTAGATCCTACCTACTGATTTTTTTTTAAGTGATAAAGCAATATATATTTATATAACATATGGTCACAGGCAGTTTTGGAGAAAGACCTTGAGCTGAGCCGCAGAAAGCAGAACGAGTGGAATGTTATTAGAATGTTAAGTAACTAGACCGTGCTGCCTAAATGATCAACAAATAAATCCACTTGTTGGTTATTACAGCTGAGATGGCAGGAAGCAACTTGCAGCTTTGTGCTGAGAAAGCAGCGGACAGTAAACTGGAACCTTGCCATTAATTATAACAAACGCGTCCCCTCCTACAGGGTTCAAATATAATTCTGGATCAGCAATTAGAGGATCAGCGCGAAACGGAGAGAGTTTTAGAACATTCTCAATGGTCTGTGTGCTCAAAACTTGTCTGCTGGACACTGGGAGGGGAGAGGAATTGTTTGCACCCAACAGTTGTGAGGTTTTAGTCACAGTACAGTGTATTTGCTTTTCTTTTTTTTTACAAATTCAGAATTAGCATCTGGGATGGTTCTGTCATACGTACATACTTGTCCAATTGCTCAGCAGATCATAAATGCCTGATTACTCCCAGAAGGAAAGGAGAGCCAGAACTTTTGAAAGGCTGTTTATTGAAAACTTAGAGGAATGAACACTGATAGCCAAGCAGCTTTCATTAACACTGGGAAATGTTTAAAGTGTGCTGGATTTTAAATAATATGGAAATACTAACTGGCTAAGTGGACAAGTGTGACCGTGATGTGGAAGTGGAAAGGCGGCAATGTCAAAGCAGTATAAAAACAATGAGAATACTGATCAAAAATGAAGCAGATATTTATATAGACGTACGTGAGGGTACTATAGGAGTGTGCAGTTCATTACATCGACACGCACAAGGTCCACACATGAAATATTCTACATTACTTTTTTATTTTTTTTGTGTCAATTAGATTTTACCACATGGTACCATGGTACTAGTGTACCACTTTACTCGCCATGCTTTGAGATCGGACACTTTACCAACCACGTGGAATACGACTAGGAACAGTAAAGTTTGAAAAAGGTAAAATAATGGAAGAACTGTCGACTTATTCACGTGTCCTTATTCACCTTTGACCATGTCAACCATATGGTGTCAACCATATGGTGTCAACCTATACATTCTCTACTGCAATACCAAGATAGGGTAAATTTACCATTTCCCTACATTAAAGGAGCAGGCAATTTAAACCAGGTGCCGGATGATGGCACGGCAGTCAGGATCCAGACGGTCAGTATACAGACATCGGAATCGCTGTCGATCGACGGGCTATACTCCCTCATGGGGGTCCTTGATCCCCATGAGGGAGAATAGAACCTGTGGCGAGCACGCAAGGGGTTCCTTTGCACTCGCCCCGCCCTGAGTACCGGTAGTCAGGATTCCAATGTCGAGCCATCATACCACACCCCTTATACCTGCAAACATTGGTGTGTTATTTAACGTTCGGGATACAGCTGGAGAAACATTAGGAAATTAAAAAGGTTTATACAACTGGTTACACAGCACAAACGTGTTACATGGTTAATGGGAATGAATCTCTAGAAAGTGCTGAATAATATCTGAGCTGATCTGGAATAGTGATTTAGCAAAGTTTGGGCTCTGGCACTCGCAGTAATTACCGTAGTCAGCTTTTCTTTGTTGGCCTAATTGTGGTATTGGATAATGTATTATTTAATATTAAAATGTTGCATTTTTAGGGGCTAAAACACATTTCAAAAATAGAAGATTTTTGCTATTCACTATTTAATGTTAGTCACATGTGTCCAGTAGCTTGTGGGACACAAAATCGATTTAGAGCGATTATTATAAATTTAAAGACATTTATAATGAAATCATGTTGGTGGTATATTTATTTAAACTGGTTTGAAGCTATTTGTAGCTAAAACCCATCTATTTGGGCATGACAAGCGCAATAATTAATGGGTTCCGGAAACAAAAGAGTTGCTCTGGTGGGGGCACATTCATTATTGTGGCTCCCAAAACAACTGAATTCCCCCTTTCGGCAGATTTTTGCCTTCCATTTTCATCTTTTTTAAACAGGAAGAAAAACCAGCTAACAGCAAGCTGCCACCTTTAGTCACTGTAGGTAAGAAACCCTGGGTTATACACATGACACACACCTTTAATACCAGTGATTGACTTGGGGGTTTAGGGTTTGCTTGGTCACAATTACAAAGCAAGAACCAATAGAATTAGCTAGGCCATACTTGATTATTGAATGTTTTCTCCCTATATACTGTACATCTTAAAACACCGGAGCCGGTTTAATTCTCAGAGCTGTGAATAGCACTGGGAGGGAGTAGTGGATTTCTCCTCGCACCCAGAAATTTCGACAAAACTAGGGTGGCAATGCTGTTTTGTGCCCTAGCAAACAGTCGGAAAATGTCGGTACTCACGGCTAAACACCAGCGAGTACCGGTGTTCTCTGACTTATGCTCAGTACACACGGTTCAATGAGGTCTATTTTTCTATTTGATTTTACTTACACAGGTTTAGTATCCCTTATCCGAAATGCTCGGGACCATGAGCATTTTTTCATATTTTTTTTTCATACTTACCTGGTCCCCCGACGTCCACGGCGACTTTCGGAATCTTCTTCAGTGCACTCTCTGGTCCCAGGGGTGCACTGCGCGACTGAGTGGGTGTGCCTGTGATGTCACCAGCGCGGCCAGACAATGCATCCTTGGGACTGGTGATGCTGCTGAAGAGGATTCCGATGGGGTGGGAAAAATATTCTGAATATCCACGGTTTTGGAATATACGGATAAGGGAGACTCGACCTGTATAAGCAAAATCAAATACATTCGATTTTGATTTTGATTCCATCCCGATGCCGCGGCATCAAAAATCGAATAGTAAAATAGACTGTGCAGGCAAGAATATATAGTACAAGTCTGCAGAGTTAAAATTCATCGGGTTTGCCATGAGATCCCGATCAAATCGGGATTGAATAGCGATCGAATAGCAAGGCAATCGCACCATGTGTACACCCCTTTAGCAGGGTGCTGATCAGAATAGATTCAGGAGCTCTCTCCCGGCACTATTCACAGCGCCAACAATTGAATCAACCCTGTAAACTAGCCTTTGTACTGATTGCATACAGTAAACACTGCACTTTAACTGACCGAGCTAAATTTAGATTTCAAAATATGTTGCATACAAAATAGTGTTGTGAAACTGACTAATCACATGTAAATCTGCCATTGTGGGTACAGAGCGGTGTGCTAATAGTATTTCACTGAAGTGACAGTAAATCAAAACAAAAGGAAGCAAATATCATGAAACCAGTTGTAGTACGGATGATCTCTGGTTCATATATACCAGCATTTACCCCCTTCAGTCTCCATGCATACCAATAATTCTATCATTAATTAGGTAGATGATAATTCTATCATCTACCATCATGGAAATGCTCATCTCTACAGAAACTATCACACAAGTGGCAAAGTCACAATCTCCCTCAGTATCAGCGCCATCTCTTGGAAGGCACTGTGCCAATGGGCATTCCAAGGATCACAATGGCTACAGGTTGTCCTATACTGTATGCCCACTTTAAATGGAGGACACATACAAATCTGTCCATGTACATCTAGTCTTCTTTTGTGTTATTCACCTTTTCTAGTGTTCGACTAGGTAGCTCCGGGCACCTTTTTACAATAATTTCTATTCAAATTGTATTCAGAATACAGAAGGAATAGGGTGCACAAACAGCTTCTGTTAATTAAAAGGATGTCTGGCGTGCTTGTATTCTGTGTTTGACTGCAGTTGTATCAACATATAAAATGCTATTGTACAGTGTTTTCCTGGAAAACAGCAACATTTAATTTCTTATGCAGATAAAGCAGCAGTCACACACAAAACACGCTGCATATTTTAATCAGCAGAAGCTGTGTTATGGAAATATTCACACTTAAATTTTAATGGAAAAAGTTGCATGTGAAGACGCCTGACGCTCCAGAGTGATACGGTGCTCAAGCGAGATGTATAACGTCACTTGTATCGCTTGTACGATAGTTGTTTGTAGAATGTAGATAAAAAGGTCACAAGACTGAATATAAAAGGCACCTTGACCTAAAAATCAATCCTGGATAGTAGAATCACAGCAAAACATAACACCAGCAAAAGCAATGAAATATTTTTGTATGTGGCTACGGTTGAACCTCAAAAATTCTTCCCAACTGCAAAATAAAACGATTTGTCAGTAACACTCATATCTAGTGATCACTTCTGTGTATTGCAATTGCTTCTGTAAAAAATTGGTAATTGTGTAGTTTCACGGCAGCAGCTGGCCACCCGCTCCTTCCGGGTCCGCTCATCACGCTTCAGGTTCGGTGGTTCGCTACACTTTATAAAATCCACCCAAAGAGAAGTGTTAAGGTCCATACACACTGGGCGATTTTGCTCAGGGTGTATGCTGACTTATGATGGAGAAACAAATAGCTGGGCTGAAAAATCGCTTTGTCTTTACACACTGAGCGATTTTTGCCCTTTTAGCCATTTTCTTGTGGGTAGATAGCGGGACGCTATGGAAAGCCGTCCACTCTATTGCTCATCTGGGCTCATCGGTCATCGCTGCCCCGTACACTTAACAATAGAATTAACGATACCGTTCAGTAATGTCACTGGAACATGCAGTCACTGAATATATTGTCAGATTTGACTGCATGTTAAGACGACAGGGGAAAATGGTTAATGATGAATGGGAGTGTGCATTATTCGATATAGTTCGTACATACTGAGCGATATGCACTATAACATTGTGTACCCAGCTTAACAGCCAAGTTTGAAAGATATCCATGACGGTACTGAGGAACTAATTAAGTCGTCTGTCGCCAAACATGGATATACTTAAAGGCTAGAGACTCCTTGAAGATAAGAGTTTGGTAACCACTGGGATAAGCTATAACATTGGAAGGAATGGTGGTCCGCAGGTGAAGGCTCGGGAGCCCCAGACTGTATGTTAGAGAATGGACTAGTGAAACATGGCCAAGTGTAATTACATTTTACAGGAAACAAGTGATAATTACCTTCACATAGGATAGTTTTCCTTTGCTTAGTGACATGGCACCTTCAATTTCAATAACAGCTCAGCAACATTAGTACATGGCAGGAACAAGACTGCTGGTGTTCTGGTTTGTTGTCCAAGAACAATGCACCTTTAATCTTTTAGCAAACTCGTCTTTGTTTTCACTGTGTGAGTTTAAAAGTTCAAGAAACAATAGCTGGAATGGAGGTGTAACGCGGTGCAGTCACCGGGAGCGGCACCCAAACGCAGAAGCCTGGCACTACTGCCTTGCACACATATTTACTTGCACATTGTACAGTTCAACGGAGTGTATGCACTCTTCCAAAACATAAATAGGATTAAACAACTCTAAAGGGAGAGCTTCAGCAAATATTTGAGAGAGATAAAGTAGACAGGTAACCACCAATGGGCCTCTGATTGTTCTAGCACAGTCTGCAAACTTACAGAAGCAGGTTGGTTGGCACTTTATCTTTCTCTTGTCCCACGATCATATCTTCCTGTATATTTTATATAGTGATGCCCCCAAAAGTCGCGTTGCACTGAAATCTGTAACCTGTGATTGCGCAGAACGACCACAGGAAGTTAAACTTTGGCGCCATGTTTTGTGCATATGGGGAACCCAGGAACGGTAAGGAGACACCTGCGTTTTTGCTGCCATTGCCTGTTACCACCCCGAAAAGCTCAAGGACTGTAAATAACTTTGCAAATAAAGCTTCAGTGAAAACAAACCTAGAACATTAATCTCTGCTGAAAGAATTACGGTAGTAAATTTAAGTTGAAGGCTATTTTTCAATAAGTATCCAGGAAAAGCGGAAAGTCGTGAAAATCTAATTTTCTCATCAAAGCACGTACAGGTAATACATTTTTTGCAATCCAAAGTGTTTCAAATGAAATTTGCCAAAAGGAAACTGCTGAATGGCCTTCTGCTCCAAATGATTTGATCTGCTGACTTGCAAATATATTTTTGTGCAGTAGGAAGTTACAATTTCAGTCAGCAAAATTATTTTGTCCCCACAGATATTCTTACACCGAGAACAAAGCTGCGACAGACAAAGCCCATGGGCTTACAAGTACATTTATAGTGGCTCACACTAGAACTGGTGGTGCACGAATGCATGGTTTCTCTCCATGCAGGGTTCTCTCCTGGGGGTGTGGTATATTAGCCCGACAGTTGGGATTCCGACAGTCGTTAGTCAGACGTTGGAATCCCGACTGCACAGCGTGGGGAGCGCAGGTGGCTGGTAAAGTCGACCTTTACATCTGTTGAACATCACCATGTCGACTTTTTGTCAATGTCGACCTTGGGCATGTAGACTTTTTTGTGTTGATCTATTGACCTAGACATTGTCAAGCTACCATCCGTATACCGCAGAGAAGGATGCCTGCCTTCAGGGCAATTGTCTTCAGAACAAATGGAGATTTTAATGCAACATCACAGGGAGAATGATACATTATTTCATACATGAACTAGCATAATGGTGGAATTCTATCAGTAAATAGGCAAGTGTAGAATGGTGATGGCTAGAGGACTGGATCAGAGCATCTCCGCAATGGCAGGTCTTATAGGGCGTTCCTAGTATGCAGTGGTCGGAACCTACCAAACTTGGTCCAAGGAAGGACAACAGATGACAGGAACGTGGGGTCCCAAAGCTCAATGATGCGTGTGGGGAGCAATGGCTGGTCAGGTGCCACAGAAGTGCTACTGTAGCACAAATTGCTGAATGAGTTAACACTGGCTGTAATAGACAGGTGTCCCAACAACACTTGATAATGCACTGTGCAATATAATAAAGACATGAGCTCACCGAGTACACAACAGGTAAAAATAACATTGTTCTATCTGCTAAACTGAACGCCCAGAGTCCATTTATTTTTCTTGCAGCGGGAAACAAAGGACCACAGTATGAATATCCCAGAAGGATTACCAGAAAGGAACGGCAAGACATGCCATGTCAGAACCAAAAGGTATAGATACTGTACATAGCCAAAATGGCAAACAAGAGGTGCATCAGAAACTAAACAGGAAACAATGACAATAAAGATACAGTATGGATAACCAGAAATGCTGGGGCACAGGTTGAGTCTATCGCCCTAGCAACAGAATTGTGCTCCGTGAAGGTACAAATAGACTGGCCAAATTAGACCTAGACTGGCTTGTGTAATCAATGGTCATGTGAATAGTTTCCGGAGCCGAATGCATGCTCCTAAATAGGACTGACCACTAAGGGAAAGATAGAAGTTGTTGTGAGGGAATAGAAGAGTCAAGGGAATAAAAGGACATATGGAGAAAGCAGCACTAAGGGACTAAGGGCCTTATTCTAGTTCACTCTGACAAAATCCTTCTTAGATAGACAAAACCATGAGCACTGCAGGGGGGCAGATGTAAAATGTGCAGAGAGACAAGGGCGTAACTACCATAGGTGCAAGGGGTGCAGCTGCTATGGGGCCCAGAGCTGAAGAGGGCCCATCTTTGCTGTCTAACTAATATGTTTTACATGCATTTATCACCATCAGTTGCTAAATAGGGGGCCCTTACAAACTTTTGCTATGGGGCCTAGGAATATCTAGTTACGCCTCTGCAGAGAGAATTTGGGTGAGTTATTTTATTTCTGTGCAGGGTAAATACTGGCTGCTTTATTTTTACACTGCGGTTTAGATCTCACTTTGAAGTAAAACCCCACCCAAATCTAATTCTCTCGGTACAAGTTACATCTGCCCCACCTGCAGTGCACATGGTTTTGTCCATCTAAGAAGGATTTTGTCAGAAAGAGTGAACTAGAATAAGGCCCTAAGTCTGACCTGATCACAGGACAAATTTGTTCTCAAAATGGACAAAACCATGCTGCACTGCAGGTGGGGCAGATGTAACATGTGCAGGGATTTACATTTGGGTGAGTCCTTTTGTTTCTGTGAAGGGTAAATACTGGCTGCTTGTTTCTTAAGGCCCCCATACACTACGCAATTTGGCCCCAATTTCACCCGATTCTGGAGGATTGGACCGAGAAATCGGGTGAAATTGGCCAAATTGCGTAGGGTATGACATCTGATCTGATGCGCGGTCCCGTGCGCATCGGATCAGATCCAGATGTCGGACGGTGTCTGCACATAAGATTAATCATGTGCAGCCGTCTGGGGGGGGGGGGGGGGGGGGGAGGGGGAGCATCAGGAGCAGGCTGGGAGTGGGTACCTGTCCGGGGAGCGGCACAAGGTGTAGCGGCAGGCAGCGGATGGTTGTGGGTACCTGTCTCCCAGACTCCTGACTCCCAGAGTGGGTACCTGTCCGGGGAGCAGGAGGAGCAGGGACTGGTCCGGGGAGAGGCACAAGGTGTAGCGGCAGGCAGGGATCGGGGACCGCGGCGCAGATGCTGAGCAGAGACCGGGGGCGCGGTGAGCGGCCGCCCGGTCTTTTGAATAGGATGGTTTCTATTCTCCCGCTCGCCGTGGGGACCGCAGAGCGGCGGGAGAATAGAAACCATCCTATTCAAAAGACAGGGCGGCCGCTGATTGGCTGAGTTCCCAGCCAATCAGCGGCCGCTCAGTCTTTTGAATAGGATTTCCTTCTATTCTCCTGCCACGCCCCCGGTCTCTGCTCAGCATCTGCGCCGCGGTCCCCGCTCCCTGCCTGCTGCTACACCTTGTGCCGCTCCCCGGACCAGTCCCTGCTCCCCGGACAGATACCCACTCTGGGAGACAGGTACCCACAACCATCCGCTGCCTGCCGCGACACCTTGTGCCGCTCCCCGGACCAGTCCCTGCTCCTAGCGCTTCCCGGACAGGTACCCACTGCCAGCCTGCTCCTGATGCCTCCCCCCCCAGATTTTTAACTGAGATAAATCGCATCCTATTTATCACATGTAAAAAATAGCACATCAAGTGCCAAAACTTATCAAGCTCCCCCGGGGAGCTGCCCGGGAAGCTCAGGGGAAAATCGGGGCTGACTTGTCCTTAGGACAAGTCGCCGTAGTGTATGGGGGCCTTTACACTGCAATTTATACTTCAGTTTGATCACACCCCACCCAAATCTAACTCTCTGCTCATGTTGCATCTGCCCCACCTGCAGTGCACATGGTTTTGCCCATTTTGTCAAATTTGTCCAGTGATCAAGCTTAAATTATGCCCTAACTCACGTTAGCCCAAAAAATGACTTTGAAATGTTGACCATGATTCAGTTTGTCAATTTTTTTGGTATGTTCCCTCTTCTGTCCATTTCAGAGATTATAAAATCTCAAAACCATGCGTTCGATGGTTGACTGTATAATTAACATTTACTGCATCAATCTGATTATTTCAAGTGCACTATACTTATTACATAGTATACTAATGGTAATTGCACTTCATAGCGCTCTAAAGGCCCATACACACTGGGCGATTTTGAGCAGAACGCAGCCCGGTTTTGTCGTTTGAGCTGTTTTCAGCTCAAAAGCCGCAAAGTGGCCCTTATTCTGGTTTACTCGCAAAGACAGAGCCGGTCCTAGGCTTAGGCATACTAGGCAATTGCCTAGGGCTTCGGCCTATGCCTAGGAGCGGCACTGCAGCCTCCTTTAACATTGGTGATCAGTGGTGACTGCGGCATACGATGGTCAGCACCACCATCGCCCCCGATAAAGTGGATATTGTCCGCCAGCGCATTCTAAAACTTACCTCCCCACCCGCCCAATGCACTGCGCTGCCCGGAATGACCAGCGGCGCGGCTCCTCTTTCATGCATATGTAATGAGCGGCTGGTATCACTCCACTCATTACATCATGCTGCGACCAGGGACATGTATAATGCGCATTGTGCTGGGGAAGGAGGATGCTCCGCCCACCAGCACCGCGTAGAGCTGTGAAGCAGCAGGGGGTGCATTGCGATATTTTGGCAGGCATTCAGACTTCAGCAACAGCGCACCCCCCACTCCAGCCTGCATCTCCTGCTTTTAGTTTCAGGAATGTGAGCACCGGAACTGCAGCCTGAATACCAGGTATATTACATTTTCATGGTTATTGTGTGTCCTCCCTCCAGGCCACTAGTGCCTCACTCCACTCTTGCCACTCCTCCTAGTGACAGCTAGCAGGTCTCACAATCCCTGCTGGCCTCGGTGATGCGAGTGTGCACCTCCTCCTTGTCACAGGTGCAGAAACTTTTCACCTGCTCTCTCACCCTGCTCCCTTGCCATCTCAAGTCACCCCCGCTGCGGCTTTATGGTTGCCTACTTTTGGAGAGCCACCCAAAATGTCATACCCTGCTACTGCCACCTCTTCCCTTTCTCAGTCTGCTGCATCTCCCTCTCCCACCTTTTCCCTGCAGTCCCCTCACTATCATCTACTGCTTGCTGTTTCTGCAGCCCCTCTCCCCCCCCCCCCAAGTGAATCATGCTCCTACCCCTGCCACTTCACCCTCCATGGCTTTTTCTTTCCTTTTGCTCTTGGTCCTTTCCGTTCCCTCTTCTTACTCCCTTAGGTCTATCTGGCCATGTTCTTTTCCCATGCTCTGCCCTCCTTGGATGGCCCTTGGTCTCTCCTGTGCAACCTCCCATTTCTGCTATGGCTTTTCTTCCTAGTGCCTCCAGGTTGCATTTAAGATCATAGTTGTGCCCTTCCTCCTCTTTCCCTCTGCCGTCTCCTTCTATTCCTTCTCTCCCATCTCCTGCTACTGCTCCTCTTTCCCTCTCCTGTCTGTCAAGGTTAGCTCATTTAAACAGAGGTTGAATTGTTGGAGGTTGAATTGTTTGCTTGTCCTGCTTCTCACCTTCTGCATCTTACTGCCACCCTCTGCCTCCCCAACCACTGACACCCCCTGTTGCACTGGTCACCCACTCCTTTCGGACACCCTCTTCTTTCTCCCCTGTCAACTACATGCTCTCTTGCCCACTGTAATGTGAATAAGGGGCATGACTATGTGATGTAATGTGTATAAGGTAAACGGTCATGTGATATTATGATAATAGGGCAGTACTACTTGCATAATTTGAATTGGGGGGTATTGTTGTATGGCCGAGCCCCTTCCTAGAAAAAAAAAATCATTTTTTACGGTACTCGCTGTAGGTGTGCATTTTTGCTATTTAAAAAAGGGGGTTTAGTGGGGGGCAATGATCTTTCATTGGCACATGATTGCTATGGGTGATGGGTGTTGCTAGCTGCTGTGATCTGTGCTACTGGATGCTGTGGGTCAGAGGTGAAACTAGCGTAGTTCTAGGGGGCACCAGACAAAATTTTGCCTAGGGCATCAAATAGGTTAGGGCCGGCTCCGTGCAAAGGCAAATGCCTTCTCAAATGGATAAAACCATGTGCACTGCAGGGAGGCAGATGTACCACATGCAGAGATTTAGATTTGGGTGTTATATTGTTTATGTGCAGGCAAATACCGACTGCTTTATTTTTACACTGCAATTTAGATCCCACTTTGAAGTAAAGCCCCACCCAAATCTAATTCTCTCTGCAGAAGTTACATCTGCCCCACCTGCAGTGCACACAGTTTTGTACATTTTAGGAGGAAGTTGCAAGAATAAGGGCCAGTAAGTGCTGATGCATGCTCCTGCACCACTGCCTGCGGCAGCCACTCATCTGCTGGTATTATCAGCATATAAGCGATGGGGTAGACTGCTTTCCATAGCGTCCTGCACGGAGCGATTTTCAGCCCAGTGATTTGCCCGTCATCATTGACCATACACGCTGGCCCAAAATCGCCCAGCGTGCATGGACCTTAACTGTGCAGTGTTAATCTATGTGTATAAAATGTACTTCCCTTGTGGCTATAAGCTGTGGTTCCACAGACTCTCCTGTCAAAGAGAGCAGATGGCAGCATGTAAATGAACACTGAACATGACCCTATAGTAGACCCAGAACACACCATCTGCCACAGTAACCCTGCACCAAGTCTAAGCACAGGGGAAGACATTGCACTGCTCAGCCAGTCTGACTTTTATATGCCACAGTCCCCAGGATATTCACCGATCTGTACAGAATGTCCACGACTACTAGCAGTAAAGCTCTAACATCCTCCGCCGAGATCTACCCACCCTGGATTACTTGATCTATTACGAAACATTACTTTCCGGCTGCCAAAGTTTGGCTCCACGATTGTTCTCGCTCTCTCTCTTCTGGCAGAACGATCCTCACGCCTTCACTAAACACGCTGCTAGGAGCTTAAAACACTATGTGATTTCTAGAATCTACAAGATTGCTATAAAAAAAAAGGAAAAACTGGTACTTTGCTCTATTTTTTAGAAAGGGTATTCTTCATATGCGATCCCACATTAATCATGTAATTAGTATTCCATAGTTACAGCTTACTCATTAATATTTGGTTTCTAGTAGCCGTCTTAACACTAGAATCACGGTCAACACCACAGGCTGGATTCGTCAGGACTTGTCCGATAACCGCATTCCCCCCTCCTCCCTACAGAGTCAGACAGTGTTATTGATGCCAAGCTATTACTAGAATATAGAAATTACAGAGATAGTGGGTGAAATATAACAGCCTGTGACTTGCGGGCAAAGACTGGCGAGTCTGCCTGATTTTTTAAAGTGGCAAACGCTTGGTTTTAACAATGATTTTCAAAGAATGTTTTAAAACATTCTTCTTGGTTCTTGTTGTAACGCAGCTAATGTGTAAGCCACCCTCGCCCCAAAACATGCACCCTAACCAAGGGCATTAGTAGATTTCCTTTAGCTTTTATCGACTTTTACACGCTAACCAGTACAATAGTTACCCTATATACTAAATCTATACTCTATAGCAGGGATGGAGAACCTTGGGACCCTGCTGTAGTTGAACTACACATCCCAGCATGCCCTGCAACAGTTTTGCTTTTTGGCGATGCTGGGATGTGTAGTTCAACAACCGCTGGAGTGCCAAGCATCTCCACCACTGCTCTTAATCATTAACCCAACAATTTTGCCCCATTATAAGCACCATATTTAAACGGTCATATTAAATATCAATTGCATCCTTTATTTTTAGCCCTTCTCTGAAAGGGTCCAAAGTGATAAGTCTTGAAAAGTGATTAGGCAGAGAGTGATAAAGTACCAGCCAATCCGCTCCTGTAATTTTTCAAACACAAGCAAGCAAGTATTATGGTAGTTTGCAGCGAATTGGCTGATACTTTATCACTCTCCAACTTACTGCTTTTCAAGACTTGCTACATATGGCCCTGAAGCTCCTGCACAGGAGAAACCCATAGAGAAGTTACTGCTGGCAGGGCCGTCTGTCCACGTTATTAGGCCCTGGCCCATCACAGCAAAACGCAGCAATTCACATTGGCAATTCTGCAGGGAGTGGGCAAAATGTGATTTGCTTCATTTAGCTGTGTCCCCTCGCTACGGAGCCGACATTCCATCTATTATCCCCCCTCTCCACTGCAGGAGTTCTGACTATTCTGACAAAAGTCGTGACTTTCCTGCAACACTCGGCAGAGTTGTAAAGTATATCTCACTCATCTCTGCACATTCACATATAGGGGTAGATTTATTAAAACACAAGCGATAGATAAAGTACTAACCAATTAGCTTCTAAATGAAAAGTGACACTAGCGGATTTGTTGTTACTTTAATAATACAGGTGTAAGCGGACTGATCTGCCTGCCCAGGGCAGCCTCATTTTCCCTAAAGGGGACTACACACGGGGAGATGCTGAAGCGGCGTTCTGAGCTATGCTAGATGGCTCAGCAAGATCGCTCAAGCACACAACGCTGGGAACACTGGCTCTGACCCCAGCAACCCCTGTAATTAACTACATTTATCCTGCATGCAGCGCGATCGATATGACCCCTACACACAGAGCAATGCAGGGGCATTTTCTAAGAAAGTTGGTGAGATCGCTTAGAAATACCCCTACATCGCGCCATGTGTAGGTCCTATTACACATTCAGGGGCAGATGTATTAAATTTGGCAAAGTGATAAAGTAGAAGCTGATAAAACATTGGGCAATCAGCTGCTGTCATTTTTCATACCAATTGGTTGGTACGTTATCACCTTCCGCTTTAGTACTTCTGGAGGTTTAATACAGGTTATCCCTTATCCGGATATCCCCAAGACCGTAGTTTTTCCGAATTTTTTTTTGTTTTGTCCCCCCCCCCTCACACCCCCTTTTTTTTTATACTTACCTCATCCCCCAGTGTCCACGTCGGCCATCGGATTCCTCTTGACGTCACCGTCGCACCCTCACAATGGGACCGGGATGCTGCTGAAGAGGAATCCGATGGCTGCCGTGGACGTCGGGGGGAGGGGAGGTTATATATATATATATATATATATATATATATATATATATATATATATATATATATATATATATTCCAGAATAATCACTTATCAAAAGTGCTCTTGGTGCCTGGAACAAAATGAATAAAATATTTAAATCTAGAATATACATTTGTAGGTCATACTTACCTAATTTGCTGTAGCATGGTGGGGCCATAGTGGGTATGATCAGAGGGAACATAAGCAACTGTCTTGAATTTGTCATCAAGATCATAGAATTCCATTGCATTAGGCAAAAAGCTTCTTTTCTGCCTTGATGGAGGATAGGGAATGGAGGTGCTGTTCTAGCACATACAAATTTTTTGCAGTTGAAAAAACAAAAAGAAAAAAACAACAAAAAGACACAAACACAGGACCCATCACGTAATGTAATAGGTTTCCCTGTTGAGCTACCATATTATTACTGCACACTGTATGCAGTTCATTTAAATATAATTCACTTTCTTGCAAATAGGGTGAGAATCCATCAGCATTGATGGGGTTAAAAGCTAGCCTCATTCCTAGCTAGAGCCTTATTGGATTCCAGGGATCTGAATTAGTGTAACATGTAGGGACATGTTTTACTATATTGCAAAGGACAGATTATGTTGACTGAATTACGAATACAAGAGTGATTGAATTAAGTTCTATAAACGTAAAACCAAGGCAATAGGTGTAGTAAATGTGATTTATAAAATAAGCACTTGACTATACCGAACCACCAGAGAATTGCATACAGTTTGAGTATCCCTTATCCGGATATCCGTTATCCAAATTATTCTGAAAACCATTGTTTCCGGAATTTCCTTTTTTTTTTTGCCAAAAGCACTACTGGGGACATCTGTAACTGGCACTACTGGGGATAAGATATGTAACTGGCACTAAATATGTACAAGTAAATAATTGCTTAGAATTCAAATACAGTGCCTGAGATTGTACACAATTTTTGTGAACAAATAATAATGATATTTGTGTGTATTTCATGTGTTATGGTGTGTATATACGGTGAGATCCATTTGCTATTCCACTAAAGATTCGAAAGTTATGCAAGCTTTGCTATCTCTGTACTAATTTCATACAATTCATGCTATCGACATTAGATTTGCACTATATAGTCATTGCAGGCCTGTCTATCTGGGTTTCGATTTGTGCTGTCACGGGAGCACGCATTGGGATCGCAAGGTAAAAAATCTGTGCAATCTGCATACGATCCCAATGCGAATTTGACTATATAGTCAAACTCTCATGCTGATTGTACCCGTGTGTACACAGCATTAGATGTGTTGGCATTTGTGTATTATCAGGGCACCCACTAAGCAAATAGCTTAAGGTGCGTACACACAGGGGCGATTTTGTCCAAAATCACGGGAAATATGGTCGCTGAGCGACCATATTGCCCGCAATGGGAATGTGCACCGGCGATATATCGCCGGGTGCGCGGTCCCGTTTTTGCCACTGTGGTGATCGCTGGTCGCAGGAACATGCTCCTGCGACCAGCTGATTACCACTGCCGGGCTCCCCCCGGCAGTTTCTTTTTCATCAGCGACCATCTCTGGTCGCTGATGAACAGGAGAAACTGAGCAATATATTGCTCAGCCATATATTGCTCAGCAATATATGGCTGAGCAATATATCTCCCCCGTGTGTACGGGGCTTTAGTGCCCTATTCTGCGTAGTGAGATCGCATAGCATGCAATTTTGCGTGCAATGCGATGGTACTAGTTAATTTTCACTGCACTGCATCGTACGCAAATCGCATGCAATTTTATCACGTGCGGTGTGACTTCGCACACCCCCACTATACACGTCGATGCGATTTCGCACACCCCCACTATCCAAGTCAACCCAAAGCGTGGAAAGCGCAGACCTTTGCATACCCCACTCTCCACGTCGGCGTGGAGTTGATTCTATAAAGTGTGGTGAGCGCAGCGAGCCACCGAGCCCAAAGCGTGGCGAGCCCCACGAGGGGACGCAGATTACTTTACATGTATTCCGAGTCCCCTCACGGGGCTCACTGCGCTCCCCACACTTTATAAAATCAACTCCGTGCCGACGTGGATATTGGAGGTATGAAAAGCTCGCCACGATTCAGGGTGACGTGGATAGTGGGGGTGTGCTAAATCACATTGCATCGCATGCGATTTCGCCAGGGGTGCCGTGAAATTTAACAAGTACCATCGCATGCGATGCGATCTCTACGCCGGCGTACGTAGGCAAATTGGGCGCCCTGATAATACACAAGTACCGATGCGTTTATACAACATAAAAACTAGAACAGAACGAAAAGGCGACAAAACAAAAGGAACGGGCCAACACAAAAACAGAAGGCTTCAGCTGGAATCTTAACTACTTGCAATTAATCAAAACACGACGACAGTCATCCTCCTTATAATCCCCTCTTTTTCACAATTGAAGCAATAGTCAACTACTTAAGAGGATAAAAGACTAAATAACAATCTTAGCAAATAGGTCACTGCATTGTGCTATAATAATGCAAGTGTTTATCCAGAGGAAGGATGGTGGAAGAAAATACATAATCGGGCAGCATGAGCACATTGGGGCAGTACTACAGCAAAATCAGAGCTGGCTGCAATGAAATGAATACGGACGTGGATCCTATTGTATTAAGTCACTGGCATTTGTGTAACCACATTGTGCCCTTACTTATCTGCCTTCTGTAGAGGAAAATAATAAGCAAGCCTGTGGCAGTAAGCACATGAATCTTACTGGCTGCTGTCACAAAAGATAGCATAGGGTCCAGCAAGCGGACCACAACAGGGAAACACATACCCGCCGATAAGCTCAATACAACAGACCATGGGAATCGTATAGCGCTGTCCCTCCCCTCTTTACCCAGTTGGCTTTACTATAGATCAGCTCTAGGTAACAGGTTTGCCAGGTATTACAGCACCCATCGTATTTACTACAATTCCTGCAAAGAACCTTTCAAACAAAACATAATTGCCCATTTTTACTTACAGGGCTGATAGCCTTCACCTATAATAATGGTCAAGCCATGAGGCAGAAGTAACCTTTAAGTGTGTGTGTGTGTGTGTGTGTGTGTGTGTGTGTGTGTGTGTGTGTGTGTGTGTGTGTGTGTGTGTTTTATGCCCAGTGTACATGCACATTTTCTGAATAGAACAAAAAAAACAATGTACAACGGGTGCAGAAAATTACTGCGTATAATGATGGGATCTGCTTGTAATTAATGTTGATTAGAGGAATTAGCTACTCACAAGAATGTCCTGTATTTTTACACTACACATAAAAGCCCCAAATCATTTTACATAACCACATAGACCAAAAAAGGGCACAAACTAAATCCAAACACAATTAAAAGACTACCAAGTGTATGTTACACCATAAACATTTATTTACATTTTGCTGTGGAAGTGTGGACACAAGCCATTCTGCAGCAAGAAATACTTTATTCTACACTTTTAATTACACTTGAGCAATGTTTAATTTATTAAAGGTGCAGTGACCTGAAGCAGTACAATAGAAAACAGTACATAGAAGTACATTTTATACCCCTTTCACACCAGCCTAATTTCCCGGGTTGGCCGGGATTTCAACCCTGCCTAGGGTTGTTCCCGGGTTCAACCTGGGGACCTGGCCGCTGTGAAAGGGCTGGGGGTACACACCCACGTTGCCGGTCCTTGGTGTGCCGTCAGGCCGGGGATCCACACAGGTGGGCACAAATGACAGGAGGCGGATGAAGATGACACAAGTCTCCGGTGCCCTCACTGCCGCCAAATAGCTGCTTTATCTGCGCCCGCCACCTGTGTGGATCGCGAGCCTGCACCAAGGATCAGCAACCGGGGTGAGTACTCACCGCCATAAAGCCGCGTGCCTGCCTCCTGACAGCCTCCTCCCGCCTCCTTCACACATCAGAAAATGCAGGGACTTTTCTGTTGTGAAAGAGGCCAACCTGTGAATGGCCCGGCGTGATCCCTGGGCCATATTTCCGGGTGGGTCCCTGCATTTTCTGGTGTGAAAGGGGTATTTGGTTCCCGATTCCACTGACCAGCAAGCATACCTGGAGAACACACTGTGGGGGTTATTCTAGTTCATTCTTTCTGACAAAATCCTTCTTAGATGGACAAAACCATGTGCACTGCGGGTGGGGCAGATGTAACATGTGCAGAGAGAATTAGATTTGGGTGGGGTTTTTCTTCAAAGTGAGATCTATATTGCAGTGTAAAATCATGCAGTCAGTATTTTCCCTGCACAGAAACAAAATAACTCACCCAAATCTAATTCTCTCTGCACATGTTACATCTGCCCCCCTGCAGTGCACATGGTTTTGTCCATCTAAGAAGGATTTTGTCAGAAAGAATGAACTAGAATAACCCCCTGTGTGACCTGTTTCTGATTAAGGCTACCAGTTTTTGCATCGAAGGCATAGAGGTCTGTATTTGTGCTTAATGGTACAGTATATAAAGAGCAAACAATTAAGGGGGGGAAATGTAGTACAGGTTGAGTATCCCTTATCCAAAATGCTCAGAACCAGAAGAATTTTGGATAACAGATTCTGTATTTTGGAATATTTTTATATTTGAATGAGATATCTTGAGGTATCTTGCATTTATGTTGTAACATGAAATACACACAAATTTTATTCGTGCATGAAAAAAAGGTTTTAAAAAAATGAAACAAAGTTTGTGTACAAAATGAGAAACAGAATTTGAATGCCAAGCAATCATGTCCTTGCACATATATAGTGCCAGTTACATGCTATTTCCCCACTAGTGCCAGTTACAGATGTAGTCAGTAGGTTTTTATCAAAAAATAAAAAGTACATTTTGAAGACTATGGTTTTCGGAATAATTTGGATAAGGGATAATCAACCTGTATGTTTAACATACAGGGAGTACAAGGAGACAGAAGTTATGGGCAATGTGGTGACTAAAGTTGAAGAAGCAAGAAGCTAATGGTGTGTACATACGGTCGACGGCCATGCTATTCGACCCCTATGCAATTGGATCGCATCGGGATCGAATCGCACGGCAAGCCATGAGACATGTATGCAATTTCGACTATATAGCACAAATGTGTACTATAAGGGCAGTATTCAATGTAAAATATCGCCGTGTGCAGCGAATCCAGTTTAGGATTCGCTGCACACTCGCTGTGTTCCGGAGGGCTGGCTGCCACTCGCTCTCCCTGTATTCAATGTCGGAGGGGCGAGTTGCCCCTTGCGGCGAATCTTAACCCCTGCAGCGGACGAGCGTCCACAGCAGGGAGATTGAAGTCTCCCTGCCTGCCCCAGAACTTTTGTGGAGGGGAGGAGGGCCCCAGAGCCAGCAGGGGACCAGGTATAGTCACTGCTCCCGATCATGCATATGTAATGATCGGGTGCAGTGAATATATGAATATCTAATGAGCGGCTCGGCTCCCTGCTCTGTGTAAAAAATATTTTTATATATATATATCCGGCACTCCAACGTCCCCCAAGGGGATGGCTTGCTCCGGTGCCTTCCTAGATGTGCTAATCAGCACAGAATATAACCCAGGACAAACGAGGCGGCACTCGAAGACTTGTGAAAAGATCAAATGCGTGTATTCAAAGACATCAAAATTAAAACAAAAAAACTTCACAGAATAAAATTCCTGATTTTTTTACACCAAAATGAAAACAAAAAAAAAACTTTTATTTTAATAGTTCACATTCCACTTCTCCATGAAAAGATGGAGAATTGCTACACGAAGAGACACGGCGAAAATCACTTAGAAAGACGGCGAGAAGTGCACGTTGAATAGGGTTGTTCGCTTTTTGAGACCAAAATTCTCCGTCCAACGCGAGAAAAGCACAAACTCGCCATAAAACACGGCAAATTTTTCTCATTGAATACTGCCCTAAGTGTCAATGCAGCCCTGTCTATCTGGCTTCCATGTGTGCTGTGTGGGAGCACGCATCGGGATCGTAAGGTTAAAAAAAAATTGCAAGGTTAAAAAAATGAGATCTCGATGCGATTTTGTCAAAATTGTATGCTGAATTCTACCATGTGTTCTAGAGCAGCGGTTCTCGAACCGTCTGTCACGACTCCATGTTGCTGATGACTCTGATCTCTCAGCCAGTGAAGTCTGAAAAGCAGACTTCTTTGATCACTGCCATATATCACTTTCAGATCGCTAAGCCAGGTTAGATCTGGGATTTTGATCCAGGGTCTGACCTAGCTCCAACCCTTTCACACTATAAATGGGTTGGCCATTATGCACAGGGCGACCCAGGTTATTCAGTTTGGTGCTTTCACATCGCATCTCAACTTGGGTCGATCCAGTATAATACCCCTTTCAGATCACACTTATAACCTGGGTTATTGGTAGGTTGCTGCTTGGTCAAGGTACAGTGTAAAAGCACCAAACCTAATAACCTGGCTTGACCACCCCAGCAATTTGGCCGGATTATAAGAAGGGTTAAGAGTTAAAGTTTAGTGTTAAAAGTTTTGGACCCGGGATCAAGGTTTTGGGTCCAACCCGGCATTACACTGTGAAAGTGGTGTTAGAGTTCCAAGGAGTCACCAGGCAGCGCTGCTGAAGGAGTCACCAGGCAGCGCTGCTGAGGGCAGACAGCTTGCAACAAGGGGCTTCTGAGCTGTAGGAAACATTACAGACATAAAATTTGTCCCATATCAACAGAATGTTGGAACAAAATGTTTCATTGAATACTATGCTTACTACATGTTGTGGCATCCCTTCTATAGTACTACAAATATCTATAGTGTTCATTTTTGCGCCTTTCAAAACCTGTGCAGTTTCTGTTCCCTGGCTGGGGTGTTGCTCTCTGCTGTGGTCTGATCTGAATACCAGTGCTGAAATACAGACCACACTGTGCAAGAAGCACCACAGCAGAGTGTGATATCCCAGACAGGGAAGAGGTACTGCAAGCTAATGGACAGTACAATTATAACCACATTGCGTTTCTGTAATATCTTCATATTTGAATGATCTTCCAAATGTAGGTGTTCTAAATGATGGGGGTGTGAGCTAGCTGACCAGTCTTTCTAAGTGGCGAACTTCAATGGTTTGCTGGATTATGTGGTTAAGTAGCTTTAAGCCTGGGATAAATTAGAGAAGCTGTCTGTAAAAGGAATATCCATATTCCCAACACCTCATGCAGCCAATCCGATTCACTGAACTTTCCAGGCACTGTTACCGACACAATCTATAGTATAGTACAGAGAAATATGTTAAGTTACATTCAAAAAGATTTTTGCAGGGTGGGAGTCGAGTCTGTAAGATCCATTTGATTACTGTCCAATACAGCAGCTGCTACTGTGAAAAGCATCGGTCTCAGCACCTCTGCTATACAGTATGTCGGCACATGAACCTATAGAAGGCAGAATGCCAAGATCCACAATTACATACATGCTTCAGGGAGTAGTTTACAATTATGCTTTAAAGTTCAAATATAATTTCAGATAGAATGCAGAAACATAGCTCCTACATTAAAGCTGTAAGTAGGTGAATGCCCCCTCAC
The DNA here is from genome assembly GCF_055691185.1 of Crinia signifera. Lineage (NCBI taxonomy): Eukaryota > Metazoa > Chordata > Amphibia > Anura > Myobatrachidae > Crinia > Crinia signifera. The sequence goes on along the minus strand of NC_139221.1, from coordinate 256,697,715 downwards.
TTCTCTGCCATTTATTCTCTGTACAGTCACACTGCAAGGACTGATTACTGAATCCAGCCCTCAGCATGTCTCCATCTGTTCAAGGGCGTGCGGAGGTGCAGATCTCGTAATGAGCTCCAGTGATCATGCTGCATTCAGAGACAGGGGCCAGACTCAGCATGGAGACAGGATAAGCCTCCGCTCCATCAGCCAGTGAGTTGCTACTGTTACCCCTCCGCTCCATCAGTCAGTGAGGTGCTACGGGTACCCCTCCGCTCCATCAGTCAGTGAGGTGCTACGGGTACCCCTCCGCTCCATCAGTCAGTGAGGTGCTACGGGTACCCCTCCGCTCCATCAGTCAGTGAGGTGCTACAGTAACCTCTCCGCTCCATCAGTCAGTGAGGTGCTACGGGTACCCCTCCGCTCCATCAGTCAGTGAGGTGCTACAGTAACCCCTCCGCTCCATCAGTCAGTGAGGTGCTATGGGTACCCCTCCGCTCCATCAGTCAGTGAGGTGCTACAGTAACCCCTCCGCTCCATCAGTCAGTGAGGTGCTACGTTTACCCCTCCGCTCCATCAGTCAGTGAGGTGCTACGGTTAGGTTACCCCTCCGCTCCATCAGTCAGTAAGGTGCTACGGTTACCCCTCAAGCTCCATCAGTCAGTGAGGTGCTACGGTTACCCCTCTTCATATCACTAATACCAATAATATTTGGAGACTGTGAAAAGGCGCATCAAGAATGGATTTTAAGTGCACATTTTAATTAAACCCATATTTAGAACAGGTTTCAGTAGGAGAAGCTAAAATCTAATAAAGCCTATGTAGGTCAGGACTGCTCAGCTAACAGACCACAGCGTGACTATCTATGGTCCCCGGCCTCATTAACAATGTAGCATTTAGGGAAGCATATTGTGAACAAGTGACAGCAGCAGAGTGGAATGTGCTACGTTTCCCATCCCGGGCTCGCCCCAATGTTACTCGCACTCCTACTTCACACTTATTTTATGACTGCTCTATATTCCAATCAGATTCTTTTCACCAAAACCAGAATCTTTCTTTAGATAGTACAATGTTACTTGCACAGTCCTGCCTTCTATTTTGTAGAAAAGCCAGAACTGAAAATATAAAACATCAGAGGAAATATAAAACCATTGCTTTGAAGTCATCTGATAACGCCCACTTACCTTATTTGTTGTTGCGTACAAGGCCCGTAGGTTTCTGCCCGATGACCTACTGCTCTATATACCTATCACGGCAGTGCTACCAAACTACTGAGCTCTGATTTTTTGGGTGGGTGGAATTTCAAGAAGGGTATGGGTCATTGGGTTGACAAACCAAAGGTCGACAACTGATAGTCAACATGGCTTAGGTCGACACAAGCAATAGGATGTCAATGGCTAGGCCGACAGTCAAAAGGTCAACACAGGGATTTCACACAAAAAATGGCAATACCCATGTCGACCTTTTGCCTGTTGACCTAGCTATTGTCAACTAATACTTGTGTCGACCGTCAGTGGTTGACCCAATGAATGTCGACCTTTGGTGTGTTGACTCAATGACCGTAAACCTTCAAGAACATTACAGAGACACGGCTCCTGTTTGTTGACTGTACCAGAGCTGGCAAAATGCATAGATGCAGCTACGTAGAAGTGTGTTCTATTTTTCTCCTCAGTAAGACGCAGACTCGGGCTTACTGTCTGAAGAGACTCTCTCAGGGACTGTATGTTCTAGTGACAAAAACAGAAAGCAGTCTGGAAAAGGAGCTTATTAAACTGTTCATTTAGCACAGCTGATTCACTACGAACAATGAGCATTATTGAATGATAACAAGTATGGGGGTTGCTCCCGTAGAGAAGGCTGGCACTAGCTGTACAGTGCTTGACTCATGCCAACATCGTACAAGCTATATTGGGGATGACATTTTAACCCTTTGCCCCTAGTCAAATGTCACAGATTAAAAACACTTTTATCTACGAGGGCCCAGCCCATCATTTTAGCCAAGCAAACTCTCAGATTACTGACATTTCACAGGAGCTTTGCAAGTCCAGGTAAGCTATGTACAATAGTGTTCACTGGGACAGCAGCCAAGCGCACAGCTACTAGGGTCAAGGGAATAAGCAGAAATGCTAATTCTATATTATGGAAGATTTAACGCTATATCAAGCTAGAGTTTATGTGCATGTTTTATTTGTATCCATAAGAAAGAAAGCATTCAAACAGATTAAAAACTGCTGCTTGTATTATTTGTGATCGTCTACATCCGACATGTCCAACCTGCAGCCCTCCATCTGTTGTCAAACTACACATCCCAGCATGCCTTGCCATAGTCCTGCTATATGGGAATGCTAAAACTATGGCAAGGCCTGCTGGGATGTGTAGTTTCACAACAGCTGGAGGGCTGCAGGTTTGACATACCTAGTCTACATCAATAGGGTTTGACTTATCTGAAAGGATAAAAGTTAGGTCCCGATTCGGAGTTGGGAAGTAAAGCAAGAAGAGCAACTTTTCACCTGGACAATCTATTATTTTTGAATGCAGGACAAATACTGGCTGCTTTTTACATGTAGTCCACAAATGCTGGACAGCTATATTGCTACACTGCAATTTAGATTGGAGTTTGGACAGGTCCCTTTCACATCCAACTCTCTCTACATACTTTTGGGGGGTATTCAATCAAGGATTCCGAACATCCCTACAGTCGGAATCTCGTCCGTTTTCGTCGGATACGACACTAACTCCACAGTTGGAATTCAATATTCCAACTGTAGAGTGTTGAAAAGTCCGGGTTGTCGGAAAATGGCGGTGAATTCGACAATCCACGGACGTTCCTGACAAACAACTTTTTGTCTGGAAAAAAAATAAATAAAAATCGGCAAACATTGAATACCCCCCTTATATCTAAATATCTATAGTGCAGCATGGTTTGTCCACAACAGTTTAGCAGAAGAGAATCATGAGGAACCATTATTTGATGGGGCCTATAGGATAAAGGGTTCCTAAATAATGATAATAATAATAACTTTATTCAATGTTTGAAAGGGCCTGAATTGAAGAGACCGTGGTTGACAAAACTTGTTGGATCTATAACTAGTTTGTAACAATGGCTAGATCAACAGTCAAAAGGTTGATATGGGTCTTTCACTTTTTTGTCCCAAATGTCGACATTGACTCCGTATCGGTGCAACGTGTCCCCTCACATGGTTGAAAATACTTTTTAGATCTATAACTAGTTTGTAACATGCGCTATAAATTTGAGATCAGTTACCAAAGTACAGAAGTAAGAACCTGGCAGCAGAGAGAGTCCCAAAATAAACAGAGTGATTCACCATTAGGCTCTATAGGGGTTAAAGGTCACATTTACCAACTACTGACACTTCCAGGTGCACACATGCAGGTACTGTAACACACATGACTCCAGGATAATTCAGAGGATCGGGTAGAAAAAAAAACTGCACACTGAGATCAGAGCCCATTTATCAAGAATTACGTGCAATGGAATCTTGTTGTGAGATCAGCTCCCATAATTGCATTGTATTACCTGTATTTGATTCTTAAGGCCCCCATACACTATGCAATTCACCTGGGAACTTTTCCTGTGACTCCAGTGATCAATCGCAGGAAGAAAAAAAAAAAAAAGAGCCCAAATTGCAGGGTATAGGCTTCGGCACAAGGGGAAGTTAAGGTGCCCACATACACTAGAACGATTTATCGTCTGATAACATCGGACGATATATTACACAGGAAGAAAATTATTTTCCCCATGCTCACAGCGCTGAGTGAGCCAGAACTCAGTCAGCGCTACTAAGACCGTGGGGAGAAGGAGGCCGCTGATGATGTCAGTGACCCTCCCTCCCAATGGCCAGGGGACATCCAGAAATCACCTGCATAAGGCCCCCAAACGCCCTCAGGATGTCAATCACCCTAAAAGCAGAGTGACCGCTAGCCTTCAGGCGGAAGGCTTATGCATGCGCAGTCATTCACAAATTTGCTGCATGGAGTGAATCGGGCCCTTAGACTTGGCCATTTCCTTTCACACATGCCAGTGAATATGTGAAAGGGGTATAACTAGGTCTTTTTGAACAGTCGACACATTAAATGGTCAACATGGGTCATTTTTTGGTGTCAATTTCTACGTCCAAGAACATGGACACTCAAATTAGTGTAACTCTTCGCTCGCCATGCTCCAGGCCAGGTGCCTCATTCCACTGCGCTCGGCACCCTTTTCCAGAACTACAATTGAAAGCGGTAAAGTATGGAAAAAAAAAATGTGAAAAACTCATAGCAAGTTTTTCACGTGTTCTGTCTTTTGCTTGTGTCAACCTACTGTCCATATTGTGGAAACTGGATCCCCTCACAGTGTATGACCACAGTAACTGCTGTGTTACAGGCCAAAATAAAATGTCTAACAAGCATTTTACCTGCTAGTGTATGCCCAGTGAGAAACGTTCTACACTCTTGCTATGCGTTAATATGTAACCGGTGAGGGAGTGCCTCCACACACCTGCAAATGTAAATAGTCAGGTGTGGCTGGATTCTCTGCCGTAACTAGAAAAGTTATTGTACAGTACAACACAGCTTAACAGCGCTATAAAAGGAAATATTACAATGCTCCTCAGGCCACTTTCACTAGAACCAGGTCGGTCAGGAAGACCACATGAACAGAACTCTGTACTTCAGCACCAAAGCATGATCACTAGGTGTTCAGAACATTTCACTACAATGAGGGTTATGTAGGCTTATCATTCTGTCCCTTTTAACAGGGACAATCATGAATTACATAGGTTCCATGGCTGACTAAAATCAGGAGGAATGCAGGTTTTCATTTAGCCAGCCACAGAACCTGTGTATTTCATGAGTGTCCTGGTATAGAAAAGGATAGTAATAATAATAATAATAATAATAATAATAATAATAATAATAATAATATTTATAAAGCACTTTTCTCCCAATAGGACTCAAAGTGCTTTACCATTGTCTTTACAGCTCAAAATACAAAACAAGCTTAACAGTGGATGTCAGTGAAATGCTTGAGTAAATAAGTACGTCTGTAGTCTATTTTTAAAGTATTCTACAGTGGGGGGCTTCTCGCACTGTGTGAGGAAGAGAGTTCCATAGAGTTGGAGCAACAAAGTTGAAAGCCTGACCCCTAGATGAATTCAGGGAAATTCTGGGTACTGTTCGTAGTCCTTCAACGGATCGTAGTAATCGCAGGTACCTTGGGCCCTGGTCATGTAGGGCCTTGAAAGTGAGTAAGAAAATCTTGAAAATGATTTGCCATTTTACAGGTAGCCATTAATGGCAGGGCCGGCCTTAGGCATAGGCAAACTAGGCAATTGCCTAGGGCATTTGGAATGCCTAGGGGCATCAGCAGCTTCTGCTGATTAAAATGATATGCAGCATGCCTATATTCTGTGTGTGAGTGAGGCTGTATTTGCATATGAAATAGTGTATTCATGGAAATCACTGTAACATAGCATTCCGTATGCAGGTACAGCCACAGTCGCACATAAAATATAGGCATGCCGCATATCATTTTAATCATCAGAAGCGCCTTGTGTGTGCTGGTCACAACAATGCAAATAAGACGAATTTTCAGCAAAAAATGCACCCAACGTTAGCAGAACTGGCCAGGAGCAGCATGGCCTATTGAGACAAGATGTATGAGGAAACATCTGTATCCAAGCAGAGGCAGAGGTCACAGTGTTAGCGGCTGTGCGAGTGCTGTCTGCGCGTGGGTTGGTTGTGCAATAGTGTTCGCATAAGTGTAAGGGGCATTATGTGTGTCATGTATAAATGCATTAATAATGTGCGACATATGTGTAACAGGCATTATGTGTGTCATGTGTATAAGGGCATTAATAATGTGCAACATATGTGTAAGGGGCATTATGTGTGTCATTATGTGTATTAAGGGCATTAATAAAGGTTGGCATAATGTGTAAGGGGTATTATGGTTATAAGGACATTAATAAGGGGCATTACTGTGTGGTATTATCAGGGGTGCCGAGAGAAAGGGGTAGGGGGTACAAATTACCCAGGCCAAAGTCTGATGGGAGGGCCCAGTGGGGGCCCCGGCCCCTTCCCCTTAATCAGCTCTTCTGCTCTGCCCAGCACACACTGCTTTGTGCTGAGTTGCAGTGTGGCCATGGAGGTGGTTAAAATACACTATTTTCTCAGGATTTTTTTCTAAGGGTATAATGTGAATAATGTGAGGAGTAATGTATATAACTAGGTAAAGTGGTACTACAGTGCGATGTAACGTGAATAAAGGACACCATCGCATGATATAATGTGAATAAAGATGCACTACTGTGTGGCATAATTTGAACTGGGGGTAAAATTGTGTGGCCATGCCCCTTCCCAGCAAGAACACACCCCTGTTTGGGCTGCACACCAAATGTGTGCACTGTTTCTATTTAAAATATTGCGGGTAGGAGCACCAAAATGATGACTTCTATGATGAGGGTTGATGGTGCTGGGAAAGGGGAGCAGAGTCAGAGGCGGAACTAGTGGTGGTGCTAGGGGGCACCAGCCAAAATCTTGCCTAGGGCATCATTTAGGCTAGGGCCGGCTCTGATTAATGGCGTAGAGAATGGGAGTTAAGTGGCAGGAGCGGGGCTGGTTAGTTAATAGTCTGGCTGCTATATTGTGTACCAGCTGCAAGCTGGGAGACCCAGGTAGAGAGCATTGCAGTAGTCTAGTCGTAATGATATAAATGCATGTATGACTTTAGGCAGGTCTTCTGAGGGAATTAAGTGCTTGATTCTGTACGGTAAGCCAAGTTATGTAGATGGCCAAGGGTAAAGGAACCTATGTGTTTTGCCTCTAAATTTAAAGCAGCAATTAGTTACAAGGCTGTAATTGCTTTATACCAAAAATGTGAATTTAAATTTTGAGGTGAACACGCAGAAAACATGCAGGTTCCTGAAACACCTACAAAGAAGGATTATAGATTACTTTGCAGCTGGATTCTGGTTAACTCGCTAAGCAGAGTAAATTCACTGCTTAGCGAGCCAACTAACGACGCCCGATGGCGAGCAAATGTCCGCCCCCAGCCACCGCACGTACATTTCCGGGGCATTGCATGTGTTGCATAAACATACATTCACAAGGGTGCATATAGGGGTGAAGTCATTAGATGGTTGCCGACCATCGAATGATTTTTTCCCATGTTCGCAAATATAAGTCAGTCTTGTCTGACCGATATATGCACTGTCCGGTCTGAGAATGGGGCGGGTGGCTGATATCAGCTGCCCTCCTGTGTACACTTGGGGGCGCTCAACTTTCTCCTATGTGTACGCAGCATTTACTTGGGTACACCTAGGAAACATCCCCATGCGAGCACCCCCTGTTTGCCTCCCCTGTGCGAACTACTCAGCAAAGGCAGAGCGCAAACATCGGTCCCCGATGCGAATACGCCGGGGACCGAACAGATCAGAATGAAGCCCAGGGTATAGATTAAATCATTTATGCAAGATGACTCGACATCCAAGATAATGCAGCTGCTCAGTTCTCCAGGCACCAGTGACATCTGAGGAACCTTAATGGTAAGTGCTCAATACGTGTAAGTGAAAGTCACACACAAGGGTAAGATGAATGATTGAACTGGATGAGAGCAACACAGAAGAGTTATGCACTGCAGCCAGTGGCTTGGATAAATTCCTAACCCATTAATGTGTGTTAGTTGTTTCTTCCTTTTGGCAAAGACATCACAAAAAGCTTTAAGCATTGAGTAAGCCTTGACAAAAAGCACATTAAATATTTACACATTTTAAATCTGTCTTAATGCTGTGAAAATAAAAAGCGCATTTATATTCATCAGAAGGAAAGGAGAGGGGAGGAGAGGAGAGCACACGGGGGGCAGTAGGGGAAATTTATTAACAGTTTCTTATATAGCGCACACATATTCCGCAGCGCTTTACAGAGAATAGTTGAACATTCACATCAGTCCCTGCCCCAGTGGAGCTATATTGCCTATCACATGTACACGCACACACAGACATTCTAGGGTTAATTTGTTGGGAGCCAAGTAACCTACCAGTATATTTTTGGATTGTGGGAGGAAACCGGAGTACCCGGAGGAAACCCACGCAAGCACGGGGAGAATATACAAACTCCGCACAGTTAGAGCCATGGTGGGGATCGAACCCATGACCTCAGTGCTGTGATTCAGTAATGCTAACCATTACAACATCTGTACAGAAATAAGAGGGGACGCTGTTGAAGGGAGAAGTATAAAGCTGAGAGACCAGTGGTCTCTGTTATGCATTTTATATTACGCAAACAAGGAACTTGCAGGAAATGGTCAGATGTGCAGAATATAAATTTGGTGTAGAACATATGGACACAGCTTCATTGGACATTGCTAGTTCCTATGCTATTTTTAGAAAATGGATACATTTCGCTGTATTCTCAGTGGTACTTGTCTGACTTCTCAGGTACATGTCATATACTGATATTTGGTGGTTACTTTACTAGAAAATCTACACAGAAACTCATTTAGGGCCTAATCCTGGTTGGTTTGCAGAAGCAAACTCCTTCTTTAATGGACAAAAAAACCCTGTTGCACTGCAGGTGGGGCAGATGTAACATGTGCACAGAGTTACATTTGTGTGAGTTATTTTTTTTCTGTGCAGGGTAAATACTGGCTGCTCCATTTTCACAATGCAATATAGATATCAGAGCTGCATTATTTGCAACTGCTGACACCATCCAGTCCACCAGTGACCTTGTCCATCCTTCACCCACGTCCCTCCAATCATCTGGATCCACCTTTGGGATATCTGCATTGTTCCTAAATCCAGCCAAGGAGGAAGATTCATCCAAGTGGGAAAACCTGAGCCCTTGAAATTACAGGGCAAACCAAGGACTACTGCGTCACCTGATATTGGACACAATTCCTACATGGATGGTAATATCATTTCTTTGTCAGCCCTCATCTATTGGAAATTTCCATGAAAAATAACGCCAAAATATCCCTGTGATATAACTTTAATTGTGCACATGCATAACGATTCACCTTTACCAGCCATTTTAAGGTTTTATTTTCATTTTTATTGTAATAAATTTGTATAATTTTTTGAGAACCGTCTTGATCGTTCATTGGTACAGCCAGCGCCGGAACATTCCTTTTATACTTTCAATATAGATATCATTTTGCAGTACAGGTGGAGCCCCTCTCATCCAGCCTGCCAGCTAACCATGGCGCGGTTTCTGGCAGAGCTGGCAGGGCGGTTCACTCGCTTGCATGTCACTATGTACTGTACCTCGGTGCAGGCTTCTGGGGTCACAGGGCAAGCTTCGGGGGTTGGAAGGCGATGTGTGCAGCAGAGCTGAATGAATGGGGTGCGCGCTGCAGGACCTGGTGGATGGCGATAGGATCTCTGAGAGCGGCTCCATCCAACACCCCAAGCCTGCCCATCCAACACCCCACCCAAATCTAACTCTCTCTGCAAATGTTAAATGGCCAAGTAACCGCACACAATCTTTGTATTCTCAGACCTCCATGCTCAATAGCAAATCTAGGCATACCACTAATAGACACTGGAGCAGCGGAGTGACAAATCACGCGTCACCACTTGGCAGTCTAAGACAAATCTGGGTTTTAGCAGATGCAAGAAGAACGCTTCCAGCCAAAGCATGTGCTGCCAACTAACTCTGGGTACACTATTAAAATATTTATATGCCAGCCCCACTGACACAGTGGCCGGTTAGTGAAGCTTAACACACTTACCAATCAGACGCTCGATATGTCGGATCAGACATCACAACTTGGAGGGCATTTAAATTAGTCCACACAGTAGTGATGTCAGTGTCAGCAGCCAAATACACAAAAATATATCTTTCAGATATACACCAGACAACCAGCTAATGATAACTTGTTCGGCACTCAAATGAACAACATTTCTCAAATGTGTAACCAAATTAGTGCAGCAAAAATAAAGATATGTGACTGTTTTTTGTTGTTTGGCCCGTGCGCCTTAATTCCAGTGATGGGAAAACCCAGACAATTGAAGTTACTGGTGTGGTTCCACCAGTTTGGGTAAGCACCTCTTCTGTATTCACATGATCATGCCCCAGTGCACAAAGCAAGGGCCTTCAGCAGAGACCTGACCTCAATCCTACAGTCACCTTTTTTTATGAATTGGAACACTACGTGTGTGTGTGTGTGTGGTGTGTGTTTGTTTGTGTGGTGTGTGTTTGTTTGTGTGGTGTGTGTTTGTTTGTGTGGTGTGTGTTTGTTTGTTTGTTTGTGTGGTGTGTGTTTGTTTGTTTGTTTGTTTGTGTGGTGTGTGTTTGTACTTCCCGGGTACAACTTCAATATTTAGTTCAAACAGTGAATGTAACAGAAAACCGCCAGTATCAATTGAGTTGTTTTATTGTAAAAATCTAGAATGGTCATGAATGTTAATTGTCAATTTACTGGTGTACTTGCAAAACACCACAAGAACAGTATTGATGTAAAAAGCCAGATTTCATTTAAAAACCATTAAAGCTGTTTAAGCCACAGCATACACAGGAATGTGGTCGTGATGGGGTGTGTGCACATTGTGTTCACTAAACAAGGCTTTATATAAATATATTTTTTTAGTATTACAAAACAATAGCATACCACCCAACTCCCCCCCACAAAAAAAATGTAGTACAAAAAAAAAAAAAAGAAGGATTGTGGCTCTTAGCAACAAGCAGCTCTGCAATACTGACATGAGTCAGCTGGGAGAAGATGAATTTACTTTATATCTAGGACACAGAAGCAGCACTAAAAACAAACCTATTCTACAGAAATACAAATGTAAAACCTAAAGAGAAGGGGGGGGACACTTCATGTAAAGGGACAAAATACAGCGGTCACACACACAGTCTGGTCCAAGAGCCAAGTGACAGGATAATGATCTGATACGGTGAAGTCCTCCTGGAATAATTACCATATCAACAATTAGAATGCAGACACCATTGTGTCGACAAGTGTGAAGTGTGCATTGTACACGCACTGCCGTTACAACTGTAATCATGATTATTTACAAATGTGCTGCCAGCGCACATAACATCCTTCAATTTCACACTTGATGACAGAAAGATGTCAGGGTTCACAATCTGCATTTCAACATTGGTATTTTCCACAAGAAGTGTGAATCCCCTAATTTGATATTACATGTAAGTAGCCCCGGAGGACAAGGCCAAGCTGCTTGGCCTAGATTACTTCTGACACAACTGTGGCCTAAAGGCAATGAGAAGACGACCAAGCACAACGAATGAATACTTTCAGCTGGAAAAGATCATGGCAACAATAATGTAACCACAGAGTGAGGTCAGGGGTTGCTGGCGCAGTATTCTCTGCAGCAAAGACCAAAAAAAAAAAAAAAGACTCCCAAAGAAGTTATACCAACAGCAATTTATATGTGCTATTTCTACAGCCCTGCCATAAAATTACAATGGACCCCAGTATTACTATGGCTGTTCGCACTATGCTGCCACTGATAATCAAGTTAGTCAAGGCAGCATATTTTGTGGCATTTCTCCCCCCCCCCCCCCCCCCCAATTAAATGATCTAGAACAATTTTCATAAACCTGGTCTCCTGGACCCGAAACAAGTCATGTTTTCCAGGTCACTAGGCAAGTGCACTGTGTATCACCAGTGGTCACATTTTAAGAAATCTGCAGGTGAGCTGGAAAACATGAACTGTGTGGGGTCCGGAGTACCAAGTTTGAGAATATGTGATCTAGAACCATCCCCATCAATGGCACCATTAAACATTATAAAAGATATACCTGTAACTGTTCTGTAGAACTGCTGCTTAGCTCATCTCCAGATTCCGAATCTGCTAGAAGTTTTTCTGAGTTTTCCCCAGCTGAATCCGAGTGGTCATTTAAAAAGCTAGTCTTTTCTATTTCCATTAGTTCCGGAACAGGAAAGTGCATGGCTGAGGGGCTCCTGCTAGTGGCCTTTGGTGAATGCAAATCAGTACCCAACTTGCCGTTGTTATGTACAAGATCTAGAGTCAGTCCTCTTGTCTGTCCCGGGCTACTGCTGGGTCCAAAGTTCTGATTGGCATCTCGAATTGTAGTGGTTTTCCCAAAACTAGAAAGCTCTGGAGATTTATTTACATTCTCTGTGGACCTCTGCAGCCCTTGCATAACCTTCAGAGGACTGTTGGGTAGAATGCCCTGCTTGACAGGTGGCATCAATGCTTTTCTACCAACTTCTTTTACGTACTGAGCTGGAACATACAGTGGTTTGGAGTTTTCGTCCTTTTTCACCTGCCACCAGTCTTCATTTGACTTTTTCATCAAAATATACTTCTCCCCCTGCTTAATAACAATCTTCTTGTTCTTATACTCATATTCATAATCGTATTCCACCTCAATAAACAGTGGTCCAGGTGTCGGCCTAGCACTTTTGTCAGCCATGGTCAGTTACGTCAGTCACCTTTTTAGAAGAACGGTGAGCATTATGTCAGTTTGTGCTGAAAATTCTATGGAGAAAAACAAAAGAAAAGGCCATAAAATATCTCCCAAATAGAAAACAGCATCATTGTGATCAATGAACATTTTTTAACAGTTAGGGAAGCTGGCAAGATAAGAGTAGGATGGTTTCCCAGCTGGCAATGGGCTATTGGAAATGGTTATTTTAGACTATGGGGGGGGGGGGGGGGGACCAGTGACCTCCTGCTCCCTAGCCCCACCAATCCAGGTGCAGTGATGAGGCGGAGACTTCCCTGCGGCAGCAGCAGCGAGGTAAGAGAGGAGGGGCGCCACCGCCAGGTGTGTCACAAAGGACAGCTCTTAACGCAAGAGCTGTCCTTTGCAATAATTATCGCATATGTTAGTGCATATGCGATAATTATCTATTCTGTAACCGGTGATGTGTGGCGGAGAGGGGCTGCAGATGTTACAGTGAATTTCTCATGTTTTGTGCTTATGGCCTGGAACAAGAGTACGGAAAATGGAAACACCCAGATTGGGGTACAAAAATATATTTTGTGATAGGTTACAACTGGGATAGATTACAGCAGGTATGCAGAAAGCGATAAACAAGCTTCCCAAGTATAACTTTGGCTAGTGGCTGCACTTGGCAACATTAAGAAGAAACCGATTTAAGAAAACAAAGATATTTCTGATCTCTCTTCCCCCACTGCCCAGTCTCTGCAGCAAGGGAGGGGGGTCGTGGGACCCGAGCCCCTCCAGCAGACCCGGGACCTGGTAAAAAGTACCCCCCCTCACGGCACTGAATACTACACAATAAACAAACTCCCTTAAGTGGATCCTTAACGCCTTGAGCAGTGGGTTTTGCTGGGGCAGGACAAAGTTAGCAGGGCAGGTTTGCGCACCACCATCCTCCCCAAGCAGCAACGGGGAGGATGGTGGTGCGCAGTGGTTCAACGCAGGAGGCACCAATGGCGCACCCTTTAATTACAGTGGCATGCAGGGAAATTTCCAAAGAGAGCGCCCTCCTGCAGCGCAGCTCAGTCAATGAAATTTCTGGGCAAACCACAAAGGGGTTAGAGGCCTATAAGAGTCCATTGAATGAAAAACATTTTCACTTTACAAAACTTTAGAAAATTAAGTTTCACCACTGTCTGACGGACGGGTCTTAAGACTAGTGTTGAATATCTACTAAGTTACAGCCAATGTGCTAAAGGTATTGCAATGTACATGCTCATAATGGAGATAAAATCATTTTCACTGGGTAGGTCGACACAAGCAAAAGACATGGTGGACACTGAAAAGGTAGATAATGAGTTTTTCATGTTTTTTTGTTGAGACAGACTTGATTCAAGTGGATATAGAGTGAGAATAAAAGTGTGACGAGCGCAGCAAGGCATCGTGCCCGAAGCATGGCGAGCGCAGCACACTCATACACCAAAACATAAAAATCGTGTCGAACTTTTGCTTTTGTTGACCTTTGTCAATGCTGACCTTGAGTATGTCGACCATTTAAAGGTGTCGACTTACCCACTGTCAACCTTGAGTCAATCTATCAATTATAACATAACCAAGGACAATAACTTTAGAAAATGCACACACACAAAAAAAAAAATGTTTAACTAGTAACAAAAGAATAAAAATCTTTAAATAGCTGGGACAATGAGAAAGATCAAACGTTCTAAAGAGCAGACAAATACCAACATTGCCCAAACAAACCATCAGCTTCTACCTGTCACCTTATAGAATGAACTACATAAATTATAGATAGAAGCTGATTGGTTACCATGAGCAGCTAATTGTCCACTCTTTACAACGCGTTATAATTTCACCCAAATCTGAAATGTCAACTCGAGAAAACATTTTTTTCAGTCAAGTATAGGAACCTGGACTTTTACAAATTGCATTGCAAGGCAAAAATGGACATAATGACTGACTGATTCTTTCACATTCCTAACATTCTAACGAGCTCAGCAGGGTAAGTGCTGGAAAAAAAAATATATTAAACTGTCAGTTCCTCAACCTCAACTTCCATCCAGTGTCAGAATAGTGAAAAACTATTAGCCAAGAAGTGTGCGAATGCAACAAATATATGTAACAACATTTTTCATATATATAGGAAAGATGAATATTCTGGCAAAATAACTTTTTTAAGCAGATCAATTTGTGACCATCAGCAGCAAACATAGACAGAACCTATACACATAAATGAATCTATTTAAAAATGTGCAAAATGGAATGTTTTATAAACACTAAATTCAGGATTTATGGGTTATCCTTGGTTTACAATTACGGGGGGAAATGCAGAATTGACAGCTCTGGGTGTGACACCTGGAGCTTAACGCAAGGGAGTAAACACTGTGGACTATTGCTGAATCAGCTTTTCAGCGAGGGCAGGGATAGAAAGTCAGCTTACAACACTTGCGGGTGCTTGACCACAAGTGCAAAATGCACATAAAGGTGCCCATACACGTTACAATTATTGTATACAATATCACATCTCGGTCTGCGATGAGATGAGATCTAGAACAAAAAGTTTGTGCAGCACATACTTTTTGTACTAGATCTCATTGCAAAACCAAGAAGCGAGGAGATGCGATATTGGATACAATAATTGTAACGTGTATGGGCACCTTTACAGAAGACCATCAAAAGCCATATCTAATTGGCTGGATGCATCTGATATTTTTACTATTATTAGTAAGGCTTCTGTGACCTACTTTTATTAATTTTGTTTTTGCGCTGTATAAGAAATTGTTAGTTAATAAATAAATAAATAAATAAATAAAGGAGAGCTAATGAACTTAATGTACTGTAGTAGTTTTGTTTTGTGTTTGTATATGTCTATTCTACATGGTAAATGCAACTTAAGCTGTGGTTCCACGGGCCGATCCCGCGCACGCATGGGAGGAAAGGATGTTATGGAAAGCCATTCCACCTGCCCATACACACTGGATACTCAAATGCCTCAAGATTGCCCAGTGTTTATATGGCCTTAAGTTATCATGGGTCTACTTTGGCAGTAGCAAGTGTTTTCATTTGGGATCTCTTGCTGTACCTTTTGATTATAAACAAAGTTCAAAAATAAATAAAAAGCAAATTGGAGAAGCCTAGACAACAAAGTATTATATAGTGTGTGTTTGCAGCTTTTCACAGATGTGTTTGTTTGGGTGCTGAGCAGTACTCTACAGCCACAAATGCAATAAGCAGGTACCAGGAAAAGGAAGCATACAGTATCTGTGGTTTCCAGCTGAAGGATACCCTCATTTACATATCCTTGTGCCAGTGCAGCAATGTTTTAACCATAAGCATTTCATTTAATGTTTTAGGTTTACAATGCAATAATAAGAAAAATAAAAAGTTATGCCCTTTTCAATTATTTTGATAATGCAATACTTTTTTGCACAAGAAAGTAAATGAATCTTTACAATTAACGATATTGTTATTTTTTACATTTATCGCTGTATGTTGTAGAGCTCAGCCACACTAATGCCAATTTCATGTAACTGGCCTCACTGCGCATGCAGTTCTGAGGTCCACCGGTACAAGGAATAGGTACTGGTATTTAATCCAATCATATGAAACTGTTACCAAGTACTTTGGGTCAGCGCCCTCCTAGAATAAGAATGGTCCTCCCAAGGCTTAGGCCTCTTGCTCACTACAGGTTTTTCTTTGTTTGGAACTTGCTAAAATCTCTAAGTTTCCAGTCCCAGAAGAAGAGAACTGTCCATCTAGTATTTGGCCATGCTTGACATTATGGATGGTGATGTTCTGCGGGAACATACCTCTGAAAATGAGATTATCTGAGGGTTGCCCACTTATCGCAAATAGACCAAACTGCTGTATGCCATACATTTAGGAGCATGGATGAATCTATAGATGGCATGGTGTTATAGAAGACTATAGCCTCTTACAGTGCCCATACACACGGGGCGATTTTAGGACGATTTCTAAATGATCTGACTAGATTGTTTAGAAATGAAGCATGGATCGCTCAGTGTGCATACCCCCGGGTGACAGCAATGCATGGTCCCACGTGTGTCCCTATTGCCAGACTAGGTTTTGACTGTATACAGTCAAAATCTAGTCACATCGCCAGCGTTCTCACCAGAGAACCTTGCTCAGCACACATCACTGGTGCATCAGCGATGTGTGCTGAGCGATCTATGCTAAGCACATCGCTCAGCATGGGGCTTCCGTCACACCATGTGTACGGGGCTTAAGTCTGTCCCAAAGAGCCACCCTGCCCGCACCCCCCTATGGTACATGCGTCATACAATACATGCACAGACTGATTCCCGAGTCTTAATCCCTGAAGTCCCTTTGCAAAATTCTTCATGAATACACAATGTGATGCGTCCCATCACTCGGTATGGGGTGAAAAACATGCTTTATTGTTTCAATTCTCGTATTAAGAGTGGAAGGAGGATTTGGAAATGCTTCTGCACTAGGCAGGTTTTTCGAAAATTATTAATTATGGGGATCCCCAATTTTGTTTGCTGTGTTAAATTACAGTTAGAACACAATGGGGGTGCCAAGACAATAGGTCAATACAGAAAAAAGAAAAACAAAAGGATTGTCTTTTTGTTTGCACACTAAAGAGAAAGAATTACAAATAAAATGTAACTTTTAATAATGTATAGATTAAAACCGTTTTTACTCTACACATTATTAAAGAGTACATTTTATTTGTAATTCTTTCTCTTCTTAGTGCGCCAACAAAAAGACAATCCTTTTGTTTTTTCAATTCTCACATGAAAGGCTACATAAATCATACCATAGTTTTCCTTTAGCCATCTTCTCAAAGCCCACATACATGAAGCTCCTGGGTTTTGACCACATGGAATAGCCCTCGTTCGATCCAACCCTTTTGCTCAGATTGGAAATGAAACTATTCTAGACAGGAGTACACCATTTTTATCAGATCTAATTTTTGTTTGTTTGTTTTTAATAGACTTGACATTGCTCCATATATATTAAGTCTTTTTAAATCCTGCTATATCCAATTTCTAATTTATGCTTTCAATAAAGAAGTTCTTAGCTTTGAATTGACTGCTCTTTGATCTTCATGATGAAGCTCTCAATGGAAAATACCAACTATCAATGTAGAGGTGGTTACATGCTTTCCATGTTAGCATTAATTTCCTCTGCCTAGATTTCCTCTCAGATTTCCTCTGGCAAGTTAAATGGCTTCTGAGGAAACGGAAACTAGAGCACCAATATTTGCCATGCAGAATTTAGAGAATTATCTCCTTTTGAGAAGAGACTGCTGTAGAACACTGCCAATAAGACACTGCATATAATATTGGCATTATACAAAGGATAATGATAACTGTGGAGCCTCCCAGACAGGTATATTTATTTTTAAATCTATTTAAACACTAATTGTATACAAGAGAATTCCAAATCAATTATGGTGCTCTGTAGACAAGGGTTGCATCATGGTTTATTTAGGTGTATTTTAGTAATAGGTCAGAATGTTGATGTTCGTATTCATAATTAAGCCTTCACTTTTCTTATATGGTGTGGTTACTTGTGGTAGAAGGACATAAAAACAGAAACTATACAGGTACCAAAAATAATTACAAACTAAAAATAGCAAGGGGGGGGGGGGTACGTTTTATAGCTACTATAGTGTAGTGAATATGGTGCAAACTGAATAAAATAAGAGCCTTGTAAATGTGTAACAGACACATTAACATGGCATGACTCATATGCATAGCAAATATTGGTAGGGCGCTGCCCTATGAAATCTCCCCATCTCTTTTCATCAGGTAAGCAGCACGTGGCGGGAATCTACAGCTCCATTCTATAGTGACAGGAGCAACTTGCCATTTTAGCATTTTCCAAACCAGAGTTCCCGCCAAAACCAAACTAGGCACAAACTCTGCTGACACCATTTTGGCAGTGCACCCAGAACCTTGACTGGGTTAAAGGTGCCCATACACGTTACAATTATTGTATACAATATTGTATACAATATCGCATCTCATCCGATCTCGGTTTTGCGATGACATCAGATGAGATGAGATCTAGTACAAAAAGTATGTAATTTATGCATCTTAACCAGATTTAAGTTCCCCATACACGGTACGATAGCACCATGCAATGCGATGCGCGCTCCCACAGGCATCGCATAGTACAAAAAGTATGTGCTGCACATACTTTTTGTACTGCCCGCGGATCGCATTGCCTCACATGCACATTGCATGCAAAACGCATGCCATGCGATTTAGCCCATAATGCATGCGATTCTCGCAGCGTATATGGGCACCTTCATTTGAGTGTGACAAGCACGACATAATTGATGCTAGCCATAGGAAAACAACTGAATATCTCCTAGTGACCATTATTCACAAGTGCTTAAAAGCAATTGCAACATGGTTACAGCCGTCATTGGTTTGTGAAAGCCAACATGTTGGACAATCAGGTTTAATGATTCTGGTCACTTTTAAGTCTCAATTTTAAATTGGCAAATGCCATACAAGTGATTGCTGATGAATGGGCCATCAACTGTATGTTGTCACCCTAGACATCCTCTATCAGCCATCCAGATATACTTCTCAGAGGAGAGAAGCCGCAGCTTATCCCCCTTGAGCCAACTGGGACCTTCCCATGTGGCAGAATCGCAGGAGGTCCTTTTGCATGTGATGTCGCATGCGATCCCATTCCCCCTTGTCGGAAGTCTGTCCGAGTTAGAGGACAGATTTGGAGGCAGTTCTAATCTCCGACTCCAATCCGATGCACATGGGACTGCGCATCAGATCAGATGTTTAACAACTGATTTGGCCATTTTTCACCCGATTTCTTGGCCTCATCCGTCAGAATCGGGAGAAAAGTGGTCATATTGGACAAGTGTATGGACAGTCTTGCACACAAAATGTTTGATCTTTTGCTATCGAAGCAAAGTTTAGCCTCTGTAGGTTTGCCTAAACATGGGGGAAAACATATTTATTGATATAATAGAGTACTCTTAGATTATGAACTTTTCTTCAGTGTAAGAAATACCTTTTACTCAAATATTTATGTGTTGCTAAGAGGAAGCTGTCATTTTTCTGCATCAGCCCATGACGAACATACCTCTGTGCCTGCTTACACACAAAACAAAGCCACTGCTTGCAGTCTCCAGACCAGAGGCTCAGACTGAGACTTATAGGGCCTACACACGTGACGATGGTGCTGAGCGATCGGTCAGGGCCAGTGTTCTCCAGCGAGAACACTGGCCCTGATAGGCGATCTGACTAGATTTATCCTGCTTGCAGCATCTTAATTAGCCCAGTGTGGGCCACGCATCGCTATGGCCCTACACATGGAATGAGTGATCTGACTAGAATGAGTGATCTAGTCAAATCGCTTGGGGGCTGAAATCGCATCCATTTGCTGATGGAATGATATCCCAACTGCTACAAGCCTGACAGACAGGGAGAATAAAATATTTGGCGAACGCAGCGAGCCACTGTGCCGGCAGCGTGGCGAGCCCCCCGCTGTCTGAGTCCCTGCAGTTGGGATTCCGACATCTGGCTAATGACTATCGGAATCACAACTGTCGGTGTGTTATACCACACCCATAGCTGTCAGCTTTGGTGCTTCTAGTATAGTCTGCTGTGTAACACCACAGCAGAAAGCGACACTCCAGGAGGGAAGGAGGAAATGCACAGGTATTAAAAGACAATGCAGGGTGCTAGAATGTACACTGATATTACACATTAACGATCAAGAAAATAAAAAATTAAAATCCAAATATGTATAATAAGAGTGATCACAATTCCACTTTGTGGAAGGATAAGTGGCAACTGATAAATCAAAAGAAGGAGATACTCCTATTTCTATAGTGTTATGAGACACTCACCACAACATTCCAGACTATGACAAGCCTGCCCAATAAATCATCACACTGCAATTCATCTACCAACTGAAATGCGTTCTGCATGACAAAGGCATGAGCCAGCCACTTGCAGTGGAAAGGCCGCAGAGACAGAAAAGCTTGCATTAAACCACAGCAACTACAAGCTCCTATCAGAGATCAGTGGGTTAATTATCGGCGACCATGAAAAGAAGTGCACTCCCAAGCAACTGAACCAAACACTAATGATCATTACACCTCCCTCTCACCACATGTTACTGCTTACAGCCCCATGTGCCTGTATATACAATGCTTCTCGGCATAGCATTCCAGATTACAAAAGTACCTCGGGTAAGGAATGCTATTGATTTCTCTTTGTAATGTAGCCCCAACTGCACAACAGATACCTGATGACATCCAGCTGACAGTACCTCCAGAAGCTGCAGTATTACCAGCATTAATGCCTTGTAAGCCCTTGTGACAGAAGTGGATAGCAAAATCAACCTTGGACTGGAATCACAAAGCAGCAAGCATCCCGTTAGTGCGAAACGTACTAAATCCTTTCATCCTATTTGTAATGTATAACATATGTACTATCAGATGTGTCCAACACACCGCCACTTACAGTAGGTTACTATATTAAAGATTCTGTACAAAGGAACTGAGGCAAAAACCTGCTGCCTGTTTTTTTGTACAGTTCGCTATTCTCCTATATGTTGTATTATGTGTGCGTGTGTGTCAGTAAGGCATGGGCTGCAATTTCCCCTGAGCAGATGGTCTTTAAAGAATACATTCTGGAGTACAACAACTTGGCATGGTAGCAAAATAAAGAAGATTCACTGTAGAAGTAACTTGGCTCAAACAGCAAAATAAAACTAAAAGCAAAGCATTAAGCAAACAGAACAGTGACAATTTAGCAAAAAAATAAAAAGTCCTCCAAACAGTCATAATGCAAGCAGACAGAGAATGACCTTGCAGTGCCTGTTCTATGTGACTATTCAGAGGGTCATCTACATTAGCTGGTGAATGTGAAGGACACAGCTAGCAAGTTTCTGGCAGTAACACAACACACAATTGTATTCTTGTACAGGATGGGCCACAAGCCACATCCTTGGAGACATAAAAAACAGCCACCCTGATGGAGTCCTGCGGTTATATTGATGCCAGGTGATGGAGGAACCCATGTCAGAGATCAGTTCTACCTGCCCCAGTAATCTATCACATACAGTACTTAGCTGCACCCTATCTATGTTGATCTGTACTAGCACTAGATACTCATGGGTTAAGAACACGACCAGTAAAGTCACAATAGTAAACATAAGCACAGCAGAAGTACAAATAAGTATGTGCAGATGTTCCACAGAGAGGAGAGTGCCCGGGGGCAGCAGCTGCAGGAGGTTAGGGTGTCACTGCTGGAAGCAAGGACAGTAGAGCCGCCAGGTGGGCGCAGGGGGCGGTGCCGGGTGGGCGGGGCCAGATAAAGTACAGGTGACAGGAGTCATGCAGGGACAGGGCAGGGTGGAGGGAGTGCTCCCATAGCTCCAGCTGCCGGCCGGGAAGAGACGGGAGAGGAGGAGGAAGTGTCCTCCAGGTACAGGACTCAAAAAGCGGACGGCAGACAGTGGGAAAAGTTCCGTATGATGAGATCAATGCAGACTCCCGCATGCTCCCACTTCTTCGCTGTGCTGCTGCGGAGATAGCCTGCCGGCGGCCACCTGCCATCCATGCCCGCTATATGCCCCCCTCCTGCCCTCACCCGACTTACCGCCTTCTCAGCCAGTGCCACGGGAGGAGCCGAGTCTCAAATGACCCCAAGCGGACAGACAGTGCGGTCAGAGCGGCCGCCCGCCACAGTGACCACTATGAGGAAGTCAGCACGCAGCCGCCTGTGTGTGCGCTCCTGTCCCGCCCCCGGCCGCGCGTCACCGCTGCCACCTCCCGGGACGCGCGTCACCGCCACCTCCGCCAACCTGCGCCCGAGACGTCACTGCTTTGTGTGGACATGGACAGTGGGAGAGGGACTGGCGGCGTGGGTCACCACAAGGGGTTACTACGCAGTATCGCCAATACTCAGCCTCTCCCCGAGCCCTGCGCCGCACACTTCCTTATCTGCCCCATACGTCACCTCCAGCATCACCAGTGCTCACTGTATCAAATATACCTGTCACTTGCCCCATAGGTATCCACTACTGGAACTCATTTTTTAATATATATCTGTCACCTGCCCTATAAATAACCACTCTCCAGTGTCCCCATTACTCACTGAAATATGCCTGTCACCTGCTCCATAGGTAATCACTCTCCTGTATCCCCAGTACTTACTCTGTGATATATGCCTGTCATCTGCCCCACATGCGATGTGCCGTTGATGAGTCCGATTGGATTTCGATTTATCTTATGTTCAGTAGGTATGCCATCTGACTCCGATCCGATGCGCACAGGACCGTGCATCGGATCGGATATCATACACATGCGATTTGGGCCGATTTCACTCTATTTCTCGGCCTAATCCGTCAGAATTGGGTGAAATCGGGACCATATCGCATAGTGTAAAGGTGTGTACACACGGCAGGATATGCTGTGAGATGCGAGTCCTGACGTGATTAGATCGCATCGGGACTCGCATCTCACGGCATGCTAGAGGGGCACAATTTAGACTATATAGTGCAGATCTGCACTATATAGTGTTGCCTGCCCTCTCTATCTGGCTGCCGATATGCGCTCACACTGGAGCGCGCATCGGCAGTGCATTGGGCTCGCAAGCCCCAAAAAAGCATGCGATTTGCATGCAATATGGCTTCCGATGTTCCCTATATCAGGAACAACGGAAGCCAAATCTTACCGTCTGTACACACTATAAGGGGGGTACTTGTGTATTTTCACGGCGCCCGATATATTGGATGAGATATCTGCCGATATATCTATGCCATCCGAACCGATTTTTGACCTGTTCATAACCCCACTATCCACTACGCATGGAGTTGATTTTATATAGTGTGGCAAGTGCAGCGAGCCACCGAGCCCGAAGCGTGGCGAGTGGACGCGGATTACTGCGCTCACCACACTATATAAAATCATTATGAACAGGTCAAAAATCGGTTCAGATCGCATTGATTTATATGGCACATCCGATATATCGGGCGCCGTGAAAACACACAAGCACCGTAAGGGGGCTTTTGGAGGAGTTGGAATATGATATTTATTTATTTATTTATTTACAGTTTCTTATATAGCGCAGCAGATTCCGTTGCGCTTTACAATAGTAGACAGTGATAAGACAAACTGGGTAACAACAGACAGATTTGGAGGTAGGAGGGCCCTGCCGCAAGCTTACAATCTATAGGGATAAGATATGTAGTGGAATAAAAAAAAAACTACCATTACCAGAAGTGTGATTTCATTATTGTAAGTTAATTATGCCAAGGGAAGAAGTTCTGCCCAGTTATTGTGCTGATAAATGTAATCTATCCACAGGTACTGTCCTGGGGTGATAGCCAGATGACAGATATAACCGAATTTGGAACATTTTACAAATAGGCTTCAAAAACATTGACATAATCTGCACTCAGTGCTGAACACTGTAGATATCATTGTATCCATTTAATTTATAGATTCAGTGTATAAACAGTGTACCTGTCTGTAGAACACTGGGTAACTTTTTGAGTGGAAAGTACTAGGCCTTGGGCCTGATTCAGACCTGATGGCTGCACTGCTAATTTTTTGGGCCCAGCGATCCGGGCTCCGTGCAAACCTGCAAATTGCTTTGCATGGCTTGCAAAAATATCAAAGGTCTGAAAATCCATTCCCAAGCAACTCACCATCAAATGTTTTTTATCACTGTGTGCAGTCTCTGCATACCCCATGAACTACTTGGCAGCTATGATAGAAACAGTGTGATCGGGGCTGGAGCTGACATCGCACATCTTCCCTCCAAACCTGTGGTTTCCCTGACACTCCCAGAAAACGTCAGGTTACTAGCCCCAAATGCTGGCTTCCTGTCAATTACCTTGCGAATGGCCAGCGACCAAAATAAAGTAGCATGTTTTATCCACAGGATTGCCTTGCTCATGCGTACTACAACCCGTATGCATGCACAGTGTATCGATTATTAAACATCCTGCCAATGTGATCAGGCATACAAATACCAGCTATATGGCAGAGAATACCTAGGATAGAGGTTACTGGTGTGTTATAGAACATCTACAGCCAACACCAAATGGTCAACATGCATGAGGTCAACAGGTACAAAAAGTTGACAGAAAAAATGTCGACAGACACAAAAGATCACCGTTTTTTGGGGGTCAAATGTTGCATATTTGGTAATATGTAATTACCATCGGTAGAGATGTTTACACTCTGCTCCCTTTGCCTGCATTGCTTCAGTTTACTATTCCCAATCATAGTTCACATGGATAGTAAATCAAGCAAATGTTGGGAAAACATGTAAAAAAAGACCATTTTTATGTCGGCCATTCTCTTGTAGACTTTTGTATTGACTTTATAACAAGACACTATAACTCTAATGTAACTCTGAAATTAAATATATAGATAAATATTTCCACAGTCCACAGAATAAAATCAAAGTTGTAAAAGCTCAAAGAGTAATGAACGTGAGGGTCTGTGTCATTCACAGGCTGAGCAAGATCTAATGCTGGGTACACAGGAGAACGATATTGAGCGTACACCCAGCGTACAGCATATTGAGTGAAATCACCCGCTCTGTACTTGTGCAGTCACTGACAATATTGTCAAA
This sequence comes from Crinia signifera, assembly GCF_055691185.1. Lineage (NCBI taxonomy): Eukaryota > Metazoa > Chordata > Amphibia > Anura > Myobatrachidae > Crinia > Crinia signifera. Next base: position 256,672,717 of record NC_139221.1, on the reverse strand, counting down.
TTGAGCTGCATGTACAGATGGGTGTGGTACAGGGGTCCGACAGTCGGGATCCCAACAGTCATTAGCCCGACGTCGGGATCCCGACTGGCCGGACCCAGACAGCATGGCGTGCCCAAGAAAGTCCCTTGTGGGCTTGCTATGCTCGCCACGCTGCGGGCACGGTGGCTCGCTACACGAGCCACCTATTCTATTCTCCCTCTATGGGGTCCGTGGACCCCCACGAGGGAAAATAGCCCACGGCCGTCAGGAACCCGGCTGTCGGTGTTTTGACAGTCGGGATCCCGACGTCGGGACCCCGTCCGGCACCCGTACAGATCACAGGGGGAGTCATTAACAACCGACGGTCGTGTGCATCATTAACGATATTGGCTTACACACTGGACAATATATACGCAATATGGTCTCATAGGTGTGCGCACATTGAGTGTTAGGGGTGCACAGGCACCCCCTAATGCTGTGCCCACCCTTATGAACACCTCTGCCGCTAGCAATGCTAGCAATACCTTTAACCAAAGACTTTTGCTTTGTAGAACTGTCATCAATTTAAAGAAGTGCCCATCAATCAATTATGTGTGTTTGCATTGTTACTTGTACTAGACCATTGTCATATCACTACACACCCGCATCATCCATATATGTTTGTGAATTTATTTGCATGTACTGTTACACAGGGTAATTAGAAGATTAAAACTGAAATAGGCAGGAGATTATGGTGTGGCTAAGAGACATTTTATATTGTAGCGAGTGCAAATAGATGACGGAAGACATGGCTGATTGGCGGTGTTATACACGCCAATAGGTGGAGCTACGCACATGTATGGTCTATATCACTGACGATAAATCGCCCAGTATGTACCCACCTTAACATAAGTGTTTACTTCTCTTATCAGATGTGGACATCAGCAGGGCTTGTACATACATTGAGTGTCCTGTAGAATCTCATACAGCCTCATACAGTTTACATCTTGTAAAAGTTTGTGGTGCAAGCAGTAGCTGTTATTTACACCCACCCTGGAAGCCCCCTATAGCGTGAATCTTTCTTTGTCAACTCATCCCATAAGATATTACATACCTTTGGCTACATGCGTTAGTATATACCATATAATTTACTAGAGCATCTGCTTTTTATTACCCCTCTGTGCAGGACCATTCTCCTCCCCCTTGTAATGTTACCAAAACCACCAGATTAAAGCAGCTAAGTCTTCTAATAGTATTGAAGATTATTAAATACATATTGTTATTTTGGAGTTTAATATCCGGTTTCAAGCAAATTCCTTACTTTTTATTTTTTACACTTCTTGTTTGCCAAGCCTTTTTATTATTGACTCTTGTAGTCTTGTATATATGCTCATTCTTCCCTACGTATGCAGAAGATGCATGTAAAAAGTCAATAGAAAATCAATTAGCTGCAATAATTTATCCTGGCAAAGAGAAATGTTATGCTGAGTACACACCTAAAGATTTATCTGTCCATCTGTCTGGTGGGAACAAAAATCTGGTAATGTATAGGAGCAAAGTACAATTAACCATTTGACAAATCTGCTCTTTGTAGCATCTGTTTCAAAGGCACCAACAGTCAAGCCGAGGAGCTGCTTTCCAGTTGGTCCACTTCCACCACCTCTCTATCCCCTTCAGCAGAGATCCTTGCTGAATGACGTGCTGCTCCACCTGGTTGGCCAGGATCATAATAACTTCCACGTCCGACACCCTTTATATCTGGACTCTGATTTCCGTTGGACCTTCGGTCAGTGGGCGTATGGTAGCTAACCATGCAAAAATGTGTACGTGACCAGTGATAAATACCCCCCCCCCCTCCATCTCTCCCTCACATATATGTTCTCCTGCCCCAGTCACCTCTCTCTCTCTCTCTCTCTCTCTCCCTTATACCACAGCTACTCTCTCTCTCTCTCCCTTATACCACAGCTACCTCCCTCACACACCCAAATCCCAGCCCTGCACCCTCCCTCACACACACAAATTCCAGCCCTGCACCCTCCCTCACACACACAAATCCCAGCCCTGCACCCTCCCTCGCACACAGCTTAGCAGCCAGCACCCCACTAACACACCGATACATAGTCCCAAATGGATGGAGTCCAATACACGGCAAGTTGTAATCCTGTGTGCCGACTGAGGGAGTGGCTGGGGGTTGAAGGTAGGCTTCCAACATCAGCCACTCCCTCAGTCGGCACACAGGATTACAACATGTATTGGACTCCATCCATTTGGGACTATCGTATTGTGGACAGTGCAGGTTACACCCCCATCTTGATTTAGGACCACTATCCCCACGTGAGATCTGGTTAATAAGCTAATGTTACCCCATTTTATGTTTATTTTTATTTATTTGGTGTTATATATTTATGTACCTAGAGATTCATAAGCAAAAGTTTGTACGGGCCCCCTAATTAGCAACTGATGGTGATAAATGTATGTAAAACATATTAATTACACAGCAAAGATGGGCCCCCTTCAGCTCTGGGCCCCATAGCAGCTGCACCCCTTGCACCTATGGTAGTTACGCCTTTGCCCAGCAGAACCTCCACAACTATGGACCACCTGGGCACGAGAAGATGCTCAGCCCAAACATTGATGCCCACACTGCCATGCTGGCCAGGAGCGAGCAGCACCTCTCCAGGGGTCTTGGCATGCCACCTGCTTTCATCATAGAACAAAAATATCTTTCAGTCAGGCCCAGAAATTCTTTATCAACAGTTATTGTTGATAAAGAACACCGCTACACGGCGGAGGGGGTGGGGCTACATGGCGCAGAAGGGGCGGAGCTATGAGGGAGCAAGACTGAAGACAGTGGACACAGGAGAGGATGAGCTGCCAGTATACTACTGTGTAAGTGTACTATGTCGGCAACTGATGTGGGCATGTGTATAGGTAGTGCTACTAATGTCGGCAACTGGTATGGGCACGTGTGTTGGCAGTGCTACTAATGTCGGCAACTGGTGTGGACACGTGTGTTGGCAGTGCTACTAATGTCGGCAACTGGTATGGGCTCGTGTGTTGGCAGTGCTACTAATGTCGGCAACTGGTATGGGCTTGTGTGTTGGCAGTGCTACTAATGTCAGCAACTGGTATGGGCACGTGTATAGTCAGCGCTACTAATGTCGGCAACTGGTATGGGCACATGTATAGTCAGCGCTACTAATGTCGGCAACTGGTGTGGGCACGTGTGTTGGCAGCGCTACTAATGTCGGCAACTGGTGTGGGCACGTGTATAGTCAGCACTACTAATGTCGGCAACTGGTGTGAGCATGTGTATAGACAGCAATACTACTGTCGGCAACTGGTGTGAGCATGTGTATAGACAGCGATACTACTGTTGGCAACTGGTGTGAGCATGTGTATAGGCAGAGCTACTAATGTCAGCAACTGGTGTGGGCATGTGTGTTGGCAGTGCTACTTATGTCGGCAACTGGTGTGGGCACGTGTATAGACAGCGATACTACTGTCGGCAACTGGTGTGAGCATGTGTATAGGCAGCACTACTAATGTCGGCAACTGGTGTGAGCACGTGTATAGGCAGCGATTCTACTGTCGGCAACTGGTATGAGCATGTGTATAAGCAGTGCTACTACTGTCGGCAACTGGTGTGAGCATGTGTATAGGCAGCACTACTAATGTCAGCAACTGGTGTGGGCACGTGTATAGGCAGTGCTTCTTCTGTTGGCAACTGGTGTGGACATATTTGTATAGGCAGTGCTACTAATATTGGCAACTGGTGTTGGCATATGGTTACGCAGCGCTACTAATGTCAGCAACTGGTGTGAGTATGAGTATAGGCAGCGATACTAATGTCGGCAACTTCTGTGGGCACGTGTATAGGCAGCGCTACTGCTGTCGGCAAGGTATATAGGCAGCGCTACTGCTGTCGGCAACTGATGTGGGCATATGGTTACACAGTGCTACTAATGTCGGCAACTGGTGTGAGCACTATGTATAAGCAGAGCAAATACTTTTGGCAACTGGTGTGGGCATTATGAATAAGCAATGCTACAAATGTGGGCATATGCAGGAGTACTTTGGGCATTATGTGTAGCATAATGTGTGTCAATGTCATATGGGCATTATGGTGCATGGCATATTTTGTAAGAGGAATTATGGTGAGTGGCATAATGTGTAATGGGCATTATGGTGTGCTGCATATTGTGTACGGGGCATCATGATGTGTGGCATAATGTATCATTTGCATTACTGTGTGTGGTATAATGTGTAATGGGCATTGAGGTGTGAAGCATAATGTGTTATGGGGATTACGGTGTAATTGATATTTTTATGTGACCACGCTCCTTCCTTGTGAAGCCTTGCTCCTACATTTTTGCGCGCGCCTACGGCGCAAACTCTCCCTGTTTTTTAGCTCATGGCACCAAAATGGCTAGTTACAGCTGTGTAAGGTGAATAATATTGTGCTACTGTGTGGTGTAATTTGGAGTAGGAGTACTATTGTGTGGCCATTCCCCTTCCTTGTGAGATCACACGTCTTTCTTTCCGTGTGCACTGTCCCTTTGTAATGCTTGGGTGGGCACAAATTTATAGTTTGCAGGAGGGCGCCGAACCCCATAGCATTGGCGCTGACGGTGGCCAGCGGGACTGGGGGGGGCAGCCGCCAGTGGGTGCCCATGAATTTCCATGGGTGCTCAAGCCCCTGAGCACCCACAGAATCGGTGCCTATGATGACAGCATCCCAACTGGCCACATAGTCATAGTTATTACAAATGGATTTATATTTTTCTCTCAAAATAACAGATATTGGGCGGGATTCTCTAAACTAAAAATGCGGTAAAAAAACCCCGTTATCAAGGTTTTTACCGCATTGTGGGATGCTCTACAGACCCCACGCCGGATTACCACGACGGGGGCCATTGCCAGTAAAAGCTGGCGATGCCCCATTGAAGCCTATATGCAACCTACCGCCAACCCCGAATGGACCCCCGCCACCCTGCAAGGACCCCCACCGACCCCCCCTCACCTGTGTCCGGGCACAAAGCGCTGTGCTGCCCGGACCTCCTCCTCCCTGCACTGTAAATCCTCTTCCGGGTGCAGGGAGGAGGAGGAGAGCCTGCCCACCCGCCCGCAGCAGCAGCACAAAAGCCGGGTAAGGGAGGGAGGGGGGAGCCACCGGGACCCACTGCGTATCGCTCTTAACACAAGCTGTCCTTTGCCATAATTATCGCAAATGTTAGATCATATGCGATAATGTGCGGCGGACTGGGGGCGCGGATATTACAGAATCCCGCCCATTGAGACATTGGGGCTGATCATGCAGAGATTGTACACAACCACATGACACTGACCACACCCATATAGCAGTGGACACTATGGATCACTAATCAGAGAATTTGCAGTGGATTGCAAGAAAAAAGCCCAGTCAGAAAGAGAAAAGACCATTTTTTTGCAAATAGGTGGCTATTTGCGATCAATTCGCAAATCCATATGCAATTCCCGAAACATCAAAGAGACATCAAAGAGACTTTGCCATCTGTGCAAATGTGAGTAGGTCTGAGGCTCCCACAAATCTGCATCTGAGGCAGGCTGGTTAGCGTTGACGTCACTGACCCTCCCCACATCTGCATTTTCTCAAACACACCCATAAAACGGCAGGTTACCACCCCCAAATGCCGGCTTCCTATCATTTAAGCACCAACCACATTGTGTTTACATGTTATAAACCCATACCCCACGATTCTGGTATCATATATGCCACTCTTTTTACTGCTGTTGATGAGTGTGAGTCTGTTTGCTTTAGTAGGTGTGCCTTAGCCATACCCCCCAACATTTATAAAGTAGAAAGCAGGATTCTCGCTCGTTCCCCTTGTAACAGGATGGGTTCTGCCTGGTTACACTCAGCCTACACTGCGGCAAGCAATGCTGCTGGACTCTGAGATGATACGCACAGGGAAATCTTGACACACATCATATTTGGGGTGGGAGACCCCAAACCGCGGGCGATTGAGATGAACTTACGCCTCTGCTCCCAGTGAATAGATGCTGTATGTATGCACACAGCATCTATTCACCCATACACTGCTGAGCAGCGAGTGACAGCAGGACTCTTAATCTTCCCTCCCCCCACGACCATGGGACACTGCTGCCCGCGGCTGGAACGGTTCGGAGTATAGCCAGAGCTGGATAAAGGGGGGGGGGAGGCTCAGGGGTCAGTACCCGCAGGCCTCCCTCTATCTAGCCCCCCCCCCCCCCCCCCCCCCCCCCCCCCACGTGGTCGGCATCTATTATAATATTATTATTTTTGTAGCTGAAGTTTTTGCGCATGGGAGTGGGGTAATGCTTCAGCTTCACCTATCTGCTGATGTGACAGTGATTGATGATTCTGAGCATCTGGAGCCGAGACACACTGGCTGCACAAGTATGCAGTGCATTACTCAGAGTTGACTAAGTCCATGAGACTTTGCACAAGTGGTCAGAGGCTGAGAGGCTTGTGCTGAGCTCTGATTGGTGGAGCTCATCACATATTTCTCAGACCTGTGGAGAACAGCAGCCTCGTCATGGGAGGGTTTTTATTAGAGGCAGTGCTGAACCTGTGTGGTCTCCTACATAGCAAGGTACAGAGGGAAAATTTGATACTTTAACCTGAGCCCTTTATGGGCACTTCCCCATAAGAGCTTTCAGGTTATCAGCCTGTTGTACATTCTAGATCCTGCAAGACATCTAATACCAGAAGGTTTGTATGTACTCTCCCATGTCATTTTTCCCTATTCTTTCTGAGCACCTCCAGTTGTAGACCACATATTTTATGGGTACAACTCTCTGATAATCCAGATGCCCTGACTAGCATGCGTACCCATGTAGTTACATGTACTTTCCCAGCAACTTTGCAGTTTACATGTACTCTCTGAGCGCAATGTTCCTAGCTTTGCTTTATAACATGTCCTTACATTTGAACTTGCATCCTAGTTTATTTGAACTAGTCAGTGACATTATAGATATGTATGATCTACAAGCAAGGCTTTGCTGCTTATTTTGTCAGTTGTTTTTATCAGTTGCGTGCAGTGGGGTAAAGCAGGTGAGGCCCAGACTTTCCTGTCATACTAACGTATACGCTGGAGTTTTAAGTTTATAAAGTATGTAAAAAATACAAAGAATCTATAAAAAAAATCTTATTTTTATTATGCTAATAATTTTTATACTCGAAACTCTGGAGTAAAAAGTCGGCACTTGTTTCCTAGTACCGCGCCCATCGCATTGTATACCATAAGACTAAATATGGTATGCGATGCGACACGATGTTTTACAATAAAAAATTGTTTGGCATTGTATGCCATACAATGGCATACAATGCGATGGTATACGATTTTTTATTGTACAACCACCCAGATGGGTCCATACAATGTTAAATGGACCCCCACTATCAACACCAACCCGAAGCGTGGCGAGCGCAGCGAGCCCTCCAACCTTTTCATACCCCCACTATCCACATCGGTGTGGAGTTGATTTTATATAGTGTGGTGAGCGCAGCGAGCCACCGAGCCCAAAGCGTGGCGAGCGGGCACGGAATACATGTAAAGTAATACACGTCCCCTCGCGGGGCTCGCTGCGCTCGCCACGCTTCGGGCTCTAGCTAAAACTAACTCCACGCCGGCGTAGATAGTGGAGGTATGAAAAGGTCAGAGGACGCGTACCGCCGCCCCTCGCGGGCTTGCTGCGCTCGCCGCGCTTCGGGTTCGCGTTGATAGTGGGGGTGGTGTGGGGGTGCATTTAACATTGTAAGCACCAATAAAAAATTGTATCGCATGCATCGTATGCGGCTATATGGTATGCGATGCGATGGCATTAGATGACAAAAATTGGGCACCGTGCTAGAAAACAAGTACCAAAAAGTCTATGGCGCTACCTTTTCTGCACATCTCTTATTAAAACTCAGCAAATCTCTGGCAGTATATACTGCTGCACTTGTGTATAATGCCCATATGTACCCCATGGCTCATAAATTGTGTGCAAATCTGACTCTGGTACTTACCAGATACACCTCATCCCTTTACCTCACTGCACGTCCCTGGTTTTTATTTGCTATTTTAGCGACTCTATGGACTTTACGTTTCTGCTGCATTTACTCTGTGTTTTGACAGTGTAATATTCTTCCATGTAGTTTGACCGGGGCCCCCCTAAAGCTTAATCTGGCCCTGAGTACAGCCACAGTCAGTTCTGTCTAATACCTGTCTTGGGGCGGGATTCTTTAAACGAAAAATGCAGTAAAAACCCGGTTATTGGAGGTTTTATCGCATTTTGATATGCAGGAAAACCCGCATGGCGGGTTTTTGCTGTGGAGGGTATCACCAGCAAAAGCTTGCCACGCACCGACACCCCCCCTCCCCCTCACTTGTGTCCAGACAGCACAGTGCTGTGCTGCCCAGACCAGTGACCTCCTCCTCCCTGCACTGTACATTCTCTTCTGGGTGCAGGGAGAAGGAGGAGATCCCGCCCGCAGCATCAGCTGGTTAAGGGAGGGGGGGGGGGAACCCAGACCTGCTGCACATCGCCAGCCAGATCGCAAAGGACAGCTCTTAACGCAAGAATTAGGACATATGCAATAATTATCTCCGCGGTAGCTGACGATGTGCAGCAAAATTGGGGCGCGGATGTTAGTGCATCCTGCCCATGGCCTGTTAAGTCTCTCTCCCCTTGGGTCAATGATGAGAATATGTGATTGGTTACAAAATACAGAATGGGATCATTGGGTCGACCAAATGATGGTCGACAGTCATTTAGTCGACACCGTTGGGTCGATATACTGGAAGGTCAACATGGCTCAAGGTCAACAGGTGTCTAGGTCGATATGGGACAAGGTCGACAGGTGTCTAGCTCGACACATACATTAGGTGGACATGGGTTAGGTCAACAGTCAAAAGGTCGACATGGAGTTTTTCACATTTTTTTTTACCCGAATGTCGACACAGTCGACATGGACACAGTTTTAAGTGCACCGCGTCCCTTCGCATTGGCACGCTGTGCACGCCATGCTTTGGGCACGGTGCCTTGCTACGCTCGGCACACTATTTTATTCTCCCACCATGCCCCAGTGGATGGTAGGGCATGAAATACCGCCTGTCGGCACAAAACCCAATGTTGACATTTTGACTGTCGACCTAACCCATGTCGACCTAATGCATGTGACCTTGAGTCATGTTGACCTAGACACCTGTCGACCTTCCAGTATGTCGACCCAACGGTGTCGACCTAATGACTGTCGACCATCTTAAGGTCGATCCATCGACCGTATCCCCAAAATACAGTTGTATGCACTAAGCAGCAGGCTGGCAGCAACACACAGGACAAGGTGACGCAAGCAGTACTTGGCAGTTTACACTAATTTGGTGGGAACGTCCCAGGTTTTCACAGTTCATCATAAAAACGGCCCATTATTAATTTTGGGCATCTGCATATTACTCTTGTTGTACTCACTGTTTAAAGGTGCATTGTGGTGTATTAGCTGTCACTGTAGAACAACTGTATGAATATATTATTTTCTATACTAAAACTTACTGGAAATCTGCAGTGGTTACCTTGACACAAGCAGTTATTGTTCACATAAAACATTCTGGTAAAGCATGCTGTACTATGTATAAAGCATGCTATACACTTCATAAAAGGGAATATGTCAGGTCAGGTTTCCTAGGCAACCAGCAAATCACTAATACGGTGCAATAATATCAAAGGCTGCGCTTAACTCCTTACATACTGTAAGCACTGCAGTGCTATTTTTTGTAGAAAAATAGGTTCAGGAACTCTCGGGAAAGGATCAGAGTGGGTGGAGATGTGGGCGGAGCCTTTGCGGGGTTGGTGCTTCAAGCAGTGTGAGGCCTACTAGCATACGCCTCACACCGTTATGCCCATTATACATATGCCACACATTGAGCTGTCCATTATACATATGTCGCACACCATGATGACCATTACAGATATGCCACACACCATGATGCCCATTATACATATGCCTCACACTGTGATGCTTATTATACATATGCCACACTCTGAGATGCCCATTATACATATGCCCCCAGAGCCGGCCCTAGCCTAAATGACGTCCTAGGCAAGATTTTGGCTGGTGCCCCCTAGCACCGCCACTAGTTCCCCCTCTGACCCTGCTCCCCTTTCCCAGCACCATCAACCCTCATCATAGCAGTCATCATTTTGGTGCTCCTACCCGCAATATTTTAAATAGAAGCAGTGCCCACATTCGGTGCGCAGCCCAAACAGGTGTGTTCTTGCTGGGAAGGGGCATGGCCACACAATAGTACCCCCAATTCAAATTATGCCACACAGTAGTGCAATTTTATTCACATTATATCATGCAATGGTGTCCCTTATTCACGTTACATCACACAGTAGTACCACTTTACCTTATATACATTACTCCTCACAATATTCACATTATACCCTTAGAAAAATATCCTGAGAAAATATTGTATTTTAAGCACCTCCATGGCCACACTGCAACCCAGCACAAAGCTGTGCAGTGGCGGAACTCCGGGAGACAACGGAGGCTCCAGCCGCCGGGCGCTAAGCACTGAAGGGGCACATCGCTCTTTCACCCGGCACATCCCTCGATCACTGCCCCCCCTCCCCGTCTGCGACAGCCTCCTGACAGCCGCTAGCTCTGCAGCGCCGGCGGCTGTCTATCACCGGCTAAGCAGGCGGTGATAGACAGCCGCCGGCGCTGCAGAGCTAGCGTCTGTCTAGTGAAACTTCAAACATGCAGCCCCGGGCTCCATGACGAGATGGCGGCTATCAGAGGCATGGTTGGTCCTGCAGCTCCCGGCACCTCGGCTCCAGCGGTGTGGCTAAGGTCAGGGGGCTACAGGTTGCTGGGAGCTATACATGCGTTACATGTTACCTAACTGACCCTTCTCTCTCAACCCTCTCTCCTGACCCCCACTCGTTCTCTGTCTCACCCCCTCTCTATATGCCTGACCCCTCATTCCTCTCTCTCTGCCTTAGCCCCTCTCTGTCTCTCTCTTTGCCTGACACCCCTCTCTCTACCTTACCCCCTATCTCTCTCTGCCTGAACCCCTTCATTCTTTGCCTCACCCTCCTCTCTATATGCCTGAGCCATCATCCCTCTATCTCTGCCTTAGCCCCCTCTCTCTCTCTGCCTGACTCCCCTTTCTCTACCTAACCCCCCTCTGTCTCTGCCTGACACCCCTCTCGCCCATCTCTGACACTTGTTTCTCTCTCTCTCCATTATTCCGTATCTATCATTCTCCTCTCTTTCTCTCCATTGCTCCCCCTATCTCATTCTCCCTCTCTATAGCTATGTATATATGTTGGTGTGGGGGGGGGGGGGGGGCACCAGCTTATATCTTGCCTCCGGGCATCATGGATGAACTTACGCCACTGAAGCTGTGTGTGCTTGGCAGAGGAGAAAAGCTGCAGATGCTGCTGTCACTTAAGGGGAGGGGGCCTGGGGCCCCCACTGGGCCCTTCCATCAGACTTTGGCCTGGGTAATTTGTATCCCCTACCCCTTTCTCTCGGCACTCCTGATAATACCACACAGTAATGCCCCTTACACATGACACACATTATTAATTTCCTTATAAACATAATGCCCCTTACACATTATGCCACCCTTTATTAATGCCCTTCCTACACATAATGACACACAATGTCAATTACACATATGTTGCACATTATTAATACCCTTATACACATGACACACATAATGCCCATTACATAAATGTTGCACATTATTAATGCCCTTATACACATGACGCACATAATGCCCGTTGCACATTATTAATGTATTTATAAATTTGCATTGTTATGTGACCAGGACACACAAGGAGCTTCCGATGATTAAAATGATATGCGGCATGCCTATATTCTGTGTGCGACTGTGACTGTACCTGCATACAGAATGCTATGTTACAGTGATTTCCATGAATACACTATTTCATATGCAGATACAGCCTCACTCACACACAGAATATAGGCATGCTGCATATCATTTTAATCAGCAGAAGCTGATGGTGCCCCTAGGCATTCCAAATGCCCTAGGCATTTGCCTAGTTTGCCAATGCCTAGGGCCGGCTCTGTATGCCCCACACCGTGATGCCCAGTATACATATGCTACACATTGAGCTGCCCATTATACATATGTCGCACACCATGATTACCATTACAGATATGCCACACACTGTGATGCCCATTATACATATGCCACACACTGAGATGCCCATTACATATTATGGCATATAAGTGCTGCTTACCTACATGCTCATGGCTAGGTTTTTTTTTTCTCAATAGCAGGAGTTACATGCTCGATTCCAGAGGTTACGTGCTCAATGCCAGAGGCTTCCTGCTTGATGCTCGTTGCCAAGGGGGTTTGACCCAAGCAGCCCACATGTCAGATGGACCCCCTGCTGCTGCGCAGCTCCACACAGTGATGGTGGGGGCGGGGTTAGTCGTCCTGCCCCAGCACACTGCGCAATATGCCTGATGTAATGAGTGGCGTCACTTGATTTTCCGGCTGCGCATTACACATGCATGGAGGAGGAGCAGGCCCGTCTGCATCCAAATCACCTCAGAACAGGCAAGTAGGCAGCGCAGGTGCAGCAACACTGTGCTTACTGCTGCTGAGCGATATTTGCTGGTGGGTGGGCGGGCCGGGCAACAATGTTCTCTGGTGGCTGGGCTGGCCAGGGGGTGCTTTTTGCTGGTGAGGGGTGGGCCTGGTGGCACTGTGCGCTAGAGGTTCTGGAACGCCGTTCCTGATGGTGTCATTTTTATTCTGTACTTCAGGAACGGCAGTTTAGCTGAAGCCCTGACTGTATGGGAGATTTGCCATATGTGACCAATGTACTAAGATTTAGAAACATCTGTACCATGCAGCACGCAATACAATCTTTTTTGCAGAATAAAATGTTTATTTTTTTCAATATTAATACCAGCAAATCAGAGTTGTCATTTTGCTTTAAAAGACTGCACAAATCTCTGCAATGTGTGTGTGTGTATATATATATATATATATGTATTTGTTGCAAACCTGTATATATATATATATATATATTCCATTGACAAAAAACCTTACGGTTTCACATGTCCCATTAAGGCTTCTTACACATGATCTGGCAGGGGCGGATTGGGGACTAAAAGTGGCCCTGGAAAATTTCTGAAAGTGGCCTCATGTGGGTGGCAACAAATCAATAAAGGGCGGAGCCAGCATTACAGTAGCAGGATTATTACATCACTATACTTAGATACATCAGTGACAGGCAAAACTAATGCCACATTTTCGTAAAATAGGGACAACAGGGATAGTGCGCGCTTCAGGCGCGCGCAGAAAATCCACACTGTAACTCCTATTACGTGTCACACACCCATTACATAGTATACCACATGCAATGATGGCCTGCCAGGCCCCCCCAACTTACGACTACACTAAGGTACTATGGCTAGTGTCGTACAAGAACCGTTGTTAGTGTTAATTATGATTTTAATGATAGCCCACAAAGCAACTTACTGCTTTGTGGGAGATCCTGTAGAGAGGCAAGGAGAGCGCAGAGAGAGAGACAAGGAGAGGGCAGAGAGAGGGAGAGCGCAGAGAGAGAGAGAGAGAGAGAGACAAGGAGAGCACAGAGAGAGAGACAAGGAGAGCGCAGAGAGAGAGACAAGGAGAGGGCAGAGAGAGGGAGAGCGCAGAGAGAGAGAGAGAGAGAGACAAGGAGAGCGCAGAGAGAGAGACAAGGAGAGCGCAGAGAGAGAGACAAGGAGAGCGCAGAGAGAGAGACAAGGAGAGCGCAGAGAGAGAGACAAGGAGAGCGCAGAGAGAGAGACAAGGAGAGCGCAGAGAGAGACAAGGAGAGCGCAGAGAGAGACAAGGAGAGCACAGAGAGAGAGACAAGGAGAGGGCAGAGAGAGACAAGGAGAGCACAGAGAGAGAGACAAGGAGAGGGCAGAGAGAAGGAGAGCGCAGAGAGAGAGAGACAAGGAGAGCGCAGAGAGAGAGACAAGGAGAGCGCAGAGAGAGGGAGAGCGCCGAGAGAGAGAGAGAAGGAGAGCGCAGAGAGAGAGAGAGAGAAGGAGAGCGCAGAGAGAGAGACAGAAGGAGAACGCAGAGAGAGAGACACAGAAGGAGAACGCAGAGAGAGAGAGACAGAGGGAGAGCGCAGAGAGAGAGAGAAGGAGAGCGCAGAGAGAGAGAGAGAAGGAGAGCGCAGAGAGAGAGACAGAAGGAGAACGCAGAGAGAGACAGAAGGAGAACGCAGAGAGAGAGACAGAAGGAGAACGCAGAGAGAGAGACAGAAGGAGAACGCAGAGAGAGAGAGACAGAAGGAGAACGCAGAGAGAGAGAGACAGAAGGAGAACGCAGAGAGAGAGAGACAGAAGGAGAACGCAGAGAGAGACAGAAGGAGAACGCAGAGAGAGACAGAAGGAGAACGCAGAGAGAGAGAGACAGAAGGAGAACGCAGAGAGAGAGAGACAAGGAGAGCGCAGAGAGAGAGAGAGACAAGGAGAGCCCAGAGAGAGAGACAAGGAGAGCCCAGAGAGAGAGACAAGGAGAGCCCAGAGAGAGAGACAAGGAGAGCCCAGAGAGAGAGACAAGGAGAGCCCAGAGAGAGAGACAAGGAGAGCCCAGAGAGAGAGACAAGGAGAGCCCAGAGAGAGAGACAAGGAGAGCCCAGAGAGAGAGAGAGTGACAAGGAGAGCGCAGAGAGAGAGAGAGAGACAAGGAGAGCACAGAGAGAGAGACAATGAGAGCATAGATAGAGAGAGAGACAAGGAGAGCGCAGAGAGAGAGAGAGCGAGAGAGAGAGAGAGACAAGGAGAGCACAGAGAGAGAGACAAGGAGAGCATAGAGAGAGAGAGAGACAAGGAGAGCACAGAGAGAGAGACAAGGAGAATGCAGAGAGAGAGAGGAGAGCAGAGAGAGCGCATAGAAAGAGAGAGATGAGGAGAGCGCAGAGAGCGAGACGAACAAAGCGCAGTGAGAGAGACGAGGAGAGCGCCGAGAAAGAGAGACAAGGAGAGCATAGAGAGAGAGACAAGGAGAGCGCAGAGAGAGAGATGAGGAGAGCACAGAGAGAGAGAGAGAGACAAGGATAGGAGAGAGAGAGAGGAGAGCAAAGTGAGAAAAAGAGGAGGGGAGGAGATAGAGCAGAGAGGGAGAGAAAGAAAGAGGGAAGAGTGGGGGAAAGGGAGAGAGTTGAAAATGGTATGTGTCTCTCCCCCCCCCCCCCCCCCCTTCCTCCTTCACTTTCTATATACAAGGCAAATAGTGTACCTGGTCTGGGGGGCAACAGCGGGTACCATAGAGGAGGTGGGTCCATTGATGGAGGCAGAGGCGGCAGGTCCCGTAGAGGAGGCAGAGGGGGCAGGTCCCGTGGAAGAGGCAGGCAGAAGCGGCAGGTCCCGTGGGGGAGGCGGCGGGTTCTGTGTGGAGGGAGATCGGGCAGCAGTGGGTCATGTGGAGAAGACCATGGAAGATGAGGCCACGAGTCCGGTGAGAGAGAGAGAAGGAGAGAACAGAGAGAGAGACACAAGGAGAGTGCAGAGAGAGACAAGGAGAGTGCAGAGAGAGAGAGACAAGGAGAGTGCAGAGAGAGAGAGGCAAGGAGAGCGCAGAGAGAGAGAGAGGCAAGGAGAGCGCAGAGAGAGAGAGAGAGAGGCAAGGAGAGCGCAGAGAGAGAGTGAGAGAGAGGCAAGGAGAGCGCAGAGTGAGCGAGGCAAGGAGAGCGCAGAGAGCGAGGCAAGGAGAGCGCAGAGAGAGAGCGAGGCAAGGAGAGCGCAGAGAGAGCGAGACGAGGAGAGCGCAGAGAGAGCGAGGCAAGGAGAGCGCAGAGAGAGCGAGAGACGAGGAGAGCGCAAAGAGAGAGAGAGCGAAAGACAAGGAGAGCACAGAGAGAGAGAGATGAGTAGAGCGCAGAGAGAGACGAGGAGAGCGCCAAGACAGAGAGACGAGGAGAGCGCAGAGAGAGAGAGAGACGAGGAGAGCACAGAGAGCGAGAGACGAGGAGCGCACAGAGAGAGAGAGAGAGACGAGGAGAGCACAGAGAGAGAGAGGAAGGGAGCGCAGAGAGAGAGAGATAAGAGGAGAGCGCAGAGAGAGAAGAGGAGAGCACAGAGAGAGAAGAGGAGAGCACAGAGAGAGAGAGAGAGAGAGGAGGAGGAGGAGAGCGCCGAGAGAGAGACAAGGAGAGCACAGAGACAGAGAGACGAGGAAAGCGTAGAGAGAGAGACGAGGAGAGCACAGAGAGAGAGAGACGAGGAGAGCGCAGAGAGAGAGAGACGAGGAGAGCTCCATGGGCGTTCTCAGAGAGAGACAAGGAGAGTGCACAGAGAGAGAGGCAAGGAGAGCGCAGAGAGAGAGAGAGGCAAGGAGAGCGCAGAGAGAGAGAGAGGCAAGGAGAGCGCAGAGAGAGAGTGAGGCAAGGAGAGCGCAGAGAGAGAGCGAGGCAAGGAGAGCGCAGAGAGAGAGCGAGGCAAGGAGAGCGCAGAGAGAGCGAGACGAGGAGAGCACAGAGAGAGCGAGGCAAGGAGAGCGCAGAGAGAGCGAGAGACGAGGAGAGCGCAAAGAGAGAGAGAGAGCGAAAGACAAGGAGAGCACAGAGAGAGAGAGATGAGTAGAGCGCCGAGAGAGACGAGGAGAGCGTAGAGAGAGAGGCGAGGAGAGCACAGAGAGAGAGAGACGAGGAGAGCGCAGAGAGAGAGACGAGGAGAGCACAGAGAGAGAGACGAGGAGAGCGCAGAGAGAGAGACGAGGAGAGCACAGAGAGAGAGACAGACGAGGAGAGCGCAGCGTTCCATGGGCGTTCTCATGGTAATGAGGCAGTGACGCGGGTGTGGGGGGCGGGTAGCTGAAATCACCGGATGTCAGCTGCCCGCCTATATCCACGCCAGCGTGCACACAAATGTAAGTAACTGAAAAGTCACTTATATATGCGTGCACGCTAAACATCATTCGATGGTCGGTGACCATCGAAAGATGTGGGCGGTTACCCGAGCCATGCGAATGGATGTTTATGCAAAACATCCATTCGCAGCTGCTCGGGCGAAGCCGCACTTTGAGGGGGCGGCGGGGGGCAGTCGTTCGCCGGGCAGGTTTGGTGGACTCGCAAGGCAACCTGAATATACCCCCATAGTTTGCTGAGTACTGCTCACTCTCAGGGCCAGATGTACTAAGCTTCAAAAGTGATAAAATGGAAAGTGATAAACCACCAGCCAATCATCTCTCAACTGCCATACTCCATGCTGTGTTTGAAAAATGATAGGTAGGAGCTGATTGGTTGGTGGTTTTTCACTCTCCATTTTATCACTTTTCAAGGCTTAGTACATCTCGCCCTTTCACACTTTTTTTCTTACCTTAAAACCTGTGTGGCAGCTCATCCTTTTGCTTTCATCAGCCCTGCTGTGCTCCCGTGTAGCTCCGCCCCCTCGCCCCGTGTGGCTCCGCCCATCCATTCCGTGTAGCTCCGCCCCCTGTCCAGTGCTGACTGCAGGGCACTGATGTACAGTAGTTAGGGGGGTTGGGGGGATATGGGAGCTGGGAAGGAGCTTAGCCGGCTGGGCTTCATGTTGCTGGCGCTGCTGCCTGTAGTGTGACAGGCAGCAGCAGCCACTGAGAGCCGGGGCAGCAGCAGAAGCTGCAGCAGCACAGGGGGTTCTCTGCTCTGTACACACCCGGCCCCGCTGTCTTCCCCGCCGCAGCTCCACCACCTGAGCTGCTGCTGGTGTTCGCTGCGGCTGGACGCAGGAAGGGGGCAGCTAATGCGTACAAAGCTGCTGGAGACAGTGAACCACTTCCGGGCACGGCCACTGCTACCCATAACTCCGCGGTGGCCGGCCCCTTTATTCAGTGTCACCACCAGTGTCCAAGCTTTCGGCCTCAGGGTCCGCCGGCCTCCCGGGAAAAGTCCCGGTGACTTCAATGGCCAATCCGCCCCTGTGATCTGGCATTTCTGAAACCTGTTGTAACTCTTCCACTCAAACGCCAAAAAGCAATGAAATTACGATCATTAAGGCTGACGCCTTAATGGACGTGTTCCTTGCGCAATACAGATATGGTACGCCATCACAGCCTGTGGGTAAGTGCAGATTCAGCACTCTCACAGAGTGAGATTGCTGTCACTCACACAATGGTGGAGCTGCTAATTCACAGATTTGTGTGCTCATTGGAATACACACATGCAGTCTATGCAACTGAAGGTCTGAGCAGTTATGTGGCACACTCATCCTAATAAGTACCTGCAATCATCTAAAACTGTCTATACCTCTGAGTTACTATAGTGTTCATTCTAGCACCCGCCATCTTTGAAAACCCATGCAGTTCCTCTTCCCTGCCTTGGGTGTAGCTGTCTGCTGTAGTAATTCTAGCACAGTGTGATCTGTATATCAGCACTGCAAACCAGACCTGTGCTAGAAACACTACAGCAGACAGCAACACCCCAGACAGGGTAGAGGAACTGCATGGGTTTATAAAGATGGCAGGTGGTAGAATAAACACTATTACTAGAACTATCCCACTGAGGGTCCAACATCTTTCACACTCACTACCTATATCCATTTCATTTAGTATTCACATACAGTTACCAGAAACATCTGTCATAATTGCAAAAACTATAATACTCCCAACTACTATGCATCTACACTTTCTTCTCCTATACGCCTTCATGCTGCTCTGTCTTCCCCGATACCTACTGCTGTGTGTATTGCCTCATCTGCACCAATGTGTCTTTCCCCGTCTGCGCTGCCCTGTCTTTCCACACAGATGCCATCTGTACTGCTGTCTCCCCTCTCCATCTGTGCTGCTCTGTTTTCCCTTTATCCCCTTTGCTCCGAACCCCCTCCCCCATCAGTGCTGTCTTTCCTCCAACTGCTCCTCTGTTTCCCACCCAATCGCATCACTCTGCCTTACCTTCCCCAATCTGTGCCACTGTTTTCCACCCATCTGCTTCGTTAGACCCCCATCAGTGCTGCTTAGCCTTCCTACCATCTACGCATTTCTATTCCTCCCCATCCGCACCACACTGCCTCCTCCCCCAATCAACACCACTTTTACCCCATCCTCTCGGCTCTGTTTACTGCTCAGACCTTCAGTTGCATAGACTGCATGTGTGTATTCCAATGAGCACACAAATCTGTGAATTAGCAGCTCCACCATTGTGTGAGTGACAGCAATCTCACTCTGTGAGAGTGCTGAATCTGCACTTACCCACAGGCTGTGATGGCGTACCATATCTGTATTGCGCAAGGAACACGTCCATTAAGGCGTCAGCCTTAATGATCGTAATTTCATTGCTTTTTGGCGTTTGAGTGGAAGAGTTACAACAGGTTTCAGAAATGCCAGATCATGTGTAAGAAGCCTTAATGGGACATGTGAAACCGTAAGGTTTTTTGTCAATGGAATTTCATAGCTTTTTTTCAATTTATTTTTTTAAATTCAGAAATGTAAAATTTCACCGTAAGAATAAACATTGGATTTTTAAAAATGTTTAAAAATACACACCCTTGGCAATGAGCATTAGCACTGGCTACAAACATTACAAACCCCTGGCAAGGAGTATGACACCTGTCCCAGAGCATGAAAGCCCTGGCAATGAAGACACCCATCCCATTAAACCCCTGGCAATGGGCATGACACCCAGTATGTAGAAGCTATACTGTAGGGCATAATGTATCACGGGCATTGCAGTGTGGGGCATATGGTGCAGAGGACATTACTGTATGGGGCTTAATATGGTTAAAAAATGTTCTTCCTGTGGTGGCAAAGGTCTGTTGGTGCAGGGCCAAAAACTGGCGTGTAAGGTAGTCTTCTCCGGTGAGGCCATGCCCATGTTAATGAAACCCGCCCCTTGCCTGGGGCAGAGAACAAATTACAAATGTATGGATAGGGTTAGGCTGCGAGTGTGTGTGTGTGGACAGGGTTAGGCTATGGGTGTATGAATTGATAGGGTTAGGCTGCAGGTGTGTGTGTGTGTGTGTGTGTGTGTGTGTGCGTGCGCGGATGGGTGTGTGTGCAAATAGGGTAGGCTACATGTCTGTGTGTGGATGGTGTTAGGCTATGTGTGTATGGATACTGTTAGGCTATGGGGGTGTGTATGGACAGGGTTAGGCTACGTGTGTGTGTGCATATATGGATAGGCTATGGGTGTGTCTGTTTGGCAACTGTGTTATAACCCTCCCCACACACACACAGAGTCAATGATGCCTATCCCTAGATATACATAACACGCTGACCCTACCAGGTCATGGATCAGCTGCAGGTGTGTGAGTATGCATGTATGTAGGGTTAGGCTACATATATACATATACATATGTGTGTGTGTGTGTGTGTGTGTGTACAGGGTTAGGATACAGGTGCCAGAGTCAATCAATGATGCCTACCTATACATGACACCCTGACCCTACCAGGTCATGGAACTCCACCAGGCTGAGTGTTCCTCCCGGGGATGGCGATCAATCTGTCCCTTCTGTCTGACTTGATGGTTTCCCCTCCAGCAGCGAGTTCCAGGCAGCCGCTCCCCTTTTCCCCGGTGTCTGCAGATGCTGAGCAGGAGCCAGGTCTCCTCCTTCTGGCATGGCAGTGGCGCGGTCTCCAGACTGGATCGCTGGAGTTAAAGGGAGTGTCGATGGGTGACTGCTGCGCATGTGCCTCCTCCCATGGTCCTCCCTGCAAAGGACCGTGGGAGGAGCTACATACGACTGTGCATGCACAGCAGCCCTCCCGGAGCCATTTGGCTTTGTGCAATGATCAAATTTGCATACATATGGAGCGCATCTCTCTCTTGCTGCCGAATCACCAGATTGTCTCCACTGGCGACTCGCCAGCGGCAAGGCGCTTCTTCTGACTGAGACGCGAGTGCGTCTCAGTTTCCGGGCGTCGGGAACCCTGTCCGTCTCCGCTTCAGGGAGACGGACAGGGTTAGGTGGGAGAGCAGGGAGGCGGTGGGGACCCCGGGTGACAGCCGGCAAGCCGGTGGGGACCCAGGGGAAGCGCTGTCGGAAGGTCCCCTTTCGCAGATTAGATGGCGGCTGACGAGGGATGGCAGCTGGCGATTCTTCCGCCATCCCCTGCAAAGATTAGAACCGCTCCATCTGTATGATAACAAGCAAACCAGCTTGTAAAAAATAAAAGAAAACAATTGTAAAGCTGTCACAGCATTAGCAATTATACCTTTGATTAAAGTTAAAAATTAAATGCAATATAGGTCACCCTTTTCAATAATAACACAAGTCTCAGTTCAATTGAAATATCAAAAATATTTTATAAACACATAATATATACAAAAATATACATAAATCACATGTAATTAATGGTAAAACAATGTAACTTAAGGTGCTGGCATCCCAATTAATTAAAATAAATGAACATAGAAGCAGCAGACCTCACTTGAAGCTCAGGCAGGATGGTGATGGAGCCGTCGGAAAAGAGCTGGGTGTATGTATGGTTAGGGTTATAGGCTGCGGTGTGTGTGTATGGTTAGGGTTATAGGCTGCAGTGTGTGTGTATGGTTAGGGTTATAGCCTGCGGTGTGTGTGTATGGTTAGGGTTATAGGCTGCAGTGTGTGTGTATGGTTAGGGTTATAGGCTGCGGAGTGTGTATGGTTAGGGTAATAGGCTGCGGGGTGTGTATGGTTAGGGTAATAGGCTGCGGGGGGGGGGGGGGTGTATGGTTAGGGTTATAGGCTGCGGGGTGTATGTGTGAATGGTTAGTGTTATAGGCTGTAGGGTGTGTGTATGGTTAGGGTTATAGGCTAAGGGTGTGTGTATGATTAGGGTTATAGACTGTGGGGGGTGCATATGGTTAGGGTTATAGGCTGCGGGGTGTGTATGGTTAGTGTTATAGGCTGCAGGGTGTGTATGGTTAGGGTTATAGGATGCGGGTATGAGTGCATGGTTAGGGTTATAGGCTGCAGGGTGTGTGTGTATGGTTATGGTTTTAGGCTGCGGGGGGTGTATATGGTTAGGGTTATAGGCTGAGGGGGGTGTATATGGTTAGGGTTATAGGCTGAGGGGGGTGTATATGGTTAGGGTTATAGGCTGAGGGGGGTGATTGTTAGGGTTATAGGCTGAGGGGGGTGTGCATCGTTAGGGTTATAGGCTGCTGGGTGTGCATGGTTAGTGTTATAGGCTGTGGGGTGTGTGTATGGTTAGGGTTATGGGCTGCAGGGTGTGTGTGTATGGTTATGGTTATATGCTGTGGGATGTGTGTGTGTGTATGGTTATATGCTATGGGGTGTGTGTATGGTTAGGGTTATAGGCTGCGAGGTGTGTATGGTTAGGGTTATATGCTGTAGGGTGTGTGTATGGTTAGGGTTATAGACTGCGGGGGGTGTATATGGTTAGGGTTATAGGATGTGGGGTGTGTGTATGGTTAGGGTTATAGGCTGCAGGGTGTGTGTATGGTTAGGGTTATAGGCTGCGGTGGGTGTGCATCTTTAGGGTTATAGGCTGCTGGGTGTGCATGGTTAGTGTTATAGGCTGTGAGGTGTGTGTATGGTTAGGGTTATGGGCTGCAGGGTGTGTGTGTATAGTTTTGGTTATATGCTGTGGGGTGTGTGTGTGTATATGGTTAGGGTTATATGCTGTGGTGTGTGTGTATAGTTTTGTTTATATGCTGTGGGGTGTGTGTGTGTGTATGGTTAGGGTTATATGCTGTGGTGTGTGTGTATGGTTAGGGTTATATGCTGTGGTGTGTGTGTATGGTTAGGGTTATAGGCTGCGGGGTGTGTATGGTTAGGGTTATATGCTGTGGTGTGTGTGTGTGTGTGTGTATGGTTATGGTTATATGCTATGGGGTGTGTGTATGGTTAGGGTTATAGGCTGCGGGGTGTGTATGGTTAGGGTTATATGCTGTAGGGTGTGTGTATGGTTAGGGTTATAGACTGCGGGGGGTGTATATGGTTAGGGTTATAGGATGTGGGGTGTGTGTATGGTTAGGGTTATAGGCTGCAGGGTGTGTGTATGGTTAGGGTTATAGGCTGCGGTGGGTGTGCATCGTTAGGGTTATAGGCTGCTGGGTGTGCATGGTTAGTGTTATAGGCTGTGAGGTGTGTGTATGGTTAGGGTTATGGGCTGCAGGGTGTGTGTGTATAGTTTTGGTTATATGCTGTGGGGTGTGTGTGTGTGTGTGTGTGTATGGTTAGGGTTATATGCTGTGGTGTGTGTGTGTATGGTTAGGGTTATAGGTTGCGGGGTGTGTTTGGTTAGGGTTATATGCTGTGGTGTGTGTATGGTTAGGGTTATAGGCTGCAGGGTGTGTATGGTTAGGGTTATATGCTGTGGTGTGTGTGTGTATGGTTAGGGTTATATGCTGTGGGGTGTGTGTCTGTAATTAGTGTTATAGGCTGAAGCGGGATGTATGGTTAGGCTGCGGAGGGGAGTGTATGTTAGGTTTAGGCGATGGGTGGGATTAGGCTGGTGGGGAGCGGGATGTATAATTAGTGTTAGGCTGGTGGGGGATGGGATGTATAGTTATAGTTACGCAGTGGGGGAGGGGGTATATAGTTAGAGTTAGGCTGGGGGGGATAGTGTTAGTATACCTTCCAATGGTCCCACAGTGTCCCGTGGTGGTGGTGGTGGGGGCAGTTGGGAGATGGATGGGTGTGCGAGGTGTCCCTCTTAATGGCAGGTTTGGGGAGGTATGGTGTTAGGCTGCAGGGTGTATGCAGTAGCTACTAACCTGGCCCACTGTGCTTCAAAGGAAGCTGCTTTTTTGGGGGACACTGAATGATTCACCTCCCTGCAACTCTTCATTCATCCTGTACGGGCCTCTGGTTCCAGGTTCCCCGCAGCCTTCTTCCCCCTCCTCCGCTCTTCACTGCACTCTCCTGAGCTTCCTAACCTTCTGCTGCTGGCACCGCGCGGTTCTCCTCTTCTGCTCCCCTCCAGCAGCCAGCACCGGGACTGAAACGGCACAGAGCAGGCTGACACGTGTCCTGTGAAGGAGTAGAGACAATGAAGATATGCCAGATATGCCCCCGCAGTGCTAGGTATGCCCCCACATTGCTAGGTATGCCCCCACAGTGCCACACATATGTCCACACAGTGCCAGAAAGTACCAGATATGCCCACACAGTGCTAGGTATGCCCCCACAGTGCCACACATATGCCCACACAGTGCCAGACAGTACCAGATATGCCTCCGCAGTGCTATGTATGCCCCCACAGTGCTAGGTATGCCCCCACAGTGCCACACATATGCCCACACAGTGCCAGATATGCCCCCGCAGTGATAGGTATGCCCCGCAGTGCTAGGTATGCCCCCACAGTGCCAGACAGTACCAGATATGCCCACACAGTGCTAGGTATGTCCCCACAGTGACACACATATGCCCACACAGTGCCAGACAGTACCAGATATGCCCCTGCAGTGCTATGTATGCCCCCACAGTGCTAGGTATGCCCCCACAGTGCCACACATATGCCCACACAGTGCCAGACAGTACCAGATATGCCCCACAGTGCTAGGTATGCCCCGCAGTGCTAGGTATGCCCCCACAGTGCCAGACAGTACCAGATATGCCCCCGCAGTGCTAGGTATGCCCCCACAGTGCCACACATATGCCCACACAGTGCCAGACATGCCCCGCAATGCTAGGTATGCCCCCACAGTGCCACACATATGCCCACACAGTGCCACACATGCCCCCAGTGCCAGCAATATGCCCCCACAGTGCCAGACAGTACCAGATATGCCCCCAGTGCCAGATATGCCCTCAGTGCCAGACAGTACCAGATATGCCCCGCAGTGCTAGGTATGCCCCCACAGTGCCACACATATGCCCACACAGTGCCAGACAGTGCCAGATATGCCCCCACAGTGTCAGATATGCCCCCAGTGCCAGCCATATGCCCCCACAGTGCCAGACAGTACCAGATATGCACCCAGTGCCAGATATGCCCTCGACAGTGCTAGGTATGCCCCTCACAGTGCCAGGTTTGCCCCCAGTGTGCGATATGCCCCCCACAGTGCCAGATATGCCCCCCCACAGTGCCAGGTATGCCTCCCCCCACCACAGTGCCAGGTATGCCCCCCACCACAGTGCCAGGTATGCCCCCCATGGAATACGGTCATATTGTCTACAGCATTTAGG
The DNA here is from genome assembly GCF_055691185.1 of Crinia signifera. Classification (NCBI taxonomy): domain Eukaryota; kingdom Metazoa; phylum Chordata; class Amphibia; order Anura; family Myobatrachidae; genus Crinia; species Crinia signifera. The sequence continues at coordinate 256,647,657 of NC_139221.1, read as the reverse complement.
TCTACAAGCATTTAGGTCGACAGGGTCATTCGACGAGCCATGCGAGGGGACGTGGTGCTATGTTGACTGTGTCGACGCTTGAAAAAATGAAAAAAAAAAAAAAACAATTTAAAAAAAATAAAATAAACAAATACCATGTCGACTTTTTCACTGTCGACCTAATGACCCTGTCGACCTTATACCTGTCGACCTAATGACCCTGTCGACCCTGTACACCCCTCTTCACAGTGCCAGGTACGCCCCCTTCACAGTGCCAGGTACGCCCCCTTCACAGTGCCAGGTACGCCCCCTTCACAGTGCCAGGTACGCCCCCTTCACAGTGCCAGGTACGCCCCCTTCACAGTGCCAGGTACGCCCCCTTCACAGTGCCAGGTACGCCCCCTTCTCAGTGCCAGGTACGCCCCCTTCACAGTGCCAGATATGCCCCCGCACAGTGCCAGAGTTCCCTGCACAGTGCCAGATATGCCCCCCTACAGTAGAAATGGGGGGGGGGGGGGGGGAGTGCTCGCGCTGAATACCTTTTGTGGCGAGGGGACTGGTTCAGGCTCCCCCTACAGTGCCAGGTATGCCCCCGCACAGTGCCAGGTATGCCCCCTTCACAGTGCCAGGTATGCCCCCTTCACAGTGCCAGGTATGCCCCCTTCACAGTGCTAGAGTTCCCTTCACAGTGCCAGGTATGCCCCCGCACAGTGCCAGGTATGCCCCCGCACAGTGCCAGGTATGGCCCCAGCCAGATATTCCCCCACAGTGCCAGATATGCCCCCCCACAGTGCCAGATATGCCCCCCACAGTGCCAGATATGCCCCCCCACAGTGCCAGATATGCACCCCAGTGTGCGGTATGCCCCCCACAGTGCCAGGTATGCCCCCCCCCCACAGTGCCAAGTATGACCCCGCACAGTGCCAGGTATGACCCCGCACAGTGCCAGGTATGCCCCCCCACAGTGCCAGGTATGCCCCCCCACTGTGCCAGATATGCCCCCCAGTGTGCACTATGCCCCCCACAGTGCCAGATATGCCCCCCACAGTGCCAGATATGCCCCCCGTGCCAGATATGCCCCCAGTGTGCGGTATGCCCCCCACAGTGCCAGATATTCCCCCACAGTGCCAGATATGCCCCCCCACAGTGCCAGATATGCACCCCAGTGTGCGGTATGCCCCCCACAGTGCCAGGTATGCCCCCCCACAGTGCCAAGTATGACCCCGCACAAGTATGCCCCCCCACAGTGCCAGATTTGCCCCCCCCCCTGTGTGCGGTATGCTCCCCCACAGTGCCAGATATGCCCCCCAGTGTGCACTTTGCCCCCCACAGTGCCAGATATGTCCCCCACAGTGCCAGATATGCCCCCCCCACAGTGCCAGATATGCCCCCCCCACAGTGCCAGATATGCCCCCCCACAGTGCCAGGTATGCCCCCCCCACAGTGTCAGGTATGGCCCCCCCCCACAGTGCCAGGTATGCCCCCCCCCCACAGTGCCAGGTATGCCCCCCACAGTGCCAGGTATGCCCCCCCACAGTGCCAGGTATGCCCCCCCACAGTGCCAGGTATGCCCCCCCCACAGTGCCAGGTATGCCCCCCCCACAGTCCAGGTATGCCCCCCCACAGTGCCAGAGTTCCCCCACAGTGCCAGATACGCCCCCCATAGTGCCAGGTATGCCCCGCACAGTCACAGGACCTAATGGTTCGCAGCAGGGGCCTCCAAGATGGCCGCCGCTGTGTAGGGATATATATCCTACCTGTGCGGACCTCCGGCGGCACGAGGGCAGGAGTCCAGCGAGACCCAGCAGGAGTGGGAGCCTCCCAGGGGGTGCCAGGCCGCTGTGCAGTGGGCAGTTGTCCCCCAGACGCCAAAGTGCAGTTGCGGCCGGGTCCTCCAAGATGGCCGCCGCACGCCGGGATCGGATCCAAGCACTAGCGAGGAGGGGGCGAGCAGGGAGCATTTTCGGAGCGGGAGCCATTCAGGTGAGCGGAGGGGAGGTGCTGAGTGTTCAGCCAGCAAGCACTCTCCGGCTCTTGTCACAGGAGTCCCCAACTGTGAAGGGACAGATGGTATGCGTCGGCCATATTTGTACAGGCAGTGAAGCCTATCTGCGTACTCCCCCTGCTGGCGGCTATGTAATGCGCATGCGCAACAAGTTGGAGCTCCTATCTTTATAATGGGGGATGTTTCACTAAATTTAAAAAAAACTGTACCTATCTGAAAATCATCGACCCCAAAAGGCACTCCACTGGGACAATATCTACCTAATAAAAAAAAACCCAAGTCTCAATTATTCCTCTACCCCGAGTTATGCCTTCCCAAAAAAACCCTCATAGACTAACATGGGTGACAAAGTGTCATTTCTGGAGTGTCAGAAAAAAACTGGCAGTTGGAAGTTTAGATCGCTCCCAATTGGTCATTTTTTAATATTTCACCCTGAAATTTGGCACGCAGCACCGGTTGACGATTCTACGCGTACGTGCCAAATTTCAGCTCAGTACGCCCAGTCACTTTTGAGGTGCAGTCCCTCAAACACCATGCCCCCATCCGAAAAGTTCCCTATGGGAAAAATCCGTTCGTTGGATTCAGCCTTAATATAAGGGCACTACCGTGCCCTTATAATATATTTACTTGGTGATTCATCGCGCCCTACGGGCGCTCTTCACACCGTCGTAAGGGGCTGCGCCCCCTTAATTTGTGAACATTTGCATATGAGAAAGATGGTTAGAATTGTATGAAAGATGGCCTGTATTGCAACTTGAGTTATAGGTGAAATGTGTTAAATAGAGAGCATATGATGTTGAAGGGGGTGTGTATTGTTTTGTTTAATTAAAAAGCGGTTACAGAGTAAGATGTACATTGATAGTGTGGATGGTACAGTGACATTTGTGGGTGTGGGGGGGGCTGTGTGTGCATGTTGTTTAGGTGTGTGTGTGCAATAGTATAGTAGGGTGTTTCTGAGTCAGCGGCTCCCCACTGGCGGAGGTCACGACACAGGAAAACAGGAGGCTGGGTAGTGATAGGGGTGTGTGGGCATAAGGGGGACTAAAGAGAAGGGTGGGAGATACTGTGCAGCTTCTGCCAGTGGGTGAGGGTCCAGCGTGGCAGTACAGGATGGTGGCCCTTAGTCAGTGTCTCCTCCTACTGGGTGGGAGTTCGGGTGCATGAGAGCAGGAGGCTGGGCTATGAGGCATGATAGGGGCATGTGGGAAAAACAGCGTCAGCGACTCCCCAGTGGTGGAAGTTACGGTTCAGGAGAGCAGGAAGCTGGGTAGTGATAGGGGTGTGTGAGTATACGGGGGACTAAAGAGGGGCTTAGGGGTGCCGTGAATTGCGGGAGGGGCGCGGGGGTGCCGTGAATCAAGGGAGGGGGGGCGCAGGTGTCGGCGAATCGCGGGAGAGGGCGGGGGTCCGCAAAGCGTGGGAGGGGGCGTGAATTGCGCGAGGGGGGGTTGCGAATTGCGGGAGGGGGGATGCGCGGGGGTCCGTGAATTGCGGGAGTGGGAGGCACGGGGTGCGATGAATCACCTAGTTGGTTATATATTCTTGTAGAAGGATGGTAGGATGTTGCTGTCATTCAGAATGCATTTACATAAACAGTAATAGTAGCAGTAAAAGGTCTGACTTAAAACACCTACAGTAAAACAGAACAGGTGTTATATATTATACAAAGAATTGGTTGATGATGTGTAGGTTGACGTGCACATAGTTCATAGTTGTCACTGGAAAAAAATTGCTACAAGAAAAAATCAACACAGAAAGTTCAACACATGTAAATGTTGACATAAGTGTGGCACTTCATCGGTGTCCATGTCGACACATGAGAATGAATATGAAAACATTCCAAAAAAGAAAAATAAATCTTCAAAAACTCATGTCAACCTTTTTCATTGTCGTCCATAGCCGTGCCAGTGTTTTGCATGTGCCATTTAATCCTGGGGTTGCCGTGAATCGCGCGCGGGGATGGGGGGGGAGGGAGGGGGTGAGGGGTGTCCGCGAATCACGGGAGGAGGGGTCGTGGGTGGATGCCGTGAATTGCGGGAGGGGGGGTCGCGGGGGGGGTGTGGGTGCCGCGATTTGTGGGAGGGGGGGGGCGCAGGGGGTTGCAGTGAATCGCGGGAGGGTGGGTCGCGGGTGGTTGCCGCAATGACAGGAGGGGGGGTCAGGGGTGGGGAATCGCGGTAGGGGGGGTCGTGGGGGGCACCGTGAACCGCGGGAGGGGGGGCCCGGCGCAAATCGTGGGAGGGGGGTCGCGGGGTGCCGCGAATCGCAGGAGGGGGGGGTGTGTCATGGGGTGGGGCCGCGAATCGTGGGAGTCACCGGGGGTGCCGCGAATTGCGGGGGGTGTGCTGCAAATCGCGGGAGCGGGGTCGCGGGGGGGTGGCGCGAATCGCCACAAGAAAAAATCAACACAGAAAGTTCAACACATGTAAATGTTGACATAAGTGTCCATGTCGACACATGAGAATGAATATGAAAACATTCAAAAAAAGAAAAATAAATCTTCAAAAACTCATGTCAACCTTTTTTATTGTCGACCATAGCCGTGCCAGTGTTTTGCATGTGCCATTTAATCCTGGGGTTGCCGTGAATCGCGCGCGGGGGTGGGGGGGGGGAGGGAGGAGGTGAGGGGGGTCCGCGAATCACGGGAGGAGGGGTCATGGGTGGATGCCGTGAATTGCGGGAGGGGGGGTCGCGGGGGGGTGTGGGTGCCGCGAATTGTGGGGGGGGGCGCGGGGGGTTGCAGTGAATCGCGGGAGGGTGGGTCGCGGGGGCGGGGGGTTGCCGCAATGACAGGAGGGGGGGTCAGGGGTGGAGAATCGCGGTAGGGGGGGTCGTGGGGGCACCGTGAACCGCGGGAGGGGGGGCCCGGGGGGTTGTGGGAGGGGGGGTTGCGGGGTGCCGCGAATCGCAGGAGGGGGGGTGTGTCACGGGGTGGGGCCGCGAATCGCGGGAGTCACCGGGGGTGCCGCGAATTGCGGGGGGTGTGCTGCAAATCGCGGGAGGGGGGTCGCGGGGGGTGCCGCGAATCGCCACAAGAAAAAATCAACACAGAAAGGTCAACACATGTAAATGTTGACATAAGTGTGGCACTTCATTGGTGTCTATTTCGACACATGAGAATGAATATGAAAACATTGAAAAAGTGAAAAATAAATCTTGTCAACCTTTTTCATTGTCGACCATAGCCATGTCAGTGTTTTGCATGTGCCATTTAATCGTGGGGATGCCGTGAATGGGGGGGGAGGGAGGGAGGGAGGTGCATACCTCCCAACATGACCCTCTCCAGGAGGGACACTGCTCTGTTTCTGGACTTTCTTCTTAATTTATGGATTACCATCACCTGTGCTTAAACACCTTTCTTATCAATTACCCTGTTTAAAACAGGTGATGACAATCATAAATTAAGATGGAAGTCCACAACACAGCGTTACAGCTCCAGACACACTTTGAGTGACAGATGTAGCCAAATATATAAGAGATATATATATATATATATATATAAAATCTCAACAACAATAGTGTCAACCGCCACATACTAGATAGAGATAGAGAGAGCGTGGTTGACACTATTTTTGTTGAGATTGGTGTTATAAGTTCCTACTAGTAGGGAACTTAGTGTTAATAGCGTCCAAGATTTAAGTTGAGAGCTGAATCACTCTCCATTTTGTCACTTTTCAAGCTTAGTACATCTGGCTTAGTATATCTGCACCAAATGGGCTTGTTTATTATGGTCCCTGAAATTTATAATTGCTTATTGCTGCATTTTACTACAAAAGGAATGCTTTTTCAGGGCTATTTGTTATAAAACACAATGCAGGACAGATGTTCCTATGGGAGGATGCTCTGGCGAAGACAATGGTAATAAAGTGCTGTCATTTTTAGTGCCTGGCAGGCATATTGCTAATGCTATAGGCAGGAGGTGAGGAGGATGGTGGCTTCACGAAGTTCCTGTACTGTAATAATGTTTAGACACAGGGGTGTATTCAATGCCGCGGCGAGCGGTCTGCGAGGGGGTTAAACAGCGAGGATTGCAGAAAACCAGCGATCCTCGCTGTTTAACCCCCGCGCCGGCTGCTCGCTCTATTCAATGTTCTGGGGAAATCCTCGCCGTCACAGGACGGCGAGAATTCCACAAAACAGCGAGACCTGCGGCTAATGCAGGAAACTCGCTGTATTTATCCACGAGTCTTGCTGGTTCAGGAGCCGCATACGCCAATTCCCCCTCGCTCAAAAAATGGAGCGAGGGGGAATTGGCGTATGAGGGGGCTGCGTTGAATACTGTCAGGGTGAGTGGGTGACAGCGAGAATTTGATGGCAGATAACAATCACTTAGCCCATCTAGTCTGCCCCTTTTTTAAACATCTTACCTCAAATCATATTTAATCCTAATTTATTTGTAAGGATATCAATATGCCTATCCCAAGCATGTTTAAATTGCTCTACTGTATTTGCTTCTACCACCTATGATGGGAGGCTATTCCACTGATCCACAACTCTTTTTGTGAAGTAATGTTTCCTCCAATTTCCCCCGAATCTTCCTCCCTTCCATTTCAGTGCATGTCCTCGTTCTGTTGCTCCTCTCCATCCTGTACCTTGTTTAAACACTTTATATATTTGAATGTTTCCATCATGTCCCTCCTTTCCCCTCTCTGCTCTAAACTATACATACTGTATTAAGATCTTTTTGTCTTTCCGGGTAACTTTTGTGATGTAGGCCATGCACCATTTTAGTTGCCCTTCTTTGTACAGTCTCTAATGTATTTATATCCTTCTGGAGATATGGCCTCCAGAACTGAACACAGTACTCTAGATTAGAGATGTGCGGTTCGGATTTGGCTCTGATTTGCTCGGATTTCAAAGCAATATTTTATTGAGGTACTTGTGTAATAGCACGGTGCCTGTTACGTCGTTAGTGTAGCAGCCCTGTCAGAATCAGCATAGTGTTCGCGCGGCCAGCGTAGTTAGCGTAGTCAGTCAGAAGTAGCGTGTAGTGTAGAAGTAGTGTTCCCGCTAGTGTAGTAATCATAGTAAGCGTCCCTGTCAGAAGTAGCGTAATGTTCCCACCGCTAGCGTATTCAGCGTCCCTGTCAGATATGTGCTCCTGAAACACCCCCACTATCCACGCCAGCCTGAAGCATAGCCACCATCCTCCTCACCTCCTGCCTATTGCATTAGCAATATGCCTGCGTAACGCGCCCCCCTCGGCCTGTTCATACCCCACTATCCAGGTCGGCGTGGAGTTGACATCATAAGGTGTGGCAAGCGCAGCGAGCCACCGAGCCCGAATCGTGGTGAGCGCAGCGAGCCCCGCGAGGGGACGCGGAATACATGTAAAGTAATCTGCATCCCCTTGCGGGGCTCACTGCGCTTGCTACACTTCGGGCTCGGGGGCTCGCTGCGCTCGCCACACTGATGCTGCTGCCCATAGATACCCGGAGTTAGTGACATGTGCCAGGTGAGGCTCCTGGCTGCCTGCCACCCATAATTTGTGCCGCCCCTGGCCCGTGCCTCAGGCTGCCCCCTGATTATAGCATTGGTGGTCAGGGTTAAGGTGCCCATACACGGTGCAAGGGTGCTGTGCAATGCGATGCGCACTCCAACGGACATCCCATCGCACAGCACATAAAGTCTGTGAAGCCCGTGCTTTTTGAACTAGCTTCGGATTCGCACGCGATTTGCGTGCGATGCAATCTAGTTCAAAATGCATGAAAATATTGTACCGTGTATGGGTACCTCCTAACATTGCAAATATAGATGAGAGCTTTCTGCCAGTCATGTTGTGTATTGAGGACAATAATGCAGACTATGGCAGGTATTCAATGCGGCCGGCAAGGGGGTTAAACAGCGAGGATTGCAGAAAACCAGCGATCCTCGCTGTTTAACCCCCGCGCCGGCCGCTCACCCTATTCAACGTTCTGGGGAAATCCTCGCCGTCACAGGACGGCGAGAATTCCTCAAAACTGCGAGACCCGCGGCTAATGGAGAAAACTCGCTGTATTTAGCCGCGAGTCTCGCGGCTTCTGCAGCCGCATACGCCAATTCCCCCTCGCTCAAAAAACGGAGCGAGGGGTAATTGGCGTATGAGGAGGGGTGCGTTGAATACTGACAGGGTGAGTGGTGACAGCGAGCAGGAAGCCCTGCTCGCTGTCGCCGCTCGCCCACAGCATTGAATACCTGCCTGCTTGAATTATACATATTTAGGTTTTGACTAAGTGGGGATACAGTAGAAGTTGGAAGAAAAAAATACAAGAAATCTATAATCATGCAGATATTTGCACTTGATTGTCTTGCAATTAAAATTGATCACGTTTGAAATAAAAATGTGTTTGCAATATAATTCCCTTTTTTCTGTAATAAAGTATGTTCCCCAATGTGTATACATTTATTCAAAATACACCAGAATATCAGTGAGCTTACATCATACCTGTTGACTTTCAGGCTGCCTCCTCCAGTGTGGCATGCCATAGGGGGTCGTGCCTATGGGGGCGATGATAGGAAGGGGTGGAAAGGGGGAGTGTCATTGTAACCCTCAATTGGGTCGTACCAATCTTGGGCTGAATGTATTGTAATAGGCTCTGAATTCTGAAAGTGCGGGTCTTTTGTGTGAGTTTATCCATTTTTTTTCTTTTAAGTAGCTACAATTTACAAGGCAAAACCAACCTTTACAGGAGGGGCAACTTTATCTGGATGGGCTACTAGAGCAGTTGAAGGCAAAGGAGTTTAAACAGCTGCTCTGAGGCTTTTTTTTCCATTTGTGGCCGAGTAACAGATGGACTGTGTAATTATTGCCTTATATTTTTGGTTGTTTTTTTACAATATTCAAAATACAAAACAATGGGAGCTGCTTAGTCTCTGTCCTGCTTCATAGTTGTTGCAGTTAGTGGCATAACACTAGCCCCTGCAGACCCCGAGGTGGCTTGAAGGTGCTGGGTAAGTCTGGGCACCTTAGGTCTGTGGAGGCTTTTGCTGCACTGCTGCCGAGACAGGCTTGTCTGCAATACAAGTGTTCCTCCTGCTGCCATTAAAAATGACCCACACAAAATGGCCACCCCTGGCAGCAGACAATTATTTAGGATGCCAGAGGAGGCAACGACCTCCTCTAACATCCTTAATAACTGTCTGCTGTGTGGTGGAGACCAGACTGCAAGGGACATTTTTCATGGTAGCAGGAGGAGTGCTAGGACTGCAAGTAGATCTGCAGGTCCCTGCCACAGACCCAGTGGTGGCAGATGAAGGGGCAAGGAGGAGGGGTTATACATTATGCCACACTGTAATGCCCATTGCATATTATGCTCCAGACCAGAGGTGCCAATTTATGTTTTTACTGGTGGGTACTCAAGCCAGTTGAAAGGCTCAACAAGCAAATACAGTGGCTCAGCATTGTGACTCTGGAGTTACGGGCACGTGGGTTCTCATTAATTCCTGTGAGTGCTTGGGCCCTTGAGCACCCAGAGAATCGGTACCTATGCTCCAGACCATAATAGCTATTACACATAATGCCATACACCATGATGCCTATTAAATGTTATGCCACACACCATAATGCCTAATAAATATTCTACCACACACCGTAATGCCTATTGAATATTATACCAAACACTGTAATGCCTATTACTTATTATGCCACATTAGTGCTGCTTACCTACATGCTCATTACATGCTCGTTGCCAGGGGTTTCTTGTTCAATGCCAGGGGATGCATGCTCATTGCCAAGGGTTACATGCTTCTTGCCAGGGGTTTGATGCTCATTGCCATAGAGGGGCTACATGCTTGTTGCCATGTGGTATTACATGATCGTTGCCATGTGGGATTACATGTTCGTCTTCAGTGTTTTCTTGTATCTTACCGCAAGACCCCTCCCTTTCCATGTTAGTTGTCAGAGGGGGGGTTGCATGCTCATTGTCAGGAGGTGGAGTTACATACTCATTGCCCAGGGGTTGGTGCAAAGCGCTTCCGGGTAGTGCTGGGCACCATGACAAATGCTAAAGGGTGCAGGGATGTCAGCTGCCCACCATTTCCCATACAGGGCGCACGCAAAGCCAATGCACCTGGAAGTGCTTTTGTTTTGGGTGTATGCTCCAAATCATTTGATGGTTGGCGACCATCGAATGATTTGGTCCCGGGACCCAAGGCTGCGAATGGATGTTAATGCATTCACAGCTGTGCGGGGACCTGGCAGAGTGAGTGGGGGGGGCGGGTGGCATTGCAAGTGGAAATGCCCAGCATTTTCTTGGGGACACACATGACACGCTGGATGTTCCCATGGGCATGACCCATGCCCCCCCACCCTCATCACTCCGTGCTAATGGGCTGGTGACTTTGCAAGTCACCACGTTTGTTCGCCAACAGAGCCTGCACATGCGCATAAATGGTTATGCACATGCACAGAAGTAAATCATCGCTCCCCTGTGCATTTGCACCAGTCAACTACAATGACCTCCTTAGTGAGAAGCAAGCACCAATAGGCATAGGCAAACCCGGGGGGGGGGGGGTCCTGTTGCACAGGATCCCCCATCCTCTTGCCTAGTGGTTTAAATTATGACAATAGCAATAGCTGCAGCAACATCATGCAATGTAACGAACAGAGCAGAGCTGCTGCACATGCCCAGTGGTAGCAGCTTCTTCCACTAAAGTTTGCTGTGTGTGTATGTGGATCTGAGTCCTCAATCAGTGCACCTTACCAGAGAGTAGCTACCAGGAAGAAGAGACAGGAGCCTTACCATGAGGTTGAAGAACCATCATGGTCATGACCATCCCTGGTTTCATCATTGGAATACTCAACATTGGAACACTGTGGATATCCTCCGGTGGCCTATTCCATCTACAGCCACCCCTGAGAGAGGACAATTGGGTTCACCAGTTTCAATTATTCCTCCAGCAGTTCAACATTGGACACTGTACTACTAGTGAGGACCGTGGTACCCATTATTGGGGGACTATATTCCACTCTCCACAGCAGTGAAGCAGTACAAAGCAGTATATGGTAAAGTGCATTTACCTTTGTCCATCTAACTCTCCAATTTTCCAACAATGGATGCTCCAACAAAACAATACCTGAGAGTGTGGCATTTATTTTAATTACTTTTAATTTCTCTATTGTATTCATTTTTATTTAGTGGTGTTTATGATTATTGTTTATGTGTAATATGAAGTAAGGTATTAAGGCATATTCAGTTACACTTTTTATTGGATCATTAGCGTTTGCCACTGATACACCTGTGTTTTTGTCTCCATTCCTCACAGCCATCCCCAATCATTGTCTGATTATCTCGCTCTTTCTGCTTTTTAGAAATAGTAACAATCTTTTGGTTCTGTTGAAATAGTGTTTTTATTATAGTACTACAAGCAGAGGCACACTAATGCGATCTACAGCAGAGATCAAGCTGGTGGTTACTGATTGACTGAATGCATGCATGCAGTGCTGTACATTTCTGTAAGAGGGACTGATGCACAAGATGAAAGCCAGCATCCATTCAGTTAAGCTAGGTGGACGGTCCAGCCCACTTCAAAGCCTTAATACCATTATGTTCAAAGAAAATATAATATCTGAGAAACAGATTACGGAGTAATAAGACTGAGACAATGAGCCTGATTCAGACCTGTTAGCAAGGCTGCAAATTTTGCAGATGGAGAAAACAAGGCTGCACTGCAGGTGGGGCAGATGTAACATTGTGTATTTATAAACTGACTACACATATAAAAATACAATATATAGACCAGCGGCGGCTCTTACCTCTCCAGAGGAGGGGGCAGCCGCAATGGTTTTATCTGCTTATTCATTTGGGCCTCACTTTATTATTTAATTGTTTTTTTCTATGGTTCCCCACATACCTCTCTTCTTATAAATGGAATAAAAAGCCCACCTATTGTAATGCACAGGGGAAGGAGACAGGGGTGCCCCTTTTCTCCACTTTTATTTAAACTCTCATTGGACCCACTGCTTAGATTAATTACTTTTTGGTCAGTCCTAAAAGGTATTTCTATTGGTAATATTGAAACTAAACTTACAGCATTTGCTAATGATGTTCTAATTTACATCTCAAACCCAAAACTTCTCTACGCCCTCTTGATCTCTTAAACTCTATGGGACACATCTCAGGCTTCAATATCAATTCGGACAAATTGAAAAGTCTATATCTGAAATAGGGATTCACTAGTCCCAAATGGGAGGCAAATCTGCCTATTCGATGGGCCAAAGGTTGCTTATCTTACCTGGGCATCACTCTCCCAAATAAATGGGAGCTTTTGTGGGTTGGGTCATCTATGGCTCTCTTAACTGGGAAGGGTGAATCTCTTACACATGATTTATTTCCCAAAACCTCTGTACCCCCTTCAAGTTCTTCCAATTTTGTTGTCGAAAGGATGTGTCCTCTATTTCCAAATTGTTTCGTAACTTTATTTGGAATAAGGGAAGAGCAAGACTAGGAATGGTGAATTTATACCAACCCAAATGGAATGGTGGAATTAATTTTCCTAATATATTGACCTACAATTATGCTGCATTATTATGATATTTGAAAGATTGGCTATTAACACATAAAATCTATGCTATACTCTTCTTGAACAGATTTTTTTGCCCCACATTTCCTTAGTAGCCTTCTTAAATATGGAAGACAAAAATATCCCTCCATCTTATTAATCCCCTTTTAATGTCTATACGAAAATTATGGTTAATTCTACGTTATCAATTTCACCTTAACCCACATTATACAATATATCTGCCCTTTGTGCAGAATCCAAACTTTCAAAATGGTAACGCATCCCTGGTCTTTACTATTTGGAAGCCAGCAGGTTTACATAGAGTGGGACAATTTATTAATTCTCAAAACAATAAACCACTTACAGTACTTTCTCAGAGGCTCATTCTGTCATTAAAAATATTGATCTTCATTTCTTACAAGCTCAATACTATGCTAGTAAAATATCCAACAGATGACTGGGAAAATGACCTTGACAATGTATTGGTGGCTACTCCATTATTTAAATTGGACCATTGTCTATGGTCCTTCCCTGCCAATAAAATTTTTTGGATGCAAACTAATCATTTTGCTATGAAGCATCTAGTTAACTATGCTCCATGTACTCCTGAATGGACCATTTTTGGCCCTCTTCCTGAGGGAACCAGAATCCCCCAAGCAGTTAATAAATTATTACTATCTCATCTGCCGCTCGCAAAACCATCCTGCAGATGTGGATTCAAGAGGCTCCTCCAACTTTGAAACTTTTTAAAGATAAGTTTTGTTTTTTTATCTTTAATGTGGATTGGCTTGAAGGATTTCTTCAAATAGAATCTTGCACAAAAAAACCTCTTTTGATAACTGGGGCATTTATATTGAGATTCTCGCAGATTCCATAAAACAAGCAATATTTCACTGTTTTCAAAAACTATTTGGTATGAAGAATGTATTTTGCTCAATGACCCTCCAATTTCTTTTGAATAATATATTTTTTTCTTGCACAGTGTATTAGCACATCATTTAAATTACAGCCTATACTTATTGCTTTTTTTTTTTTTTTACTTGAGTACCTTATTGTAATTTGTATTCCCTTGGAATCACATTTTAAATACTGTATTCACTACTTTGTTGCATTCTGAAGCTTTGACTAAATAAAGTATTTTTGAAGAAAAAATTAAGAGATTTAAAAAAAATGAAAGTTCTGTAATGTTGTTTTGTGGAAGCTAAGTACTGTATAATAGATTTTTGAAATGTATTCAGCTGAGAGTTGGGATTGGAATCATTAATCATGAATATTCTCTTTGCCTGGGCCCTAGCAGTGAAGGACATTTATAGTAAACCCTGGAGTTGTGAGTATAAATTATATGACTTTCACTTGGCTCCAGAAAATTAAGAAACTTTACACATTGTACAATGATACTTTGTATTAGAATGTGAGGTAATGATGTTTCTTTTGTGGTTAGCAGGCCGGAAAACAGCCAAGTGACTCCTGACAAATGGGTTTGCGTTTGGTATTTTACAAGTCTCAACACATTCAGTTCCCAATGTTTAAATAATTCACAATTTACACTGAAATATTTGCTTTCATACAGACATCTCTTATTCAACATCATCTGCTTGCACTGTGCTTGGTAGGAAATGGAATAAGTAATGATTTAAGCAGGAACGTGATGAGACATTCTCCCTTCACTTTGTTGAATTTTGTTTTCTAAACTGGGTACATATGAATTATTCACCTTTTCAGTTCTTTTTAGTGAGTACTACAGTATTTTGGAACATATTTTTTGGGGTAATACATTTTAGGTCAGCATACCTCCCAATTTTTCGAGTTCAGCAGTCGGGACGCTGCTGCTGCGCGCCGAAATTTTCGGGGGGGGGGGGGGGGTGGGGGGTGGCGGCCTAATTCGGGGGCGTTTATTCCCCGCTGCTTAGCAGCTGACAGGGGGGGACTCCCAACAGCCCCCCCACACCGCGGGACATTGCCTCCCGTGGGTGGGACAGCGGGACAGGCCCTGATAATCGGGACTGTCCCGCTAAAATCGGGACTGTTGGGAGGTATGGGTCAGTTTCTCACAAAAAGAAAAAATTAAAGTCATTTAATTAAAGTTAGCTTTGAATGGCAAGTAGAACGTAGCGCCTTCAGTGTTCGCATTCTGTTTAATAGTGATAGATATATATATAATTATTATAGTAATATGTGCTGGGGCAGATTGGGAACTAAAAGTGGCCCTGCAAAACTTTCTAGAAGTGGCCTCATATGAGTGGCACCAAATGGAATTAATACATCTGGGTGGCGCTAAGACTATTACGCTGCAGTGGCAAACGCCAAACCTCCACATTTTAAATAATACCCCACCTCCCTCCACGGAGACCGACCACAGACCCCAAAACCTACATCAAGCAGACACAAATCATTACTATAGTCCCCGAATATCACAAATATCCCCACCCCTCCCCCAGTTTGTTCTGCAAACCGGCAAAGATTGTGAATGTGGGAGACATGTAGGGGAAGGGCCACTGCTCTGGGCAGGGCCAGATCATAAAATCAAGTAACTGGCTGAAATATGGCCAAACACCCTAGTAGTAGTTTTTAGAAAAAAAATCAAAAAGATTTTATGGGGCTTTCCCACAGCGCTGGACCTTTGGAATCAGAATAACCAGGATGATTTTTACAAGTAATTGCAGTCCACTCCTCCTTTAAAAATTCCAAAACAATTTATTAAAAAAAAACTTGAAAAACTCCACATCACGGAAATCCACAAAAAATTCCACAAAAAATGGCTTTCATATACCATAAAACATGCATCAACAAAGTCACGCAAAAAGATATAAAAAAGTATATAAATCAATTTCCCTAGGAGGCAGTAACCATACTATAAAAGGAACTGTTTTTGGATATTTTATACATTTTATATACTTTTTTATATCTTTTTGCGTGACTTTGTTGATGCATGTTTTATGGTATATGAAAGCCATTTTTTGTGGAATTTTTTGTGGATTTCCGTGATGTGGAGTTTTTCACGTTTTTTTTTGAATAAATTGTTTTGGAATTTTTAAAGGAGGAGTGGACTGCAATTACTTGTAAAAATCATCCTGGTTATTCTGATTCCAAAGGTCCAGCGCTGTGGGAAAGCCCCATAAAATCTTTTTGATTTTTTACTAAAAATTTCTTGGCTAGTATAACAGTTGTACTATTGAATGAGGACAAACAGCTGCAGGACTTTTTCTGGCGCTTGAGGAGTGACTTTGTCATTTTTTGTGGTATATTTTTTGACCCTAGTAGTAGTAGTACGTTTATTTATAAGGTGCCGCAAAGTGTCCGCAGCGCCGTACATAGCAAACAAAAAACAAATTACAAGGTAACGTACAGGGTGTGTTGAAAAATACAGTATAAATAGGGGTATAGCTGGTAGAACTAAAATCAGTATCAGTTCAGAAGTAGGTGTCAAAATTGTCGAGGAGACTGAAGATGAAGTAGAGGAAGGGAAAAACAGGACAGGAGTACAGGTGAGGTAAAGAGGTAGGGTGAGTACGTGAGGAAGGAGGACCCTACTCATAAGAGTTAACATACTAAAAATAGG
This sequence comes from Crinia signifera, assembly GCF_055691185.1. Lineage (NCBI taxonomy): Eukaryota > Metazoa > Chordata > Amphibia > Anura > Myobatrachidae > Crinia > Crinia signifera. The sequence goes on along the minus strand of NC_139221.1, from coordinate 256,631,635 downwards.
TGGGTGGACGAACGAAAAACAATAGGATAAGTAGGAACGGAGGGGAACGGAGGCAGGATAGGAGGATCAAAAGAGGTTAGGAGGAGGGATAGGCTAGTCGAAAAAAGTGGGTTTTGAGGGAGCGCTTGAAGGAGGTAAAGGAATCAGAAAGCCTGATGGGTGGCGGGAGGTTGTTCCAGACCAAAAAAAGTATATAAATACCCCTTGGGATTTAGCATTCATAGTCGGTGGTATTTCAGTTGTCCTAATCAAATCTTCTAGTGATTCCCAATCTCCATCTTAAAACCAAAAAGGAAAAGAAACCTCCAATAGTGTGCTTTGTTTCATCCGTTTATTTGACTAATGTGGGGTACACACCAGGAGGACCCGCTCACGATGAACATCGTGAGCAGGTCGTCAGTGTCTCGTCCGACCCGCTCACAATGACGCGGAGCGCACGACCCGCGCACAATGTGCACAGTGAGTGGTACCGATCCAATCACGACCCGCACGCTGCAGGTAGGATCTGATTAACGACCGACCCGCGGGGCCGCGCATCCGATCGGAATCGGATCACAACAGGACAGAAAAGGGCCCAATCACCACACAATCTACATCCAATCAGTCGGAATTGGATCTAGATTGATGTGATCGGACCCTTGTCGTCCTGGTGTGTACCCAGCATAAATTTAATGAGCCCTTACAATTTGTTAAATACAAAAATATGCTTTTCTGACAAGTGCATCACATTGAAGAATGGTAGTGTGCAGCCTAATGCATTTTGTCCTTTAAATCAGTATGTAGGACTTCCTCAAGGGTATAGGCACTGCTATTTTTCAGCAGGAACCAGCAGGAACTCAGTTCCTGGACCTTTAATTAAATATCACTTCATCAGGAACTGAAAATGTACTTTCCATAAGATAAGTTTTATTTTAAAGTCACCTGTGAGTGCCTTTGTTTCTAAATACAATATATACATCTATCTCTCCCTACCTCTCTCTGTTATACATATATTTTTTTTCATTTAATTGATCCACCCCCAGACCTAGAGTTCCTGGACCCATTTTTCCAGAAAAATAGTACTGGGTATAGGAACATGATTAAAACATTCTCTTTCCGTGTTGATTTTCTATATTGAGCACATATGATGCATGCAAATTTTCTGCTCTCTATAGTGCAGTGCGTACATTTTTTATTTTGGAATATTATTTTTATGTCAGTTTGTAGTTTTCTTAGTGTGGTTGCTGTTCGATGCTGCAGTGAGTTACGGCACCACTGCCTCTTCTGTAGTATAGGCAGCTGAGTCCCAGCCAGTGGTAACTAGAGGGGGAAGGTCAGTGGATTTGGTGTAGGCCCCCTGTCTTAAGTGCCCCAGGCCAGTGCCAGATTTAGGTCTGGACATCCTTTCCCTATTTTTGCCACTATTTGGGCTACGATCCAAACGCATGTGCAGTTATTTTAATAATTGTTATTGTTATGAATTATCACACTAGAGATCAACTCTGATTCAGGTCCTATATTACTAACAATGCGTGCTCTCGTGGGATGTTAGCAATGTCCTCTGAAGATATTGCCAATGACCCCACTACTGGTTATGGTCACTTATGACATTGTGTATGAGATCGCTCAGTGTGTAACTGTGTATGCACGATACTGTTTGTCAGAGCATTCCATGGAGTTCTATGTATTTTGTTTATTGATTATTATACTCCCTACAGTGTGTAGGTGACCATACACATGCAGAAAATGACCGTTTTTAACACTGTACCTTATCATATGAGAGCTAAGCCGTTTGGGTTTTCCACAGTTAAGATGAACTTACTGGATGCATGCTACTGTGGTTGATTAGTTCAGTTCAATTTCTTAGTCAAAATAATTTTTATGTTGGTTGCTCTACAATTAACATAAGGTGCATACACACTGGCCGATATATCGATGCAATATCGGCCATTTTTTATCATTGATATATCTGTGAACAGTGAAGTTCACAGATGTACAGGGCGAAATGTAATAAGGGGCGATTTTTGGACATGTCCAAAAATCTCCCGAAATCGCATGTGCAAAAATCACATTTTTTGCCGAGGAAATTGCATATGTAATGAGATGCTAATTTGCGGCAAAAAAAGTGTGTTATGGTGCGATTTCGGGCGATTTTTAGTCATGAAAATGTGCACATTTGAAAACATGCGATTTTGTGTAAAAAAAAACGGAAAAAAAATGGTGTGGGGTCCCCCTCCTGAGCATAACCAGCCCCAGGCTCAAAAAGCCGGTCCTGGTTTCATAAAATCACAGGAACAAACAAGTTGTGATTCCCCGGATTTAAAAAAACCAGCACCAGGCTCAAGGGCCGGTCCTGGTTCCCAAAATACGGGGGACAAAATGACTAGGGGTCCCCCGTATTTCAAGAACCAGCACCGGGCCTAACCAGCCAGCACAGCAGGGTAATGCCACAGCCGGGGAGAGACTTTTTATAAAAGTCCCCCCGGCCAAAGCATTCACCCCCTGACCGGTCAGCATGGGCAGGGGTAGTGGGGACCCCCCCAAAGAAGGGGTCCCCCCCCTCCAGAATTTACCTGCCCATGCTGAAGCCTGGGGCTGTCCTCTGTCCCCTGGGCATCGAGCTGATAAATGGTGTAAAAAGAAAGAAAAACTATTGTATACTGCTGTGGAACTATGAGTCCCAGCAAGCCTGCACCACATGTAGGGACTTGGAGAACCACAAGTCCCAGCATGTGGGGCAATAAAGGGCCCGCTGGAACTTGTAGTCCCACAGTAGCACAAATAGTTACATGAATACACACACACACTGACAGTAAAACTTTATTACATTCGGAGCACATTCATCCAATACTCCAGTGGCGTAACTATAGTCCCGCAGCCCCCGCGGTGGCGGGGAGGCGCTGAGAGGGTGTGGGCGCCGGGGGGGCTGCGGAAATATTAAAACTCACTGCCTTCTGCCGCCAGCGCTTTCGTCTGCACCTGGTCCCAGCTCTCCCTGCTACTGCTGCAGCGCTGCTAATACAAAAAGTGACACACGGAAAATGGCTGCCCCCATACTGCAGACAGTTTTTCGTCTGCTGTATGGGGGCAGCCATTTTCAAAGTGTTACTTTTCATTATCAGCAATAGCCGGGACCCGGCGCAAACACCCCCCCCCCCGCCCGCCGCACCCCTGCTCCCTTCCGCCGCATCCGTCTCTCCCCTCCGCTTGCAGCACAATCAGGGCCGCGGCTGACCCACCTCGCGGCTGTGCTGCGGTCCTCACCAGGACACGGGAGTGCACACACTTATTAAAGGTAACGGCCGCACGGGGGTGGGGGTTTGGTTGTTTACCCTAGGGGGGGCGCCCCCTTGCAATTTTGGCAGGGGGTCGCAGAATTATTAGTTACGCTGCTGCAATACTCACTTATTTTGCCACAAAGGATCGGTCACCTTGTCCAGTAGAATTCATAGTGGGGTACCTGTGTAGAGAAAACATACTCACCGGACGTCTTCAGCGCTTCTCCGGGAGCCCTGAAGCACTCTTCCCATGGTCCGGTGTTCTGTTTACAGGCCGGGACTTAGGCCCGCCCACCAGATCTGTGCATGGTTCTGTCAAATTCGCCAGCCAGAACCTGGTCTAATTTTTTGGTGATTTTTGGTAACCTTTACCAAAAATCGCACCCTATTACATGCGACTTAGATGCTTTCCAATGGGAAAACATCTAGATGCGAATTGAAGTGTGACTAAAATTCGCCACTTCAAAATGTTTTTTTTACCGCGAATTGCACCCTATCACATGTGCAATTTTTGGAAAACGTGCGATTTCGGACATTTTTTACCAAAAATCGCACGTCTAAAAAATCCCACCCTATTACATTTCATCCAGTATATCACATAAGTTGTACAACACAGCGGATGCCCTATATATCTAAATATATATATACACATATTGCTGTGTGTATGGGCGTTCCCCTGACTGCCCGTAAAGTTGCGCTGAGAGCCGCCGGTGATTGACAGCTCAGTGGGTGGGTGCATGCAAATGTGCCCGCCCGTTTGAGATGTCAGTCCCGCTGGATCGGGCAGTGTGAATGGATGACACACTGCTCAAGCCATCTGTAGATATATCTATTAGTGTGTACCCAACTTTAGAGCAAAAATCAGATTTCAAATAGCATAAACTGTGACCATGAACGCTGTTGCCTTATTTTTTTCTCTGCTGTCCCCTCCTGTCTCAGTGGTACTTATTTCAATTCCCAAAATATCACCTAAAAGACAACTTTATAAAACATTGGGAACACTGATTTGGCATCTTCTCTGTATTGACCGTATTGTCCTGACTTTTTCCCAATGCTATTAAACATCCCAACATCTTATGTGTACCTTTAGCATGTCATATATATACATTCCTAACTTAACATAACTAAACCTGAAATAAAGACTCGGAGGCATAGGTTTGGCAGAAATTGTTAACTGATTTATTTGTAGCAACTTTTAAGCTAATTTGATTATTTAAATTAGTTTAATTAATTAATGGTGGCCAAGAAAAAACGGCTATTAATGTAACTCCACCCCAACTCTAACGTAACTGGCCTAATTCAAAACAAGCGGTATCCAACTCTACTTAACAGCATTGGCTACCCACCCAGCCGGGTGGGGTCGCTGTCCCAGAATGGGTGATACAGCGAAAGGCCTAAGCCAATGAGAGGTGAGTGCACCGCAAACAAGCCATTAAAATGTCAATATAAACACGTATTGTGAGCTAATTGATTAAATCTGCCGTTCTTTCCCGCCAAAGCGGGGGATTTAAACTGAAATACCCCCGCCCTGCCACCACCTAGACAACTGAATCTATAACACCGAGCAGACCCTCCAGAAATATAAACAGACCCTCACTCACTAAATGAACCCCATCAGGCCGGAATAGATGCTGGCAACCAAATCTGATCCTATCATGGGAGACAACTGCCCCCACATTAGCCAGCACCCAACGAGCAACGGCTGCATTAAGCTTTTTCCTAGCCTCGTCGATCGCCCGTGGATCCCTAGCCCCCCTCCAACTAAGCCGAGGAATCACATAGGACCAAACAATGGTGCAAAACGGCCAAGCTGATTTAATGGCAGCAAGATCATCCAAGATCAAGCTCCGCAGCTCTAATTGGGACATCTTCCCGAGGTCGTTGCCACCCAAATGGATAACCAAAACTTCAGGTAACCCATATCGACGGACATTCACCATAAGGAAAGCCCGTAGGTCCCTCCAAGACATACACCGGACACCTAACCACCCGGGAGCAAGCAAAGGATGGACCCTGTCCTGTGGAGACTGACCTAGCTTCCCAATAGACAAAGGAATGACCAACTACCCATATTTTGAGCCTATCGGTTCCCAGACCTGAGGAAAGAGACATAAAAAAGAGGGGATTAGATTGTATTCTCAAATGAAGGTACATTGACATATTAGGAGGATCTGCCAAAAAAGAAAAAAATATTTTGATAAATGTAATTGAGGCACAATAATTTAGGTGCCAGTAGACATGCTCCAATCACAATTGGAGCCATACCAGGACACAATGGGTAAGAGACAAACAAGGGAGGTTGGAGGTATTGTAAGGGAAAGGAATGAAGGGTGTACTCGGCCGGAGGAAAAACAACTGGACCTGCTGAGGGACTCTTAATTAGACTATAGCCGAATCAGAGAGCCAGATTTAGTCCGTCAGGTCAGGCAAAAAGCGAAAAACTCCGGACGCTGGCCCAAGAGCAGAGCGTAGTTAATCCCCGAGTAGGATGGACACAGGGTAGGGGAACAGAATGACCAATCAATCCACACAGGCAGGCAAACAATCGGACAAGCACCGGAAACCTTCAGGGTAGGAGGTGAGGTCTAATATATTTCCTATAACTTGCCGAGCGCCATCTGCCTAAGGACTGGCCAGCCAGCCAGCAACAACTGGCCAGCCAGCCACAGCAGCCGTGGTAGCAGCACCAATGTGAAACGAATGGGTACCAAATTCCCTCGGGGAAAGACCCAAACTCTCCAGGCAGCACCCCAGCATCCAACGGAATTGGTATACCGTCAGTGGTGACCCATCATAATGCAGGAGCCAGGAACCACCCCGAGATGGCCTGACCTCCTCGTATAAGGATGCTAAGGCAACTGGGCAAATGGAGGCCGGAACCGCCGGCGTCATAGAAGCCCACCTGCCTCTGGCTGACTGGTCAGTTTTGGACCTCCTGATTCTAAACCACAGCACCCTACAATCTAAGCGAATGTCTGTCACTAGAAGCACTGCATCGCGGGACTTAGCGGGAGCAACTAGTTTCGAAATCCTAAAAGCACCATGAAACGCCATGGAAAAAGCTAATCTAAACAACAGGGTTTCAAAAGTAGAATCTGGGCAATGACGCACCCCTTCAAGCAAAGATGGAAGCAGGGAAGAATATATAGGCCGTCGACAATCAGGACTAACTGGAACCAAACGTGACCAGCCTTTCATAGCTTTAACCACCAGGAAACACTTAGTGAAATCGGGAAAACCTTTAAGCCGAGCAAAAAAGGCTATCCCTGAAAAACAGCGCGCTGCCACTGCCCTGGATTTACCCGTGCAATACAATGACCACAAAAAAGACAGCAAGAGACGCTGTCCCCGCCTACCTGACTGAGCAGCCCCTCCCGCGAAAGATTCCCATTCTGTCCAGGCCGTCCGATAGTTCCTAAGGGTAGTAGGGGCCAATGAGGATTTGGCTAACCCCTCCAGTCCGGCCCGATCACCTGCCAAACATAAGAGGGGCAAGGCACCCCCACAACATCAGCCTGGGGCGCAAGGTCTCTAAAACGTTGCCATTGGAAATGGGAAAGGGAATCAGCGATCTCATTCTCAACACCTGGGACATGTTGGGCTCTAAACAAAATGTTATGACGCAAGCACTGCAGGGAAAGCTGCGCCAACAAACATAAAACCAAAAGCGACTTGGCCTTCTGGTGGTTTATAGCGTGAACGGCGCTAAAGTTGTCGCACCAAAACAACAGGCTCCTATTCGCCAAACGCGGGCCCCAAATTTCCATAGAGACCATGATAGGAAAGAGCTCTAGCAACAACAGGTCCCTAGTGAGACCCTTTTCAAACCAGTCACGTGGCCATCTCTCGGCGCACCAGTGACCAGCCAGAAAACAGCCAAAGCCCCCAGAACCAGAAGCGTCCGTGTAAAGCTGCAGCTCAGCATTGGCAACCGGGGGAGCCAACCAGATCCGCACGCCATTAAAGTCCTCCAAGAAGGAGGCCCATACTGCCAAGTCTCGCCTAAATTCGGCGGACAAACGAACTAGGTGGTGCGGCCTGGTGACTCCGCTCGAATCTCCTGCAAAACAACCTCCCCATGGGGATGACCTTGCAAGCGAAGTTCAGTTGGCCTAAAACCGACTGAGCCTGTCGGAGGGTGATCTTTCTTCTGGCCCTACACAGACCCACCGCTTCGCAGAGCTTATCCACCTTATCTGGGGGCAAGCTGCAAAGACCGTTAACCGTATCTATCTGGATCCCCAAAAAAGACAGTCAGGTAACGGGGCCCTCGGTCTTATCGTCAGCAATAGGAACACCAAATTGTTGGAAAAGGGACTGCAGGGACAACAGCAGGCGGGCACACCGATCGGAGCTGGCCGGCCAGACACAGAGGAAGTCGTCAAGGTAGTGAGCGAGCCCGCTCTCCCCCAAGGTACTGAACCGCTCAAAAAACGCACAGGATACCGAACACCCCATCGGCAAACACTTGTCGATGAAATACTCCTCTCCTATGCGGAAGCCCATGTACCGGAATGCATTGGGATGCAGTGGAAGCAAGCGGAAAGCCGACTCGACATCAACCTTAGCCATGAGTGCGCCCCGCCCAAACGACCGTACCATAGCCAAAGCATCATCGAAAGACTAATAAGTCACCGAACAACACTCGGCAGGAATGGCGTCATTGACAGAGAGCCCCATGGGGTAAGAGAGATGCTGAATGAGACGGAACTTCCCTGGGGACTTCTTAGGGACAACCCCCACCGGTGATATGACTAAGTTTGGCAGCGGAGGCTCAGCGAAAGGGCCGACCATGCGCCCCAACTGAACCTCCTTCGATACCTTTTCCAACAATACTGAAGGCAGAGCGCGCGCAGATTGCAAATTCCGGAAGGCACCACCTCGCACTTCCCCTGAAAACCCACGCTGAAACCTTCACGGAGGAAAGCAGCCGCTTCTGTGTCCGGATACGAGAGGAGCCATTCAGCCATGGCTTCCACTCGAACCGGAGTAAACACTCTGGCGAGAGCCCCCACCCCCAGCAGGCTTGGGTGCAGCACCGGAACCCGCCCCTCAGGAGTGGCGGGCTCCCTGAAAGCAGGTTGCCGCTTGGTGGTTCCCTGAGCAGTTAATGCAAATGTGCCTGTAACGGCACTGGGAACCCAATTGGCAGCTGGAGTTATTAAAGGAAAAGCACTTGCCTTTGGCGGCCCCAAAAGGTGCAGACTTCCCCGCGCCAGTGAAACGGCGAGCGGCGGAATTATCCGCCGCTGCTGCGGAATTATCCGCCGCTGCTGCGGAATTATCCGCCGCTGCTGCGGAATTATCCGCCGCTGCTGCGGAAGGGAAGCGGGTGTGGCAGAGGGCACAGCCGCTGCAGACTCAACAGTATCTAAATGCACGCGAGCCACCTCCATCCAAAACTCCACGTCTTTACAGCCCAGATCTAAAATGTGCAGACAGTCTTGCTTGCGTCTGAACTGCTCATCATACGTGCGCCAAGCTGTACCCCCGTACTTGCGCTGCATCTCGTGGATCATGTGTATATAACGAATAACGTTGATGTGCTCGTCCGGCCGATCCTCCAAGTAACAGGCTGCGAACATGCAAAAACCTGCCAACCAGTTGTCGTAGGACCGGTAGGCGTCGGACCCCACGCCACCCTTGTCCTTGGCGGCCTTAAAGGCCTTCTTGGTGTCCTCGGTCAGGCTGAACACATCAACGTAATCACCCTTTCGATCTTTACTCTGCAGCTCTCGCGCAAACCCCTCAACACTGCCGTATAGTCACAGTGAACAACCCCTGGGAGATTGCACCGTTTTCTCTCTCTGCGGGACATAGTGGACACCTTCTTACGCTTAGCATGGCGAGCCCGCTTCCCAGCCTCCTTCTTAGCATACTTGGCTGCACGTTTGTGGGCCCTTGCTGCACTACCCACGTCTGACCCCCCAGCTGAGGAGGAAGAGGAAGTGGAAGAGTGGCTACCGCGAGAGCCCCCCGAAGAGGAACCCCCATCTGAGCCCTCCCCACCCTCTGAAGAGTCCTCACCTGCCGACTCTGGCTGAGCTGCCCACGTGTCGTCATCATCATCACCGACATCCGAACCAGCTGCATCATCCACGTACGTGTCATCATCATCCAATGCAGCCTCTTCTTCTACATATTGGGGGAGGGAGTAGGGAACCTCCTTATTGTCCCCCGAGACCCCCTACGACCCCTAACCCTGGGTGCAGGTCTCCGTGGTGTAGTGGCCCCACCATCTATAGTGGCAACAGCCAACCCCATGTCTCTAAATGCTCTCAAGAACTGAGAGCAACCTGGGATGGGTTCATCGGGGGAATGCGAGGACCTTCGCCGAGAGGCCCGGGGACCCCTGGCCCCCGCGTGCATACTATCAGCTAGGGGCGCCAGAGCCCCGGCCACAGATGACAGGGCAGCAGAGAGTGCAGTAGGATCAAAGGCCGGAGCAGGGGACCCCGCTGCAAAGCCCCTCCTGTTCCTTGAATTGGACCCGGAGTGGCTCCCACGATGTGAGGGCCCCCGCCCACTGCCATGATCCCTTGCAGGCCTCCCCACTGAGCCCCTCCCTCTTAAAGGCCGGTCCCCCGGTCGTGTCCAGCTAGGGACATAATTCATCAAGGGGACATGAGGCTCCCCTCCACTGCGGCACTGCCCACCCCTCCTAGCCCGAACAGGGGATCCTGAATCATCACTGAGATCAGGATCCCCCGATGTCCCGGATCTGCTCCTCCACCCAGCCCGTGCATGTGAGCCGGAAGGCAGCGCAACCTCAGGGGACACAGTGAGACTCCTGGGCTGCCTGCCTCGTCCAGCAGCACCGCGGCGGGGTCCCCCCCGGCCTACTGCAGGAGAGCCAGGTACGGAGACCTGCACCGCGCCCCTTGATGATGTGGACCCGCCGCGCGTCACCCCGGCGCCTCTCCTCACCGCCAGCCGCGTGGACGCCCGCCCTACTGCTGCAGACGAGCGGCCCGCAACATCAGCGGCAGCACCATGGGCACGACGGCGAGAGGCTGGAGCCGGGGGAGCCAGCACAGGTGAGGGCGCGCGAGAGGGGAACAATTCAGCGCCGTCCCGGCCGTCGTCAGCAAAGCGAGCGGGCGGCCGGGCAGAGTGCCTAGGGCGTAGAGATGGAGACCTAGCAGCCATGGGGACAGTACCAGACGGGGAACTAATTTAAGGGGCAAACAAGCACTACAAGCTACAGAATGGAGAGGACCCAAACAGCGTGGCCACTCACCAGGAATTCTGCAGGTAGAAGAGGAAGTCTCCTCCTCTTCCTGCCAATATCACTCAGTCAACCTAGCCATCCCCATGCCCCTATTGGATCCCCGAGTCACATGCAACCCGGTGTGACACGCAGATGGGGATGTTTAATTCACTCCATGTCAAGTGTTGGCATTACGTTACTCTAATAAAAAGGTTTATGTTCCAAACAGTCATGGTGAGTCAGTTGCAGCAACTTCCCCAGAAAAAAAGCCCTCCCGTTGTCTTCAGGATGAAGCTGTATAAATATCTGACACAACTCAATTATGGTACGTCGCCAAACATTTATATGATCCTATAAGGAATTTGGGAGAATTTTCTAAAACAGGTTCTACTAATAAAAATTTTAATAAATGGACCCCTGTCTCTCAGCATATCCCTCTGTGTCGGCCCCCCTCCCCTGTGTCTCTCAGCCTCAATATGTCTTCCAGCATCTTCCTCTGGGTCAGCCTTCCTCCTCTGTGTTCCCAGTCTCACCAGGTGTCTCAGCATCAACTTGATGAAGACCATTCAGGTATCCCCTCATGTGCACTGTTGTGTGTGCTTGTGCTACAGTGCAGATCCGCACCAGGTACTAGTGCTCGCCAGCTACTGTGGGTAAATAACAGGGCCCTAGATAACTATAATTATATTGGCCATGGGGTAAGATGGCACAAGTTTTTAAATATTTAAAGGCTGCTTTTATTTACAGCTTTTATACAAATTGTTTATACCTAAGGTTATTACTATTTGAATTGATTTATACCTGTTGAAGCTGCAAAGAATCAGCAGACATTAAGAGTATAGTGTATTTAACATTTGCATCACAAATATACTGTACATTTAGTAAGAGTAAATGCAATAAAGAAACATATGTGACCAAAAACAGTTTGTTTACGAACATATTCCAATATTCCAGAAACATTTAAAAATGTCAATAAATATACAAATAGAGAATACATATTAAATTAAAAATAAAAATGTGTTATTTTTTTTCCTTTTTAATTTGTGAATCTTCTTTACGATACGGTAGTTTAAATACATATATTTTTTTGCCTTTTTGTGATGGGCTGCAATTTATGTTGCAATTAGCTATCTGTCTGGAAACATAATAAAGTGACGCATTAAACATGTTTTCCAGCCCTGCTTTCCAGCACGTGGGAGTGAATGGTTGATTGTCCTTTGCTCCTATACATTACCAGATTGTTGTTACCACCAGACATACTGGGGCAGATGTATTAAGCCTTAACAAGAGATAAATGCAAGTGTGATAAGGAGAGATAAACGTCCAGCCAATCACCTGTCAACTGCCATGTTACAGGCTGTGTTTGAAAAAAGTCAGTAAGGGGCTGATTGGCTGGACGTTTATCTCTCCTTATCACCGTTGCATTTATCTCTTGTTAAGGCTTAATACATCTGCCCCATTATACCTTTGACTGTGTACCCAGCTTTATGTTCTGGCCAGACAGGTAACTTAAAGACCCCCATACACTGCAGCGACTTCTCCCTTTGGAGATGTCACTGGCAATCCCCACCTTCCTGGGCGGCAGGATCGCATGCAATACATCTGCAGCTGGTGTGACTTGCAAGCTCCGGTGCGATGCACACGGGATCGCGCATCGCATCGGACCTGCTGTCATTGACCTGCAATTTGGATTTTTTTTCCTGCGATAGATCACAGTAATGGCAGGAAAAAGGACCAAATTGCAGGGGAATTGCTTAGTGTATGGGAGCTTTAAAACAGCAAGCAGTATGAGCAGTCTCACCTGCAAGAAACATTTTTGTACATTTCTTTCCTTGTGTTTTTCTTATTGCATCCTGTGAAAAAATCGAAAGAGCAAGTTCATACAAAAATGTTTGAATATCATTTCTAGTGATTTTCAAGCGTTTTGCATTAAATAAATCTTGGGATTTGCAACTCTTCTAAGAAAATTTCAAGAAATCATATTGATTTACCAACCAAATCAAATCATTGATTTACCAACCGAAAATAAATGAGAAATTATCTTATTGCATCCTGTGAAAAAATCGAAAGAGCAAGTTCATACAAAAATGGTTGAATATTATTTCTAGTGATTTTCAAGCGTTTTGCATTAAATAAATCTTGGGATTTGCAACTCTTCTAAGAAAATTTCAAGAAATCATATTGATTTACCAACCAAATCAAATCATTGATTTACCAACCGAAAATAAATGAGAAATTATTGTATGTGTGTGTGTATACAGTATATATATATATATACGTGTGTTTGTGACTCAAAGGGATCAATACAATTACCTGTGATTTAGTTACGTGTGTGAGTATGTGTGGTTACACTGTATGTCACACATATGCAGGGTACACACCTAGATGATGCACATCGTGAGCGGGTTGTCAGTCGATCGTACGACCCACTCACGATCTTGCGGCGTGCATGACCCGCTCACGATGTGCATGCGATCGGGTTCCTATCCGTTCGCGACCTGCACCCGGGTAAATGGTCATTTTCAGATCATACCTGCTGCAGGTAGGATCTGAATAACAACCGACCGACCCACGGGGGCACGCATCGGATCGGTATCGGATCAGAACAGACAAAAAAGGGCCCAATCTACCTACAATCTACATCCAATCGGTTGGAATTGGATCTAGATTGATGGGATTGGGCCCTTGTCGTTCTGGTGTGTACCCTGCATTACAGTACAACTGGATTCATGGACTTTGCATCTCCCTGTCACCCTCTGCTACTCCCTGCATCTCCCTGTCACCCACTGCCATGTTGCATATTGTGAACTTGGGTTGTGGTGGAGAAGGGAGGCCCAAATTATATTTTTGCACCTGGGCTCACCACTCACAAGTTCCGACACTGATACCTAATGTAAAGCATGAGACCCAACCTAATTTAATATTGTGCATATAATAACATAACATAGTTACTGTTTAATCCTGTCTTAAATAAATTAGTGCTATGTTTACTATGGGTATTTTGCAGGTAAAGGAAGAGTAAAAATTAAGGTATGGTATGGGTGTCTGTAAAGGCTTTTCTCCCAAGTAATGTGCCCCAGATATCTGTAAGGAAAGTAGGTTAATTATATCTTAAAAGGTACGAATTGACCCAAGTAGGCATTTTTAGATCTTCAAGGCACAGGGAAGCTAGCCTGTAGGATTTAACTACTAATCCAACCGATACAGCAATTTTTGTTGGGGCCCCCATCATCCCTCCCGGGAGGACCCAGGCCATCGAGGAAACTTGTCGGCCCCACCCCTTCTTTACAGGCGCTATTGCACTCACCAGAAAGTAGCCAGCATCAGAAGCTGCCGAGTGGGAGGGGAGGGCCCCATGCACCAAAGAGAATCCCCCACCCCTTCATGATCCTCCCAGCTAGGTACAGATCAGTTGGCATGATTCCTTTCTTACCTATATGGTCATATGCATTTTAAGCAGAGAGGCCATGTACAGCCTCCATTGCAGGCCCCCTACCTTTCTATGATAATGATAGAGTCTACTGCCCATGCAAGGCTAGTGCCCCATGTTCCAGGGACACATCCAGTGCACATTAACACATTGTATGGAAACGGCAGTGCGGCCATTTTCCAATGGAATTCTGTCTACACTGCTGGGACATCAGAGGGATAACTATGATATATGGGTGCAGGGTGTGTGTTGTGGGACCCCTTGACCCAGAGGTCTGTGTGCACCGCTGTACTGTATATGGTGTTTTCTCTGCAACAAAGACATTCTGAAGGAATAAATCCTCCCTGGACAGACAGTGACTTCAATCAGTTTTCACTATGAATGGATAAAATCACATGGTCTATAAATGGCTGTTGGAATATAATCAATGTAATTACTATACAACTGAGGAACATTGTCCAATATTGTGCCCTAGCCTTTTCCTTTTAATTGTGAAAGTTGTGGTAAAATTTCCTGTCTCTTCCCCATGGTGTCTCTCCAAATGTCTCATACCAGCCATCCCTTCATAGCCTCAGCTACAGTATGTATTTCCAGCAGCCTCAAGTGGGTGCCGGATGGGGTCGGGATCCCGACAGTCATTTACCCGACGTCGGGATCCGACTGTTAAAACACAGACGGGTTCCTGATGGCCATATTCTCCCTTGTGGGGACCAACGCCCCCCATAGAGGGAGAATAGAATAGGTGGTGAGCGTAGCAAGCTACCGTACCCGCAGTGTGGAGAGTGCAGTGAGCCGGCAAGGGGCTTTGTTGCGCTCGCCATGCTGTCGGAGTGCGGCCAGTCTTGATCCCAACATCGGGCTAATGAATGTCGGGATCCCGACTGTCGGAACCCTATACCACATCCGCCTCAAGTAACCCCCTTGTGTGGCCTCATCTAATCGTCTGAATCTTTGCAGTAGCCTCAGCCCTCTCCTTTCCCTTTGTTTCTCTATAGCCTCAGGAGCTGATAGTGGGATACATACAGTATGGATGACTTTATTTGGGATACTGGCATCCAGAATACAGGCGCCTGCATCCCACAGAGGTCAGGAAAGTATATTTACCCTCCTCCTAACTCACCCTTCTATGCACCAAACACAAATCCCCACTCTCTGCAGCCTATCTCAAGCTTTCCCCTCTTGCAGCCTAACCCTAAGTTCCCCACCTAGTGCCTAAACCTAACCACCCCTTCCCCAGCCTTATCATAATTGCCCCAGCATACTTACATTCAGCATCCCATCCACGGGGATATTAAATGCATCCTCTGATATCTGTGAAAAGCCTCTAGACTGAAGCTTATATACTTCTATGAGAGGATAGCCCCTGGCGCCAGCAATCCATTGGTGAGATAAACATGTTATAAAACCTGACTTGCCAATCCATCACCTGGCCAGCTAATTCATGCAGGGTTCTTCTATTCTGTTATATAGGTATAGGTGTTTTGGTCTTTACTACCTGGTCACAATTACCAGGGTAAGTGAGAAATACTAAGATAAATCAGGAGCCAATGCAGGATTTCTAGAGATAATTTCCCAAATGCTTGATTTTGGAGTGAGTGTGTCAGGCCATGAAGCAGGCATCTCATTAATCCATTAGATTCAGCAATAGGGTCACCTCACCTGAGCTGGACATACTGTACACAGCTCGATTTCATCCCTTACACTGCAGCACTTGTAAAATTGTTTTATATATTACTGCTATAGTGGTCATTATGTGAGAAAGGTGGAAGGGGGGGGGGGGGTGAGTAGTGGCAAATACCCTCCCTGCATTTATCTTTTTAAGTCAGGGCTGGGTCAAGTGTTGTCTAGGACTCAGGGCAACTAAATTGTGGGTGGGGGGGGGGGAGGCTCAAACAACATGGCCCCTTGCCTCCCCCACTTTGGCTACAGCCTCCCCTCCTGTATGCTGCACAGTGCAGCTGCCACCACCTTCTCCCCTCCCCCACGGATGTCCCCTGAGTACTTGCCTCTGCCATGGCAGCATCCTCCTGGATTGGCTAAGAAATCATTTGGCGCTGTATAAAGTCAGGAAATCAAGCCATAATAGACCGTTTTCAGGAACAAATCAACAATTGTGCATTAATTCTTTTACATTATTACCATCAGTAATATAATCAATTTTGGTAATTTTAAAAACAACAGCTATAGTACATGTAAAGTAAATGGGAAAAATGGAAAAATGTTCATTTCAATATGTAATAAAATAGTTTTCATACTGCCAGAGATACTCTCATACTATGTGATGTCATTATAATCGGCGCCAAAGCGATGAAATCAGTAGTTTTTATTATGATGTTTGTCACTTCTCTATTCTTTTGGGAAAAGTAGCACATCACCACTCCCACATACAATATCCAATTACATTGTCCTGTCTGCTAAATGTTTTTCTTCCAATTACTGCACTTCATACTTCACTGTCTATTGACTGATTACAGTGGCAACAGCGATTTTGCTAATTAAATTCCCAGGTTGTATATTGAAGTAACCTTTTACCTCAGTGTAGCAAGTGATTTGTTGCCGTGTCTTCGGACATAGGGCCTTATTCAGATCTGAGCTCAGTACAAATTTGTTTGGAAAATGGGCAAAACCATGTGCACTGCAGGTGGGGCAGATGTAACCTGTGCAAACTCTGTTTCATGTCAGAGAAATCTGACTAAAATGTAACAGCGTAAGGGGCAATTATTTTGAAGTTACAGTATATCAGGTATAAATAAGATTGCAATATTTGCTTTCCCAAAACCATCTTGGTTAGAAATATTTTGGTGTCTTTCTTTTTTTTGTACAATTTTCTTTTTAAAATACAAAGAATATTTACCTAAATACCCAATTAACTTAAAAAAAAAACACCCACAGAGGTCCATAGCGGTTATTTCTAGAAATAGACTGAGACCTGCCCTTCAAACTGTACATGAAAAACTTATGCTTCATTTTAAAATGCTTGAACTTAAATACCTGTCAGCACCCTCTTGAATCACCCACTGCGAATGTACAATTTCATGCTTCTGACTGAGACTTTAGACGTTAATTGCAAGGGTGGCTGACAGCTCGACAACTACAAAGTGTTACCACTCCTTCTTACTTCCACCTACTCGTAACATTTCTATAGTGCCTTTAACATTGCGAAACAATTCAAAAGTTACAAAAATAAAAAGTAATTAATATTTGGATATGAAATCCAGCAGCTGACTTTCACTAGTTTCCTGTTTCTGGAAAATGTGAAATATTTCTAGAAATAAAGCAAGAAGATAAAGTAATTAAATATGAGCTATTTCTAGGGAAAGATCATCTATCACCCCCAGTATTTCTGAAATAAAACATTGGTTCACTTTATGAAGTCTGAGCAACAGTACAAGGTGTTACATTGAGCCAAAGGGGGTTGTTCTGGTTGATTCGCAAGGCTGCAAAGTCGCAACCTTTCGCGTCCACCATGCACAGGCTGCAAATGGATGTTTAACATATACATCCATTCGCATGCTGCGGGGAACACCAACATCTTTCGACAATCATAAGATGTGGAAGGTGCACGCATATAAAAGTGACTTTCAAGTCACTTACATATGCATTCACGCTTGGACGGAAATGAACAGGCAGCTGACATCCGGTAATGTCAGCTGACCACCCCGCCCCCGCACCCGCATCTTGGCCTCGCCTAGCGTTCTCATGTGAATGCCCATGAAGGTAATGGGGCTGCCGGGTGCCCCCGCCCTTCAATGCCCCCCCCCCCTCGCCGTGGGTGCAAGCACTCTGTGTCTGCACATGCACAGAAATGCACCTGCACATGTGCAGACGCACAACATGCGATCCATTCATATTCACGGAGGGCCAGATCTGAATAAGGTCCAAAGAGTAAAGAATCTGTGGCTGGCAAGAAGACATCATCATCTAGACATTAAGGGCCCACCAGGAGACTATAGTGGTAGGGGCCCATGTGTGGCCAGTATCCAGAGGGGGTAAGGCCAGCCTCAACATTTGTTTGCCTAACCATTAGAGTGAATTGTCTGGACCCCTAGATAAATGTATACAGCAAATGCGGGTGCCGGATAACGTCCTGTCAGTCGGCATTCAGACAGTCAGTATACAGACATTGGTATCCTGACTGTATAAATGCCCGACAGTCGGAATCCTGACTGTCAGGGTGTATTCTCCCTTGTGGGATAGAGTGAGAATAGAACCTGTGGTGGGCGCAGTGAGCCACCAAGCACGTAAGGGGCTTCTTTGCGCTCACCCCCTGACGAACTATTAGCGGTCGGGATTCCCATGTCGGTATAGTGACTGTTGGAGTCCTGACTGTGGGGCTGCCATACCACACCTGTAAATGCTGATGTATGATAATGTGCCACATTATTAAACAACAACAATGCAATGTAGAAAATACACCATAGTCATGTGTAGTATAATGTAACACCTACAGTGTCAGACTGGGACATGAAGGGCCCACCGGGTAATACAGTGATAGAGGCCCTTGTTCAGGGATGTGGCTAATCTCCAGAGGGGTGTGGCCAGCTGTGACATGGGTTTGGCTTACCATTATAGAGTGCATTATCAATGTGTATATATAGTAAATACTTCTAGTGTATATATGGTAATGACCCAGATTAATAATGGCAATGCACTGTAGAAAATACCCCATTGAACCAAGAGGAGGTGGGGCCCCCAGACAGAGTGTCCCACCTGGGGTTTACCCTGCCCCATTCAAGTGTGCAGTCTGGAACCTGGTCCCTTGAGGAGAAGGTGGGTCTGAGCACAGCAGGGCTACTGTGCTTTCAGTTGTATCCCTGTGGCTAACCTGGAGCTAATTTATTACACAGACTGTATGAATGCAGCACACTCATTGGGCAGTATTCAATGAGAATTTTGACGATGTGCAGCGAATCCTGTTTAGGATTCGCTGCACATTCGCCACTGCCCGCCGCGTTCCGGAGCCTCGCTGGCTCCAGTATTCAACGAGTCAGGGGCTCACTGCCACTGACCAGCGAATTTTAACTCCTGCGGCGATGCCGCAGGGAGCCTGAGGATGGCGGAAGGCAGGGAGATGGAAGGAGGTGGGCTCCCCGGGAGCCAGGCAGCACAGGCTGCACCCCCGGGATAGCCAACAGGGGACCGGGTATACACTACACCCAATTGTGCATATGTAATGATCGGGTGCAGTGAATATATGAATATCTAATGAGCGGCTCGGCTCCCGGCCCCCTGCTGGCTGCTGTGTAAAAAAAAAAAAAATGTAAAAAAAACAAACACTTTATTTTAAAAGTTCACATTCCACTTTACCATAAAAAGATAGTGATTGCTACTCAGTGAATAATGGCGATAAAAACCTTGAAATGTATTCGCCATCTGGTCATTGAATAGGGTGATTCACCGTTTTAGTCAAAAAATCGCCGTACAGCACGAAAATAGCACAAAATCGCCATAAAACATGGCGAATCATTGAATACTGCCCATTGTGTAATATATTTATGATTTATTTATCAACAGTTATTTATCTAGCACACACATATTCCGCAGCGCTTTACAGAGAACATTTGAACATTCACATCTATGCCTGTACTAGTGGAGCTTACAATCTATCTATATTCCCTACCATATGTACACACACACACAGATATTTTAGGGTTAATTTTGACCTACCAGTATTTTTTGGGATTGTGGGAGGAAACCCACGCAAGCACAGGGAGACTATACAAACCCCACACAGTTAGGGACATGGTAGAAATCAAACCCATGACCTCAGTTCTCTCTCTCTCTCCCCCTCCCTGACTCCCGCCTTTATATCTCTTACCCTCTGTTTCTCCCTCTTCTCTCAGCCTCCCAGTCTCTGGCAACACCCTCTTTGTCTCTCACTACCCTCACTTTCTCTCTTGATACTTTCTCTCTTGATACCCTAAGAGTCATTGTAGTAACAACAGGGTGGGGGGCCTTGATGATTTTGCTATGGGGCCCACAAAGTCCTAGTTACACCCCTGACCATGACTATTATTTTTGTTTGTTGTGTTTACTTCAGATGACTGTTCTCTATCTTCACTCCTCTCCCCCTCCCCCACTCCTACACTTACCCGCGGCCAAACTTTCCTGTGATTTTGATTCCCCACTCCTTTTCTCCTGCATTGTCAGCCATTGGTTCATAGTGTGCAAGCACATGTTAGGACATGTCATGTCATCTTTGGATATTCATTAAATGTGATGTGGCTTTTGAGAGAAAATTATGGCTGGTAATCATTCCTATTCTACTTTACATATACACTTCGAAGTTTGAATACTCACTCATAACGCTAACCTTGCTCCTGGAACAGTAACCTTGTCAGAGAAAATATGGCAATATAATGTCCTTTTAATTGGAAACCCTTTGTGTCCAATGAAACCTTCAGGCACAATATGGAGATTGGGTACTTGTTTCCTAGCATGGCCACACCGATTTCAATCGAGGTGATCGTGTCGGAAAAATCGCGTCGGTCGCATTGCATGCGACCAAATCGCATGCGATGCGACCGACGCGATTGACCCAATTTTTACATTGAATTAAATGTGAATAGGGCCCCTGTGACCCTACATTGGATTCAATGTAAAGTATTCCCCTGACCCCAAATTTTAACCCCTCAACTGCACCCCACGATTGACGCCAATCCGAAGCGTGGCGAGCGCGGCGAGCCCGCGAGGGGCGGCGGTGCGCATCCTCCGACCTTTTCATACCCCTACTATCCACGTCGGCGTGGAGTTGAGAATATGGTACTTATGTAGTATCTGGGCTGCCGATTTTTTGATTGTATGCCTTAAGTTAAGGCATACAATCAGATGCGATGCGATGCGATATCGCATCGCATCGCATCGCATGCGTGGCGAGCGCGGCGAGCCCGCGAGGGGCGGCGGTGCGCATCCTCCGACCTTTTCATACCCCTACTATCCACGTCGGCGTGGAGTTGAGAATATGGTACTTATGTAGTATCTGGGCTGCCGATTTTTTGATTGTATGCCTTAAGTTAAGGCATACAATCAGATGCGATGCGATGCGATATCGCATCGCATCGCATCGCATGCGACCATCGGATGCGATGACCCGATTTTTCCATAGGAATCAATGTTAAAATGGACTGAGTCCATTTTAACATGGAATTCAATGGGAAAAAGGGTTCCTTTTCATACCCCTACTATCCAAGTGGGCATGGAGTTGGAAATAAACCTGTGGCGAGCGTAGCGAGCCACCGAGCCCGAAGCGTGGCGAGCGAAGCGAGCCCCGCGAGGGGCCGGTATTCTGTGTCCCCTCGCGGGGCTCGCTACGCTCGCCACGCTTCGGGCTCGGTGGCTCGCTACGCTCGCCACAGGTTTATATCCAACTCCATGCCCACTTGGATAGTAGGGGTATGAAAAGGACCCCTTTTTCCCATTGAATTCCATGTTAAAATGGACTCAGTCCATTTTAACATTGATTCCTATGGAAAAATCGGGTCATCGCATCGCATCGCATCCGATGGTCGCATGCGATGCGATGTGCCCGATCCGACCCGATTTAGAAATCGGCAGCCCAGATACTACATAAGTACCGAGAATATAAAGTGTGGCGAGCGCAGCGAGCCACCGAGCCCCGCGAGGGGACGCGTATAACTTCACAGGTATACGCGTGCGCTCGCCACGCTTCGGGCTCGCTGCGCTCGCCACACTTTATATTCTCAACTCCACGCCGACGTGGATAGTAGAGGTATGAAAAGGTCGGAGGACGCGCACCGCCGCCCCTCGCGGGCTCGCTGCGCTCACCACGCTTCGGGTTGGCGTCAATCGTGGGGTGACGCTCACAATGGGGGGGGCCATATGCAATGTAAAATGGGTCATATTGGCCCATTTCACATTGTTTTCTATGTAAAATGGACTTAATCAAGTCCATCTCATCTTGTGCCATTATAATGGCACAAGACCGATGCGATGCTCCCGATTTCAATGTTAAAATTATTTTAACATTGAAGCCTATGGCAAAATCGCGGGCATCGTGTCGGTCACGTCGGGGGCCATGTTAATGCACGCGACCGACGCGATGCCCCCGATTTTGCCTTTACCGGCAAAATGGACCTGATTTCAAAGGAAATCGGGTCCATCGCGTCCATCGTGTACCTTAACTTTAAGGTACACGATGGCCGCGATTGTGGCCGTTCTAGGAAACAAGTACCGGAGATTGTACTGTACCTGTTCAATTATATTATGCCCCAACAGTAGCAGCAAAACTGATTTGGGATTCCGACTGTCAGTACACCAATGTCGGAAGCCAGAATATTAAATCCCGACAGTCGGGATCCTGAATTACAGAGGCTAGCCTACCTTGTGGGGGTCCATAACCCCCTTGAAGTTAGAATAGAACATGTGGTGAGCGTAGCAATTCCTGCAAGGGGCTTCTTTTGTGCTCGCCAACTGTCGTAGTACCCCCCCCCCCCCTTTAGTTATCTGGGATAAATATGGGGAGAGGTTGCCTGGAAAATTGAATCCAAATGTACACGTACAGTACCTACTGACATAGCTCTGTGGAGCCAAAGCCAAACTTTACTGTACAGTATACTGTAGTACCTAGAGGGATTGAACAGAAAAACAAATTAACTCCCATTTTTTATGCACCATGGTCAATGTGATGCCTGATAATCAGTCGCATAATAGATAAAAATAAAGACCACACTATTTATCTGGAATATGTTGTATATTAATACAATATGTATATTTTGCAACTTCTGATTGTGCCTCTTTTAATACTTTAAAAAGGGAGATATCCTTTGGCAAGATAACTTCCTTACTTGGGTTACTATGAAACAAAGGAACATTTATTACTGTCCTGTCAGAATATTTGATGTCCTTGTCATTCAGGAGTGTTGTAGCCATGTATTATTATATGGACATTGTATGATTTGTGATTTCTATTTCCCTGTATCTGTAGATACATGTTACATTGTTGTGCGGGGGAGTACCGTCATCCGTTACTTACTAATCAGTTACAGCCAGCCAAGCCCTTAACCCTTTGAGTGGCAAGTGAATTTGACAAAGTAGGTTTCAAAATTGTCAAGCAACCATTTTATTCATCATAAAGACCTGTAATGTTACCTTATATAAGAAATACTAAAAAAATGTACACAAATATTTTACTTTATTTAACAAAAGTGAGAGACACTGGCATTTTTAGCAGATATTTTGCTCATCTCTCACAGAGACGTTGGCAGTCAAAGGGTTAAATAGGGTTATATTATATTTCTAGCAGTGGTGGGAATAAGTAGGAATGTCAGGAACAGAAGTTAACAGTCACCATTATAAACAGCACAGAGGTAAGTGCTATAAAACTTTTCTCATTGACGGCCAGATGTATTAAGCTTCAAAATGTTATAAAATGGAGTGATAAACAACCAGCCAATCAGCTCCTTACTGTCATTTTTTAAACCCAGCCTGTAATGTGACAGGTAGGAGCTGATTGGCTGTTTGTTTATCTCTTTTTGAAGCTTGGTACATCTGGCTCTCCATGTTCTGAAGTTGCACATAACAGAATTACATTTATGGTATATGTGTATAGGTATATACAGTGAAATCATTCTGTTTGTAACTTATGGTCCTCTGTCCTCTATCTGTACCACTGTTTTTGGGGGAAAAAATAAACTACCTGTATAACACCAAGGATATATATTGTATATATACAGTACTGTATCCTTTATGGATTTCTCAACATCTGCACTATTTTACCTAGAATTATAGCAAATTCAATTGTTATAAAATATCTTACAGTCCAATCCCACCTGTCCTGTCCCTCCCATTCGCAACCTGCTCCTCCCATTCCTCGTTCAGGCAAGGTTAACAAAGCACCCGACCCTCTTCACACATTCATTTATTTTCTAGTCAAGCAGCCTCTTAATCAATATATCATATAGTCAAGATCTTATGATCAAAAGTCTGCCCTTGGTTGCTATGGGCAACATCACGCCTTTTCATTTTTTAGAAGTTTTAGTAAATTTACCCCTTAGAGGGAAAGCTTGAACGTATAAGCTCATAAATACTTGGACATTCACCACCCAGGACACAGGTAGTTGGAACTTGCCTTTAACTAGATTGGTATATCAACAATATCATATGGAACATCCATATGGGATACGGTCATTGGGTTATCACCAGCAAGTTGTTAGACAGTCATTAGGTCGACATGCATTTAGGTCGAAGTGCATTTAGGTCGACATGTGTTTAGGTCAACATGAGTCTAGGTCAACATGGGTTAGGTCAACAGGATCATTAGGTCGACAGGATCATTAGGTCAATAGACAAAAGGTCAACATGGGGTTTTTCACTGTTTTTTTGAGCCGACATTTCATGCCCTACCATCCACTAGGGCGTGGTGGGAGAATAAAATAGTGTGCCGAGTGCAGCGAGGCGCCGCGCCCGAAGCATGGTGAGCGCAGTGAGCCATGGGAGGGGATGCGGTGCACTTTGACCTGTGTCCATGTCAACTGTGTCGATATTCGGGTCAAAAAACAGTGAAAAACCCATGTCAACCTTTTGTCAACCCCATGTCAACCTAACCCATGTCGACCTAATGACCCTGTCGATCTTATGACCCTGTCGACCTAACCCATCTTGACCTTCCTGCATGTTGACCTAGACACATATCAACCTAAATGCATGTCGACCTAATGGTGTCGACCTAATGACTGTCTAACAACTTGCTAGTGACCAACTGATCCACACCCATCTATATCAGGCCCAGGGGTTAAAGTAGGGGAAACAGGATAGAACTGAGTTCCACCACCTCCACCGCAGCCCTGCACAGTAATTTAAACAGAAAAGCCTGTTCCAGCAGATTCGGTTTCTGGCACGGCGTTTGTGATGTCATGAGCACTTTGAGTCCTATTGGGAGAAAAGTTCTATATAAATATCATTATTATTATTATTATTATTATTATTACACTGCTGCTGCTGGACTGCGAGATGCACCCCATGATGAATGTTGATTCATGCTGCAGAGAAGCTGAAATTCTCGAGTCTTATCCTGACTCACCTTCCGTTGTCACATATTTTTTAAGAGGATTGGGCAATCAAATTTCAACTTGCCTCTGGGCGACTGGGACGAACTTACACCTGAGGATTATTATTATTACATTTTTTAATAAGGCACCACAAGGGGTTTACAGCACAGTACATAGGGCACATATTAGAACAATACAGTGTACACAGAACCAAACATAAAACAGAGCATAGGTAACCATTAGCAGCACAATTCTTAGTACACAATACATTCGCAGGCAATATATTGCAGGAAGTTTGACTGGCATTTCCAGTCCGTCTAACCCCCTGATCGTACATTGTAGTGTCTGGGTCCCTTAAGATTTAGCTGGGGATGTGGATTAGGGTTAGGTACTAAGAAGGGATGGTTAGGCACTAAGGATCTTATTCTAGTTCACTCTTCTTATGCTGGCCACACATCAGACCATCTTTCCTCCAACCATCCAACTAGTTGCTTGGATGGAATAAAAATATGGTACTGGATGGGAGCAAAGGACAATCAGAAATGTGCTCACAAACCCAGGAAAATTGACAAAAACATTCAGTCAAATGGTTTAAATCAAACAGGTTCAACTACAGTACCGTGTCTGAGTGACAGTTTTTGCCCTTTTCCAGATTTTGGGTGCAATTTTCTGAAGTAAATATTACATTTGCTCCCATCCAGTACCATATTTTGATTCCATCCAAGCAACTAGTTGGATTGTTGGAAGAAAGTTGGTCTGATGTGTGGCCAGCATATGATGGACAAAACCATGTGCACTGCAGGGGGGCAGATGTTACTTGTGCAGAGAGAATCAGATTTGGGTGGGGTTTTACTTCAAAGTGAGATTTATATTGCAGTGTAAAAATAAAGCAGCCAGTATTTACCCTGCACAGAAACAAAATAACTCACCCAAATCTAAATCTCTCTGCACAAGTAACATCTGCCCCCTGCAGTGCACATGGTTTTGTCCATCTAAGAAGGATTTTGTCAGAAAGAGTGAACTAGAATAAGGCCCTAAGGGCCGGATGTACTAAGCTTGAGAAGTGACAAAGTGGAGAGTGATAAACCACCAGCCAATCAGCTCCTAACTGCTATGTTACAGACTGGGTTTGAAAAATGTCAGGTTGGAGGTGATTGGTTGGAGTTTTATCACTCTCCATGTTATCACTATTCAAGGCTTAGTACATCTCGCCCTTTGGGGTCAATTCTATTCCTGGGGTGCGAACAGAAATCTAAAAAAAACGAGGGAACTTAAGTCGAAAAATGCTGGTACTCGCGACAAAAGACCCAACATTCTCTGACTTAGCGGCACGCTGATTAGAATAGCACTGGGAGCGTTCTCCCGGCGCTATTCGCAGCACGTATAATAGAATTGACCCCTAAGAGGGAATGGTTAGAATTAGGCTGCAGGTAGGGAGAGTTAGGAGTTATGTACATAAAAGGTGCCGGTATCCTGACCATTGAAATGCCATTGTCATACAGTATCGTGATACCTTCTGGTCAGTGCAGTTGGCCAGTCACTAGTAACCTAAATAGCAAAAGTCTAATAAAGTAATTACTTTCCCTTAGACAACACTGAGGCTGAAACTATATTTGAGCAAACTCTTCAAAGATGTATATACTCCCTGGTGTTCTATTTCCTCTCCTATAATGATATTTCATAAATGTATTCATTAATTATCTTTAAAGTCAAGTGTACAACTTCAAAGATAGATTTAATGCAGATATACAACTTGCGGTTATATATATTCATATATTCAGATCTGCTTAAAGGAAAGCTAACCTCAAAGTATTCCTTTATTCGTGTTGTGTACAGGGAAAGAAACATGGACATTTTGTCTGTTTCATGTTGTGTCTTTGTGTACAGACATTTCCGTGAGTTTGATAACATACAGCAGGCAGCAGGAGAGGTCCTCGGAGGTCCCGTTCTGTTCTGTTTACTTTATGCAAATGTTTGATAACTTTTTTTGGGGAGCGATGCAGCGAGAAAGGGACAGGAATTTTTAGGTCTTATCTTAAAGGACAACATGAAAGATATAATATCCAGTCAGCAAGTCAGCAATCATTCTGAGAACACTGCTAATGTTGGTAGCACTTTCCTAGAACCAGTATGCTGAGATTTAAATTAGGGATCAACGGGTTTGGTTCCTAGAGAACTGAACCCTCCCAAACTTACCTGATCCGAGGCTGACTCGCAGATGGCTCGCTTCTTCGCACTATTTTCTGGATCCAGAATGAGGCAGAACGTCATCATCCCGCTGTCAGATTCCAGCGAGACCCGGACTCTGTAAGTCCTGGCAATCAGCACGGATGCAGTGGTGCTGTATCAATCCAGGAGTGCTGGCTGTAAAGTGTCCTGTATAACTCCAGGGGTGCCACCTTGTGTCGTGTATAATTCCAGGTAGCCGTATATTCCAGGGGTGCTGCCATGGATGTCAATCCAGGGATGCCGCTATGTGTGTTGTATAATTACAGGGGTGCCGTCATGTGTGCCATGTATAATTCCTGGGGTGCTGCCATGTGTGCCATGTATAATTCCTGGGGTTCTGCCATGTGTGCTGTATAATTCCAGGGGTACCACCATGTTTTCTGTATAATTCTAGTGGTGCTGCTCAGTGTCCCGTAGCAGTCATGGGGTGCAACACAGTGTGCCATATAAGTCCAGCGGTGCTGCTCTGTGTTGCCATATATGTCTGCCTTATAAGGCCAGCAGTGCTGCTCTGTGTTGCCATATATGTCTGCCATATAAGTCCAGAGGTGTTGCTGTACAAGTCTGCCGTATAAGTCCAGTGGTGGTGTCCTGTGCTGTCATATAAGTCCAGCTGTGCTGCCCTTTGCTGTCGTATAGGTCTCCCGTATAGGTCCAGTGGTGTCCCTCTCCCCTATCAGTCCAAGGGTGCTGCCATGTGCTGCCTTATAAGTCCAGTGGTGGTGTCCCTCTGCCCTATCAGTCCAGGGGTGCTGCTGCCTGTCTGCTGGGCTGTGTACTAACTAGTTGGGTGGTTGATGACAGACTGGAGTATAATCCGGTCACATGTGGGATAAGGGTCTCCCAACTGAAGATGCGGTCTGTAATCCTGGAGCAAGACTAAAGGTATGAACACAGACCAAGGCCTTTGCCTTTCCTTGCCACTTCATGTCCTTGGTAGCTTGTTTTGTCCTAACTGTCCTCTTCCTCTTTTCTCTTCTCATAATGTGAAAATTCATCAAATATGGAGGTAGTATGTTTGCCCTGTTTCAACAACATTAGGGTGGTTGGGAGGGCCCAATGAGAACTCCATCTTGCACCTCTTTTCTTTGCATTATGTGCTCTTTGGGGCCTAGTTTTTAAAACTACCATCCTGTCTGCTGCTGCAGTGCCAGTCCTAGATGAGCTGTGAGGTGTTCAGAATAGACTAAAAATTAGTGGAATTTAACGTTATTGAGGTTAATAATAATGTAGGGGAAAAAAAGTCTGTAATCTTAGCAATTTTCCCAAAAAATACAGATACAAAATTAAACCCCAAAAGGGTGGTTTTGGCAAAACAATCCAGGGTACTTGTTTCCTAGCACGGCGCCCATCTCGTTGATTGTATGCCTTAAGTTTAAGGCATACAATCAACACGATGGACCCGATTTTATGTCAATCACCAGCTAATTTGCCGGTGAAAGCCCAAATCGCGTTGATCGCGTCCATCGCGGCCCCTAATAAGGGGCCGTGATGCGACCGACGCGATCAATGCGATTTTCCCATAGGGAACAATGTTAAATTATTTTTAAAGTGAAAATCAACGCGATCAACCCGATTTTACATAGGTGACAATGTGAAATGGGCCAATATGGCCCATTTCACATTGAATATGGTTAAAAAGTATGTTTAATGCCCCCCCCCATTGTTAACGCCACCCCACTATTGACACCAACCCGAAGCGTGGCGAGCGCAGGGAGCCCGCGAGGGGCGGCGATACGCGTCCTCCGACCTTTTCATACCCCAACTATCCATGTCGGCGTGGAGTTGACTTTATAAAGTGTGGCGAGCGCAGCGAGGCGAGCACAGCGAGCCCCGCGAGGGGATGCGGATACCTGTGAAGCCTGCGAGGGGACGCGGATACCTGTGAAGGTATCCGCTGCGCTCGCCACACTTTATAAAATAAACTCCACGCCGACGTGAATAGTAGGGGTATGAAAAGGTCGGAGGATGCGTACCGCCGCCCCGCGCGGGCTTGCTGCGCTCGCCACGCTTCGGGCTCGGTGGGGGCCACAATGGGGGGCATTTAAAACATGAGGGGGGGTTTGGTATTAAAATGGGGGGTTTCGGGGCTTTTTACATTGATTCCAATGTAAAGATCGGGTCGATCGCGTCGATCGCATCGCATGCGATTTGGTTGGCATGCGATACGATCGACGCGATTTTTCCGACCCGATGGATACAATCAAAATCAGTGGCGCCATGCTAGGAAACAAGTACCCAATCCAGATCAAAAACACAAAACCACAAAAGTCTCCATTGCACATCCCTAGTTTACATGCATTTTAGGAGTGTAAATATTAGTACTGTAAAACTTTAAACATCCTGCTTTGACAGCTACAATGAAGGAAGCAGCATGTATACATTATGACTATCAGCCTGGCATATGTACGTGTAAAATGATTGTACGTGTGAAATGATTGTGGTGCCTCCACTGTTACAGATAGTTGCCGCTGTCACAGAATGTGCAGACAAGTTTTCTTTTGCACAAATGTTTAAATGTACTATTTATACTTTGTTAGATAAATTGTATGGGAACGATTGAACAGTGTTGTGTATTAAATCCAAACATGGACTTTATGCAAATGAGCTGTCTTTATATATATACTCAGACCTTAAGATATAAGTGAAAACATTAACTAAAAATTTAGTAAACATTGGTATTTTGCTCATGCACACCGTCCATTTGTGTAGACTATTTATTAAACATCCAGAACGTTGCTATTGTCTGTCTCTCTATTCATTTAGGGCCTTTATTTTTAACAGTTCATTGTGTTCTTTTGTATATGTTCTGGAAATCTCACAGATAGAAACTACAGCCAGATATACCAACTCTCTGTCTGTCAGTTGTTCAACCAACGTAGACTTCCATTGTTCTACATATACAAGCTTGGTGACAAAAGTGTGGGGTTTAAAAAATTTGATGACTTAACAATTTCTCCAGCAGAACTTACATTGTACCACTGAGAGAAAACTATGTCCTTGCCTGAAGGGAGGGCCTTTGATAATGAAATGTGAAACCTGATAGACGTTACATTTGTAACATGTAGGGGTGTGTACCGGGCCCTTTTTTATGTTTTGTGTTTTGGTTTTGGATCTGGATAGCCCATCGTGTTTTGGATCTGGATTGGTTTTGGCAAAAACATCCTTTTGGGTTTTGGATCTGGATTTTTTTGGAAAAACCCCCCATAAAAACAGCTAAAATCACAGAATGTGTTTTTTTTTGTTCCCACACTATTATAAACCTCAATAACATATAGTTACACTCATTTCCAGTCTATTCTGAACACCTCACAATATTGTTTTTAGGCCAATAGGTTGCACCAAGGAAGCTGGATGACTATACAATGCGGCGGCACAAACACCTGGCACATCTAGCAGTGGCACTGCAGTGACAGAAAGGATGTCAGTTTTAAAAACTAGGCCCCAAAGAGTACATGGTCAGAGTACCAATGGCTGTCTAGCGTATTGTCTCCGCAGCAGCCCTGCGTAGTTAGCGTAGTCACCGTACTGTCCCCGCATACTTAGCATAGTCATTGCACTATCCCTGGCAAGCGTAGTGAGCGCCTCTCACACAGAGCCTGAAAGCGCAAGATGCCCTGTGCTGGGGGACGCCGGCTGGGGAGGGGATCATGCAGGCGCCAGCGGAGAGGTGTTCCATCTGCCTGAGACGCATTTGCGTTTCAGACGCTTGTGCGTCTCAGTAATTCTTGCGGCAGTAGTTCTTGCCCGTGTCCGCTTCAGGAAGACTGGATTAGGGGTTCATTAGCACGTGCGTCTCGTGCACAACGAAGGAGGAATTTGCCAGTGCTCCATGTTACATCCTCTCAAATGCCTCTATTTCAAACCACCACTATCCACGCCAGCCCGAAGCGTGGTGAGCTCAGCAAGTCCCGCGAGGAGACGTGTTCCACGTCCTCCCGACCTGTTCATTCCCCCACTATCCACGTCATTGTGGAGTTAATTTTATAAAGTGTGGCGAGCGTAGTGAGACGCCGAGCCCGAAGCGTGGCGAGCCCCACAAGGGGACACGGATTACTACGCTCGCCACACTTTATAAAATCAACTCCACGTCCTGATGAAAATAAGTTAAACTTATTGAAACGTTGGCTTAAGAGCGCCTGTGGCTGTGTCCTTCTTTCATTATCCTGAGTGCCGCCGGATGTTGTTTGTTTGTGGGGACCGAGTGCTCCTAATTGCGGTTGGCAACAGGACCAGTAGTGCTTTTGTAGCGAGTGCCAGAATCCATTTGGACATATATATATATATTTATATATATATATATATATATATATATATATATATATATATATATAGCGCCACAGTGCTAGAGCCTCTGAGATACTTACAGATACAGCTAGTCTGCATCACTGTGCAGACTTCCACTAGAGATCTCCATTAGCCTCCAGCTCAAGCTACAGAACGATAAGTACCTGCACCATACACACACCTGCATGTTGTGCTACTATATTGCATGGTTGCCTACCTGACCCTCTCCTTCAGGGAGAAAATGCTCTGCTCCTGGACTTCCCTGGTAATGTGTGATTGCCATCACCTGTGGTGAAACACCTTTATGATCAATTACCTAGCTCCCCACAAGTAATGGCAATCATCCATTACCAGGGACGTCCACGAACAGAGCATTTTCTCCCTGAAGGAGAGGGTCAGGTAGGCAACCATGCTATATTGGATACCTGCAGTTAACCTTGACTACTGTTTATTTTGTGCTTAATGAAATAAACCACATTCCTGGTTAAGCTTGTAAAAGTGTCATCTAACAACACCACAAGCACCGCTATATACTCTGCCAACACTGCAGTTCCATACATCCCAACATGATACTCCCCAGGAGGGACACAATGCTCTATTCCTGGGCTTTCTTCTTAATTTATTATTACCATTACCTGTGGTGAAACACCTTTCTTATCAATGAACCTGTTTAAAACAGGTGATGGCAATCATACATTCAGGGGGAAGTCCAGGAACAGAGCATCCTGTCCCTCCTGGAAGGGGTCATGTTGGGAGGTATGCAGTTCAGATATAGCCATACTAGCCTACCCTCCTGGAAGCTGTGGGAGGCTCATAAAGTAGGTAAGCACAGCAATTGGACTGATTAACACTGCTGCAAATAGGAATCCTGCAGTCTGCACACAGGTGAGTAAGCATCCTGGAAGGAAGTGTAGCTGCAGTCTTGTGTTCACACTGAAGGTATTGCAGCGTGAATGAGCAGATTTCTAAGCTAGAAACATGGTAAAGCAGGACAGGCAGCAGAGGTAAGTAAGGAAATGAAATATGTCAGGATTGTGATTCTGACGGGCTAACAACTTCTGAAGGTACCATTATCCCATGCAAACAAGATCCAGAAAGCTATGTAAGATCCAAAAGCTTTGTATCTGGTTAAATACGTCCCAATGGGGATGGTATATTCTAGGGTTAGCTGCTGCAAAACAGGAGATATCTCCTTTTTTCTGTATATTTCTGTTCAAGTTACACTTAACTATATCACAGTTTCTGTCTAGATCCAGTATAAGATGATATGGTACAATACCAGTATCCCATAATTTCACTCAGAACATCCTGCTTTATGTTGTGGCATTAATAGACCATATTCCCATTAATACTGGGTCAAATTTCAAAACGGACAAGTAATAAATGCCTCTCCTTATAATAAAACAATTATATGCAATCATTTAAATAAAGAAACCTCTTCAAGCTGATTATTTTTGAATACTCCAAACACCATATTTATTAAATACAGAGTTAGAGCAGCAAAGTATTTTCTTTCAGTGTCAGATGCTGCAGATAGCATGCCAGATTTGATTACTAGATATTTTCCAGTGAGCTCTTGGCATACATTTTCAGCTACGCACATTCCAATTATGTGCAAAAACAGATGTGTGAGAGAACGATTGCTGTTTCAGTTGGGAATTTTTGGACACCGATAGAAAATAACAACTTTGAAAAATATTTGGAATTAGCATATCAGCTTCCTCCAGGATAAAATCATTTTCTGCAAAATCTTCTGCTTACTATTATAAAAGTGTAAATATTATCACTATTAAAGAGACAAAAGTAAATCTAAATGAATGATGATGATATTAATTGGTTTCTATGAAAACGCTACAAGATTTTATTTTAAAAACAGAAGTATTTATTTTAAATGATAATATCGTTGTTCTAACTAAGATTACATAAATATTATTCTTTCTTTATAAACTAAAAAAATGCCTGCTGAATATTTTTTTTTTTTAAAGTTTCTTATATAGAGTTCTCATATTGGGCCCGATTCAGATCTGATCACTGAGCTACTAGTGTTTGGAGCCCAGCGATCAGGTAAACGCAGCCCCACACAAGAGAAAATCTGCCCATGTGCAAGGCTGTGAATGTGATTGCCGTGCGAAGAAGGGGAAAGTCATTTGACAACTGATTTAATTCCCCCACCCCCGTGTGCAGCGCCACATAAGCTGAGACTTACTCAGTTTTACGATGGCTGTGGGGAGATCGGGACTTCCTCCCAATGGCTGAGAGCCACGTGTGTTTTCTGGGGTAATCCCAAAAAATGGCAGCATTACACCCCCAAATGCTGGGCGACTGTTAATCAAGTAGCAAATAGCTAGCACTGCCTGTGTTAGGGATAAGAAGGATTATGCCACAGGACAAATCTGTACATGGAAACGGAATGACAACAGGGACACAAGAAGAACCCTGAATAACATCCGTGACTACAATTACTCTTCCTGTGAACTCGACTCATCAGGGGACAACGCATCTGACGCAAGTACATCAAGACCCAATCCAACACCCAATGCAGGGATTGTTTTACACAACCATTGGGACCACAGGGTTGGCTATCAAGAACAAAGAAAAAGATTCAGCGCTCCTCGAGGATGAAGAAGAAGATCGCGTTCCCCATCCCCAAACCGATACTCAATCAGGGCGAGGAAACAATAACCTCGGATACGCTCCAGATCATTAACCTATCGGACCACATTCTTACGGATATGGAAAAAGTAGTATTGAGTAAAGGTCTATCGTTTTCCGACTAATCACTTGAGTCGATTCAATCTGGAAAACTCTTTGGCCGAAAACTCCTTCTGAAAAAATTCTTCTTGAAAAGAGAAGGTAATAGGAATAATCCCTTAGGAGCTACATTTTCTGACGAATTCTCTGGCACTCAGAGATATGGAAGAACTCCTGGGAGAATCCGAAGATACCCACTTTGAAGATACTCACTTTGAGAGTCAGGGGGCTAGACCTAAATGCAAGAAAAAGTCCACATTCACCCCAATGGACACCATCTGCACAGAAGTTAATATCTTCATGAACCTAGTGTCTAGGGACTTCGATAAATTATATTCTAATAGGAGACTCCATAAAACTATATACAATCTGAGCAAAGATGAAAGGTCAAGCTTGAAAAATATACAGAGCTGGGAAGACATCGTGATTAAACCCTCTGACAAAGGGGGAAATGTGGTGATATGGCCAAAAATGCTCTAAGTGGCAGAAGCATTTAAACAACTAGACAATAAAGACTTCTACAACGAATACTTTTTAATCCGTTGGACATGATCAAAACCAGGTATGAACTTATTGTAAAGAATGCAATACAGGAAAATGCAATATATTCGGAACCAACTGACCCATTTACACGAGACAAGTATCATATTGAAGAACTTTTGAGTGGGCTTTGAATGATTTTGGTCCAGTGAAACTGGAACGTTTGGCTCCAGAGTAATCTGCCCTCAAAGAACATGAACAGCCATGAAATTGCATTTCAAAAATAAAAAATCGGTTTACATGCAATATCTCTGGAACCAATTGACTGATATGGACCAGCCTGGTATCATATTGAAGGCCCAGCGATTTGGAATTGAATGAGATCTACCACAAGCTTCTGTGATGCCAGTTGGGGAACTGGCAGCCGTCGGAACTGGGTGGGGGTCGGTATTGATGGGTACCATATTATCCTATGGGGAAAAAATGTTACAGCTTTGCCAGGCGATATCTCTGGTTCCCGGGGGGCTAGAGACACGGGGGTGGGCTCGTTGGAAAGCCCTGGTCCTCAGCTACAAAATGAAATGACAGGGGGGGGCACGTGCCAGGGTGCCCCCCCCCTGAATCCGCCAGAATTCATTTGAAAAGATTCCTCTTAGATGTAGCAGTACACACCCACGTTTTTAGGTGCCACGTTCACAATCTATTTTCACAATCTCTCCATATATGGAACTAGACACGTCCTTTGGGTGGAGCGTGACAAGTAGGTAAGTATGGTCCAAACAGGAACTTTTCTTATTGTTTCTTTTTATAGATATTATTATGGCACTAGTTCCTTTCTAAAAAGACATGGTGATCACCAGTGGCGTAACTACGCTGTGGCAGACACTGTGGTGGCTTGGAGGAGCCAGCGCCGGTGTGGTCTGTGGAGCACAGCCAGTGCCCCCGGCCCTGCTCGTTTAGGATTTTTTTTTAAATTAATGGCGCCCCAGCCACTCACCCAGAGATAAAGCTGCTGTGTCTGCTCATTGGCTCCTGCACACAGCACAGTGCAAGAGCCCAGCAGCAGCAGACCCAGTGGGCGGGCCACGAACGCCATGCAAAAGACTGGGTGGGACAAAGCATTGCCACTAACATGCCTAAGCCCCTGAAATACTTTCTGTGGTGTTGGCTGTCAGTTTCTGGAACAGCAGCATGCAGCATTCTACTTGAAGGCTCAACAGCAGCCCCGCCTCCTTCATCTCTGCTCTAGATGGAAGCTGTTCCTGCTTTTCAGCTACTGAGAAAGAAACCCCTGGCAATGACCATGTAGGTAAAGATTAAAAAAATGAATGTATCTTGCCCGCGTGCTTCTGGGGCTGTGGCGTCTATTGCAAGCACTACGGATTCTATTGCGGTGTCTATTGCCAGCACTCCGGACTCTCTATAATACACCTGCAGGTACGTGCTGTATATACTGGTGACGCCTGGCATTGTAATGAGGGACAGACCTAAGTACAAACATCCTAATCTCTTATTGGCTCTTTGGCGAAGCGCACCTGCTTATTATACTTGACTCCGTAAAGCCTTGTCTCTCTGATATATTCCTTGGAATACCTATACTGAGAGGGGTGAAGGTGTAGGAGGACTTGTTGCTGCCTTTCCAGATACACTGCTGAGTCGTGCTAGTCGTCCCCATTTCCCCTTGGAGATATCCTGTGGCTGAGAGTGCTCCCTTGTCTCCTCCTTTCACCAAGCCCAAGATGAAGGCTTCTGTATACCATATTTTACAAGCTATTGCCTCCTCTGCTGACAGGCTTTTAGCTAAACTTACTGATCTGCAGCAGGATATAACTTTTTCTTCTTGCATCGATGCCGCACATGCTGCAGTGCCTGATGGCACTACATATAGGTGTACTGTCTCCGCAACTTACATGGTCTCTGCCTCTCCGGATATCCGGGACAATTACCCACAGAGTCCTATCTCAATACTTGAAAATATGCCTATTGCCCGGCCTTGGGGTCTCATTTATGCTGCCACATGCTACATTCAGCCTCATATACATAGAATGCATTCTACCTATACTTGGATCTGGTCATATCCGTATTATGGAACTCATCCTGCCTTTCCCTTTGATGAAGACGGAAAACCTGGCCTTTTCTCCTTCTATTTTCCTCGGTTTGAAAAGTGGCCGGACTAACACTACACATCATATTGTGGTTTGGATATTCCCCTATGTCTAACCCATTCTTTGTTTCTAATTTTGTCTCCTAGAAAGATGTTTCGTTTTTTCTTTTTCTTTTTTTTCAGCTTATTGTTTTACATGCAGCAGCTCAGAATTTCATGTGTGCCCCATGACAATAGTCCTTGGTACTTATGTAATATCTGGATTCCCGTTTTTCTTATGAGACCGCGTCCCCTCGCCACGCTTCGGGCACGGTGGCTCGCTGCGCTCGCCACACTATATAAAATCAACTCCATGCGTAGTTGGATAGTAGGGGTATGAAAAAATGGGGTGCATTTAACATGGGAGTCCAGATAATACATAAGTACCTAGTCCTTATATATCCTGTTGAACATGTATAGTATATTGTACTTGCATAGGCGAATCTAAGCGGTGGTCCGGGGGTGCACCATTAGCCCATTTTGTAGCTGAGGGATGGGGCTTTCCAACGAGCCCAGCCCCGTGTCTCTAGCCCCCTGGGAACCAGAGATAATGCCAGGCAAAGCTGGAAAGTTTTCCCTATAGGATAACATGGGACCCGTTAATTCCGACCCCCACCCAGTTCAACGGCTGCCAGTTCCCCCTTCGGCATCACTGAAGCTCGGGGTTGATCTCAGTCGAACCCAAATCCCTGGGCCTTCAATCTGATACCAGGCTGGATCCATATGGGTTAATTGGTTCCAGGGATATTGAGGTTAAACCGTTTTTTTTTTTTCATTTCTTAAATGTAATTTCATGACTATTTATAAACAAAAAATGAAAAAT
Organism: Crinia signifera; assembly: GCF_055691185.1. Lineage (NCBI taxonomy): Eukaryota > Metazoa > Chordata > Amphibia > Anura > Myobatrachidae > Crinia > Crinia signifera. The sequence goes on along the minus strand of NC_139221.1, from coordinate 256,594,019 downwards.
ACACTTCAGCGCTATCCAACAATAAGGTGAAATCCTTTTTTTGATATTGATTGTAGTCGCAATGGACCTGATATTTTCACGGTGGAACGTAAGGACTCCTACTGACTTCTATAGGGGTCCCTATGTTCACATAAAGGTATCTTTATGTATATCACCCGGGAAAATTCTTACTCACTACACAAGTTCCTGAGGTATGGAATCACTCTGCTACTGACCTATATATAAGGCCCTATTTGCACATAAAGGTATCTTTATGGTGGAGTCCCCAACTTCTGTATCACTCGGTAATCAATTTCCATAAACCATATGCACACCAGAAGCCACGTGGATCAACACTCACCCCAATAAGAGGCCCTATTTTCACCAAAAGGTTTCTTTGGTCTTTTTTTCTTTCTCCAGTAATAGAGGATGTCATCAACCAAGATGCTCCGTACAAAAGATATTTTATTCTAAATATGTACCTGGAATAAAATATCTTTTGTACAGAGCACCTTTATGTGAACATAGGGACCCCTATAGAGGTCAGTAGGAGTCCTTACGTTCCACCATGAAAATATCAGGTCCATTGCGACTACAATCAATATCAAAAAAAGGATTTCACCTTATTGTTGGATAGCGCTGAAGTGTATTTGTCATTTTTTGTTTGTATATGGTATTGGTGGGAGTGTAGTAACCCACAGAGATATACATATAGCAGCAATCCAGGGCGCTTTAAGCTTTCTGTTGAAAACTGTTTTTCATGACTATTTATGTTCTTTGAGGGCAGATTTCTCTGGAACCAAACAGCCCAGTTTCACGGGACCAAAATCATTTGAAACCAACTCAAAAGTTCTTCAATATGATACTGGTCTCATGTAAATGGGTCAGTTGGTTCCGAAGATATAGCTGGTTGGTTAAAGGGGTAGTGTTTGTCTCTCCCCCTCACACCAGAAAATGCAGAAACGTAGGCTGGTGTATAAGGGGTCATCCTGGGAATGTCCCTGCATGATCCTGGGACCATATTCCTGGGTACATCCCTACATTTTCTGTTGTTAAAGGGGTATTATTTCAAATAGCCATGACCTGCAGTGCTCTGAATACAGCCGGGCAGCCCCCTGCTCTGTCCAGCTGTCAATGACTGTCACCCCTGCAGCTTCCGCTCCAATTCTTCGCCCCATTTTCACCTCAGCCCCCCCCCCCTTTAATCATGTGGTGCTGGCCCCCGGTGTACTCCCCCAACGTCATGCACAACAACAGCGCGCACAATATTTCACATGTCCACTCGGCTAGAGGGGACACCAGGAGGGGAGTGGGAGCATGCTCTGCGCTGCCCTGCGCTCCTCTCCCCATAGAAACAGCTGCACCGCTCTCCATCTCTCCCTGCAGCAGCAGCAGCGAAGGCTCATATAAAAATTTACACTTTTGGGGGCATTGCTTAAGGGACGCTACAAGTGGCGGTATGTGGGTGCATTACGCATAATGTGTGGCTTAATGTGTAAGGGGCATTATGGTGTGCAGCATCATGTGTAAGGGGCATTATGTGTGCTGCATCATGTGTAAGGGGCATTATGTGTGCGGCATCATGTGTAAGGGACATTATGTGTGTAGCATCATGTGTAATGGGTACTATGGTGCACGGCATCATGTGTAATGGGTACTATGGTGTGCGGCATCATGTGTAATGGGTACTATGGTGTGCGGCATCATGTGTAATGGGTACTTTGGTGCCATCAAGCAAGAACCCCCTAGTAATGAGCACGTAGGTAAGCAGCACTTATGTGGCAAATATGTAATGGTCATTACGGTTTGTTATACAGTATGTAATAGGCATCATGATGTGTGGCACAATGTGTAATAGGCATTATGGTGTGTGGCCTTATGTGTAATTGGCATTACGACGTGTGGCTTTATGTGTAATGCGTATTACGGCGTTTGCTAAAATGTGTAATGGGCATTACTGTGTATGGTCTAAAGCAGTGTTTTTCAACCACTGTGCCGTGGCACAATAGTGTGCCTTGAGCTGTTCTCCAGTGTGCCTCCAGATCTAGAGATGCCCAAACCAGTTTACAGCCACCACCAGTTCAACTGTTATTTACTGGTCTCTTCTTTTCATTTAAAGGGCCAATGTATTTTATTTGTGTTACCTGTGGGGACCAGTGTGATTGTTTTTTATATGGGGGGCAATCAGGGCCGGATTTGTCACTAGGCCAGTGAGGCACTGGCCTAGGGGCGGCACCTATTATGGGCGGCAGGCCGGCAGCTGTCAGATGGGACAGATCCCATGCAGTACACTCCTGCAGCTGCTTAGCGGATGGTGCTGGAGAGTGGCAGCCTCAGGCAGCAGGGAGCACAGGATGATCTGCTCTCATTTATTAGAAGTCGCAGCGATCAGCCTGACATTAGTGCTGCACTGCCCTCCCCATCTGCTGCGGCTGCCCCAGTCTGACAGTCAGCAGCGTGATGCGACTCCAGCTCCGGCTCGTGAGGCAATCAGAGCTCTCAGTCCTGCAGCAGTGGTGATTGGCTGCCAGGACGTAAGCTCTGATTCGCCTATGAGATGGTACTACATTTGAAATTACAGAGGGCCACCTGTATTACGCCAGCTGACTCGCGGTAGCTACTGGGGGAGAACGACTCAGGTGGAGTGTGAACTCCAGAAGCCATGAAGATTAGATAGGCGCGCTACTGGCCTCCTCAATTGTCTGTCCAATGGCGGGCTGGGCTGGCAGGGAGGCAGGCCTGAGGTGCTCTAATCGCCCGTCAGGCAGCTGCACTGTCCGCTCGTATTCTGAAGTTGCTGCTTTGTGCGCACCCCTGTTGTGTTTGGAGACAGCGCTGCTGTACCGGACAGGTAGGAGGTGGGCACTGGTCGGGGACACGTAATTCCCGGGAGCCTATGGAGTGAGCGCGCAGATGAGGGATCCGCCTGGTCAGGCAGACGTGACGCGCCGGCCCGGGGCTGCTGAGGATGGGGAGACCTGTTCTGCTTGATGCTGCAGCATAGCGCATTTTCAGTGACGCCGTCCCCGACCTTCCACAGGTAACTAGCTGCACTACCTCCCACCATTGCCTCCTGCCCACTGCTTGCAGGGAGGAGTGGAATAACACTTAGAACAGCCACAATCAGCACAAAAAGTAATTAAAACAGTGTGGATTGAAATACATAGTGGGTGATAGGTATAATGTATATACCGGGGGGGGGGGGGCGGCAAAAAGTATTGTGCCTAGGTGCGGCCTGACCCTTAAATCCGCCCCTGGGGGCAATAGGTTTGTTTTTTTTTCCTGTGGAGGCCAATGTGTTTTGCCCTGTGGGGATCTCATGGTGTGCCTTGGCAATTTTAAAATCTTATTTAGTGTGCCGCAAGGTAAAAAGGTTGAAAATCACTGGTCTAAAGTGTAATACCACACCCCTTTTTGTGATGCCACGCCTCCTTCCCATGAGACCACGCCCCCTTTTGCTGCACGGCATAGCCGCGCAAAGGTCCCCCTGCTATTATGTCTGGATCTGGGACCATCCATTACCATAATTCTAGATTTGCCTATGTGTACTTGGGCATCCGGGAGGGGGAAATGCACACATTTCACCTGATTCAGGGTCCTAAGTGTAAAGCCCTCTACATATTTACTTCTTAATATCCTGCGCTCTCTTTACTTATTGGGGGGTTGGGGGAGGGGGGTTTATATGTTTAGTTTAGTGTAGGGTAGGTTTAGTGGGATACCCTAGGGTGGGTATAGGATTGTTACTGGGATCCAGGTACGCCTTAGTTGGGGTTGGGTTGTACAGGGTGGGGGGTTATCTGGGAGGTTTGCTTGGGGTTTTAGGGGAGGTTTATTTTATTTTAATAGAAATAGTAGGGTAGGATAGAGTCTCCGACAGATAAATATTCTCCGTTATTTTTCTTCTATATGGGACTGAGGTATCATTCAAATATTTGCCCTGTGATTGTGTTCTATTATCTCCTGCTATATATGCCCGGATGGTGCATTCGGTTTGCATGATTCAACTACAGTGGTAAAAAGTGTCAGTGTTGCCTTAATCCTAATTATGTACACATTCTCCTTTGTATACCCAAGATATTGCCTACGTCCACACGCTACTTGCCTATTTTGCTTCTGTCGGAGTACGCGGTTTCAAAAATATAATAAAAATTACTGAATATAGATATTTGTAGGCCGCATAGCAAAAGTTTGTAAGGGCCCCCTATTTATCAACTGATGATGATAAATGTATGTAAAACAAATTACTTAGACGGTAAAGATGGGCCCCCTTCAGCTTTGGGCCCCATAGCAGCTGCACCCCTTGCACCTATGGTAGTTACACCCTTGCATAGATTGTTATCTTTATAAGTGACTAATAAAAGATGACACATGTTTAAAATATAAACAAATACTGCTGCAATCGCAGGTATATTACGCTATATTATAAATATCCATAAAAATGATATCAATAGTAACAAGCAGAAGTATAAAGTTTTATGATAATTGTTTAAAAACTGTGGCTTTTTTGTTGTTGAATTCAGTAATGAAATACATTAAGTATAATGTAATAATCCAAGTATTTTACGAACACAGACATGTAGAAAAGCAGATGTGTCCGGTATGTAGCGCAGTATAACATTTCTCTTTTTCTTGGCTTAATTGTTCATGTTTGAGTATTAGATTTTTCTTCCAGATTTGGAGATGATAAACTGTATTGTCTGTCGAACAAGGCAAAGATGGCCAACATTTTTCTTAGTTAAAAAAAGAAGTGATGTTACTATTTGGCAAAGTGTCTTCTCAGCATTTCCATCTGTGTACAAGATTATCCTTTTTTAGTTATTCCACCGAAAATAAAATCTTTACATGTGTCCGTCCATCAGCAATTATAATGTACAATACAGTGCTAACCCCAGCTGTGGCGTGATACTTTTGTAATAATTTATTTTACAGACGTTGATGACTGAGGATTCTAACGCATGCTCTCCGATACCACTCTTTGTATTTCTCTCTGCAGCCCCCACGCTCATCATCTGTACATGGTTCAAGTCTTTTCACAGATGGGTTTATGTTTTATGTTGTGTTGGTGCACTGTTTAGCTACAATAATGACAATAGGGCCGTATCATATCTTATCGGTCTGAATTCGGCCCCATGTCCGATGGTAGGGGGTTTGCGTATCCGAGTTTATGTGCATGTGCAAGCCCCAGGAGGGAACCGCTTCAGCTTCAGCTGGGCCATTAGCTCCAGAGGGGTGGGCGGAGCAGATGGGGCTAGAGCAGAGGAACACCCAGATATTTATGGGCATCCCCATAAAAACTTTGGACGTTCCCCTGGGAATGCAGACGTGGCGTTGCCTGCTCGGGGTATATGCAGCCTAACTAACAGGTCTGATTTTGACCCCATGTTGTATACTGTATAGTTGCACTCTTTTAATATTTTGCAGACTGGATTATTCCACTGCTGACTTTATTTTTGAGGGTTTCACATTTTGACGAAATGGCAACAATGTATTTTTGCAGAAAACTGCTCCACTATACACAGTACCTCACACTTGTATGCAGATACTATGGCAGCTGTTAAGGTGCCGCTATTCACAGAACTGCCACTAGGAATTTTGGGTCCGGGACTGATTTCCAGCCTGGGTCCCCCCTCCTCATCTCCCCTCCCTTCACTTACCACCCGACTCCTGCTCCGAGTCCCTCATCCCCTCCTGCTGAACACAGTAGATCCCGATACACAGGCTTCTTCAATGCAAGACACCGGCGGCCAATTAAAATGCAGCATCGGCTGATGAGCCAATCATAGCTTGTGTAACGGCAGCCGCTCTGATTGGCTAACAGTACACAAGCTCTAATTGGCTCAAAAGCTGGTGCAGCATTTTAATTGTCTGCAGGTGCCCTGCATTGAAGAGGCCTGTGCTTCGGGACCTGTACCGAGCGCAGCGCAGGCAGCATAGTGGAGGCAGTCTGTGGGGGAGTTGCGGTGGGCAAACTGAGCTGCCCAGGCCCTACCAGAGGCCGTAACCGCGACAGCTGTACCCATAGCACCCCCCTATCGACGGCCCTGGCTATTCGCAATGTTGATGGCAGAAGGTTGACATTAATAATGTTGACATGGTTAAAATTATATTGGAAATGTCAACATTTTCAGGAGGATGATGGTTAAGGTTGCCTTTAGAGTTAGAATTAGGTTTAGAGTTAGGCTTAGAGACAGAGGGACACATGTATTGAGCCTTAACAAGCGATAAAGTGGATGGTGATAAAGTACCAGGTAATCAGCTCCTATTTGTCATTTATCAAACCCAGCCTGTAAGATGACAGCTAGGAGCTTTTTGGCTGGTCCTTTATCACTCTGTATTACACTCCACATTTGGTTAGGCTTCATACATCTGGCCCAGAATGATAAGACAACCTGCATGTTGACATAACATAATTTGCAATGTGGATATTTATGAACATGTTGGAATGATGAATATACTGAACCCCTCACAGAGACTATAGGGTGGTGGCAAAAATAACTGGGTGCAATCTAATTTGCCTAATTCATTGCACAATTTATTTTATTTTTTTAATAATTGAATGGGGAGTTACAAACTGCATAATTGCTGGTAAAAGGCATTCCTCTTTATATCGCAGTCAGCAAGACCGACCTAGAGGTGGGATCCTGGTCATTTGGGCTTGCCTATACATAGGGAACATACTGGTAATTTGGGCTTGTCTACACATAGGGAGTTGTCCTGGTAATTTGGGTTTGTCTATACAGAGGGACCATCCTGGTAATTTGGGTTTGTCTATACAGAGGGACCATCCTGGTAATTTTTGGCTTGTCTATACATAGTGAACATCCTGGTAGTTCGGGCTTGTCTATGCATAGGAAGTTATCCTGGTAATTTGGAAATGTCTAGGCAGAAGGAGCAAATAAGTCTTTTTACTGAAGAAAAAACATTAACGTTTATGATTTCATTTGCACTGGCCAGTTACAATTAAAGTATTAAACTACTTCATAATGAACCTGAATTAGCTTTCTACAGTTTTCACCTGTGCAACACATTAATAAGATTTGTTTGTAATAAAATACAATCTTCTCATGGCAATGTTGATATTCAGTTCTATCTCCAAGAGGATATGATTTACTACTACTACTACTGATTCAGTTTTACCCAGTAGCTGTTAAACAATGGCTCTCAATAAGGGAATAAAAGTGGGCACCTAGATTCCAAGGTAAATGCACCGTTATTAACATCTGTCAAGTGCAGGGATTCCATCATTTTGCTACTTTCTCAAAAATTACTAGAAAAATACCAATTTCTGCTGGTTACAATAAAATAATTACAACTGTCCTCAATTTATATCTTGGTACGGTGAGAATTCCTAAACGCGCTCCAAAAGGGACATTGGCCTAAGGTACAATATCTTTACAGGTTAGCCCTTAAAACCGTGTGGAAAGTTTATGGATAAAGAGAGGCGGTATGTACATATGGTGCTGTCCTTATGGATGATAAGAAAAATAGGTACTTGTGTATTATCAGGGCGCCCATTATGTAGTTTACGTAGTGGTGTATTGAGAATACCAATACAGCACTATGCTGGCTATGTAAACTATGTAAGTGGATCTAGAGCCCTAAAAATACACAATGCTTAATATCCCCACTATCCATGTCATACCCACAGTATCCACGTCGGCGTGGAGTTGATTTTATAAAGTGTGGCGAGTGCCATTGGGGGGTGGCTGGTACACACAGGAGACAGGAAGGGGGGTTGTGCAGACTGTCACCTGCAAGAGGGGATTACAGGCACAAGCATTTCATGAGGTGGGGGGGAAGAAGGATATGTACCTAAGTCCAGTGCCCATGATCCCCCATAAAAGCAGTTATCTGCTATTATCTGGGCCATCCAGCAATGCTCCAGGTGTGCGCAGTGATGCCTCAGCTGCTCGGCCATCCCACTATGTTGTGTTGCTGCTTCTCCATCCATGGATGGTAGTAGGGAGGAACTCTATTGCTCGCCCTCCCTCTGACATACCACTCACAGGGAGCTGCTCCTCATGTAAAGGATCCGCCCGGCAAATTCAGAAATAAGCTGCAGCACCCTCTACTGTGGCGCTCTACGCAGCTGGCCCTGCCTGCATGCCGGCTCCTGCTTTCCTTACATTAAAGAAGTTGAAAGGCCACTCCTCTTTGTACAGAACTACTAATTAAAAAATAAATTAGAAGGGTGCAGGGCAATGGCATAATTATACAGGGTGCAAGTGAATAGAAACTGCAAACAGTGGGTGGAACTAGAAGGGGAATGTATGCAACAATATCCCAACATTTTTCCCTGGCTCCCCTTAATCCACCCAACTATTTCCCCAAAACTCTTTGACTTTTGGCCCCTTGACCTCATTCCTTGGCAATCCTGACTTTCTCCCGGGAATGGTCCTTGCACACTACAGACAATGGGGCTCTGGACGGTCTTTTTAGGGTAGGTCAGTTAGTTCAACCCTCTGGTGTCAAACAATTTTCCAATATTCATTTGCGACACTTCTTGAATTCGAAAGGCAGGGCCAAATTAGCTGCTAGGGAACCCATCATTCGAAATGCTACAGTATGTGTAGCCCCTATTGACCCTAGTCATATGATCTCCTCTCTATACAAACTACTCCAACTCCCTGATAGCCAGAGCCTCCCTCCTTTCACCCAGATGTGAGAATGAGACTTGGGCCTATCCTTAACCCCAAAAGATTGGGAGACGATTTTTCTTAAATCCCATAGAAGCACTATATGCACTCAAGTAAGTGAAACACAATATAAAGTGTTAATGAGATGGTATATGTGCCCTTCTGTGCTCCATGCTATTCTGCCCTCTATATCCCCCTCTTGTTGGAGATGCAGAAAGGCTACAGGCTCTATGCTCCACATCTGGTGGCACTGCCCATGATTAAAATTTATTGGGCAGAAATAATAACAACCCCACAAGAGATTCTCAATGCCCCAGTACTTACTGACCCAGCCTTTTGGTTGATCAACTATTCGACTATGTCAGTGTCGACCTATAAGACCTCGTTGATAAGACACTTAGCTAATGCAGCTCGGGCATTGATCCCCACTTTGTGGAAGTCCACCAGCCTACACCCAAGGAGATTGTGGTTCTCTAGAATAGACTATTACCAGAATATGGAAGATATACTCCTCTCTTCAAAAGATAAAATACCAGAATTTATGATGGTCTGGCTTCACTGGCTGGAGTATAAATCCTCTGAGGTCTACAAAAACTATATGCACACAGATAATGGGGTTGTCGTAGTCTCATCATAAAGGCACTGCCACTCTTAGTTATCTTGCTCTCGGATGCTGGTCAGCCCTCCCCACCTTTCTCTCTCTCCTATCCTTTCTTACCTCTCATACTCCCTCTTTACTTTTCTCACTACCTTTTAGTTTTACATATTGATACTTATTTGTATGCTCAGTAATTGTTTATGCATTTATCCAGTCCTCCAAGACCATTTGTACTTTAATCTAAACCAGACTGGTTTTTTATTTTAATAATGTACACTCTTTACTGTTCGGACATTTTGCAATGTTTTATTTGATTTCATTTAATAAAAACAGAATACACAAAAAAAACTATGCAGGGTGCAGGGCTTGCCTGCTGGATCTTTGGGCCCCCCAAACGCCAGTGCCCAATGGTTACACCACTAGTCACTGGCACTGTGATCAAAAGTTAGACTGCAGGGCGGCCGAGGGTGATTGCCCATGCGGCCGGGAGTCCCTGGTTCATTTCCCGCCGTAAGTTCGGGTGTTGCGGTTGCCGCCAAAGATAGATGAAAATCATGGAAACTGATGGTATTTTAGCTGGAAAAACAGCTGGTATCTGGAGGTCTATCTTTTTAGATGTCATTGAATAGCGGCCATCTTGCTTGAGTCTTTATTTGCTATGGGGCAAATAGGTAGTTAGTGTTCCACCAGGAAAATATAGAGACTATAGTTGAATATAAAAATATATACATATATCGACATAAAAGCAGTTTTTATGGATATATGCTAAATAAAGAGAAAATAAATAAAAAGCATAAAAATAAAAGTAAATCTTAAAATAAAAATGAATATAGATGCTTCCATGTGTGTTTCTATTTGTCACAACTCTAGTGTTTGATGGAATCGGTGGTGTAGCATGAGTAATGGAGATTGATGACTTAGGGTTAAAGCTTTTAGGTTTTGTGTCATTCTGGTTCATAAAAATTACAAGCCCACTTAGAAAATACAAAACAAGACCTCTTTGAAAATAATAACAGTCTCTATAACGTCGGGACTGAGAATAATGATAAACACAATCTTCTTAGACTTCAAATAATATAAACTAAGACATCTTTGAAGAATAATGACAACAACAATAACTTCTAAGAAACATGAGCAACGACTTCTTAGACTTTGAATAATATAGTGTTCTGCAAAATACTTAGAACTACAACCATGATTGCTTGGACTTAAACAAAATAATGTCAGCCTCTGAAATACTTGAACTTTGAAACAACAATGATATCTTGGACTTCGCTGAATCCTGATGGCTTGAAGAATGACACAGGGTGAGAAGCCAAAAAGGACAGAGGTAGCACTGCGTTGTCTACTTGGGCAGATGGTACTAACACCGACAGGAGTCAAGATGTCATCAGCAGGTTTGCCAGAATTGGACCTCAGGAAAGAAACTGTAGCAGGCTGAGCAGAGTGATCAGCATAGGCCCAGGAAAATCTGCAGGCTCCAGGTAGTGCACAGATGAAGAGACACTTTGGACTGACAGCTCTCTGGTCAGAAAAGCCAGGCTATATACCTAGCACTAACCTTCCATAGGCTGAGAGTCAGGAAGCACAGGAAAGGAGTGCAGACTGGCCAATGGCACTTTTGCCCATATCCGGCACCAACCAGAAACCAAACTACAAAACTCCTGCAGGCCGGTGCAACTGCACCTCTGCTGAGACCACCAACCTCCAGCATGCTGTCAGATCCATCCAGTGCAAGGAGAGATGCCTCTGAGCGGGTGAGTAGTGCACCTGTCGGCAGCAGTGTCAAGTGACCATGACACTATTATGTTCTTAATTTCTGTTTTTCTTAAATGTTTTCAACATTCCTATATTTCCAGTTTGCAGTTATATTTTTAATGACTATGACATTTTTGATGTGTGAAATGGTGTATGAATGTTTTTCCTTGAAGTGCTGAGATAGATTATGAGTGTGTAATTATGAGTGTGTAATCCTTTTTAATATTTCAGAGGTGTTCTGATATTTGGGTCTTTAAAGGATGTGAAGTTCTGCGGATGTAACATAGTCCACATGAGCATTCTATCAAAAAGATTACATTTGCTGTGTTGCATGTGATGAAATCTTTTATTCTTAGTAAGATGATGTTGACTTCCACAGTTGTTGTTTTGGATATCCCAGTTTGAATATTTCTGCAGCCAATAGACTCCACAGCGATGGAAGCCTTGAGTCTTTGTAATAAAATGCCTTTCTTCGGGTAATGCACTGCGAACAAGGTGATTTTTTGCCAATTCTCTGTAGATGAATCTTGGGTGTTTCGATATGAGATATTTTAGGATTGGATCTCTTTGTAAGAGATGCCAAGATTTTCTTGAAGATTTTTTCTACTTCTCCATGATTTTGATCAAATTTGCTGATGAATGCGAATTGGAATTCGGTGTATTTTCTCATTGATGTTATATTGGATGGATCACCGCATTCTATCAGAAGTTCTGCTCGATCTTTTGTTTCCACTTCTTCTATCGTTCTCGTCAGAGATGTGTTGCCGTAGCCTCTCTCTAGAAAATTTATTTTCATTGTATTTTGATGTTTATTTTTTGCTACAATTTCTTTTAACTCTGAGAAATGGACCTTTCGGTATCCCTTTGGATTGTTTGTGATGTTGGCTACATCAGGGGGAATGTATGTGTTGACATCTGTTGGTTTATGGAATATTTTTATATGTACGTAGTTTTCCTCAATATAGATCATCAAGTCCAGGAAATTGATTTCCTTATTGCTGGTATGAAGAGTTTGAAAGATATTTCTTTCGTTAGCGTTGAGGTAAGTCATGAACTCGTTTAATGATCATTTGTCCCCTTTCCATATTAATAGGCCATCGTCAATCTATATTTTCCATTTAATTAGATTGATGTTCCATCTGTAGTTGGAATATATACATTGCTCTTCCCAGTACACCATGAATAAATTCGTGTAGCATGGGGTGAATTTTGTCCCCATTGCTGTCCCTTTGATTTGTAAAAAATATTTTCCATCAATAACCAATAACTTTTTTTATTTTTCAAGTAAGATGGCGCTAATCAAGGACATCTAAAAATATTTTCAGACATCAGCCGTTTTTCCTTTTCTGGCTAAAACTCCATCAGTCTCCCTGATTGTATTCTTTTTTGGTGGCAACCGCAACACTCAAACTTCTGGTGGGAGATGGACCAGAGACTTCCGGCACCATGGACAATCACCCTCAGCTGCCCCACAGTCTAACTTTCTATCACGATGCCAGAGGCCTCCGGCAGCAGCCACGAGACCTAAACTGCCGGTAGGAGATGAACCAGAGACTTCTGGCTGCATGGACAGACACTCCCGGCCACCCACAGTCCAACTTCCTGTCATGATGCCGGCGACTTCCAGCCACGCTCCACGCAGCACTCAATCATGGGATTATACAGTTCATTTCAGTTAATTTTCGTGAATGGGGGATATAACATATACTAGATAAGCCACCACCTATTTAAATTATAAATCATTATAAAAAATCAGGAGCCAATCATTGGAAACAGGAAGTGACATCAGAAGTTATCTGCATAATTATTCCTACCAAGTCACCAGCCACTCCATACAAACCCTGAGGAAGGAAATCTATACCCGAAACATGTTGGTTTTATGAGGGGGGCTTTTTGACCAAGACAAACACTGAGGAAGTATAAGGCAAGGTCCATGAGCTATGTTTCAACATTGACCTGACCCGGAAGGATCCTCACTTGTTATTTGGCCAAAGTGTGCCTCCTTACCTCCCAGTGTTGTATTCTTGGATCACCCCATTTTTATTGTTGATAAAATACATAATCTTTTATTCTCCAATTTGAGTGGCTACATTTAAAGATACCCTGAAAGGAGTTGCCGAAAACCTTACATCGTGAGTACAGGGACGCCCCATTGAGTCTACAAAGATATGCAAAGATAACATGATGTGTTTATCATTTATGATCTAGATGCATGTGAGTTGGGTACGCAGCCATCATTACCTTTTGACCGAGCGACACCACCCACAGATTGTTTCTCAAAATACAGACCTACTCAATTCCTTATTCTTTATTTTTCTTCTTCTCTCCACTTCGATATATGTACCCTTATTGCTGGAATATCTGGAGGAAACACCATTAAAACAAACCAAACAGACTACCATTCCAAAAAGGAAGTAACACCCTTTTTATTATTTATTATGTTTTAATAATTTTTTTATTATTTATTTTTTACTCATTCTTTATTTTTTAATTTATTTTAATGTTTTTTTTTGGTACTGTTTCCTAGCACGGTGCCACAGATTTTAATTGTATGCAATCGGGTTTCAAAAATCGGGCCAATCGCATCGTATGCAACCAAATCACATGCGATGGACCCGATTTTTTACATTGGCCCCAATGTTAAATGCTCCCCAGACCCCATTTTTCATTGTATGCCCCCCCCCCCCCATTGTTAACGCCACGCCACGATCAACGCGATGGACCCGGTTTTACATTTGTCGGGAAACCTAAAAAAAAAAGCCCGAAATCGGGTCGGTCGTGTCCCATCGCATACCTTAAGTTAAGGTATGCGATGGGACCTGATGGGACCCGTGCTAGGAAACAAGTACCGTTTTTTTTATTATATACAGTGTGTATATTTATAATCATCCATAAGGATAGTGCCATATGTACATACCACCTTTCTTTATGCATAGACTGTCCTCAATTTATATCTTTAATTTAATAGGTATGATTAAATGTAATTTCAGAATCACTAAAGAGAGAACAACAAAAATAGTTTGAGCGCTCCTTAACCAGCAATTACAAAACATTTATAGGTAGGAGAGGCCAGTTAAAACTGCAAACTTTGAGAAGAATGTCAGGGAAACTCCTTAAATAGGGGGTTATTTCCCAGACTTCCAGGAGAGTCCATCAATCCATCTGAGGCTGGGCCAGGTGATCCTAACACTATGATAATATCCAGGGTTGGATTAACAAAGGAGAGGATGGGACTACATCACATGTACTGTAAATAGGCCCTTCATTATAAATACCCCTTTCATACCAGAAAATGCAGGGACATTCCCGGGAATATTGGGGCAGATGTACGAAGCAGCGTTAAGTGCTTAAGTAGCACTTAACGCCACAAAATGGACTTTTTAACGTTTTGGGGAAATGTATGAAAGGGGCTTTTAACGTCCCCCTGAGGCAGCCCTGAACTTAACGTTCAGGTGCTGTCCTCCTGCCTTAAGTTATGAGCTTTAACGTTGCAGGCAATGTATTATTGCCTTCCCCGACGTTAAGCCCACTGTTTCTCTTCGCCAGCCTCAGGCGTTAGGTGGTTTTTTTACCCCCCCCCCCCCCCGCTATAGCTTCCGGAGCTCTCCGGCCACCGCCGCTGCTGCATCTCCTCCCATGCCGCCAGCATGCCGACAACACCAGTAGACAGCATGTTGCTGCTGCCGGCTTCCCTGCACCTCTCCCCCCTTCCATTTGTTTAGTTTTTCTGTTTTTTTTTTTGTTGCTTCTCTCCCCCCCTTCGATCCGCCAGCATGCCGACAATTGTCTCCTGTCAGCATGCTGGCACCGGCGGCTGTCCCGTTCCAGTCCCCCCCCCACGGCTCTCCGATCGCGCACTGTAGGGACCCCGCTGTTTTAATATACTGTGCCGCAGGGTCCCCAAGAGAGCGGGGACGCGGTGGGAGGGTTGTTAGAAATAATATTTAAAAGACCGGGCGGGCAGATGCTGTCTCTACTTGGTAGCGGAGAGCCGGAGACGCGGCGGGAGAGCTGTGAGAAATCACATTCAAAAGACCGGGTGGCCGATGATTGGCTGAGCTCTCAGCCAATCATCGGCCGCCCGGTCTTTTGAATGTGATTTACTAGTTATTTCCAATGCAGTGCAGGGACCCCGCCGAGTTAATCCACATCACCACAGGGACCCCTCTCTGATCGTGGCTTCCACATTGCCGCACGGATTCCCTGCCAGCTTCAATAGCTGGTGGGGTGATTTTTACCTTTAAGTTTTTTTCTTTTTAATTAAAGATTAATACACCTGCCCCTATATGCTGCCTACCAGGGGGACAGGGGAAGCTGCTGCGGGCAGGAGGGGGAGATGCGGCCAGAGAGAGGCGTTATCTTGGAGACGAAAAAAAAACCTGACAGAAAAAAAGGTGAGTTAACGATAAGCGTTACTCACTAACTTAAAGATAATACATTAGGTTGAAAACTGTCCCTTCTCCTGAGCGTTATGCCAGGAGAAGTGGGAAACGTTGGATTACAGACGTTAAGGGGAGATTGATACATCTGCCCCATGGTCCCTGGATGTTGCAGGGACATTCCCGGGTTGGCCCCTTTCCCACCGGGCTAGTCCCTGCATTTTCTGGTGTGTGGGAGCAGCGAGTGGTGGGGTCTGGGGTCCAGACTGCAGGATTCTGTCAGCGGCAGCTGAGCGCTTATAGCGCTATTTGCTGGGAAGCGGGGCCAGAGAATTTGAAAGCATTTTGAAAAGACTGGCCGGACGCTGTTTGGCTGAGAGTGTCTGGCCAGTCTTTTCAAGTCCAGCAGCGCTTCCTGCCCCACTGCCTGGCAAATAGCACTACAAGCGCACAACCGCCTCTGCCGGATCCCCGCACTGGCCGGACTCAGACAGCGTGGCCAGCACAACAAAGCCCCTTGCGGGCTCGCTGCTCTTGCCATGCTGCGGGGTCACGATGGCTCGCTGTGCTCGCCACCTATTCTATTCTCCGAAGGCCGATGGGAACCTGTCCGTAGGTGTTTTTGAACAGTCGGGTTAATGACTGTCGAGATCCTGACTGTCGCGACCCCGTCCGGCACCCACTGTGGCCCAGATCCCTGGACCCCGGACTCCACCGCCTGGACCCTGGAACCCGCTTTACAGATGGAAGCAAGCCGGGATGCCGGGTAAGTACCTTTCACACTGGCCTGTTTCCCAGGCTGGTCCCGGGAGCAACCCTGCTATCTAGCAGGGTTGAATTCCCAGGAATTTAGCCTGGGAACCTTACACACCAGCGCTAGTCGTGGGTATTTCCCTGGGCCAACCCGGGAATTCAGGCTGGTGTGAAAGGGGTAATAACATGATTATGACCATTCATCCAGGTGACCACACAGCTTACTGTCAAGGCAAAGATTTCTGCATCCTACAAGGCACAGCTTGCTGGTTTGGCCATAGTGATTGACCTGCACAATTTGCTGCATGCGTGTTCTCATACACAGGGAGTATTCATCCATTGTGTTTGCAGGGGTACAGAGTACAGTACAGATGTAGCCACACCATGTGCAACTCTCGTGGCGATTGGAGCTATCCCATCTAATTCACTCCCGTGGTTCATAGAAAAAGCATTTAGTAGCAATATTGCAGCATAGCAATCCCACACCATGCGTGCAAATTTGCCAAGCAAGTACAAGCGGCCGGATCGCCGCAAAGATCACAGTGGCTCATCTGTATGTGCATGGGGGTGGGCAGGACAAAGTAAGAGTTTGGGAAGCTTACAGATGAGAGAGCAGGGGGAGTGGATTCAAGAACATGTGACAGCTACCTCTGATCATAAAGGAACTCTTGGTGGTGACCTGCTTCCTGAGTGTCGGTGATCTTTGCCATAGATAAAAATTGGGTATTTGTTTTTTAAGTTACATATTTTTTTAGCAACTTATTTATTTTTCAATACTGCAGCGGAGCACCAACAGTTCCTTTATCAGTAGTGCCCAGCAGTCCCTCTGCTCTGCTGTAGGTGAGGAGTGGCAGCAGAGACACAAAGGAGGAGGCACTACACAAAGGATGAGGCGCTGCAGAAGATATATTACATACCTCCCAACATGACGCATTCCAGGAGGGACAAATGCTCCGTTCCTAGACTTTTCCCTTAATATATGATTGCAGGTACTGTATAAGATGTATAAGATGTATATGGAGACACAAACACAAGAGCATCAGTGATTTAAGACATTCATTTATACCCTGGTTGAAATATTATTAGCATTCAGTAGTTTTATTGCAAAGATTACAAGATAAATATGAAAAACATTTGCATATGAAAATGTAACACCGAGTTGCTAAGAAACATCCTTTAAAAGGACTTAGTTAAACTAATTATTTTGTTGATTAAACCCCTTATTTTGCTGTCTGGCTAAGATCTCTTGCAATTTAAACTCCCACATACACTCCTACATTGAGTTTGTGCAATTCAAAGCTGTTATGAAAATCCAAGATGAAAATACTTTATAATAGTTCAATGCCAAAAGCAGAAACACAGTCCAAAACCAACTTGTTTACAAACATATACACAGAGGCGCAGTGTGGAGCAATGAAACCTGGAGCAAGGTCATGTTACGCCCCCCCCCCCCCCCCCCCCCCCCATCCCCTTCCCGTATACATACAAACACACACGTATTATTCCCAAAAGGGGGAAAAAAACACAATAGCCCTTACAGAAGACTGACCTCACCTGCTGGTCTATCAGAGGCGACCAGCCTCCACTTGTTCCAGAAAGTCCAGACCAATGAATGCTTTTTTCCTGAGAGTCCAGACCAGGCCATTGGGTTGAGATTTGGTCCCATGCCCTCCACTGAGCCCTCAGCATCTCATCACCTTCCTCACCCTGTCATCACCATCCTTAGTCCTTCATCACTGCACCTTCTTCAGCCAGAGCCACCATCACTATGCTCAGCCACATCACCTTCCTCAGCCACATCAACTTTCTCATCCATATCACCTTCCTCAGCCACAGCCCCATCACCTTCCTCAGCCACAGCCCCATCACCTTTCACATCCACATCACCTTCCCCAGCCAAAGTGCCATCACCCTCCTAATCCACAGTCTCATTACCTTCCTCAGCCACAGCCCCCATTCACTATGCTCAGCCACTTCACATTCCTCAGCCACATCATCTTCCTCAGCGAAAGCTCCCATGATCTTGCTCAGCCACAGCCCCCAACACCTTCCTCATCCAAAGCCCCATAACCTTCATAATCCACAGTCCCCTCAAATCCCACAGCCCTATCACAGCTCCCAGGGACACCGACTTCCTCAGCCACAGCTCCCATGTTTTCCTCAGCCACAGCCATCACCACCTTCCTCAGAACTAAGCCACATCACAATCCTCAGCCACTTCCCCCATGCCATCCCCTTCCTCAGCCCCCAGTCACATCACCTTCCACTACAGCCTGCCTCACTGCCAGATGTACAAAGCTTGAAAAGTGAAAAAATGGAGTGATAAACCACCTACCAATCACCTCCTACCTGTCATTTCTCAAACTCAGCCTGTGACATGGAAGCTAGGAGCTGATTAGCTGCCACTTAACACTCTCCATTGTATCACTTTTCAAGCTTAGTACATCTGGCCCTCAGAGGACAGGGACACTGTGTAGCAATGTGACTTATGATGTCACACCACTGTGCTGCCAACCTTAGGTATGCACCTAGCTTGGGTTTCATCTGGAAAGAGCCTAGCACTGGCTGGTACCAGCTGCAAATGAGCTGTGCCATGAATAAGGGTCCCGGCAGTAGCTCCAAGGGAACACTTTCCCTACACCCTTGCATATACAATACCAGTAGGTGTTTAATACTGACTAAGAATATGTCTATTGTTCGGCATAAACATTAATACATGTACACGTCCATGATTATAAACCTTCTTTTCTACTAATGCACACAGACACACCACCTGGCAGGCTGCTGGGTAACACCCTGCACAAACAGCTCTTCCATGGTAGAATAACTGATTCTGGCACCTGACACATGATACCTTCTTTATATGGTAATCACTGCAAAAGTCCCAGCATCATATGTTGGGTATTACAAATGCACCCTGCATTATGTGGATGTCACTGTGACATGCTCAAATAATATGGCAGGCATTGCAACGCTCTCTTCTACACCCATCAATGGGCTAGCCACACCTCTTCAGCTTTGCATACGCTGGCGCCCAGCTTCTATGAGGTGCTCCAGCAGCCCGTAAAAGCTAAATCCCGGTCCCAGCGCCTGTACACTGCAGATGACTGGCACCAGGACGGTGCATGCACATTATTGGTCTTGGTACTGTGCATGTGCAATCCCCAAATTCTATGGGCTGCAGATGAAGCAGCCCATAGAGGTATCCGGGAGGGAGGGAATACCTCCCAATGGGACTTCCTTGGTTGACTGGCAGGTAGCCGAGAAGCCAGGGCAGTCTCCCATACTGTATGTGGCTTCACTTAGCAGAGCACAGTTGAGGAATATACCTGGAGGTCTGCAGTCCCTGAGCTCATAGGTAAAAACTGACACTGGCAGAGAGCATTGCAAAGAGAGTTTGGCTTATTGAGACTCGATGTATGTAGGGCTGGCAACAGAAATTGATATCTCCGAGGGTCCCCACAAACACTATCACACCCCTTTGCTGGGGCATAAACTAGAAAAGCATGCCCATTACCAGTGTCCTGGGGAATCATTCCAGCCTCAGCTCGTCTTTTGTCTTCAAGTCCAGTCCAGTCTCCTGGTGAATCATTCTGGTCTCAGCTCATCTTATCGTCTTCTTCAAAGTCCCGTCCAGTCTCCTGGAGGATCGTCCAGTCCTCGTCCTGTTCTAGTCATTTAAATCATCTTTGATAATTCCCTGTCTTCATTAAGACTTGCACTAGTGTACCTGCATCCTGTGCTTTCCTAAGTCATCCTGAAACCTTCTCCCTTCTTATGCGAAAGACTTACATTTGAACTGTCTCCTTCCTGCCACCAACTGACCAACTGACCGGTCTGCTAGATCCCGGCTCACAGACGGACTCACAAAATACTCCAGGCCTGACATTTATTAGGTCCACTTTAGACTGAAAATACAGTACTTGCTTGTCCAGTGTTCTCTCAAATTTAAAATGAAAATCAATACTTGGGGCTAAATGTAATAGCCTCTGAGTCTGGGAGAAGCCTGGAGAGGCAACATGTCAGTGGGGGGCGCTTGGTCCTGCCGCAATCACTACTGTATCATTTTAGACCTTCCCCCTCTCTACGAACCCATGATTTTGCAGTAATGGACTCAGCATGGAACGGGGATGCTGGGTCTCGGTCCAGCATGTGGAAGACTTGTCCTACTTTCGAGGGGCCGGGAAGCAGACCCGATTTTCGGTAGCAGCAAGTGCTGGCGGCTAATTAAAATGCTGCACCGGCTTTTGAGCCAATCACAGCTTGTGTACCGTTAGCCAATCAGAGCGGCTGCTGGTACACAAGCTCTGATTGGCTCACCAGCCGGTTCTGTATTTGAATTGACTGCGGGCATCCTGCATTTTAAGAAGCCTGTGCTATGGGACCTGCTCATTAGTCCTGGGCCCCAAAATTCCTAGTGGCAGCCCTGATACGGTGTATAGTTTAAGTGTGGCTTATATTTATTAGCTCTATCACTGCTCACATACAGTCACCTATACCCAGCTTCATACACTGACATTTTTGCTTGCTGTGAATAATCACTGCGATATGCTATGACTAAGAACATAGTTGCCTACAGCTACTGTATAAAATAGCATATTAGATGTGCTCACACCTGCCTTTGTACAGAATGGCAACAGGACAAGTGTTTTGGAGACGGAGGTGGTCTGTGTAACATTTTCCGTTTATACCCATTGAAGCATAAAGAGAAAATCCTGATTGGCTCCTACAAGTGAAGAATTACACATGTATATTTAATGAAATTGCTGAACTTATTCACGCTGGAAATGCTTGAATTATAGCTAGGCTTTCTGATGTTCCCCCGCTGTGTCTCTTTGTCAGATAGAAATATGGCACATCTTTGAAGATGGAATTCAGGTTGCCAGCTATTTTGTGGGGGTGGATGATTCTTTTCCCCAAAGCCCCCACTAATGAGAGTCTCCCTTAAATTTGGTCTTTTTATTTGGAGACAGATTTACTACTCCTTAATTTGTTCTAAGAGAAAACAATAGCCTGCGGGCATGATTCCGTTCTCCTTAATTATTTTTTGATCCTGTGGTGAGCTGACATTCTGGCTATACCCTGGGGCCATAATTTCCTTTGAATCCAACATACTTATTCCATTCTCTTGAGTAAAAAAAAAAAAGCAATAATTAATACTGAGTACTCTCCAGAGCAATGTATATGACAAATTCATAACTGCATAATAAAATAGGCTACATTTAAAGCTACAGTGTCTATATCATAAAAAAAGTGTTATTATATTATTATTTTTTTTGGGGGGGGGGGGGGGGGGGTTCATTTGAATACATTTTTGTACACATGTATAAAGTAATGGTGCCCATATATCAGCAATTGGGCTGACTCCTAATTCTGCCTTTGACTATGTCGGGTGATCAGCAAAATCCAGCATGCTGCACAGTGTCGATTTGACGAACCCGACTTACAATGATCTCAATCAGCAAGTCCGGGAGTTTTTTTTATCATTTTGTACTTTATTTTGCTAATCATTAGAGTCCACAGATTAGCTAATTGGATTGCAAATAGGGGAATCAGATCAGCAATGTGGATTCGCCCAATAAATGTACAGTATGGCCCAGCATAGATGGATGACAAAACCACCCTGTAACATGAATTACTCTACAATCTGGGGTGTTTTATTTTTCTTAAAACAAGAAAAATAAATACGTGCTGTCTTATAAAAAAAAAAAAAAAAAAATGAGTTGGGGTAACCAGTGTTGCCCAGGTTTTCCGATGTCCTCACCTTTAACCTCCAACATGGCAAGTTTGGTGAGATAGGTACAAAAGGAAAAACAGAAATATACCAAATACGGTGTGTGTGTGTGTATTATGCATTTGAGCATGTGTATATAATATATGAATGTGTGTGTATTATATGAGTGTGACGGCATGTTTATATTATGTATGAAAGTATGACGGCATGTTTATATTATGGGCCCCATTTATCAATTATCACATTTACAATGCGAATTGGGCGGAATATTACTGCCCAGGATCGCAATGTAAAATGCGCTCATAACGGCGGCATATATCATCCTCTGCTGGCAGGAACAGGGCTCCAAAAGGAGCCCATCCCCCCCCCCCCCCCCCCCCCCCCCGCTGACCCCACTGTGCTGGTAGCAATGTGGTGTGTAGCTCATAGGCTACAATGGGCTACCACCATCTCACCATAGAAACCTATGAGGGTGGCGGTGCAGGAGGGATCACAGCAGGGATCGGAGATTCCTGCTGTGGTCCCTCCTGATACATTCGGGGATACTTAATATTTGCAGCTAACCCCTGAAAACACCCGTTTTTAGATTTAGCCGCAAATATTGATTGATATTTCGGCCCTTAATATGAAGGTGTGATGGTATTTGTATATTATGCATGAGCATGTAACTGTGTGTGTGTGTGTGTGTGTGTGTGTGGTATGCATGAACGTGTGGCAGTGTCTGTGTCTGTGTGTGTGTGTGGTATGCATGAACATATGGCAGTGTCTGTGTGTGTGTGTGTGTGGTATGCATGAATGTGTGGTTGTGTGTGTGTGTGTGTGTGGTATGCATGAACGTGTCGCAGTGTGTGTGTGGTATGCATGAACATATGGCAGTGTCTGTGTGTGTGTGTGGGGTATGTATGAATGTGTGGCAGTATGTGTGTGGATGTGTGGATGTCACATGTTTATGCATAGCATACATGAACAAATGATTTCTGCAGCCTCCGGTCAATACTTTTCAGATGGCTGCTGCATTCCGAATTCAGGGCTGGCGCAGACGTCAGCCACCCACCCCACTGAGGGGAAGCGACATGCCTGCATTCCCAGTGTTTTTATGGGGATGCCCATAAAATGTTGCGCGTTTCCCTACTGCCGCCCACGGATCTCCTACTGAGCAAACACTTCAGCGATTGTGATGTTGACGAAGGAGTTCGCACAGGGGGTTTGCAAATGAGCATATTCACGCATGCGCAGACCCCCACCAACAAAAATGGGTCAGAATCTGCACTGTATCCAACCCTCACCGTATCCCGCAATGTATCCAACCTGCTCTGTATCCTGCATTGTATCCAACCTGCACTGTATTCAACCTGCTCTATATCCCACACTGTATGCAACCTGCACTGTATTCCTAACTATATCTAATCTGCACTGTATCCAACCCTCACCGTATCCCGCAATGTATCCAACCTGCTCTGTATCCTGCATTGTATCCAACCCGCACTGTATTTAACCAATACTGTTTCTAGCCTGCACTATTTCCAAACTACACTATGGACCTTATTAAAGTCCATTCGCAAGGTCGCCTTGTTCGCACAGGGACCGATGTTTTTTTCATTGCGCATGCTTGTGTCAACCTTCGACCCCGTCGATCTTAACAATGTCGACCTATGTCATGTGTCAAACTAAGCTCTTATCATGTGTCAAACTAAGGCCTGTCGACATTTGGTGCTTGACCTAATGTATGTCGACCTTCAGACCTAACGACCGTGTCCACATAGTTCTGCAGGCCTTACAAACTGTTATTTTTATCTATAAAACATAAAACTAATTTACTCGGATTTTAAGCACAGCTTGTCTCCTCTTATCTGCTGTACATTATATCAGTGCACATTGCTGCCCACGACAGGCGATGCTCTGAGTACAGAGACTGCTATGATGACTCAGTTAACAAAAAAATAAGAGAAAAGTAGTAGACTCTATGGGAATTTTAATATAAAGGATTATATAAAATGGAGCGCTTGTGATATGAACTATGAATGTGTGGGAATATGTAATTGATGCTGAAAAACTCCTGCAAACTATAAAATTGTGCCCTTCCATACAGTACTTTACAAAGGGACGGCGCCCACCAAAAACGTGTGGTCTCACAAGTAAGGGGTATGGCCACACAATAGTACTCCCATTCCAAATTACACCACAGAGTAGCACAATATTATTCCCCTTATACAGCACCAGTACTGTAACAAGACGTTTTGGTGCCGTGTGACAGAAAGGGAATTGGTGACTGCCCCACTACAATAGTCAAAACAGGCAAAAATGTAGGAGGTGGCTTCATGGTGAAGGGCATGTCCATATAAAAGTACCAATAATACTGTATTGCCCATAACACATTATGCTGCACATCGTAATGCCCATTACAGATTATACCATACACAGTGATGCCCATTATACATTATGCTATATATCATGATGCCCAATACACAATATGCAGTACACCATAATGCCCATTACACATTATAACACACACAGTAATGCCCATTAGTACTCGTGCATATGCCCACAGTAGTAGCGCTGCTTACACATAACACTCACACCAGTTGCTGACAACAGTAGTGCTGCTTTTATACAGTTGTGCTCATAAATTTACATACCACTTCAGTCAGGCTTTCATCCCAACACTCCACTGAGACAGCACTGACTAAAGTGGTGAATGATCTGGTAAATGCTAAGTCTAAAGGCCATTACTCACTACTTATTCTTCTAGATCTTTCTGCTGCGTTTGACACTGTGGATCACACTCTTCTCTTACAAACGCTACACTCCCTAGGTCTTAATGATACAGCCCTTTCCTGGTTCTCATCTTACCTATCTGATTGCTCTTTCAGTGTTCTCTTCTCTGACTCTACTTCCTCTTCACTACCTCTGTCAGTTGGAGTTCCGCAAGGCTCAGTCTTAGGTCCTCTGCTTTTCTCAATTTATACTTCCTCTCTTGGCAAACTAATCAGCTCTTTCGGATTTCAGTATCACTTATATACGGATGATACTCAAATCTATCTATCAACCTGTCTGTCACTAGTGGTTTGAGCTGAGTGTCTGAGTGTCTCTCTTCCATCTCATCTTGGATGTCTTCTCACCGACTCAAACTCAATATTTCCTCCAAAACGGAATTACTTATAGCCCACAAACCAAGAACAGTTACCATCCTGATATCTCCATAACTGTTGACAACTCGACAATCTACCCCACCCCACAAGCTCCTTGCCTAGGGGGAACTGTCCTTTCTTGCCCACATTCAATCTGTCTCCAAATCATGTTACATGCATCTAAAAAACATATCCAAAATACGACCGTATCTCACACAAGACACTACTAAATCTCCTATCCATGCACTCATTATATGCCGCATTGATTATTGCAATAGTCTCCTAACTGGTCTTCCCAAGAACAGACTCTCGCCACTGTAATCCATTTTAAATGCTGCTGCTAGGCTGATCTTCCTTGCAAGATGCTCATCATCTGCTGATCCGCTCTGCCAATCCCTCCATTGGTTGCCTGTATCTTACGTCATTCAATATAAAAGACTTCTACTCGCATATAAAGCTATTAACCATACTGCACCAGCTTATATCTCTTTACTTATCACAAAATATCTCCCATCTCGACCACTCAGCTCTGCAAAAGATCTGCGTCTCTCTTCTGCACGGATCACTAGCTCCCATTCACTATTACTGGACTTTTCACCAGCTCCAACCCTATGGAATGCCCTATCACGCACAATAAGACTCTCCACTAGCCTCCAAACTTTCAAGCGTTCCCTGAAAACTCACTTCTTCAGGCAAGCCTATCATATTTTAGTTCCATACGCATAACCCTCTGAGGCACTTATGTATTAAATAGCTTCCCTTCTGGACCTACAAGCTATGCTATTTCTGGTGTCTGGTCCTTGTGTTTCCCACCTATATACCTATAGAGTGTAAGCATGCAGCAGGGCCCTCTTACCTCCAAGTCTGTCTGTTGTTACCCAGTTTGTTTTATCTCTGTTTACAGTTGTAAAGCGCAAGCGAATCTGCTGCACTATATAAGAAACTTTAAATAAAATAATAAATAACTAATTTATGTATTGATTTTTCTATTTCTATAATTTTTGTATGATTAATTTCTGAATTTTTATTCAGTTAGAATTAAAATGTATTTTCTATTTTAGCGCAGTCAATTGCTTATACATAATGCCCACACCAGTTAACGCCCACACCAATAACACCTAGGTTGAACTAGATGGACGCAAGTCTTTTTTCAGCCTTACCAACTATGTAGTAGCGCTGCTTATACATAATGCCCACACCAGTTGCCGACAGTAATAGTGCTGCCTATACATATGCCCACACCAGTTGCCAACAGTAGTATTAAACCAACAGTCTCAGGTTTAACCCTTTGAGTGGTGGGTTTTTCTGGGGCAGGACATACCTGTCAGGGCAGGTTAATACCCACCACATACAGGGCAGACCCCCCCCCCCCCTTTCCATCCCTCCTGTCACTGCTTTCCTCGCCCCTCCGCTCCAATGATCGTACGCCGGAGTTTCCCTGCCCCCACCAGCATTTACAGCAGTGACCAGGCTCAGGGATGTTAGGGGTGGTTCGGGGGGACTTGGGCGCCAGAACTCTCCAGCAGCCCCGAACTTTCCCGAGCAGAGCCTACCGCCAGTGCATGCTCAATACAGAAAATGGCGGTGGGGGCAGCGGTAGGGGAGCTCAGGCGTATGATCGCCGGAGCAGAGGGGCAACAGGAGGGGAGGGGGGGAGCGACCACTAGGGGTGGGGGCGGGGGTGCCTCGGGAGGTGATGCGCCAGTTGTGCACAGCTGGAGGCACCACTGGAGCACACATGCTTATTTGTAGTATGCCCAGAATTTTTCTGGGACAGCTCACTGTGGCAGCGCGGCTGAGCCTGGAAAATTTCCGGGCATTCCACTCAAAAGGTGAAAGTATTACTTTCTTTTATTACAATAGCAACACTTGTATCCGTAAAATTTCAGAAAAATAGCATTTAACACAATAATGAAATTAGCAACACTGTATCAACACAAGAGCCTCTATCAAGCACTAAATCCTTTTGAAAACTTGCATACTGTAAATGCAAAAGGGTTTAGTGTACTTGTATGTAATTAGAATGCAATAATTAGATCAGTTATATATACACAACATGAACATTTGGAGAAGCAATTCACTTTCTCCTAGTAATTTGCATTTTTGTTATAGCATGAAAAAATCCATGGTTACATATAGTCTGCAGACATAAATTGTGATTGATCTTTAAAAACTGTAAAGACATGAGGAAAATACATGAAAAACACAATAATTATTTTTTCCTTTTTCTCCATGAGTGGAGAGGCGCTCCATCTGTCTGAGACACTTGTGCGTCTCAGTAATTATTGCGGCAGGGTACGGCAACCCTGCCTGTGTCCGCACCAGGGAGACAGGGTTAGGGGTTCGGTAGCGCGTGCGTCTCCTGCACAAAGAGGTGCAGTGCACAAGTGTGTCTGATGCATAATGAAGGACAAATTTGCCAGTGCTCCATGTTACACACTGGCAAATGCCTCCATTTCGAATCCCCACTATCCACACCGGCCCGACCCGTCGGCGTGGAGTTTATTGTATAAAGTGTGGTGAGCCTGAAGCGTGGCGAGCCCTGCGAGGGGACACGGATTACTTGACGTGTATTCCGCATCCGCTCGCCACGCTTCGGGCTCGGTGGCTCACTGCGATTGCCACACTTTGTAAAATCAACTCCACGCTGACGTGTGTAGTGAGGGTATGAACAAGTCGAGAGGACGTGTACTCAGTACGCTCGCCACGCTTTGGGCTGGTGTGGATAGTGGGGGTGTTTCAGGAACACAGTCACACCTGTCATGTCAGGCAGGTTAAAATGGTCAATGGTTCCCACACAATGTAATAAGCGCTGACTGACTACGCCAACTGCGTAACGCTGACTGACTACGCTAACTACGTAAGCTCTGGCTAGCCGTGAATGGGCGGGAACACTATGCTGATTCTGACAGGGACTCTGACTACGCTGGCCAAAGGAACACTATGCTGACTACGTAACTGCCACCGTGAAACTACACAAGTACTGATTCTTGGTATTGATAATTATTTAATGACTGTCATGCAAAATCCTTCTGTAAAAAAATATATTCTTTACTGAATTCCAGCTGATTAAATAAATAAATAAATTCTGAAGTTTGGACCGAATGGACAAAGTGTTCTGAATGAGTCTAAATACTAAAATGCCCCATGCTTAAAGTCATATGTAGCATATTTACCAGCTTTAATCATAACCAACACTCTTCGCATTAAACCACAAACAAACCTAGTCTGTGTGTGGGAAAAAAAATATTTTCAACACTTAAAATCTGAAGGCTGAAATGATAATATGTTGGGAGCAAAGCAAATAAGCCTGTCACTTCGCACTTGGAACAAGACGTGTCTCAATGGCCCTTATTCTGGTTGGTGCGTATATTTCCGAATTATTTCGGAGCGGTCCGCACGCCACGCTGTGCGGACATCGTACGAAGAAACGCCCACCGGTCCTCCGCATTCGGACGGACTCACTCTTTAAGAAGAGGGCGTGTATACGGACGACATCCAAACCTTTGCGTGTGCGGTGGACACACACATATTCTACACGGTCTTACAGCGTATGCACGGTCTTACCGCGTCAGAACGGACGGGAACCTGCCCGTACGCACCGATGCGGTGTATTTACGCACAATTCAACACTATTATCTGAACACCGAAATCTGTTACATGACCCACTTATGCAATTAGGCAACCTCATTAAAAAGGGATTGTTTTTAATGGTCATCTATTATTTCTCTAATTGATAATTAAACACTTTACTACCACTTTAGATTAACCCTTACATCATGCTAAGTTCAAAACATTCTTTCTCACCCCTTTACGCCCATGTGTTATGTATGCATATTACATCATAAATTATTCTTCACATGCAAACACACACATACACATCAACACACTATGTATATCTTTACATTACCCTTCACTTTCAACCACTTGTATGCAATAAACCCATCTATATACTGTATATACCTTTTGCACCTTACATAAATAAACAGCACTATTTATACTTATACTGTAAAATAATACAATAACACACAGACCACTTCTAACTTTCAAGAATAAATTTATTTCAATACAAAAAAAAAAAGTGAAACAATTTACAGCAGCAGGTCGCAGAGGTCCTGCACATCTGCAGCCATGATCAACAGGTGCTGCCGCAGCCTTAGGAGGGCCCCTCTGACACCCTCGCCTTCTTCCCTCTGGTCATCTGTGGGCATGTTAAAGGGGGTTCAACATTAATTATGCTATTCAGGTAGACCTTGTACAGTACCTACAGCATGATAAATCATACATACAAACAATTACATAGGCAATAGTGTTTCTAATGGAAAAAAATATATGATGGTGCCACACACACACACACACACACACACACACACACACACACACACACACAGTGGCTTACACTACAGAATATGTGACTGATAAAATTGCCAATGTATGTATCAAAATCACAACAACACTTGAGCCTCACTCACACTTGTCCTGCCTTAACACTCACCAATCTACTAGAAAGCTACATCCACTAGAACATGCCACATTTTGCCATACATATATACCTGCATGTCACTGCTTAATAGCTAAACTGCATGATAGATAGATAGATAGATAGATAGATAGATACCACATTAAAAGGCTAGGCTAGTCCCTCTACCCCTTACTTCATGATTCCTTGTCACATTGCCAGATAGGTGAAAGTGCAGCACTAATCCGCTTCCATACACCAAACAATTTCTAAGGTAAATCCATCCTACATAATAGCTTTCAAAAATACATGGCAACAACACGGGCCCACTGGCTAGAGGGGGGCCCAGGGGAACTGCCCACTTGTGACTCCATTATAAATCACGCCTGGCCATACTCCATTGATGTTTTATTTGTGCTTCTATACAAAGACCCTCCATAAATAAACACTCATCACCTACATGAGCCTCCAGATTCCATGTTTGCAGCATGGCCCTATAACCCCAAAGTGTGTCTGTTGTTATCCATTTGTTTGGACTAGTCTTTACTATATTAAAGCAAAATGTAATCAGCTGTGCGACATAACAAACTGTACCTAAATAAGTCAGTAATGAGGCATTACGTCTACTTACCACTGCCTGCCAGCTCCACACCCATTTCCTGCTCCACGTTGCTGGGTGGTGGGTAGTTGGGTAGGGGTAGGGCTGGGTCATCCTGACCAGGGTAGCTGGGTGGGGAAGGAAGGGGGAATGAGGAGGTTGGTGAGTGGCTAGGGGGAGGGGTGTGTGTAGGGGGAGTGGAGGTGAAGTATTCCACCTCATGGCGGCCCTCATCCTCCTCCTCCTCCATCTCCACCTGTCCCGCCTCCTCCTCCTCTACCTCCACCTGGCCCTCCACTTCTACCTCCACCTCCGGGGCCACCTCCTGGCCCTCCTCACGGGCTTCCTCCTGGGCCTGTCTGGCTCTCTCCCGCTCTGTGGGTTAAACAAACAAAATGGTTGAGTGTCATTTGACATTCTAATTACTATAACAAGTACATATCATATCCACATTAATGCATGTGTTATATATCACACATATAGTATATGCCATTTCTATATCATCAACACCCAATTGACCTCATGTAATATAAATATTTAATAATGTGAAAATGCAAACATTCACTGTTAATTATGTGTATTTTGCGTCAATACTTACAGCGTTGAAGACGCCGCCTCAAACGCTGGAGTAAATCCGGCTGGCGCCGACGCAGGTCGGACCATCGCCTCTCCAGCTGGGCGATGGTCCTCCGCACATTCACTCCATATCCTATTTGTTATCTATGATCTGCATTGTGTTTTATTGTTCATAAGAGTGAACTATATTGTTTGTATTGTTTACAGTGTTAATACATCTTGCCGACTAAATGTCCGCTAAGCCCCTGATGAAGTCAATTCGTTGACGAAACGCGTTGGGCCTGCAACATCATCTGTACCAATAACAGACCTATTATGTTTTAAAGATTGAAGGCTTTTTGAAGACTACTTATTAAATGTTCAATTTTAAATTGTTGTGTTTTCCTTAGCGCACTCTAAACCATTTCTGTATCTCTATTTGTCATTTTGGACTCGGCTAACAGGGGTCCATTAGAGTTGCTGCTATTTTCTTACCTTGGGCGCGGTTTAGGTATTCCCCTGTGTGTTCATATATATATATATATATATATATATATATATATATATATATATATTTTTTTTTTTTTTTTTTATATAAATATTACATCTACAAATAAAATAATCACGAACACATACCACACATACATGGTGAAGAAAGTATGAAAATCAATCTACTGACCAGACATGGATGATAAGCTCAGCTACAATATTGGAAACATAAAAAACATTTTCAAATCTATGTACAAGGTATAAGTGTGACCTGCAATATTGGTCTTAAACCAATACACCTCAAACATAATACGTAGTGCTATTGATATTGGCATTAAGAGGCCATGCTGGCTAATTTTAAATTTGGAGGACACAAAATTAACATAATTTTCCACCTTGATGGGTGTAATTGATCAGAAATTGGGTTGGTCTGTGCAACATTCAAAAATGTACCTGAAGAATCTTTGGGCAACAGAGTCCCGCAGCTGGTATCCCCGACGGCTTTCCGGGGAGCGGGATGGGCGCAGGGGAGAATCTTGCTGCTCAGATGGAACCTCCCACTCATCAAAGGGTATCTCACGCCGCACAATTATGTTGTGAAAGAATGCACACAAGCCCACAATCCTCGACACCATTTCAGGCGCATACTGTAAGTCACCACCAGTCCGGTGGAGCACTCTAAATCGACCCTTTAACAGGCCAATTGAGCGCTCCACCACTTGCCTGGTGGCAACATGCGCCCTATTGAATGCCTCCTGTGGGCCCGGTGCTGGGGAGCTGTACGGCATAAGTAGCCAGGGCGTACATGGGTAACCGGAGTCACCCAGAACCCACGCATCACGGCCTTCAAGCTCTTGGAGTCTCTGCCAAATCCCAGTTTGTCGGATAACATGAGAGTCATGGGCACTTCCGGGAAACTTCGAGTTGAAGGCGAGAATTTCCATGGATTGGCCACATACCACCATCACGTTGAGTGAGTGGAACAATTTTCGGTTCCTATAGATCTTCTCACTTCGTGATGGAGGCACAAATGGTACATGGATGCCATCCACAGCCCCTATCAAATTAGGGAAGCCAGCAATTTGATGGAATGCCTGCTGGCTTCTGTGAAGGGTCTCTTGTGCAAAAGACATGGCCATGAAGTGCCCCTTGCGCCTAAACATGGCTGACGTCACACGCCTCAGGATTCTGCTGAAAGCCGGCTGAGATATTTCAGCAAGTACTGACACTACTTGTTGGAATGATCCTGAGGCGCAGAAATGCAAGACCGCCAGCAGCTGAGTGTGAGGCGGAATTGCCGTCGTGAGCCCATGAAGAGGTTCTAGATCACTCTCAATTAAAGAGAGTATATCTAGAATGACATGTGGGGGTAACCGGTACCTAGTAAGTACCTCATCATCGGGCATCCCAAAGAGTGTCACCCATGTGCGAAAGATTCTTGCACGTCCTGACCTCCTTGGGCGACAAGTGGGTTAAGCCGCAAGTGCCCTTAGCCCATTAGCCACAAAGTCCATCATTGCTTCAGCAACCTACAATAAAATGATCAAATAAAATGGAACACCTATGCAAAGAATGCTCATCCCAAAAAATTTGTCTAATTAGATGAATCCATACGTACAATAGACGGCCACCCAGTGAAGTCCCGAATATCCATAATGATCTACAATGATGTAACAATAATATTACCTCACCACACAACTTTGTAAACACAAATATCTCGAATACATTTAACACCTAAACACTAAATAAGTATTATATGTAAGAACAATTGATCATGAAATCATGTAGTCTGACACATGTATGACAAATTGAAAGAATATGTGGGGTGAAAATGCATGGGACATCAAAGTGTGCGCCTTCTGATGATGTGAAAGGGAATGTTGTAACATGAATAACCTCCATTGTGAACTGTAACAGTATTTCGCATTGAAGTATATGACACATTTCAACTATTGATGGGACATGTAGTTCACCAATATATGGTGGCACACAGGTTTAACACCTGTGTGTTAAATGGTGGCCAGATAACATGATTCATTAATGCTAACAAGCCTTTGCTGAACAAAAAATCTGTAATATGTGAACTAATGGTGCATACATTATTACCCTTACATTGTTAATGTATATCATCTCTACAATGACCAT
Source organism: Crinia signifera (assembly GCF_055691185.1). Classification (NCBI taxonomy): domain Eukaryota; kingdom Metazoa; phylum Chordata; class Amphibia; order Anura; family Myobatrachidae; genus Crinia; species Crinia signifera. Next base: position 256,560,808 of record NC_139221.1, on the reverse strand, counting down.
GGGAGAGCTTACCTTAGACCCGGGCACAATACAGATCTGGAGACAAATGAATCTAGCAGCAAACCACTATTTATAGGCCTATCACATGTGTTGTGCATGACATCAGTGATGACTATTGCATGACTTGTGGGGTGGATTTCCAAATGGATTGGGTTACTTACATTTTTGGTACATTCACAACAATAGCACAGTACTAATGAACATTCACAGATAGCATTTATGATTTTATAACGTTTGAGGTGGCCATTATAGTAAATCTTACAACATTTCACCGAAATTAGACTTTGAAGGTACGCCAGGTTTTGAAAATTCGAATTGCCGCTACTATGGGCGTGGCCTATGCGCCGCACAAACAGCACGGCGTACGCTGCCGTACGGAACGCTGCCGCAAAAAAAAAAAAAAAACCAGGGTGGGGCTGAAGTACGCCACTGACACAAATAAAGGTGAGCTAGAACCACACAATGGTGTTGCAAACATGGATGGCTCCCATTCTGAGGGAGAGCAAGAGATCCATAGCCTCATGGAACGCCTGGACTCCAGCACCTCCTATGTGCCCCTCCACCAACAGGCATTTGGAGGAGAGCAGGCAGCTGGCCCATCTTCTGCCTCAGCAGAATCATTGGGAACACAGCAGGTGGCTTCCCAAGATAGTAGCATGGCCAGCACTTCAGGTACAGCGACAGGTGGCCGTGGCCGTGGTCAAAAGAACAGAGGATCCAGACACCAGGAACATGGCATTCGAACCGCAAGAGCTTGCCATTCTGGTACCCCGTGCAAGGGATTGGATAGAGTGTCCACAGGAGAAGCTGACAAACACCAGGAAATTGAAGATTTGGGAGGACATTTGCTCCACAAGTTCGTGAGAGGGAGCATGTGAAGAAGAGGCAAGTTAAAGTGTGCTACATTTGTGCAGAAGTAGACCAGTAATGTTTGTATTATATGTTAGATGGAGTTGGTGAATGGTCGGTGACGTTGCTAGGAGCAACAGACATGATTGGCATGTCTATTCTTCTATATTTATTGGAGGCTGAGTGGGAATGTTTGTTCTAAGTGTTGTGTTGATAGTTTTACATAATGTAAGTTATGTAGAATGAAGCACACGTTGACATCGGTAGCAGATTACAATGCATGCTACATCAAACGTCAGGGGTGACATGTAGTAATATGAGAACTTTGCATGCAGGTGGCACGACTTCAAAACCAACCTGAAGAAGAAGCTGACCAAACGGCGGGAACACAGCCAAACCTCTGGGGCTGGCTCCATGCCAGCAAAATTGAAGCTCACCCCCCTGGAAGAGATGGCAGTTGGCTGCATAGCCATAGAGGAGATCCGGGGGGTGAGCAACATGGATAGCGAGGCCCCAGCGGAATTCTTTGCTGCTTTTGTTGAAGGTAATTATTTGGCATGGCATAAGTATACAGGGATGGGGTAGTAGTTGGTACTAATTTTCTTGGAATGTGTTGTAATTGTAATTTTCTCTTTCACCAGCATCCCCGCCGTTTGGTCAGGCAAGTCTTCAGGAGGTGGAGGAGTCTGTGCCACCTGCCACCACTGCCAGACATGTGCAGCAGCAGCAGCCACCGGCCACACAAGATGTGGACAGGTGGGAGGAGATGCTTGGGCAGATTCACCAGCAGGGAGAGATAGCATCAGAGCGGATGCGTAGGACGGAGGAGGTCATGATGGGTCTTGTCAGCACCCAGCAGTCCATAGCTGCCAGCCTGCGGGTGCTGGCAGATCAATCCTGCAGGATGAATGACCTCCTCCAAGACCTAGCTACCACCAATCGGGGCCTATTAGCAGCCGTCTCTGGTGCTTTCCCACCACCAACACTCCAACACTCCCTGCTGGCAGAAGGGGAAGAGCATCATCCCCTTCGCCATCATCTGCCCCACCATCCCAACGTGGCCGTGGACGAGGAGCTGCTGCTGCACGTGGCAAGGGCCCTTCCAAGGCGAAAAAGCCCCGCACATGAACTTGTGTCCACATTAATCTCCACCCTTATGTCTTCCCAAATATTTAATTTTGTTGTGTGTGTGTCAGCCTCCTGTGTGCAAACCAATTCCCTGCACAGGGTACCCACATTTGCCCTCGGTTCGAATGCTGTGTTTGGTTCCTCTGTTGGCCTCTTTTGGCTGCCATTACTGTCTGCTGTACTTGAAGTGTTGGTGCTATACTTTTGTTGTGAAGCCACCTGATGTGTTCCTAATGATTCTGCTGTGGCTATATATGTAAATAATACCTTATTTTATTTTTAGTTATTTTTGTACATTCCTGGTATGGTACCTTTAATTTGTTGCATGTGTCCTAAAACAGGCTTTTGCCATTTTGTGTTTGACGTTAGTGTAATAAATTAATATTTTGATCCCCAAATGTGTGGTTTTATTGGTAAATGTACAAGTGACATGTATATTTCTATTAGTGATAGGAAGTTCTGTCCATTGCTTGCAGTGTAAATGTGTGTAACAAATGCAGCCGTGCTTTGAGCATATATTTGTGTGTTTAGTAATAGTCCATTTAAGCTACAAGGTTTTCAATTGAAGCAATGAGAAGAGTGTAATTAATGAGTAATGAGTAAAGGAGTGGATTGTATTGTGTTCAGCTGAAATTGGTTGAGTTGCGCCCGTACTGATTGGGCGTTCCGAATGCCTAGCGCATGACCGAGTGGTGTCCGCAAAGCAATACTTGCTTATGAAGACCGCATGTTTCCTGCCTTTTTGTTCGCGTGCATTCGGCGTGCTGTCCGAATGTACGCGTACCATAATTAGTGCACTCCCTCGTGTACGCCCATGTTTACGCCCAGTTTAGCCCACTTTGAAACTACGCCCCTGTGTAGTTCCGAATGACGCCCATAATACGTCCATATTTCCCGAGTGAATGCAGTGCACATTTCTGTACGGTATTAGTGAGAACAAAAATGGAGACCTTGCGTGGCACATGCGCATAGCGTTGCCCACGCATGCGCAGACGGCTAAAAAACGCCATCCAAAAGAGTTCGGGAAAGTACGCATCGACCAGAATAAGGCCCCATGTTATACCCCTTTCACATTGCAGCTTTAACATGGTATATTGCCTGTTTTTTTTTTACCGTTTTAAAACGGGTACAGCTGCAGCGTGAAAGCTCTATTGTCAATTTACCTGTTACAGAATTCCGGTATTTTGAAACGTGTTAAAAGCAGGATCCTACACGTTTCTGAGCCGTTTTCCCTGCAGTCTGAACAGCTCAGAAACGGTTTTTGCTACAAATGATAACTACACAAGGGTGATAAAGGTTATCTCCCTGCATGTTACCGCCCACAAGCAGGAAATAAACAAAGGAGATTCATTGCAAAGAAGCACTGCTTGAACTTGTTGCTTGAAACGGGTTGAATCTAAAAGGTACAAAAACGGTATTGAAACTGCAATATACCATTTACAACATGCCATATGAAAGGGGTTTAAACTGGCTTTTGACCCGTTTTAAGACACGTTTACAAAAACGGGTTGAAAGCAGGTTTGCAATGTGAAACCAGTGGTGCCAATGCATTTATGATTTTTGCATGCAGGGTAACTGCTGTCAGCTTTTGCACGTAGCCTACAAATGCTGGACAGCTGTATTTTAATTACAGAATTTAGATTTGAGTTTGGACATACCTCCAAACTTTTTAAATCTGGGAGAGTAATGCTGCTTTCAGACCGCAAAACTGGCTTTGACCCTGTATTTGGAAACGTTTCCAAAAACGGGTCTGCCAGGTAAAACTCCTTTCACACCGCATCTCTTAAACGGTATATTACCGTTTAAGTGTGTTTTTTTTTACACTGGCAGACCCGTTTTTGGAAACTTTCCAAAAACAGGGTCAAAGCCAGTCTTCAGCGCGCCCGCCCCCGCCCCCCCTCCCCCGGGGGTTAACACCCCCAAATCCCCCCCCCCCCTGTGCAGCCGGTACCTCCGTTGCGTGATCCGGCACTGCAGTTGGTCGGGGAAGCACTTATGAAAAAAAGCGTCTTTCAGAAAATGGCTGTTCCGTAGGAAAATCAGTTTTAAAAAACTGTCTTTCGTATGGGGGCAGCCATTTTCCGAAAGTCACTTTTCTTATGAGAAAAGTGACTTTCGGAAAATGGCTGCCCCCATAAGTCACTTTTCTTATAAGAAAAGTGACTTTCGGAAAATGGTTGCCCCCATACGAAAGACAGTTTTTTAAAACAGGTTTTCCTATGGGGCAGCCATTTTCTGAAAGACGCTTTTTTTTCATAAGTGCTTCCCCGACCATACTTCACTGCCGGGATCCACAACGAAGGTACCGGCTGCGCGGCGGGTGTCGACACAGGCGCCGCGCGGGGGGGGGGGGGGGGGGGCGACACGCGTGGGGGGGGGGGGGCGGCGGGGGGCGGCTCCAGTGCTGCGAATATTTAATGAGTGCTCATTAAATATTCGCTGCTCTGAATTTAGGACCCAGCTCATTGGCTGGGTCCTAAATACCATTTCAGACCCGATTTTGATCCCAAAATACCGGGTCTGAAACGGGTAGGACCCTGCATTTTAACCGGTTTGAAAAAACTGTATTTTCAAACCGGTTAATTGGATCTGCACCTTTCAGACCGCACAGATTACCGTTTCAAAACGATAAAAAAACGGCAATATACCGTTTACAAAGTGCAGTCTGAAAGGGGCATAACTCCTGCACCTTGCCGCAGGCTCCCAAAAAAGGGTGTGGTTTCTGTAAAGGAGACATGGCTTCGCATCAGGGGCGTAACCAGCACCTTCTGGGCCCCATAGCAAAATCTTGAAAGCCCCCCCCCCCCCCCCCCCACCCCCCACAGTGCCAGAGAGGGAGACTGAGCAAAAAATATTAGAGAGGCAGTGGTTAACGGGAAAGAGAAAAAGATAGGAGAGAAGTTAGATGGAGGGGTTGGGGTGAGAGGCAAATGGAGAGATTGCAAGAGAGAGAGAAAGAGGCCAGATGAAGAGGGAGTAAGAGGTGGGGGTAAAGAGCGAGAGAGAAAAGGTTAAACGGAGCAGGAGGGGTAAAGGTTAGATGGAGGGGGAGAGGGTGCAGGAGAGAGAGAGATAAAGAGGAGGGGGTGAGAGAGAGGCAGGCAGGCTGGCAGAGAGAGAGAGGAGAGAGGTTAAATAGAGGCGGGAGAAACAGGGGTACAGTAGTGCACTTTATTCCTCCCAATCTCATCCTCTCCCCTCTACCACCTGAGTACATGCTGTGTTGTGTGTCTCCCCACCCCCTCACCCTTAAGCATGTTGCTGCTGTATACTGTATGTATACCTCCATCAGGGTGTCCTGGTCGGCAACGGGTCTTTCTCTGGTCAGTGCTGGGTCTCAGCTGATGCAGCCCGTCCGTCCCAGCTGTGCCATCTCTCCTGCAGGCTACCACACAGCCCTGGGCTGGCAGCAGCACGCCGCACGGGTCCTGCGTGCGATATTCACGCTGGGGTTGGTCACTAGATAGTGACATCGAGCCCCGGCCGGCAGCATCTGAGAGGGGAAGGGGGGGGGAGGACGGGTGTGGTATGGGGCTCCGAGTATGGGCAGTCGGGATCCTGACGTTGGGCTAATGACTGTCGGGATCCCGACTGCCCATACTCAGACAGCATGGTGAGCGCAAAAAGCCCCTTGCGGGCTCGCTGCGCTCGCCATGCTGCGGGCACGGTGGTTTGCGAGCCATCTATTCTATTCTCCCTCTATAGGGGCATGGACCCCCAGAGGGAAAATAGCAGGTGACAGTCGGGATCCCGACGTCGGGTAAATGACTGTCGGGATCCCGACTGTCGGGAACGCGTCCGGCACCTGGGGAGGACAGGCAAGGAGGCTGGATCAGCCGGATCACTCACTAATGCAAGATGAAACACTGCCACGCTGACAGGGAAGGGGGAGGCGGAACATCGCCGCCGACAATGCTGCCCATGCAGCATCATTTCAATAGATTCAAAGGGTGCAGGGGATTGCATGCAGGGCCATGGGGCCCCCCAAAGACCCGGGCCCCATAGCAGTTGCATTCCCTGCACCCTCCATAGTTATGCCACTGCTTTGCAGCATTGCTGAGCCAAAGCCCTATTTTCATCACTGTGAGGAGCATGGCCGGTGCTCAGTGAGCTGCTGGCCATGCACACAGACCCTCTACACAGCCTCTACTCACTGCAGCGAGCTACAAGGGTCTCCAAATCCTTCCCTTCTCACAACGCAGGACACTGCTGTGGGTGGAACATGGGACAGTCAGGTGCCCTTCTTAAAGACACATGAATATAGCAACTGAGGGGCAATGGGACTCTCAAGACTTGCAGAAGTGCAGTGTGCTAAGCAAGTTTCTACTGTACACGTGAAAAGCAATACTATCCATTGTAGTATTACCATACACGCGTACAGTAGAAATTGATACGATCTATTGCTATTCATGTATTCATGTGCACAGTGGGCATTTGTTTAGCACACCCTGTGTGAAATGTACTAGGATAAGAGATTCAGAAAGTGAGAGATTTGGTAAGAAATCCCCAATTTTATAAAGCGCCAATCATTTATACTGGAAAAAAAAAAAAACCTGAAGATTTCTTAACAAATCCTTCACTTTCTGATTCAGGCACCCTATTACTGCTGCTAAATCAATTGCTGTGTGTGTGTGTGTGTGTATATATATATTATATATATATATATATATATATACACACATACACATATATACACACACACTGTATATGTGTATAAAATATAATTGAAGTCAGCACCTGAGTGCCCTCCTGAGCAATGCCCGGCCCAGACACTAGCACAGCAAGCAGCAGCCACTGTTACTAGTCCCACACGTACATAGGTCATGGGGTCAACCCTATGAAAGTCAACTTATATTAGTCAACCACTAAAGGTCAACAGGGCTTAAGTTGGCAAATGAAATAGGTTGAGGGGCCTGGGGTCGGAAGGTTGAAACAAACATTAGGTCGACAATGGGTAGGACGACAGACAAAAGGGTGACATGAGTTTTTAAAAAAATGTTGTCCTGAATTTCGATGAAAGTCGACATGGATACCGTGTCAGTGTACCGTGTTGGCTCGCCATGCTTCGGGCAAGGTTCCTCGCTGCGCTCAGAACACTATTATATTCTCCTGCTATATTCTCTAGTAGTTGGTAGGGTGAAAAATTCAGCGTTTTGGAAAAAAAAGTGAAAAACTCACCTTGACCTTTTGACTATCGACCTTCCCATTGTCAACCTAAAGCTTGTGTTGACCTTCCGACCATGTCGACATATTTCATGTGTCGACCTAAGCCTGGTTGACTTAATGTATGCCAACCTTCATAGTGTCAATCTAGAGATCGTGTCCCTCCCGCACTACACTGAAGAAAACTCCAAATGGAGCTGTAGTTTTAGTTTCTTCCCTGTAGTGCAGCGTGGTGGTGCCGGATGTTGGAAGCAGTAATAGTAGCTGCTGCCCGCCCAGGAGTGCACACAAGTACTGCTCTAATATGTGATTCTATCCCCATGGCCGCAGGTGGCACTAATGGGCAAGACCCCTGCTCGGCTGGTGCCCCTGGTGAGTGCCATCCTGGCCACGGAGAGAGAGAGAGAGAGAGAGAGAGAGAGAGAGATAGATCTGGTGTGTGTGGGTCATGTGATCTGCTGTGTGTGTGCATGTGAGCTGCTGTAAGTATTTCTAATATTGGACCCTGGTGACATGTGCCAGCTGACACCTGGCACTGAAGTTCCACAGGAGTGTATAATGATCTATTACTAATTAAATTACACAAACAGAGTAGCTTAGTATTATTAAACTGTCTCATGTATCTTTCTTGAATTGCTTATTTAACCCTTTGAGTTCCAACATCTTTGTGTGAGATGTGCAAAATATCTGCTAAAAATGCCAGCGTCACTCACATTTGTTATATGAATTCAAATATTTTTTTTTTTTTTTTAAAAAGGGTTATATTTCCTATAGGAGGTAAACATTACAGGTCATTATGATGAATAAAAATGTTTGCTTGAAAATTTTCACACCAATTTTGATAAATTCACTTGACACTCAATTAGATTGCCACTGTTTAGAGATGGGCAGCTCTGCTGAGTTAATCGTAGCTGGCTCCCTCTCCTCCGCCGCGCCTTCTCCTCACTCCACCCCCGGCTTTTCTATTGAAGCCTCCGGCACCGGCGCTACTGACACGCCGTGTTGCCAGGTGCAGGGCCGTGACGCTGGGGTGCAGGGCCGGGCAGCGGCTGGCATAGTGTTCAGGGGGACAGCGTGGTGTTTTTTTTTTAGGGAAGCGCTCCCCCTAAAAAACTCGTCCCGTGGGGAACGCTACCTTAAAACAAAACCACCACAAATATAAATCTCTCACTTTTTAAACTATTTAAAGAGAGAACTGATAAAAATCAACAGGGGTGGCCAACCAGTCAGAGGTAAAGAGCCGAAAAATATCTATAGTCAAGCTAAAGAGCCAACAACATGCGGGCCGAAGGCGCGCATGCCAAAAAAGTGGCGTGGTCTATTTGGACCCCTTGGGTGGTATGCTCGGAAATTTTCCAGGCTCAGCTGCGCTGCCGCAGTGGGCTGTCCCAGAAAATTTCCAGGATACCACTAATCTAGAGCAGGTGCGTGCCAGTGGTGTCCAGGTGTGCACCACTGGCGCAGCACCTCTAGAGCCCCCCTCTGTCGCATGAATGTGACAGGCGGATAAGGCAGAGGAAGCAGCGCCGGCAGGGAAGCTCCGGCGTACAATTGCCGGAGCGGAGATGAGTGGGGGGGACAGGGGGGCTTCCAACGTCCTGTGGTGGGTTTTGCTGGGGCAGGACAAACCGGTTTGTCCTGCCTCAGCAAAACCCACCATTCAAGAGTTTAATGCAGGAGCTGCACTTTAACAGGGGGAGAGCCGGGGGTTGGCCACCCCTGAAATACAATAACATTTGCAATGTACATCGAATGCAAGTCTCTCGGTTACATGAAACAAAGAAAGGATAACTTTTAAAGAAAGGGAAGCAAGACAAACACTTTTTGGTACTTGTGAGTTATCCGGGCGTCCGATTTTTTGATTGTATGCCTTAAGTTAAGGCATACAATCAGATGCGATGCGATATCGCATCGCATCGCATGCGACCATCGGATGCGATGACCCAATTTTTCCATAGGAATCAATGTTAAAATGATTCCTATGGAAAAAGGGGTCCTTTTCATACCCCTACTATCCAAGTGGGCATGGAGTTGGATATAAACCTGTGGCGAGCGTAGCGAGCCACCGAGCCCGAAGCGTGGCGAGCGAAGCGAGCCCCGCGAGGGGACGGTATTCTGTGTCCCCTCGCGGGGCTCGCTACGCTCGCCTCGCTACGCTCGCCACAGGTTTATATCCAACTCCATGCCCACTTGGATAGTAGGGGTATGAAAAGGACCCTTTTTCCCATTGAATTCCATGTTAAAATGGACTCAGTCCATTTTAACATTGATTCCTATGGAAAAATCGGGTCATCGAATCGCATCGCATCGCATCCGATGGTCGCATGCGATGCGATGTCCCGATCCGACCCGATTTAAAAATCGGACGCCCGGATAACTCACAAGTACCCACTTTTTAAATCTGCTCCACCTGCAGTGCAGCATGATTTATATAGGTGCTCCATTATTTGCTCATTTCTTCTAACGCAGAATTCCATACCTCCCAACTGTCACGATTCCGTCGGGACAGTCCCGATTTTCGGGTCCTGTCCCGATGTCCCACCCGCGGCAGGCATTGTCCCGCTGCGGGGGGTGGCAGTTGGGAGACCCCCCAATCTAGTAGAATAGACGCTGTGCGCATGCGCACAGCGTCTATTCTCGTATGAAAATGAGGTTGCGGCTAATTAGCATAAGCCGTGCCCTCATTTGCATACGCCCCCGCCCCCTTTCCGGACGCTCGCGCGCTATTTCCTCCAGACGGAAGTTGGGAGGTATGGAATTCTTTGCAGGATGTGAACCTCCAAAAGGGTAAAATATGCAAAGTTATTATGCTAATGTATGGCAATGCCAACACTTTTACTATTTAAGTGGATTGAACACATGCTGCTGCGGTGTTCAGATTTAACAGGGAGCATGAGGAAAAAAAGTTAATTAAAAGTAAATAGTCTGCACAGTGTCAGAAATAGTAACTAATTACAGCTTGTGCATGTGTCTGATCTCTGCTGTACAACTTATTGCCCTCATTATTTGTTTCTTTTTAGCAGAATACAATGAAAATCAACATTTACTTAGTGTCAACGCCCTGGAATATTTCCACACATTCCAATGCTGATAACTGCATTTATATAGCAAGTTGCTGCCATCTGCAGGAAAAAGGTGGTAAAACATGAAAGCCTTTCATAGCTATAGGAATATGAATTTTAATCCGGACAAGTCAGACCTGATTTCTCCAGCAACTACCCGGAAGGGCTCAAATACAATTAGGCACTTGATGGCAAATTTGCATGCCCCAGGCGGAGGGTGTTGGGACCCGGGCGCGCGCAAGGGGTTCAGGAAGAGCCGGGCAGGGGGAGCTGGGAGTCAGGCTGCAAAAAAAAAAAAAAAAACATACAAGTGAATGGGCAGCTGCTCATTGGCTGAGAGCTCTCAGCCAATCAGTGGCTGACCATTCATTTATATGGATTTTTTTTTAAATGATGTGCCGCTGATGGCTGCACATAAGATTTATCTTATGTGCAGCCCATCCGACCTCAGACTCTGATGCGCACGGGATCGGATCCGATGTCATACACATGCGATTTGGGCTGATATCATGGGCCGATCCATTGGAATTAGGTGAAATAGGGCACAAATCGCATAGTGTTTGGGGGCTTAAAGAAAAGTTTTAGGTTTATCTATTTTTTTATGTCAATTTAACACGAGAATGCAAATCCAGTTTTTCCTGAAAAGCCTGGCACATAAATTATACCTGATTATGTTTCCTTAGGCATACAGGACCACCATCAAGGAGGGACTGATAAGACTCCAGTCCCAGACCAAGAGCCTGGTTGGTAGCAGTGTTGATCGGGACTACCGGCAGACAACTACGGGTGGAGAGACAGAGGTGGGCTGATGGCGGTATTTTGAATTCAATGCCGGCTGCTAGAGAATGGGGAGACTGCCACTGGCTTGGTCTCTCCATCCATAGTCTGCGGTGGTCCTGAGCAATGCTGCTACCCCCTTGTCCCCTCAAAATGCATGGACTGCTGCAATCCAGCCCCCAGAATAATAAGCTATAAGGGCTGGAGCTGTAGGGTGTCGCTATGGGGACAGGTGGCAGTCGTGAAGGCATAGCTATAGAATGTGCACGAGATGAGGTTAATACAGGACCTGGGCTGCCACCAGGGCCTGGTACCCCTCCCCCTGCATCCTATTATGCTCACGTCCTGAACCTTACCAGCAACTTTTCCTTTCTTTGCAGTGTTCTAGAGCTGTATACACACACGGTGCAATATGACTGGCAATATGGTCGCTGAGCGACCATATTGCCAGCGATTTGTTTGTGTTGCAGCGATAAATCGCTGTATGCACGCTCCTGTGTTCAGCCCCTAATGGTCGCTGTTCGCAAAAGCATACTCCTGCGATTAGCTGTTTCCCTCTGCAGCTCCCCCCAGTAGAGTCTCCTGTTCATCACAGCCCATCTCTGGTCGCTATTGAAAAGGAGACCCTGAGCAATATATTGCACCGTGTGTACACAGATTAAGAAATCCAGCATCAGTGAGGAGAGACCAAGCCTGCCACAGCTAAGCAAGGAGATACTGCACACAGGATTTAGCAGACGGGCACCCAACCCCACACTGAGTAGTAGTGACTCAGTGTGGCTTGCAGAGTTCAAAAGGCTAGTCTCCGTAGGCAGCACAGAAGGAGGAGCCAGTGATATTGAATCAGTTAGAGGGAGGGGCAAGAGCACAGGGCCTCCATTTCTCATGGGGAGGGAGCTCATCATGATGGATGCACTGTATGACTGGTACAGTGGATAGAGTGGGAGGGGGGTAGGGTGCCTTTCTAAAAATAGTTCTATATATGCCTCTGGAAATCACTTCACTGCGCCAAGCTATGAACCAGCTGGTTTTCTGCAGAAACAGAGCATGTTGATCAGTAAGGTATATTGTAGCCTACACAGCAAGTGTGGACCAAATAATGCGCAAAGCAAGTGTCAGGATGACCTGAGCTGGATGACTGATAGTAAAATTGTTTTAATATAAATAACCATTTCTTTTGAAGTGCAAAGTGTTACTTATTCAATGTGAGCAGATGGAGTTCATGCTCAGGGCACCAAATCCAGCAAGCTGACCCTGGATCAACAAAGAAATAATAGTCTGGTGCTTTAACCACAATGCCCAAGTCCCCTGCAGCTGTTGTATTATGGGGTGCTCAATCCCAAAGAAAACAAAAAAACAAGATGAAAAAATATAATTGCACTGGGGATTTAGATTGAAAACTTGTGAGCAGGGCCCTCCTACAGTACCTCTATGTCAGTTTGTTACTACCCAGTTTTTTTTATTACTGTTTCCAATTGTAAAGCACAATGTAATATGATACACTACATAAGAAACTGTAAATAAATACATTTAGGTATAAAAATGTAATTCACCAATCTTTCCAGCCGATGCATATACAACAAACATCCACATATAATAAACAATTAGAAAAAAAAAATAGAAACAAAAAAAAACATTAACACTGTACAGTATCAATCAGCAATAAAATAGATTGATTTTTTAGCACATTTAGCTCATCGCCATATTAAATTTAAAAAAAAAATGGCCATATAGCTCTATGCTGTTTAGTAAGTGCCTCAGATATTTTTGGATATACCATTTTATTTCCAGTTTGTTAGTCTTTACTATTTGGTACTATCCTTTTGCGTTTAGTATTTGTAGTCCAAACTTAATATAGTTCTGTAGATTGTAATAGATGTCTGCTATCAATATATGCAGAACAAAACTCAGTCTGGTCAGACAAATGCAGGAACCTTGTTAAATTACACAGACCTTAAGAAGCATCAGCCGTCTCCCAGCTGCTGGTGCTTCGAACCTATGAGGCAGCTATTTCAAGAGTCCACAGAAGAAGGTGATGCGGTTCACTGAAAACTGGTCATAGAGGAGTAATCACGCTCCTAGATGCAAGTCTTGTTGTCTCTAACGCGTTTCTCTGCCTGCGGTCATCTCCAGGTGCTTCCTCAGAGAGAGCGTGAGTGTGGAGCTCATGCTTTAGCCATCGGTGTCGGTAGGTGACAATAGCTGTGACACATTATTAAACCTTCCACAGCTGTTAATGGGGGGTTCCCACTGATGTGCTTTTGTTTTCTGCTTGGAACAGTTAGAGGGAATGCATAGCTTGTTGTCTACTGCTATGCAGAAGCCACATGCAGCGATACTTGTTTCCATCATAAGTGCAGTTGGAAGCTCCGGGATGCATGCTACTCCTATGGACATGAGCTCCTCTTCCAATATGTATTCATTTATTGAACACCCAATGATGGCAGCTGGAGACTGACCAACTTTGTCCAGAGGTTGGGAGAGCCCACCAATTCAGGAGTCACCAGGACCTTATTGCAGTGTGTAAGTGGGGTATAGGTCTTCAGCCAAAACAGTAATTTGCAACACTGGCCTGAAAGGATTGATGATCCCAATAATCAATTTGGAGAGCTATCATTTTGTTTCCTTTCCCATGCACCAGTTTTCATAACAGTCCACAAATAATTTATGCCTCCAGGCTGAGAACACTGCTCCGAAGGGGGGAAAATCATACTCCGGTAACTTGTTCGTCCAATTGAATGTGCCTGACATCTGCATGGGCAGGATCTCACTCAAAAGTGGTCATTACCCCATAGGTTGGCGAACACATTTGAAGTTCACTCTATTAGGGTATTTTCCCCCTTTCCCTCTGCGTGTTGCTGCTATCTATCGCCCACCTGGGCTTCCCAAATCTCAATTTCTGGAAGATTTCTCTGCCTGGCTCCCCCATTTCTTATCCTCTGACATCTCCACTATAATCCTGGGTGACTTCAGTATTGCTATTGACAGTCCACCATCTGTGCATGCTTCCAAACTCCTCTCTCGGCCTCTCCCAGTGGTCCGACTCCTCTAATCATGAGGAAGGCCACTGCCTTGACTTTGTTTTCACCAGGCTGTGCTCAGTCTCTGATTTTACTAACACTCCCTTCCCTCTCTCTGATCACAATCTCATTACCCTTTCGCTTTCCTCCATTACACCAAGCTCACTGACACTGAAATCATGCAAGCCTACTCTAACCTGCAGAAGTACTAATGCTATTAATTTTCCACAACTTTCCACCACTCTGCAACAACAGCTCTCACTAATTTCTACATTTACCTCCCCTGACTCTGCTGTTTCCCACCTCTACCTGACTCTTGAAACAGCCCTTGATGAAGTGGCTCCAGCTTCCCATTATACCCCACTTACGCTTAGATGCCAACCATGGCACTCCAAAACATCAAGACAACTATGAAATCAGTCACGTAAAGTAGAACGCCAATGGCGTAAATCTTGTAATGTGACTGATTTCCTCACATATAAGACTAGCTACCACTCCTACTGCAATTCTTTGGACACTGCCAAACAAACATACTACCAATCGCTCATCTCTTCTCATGCCACCAACCCTAAGTGACTTTTTAACACATCATATGTACCCTCCCCTCCCTCACCGGCTACCATCAGTGCAAAAGAACTCGCCTCCTACTTTAAGGACAAGATTGATAACATCTGAGGTGAAATGGTATGCTCTTCCTCAACCTCTAACCTACTTTCATCCCCACCTGAACCCTCTGGCACTTTCTCTTCTTACCTTCCTACTCTACTACCTCTCCTCTTGATCCTATACCTGCACAAGTCATTAAAAATCTATCTCCTGTGCTTATTCCAACCTTAACTAAAATCTGCACTCTCTCTCTTGCTACTGGTACTTTTCCTTCTCTGCTCAAACAAGCAGTGATTACTCCCATTCTGAAAAAACACAATTCTGACGCTAACTCTCTAACTACCGTCCTATATCTCAGCTCCCATGCCTCTCCAAGCTACTGGAGAGACTTGTCTACTCTCGCTTCACACACTTTCTTAACTCTCACACCCTATTAGACCCACTTCAGTCAGGCTTTCGCTCTCAACACTCCACTGAGACAGCACTGACTAAAGTGGTGAATGATCTGGTAACTGCTAAATCTAAAGGCCATTACTCACTACTTATTCTTCTAGATCTTTCTGCTGCATTTGACACTGTGGATCACATTCTCCTCTTACAAACATTACACTCTCTAGGTCTTAATGATACAGCCCTTTCCTGGTTTTCATTTCTCCTATCTGATCACTCTGACTCCTCTTCACTACCTCTGTCAGTTGGAGTTCCGCAAGGCTCAGTCTTAGGTCCTCTGCTTTTCTAAATCTATACTTCCTCTCGGCAAACTAATCAGCTCTTTCGGATTTCAATATCACTTATATGTGGATCATACTCAAATCTATCAACCCCAGAGTTGTCACTAGTGGTTTTGGGCCTAGTCTCTGAATGTCTCTCTGCAATCTCATTTTCTCGCCAACTCAAACTCAATATTTCCAAAACGGAATTACTTATATTCCCACCAGCCAAGAACAGTTACCATCCTGATATCTCCATAACTGTTGACAACTTGATAATCTACCCTACCCCACAAGCTCGTTGCCTAGGGGTCATCCTCGACTCTGAACTGCCCTTTCTTCCCCACATTCAATATGTCTCAAAATCATGTTACATGCATCTAAAAAACATCCAAAATACGACCGTATCTTACACAACACACTACTAAATCTCTTATCCATGCACTCATTATATCCCGCATTGATTATTGCAATAGTCTCCTAACTGGTCTTCCCAAGAACAGACTCTCGCCACTGCAATCCATTTTAAATGCTGCTGCTAGGATGATCTTCCTAGCAAGACGCTCATCGTCTGCTGATCCACTCTGCCAGTCCCTCCATTTGTTGCCTGTATCTTACCGTATTCAATATAAAACACTTCTACTCGCATATAAAGCCATTAACCATACTGCACCAGCATATATCTCTTTACTTATCACAAAATATCTCCCATCTCGACCACTCCGCTCTGCACAAGATCTGCGTCTCTCTTCTGCACGGATCACTAGCTCCCATTCACTATTACAGGACTTTCATTGGGCTACTCCCATCCTATGGAATGCCTCCACTAGCCTCCAAATGATACAGCATTCCCTGAAAACTCACCTCTTCAGGCAAGCCTATCATAGTTAAGTTCTACACACATAACCCTCTGAGGTATTATATAGCTTTTCTTCTGGACTTGTAACTTGGTGGGACTGCTATGCTATTACTGGTGCCTGTCCTTGTGTTTCCATCCTAAATCCCTATAGATTGCAAGCTTGCAGCAGGGCCCTCCTACCACCAAGTCTGTCTGTTGTTACCCAGTTTGTTTTATCACTGTCTACTATTGTAAAGCGCAACGGAATCTGCTGCGCTATATAAGAAACTGTAAATAAATAAAAGGGGTGTGAATTGGTCAGGGATGTAATCCGCCCCCTTCGACCACAATTGTTTTCCCCCTCAGCTGGTCGCCTTTATTTAAAAACAAATGTAGTCTTGGAACTCCTGCTAAGATGCTAGTTTTGTTTGTTTTAAAACTCAAAGTGCAGCAAGGACATTAATAATAGCTTTTTTATATTTAAACAACATGTAAAAAGAAAAGACAACGGCCTGGTAGTCTGAGCCAGCTTTGTTATAAAACTTTCCCTGTACTATTCTGTTATGACTCACAAATTCTTAAATCTTCCAAAATACAGCTATTCTATCACACTAGTCACCAGCAGCTGAAGGGAAGTAGAAAAATGCCATGCTCATTTCCTGTCCTTGGAACTTGCAAATGGATGGGAGTGTATAGAAAACACTTGCTGTCTTACTGTATCTGTTCCATTACATACTAAAGTCATGATATCATCCCATATGTGTTCCAAAAAATTCCAAAACATGCAGATGTAGCCTTGGTTACTTCATAGCCCAATACATTGTTTGCATCTCGATGATCTTCACTTACAAATATAAATAATATAATAATTTTTGGGGGAAAGATTTTTTTTTTTTTTCAATTTCAGTGCATTTGAAGCATTTCTGCAAAAATTAAAGCTATAATTTCACCACTAAAATATATTGGAAATGCAATGAAACTAAGCTCAGAATAGTGATCCTGGAAACAAAGGGGGAAATTTACTAAGATGTGTATTCTACTTCACATGTGATGTTGCTATGGACAACCAATCAGATCCTGTCTACTATCTTCTAGAGCAGTGATTTTCAACCTTTTTACCTTGCGGCACACTAAATAAGATTTTAAAATTGCCAAGGCACACCATGAGATCCCCACAGGGCAAAACACATTGGCCCCCACAGGAAAAACCAAACATATTGCCCCCATATAAAAAACAATCACACTGGACCCCACAGGTAACACAAATAAAATACATTGGACCTTTAAATGAAAAGAAGAGACCAGTAAATAACACTTGAACTGGTGGTGGCTGTAAACTGGTTTGGGCATCTCTAGATCTGGGGCACACTTGAGAACAGCCAAGGCACACTAGTGTGCCACGGCACAGTGGTTGAAAAACACTGTTCTAGAGGGTGCTAAATAAATAAGAAAGAGATTCTGATTGAAGTAGAATACACATCTTAGTAAATTTCCACCAAAGTGTTTATTTCATGCAGGGTAACATTTAGAACATTTGCATATTAAGTACTAGTCCAGGGGTTCTCAAACTTTTTTGAAGCACGGCACCTCTGAGTATCTAAATTTACTTCGAGGCACCTGTAGACCAAAAGTTTGTCACTGAGAAAATAAATTTTATTTAAAAAAATTATAATATATATAAAAATGAAAAGGGTTACTTATGTTGTAATGAACAGGATTCACTTGTCCACAAATTGTCCAGGCTGAGGAGAAAATGGCCCAGTCAGTGGGTAATGGGGGGGGGCGCGGACGACTTTTTTTGGTATATAAGGGAAAGGAGAAAAACAAAAAGGAGTAATATGACTAAATACAGAGATTGGAAGTGTTCTTGAGGGAGACAATGTAATAGCAGATCATAGTAATTATTTCTGCTTAGTATTCACTGCTTAAGAGAGTGGAAGGGGCCATAGTTTAGTTTAGTTGCAAACATATTCAGAAAAATGAGGATGAAACAAGTACGTTTACAGAGGACAAAGTCCAAACAGAACTCTCAAAACTGAAAGGGGAGCTGGTAATACCATTAACATAATTATTCAACCAGTCACTAGCTACTGCAGTAGTAAACCCAGAGGACTGGAAAATTGTGAATGTAGTCCCACTGCACAAAAGTGGAAGCAAGGAAGAGGTAAGCAACTACTGACCAGTGAGCATCACATCACTAGTAGAGAAATCGATGGAAACACTCTTTAACAGAAATTTGTAAAATATCTCAAAACCAGCAATTTACAGGATCCTAAACACCATGGATTTACTGGGGGAGATCATGTCAAACAAATCGTATTGACTCTTTTGACTGGGTGACTAAAGTAATAGATCAATGGGAGGGGTGGCAGTAGATGTAGCTTATCGAGACTTTAGTAAGGCTTTTGACACAGTTCCACATTGCAGACTGTTAAATAAACTTGAAAGCTTGGGATTAGATTCTAAAATGGCAAATGGATAAGATCTTGGTTGCAGGATAGAAAACAGAGTTGTAGTAAATGGAGTGCAGTCACAGGAGGAAAAGGTTACCAGTGAAGTACCCCATGGATCTGTACTTGGAACAGTGCTTTTTAATATCTTTATTGGTGACATTGCAAATGGAATTGATGGTAAAATATGCCTTTTTGCAGATGACAGAAAGGTATGCAACAGGGTAGACACACCAGGAGGGTAAAACAAATTATTGATGATCCAGGTAGATTAGAGGAATGGTCAAGAGCATGAAAACTACAGTTTAATGCCGAAAAATGCTAAATCATGCACTTGGGTCTCAAAAATCCAAAGATTAAATAAAGTAGAAATGGCACTATAACCCTTTGCAGTCCAAATTTGTTAATTGCAATTCAAATATTCTGGTTTAAATGGTTACAATAATTGTCTTTTTTTTTATACAAAAAAATGGTCTACATTGAATGTTGAACAGTTAATTTTAATGTGGCTCACCAGTGGATCTGCTACTAGCGCTAGGGCCGTTGAGCCTGACTAGACGTTGGACCTGAAGGGTTAATGGAAACTACTGAGGAGGAGAGGGATCTAGGTGTCACTATTTCAGGCGAATTAAAGGCAGGTAGGCAATGTAGCAAAGCAATGAAGAAGGAATCAGCAGTAGAAAGAAATAAGTAATAATGCTACTGTTTAGGCCATTGTAAGACCTCATCTAGAGTGCGGTGTTCAGTTCTGGAGGCCATATCTCCAGAAGCGTATAAATACATTAGAGACTATACAAAGAAAGGTAACTAAAATGGTGCATGGTCTCCATCACAAAACTTACTTAGAAAGACAAAAATATCTTAATATGTATAGTTTAGAGCAGAGAAGAGAAGGGGGGGGGGGGGTGGCATGAAAGTTTGAAATATATTAAGGGTTTTAACAAGATACAGGAGGTAAACATTCTTAACAGAAAGAGGAGCAACAGAACACGAGGACATGCACTGAAACTAGAGGGAGGAAGATTCAGGGGAAATTTGTGGAAAAATGATTTCACAGAAAGGGAAGTGGATAAATGGAATAGCCTCCCATCAGATGTGGTAGAGGCAAATACAGTAGAGCAATTTAAACATGCTGGGGATAGGCATATCAATATCCTTACAAAGAAATAAGGATCAAATATGGTTCGAGGTAACATGTTTAAAAAAGGGGCAGACTAGATGGGCCAAGTGGTTCTTATCTGCCATCAAATTATATGTTTTTATGTTTACATTTGTTAAATCAAATGGCTTTAAATAATCTGTCTGAGCCATTTGGAAGCAAATGGTTGATTGTCCTTTGCTCCCATACTTTACCAAATTTGTGTTCCCACCAGACAGATTGGACAGATGAATCTTAGGGGTGTACACCAATTTCAATGTAGTTCAATTGATCTACAATAAAAGGATAGGAGTAAATTTACTTAGATAGTTCAATTGAAGATGGGATGTTGCCCCATCCTATTGATTGTAAGCTTGCCTATAGATTGTAAGCTTGCGAGCAGGGCCCTCCTACATTTTGACTGTCTGTAAATACCCTGTTTGTTGTATCACTATCGCCTTTGTAAAGCGCAACGGAATATGCTGTGCTATATAAGAAACTGTTAATAAATAAATAAATACAATCTTAGTAAATTTACCCCAGACAGTCAATAGGTCAATTCCAAATGGTTAGAGGTCAAAAGGTGAATATGGAAAAGGTAGACAGTTAAAAAAAAAAAAAAAAGTATTTTCACCATATCTAAAATAAATTAGTGGAAATGTTTACCCTCGGCAGGATTGTGTTACTTTCTTTCTTTCAGCAAGGTTATTATTCCAAGTTTTCAAAAGAAAAAAAAAAAAGAAAAAAAAAACTTGTCGACTAATTGTCATGTTGACATTTTGAACATGTCGACCTTAAGCATAGTCTAGCTTTGGTACTTGATTCCTAGCACGGCGGCCAAGATTTCCATCTTATGGCATCTTATGCCATTGCATGCCATATTGGCGCATGCGATGCGATTTTTAATTGTATAAGCACCCTAATGGGTGCTTACAATGTTAAATGCACCCACCATACGATTTTTAAATTGTATAAGTACCCTATTGGGTGCTTACAATGTTAAAGGCACCCCCACTATCAACGCATACCCGAAGCACGGCAAGCGCAGCGAGCCCGCGAGGGGCAGCGGTACGCGTCCTCCAACCTTTTCATACACCCACTATCCACGTCGGCATGGAGTTGATTTTAGATAGTGTGGCGAGCGCAGGGAGCCCCACGAGGGGACGCATATTACTTCACATGTATTCCGCATGCGCTCACCACGCTTCGGGTTCGGTGGCTCGCCACACTATCTAAAATCAACTCCACGCCGACATGGATAGTGGGGGTATGAAAAGGTCGGAGGACGCGTACGGCTGCGCTCGCCACACTTCAGGTTGGCGTTGATAGTGGGGGGGTAATCTTGCTTACCTGACCCTCTCCATGCGGGAGAAAATGCTCTGTTCCTGGACTTTCCTGATAATGTAGGATTGCCACCACCTGTGGTGAAACACCTTTCTTATCAATTAACTAGCTCACCACAGGTGATGCCAATCCTACATTACCAGGGAAGTCCAGGAACAGGGCATTTCTCCCCCATGAAGAGGGTCAGGTAGGCATTTATGACCAAACATTGATAGCTGTATACACAATGTTTGAGGTCTCTGTATAATGACAGAATTTTTCAACAACAGAATTGCAGGGGTGCAGTACCGCCTTGCTCAGCCAGACATTTGATGTGGTGTTTGTAACTATAAAAAAGGTATGTTCTTAGGTCTTCTTGTTTGTAGCCCAATGACAATTTCATTGTAAATTGAAACGTTGTGTCCCTTGGCTGTCTACGAGTAACTCTTGATGCGGGGCCGTACCACCGCATCTACTATTTGCCATTTTTCTGTGAAGGTGCCGGCAAAAGCTAACTACACTGCAGCTTGCTTTGGAACTTACCTACATCTTCGGGGTTACTTGCCATTTGAAACCAGCCAGGACATCGGACATTCTCCCACCTTGTGGTAGTTATGCTTATGATTTTATATCAATTGTGAGTGCATTTGTAAATACATTCTATGTATAAAAGGTAATGCACCAGCAAGTTTTGTCTGTGCTTCCTTTTCCAGGACCAATCAATTTATTTATTTATTTATTAACAGTTTCTTATATAGCGCAGCATATTCCGTTGCGCTTTACAATAGCAGACAGTGAAACAACAAAACAGGGTATTTACAGACAGTCAAAATGTAGGAGGGCCCTGCTCGCAAGCTTACAATCTATAGGGAAATAGGCATTGATACATAAGTATAGATACTGTATTCTTTATTGCATCTATTCCACCAGAACGCAAGGTTCTATGACTGGTTCTGGAATTTGATAAGCTTGCCTGAAGAGATGAGTCTTCAGGGAACGCTTATAGGTTTGGAGACTGGAGGAGAGTCTTATTGTGCTTGGGAGGGCATTCCACAGAGTGGGTGCAGCCCGAAGAAAGTCCTGCAGTCGGGAATGGGAGCGGGTAATGAGTGTGGATGAGAGACGCAGATCTTGGGAGGAGCGTAGAGGTCGTGTTGGATGATATTTTGAGATAAGAGAGGATATGTATGTTGGTGTAGTTTGGTTTATGGCTTTGTGTGTAAGTAAAAGAATTTTGTATTGAATACGGTAGGCTTTGTGTGTAAGTAAAAGAATTTTGTATTGAATACGGTAGAATACAGGGGTCCTTCACATGTGAAACTCTTTACATTTATTACTGCAAGAGTATGTTTATGAGCATTTTGATTTCTGGTCAATATATTATGATATTATGATACAGGTGCCTTATTGGTAAAGTAACTTGTTCTTTTATATGTAGTTCTTTGTGGTCTTGGCGAGACCACATCACTTTCCCTGAGTGCTGCCTGAATCATTGGATTTTGCATTTATACAGATCTATTTGTTATTATCTCTATTTACAGAAGACATTTTTCCCAATAGGACAGAAAGCACTTTGCATTAATGCAGAGGATAAGGCAACCATCCTGGGCACCCTCAGTTGCTGTGTAGACAATCCATCACATCAGTCCATCTACAATTGGAGCTGCAGTCTAAATATTTTACATAAACCACACAAATACACACAATGGCAATCATTCTACTGGTATGTTTTTGTCAATGCATACTGATACTTTTAGTGCCAGGATGCACTTATTTGCATTATTAGCATTGAAATGGTCATTTTTGGGGGGGCTGGGGTACATCTGTTTGAGTTTTCCCCTACAGGACAAGCTCTACTGCAGTGTAAGAGCAGAAAGATTCATTTATCATTATAGCTATTTTTTTGCAGTTCTGTTAAGAGAGCTCATACATAGCACCTCTGGGAGGAGTGTTACACTTACATAAGCATACACTACTGAACTGAGTTTATACCTTCTCACCCATGATGCAACACTCCAGGCATAGGTGTTTTATTTATATCGAACAAACTGTGCACGTGGTACAACTTGACATTCGGACTATATAGTCAAAATTGAATCGGGGATCGAACTCCAGATACGCTTCCCATATTTAGTGACCCAGTCAGAGAATACCTCTACTGTTGGTTTGCCAAAGGTAATGGAGGATGAGGTGTCCTCAGAGCAACCACTTACAATAGTGGAACTAGAAGGGGCACTATCAGCTACTTCGTCTGTAAAAAGCCCATGCCCTGATGTGAGTTAATACAAAAGTCTGATAAATTCGTATTTTCCCCTCAAACTCTCGCAGCACACATTACAATATACCCCAAAGATGGTAAACACCCTGCCCAATGTGCCAGCTATAGGCCTATTCCTCTATTGAATAACAATGTCAAATTATACGGCAAATTATCATCAAATCGCTTGGGCTCTCCTCTCAGAAGTCTGATACATGATGATCAAGTCGACTTTATTAAAGGCCGAAAAGCCAAGGATAATACATTCAAAATAATTGATTTTATCCATCATATCAGGGGAGGGAGACAACACGTGGTCTTCCTGTCCACAGATGCGGAGAAGGCCTTCGATAGAATCGATTGTTCTTCTCCACAGTATGGGTTTGGGATTCAATGGTCTATCACCACATAGTGGCTTTATATAGTTTCCAATCTGCCTAAGTTCAGATTAACAGGTCTCTCAGAATCACTTTATTGACCATGTATACTCTCGTATACAGGATTTTTTTGTGGATACAGTGCAGCTTCGAGCATGGTACAAAAGGGATGACAAGACATACAGTAGGAGCAAGTTTCATCTTTGCTCCTTTTTCCACGGCTATTCTATTGTTCTCAGCTGCAATACAATACGTATTGCAGCTGAGAACAATAGAATAGCCATGGCCAAAGAAGCAAAGGTGAAACTTGCTTCTACTGTATATACATTGCATCAGTTGCACATACAAATGACAATTCACATGTTATGATTTGCAAGGTTAGACAGAGCAGTTAGGTGTTTAGATTAGCAGTATCTTAGAGTATATTGTTCAATAGTTGAATAGCTATCGAGAAGAAGCTTTTTGCGGTTCTTGACAACTTGGCAGGGATGGACCGGAAGCATCTACCGGATGGGAGAGTATCAAACAAGTTATGGCCAGGGTGGAGTTTGTCTGCCATGATCTTCCCAGCATGCTTCTTGACCCGTATTGTTCCCATACAGGGGAGAATCTCGTCTCAATCTTCTCTTCTGTCCTCACCACTCTTTGCAAGCTTCCTTTGTCAGATTCACTGTCCGCTCCATACCAGACTGTAATAGAGGAGCATAGAACGTGTAGCAGTGTAAAGTAAGCCACAGCAGCTCCTGCAGAATGTTGAATTTTTCAGTTGCCCCAGGAAAAACAGCCACTATTTGGCCTTTTTGACAATGGGAGTTATGTTGGGCTCCCATCTGAGGTTGGCGAGAGATTTTCATACAAAGGAATATGAAGGTCTCTATCCATAATACCACTCTGTTGGAAATTACTAGTGGGACCTTGACATTGGTTTTTTTCCTGAAGTCTACTACCATCTCGACTGTTTTGATGGTGTTTAGATTCAGGTTATTTCTGCCGCACAACTGTGAAGGCCAGACATTAATGGCATGATAGCAGGAAACTATGAATATAAGTTGGCACTATTTGCCGATGATCTCCTCGCAACCATATCAGAACCTGTGACTACTCTTCCAGCTCTTACGCATGAGTTGCACAGGTTCAGCGATTTCAAATTGTAAAATTAATTATACAAAATCAGTGGCCCTTAATATTTCTTTTCCTGGTAACATCATAGAAGGTTTACAATTTATTTGGCATGCTTTCCACATCAAATACTTAGGGGTGCTCTTGTCCCCAAACATTAACAAATAATTCACACTTAATTTTTCCCCTCTTCTTACACGGTTCAAAGCGGAATTTCAGAAATTGTCACTTTTGAGACTTGTCTTTGGTTGGGAGGATCAACAAGATCAAAATGAATTTCTTCTACGATCCCCATGGCAGCCAAGACCTTGGGATTTCATCCCTCTCCTCCTAGTTAGACAGGCTGTTTTTTTCCTAGGACCTCCCCCTTCCAGTATAAATCCCGGCTCCTCCCTATCCACCTTGTCTTTATTTCCTGTCTCCTTTACTTAGTTAGAGATAGGCAGAGCAGGGTTTTTTTTTTTGTTTGTTTTTTCAAGGAGCTTACCTTAGGATACAGGGAGCACTCTGGGAGATAAGGTGACAAGGGAGCGTGGACCAAGAGGTTTTCTGCATATTTGAAACCCTGGAAGCGTGGTCACATATGAGTCCTGTCCAGGAGAAAGAAAGAGGTAAGGAGCTCCGTCATGGGTGAGTCTCCAGAGTCTCAGCACACCAGCAGTAAGCAGCGTTCAGCGTGGCCGGGACTTCCGGGTTGCGCCGGATGGACTACAGCTCCCGGAATGCATAGCGTTACAGCGCGGCTTCCAGGAGCAGGTTATAAGGATTAGGTTGGGTAAACTACAAAACCCATAAGTCCACACGCGTGACGCACTTCCGGTCTAGGCGCCGCGGGGAAAATCAGCGTGTAAGCTATTTAAACCCTGGAAGTGCAAACAGCAGCATGCAGGTAGCTGCTGTAAAGAGACTGCTGCACTTAGAGGTTGGATTCAGCTCTAAGATACCTTCTTTGCTATTGTTTTTTTTCTATGCTAGATTACAAAGTTTGGATTTTTAGTTTTTAATACGCTATATCCGTTTTAGGACTGCTTGATATTTACTACATTATGGATACGCCTTCCCCCCCTAGGACAGATAGTGTCCCTGTGAGGTAAGCTCCACTGTTTTTTTTCTGGTTAGGTAAAAAATAGGGATTTTTATTTTTAAGCTATTTTAGGGACAGGCTTTTATTATCTTATAGTGAGCCTGCCAATCCAGCACCAAAGAAGAAAATTGCAAAAAAGAAAAATATTGATAAGAATTGTCTCGTCTGTGATGCAGCCTTCTCTGGACCCCAGAATAAATCATTATGCGATGCATGTGATGTTCAGCCAGTCTCCACTCCTGGACAATCAAAAAAAGAATGAATGGGAGCACAAAGTAAAAGGTCCAGGGATCAGGCCGGTTTAAATGATGATGAAGGTTCCTCAGAGGAGAATCCAGATCCGGATTATGTTTCCTCTGAAGAATCAGGTGAAATTAAAGAGGAAGTTAGAAGTTTCAGTTTTGAGAAGGTGGAAAGTATTCTCAAGGCTATATACAAAAGTATGAACTTTAAAGAACCTGTTACTGCTGAAGCGGATGAGAACATTCTATTTGAAGATAGGTCCAAAAAAGGTAGGAATTTTCCAATCCATAAGGTGATGAAGGATCTTTTTACAAAAGAATGGTCTAATTTAGACAAAAGACAGGGAAAACTGTCTAGGATAGACCGCATGTATCCTATTAAGGATGATACCTTTCTTAATTGGTGCTCTCTGCCCAAGGTGGATGCGGCAGTGGCGGAGCTCACCTCTAGGACCACATTGCCACTTGAAGATGGAGCTTCCTTCAAAGATCCTATGGATAGGAGGATGGAGGGAGCTTTCAGAAAACTTCACTTTTCGTCAGCAGTATCTCTTAAAGCTTGAGTGGCAGTAGCATCCGTCTCTAGAGCCCTAAGACTGTGGGGAACAGAATTGCACTCAAGACATCGAGGAAAGAATCTCCAAGCAATATTTGTTAAAGAAGCTAGAGACTATGCAGAAGGCAACGGAATTTATCTGTGAGGCTTCACTAGATATAGTATCATTTGCAGCTAGATCTATGGCAGCAGGGGTGACCGCTAGAAGGGCCCTTTGGCTAAGATCTTGGGCAGCCGACGCAAACTCAAAGAATAGATTAGTGGCTCTTCCCTTTGAAGGTTCTCATTTGTTTGAATCTAAGTTAGATGCACTGATACAGTCTTACCGGGGGTAAATCGTTGAAGTTACCCCAAGATAAAAGAAATAAGTTCCCGTATCCGACTTCTTCCAGACAACAATATAGAGAAGCGAAATCATACAGACCAGGTAGACCCTATGGTCAGAGAGGTTCATTTCCCTTGTCAAGACAGTCCTTTCGGCAGTCAGCAAGAAGAGGTTCTCGTCAACGACAGCCATAGTGTCCTAGAGGTAGGGGCCAGTCTACTCCATTTCGCCAGCCTCTGGGAAAAGTTGATTCAAGACAGATGGGTGATGAACATTATCAGAGAAGTATACGGGATAGAATTTCTAAAGAGACCAACAAGAGATATCTTTTGGGAGTCAAGAAGACCCAAGAAGATTATGGAAAGGTTAGAGCTAAAGAAACTGATAGCCCATTTGAAGGAAATCAAGGCAATAGAATCAGTTCCAGTCAGCCAAGAAAAGAAAGGATTCTATGCAAACATTTTCTTGGTTAAGAAAAGCACGGGGAGCTATCGCACCATTCTCGATCTGAAGAGGCTGAACGGTTTTATAAATGTAAAAAAATTCAGGATGGAAACTCTAAAGACTATCCTGGCAGGAATAGAGAGGGGAGATCTCATGGTCTCATTGGACCTAAAAGATGCGTATTATCATGTGCCAGTCAAGATCCAGGACAGGAAGTATCTGAGATTCTTTGTACTAAAAGAACATTTCCAATTTACATGTCTGCCCTTTGGGCTAGCCACGTCTCCTCGAGTATTTACAAAAGTACTAGTCCCGATCATTGCTGTTCTAAGAAGAAAGAAGATCTGTATTTAGCCTTATCTAGACGACTTACTGATAGCGGCTTCATCAAGAGACACCTCTTGAAGGATCTGGAGATAGTGATGGACATGCTTCAGAATCTAGGTTGGGTAATAAACTTTCAGAAGAGCCAACTAAACCCAACAAAAGCAATACAGTTTCTAGGTGTCCTGATAGACTCAGGGAAATTCGAAATCCATCTGTCAGGAGAAAGATGCCAGAAAATCAGGTCTCTGGCAGAAGATGTTATGGAGATGGAAGCTATACAGTTAAGGATGTGCCTTTAACTTCTGCGGATGATGATGTCCGCCATCGGTACCATTCCGTGGGCCCATTGGAGACTAAGAAAATTTCAGTGGGTGTTGCTTCCCTTTATAAAAAGAAAATGTCCACTGACAAAAGTTATCAGACTAGAAGTATCGGTGAAGAATTCGCTGTTATGGTGGATAGACCAAGAGATGGAGAACAGAGCAGTATCCTTAGATCTCATCAGGTTTCTTGTAGTTACAACAGACGCAAGTGCTCTAGGATGGGGAGCCCACATGGAAGACCAAACTATCCAGGGGTCATGGACAAAAGTGGAAAGTTGAAGATCTTCAAACTGGAGAGAGGCGGAGGCAGTTTGGAGAACTATGATGGGTCTGAAACACAGAATCAGAAAGAAACATCTAAGAGTCTTCTCAGACAACATGACAGTGGTATCACACATCAATCACCAAGGCGGCACAAGGAGCAGGGCATTGATGTCAGTAATGTCAAACATACTGGCATGGGCAGAGGAGAATGTTCTATCTCACAGCAGTTCGTGTGCCAGGGAAAGAAAACGTGATAGCGGACTTCTTGAGCAGAAGCGAGATCCTTCCAGGAGAATGGGAGTTTAATGTGGAAGGATTCCAGCAGATAGTCGATCTATTCGGGGAACCAGACGTAGATTTGATGGCGACAAACATCAACAGGAAGGTGAAGAAATACTTTTCAAGGTAGTATCTGCCTCAAACTTCAGCAGTGGATGCCTTTTTAATACAATGGAACTGTGTCGACTGGGTTACATCTTCCCACCCTTTCCTCTGCGTCACAGAGTGTTAAAGAAAATAATACAGGAAGAGGTAACAGTCATAATGATACTTCCTTTCTGGCCGAGAAGGTCCTGGTTTGCAACAGTTCTGAAACTATCAATACAGGAGCCTTTTACTCTTCCAAACCTCCTTTTTCAAGGGCCGGTGAATCATGCAAATCCAGAGATATTATCTCTAAAGGCTTGGAAATTGAGAGGAAGCTGTTAAAAGAAGAAGGTCTTTCAGAGCAAGTTACATCTTTGCTGCTACAGGCCAGGAAAGAGGTGTCATCATTGGCATACTATCGAGTGTGGCTGGCGTTTATTCGCTGGAGGGGCTCAGAGGAGAAAATTGATCAGTCTTCTAATCCTGAGATACTGCAGTTTCTATTCAAAGGCTATTCGTCAGGTCTGGCCCTGTCTACTTTAAAGGTACAAATTTCTGCATTAAGTATCCTGCTTAACAAAGGGTTGGCGGAAGAAACTCTTATTAAAAAATTCTGCAATGCAGTCAAGAGAATGAGACCCACAGTGAGATCTCTGGTTGCTCAGTGGGATCTTAACTTAGTGCTGAACACTCTCATGAGAGAACCATTTGAACCTCTAGCAGAGACTTCCCTAAAATTCCTTACATGGAAAATAATTTTTTTTGTCGCAATTACCTCCGCTAGGAGAATAAGCGAGCTTCAAGCTCTTTACATAGAAGAACCTTATTGAAAATCTTCACTGATCGAGTGGTGTTGAGAACACATCCAGATTTCTCACCAAAGGTAATCAGTACGTTCCATCTCAATCAGGAGATTACGCTTCCAGCATTTCACTCAAACCCAAAAGATGGAAAGGAGGAAGAATGGCACACGTTAGACTTGGTGAGAGGTATCACCATTTATCTAGATCGTATTAAAGAAATCAGAAAATCTAATAACCTGTTTGTTATCCCAGAAGGGGTAAGAAAAGGATTACCGCCATCTAAACAGACTATGGCTAGATGGATCAGGGAGCTGATCGAATTTGCCTATAAGCAGGAAGACAAAGAGGTTCCAGGTATTATAAAGGGGATGCAGTTAATATCCCGGCGGTCGGGATCCCGGCGTTCAGAATCCCGACCGCCGAAATACCGACATATTCTCCCTCCGTGGGTGTCCACGACACCCCTGGAGGGAGAATAAATTAGTGTGCCGAGCGTAGCGAGGCACCGGGCCCGCTGCGTGGCGAGCACAGCGAGCCCGCAAGGGGGGGCGATCCACGTCCCCCCCTTGTCGGCATTTCGGCTGTCGGGATTCCGGCATCGGGATTCTGAACGCCGGGATCCCGACCGCCGGGATTCAGTACTGAATCCTTATAAAGGCTCACTCCACCAGGGCAATGGCGACTTCATGGGCCAGGAAGGCTCAAGCATCAGTCAAGGATATCTGCGGTGCAGCAACCTGGTCATCCATTCATACATTTACAAGGCATTATGCTCTTAATGTGTCAAAATCTTGCTTTGGAGATCAAGTGCTTCAAAGTGTCCTTGAAGATTAAATTTATTCTTGCATACTATTGGTGTCCCTCCCTCTTCTTGCTTTGGTATTATCCCAAGGTCTTGGCTGCCATGGGGATCGTAGAAGAAAACTGCGGATTCTACTCACCGATAATTCCGTTTCTTCCTAGAGATCCCATGGCAGCCATTAGTTTTTCCCCAACTTGTTGTGTTTTTTTCCAGGAATAAGAGAAGGAGACACGTAAAAAGACAAGGTGGATAGGGAGGAGCCAGGATTTATACTGGAAGGGGGAGGTCCTAGGAAAAAAACAGCCTGTCTAACTAGGAGGAGAGGGATGAAATCCCAAGGTCTTGGCTGCCATGGGATCTCTAGGAAGAAACGGAGGTACTTGTATACTATCACGGCTCCCACGATGGGCATCGCACAGGGAAAAATCGCATCGCATGTGATGCGATTCCATTTTCCTCAAAAATCATGGACGTGTTAAAATCATGTTAAAAGCACCCCAAATGTCATTTTTCACACTGTAGCACCCCCACTATCAACGGCAACCCGAAGCGTGGCGAGCGCAGCGAGCCCGCGAGGGGCGGTGGTACGCGTCCTACGACCTTTTCATACCCCCACTATCCACGTTGGCGTGGAGTTGAGAATAGAAAGTGTGGTGAGCGCAGCGAGCCACCGAGCCCAAAGCGTGGCGAGCGCAGCGAGGGGACGCGGACACCTTCACAGGTATCCGTGTCCCCTCGCCACGCTTCGGGCTCGCCACACTTTCTATTCTCAACTACACGCCGACGTAGATAGTGGGGGTATGAAAAGGTCGTAGGACGCGTACCGCCGCCCCTCGCCACGCTTCGGGTTGGCGTTGATAGTGGGGGTGGTACAGTGTGAAATATGAAATTTGGGGTGCATTTAACATGTTTAGTACTAATTTAAAAGCATTTGGATGCATTTGTGAACCAAATCGCATGCCATGCGATTTTTTTCACAAATTCGTTAAAAACCCAGTAAAATCGCATCGCATGCCACTACATATGGCATGCGATGGGAGCTGTGATCGTATACAAGTACGAAAACGGAATTATCGGTAAGTATTATCCGCAGTTATTTTGCCCAAGGTTTTGTACTTTCTGCAAACTCTCCTTATTTTGATACCAATGTATTACTTTAAGACACTATAGGGCTTGATTTGACGTTTTGTTTGAGGAACCCGTAAAGCCAATATCTCTCAATACACTTTAATCCAGAAGCCTACTGCATCCCCACCTCTTAAGTTATCACACTGTACATACCTCCCGAATAGTTAAGATGTCCACAGTTCCTGCCACTAAACAATCAATACATATTTTAAGTCATGCCACTAAACTCTCCCTCTCCATTCTCCCTTACTACCCCACATTTCTCATCCTACACTAGAACCTGCTATTAAATGCTGGCAGAAATGAAAACATCATGCTTTATTCAGTCATGGAATTTCGCTTCCCACGCTCATTTTTGGCAATCCAGACTTCCCTCCTGGCCTATCAAACTCCGGGCCGCACAAGCGTCTCCTACGCAAGCGTCTCAGTAATTTGTGCGGCAGGGTACGTCACCACTGCCCGTGTCCGCTTCAGGGAAACGGTTAGGGGTTTGGTTGTGCGTGCGTCTCTTGCACAAAGGGGTGTGCGGGCACAAATGCATCTCATGAACAATAAAAGGACACATTTTTGTGCGTCCCATGCACAATAAAGGACGCATTTGCCAGTGCTCCACATTACATACTGGCAAATGCCTCCATTTCAAACCCCCACTGTCCACATCAGCCTGAAGCGTGAGGAGCGCCGCGAGGGGACACGGTACACGTCCTCCTGACATGTTCATACCCCTACTATCAGTGTGGAGTTGATTTTATAAAGTGTGGCGAGCGCAGCGTGCCACTGAGCCCAAAGCGCCGTGAGGAGACGTGGAAAACGAGCCGGAAGTGTGGCGAGCACACGTGTTAACTGTCAAATGGATTTTACAGTCTCTGCTAGTAAGTGATGCTGCTGAAAAAATAGAAAAATAAAACCGACTCCGCCTCGGTCTGTGGCAGGTTAAAAATGGTCAATGGTTCGGCAGCCATAACCCACAAAATGTAATAAGGAGCTTGTGTGCTAAAAACTTTGTCACAGTCACTTCAGCTCGCGGTGACAGTACACTGATTGACCACGCTGCTCGCAGTGACACAACGCTAACTACACTAACTGCGGAACGCTGACTGACTATGCTAACTGCCTAAGCTCCGGTTCGCCACGGACATGCACACAGTCGCAAACACAAGCGGACTACATTGGCTGCGGAAACACAACACTGATGCCGACAGGGACACTACACTGACTACGTAAGTGGCGCAGTGAAACTACACAAGTACCTAGCTTTCTATGAAGATGGCTTCAAATTTCAAAAGGAGGCAGGTTACTAGAAGTCAGCACAGTTGTCCAAAAGTCTTTGTTGCAGGTTTGGATATAACTGGACCTCCTACATTAATCACCTTTGAAAAGTAGATTTTCGCTTTTTCATATGGCATGTATAAAGGTAGTGCAGGAAAAGAAGGCCAAAACCAGAAATCTTTTTAAAACGTGGTAAGGTTTTATTGAGACTCGCTCAACAGCAATCTGAATATGAAACTCCCTATGTAATACTTACTGGTGTCTTCTGCGGATGGTTGAGTTTGACACCCCAAATATAGTGTAATCATAGGTGGGAGGAGGGAGCGATCAAGATTTATTATGTTATTTGATTTAATTGTAACTTTTGTACTTTTCTATTGGGACGAATTATGTGTGTTTTTTTCATTTGGCTAAGAAACTATCAATATATCACTCTTGCTAACATGGTTTGTTTGTTACTAGCCATGTGGAGCATTCTTAGCCATGCATAATATGTTGCATTAGGATTATTGTGCCGTGAACATATCCTGCATTGATTATTGCAATAATCTTTTGGTCTTCCCAAAAACAGACCCTCACCAATACAATCCATTGTTAATGCCGCCATGAGGTTAATCATCATGATCAGATTATAGAAACGACCACATTACCATCTCAATTTAATTACATCCCCTCTATAAAGTTCACATATAGACAAACGATGTGAGGATTTCTTCACTTTCACACCATCCGGACCCTTGGCCAACATTGCTGGGAGACCATATCATACAACCAATTATCCATTATGCAATAAGTAGCACCTGTAAATTGTAAGCTTGAGAGCAGGGCCTTCCTACCTCTAGGTCTGTATGAAACTACAGTTTGATATTTTACAATAGAATATGCTGTGCTATGTAAGAAACTTAATGAAACTAGAAAGTCATAACTAATTATACAGAACACAAATATGCTTGATTTGATTTTTTTTTATTTTAAACACAAATACATTTACAGCATGCAGAAAGTTTGACTTGAATGGCATTTTAACCGTCCCAATGTTGAGGTGTATAAATGTATTGGAATTCATCCGCTGACACTTCTTACTGGTATACCGCATTAGTGACAGACGATGTGCAGTAATAGTCAATAGTTTTTAAATAATGCAAATAATTTAGTTGATCGCTATGAATAAATAGATTTTAACATATCGGATGTACTGTTTTACCAATCCCATTCAAAATGTGCCAGGAAAATACATGAAAATAAAAAGACAAACTAGAGGTTTTCATGTAGAAAAAGTTTTCCAAAAAAATGATATTCTAACAAAGACTAAAAGC
The DNA here is from genome assembly GCF_055691185.1 of Crinia signifera. Lineage (NCBI taxonomy): Eukaryota > Metazoa > Chordata > Amphibia > Anura > Myobatrachidae > Crinia > Crinia signifera. The sequence continues at coordinate 256,526,742 of NC_139221.1, read as the reverse complement.
AGTTCTCAATTAATGCTTGTTGCAGGGGGGAAATAAAAACAAATTATGTTATTCCATCATGTAAGTTTAAGGATGTTTATTTCAACCATTCAGTGTCATGACAGAGCAAAAAAGTAATCCTGATATCATGACGTTTTGTTTAAATATTGAACATACAAATGTAGAAGACAGCAACAGAGGCACAAAGGAAAATATTCTGCTTCCTGTTAGTGTGATGTGCACTGGAAGGTCCCTGCATTAGAGTGCACCTGCCGCCCTACACACTGTAGCAACACAGCGCATCAATGCACTTGGAACCGGGGACAACCGCCACTGAGGCACTTGCTCCTATTACATTGACAGATGCTCATTTTCAGGCTATTAGTTTAAGTTCTGCTCCTGTATGTATACTTTATAGCTAAGTCATCATTTTGTTCTCTGTCTGAGACAAGCAGCTGGACAGAGGCCAATATAAAAAAAAAAAAAAACTAATAAAGGGATTAGTGTTAAGTGTGTTACACAGCAGGTCAGCATTGCCACTAAAGTGTTTACTGTGTCATCCTTGTGGCTCAAGCTACAGTTATGTAGTAAAATGCAGCTATGGAGTGTATCATGTGAATAAGAGGCATCCTACTATAATTTAGCAAATAACTGGTGGAACGCCAAATACTTGACTGAGGCAACCATTCTAAAACACTTAGAAGCGCATTGAAAGCAGATGCAGGCTAATACGTTTTATTTAAATGAATTTACTGCAATAGAGACTAGTTCATGCAATTACTTAAATAAAAGGGGCCATCTAAGGCTTACATTACAAGTTGGAGACTGACTCCTGTTGTCTTTCATGTGTGCACCACAATTAAAGGTCATTATCGCAATCTAAATAAGCCCCATTTAAAGTGTACCCAGTGCCATCACACGGCTGAGGCGGCCATATTGTGGGTTGAGCTAACATTCAAGAGACGGCAGTCGACCAATTCACTGGCAATCATTGAGGTACATGCCCATAAATATGGCTATGGCCCACAATATGTAAGCAATGGGCAAACTTTAGCAAGAGCGAGTGGTTACAGGAACGTTTCAGTTCTAAGTTTTAGTATATACTTTAGAGTTTTGTGCATTTAAAAAAAAAAAAAAAATGTACATGAATAGAAAATCCATCACAAATCAAAGTATACAGGATTATTTAAATAATAAATGCAGGAGAATGCCTAATCATTTAGGAGGTAGAGTGTAAAACGAATTACATTTTAAACAGCAAAGCCAATGCATACTGGCAAAGTGCCTCAATATATAATGGAAGCCAGTTCATGTTTACTTGCTGAATAATTCTAAGGTCTCACTTGTGAATTATGGAAAAGGCGGGAAGATTTTCAACAGACACACACTGCTTTCCAGTGCATAGAAATATAGCATTCCATTAAACCATCTTTTCAAGGAATGTATAATCTTTACTTGAACGGACATTTAAAAGTGGTATAATAATGACAACTGGAAACAAACAAAAAGAAAGAAAACACACAAACTATGCTACAGCCAGTGCAAGCTCAGTATTACAGTAAAATGATTAAATAGGCAATGACGATGCCATACACATTTATTAACAGAATGAAGCAGAATGTTTTCACAGCAGTAGACTTGTGATACATTAGTGCTTGTGAACAGGACAGTCTCGTTGTTTCTGAACAGAGATCCCATATCATATATAAAAGTTTTGCTCCTGTATTGTGTTACTATACATTATTTAAACAGATAGCCACTCAGTAGCAGATATAATAGAGTAGCCTCATCCGTACTGAAGTTTTCTGTTTGGTAAGAAAGACTCCAGGTCAGTGGCAGGTATTATAAAGCACACTTTATTAGCTAGACACTGTACAAACTACAGTGTTGTTGCTTAGCATTGACGTTAAATGAAGTCACTTCAGGGAGCAATTTTCTGCTCTGGTATAATGAAGCAGTAGTCTTACCGCATTTCCAAAGATTAACCTGGAAGTGTATTAAAACTGTTAAAGTTTGTTCCATGTCACCAAAACAAAAGATTTACATAGGTGTAACTAGGTTCTACTTGACCAGTAGCGTACATTCAAACTTGGCACAGAGCAGACTAAATTTAAGACATGGATAACAAACTGTGCAATAGATGGAGCTAGATCTTAAATTACATTTCATATGCAAATACATCAGAAGTGAAGTCTAAGTTTTGCGCAAATAAGAAATCGCCAAAATAAAAAAAAAAAAAAAAATTGAAGGGCATAATGAAGAGCTGTACAGGCCAGATATAAATTACAATTTGAAAAACAATCCTACAATCCCCGAAAATTAAGTGAATAATCCCAATAACGACCACCACTTGACTCGTCTCATTCTGAGTGGTACTTCAATGATACTTCAGCAGCTGAAACACAGGAATAAAATAAATATATCACACAGTATACACTAAGCTGCTGACAAGGATTACACCAAAATAATTTAAACCTTTGCTGTGCCTTATATGATGTTAGGAAAGAGCACCTTTTCCATTTAAAGATCTTTAAAAGGAGCATGCAATTACAGTGGGAGCAAGGCAAAAAATGCAAGTAGCTGTGTTCCTGGACAAACCACTGCGCTGTAAGATTGATACTGGAGACTACTCTGAATGTAGCTAACATATTGCTGGACACAGTTAGGCTTCCACTGTAGATTACATCTGAGCTAGGACATTCCTATTTTAATTATAAATCTCTGCATATTTTACATCTGCCCCACCTGGAGCCTAGCATGGGATTTCCAAGGCGTCACTTGTTTTTATTTTACTGTGCTCCCAATTAAGAATCAGCCCCCATTCTTCTATGATGCTTTTGTTACTATAAAACCTTCTGGAGGACAGGTTTAGCATGTAATTGATAAATGATTGCTAGAAGTGACTGATTGCTTTGCACAACTAATGGATTTAGCTACTTTAGATCAGGGGTCCTCAAACTACTTTGCTCTGGGACCCCATCTTACATTAAAAATAATTACAGGATCCCAGCAAGTTATTGTCAGCACATACATGGCAGCACTTTGGAGAAATGATGGGAGGAGTCTGAAATAACAGACAATTCAACAGATTATTCAGACTTTTTGAATCACTGACTGAGGTTAGAAAAGTCATCAGCCTGATGGTCAGCAACATGGAGTAGTGACACCATACTGAGAGGGTCGGGACCCACAGTTTGAGAACTGCTGCTTTAGAAGATCTAATACATAAACTTTCATAGTCAAAATGCATGTGATAGGCTGAATGGGATCAGTTATATCAGGTGCTTACATCATTTAGATGATTTAGACTACTAAAAGTGGTTATTCTCTACCTCTTAGGTTGGATACGCATCAGGATGTAGAGATATCGCACAGCTGTACACACTGCATGATGTGATGTACGGCCATGTGATATAGCAGTACATCTCACATTCACCTGTATAGGGTGGTCAACATGTGTCCTTAACAGCATTTATAATTACCTGAGATATACAGAAAGAGAATATATATATATATATATATATATATATATATATATATATATATTTGCCTAGAATCAAGCATTGATGCGATAGCTATGTGTACTGTAGCCATTTTCAGCGATAGTGTTAGGACCTGCAGAAAAGTGGGGTCCCGTGAAGGGGGCTGCAGGATTAAATGCATTGATCAATTCATGAACCAAATCTCCACTATTAATTTTCAGTTAATTTAGTGTGCGCAGAGCCCCTACAATGTCTGTTTAAACAATGTGGTCACAAGCCATAGGGCACCCCAAAACTAGGAAAGGTGAGTGCCGATATTTACTGTATATATATTTACTAATAGTTGATTTTTGAATAGGTAATGTGTTTTGGCTCCTGTAACACATAAATCAGATGCAGTTATTAAACTGGTGCCCTGCATACCCTCCAAGATACAGCTGTTCCCCCCCCCCCCCCCCCCCCCAATACAGATAAGAGACTAATTGCCTTTATGTTCCAATGTTCTGAGAAACCAATTAAAGAAAAAAAAGCTTTACAAATTAGATATGTTTTGAAAGCATAAACTCCAATTATAAAATACTATTCAAAATAAACATTTAAAATTCACAAGCAATAAATCAATGTAAAAGTATTCCATATTTAGGGAGCAAAAAAAAAAAAAAAAAAAAAAAAAAAAAACCCCAACTTACATCTTGTCTGGTTTACCACTTCCGCCACGAACAGCTACTGGCTGACTATTTTGAGGGAACACAGTCCCCCCACGGATTGCATTTGGGTGTGTCGGTGAGGCAGCTGGGTGCTGACCAGGACGGATAGGTTTAGCTATTACATAGAAGGGAAGAAAACAAATTAATTATTAAACAGATTGTCACAAATGTCAAGTTAGATCTCACAACACATCATAGGTATGTACATGTTTGTCACAACTGAACTCTCCCCTGGGCCCCACAGCTTTTGGGTGCAGCAAGGAACCCCCCCTCTTTTGCATGCCATCTCCTTGATCCCCAGTGATCGGATTACAAATAAAGGACTCTGGTAACCTCCCTCATCGCCGAAGGACTTAGGTAATTCAGGGAAGGAACCTACATGTGCCAGTGACCATACAGGACATTCCAAGCCCCTACTTGAGAGGTGGATGGTAACTATATTACTTCTTGAGCCAGTCCCTATGAATTATTCCAGGTGTATATATAGGAACTGATGGTGCCCGTCAGTGCTGCCCATGCCAAACAATTATTTTTATAAATTTAGTGTGGTGATTCTTTTATATACCCAATGTTTTATATACATGCTGTCTAGTAATTAAAATTGTAATATTTATGGTTTATACATAAAACGGATGTAAAGTCAATCCAATCGTATATTCTATTATTTATTATTTTTTCTGACTTTTAGGCACTGCATCCTTTCTTTTATCATGTTTGTCACAACATTCTACTTTCCTATTTACATACCCATATTAGAGGACATATGTGAAATCTGTACAAGGCCCATACAGCCAGAGCTGTGTTATGGGACGGACACTCATACACCCCTCACTTCTATTGCTGCTCCACCCCAGCTCTGGCATTGCTGTTCAGGGAGGGTTTTGCTAATCTCCAGCCTCTGCCACCAGCAGCAACAGTGGCTATACTAATACTGGGAGAGCTGCTGCTGGCAGCATCAACTGACATTTGCAGTACCAGTTTACACACTGCCCATGAGGAGGCTGCAGGAGTGCAGGTAGGGCCTGCACTCCTGCCACATGGTGATACAGGGTATGGGGTGGGGAGTTATGGATTTATACAGAGTGGGTACAGGCAGCTCTGATAAAGAAAAGAAAAAAGAAAGAAAGAAAGAAAAGAAGAAGAAAGATTTTATCCAGCCCTGCATATATGTCAGCAAACTGTGTCAAGTCTGACTATACCTGGGCCATGTGATTAAGCCATGGAAAGTTTAACACTGAGTGAATTGTTAAAATCTAAAACGTTCCTTCTCGTTAATTACCATGCAGAACGGAAAAACCTCTTTCTCTATCATCCGGCAGGGGACACTGGCGTTCACGCTGGGTAATAGAGGTGGATGGCTGGGAACTGGCACACTGTAACTTTAAACAGCTGGCTCCTTCCCTCTAGTACCCACAATCCCCAGTTAGAAAAATTGTGCTCGGGAGCTGGCCACGCAGGAGTTCTCTCCTGTATTTGCATCTCTTTTGGGCATTTTTTTCTGACATTCCCTGCTAGGGAAGTTATCTCAGTTTCTGAGTGGTTTTGTGTTCCCTGTAAGGGAGCTTGGCGCGCTGGTTCAACCAGCACTGACTGTCAGGGTCTCTGCTAAAAGACGCCTGCCAGCCTACCTGTGTTCCTGCGGTCCCCCACCAAAGGGACCGTCAGACACCTTTTCTGCCTGCCTGTGACGCCGGGAGCCCCAGGACAGAGTCACTAACAGTGAGTACCCTTTCAGCGGGGCGGGCTGTTTGTGCTTCACACAGCGCGCCGCGTGTTAACCCGCTGTCGCGTCTCCCAGCAGGTGCAGAGGGATTAAAACCTTGCTGGCTGGGAGGCTCAGCGTAGCGGGGAGATAGCGGTATATCGCTGTGTGAGGCTGCTCAGACGCGGTACCGCACGCGGCGGGCGCCATTTTAAATGTAATGCCGCGGTGAGGGGGACTTGGCAGTGCTTAGTTTTACAAATGTGGGAATATTGCTGTGTTTAGCTATATTCTGAGGCATTGTTCTGCTTGTCACCTCTCTCCTGCTTAGGTGTACAAGTCAGTGGGACGTTAACCCTTATATCCCCTCTGGTGGCTTTATAGCTTTGTGTAGGGGGGAAGGTTTGGGTTGCTATCAAGGGGGGCTTAGTCTTCCCTCTGGTACCTACAGTCCCTGGGTCCTTACACCCATCCTGTCTTTTGTGTGTGTGAGGTGTGTGTAAGTGCTTTGAAAACATGACTGGCAAGGCATCCACTAAGGCTGCGCAGAAAGCCTTCATATGCATCGTTTGTGGTGTAAAGTTTTCACAGTCCTCTGCTGAGGGAAAGGCTACTACTTGTGAAACTTGCAGGGGTATATCACAGGGTCCTTCTGAGGTCCCTGTTGCTCCTCCTGCATGGGCTTCCACATTAGTGGGGGCCATGTCTCAGCTTTCCTCTGAACTGGCTGAATCTAGAGTGGCTCAGCCAGCCTGGGTCTCTTCTCTAACTAGATCCATGGATTCATTTGTGTCTTCTATGTCTGTTCCTTCTCTACAGCAGAGGCGGCCAAAACGGCCGTTGCTTCTGCAGGACTCGGATGATTCCGCGGAGGAACAGGAGTTCCTAGCAGACAACATGGATCCGGACCAGGATGATGATCAGGTCCAGCCTGCAGCTGAGCCAGAACAAGCCCCGGCAGGGGTGGAGGCGCTTATAGTTGCTGTCAAGCGGGTCCTTAACTTCCCGGAGGAGCCGGAACCCGTGTCCCAGGATTTAGAGCTCTTTGAGGTACGTCCTAAGCAGCTGGTGGTTTTTCCTTTTCCTAAACAGGAACAACTTAATTCACCATGGCAGAACCCGGATAAACGTTTCCAGGTTCCGAAGAAATTTCTTTCCTTATACCCGTTTCAACCGTCTGCGCTCACGCAGTGGGTGACTCCTCCTCCTGTGGGTTTCGAGGTTGTCCAAGAAGACTACCCTGCCGGTTCCGGGGGCTACGTCCTTAAAGGACCCTGCAGATAGGAAGCTGGAGAACACGCTGAAGGCCATCTATGTGGCAGCAGGAACCCAGTTGCGACCAGCGGTGGTGTCAGCCTGGGTAAGTAAGGCCATTTCTAAATGGGCTGACCAGCTAGTCCAGGGTCTGGATGCGGGCGTTCCTCGCCAGGAGCTGAAGGTACTGGCGGAACATATCCGCGAGTCGGCAGATTTTCTTACAGACGCATCCAAGGACATCACTACGGTTGCTACCAGGGTATCGGCCAACTCTATCGCCGCCAGAAGAGCCTTGTGGTTGCGGTCCTGGCAAGCGGATATGGAGTCGAAGAAGGCGGTAGAAGCCTTGCCTTTTACTGGGGACATGCTGTTCGGCCCTGAGTTGGACAAATGGATCTCCCAGGCCACGGGAGGTAAGTCGGCTTTTCTGCCATCTGCCCCTCCTCCGGCGAGACGTCAGTACGCGGGGCCCTCGTTCAATTCCTTTCGACCGCAGCAGTCCTTTCGCGGAAGGGGAAGAGGTTCGTCCTCTTCCTTTCGTGAGTCCCGTGGAAAGACAAGAGGCCAGCCTGCGGCCAGGGCCCAGTTGCCCAAGCCCCAGGAGAAGCCTGCAGCGTGACTATCCTCCAGCCATGCTGGGGGATTCCCAGGTTGGGGCCCGTCTTTTGGAATTTCGACAACAGTGGCTTGCCACCACGTCGGATCCTTGGGTCCGTCTGCTCATTTCGGACGGATACAGGATTCAGTTTGCGGGTCCCCCACCTTCAAGATTTTTCACGACTGCTCTGCCACGCGAGCAGGAGAAAAGAATACAGTTGCAGGGGGCTATGGAGAAGCTCCTGAAATCCAGAGTGATTATGCCGGTGCCGTTCGAGGAGAGGGAAAGAGGATTTTACTCGAATCTATTCACGGTTCCCAAGCCAGATGGATCCGCGAGACCCATCTTAAACCTCAAGGCACTCAATTTGTACGTCCAGTACCATCCTTTCAAGATGGAGTCAGTACACTCTGTCATAGCCTCTCTGGAGCCTCAGGAGTTCTTACTTTCCTTGGACATAAAGGATGCGTACCTCCACGTCCCTATATGGAGGCACCATCAATCTTTTCTCAGGTTCGCTGTTGGTCTGGAACATTTCCAGTTCCGCGCCCTTCCGTTCGGGCTGTCCTCAGCCCCTCGAGTTTTTACGAAACTATTGTCAGTCCTGCTAGCCTGTCTGAGGCTTCAGGGCATCAATATTGTGCCGTACCTGGACGACCTACTGATAAAGGCAACATCTCCGTCTCTTCTGCAGGAGCATGCTCACAAGACAATTCTGTTCCTGACGCAGCATGGGTGGATAATGAACTATCCAAAGTCATCGTTAGTGCCGTCCCAACGCCTACAATTCCTGGGCCTGTTGCTGGATACCAGAGCACAGAGAATATTCCTACCAGAGGACAAGATTGCTTCCATCCGGTTGTTGGTGCGTCAGATTCTACTCCACAAGAGAGTTCAGATCCTGCTTTGCATTCGGCTGATAGGGAAGATGGTGGCAGCCTTTCCGGCGCTTCAGTTCGGGAGATTCCACTCTCGAACCCTTCAGTTGGACTTGCTTCGTCAATGGTCAGGTTCTCACCTGTTCATACATCGGAGGGTACAACTATCCAGTCGAGCAAGGTCTTCACTGCTGTGGTGGCTACACAGACAGAATTTGACTCAGGGCCGGCGGTTCGCCATATGGGACTGGGTAGTTCTGACAACAGACGCAAGCCTCACAGGCTGGGGCGCAGTCATCCTGGATCGTCGACTGCAAGGCCTCTGGAATCAGTGGGAGACAAGTCTGCCCATAAACATCCTGGAGCTCAGAGCGATTCACAATGCTCTACTGGCTGTTCCAGACATTGTTCAGGGCAAGACGGTCAAGGTCCAGTCAGACAACGCGACGGCTGTCGCGTACCTAAACAGACAAGGAGGCACCAAGAGCAGGGGCGCCATGAAGGAGGCCGCAAGGATCCTAGACTGGGCGGAGAGACACGAGGTGATTCTGTCGGCAGTATACCTTCCGGGAGTCGACAATTGGGAGGCCGACTTTCTGAGCAGGCAGAAGTTCCATCCGGGAGAGTGGTCTCTGCATCCCGACGTGTTTCAGGAGCTAGTCAGGAGATGGGGTCTGCCTCAGATAGACCTCATGGCCTCCAGGCACAACCATCAACTTCCTCGTTATGTCTCACGAACAAGGGACGAGGGAGCTTGGGCAGTGGACGCTCTGGAGGTTCGGTGGCCCTTCAACTTCGTCTACCTGTTTCCTCCGATTCCGCTTCTAGGAAGGATCCTCAAAAAGATAAGAAGGGAAGGGGTCCGAGCCGTGTTGATTGCCCCCTTCTGGCCCAGACGCACTTGGTTCGCCGAGATTCAGTCGCTGCTCATAGACCAGCCTTGGACACTCCCGGACAGGCCGGATCTCCTTCTGCAGGGACCTTTTCTGCACCCAGCGCTGAAGCCTCTCCGTTTAACGGCGTGGCTATTGAAGAAGACATCTTAAGAAAAAAGGGGATACCGGCGTCGGTAATTCCTACGATGATGGCGGCCCGTAAGCCGGTGTCTGCTAAGCATTATCACCGGATATGGCGTGCATATTCCACTTGGTGTTCCGCTCGGGGTTACCCGTTCAGGAGTTTCCATCTGCCTAGGATACTTCGATTTCTGCAGTCGGGGTTAGATTCAGGACTTCGTCTAGCCTCCCTGAAGGTGCAAGTTTCTTCGTTGTCCATCCTGTTCCAGAAGAAGCTGGCCTCATTGGCAGAAATCAAGACGTTTTTACAAGGGGTGGCCAGAGTCCAGCCTCCCTTTGTCCCTCCTACACCACCGTGGGATTTGCCTTTAGTTCTGCGTTTTCTACAGTCCGATGCTTTTGAGCCCTTGGAACAGGTAGACTTAAAATTCTTAACATGGAAGACAGTTACGCTATTGGCTCTGGCCTCGGCAAGGAGGGTCTCAGAGTTGGGTGCCCTGTCTTGTCGGGCGCCTTTTCTTGTTTTTCATTCAGACAGGGCGGAGCTTCGTACAAGAGCATCTTTTCTGCCTAAGGTGGTTACTACATTTCATGTGAATCAACCGATTGTCATCCCTGCTTTTACGGATTCCGACCCGCAATCGGTTTCCCTTGATGTGGTTCGAGCCTTGCGAGTTTATGTGTCTAGAACAGCGTCATTGAGGAAATCAGACGGCCTATTTGTCTTGTACGACGCCCTTAAACGGGGTTGGCCGGCCTCTAAGCAGACTATAGCTCGATGGATCAAGCTCACTATTAGGCAGGCCTATTTGGCTGAGGGTAGGGCGCCGCCTCCCTCTATCACAGCTCATTCCACCCGTTCGGTGGGTACTTCGTGGGCGGCGCGTCGAGGCGCATCTTCAGTTCAACTATGTAGAGCGGCTACATGGTCGAACTCTCACACCTTCATTAAGTTTTATAGGTTCGACACGTTCGCCTCTTCAGCGGCGGATTTTGGTCGGTTGGTCTTGCAGGCTCCTCCGAGTTCTCCCGCCCAAGGGGGAATCTTTGGAACCTCCCCAGCGTGAACGCCAGTGTCCCCTGCCGGATGATAGAGAAAAGAGGAATTTGGTACCTACCGGTAATTCCGTTTCTCTGAATCCGCAGGGGACACTGGCCTCCCTCCCTACTCTAGTCGCCTGCTGGTCATGTTCTCTTGTGTGTACAGTTCTTGTGGTCTGTATATATGTATATGTATTGTATATATATGTTGTGAACAGTTTAATGGTAAGCCTGGTGTCCTTCCTCTCGTTCCAATTTTCCTAACTGGGGATTGTGGGTACTAGAGGGGAGGAGCCAGCTGTTTAAAGTTACAGTGTGCCAGTTCCCAGCCATCCACCTCTGTTACCCAGCGTGAACGCCAGTGTCCCCTGCGGATTCAGAGAAACGGAATTACCGGTAGGTACCAAATTCCTCTTATTGTAACTACAATTCTGGACCAACTATACAGTACAGTTGTGTCCAGTTATATTGATGATAAAATGCTTATGCATGGGCACATGCAACTATTTCCCAAACGCACGCCCTCAGGATCCTAGAAATGCATGCCGCAACAATATAACTGGACAAAACTGTATAACAAAGACTAAACAAAAAAAGTGGCAATGGAGGGAAAATGTACAAATAAAAATGATCTGACTTGTGCACCACAGACTACCCACATGGCTGGCCAGAAATCAGACGTGTCCGTTGCTTGTACGAGCAAAGAACAGTAACTCATTGTTGTTTCATTAAAATGTGTTACTTCATACCTGGTGGCTGTTCTATAGACAAGCGCACTAAAACAGAGGGGAGTTCTGCAGCGCCGCTGTTCATGACATCATTCAGAAATAAACCCAACCACCACTTTCATGGTGTAGCAGCTTTAAAATGACTGGAAATTTAAAAATGTCAACTTTGCACAGTGTTCAGCCAAAGCCAGCCCTCATTCTTATGCTGTTGCAGCGTATAAAGTGGTGCCAACATTCTATGTAAACAAAATGAGGTAAATCGTTGCGATCTACAATGGATTTACCAATCTGCGCAGAGTGTCCCCTCCTAGCCATGTTCTTGGATCTCACAGCTTCTTTAATGCGATCAACCTCCTGCTGATAGCGTTTCCTATCACGAGATGCGTTTTCTTTGGCTTCTTTGAGAGCAGACTCCAAGGCTTTAACTCGCTCAGCTGTAGCCCTTAGTCGTTTTTCCAGTTTTGGAAGCTCACACCGCAGATCTGCATTATCACGTACCAACTACGGAGGAAACATCATGTTCATTTCTGTACGGTCTTCAACTTAGATATAACAATTGATAACATGTAAAGGTCTCTCTACACACCTGCTTATGGACCTTAGTGAGCTGCTCAAGGTTATTCTCGAGAAAGTTGATCTTCTGCTTCTGAGCCGCACTGCCCCCAGTGTCATCAGAGTCCATTTCTGCACTCTAGAAAACATATCATGCTCAGTCGAAGGAACGGTCAAAAGATAAAAGACTGAGATATACAAAACGGAGATGGATTACCTTTTTAACTCTAGTAGTCAAATCTTGAACAAATAGCTTCCTGAGATTGTGCAAGGTCTGGAGCTCCTTCGCCTATAATTAAATGTGGTTTTAAATGAATAAGAGGAAAAATTGTGCTGTAAAAGAATGCAATACATCAGCAATGCTATGCTTACCACTGTCTCTTCCAGGCCCTTCAGATCCTGCCGTGCTTGTTCTCTTCTATCCTGCATTACCCTGGAGAAATATTGCAAAACATTGGGAATGTGACAATCACAAAACAAATCTGAATGCAGGCCGTGCTTAAGGCCCATACACTTATGCGATTTGGGCCGTTTAAGCCCGATTCCGACAGATCGGGCCGAGAAAAAAGTCCCAAATCATGTGTGTTGACACCTCACCCAAACTGATGCGCATTGGGTCAGATCCTACAGATTGAACCTGCAGCAGGTTCAATCTGTTGGATCGGACCCATCAGCAGCATATCGCTGCTTTTTAGAACCCGAAACGTATCCGGTCCGCGCCAGAGGTACCACACAGTAAGTGCAACCGTCACCCCATAGATCAGTTTTTACAAAGGGACTAACAACCCCTTTTCCCAGGATGCAGCTTGACAAAAAGCAATACAATTTGGCGCTTGGTGTATATATATGAAACAATAACATATGTTAAAAACCTTTTTAATAAACACTAAATCAAATACACATACATAAAAATAAAATATAATATAAAAAATTAATAATAATAATAAATAAGATGACAATAACAATGGAATTAATATGTGCAAATATTTATCCAATATCTAAACTAATTTCTCAGTGAATGGGCGCACTCCCAATGCGGTGCAGACTAAAATAGTCTATGCTCGAAATTCAGTTCCACATTATTATATGGTTGACTCCATCATCTGAAATACAGACAGCCACTGGGCACCTTTTTAGTGGGTGAGTGGTGGTTACTCACTTGCATAGGTTTAGTACAAATACTCCTTTTCAATAGGATTTTGGTGGCCACCAGATAAAGGAAAAGGTGCAGGTTTGAAGGTCATTAACCGTATAAGTTCTATTACTCACTTATGCACACAGCTAGATGTAGTCGAAAGCTGCGGCTATTAACTGTGCTTTATCATGGCTCACAGCCTGACAAGGCAACTTATACATAGGTGCCCCTACAGATACACAAGTATCGGTTTCTCTCGTGTGCCAGAGGTAGCCCACCACTTGCACACACCTTTCTGCATGCTGGTGCTGAGCGGCAGGCAGAGGGTGGTAAGGAGCAGTGGGGTGGGTGCTGAGCGGCAGCAGGTGGTATGGGGGCCTTTACACTACACTGTACAGACCAATAGCAGTTCTTCCTGAGAGTAGATGCATAGTCTATATTCTATTCGAGGTTTTCAGCACACGCTGGATCAACAGTATTTCCCAAACAAAACCTCATCATTTCCCTTGGCACATCATGTACTTACGTAAGGTCATGCAGTTTTTTGCTCTTTTCTTGATCGGCGTATTTTAGCTTTTCATGTTCTACTCTCAGTCGCTCCTGCTCAAGCATCATCTTCTGACTTTGGCTGCAAGAAGCAAAAACACATAAATCACCCCTCCATTGTCTTTATATACTGTAATTACCCAGCCAATAACTTAATACAAACCAGGTAAGAATAACTATGCTATATGTGGTGTCACCACACAGCAAAGTTAATGGTCTACAGTTTAATTAAGGGATAGATTTTATTCTGATAGCAGACAAATGGACAGGACTCATGCCATATAAAGAAGTAGTAAGCACGCTTGAAGCAAAAGCTTCGAAAGCTAGTCTGCTACCTTGTGATTGCCTGTGTTTGTGCATGTGTGAGGGAATGATGTAGCTTCACTCGCTGCCAACAGATGGCAGTGTTTGGGAGACACACAGACACTAGACATATATAGATGATTGGTTAGGTTACACTGATGTGAATGACTTATCAGCCCAGCTTAGCAATCAGCTGCCAAACAACGTAACTATCTCAGACACAGAGGGGAGGAAATACAGTTAATTAACTCACTCTTGAAGCTCTGTGATCAGCTTCTCCTTCGCATCAACCTCATCCCGCAGGCTGCTCAGCTGCTTCTGGTGAGTCTCCCGATGACTCTGAATCTGCTGTTCAACAGCATGCTACATAACAAAAGCATTTCACTCTTATTTACTTATATAGATTACGGTTACAGCATGTTAAAAATATATAGGTCCATTATATTATATTATAGACACAAATATATACATACACACATTTATATACATACAGTTAGATCCATATATATATTTGGGCACTGAACCTTATTTTAGGGACTTACTACAATATGTTAGAGCCATATAATGATTGTGGTTGTAATGGGCAGATTATGAGCTTTAATGAAAGGGTATTCCCATATAAATAAGATAGGTTTAGAAACCAAGAGCTTACTACATAGCTCCTCTTTTTTAGAGGGGCCAAAAGTAATTGGGCCAACTGACTCAGAAGCTGCTACATGGACCTGTCTGGGCTACTCCTTTATTCTTGATCAACTAAGTAGGAAAAATTGCATTAAGAATCTGTTGCAATATATGGTAGGAGCAAGTAAAACAGGCCATAAATGGGATGCTTAAACTATGAAAATATGGGACTGAATAAAAAATGGTTTCAATTCCCAAACAGCTCATACATTATTATTTGTTTAAGCCTCTGATGTAAAGCTGGATTTTAAACTGCATCTCCATTGTATAAATTTCACATTCATTTTGTTGGCATACAAAGCCAAAATTAACGGTGTCGTGTACAAATATATATGGACCTAACTCTACATACACCACCGTAACCATTACATTAAATGATGTTCTAAACATAGCCAAGGAGGTGGGTCGTGACATTGCCTGGCTATAGGGGAAAAATAATGCAAGACATCTTGCTGTAACACCCCTTTCACTCCATTAACTTATGGAGTTATGCCTAGATGGACCTTTACTGGTTAATACAAATGCTTTTTTGGTAAAAAAACAACAGGTGTTAAAAGACTGTGTGATAGCATTATGTAGGAACTGAAAGTTACTAAGATATTATTTGTATTTTAAGAAAATATTCCGATGACAATATTAATATGACAATATAAAACAAACAACCCGTACGAGCACATACCTTAACTTCATTAGCAGTTTGCACTTTATTTAAATGTTCCTTTTCCATTTCGTGTACTTTTTCTGTGGGAAAAAAAAAAAGTTAGGTTTGCCAATACCTTACAATGTCACATTATAATAGCAGAGTGACTTGCCAAAAGCAATACAATATAAAAAAGTCCAATAGAAAAAACACAAAGTGTAAATCACTTCTATTGACCATCTCAGATGAAGCCTTTTACAAGATGCACACAGAGTGGGGACCAGAAACTTCTAATAACGGTTTCACCGTAAAGACAGCGGTGTCCAACAGCAACTATTGTAGGTTTTGGTGTAAAAGCAAATGTCTGATTTCCAAAAACTTTAGACTTTCCTGCAAGGCTCCTGTTAGAATAGTTCTTAAAGGTCTATGGCACAGGTTCTCAAACTCAGTCCTCATGACCCTATACAATGCATGTTTTGCAGGTCTTCTCACAGAAGAATCACAAGTGAAATAATTAGCTCCACCTGTGGATCTTTTAAAATGTGACAATGAGTAATGAATGCACCTGCCGGGTGACCTGGAAAACCAACTGCATTAAGAGTTTGAGAACCCCATGTCTATTGTTTTAACCACTCATATCCTTCAGTATAATCATCTATAAAAGATAGTACACTGCTGGAGATACATAGCGAGAAAACACAGGGGCAGATGTACTAAGCCTTGAAGAGTGATCAAGTACCAGCCAATCAGCTCGTGTCATTCTTTCAAAAACTGCTCACAGTGGCCATGTTTTGTGATGGAATCTAGGTGGACAAGCTAAACCACAGACCACTTTAGCACAAAGGGACCTTTTAGATCTCTCTGCTGTAGCGCAGTATTAAAGTAAGGGGAAGCTTCTTTCCTTTGCTTGGCAAATTAAATTGGCACGCAAAGGGCTAAGGCAGTTCTTACAAGACCAGTGGGCACTTCATTTTAGACATGGGATGGAGTTTGGGCTGCTGCATCGGCAATGCATAGTTTACTAGGTTTTACAATATAAAAAAAAAAATTTTGTGTCCAATAATGATCGTTAAATGCTGTCAGAGAAAGCAGGATATTTACAATTGTTGGCTGAATGTTGTTTTCCACTCTACGGATTCGCTTCTATTTCTGTACAAAGAGTATAATACTGGGATGGGTTATACAAAGGTGACGAGTTTCATTTCTGAAAATGTAAATCTCCTGAATAGACATTTTATACTGCAACTTCACATTGTCATTAAATAGATTCATAGAAAAAGAGGGTGTGGGTCATATAGTCGACATGCTTAAAGGTCAACATGGGACAAGGTCGACACAAGCATTAGGTCTACATGGTCAGTTCAACAGTCAAAAGGTCAACAGGACCCTGATGTTGACATTGACACATGCACTGCGTCCCCTTGCATGGCTCGCTACGCTCGGCACACTGTTTTATTCTCCCACCATGCCCTAGTGGATGGTAGGGCGTGAAATACCGCCTGTCGGCACAAAAAACGGTGAAAAACCCCCATGTCGACCTAAGGACCTTTCAGCATGTCGACCTTGTGGCATCAACCTAATGACTGTCGACCTAATGTCCGCATTCTGTACTAAAACCTCATCTTCCCAAACTTAAGAACTTATTCCTCACAAGCCATCCCCACTGATTAACACTAGACAATTGGTGCTACTCAAAATGTAACTAGCTCTCCCAATTTTTTTTTTTAAGCAATCTGATATTTATAAAGCCCAGAGTAACTGTTATTCTGTATAATGTGGACAGATCATACAAGAGGAAATGAGTGAGAATGAGTCTGTTGTTGCCGGCTAGAAGAGTAGTGTGAGGTCATCGCTGCAGCCAGGCATTTATGTAAGTCGGCACCATTTGTAAAGGTCAGAATCAGGTTGAGTATCTTAGAAACCATAAGATTCTGAGTACAACCAGCCAATTAGTGCTGGTCACACAGGAGCACCACTATCACTGTTACACAATATGGTCACGTATCCTACAACGTGACAGCTGTAAAATAACCGCTAATTGGTGTTTACACTGCCAACAACATGGGGTCATAAAAGAGGGAAAGATCCTTTGGCCGATCTACAGTGAGCACAGAAAACACTGAAGTGCAAGTAGCCTCAAACATTAATTACATATCGACTGTTTAAATTTTGAATAGAACATTCAGACCTGTAGCAGAGATTATGCATCAGAGTAACTGGCCATTAGTCCTAAAAAGTCTGCCATCCATCAAGAATGAAAGCCAGGTGCCACTCCCTGTTTTCATAACACACAGAGCAGGTCCTCCAGACATTCTGCTCTGTAAAGATGGTGATGGCTTTCTCAATTAGAGGATACATTTATAACAGCATAAAACTCCACCTTGTGCCCGCAGCTTGACAAGCTCTTCATTCAGAGAGTCTGCAGACTCCTCCATCTGTCTCTTCTTCTGCTCCAGATTCTGAACATATTCTGTCAGCGACTTGATCTTTGCTTCATACTTTAAGAAAAAAGGTTTAGATGAAACATAAAATGTTTTGCATACATTAGAGTATTATAGTTGAACAATTATTCCGCTTGGCAAAATAAATAAAATGTGTTAATGATATGTTTGTGTGCAAATCAGATCCAGGGGTACGAATCTATGTGCCACCACAGCAGAACAAGACGTTGCAGCTGCCAAGACAGTCACTGACTGAAAGAGCACAGGGTCCAGCAACAGAGAAAGCCATTGTCCGTGTAAGCATTTATTCAGATAAAAGATTCCCCCAAATTGCTCTGCCTTTTCCTTATAGCATCCTATCATGTTCAAATCAGATTACATTAAAAACAAATATTATGTAAAAATGCAAAAGGCGGATGGGCCTAGCTGTCGCCGACCCCACACAAGCCTGGCTTGCGGATTTACCTGAGAGATACGAAGCTGGCAAGCAGCAAGTTCCTTCTCGTTCTCATCCATTTTCTTATTACTCTCTGTTTGGGTACCCTCCAGCTGCTTGCAGCGTTTCACCACGGACTTCACCTCGGATTTCATTTTACTGATATACAGTCGGGCAACTGTGAATTCCTCATCAATCATGCCACTCACTTCAGGTTGCTATCGGATGAGAAAATATGAATAGGTTTTATATAATTCGATCAATATGGACGATTAGAACACAATCTATCCTCTAGGAAAACACTGTATCATACCATTTAGGGGGGTATGCAATGTCCTGCTGCTATTTCCGATGGGGGAAATAGCGGCGGCTCCCTATTCAATTCTGTCTTTAGCGACAGCATTGAAGCGGGATCACGGCAGAATGGGCCCGACTTTAGAAGCTGTCGGGTCCGTTCTGCCGATAACGGCAGTGGATTGTCGCAATCCCGGCCACAGATCGACAATCCAAGGCCGTTTTTGGCCCCACACCCTTTTCGCTGATTGGCCGGCGGGACATTGAATCCCGTTTGCCTATCTGTTGTCGGTCAAACCGCTAACGGGCCAGGATCACGGCTGTCGGGTGGTCCTGCATTGCATACCCCCCTAAGTATGCAGAACCAGCCGCAGTCACACACAGAAAAGAGGCGTGCTGCATATTTTAATCAGCATAAGCTGTTTGTGCATCTTATTCTCATTTTAATGGAAGAAATGTCACGAAAACACACTCGTGCTACCGAATCACAACACAACACAGCATAGTGTGACTTGAAGGACTTTTTAACATGCAAGGAGGCTAGATGTAAGTGGACACATTTGCATATTATCTTGCACAACTCTCAATCAAATAAGAACATAATCACACTAGCAAAATTACTAATGCAAGACATACACTAGGGCAGTGATGGCTAACCGACACTCCAGCTGTTGGAGAACTTCACATCCCAGCATGCCCTGCTACAGTTTTTGTATTTGGTCATGCTAAAACTGTAGCAGGGCATGCTGGGATGTGTAGTTCAACAGCTGGAGTGTCAAGGTTAGCCATCACTG
The DNA here is from genome assembly GCF_055691185.1 of Crinia signifera. NCBI lineage: Eukaryota > Metazoa > Chordata > Amphibia > Anura > Myobatrachidae > Crinia > Crinia signifera. The sequence goes on along the minus strand of NC_139221.1, from coordinate 256,507,532 downwards.
CCCTAGGGGATATTAAACAGATACAATTTTGTACAGACAGGCATACTGAAGGTCATGGAGATAAAGATATACCCAATTTCCCTATACACACACACACACACACACACACACACACATATGGGGAATGCATTCATTCATGTTTTCTGAATAAAAACATGTTTACACTTTGTGGTAAACTCATTTAATAAAAAGTAGTCTTGGATGAAAGCCTTTAACTTTGAAAGTAAAGGACTTTGTAAAGCGGAAATAAAAACTTGGTGAGCTTAATATATATCAGCGAGTGACTATTAAAATGACATTGGTGAAACATTTGCGAGCTCTTTATTAATAGATGAACCACAATGCAGCAGAGTGCCTATAACAGCAGATTTAAGGAGCAATTCCAGTACAAGCACGTTAGCAAAATGTGTCTGTCGTTACAGATCTTGCAGACAGGAGATGGAAAGTAGTCAGGCTTGCATTATTTATAAACACTAAAATATATAAAAAAAATGTAACCAACAAATGCAAAAAGACTAAATTTAAGAAGCAAACATTACCTTAGAATCGTTATTTCCTACTGCAATCCCAATCTCTGTGAGATCTTTCAATAATGAGGTCATCATCTCCGTGGTTCTTTTCCTTTGGTGGTTGTTAATTTCTTTCAGTTTCTGGAGTTCAGAGTCGATGCTGGATAAATAGGCCTAAAAAACAAATACCGGGAAATAAACAAAGCTTTCTCTGTGAACGGATTGGCAAACTCCTAATGATCCTTAACCACTGTAAAAGGGAATGAGCGGATAAGAATCTGTTTTAGGTAAAAGCTTAATACGATATAAACGTAAAATTAAAAATGGATTGCACTCTTAAGACAAATTAAAACAACTCATATTTAATCACTGATGTGTGTGTGTGCAACATTGTGCTGCACTTTAGCTTAGTACACAGTAACCACTTCTGAAGGTCAGAAGACACTGCATTCAATTTAAACTATTGGCCTTTAAAAAAAAAAAGTGTTGGTCTAATGCTGGCCACACATCAGACCAACTTTCCTCCAACCATCCAACTAGGTGGTTGGATAGAATAAAAACCTGGTAGTGGATAGGAGCAAATGTAATCTGTAATTAAGTCATTTGTTTCCCCAAATCGGAAAATGGACAACTGTCACTCAGACAATGTACTGTAGTTGGACCTATTTGATTTAAACAATTTCACTGAATGTTTTTGTCCATTCTCCTGAGTTTGTGAGCAAATTGCATTTTGGCATTTGCCCCATACAGTATCAAATTTGCAGTCCAACCAACTAGTTGGATGGTTGGAGAAAAGTTAGTCAGATGTGTAGCTAGCATTAGCCAGGTTGGCTGAATAGGGACAAGATGAAACGCAGACCTTTCACAATGACCATCTCCCATTTTATAGGACTTTGGGTTAAGGAGTACAATACAAAAGGCATTGCTCTCACCGATTTCTGGCTGAGCTCTTCACTCAGAATCTCATATTCTTTAGCTTTGTCTTCCACTTCCTGTGACTTCTGATCATAATTGACAGCCAGTTCCTCCAGAGCTTGCAGAACCTCTTTCACCTCCTCTTTTGAGGCGTCATTTTCAGCCTGCAGGCGGTTTAACTCAGCCTGCATGTTATCTTGATCCCGTCTCGTTGAAGCCAAAAGCTGGAAGTTTGAAAAATTAATTTATAACAACTTGACAATACCAGTTTAAGGGTCTATCGATAAACAATGGGTTTCAACCAAGATACGCAAATATTTCTCATACAACTTTGTTCTGTGACTTGGCGATGCCAGCCTAAGAATCAGACTATGGCTGGTCCACCAAAATATCCGCTAAAAATATCAGTGTCGCTCACATTTGTTATATATATTCAAATAAAAAATATTGTGTAACAAAAGACTATATTTCCTATATAAAAAAGGTAAACATTACACGTACTTATGTGAAATTTTCACACCTATCTTAACAAATTCACTTGGAATTCAGGGGTAGATTTATTAATCTTGGAGAAGAGATAAACTGGAGATAAAGCGGAGAAAAGGCACCAGCCAATCAACTCCCAACTGTCTTTTTCAAACACAGCTGATTGGCTAATGCTTTATCTCCTTTTACCTTTTCTCCGCTTTATCTCCAGTTTATCTCTTCTCCAAGCTTAATAAATCTGCCCCTCAAAGAGTTAAAAACACCCAGGTAAAGTTTTACAGCTTTGTTACAATGACAGTACTACGGAATCTAGAAGCTTGAACATTAACAGGTATCCTACAACCACTACTATAACCATCAGGAGTTTCACTGATTTTTTTATATTCGGCTATCCAATTGGATCACCTGATCCAATACCTGATAAGCAGTGGCGCACTTCTGCTGACCAATGCTAATTAGATAGCCCAAAGCGGTCTTATTACCTACAGACAGCAATTATGGGTAATAGGATATCGGCGTTATTGTTACAAACTCCGTATTTAAAACATGATTAATATCCAATTAGCAGATTTAAGAATAATGAAAGTTAGAAAGCGCCAGAGATGTCTATACAGAGACACTTACCTCTTCTTGATCCAACATTTGCTGCTTCAATTTTTCTACTAACTGACTCTGTTGATTGATCTCTTCATCCTGGCAAAAAAAATAAAAATGGATAATGTTGAGCTTTACAAACTCATGCATCTTTAAAAAAAAAAAACGTTTTGTTTAGGCCAAACCCGCACTCATCTGCCAGATGTCATCCGGCTTGGAAACGCATTACACTAGATACAGTATGCACGCGCTTACAAAGTTTTAAAACCAAGTGTTCTGGAAAGCCTTTCCATTTCTTAAAATATGGATGTGTGCCCATCACTAATTTATAGAAAGTGCGATTTCTAAAAGTGTTTAACCACTGGGCTCCATCCCACATCATATAACAAAACTGAACAGAAGGTCAGAAAACCGTAATCATCGGGTGTCCTACAAAATAAAAGCGAGAACTGGCAAGAGGCGCCTAACCTTGTCGTCCAGTTGTTTGTACAGTTTGGTAACTTCATCTTCACATTTCCTTCTCTCGGCATCCGTGAAGTTAGCAGCAAGAGTGACAGCTGGCTTGTCATTGGCGACCACATTATCAACAACAAATGCATCCAGGTTGGCCTTTTCTTTATCAAACTGCTCATCAACAGGCACGGTTTCCCCTGCAAAGCAAAGCGCACAGATAAGATGTACATCATCATTCTGCAGCCTTCTCTTTGGACTCCCTAATTGGGGTATAAGTGGTCAAATAATGTCCGGCAGAGGATAACCAGCAATTTGTTCTCAAACACCAGAAAACAAAAACCGTTCTTCAGCCAAGTTGTTCAGATAAAATGTGTTTTCTGGATTCTGAGAGAAAACCATTGATCATCATTTGCTCCCACAACATTATACGGTTCCCATTCCAACAAGCAAACTAGTTGAATAGCTGCCAGAAAGTTGGTCTGGTGTATAGCCATCTTAGATTCTATAAGATCCTACTACTCTTTAGACTTTGGTTTGATAATTTTCCTTAATATAGATATTTAAAAAAAAAAAAAGCAAAAAACACAATCTACCAGATAAGCCAATAGCGTGCCAACAGTTGTAACCAATCATGTTGTTGTAGATTACCCATGTGACAAACACAAATAAAATACATAACATGCACACTGCGTATGCAGAGATGAGACAGCAATATTGTGTGCTGCAGCTTAGCACTGCAATATGTAAGCACGTCATTAACCACCACGGTCAGGTCTGTCCGCATGCTCTCACCTTTGCGCCAGCGAGCAAGCTCATTTTCAAGCCATTGCACTGTACTCCGCAAAGTCTTTGTTTTCTCTTTTTCCTTCTCGTATTTCTTCTTCCACTGCTCAGCAGTGAGCTCCACATTGACACATACTGTATTCTTAATAGTCTTCGCCCTGACAACAGTAGAAGAAAAAAGGGTATTCAACAACTCCGACTAAAATTCTGTTTACTGTTTTAAATGTGTTCCTTCTAGACAATGGGCAGGGTGCTGCTGCTGCACAGGGGCAGCATAAGGGGGGCGCGGCCAGCAGCCACTGTCGTGAAATGGGGCGGGCCTGGGAAAGTGCCGGGCATCGCCATCTACGGCGCCTCTGGGCTTCCCCGTGCACACCGGCGGGGACAAGCAGCAGGCTCTTTGGGCAGGGCGCCTTTTGCCCTTTAAAAATTGGGCAAGGCGCAGCACTAGCGGGAACACTACAATATTTAACTTGTGTGCATCAGATGCTGTTGAGCTAGATTTAAATTGAAAACCACAAACCTGATCACCTAGAACAGGGATATTCAACATGCAGCCCTCTACTTATTACGAGAGTACACATCCCAGTATTCCTGTCACAGTTTACCATGCACTAAAATCAAAGCTGTGGCAGGGCATGCTGGGATGCATAGTTGCAGAAACAGCAAAAGCTCTACATGTTGAATACCCCTGATCTAGAGCATGGTGATGCTTTCAGGATCCCGCCAGACACAAATTCATTTTACATGACTACTAAATATTCTGCATTTCAGAACACAGAAAGAGTCAGGTGTTTTTTCATTCAAGTGTATTATTTCTTTAAACTGATTACAAACCTTTGCCCAAACATTAGAGTAGACTTTGTTTCAGACTCATTATAAGATGATGGTGAACAGCAAATAACGATAGTGGTCCTGCAATTTCCTCCTAATGAGTCTTGGAGGATTCTTGTCATTTTACTATCACGATATGGAATATAGACCTGTATGAAGACATCAAATCAGCAAAGAGTTTCAATGTGACAGAATGGGAAAAACACCATAAAACTAGTATTTATTCGATATTACTAGTGTCCTAAGGCGTAACTTTTGAAAGTGAAGCAACACTATGCAATCATAACTTACATTATCCTCCACATAAAAGCAGGATAGTAGGTTAGTGGCGATGAGGAATATTTAAATGGTACCTGGCTCGCACTGTACATAAAAGGAAATAATACACTGGTGATAACTTACACTGGCTTCTGCCAGGGCAGAGATGACATTGCCAAGAGATGACAAAGACTTGTTAATGTTTTTTGCTTCATCCAGCACCGCACCTTCAGCTCCAGTTTTGCTAACCTGAAATGAACAGGAAAAGTGAAAGCAGTTATCGGACAAGCTCATTTGTGTCCTTAGACAAAGTGCTGCATTCAGAACAAAGGCAATCCTGTACCTAGCACAGCAGCTTCCCTTTATACAGAACAGATCCCAAGCTGTAGGCTCAACCAAGAAGCCTGGGTGCCGGACGGGGTCCTGACAGTTGGGATCCCGACAGTTATTTACCTGATGTCGGGATCCCGACTGTTTAAACGCCGACAGACAGGTTCCCGACGGCCACGGGCTATTCTCCCTCGTGGGGGTCCACAAACCCCATAGAGGGAGAATAAAATAGATGGCGAGCGTAGGGAGCCACCGTGCCCGCAGCATGGCAAGCGCAGCGAGCCCACAAGGGACATTGTTCCGCTCGCCATGCTGTCAGAGTCCAGGCCACTCGGGATCCCAACGTCGGGCTAATGACTGTTGGGATCCCGACTGCCAGAACCCTATACCACACCCAGAAGCCTTTAGATGAATCCTGTCCCTACTCCAGAAACCAATGACATAACACAAAGTGCCTCCTTACTGCCAATACTTACCTCAGCAGTGTCACTGGTTCTTAAGAGTGGAGAGACTACAAGCCCCAAATAACCATATTCACCCTGTGCAAGCTACATCTGTACTTGCAGACATTTGATGGCTGCTTATAGCCATGTACACACTGTGCAATTCTTGTAGCTATATATTCTATATAGTCAAAATCGAATAGAAAGTTAGTCAGAATCACACGGTATTCTGCCACCATCATTGCTGATGCGTTCTTTCCCTTTTAGTCAGTATCAAATAGGAAAAAATACGGTGCAGGCAAGTCCATCTTGACTTTCTCGCCTGTAGAACGTATTTGGCCTAGGGCCAAATTGCACCATTGTCTAAAGCTAAAGTGAATCTATAAGCGGTCCATACGCGGTGCGTATCTAGTTTAAAACGCATGCGATAGGCTAAAGCAGCGTGTGTTTTGAACTAGATGCAATCTAGTACAAAAAGTATGTGATGCACATACATCATATGGCAAGGTACATAAAGTAAGCAGGAGTACATTGTGTGGACACCTTAAAGTGCAGTTAGTCAAAATCTGCCATGAGACCTAAGGTGTGTACGGGATGCAGTTACAATCCCGGCGGTCGGGATCCCGGTGCTCAGAATCCCGACCGCCGAAATGCCGACACTTTCTCCCTCCGTGGACACGACACCCCTGGAGGGAGAATAAATTAGTGTGCCGAGCGTAGCGAGGCACCGGGCCCGCTGCGTGGCGAGCGCAGCGAGCCCGCAAGGGGGGGGTGATCCACGCGCCCCCCCCCCCCCTTGTCGGCATTTCGGCTGTCGGGATTCTGAACGCCGGGATCCCGACCGCCGGGATTCAATACTGAATCCGTGTGTACAGACGGTTTGATTCGGTCTTAAAGGAACATTTAACTGGAACAGTTCTATGCAGAGTATTTGATATTTGGCCACCTGCTATCACTTTAATAGCAGAATCCTTTAAAAACAAATAAATATTGGGAGTCGTCCCATTTGCCTGTATGTTATACTTAAGGTGCAAGACACCCCCCTGGAAATGCTGGGTCCATATGCTAGTGTACAATAATATTAAATATTAAATAGGTCTCACCTTTTCACTACCTGCCAAATCAACCAGGTATAGTTTACCACTTAGCTTCTGCTCAGTTTGAGTATTTTCTTGCTTGACATTGATTAGAAAGATGCTGTGACTTCTAGAGCTGTGTTCATTCATGTCTGCAAGACAGATATAATAACACCTTTGCTTTGTGCATGAGGACAGAAAACAATCTATTTTTTTTTTTAGGTGGTCTTCATTAGAAGGCGTAAACAAATAAAAATATTTTTTAGCCAATTGTGAGTAACATTTTGGGGGAAACTTAATATGGTGAGCGATTCAGAAAGTGAGAGATTTGGTAAGAAATCTGCAGGGTTTTTTTTTTTTTTTTTTTTTTTAACAGCGGCAATCATTTACACTTCAAAACCAGTTTGATTTGGAATTGTAAATGATTGCCGCTTTAAAAAATAAAATAAAAAAACCTGGAGATTTTTTACCAAATCTCTCATCCTATCACATTTCACCCTTTATTTTTAAGTGTAGCAAATACACTGGTTTTAAGATGTAAAATAAAAAAGGCGGGATGAGCAATTACAGCAGGTTATAGTGCATTTTTTAAATTACCGTGGAGGAGAACGTGTGTGTTTTTCCCAATCCGGGAACAGTTTGACTGAGGAGGTACAACTTCCAAACCATAAAGCAGGTGTCCCAAAGCAAGCTCAGGGTGTGTGTGTGTGTTTTTTCGTAGGGTACTGACTTGGCCAGTTTTAAATCTTTTCCGGTGTTCCGCAAATTGAAAAATGGTTGAAAATGACTGCTGTACACTAACATTATCACGGCTGTCGATCCCTGCCAACACCCATGATCCTGGCCCGTTTGTGGTCAGCCCGACAACTGGACAGGCGGGATTCAATGTCCCTCCTGCCGATCGGTGCAAATGGGGCGTGGCCGTGCAAAAGCTTCTGAAGTCAGGCTCGTTCTGCCGTGATCCCGCTTCAATGCTGTCGCTAAAGACAGCATTGAATAGGGAGCCACCGCTATCTCCCCAGTCAGAAATAGCGGCGGCACATTGAATACCCCACTAAGTGGCCTTGGCCTTTTAGGAAATAGCATCTGCTTTGCTTTTAAGCAAGCCTGGTCTATCTTGGTGCGATACTCCTAAAACAATTTAATCTTTCTAAAGATGTTTTATATCCAGGTAACACTGCATTAGTTTGGTGGCAGAACAAATCCTGGAACTACCTCCTAAATATTTCTGCCAGGGTTCCCAGCACCGAGCATGAAGGCGCTTCATACTTTCATATTCAGAACACTGCATTCACATTAACACAATTGGGTCAATTTACTAAGATGGGAATTCTATTGCAATGTTGCCCATAGCAACCAGATTCTACCAATTATCTTCTACAAGGTGCTAAATAAGTAGAATCTAATACATAGAAAAAACAGATTGGTTGCTATGGGAAATATCCCATCATCAATAGAACTCACACCTTAGTAAATATACCCCAATGTGATAGATATTTAATGGTCAAAAACTGAACTGAACATTAACGATCACTGACGGCTAAAACAGGTGATGAGGGGTGCACTGTTAAAGCAAGAAGTGGAAGTCAGACAAGGGACTATGTATAGACTAAGTGCAGAGTGAGGAGACGTAAAGGGTCACTCACTTTTATACATTACACTGCTTACATTGGATTGTGTGATTACATTATTATAAGCCAAATAGAGGCATTACTAAATGGCCCGACACAACCGCCTCATGTACAGCAACTACTAGCATTGGTAAGGTTCTAGTCCCTTTACATGCAGTGCCCCAACAGTACGCTACAACAGGATATACAACTTACTTGTCACAGCTACGTGTCGGTTAGATTTTCCTTCATCTATAGTATCCATTACTTCTTCAGGACTACATACAAAACGCTCAGTGCAACCCTTTTAGAGAGAAAAATGATAGTAATATAATATACAGGCAACACAAAGCCAGTAGAACTAGAACACATTAACGGTAACACCCACCTTTACATACGGTACTCGGTTTTTGTCCTCATGAACAGAAAGGTTTGTTTTCGAGACTGAAATAAAGGAGAATAAGGAAAGAACACTTGTCAGAGTACATCAGCTGCAATGCCAGTATGCAAGTATTAGACTAGGGCATGTACACTGCAGTCATAGTGGCAGGTCTCCTTGCGGCAAGAGGACGTCCATGTGACCGTTTCAGAGCAGATCATTGTACGGTCTTTAAAATACTTTCATTTTATTATAAACATTCAAGTAGAAATAGCAAAATCTCCCAGTGTGTAGACATTGATTTAACAAGAGAAAAATATTTTGGCATATCAAGAAACAATGATTAATCAATCTCCTGTACACTCAAGAGACTGACCAGCAGAATGTTTTGCCAATGTCAATTACGTTCTCAGCTCCCTGAAACACATTTTTCTTTTACACGATATCTGCCTTTTAGTGGCATATTCATTTGCTACAAGTATGGGTGGTATTCAATCCCGGGTTCCATCTGTTATAACGTCCCAACAGTCAGAATACTGGGCCATTTTTTGCCCAGCTCGATTGAAACTCGACAGATGGTATTCAATGTTCCAATTGTCGGAAAGTAGACGTATCAGGGAAAACGGCCGCTGATTTCAATAATCTGCTGTGATTTTGGTTTACAACATTCCGCGGCAGTTTCCGACAAAACAGATCCAACTTGCTTTAAAGTCAGGCTATAGGCTAACATAGGTGGCTTGTAGTTAACATTCCTTTGCTAGTTCTAATAATTTTTTTGTCCTTTCTGTATAAATCCATATCCCCAATAATGTCAAGCTCTGGTCCCAGATATGTCACATACCACACAATGTACAATAATTATCAAATCAATAAGATGAACAAGAAACCTCTAGGAAGAACTAGATTTTAGAGAATAGAAGTCAAATAGCTGCAACTCTACTGAATGCGGAGCTCTGCCAGAAGCCCCATTATGTACACATTGATTCCACTGCACAGTCGCTTGGGCATTTGGAACACTACATTAGACCGAAAACAACATTACTTTAGAATAAATAATTGGCCTCGCTGAGCAACAACAGAAAAAAACAGCTCTCAATGAAACTGGACAGGAAACAATTATCTGCAATGAAATGAGAAGTCTGACTTTCCCCAGTACCCAAATGAGAAATAATGAAATAGGCAACACAGAACGGTGATTGAAATATAACGGGAATATAAAATGGTTATTGTTGTTAGGTCATGAATTTGGCGAGGTAGAGGTACTGGCAGAGGAGGGCACGGTGATGAATCAGAATGACCGAACTCAGTTGGCAGTCACCATGCTAATGGGTTCTTTGAAAATGTATGAGGGGGGAAGTGTATTCTCACAATGAGATTGACCAATGAGGATAACTGAATAAGGGTCACATGGTGTCAGATGTAAATTGACTAAACTAACGGTCGGATGGATAGTTATGGGGCCTACACACAGGGAGATGTACTGAGCACTCTGAGTGATGCTAGCCTGCTCAGCACACAGTGATGTGTCAGCACTGTGTGCTGAGTGATCTGTCAGGGCCAGTGTTCTCTGCTGAGAACACTGTCCCTGACCAATTAATATCGATCATGCTGGATATTAATCGCTAGGCAATAGCGACATGCGGGGCCGCACATCACTATGGCCTCTACACGCAGAGCTATGCCCCGAAATCGGTACATGTATAGGCCCAATTAGTTAAATTAATCAGTCAATTCACAGCAGGGTTGCCTACCTGACCCTCTCCTTTAGGAAACACCTTTCTTATCATACATTACCAGGGAAGTCCAGGAACAGAGCAGGTTCTCCCTGATGGGAGGGTCAGGTAGGCAACCCTGATTCACAGCAACACAACTCTGGTAACCGGTCCATGGAACTTGCAAATAAACCAATCACTCACCATCCAGAAGATCCCTTATCTTGTCCAAATAGATTTCAAAATAGGACACCTAAACAAGAGAGAGATAACATTACAATTTACACAGTGCACCATAATAGCAAGTGCTGTAGAGACTCCACTGCAAAACAAATGTTCTCTAAAAATGCACATGTATTAAAAAGGAGGATACTGGGAGCTCTAGTATGCAAAATACCCTAACACAACTGTTAAATATGGTATGCAGTGGAGAACATTTAAGCCGCCTATAGACGATCCGTTCCCGGACCGTACGTTCTGTACTATGAGATGCGCGCTCTCGCGCATCTCATAGTACGGTACAAAAAGTATGTGCTGCACATACTTTTTGTACTAGCTGTTCATCATATCGCATTGCATGCACTATGCATGCACAAGGCATGCGATGCGATGTGTACTATATAAGTACACAACGGATCCGTTAAACGGACCGTGTATGGGCGGCTTTACACTGGTGCACAGGAACTGTAAATTGGGTAAGTTCTATATAACTCAAGCCAACAGCAAAACGGTTTAAAAGTACAAAATGAAAGCAAATGATTGGTTAGCAAGGCTTGCAATACCTTTTCACCCAGTTACCTGTGTATCAGCGATTAGCTATATGCCCACAGATTGTAAAGCTTGCAAGTGTGACCTCTTACCTCTTTTTTAAAATCAAGTCTAGTTTTATTACAGAGTCTGTTCCCGAATAGGCTGTGTAGTATGCCTACACCACAGTAATAAAATTTTAATCAAGAAAAAAAAAAGTGCTACAGCACTGCCAATGCCCCTCTCTCTCATTTATAGCGTGATACACCACCTATCTCTGGTAGCGAAAGTACTACATCGCCTTTAACATCATTAACATGCACACTGCAAGGCCCCTAGATGTAAGACCAGGTCCCAGCCTCTTGCAATATCTGCCTCAATTCTGCACAATACACCTAAATATACACACATTATGCATGCTTTGTGTAACTTTAGATAATTTACTGTTACTTAGTACATCTCTCGTGACATATACATTACAACATATGTTTATGAACACCTCGTATGTGGGTTAACTTGTACATTTCTTTAAATCAATAAATGGAAAAATTCATATTTTTACTGCATTCTTAAATTCTTAATATGCCGACACTATGTGGCCTATAAAAAAAATTGTGAGAGAGTATAAAGCACAGGTTCCATAACGTTGTCATCAAGCCACCACACTAAGCCAGGTTTTAAGTATACACATGTTTGGCTACCGATGATAAAATTAGTACCTCAATTGTTTTAACCATCTGTGCTGAGCCATGGATATATTTAACAACCTTGAACTATTTTTTATTTTGGGGGGGGGGGGGGGAAGAGATTACATTTTGCTGCATGCCTCCTGCTTACAGTCTATAGTGATATTGCTCAGCGTTTCCTTTTCATCAGCGACCAGAGATGGTTGCTGATGAAAAGGACATACTGCCAGGAGAAGAGGCAGGGGAAGTCTCCTCCGACCACCGACCATTAGTGGGCTGAAAACGGGAGCGTGCACTCCAATCACTGGCAATATGGTCACTCAGCGACCATATTGCCAGCGATTATAGCCCGTATGTAAGCACCTATAGGCATTGATTTGTTACTCCAGTCACATGCCCTTTCCCCACAGCATAAATTTCTCCTCTCAGCTTCCGGAGGTGCAATAAAATATAGGCGTGAAAAGTCTGTCGTTTAGGCTCCCAGACTTTTAGATGTGACACGACAAGCAGATTCAGCAGCTCCGCACGACTAAACCCGGTGCTTTCAACAGTGTTAAATGCTACAGAGAATGTTTTAACATCCACATCAGTCCCTACCCCAATGGAACTTACAACCTATATTCCCTATTACACACACACACACACTCTTTGGTTAATTTTGTTTGGAGCCAATTAACCTACCAGTATATTTTTGGAATGTGGGAGGAAACCAAAGTACCCGCAGGAAACCCACGCAAGTACAGGGAGAATATACAAACCCCACACAGTTAGGGCCACGGTGGGAATCAAACCCATGACCTCAGCGCTGTGAGGCAGTAATGATAACCATTACACCATCCGTGTTTCCCCAGGAGCGTACATGTGGCACAACTGAATGCCCTCCTTTGGGAGCATCCCAGTTATGTCAGGTAGATTTACATTTCATTTGTATTTCCCAAATGTTTTTACATTTTTTATTTGACTATTCAATTGACTGCATTGTGCCCTACGCTTAAGTCACAAGATGCAACTTACTATGACTAATGTCAGGGGCTTAGTCATGGTACAGAATATTTTTCAACTTGTGGAAGTGCAAAGTGTTGGATGAGACAGTAATACCACGACCAGACGGGCGGGAGGTGACGTCACCCGATTCTCCGGCTTCTGTTCGTGACTTGCGGCAGAGGCTTAGAGCAAGGAGGACATTTGCGACCCGCTCTAAGCCTCTGCCGCAAGTCACGAACAGAAGCCGGAGAATCGGGTGACGTCACCTCCCGCCCGCAGCACACGGAAGACGCTGCACAGCAGAAACGCTGCCGTCTTCTCCTGTATAACAGGTTAGATTGCTAGGGCAAGTTAGAACTACCTTGATAACTGGACTGTCGTTCCCTCAAACTCTACAAAAGAGTGTAAACATTTTATGCACGTTTTATTAATTTATTTTTATTTATTTATTTTTTTATTTTATTTTTATTTATTTTTTTAATCATTTTCATTATTCTTTGCATCTCTTTAAATTTATTTATATATTTTTTATTTATTTATTTTTTTTTATTTATTTTTTTTATTATTTTTTGCTTGTCTCATTTCTCTCATTTCTGAACTATTATTCTGATTCTACCTACCCCCCCCAACAAGCGCCTAAATACCCCTTTTGCTTATTAGCAAAAATATACCCTATATATTATAAATCCATTTGGGCTGCTCCAACACCAAGCGCAATATCGTTTGGGGAATCCCCTAAATTTGCACGTTCACGGTTTTACAGTACGGGCAATTGAATAGTAATTTGCTATTAACCTGGGAGCTATATGGTGCCAAGACAAGTAATTTTTTTCTACTTCAGAAACACAACTGATTATCAGGCTAATAGAAGTTAAGAGTAACACTTATAATATAACTCATTCTTTGGCCACTACCAGCATCCAGTAGTATCCCTTGTGATTCATTTATCATTTACAGGTCTCCCCCATTTCCCGTTATGGCCACTTCCTCTATAATTAATTTCTCCCCTAGTGATTGATTCTCACCCCTGTAATTTATCTAAAACCACATACTAACCCTGTAATTCATTAGCGTGTAGGCGATAAGGCCACATAAACAGCTAAGTGGTTAGAATTATTATAAACAACAATAACAAGGTTAGATCTCAAATGCAGCTCTCAGGATTACCTTTATATGAAACTCCAGATTCTCATCCATAGAGTAAATGTAGTTAAATATATCTTGCACTATTCTGGGAATAATGCCCATCCCATCTGGATCATGTAATTTCCCCTGGGAAAAAAAACAACACACACATTATATGCTTTTACCACAGTAGCAACAAAACATTAGTAATATACAGCCATATACAACACAAAGATTACCTCCATAGTATGGGTCTTTCCAGAGGAGGTCTGTCCATAGGCAAATATTGTACCATTGTATCCTTCAAGTACATCTAGAAGATAAAATGTCAACATTAGAGAAAACAGTTCTAGATTTAACACAGTGTTACCATACACACTACTATAGATAGCAGGGGTTAGGTGTTACTCAAGACTCCTCCTTATAATGACATCTTATTTTTATATAGGGCAGCAGTTTAAGTAGTGAAAAACTGAAGTGGTATTTAACCATCTCTACATCCTACACATCCGGTGCATGACATTTAGCAGTCAAAGACGCACTTAAATATTAGCGAGTCTCCATCAATGCAAGGATCAAAATATATTTATACTCCGATCATCTACTTTTAACCGCTTGATATTGAATATCGCGAAAAAAAAAAAAGACTAAAAATAACCTAGATGCAATAAACACACAAATAATGCTCTATATCAAGAACTTTCCTCGAGCAAATAGGCAAAACAATACTTTATTGTAAAAATAAGAACGCTCAAATGATGATCTGCTTTAAAAACTGTCATAATGAAAAATGTTAAACCGATATCATTACTTGACATTGCTATAATTTCTAATAATTTACCAGAATAAAATCTGTTCCAAAAATGATCAATAATGTAATGAGGTCTTACACGCTGATGTCACACTGGATAATAAGGCAATAACATGCAGCAAGCCACGCAGGACAACAGATGTTCCAGTAAATCCACCAAAATTAAAGATGGAGCAACCCTACATAACTTGTCCTATTGACAACAGGACGCCACAAACCATAGACCAACTACTTGCAAATTGCTTCTTTCTAACTTTATTATTAGCTTCATTTCTTATAATAAGCTGTGTGTGATACCACAATCTTCCTGCAATGTGCTGATAGGGAACACAAATCAGGCATGAGAAAAAAAGTGACCACACAAAAATCACAGTCTCCTCTTCCTGGTTGCACACAGTACCCGTCTGTCACCATCCATTGCCACTGCAATATGCAATCCTGTCCTCACCAATCACACAGATCACTAGGAGATCAGCCTGAAACACACTGTGCAGTTGGTAACACCCTAGTTTTCAGACCCTAGTCAAATGTACCATTAAAAACAAGTATTTCTATTAGCATAGTTTAAGAAAGAGATCAGTGGCTTCCAGTGACGTGCGGTGAGGTTAGTGTCAGGTGAGGCAGCCTCTTTTGGTGACAGTGGGGATAGTGACAGGAGGGGTGGGAAGGGACAGTGACAGCGGAGGGACCCGGGTACAGTGAAAGCGGGGGGACATGGGGACAATGACAGCAGGGGGGGGGGGGGGGGGCGCGAGGACAGTGACAGCAGGGGGACGTGACAATGAAAGTTTCTGTCTGCCATATGATATCAAGTACAAACCCCCCCCAGGCGCTCACCTGGTTCCTGAAGGGTGGAAAACACCTTTTGATTTTTGAGAGATGGAAGCTGCAAAAAGGAACAGCTCTTTTGTGGCTGGCTCCATACTGTGCAGCTGTTTAGACCAGGGGATCAGAGCAGCAGGGAGGAGCGTACTTGCGATGCCTCCCGACCGCAAGATACACAGCAAACCTATGGACCCAATTGGCAGCATTTTAACAGCCCCTAACATGCCCCCCCTCACTACCCCGCTGCAGAGGATGAACAAGAGCCAGAAAGACTCCACACTTATCCCCGCTGGCCTCCTACGCGCTGCCACATTCCACAGCACGGCACAAGGTGAGCAAATCCCCCTTGGTCTGCTCTGTGCTGCCGGACAGCCTCCACACTGGTCCCCGCTGGTCTCCATGCTTCCACGTCCCGACATGTAGCAGCGGCAGCACTGTTGTCTATCCCCTGGCTCCTGTAGCTCACGCTAACATTCTCTCTCCCCCTGCTCCTGGAGCTCTCGCTATATTGGAACCGCCCTCCCTATGCCCCTGGTCCTATCACATCTGCCTCAGTGATGTGGACTGATATCCCTGTCACTGAGGCAGATGTGCAGGTGCCGCTTCGCCATTATTTTTCAATGGGCTTTTCAGCCTATTTTCGTGCCTGCAATTAGCCCCGCCCCCACTGCTGACAGTTTTCCATTGTCAGCAGGAGGCACAGCTCCCGCTGCCTCCCAACCTCCCACACAGGTTACCCCATTCACTGTAAAAAAAAATACCAATAAGATATTTATAACACAGTATATGTGTTATAAATATCATCTTTGTATTTTTATTTTATGAACGACAGGGGAGGCACGGCCTCCCCTGCCTGCACGTCCCTGGTGGCTTCATGTACACAATCCATATTCACCTCATTCACTTATGTGCACTGGAAGTGTAACAGCAACAATACAGAACACACAAGACCACCATGAGAAACAATGGGCAAACTCCTAGTGTTGATTAGTATTTTCGGTACTTGTGTATTATCTGGACGCCCGATTTTTTAATCTTAGGGCATTGTACAA
Organism: Crinia signifera; assembly: GCF_055691185.1. NCBI lineage: Eukaryota > Metazoa > Chordata > Amphibia > Anura > Myobatrachidae > Crinia > Crinia signifera. Next base: position 256,490,920 of record NC_139221.1, on the reverse strand, counting down.
AAAAAGAGAAAAAAAACGGTCACATCGCATGCGATGGGACCCGATTTTTAATTGTACAGACACCCAGATGCCTGATTCCTATGTTAAATGCCCCCCCCCCCCCCCCCCGACCCGATTTTGGATTGTACACCCACCCTGATGGGTAATGACTTTGTTAAAAGGCCCCCCATTGTTAACGCCACCCCACTATCAACGCCAACCTGAAGCGTGGCGAGCGCAGCGTGCCTGCGAGGGCGTCGGTACGCATCCTCCGACCTTTTCATACCTCCACTATCCACGTCGGCGTGGAGTTGATTTTATATAGTGTGGCGAGCGCAGCGAGCCACCGAGCCCAAAGCATGGCGAACCCCGCGAGGGGACGCGGATGACTTCACATGTATTCCGCGTCCGCTCGCCACGCTTCGGGCTCGGTGCCTCGCTGCACTCGCCACACTATATAAAATCAACTCCACGCCGACGTGGATAGTGGGGGTATGAAAAGGTCGGAGGACGCGTACCGCTGCGCTCGCCACGCTTCGGGTTGGCGTTGATAGTGGGGTGCCGTTAACAATGGGGGGGCATTTAACATAGTCATTACCCATCAGTGTGGGTGTACAATCAAAAAACGGGTCTGAGGGGGCATTTAACATTGGAATAAGCCCAAATCGGGCATGATCGCATCGCATGCCATTATAATTTATATATTTGTACTGTCGGGTTTTAAAACCCCTGAAATCGGGTCCCATCGCATGCCTGAAGTACTGGCATGCGATGAAAAAAAATTGGGCGCCCAGATAATACACAAGTACCGTTTTTCCTTCTCTCTTTGTGTGATGGGTTTCTATGTGTTTTCCTTAGATGCAGAATGGTTATTGCAGAATGCAGGATAATTTATTGCTGCAGTTCTCTGCTTAATTAAGGAACATGGGGGGTTATTCTAGTTCATTCTTTCTGACAAAATCCTTCTTAGATGGACAAAACCATGTGCACTGCGGGTGGGGCAGATGTAACTTGTGCAGAGAGAATTAGATTTGGGTGGGGTTTTTCTTCAAAGTGAGATCTATATTGCAGTGTAAAATAAAGCAGTCAGTATTTTCCCTGCACAGAAACAAAATAACTCACCCAAATCTAATTCTATCTGCACATGTTACATCTGCCCCCCTGCAGTGCACATGGTTTTGTCCATCTAAGAAGGATTTTGTCAGAAAGAATGAACTAGAATAAGGCCCATGGTATCAACCCACTCTGCAGATACATAGGTACATATACACACACACAAACACACACACACACACACAGAAACTCTGCAAATGGTTTAGGCAGGTGTGGAAAATATGCTGCAACGAATGATTTCAAAATAGAAATGTTAATAGATTATTTTTATCAACTAAGAAAATTCATAGTGAGAGAACAGAAAATATATTTTAAAACAAAATTTAGAGTGACCACTCTGACATCAAACATCAATTCTTCTAGGTATACTTGCACAAAGGTCAGGGATGTGTAGGATTGTAGTCAGGTGTATGATTAATCAATCACACCACACACTTGATAATGATTATCATTTTGAAATGTAGGTTGAAATGGTCATTAACCAAAAAAGAAACAGCAGAGTCAAAATTTGGAGTATTTGGCTAGAACAGAAGGCAGTTTGATGAAGGACGGGAGAGCAGTACAATAAAGAGTGTCTGCAGGCAACAGTGAAGTTTATTCTGCAGCAGGATAACGACCCGGGAAACACGTGGATCGGTGGGAAAACTTGCTGGTCCACGTGTATGTCAAGGACGGACACAGATTCAACAATTTAGAAGTCATTTTCAACAATGCAGATTCAACTTTTAACAAAGTCGAACCTGCACGGGCGAGAATGCAGCCGAAACTAACAGGAATGTGCCGATATTTCCGACTGTTGGAAATAGAATACCCCTCTATGTTACAATGCATTTTATAGGAGTAACAATTATAGCCATAACCAATTTGGATCTGCCATGTCGACCTGTTAGTTGGTGGGAGTAGTATACAAAATATTGACATTTAGAAGTTTGACAGACATAACGTCAGCATGTGGGAATAACTTTTTTAAAGTATTTAATCCAAGGCCCTAACATGTACTGCTGACATTATGACTTCCAACACTCCCAATGCCGGCATAATGACCATGTCAACATAAAGTACGTTGATATATTCAGTCAACATTTCAGGTCGACAAGATTATTACATACCCTTGGTAGTGTGTATACCAATAGCAAAAAATGCCATTAATGCCCACTTCTCACTTTATTACAATACATAGAGACATTTGGGTCGGATTTATTGTTTTGCTATCATGGTCCAAAATTTTGGGTGCCGTATCTTTCCAGTACAAAGTAAAATGTACACATTACAATGCCTATCCTGTTTTTAAGATAGAGAAAAATACATGTGGGTACATTTGGAAATTTTACATTTAACATCATTCTAAAAATAAAAAAATTAAAGAAAATAATAATATAGTACCTTTAACAATTGCTTTTGCGCAGGCATTGTAAACTTGTTCTTGTGACGTGCTCGACTGGAACACACGGTCAAAGGCGTAAGGTTTGGACTGAAAAAGAAAAATCCAGCATATAAATTACAAAAATAGCATTAAAAGATGAAAAATGAATAGTTTGTTTCAATTTATGCTGTAAAAGAGTCGGATCAATGGGAACACAGAAGTTATACAAGATGAACTCATGAACTGCAGTGAAACATGCCACGTGTGCGAGATGCAGCCAGTTCCACCCATTTGTAGGACATGCATTTGGAGCATGATTAACCATTTGCCTGGCTTGGTTGCATCAGAGCCGAGTACAACAAGCTGGGCTTTCATGGCTACAGTTGGATATTATGCAACCAGAGTACCCTCCAGTGGGTGCTGGATGGCGGCCTGTCGGGATCCCGACGGTCAGTATACAGACAATGGAATCCCGACTGTATAAATGCCCAACAATTGGGATCCTAACTGACAGTTCTATTCTCCATCGTGGGGGTCTACAACCCCCATAGAGGGAGACTATGACTTGTGGCGAGCCTGCAAGGGGCTTCTTTGTCTCTCAACCCCGAGTCGGTGTACAGGCAATCAGGAATTTGCCTTTGTGAGTGAACCAGAATAAGGGCCTATGTCCACCTCCCCTCTCTTACACGCATTACACTGGCTGACTTTCAGAATACAATTTCAAGCTCCTCACACTCGCATACACAATCATCGATTTTACTCTCCCCTACATATCTGACCTTATCTCTTTCCACTTCCACCCGCTTCGCTCCACAAATGTACGCCCACTCTTCTGCCAACAGGTTACTTCCTCCCATTCCTGCCTCCAGGAGTTGGGCTGTAGTGCTCCGTATCTATGGAATTCTCTATCCCCCCCCCACCCCCCGGAATCTTCTATCCTTTCTGTGTAAACAGTCAGTCTACCCCTTCCCTTTAGAATGTAAGCTCTCCTGTGCAGAGCCCTCTATGATCATGTGCTTTTCTTATAATATATCTCTGCCACCCTGATAATTGCCTCAGTGTCCTGTCCACTGACGCAACGGTCTTTATTTACCATGTACTTGTCCTAAATTACATTGTACTGTAATTCATTATTTTCTGTTCATCTATGTACTGTCAGGCACTGGGGAACCCTTGTGGCACCATACAAAACAATAATTATAATAATAATAATAGATAAGTACTGGAAATGTTTAACACATTTAAAAAAAATGGTTTCCTTATAATGCTATGTAAGGTAATGTGCCCGGGTAGGCATTTTAAGTATAGAACATTGGCCCAGTTTAAAGAAATGCAAAAGGCCCAGAATGTACCCAAATTCTGCCTAAAGGTAACAGTAACACAATTACTACACAAAGCATGTGCCAGCCTACATTATTCACAGTGAAGAGACCAACAGCACGAAAATCTCACTATAAAATATGTAAAGTGCCTATTTTATCTGTCATGGAGACCTAGAAATTAAGGGAAGATCGATCTATTTTATTTCAGCATTCTAATGCACTCTAGCCCTTAGAATCTACTAGGATGGCACAATTTTCTTTTCCATAATGCGGTCAATGAACTAGTTTAAAGAGAAGAAAAAAACAGGTCAAACAGTGAGGAGGCTGTACAGTTTTCTCTAAGCGCAAACACCAGGAGATAGCATAATTGATTGCGAAAGGTCAAAAACAGGATATTAGACTGTTCTGTAATTTACACAAAGTGAGACCGGTGGTATGGAGGTTCATCCAATATTCATTATATATTATGCCAGGTTAAAAAGTACCTTACACATAAAGACATCACCCATACAAACCTCATACAGACTGAGGCAGCAAATATTGCCACAGTGCTCAGCTGCGCATATATCAGCCAGGTGTGACACCCCTGACACAGAACTCTTCTAGGGGGTGTAGAAGATCCGCTATGTGCAGTCTAGAAAAGCCAAAAGGTGACTTTTATACGTGCTACGTACAACCAAAGGCTGAATCAAAAGATCTCCAACAAAGACCAAGTCACTGATTTATCATATTCACACTGATATCCTATTGCTGGCGATCAGCCAACTGTGCCGCGGGATATTAGGGATATTGTTTCACATGTGGCCAAACACACACAGGTTTCACTGAGCATGTGAGTTTTTAGGAGAACTCAGGCTTTATATTGGATAGACCAATAAAAACCCATTGGTAAAATTAAATTTTTTTCCTTCAAATCCTATCTGATAATATATTGTATTTATTCACTGCAACCAACTGGAATTAAAATAAATAAATCAAATAATGATATGTTGCAGGGTATTTTTAGGAACACTATTAGAACACACAGCTTGTTTCCATCAAAGACAAATGGTGAGCTATAATTACACAATCACTCATTATATAAAGCACAGGCATATGACAAATGTTTAACAGCCACATACTGAAATGCTGAAGCAGTCTGATTACTTGGGCTAAAGCTGCCCACAACCAGTAAGATATTTTTTAAACAATATGGACGTTTCAGACCGCTCGGCGTGACGGATCACTTAAAAACTTTCCACATGTTGGCATGATCACGATCCAATGTGTGCACCCGCCAGTCATCCATCACTTCAACATGCAGAAAGATGACTATCCTGTCTTGCACAATTTGCCACGCCGTTCCATGTGTATGCATGATGATGTGGCAATGATGTGTTAGATAATTTGCAGTTGACCCATCTAACCCTCTGATCGTTCGGTGTGTGCGCAGGATATTGTTTGGCCAGTAGTATTCTGGATTTCAAAAGGAAATGATGAGAATAGATTTTTCATAAAATCTATCGGAGTGAGCAACTTTAGAGCGCTGTACAACCACAAATCTGAGAATCTCTGCAACACGAACCCTAGTCAACTGGAGCCCAACCAAACAGGGAAGTTGGTGTGGATCAGCTCACACACAAATGTCTAGGTCGACAGTCAATAAGTTGGGTTGCCAATATTGACACCTGAGCATGTGTGTGCCCCATACACTTGCCATACTAAGGGCTAGTTGTCTCACTGAGCATGACACACTTTACTGTTCACAATCTGAATCCACATGGATGGTAAAAAATAAAAAAGCCCACCCCTGCCCTGAAAAAAATATATATATATTTTCCTTAGCTCATTAGAAGAACTGCAATTTCATTAACTCCATTTTTCCACCATAATGTGCGACTGGAAAAAACGCAAAGTCACATAAAACGGATCACTTTACATACAGAGCTGCCAAGAGAAATTAATTGCTGAACATTACAATCTGCAGGATTCAGGAGGTACATCACTAATTACCATCGTAAATTTATATTTATTGCTAAATTTTACATCTAACCAATATAAACAGGTGGTTACAATGTTCCACAGCTGTCAGAACAGCTGGTATCTAAGTGCTGCCATATAAAAGGCCTGACATTCAGTAGTAATATACTTATCTATACTATTAAAGTATCAATAGTTTGTTTAAAAACACTTTATAAATTAACCCTGAGTGCCAAGTGAATTTGATAAAATTGGTGTGAAAATTGGCAAACATTTTTATTCATCATAATGACCTGTATTGTTTACCTTATATAGGAAACAATCTATTTTTACACAACATTTTTTAATTTATATAACAAATGTGAGTGACGCTACCATTTTTAGCCAATGTTTTGCGCATCTCACAGATGTTGGCACTCATTGGGTTAATGTTGATATTGACTTCTGAGAAAGGTCACCCAAACGAGGCTAGGTATAACACTGTGCGAGGCTAGGTATAACACTGTGCAATAATTGGAATAAGCAGACAATTTCCAGCCACTTGGTCTGAATATTGCAGTATGTAACCAGATGGAATTATTTAATCACCAGCTGAATCAACGAATGAGCCAATTTTGTGCACATTTTGTTGCATCCACAGGATTTGTCTGAAATGTCTGTTCATTTAATAGGTCACTTAATAATCTTTAGGGTATGTTCCTAGCATAAGATTAAAGGCCCCGCATACATCAGGGTGATTTACAGGCAATTTGGGCACTTTTCATGCGATTGCATGAAAAGTGCCCATATTGTACGTAATTGACAGCATCGCACCAGACACTGTCGCAGTGGCTGCAGAAGCAATCTTATAGACTGCTTCTGAGCTGGGCAGGCGTGGCTGGGATCACATGCAAAATGACTGCATGCGATATATTGTATGCGATACTGCCACCCAGGAAGGAATCTGGCAGCTTGTGGGTGACTTCTCTGAGGGGAGAAGTCTATTAGTGTATGCCCATCTAAGGACAATGCAAAGGTGGAATCAATTTACACCAAGACGACATATTCATGCTGCAATATATACAGGATAACCTGGGGAATTTCCAGTTCGCATTACTGTACTAGTAGCCGTGCAAACCAAAGTACCAGTTTAAATAGTCATGTTTAAAATTAAGCATCCCTATAGTGTAAGCAGCACTCAAATAACAGCTGTGCTCTCTTCACATAATGCCAGCTAATCTGCTTTGGCCAGGCAAACTAGGTGCGCCATTCCTGGAATGCAGAATTACTGGCCAGCTCGTCATTAGAAAGTGCAGCTCATTCAACACTATCAACTGTTCTCCAATTGTAAGCAATGCATTACGCCTGCACTTCCATTGATGTTACTCCTGCACTGGGAGGGGGAGGAGAGGGATATAAAATCTATTTCAGGATCTCATCAGTTAATTTAGTACACTGATATTTAGGATACTAGCTAAACAAAAGCATTTGAGGTCCGCTGATTCAAGATAACTGATCCAGTGTGTCAGACTGGTATGTGATAGGTAGAACGCTATTTAAAAATGGGATTCTCATACTCATGGCTGAATCCCAGTACAGAGCCTTGACCCATATGTGGTCAAGATGGTGGCTGTGGCACTAAAAAGGTTTTTAGCCTGATGTCTTGGCACCATTTTTAAATATTTGACCTAAAACCTGGAACTGTTTGTTTTCGAATATATAGATTTCCGTGCTGCTGCTGCTCCAGGACAGCAGAATAAAACACCTGATCATTGTATAAGAACCAATCCAGGCAGAAGTGATTTAGAGCAGTGGTTCTCAACCTCGGTCCTCAAGGACCCCCAATAGTGCACGTTTTCCAGGTCACCTAACAGGTGCACTTATTAGTCACTGACAAATTTTAAAAGATCACAGGTGGAGCTAATTATTTCACCTATGATTGTGTGTGGAGATCTGGAAAACGTGCACTATTGGGGGTCCTTGAGGACTGAAGTTAAGAACCACTGATTTAGAGGATAAGAAATCACTGCAGCATGGAAAAATTGTCCCAGGCTGTAGAGCAGTGAGTGGGAGCAGAGCCGCCTGCTTGGGGACCAAGACATCTGGCTCCTGCGTAGGATCGTGACAATTCACAGCCGTAATCGACAAAACAAGACCGATGGCTTTCAAAGTCAGGCCCATTCTTTTGATCTGCCTCTTCAATGCTGTCAGGCAAGACAGCATTGAATAGGCGCCCGCAGCTATTTCCCCCGTCGGAAATAGTGTCTGGGATTGAATACCCCATATTGCCTTTAAGATGATTATCTGTATCCTGTGACCAATAGACTACCACAAATGCTATTCTGTTCTTTGGCTGTTCTGGACTGAGCCAAGTGTCTCAAAGTTCAAGCCCTCTGTAAATTGGGAAAACCTGGAGCTACCATGCAAAGATTGAGATCAGTGGGAATTAGCAATCAAAAGCCAGTAGGTAACAAAGCATTGTGTTAACACATACCCAAAAGTAGGTGGTTTCAGGTGCCAATGGTAGAAGTCTGAGTGGAAGCAGTTCCAAATGCCAATGTAGGAGCTAGTGTGTTGGCAGCATTCCCCGCTTACCATGCAGTTTGAGGAGTCCTTAACAGGTAGTTACTGATGGTAAAAGGGAATCCCTAATGTCATCATATCTGTGATCACCTGATGGAGGTGCAAACTGACTGTCACGCTAGCAGTGGCACCAGCTGGAGTGTAACGGAGGCTAGGTGCCTTAAAGTAAGGTTTTTGCATAAACGACAGAAGGGAGTGATGCAATTGGATAAAAGAAAACCAGTTTTAATAAAGATACTGTAATACAGGAGATGAATAGTGGCACAAAGGTAATACTGAAGATATGCAATAACCAAAGTCAATGATATATAAAAGTTATTGTAAAGTTCGTAGTGGGTGGAGCACGAGGTTGATATCTGAAGATGGCTTGAAGTGTAGATTGGATAATAAACGTAAACTTGAATAATCGAACTGAAGAATAAACTTGGAAAGATGATTGGATTGATGATTGAAGAACTAAAGGCCCCCATACACTAGCCGATTTTGGTCCGATTTAGGCCAGATCAGTCGGATCTGGGCGAAATCGGACCAAAATCGGCTACTTTTGATGTCCCCTCAGATCCGATGCGCGGTCCCGTGCGCATCGGATCTGCGTCGGGTGGTCGGACCTGCTGCACGTCCGACCACCCGACTTGGGACCTTTAGCTGGCGGTGAGTGCTGACCTGGGGGCGGTGTGGTCAGCAGCAGGGCTCATCAGGGGGACGCCGGAGCGGGGAGCGTGTCCTGACGCTGTAACTAGCCGGCGGCGCCTGTGTGTGATGATCTGGCCGGGCGGCGGGCGCTGTGATCATTCACATATATCATTCATTCAGCAGCGCTGCGGGACGGACGGGGCCGGGCAGTGGCGGGTATTATATTTTTAAAACACCTGTCAAATGACTAGCTGTTCTCTGATTGGCTGAGAGCTCTCAGCCAACGGTCAGTCATTGGCTGAGAGCTCTCAGCCAATCAGAGAACGGCTAGTCATTTGACAGGTGTTTTAAAAATATAATACCCGCCACTGCCCGGCCCCGTCCGTCCCGCAGCGCTGCTGAATGATATATGTGAATGATCACAGCGCCCGGCCAGATCATCCCACACAGGCGCCGCCGGCTAGTTACAGCGTCAGGACACGCTCCCCGCTCCGGCGTCCCCCTGATGAGCCCTGCTGCTGACCACACCGCCCCCAGGTCAGCACTCAGTACCCCCGCTGCCCACCCCACTGCTGCCCCTGATCACTACCGGCCCCCATGCCCCTCACCGCCCGCCCCCTGCCCCTCACCGCCCGCTGCAGCTCCCCGTACATGTGATAAATCGCAAGCGATTTATCACATGTAAAATTTGGCTCATCAAGTGCCAAATTGTATGTGAGCCTCCCGGGGAGCTGCCGGGCGGCTCACAGGAGTATTGGGTCCGACTTGTCCTAAGGACAAGTCGGCCTAATGTATGGGGGCCTTTAATGAAAGATTGGACGATTGGAATCCGGAAAGAATAATAGCAGGCCTGAATGGCTGTGACCAGGAGGGTTGCAGGTGAAGTGACCGTCAGGTGAGGAAAAGGGTGATCCCCTTTGCGGGGGCTAACCTTGTCCGGACTGTAGAGGCGGCAGCAGGGTCCTGCAGGTGGATGGTCGAGTACAGCAGGCAAGCAGAAGGATCCCTCTTGGAGATACCTGGCAGGCAGCAGCGCTGTCAGCAGGAGGGAGTCAGATGTCTAGGGAAGGACATCATTGTACTGACTGACTCCTAGACCTAGTCAGTCAGTATTTATCAGGAGGGCTGCACTGCAATTGGTTGGAGCTGATTGGCAGTGCAGTCCCATTGGAGAAACCAGATGGCCGCCGCCTAGGGGCGGCGACAGTTCCCAGCCTGCAGGAAGCATGTGCAGCATACTCTAGGCTGTGTGTCCAGCAAGGCCCAAACAGGCACAGAGCATCATGGAGCCTCAGGCCCCACGCCGAGCAGTACCCGCATGTCACCAGCGCGCACGTCACCACTGTCACCAGCAGGTGACAGCGAGGCCACATAGCAAAACTAATGCAAAGCATCCTGGGATGTGTAGTTCATTAACATCTGGAGGGCCGGTGTTGCCCAGCCCTGCACTAGGGCGTGGTGTGAGAATAAAATAGTGTGCCGAGCTGACATGTCTGACACATAGTGAGCGAGGGGATGCAGTGCACTTTAAACTGTGTCCATGTTGACTGTGTTGCCATTCAGGTAAAAAAACTGTAAAAAAACCCATGTCGACTTTTTGACTGTCGACCTAGACATTGTCGAACTAACGACCTTTCGACCTAGACCCATGTTGACATAATGACTGCCGACCATCATGCTGTAGACCAAATGATCCCAACCCGTCCAAAAAATACTCCAACCCAATAATATATTACATTGTATAAGATAGTAACTGCACAGTTTTGATTAGCCAATCTTTGTGGTTGAGTAGTGGGCGCCTGCAAGCTAAACCTATGTTTTGTGGTACCCAAAATAAAGCACTGCTCCTCTCGCTGTAACAAAGCAGTGTTTCATTATACTGCTCATTATTACATGTGTTAAAATAGTTTCCACAAGGTCATAAATAACTATTCCAAATACGTAAGAACGCTGAACTGTAAGGAGGCTATTCAATTGGTTTTACATGCTCAATTTCACATCTGAAGTTGTGGATGATCGGGGGACAAAATGCAATAGTCTCTATTCTGCACTGATTGCACAGACAAGGCCAGGTTTGGTCACATAATCCAGCCTTGAAAGGTGGTAAAAGGTTTTGGAATATTTGTATTGAAAGCTGGGCGCACATTAGACACAACAAATAATATGATGTCATCATGATTTCTCCTGGATTCCCTGACAAATGATAGCTTTTGTGGAACCATGAAAGATTTGACAAGGAAAATATATCTTTAAAGATCTCATCAGTAACCATACCCAGGAGTATAGCCGTTGACGATTTAGTCAGGATTGAGCTGCATGTAGAAACATGGGTGTCGCCAACAGTTGTGCGCATCATTAACTATATAGTGCGAACATACTAGATAATATGCACAAATATATAGATGGTCGTTCTAGTGCATATCGTTTTATATATCATCTAATATATCGTCTATTAAGCCATCGAAAAAGATTTTATACATTGTTTTTATTACAAAACCGCATGTTGCATATTTAGTTTTACCATACAAATTTTGTTAGCTGAACCCATAACTTTGTTCTATTGCCCTGGGCTTTGTTGCGGTAATCTAGTTCCCCGTCGTTAAGTGTAGGACACAATGCAGTTACCACACAGTACACCAGGGAGGGGTGACCTTTGGCCCTCCAGATGTTGTTACACTACACATCCCAGAATGCGCTGCAATGGTTTTAGCATGGCCAAATAGCAAAACTGTAGCAGGGCATGCTAGGTGTTGTAGTTCAACAACAGCTGGAGGGCCGAATGTTCCCCATCACTGCAGTACACCAAAAACTAATCAACGTGGATTTCAGAAATCAGAATTATTGGGGTTACATCGTGAGTGAGTGAATAGTTCTGGGCAGTTAACCTGGGAGCTATATTCTCGCAGTGGCAACTGAATTGTTGCAATAGAGTTTGGTAAACTACTGCCTCAATTGTTTATCTTGCCAATTGCGCACCTAATCCTGAGTTGCAAGTGACTGTAGATCGCAGGGCATAATTGTTTTAAAAATGATGCACTTTTTGCATAAAACCCAACCAAAGTGTAGAGGACAATGAGTAAAGTGCTGTTTGGGTGCCGTCGGGTCACTTTTCCCTCATTTCAGCTCACCTCTGTCGGCACCGGTAGCTGGTGTATTGCTCTATCAGGCACCTTATAGTGGCTACCAGCACAATCAACAATTGAATTCCCCCTTACAGGGTCTCTAAACTGAACTTTACAAAAATAGCATTTAGCCCCACATTTATCAGAAAGGATGACATTGAAGGTTGCCAACCACCAATCAATAACTAAAGCCTAACTGTCATGATCCAGCCAGGATGAAGAGAATACCATCTGTTTATCATATAGCCCTCTTTGCTAGCTGACATGGGATGTCAGGATTCTAGTACAGACCTTGACCAGTGGTTCCTGAAGTCTGTCCTCTGCGCGCCCTTTCAGTCCAGGTTTCAATATTGATGCTTGGGTTCAGTTGACTGTGTAAGCAATATGAATGTGCTAGTAATTATCGGTGCTTGAGCAACAGTGACTTAAGAATGGATTTCCTTCAAATCTTGACTGTTCTTGTGTTTTAAGTCAAGTTTGGGAACCACTGCCTCCATGTACAGGTAGATAAGACATACCTTGGTGGCCCAGAACATCTTCACATTGGACATGTGAGATTATTCTGAAGGCTATGTATGTATGTATGTATGTATGTATGTATGTATGTATGTATGTATGTATGTATGTATGTGTATATATATATATATATATATATATATATATATATATATATATATATATATATATATATATATATATATATATATATACATATACATATACACACACACATACACCACACACGTAAAAAAATCAATATTATTTATTTTTGCTGTAGATGACCCACTTCTATTCCTTTCAAACAGGTGAGAGCTTGACACTAGTAGTCATTTATTCATGACCTAATATGTTTAACTACCTTAATGTTGTTGACTATCATTTGTCTCACTTGGGATAAATAAATGCAAACCTTAGCGAAGATTCTTCACTTTAATATTAAGCAAGTCAATCTAATGTAAAAATTCTACATTTTTCTAAACCACTGCAAACAGGACAGCTTCACATAGGTAACTCAGAAAGTTAACGTAGCAAATTCTTAGCTTTCTATGGGGCACTGTTGACATCAGGCTTAGGTGAAAGGTCCGTACTTTCAAATGAAATGCCAGGCCATCAAAGTACTTTTGACCTTGAAACTTGGCCCACTTAATTGTATGAACTATAATATGAACTATAATTAGGAAGGGAAAGGACTATTATCCTCAATTATATGGGGTACACTGCAGACCTGTTGGAAGTACTTGAAAATAAATATTGGTAATGGCAGAAGGAGGAAAAAGTCTCCTGATGTTGGAAGAAGTCTCCAGTTGCATCAATTCCGGTTCGATCTGCAGCGTCAGTGTTACCGGACCAGCAATCCACTGGGAGCTACCCACGCTGCCCTCAGACATCAGCAATCGTGTGTATGTATTTTTTTTTATTTTATTTTTGCTATGTAATGCTCCAAACAATCAGCAATTACAAAAAGGAAAACAAATGCTGACTAGGTGACCACGTCATATGTGTTTCAGTTGTATTACACAGACTCGCTTAGTCAGGATTTAGTAGACAAAATCACATTCTAACTTAGACACACCCTCACACTAACTAAGAGACACACCCTTACCTTAGCAGAAATACCATAATCAAAAAGGTATTATAGACATACTATCCTGTCCTTCCATACACACGCTAATAATTGCCATTAGTAGAAAACCTTGCCCCTTAAAATAGCACCAAGCAATTCTACGGCTGAGTCACTTACAGATATATCTAGTAGACCTGGAGCATGTAGAAAATAAAGAGATGTGGAGCCAATATACAATTAGGCTACATAAAGGACAGAGGAAAAGTGATCAGATATGAAAGATAACAAGACATCACTGAAAAATATCAGCAAAGTCTATACTTCATAGCTTCTAAAACCTGTCCGTGGTAGCATTTCTGCTTAATAAAAAGGAATTCCAACATATTTACAAAATATCTGCCACAGTATGCAGTTGAAAATGGATAGGCAGGAGGTTATGTACATATAAATATAGTGAACAAAGAATATACGGTTCTTCCTGTAATGAGCGGCTTCTACAGAACTCACGACAATCACAGAGTACTACAAGTAGAGAACTAAAGCTGGGTACGCTGCATGACATTACCGATTATGCAGAGTCTCGATGGGTTGGAACAATAAAATCAGAACGTTGCCCAGTGTATATGCACTGTCGCTTGGGCAATCTGCTTTAGCCATGTTTTCTCTTGTGTATCACATGTAGGGAAGCCAATCCCGGAGCATTTTTTCAATCCGGGATCCCGGGATTGGCTTCCTAAATTTAAAAACCCACCGCGGCCGCCCCACATATTTACTTACATGTGGGGTGGGGTGCGGCCGGGTATGTGGGTGGGCAGCCGGCCGGGTGTCTGTGGAGCCGGGCGTGTTGGCGGGCGTCAGGGGATCCGGTGGGTGGATGGGCAGGGAGCCGGCCTGGAGGGTGGGCAGGGAGCCGGCCTGGAGGGTGGGCAGGGAGCCGGCCTGGAGGGTGGGTGGGTAGCGGCTAGGGGGGCGGGCAGCGAGCCGGGGGGTGTGGGGGCGGGCTTCTGGGGACCCAGCCGGGTTGGTGGGCGGGGGCGAACGCATGCTGCACAGAGCCACACTGGCTCTGTGCAGCTGCTTGGCCTGCGCAGCGTGACCTCTGTACTCGTCACGCTGTGCAGGGATGCACTGCCGAAAAAGGGAGAAGCTGGGCAGCGCCTGAGCACACGCTCAGACGCTGGCCGGCATTAGACTGCGCATGCGCAGTCTAATCCCGAAATCCCGGGATTGGAAACTCCAATCCCGGGATTGAAATCCTGGCGTTTTAGGGGCCAAATCCCGGGATCCCGCCGATCCCGGGATTGGCCACCCTAATCACATGTCATTTTACCATCCATCCAGGCTTGTTTTATTGGGACGGTATTCTTTTTTACTCCATTCTGCAGACATGTTACCGCTTTAAACACTGACTATTAATATAGGATTCAGTTGTGTATTGGAATAGCTTTTAGGCATTTTCTTTTCTTCAGTTGTCTGCTTGTTTCACAAATACTACAAGCCACTAGCAAAGGACAGACATATTTCAGTGGTTCTTAAGATGGGTGTTGTGGCACCCTGTGATGCCTGGGGGAACTAATTGGGTGTGACCTGGGTGGATTGTCCAGGACCAATTCAGATAATTATTGTCAATGCAAGAGGATATTTTGGTCGCTTCTAGTCATAAAATGTGTGGACAAACAGAAGCAAATCTGTTCCCTCACCATATAACACTAAGGATGACATAATAAGCACAAACTTATTTTGTTTCTCTCTCTTGCAATTTTTCTGTAACAAACTCTTAGCCCAGGAGTATTGTGAAAAAAAATTCTGATACTTGAGGGTTCCATCTTTCAAAAGCATTTGAGAACAACTGGTATACTCCACAGTACGTACTCTTGAGAAACAGGTGCATGGTCATATCTTTTTCAGACGCCATTGAAGAAACAATTACATGGGGAAAAAAAACCAAGCAATTAACAGAGGCAGCCTTAATAAGACACAGGGGTGTTTATTGTTGATTGTGGGTCAGTAACTGAATATAGATCAGATATTTTACCAGAACAGACCACGCATGCAACTTCACCACCACCATATAGAATTTCAGCAATTATAGCATGTCACTTTCTGGCAGAAAGGAGCCTGAATGATCTCGGAAATCACCCATACATTTTCTGTGCACCCCTATGTGGCTGCTGGGAAAAATGCACAATATAGGGGTAAATTATGGTACCACTGCCAGCATACACACGCTGCATCCAGGATATATTGCTTGCATCACCATTATGTTGCATTTAATTAAATCGCCCAAAAAATTGCCATTATATTAATTTCCTCTTCAAACATATAGCAAGAACTGTATGTGGTAGACATTAAAGTGATTATTTTCTATTAAGGACCTGGACTTTGTAAACTATGGAATCATGAGATAAAGATTCTGTTATACCCCTTTCACATTGCCAAAGTAACCCAGGTAATTGCAGATTTGCTGAAATACGGTGTGAAAGCACCACACCTAGTAACCCGGGTTGACCAACCCAAGCAATCCAACTGGTTATAAGAAGGGTTAAACCCTTATACATAGGGCAATGTAGGTTTAATGTGAAGGCACCGGGATAAAGATACCGGGTGTGACCCGGTATAGCGATGTGAAAGAGGTATTCTTCATCTGACAGGTAGAAAATTTTAAATGATACCAACTCTTTTATGCTCAGGAAATTGTAATATTAAACAGCCCAAAGACAACAAATGTAGCACAAGCACTTTGCCATATTTGGTTAAGTAAAAATCTGTGTATAGAACACTGGTTACCTACTCCAATCCACAGAGGTCCCTAAAACCACATGTTTCCCAGATCTAGCAGCAGCTATTGCAGGTGCACTCCTTATGCTGGCCACACATCAGACCAACTTTCCTCCAACTAGTTGCTAAGATGGAATAAAAAATATGGTACCGTACGGGAACAAAGGACAATCAGAAATGTGCTCACAAACACAGGAAAATGGACAAAAACTTTTAGTCAAATTGTTTAAATACATTGTCTGAGCGACAGTTTTTGTCCTTTTCCAGATTTTGGGAGCAAATTTCTGAAGTAAATATTATATTTGCTCCCATCCAGTGCCATATTTTCATTCCATCCAAGCAACTAGTTGGAAGAAAGTCAGTCTGATGTGTGGTCAAAGTTAGTAGTGGCCGACACGTTTAGAAGAGCGATACTGTGAAGTCCTGTAAACTACTGTATGCATTGTTGGCGATCCCTGAGAATGACGTTGGGCAAGCATTGGTTCCAATTCTGGTACTAAGCAGATTTCTGCTGTAGGTGGATACAAAATTGATGTTCAGCAAGTTCACAGAGGGACTTGCAGACCAAATGCACAATGTAGGTAGCCAACAGCTTTCACAGGGACCTACTGTACATATTCTGTATCTAGTAGTTCTGTGCTTATAGCTAGCCCAAAGCAGGTATAGCTTGATGGCATCACCTTACGCCATTACAAGTAGCTCTTTCCCATATAAAACAGATGCATTTTTTCATCTATGAAATATTTCATTTCACTCCATATTTGACACAAGTTACTTACTTGAACAAAGCAAAAAGTGTTTAACAAGACATAACAATTAAATAAGCATAGTAGCAACAAGGTTACATGCATCTTGTTTATAAAACTCTTCATTATAAAATGGACCTATAAAGCTGCATGACAAATCCGCATAAAAACCCCTTAATATGCTATGAGCTATGCCATATCAAAGCACATCACACCTAAACATCAAAAACAGAATGCTTGAAAACAGTTATGCTGCTTTCCCACTGCAGACCAGTTTTAAGTTACAGGTAATCTTAAACGGTATTTAGCATTCCCACTGCAGCAGATTACAGTTTTAAATGCCATTTAAGTACCATTCCCATTGCAGGTAAAAAATTTTAGCTCTTCAAAACATTTTTACAGCACAAATGAGTGCCTGTGACCTTAATGGGCTTTTTAGGGTTGTGGGGAGTGTCACAACACAGGCAACAACCAATCGCTTGAATTGTAGCCTGTTTACATTAAGGGGGGTATTCAATGTCTGTCGAGCTCCTTATTTTTGTCGAGCTTTGTTGTTTTCTCGACAAGAGGTTGGTTATTTATGAGGTCGCCTATTCATTGTCTAGTTTTCTCGACTTGTCGAGCAGAGCTCGCCTGATTTGGTTTTCGGGTTTGCTCGACTGTCGAGTTGAACATAACTCGACTTGTCGAGTTATTTTGGGTAAAATCTGTCGAGATAATTCCTGCAGCCTATTCAATGTCAAAGAATTCACCTGACCTCGACTGTTTGAAATCACTCTTCCCTCAAATTTAACTCGACAATTATTTCTGTCGTGACAAGGGAGTTTCTCTTGTTGCATGTTCATAAATTGTGTTAAATGTATATGCATTATTGTACTAATGTTTGTAGTGCTTATCTTGACTTCTGTCTTTGTGATATTTTGCTAAATATTCCTCTTTTGATTAACTTTACATTTGCTGCATGTTTATATGGTATGCTTTAACCCATTATTCCATTGTCAGCATCAGTTTTCAGCTTGTATTATTACACATTTGTTTAAATGATTCCATTTGGCATATTAGAAGTATTATTTATTTCTGCTCAACTTTCATGTTCACTGTTCTGCATTTTGCCCATTGAAAGTCTTCTGTATACATGTCTATTTATGTCTACTTCTGGTTTAATCAAACACCTATGTTTAGGTCCCTTGTATCCATGCTGGGGCAGAATTACTCAGGATACAATGTTTGTTTGTTGCCATTCTTTTGTTTACTTCTACAATGCAATGCATTGCAATTTACCTCAGAGCTCTCATTCCTGTACTGAGACTTCAGGGAGATACCAGCATTGTGCAGTCTGCTGATTTGGAAATGGTTTTTATTTTTTTTTTATTTTTAACAAGATATCTACTTTTATATAATTGACTATAAAAATGAAGCCTATCTCAATTGCCATTTTCCTCTTTAGGGGAGAACTCGACTTGTCGAGCAGATGAGAACTCGACTTGTCGAGCTAAATTTTCAGTTAGCAAAATGAGAAAAACAAATGCTCGACAATTCGGACTGTTACTGGTGGGATTGAAATTACAATTTGAATAGGCGAGAACTCGACTTGTCGAGCTAAATATTCATGTCGAGCAAAACGAGAAAAACAAATGCTCGACAATTCGGACTGTCACTGGTGGGATTGAATACCCCCCTAAGAATACCGTTTAAGATGCATTCCCATTGCCTCTTAAACGGTAGATTACCGTTTAAAACACTGCTTTGAAAACGGGTTGAAATACCGTTTAACTTTAAACGGTATTTCAACTCTGGCGCTTTCCCACTGCTTAAACAGTATTTTGCCCTAAAAAATCTGCAATATACCGTTTTAAGGCTGCAGTGGGAAAGGGGCATTACTTGTTCCCATAGGTTACAGGCAAACCTTTATGAGCTCATAATTTCCCCAGCTGGTTCAGGGTGAAATAAACTATTTTACCCCAAAGGAACCAAAGCCCCATCTTGTAATATTACTCCTCAACTTGAAGGGATATGGACTGGAGAACTCTTTAGGGAGGAGAAGGAAAATATTCTCCAATGTCCCAGTAAAGCTGGGGTAGCCAACTCCAGTCCAGAGCTACCATCTGTGGATCTTTTAAAATGTGTCAGTGAGTAATGAGTGCACCTTTGCTGCAGCTAGGTTGTCTGGAAAATGTGAACTATTGGTAGCTCTCAAGAACTGGAGTTGGCTACCACTGCAGTAAAGGAATGGGATAAAATTATAGTGCTTGGGAAAAACCTGTCTGGAACTGATATCGAATTTAAAAAAAAAAAACATCAGCATGTACTGACTGGACCCTTTAAATCTGGGGTAGCCAACTTCAGTCCTCGAGCGCTACCAACAGTGCATGTTCAGGTCTCCTCACAGAATCACAAGTGAAGTAATTAGTTCCACCTGTGGATCTTTTAAAATGTGTCAGTCAGTAATGAGTGCACCTGTGTATCTGTGAGGTGAGATAGAAACTGAACTGTTGGTAGCTCTCGAGGATAGGAGTTGGCTACCACTGCTTTAAATCAATCAGATCTATTCAAGCATGGCATGGCACAGGAGGTAAACATAAGTGGTAGGCATATACCCATGCAGTGCACATACCACATATCAAACACAATGTAACATTACAGTAAATATCAGTATAAAATAATCAGTGAGAAAGGGGGGGGGGGGGGGCACACACATACACGCGGTCATAGTCAGGCATCAAAATAAAGTTTAGCTATATAAAAATACAGCTTTACATAGATAATGCTTGTTCTGAAGTAGCCAGAAGTGCCGAGTAACCACAAACATCCTCAGATGCAGTTCTTTAAGTTACAGCCACAGTCAGCTCTAGAATTACTTCCAGACGCTAAGCACAGTATAAAGCCTCTTAGAACACAGGCTACAAGAATAATCAAGATGAGAGAGATGACTAACAGAGAAACACACCCAGATATTATAGCTCACCAGCTTTCAGAACTGTGCAGTGGAAATAAAGAGGGATCATAAAATCCCATGGGTGACAGTTCCTATTCACTGAATTAACAATGAAGTAATGAAGACATGTAACAGGTTTGCCCGCACAACATGAAATTTTTCATTAATGTTAAAAGGATTGTATATTTACTGTGTAGTAAACAAGGTTATTAAGTTCCCACAACCAATGCTTCTGCATTCAACATTTAAGCTTTGGGAATCTACTTTACTCCATCTATCAATAACGCTCTCACACGTGATACCATACAATATGGTGTTCTGAATAAGAACACACAATTCATTAAAAGACTATTGTCTCCCTGCCTTTTCCAGATCAATCACTGGGTCTGATTCAGGTAAGGATGCAACGGATGATATTTATCATTTATCAAATAGAGCCATTGTTGTCCATTATGCAGCAATTAATTTGCAATGCCTCTCACACAATTTGAGTGATAGCCTGCATTTGGTAGAGGCAAGTCATACTTAGGTGGGTCAGGATCATTGAAACACTTTCATAAGCCTACATAAATGAGTCTACCAAGCAGCATTAGAGTTGTCCACGTGTTAAATGACCCAAAGAGTTTGAGACGGGTCAGACTTCAGCTGTGTACACAGTATACAATTTGCATTAACGATATGAGCAGTAACGATATCATTGTGCATGTCGTACAGTGTTTACCCACTATATGGTTTACGATAAACATCTGACAATATAGTCAGTGAATGCATGTTCGATGGTGCTTCTGGTGACATCGCTGAACCATATCATTGAGGTCCAGAAGTATCAAGCTTCAAAAAAGTGATAAAGTGGGGAGTGATAATCAATCAGTTCCTACCTGTCATTTGTCAAACCAAGCCTGTAACATGGTAGTTAGGAGCTGATTGGCTGGCTGTTTACCACTCTCCACTATATGACTTTCTGAAGTTGGTTACATCTAGCCCACATAATGTGATTTAGTGAGGTACCGCCAAGATCATTAATGATATTTGTGGTACAGCTCTACAGCTTCCTGATGTATGTTGATGTTACCGATGTCGATGTGTCAGCTACACAGGCATTACCATACCGTAGCAGTTGAAAAAAAAAAAGTAGAAAATGGACCTATTAAAGACGGTCAGTTAAACCTGAACATGGATTTCTTGTAGTCTGGATTGATGCATATAAAAAGGTCCATACACACAGGGCGATTTTGCAGAGCGTGTATGGACTGGGGGGGAGCCGCTCAGTGCCTACACACTTTCAGTCAGAGTATTTATTCTTAAAAGGTGGCCCATATTATTTACAATGAATTTGCTGTTGCAAATCATAGCAGCAGTTACGGTAGCCAGAATTCACACTAAAGTGCTTGTTTCCCCATAAGGCAGCGAGCAATTTTGACTGAAATTAGGCTGAAACCAGCCTGCCAAATGAGCAAAACCAGGTGCTGGTATTTAAACGCCATGGCAAAAGTACCTCAAACCCTTTACGATTAAAAGGATTGACCCCTTAATGTAAATTTCTTTGAAAACACGTAATGCTGCAAATTAATTCAAACTGACCCACAATATGGGTGGGGGCATCCAGTGGCAGCTATCATCAGCAGAGGTACCTTTCCCCCATATGAGACAATCACTGTCATTTAGTGGGGGGGGGGGCAATGTGGGGAGGGGACTGGGGTCAAAATAAATAAACAAAGTGGAAACAAGACATTGGAGGCATCTGAGGCACGTTCTAGTGATGTCACACTTCTTACAAAATAACCCATACAAACAGCAAAGCAAGGAAAGGGCAGCAATCACTCTGAGGCCTCCTCAGTACGGGTGGATGGGTGCACCAGAATTGTAGGGGCCACACTGACCCCTGTCCTGAAAGGGAGGGGGGCAGGGAGCCGCAGGGTGGGGGAGCGTAGCGCAGGCGCTGCCTGGGTACTGACCGTGATGATCACCGTGTCCTCCCCTTGGAACTTAGCCACGTACTTGTCTCCCCGCACAACCTCGGAGTCGTTGAGAGGCCTGAAGCGGCACATCACTTTGATGCTGCACTCCGCCGGGTCGGCCATCTTGTCGGCTTTCTCCCCCGCCTCAGGCCTGGGAGGAGGTGTGTGTATAAGGGGCTGGCGGCGGCCGGGTGCTGTGTGTTGCAGTCAGTGAACTGGATCCGCCACCAGACTCCAGCCCCCGTCTGTGCGCCGCCAAGCTCAGTGGGCGGAGGGTTGAGGTTCACTTCCCATTCAATATGGCAGCCATGGCGGAGGCCGGTGGTGACGATCCCGGCTCCGCCCACACTGCCGGGCCGGCCATGGAGTGGCGATGACATAATGCTCGCCCACGCAGGGATCGCCCATACGCGTTGCACGTAAGCGCGGCTCTGCCTAGCGGGGGCGGAGAGCGAGTGTGAGACAGTGAGATACTAGAGGAAAAACAGTCACTGTCTGATACATAAATCGAAGGTTCCAGTGTCAAGTATCAGCACCCGCAGCGGCCATCTTTCCGAAGACCAAATCTCTATACTAGCGGTACGCATAGATCTACGGCAACATGTCTCCTGTTAGAGGGAGGAAAGAGGTTATACCTTTATCGTGGCGTGAGAAGCGGTTTAAATAACCAATGAATAAAGGTGATTATTCTGATTCACTCGGAAAGGCACAATCACTATCTAATGGACAAATCCATATGCACTGCAGGTGGGGCTGATGTAACATGTGCAGAGAGAGTTATATTTATGTGTTTTATTGTTTCTGTGCAGGGTAAATACTGGCTGCTTTATTTTTACACTGCAATATAAATATCAGTTTGAAGTACACCCCCATACCTCCCAACTGTCACGATTCCGTCGGGACAGTCCCGATTTTCGGGTCCTGTCCCGACGTCCCACACGCGGCAGGCATTGTCCCGCTGCGGGGGGGTGGCAGTTGGGAGACCCCCCAATGTAGTAGAATAGACGCTGTGCGCTTGCGCACAGCGTCTATTCTCGTATGAAAATGAGGTCGCGGCTAATTAGCATAAGCCGCGCCCTCATTTGCATACGCCACGCCCCTTTTCGGGCGCGAAGCCGCGCGAGTGTCTCTATTTCTTAACATGAAAAGTTGGGAGGTATGCACCCCCACCCAAATCTAACTCTCTCTGCACTTGTTACATCAGCCCCACCTGCAGTGCACATGGTTTTGTCCATTAGAGAGTGATTGTGCCTTTCCGAGTGAATCAGAATAACCCCCAAAGGGTACACATGTAGCTCTCTCCTTGTATACCATACTTACCAACTTTTGAGCTGCCCTCCAGGAGAGGGCAGCCAGCTCTGTTTGAGAGGGGGGCGGGGCCATCCCTGGGAGTGAAAACGGTGGGGCGGGGCCACATACACGCTGTCCTGTTGGGGGGGCATGCCTACAGCGTCGCGTCATTTTAGCCCCGACCCCCGCCGTGCAATGACAGTATTTCAGGCATTGCACTGCGGGGGAGGGGGGGGCTAAAATGGTGCAATTGCGGCATTTTACCAGTGGACACCCCCCCGCCTAGGGACAGATAGCGGGAGATGGGGGGATATTCGGGAGGGTTGTCACCCTTTCCGGGGGGGGGGGGGGGGGGGGGGTAGGCAACCCTGTTTTATACAGAATGGAATTACAAAGCAGACAGGAGATTGGGGGCTAAACCAGGGTTGCCTACCTGACCCTCTCCTTCAGGGAGAAAATGCTCTGTTCCTGGACTTCTCTGGTAATGTATGATTGCCATCACCTGTGGTGAAACACCTTTACCTAGCTCCCCACAGGTGATGGCAATCATACATTACCAGGGAAGTCCAGGAAAAGAGCACTTTCTCCCGCATGGAGAGGGTCAGGTAGGAAACCCTGGGCTAAACCAAAGCAAGAGCTCAGAAACAGCACATTCCTCAGTGTCAATTTGCTAATCTAAAAGATAATGTGGTTATATTATGAAAGTGCTTTCGGTACTTGTGTATTATCACGGCGCCCGATTTCATCTAAATCGCATCCGATATCGCATCCGATTTATCGGCCGATTTTCTGCCGATTGTTTTTGGCCGATTTGATCTGCGATGCGATTTTGCGGCCTATTTTCGCCCGATTTTTTGCCGATTTTCGTCCATTTCCTGCTGATTTGCATGTTATTCCATCCTTGCACACCCCCAGGTACTATGCGATGGTATACGATGTGATTTTCGGGAAAATGCCCCTGATTGTACAATTAAATATCGCATAGCAACGCAAGTGGCATGCGAGGCGATGTGATTCGCAATGTTAAATGCACCCCCATTGTTAACGCCACCCCCACTATCAACGCCAACCCGAAGCGTGGCGAGCGGCGGCGGTACGCGTCCTCCGACCTTTTCATACCCCCACTATCCATGTCGGCGCGGAGTTGATTTTAGATAGTGTGGCGAGCGCAGCGAGCCACCGAGCCTGAAGCGTGGCAAGCCCCATGGATTACTTTACATGTATTCCGCGTCCCTTCGCGGGGCTCGCTGCGCTCGCCACACTTCGGGCTCGGTGGCTCGCTGCGCTCGCCACACTATCTAAAATCAACTCCACGCCGACGTGGATAGTGGGGGTATGAAAAAAAGGTCGGAGGACGCGTAACGCCGCCCCTCGCGGGCTCGCTACGCTCGCCACGCTTCAGGTTGGCGTTGATAGTGAGCGTGGCGTTTACAAAGGCGGTGCATTTAACATTGTAAGGGTGATTGTACAATAACAAATCGAATCGCTTCACATGCATCGCATGGCATGCATCATATGCCACTATATTGCATGTGATGCACTACGATGGAAATCGGGGGTGTGTAAGGTGTGCAATGATGGAACAGCATGCAAATCGTCCGGGAAAAAATTAAAAATCGGCCGCAAAATCGCATCCGATTTTTCCATGCGATTTGCAGTCGATTTTTGGCCGATTTCGTGGGCACCGTGATAATACACAAGTACCGTGCTTTCAATGCTTGTTCAATGCACCATTGGAGGGGCGTGTCCATCACCGCCTACTGGGCGTGTCCATCACCGCCTACTGGGCATAAATGCAAACTAAATAGAAGGTGACTTATTTATGTACAGTATATGCACTTCAGAATAAATCATCCCCCCCAACATACTAGAAACAGGGACAGTGCACACCAAAGGCGAGCTGCAAAAATCTAAACTGTAATGCCAAATTAAGCATAATGCCACACACTGTAATGCCCACCACAATCATTTACACTGCAAAACCAGTTTGATTTTGCTGTGTAAATGATTGCCGCTTTAAAAGAAAAACTGGAGATTTCTTACCAAATCTCTCACTTTCTGAATCTCTCATCCTATTAAATTTCACCCACAGTGTCCTTGTGTCTAGGAAACACTGCCATCTGTCGGCAGAAAGTGAAACTACATCTTTCTCTCACACACATGCACAAACACAGATGGCATACCCTCCAACTGTACCGTTTTAGCCGGTACAGTACCGTTTTTTAACGGTCTGTACCGGCTAAAATAAACTGTACCGATTGTACCGTTTTTTTTATATCAGCTCTGGCTGACTGGGGCACTCTGGGAGATGTAGTTGATTATACTGCCGACTGCTCGCCACACTTCGGGCTCGGTGGCTCGCTGCGCTCGCCACACTATCTAAAATCAACTCCACGCCGACGTGGATAGTGGGGGTATGAAAAGGTCGGAGGACGCGTACCGCCACCCCTCGCTGGCTCGCTACGCTCGCCACGCTTCAGGTTGGCGTTGATAGTGGGCGTGGCGTTAACAAAGGCGGTGCATTTAACATTGTAAGGGTGATTGTACAATAACAAATCGAATCGCTTCACATGCATCGCATGGCATGCATCATATGCCACTATATTGCATGTGATGCACTACGATGGAAATCGGGGGTGTGTAAGGTGTGCAATGATGGAACAGCATGCAAATCGGCCGGGAAAAAATTAAAAATCGGCCGCAAAATCGCATCCGATTTTTCCATGCGATTTGCAGCCGATTTTTGGCCGATTTCGTGGGCACCGTGATAATACACAAGTACCGTGCTTTCAATGCTTGTTCAATGCACCATTGGAGGGGCGTGTCCATCACCGCCTACTGGGCGTGTCCAGCACAGCCTACTGGGCATGTCCATCACCGCCTACTGGGCATAAATGCAAACTAAATAGAAGGTGACTTATTTATGTACAGTATATGCACTTCAGAATAAATCATCCCCCCCAACATACTAGAAACAGGGACAGTGCACACCAAAGGCGAGCTGCAAAAATCTAAACTGTAATGCCAAATTAAGCATAATGCCACACACTGTAATGCCCACCACAATCATTTACACTGCAAAACCAGTTTGATTTTGCTGTGTAAATGATTGCCGCTTTAAAAGAAAAACTGGAGATTTCTTACCAAATCTCTCACTTTCTGAATCTCTCATCCTATTAAATTTCACCCACAGTGTCCTTGTGTCTAGGAAACACTGCCATCTGTCGGCAGAAAGTGAAACTACATCTTTCTCTCACAAACATGCACAAACACAGATGGCATACCCTCCAACTGTACCGTTTTAGCCGGTACAGTACCGTTTTTTAACGGTCTGTACCGGCTAAAATAAACTGTACCGATTGTACCGTTTTTTTTATATTAGCTCTGGCTGACTGGGGCACTCTGGCAGATGTAGTTGATTATACTGCCGACTGCTCGCCACACTTCGGGCTCGGTGGCTCGCTGCGCTCGCCACACTATCTAAAATCAACTCCACGCCGACGTGGATAGTGGGGGTATGAAAAGGTCGGAGGACGCGTACCGCCGCCCCTCGCGGGCTCGCTACGCTCGCCACGCTTCAGGTTGGCGTTGATAGTGAGCGTGGCGTTTACAAAGGCGGTGCATTTAACATTGTAAGGGTGATTGTACAATAACAAATCGAATCGCTTCACATGCATCGCATGGCATGCATCATATGCCACTATATTGCATGTGATGCACTACGATGGAAATCGGGGGTGTGTAAGGTGTGCAATGATGGAACAGCATGCAAATCGGCCGGGAAAAAACTAAAAATTGGCCGCAAAATCGCATCCGATTTTTCCATGCGATTTGCAGCCGATTTTTGGCCGATTTCGTGGGCACCGTGATAATACACAAGTACCGTGCTTTCAATGCTTGTTCAATGCACCATTGGAGGGGCGTGTCCATCACCGCCTACTGGGCGTGTCCAGCACAGCCTACTGGGCATGTCCATCACCGCCTACTGGGCATAAATGCAAACTAAATAGAAGGTGACTTATTTATGTACAGTATATGCACTTCAGAATAAATCATCCCCCCCCAACATACTAGAAACAGGGACAGTGCACACCAAAGGCGAGCTGCAAAAATCTAAACTGTAATGCCAAATTAAGCATAATGCCACACACTGTAATGCCCACCACAATCATTTACACTGCAAAACCAGTTTGATTTTGCTGTGTAAATGATTGCCGCTTTAAAAGAAAAACTGGAGATTTCTTACCAAATCTCTCACTTTCTGAATCTCTCATCCTATTAAATTTCACCCACAGTGTCCTTGTGTCTAGGAAACACTGCCATCTGTCAGCAGAAAGTGAAACTACATCTTTCTCTCACACACATGCACAAACACAGATGGCATACCCTCCAACTGTACCGTTTTAGCCGGTACAGTACCGTTTTTTAACGGTCTGTACCGGCTAAAATAAACTGTACCGATTGTACCGTTTTTTTTATATCAGCTCTGGCTGACTGGGGCACTCTGGGAGATGTAGTTGATTATACTGCCGACTGCTCCCCAGTGAGCATGGAGGAGCAGCCAGCTGGGACTACATCTCCCAGGGTGCACGGCAGAGGGCTGTGTCAGGCTCAGCTCCCCCTGCTCAGGGAGAGACTGGGGATGTCTCGGCTGTGCAGAGACTACAAGTCCCGGCCGCTACAGCACAAGCCACCACCTCCACGTCACGAGGTAGGAACAGCCAACCCATTATTTATATTAAAATTGAACTCTTGATTAAATTGGCAATGTGGTTGAAAGTAAAATGGTCGAGGTCACGCCCCCTTTACCCATGGTCACGCCCCTCTATCAATGGCCACACCCCTGTACCGGTTTTTTAGTTGAGAATGTTGGAGGGTATGAGATGGTAGCGGACAAATAACCGGTATTTGCAAACGGGTAAAAAAAGCAGAGCCCTACACGGTTCAGAGCCGTTTTTTATGCAGTGTGAACGGTTCTGAACCAGTATATACTACTCAGGCAGTAGCTATGACAGCGCAGTGCATATGTAATGAGCCGCTCATTACATATGTGCATATGTAATGAGCGCAGTGCATATGTAATTAACCGCTCATAACATATGCACATATGTAATGAGCGGGTCATTCATATGCACTGCACTCATTACATATGTGCATATGTAATGAGAGGCTCATTACATATGCACTACGCTGCCTTATAGCTACTGTCTGTCCTGCTTTCACACTGCAATCCTACTTGAGACCTGGTATTTATGTGCACTGTGAAAAGTGTTTAAAATGGTAATATATCGTTTTAAATACCGTTTCAAAATACCCGGTGCCAAATGTAATAGGGTGAGAGTTTCAGAAAGTGAGAGATTTTGGGAGAGTTTTCCCATGTTTTTAAAAGCAGCAATCAATTACATGGCAAAATCAAACTGGTTTTGCAGTGTAATTGATTGCTGCTTTAAAAAACATGGGAAAACTCTCCTAAAATCTCTCACTTTCTGAAACTCTCACCCTATTACATTTGGCCCCCGGTCTCAAACATTTAGGCAATGTGAAAGCAGCATAATATTTGAATATGTTTATATGTCTGTATAAGCATTAAGATAAAGCTGTTTTTGTAGACATGATTGTTTTTAAAGTTAAATGTCATTTGCGTACTTTTTGTTTGCACAGGTCACCATGGCAACTATCTGCCCGGCCCGGGGACTGAGCTGGTGAGCGCTGGAGGCCTGATGACGTCATTAGTGAGGGACCCCGAACTGGACGGACGGGGAGCGTGGCGGCCTGGGAGCACGGTGATGGTGAGGTGATGGAGAAGTGATTTAAGTAAGTCAATGTTTGTATGTTTGCGTGAGCCTGATGAAAAGCTAGTACAGCTTGAAATGTTGCTACCTGATGACTTGTTATTCTGGTTTGCATCATTAGTGAATGGTGGTAAGCCAGCCCACCATTCGCAAGGCGCCTTCCTTCACACAGCATGCAAATGGCTGTTTCACATAGACATCCATTTGCATGCCACTGGGACCCTCCCACATCTTTCGATGGTCGCCGACCATCAAAAGCTGTGGAAGGTCATGTCCGTCACAGTCGCATTAGCACAAGAATGCCCAGTGTTCTCATGAGAATGCCCATGAAATGCTGGACGTTCCCATATGCAAATGGCCCAGCTCGCCACCTAAATCCCCCCCTGCCCTCCGCCCGCAAGGATTTTAATTAAGAAAATAAAAACACAACCTGTGATAAGATGGAATCAATATATCTCCCAGCTCACTACAATTGTTTAGGTTTTGCAGGTTTTCTGCTATCACTGACAACTAGCAAAGTTGCTTTTGGTTACCTCAGCCATTTACTGGGAGTGTCAGACTCATGTGCATGCCAAGGTTACTGTCACCAGTTACGGGATTGGAAGTTAATAGCTGGCAACTCCTTTAATGGCACCCACTTACATATTGTAATTGTGCAGCATGTCGGTATTGCAGCACAACTTTGCTGGTTGTTGGCCAACCTGGTTGAATCAGGGCTATGGGGTAGCTAGCAAAGTGCTGCCTCATGAATGACCAAAAACTGAGGACTGAGATAAATGGGGAGAAGCATTGTTGTAGGGGGAAGAGGTATCAGCACACATTATGTGCACTGATAACGTTTCCCCTCAGGTATTAATGCGGTGGTCGGTGCCTAGAGTCAGGGGTGCAAAAGCTAGCACGTCAATATGCAGGGCAATGTGTGAAAGGTCAGCGGTGCTGACCTGATAAAATGGTTAAAGTTTAAAAGTGTGCTTCCCGTGTTGCTGCCATGTAGTTAGTTAATTGATAAATAAGAGAAACCTCTATGCTGCATGGGTGTGCATTGCGTGCAGCTGAAAGTAACGTAGTTATTATGCATGTTGATTGTCCGACCGAATGTGGGAGGATATTATGCCAAGGATCCTTACAAAAGCCATGATGGGGACTGGGACAGATGAGGATATGTTAATCCAAATTCTCATCACCAGGGCAGAGGTAACAGGCTATAGTTTGAGAATGGACATTGTGCTGCTAGGAGGACGCAGAGTGTTTCTCACTGATAAGATCACAACATGTGCTGTAAGTGCACATGAGAGTAACCATTTGCTCCCAAACACAGACAATGGGCATTCACACAAATGAGGGCCCTTATTCAGATCTAATCGCAGTACAAATTTGTTCTCAAAATGGGCAAAACCATGTGCCCTACAGGTGGGGCAGATTTAACATGTGCAGAGAGAGTTAGATTTGGGTGAGTTATTTTGTTTCTGTTCAGGGTAAATACTGGCTGTATTATTTTTACACTGCAATTTAGATTTCAGTTTCAAAACACCCCACCCAAATGTAACTCTCTCTGCACATGTTACATCTGCTCCACCTGCAGTTCACATGGTTTTGTCCATTTTGAGAACAAATTTGTACTGCGATCAGTTCTGAATAAGGGCCTAGGTCAATCCATTTTATTTAACAACGTGATCAGAACAATTGTTTTTTTTGTTAGTTTATTTCACCATTTTTCCAATTTGCTGTATTATAATTTCTATCTTGTATAATTTCTGTTCTTGTCATTTGCTATAGATATGCCAGAGGAGGCAGCTAATACCCCTTTTACACCCCCTAAAAATCCGGGTCAACGGCGGGTCAGACCCAGATCGTCGTCGGTGTAAATGGGACACGCCGTGTCCCTTTACACACGGCACTTCTACCCAGGTCCCGTCCCCCCCAGCAACAGGTCTGCCCGCAACCCCAGGTTTTTATAGCGTAGACACACAACTTTTCATATAATCTCTTTTTTCGCTTACACATCCTCCTGACCCCAATATTGCTGTGTGACTCTATCATAGAGCCCACCAAAAGCCTTTGCAATGTGGTTCAACCAATTTGCAATATGTGGAAACCATGTGCATAAAGGATTGTAAGCCTGTGAGCAGGGCCCTCTGAGCTTGTACGTCGGATATTACCCAGTCTTTTTCTATTGCTGTTTGTTCCCAATTGTAAAGCGCAATGGAATGTACTAGTACTATATAAGTAAAATATAATAATTAATAATTTAATAATTGAGGATGTCAGGAATGTGCTATGAAGCCCCATCACCCATCTACTGGTAGTGTTCTAGCATAATTATTACAAGATCTATGCATCAGAATCAGAATCAACTTTATTGGCCATGTGTGCTTGCGCACACTTGGAATTTTTTGTGGATCATATTACATAACAAGTATACAATAAAACCACTAACATCACACATTATGTATAACTGACTGACGTACCTGGCATTGTCCTGGTTTAAGCCTTTAATTATCAATGAGTTGGATATAAAGGTTATCATTTATAAATAATTGGCAGCTCTTCCAACACACCCATGGGGTGGCTGCTGAGTGTCGTTTTTTTTTTGTTGGGGTTTCGCCAGTAGCCCTATTCCCCAGTTTTCCTTCAGGTGTAAAAGTGTCCATACACGTTACAATTATTGTATACAGTATTGTATATAATACTGTATACAATAATTGTAACGTGTATGGGCACCTTTACTGCCGACCCGATTGCTGTTCATGTGTGCAATGTGTAGTGACCAACCTTGAAAGGAGTGTACACCGTAAGATGCGGTGGCTTTGGTCTCGATTTGCGGTTGGGGATTGATTGCCGGACACAGGGTGGAAAATCATGCAGCGGCATTTTTCTTGTTGTCACTTGATAAATATTCCCAGACCTGGGCACGATCCCACAGCCAGGCTTCGGAGGATGAGGGACTTCCGGCAGCACTGTGATCCCTCTGACGCCCTCGGAAGTCTTATGAGGGACACAGACACGGTTTCTCTCCACTCGTGTCTTGATAAACTTGGCCTTGCTTCCGTAGGTCATTGTGCTGCGGGATTCTTCATAAGCACTATCCGCAGGGCTGATGTGCGTGATCATAACCAATCGGCTTTTCCCGCTCAGTGCTCCCTTTAGCAGCCAGGTCAGCTTGCTGTCCCGATAGTTTATATGGCTGCCTGGTCTGTCACGCAGCGCCATGATACACATCCTGAGGGCAAGAAGGGATCGGTTGATGTATCCTCCTTCTTTCATGGTCTGGCCGCTGTTCTCAGTCTGGCTTGCTCGTTCTGATCCCGCAAGGTCTACCATGTACAACTTGCCTGTGCTCACACCATCACTGGCTGTCTGCTTTATGGTGACCTGCAATACTGCATGTGAACGGGATGAGGTCTTATTAGCGGCTGTGCGAGCTTCTGTGCGCTGCTTGTTGCCCTTCTTCAGCAGGGCCATGGCTTCCTCTGGAGTGCTAAGGGAGAATGTAGAAATCCCTTCTATTTTGGTGTTGCCATTGGGATCCTCTCTGAGGACCAAAGACCTAGAGGAAGGTCTTAATAGGTCTCGGACGGTTTCATTATAGATCTCCGCGTATGATAATGATACGGAGCAATTCTTTTTTTTCCCAGTCTCCTCAATGGCTTTAAACAGGTCCTTCAGGGTGCGATACATTACTCCAGGGTTGCGGTCCTTACCCATCATGGTGAAGGTCTTTCCAGTGCCTGTCGGGCCGTAGGCAAATATGGCAGCATTGTACCCAGACAGGATGTCGCCCAATAAGGGCTTCACTGTGGAATCATACACAGTCTCCTGGGTAGCTGCCTGGTCAAACACCTGGTTAAATTGGAATGTTGTTTCTCTTGTCCTGGTGGAGCGCAGGACATCGTTAGGATCCTCACCGGGGTCCTGCAATAGCACTGTCTGCGGTCCGAGCTGGTGTGTGATGCATCGGGCGCGGTTCTTAGTCTCAGTCAAATTAACTGGACGGATGCGCAGAGCGACAGTCATTTGGTGGTCTATAGCTTTATTAGCTTTCGCCTTCTTCATTTTATATCAAACTTCAATCTTCAGAAAAGAGTGAAAAATTATGTGTTGGCACAAGTCCAGCAATATCAGATATGACTCAGGAAGCAGTCAGCTGCCAGTGTTCTACTCATCACAGCCCATTGTGACATCATCGGCCCATTGTGACATCACTAGCTGCCATGTGGCAGAAGGGCACTGCTATGTATCTCATCCAGGGCCTGCTGTTACAGAAGTGGTATCGTCTTCTGGTCCTCCTGGGATGTCTTACCTCTTACTTATTTACGTGATAAAAGTTAATAGGCACAAAGAACCTTTTATCTCTGCATGTTTGTAGCCATTCACAGCAGTGGGAGCAATTGTATTAGTTCTGAAAGAAAATATATGTTGCCCACAGGTGCCAGTGGAAGTGCTCCTCCAGTGGCCAAATTATGAATTACTTTAGTATAGTGTGAATACTGCTTCATCTCTCGCGGCAGTGTCATTTTTATAATCAGGAGAAATTTACTAACCTTGTACAGTTACCTTGTAATAAACCAGCTCATGTCCTCTCTTTCTGAAGTACAATGCATTAAGGACCGCCAAGCATAGGCGAATCTAGGGGGTGGTCCGGGGGTGCACCATTTTGTAGCTGAGGGATGGGGCTTTCCAACGAGCCCAGCCCCGTGTCCCTAGCCCCCTGGGAACCGGAGATACTGCCAGGCAAAGCTGGAAAGTTTTCCCTATAGGATAACATGGGACCCGCTAATTCTGACCCCCACCCAGTTCAACGGCTGCCAGTTCCACCTTCGGCATCACTGAAGCTCGGGGTTGATTTCAGTCGAACCCAAATCGCTGAGCCTTCAATCTGATACCAGGGTGGATCCATATGGGTTAATTGGTTCCAGGAATATTGAGGTTAAACCGTTTTTTTTTTTTTTTTTAATTTCTTAAATGTAATTTCCTGACTGTTTATGTTCTTTGAGGGCAGATTTCTCTGGAACCAAACAGCCCAGTTTCACGGGACCAAAATCATTCGAAACCAACTCAAAAGTTCTTCAATATGATATTGGTCTCATGTAAATGGGTCAGTTGGTTCCGAAGATATAGCTGGTTGGTTAAAGGGGGAGTGGTTGTCTCTCCCCCTCACACCAGAAAATGCAGGGACTAGGCTGGTGTATAAGGGGTCAGCCTGGGAATGTCCCTGCATGATCCTGGGACCATATTCCCGGGTAAATCCCTACATTTTCTGTTGTGAAAGGGGTATTATTTCTAATAGCCATGACCTGCAGTGCTCTGAATACAGCCGGGCAGCCCCCTGCTCTGTCCAGCTGTCAATGACTGTCACCCCTGCAGCTTCCGCTCCAATTCTTCTCCCCACTTTCACCTCAGCCCGCCACCCCTTTAATCATGTGGTGCTGGCCCCCGATGTGCTCCCCCAACATCACGCATCAACAACAGCGCACACAATATTTTAAATGTCCACTTGGCTAGAGGGGAGTGGGAGCATGCTCTGCGCTGCGCTCTGCTCCTCTCCCCATAGAAGCAGCTGCACCGCTCTCCATCTCTCCCTGCAGCAGCAGCGAAGGCTCATATAAAAATTTACACTTTTGGGGGCATTGCTTAAGGGACGCTACAAGTGGCGGTACGTGGGGGCATTACGCATAATGTGTGGCTTAATGTGTAAGGGGCATTATGGTGTGCAGCATCATGTGTAAGGGGCATTATCTGTGCTGCATCATGTTTAAGGGGCATTATGTGTGCAGCATCATGTGTAAGGGACATTATGTGTGTAGCATCATGTGTAATGGGTACTATGGGGCACGGCATCATGTGTAATGGGTACTATGGTGTGCGGCATCATGTGTAATGGGTACTATGGTGTGCGGCATCATGTGTAATGGGTGCTATGGTGTGCGGCATCATGTGTAATGGGTACTATGGTGCCATCAAGCAAGAACCCCCTAGTAATGAGCACGTAGGTAAGCAGCACTTATGTGGCAAATATGTAATGGGCATTACAGTTTGTTATATAGTATGTAATGGGCATCATGATGTGTGGCACAATGTGTAATGGGCATTATGGTGTGTGGCCTTATGTGTAATTGGCATTACGGCGTGTGGCTTTATGTGTAATGCGTATTACAGAGTTTGCTAAAAGGTGTAATGGGCATTACTGTGTATGGTCTAAAGTGTAATACCACACTCCTTTTTGTGATGACACGCCTCCTTCCCATGAAGCCATGCCCCCTTTTTGCTGCGCGGCATAGCCGCGCAAAGGTCCCCCTGTTATTATGTCTGGATCTGGGACCACGCATTACCATAATTCTAGATTCGCCTATGCCTCCAAGGATATTATGCCAAGGATCCTTACAAAAGCCATGATGGGGACTGGGACAGATGAGGATATGTTAATCCAAATTCTCATCACCAGGGCAGAGGTAACAGGCTATAGTTTGAGAATGGACATTGTGCTGCTAGGAGGACGCAGAGTGTTTCTCACTGATAAGATCACAACATGTGCTGTAAGTGCACATGAGAGTAACCATTTGCTCCCAAACACAGACAATGGGCATTCACACAAATGAGGGCCCTTATTCAGATCTAATCGCAGTACAAATTTGTTCTCACAATGGGCAAAACCATGTGCCCTACAGGTGGGGCAGATTTAACATGTGCAGAGAGAGTTAGATTTGGGTGAGTTATTTTGTTTCTGTTCAGGGTAAATACTGGCTGTATTATTTTTACACTGCAATTTAGATTTCAGTTTCAAAACACCCCACCCAAATGTAACTCTCTCTGCACATGTTACATCTGCCCCACCTGCAGTGCACATGGTTTTGTCCATTTTGAGAACAAATTTGTACTGCGATCAGTTCTGAATAAGGGCCTAGGTCAATCCATTTTATTTAACAACGTGATCAGAACAATTGTTTTTTTTGTAAGTTTATTTCACCATTTTTCCAATTTGCTGTATTATAATTTCTATCTTGTATAATTTTTGTTCTTGTCATTTGCTATAGATATGCCAGAGGAGGCAGCTAATACCCCTTTTACACCCCCTAAAAATCCGGGTCAACGGCGGGTCAGACCCAGATCGTCGTCGGTGTAAATGGGACACGCCGTGTCCCTTTACACACGGCACTTCTACCCAGGTCCCCCCCAGCAACGGGTCTGCCCGCAACCCCCCCCCCCCAGGACAGAAGACTATTCCACTTGTCTACTACCCTTTCTGTGAAGTAATTTTTCCTCAGATTTCCCCTGAACCTCTCCCCTGTATCAGTGCATTTCCTAGTGTTCTAATACTTCTCCTGATTTGAAGAATGTTTCCCTCTTGGACATAATCAAAACCATTGGTATATTTGCAGGTTTTTATATCGTAGACACACAGCTTTTCATATAATCTCTTTTTTCGCTTACACATCCTCCTGACCCCAATATTGCTGTGTGACTCTATCATAGAGCCCACCAAAAGCCTTTGCAATGTGGTTCAACCAATTTGCAATATGTGGAAACCATGTGCATAAAGGATTGTAAGCCTGTGAGCAGGGCCCTCTGAGCTTGTACGTCGGATATTACCCAGTCTTTTTCTATTGCTGTTTGTTCCCAATTGTAAAGCGCAATGGAATGTACTAGTACTATATAAGTAAAATATAATAATTAATAATTGAGGATGTCAGGAATGTGCTATGAAGCCCCATCACCCATCTACTGGTAGTGTCCTAGCATAATTATTACAAGATCTATGCATCAGAATCAGAATCAACTTTATTGGCCATGTGTGCTTGCGCACACTTGGAATTTTTTGTGGATCATATTACATAACAAGTATACAATAAAACCACTAACATCACACATTATGTATAACTGACTGACGTACCTGGCATTGTCCTGGTTTAAGCCTTTAATTATCAATGAGTTGGATATAAAGGTTATCATTTATAAATAATTGGCAGCTCTTCCAACACACCCATGGGGTGGCTGCTGAGTGTCGTTTTTTTTTTTGTTGGGGTTTCGCCAGTAGCCCTATTCCCCAGTTTTCCTTCAGGTGTAAAAGTGTCCATACACGTTACAATTATTGTATACAGTATTGTATATAATACTGTATACAATAATTGTAACGTGTATGGGCACCTTTACTGCCGACCCGATTGCTGTTCATGTGTGCAATGTGTAGTGACCAACCTTGAAAGGAGTGTACACCTTAAGATGCGGTGGCGTTGGTCTCGATTTGCGGTTGGGGATTGATTGCCGGACACAGGGTGGAAAATCATGCAGCGGCATTTTTCTTGTTGTCACTTGATAAATATTCCCAGACCTGGGCACGATCCCACAGCCAGGCTTCGGAGGATGAGGGACTTCCGGCAGCACTGTGATCCCTCTGACGCCCTCGGAAGTCTTATGAGGGACACAGACACGGTTTCTCTCCACTCGTGTCTTGATAAACTTGGCCTTGCTTCCGTAGGTCATTGTGCTGCGGGATTCTTCATAAGCACTATCCGCAGGGCTGATGTGCGTGATCATAACCAATCGGCTTTTCCCGCTCAGTGCTCCCTTTAGCAGCCAGGTCAGCTTGCTGTCCCGATAGTTTATATGGCTGCCTGGTCTGTCACGCAGCGCCATGATACACATCCTGAGGGCAAGAAGGGATCGGTTGATGTATCCTCCTTCTTTCATGGTCTGGCCGCTGTTCTCAGTCTGGCTTGCTCGTTCTGATCCCGCAAGGTCTACCATGTACAACTTGCCTGTGCTCACACCATCACTGGCTGTCTGCTTTATGGTGACCTGCAATACTGCATGTGAACGGGATGAGGTCTTATTAGCGGCTGTGCGAGCTTCTGTGCGCTGCTTGTTGCCCTTCTTCAGCAGGGCCATGGCTTCCTCTGGAGTGCTAAGGGAGAATGTAGAAATCCCTTCTATTTTGGTGTTGCCATTGGGATCCTCTCTGAGGACCAAAGACCTAGAGGAAGGTCTTAATAGGTCTCGGACGGTTTCATTATAGATCTCCGCGTATGATAATGATACGGAGCAATTCTTTTTTTCCCCAGTCTCCTCAATGGCTTTAAACAGGTCCTTCAGGGTGCGATACATTACTCCAGGGTTGCGGTCCTTACCCATCATGGTGAAGGTCTTTCCAGTGCCTGTCGGGCCATAGGCAAATATGGCAGCATTGTACCCAGACAGGATGTCGCCCAATAAGGGCTTCACTGTGGAATCATACACAGTCTCCTGGGTAGCTGCCTGGTCAAACACCTGGTTAAATTGGAATGTTGTTTCTCTTGTCCTGGTGGAGCGCAGGACATCGTTAGGATCCTCACCGGGGTCCTGCAATAGCACTGTCTGCGGTCCGAGCTGGTGTGTGATGCATCGGGCGCGGTTCTTAGTCTCCGTCAAATTAACTGGACGGATGCGCAGAGCGACAGTCATTTGGTGGTCTATAGCTTTATTAGCTTTCGCCTTCTTCATTTTATATCAAACTTCAATCTTCAGAAAAGAGTGAAAAATTATGTGTTGGCACAAGTCCAGCAATATCAGATATGACTCAGGAAGCAGTCAGCTGCCAGTGTTCTACTCATCACAGCCCATTGTGACATCATCGGCCCATTTTGACATCACTAGCTGCCATGTGGCAGAAGGGCACTGCTATGTATTTCATCCAGGGCCTGCTGTTACAGAAGTGGTATCATCTTCTGGTCCCCCTGGGATGTCTTACCTCTCACTTATTTACGTGATAAAAGTTAATAAGCACAAAGAACCTTTTATCTCTGCATGTTTGTAGCCATTCACAGCAGTGGGAGCAATTGTATTAGTTCTGAAAGAAAATATATGTTGTCCACAGGTGCCAGTGGAAGTGCTCCTCCAGTGGCCAAATTATGAATTACTTTAGTATAGTGTGAATACTGCTTCATCTCTCGCGGCAGTGTCATTTTTATAATCAGGAGAAATATACTAACCTTGTACAGTTACCTTGTAATAAACCAGCTCATGTCCTCTCTTTCTGAAGTACAATGCATTAAGGACCGCCAAGCATAGGCGAATCTAGGGGGTGGTCCGGGGGTGCACCGGGCCACCCATTAGCCCATTTTGTAGCTGAGGGATGGGGCTTTCCAACGAGCCCAGCCCCTGTCTCTAGCCCCCTGGGAACCGGAGATACTGCCAGGCAAAGCTGGAAAGTTTTCCCTATAGGATAACATGGGACCCGCTAATTCCAACCCCCACCCAGTTCAACGGCTGCCAGTTCCACCTTCGGCATCACTGAAGCTCGGGGTTGATTTCAGTCGAACCCAAATCGCTGGGCCTTCAATCTGATACCAGGCTGGATCCATATGGGTTAATTGGTTCCAGGAATATTGAGGTTAAACCGTTTTTTTTTTCTTTCATTTCTTAAATGTAATTTCCTGACTGTTTATGTTCTTTGAGGGCAGATTTCTCTGGAACCAAACAGCCCAGTTTCACAGGACCAAAATCATTCGAAACCAACTCAAAAGTTCTTCAATATGATATTGGTCTCATGTAAATGGGTCAGTTGGTTCCGAAGATATAGCTGGTTGGTTAAAGGGGGAGTGGTTGTCTCTCCCCCTCACACCAGAAAATGCAGGGACTAGGCTGGTGTATAAGGGGTCAGCCTGGGAATGTCCCTGCATGATCCTGGGACCATATTCCCAGGTAAATCCCTACATTTTCTGTTGTGAAAGGGGTATTATTTCTAATAGCCGTGACCTGCAGTGCTCTGAATACAGCCGGGCAGCCCCCTGCTCTGTCCAGCTGTCAATGACTGTCACCCCTGCAGCTTACGCTCCAATTCTTCTCCCCACTTTCACCTCAGCCCGCCACCCCTTTAATCATGTGGTGCTGGCCCCCGATGTGCTCCCCCAACATCACGCATCAACAACAGCGCACACAATATTTTAAATGTCCACTTGGCTAGAGGGGAGTGGGAGCATGCTCTGCGCTGCGCTCTGCTCCTCTCCCCATAGAAGCAGCTGCACCGCTCTCCATCTCTCCCTGCAGCAGCAGCGAAGGCTCATATAAAAATTTACACTTTTGGGGGCATTGCTTAAGGGACGCTACAAGTGGCGGTACGTGGGGGCATTACGCATAATGTGTGGCTTAATGTGTAAGGGGCATTATGGTGTGCAGCATCATGTGTAAGGGGCATTATCTGTGCTGCATCATGTTTAAGGGGCATTATGTGTGCAGCATCATGTGTAAGGGACATTATGTGTGTAGCATCATGTGTAATGGGTACTATGGGGCACGGCATCATGTGTAATGGGTACTATGGTGTGCGGCATCATGTGTAATGGGTACTATGGTGTGCGGCATCATGTGTAATGGGTGCTATGGTGTGCGGCATCATGTGTAATGGGTACTATGGTGCCATCAAGCAAGAACCCCCTAGTAATGAGCACGTAGGTAAGCAGCACTTATGTGGCAAATATGTAATGGGCATTACAGTTT
The DNA here is from genome assembly GCF_055691185.1 of Crinia signifera. Classification (NCBI taxonomy): domain Eukaryota; kingdom Metazoa; phylum Chordata; class Amphibia; order Anura; family Myobatrachidae; genus Crinia; species Crinia signifera. Next base: position 256,450,335 of record NC_139221.1, on the reverse strand, counting down.
GTTATATAGTATGTAATGGGCATCATGATGTGTGGCACAATGTGTAATGGGCATTATGGTGTGTGGCCTTATGTGTAATTGGCATTACGGCGTGTGGCTTTATGTGTAATGCGTATTACAGAGTTTGCTAAAAGGTGTAATGGGCATTACTGTGTATGGTCTAAAGTGTAATACCACACCCCTTTTTGTGATGACACGCCTCCTTCCCATGAAGCCATGCCCCCTTTTTGCTGCGCGGCATAGCCGCGCAAAGGTTCCCCTGTTATTATGTCTGGATCTGGGACCACGCATTACCATAATTCTAGATTCGCCTATGCCTCCAAGGATATTATGCCAAGGATCCTTACAAAAGCCATGATGGGGACTGGGACAGATGAGGATATGTTAATCCAAATTCTCATCACCAGGGCAGAGGTAACAGGCTATAATTTGAGAATGGACATTGTGCTGCTAGGAGGACGCAGAGTGTTTCTCACTGATAAGATCACAACATGTGCTGTAAGTGCACATGAGAGTAACCATTTGCTCCCAACCACAGACAATGGGCATTCACACAAATGAGGGCCCTTATTCAGATCTAATCGCAGTACAAATTTGTTCTCACAATGGGCAAAACCATGTGCCCTACAGGTGGGGCAGATTTAACATGTGCAGAGAGAGTTAGATTTGGGTGAGTTATTTTGTTTCTGTTCAGGGTAAATACTGGCTGTATTATTTTTACACTGCAATTTAGATTTCAGTTTCAAAACACCCCACCCAAATGTAACTCTCTCTGCACATGTTACATCTGCCCCACCTGCAGTGCACATGGTTTTGTCCATTTTGAGAACAAATTTGTACTGCGATCAGTTCTGAATAAGGGCCTAGGTCAATCCATTTTATTTAACAACGTGATCAGAACAATTGGTTTTTTTGTTAGTTTATTTCACCATTTTTCCAATTTGCTGTATTATAATTTCTATCTTGTATAATTTTTGTTCTTGTCATTTGCTATAGATATGCCAGAGGAGGCAGCTAATACCCCTTTTACACCCCCTAAAAATCCGGGTCAACGGCGGGTCAGACCCAGATCGTCGTCGGTGTAAATGGGACACGCCGTGTCCCTTTACACACGGCACTTCTACCCAGGTCCCCCCCAGCAACGGGTCTGCCCGCAACCCCCCCCCCAGGACAGAAGACTATTTCACTTGTCTACTACCCTTTCTGTGAAGTAATTTTTCCTCAGATTTCCCCTGAACCTCTCCCCTGTATCAGTGCATTTCCTAGTGTTCTAATACTTCTCCTGATTTGAAGAATGTTTCCCTCTTGGACATAATCAAAACCATTGGTATATTTGCAGGTTTTTATATTTTCATATAATCTCTTTTTTCGCTTACACATCCTCCTGACCCCAATATTGCTGTGTGACTCTATCATAGAGCCCACCAAAAGCCTTTGCAATGTGGTTCAACCAATTTGCAATATGTGGAAACCATGTGCATAAAGGATTGTAAGCCTGTGAGCAGGGCCCTCTGAGCTTGTACGTCGGATATTACCCAGTCTTTTTCTATTGCTGTTTGTTCCCAATTGTAAAGCGCAATGGAATGTACTAGTACTATATAAGTAAAATATAATAATTAATAATTGAGGATGTCAGGAATGTGCTATGAAGCCCCATCACCCATCTACTGGTAGTGTCCTAGCATAATTATTACAAGATCTATGCATCAGAATCAGAATCAACTTTATTGGCCATGTGTGCTTGCGCACACTTGGAATTTTTTGTGGATCATATTACATAACAAGTATACAATAAAACCACTAACATCACACATTATGTATAACTGACTGACGTACCTGGCATTGTCCTGGTTTAAGCCTTTAATTATCAATGAGTTGGATATAAAGGTTATCATTTATAAATAATTGGCAGCTCTTCCAACACACCCATGGGGTGGCTGCTGAGTGTCGTTTTTTTTTTTTGTTGGGGTTTCGCCAGTAGCCCTATTCCCCAGTTTTCCTTCAGGTGTAAAAGTGTCCATACACGTTACAATTATTGTATACAGTATTGTATATAATACTGTATACAATAATTGTAACGTGTATGGGCACCTTTACTGCCGACCCGATTGCTGTTCATGTGTGCAATGTGTAGTGACCAACCTTGAAAGGAGTGTACACCTTAAGATGCGGTGGCGTTGGTCTCGATTTGCGGTTGGGGATTGATTGCCGAACACAGGGTGGAAAATCATGCAGCGGCATTTTTCTTGTTGTCACTTGATAAATATTCCCAGACCTGGGCACGATCCCACAGCCAGGCTTCGGAGGATGAGGGACTTCCGGCAGCACTGTGATCCCTCTGACGCCCTCGGAAGTCTTATGAGGGACACAGACACGGTTTCTCTCCACTCGTGTCTTGATAAACTTGGCCTTGCTTCCGTAGGTCATTGTGCTGCGGGATTCTTCATAAGCACTATCCGCAGGGCTGATGTGCGTGATCATAACCAATCGGCTTTTCCCGCTCAGTGCTCCCTTTAGCAGCCAGGTCAGCTTGCTGTCCCGATAGTTTATATGGCTGCCTGGTCTGTCACGCAGCGCCATGATACACATCCTGAGGGCAAGAAGGGATCGGTTGATGTATCCTCCTTCTTTCATGGTCTGGCCGCTGTTCTCAGTCTGGCTTGCTCGTTCTGATCCCGCAAGGTCTACCATGTACAACTTGCCTGTGCTCACACCATCACTGGCTGTCTGCTTTATGGTGACCTGCAATACTGCATGTGAACGGGATGAGGTCTTATTAGCGGCTGTGCGAGCTTCTGTGCGCTGCTTGTTGCCCTTCTTCAGCAGGGCCATGGCTTCCTCTGGAGTGCTAAGGGAGAATGTAGAAATCCCTTCTATTTTGGTGTTGCCATTGGGATCCTCTCTGAGGACCAAAGACCTAGAGGAAGGTCTTAATAGGTCTCGGACGGTTTCATTATAGATCTCCGCGTATGATAATGATACGGAGCAATTCTTTTTTTCCCCAGTCTCCTCAATGGCTTTAAACAGGTCCTTCAGGGTGCGATACATTACTCCAGGGTTGCGGTCCTTACCCATCATGGTGAAGGTCTTTCCAGTGCCTGTCGGGCCATAGGCAAATATGGCAGCATTGTACCCAGACAGGATGTCGCCCAATAAGGGCTTCACTGTGGAATCATACACAGTCTCCTGGGTAGCTGCCTGGTCAAACACCTGGTTAAATTGGAATGTTGTTTCTCTTGTCCTGGTGGAGCGCAGGACATCGTTAGGATCCTCACCGGGGTCCTGCAATAGCACTGTCTGCGGTCCGAGCTGGTGTGTGATGCATCGGGCGCGGTTCTTAGTCTCCGTCAAATTAACTGGACGGATGCGCAGAGCGACAGTCATTTGGTGGTCTATAGCTTTATTAGCTTTCGCCTTCTTCATTTTATATCAAACTTCAATCTTCAGAAAAGAGTGAAAAATTATGTGTTGGCACAAGTCCAGCAATATCAGATATGACTCAGGAAGCAGTCAGCTGCCAGTGTTCTACTCATCACAGCCCATTGTGACATCATCGGCCCATTGTGACATCACTAGCTGCCATGTGGCAGAAGGGCACTGCTATGTATTTCATCCAGGGCCTGCTGTTACAGAAGTGGTATCATCTTCTGGTCCCCCTGGGATGTCTTACCTCTCACTTATTTACGTGATAAAAGTTAATAAGCACAAAGAACCTTTTATCTCTGCATGTTTGTAGCCATTCACAGCAGTGGGAGCAATTGTATTAGTTCTGAAAGAAAATATATGTTGTCCACAGGTGCCAGTGGAAGTGCTCCTCCAGTGGCCAAATTATGAATTACTTTAGTATAGTGTGAATACTGCTTCATCTCTCGCGGCAGTGTCATTTTTATAATCAGGAGAAATATACTAACCTTGTACAGTTACCTTGTAATAAACCAGCTCATGTCCTCTCTTTCTGAAGTACAATGCATTAAGGACCGCCAAGCATAGGCGAATCTAGGGGGTGGTCCGGGGGTGCACCGGGCCACCCATTAGCCCATTTTGTAGCTGAGGGATGGGGCTTTCCAACGAGCCCAGCCCGTGTCTCTAGCCCCCTGGGAACCGGAGATACTGCCAGGCAAAGCTGGAAAGTTTTCCCTATAGGATAACATGGGACCCGCTAATTCCAACCCCCACCCAGTTCAACGGCTGCCAGTTCCACCTTCGGCATCACTGAAGCTCGGGGTTGATTTCAGTCGAACCCAAATCGCTGGGCCTTCAATCTGATACCAGGCTGGATCCATATGGGTTAATTGGTTCCAGGAATATTGAGGTTAAACCGTTTTTTTTTTCTTTCATTTCTTAAATGTAATTTCCTGACTGTTTATGTTCTTTGAGGGCAGATTTCTCTGGAACCAAACAGCCCAGTTTCACAGGACCAAAATCATTCGAAACAAACTCAAAAGTTCTTCAATATGATATTGGTCTCATGTAAATGGGTCAGTTGGTTCCGAAGATATAGCTGGTTGGTTAAAGGGGGAGTGGTTGTCTCTCCCCCTCACACCAGAAAATGCAGGGACTAGGCTGGTGTATAAGGGGTCAGCCTGGGAATGTCCCTGCATGATCCTGGGACCATATTCCCGGGTAAATCCCTAAATTTTCTGTTGTGAAAGGGGTATTATTTCTAATAGCCGTGACCTGCAGTGCTCTGAATACAGCCGGGCAGCCCCCTGCTCTGTCCAGCTGTCAATGACTGTCACCCCTGCAGCTTCCGCTCCAATTCTTCTCCCCACTTTCACCTCAGCCCGCCACCCCTTTAATCATGTGGTGCTGGCCCCCGATGTGCTCCCCCAACATCACGCATCAACAACAGCGCACACAATATTTTAAATGTCCACTTGGCTAGAGGGGAGTGGGAGCATGCTCTGCGCTGCGCTCTGCTCCTCTCCCCATAGAAGCAGCTGCACCGCTCTCCATCTCTCCCTGCAGCAGCAGCGAAGGCTCATATAAAAATTTACACTTTTGGGGGCATTGCTTAACCCCTTCCCGACATTTGACGTACATTTACGTCATGGTCGGGAAGTACTTCCCGACACATGGCGTAAATGTACGTCATGGCATTTAACTGTCACCGCGTCTATAGACGCGGTGACAGTTTCAACATGTCTGCTGTCCCTGACAGCAGACATGTCCGTGCATGCCCAGGGGGGGCTGCGATGCCGCCCCCCCGTCGGCGATCGCTGTGATTGGCTGTTCAGTGTGAACAGCCAATTACAGCGTTTTCCTGTGTCACCGGCGAATAACGTTCGCCGGTGACACGGGATCAGAGGTGATTGGTGCTGTAAAGTACAGCACCAATCACCGCGGGGTGTAAGGGTGACACTGGTGTCACCCCACCGCACCCCGCCCGCCCCCAAAGGCCGTGATTGGTCCGTCGGACCGACGGACCAATCACAGCCAAGGAGGGGGATTTAAACTAACGGTGACTGCACTGCAGACGCCATTCCGGTCTGGAATAGCGTGCAGTGCGGTCACCGTACCTCCCTGCCGCCATACTGACCAGAACCTTGCTCCATAGCTTGCTCCATACTTACCTGATCGCTGCTTCATCACTGCTTCCTGGATCCTGTTACTACTTGTGCCTTCCTGTGAAATTGTGCTGCTGCAGTGTACTAGCTAGATAGAGAGAGAGATAGATAGAGAGATAGAGAGAGATAGAGAGAGATAGAGAGAGATAGAGAGAGATAGAGAGAGATAGAGAGAGAGATAGTGTCAGAGAGTGCTGATCGCTGCTTCATCACTGCTTCCTGGATCCTGTTGCTACTTGTGCCTTCCTGTGAAATTGTGCTGCTGCAGTGTACTAGCTAGATAGAGAGATAGATAGAGAGATAGAGAGAGATAGAGAGAGATAGAGAGAGATAGAGAGAGAGATAGTGTCAGAGAGTGCTATATTTTGTGCTGCTGCAGTGTGATATAGTTATAGATAGAGAGAGAGAGATAGAGAGAGAGAGATAGATAGAGAGGCCTAGTGACAGAGTGCTATATTTTGTGCTGCTGCAGTGTGATAGTTATAGAGAGATAGAGAGAGATAGAGAGAGATAGTGTCAGAGAGTGCTATATTTTGTGCTGCTGCAGTGTGATATAGTTATAGATAGAGAGAGATAGAGAGAGAGAGATAGATAGAGAGGCCTAGTGACAGAGTGCTATATTTTGTGCTGCTGCAGTGTGATAGTTATAGAGAGATAGAGAGAGATAGAGAGAGAGAGATAGAGAGAGATAGTGACAGATTGTGCTATATATTTTTGATATAACTGACTGCTGCCCCCTCCTTTTGTGCTGATCAGTATAAATTAACTGATCAGCAACTTTTTGGGGGCGCAGGTTTTTTTTTATATATAGATATACCTGTCAGTGCTGCTGCTGCAGTGTCATAGAGTGATAGATAGTGAGAGATAGAGAGATAGAGAGAGATAGTGACAGAGAGTGATAGAGAGTGCTAAATTTTTTGTCTGCTGCCCCCGCCTTTTGTGCTGATCACTATATCTGAGGTGATCAGCAACTTTTTTGGGGGTACAGAGGTTTTTTTTTTTTTATATATACCTGTCAGTTGCACCAAAGGTTGTGCACCTGCTGCACCTCACTGGTAATCAGTGTCGCATCACTGATCACCTTTTTTTTTTTTGTGTGTGTGCTGTGGGGTCTTTTTTTAATTTTTTTTTTACACACACTGTGATTTTGTGGGTGTCCTGTGGCCGCTGTGCGCTGATCAGTGACGTACATCACTGATCATCTTTTTCGGTACAGGGTTGATCTATATTTTTTTTTTTTTGATCAAATTCCTGTTGCCTTTGAGCGCTGTTCAGTGACAGACGTTACTGACCAACATCTGTGCTCAATTTTTGGCGCAGGACCTTTTTTTTTTTTTTAACCCCTTAAATTTTTTATTTTTAACCCCTTCATTTTTTTTTTTTTTATTGGTATAAAGTATTTTTTTTTTTCTGCACCACATACACACTACACACTACATACCCCCCGGATTGAAATAAAGTTTGTACCCCCCCCTACACTATACACGTGTTGAAACATTTCACTACCAGTAACACAAAAATAAAAATGGCATCCCAAATGTCCTCCCAAATGTCCTCCCAAATGTCCTCCCAGTCATCCAGGAGAATGTATTCAGCGGAGGAGGCATATGCCCTGCTTGCTTCTGACTCTGACACAGCCAGTGATGCAAGCGGGGAATTTGAAGGATTCGCCTTAAGCTCCTCTTCCTCCTCTGGTGATGAGGGACCCCCTCAAAGACGCCCCCGTAGAGCAGCTGAGACCCCCCCCCCAATAATTGATCTCGTATGGACCCCACCACCAGACAATTTTGAGCCCCAGGTTCCTGAGTTTTTGGCCATGCCAGGAATCCAATTTGATTCCACAGGTCTCAGAGAAATTGACTTTTTCAAATTATTTTTCTCTGATGATTTTATAAATTTAATGGTGGACCAAACTAATTTATATGCCCAGCAGTTTATTGCTCAAAACCCCACGTCATCATTTGCTAGGTGGACCCCTGTAGATGCAGTAGAGATGATGACGTTTTGGGGTCTGGTGTTTCATATGGGCATAGTAAAAAAGCCAGAAATTAGGCAATATTGGAGTACAGATGTTCTGTACAGTACTCCATTTTACCGTATGGCCATGCCCCGGACTCGATTTGAGACAATTCTTAAATTTATACATTACACCGATAATGCACAGTGCCCACCCAGAGATGATCCCACCTTTGACCGGCTATTCAAAGTCAGGCCGGTCATTGATCATTTCAGTGCCAAATTTGAAGAGGTGTACATCCCTGAAAAATTTATTTGTATCGACGAGTCCCTTATACATTTTAAAGGAAGGGTTAAATTCCGCCAGTACCTTCCCAGTAAGAGGGCAAGGTATGGCATAAAAATGTACAAACTGTGTGAAAGCACCTCAGGGTACACCCACAGGTTTAGGGTTTATGAAGGGAAGGATTCAAGAATTGAACCGCCAGAATGCCCCCCCTCCCTCGTAGGTGTTAGTGGGAAAATTGTCTGGGATTTAGTGCACCCCTTCCTGGATAAAGGTTATCACCTCTATGTGGATAACTTTTACACCAGCATCCCCCTGTTTAAGGCCCTTGGTTCAAGAGGTACAGCAGCTTGCGGTACTGTGCGCAAGAACCAAAGAGGCCTCCCAAAAACGCACATTGCCCAAGTAATGAGAAGGGGTGAAAGCAGGGGAATATGCACCGAAAATATGTTGTTGGTCAAATATAAGGACAAGAGGGATGTCCTTATACTGACAACAATTCACGGAGACAGTACCACCTCCGTCCCTGTACGAGGTACCAGTACCCACACCTCAAAACCTAATTGTATCCTGGATTACAATAGGTACATGGGCGGAGTGGATCTTTCAGATCAGGTACTGAAGCCGTACAGTGCCCTGCGGAAAACAAAAATCTGGTACAAGAAGGTGGCCGTGTATATCATCCAGATGGCACTGTATAACGCTTACGTGCTATTCCGTTCTACCGGCCAGAGGGGGACATTTATGCACTTTCAAGAGGAAGTCATAAAGGGCCTAATATTTGGGAACCAGCAGGCAGAGGGCCCCAGTACTTCTAGTACTGGCCCCCGTATTGTACCAGGGCAGCATTTTCCTGATGAAATCCCCTCCACTGGAAAAAAGGGCAGGACACAAAAAAGGTGCAAAGTTTGCTATAAAAAGGGAATAAGAAAGCAAACTATTTTCCAGTGTGACACTTGCCCCGACAAACCCGGCCTATGTATAAAGGAGTGTTTTAAAATATACCACACATCTATGGAATATTAGGTTCATAATTTCACCGTGCTTCGGGGGTCTTGCTAATGCCACATAGCACCCACCATTCATTCCACCAGAATCTGTGCTGCAAAATCCAAAAATCACTCCTTCCCTTCTGAGTCCTGCCATGCACCCAACTGGTATTTTTTGGTCACATGTGAGGCATTGCCGTACTCGGGAGAAATTGGGGCACATATTTTGGGGTGCTTTGTCTCCTTCATTCCTTGTGAAAATGAAAAATTTTGAGCCAGAACTGCATTTTTGTGTAAAAAAATGTAATTTTTCATGTTCACTGCCCACTTGTATCAAAATTGGTGAAACCCCTGGGGGTTTGAAATGTACACTATACCCCTAGATGAATTCCCTGAGGGGTGTAGTTTGCAAAATGGGGTCACTTGTGGGGGGGTTCCACTGTATTGGTGCTTTGGGGGTCTTGCTAATGCGACATAGCACCCACCATCATTCCACCAGAATTTGTGCTGCAAAATCCAAATATCACTCCTTCCCTTCTGAGTCCTGCCACTTTTTGGTCACACATGAGGCATTGCCGTACTCGGGAGAAATTGGGGCACAGATTTTGGGGTGCTTTGTCTCCTTCATTCCTTCTGAAAATGAAAAATTTTGAGCCAGAACTGCATTTTTGTGTAAAAAAATGTAATTTTTCATTTTCACTGCCCACTTGTATCAAAATTGGTGAAACCCCTGGGGGTTTGAAATGTACACTATACCCCTAGATGAATTCCCTGAGGGGTGTAGTTTGCAAAATGGGGTGACTTGTGGGGGGGTTCCACTGTATTGGTGCAACATAGCACCCACCATTCATTCCACCAGAATATGTGCTGCAAAATCCAAAAATCACTCCTTCCCTTCTGAGTCCTGCCATGCACCCAACTGGTATTTTTTGGTCACATGTGAGGCATTGCCGTACTCGGGAGAAATTGGGGCACAGATTTTGGGGTGCTTTTTCTCCTTCATACCTTCTGAAAATGAAAAATTTTGAGCCAGAACTGCATTTTTGTGTAAAAAATGTAATTTTTCATGTTCACTGCCCACTTGTATCAAAATTGGTGAAACCCCTGGGGGTTTGAAATCTACACTATACCCCTAGATGAATTCCCTGAGGGGTGTAGTTTGCAAAATGGGGTCACTTGTGGGGGGGTTCCACTGTATTGGTGCTTGGGGGGTCTTGCTAATGCGACATAGCACCCACCAAAATTCCACCAGAATCTGAGCTGCAAAATCCAAAAATCACTCCTTCCCTTTTGAGTCCTGCCATGCACCCAACTGGTATTTTTTGGTCACATGTGAGGCATTGCCGTACTCGGGAGAAATTGGGGCACAGATTTTGGGGTGCTTTTTCTCCTTCATACCTTCTGAAAATGAAAAATTTTGAGCCAGAACTGCATTTTTGTGTAAAAAATGAAATTTTTCATGTTCACTGCCCACTTGTATCAAAATTGGTGAAACCCCTGGGGGTTTGAAATCTACACTATACCCCTAGATGAATTCCCTGAGGGGTGTAGTTTGCAAAATGGGGTCACTTGTGGGGGGGTTCCACTGTATTGGTGCTTGGGGGGTCTTGCTAATGCGACATAGCACCCACCAAAATTCCACCAGAATCTGAGCTGCAAAATCCAAAAATCACTCCTTCCCTTTTGAGTCCTGCCATGCACCCAACTGGTATTTTTTGGTCACATGTGAGGCATTGCCGTACTCGGGAGAAATTGGGGCACAGATTTTGGGGTGCTTTTTCTCCTTCATACCTTCTGAAAATGAAAAATTTTGAGCCAGAACTGCATTTTTGTGTAAAAAATGTAATTTTTCATGTTCACTGCCCACTTGTATCAAAATTGGTGAAACCCCTGGGGGTTTGAAATGTACACTATACCCCTAGATGAATTCCCTGAGGGGTGTAGTTTGCAAAATGGGGTCACTTGTGGGGGGGTTCCACTGTATTGGTGCTTGGGGGGTCTTGCTAATGCGACATAGCACCCACCAAAATTCCACCAGAATCTGAGCCGCAAAATCCAAAAATCACTCCTTCCGTTCTGAGTCCTGCCATGCACCCAACTGGTATTTTTTGGTCACATGTGAGGCATTGCCGTACTCGGGAGAAATTGGGGCACATATTTTGGGGTGCTTTTTCTCCTTCATACCTTCTGAAAATGAAAAATTTTGAGCCAGAACTGCATTTTTGTGTAAAAAAATGTAATTTTTCATTTTCACTGCCCACTTGTATCAAAATTGGTGAAACCCCTGGGGGTTTGAAATGTACACTATACCCCTAGATGAATTCCCTGAGGGGTGTACTTTGCAAAATGGGGTGACTTGTGGGGGGGTTCCACTGTATTGGTGCAACATAGCACCCACCATTCATTCCACCAGAATCTGTGCTGCAAAATCCAAAAATCACTCCTTCCCTTCTGAGTCCTGCCATGCACCCAACTGGTATTTTTTGGTCACATGTGAGGCATTGCCGTACTCGGGAGAAATTGGGGCACAGATTTTGGGGTGCTTTTTCTCCTTCATACCTTCTGAAAATGAAAAATTTTGAGCCAGAACTGCATTTTTGTGTAAAAAAATGTAATTTTTCATTTTCACTGCCCACTTGTATCAAAATTGGTGAAACCCCTGGGGGTTTGAAATGTACACTATACCCCTAGATGAATTCCCTGAGGGGTGTAGTTTGCAAAATGGGGTCACTTGTGGGGGGGTTCCACTGTATTGGTGCTTGGGGGGTCTTGCTAATGCGACATAGCACCCACCAAAATTCCACCAGAATCTGAGCCGCAAAATCCAAAAATCACTCCTTCCGTTCTGAGTCCTGCCATGCACCCAACTGGTATTTTTTGGTCACATGTGAGGCATTGCCGTACTCGGGAGAAATTGGGGCACATATTTTGGGGTGCTTTTTCTCCTTCATACCTTCTGAAAATGAAAAATTTTGAGCCAGAACTGCATTTTTGTGTAAAAAATGTAATTTTTCATTTTCACTGCCCACTTGTATCAAAATTGGTGAAACCCCTGGGGGTTTGAAATGTACACTATACCCCTAGATGAATTCCCTGAGGGGTGTACTTTGCAAAATGGGGTGACTTGTGGGGGGGTTCCACTGTATTGGTGCAACATAGCACCCACCATTCATTCCACCAGAATCTGTGCTGCAAAATCCAAAAATCACTCCTTCCCTTCTGAGTCCTGCCATGCACCCAACTGGTATTTTTTGGTCACATGTGAGGCATTGCCGTACTCGGGAGAAATTGGGGCACAGATTTTGGGGTGCTTTTTCTCCTTCATACCTTCTGAAAATGAAAAATTTTGAGCCAGAACTGCATTTTTGTGTAAAAAAATGTAATTTTTCATTTTCACTGCCCACTTGTATCAAAATTGGTGAAACCCCTGGGGGTTTGAAATGTACACTATACCCCTAGATGAATTCCCTGAGGGGTGTAGTTTGCAAAATGGGGTCACTTGTGGGGGGGTTCCACTGTATTGGTGCTTGGGGGGTCTTGCTAATGCGACATAGCACCCACCAAAATTCCACCAGAATCTGAGCCGCAAAATCCAAAAATCACTCCTTCCGTTCTGAGTCCTGCCATGCACCCAACTGGTATTTTTTGGTCACATGTGAGGCATTGCCGTACTCGGGAGAAATTGGGGCACATATTTTGGGGTGCTTTTTCTCCTTCATACCTTCTGAAAATGAAAAATTTTGAGCCAGAACTGCATTTTTGTGTAAAAAATGTAATTTTTCATTTTCACTGCCCACTTGTATCAAAATTGGTGAAACCCCTGGGGGTTTGAAATGTACACTATACCCCTAGATGAATTCCCTGAGGGGTGTACTTTGCAAAATGGGGTGACTTGTGGGGGGGTTCCACTGTATTGGTGCAACATAGCACCCACCATTCATTCCACCAGAATCTGTGCTGCAAAATCCAAAAATCACTCCTTCCCTTCTGAGTCCTGCCATGCACCCAACTGGTATTTTTTGGTCACATGTGAGGCATTGCCGTACTCGGGAGAAATTGGGGCACAGATTTTGGGGTGCTTTTTCTCCTTCATACCTTCTGAAAATGAAAAATTTTGAGCCAGAACTGCATTTTTGTGTAAAAAAATGTAATTTTTCATTTTCACTGCCCACTTGTATCAAAATTGGTGAAACCCCTGGGGGTTTGAAATGTACACTATACCCCTAGATGAATTCCCTGAGGGGTGTAGTTTGCAAAATGGGGTGACTTGTGGGGGGGTTCCACTGTATTGGTGCTTGGGGGGTCTTGCTAATGCGACATAGCACCCACCAAAATTCCACCAGAATCTGAGCTGCAAAATCCAAAAATCACTCCTTCCCTTCTGAGTCCTGCCATGCACCCAACTGGTATTTTTTGGTCACATGTGAGGCATTGCCGTACTCGGGAGAAATTGGGGCACAGATTTTGGGGTGCTTTGTCTCCTTCATACCTTCTGAAAATGACAAATTTGGAGCCAGAACTGCATTTTTGTGTAAAAAAAATAATTTTTCATTTTCACTGCCCAGTTGTACCACAATTGGTGAAACCCCTGGGGGTTTGAAATGTACACTATACCCCTAGATGAATTCCCTGAGGGGTGTAGTTTGCAAAATGGGGTCACTTGTGGGGGGGTTCCTAACTTTTAGCATCTTATGGTGCCTTGAAACCTACATGGTGCCTAAAAAATAATCTCATAAAAAGGAGGCTCCAAAATCAAGTAGGTGCTCCTTCTATTATGAAGCCTGTGGTTTGGTCACCGTGCACACTAGGGCCACATATAGGATATTTATGAAAACAAAAGAATTGGGGGAATCAATTTTTAGTCACATTTCTCTAGTAAAATGTACTGTGTTCCTTATAAAAATGTATTAAAATTGCAAATCTGCAAAAAAAAAGAAATTTTGAAATTTCACCTACACTTTGTTTTAATTCCTGTGAAACACCTAAAGGGTTAACAAACTTCCAAAATGCTGTTTTGAATACTGTGAGGGGTGCAGTTTTTGAAATGGCATCATTTATGGGGGTGTCTCACATACAAGTCCCTCAAAGTTACATCAGAACTGAACTGGTCCCTAAAAAAATCAGTGTTTGAAATTTTCTTGAAAATTTGAGAATTTGCTATTCATATTGTAAGCCTCCTAGTGTCCCAAAAAATTAAAAGGAAGTTGAAATAATGATGTCAACATAAAGTAGACATATGGCCTATGTTAGTTATTCACTATTTTGAGTGGTAAGATTATTTGTCTCACAAGCAGAAAATTTAACATTTTGCAAATCGCTAAATTTTCCATTTTTTCACGATATTTTGGTATTTTTCACAAAAAAACACAGACTGTATCGACCCAAATTTACCACTAATTTGAAGTACAATGTGTCACGAAAAAACAATCTCAAAATCACTGGGATAAGTAAAAGCAAAAAAAAGTTATCCCCACTTAAGTGAGACATGTCAGATTTGAAAAAAAGGGCTCTGTCAGGAACGCAAAAACTGGCTCTGTCAGGAAGGGGTTAAGGGACGCTACAAGTGGCGGTACGTGGGGGCATTACGCATAATGTGTGGCTTAATGTGTAAGGGGCATTATGGTGTGCAGCATCATGTGTAAGGGGCATTATCTGTGCTGCATCATGTTTAAGGGGCATTATGTGTGCAGCATCATGTGTAAGGGACATTATGTGTGTAGCATCATGTGTAATGGGTACTATGGGGCACGGCATCATGTGTAATGGGTACTATGGTGTGCGGCATCATGTGTAATGGGTACTATGGTGTGCGGCATCATGTGTAATGGGTGCTATGGTGTGCGGCATCATGTGTAATGGGTACTATGGTGCCATCAAGCAAGAACCCCCTAGTAATGAGCACGTAGGTAAGCAGCACTTATGTGGCAAATATGTAATGGGCATTACAGTTTGTTATATAGTATGTAATGGGCATCATGATGTGTGGCACAATGTGTAATGGGCATTATGGTGTGTGGCCTTATGTGTAATTGGCATTACGGCGTGTGGCTTTATGTGTAATGCGTATTACAGAGTTTGCTAAAAGGTGTAATGGGCATTACTGTGTATGGTCTAAAGTGTAATACCACACCCCTTTTTGTGATGACACGCCTCCTTCCCATGAAGCCATGCCCCCTTTTTGCTGCGCGGCATAGCCGCGCAAAGGTCCCCCTGTTATTATGTCTGGATCTGGGACCACGCATTACCATAATTCTAGATTTGCCTATGCCTCCAAGGATATTATGCCAAGGATCCTTACAAAAGCCATGATGGGGACTGGGACAGATGAGGATATGTTAATCCAAATTCTCATCACCAGGGCAGAGGTAACAGGCTATAGTTTGAGAATGGACATTGTGCTGCTAGGAGGACGCAGAGTGTTTCTCACTGATAAGATCACAACATGTGCTGTAAGTGCACATGAGAGTAACCATTTGCTCCCAAACACAGACAATGGGCATTCACACAAATGAGGGCCCTTATTCAGATCTAATCGCAGTACAAATTTGTTCTCACAATGGGCAAAACCATGTGCCCTACAGGTGGGGCAGATTTAACATGTGCAGAGAGAGTTAGATTTGGGTGAGTTATTTTGTTTCTGTTCAGGGTAAATACTGGCTGTATTATTTTTACACTGCAATTTAGATTTCAGTTTCAAAACACCCCACCCAAATGTAACTCTCTCTGCACATGTTACATCTGCCCCACCTGCAGTGCACATGGTTTTGTCCATTTTGAGAACAAATTTGTACTGCGATCAGTTCTGAATAAGGGCCTAGGTCAATCCATTTTATTTAACAACGTGATCAGAACAATTGGTTTTTTTGTTAGTTTATTTCACCATTTTTCCAATTTGCTGTATTATAATTTCTATCTTGTATAATTTTTGTTCTTGTCATTTGCTATAGATATGCCAGAGGAGGCAGCTAATACCCCTTTTACACCCCCTAAAAATCCGGGTCAACGGCGGGTCAGACCCAGATCGTCGTCGGTGTAAATGGGACACGCCGTGTCCCTTTACACACGGCACTTCTACCCAGGTCCCCCCCAGCAACGGGTCTGCCCGCAACCCCCCCCCCCAGGACAGAAGACTATTCCACTTGTCTACTACCCTTTCTGTGAAGTAATTTTTCCTCAGATTTCCCCTGAACCTCTCCCCTGTATCAGTGCATTTCCTAGTGTTCTAATACTTCTCCTGATTTGAAGAATGTTTCCCTCTTGGACATAATCAAAACCATTGGTATATTTGCAGGTTTTTATAGCGTAGACACACAGCTTTTCATATAATCTCTTTTTTCGCTTACACATCCTCCTGACCCCAATATTGCTGTGTGACTCTATCATAGAGCCCACCAAAAGCCTTTGCAATGTGGTTCAACCAATTTGCAATATGTGGAAACCATGTGCATAAAGGATTGTAAGCCTGTGAGCAGGGCCCTCTGAGCTTGTACGTCGGATATTACCCAGTCTTTTTCTATTGCTGTTTGTTCCCAATTGTAAAGCGCAATGGAATGTACTAGTACTATATAAGTAAAATATAATAATTAATAATTGAGGATGTCAGGAATGTGCTATGAAGCCCCATCACCCATCTACTGGTAGTGTCCTAGCATAATTATTACAAGATCTATGCATCAGAATCAGAATCAACTTTATTGGCCATGTGTGCTTGCGCACACTTGGAATTTTTTGTGGATCATATTACATAACAAGTATACAATAAAACCACTAACATCACACATTATGTATAACTGACTGACGTACCTGGCATTGTCCTGGTTTAAGCCTTTAATTATCAATGAGTTGGATATAAAGGTTATCATTTATAAATAATTGGCAGCTCTTCCAACACACCCATGGGGTGGCTGCTGAGTGTCGTTTTTTTTTTTGTTGGGGTTTCGCCAGTAGCCCTATTCCCCAGTTTTCCTTCAGGTGTAAAAGTGTCCATACACGTTACAATTATTGTATACAGTATTGTATATAATACTGTATACAATAATTGTAACGTGTATGGGCACCTTTACTGCCGACCCGATTGCTGTTCATGTGTGCAATGTGTAGTGACCAACCTTGAAAGGAGTGTACACCTTAAGATGCGGTGGCGTTGGTCTCGATTTGCGGTTGGGGATTGATTGCCGGACACAGGGTGGAAAATCATGCAGCGGCATTTTTCTTGTTGTCACTTGATAAATATTCCCAGACCTGGGCACGATCCCACAGCCAGGCTTCGGAGGATGAGGGACTTCCGGCAGCACTGTGATCCCTCTGACGCCCTCGGAAGTCTTATGAGGGACACAGACACGGTTTCTCTCCACTCGTGTCTTGATAAACTTGGCCTTGCTTCCGTAGGTCATTGTGCTGCGGGATTCTTCATAAGCACTATCCGCAGGGCTGATGTGCGTGATCATAACCAATCGGCTTTTCCCGCTCAGTGCTCCCTTTAGCAGCCAGGTCAGCTTGCTGTCCCGATAGTTTATATGGCTGCCTGGTCTGTCACGCAGCGCCATGATACACATCCTGAGGGCAAGAAGGGATCGGTTGATGTATCCTCCTTCTTTCATGGTCTGGCCGCTGTTCTCAGTCTGGCTTGCTCGTTCTGATCCCGCAAGGTCTACCATGTACAACTTGCCTGTGCTCACACCATCACTGGCTGTCTGCTTTATGGTGACCTGCAATACTGCACGTGAACGGGATGAGGTCTTATTAGCGGCTGTGCGAGCTTCTGTGCGCTGCTTGTTGCCCTTCTTCAGCAGGGCCATGGCTTCCTCTGGAGTGCTAAGGGAGAATGTAGAAATCCCTTCTATTTTGGTGTTGCCATTGGGATCCTCTCTGAGGACCAAAGACCTAGAGGAAGGTCTTAATAGGTCTCGGACGGTTTCATTATAGATCTCCGCGTATGATAATGATACGGAGCAATTCTTTTTTTCCCCAGTCTCCTCAATGGCTTTAAACAGGTCCTTCAGGGTGCGATACATTACTCCAGGGTTGCGGTCCTTACCCATCATGGTGAAGGTCTTTCCAGTGCCTGTCGGGCCATAGGCAAATATGGCAGCATTGTACCCAGACAGGATGTCGCCCAATAAGGGCTTCACTGTGGAATCATACACAGTCTCCTGGGTAGCTGCCTGGTCAAACACCTGGTTAAATTGGAATGTTGTTTCTCTTGTCCTGGTGGAGCGCAGGACATCGTTAGGATCTTCACCGGGGTCCTCCAATAGCACTGTCTGCGGTCCGAGCTGGTGTGTGATGCATCGGGCGCGGTTCTTAGTCTCCGTCAAATTAACTGGACGGATGCGCAGAGCGACAGTCATTTGGTGGTCTATAGCTGTATTAGCTTTCGCCTTCTTCATTTTATATCAAACTTCAATCTTCAGAAAAGAGTGAAAAATTATGTGTTGGCACAAGTCCAGCAATATCAGATATGACTCAGGAAGCAGTCAGCTGCCAGTGTTCTACTCAACACAGCCCATTGTGACATCATCGGCCCATTGTGACATCACTAGCTGCCATGTGGCAGAAGGGCACTGCTATGTATTTCATCCAGGGCCTGCTGTTACAGAAGTGGTATCATCTTCTGGTCCCCCTGGGATGTCTTACCTCTCACTTATTTACGTGATAAAAGTTAATAAGCACAAAGAACCTTTTATCTCTGCATGTTTGTAGCCATTCACAGCAGTGGGAGCAATTGTATTAGTTCTGAAAGAAAATATATGTTGTCCACAGGTGCCAGTGGAAGTGCTCCTCCAGTGGCCAAATTATGAATTACTTTAGTATAGTGTGAATACTGCTTCATCTCTCGCGGCAGTGTCATTTTTATAATCAGGAGAAATATACTAACCTTGTACAGTTACCTTGTAATAAACCAGCTCATGTCCTCTCTTTCTGAAGTACAATGCATTAAGGACCGCCAAGCATAGGCGAATCTAGGGGGTGGTCCGGGGGTGCACCGGGCCACCCATTAGCCCATTTTGTAGCTGAGGGATGGGGCTTTCCAACGAGCCCAGCCCGTGTCTCTAGCCCCCTGGGAACCGGAGATACTGCCAGGCAAAGCTGGAAAGTTTTCCCTATAGGATAACATGGGACCCGCTAATTCCAACCCCCACCCAGTTCAACGGCTGCCAGTTCCACCTTCGGCATCACTGAAGCTCGGGGTTGATTTCAGTCGAACCCAAATCGCTGGGCCTTCAATCTGATACCAGGCTGGATCCACATGGGTTAATTGGTTCCAGGAATATTGAGGTTAAACCGTTTTTTTTTTCTTTCATTTCTTAAATGTAATTTCCTGACTGTTTATGTTCTTTGAGGGCAGATTTCTCTGGAACCAAACAGCCCAGTTTCACAGGACCAAAATCATTCGAAACCAACTCAAAAGTTCTTCAATATGATATTGGTCTCATGTAAATGGGTCAGTTGGTTCCGAAGATATAGCTGGTTGGTTAAAGGGGGAGTGGTTGTCTCTCCCCCTCACACCAGAAAATGCAGGGACTAGGCTGGTGTATAAGGGGTCAGCCTGGGAATGTCCCTGCATGATCCTGGGACCATATTCCCGGGTAAATCCCTACATTTTCTGTTGTGAAAGGGGTATTATTTCTAATAGCCGTGACCTGCAGTGCTCTGAATACAGCCGGGCAGCCCCCTGCTCTGTCCAGCTGTCAATGACTGTCACCCCTGCAGCTTACGCTCCAATTCTTCTCCCCACTTTCACCTCAGCCCGCCACCCCTTTAATCATGTGGTGCTGGCCCCCGATGTGCTCCCCCAACATCACGCATCAACAACAGCGCACACAATATTTTAAATGTCCACTTGGCTAGAGGGGAGTGGGAGCATGCTCTGCGCTGCGCTCTGCTCCTCTCCCCATAGAAGCAGCTGCACCGCTCTCCATCTCTCCCTGCAGCAGCAGCGAAGGCTCATATAAAAATTTACACTTTTGGGGGCATTGCTTAAGGGACGCTACAAGTGGCGGTACGTGGGGGCATTACGCATAATGTGTGGCTTAATGTGTAAGGGGCATTATGGTGTGCAGCATCATGTGTAAGGGGCATTATCTGTGCTGCATCATGTTTAAGGGGCATTATGTGTGCAGCATCATGTGTAAGGGACATTATGTGTGTAGCATCATGTGTAATGGGTACTATGGGGCACGGCATCATGTGTAATGGGTACTATGGTGTGCAGCATCATGTGTAATGGGTACTATGGTGTGCGGCATCATGTGTAATGGGTGCTATGGTGTGCGGCATCATGTGTAATGGGTACTATGGTGCCATCAAGCAAGAACCCCCTAGTAATGAGCACGTAGGTAAGCAACACTTATGTGGCAAATATGTAATGGGCATTACAGTTTGTTATATAGTATGTAATGGGCATCATGATGTGTGGCACAATGTGTAATGGGCATTATGGTGTGTGGCCTTATGTGTAATTGGCATTACGGCGTGTGGCTTTATGTGTAATGCGTATTACAGAGTTTGCTAAAAGGTGTAATGGGCATTACTGTGTATGGTCTAAAGTGTAATACCACACCCCTTTTTGTGATGACACGCCTCCTTCACATGAAGCCATGACCCCTTTTTGCTGCGCGGCATAGCCGCGCAAAGGTCCCCCTGTTATTATGTCTGGATCTGGGACCACGCATTACCATAATTCTAGATTTGCCTATGCCTCCAAGGATATTATGCCAAGGATCCTTACAAAAGCCATGATGGGGACTGGGACAGATGAGGATATGTTAATCCAAATTCTCATCACCAGGGCAGAGGTAACAGGCTATAGTTTGAGAATGGACATTGTGCTGCTAGGAGGACGCAGAGTGTTTCTCACTGATAAGATCACAACATGTGCTGTAAGTGCACATGAGAGTAACCATTTGCTCCCAAACACAGACAATGGGCATTCACACAAATGAGGGCCCTTATTCAGATCTAATCGCAGTACAAATTTGTTCTCACAATGGGCAAAACCATGTGCCCTACAGGTGGGGCAGATTTAACATGTGCAGAGAGAGTTAGATTTGGGTGAGTTATTTTGTTTCTGTTCAGGGTAAATACTGGCTGTATTATTTTTACACTGCAATTTAGATTTCAGTTTCAAAACACCCCACCCAAATGTAACTCTCTCTGCACATGTTACATCTGCCCCACCTGCAGTGCACATGGTTTTGTCCATTTTGAGAACAAATTTGTACTGCGATCAGTTCTGAATAAGGGCCTAGGTCAATCCATTTTATTTAACAACGTGATCAGAACAATTGGTTTTTTTGTTAGTTTATTTCACAATTTTTCCAATTTGCTGTATTATAATTTCTATCTTGTATAATTTTTGTTCTTGTCATTTGCTATAGATATGCCAGAGGAGGCAGCTAATACCCCTTTTACACCCCCTAAAAATCCGGGTCAACGGCGGGTCAGACCCAGATCGTCGTCGGTGTAAATGGGACACGCCGTGTCCCTTTACACACGGCACTTCTACCCAGGTCCCCCCCAGCAACGGGTCTGCCCGCAACCCCCCCCCCAGGACAGAAGATTATTCCACTTGTCTACTACCCTTTCTGTGAAGTAATTTTTCCTCAGATTTCCCCTGAACCTCTCCCCTGTATCAGTGCATTTCCTAGTGTTCTAATACTTCTCCTGATTTGAAGAATGTTTCCCTCTTGGACATAATCAAAACCATTGGTATATTTGCAGGTTTTTATAGCGTAGACACACAGCTTTTCATATAATCTCTTTTTTCGCTTACACATCCTCCTGACCCCAATATTGCTGTGTGACTCTATCATAGAGCCCACCAAAAGCCTTTGCAATGTGGTTCAACCAATTTGCAATATGTGGAAACCATGTGCATAAAGGATTGTAAGCCTGTGAGCAGGGCCCTCTGAGCTTGTACGTCGGATATTACCCAGTCTTTTTCTATTGCTGTTTGTTCCCAATTGTAAAGCGCAATGGAATGTACTAGTACTATATAAGTAAAATATAATAATTAATAATTGAGGATGTCAGGAATGTGCTATGAAGCCCCATCACCCATCTACTGGTAGTGTCCTAGCATAATTATTACAAGATCTATGCATCAGAATCAGAATCAACTTTATTGGCCATGTGTGCTTGCGCACACTTGGAATTTTTTGTGGATCATATTACATAACAAGTATACAATAAAACCACTAACATCACACATTATGTATAACTGACTGACGTACCTGGCATTGTCCTGGTTTAAGCCTTTAATTATCAATGAGTTGGATATAAAGGTTATCATTTATAAATAATTGGCAGCTCTTCCAACACACCCATGGGGTGGCTGCTGAGTGTCGTTTTTTTTTTTGTTGGGGTTTCGCCAGTAGCCCTATTCCCCAGTTTTCCTTCAGGTGTAAAAGTGTCCATACACGTTACAATTATTGTATACAGTATTGTATATAATACTGTATACAATAATTGTAACGTGTATGGGCACCTTTACTGCCGACCCGATTGCTGTTCATGTGTGCAATGTGTAGTGACCAACCTTGAAAGGAGTGTACACCTTAAGATGCGGTGGCGTTGGTCTCGATTTGCGGTTGGGGATTGATTGCCGGACACAGGGTGGAAAATCATGCAGCGGCATTTTTCTTGTTGTCACTTGATAAATATTCCCAGACCTGGGCACGATCCCACAGCCAGGCTTCGGAGGATGAGGGACTTCCGGCAGCACTGTGATCCCTCTGACGCCCTCGGAAGTCTTATGAGGGACACAGACACGGTTTCTCTCCACTCGTGTCTTGATAAACTTGGCCTTGCTTCCGTAGGTCATTGTGCTGCGGGATTCTTCATAAGCACTATCCGCAGGGCTGATGTGCGTGATCATAACCAATCGGCTTTTCCCGCTCAGTGCTCCCTTTAGCAGCCAGGTCAGCTTGCTGTCCCGATAGTTTATATGGCTGCCTGGTCTGTCACGCAGCGCCATGATACACATCCTGAGGGCAAGAAGGGATCGGTTGATGTATCCTCCTTCTTTCATGGCCTGGCCGCTGTTCTCAGTCTGGCTTGCTCGTTCTGATCCCGCAAGGTCTACCATGTACAACTTGCCTGTGCTCACACCATCACTGGCTGTCTGCTTTATGGTGACCTGCAATACTGCATGTGAACGGGATGAGGTCTTATTAGCGGCTGTGCGAGCTTCTGTGCGCTGCTTGTTGCCCTTCTTCAGCAGGGCCATGGCTTCCTCTGGAGTGCTAAGGGAGAATGTAGAAATCCCTTCTATTTTGGTGTTGCCATTGGGATCCTCTCTGAGGACCAAAGACCTAGAGGAAGGTCTTAATAGGTCTCGGACGGTTTCATTATAGATCTCCGCGTATGATAATGATACGGAGCAATTTTTTTTTTCCCCAGTCTCCTCAATGGCTTTAAACAGGTCCTTCAGGGTGCGATACATTACTCCAGGGTTGCGGTCCTTACCCATCATGGTGAAGGTCTTTCCAGTGCCTGTCGGGCCATAGGCAAATATGGCAGCATTGTACCCAGACAGGATGTCGCCCAATAAGGGCTTCACTGTGGAATCATACACAGTCTCCTGGGTAGCTGCCTGGTCAAACACCTGGTTAAATTGGAATGTTGTTTCTCTTGTCCTGGTGGAGCGCAGGACATCGTTAGGATCCTCACCGGGGTCCTGCAATAGCACTGTCTGCGGTCCGAGCTGGTGTGTGATGCATCGGGCGCGGTTCTTAGTCTCCGTCAAATTAACTGGACGGATGCGCAGAGCGACAGTCATTTGGTGGTCTATAGCTTTATTAGCTTTCGCCTTCTTCATTTTATATCAAACTTCAATCTTCAGAAAAGAGTGAAAAATTATGTGTTGGCACAAGTCCAGCAATATCAGATATGACTCAGGAAGCAGTCAGCTGCCAGTGTTCTACTCATCACAGCCCATTGTGACATCATCGGCCCATTGTGACATCACTAGCTGCCATGTGGCAGAAGGGCACTGCTATGTATTTCATCCAGGGCCTGCTGTTACAGAAGTGGTATCATCTTCTGGTCCCCCTGGGATGTCTTACCTCTCACTTATTTACGTGATAAAAGTTAATAAGCACAAAGAACCTTTTATCTCTGCATGTTTGTAGCCATTCACAGCAGTGGGAGCAATTGTATTAGTTCTGAAAGAAAATATATGTTGTCCACAGGTGCCAGTGGAAGTGCTCCTCCAGTGGCCAAATTATGAATTACTTTAGTATAGTGTGAATACTGCTTCATCTCTCGCGGCAGTGTCATTTTTATAATCAGGAGAAATATACTAACCTTGTACAGTTACCTTGTAATAAACCAGCTCATGTCCTCTCTTTCTGAAGTACAATGCATTAAGGACCGCCAAGCATAGGCGAATCTAGGGGGTGGTCCGGGGGTGCACCGGGCCACCCATTAGCCCATTTTGTAGCTGAGGGATGGGGCTTTCCAACGAGCCCAGCCCGTGTCTCTAGCCCCCTGGGAACCGGAGATACTGCCAGGCAAAGCTGGAAAGTTTTCCCTATAGGATAACATGGGACCCGCTAATTCCAACCCCCACCCAGTTCAACGGCTGCCAGTTCCACCTTCGGCATCACTGAAGCTCGGGGTTGATTTCAGTCGAACCCAAATCGCTGGGCCTTCAATCTGATACCAGGCTGGATCCACATGGGTTAATTGGTTCCAGGAATATTGAGGTTAAACCGTTTTTTTTTTCTTTCATTTCTTAAATGTAATTTCCTGACTGTTTATGTTCTTTGAGGGCAGATTTCTCTGGAACCAAACAGCCCAGTTTCACAGGACCAAAATCATTCGAAACCAACTCAAAAGTTCTTCAATATGATATTGGTCTCATGTAAATGGGTCAGTTGGTTCCGAAGATATAGCTGGTTGGTTAAAGGGGGAGTGGTTGTCTCTCCCCCTCACACCAGAAAATGCAGGGACTAGGCTGGTGTATAAGGGGTCAGCCTGGGAATGTCCCTGCATGATCCTGGGACCATATTCCCGGGTAAATCCCTACATTTTCTGTTGTGAAAGGGGTATTATTTCTAATAGCCGTGACCTGCAGTGCTCTGAATACAGCCGGGCAGCCCCCTGCTCTGTCCAGCTGTCAATGACTGTCACCCCTGCAGCTTACGCTCCAATTCTTCTCCCCACTTTCACCTCAGCCCGCCACCCCTTTAATCATGTGGTGCTGGCCCCCGATGTGCTCCCCCAACATCACGCATCAACAACAGCGCACACAATATTTTAAATGTCCACTTGGCTAGAGGGGAGTGGGAGCATGCTCTGCGCTGCGCTCTGCTCCTCTCCCCATAGAAGCAGCTGCACCGCTCTCCATCTCTCCCTGCAGCAGCAGCGAAGGCTCATATAAAAATTTACACTTTTGGGGGCATTGCTTAAGGGACGCTACAAGTGGCGGTACGTGGGGGCATTACGCATAATGTGTGGCTTAATGTGTAAGGGGCATTATGGTGTGCAGCATCATGTGTAAGGGGCATTATCTGTGCTGCATCATGTTTAAGGGGCATTATGTGTGCAGCATCATGTGTAATGGGTACTATGGGGCACGGCATCATGTGTAATGGGTACTATGGTGTGCGGCATCATGTGTAATGGGTACTATGGTGTGCGGCATCATGTGTAATGGGTGCTATGGTGTGCGGCATCATGTGTAATGGGTACTATGGTGCCATCAAGCAAGAACCCCCTAGTAATGAGCACGTAGGTAAGCAGCACTTATGTGGCAAATATGTAATGGGCATTACAGTTTGTTATATAGTATGTAATGGGCATCATGATGTGTGGCACAATGTGTAATGGGCATTATGGTGTGTGGCCTTATGTGTAATTGGCATTACGGCGTGTGGCTTTATGTGTAATGCGTATTACAGAGTTTGCTAAAAGGTGTAATGGGCATTACTGTGTATGGTCTAAAGTGTAATACCACACCCCTTTTTGTGATGACACGCCTCCTTCCCATGAAGCCATGACCCCTTTTTGCTGCGCGGCATAGCCGCGCAAAGGTCCCCCTGTTATTATGTCTGGATCTGGGACCACGCATTACCATAATTCTAGATTTGCCTATGCCTCCAAGGATATTATGCCAAGGATCCTTACAAAAGCCATGATGGGGACTGGGACAGATGAGGATATGTTAATCCAAATTCTCATCACCAGGGCAGAGGTAACAGGCTATAGTTTGAGAATGGACATTGTGCTGCTAGGAGGACGCAGAGTGTTTCTCACTGATAAGATCACAACATGTGCTGTAAGTGCACATGAGAGTAACCATTTGCTCCCAAACACAGACAATGGGCATTCACACAAATGAGGGCCCTTATTCAGATCTAATCGCAGTACAAATTTGTTCTCACAATGGGCAAAACCATGTGCCCTACAGGTGGGGCAGATTTAACATGTGCAGAGAGAGTTAGATTTGGGTGAGTTATTTTGTTTCTGTTCAGGGTAAATACTGGCTGTATTATTTTTACACTGCAATTTAGATTTCAGTTTCAAAACACCCCACCCAAATGTAACTCTCTCTGCACATGTTACATCTGCCCCACCTGCAGTGCACATGGTTTTGTCCATTTTGAGAACAAATTTGTACTGCGATCAGTTCTGAATAAGGGCCTAGGTCAATCCATTTTATTTAACAACGTGATCAGAACAATTGGTTTTTTTGTTAGTTTATTTCACCATTTTTCCAATTTGCTGTATTATAATTTCTATCTTGTATAATTTTTGTTCTTGTCATTTGCTATAGATATGCCAGAGGAGGCAGCTAATACCCCTTTTACACCCCCTAAAAATCCGGGTCAACGGCGGGTCAGACCCAGATCGTCGTCGGTGTAAATGGGACACGCCGTGTCCCTTTACACACGGCACTTCTACCCAGGTCCCCCCCAGCAACGGGTCTGCCCGCAACCCCCCCCCCCAGGACAGAAGATTATTCCACTTGTCTACTACCCTTTCTGTGAAGTAATTTTTCCTCAGATTTCCCCTGAACCTCTCCCCTGTATCAGTGCATTTCCTAGTGTTCTAATACTTCTCCTGATTTGAAGAATGTTTCCCTCTTGGACATAATCAAAACCATTGGTATATTTGCAGGTTTTTATAGCGTAGACACACAGCTTTTCATATAATCTCTTTTTTCGCTTACACATCCTCCTGACCCCAATATTGCTGTGTGACTCTATCATAGAGCCCACCAAAAGCCTTTGCAATGTGGTTCAACCAATTTGCAATATGTGGAAACCATGTGCATAAAGGATTGTAAGCCTGTGAGCAGGGCCCTCTGAGCTTGTACGTCGGATATTACCCAGTCTTTTTCTATTGCTGTTTGTTCCCAATTGTAAAGCGCAATGGAATGTACTAGTACTATATAAGTAAAATATAATAATTAATAATTGAGGATGTCAGGAATGTGCTATGAAGCCCCATCACCCATCTACTGGTAGTGTCCTAGCATAATTATTACAAGATCTATGCATCAGAATCAGAATCAACTTTATTGGCCATGTGTGCTTGCGCACACTTGGAATTTTTTGTGGATCATATTACATAACAAGTATACAATAAAACCACTAACATCACACATTATGTATAACTGACTGACGTACCTGGCATTGTCCTGGTTTAAGCCTTTAATTATCAATGAGTTGGATATAAAGGTTATCATTTATAAATAATTGGCAGCTCTTCCAACACACCCATGGGGTGGCTGCTGAGTGTCGTTTTTTTTTTTGTTGGGGTTTCGCCAGTAGCCCTATTCCCCAGTTTTCCTTCAGGTGTAAAAGTGTCCATACACGTTACAATTATTGTATACAGTATTGTATATAATACTGTATACAATAATTGTAACGTGTATGGGCACCTTTACTGCCGACCCGATTGCTGTTCATGTGTGCAATGTGTAGTGACCAACCTTGAAAGGAGTGTACACCTTAAGATGCGGTGGCGTTGGTCTCGATTTGCGGTTGGGGATTGATTGCCGGACACAGGGTGGAAAATCATGCAGCGGCATTTTTCTTGTTGTCACTTGATAAATATTCCCAGACCTGGGCACGATCCCACAGCCAGGCTTCGGAGGATGAGGGACTTCCGGCAGCACTGTGATCCCTCTGACGCCCTCGGAAGTCTTATGAGGGACACAGACACGGTTTCTCTCCACTCGTGTCTTGATAAACTTGGCCTTGCTTCCGTAGGTCATTGTGCTGCGGGATTCTTCATAAGCACTATCCGCAGGGCTGATGTGCGTGATCATAACCAATCGGCTTTTCCCGCTCAGTGCTCCCTTTAGCAGCCAGGTCAGCTTGCTGTCCCGATAGTTTATATGGCTGCCTGGTCTGTCACGCAGCGCCATGATACACATCCTGAGGGCAAGAAGGGATCGGTTGATGTATCCTCCTTCTTTCATGGCCTGGCCGCTGTTCTCAGTCTGGCTTGCTCGTTCTGATCCCGCAAGGTCTACCATGTACAACTTGCCTGTGCTCACACCATCACTGGCTGTCTGCTTTATGGTGACCTGCAATACTGCATGTGAACGGGATGAGGTCTTATTAGCGGCTGTGCGAGCTTCTGTGCGCTGCTTGTTGCCCTTCTTCAGCAGGGCCATGGCTTCCTCTGGAGTGCTAAGGGAGAATGTAGAAATCCCTTCTATTTTGGTGTTGCCATTGGGATCCTCTCTGAGGACCAAAGACCTAGAGGAAGGTCTTAATAGGTCTCGGACGGTTTCATTATAGATCTCCGCGTATGATAATGATACGGAGCAATTCTTTTTTTCCCCAGTCTCCTCAATGGCTTTAAACAGGTCCTTCAGGGTGCGATACATTACTCCAGGGTTGCGGTCCTTACCCATCATGGTGAAGGTCTTTCCAGTGCCTGTCGGGCCATAGGCAAATATGGCAGCATTGTACCCAGACAGGATGTCGCCCAATAAGGGCTTCACTGTGGAATCATACACAGTCTCCTGGGTAGCTGCCTGGTCAAACACCTGGTTAAATTGGAATGTTGTTTCTCTTGTCCTGGTGGAGCGCAGGACATCGTTAGGATCCTCACCGGGGTCCTGCAATAGCACTGTCTGCGGTCCGAGCTGGTGTGTGATGCATCGGGCGCGGTTCTTAGTCTCCGTCAAATTAACTGGACGGATGCGCAGAGCGACAGTCATTTGGTGGTCTATAGCTTTATTAGCTTTCGCCTTCTTCATTTTATATCAAACTTCAATCTTCAGAAAAGAGTGAAAAATTATGTGTTGGCACAAGTCCAGCAATATCAGATATGACTCAGGAAGCAGTCAGCTGCCAGTGTTCTACTCATCACAGCCCATTGTGACATCATCGGCCCATTGTGACATCACTAGCTGCCATGTGGCAGAAGGGCACTGCTATGTATTTCATCCAGGGCCTGCTGTTACAGAAGTGGTATCATCTTCTGGTCCCCCTGGGATGTCTTACCTCTCACTTATTTACGTGATAAAAGTTAATAAGCACAAAGAACCTTTTATCTCTGCATGTTTGTAGCCATTCACAGCAGTGGGAGCAATTGTATTAGTTCTGAAAGAAAATATATGTTGTCCACAGGTGCCAGTGGAAGTGCTCCTCCAGTGGCCAAATTATGAATTACTTTAGTATAGTGTGAATACTGCTTCATCTCTCGCGGCAGTGTCATTTTTATAATCAGGAGAAATATACTAACCTTGTACAGTTACCTTGTAATAAACCAGCTCATGTCCTCTCTTTCTGAAGTACAATGCATTAAGGACCGCCAAGCATAGGCGAATCTAGGGGGTGGTCCGGGGGTGCACCGGGCCACCCATTAGCCCATTTTGTAGCTGAGGGATGGGGCTTTCCAACGAGCCCAGCCCGTGTCTCTAGCCCCCTGGGAACCGGAGATACTGCCAGGCAAAGCTGGAAAGTTTTCCCTATAGGATAACATGGGACCCGCTAATTCCAACCCCCACCCAGTTCAACGGCTGCCAGTTCCACCTTCGGCATCACTGAAGCTCGGGGTTGATTTCAGTCGAACCCAAATCGCTGGGCCTTCAATCTGATACCAGGCTGGATCCACATGGGTTAATTGGTTCCAGGAATATTGAGGTTAAACCGTTTTTTTTTCTTTCATTTCTTAAATGTAATTTCCTGACTGTTTATGTTCTTTGAGGGCAGATTTCTCTGGAACCAAACAGCCCAGTTTCACAGGACCAAAATCATTCGAAACCAACTCAAAAGTTCTTCAATATGATATTGGTCTCATGTAAATGGGTCAGTTGGTTCCGAAGATATAGCTGGTTGGTTAAAGGGGGAGTGGTTGTCTCTCCCCCTCACACCAGAAAATGCAGGGACTAGGCTGGTGTATAAGGGGTCAGCCTGGGAATGTCCCTGCATGATCCTGGGACCATATTCCCGGGTAAATCCCTACATTTTCTGTTGTGAAAGGGGTATTATTTCTAATAGCCGTGACCTGCAGTGCTCTGAATACAGCCGGGCAGCCCCCTGCTCTGTCCAGCTGTCAATGACTGTCACCCCTGCAGCTTACGCTCCAATTCTTCTCCCCACTTTCACCTCAGCCCGCCACCCCTTTAATCATGTGGTGCTGGCCCCCGATGTGCTCCCCCAACATCACGCATCAACAACAGCGCACACAATATTTTAAATGTCCACTTGGCTAGAGGGGAGTGGGAGCATGCTCTGCGCTGCGCTCTGCTCCTCTCCCCATAGAAGCAGCTGCACCGCTCTCCATCTCTCCCTGCAGCAGCAGCGAAGGCTCATATAAAAATTTACACTTTTGGGGGCATTGCTTAAGGGACGCTACAAGTGGCGGTACGTGGGGGCATTACGCATAATGTGTGGCTTAATGTGTAAGGGGCATTATGGTGTGCAGCATCATGTGTAAGGGGCATTATCTGTGCTGCATCATGTTTAAGGGGCATTATGTGTGCAGCATCATGTGTAATGGGTACTATGGGGCACGGCATCATGTGTAATGGGTACTATGGTGTGCGGCATCATGTGTAATGGGTACTATGGTGTGCGGCATCATGTGTAATGGGTGCTATGGTGTGCGGCATCATGTGTAATGGGTACTATGGTGCCATCAAGCAAGAACCCCCTAGTAATGAGCACGTAGGTAAGCAGCACTTATGTGGCAAATATGTAATGGGCATTACAGTTTGTTATATAGTATGTAATGGGCATCATGATGTGTGGCACAATGTGTAATGGGCATTATGGTGTGTGGCCTTATGTGTAATTGGCATTACGGCGTGTGGCTTTATGTGTAATGCGTATTACAGAGTTTGCTAAAAGGTGTAATGGGCATTACTGTGTATGGTCTAAAGTGTAATACCACACCCCTTTTTGTGATGACACGCCTCCTTCCCATGAAGCCATGACCCCTTTTTGCTGCGCGGCATAGCCGCGCAAAGGTCCCCCTGTTATTATGTCTGGATCTGGGACCACGCATTACCATAATTCTAGATTTGCCTATGCCTCCAAGGATATTATGCCAAGGATCCTTACAAAAGCCATGATGGGGACTGGGACAGATGAGGATATGTTAATCCAAATTCTCATCACCAGGGCAGAGGTAACAGGCTATAGTTTGAGAATGGACATTGTGCTGCTAGGAGGACGCAGAGTGTTTCTCACTGATAAGATCACAACATGTGCTGTAAGTGCACATGAGAGTAACCATTTGCTCCCAAACACAGACAATGGGCATTCACACAAATGAGGGCCCTTATTCAGATCTAATCGCAGTACAAATTTGTTCTCACAATGGGCAAAACCATGTGCCCTACAGGTGGGGCAGATTTAACATGTGCAGAGAGAGTTAGATTTGGGTGAGTTATTTTGTTTCTGTTCAGGGTAAATACTGGCTGTATTATTTTTACACTGCAATTTAGATTTCAGTTTCAAAACACCCCACCCAAATGTAACTCTCTCTGCACATGTTACATCTGCCCCACCTGCAGTGCACATGGTTTTGTCCATTTTGAGAACAAATTTGTACTGCGATCAGTTCTGAATAAGGGCCTAGGTCAATCCATTTTATTTAACAACGTGATCAGAACAATTGGTTTTTTTGTTAGTTTATTTCACCATTTTTCCAATTTGCTGTATTATAATTTCTATCTTGTATAATTTTTGTTCTTGTCATTTGCTATAGATATGCCAGAGGAGGCAGCTAATACCCCTTTTACACCCCCTAAAAATCCGGGTCAACGGCGGGTCAGACCCAGATCGTCGTCGGTGTAAATGGGACACGCCGTGTCCCTTTACACACGGCACTTCTACCCAGGTCCCCCCCAGCAACGGGTCTGCCCGCAACCCCCCCCCCCCCCAGGACAGAAGATTATTCCACTTGTCTACTACCCTTTCTGTGAAGTAATTTTTCCTCAGATTTCCCCTGAACCTCTCCCCTGTATCAGTGCATTTCCTAGTGTTCTAATACTTCTCCTGATTTGAAGAATGTTTCCCTCTTGGACATAATCAAAACCATTGGTATATTTGCAGGTTTTTATAGCGTAGACACACAGCTTTTCATATAATCTCTTTTTTCGCTTACACATCCTCCTGACCCCAATATTGCTGTGTGACTCTATCATAGAGCCCACCAAAAGCCTTTGCAATGTGGTTCAACCAATTTGCAATATGTGGAAACCATGTGCATAAAGGATTGTAAGCCTGTGAGCAGGGCCCTCTGAGCTTGTACGTCGGATATTACCCAGTCTTTTTCTATTGCTGTTTGTTCCCAATTGTAAAGCGCAATGGAATGTACTAGTACTATATAAGTAAAATATAATAATTAATAATTGAGGATGTCAGGAATGTGCTATGAAGCCCCATCACCCATCTACTGGTAGTGTCCTAGCATAATTATTACAAGATCTATGCATCAGAATCAGAATCAACTTTATTGGCCATGTGTGCTTGCGCACACTTGGAATTTTTTGTGGATCATATTACATAACAAGTATACAATAAAACCACTAACATCACACATTATGTATAACTGACTGACGTACCTGGCATTGTCCTGGTTTAAGCCTTTAATTATCAATGAGTTGGATATAAAGGTTATCATTTATAAATAATTGGCAGCTCTTCCAACACACCCATGGGGTGGCTGCTGAGTGTCGTTTTTTTTTTTGTTGGGGTTTCGCCAGTAGCCCTATTCCCCAGTTTTCCTTCAGGTGTAAAAGTGTCCATACACGTTACAATTATTGTATACAGTATTGTATATAATACTGTATA
Organism: Crinia signifera; assembly: GCF_055691185.1. Classification (NCBI taxonomy): domain Eukaryota; kingdom Metazoa; phylum Chordata; class Amphibia; order Anura; family Myobatrachidae; genus Crinia; species Crinia signifera. The sequence continues at coordinate 256,417,265 of NC_139221.1, read as the reverse complement.
CAATAATTGTAACGTGTATGGGCACCTTTACTGCCGACCCGATTGCTGTTCATGTGTGCAATGTGTAGTGACCAACCTTGAAAGGAGTGTACACCTTAAGATGCGGTGGCGTTGGTCTCGATTTGCGGTTGGGGATTGATTGCCGGACACAGGGTGGAAAATCATGCAGCGGCATTTTTCTTGTTGTCACTTGATAAATATTCCCAGACCTGGGCACGATCCCACAGCCAGGCTTCGGAGGATGAGGGACTTCCGGCAGCACTGTGATCCCTCTGACGCCCTCGGAAGTCTTATGAGGGACACAGACACGGTTTCTCTCCACTCGTGTCTTGATAAACTTGGCCTTGCTTCCGTAGGTCATTGTGCTGCGGGATTCTTCATAAGCACTATCCGCAGGGCTGATGTGCGTGATCATAACCAATCGGCTTTTCCCGCTCAGTGCTCCCTTTAGCAGCCAGGTCAGCTTGCTGTCCCGATAGTTTATATGGCTGCCTGGTCTGTCACGCAGCGCCATGATACACATCCTGAGGGCAAGAAGGGATCGGTTGATGTATCCTCCTTCTTTCATGGCCTGGCCGCTGTTCTCAGTCTGGCTTGCTCGTTCTGATCCCGCAAGGTCTACCATGTACAACTTGCCTGTGCTCACACCATCACTGGCTGTCTGCTTTATGGTGACCTGCAATACTGCATGTGAACGGGATGAGGTCTTATTAGCGGCTGTGCGAGCTTCTGTGCGCTGCTTGTTGCCCTTCTTCAGCAGGGCCATGGCTTCCTCTGGAGTGCTAAGGGAGAATGTAGAAATCCCTTCTATTTTGGTGTTGCCATTGGGATCCTCTCTGAGGACCAAAGACCTAGAGGAAGGTCTTAATAGGTCTCGGACGGTTTCATTATAGATCTCCGCGTATGATAATGATACGGAGCAATTCTTTTTTTCCCCAGTCTCCTCAATGGCTTTAAACAGGTCCTTCAGGGTGCGATACATTACTCCAGGGTTGCGGTCCTTACCCATCATGGTGAAGGTCTTTCCAGTGCCTGTCGGGCCATAGGCAAATATGGCAGCATTGTACCCAGACAGGATGTCGCCCAATAAGGGCTTCACTGTGGAATCATACACAGTCTCCTGGGTAGCTGCCTGGTCAAACACCTGGTTAAATTGGAATGTTGTTTCTCTTGTCCTGGTGGAGCGCAGGACATCGTTAGGATCCTCACCGGGGTCCTGCAATAGCACTGTCTGCGGTCCGAGCTGGTGTGTGATGCATCGGGCGCGGTTCTTAGTCTCCGTCAAATTAACTGGACGGATGCGCAGAGCGACAGTCATTTGGTGGTCTATAGCTTTATTAGCTTTCGCCTTCTTCATTTTATATCAAACTTCAATCTTCAGAAAAGAGTGAAAAATTATGTGTTGGCACAAGTCCAGCAATATCAGATATGACTCAGGAAGCAGTCAGCTGCCAGTGTTCTACTCATCACAGCCCATTGTGACATCATCGGCCCATTGTGACATCACTAGCTGCCATGTGGCAGAAGGGCACTGCTATGTATTTCATCCAGGGCCTGCTGTTACAGAAGTGGTATCATCTTCTGGTCCCCCTGGGATGTCTTACCTCTCACTTATTTACGTGATAAAAGTTAATAAGCACAAAGAACCTTTTATCTCTGCATGTTTGTAGCCATTCACAGCAGTGGGAGCAATTGTATTAGTTCTGAAAGAAAATATATGTTGTCCACAGGTGCCAGTGGAAGTGCTCCTCCAGTGGCCAAATTATGAATTACTTTAGTATAGTGTGAATACTGCTTCATCTCTCGCGGCAGTGTCATTTTTATAATCAGGAGAAATATACTAACCTTGTACAGTTACCTTGTAATAAACCAGCTCATGTCCTCTCTTTCTGAAGTACAATGCATTAAGGACCGCCAAGCATAGGCGAATCTAGGGGGTGGTCCGGGGGTGCACCGGGCCACCCATTAGCCCATTTTGTAGCTGAGGGATGGGGCTTTCCAACGAGCCCAGCCCGTGTCTCTAGCCCCCTGGGAACCGGAGATACTGCCAGGCAAAGCTGGAAAGTTTTCCCTATAGGATAACATGGGACCCGCTAATTCCAACCCCCACCCAGTTCAACGGCTGCCAGTTCCACCTTCGGCATCACTGAAGCTCGGGGTTGATTTCAGTCGAACCCAAATCGCTGGGCCTTCAATCTGATACCAGGCTGGATCCATATGGGTTAATTGGTTCCAGGAATATTGAGGTTAAACCGTTTTTTTTTTCTTTCATTTCTTAAATGTAATTTCCTGACTGTTTATGTTCTTTGAGGGCAGATTTCTCTGGAACCAAACAGCCCAGTTTCACAGGACCAAAATCATTCGAAACCAACTCAAAAGTTCTTCAATATGATATTGGTCTCATGTAAATGGGTCAGTTGGTTCCGAAGATATAGCTGGTTGGTTAAAGGGGGAGTGGTTGTCTCTCCCCCTCACACCAGAAAATGCAGGGACTAGGCTGGTGTATAAGGGGTCAGCCTGGGAATGTCCCTGCATGATCCTGGGACCATATTCCCGGGTAAATCCCTACATTTTCTGTTGTGAAAGGGGTATTATTTCTAATAGCCGTGACCTGCAGTGCTCTGAATACAGCCGGGCAGCCCCCTGCTCTGTCCAGCTGTCAATGACTGTCACCCCTGCAGCTTACGCTCCAATTCTTCTCCCCACTTTCACCTCAGCCCGCCACCCCTTTAATCATGTGGTGCTGGCCCCCGATGTGCTCCCCCAACATCACGCATCAACAACAGCGCACACAATATTTTAAATGTCCACTTGGCTAGAGGGGAGTGGGAGCATGCTCTGCGCTCCTCTCCCCATAGAAGCAGCTGCACCGCTCTCCATCTCTCCCTGCAGCAGCAGCGAAGGCTCATATAAAAATTTACACTTTTGGGGGCATTGCTTAAGGGACGCTACAAGTGGCGGTACGTGGGGGCATTACGCATAATGTGTGGCTTAATGTGTAAGGGGCATTATGGTGTGCAGCATCATGTGTAAGGGGCATTATCTGTGCTGCATCATGTTTAAGGGGCATTATGTGTGCAGCATCATGTGTAAGGGACATTATGTGTGTAGCATCATGTGTAATGGGTACTATGGGGCACGGCATCATGTGTAATGGGTACTATGGTGTGCGGCATCATGTGTAATGGGTACTATGGTGTGCGGCATCATGTGTAATGGGTGCTATGGTGTGCGGCATCATGTGTAATGGGTACTATGGTGCCATCAAGCAAGAACCCCCTAGTAATGAGCACGTAGGTAAGCAGCACTTATGTGGCAAATATGTAATGGGCATTACAGTTTGTTATATAGTATGTAATGGGCATCATGATGTGTGGCACAATGTGTAATGGGCATTATGGTGTGTGGCCTTATGTGTAATTGGCATTACGGCGTGTGGCTTTATGTGTAATGCGTATTACAGAGTTTGCTAAAAGGTGTAATGGGCATTACTGTGTATGGTCTAAAGTGTAATACCACACCCCTTTTTGTGATGACACGCCTCCTTCCCATGAAGCCATGCCCCCTTTTTGCTGCGCGGCATAGCCGCGCAAAGGTCCCCCTGTTATTATGTCTGGATCTGGGACCACGCATTACCATAATTCTAGATTTGCCTATGCCTCCAAGGATATTATGCCAAGGATCCTTACAAAAGCCATGATGGGGACTGGGACAGATGAGGATATGTTAATCCAAATTCTCATCACCAGGGCAGAGGTAACAGGCTATAGTTTGAGAATGGACATTGTGCTGCTAGGAGGACGCAGAGTTTTTCTCACTGATAAGATCACAACATGTGCTGTAAGTGCACATGAGAGTAACCATTTGCTCCCAAACACAGACAATGGGCATTCACACAAATGAGGGCCCTTATTCAGATCTAATTGCAGTACAAATTTGTTCTCACAATGGGCAAAACCATGTGCCCTACAGGTGGGGCAGATTTAACATGTGCAGAGAGAGTTAGATTTGGGTGAGTTATTTTGTTTCTGTTCAGGGTAAATACTGGCTGTATTATTTTTACACTGCAATTTAGATTTCAGTTTCAAAACACCCCACCCAAATGTAACTCTCTCTGCACATGTTACATCTGCCCCACCTGCAGTGCACATGGTTTTGTCCATTTTGAGAACAAATTTGTACTGCGATCAGTTCTGAATAAGGGCCTAGGTCAATCCATTTTATTTAACAACGTGATCAGAACAATTGGTTTTTTTGTTAGTTTATTTCACCATTTTTCCAATTTGCTGTATTATAATTTCTATCTTGTATAATTTTTGTTCTTGTCATTTGCTATAGATATGCCAGAGGAGGCAGCTAATACCCCTTTTACACCCCCTAAAAATCCGGGTCAACGGCGGGTCAGACCCAGATCGTCGTCGGTGTAAATGGGACACGCCGTGTCCCTTTACACACGGCACTTCTACCCAGGTCCCCCCCAGCAACGGGTCTGCCCGCAACCCCCCCCCAGGACAGAAGACTATTCCACTTGTCTACTACCCTTTCTGTGAAGTAATTTTTCCTCAGATTTCCCCTGAACCTCTCCCCTGTATCAGTGCATTTCCTAGTGTTCTAATACTTCTCCTGATTTGAAGAATGTTTCCCTCTTGGACATAATCAAAACCATTGGTATATTTGCAGGTTTTTATAGCGTAGACACACAGCTTTTCATATAATCTCTTTTTTCGCTTACACATCCTCCTGACCCCAATATTGCTGTGTGACTCTATCATAGAGCCCACCAAAAGCCTTTGCAATGTGGTTCAACCAATTTGCAATATGTGGAAACCATGTGCATAAAGGATTGTAAGCCTGTGAGCAGGGCCCTCTGAGCTTGTACGTCGGATATTACCCAGTCTTTTTCTATTGCTGTTTGTTCCCAATTGTAAAGCGCAATGGAATGTACTAGTACTATATAAGTAAAATATAATAATTAATAATTGAGGATGTCAGGAATGTGCTATGAAGCCCCATCACCCATCTACTGGTAGTGTCCTAGCATAATTATTACAAGATCTATGCATCAGAATCAGAATCAACTTTATTGGCCATGTGTGCTTGCGCACACTTGGAATTTTTTGTGGATCATATTACATAACAAGTATACAATAAAACCACTAACATCACACATTATGTATAACTGACTGACGTACCTGGCATTGTCCTGGTTTAAGCCTTTAATTATCAATGAGTTGGATATAAAGGTTATCATTTATAAATAATTGGCAGCTCTTCCAACACACCCATGGGGTGGCTGCTGAGTGTCGTTTTTTTTTTTTGTTGGGGTTTCGCCAGTAGCCCTATTCCCCAGTTTTCCTTCAGGTGTAAAAGTGTCCATACACGTTACAATTATTGTATACAGTATTGTATATAATACTGTATACAATAATTGTAACGTGTATGGGCACCTTTACTGCCGACCCGATTGCTGTTCATGTGTGCAATGTGTAGTGACCAACCTTGAAAGGAGTGTACACCTTAAGATGCGGTGGCGTTGGTCTCGATTTGCGGTTGGGGATTGATTGCCGGACACAGGGTGGAAAATCATGCAGCGGCATTTTTCTTGTTGTCACTTGATAAATATTCCCAGACCTGGGCACGATCCCACAGCCAGGCTTCGGAGGATGAGGGACTTCCGGCAGCACTGTGATCCCTCTGACGCCCTCGGAAGTCTTATGAGGGACACAGACACGGTTTCTCTCCACTCGTGTCTTGATAAACTTGGCCTTGCTTCCGTAGGTCATTGTGCTGCGGGATTCTTCATAAGCACTATCCGCAGGGCTGATGTGCGTGATCATAACCAATCGGCTTTTCCCGCTCAGTGCTCCCTTTAGCAGCCAGGTCAGCTTGCTGTCCCGATAGTTTATATGGCTGCCTGGTCTGTCACGCAGCGCCATGATACACATCCTGAGGGCAAGAAGGGATCGGTTGATGTATCCTCCTTCTTTCATGGTCTGGCCGCTGTTCTCAGTCTGGCTTGCTCATTCTGATCCCGCAAGGTCTACCATGTACAACTTGCCTGTGCTCACACCATCACTGGCTGTCTGCTTTATGGTGACCTGCAATACTGCATGTGAACGGGATGAGGTCTTATTAGCGGCTGTGCGAGCTTCTGTGCGCTGCTTGTTGCCCTTCTTCAGCAGGGCCATGGCTTCCTCTGGAGTGCTAAGGGAGAATGTAGAAATCCCTTCTATTTTGGTGTTGCCATTGGGATCCTCTCTGAGGACCAAAGACCTAGAGGAAGGTCTTAATAGGTCTCGGACGGTTTCATTATAGATCTCCGCGTATGATAATGATACGGAGCAATTCTTTTTTTCCCCAGTCTCCTCAATGGCTTTAAACAGGTCCTTCAGGGTGCGATACATTACTCCAGGGTTGCGGTCCTTACCCATCATGGTGAAGGTCTTTCCAGTGCCTGTCGGGCCATAGGCAAATATGGCAGCATTGTACCCAGACAGGATGTCGCCCAATAAGGGCTTCACTGTGGAATCATACACAGTCTCCTGGGTAGCTGCCTGGTCAAACACCTGGTTAAATTGGAATGTTGTTTCTCTTGTCCTGGTGGAGCGCAGGACATCGTTAGGATCCTCACCGGGGTCCTGCAATAGCACTGTCTGCGGTCCGAGCTGGTGTGTGATGCATCGGGCGCGGTTCTTAGTCTCCGTCAAATTAACTGGACGGATGCGCAGAGCGACAGTCATTTGGTGGTCTATAGCTTTATTAGCTTTCGCCTTCTTCATTTTATATCAAACTTCAATCTTCAGAAAAGAGTGAAAAATTATGTGTTGGCACAAGTCCAGCAATATCAGATATGACTCAGGAAGCAGTCAGCTGCCAGTGTTCTACTCATCACAGCCCATTGTGACATCATCGGCCCATTGTGACATCACTAGCTGCCATGTGGCAGAAGGGCACTGCTATGTATTTCATCCAGGGCCTGCTGTTACAGAAGTGGTATCATCTTCTGGTCCCCCTGGGATGTCTTACCTCTCACTTATTTACGTGATAAAAGTTAATAAGCACAAAGAACCTTTTATCTCTGCATGTTTGTAGCCATTCACAGCAGTGGGAGCAATTGTATTAGTTCTGAAAGAAAATATATGTTGTCCACAGGTGCCAGTGGAAGTGCTCCTCCAGTGGCCAAATTATGAATTACTTTAGTATAGTGTGAATACTGCTTCATCTCTCGCGGCAGTGTCATTTTTATAATCAGGAGAAATATACTAACCTTGTACAGTTACCTTGTAATAAACCAGCTCATGTCCTCTCTTTCTGAAGTACAATGCATTAAGGACCGCCAAGCATAGGCGAATCTAGGGGGTGGTCCGGGGGTGCACCGGGCCACCCATTAGCCCATTTTGTAGCTGAGGGATGGGGCTTTCCAACGAGCCCAGCCCGTGTCTCTAGCCCCCTGGGAACCGGAGATACTGCCAGGCAAAGCTGGAAAGTTTTCCCTATAGGATAACATGGGACCCGCTAATTCCAACCCCCACCCAGTTCAACGGCTGCCAGTTCCACCTTCGGCATCACTGAAGCTCGGGGTTGATTTCAGTCGAACCCAAATCGCTGGGCCTTCAATCTGTTACCAGGCTGGATCCATATGGGTTAATTGGTTCCAGGAATATTGAGGTTAAACCGTTTTTTTTTTCTTTCATTTCTTAAATGTAATTTCCTGACTGTTTATGTTCTTTGAGGGCAGATTTCTCTGGAACCAAACAGCCCAGTTTCACAGGACCAAAATCATTCGAAACCAACTCAAAAGTTCTTCAATATGATATTGGTCTCATGTAAATGGGTCAGTTGGTTCCGAAGATATAGCTGGTTGGTTAAAGGGGGAGTGGTTGTCTCTCCCCCTCACACCAGAAAATGCAGGGACTAGGCTGGTGTATAAGGGGTCAGCCTGGGAATGTCCCTGCATGATCCTGGGACCATATTCCCGGGTAAATCCCTACATTTTCTGTTGTGAAAGGGGTATTATTTCTAATAGCCGTGACCTGCAGTGCTCTGAATACAGCCGGGCAGCCCCCTGCTCTGTCCAGCTGTCAATGACTGTCACCCCTGCAGCTTCCGCTCCAATTCTTCTCCCCACTTTCACCTCAGCCCGCCACCCCTTTAATCATGTGGTGCTGGCCCCCGATGTGCTCCCCCAACATCACGCATCAACAACAGCGCACACAATATTTTAAATGTCCACTTGGCTAGAGGGGAGTGGGAGCATGCTCTGCGCTGCGCTCTGCTCCTCTCCCCATAGAAGCAGCTGCACCGCTCTCCATCTCTCCCTGCAGCAGCAGCGAAGGCTCATATAAAAATTTACACTTTTGGGGGCATTGCTTAAGGGACGCTACAAGTGGCGGTACGTGGGGGCATTACGCATAATGTGTGGCTTAATGTGTAAGGGGCATTATGGTGTGCAGCATCATGTGTAAGGGGCATTATCTGTGCTGCATCATGTTTAAGGGGCATTATGTGTGCAGCATCATGTGTAAGGGACATTATGTGTGTAGCATCATGTGTAATGGGTACTATGGGGCACGGCATCATGTGTAATGGGTACTATGGTGTGCGGCATCATGTGTAATGGGTACTATGGTGTGCGGCATCATGTGTAATGGGTGCTATGGTGTGCGGCATCATGTGTAATGGGTACTATGGTGCCATCAAGCAAGAACCCCCTAGTAATGAGCACGTAGGTAAGCAGCACTTATGTGGCAAATATGTAATGGGCATTACAGTTTGTTATATAGTATGTAATGGGCATCTTGATGTGTGGCACAATGTGTAATGGGCATTATGGTGTGTGGCCTTATGTGTAATTGGCATTACGGCGTGTGGCTTTATGTGTAATGCGTATTACAGAGTTTGCTAAAAGGTGTAATGGGCATTACTGTGTATGGTCTAAAGTGTAATACCACACCCCTTTTTGTGATGACACGCCTCCTTCCCATGAAGCCATGCCCCCTTTTTGCTGCGCGGCATAGCCGCGCAAAGGTCCCCCTGTTATTATGTCTGGATCTGGGACCACGCATTACCATAATTCTAGATTTGCCTATGCCTCCAAGGATATTATGCCAAGGATCCTTACAAAAGCCATGATGGGGACTGGGACAGATGAGGATATGTTAATCCAAATTCTCATCACCAGGGCAGAGGTAACAGGCTATAGTTTGAGAATGGACATTGTGCTGCTAGGAGGACGCAGAGTGTTTCTCACTGATAAGATCACAACATGTGCTGTAAGTGCACATGAGAGTAACCATTTGCTCCCAAACACAGACAATGGGCATTCACACAAATGAGGGCCCTTATTCAGATCTAATCGCAGTACAAATTTGTTCTCACAATGGGCAAAACCATGTGCCCTACAGGTGGGGCAGATTTAACATGTGCAGAGAGAGTTAGATTTGGGTGAGTTATTTTGTTTCTGTTCAGGGTAAATACTGGCTGTATTACTTTTACACTGCAATTTAGATTTCAGTTTCAAAACACCCCACCCAAATGTAACTCTCTCTGCACATGTTACATCTGCCCCACCTGCAGTGCACATGGTTTTGTCCATTTTGAGAACAAATTTGTACTGCGATCAGTTCTGAATAAGGGCCTAGGTCAATCCATTTTATTTAACAACGTGATCAGAACAATTGGTTTTTTTGTTAGTTTATTTCACCATTTTTCCAATTTGCTGTATTATAATTTCTATCTTGTATAATTTTTGTTCTTGTCATTTGCTATAGATATGCCAGAGGAGGCAGCTAATACCCCTTTTACACCCCCTAAAAATCCGGGTCAACGGCGGGTCAGACCCAGATCGTCGTCGGTGTAAATGGGACACGCCGTGTCCCTTTACACACGGCACTTCTACCCAGGTCCCCCCCAGCAACGGGTCTGCCCGCAACCCCCCCCCAGGACAGAAGACTATTCCACTTGTCTACTACCCTTTCTGTGAAGTAATTTTTCCTCAGATTTCCCCTGAACCTCTCCCCTGTATCAGTGCATTTCCTAGTGTTCTAATACTTCTCCTGATTTGAAGAATGTTTCCCTCTTGGACATAATCAAAACCATTGGTATATTTGCAGGTTTTTATAGCGTAGACACACAGCTTTTCATATAATCTCTTTTTTCGCTTACACATCCTCCTGACCCCAATATTGCTGTGTGACTCTATCATAGAGCCCACCAAAAGCCTTTGCAATGTGGTTCAACCAATTTGCAATATGTGGAAACCATGTGCATAAAGGATTGTAAGCCTGTGAGCAGGGCCCTCTGAGCTTGTACGTCGGATATTACCCAGTCTTTTTCTATTGCTGTTTGTTCCCAATTGTAAAGCGCAATGGAATGTACTAGTACTATATAAGTAAAATATAATAATTAATAATTGAGGATGTCAGGAATGTGCTATGAAGCCCCATCACCCATCTACTGGTAGTGTCCTAGCATAATTATTACAAGATCTATGCATCAGAATCAGAATCAACTTTATTGGCCATGTGTGCTTGCGCACACTTGGAATTTTTTGTGGATCATATTACATAACAAGTATACAATAAAACCACTAACATCACACATTATGTATAACTGACTGACGTACCTGGCATTGTCCTGGTTTAAGCCTTTAATTATCAATGAGTTGGATATAAAGGTTATCATTTATAAATAATTGGCAGCTCTTCCAACACACCCATGGGGTGGCTGCTGAGTGTCGTTTTTTTTTTTGTTGGGGTTTCGCCAGTAGCCCTATTCCCCAGTTTTCCTTCAGGTGTAAAAGTGTCCATACACGTTACAATTATTGTATACAGTATTGTATATAATACTGTATACAATAATTGTAACGTGTATGGGCACCTTTACTGCCGACCCGATTGCTGTTCATGTGTGCAATGTGTAGTGACCAACCTTGAAAGGAGTGTACACCTTAAGATGCGGTGGCGTTGGTCTCGATTTGCGGTTGGGGATTGATTGCCGGACACAGGGTGGAAAATCATGCAGCGGCATTTTTCTTGTTGTCACTTGATAAATATTCCCAGACCTGGGCACGATCCCACAGCCAGGCTTCGGAGGATGAGGGACTTCCGGCAGCACTGTGATCCCTCTGACGCCCTCGGAAGTCTTATGAGGGACACAGACACGGTTTCTCTCCACTCGTGTCTTGATAAACTTGGCCTTGCTTCCGTAGGTCATTGTGCTGCGGGATTCTTCATAAGCACTATCCGCAGGGCTGATGTGCGTGATCATAACCAATCGGCTTTTCCCGCTCAGTGCTCCCTTTAGCAGCCAGGTCAGCTTGCTGTCCCGATAGTTTATATGGCTGCCTGGTCTGTCACGCAGCGCCATGATACACATCCTGAGGGCAAGAAGGGATCGGTTGATGTATCCTCCTTCTTTCATGGCCTGGCCGCTGTTCTCAGTCTGGCTTGCTCGTTCTGATCCCGCAAGGTCTACCATGTACAACTTGCCTGTGCTCACACCATCACTGGCTGTCTGCTTTATGGTGACCTGCAATACTGCATGTGAACGGGATGAGGTCTTATTAGCGGCTGTGCGAGCTTCTGTGCGCTGCTTGTTGCCCTTCTTCAGCAGGGCCATGGCTTCCTCTGGAGTGCTAAGGGAGAATGTAGAAATCCCTTCTATTTTGGTGTTGCCATTGGGATCCTCTCTGAGGACCAAAGACCTAGAGGAAGGTCTTAATAGGTCTCGGACGGTTTCATTATAGATCTCCGCGTATGATAATGATACGGAGCAATTCTTTTTTTCCCCAGTCTCCTCAATGGCTTTAAACAGGTCCTTCAGGGTGCGATACATTACTCCAGGGTTGCGGTCCTTACCCATCATGGTGAAGGTCTTTCCAGTGCCTGTCGGGCCATAGGCAAATATGGCAGCATTGTACCCAGACAGGATGTCGCCCAATAAGGGCTTCACTGTGGAATCATACACAGTCTCCTGGGTAGCTGCCTGGTCAAACACCTGGTTAAATTGGAATGTTGTTTCTCTTGTCCTGGTGGAGCGCAGGACATCGTTAGGATCCTCACCGGGGTCCTGCAATAGCACTGTCTGCGGTCCGAGCTGGTGTGTGATGCATCGGGCGCGGTTCTTAGTCTCCGTCAAATTAACTGGACGGATGCGCAGAGCGACAGTCATTTGGTGGTCTATAGCTTTATTAGCTTTCGCCTTCTTCATTTTATATCAAACTTCAATCTTCAGAAAAGAGTGAAAAATTATGTGTTGGCACAAGTCCAGCAATATCAGATATGACTCAGGAAGCAGTCAGCTGCCAGTGTTCTACTCATCACAGCCCATTGTGACATCATCGGCCCATTGTGACATCACTAGCTGCCATGTGGCAGAAGGGCACTGCTATGTATTTCATCCAGGGCCTGCTGTTACAGAAGTGGTATCATCTTCTGGTCCCCCTGGGATGTCTTACCTCTCACTTATTTACGTGATAAAAGTTAATAAGCACAAAGAACCTTTTATCTCTGCATGTTTGTAGCCATTCACAGCAGTGGGAGCAATTGTATTAGTTCTGAAAGAAAATATATGTTGTCCACAGGTGCCAGTGGAAGTGCTCCTCCAGTGGCCAAATTATGAATTACTTTAGTATAGTGTGAATACTGCTTCATCTCTCGCGGCAGTGTCATTTTTATAATCAGGAGAAATATACTAACCTTGTACAGTTACCTTGTAATAAACCAGCTCATGTCCTCTCTTTCTGAAGTACAATGCATTAAGGACCGCCAAGCATAGGCGAATCTAGGGGGTGGTCCGGGGGTGCACCGGGCCACCCATTAGCCCATTTTGTAGCTGAGGGATGGGGCTTTCCAACGAGCCCAGCCCGTGTCTCTAGCCCCCTGGGAACCGGAGATACTGCCAGGCAAAGCTGGAAAGTTTTCCCTATAGGATAACATGGGACCCGCTAATTCCAACCCCCACCCAGTTCAACGGCTGCCAGTTCCACCTTCGGCATCACTGAAGCTCGGGGTTGATTTCAGTCGAACCCAAATCGCTGGGCCTTCAATCTGATACCAGGCTGGATCCACATGGGTTAATTGGTTCCAGGAATATTGAGGTTAAACCGTTTTTTTTTTCTTTCATTTCTTAAATGTAATTTCCTGACTGTTTATGTTCTTTGAGGGCAGATTTCTCTGGAACCAAACAGCCCAGTTTCACAGGACCAAAATCATTCGAAACCAACTCAAAAGTTCTTCAATATGATATTGGTCTCATGTAAATGGGTCAGTTGGTTCCGAAGATATAGCTGGTTGGTTAAAGGGGGAGTGGTTGTCTCTCCCCCTCACACCAGAAAATGCAGGGACTAGGCTGGTGTATAAGGGGTCAGCCTGGGTATGTCCCTGCATGATCCTGGGACCATATTCCCGGGTAAATCCCTACATTTTCTGTTGTGAAAGGGGTATTATTTCTAATAGCCGTGACCTGCAGTGCTCTGAATACAGCCGGGCAGCCCCCTGCTCTGTCCAGCTGTCAATGACTGTCACCCCTGCAGCTTACGCTCCAATTCTTCTCCCCACTTTCACCTCAGCCCGCCACCCCTTTAATCATGTGGTGCTGGCCCCCGATGTGCTCCCCCAACATCACGCATCAACAACAGCGCACACAATATTTTAAATGTCCACTTGGCTAGAGGGGAGTGGGAGCATGCTCTGCGCTGCGCTCTGCTCCTCTCCCCATAGAAGCAGCTGCACCGCTCTCCATCTCTCCCTGCAGCAGCAGCGAAGGCTCATATAAAAATTTACACTTTTGGGGGCATTGCTTAAGGGACGCTACAAGTGGCGGTACGTGGGGGCATTACGCATAATGTGTGGCTTAATGTGTAAGGGGCATTATGGTGTGCAGCATCATGTGTAAGGGGCATTATCTGTGCTGCATCATGTTTAAGGGGCATTATGTGTGCAGCATCATGTGTAAGGGACATTATGTGTGTAGCATCATGTGTAATGGGTACTATGGGGCACGGCATCATGTGTAATGGGTACTATGGTGTGCAGCATCATGTGTAATGGGTACTATGGTGTGCGGCATCATGTGTAATGGGTGCTATGGTGTGCGGCATCATGTGTAATGGGTACTATGGTGCCATCAAGCAAGAACCCCCTAGTAATGAGCACGTAGGTAAGCAGCACTTATGTGGCAAATATGTAATGGGCATTACAGTTTGTTATATAGTATGTAATGGGCATCATGATGTGTGGCACAATGTGTAATGGGCATTATGGTGTGTGGCCTTATGTGTAATTGGCATTACGGCGTGTGGCTTTATGTGTAATGCGTATTACAGAGTTTGCTAAAAGGTGTAATGGGCATTACTGTGTATGGTCTAAAGTGTAATACCACACCCCTTTTTGTGATGACACGCCTCCTTCCCATGAAGCCATGACCCCTTTTTGCTGCGCGGCATAGCCGCGCAAAGGTCCCCCTGTTATTATGTCTGGATCTGGGACCACGCATTACCATAATTCTAGATTTGCCTATGCCTCCAAGGATATTATGCCAAGGATCCTTACAAAAGCCATGATGGGGACTGGGACAGATGAGGATATGTTAATCCAAATTCTCATCACCAGGGCAGAGGTAACAGGCTATAGTTTGAGAATGGACATTGTGCTGCTAGGAGGACGCAGAGTGTTTCTCACTGATAAGATCACAACATGTGCTGTAAGTGCACATGAGAGTAACCATTTGCTCCCAAACACAGACAATGGGCATTCACACAAATGAGGGCCCTTATTCAGATCTAATCGCAGTACAAATTTGTTCTCACAATGGGCAAAACCATGTGCCCTACAGGTGGGGCAGATTTAACATGTGCAGAGAGAGTTAGATTTGGGTGAGTTATTTTGTTTCTGTTCAGGGTAAATACTGGCTGTATTATTTTTACACTGCAATTTAGATTTCAGTTTCAAAACACCCCACCCAAATGTAACTCTCTCTGCACATGTTACATCTGCCCCACCTGCAGTGCACATGGTTTTGTCCATTTTGAGAACAAATTTGTACTGCGATCAGTTCTGAATAAGGGCCTAGGTCAATCCATTTTATTTAACAACGTGATCAGAACAATTGGTTTTTTTGTTAGTTTATTTCACAATTTTTCCAATTTGCTGTATTATAATTTCTATCTTGTATAATTTTTGTTCTTGTCATTTGCTATAGATATGCCAGAGGAGGCAGCTAATACCCCTTTTACACCCCCTAAAAATCCGGGTCAACGGCGGGTCAGACCCAGATCGTCGTCGGTGTAAATGGGACACGCCGTGTCCCTTTACACACGGCACTTCTACCCAGGTCCCCCCCAGCAACGGGTCTGCCCGCAACCCCCCCCCCCAGGACAGAAGATTATTCCACTTGTCTACTACCCTTTCTGTGAAGTAATTTTTCCTCAGATTTCCCCTGAACCTCTCCCCTGTATCAGTGCATTTCCTAGTGTTCTAATACTTCTCCTGATTTGAAGAATGTTTCCCTCTTGGACATAATCAAAACCATTGGTATATTTGCAGGTTTTTATAGCGTAGACACACAGCTTTTCATATAATCTCTTTTTTCGCTTACACATCCTCCTGACCCCAATATTGCTGTGTGACTCTATCATAGAGCCCACCAAAAGCCTTTGCAATGTGGTTCAACCAATTTGCAATATGTGGAAACCATGTGCATAAAGGATTGTAAGCCTGTGAGCAGGGCCCTCTGAGCTTGTACGTCGGATATTACCCAGTCTTTTTCTATTGCTGTTTGTTCCCAATTGTAAAGCGCAATGGAATGTACTAGTACTATATAAGTAAAATATAATAATTAATAATTGAGGATGTCAGGAATGTGCTATGAAGCCCCATCACCCATCTACTGGTAGTGTCCTAGCATAATTATTACAAGATCTATGCATCAGAATCAGAATCAACTTTATTGGCCATGTGTGCTTGCGCACACTTGGAATTTTTTGTGGATCATATTACATAACAAGTATACAATAAAACCACTAACATCACACATTATGTATAACTGACTGACGTACCTGGCATTGTCCTGGTTTAAGCCTTTAATTATCAATGAGTTGGATATAAAGGTTATCATTTATAAATAATTGGCAGCTCTTCCAACACACCCATGGGGTGGCTGCTGAGTGTCGTTTTTTTTTTTGTTGGGGTTTCGCCAGTAGCCCTATTCCCCAGTTTTCCTTCAGGTGTAAAAGTGTCCATACACGTTACAATTATTGTATACAGTATTGTATATAATACTGTATACAATAATTGTAACGTGTATGGGCACCTTTACTGCCGACCCGATTGCTGTTCATGTGTGCAATGTGTAGTGACCAACCTTGAAAGGAGTGTACACCTTAAGATGCGGTGGCGTTGGTCTCGATTTGCGGTTGGGGATTGATTGCCGGACACAGGGTGGAAAATCATGCAGCGGCATTTTTCTTGTTGTCACTTGATAAATATTCCCAGACCTGGGCACGATCCCACAGCCAGGCTTCGGAGGATGAGGGACTTCCGGCAGCACTGTGATCCCTCTGACGCCCTCGGAAGTCTTATGAGGGACACAGACACGGTTTCTCTCCACTCGTGTCTTGATAAACTTGGCCTTGCTTCCGTAGGTCATTGTGCTGCGGGATTCTTCATAAGCACTATCCGCAGGGCTGATGTGCGTGATCATAACCAATCGGCTTTTCCCGCTCAGTGCTCCCTTTAGCAGCCAGGTCAGCTTGCTGTCCCGATAGTTTATATGGCTGCCTGGTCTGTCACGCAGCGCCATGATACACATCCTGAGGGCAAGAAGGGATCGGTTGATGTATCCTCCTTCTTTCATGGCCTGGCCGCTGTTCTCAGTCTGGCTTGCTCGTTCTGATCCCGCAAGGTCTACCATGTACAACTTGCCTGTGCTCACACCATCACTGGCTGTCTGCTTTATGGTGACCTGCAATACTGCATGTGAACGGGATGAGGTCTTATTAGCGGCTGTGCGAGCTTCTGTGCGCTGCTTGTTGCCCTTCTTCAGCAGGGCCATGGCTTCCTCTGGAGTGCTAAGGGAGAATGTAGAAATCCCTTCTATTTTGGTGTTGCCATTGGGATCCTCTCTGAGGACCAAAGACCTAGAGGAAGGTCTTAATAGGTCTCGGACGGTTTCATTATAGATCTCCGCGTATGATAATGATACGGAGCAATTCTTTTTTTCCCCAGTCTCCTCAATGGCTTTAAACAGGTCCTTCAGGGTGCGATACATTACTCCAGGGTTGCGGTCCTTACCCATCATGGTGAAGGTCTTTCCAGTGCCTGTCGGGCCATAGGCAAATATGGCAGCATTGTACCCAGACAGGATGTCGCCCAATAAGGGCTTCACTGTGGAATCATACACAGTCTCCTGGGTAGCTGCCTGGTCAAACACCTGGTTAAATTGGAATGTTGTTTCTCTTGTCCTGGTGGAGCGCAGGACATCGTTAGGATCCTCACCGGGGTCCTGCAATAGCACTGTCTGCGGTCCGAGCTGGTGTGTGATGCATCGGGCGCGGTTCTTAGTCTCCGTCAAATTAACTGGACGGATGCGCAGAGCGACAGTCATTTGGTGGTCTATAGCTTTATTAGCTTTCGCCTTCTTCATTTTATATCAAACTTCAATCTTCAGAAAAGAGTGAAAAATTATGTGTTGGCACAAGTCCAGCAATATCAGATATGACTCAGGAAGCAGTCAGCTGCCAGTGTTCTACTCATCACAGCCCATTGTGACATCATCGGCCCATTGTGACATCACTAGCTGCCATGTGGCAGAAGGGCACTGCTATGTATTTCATCCAGGGCCTGCTGTTACAGAAGTGGTATCATCTTCTGGTCCCCCTGGGATGTCTTACCTCTCACTTATTTACGTGATAAAAGTTAATAAGCACAAAGAACCTTTTATCTCTGCATGTTTGTAGCCATTCACAGCAGTGGGAGCAATTGTATTAGTTCTGAAAGAAAATATATGTTGTCCACAGGTGCCAGTGGAAGTGCTCCTCCAGTGGCCAAATTATGAATTACTTTAGTATAGTGTGAATACTGCTTCATCTCTCGCGGCAGTGTCATTTTTATAATCAGGAGAAATATACTAACCTTGTACAGTTACCTTGTAATAAACCAGCTCATGTCCTCTCTTTCTGAAGTACAATGCATTAAGGACCGCCAAGCATAGGCGAATCTAGGGGGTGGTCCGGGGGTGCACCGGGCCACCCATTAGCCCATTTTGTAGCTGAGGGATGGGGCTTTCCAACGAGCCCAGCCCGTGTCTCTAGCCCCCTGGGAACCGGAGATACTGCCAGGCAAAGCTGGAAAGTTTTCCCTATAGGATAACATGGGACCCGCTAATTCCAACCCCCACCCAGTTCAACGGCTGCCAGTTCCACCTTCGGCATCACTGAAGCTCGGGGTTGATTTCAGTCGAACCCAAATCGCTGGGCCTTCAATCTGATACCAGGCTGGATCCACATGGGTTAATTGGTTCCAGGAATATTGAGGTTAAACCGTTTTTTTTTTCTTTCATTTCTTAAATGTAATTTCCTGACTGTTTATGTTCTTTGAGGGCAGATTTCTCTGGAACCAAACAGCCCAGTTTCACAGGACCAAAATCATTCGAAACCAACTCAAAAGTTCTTCAATATGATATTGGTCTCATGTAAATGGGTCAGTTGGTTCCGAAGATATAGCTGGTTGGTTAAAGGGGGAGTGGTTGTCTCTCCCCCTCACACCAGAAAATGCAGGGACTAGGCTGGTGTATAAGGGGTCAGCCTGGGAATGTCCCTGCATGATCCTGGGACCATATTCCCGGGTAAATCCCTACATTTTCTGTTGTGAAAGGGGTATTATTTCTAATAGCCGTGACCTGCAGTGCTCTGAATACAGCCGGGCAGCCCCCTGCTCTGTCCAGCTGTCAATGACTGTCACCCCTGCAGCTTACGCTCCAATTCTTCTCCCCACTTTCACCTCAGCCCGCCACCCCTTTAATCATGTGGTGCTGGCCCCCGATGTGCTCCCCCAACATCACGCATCAACAACAGCGCACACAATATTTTAAATGTCCACTTGGCTAGAGGGGAGTGGGAGCATGCTCTGCGCTGCGCTCTGCTCCTCTCCCCATAGAAGCAGCTGCACCGCTCTCCATCTCTCCCTGCAGCAGCAGCGAAGGCTCATATAAAAATTTACACTTTTGGGGGCATTGCTTAAGGGACGCTACAAGTGGCGGTACGTGGGGGCATTACGCATAATGTGTGGCTTAATGTGTAAGGGGCATTATGGTGTGCAGCATCATGTGTAAGGGGCATTATCTGTGCTGCATCATGTTTAAGGGGCATTATGTGTGCAGCATCATGTGTAAGGGACATTATGTGTGTAGCATCATGTGTAATGGGTACTATGGGGCACGGCATCATGTGTAATGGGTACTATGGTGTGCAGCATCATGTGTAATGGGTACTATGGTGTGCGGCATCATGTGTAATGGGTGCTATGGTGTGCGGCATCATGTGTAATGGGTACTATGGTGCCATCAAGCAAGAACCCCCTAGTAATGAGCACGTAGGTAAGCAGCACTTATGTGGCAAATATGTAATGGGCATTACAGTTTGTTATATAGTATGTAATGGGCATCATGATGTGTGGCACAATGTGTAATGGGCATTATGGTGTGTGGCCTTATGTGTAATTGGCATTACGGCGTGTGGCTTTATGTGTAATGCGTATTACAGAGTTTGCTAAAAGGTGTAATGGGCATTACTGTGTATGGTCTAAAGTGTAATACCACACCCCTTTTTGTGATGACACGCCTCCTTCACATGAAGCCATGACCCCTTTTTGCTGCGCGGCATAGCCGCGCAAAGGTCCCCCTGTTATTATGTCTGGATCTGGGACCACGCATTACCATAATTCTAGATTTGCCTATGCCTCCAAGGATATTATGCCAAGGATCCTTACAAAAGCCATGATGGGGACTGGGACAGATGAGGATATGTTAATCCAAATTCTCATCACCAGGGCAGAGGTAACAGGCTATAGTTTGAGAATGGACATTGTGCTGCTAGGAGGACGCAGAGTGTTTCTCACTGATAAGATCACAACATGTGCTGTAAGTGCACATGAGAGTAACCATTTGCTCCCAAACACAGACAATGGGCATTCACACAAATGAGGGCCCTTATTCAGATCTAATCGCAGTACAAATTTGTTCTCACAATGGGCAAAACCATGTGCCCTACAGGTGGGGCAGATTTAACATGTGCAGAGAGAGTTAGATTTGGGTGAGTTATTTTGTTTCTGTTCAGGGTAAATACTGGCTGTATTATTTTTACACTGCAATTTAGATTTCAGTTTCAAAACACCCCACCCAAATGTAACTCTCTCTGCACATGTTACATCTGCCCCACCTGCAGTGCACATGGTTTTGTCCATTTTGAGAACAAATTTGTACTGCGATCAGTTCTGAATAAGGGCCTAGGTCAATCCATTTTATTTAACAACGTGATCAGAACAATTGGTTTTTTTGTTAGTTTATTTCACAATTTTTCCAATTTGCTGTATTATAATTTCTATCTTGTATAATTTTTGTTCTTGTCATTTGCTATAGATATGCCAGAGGAGGCAGCTAATACCCCTTTTACACCCCCTAAAAATCCGGGTCAACGGCGGGTCAGACCCAGATCGTCGTCGGTGTAAATGGGACACGCCGTGTCCCTTTACACACGGCACTTCTACCCAGGTCCCCCCCAGCAACGGGTCTGCCCGCAACCCCCCCCCCAGGACAGAAGATTATTCCACTTGTCTACTACCCTTTCTGTGAAGTAATTTTTCCTCAGATTTCCCCTGAACCTCTCCCCTGTATCAGTGCATTTCCTAGTGTTCTAATACTTCTCCTGATTTGAAGAATGTTTCCCTCTTGGACATAATCAAAACCATTGGTATATTTGCAGGTTTTTATAGCGTAGACACACAGCTTTTCATATAATCTCTTTTTTCGCTTACACATCCTCCTGACCCCAATATTGCTGTGTGACTCTATCATAGAGCCCACCAAAAGCCTTTGCAATGTGGTTCAACCAATTTGCAATATGTGGAAACCATGTGCATAAAGGATTGTAAGCCTGTGAGCAGGGCCCTCTGAGCTTGTACGTCGGATATTACCCAGTCTTTTTCTATTGCTGTTTGTTCCCAATTGTAAAGCGCAATGGAATGTACTAGTACTATATAAGTAAAATATAATAATTAATAATTGAGGATGTCAGGAATGTGCTATGAAGCCCCATCACCCATCTACTGGTAGTGTCCTAGCATAATTATTACAAGATCTATGCATCAGAATCAGAATCAACTTTATTGGCCATGTGTGCTTGCGCACACTTGGAATTTTTTGTGGATCATATTACATAACAAGTATACAATAAAACCACTAACATCACACATTATGTATAACTGACTGACGTACCTGGCATTGTCCTGGTTTAAGCCTTTAATTATCAATGAGTTGGATATAAAGGTTATCATTTATAAATAATTGGCAGCTCTTCCAACACACCCATGGGGTGGCTGCTGAGTGTCGTTTTTTTTTTTGTTGGGGTTTCGCCAGTAGCCCTATTCCCCAGTTTTCCTTCAGGTGTAAAAGTGTCCATACACGTTACAATTATTGTATACAGTATTGTATATAATACTGTATACAATAATTGTAACGTGTATGGGCACCTTTACTGCCGACCCGATTGCTGTTCATGTGTGCAATGTGTAGTGACCAACCTTGAAAGGAGTGTACACCTTAAGATGCGGTGGCGTTGGTCTCGATTTGCGGTTGGGGATTGATTGCCGGACACAGGGTGGAAAATCATGCAGCGGCATTTTTCTTGTTGTCACTTGATAAATATTCCCAGACCTGGGCACGATCCCACAGCCAGGCTTCGGAGGATGAGGGACTTCCGGCAGCACTGTGATCCCTCTGACGCCCTCGGAAGTCTTATGAGGGACACAGACACGGTTTCTCTCCACTCGTGTCTTGATAAACTTGGCCTTGCTTCCGTAGGTCATTGTGCTGCGGGATTCTTCATAAGCACTATCCGCAGGGCTGATGTGCGTGATCATAACCAATCGGCTTTTCCCGCTCAGTGCTCCCTTTAGCAGCCAGGTCAGCTTGCTGTCCCGATAGTTTATATGGCTGCCTGGTCTGTCACGCAGCGCCATGATACACATCCTGAGGGCAAGAAGGGATCGGTTGATGTATCCTCCTTCTTTCATGGCCTGGCCGCTGTTCTCAGTCTGGCTTGCTCGTTCTGATCCCGCAAGGTCTACCATGTACAACTTGCCTGTGCTCACACCATCACTGGCTGTCTGCTTTATGGTGACCTGCAATACTGCATGTGAACGGGATGAGGTCTTATTAGCGGCTGTGCGAGCTTCTGTGCGCTGCTTGTTGCCCTTCTTCAGCAGGGCCATGGCTTCCTCTGGAGTGCTAAGGGAGAATGTAGAAATCCCTTCTATTTTGGTGTTGCCATTGGGATCCTCTCTGAGGACCAAAGACCTAGAGGAAGGTCTTAATAGGTCTCGGACGGTTTCATTATAGATCTCCGCGTATGATAATGATACGGAGCAATTTTTTTTTTCCCCAGTCTCCTCAATGGCTTTAAACAGGTCCTTCAGGGTGCGATACATTACTCCAGGGTTGCGGTCCTTACCCATCATGGTGAAGGTCTTTCCAGTGCCTGTCGGGCCATAGGCAAATATGGCAGCATTGTACCCAGACAGGATGTCGCCCAATAAGGGCTTCACTGTGGAATCATACACAGTCTCCTGGGTAGCTGCCTGGTCAAACACCTGGTTAAATTGGAATGTTGTTTCTCTTGTCCTGGTGGAGCGCAGGACATCGTTAGGATCCTCACCGGGGTCCTGCAATAGCACTGTCTGCGGTCCGAGCTGGTGTGTGATGCATCGGGCGCGGTTCTTAGTCTCCGTCAAATTAACTGGACGGATGCGCAGAGCGACAGTCATTTGGTGGTCTATAGCTTTATTAGCTTTCGCCTTCTTCATTTTATATCAAACTTCAATCTTCAGAAAAGAGTGAAAAATTATGTGTTGGCACAAGTCCAGCAATATCAGATATGACTCAGGAAGCAGTCAGCTGCCAGTGTTCTACTCATCACAGCCCATTGTGACATCATCGGCCCATTGTGACATCACTAGCTGCCATGTGGCAGAAGGGCACTGCTATGTATTTCATCCAGGGCCTGCTGTTACAGAAGTGGTATCATCTTCTGGTCCCCCTGGGATGTCTTACCTCTCACTTATTTACGTGATAAAAGTTAATAAGCACAAAGAACCTTTTATCTCTGCATGTTTGTAGCCATTCACAGCAGTGGGAGCAATTGTATTAGTTCTGAAAGAAAATATATGTTGTCCACAGGTGCCAGTGGAAGTGCTCCTCCAGTGGCCAAATTATGAATTACTTTAGTATAGTGTGAATACTGCTTCATCTCTCGCGGCAGTGTCATTTTTATAATCAGGAGAAATATACTAACCTTGTACAGTTACCTTGTAATAAACCAGCTCATGTCCTCTCTTTCTGAAGTACAATGCATTAAGGACCGCCAAGCATAGGCGAATCTAGGGGGTGGTCCGGGGGTGCACCGGGCCACCCATTAGCCCATTTTGTAGCTGAGGGATGGGGCTTTCCAACGAGCCCAGCCCGTGTCTCTAGCCCCCTGGGAACCGGAGATACTGCCAGGCAAAGCTGGAAAGTTTTCCCTATAGGATAACATGGGACCCGCTAATTCCAACCCCCACCCAGTTCAACGGCTGCCAGTTCCACCTTCGGCATCACTGAAGCTCGGGGTTGATTTCAGTCGAACCCAAATCGCTGGGCCTTCAATCTGATACCAGGCTGGATCCACATGGGTTAATTGGTTCCAGGAATATTGAGGTTAAACCGTTTTTTTTTTCTTTCATTTCTTAAATGTAATTTCCTGACTGTTTATGTTCTTTGAGGGCAGATTTCTCTGGAACCAAACAGCCCAGTTTCACAGGACCAAAATCATTCGAAACCAACTCAAAAGTTCTTCAATATGATATTGGTCTCATGTAAATGGGTCAGTTGGTTCCGAAGATATAGCTGGTTGGTTAAAGGGGGAGTGGTTGTCTCTCCCCCTCACACCAGAAAATGCAGGGACTAGGCTGGTGTATAAGGGGTCAGCCTGGGTATGTCCCTGCATGATCCTGGGACCATATTCCCGGGTAAATCCCTACATTTTCTGTTGTGAAAGGGGTATTATTTCTAATAGCCGTGACCTGCAGTGCTCTGAATACAGCCGGGCAGCCCCCTGCTCTGTCCAGCTGTCAATGACTGTCACCCCTGCAGCTTACGCTCCAATTCTTCTCCCCACTTTCACCTCAGCCCGCCACCCCTTTAATCATGTGGTGCTGGCCCCCGATGTGCTCCCCCAACATCACGCATCAACAACAGCGCACACAATATTTTAAATGTCCACTTGGCTAGAGGGGAGTGGGAGCATGCTCTGCGCTGCGCTCTGCTCCTCTCCCCATAGAAGCAGCTGCACCGCTCTCCATCTCTCCCTGCAGCAGCAGCGAAGGCTCATATAAAAATTTACACTTTTGGGGGCATTGCTTAAGGGACGCTACAAGTGGCGGTACGTGGGGGCATTACGCATAATGTGTGGCTTAATGTGTAAGGGGCATTATGGTGTGCAGCATCATGTGTAAGGGGCATTATCTGTGCTGCATCATGTTTAAGGGGCATTATGTGTGCAGCATCATGTGTAAGGGACATTATGTGTGTAGCATCATGTGTAATGGGTACTATGGGGCACGGCATCATGTGTAATGGGTACTATGGTGTGCAGCATCATGTGTAATGGGTACTATGGTGTGCGGCATCATGTGTAATGGGTGCTATGGTGTGCGGCATCATGTGTAATGGGTACTATGGTGCCATCAAGCAAGAACCCCCTAGTAATGAGCACGTAGGTAAGCAGCACTTATGTGGCAAATATGTAATGGGCATTACAGTTTGTTATATAGTATGTAATGGGCATCATGATGTGTGGCACAATGTGTAATGGGCATTATGGTGTGTGGCCTTATGTGTAATTGGCATTACGGCGTGTGGCTTTATGTGTAATGCGTATTACAGAGTTTGCTAAAAGGTGTAATGGGCATTACTGTGTATGGTCTAAAGTGTAATACCACACCCCTTTTTGTGATGACACGCCTCCTTCCCATGAAGCCATGACCCCTTTTTGCTGCGCGGCATAGCCGCGCAAAGGTCCCCCTGTTATTATGTCTGGATCTGGGACCACGCATTACCATAATTCTAGATTTGCCTATGCCTCCAAGGATATTATGCCAAGGATCCTTACAAAAGCCATGATGGGGACTGGGACAGATGAGGATATGTTAATCCAAATTCTCATCACCAGGGCAGAGGTAACAGGCTATAGTTTGAGAATGGACATTGTGCTGCTAGGAGGACGCAGAGTGTTTCTCACTGATAAGATCACAACATGTGCTGTAAGTGCACATGAGAGTAACCATTTGCTCCCAAACACAGACAATGGGCATTCACACAAATGAGGGCCCTTATTCAGATCTAATCGCAGTACAAATTTGTTCTCACAATGGGCAAAACCATGTGCCCTACAGGTGGGGCAGATTTAACATGTGCAGAGAGAGTTAGATTTGGGTGAGTTATTTTGTTTCTGTTCAGGGTAAATACTGGCTGTATTATTTTTACACTGCAATTTAGATTTCAGTTTCAAAACACCCCACCCAAATGTTACTCTCTCTGCACATGTTACATCTGCCCCACCTGCAGTGCACATGGTTTTGTCCATTTTGAGAACAAATTTGTACTGCGATCAGTTCTGAATAAGGGCCTAGGTCAATCCATTTTATTTAACAACGTGATCAGAACAATTGGTTTTTTTGTTAGTTTATTTCACAATTTTTCCAATTTGCTGTATTATAATTTCTATCTTGTATAATTTTTGTTCTTGTCATTTGCTATAGATATGCCAGAGGAGGCAGCTAATACCCCTTTTACACCCCCTAAAAATCCGGGTCAACGGCGGGTCAGACCCAGATCGTCGTCGGTGTAAATGGGACACGCCGTGTCCCTTTACACACGGCACTTCTACCCAGGTCCCCCCCAGCAACGGGTCTGCCCGCAACCCCCCCCCCCAGGACAGAAGATTATTCCACTTGTCTACTACCCTTTCTGTGAAGTAATTTTTCCTCAGATTTCCCCTGAACCTCTCCCCTGTATCAGTGCATTTCCTAGTGTTCTAATACTTCTCCTGATTTGAAGAATGTTTCCCTCTTGGACATAATCAAAACCATTGGTATATTTGCAGGTTTTTATAGCGTAGACACACAGCTTTTCATATAATCTCTTTTTTCGCTTACACATCCTCCTGACCCCAATATTGCTGTGTGACTCTATCATAGAGCCCACCAAAAGCCTTTGCAATGTGGTTCAACCAATTTGCAATATGTGGAAACCATGTGCATAAAGGATTGTAAGCCTGTGAGCAGGGCCCTCTGAGCTTGTACGTCGGATATTACCCAGTCTTTTTCTATTGCTGTTTGTTCCCAATTGTAAAGCGCAATGGAATGTACTAGTACTATATAAGTAAAATATAATAATTAATAATTGAGGATGTCAGGAATGTGCTATGAAGCCCCATCACCCATCTACTGGTAGTGTCCTAGCATAATTATTACAAGATCTATGCATCAGAATCAGAATCAACTTTATTGGCCATGTGTGCTTGCGCACACTTGGAATTTTTTGTGGATCATATTACATAACAAGTATACAATAAAACCACTAACATCACACATTATGTATAACTGACTGACGTACCTGGCATTGTCCTGGTTTAAGCCTTTAATTATCAATGAGTTGGATATAAAGGTTATCATTTATAAATAATTGGCAGCTCTTCCAACACACCCATGGGGTGGCTGCTGAGTGTCGTTTTTTTTTTTGTTGGGGTTTCGCCAGTAGCCCTATTCCCCAGTTTTCCTTCAGGTGTAAAAGTGTCCATACACGTTACAATTATTGTATACAGTATTGTATATAATACTGTATACAATAATTGTAACGTGTATGGGCACCTTTACTGCCGACCCGATTGCTGTTCATGTGTGCAATGTGTAGTGACCAACCTTGAAAGGAGTGTACACCTTAAGATGCGGTGGCGTTGGTCTCGATTTGCGGTTGGGGATTGATTGCCGGACACAGGGTGGAAAATCATGCAGCGGCATTTTTCTTGTTGTCACTTGATAAATATTCCCAGACCTGGGCACGATCCCACAGCCAGGCTTCGGAGGATGAGGGACTTCCGGCAGCACTGTGATCCCTCTGACGCCCTCGGAAGTCTTATGAGGGACACAGACACGGTTTCTCTCCACTCGTGTCTTGATAAACTTGGCCTTGCTTCCGTAGGTCATTGTGCTGCGGGATTCTTCATAAGCACTATCCGCAGGGCTGATGTGCGTGATCATAACCAATCGGCTTTTCCCGCTCAGTGCTCCCTTTAGCAGCCAGGTCAGCTTGCTGTCCCGATAGTTTATATGGCTGCCTGGTCTGTCACGCAGCGCCATGATACACATCCTGAGGGCAAGAAGGGATCGGTTGATGTATCCTCCTTCTTTCATGGCCTGGCCGCTGTTCTCAGTCTGGCTTGCTCGTTCTGATCCCGCAAGGTCTACCATGTACAACTTGCCTGTGCTCACACCATCACTGGCTGTCTGCTTTATGGTGACCTGCAATACTGCATGTGAACGGGATGAGGTCTTATTAGCGGCTGTGCGAGCTTCTGTGCGCTGCTTGTTGCCCTTCTTCAGCAGGGCCATGGCTTCCTCTGGAGTGCTAAGGGAGAATGTAGAAATCCCTTCTATTTTGGTGTTGCCATTGGGATCCTCTCTGAGGACCAAAGACCTAGAGGAAGGTCTTAATAGGTCTCGGACGGTTTCATTATAGATCTCCGCGTATGATAATGATACGGAGCAATTCTTTTTTTCCCCAGTCTCCTCAATGGCTTTAAACAGGTCCTTCAGGGTGCGATACATTACTCCAGGGTTGCGGTCCTTACCCATCATGGTGAAGGTCTTTCCAGTGCCTGTCGGGCCATAGGCAAATATGGCAGCATTGTACCCAGACAGGATGTCGCCCAATAAGGGCTTCACTGTGGAATCATACACAGTCTCCTGGGTAGCTGCCTGGTCAAACACCTGGTTAAATTGGAATGTTGTTTCTCTTGTCCTGGTGGAGCGCAGGACATCGTTAGGATCCTCACCGGGGTCCTGCAATAGCACTGTCTGCGGTCCGAGCTGGTGTGTGATGCATCGGGCGCGGTTCTTAGTCTCCGTCAAATTAACTGGACGGATGCGCAGAGCGACAGTCATTTGGTGGTCTATAGCTTTATTAGCTTTCGCCTTCTTCATTTTATATCAAACTTCAATCTTCAGAAAAGAGTGAAAAATTATGTGTTGGCACAAGTCCAGCAATATCAGATATGACTCAGGAAGCAGTCAGCTGCCAGTGTTCTACTCATCACAGCCCATTGTGACATCATCGGCCCATTGTGACATCACTAGCTGCCATGTGGCAGAAGGGCACTGCTATGTATTTCATCCAGGGCCTGCTGTTACAGAAGTGGTATCATCTTCTGGTCCCCCTGGGATGTCTTACCTCTCACTTATTTACGTGATAAAAGTTAATAAGCACAAAGAACCTTTTATCTCTGCATGTTTGTAGCCATTCACAGCAGTGGGAGCAATTGTATTAGTTCTGAAAGAAAATATATGTTGTCCACAGGTGCCAGTGGAAGTGCTCCTCCAGTGGCCAAATTATGAATTACTTTAGTATAGTGTGAATACTGCTTCATCTCTCGCGGCAGTGTCATTTTTATAATCAGGAGAAATATACTAACCTTGTACAGTTACCTTGTAATAAACCAGCTCATGTCCTCTCTTTCTGAAGTACAATGCATTAAGGACCGCCAAGCATAGGCGAATCTAGGGGGTGGTCCGGGGGTGCACCGGGCCACCCATTAGCCCATTTTGTAGCTGAGGGATGGGGCTTTCCAACGAGCCCAGCCCGTGTCTCTAGCCCCCTGGGAACCGGAGATACTGCCAGGCAAAGCTGGAAAGTTTTCCCTATAGGATAACATGGGACCCGCTAATTCCAACCCCCACCCAGTTCAACGGCTGCCAGTTCCACCTTCGGCATCACTGAAGCTCGGGGTTGATTTCAGTCGAACCCAAATCGCTGGGCCTTCAATCTGATACCAGGCTGGATCCACATGGGTTAATTGGTTCCAGGAATATTGAGGTTAAACCGTTTTTTTTTTCTTTCATTTCTTAAATGTAATTTCCTGACTGTTTATGTTCTTTGAGGGCAGATTTCTCTGGAACCAAACAGCCCAGTTTCACAGGACCAAAATCATTCGAAACCAACTCAAAAGTTCTTCAATATGATATTGGTCTCATGTAAATGGGTCAGTTGGTTCCGAAGATATAGCTGGTTGGTTAAAGGGGGAGTGGTTGTCTCTCCCCCTCACACCAGAAAATGCAGGGACTAGGCTGGTGTATAAGGGGTCAGCCTGGGAATGTCCCTGCATGATCCTGGGACCATATTCCCGGGTAAATCCCTACATTTTCTGTTGTGAAAGGGGTATTATTTCTAATAGCCGTGACCTGCAGTGCTCTGAATACAGCCGGGCAGCCCCCTGCTCTGTCCAGCTGTCAATGACTGTCACCCCTGCAGCTTACGCTCCAATTCTTCTCCCCACTTTCACCTCAGCCCGCCACCCCTTTAATCATGTGGTGCTGGCCCCCGATGTGCTCCCCCAACATCACGCATCAACAACAGCGCACACAATATTTTAAATGTCCACTTGGCTAGAGGGGAGTGGGAGCATGCTCTGCGCTGCGCTCTGCTCCTCTCCCCATAGAAGCAGCTGCACCGCTCTCCATCTCTCCCTGCAGCAGCAGCGAAGGCTCATATAAAAATTTACACTTTTGGGGGCATTGCTTAAGGGACGCTACAAGTGGCGGTACGTGGGGGCATTACGCATAATGTGTGGCTTAATGTGTAAGGGGCATTATGGTGTGCAGCATCATGTGTAAGGGGCATTATCTGTGCTGCATCATGTTTAAGGGGCATTATGTGTGCAGCATCATGTGTAAGGGACATTATGTGTGTAGCATCATGTGTAATGGGTACTATGGGGCACGGCATCATGTGTAATGGGTACTATGGTGTGCAGCATCATGTGTAATGGGTACTATGGTGTGCGGCATCATGTGTAATGGGTGCTATGGTGTGCGGCATCATGTGTAATGGGTACTATGGTGCCATCAAGCAAGAACCCCCTAGTAATGAGCACGTAGGTAAGCAGCACTTATGTGGCAAATATGTAATGGGCATTACAGTTTGTTATATAGTATGTAATGGGCATCATGATGTGTGGCACAATGTGTAATGGGCATTATGGTGTGTGGCCTTATGTGTAATTGGCATTACGGCGTGTGGCTTTATGTGTAATGCGTATTACAGAGTTTGCTAAAAGGTGTAATGGGCATTACTGTGTATGGTCTAAAGTGTAATACCACACCCCTTTTTGTGATGACACGCCTCCTTCACATGAAGCCATGACCCCTTTTTGCTGCGCGGCATAGCCGCGCAAAGGTCCCCCTGTTATTATGTCTGGATCTGGGACCACGCATTACCATAATTCTAGATTTGCCTATGCCTCCAAGGATATTATGCCAAGGATCCTTACAAAAGCCATGATGGGGACTGGGACAGATGAGGATATGTTAATCCAAATTCTCATCACCAGGGCAGAGGTAACAGGCTATAGTTTGAGAATGGACATTGTGCTGCTAGGAGGACGCAGAGTGTTTCTCACTGATAAGATCACAACATGTGCTGTAAGTGCACATGAGAGTAACCATTTGCTCCCAAACACAGACAATGGGCATTCACACAAATGAGGGCCCTTATTCAGATCTAATCGCAGTACAAATTTGTTCTCACAATGGGCAAAACCATGTGCCCTACAGGTGGGGCAGATTTAACATGTGCAGAGAGAGTTAGATTTGGGTGAGTTATTTTGTTTCTGTTCAGGGTAAATACTGGCTGTATTATTTTTACACTGCAATTTAGATTTCAGTTTCAAAACACCCCACCCAAATGTAACTCTCTCTGCACATGTTACATCTGCCCCACCTGCAGTGCACATGGTTTTGTCCATTTTGAGAACAAATTTGTACTGCGATCAGTTCTGAATAAGGGCCTAGGTCAATCCATTTTATTTAACAACGTGATCAGAACAATTGGTTTTTTTGTTAGTTTATTTCACAATTTTTCCAATTTGCTGTATTATAATTTCTATCTTGTATAATTTTTGTTCTTGTCATTTGCTATAGATATGCCAGAGGAGGCAGCTAATACCCCTTTTACACCCCCTAAAAATCCGGGTCAACGGCGGGTCAGACCCAGATCGTCGTCGGTGTAAATGGGACACGCCGTGTCCCTTTACACACGGCACTTCTACCCAGGTCCCCCCCAGCAACGGGTCTGCCCGCAACCCCCCCCCCCAGGACAGAAGATTATTCCACTTGTCTACTACCCTTTCTGTGAAGTAATTTTTCCTCAGATTTCCCCTGAACCTCTCCCCTGTATCAGTGCATTTCCTAGTGTTCTAATACTTCTCCTGATTTGAAGAATGTTTCCCTCTTGGACATAATCAAAACCATTGGTATATTTGCAGGTTTTTATAGCGTAGACACACAGCTTTTCATATAATCTCTTTTTTCGCTTACACATCCTCCTGACCCCAATATTGCTGTGTGACTCTATCATAGAGCCCACCAAAAGCCTTTGCAATGTGGTTCAACCAATTTGCAATATGTGGAAACCATGTGCATAAAGGATTGTAAGCCTGTGAGCAGGGCCCTCTGAGCTTGTACGTCGGATATTACCCAGTCTTTTTCTATTGCTGTTTGTTCCCAATTGTAAAGCGCAATGGAATGTACTAGTACTATATAAGTAAAATATAATAATTAATAATTGAGGATGTCAGGAATGTGCTATGAAGCCCCATCACCCATCTACTGGTAGTGTCCTAGCATAATTATTACAAGATCTATGCATCAGAATCAGAATCAACTTTATTGGCCATGTGTGCTTGCGCACACTTGGAATTTTTTGTGGATCATATTACATAACAAGTATACAATAAAACCACTAACATCACACATTATGTATAACTGACTGACGTACCTGGCATTGTCCTGGTTTAAGCCTTTAATTATCAATGAGTTGGATATAAAGGTTATCATTTATAAATAATTGGCAGCTCTTCCAACACACCCATGGGGTGGCTGCTGAGTGTCGTTTTTTTTTTTGTTGGGGTTTCGCCAGTAGCCCTATTCCCCAGTTTTCCTTCAGGTGTAAAAGTGTCCATACACGTTACAATTATTGTATACAGTATTGTATATAATACTGTATACAATAATTGTAACGTGTATGGGCACCTTTACTGCCGACCCGATTGCTGTTCATGTGTGCAATGTGTAGTGACCAACCTTGAAAGGAGTGTACACCTTAAGATGCGGTGGCGTTGGTCTCGATTTGCGGTTGGGGATTGATTGCCGGACACAGGGTGGAAAATCATGCAGCGGCATTTTTCTTGTTGTCACTTGATAAATATTCCCAGACCTGGGCACGATCCCACAGCCAGGCTTCGGAGGATGAGGGACTTCCGGCAGCACTGTGATCCCTCTGACGCCCTCGGAAGTCTTATGAGGGACACAGACACGGTTTCTCTCCACTCGTGTCTTGATAAACTTGGCCTTGCTTCCGTAGGTCATTGTGCTGCGGGATTCTTCATAAGCACTATCCGCAGGGCTGATGTGCGTGATCATAACCAATCGGCTTTTCCCGCTCAGTGCTCCCTTTAGCAGCCAGGTCAGCTTGCTGTCCCGATAGTTTATATGGCTGCCTGGTCTGTCACGCAGCGCCATGATACACATCCTGAGGGCAAGAAGGGATCGGTTGATGTATCCTCCTTCTTTCATGGTCTGGCCGCTGTTCTCAGTCTGGCTTGCTCGTTCTGATCCCGCAAGGTCTACCATGTACAACTTGCCTGTGCTCACACCATCACTGGCTGTCTGCTTTATGGTGACCTGCAATACTGCATGTGAACGGGATGAGGTCTTATTAGCGGCTGTGCGAGCTTCTGTGCGCTGCTTGTTGCCCTTCTTCAGCAGGGCCATGGCTTCCTCTGGAGTGCTAAGGGAGAATGTAGAAATCCCTTCTATTTTGGTGTTGCCATTGGGATCCTCTCTGAGGACCAAAGACCTAGAGGAAGGTCTTAATAGGTCTCGGACGGTTTCATTATAGATCTCCGCGTATGATAATGATACGGAGCAATTCTTTTTTTCCCCAGTCTCCTCAATGGCTTTAAACAGGTCCTTCAGGGTGCGATACATTACTCCAGGGTTGCGGTCCTTACCCATCATGGTGAAGGTCTTTCCAGTGCCTGTCGGGCCATAGGCAAATATGGCAGCATTGTACCCAGACAGGATGTCGCCCAATAAGGGCTTCACTGTGGAATCATACACAGTCTCCTGGGTAGCTGCCTGGTCAAACACCTGGTTAAATTGGAATGTTGTTTCTCTTGTCCTGGTGGAGCGCAGGACATCGTTAGGATCCTCACCGGGGTCCTGCAATAGCACTGTCTGCGGTCCGAGCTGGTGTGTGATGCATCGGGCGCGGTTCTTAGTCTCCGTCAAATTAACTGGACGGATGCGCAGAGCAACAGTCATTTGGTGGTCTATAGCTTTATTAGCTTTCGCCTTCTTCATTTTATATCAAACTTCAATCTTCAGAAAAGAGTGAAAAATTATGTGTTGGCACAAGTCCAGCAATATCAGATATGACTCAGGAAGCAGTCAGCTGCCAGTGTTCTACTCATCACAGCCCATTGTGACATCATCGGCCCATTGTGACATCACTAGCTGCCATGTGGCAGAAGGGCACTGCTATGTATTTCATCCAGGGCCTGCTGTTACAGAAGTGGTATCATCTTCTGGTCCCCCTGGGATGTCTTACCTCTCACTTATTTACGTGATAAAAGTTAATAAGCACAAAGAACCTTTTATCTCTGCATGTTTGTAGCCATTCACAGCAGTGGGAGCAATTGTATTAGTTCTGAAAGAAAATATATGTTGTCCACAGGTGCCAGTGGAAGTGCTCCTCCAGTGGCCAAATTATGAATTACTTTAGTATAGTGTGAATACTGCTTCATCTCTCGCGGCAGTGTCATTTTTATAATCAGGAGAAATATACTAACCTTGTACAGTTACCTTGTAATAAACCAGCTCATGTCCTCTCTTTCTGAAGTACAATGCATTAAGGACCGCCAAGCATAGGCGAATCTAGGGGGTGGTCCGGGGGTGCACCGGGCCACCCATTAGCCCATTTTGTAGCTGAGGGATGGGGCTTTCCAACGAGCCCAGCCCGTGTCTCTAGCCCCCTGGAAACCGGAGATACTGCCAGGCAAAGCTGGAAAGTTTTCCCTATAGGATAACATGGGACCCGCTAATTCCAACCCCCACCCAGTTCAACGGCTGCCAGTTCCACCTTCGGCATCACTGAAGCTCGGGGTTGATTTCAGTCGAACCCAAATCGCTGGGCCTTCAATCTGATACTAGGCTGGATCCATATGGGTTAATTGGTTCCAGGAATATTGAGGTTAAACCGTTTTTTTTTTCTTTCATTTCTTAAATGTAATTTCCTGACTGTTTATGTTCTTTGAGGGCAGATTTCTCTGGAACCAAACAGCCCAGTTTCACAGGACCAAAATCATTCGAAACCAACTCAAAAGTTCTTCAATATGATATTGGTCTCATGTAAATGGGTCAGTTGGTTCCGAAGATATAGCTGGTTGGTTAAAGGGGGAGTGGTTGTCTCTCCCCCTCACACCAGAAAATGCAGGGACTAGGCTGGTGTATAAGGGGTCAGCCTGGGAATGTCCCTGCATGATCCTGGGACCATATTCCCGGGTAAATCCCTACATTTTCTGTTGTGAAAGGGGTATTATTTCTAATAGCCGTGACCTGCAGTGCTCTGAATACAGCCGGGCAGCCCCCTGCTCTGTCCAGCTGTCAATGACTGTCACCCCTGCAGCTTACGCTCCAATTCTTCTCCCCACTTTCACCTCAGCCCGCCACCCCTTTAATCATGTGGTGCTGGCCCCCGATGTGCTCCCCCAACATCACGCATCAACAACAGCGCATGTGGTGCACGGTGTACGGAGGGAACGGGTTCCTCTTACCTTGCGTCTTCAGGGGCGACTCCAGGTCGTTTGTTCTTCTGTTACCCGGTGGACCAGAGAGGGACACTCCAATGAAGAGGACACGTTCTGCAGTGCAACTCAAATTTATTGTGAATTAGATACAGCCTCTGCCCACTGACCCTCACGGCTGAGCAGTGACTGCGGGTTAAGGCAATGGTAATGAACAACAGGTAATTAGTATAACGGTCGGTTATCACATGAAACAATAATGCGGAGTCAGAATACGTACATGCCCGCTTGGGCCTATAGGCTTCACGTGTTCAAAGTACCGTGACGGCTTTTGGGGTCAAGCACCCCCGCTTTAACGTTACTACTAGGTCAAAGGATCGACGCGGTACCGTTAACACCGAAGGCTACGTTCAATATGTACACATAAATCGCACATGTAATAAATACCACAATGACAACCATAACAGTAGGCAATGACCTGACTAGCTGGTGCACCTATACTGGCCTACTGGCAATTAACCTGAGGTGACGTCACCCTTAGAGGCATTTTTAGTCCCGGGCAACCTGCGCGCAGGGGTTTGGGAAAGTGTTAAGTCCACACAAGCTTCGGTGTAACAACCGAGGTGAGATCCTTTAAGCAGAACAGAACCTTAACAGACAGTCGGCTGCATGCGGCCCTTAAAAGGGGATTTCCTTGCTGGCGAAGGTTGGTGTTCCACATTTAGCCACAAAGTGGTGCTGTCCCCTACCAAACTGAGGCGTTCTATGAGGACCAATCTGAAGTCCCTTCCAGCTATGGCATGAACAGCAAGGGGGTCCCTGGTGGTGACCCACCGGTGTCTCTGGCTACTGGGGGCCCCAACCTGCTTGGAACAAATACTAATAGGGGGAAAACTGCAGGGGTCCACTTTTGCCTTAGAGCGCACGTGGCGCTACCATCCTGCGTCCGGGTACTAACAGTGCCAGGGCGTCTGGCATACTCCGGCACTGAAAGGGTGCCTAGTGCTGGCGGGCAAGGGGTGGCAGCGTGAGTGGGGAGGACAAAGTACCTGTGAGGCTGCTCTCTGTTGCGGGCTCCTGCCCGTCGCGGACTGGACGCTCCTGCCGACTGCTTCCTCCTTCAGGCGGGGGTGCACTAGTGTGGGCACTGCAGGCGCAGCGTTGCCACACTCAGTGTCTTCCCCGGCCCGGCCTGACAGCTGGGCGCTCTGCGGCTTCAGTCTTCACCGCCGGGTCCTCACGCGTCACTGCGGGGGGGTCCTGATGACGCCGGCGGCTCTCTGACACGGCTCTCGGCGTCCTGGGACTCCGTGCTGGAGCGCGCGGGGGAGATCTGTCGCCCGGCGCGGCTGCTGCGATGCGGCTGCGGGCGTCGGGTGCTTCAGCCCGTCCCTGTGCAGGACCTGGGGCTGCTCCGGAAGGCTGCACGCTGCTGGGGAGGGCAGGACACACGTGCCTCTTCCCCGCGTCTCCTCACCAGCCCCCTGTCTTTTTCGCGCGCCGTCCTGACTCCTCCTACCTCCTAGATCCAGCCTCGGCGCGAAAGTCCTGGGGGAAAATTAACCCCATGTGTCCCGGCTGAGGTGTGGGTTAACTTAACCCTTGGTGGCCCTGAGGGGACTTTGGGGGCACCACATTCACCCCTGCTTTTTTTTAGATGCGTGTCCCCGCGCATCATAACACAGCGAATAATTGTCCTTTTCTTTTCTTTTTTTACACATTTACAACCTTTATAAGAACGTTATAATTTACAAGGTATACAACAGGGTATAACCGATATCTAATCCTGGTACCGCCGGGGAAGTGTACCCCGAGTACTCCTTTCGGAGCGCCTTAGCTCAGGCTCGGGGGCCACCTCCTCGGCCATTATTTCAACTGGCGGCCTAGGCTGGGCTTGCCGCGGCATAATGGACCAGCCCACCGCCATCAATAGCTCGAGAGGGTCAGTGGGCAGTGGAGGCGAGAGGACCGCTTCACCCTTCGGCTCTTCATCCCGGTCGTCCTTTGGTGCTTCCTTTAGCTTTTGGTCCGGTCTTAGGCGGGGCCTGCGCTGACTTCTGTGGGCCGATGCTGGAGGGGCGCCGTCGAACTTCGAGGTCTGGCCACCCGCCACTATCAACATGGATTCGACTGCGTGCGAGTTCAGCCCCTGCTTGGGGTTCACTTCTGTATGTGACCGCTTCTTCTTCATTGGCTCACTCTGTACTCGAACCTGAGAGCTCCGTTGGCCACATCCGTACGCTTTCCCATTACTTCTTCCTACCCCATCTTCTGTTTCTTCGGGGTACACACCACTCCAGGGGGGGGATCTTTCGGGGGGTAGTACCGTGGATGACTTCTGTGGCTTGGGTAATTCCAACGGCGCTCTCTTCTTGCGGCATACCGGGTGCCTCTGACTGGAACGCCACCAGGGCCAGTGACGTTGGCTGCCTGGAGGCCCTTTCTTCCCCTGATGATGTCGAATTCCACCAGCTCCCCGGCCCCAAGACTTCTATAAAAATCCCTTGCATTCTTCTTCGGGATAGCTGTGAAATGGACGAAGATATCCCTTTCTGTATCGGCACAATTGATAAAACCGTATCCCCGTCGTACATGGAACCAGACCACCCTTCCCTGGTTCTTTACGCGGGCTGAGGGGTAACGATCCGAGGCGGCAGGTAATTCACTTGCACCGATATAGCATTGTCTGCCATAGCAAGCCTGCCCGTCTTCTGGGGCTGGACCTAAGCTTCCCGTCCCCCCCGAGGTTCGGCCCTCGACCTCGGGGTGTTGGGGTTTAACTCTTCATCCTGGTTGCCGTCTCTCTCTGTGCTTCCGGCCTCCTGGCTTCGGTAGTACGTCGGGCGTCCCTGCCTATCAAACTGGTCGGGAAGCTGCTGTCCATACTCTTGGGGTGGTCCCCACCTACTTCGGGCCGGTCTTTGCCTTTCGGTTCTCCATCTTGGTTCTGCATAGCTCGGTGCCGGCGCACTTGCCATCCGACGCATCTCTTTCTGCATCTCCGCCATCCCGACGGCCAGTTCCTCCATTTGTTTCTGGAGCGTCTGCATCGCGTCTCTGTCGGGCTGTTGGCCACCCTGTACTGCCAAGTCGTGGGGCCATTTCGCCTTCTCCGTGCCGCTGGCTGTGGCTCCTGTCGGTTTCACTACTTCTCTGAAGCCAATCAATTCTGGGTACTCTTCCTCCCTTCCTTTGGGGTTACCGACGATGGCGAGGGCAGCCGTCTTAAAGTCCCGGAAGGTCTTGCCTGGCATCTGTGACTTCAGCAATCGCAGTTGAACCTTAGCGTTCTCTTGGGACGCTCCTTCAACGAATTGAGTCGTTAGAGCTTCGTCTGCGTTACGTATCTCCTCCGGGTCTACCGCTACAATGGCCTTTAGCATCTCCTGCAGACTCAGGGCGTAGTCCCGTAGGGACTCATTTGGCCGCTGCTTGCGGGCATACAATTTCATCTTCAGCTCAGGGATGGTCGTCGTTTCGAACGTGGTGAAGATTTCCTTCAGCATGTCCGTCACACTTTTTCTCTCTTCCATTGGCCATGAGGCCACTTCTCTGCGTGCCGACCCCGTTAGCTGTCCCATCAGGATTTCCACCTTCTGCTGCTCGCTAGGCTTATACATCCGGAACGTGGATTCGAGGTTGTTCCTGAAGTCTGCAAATGAGGTCTTCTGTGGCTGGTCATCGTCTCCACTATAGGTCGGGAGCCACGGGGCCCCGAAGTAGTATGGCAGAGTTATGGCCGCGGCCGGTGTTGTGTCTTGGACGTCCTGTTGTTCTTGGTTTTGCGGATTTGCCTGCTGCACCACTTCTCCGCCTTGTTGCTGCTCCATCTTTCACCGAGTTGTCGCTCTCCTGATGCAACCGGATCCTGTTCGTTGTGACGCCAAAAGAGATGTGGTGCACGGTGTACGGAGGGAACGGGTTCCTCTTACCTTGCGTCTTCAGGGGCGACTCCAGGTCGTTTGTTCTTCTGTTACCCGGTGGACCAGAGAGGGACACTCCAATGAAGAGGACACGTTCTGCAGTGCAACTCAAATTTATTGTGAATTAGATACAGCCTCTGCCCACTGACCCTCACGGCTGAGCAGTGACTGCGGGTTAAGGCAATGGTAATGAACAACAGGTAATTAGGATAACGGTCGGTTATCACATGAAACAATAATGCGGAGTCAGAATACGTACATGCCCGCTTGGGCCTATAGGCTTCACGTGTTCAAAGTACCGTGACGGCTTTTGGGGTCAAGCACCCCCGCTTTAACGTTACTACTAGGTCAAAGGATCGACGCGGTACCGTTAACACCGAAGGCTACGTTCAATATGTACACATAAATCGCACATGTAATAAATACCACAATGACAACCATAACAGTAGGCAATGACCTGACTAGCTGGTGCACCTATACTGGCCTACTGGCAATTAACCTGAGGTGACGTCACCCTTAGAGGCATTTTTAGTCCCGGGCAACCTGCGCGCAGGGGTTTGGGAAAGTGTTAAGTCCACACAAGCTTCGGTGTAACAATCGAGGTGAGATCCTTTAAGCAGAACAGAACCTTAACAGACAGTCGGCTGCATGCGGCCCTTAAAAGGGGATTTCCTTGCTGGCGAAGGTTGGTGTTCCACATTTAGCCACAAAGTGGTGCTGTCCCCTACCAAACTGAGGCGTTCTATGAGGACCAATCTGAAGTCCCTTCCAGCTATGGCATGAACAGCAAGGGGGTCCCTGGTGGTGACCCACCGGTGTCTCTGGCTACTGGGGGCCCCAACCTGCTTGGAACAAATACTAATAGGGGGAAAACTGCAGGGGTCCACTTTTGCCTTAGAGCGCACGTGGCGCTACCATCCTGCGTCCGGGTACTAACAGTGCCAGGGCGTCTGGCATACTCCGGCACTGAAAGGGTGCCTAGTGCTGGCGGGCAAGGGGTGGCAGCGTGAGTGGGGAGGACAAAGTACCTGTGAGGCTGCTCTCTGTTGCGGGCTCCTGCCCGTCGCGGACTGGACGCTCCTGCCGACTGCTTCCTCCTTCAGGCGGGGGTGCACTAGTGTGGGCACTGCAGGCGCAGCGTTGCCACACTCAGTGTCTTCCCCGGCCCGGCCTGACAGCTGGGCGCTCTGCGGCTTCAGTCTTCACCGCCGGGTCCTCACGCGTCACTGCGGGGGGGTCCTGATGACGCCGGCGGCTCTCTGACGCGGCTCTCGGCGTCCTGGGACTCCGTGCTGGAGCGCGCGGGGGAGATCTGTCGCCCGGCGCGGCTGCTGCGATGCGGCTGCGGGCGTCGGGTGCTTCAGCCCGTCCCTGTGCAGGACCTGGGGCTGCTCCGGAAGGCTGCACGCTGCTGGGGAGGGGAGGACACACGTGCCTCTTCCCCGCGTCTCCTCACCAGCCCCCTGTCTTTTTCGCGCGCCGTCCTGACTCCTCCTACCTCCTAGATCCAGCCTCGGCGCGAAAGTCCTGGGGGAAAATTAACCCCATGTGTCCCGGCTGAGGTGTGGGTTAACTTAACCCTTGGTGGCCCTGAGGGGACTTTGGGGGCACCACACGCACACAATATTTTAAATGTCCACTTGGCTAGAGGGGAGTGGGAGCATGCTCTGCGCTGCGCTCTGCTCCTCTCCCCATAGAAGCAGCTGCACCGCTCTCCATCTCTCCCTGCAGCAGCAGCGAAGGCTCATATAAAAATTTACACTTTTGGGGGCATTGCTTAAGGGACGCTACAAGTGGCGGTACGTGGGGGCATTACGCATAATGTGTGGCTTAATGTGTAAGGGGCATTATGGTGTGCAGCATCATGTGTAAGGGGCATTATCTGTGCTGCATCATGTTTAAGGGGCATTATGTGTGCAGTATCATGTGTAAGGGACATTATGTGTGTAGCATCATGTGTAATGGGTACTATGGGGCACGGCATCATGTGTAATGGGTACTATGGTGTGCGGCATCATGTGTAATGGGTACTATGGTGTGCGGCATCATGTGTAATGGGTGCTATGGTGTGCGGCATCATGTGTAATGGGTACTATGGTGCCATCAAGCAAGAACCCCCTAGTAATGAGCACGTAGGTAAGCAGCACTTATGTGGCAAATATGTAATGGGCATTACAGTTTGTTATATAGTATGTAATGGGCATCATGATGTGTGGCACAATGTGTAATGGGCATTATGGTGTGTGGCCTTATGTGTAATTGGCATTACGGCGTGTGGCTTTATGTGTAATGCGTATTACAGAGTTTGCTAAAAGGTGTAATGGGCATTACTGTGTATGGTCTAAAGTGTAATACCACACCCCTTTTTGTGATGACACGCCTCCTTCCCATGAAGCCATGCCCCCTTTTTGCTGCGCGGCATAGCCGCGCAAAGGTCCCCCTGTTATTATGTCTGGATCTGGGACCACGCATTACCATAATTCTAGATTTGCCTATGCCTCCAAGGATATTATGCCAAGGATCCTTACAAAAGCCATGATGGGGACTGGGACAGATGAGGATATGTTAATCCAAATTCTCATCACCAGGGCAGAGGTAACAGGCTATAGTTTGAGAATGGACATTGTGCTGCTAGGAGGACGCAGAGTGTTTCTCACTGATAAGATCACAACATGTGCTGTAAGTGCACATGAGAGTAACCATTTGCTCCCAAACACAGACAATGGGCATTCACACAAATGAGGGCCCTTATTCAGATCTAATCGCAGTACAAATTTGTTCTCACAATGGGCAAAACCATGTGCCCTACAGGTGGGGCAGATTTAACATGTGCAGAGAGAGTTAGATTTGGGTGAGTTATTTTGTTTCTGTTCAGGGTAAATACTGGCTGTATTATTTTTACACTGCAATTTAGATTTCAGTTTCAAAACACCCCACCCAAATGTAACTCTCTCTGCACATGTTACATCTGCCCCACCTGCAGTGCACATGGTTTTGTCCATTTTGAGAACAAATTTGTACTGCGATCAGTTCTGAATAAGGGCCTAGGTCAATCCATTTTATTTAACAACGTGATCAGAACAATTGTTTTTTTTGTTCGTTTATTTCACCATTTTTCCAATTTGCTGTATTATAATTTCTATCTTGTATAATTTTTGTTCT
Organism: Crinia signifera; assembly: GCF_055691185.1. Taxonomy (NCBI): domain Eukaryota; kingdom Metazoa; phylum Chordata; class Amphibia; order Anura; family Myobatrachidae; genus Crinia; species Crinia signifera. Next base: position 256,374,797 of record NC_139221.1, on the reverse strand, counting down.
TGTCATTTGCTATAGATATGCCAGAGGAGGCAGCTAATACCCCTTTTACACCCCCTAAAAATCCGGGTCAACGGCGGGTCAGACCCAGATCGTCGTCGGTGTAAATGGGACACGCCGTGTCCCTTTACACATGGCACTTCTACCCAGGTCCCCCCCAGCAACGGGTCTGCCCGCAACCCCCCCCCCAGGACAGAAGACTATTCCACTTGTCTACTACCCTTTCTGTGAAGTAATTTTTCCTCAGATTTCCCCTGAACCTCTCCCCTGTATCAGTGCATTTCCTAGTGTTCTAATACTTCTCCTGATTTGAAGAATGTTTCCCTCTTGGACATAATCAAAACCATTGGTATATTTGCAGGTTTTTATAGCGTAGACACACAGCTTTTCATATAATCTCTTTTTTCGCTTACACATCCTCCTGACCCCAATATTGCTGTGTGACTCTATCATAGAGCCCACCAAAAGCCTTTGCAATGTGGTTCAACCAATTTGCAATATGTGGAAACCATGTGCATAAAGGATTGTAAGCCTGTGAGCAGGGCCCTCTGAGCTTGTACGTCGGATATTACCCAGTCTTTTTCTATTGCTGTTTGTTCCCAATTGTAAAGCGCAATGGAATGTACTAGTACTATATAAGTAAAATATAATAATTAATAATTGAGGATGTCAGGAATGTGCTATGAAGCCCCATCACCCATCTACTGGTAGTGTCCTAGCATAATTATTACAAGATCTATGCATCAGAATCAGAATCAACTTTATTGGCCATGTGTGCTTGCGCACACTTGGAATTTTTTGTGGATCATATTACATAACAAGTATACAATAAAACCACTAACATCACACATTATGTATAACTGACTGACGTACCTGGCATTGTCCTGGTTTAAGCCTTTAATTATCAATGAGTTGGATATAAAGGTTATCATTTATAAATAATTGGCAGCTCTTCCAACACACCCATGGGGTGGCTGCTGAGTGTCGTTTTTTTTTTGTTGGGGTTTCGCCAGTAGCCCTATTCCCCAGTTTTCCTTCAGGTGTAAAAGTGTCCATACACGTTACAATTATTGTATACAGTATTGTATATAATACTGTATACAATAATTGTAACGTGTATGGGCACCTTTACTGCCGACCCGATTGCTGTTCATGTGTGCAATGTGTAGTGACCAACCTTGAAAGGAGTGTACACCTTAAGATGCGGTGGCGTTGGTCTCGATTTGCGGTTGGGGATTGATTGCCGGACACAGGGTGGAAAATCATGCAGCGGCATTTTTCTTGTTGTCACTTGATAAATATTCCCAGACCTGGGCACGATCCCACAGCCAGGCTTCGGAGGATGAGGGACTTCCGGCAGCACTGTGATCCCTCTGACGCCCTCGGAAGTCTTATGAGGGACACAGACACGGTTTCTCTCCACTCGTGTCTTGATAAACTTGGCCTTGCTTCCGTAGGTCATTGTGCTGCGGGATTCTTCATAAGCACTATCCGCAGGGCTGATGTGCGTGATCATAACCAATCGGCTTTTCCCGCTCAGTGCTCCCTTTAGCAGCCAGGTCAGCTTGCTGTCCCGATAGTTTATATGGCTGCCTGGTCTGTCACGCAGCGCCATGATACACATCCTGAGGGCAAGAAGGGATCGGTTGATGTATCCTCCTTCTTTCATGGTCTGGCCGCTGTTCTCAGTCTGGCTTGCTCGTTCTGATCCCGCAAGGTCTACCATGTACAACTTGCCTGTGCTCACACCATCACTGGCTGTCTGCTTTATGGTAACCTGCAATACTGCATGTGAACGGGATGAGGTCTTATTAGCGGCTGTGCGAGCTTCTGTGCGCTGCTTGTTGCCCTTCTTCAGCAGGGCCATGGCTTCCTCTGGAGTGCTAAGGGAGAATGTAGAAATCCCTTCTATTTTGGTGTTGCCATTGGGATCCTCTCTGAGGACCAAAGACCTAGAGGAAGGTCTTAATAGGTCTCGGACGGTTTCATTATAGATCTCCGCGTATGATAATGATACGGAGCAATTCTTTTTTTCCCCAGTCTCCTCAATGGCTTTAAACAGGTCCTTCAGGGTGCGATACATTACTCCAGGGTTGCGGTCCTTACCCATCATGGTGAAGGTCTTTCCAGTGCCTGTCGGGCCATAGGCAAATATGGCAGCATTGTACCCAGACAGGATGTCGCCCAATAAGGGCTTCACTGTGGAATCATACACAGTCTCCTGGGTAGCTGCCTGGTCAAACACCTGGTTAAATTGGAATGTTGTTTCTCTTGTCCTGGTGGAGCGCAGGACATCGTTAGGATCCTCACCGGGGTCCTGCAATAGCACTGTCTGCGGTCCGAGCTGGTGTGTGATGCATCGGGCGCGGTTCTTAGTCTCCGTCAAATTAACTGGACGGATGCGCAGAGCGACAGTCATTTGGTGGTCTATAGCTTTATTAGCTTTCGCCTTCTTCATTTTATATCAAACTTCAATCTTCAGAAAAGAGTGAAAAATTATGTGTTGGCACAAGTCCAGCAATATCAGATATGACTCAGGAAGCAGTCAGCTGCCAGTGTTCTACTCATCACAGCCCATTGTGACATCATCGGCCCATTGTGACATCACTAGCTGCCATGTGGCAGAAGGGCACTGCTATGTATTTCATCCAGGGCCTGCTGTTACAGAAGTGGTATCATCTTCTGGTCCCCCTGGGATGTCTTACCTCTCACTTATTTATGTGATAAAAGTTAATAAGCACAAAGAACCTTTTATCTCTGCATGTTTGTAGCCATTCACAGCAGTGGGAGCAATTGTATTAGTTCTGAAAGAAAATATATGTTGTCCACAGGTGCCAGTGGAAGTGCTCCTCCAGTGGCCAAATTATGAATTACTTTAGTATAGTGTGAATACTGCTTCATCTCTCGTGGCAGTGTCATTTTTATAATCAGGAGAAATATACTAACCTTGTACAGTTACCTTGTAATAAACCAGCTCATGTCCTCTCTTTCTGAAGTACAATGCATTAAGGACCGCCAAGCATAGGCGAATCTAGGGGGTGGTCCGGGGGTGCACCGGGCCACCCATTAGCCCATTTTGTAGCTGAGGGATGGGGCTTTTCAACGAGCCCAGCCCGTGTCTCTAGCCCCCTGGGAACCGGAGATACTGCCAGGCAAAGCTGGAAAGTTTTCCCTATAGGATAACATGGGACCCGCTAATTCCAACCCCCACCCAGTTCAACGGCTGCCAGTTCCACCTTCGGCATCACTGAAGCTCGGGGTTGATTTCAGTCGAACCCAAATCGCTGGGCCTTCAATCTGATACCAGGCTGGATCCATATGGGTTAATTGGTTCCAGGAATATTGAGGTTAAACCGTTTTTTTTTTCTTTCATTTCTTAAATGTAATTTCCTGACTGTTTATGTTCTTTGAGGGCAGATTTCTCTGGAACCAAACAGCCCAGTTTCACAGGACCAAAATCATTCGAAACCAACTCAAAAGTTCTTCAATATGATATTGGTCTCATGTAAATGGGTCAGTTGGTTCCGAAGATATAGCTGGTTGGTTAAAGGGGGAGTGGTTGTCTCTCCCCCTCACACCAGAAAATGCAGGGACTAGGCTGGTGTATAAGGGGTCAGCCTAGGAATGTCCCTGCATGATCCTGGGACCATATTCCCGGGTAAATCCCTACATTTTCTGTTGTGAAAGGGGTATTATTTCTAATAGCCGTGACCTGCAGTGCTCTGAATACAGCCGGGCAGCCCCCTGCTCTGTCCAGCTGTCAATGACTGTCACCCCTGCAGCTTACGCTCCAATTCTTCTCCCCACTTTCACCTCAGCCCGCCACCCCTTTAATCATGTGGTGCTGGCCCCCGATGTGCTCCCCCAACATCACGCATCAACAACAGCGCACACAATATTTTAAATGTCCACTTGGCTAGAGGGGAGTGGGAGCATGCTCTGCGCTGCGCTCTGCTCCTCTCCCCATAGAAGCAGCTGCACCGCTCTCCATCTCTCCCTGCAGCAGCAGCGAAGGCTCATATAAAAATTTACACTTTTGGGGGCATTGCTTTAGGGACGCTACAAGTGGCGGTACGTGGGGGCATTACGCATAATGTGTGGCTTAATGTGTAAGGGGCATTATGGTGTGCAGCATCATGTGTAAGGGGCATTATCTGTGCTGCATCATGTTTAAGGGGCATTATGTGTGCAGTATCATGTGTAAGGGACATTATGTGTGTAGCATCATGTGTAATGGGTACTATGGGGCACGGCATCATGTGTAATGGGTACTATGGTGTGCGGCATCATGTGTAATGGGTACTATGGTGTGCGGCATCATGTGTAATGGGTGCTATGGTGTGCGGCATCATGTGTAATGGGTACTATGGTGCCATCAAGCAAGAACCCCCTAGTAATGAGCACGTAGGTAAGCAGCACTTATGTGGCAAATATGTAATGGGCATTACAGTTTGTTATATAGTATGTAATGGGCATCATGATGTGTGGCACAATGTGTAATGGGCATTATGGTGTGTGGCCTTATGTGTAATTGGCATTACGGCGTGTGGCTTTATGTGTAATGCGTATTACAGAGTTTGCTAAAAGGTGTAATGGGCATTACTGTGTATGGTCTAAAGTGTAATACCACACCCCTTTTTGTGATGACACGCCTCCTTCCCATGAAGCCATGCCCCCTTTTTGCTGCGCGGCATAGCCGCGCAAAGGTCCCCCTGTTATTATGTCTGGATCTGGGACCACGCATTACCATAATTCTAGATTTGCCTATGCCTCCAAGGATATTATGCCAAGGATCCTTACAAAAGCCATGATGGGGACTGGGACAGATGAGGATATGTTAATCCAAATTCTCATCACCAGGGCAGAGGTAACAGGCTATAGTTTGAGAATGGACATTGTGCTGCTAGGAGGACGCAGAGTGTTTCTCACTGATAAGATCACAACATGTGCTGTAAGTGCACATGAGAGTAACCATTTGCTCCCAAACACAGACAATGGGCATTCACACAAATGAGGGCCCTTATTCAGATCTAATCGCAGTACAAATTTGTTCTCACAATGGGCAAAACCATGTGCCCTACAGGTGGGGCAGATTTAACATGTGCAGAGAGAGTTAGATTTGGGTGAGTTATTTTGTTTCTGTTCAGGGTAAATACTGGCTGTATTATTTTTACACTGCAATTTAGATTTCAGTTTCAAAACACCCCACCCAAATGTAACTCTCTCTGCACATGTTACATCTGCCCCACCTGCAGTGCACATGGTTTTGTCCATTTTGAGAACAAATTTGTACTGCGATCAGTTCTGAATAAGGGCCTAGGTCAATCCATTTTATTTAACAACGTGATCAGAACAATTGTTTTTTTTGTTCGTTTATTTCACCATTTTTCCAATTTGCTGTATTATAATTTCTATCTTGTATAATTTTTGTTCTTGTCATTTGCTATAGATATGCCAGAGGAGGCAGCTAATACCCCTTTTACACCCCCTAAAAATCCGGGTCAACGGCGGGTCAGACCCAGATCGTCGTCGGTGTAAATGGGACACGCCGTGTCCCTTTACACATGGCACTTCTACCCAGGTCCCCCCCAGCAACGGGTCTGCCCGCAACCCCCCCCCCAGGACAGAAGACTATTCCACTTGTCTACTACCCTTTCTGTGAAGTAATTTTTCCTCAGATTTCCCCTGAACCTCTCCCCTGTATCAGTGCATTTCCTAGTGTTCTAATACTTCTCCTGATTTGAAGAATGTTTCCCTCTTGGACATAATCAAAACCATTGGTATATTTGCAGGTTTTTATAGCGTAGACACACAGCTTTTCATATAATCTCTTTTTTCGCTTACACATCCTCCTGACCCCAATATTGCTGTGTGACTCTATCATAGAGCCCACCAAAAGCCTTTGCAATGTGGTTCAACCAATTTGCAATATGTGGAAACCATGTGCATAAAGGATTGTAAGCCTGTGAGCAGGGCCCTCTGAGCTTGTACGTCGGATATTACCCAGTCTTTTTCTATTGCTGTTTGTTCCCAATTGTAAAGCGCAATGGAATGTACTAGTACTATATAAGTAAAATATAATAATTAATAATTGAGGATGTCAGGAATGTGCTATGAAGCCCCATCACCCATCTACTGGTAGTGTCCTAGCATAATTATTACAAGATCTATGCATCAGAATCAGAATCAACTTTATTGGCCATGTGTGCTTGCGCACACTTGGAATTTTTTGTGGATCATATTACATAACAAGTATACAATAAAACCACTAACATCACACATTATGTATAACTGACTGACGTACCTGGCATTGTCCTGGTTTAAGCCTTTAATTATCAATGAGTTGGATATAAAGGTTATCATTTATAAATAATTGGCAGCTCTTCCAACACACCCATGGGGTGGCTGCTGAGTGTCGTTTTTTTTTTTGTTGGGGTTTCGCCAGTAGCCCTATTCCCCAGTTTTCCTTCAGGTGTAAAAGTGTCCATACACGTTACAATTATTGTATACAGTATTGTATATAATACTGTATACAATAATTGTAACGTGTATGGGCACCTTTACTGCCGACCCGATTGCTGTTCATGTGTGCAATGTGTAGTGACCAACCTTGAAAGGAGTGTACACCTTAAGATGCGGTGGCGTTGGTCTCGATTTGCGGTTGGGGATTGATTGCCGGACACAGGGTGGAAAATCATGCAGCGGCATTTTTCTTGTTGTCACTTGATAAATATTCCCAGACCTGGGCACGATCCCACAGCCAGGCTTCGGAGGATGAGGGACTTCCGGCAGCACTGTGATCCCTCTGACGCCCTCGGAAGTCTTATGAGGGACACAGACACGGTTTCTCTCCACTCGTGTCTTGATAAACTTGGCCTTGCTTCCGTAGGTCATTGTGCTGCGGGATTCTTCATAAGCACTATCCGCAGGGCTGATGTGCGTGATCATAACCAATCGGCTTTTCCCGCTCAGTGCTCCCTTTAGCAGCCAGGTCAGCTTGCTGTCCCGATAGTTTATATGGCTGCCTGGTCTGTCACGCAGCGCCATGATACACATCCTGAGGGCAAGAAGGGATCGGTTGATGTATCCTCCTTCTTTCATGGTCTGGCCGCTGTTCTCAGTCTGGCTTGCTCATTCTGATCCCGCAAGGTCTACCATGTACAACTTGCCTGTGCTCACACCATCACTGGCTGTCTGCTTTATGGTAACCTGCAATACTGCATGTGAACGGGATGAGGTCTTATTAGCGGCTGTGCGAGCTTCTGTGCGCTGCTTGTTGCCCTTCTTCAGCAGGGCCATGGCTTCCTCTGGAGTGCTAAGGGAGAATGTAGAAATCCCTTCTATTTTGGTGTTGCCATTGGGATCCTCTCTGAGGACCAAAGACCTAGAGGAAGGTCTTAATAGGTCTCGGACGGTTTCATTATAGATCTCCGCGTATGATAATGATACGGAGCAATTCTTTTTTTCCCCAGTCTCCTCAATGGCTTTAAACAGGTCCTTCAGGGTGCGATACATTACTCCAGGGTTGCGGTCCTTACCCATCATGGTGAAGGTCTTTCCAGTGCCTGTCGGGCCATAGGCAAATATGGCAGCATTGTACCCAGACAGGATGTCGCCCAATAAGGGCTTCACTGTGGAATCATACACAGTCTCCTGGGTAGCTGCCTGGTCAAACACCTGGTTAAATTGGAATGTTGTTTCTCTTGTCCTGGTGGAGCGCAGGACATCGTTAGGATCCTCACCGGGGTCCTGCAATAGCACTGTCTGCGGTCCGAGCTGGTGTGTGATGCATCGGGCGCGGTTCTTAGTCTCCGTCAAATTAACTGGACGGATGCGCAGAGCGACAGTCATTTGGTGGTCTATAGCTTTATTAGCTTTCGCCTTCTTCATTTTATATCAAACTTCAATCTTCAGAAAAGAGTGAAAAATTATGTGTTGGCACAAGTCCAGCAATATCAGATATGACTCAGGAAGCAGTCAGCTGCCAGTGTTCTACTCATCACAGCCCATTGTGACATCATCGGCCCATTGTGACATCACTAGCTGCCATGTGGCAGAAGGGCACTGCTATGTATTTCATCCAGGGCCTGCTGTTACAGAAGTGGTATCATCTTCTGGTCCCCCTGGGATGTCTTACCTCTCACTTATTTACGTGATAAAAGTTAATAAGCACAAAGAACCTTTTATCTCTGCATGTTTGTAGCCATTCACAGCAGTGGGAGCAATTGTATTAGTTCTGAAAGAAAATATATGTTGTCCACAGGTGCCAGTGGAAGTGCTCCTCCAGTGGCCAAATTATGAATTACTTTAGTATAGTGTGAATACTGCTTCATCTCTCGTGGCAGTGTCATTTTTATAATCAGGAGAAATATACTAACCTTGTACAGTTACCTTGTAATAAACCAGCTCATGTCCTCTCTTTCTGAAGTACAATGCATTAAGGACCGCCAAGCATAGGCGAATCTAGGGGGTGGTCCGGGGGTGCACCGGGCCACCCATTAGCCCATTTTGTAGCTGAGGGATGGGGCTTTCCAACGAGCCCAGCCCGTGTCTCTAGCCCCCTGGGAACCGGAGATACTGCCAGGCAAAGCTGGAAAGTTTTCCCTATAGGATAACATGGGACCCGCTAATTCCAACCCCCACCCAGTTCAACGGCTGCCAGTTCCACCTTCGGCATCACTGAAGCTCGGGGTTGATTTCAGTCGAACCCAAATCGCTGGGCCTTCAATCTGATACCAGGCTGGATCCATATGGGTTAATTGGTTCCAGGAATATTGAGGTTAAACCGTTTTTTTTTTCTTTCATTTCTTAAATGTAATTTCCTGACTGTTTATGTTCTTTGAGGGCAGATTTCTCTGGAACCAAACAGCCCAGTTTCACAGGACCAAAATCATTCGAAACCAACTCAAAAGTTCTTCAATATGATATTGGTCTCATGTAAATGGGTCAGTTGGTTCCGAAGATATAGCTGGTTGGTTAAAGGGGGAGTGGTTGTCTCTCCCCCTCACACCAGAAAATGCAGGGACTAGGCTGGTGTATAAGGGGTCAGCCTAGGAATGTCCCTGCATGATCCTGGGACCATATTCCCGGGTAAATCCCTACATTTTCTGTTGTGAAAGGGGTATTATTTCTAATAGCCGTGACCTGCAGTGCTCTGAATACAGCCGGGCAGCCCCCTGCTCTGTCCAGCTGTCAATGACTGTCACCCCTGCAGCTTACGCTCCAATTCTTCTCCCCACTTTCACCTCAGCCCGCCACCCCTTTAATCATGTGGTGCTGGCCCCCGATGTGCTCCCCCAACATCACGCATCAACAACAGCGCACACAATATTTTAAATGTCCACTTGGCTAGAGGGGAGTGGGAGCATGCTCTGCGCTGCGCTCTGCTCCTCTCCCCATAGAAGCAGCTGCACCGCTCTCCATCTCTCCCTGCAGCAGCAGCGAAGGCTCATATAAAAATTTACACTTTTGGGGGCATTGCTTTAGGGACGCTACAAGTGGCGGTACGTGGGGGCATTACGCATAATGTGTGGCTTAATGTGTAAGGGGCATTATGGTGTGCAGCATCATGTGTAAGGGGCATTATCTGTGCTGCATCATGTTTAAGGGGCATTATGTGTGCAGCATCATGTGTAAGGGACATTATGTGTGTAGCATCATGTGTAATGGGTACTATGGGGCACGGCATCATGTGTAATGGGTACTATGGTGTGCGGCATCATGTGTAATGGGTGCTATGGTGTGCGGCATCATGTGTAATGGGTGCTATGGTGTGCGGCATCATGTGTAATGGGTACTATGGTGCCATCAAGCAAGAACCCCCTAGTAATGAGCACGTAGGTAAGCAGCACTTATGTGGCAAATATGTAATGGGCATTACAGTTTGTTATATAGTATGTAATGGGCATCATGATGTGTGGCACAATGTGTAATGGGCATTATGGTGTGTGGCCTTATGTGTAATTGGCATTACAGCGTGTGGCTTTATGTGTAATGCGTATTACAGAGTTTGCTAAAAGGTGTAATGGGCATTACTGTGTATGGTCTAAAGTGTAATACCACACCCCTTTTTGTGATGACACGCCTCCTTCCCATGAAGCCATGCCCCCTTTTTGCTGCGCGGCATAGCCGCGCAAAGGTCCCCCTGTTATTATGTCTGGATCTGGGACCACGCATTACCATAATTCTAGATTTGCCTATGCCTCCAAGGATATTATGCCAAGGATCCTTACAAAAGCCATGATGGGGACTGGGACAGATGAGGATATGTTAATCCAAATTCTCATCACCAGGGCAGAGGTAACAGGCTATAGTTTGAGAATGGACATTGTGCTGCTAGGAGGACGCAGAGTGTTTCTCACTGATAAGATCACAACATGTGCTGTAAGTGCACATGAGAGTAACCATTTGCTCCCAAACACAGACAATGGGCATTCACACAAATGAGGGCCCTTATTCAGATCTAATCGCAGTACAAATTTGTTCTCACAATGGGCAAAACCATGTGCCCTACAGGTGGGGCAGATTTAACATGTGCAGAGAGAGTTAGATTTGGGTGAGTTATTTTGTTTCTGTTCAGGGTAAATACTGGCTGTATTATTTTTACACTGCAATTTAGATTTCAGTTTCAAAACACCCCACCCAAATGTAACTCTCTCTGCACATGTTACATCTGCCCCACCTGCAGTGCACATGGTTTTGTCCATTTTGAGAACAAATTTGTACTGCGATCAGTTCTGAATAAGGGCCTAGGTCAATCCATTTTATTTAACAACGTGATCAGAACAATTGTTTTTTTTGTTAGTTTATTTCACCATTTTTCCAATTTGCTGTATTATAATTTCTATCTTGTATAATTGTTGTTCTTGTCATTTGCTATAGATATGCCAGAGGAGGCAGCTAATACCCCTTTTACACCCCCTAAAAATCCGGGTCAACGGCGGGTCAGACCCAGATCGTCGTCGGTGTAAATGGGACACGCCGTGTCCCTTTACACACGGCACTTCTACCCAGGTCCCCCCCAGCAACGGGTCTGCCCGCAACCCCCCCCCCAGGACAGAAGACTATTCCACTTGTCTACTACCCTTTCTGTGAAGTAATTTTTCCTCAGATTTCCCCTGAACCTCTCCCCTGTATCAGTGCATTTCCTAGTGTTCTAATACTTCTCCTGATTTGAAGAATGTTTCCCTCTTGGACATAATCAAAACCATTGGTATATTTGCAGGTTTTTATAGCGTAGACACACAGCTATTCATATAATCTCTTTTTTCGCTTACACATCCTCCTGACCCCAATATTGCTGTGTGACTCTATCATAGAGCCCACCAAAAGCCTTTGCAATGTGGTTCAACCAATTTGCAATATGTGGAAACCATGTGCATAAAGGATTGTAAGCCTGTGAGCAGGGCCCTCTGAGCTTGTACGTCGGATATTACCCAGTCTTTTTCTATTGCTGTTTGTTCCCAATTGTAAAGCGCAATGGAATGTACTAGTACTATATAAGTAAAATATAATAATTAATAATTGAGGATGTCAGGAATGTGCTATGAAGCCCCATCACCCATCTACTGGTAGTGTCCTAGCATAATTATTACAAGATCTATGCATCAGAATCAGAATCAACTTTATTGGCCATGTGTGCTTGCGCACACTTGGAATTTTTTGTGGATCATATTACATAACAAGTATACAATAAAACCACTAACATCACACATTATGTATAACTGACTGACGTACCTGGCATTGTCCTGGTTTAAGCCTTTAATTATCAATGAGTTGGATATAAAGGTTATCATTTATAAATAATTGGCAGCTCTTCCAACACACCCATGGGGTGGCTGCTGAGTGTCGTTTTTTTTTTTGTTGGGGTTTCGCCAGTAGCCCTATTCCCCAGTTTTCCTTCAGGTGTAAAAGTGTCCATACACGTTACAATTATTGTATACAGTATTGTATATAATACTGTATACAATAATTGTAACGTGTATGGGCACCTTTACTGCCGACCCGATTGCTGTTCATGTGTGCAATGTGTAGTGACCAACCTTGAAAGGAGTGTACACCTTAAGATGCGGTGGCGTTGGTCTCGATTTGCGGTTGGGGATTGATTGCCGGACACAGGGTGGAAAATCATGCAGCGGCATTTTTCTTGTTGTCACTTGATAAATATTCCCAGACCTGGGCACGATCCCACAGCCAGGCTTCGGAGGATGAGGGACTTCCGGCAGCACTGTGATCCCTCTGACGCCCTCGGAAGTCTTATGAGGGACACAGACACGGTTTCTCTCCACTCGTGTCTTGATAAACTTGGCCTTGCTTCCGTAGGTCATTGTGCTGTGGGATTCTTCATAAGCACTATCCGCAGGGCTGATGTGCGTGATCATAACCAATCGGCTTTTCCCGCTCAGTGCTCCCTTTAGCAGCCAGGTCAGCTTGCTGTCCCGATAGTTTATATGGCTGCCTGGTCTGTCACGCAGCGCCATGATACACATCCTGAGGGCAAGAAGGGATCGGTTGATGTATCCTCCTTCTTTCATGGTCTGGCCGCTGTTCTCAGTCTGGCTTGCTCGTTCTGATCCCGCAAGGTCTACCATGTACAACTTGCCTGTGCTCACACCATCACTGGCTGTCTGCTTTATGGTGACCTGCAATACTGCATGTGAACGGGATGAGGTCTTATTAGCGGCTGTGCGAGCTTCTGTGCGCTGCTTGTTGCCCTTCTTCAGCAGGGCCATGGCTTCCTCTGGAGTGCTAAGGGAGAATGTAGAAATCCCTTCTATTTTGGTGTTGCCATTGGGATCCTCTCTGAGGACCAAAGACCTAGAGGAAGGTCTTAATAGGTCTCGGACGGTTTCATTATAGATCTCCGCGTATGATAATGATACGGAGCAATTTTTTTTTTCCCCAGTCTCCTCAATGGCTTTAAACAGGTCCTTCAGGGTGCGATACATTACTCCAGGGTTGCGGTCCTTACCCATCATGGTGAAGGTCTTTCCAGTGCCTGTCGGGCCATAGGCAAATATGGCAGCATTGTACCCAGACAGGATGTCGCCCAATAAGGGCTTCACTGTGGAATCATACACAGTCTCCTGGGTAGCTGCCTGGTCAAACACCTGGTTAAATTGGAATGTTGTTTCTCTTGTCCTGGTGGAGCGCAGGACATCGTTAGGATCCTCACCGGGGTCCTGCAATAGCACTGTCTGCGGTCCGAGCTGGTGTGTGATGCATCGGGCGCGGTTCTTAGTCTCCGTCAAATTAACTGGATGGATGCGCAGAGCGACAGTCATTTGGTGGTCTATAGCTTTATTAGCTTTCGCCTTCTTCATTTTATATCAAACTTCAATCTTCAGAAAAGAGTGAAAAATTATGTGTTGGCACAAGTCCAGCAATATCAGATATGACTCAGGAAGCAGTCAGCTGCCAGTGTTCTACTCATCACAGCCCATTGTGACATCATCGGCCCATTGTGACATCACTAGCTGCCATGTGGCAGAAGGGCACTGCTATGTATTTCATCCAGGGCCTGCTGTTACAGAAGTGGTATCATCTTCTGGTCCCCCTGGGATGTCTTACCTCTCACTTATTTACGTGATAAAAGTTAATAAGCACAAAGAACCTTTTATCTCTGCATGTTTGTAGCCATTCACAGCAGTGGGAGCAATTGTATTAGTTCTGAAAGAAAATATATGTTGTCCACAGGTGCCAGTGGAAGTGCTCCTCCAGTGGCCAAATTATGAATTACTTTAGTATAGTGTGAATACTGCTTCATCTCTCGCGGCAGTGTCATTTTTATAATCAGGAGAAATATACTAACCTTGTACAGTTACCTTGTAATAAACCAGCTCATGTCCTCTCTTTCTGAAGTACAATGCATTAAGGACCGCCAAGCATAGGCGAATCTAGGGGGTGGTCCGGGGGTGCACCGGGCCACCCATTAGCCCATTTTGTAGCTGAGGGATGGGGCTTTCCAACGAGCCCAGCCCGTGTCTCTAGCCCCCTGGGAACCGGAGATACTGCCAGGCAAAGCTGGAAAGTTTTCCCTATAGGATAACATGGGACCCGCTAATTCCAACCCCCACCCAGTTCAACGGCTGCCAGTTCCACCTTCGGCATCACTGAAGCTCGGGGTTGATTTCAGTCGAACCCAAATCGCTGGGCCTTCAATCTGATACCAGGCTGGATCCATATGGGTTAATTGGTTCCAGGAATATTGAGGTTAAACCGTTTTTTTTTTCTTTCATTTCTTAAATGTAATTTCCTGACTGTTTATGTTCTTTGAGGGCAGATTTCTCTGGAACCAAACAGCCCAGTTTCACAGGACCAAAATCATTCGAAACCAACTCAAAAGTTCTTCAATATGATATTGGTCTCATGTAAATGGGTCAGTTGGTTCCGAAGATATAGCTGGTTGGTTAAAGGGGGAGTGGTTGTCTCTCCCCCTCACACCAGAAAATGCAGGGACTAGGCTGGTGTATAAGGGGTCAGCCTGGGAATGTCCCTGCATGATCCTGGGACCATATTCCCGGGTAAATCCCTACATTTTCTGTTGTGAAAGGGGTATTATTTCTAATAGCCGTGACCTGCAGTGCTCTGAATACAGCCGGGCAGCCCCCTGCTCTGTCCAGCTGTCAATGACTGTCACCCCTGCAGCTTACGCTCCAATTCTTCTCCCCACTTTCACCTCAGCCCGCCACCCCTTTAATCATGTGGTGCTGGCCCCCGATGTGCTCCCCCAACATCACGCATCAACAACAGCGCACACAATATTTTAAATGTCCACTTGGCTAGAGGGGAGTGGGAGCATGCTCTGCGCTGCGCTCTGCTCCTCTCCCCATAGAAGCAGCTGCACCGCTCTCCATCTCTCCCTGCAGCAGCAGCGAAGGCTCATATAAAAATTTACACTTTTGGGGGCATTGCTTAAGGGACGCTACAAGTGGCGGTACGTGGGGGCATTACGCATAATGTGTGGCTTAATGTGTAAGGGGCATTATGGTGTGCAGCATCATGTGTAAGGGGCATTATCTGTGCTGCATCATGTTTAAGGGGCATTATGTGTGCAGCATCATGTGTAAGGGACATTATGTGTGTAGCATCATGTGTAATGGGTACTATGGGGCACGGCATCATGTGTAATGGGTACTATGGTGTGCGGCATCATGTGTAATGGGTGCTATGGTGTGCGGCATCATGTGTAATGGGTGCTATGGTGTGCGGCATCATGTGTAATGGGTACTATGGTGCCATCAAGCAAGAACCCCCTAGTAATGAGCACGTAGGTAAGCAGCACTTATGTGGCAAATATGTAATGGGCATTACAGTTTGTTATATAGTATGTAATGGGCATCATGATGTGTGGCACAATGTGTAATGGGCATTATGGTGTGTGGCCTTATGTGTAATTGGCATTACAGCGTGTGGCTTTATGTGTAATGCGTATTACAGAGTTTGCTAAAAGGTGTAATGGGCATTACTGTGTATGGTCTAAAGTGTAATACCACACCCCTTTTTGTGATGACACGCCTCCTTCCCATGAAGCCATGCCCCCTTTTTGCTGCGCGGCATAGCCGCGCAAAGGTCCCCCTGTTATTATGTCTGGATCTGGGACCACGCATTACCATAATTCTAGATTTGCCTATGCCTCCAAGGATATTATGCCAAGGATCCTTACAAAAGCCATGATGGGGACTGGGACAGATGAGGATATGTTAATCCAAATTCTCATCACCAGGGCAGAGGTAACAGGCTATAGTTTGAGAATGGACATTGTGCTGCTAGGAGGACGCAGAGTGTTTCTCACTGATAAGATCACAACATGTGCTGTAAGTGCACATGAGAGTAACCATTTGCTCCCAAACACAGACAATGGGCATTCACACAAATGAGGGCCCTTATTCAGATCTAATCGCAGTACAAATTTGTTCTCACAATGGGCAAAACCATGTGCCCTACAGGTGGGGCAGATTTAACATGTGCAGAGAGAGTTAGATTTGGGTGAGTTATTTTGTTTCTGTTCAGGGTAAATACTGGCTGTATTATTTTTACACTGCAATTTAGATTTCAGTTTCAAAACACCCCACCCAAATGTAACTCTCTCTGCACATGTTACATCTGCCCCACCTGCAGTGCACATGGTTTTGTCCATTTTGAGAACAAATTTGTACTGCGATCAGTTCTGAATAAGGGCCTAGGTCAATCCATTTTATTTAACAACGTGATCAGAACAATTGTTTTTTTTGTTAGTTTATTTCACCATTTTTCCAATTTGCTGTATTATAATTTCTATCTTGTATAATTTTTGTTCTTGTCATTTGCTATAGATATGCCAGAGGAGGCAGCTAATACCCCTTTTACACCCCCTAAAAATCCGGGTCAACGGCGGGTCAGACCCAGATCGTCGTCGGTGTAAATGGGACACGCCGTGTCCCTTTACACACGGCACTTCTACCCAGGTCCCCCCCAGCAACGGGTCTGCCCGCAACCCCCCCCCCCAGGACAGAAGACTATTCCACTTGTCTACTACCCTTTCTGTGAAGTAATTTTTCCTCAGATTTCCCCTGAACCTCTCCCCTGTATCAGTGCATTTCCTAGTGTTCTAATACTTCTCCTGATTTGAAGAATGTTTCCCTCTTGGACATAATCAAAACCATTGGTATATTTGCAGGTTTTTATAGCGTAGACACACAGCTTTTCATATAATCTCTTTTTTCGCTTACACATCCTCCTGACCCCAATATTGCTGTGTGACTCTATCATAGAGCCCACCAAAAGCCTTTGCAATGTGGTTCAACCAATTTGCAATATGTGGAAACCATGTGCATAAAGGATTGTAAGCCTGTGAGCAGGGCCCTCTGAGCTTGTACGTCGGATATTACCCAGTCTTTTTCTATTGCTGTTTGTTCCCAATTGTAAAGCGCAATGGAATGTACTAGTACTATATAAGTAAAATATAATAATTAATAATTGAGGATGTCAGGAATGTGCTATGAAGCCCCATCACCCATCTACTGGTAGTGTCCTAGCATAATTATTACAAGATCTATGCATCAAAATCAGAATCAACTTTATTGGCCATGTGTGCTTGCGCACACTTGGAATTTTTTGTGGATCATATTACATAACAAGTATACAATAAAACCACTAACATCACACATTATGTATAACTGACTGACGTACCTGGCATTGTCCTGGTTTAAGCCTTTAATTATCAATGAGTTGGATATAAAGGTTATCATTTATAAATAATTGGCAGCTCTTCCAACACACCCATGGGGTGGCTGCTGAGTGTCGTTTTTTTTTTTGTTGGGGTTTCGCCAGTAGCCCTATTCCCCAGTTTTCCTTCAGGTGTAAAAGTGTCCATACACGTTACAATTATTGTATACAGTATTGTATATAATACTGTATACAATAATTGTAACGTGTATGGGCACCTTTACTGCCGACCCGATTGCTGTTCATGTGTGCAATGTGTAGTGACCAACCTTGAAAGGAGTGTACACCTTAAGATGCGGTGGCGTTGGTCTCGATTTGCGGTTGGGGATTGATTGCCGGACACAGGGTGGAAAATCATGCAGCGGCATTTTTCTTGTTGTCACTTGATAAATATTCCCAGACCTGGGCACGATCCCACAGCCAGGCTTCGGAGGATGAGGGACTTCCGGCAGCACTGTGATCCCTCTGACGCCCTCGGAAGTCTTATGAGGGACACAGACACGGTTTCTCTCCACTCGTGTCTTGATAAACTTGGCCTTGCTTCCGTAGGTCATTGTGCTGCGGGATTCTTCATAAGCACTATCCGCAGGGCTGATGTGCGTGATCATAACCAATCGGCTTTTCCCGCTCAGTGCTCCCTTTAGCAGCCAGGTCAGCTTGCTGTCCCGATAGTTTATATGGCTGCCTGGTCTGTCACGCAGCGCCATGATACACATCCTGAGGGCAAGAAGGGATCGGTTGATGTATCCTCCTTCTTTCATGGTCTGGCCGCTGTTCTCAGTCTGGCTTGCTCGTTCTGATCCCGCAAGGTCTACCATGTACAACTTGCCTGTGCTCACACCATCACTGGCTGTCTGCTTTATGGTGACCTGCAATACTGCATGTGAACGGGATGAGGTCTTATTAGCGGCTGTGCGAGCTTCTGTGCGCTGCTTGTTGCCCTTCTTCAGCAGGGCCATGGCTTCCTCTGGAGTGCTAAGGGAGAATGTAGAAATCCCTTCTATTTTGGTGTTGCCATTGGGATCCTCTCTGAGGACCAAAGACCTAGAGGAAGGTCTTAATAGGTCTCGGACGGTTTAATTATAGATCTCCGCGTATGATAATGATACGGAGCAATTCTTTTTTTCCCCAGTCTCCTCAATGGCTTTAAACAGGTCCTTCAGGGTGCGATACATTACTCCAGGGTTGCGGTCCTTACCCATCATGGTGAAGGTCTTTCCAGTGCCTGTCGGGCCATAGGCAAATATGGCAGCATTGTACCCACACAGGATGTCGCCCAATAAGGGCTTCACTGTGGAATCATACACAGTCTCCTGGGTAGCTGCCTGGTCAAACACCTGGTTAAATTGGAATGTTGTTTCTCTTGTCCTGGTGGAGCGCAGGACATTGTTAGGATCCTCACCGGGGTCCTGCAATAGCACTGTCTGCGGTCCGAGCTGGTGTGTGATGCATCGGGCGCGGTTCTTAGTCTCCGTCAAATTAACTGGACGGATGCGCAGAGCGACAGTCATTTGGTGGTCTATAGCTTTATTAGCTTTCGCCTTCTTCATTTTATATCAAACTTCAATCTTCAGAAAAGAGTGAAAAATTATGTGTTGGCACAAGTCCAGCAATATCAGATATGACTCAGGAAGCAGTCAGCTGCCAGTGTTCTACTCATCACAGCCCATTGTGACATCATCGGCCCATTGTGACATCACTAGCTGCCATGTGGCAGAAGGGCACTGCTATGTATTTCATCCAGGGCCTGCTGTTACAGAAGTGGTATCATCTTCTGGTCCCCCTGGGATGTCTTACCTCTCACTTATTTACGTGATAAAAGTTAATAAGCACAAAGAACCTTTTATCTCTGCATGTTTGTAGCCATTCACAGCAGTGGGAGCAATTGTATTAGTTCTGAAAGAAAATATATGTTGTCCACAGGTGCCAGTGGAAGTGCTCCTCCAGTGGCCAAATTATGAATTACTTTAGTATAGTGTGAATACTGCTTCATCTCTCGCGGCAGTGTCATTTTTATAATCAGGAGAAATATACTAACCTTGTACAGTTACCTTGTAATAAACCAGCTCATGTCCTCTCTTTCTGAAGTACAATGCATTAAGGACCGCCAAGCATAGGCGAATCTAGGGGGTGGTCCGGGGGTGCACCGGGCCACCCATTAGCCCATTTTGTAGCTGAGGGATGGGGCTTTCCAACGAGCCCAGCCTGTGTCTCTAGCCCCCTGGGAACCGGAGATACTGCCAGGCAAAGCTGGAAAGTTTTCCCTATAGGATAACATGGGACCCGCTAATTCCAACCCCCACCCAGTTCAACGGCTGCCAGTTCCACCTTCGGCATCACTGAAGCTCGGGGTTGATTTCAGTCGAACCCAAATCGCTGGGCCTTCAATCTGATACCAGGCTGGATCCATATGGGTTAATTGGTTCCAGGAATATTGAGGTTAAACCGTTTTTTTTTTCTTTCATTTCTTAAATGTAATTTCCTGACTGTTTATGTTCTTTGAGGGCAGATTTCTCTGGAACCAAACAGCCCAGTTTCACAGGACCAAAATCATTCGAAACCAACTCAAAAGTTCTTCAATATGATATTGGTCTCATGTAAATGGGTCAGTTGGTTCCGAAGATATAGCTGGTTGGTTAAAGGGGGAGTGGTTGTCTCTCCCCCTCACACCAGAAAATGCAGGGACTAGGCTGGTGTATAAGGGGTCAGCCTGGGAATGTCCCTGCATGATCCTGGGACCATATTCCCGGGTAAATCCCTACATTTTCTGTTGTGAAAGGGGTATTATTTCTAATAGCCGTGACCTGCAGTGCTCTGAATACAGCCGGGCAGCCCCCTGCTCTGTCCAGCTGTCAATGACTGTCACCCCTGCAGCTTACGCTCCAATTCTTCTCCCCACTTTCACCTCAGCCCGCCACCCCTTTAATCATGTGGTGCTGGCCCCCGATGTGCTCCCCCAACATCACGCATCAACAACAGCGCATGTGGTGCACGGTGTACGGAGGGAACGGGTTCCTCTTACCTTGCGTCTTCAGGGGCGACTCCAGGTCGTTTGTTCTTCTGTTACCCGGTGGACCAGAGAGGGACACTCCAATGAAGAGGACACGTTCTGCAGTGCAACTCAAATTTATTGTGAATTAGATACAGCCTCTGCCCACTGACCCTCACGGCTGAGCAGTGACTGCGGGTTAAGGCAATGGTAATGAACAACAGGTAATTAGGATAACGGTCGGTTATCACATGAAACAATAATGCGGAGTCAGAATACGTACATGCCCGCTTGGGCCTATAGGCTTCACGTGTTCAAAGTACCGTGACGGCTTTTGGGGTCAAGCACCCCCGCTTTAACGTTACTACTAGGTCAAAGGATCGACGCGGTACCGTTAACACCGAAGGCTACGTTCAATATGTACACATAAATCGCACATGTAATAAATACCACAATGACAACCATAACAGTAGGCAATGACCTGACTAGCTGGTGCACCTATACTGGCCTACTGGCAATTAACCTGAGGTGACGTCACCCTTAGAGGCATTTTTAGTCCCGGGCAACCTGCGCGCAGGGGTTTGGGAAAGTGTTAAGTCCACACAAGCTTCGGTGTAACAATCGAGGTGAGATCCTTTAAGCAGAACAGAACCTTAACAGACAGTCGGCTGCATGCGGCCCTTAAAAGGGGATTTCCTTGCTGGCGAAGGTTGGTGTTCCACATTTAGCCACAAAGTGGTGCTGTCCCCTACCAAACTGAGGCGTTCTATGAGGACCAATCTGAAGTCCCTTCCAGCTATGGCATGAACAGCAAGGGGGTCCCTGGTGGTGACCCACCGGTGTCTCTGGCTACTGGGGGCCCCAACCTGCTTGGAACAAATACTAATAGGGGGAAAACTGCAGGGGTCCACTTTTGCCTTAGAGCGCACGTGGCGCTACCATCCTGCGTCCGGGTACTAACAGTGCCAGGGCGTCTGGCATACTCCGGCACTGAAAGGGTGCCTAGTGCTGGCGGGCAAGGGGTGGCAGCGTGAGTGGGGAGGACAAAGTACCTGTGAGGCTGCTCTCTGTTGCGGGCTCCTGCCCGTCGCGGACTGGACGCTCCTGCCGACTGCTTCCTCCTTCAGGCGGGGGTGCACTAGTGTGGGCACTGCAGGCGCAGCGTTGCCACACTCAGTGTCTTCCCCGGCCCGGCCTGACAGCTGGGCGCTCTGCGGCTTCAGTCTTCACCGCCGGGTCCTCACGCGTCACTGCGGGGGGGTCCTGATGACGCCGGCGGCTCTCTGACACGGCTCTCGGCGTCCTGGGACTCCGTGCTGGAGCGCGCGGGGGAGATCTGTCGCCCGGCGCGGCTGCTGCGATGCGGCTGCGGGCGTCGGGTGCTTCAGCCCGTCCCTGTGCAGGACCTGGGGCTGCTCCGGAAGGCTGCACGCTGCTGGGGAGGGCAGGACACACGTGCCTCTTCCCCGCGTCTCCTCACCAGCCCCCTGTCTTTTTCGCGCGCCGTCCTGACTCCTCCTACCTCCTAGATCCAGCCTCGGCGCGAAAGTCCTGGGGGAAAATTAACCCCATGTGTCCCAGCTGAGGTGTGGGTTAACTTAACCCTTGGTGGCCCTGAGGGGACTTTGGGGGCACCACATTCACCCCTGCTTTTTTTTAGATGCGTGTCCCCGCGCATCATAACACAGCGAATAATTGTCCTTTTCTTTTCTTTTTTTACACATTTACAACCTTTATAAGAACGTTATAATTTACAAGGTATACAACAGGGTATAACCGATATCTAATCCTGGTACCGCCGGGGAAGTGTACCCCGAGTACTCCTTTCGGAGCGCCTTAGCTCAGGCTCGGGGGCCACCTCCTCGGCCATTATTTCAACTGGCGGCCTAGGCTGGGCTTGCCGCGGCATAATGGACCAGCCCACCGCCATCAATAGCTCGAGAGGGTCAGTGGGCAGTGGAGGCGAGAGGACCGCTTCACCCTTCGGCTCTTCATCCCGGTCGTCCTTTGGTGCTTCCTTTAGCTTTTGGTCCGGTCTTAGGCGGGGCCTGCGCTGACTTCTGTGGGCCGATGCTGGAGGGGCGCCGTCGAACTTCGAGGTCTGGCCACCCGCCACTATCAACATGGATTCGACTGCGTGCGAGTTCAGCCCCTGCTTGGGGTTCACTTCTGTATGTGACCGCTTCTTCTTCATTGGCTCACTCTGTACTCGAACCTGAGAGCTCCGTTGGCCACATCCGTACGCTTTCCCATTACTTCTTCCTACCCCATCTTCTGTTTCTTCGGGGTACACACCACTCCGCCGGGGTGGATCTTTCGGGGGGTAGTACCGTGGATGACTTCTGTGGCTTGGGTAATTCCAACGGCGCTCTCTTCTTGCGGCATACCGGGTGCCTCTGACTGGAACGCCACCAGGGCCAGTGACGTTGGCTGCCTGGAGGCCCTTTCTTCCCCTGATGATGTCGAATTCCACCAGCTCCCCGGCCCCAAGACTTCTATAAAAATCCCTTGCATTCTTCTTCGGGATAGCTGTGAAATGGACGAAGATATCCCTTTCTGTATCGGCACAATTGATAAAACCGTATCCCCGTCGTACATGGAACCAGACCACCCTTCCCTGGTTCTTTACGCGGGCTGAGGGGTAACGATCCGAGGCGGCAGGTAATTCACTTGCACCGATATAGCATTGTCTGCCATAGCAAGCCTGCCCGTCTTCTGGGGCTGGACCTAAGCTTCCCGTCCCCACCGAGGTTCGGCCCTCGACCTCGGGGTGTTGGGGTTTAACTCTTCATCCTGGTTGCCGTCTCTCTCTGTGCTTCCGGCCTCCTGGCTTCGGTAGTACGTCGGGCGTCCCTGCCTATCAAACTGGTCGGGAAGCTGCCGTCCATACTCTTGGGGTGGTCCCCACCTACTTCGGGCCGGTCTTTGCCTTTCGGTTCTCCATCTTGGTTCTGCATAGCTCGGTGCCGGCGCACTTGCCATCCGACGCATCTCTTTCTGCATCTCCGCCATCCCGACGGCCAGTTCCTCCATTTGTTTCTGGAGCGTCTGCATCGCGTCTCTGTCGGGCTGTTGGCCACCCTGTACTGCCAAGTCGTGGGGCCATTTCGCCTTCTCCGTGCCGCTGGCTGTGGCTCCTGTCGGTTTCACTACTTCTCTGAAGCCAATCAATTCTGGGTACTCTTCCTCCCTTCCTTTGGGGTTACCGATGATGGCGAGGGCAGCCGTCTTAAAGTCCCGGAAGGTCTTGCCTGGCATCTGTGACTTCAGCAATCGCAGTTGAACCTTAGCGTTCTCTTGGGACGCTCCTTCAACGAATTGAGTCGTTAGAGCTTCGTCTGCGTTACGTATCTCCTCCGGGTCTACCGCTACAATGGCCTTTAGCATCTCCTGCAGACTCAGGGCGTAGTCCCGTAGGGACTCATTTGGCCGCTGCTTGCGGGCATACAATTTCATCTTCAGCTCAGGGATGGTCGTCGTTTCGAACGTGGTGAAGATTTCCTTCAGCATGTCCGTCACACTTTTTCTCTCTTCCATTGGCCATGAGGCCACTTCTCTGCGTGCCGACCCCGTTAGCTGTCCCATCAGGATTTCCACCTTCTGCTGCTCGCTAGGCTTATACATCCGGAACGTGGATTCGAGGTTGTTCCTGAAGTCTGCAAATGAGGTCTTCTGTGGCTGGTCATCGTCTCCACTATAGGTCGGGAGCCACGGGGCCCCGAAGTAGTATGGCAGAGTTATGGCCGCGGCCGGTGTTGTGTCTTGGACGTCCTGTTGTTCTTGGTTTTGCGGATTTGCCTGCTGCACCACTTCTCCGCCTTGTTGCTGCTCCATCTTTCACCGAGTTGTCGCTCTCCTGATGCAACCGGATCCTGTTCGTTGTGACGCCAAAAGAGATGTGGTGCACGGTGTACGGAGGGAACGGGTTCCTCTTACCTTGCGTCTTCAGGGGCGACTCCAGGTCGTTTGTTCTTCTGTTACCCGGTGGACCAGAGAGGGACACTCCAATGAAGAGGACACGTTCTGCAGTGCAACTCAAATTTATTGTGAATTAGATACAGCCTCTGCCCACTGACCCTCACGGCTGAGCAGTGACTGCGGGTTAAGGCAATGGTAATGAACAACAGGTAATTAGGATAACGGTCGGTTATCACATGAAACAATAATGCGGAGTCAGAATACGTACATGCCCGCTTGGGCCTATAGGCTTCACGTGTTCAAAGTACCGTGACGGCTTTTGGGGTCAAGCACCCCCGCTTTAACGTTACTACTAGGTCAAAGGATCGACGCGGTACCGTTAACACCGAAGGCTACGTTCAATATGTACACATAAATCGCACATGTAATAAATACCACAATGACAACCATAACAGTAGGCAATGACCTGACTAGCTGGTGCACCTATACTGGCCTACTGGCAATTAACCTGAGGTGACGTCACCCTTAGAGGCATTTTTAGTCCCGGGCAACCTGCGCGCAGGGGTTTGGGAAAGTGTTAAGTCCACACAAGCTTCGGTGTAACAATCGAGGTGAGATCCTTTAAGCAGAACAGAACCTTAACAGACAGTCGGCTGCATGCGGCCCTTAAAAGGGGATTTCCTTGCTGGCGAAGGTTGGTGTTCCACATTTAGCCACAAAGTGGTGCTGTCCCCTACCAAACTGAGGCGTTCTATGAGGACCAATCTGAAGTCCCTTCCAGCTATGGCATGAACAGCAAGGGGGTCCCTGGTGGTGACCCACCGGTGTCTCTGGCTACTGGGGGCCCCAACCTGCTTGGAACAAATACTAATAGGGGGAAAACTGCAGGGGTCCACTTTTGCCTTAGAGCGCACGTGGCGCTACCATCCTGCGTCCGGGTACTAACAGTGCCAGGGCGTCTGGCATACTCCGGCACTGAAAGGGTGCCTAGTGCTGGCGGGCAAGGGGTGGCAGCGTGAGTGGGGAGGACAAAGTACCTGTGAGGCTGCTCTCTGTTGCGGGCTCCTGCCCGTCGCGGACTGGACGCTCCTGCCGACTGCTTCCTCCTTCAGGCGGGGGTGCACTAGTGTGGGCACTGCAGGCGCAGCGTTGCCACACTCAGTGTCTTCCCCGGCCCGGCCTGACAGCTGGGCGCTCTGCGGCTTCAGTCTTCACCGCCGGGTCCTCACGCGTCACTGCGGGGGGGTCCTGATGACGCCGGCGGCTCTCTGACGCGGCTCTCGGCGTCCTGGGACTCCGTGCTGGAGCGCGCGGGGGAGATCTGTCGCCCGGCGCGGCTGCTGCGATGCGGCTGCGGGCGTCGGGTGCTTCAGCCCGTCCCTGTGCAGGACCTGGGGCTGCTCCGGAAGGCTGCACGCTGCTGGGGAGGGCAGGACACACGTGCCTCTTCCCCGCGTCTCCTCACCAGCCCCCTGTCTTTTTCGCGCGCCGTCCTGACTCCTCCTACCTCCTAGATCCAGCCTCGGCGCGAAAGTCCTGGGGGAAAATTAACCCCATGTGTCCCGGCTGAGGTGTGGGTTAACTTAACCCTTGGTGGCCCTGAGGGGACTTTGGGGGCACCACACGCACACAATATTTTAAATGTCCACTTGGCTAGAGGGGAGTGGGAGCATGCTCTGCGCTGCGCTCTGCTCCTCTCCCCATAGAAGCAGCTGCACCGCTCTCCATCTCTCCCTGCAGCAGCAGCGAAGGCTCATATAAAAATTTACACTTTTGGGGGCATTGCTTAAGGGACGCTACAAGTGGCGGTACGTGGGGGCATTACGCATAATGTGTGGCTTAATGTGTAAGGGGCATTATGGTGTGCAGCATCATGTGTAAGGGGCATTATCTGTGCTGCATCATGTTTAAGGGGCATTATGTGTGCAGTATCATGTGTAAGGGACATTATGTGTGTAGCATCATGTGTAATGGGTACTATGGGGCACGGCATCATGTGTAATGGGTACTATGGTGTGCGGCATCATGTGTAATGGGTACTATGGTGTGCGGCATCATGTGTAATGGGTGCTATGGTGTGCGGCATCATGTGTAATGGGTACTATGGTGCCATCAAGCAAGAACCCCCTAGTAATGAGCACGTAGGTAAGCAGCACTTATGTGGCAAATATGTAATGGGCATTACAGTTTGTTATATAGTATGTAATGGGCATCATGATGTGTGGCACAATGTGTAATGGGCATTATGGTGTGTGGCCTTATGTGTAATTGGCATTACGGCGTGTGGCTTTATGTGTAATGCGTATTACAGAGTTTGCTAAAAGGTGTAATGGGCATTACTGTGTATGGTCTAAAGTGTAATACCACACCCCTTTTTGTGATGACACGCCTCCTTCCCATGAAGCCATGCCCCCTTTTTGCTGCGCGGCATAGCCGCGCAAAGGTCCCCCTGTTATTATGTCTGGATCTGGGACCACGCATTACCATAATTCTAGATTTGCCTATGCCTCCAAGGATATTATGCCAAGGATCCTTACAAAAGCCATGATGGGGACTGGGACAGATGAGGATATGTTAATCCAAATTCTCATCACCAGGGCAGAGGTAACAGGCTATAGTTTGAGAATGGACATTGTGCTGCTAGGAGGACGCAGAGTGTTTCTCACTGATAAGATCACAACATGTGCTGTAAGTGCACATGAGAGTAACCATTTGCTCCCAAACACAGACAATGGGCATTCACACAAATGAGGGCCCTTATTCAGATCTAATCGCAGTACAAATTTGTTCTCACAATGGGCAAAACCATGTGCCCTACAGGTGGGGCAGATTTAACATGTGCAGAGAGAGTTAGATTTGGGTGAGTTATTTTGTTTCTGTTCAGGGTAAATACTGGCTGTATTATTTTTACACTGCAATTTAGATTTCAGTTTCAAAACACCCCACCCAAATGTAACTCTCTCTGCACATGTTACATCTGCCCCACCTGCAGTGCACATGGTTTTGTCCATTTTGAGAACAAATTTGTACTGCGATCAGTTCTGAATAAGGGCCTAGGTCAATCCATTTTATTTAACAACGTGATCAGAACAATTGGTTTTTTTGTTAGTTTATTTCACCATTTTTCCAATTTGCTGTATTATAATTTCTATCTTATATAATTTTTGTTCTTGTCATTTGCTATAGATATGCCAGAGGAGGCAGCTAATACCCCTTTTACACCCCCTAAAAATCCGGGTCAACGGCGGGTCAGACCCAGATCGTCGGGTGTGTAAATGGGACACGCCGTGTCCCTTTACACACGGCACTTCTACCCAGGTCCCCCCCAGCAACGGGTCTGCCCGCAACCCCCCCCCCAGGACAGAAGACTATTCCACTTGTCTACTACCCTTTCTGTGAAGTAATTTTTCCTCAGATTTCCCCTGAACCTCTCCCCTGTATCAGTGCATTTCCTAGTGTTCTAATACTTCTCCTGATTTGAAGAATGTTTCCCTCTTGGACATAATCAAAACCATTGGTATATTTGCAGGTTTTTATAGCGTAGACACACAGCTATTCATATAATCTCTTTTTTCGCTTACACATCCTCCTGACCCCAATATTGCTGTGTGACTCTATCATAGAGCCCACCAAAAGCCTTTGCAATGTGGTTCAACCAATTTGCACTATGTGGAAACCATGTGCATAAAGGATTGTAAGCCTGTGAGCAGGGCCCTCTGAGCTTGTACGTCGGATATTACCCAGTCTTTTTCTATTGCTGTTTGTTCCCAATTGTAAAGCGCAATGGAATGTACTAGTACTATATAAGTAAAATATAATAATTAATAATTGAGGATGTCAGGAATGTGCTATGAAGCCCCATCACCCATCTACTGGTAGTGTCCTAGCATAATTATTACAAGATCTATGCATCAGAATCAGAATCAACTTTATTGGCCATGTGTGCTTGCGCACACTTGGAATTTTTTGTGGATCATATTACATAACAAGTATACAATAAAACCACTAACATCACACATTATGTATAACTGACTGACGTACCTGGCATTGTCCTGGTTTAAGCCTTTAATTATCAATGAGTTGGATATAAAGGTTATCATTTATAAATAATTGGCAGCTCTTCCAACACACCCATGGGGTGGCTGCTGAGTGTCGTTTTTTTTTTTGTTGGGGTTTCGCCAGTAGCCCTATTCCCCAGTTTTCCTTCAGGTGTAAAAGTGTCCATACACGTTACAATTATTGTATACAGTATTGTATATAATACTGTATACAATAATTGTAACGTGTATGGGCACCTTTACTGCCGACCCGATTGCTGTTCATGTGTGCAATGTGTAGTGACCAACCTTGAAAGGAGTGTACACCTTAAGATGCGGTGGCGTTGGTCTCGATTTGCGGTTGGGGATTGATTGCCGGACACAGGGTGGAAAATCATGCAGCGGCATTTTTCTTGTTGTCACTTGATAAATATTCCCAGACCTGGGCACGATCCCACAGCCAGGCTTCGGAGGATGAGGGACTTCCGGCAGCACTGTGATCCCTCTGACGCCCTCGGAAGTCTTATGAGGGACACAGACACGGTTTCTCTCCACTCGTGTCTTGATAAACTTGGCCTTGCTTCCGTAGGTCATTGTGCTGCGGGATTCTTCATAAGCACTATCCGCAGGGCTGATGTGCGTGATCATAACCAATCGGCTTTTCCCGCTCAGTGCTCCCTTTAGCAGCCAGGTCAGCTTGCTGTCCCGATAGTTTATATGGCTGCCTGGTCTGTCACGCAGCGCCATGATACACATCCTGAGGGCAAGAAGGGATCGGTTGATGTATCCTCCTTCTTTCATGGTCTGGCCGCTGTTCTCAGTCTGGCTTGCTCGTTCTGATCCCGCAAGGTCTACCATGTACAACTTGCCTGTGCTCACACCATCACTGGCTGTCTGCTTTATGGTGACCTGCAATACTGCATGTGAACGGGATGAGGTCTTATTAGCGGCTGTGCGAGCTTCTGTGCACTGCTTGTTGCCCTTCTTCAGCAGGGCCATGGCTTCCTCTGGAGTGCTAAGGGAGAATGTAGAAATCCCTTCTATTTTGGTGTTGCCATTGGGATCCTCTCTGAGGACCAAAGACCTAGAGGAAGGTCTTAATAGGTCTCGGACGGTTTCATTATAGATCTCCGCGTATGATAATGATACG
Organism: Crinia signifera; assembly: GCF_055691185.1. Taxonomy (NCBI): domain Eukaryota; kingdom Metazoa; phylum Chordata; class Amphibia; order Anura; family Myobatrachidae; genus Crinia; species Crinia signifera. The sequence goes on along the minus strand of NC_139221.1, from coordinate 256,345,501 downwards.
GAGCAATTTTTTTTTTCCCCAGTCTCCTCAATGGCTTTAAACAGGTCCTTCAGGGTGCGATACATTACTCCAGGGTTGCGGTCCTTACCCATCATGGTGAAGGTCTTTCCAGTGCCTGTCGGGCCATAGGCAAATATGGCAGCATTGTACCCAGACAGGATGTCGCCCAATAAGGGCTTCACTGTGGAATCATACACAGTCTCCTGGGTAGCTGCCTGGTCAAACACCTGGTTAAATTGGAATGTTGTTTCTCTTGTCCTGGTGGAGCGCAGGACATCGTTAGGATCCTCACCGGGGTCCTGCAATAGCACTGTCTGCGGTCCGAGCTGGTGTGTGATGCATCGGGCGCGGTTCTTAGTCTCCGTCAAATTAACTGGACGGATGCGCAGAGCGACAGTCATTTGGTGGTCTATAGCTTTATTAGCTTTCGCCTTCTTCATTTTATATCAAACTTCAATCTTCAGAAAAGAGTGAAAAATTATGTGTTGGCACAAGTCCAGCAATATCAGATATGACTCAGGAAGCAGTCAGCTGCCAGTGTTCTCATCACAGCCCATTGTGACATCATCGGCCCATTGTGACATCACTAGCTGCCATATGGCAGAAGGGCACTGCTATGTATTTCATCCAGGGCCTGCTGTTACAGAAGTGGTATCATCTTCTGGTCCCCCTGGGATGTCTTACCTCTCACTTATTTACGTGATAAAAGTTAATAAGCACAAAGAACCTTTTATCTCTGCATGTTTGTAGCCATTCACAGCAGTGGGAGCAATTGTATTAGTTCTGAAAGAAAATATATGTTGTCCACAGGTGCCAGTGGAAGTGCTCCTCCAGTGGCCAAATTATGAATTACTTTAGTATAGTGTGAATACTGCTTCATCTCTCGCGGCAGTGTCATTTTTATAATCAGGAGAAATATACTAACCTTGTACAGTTACCTTGTAATAAACCAGCTCATGTCCTCTCTTTCTGAAGTACAATGCATTAAGGACCGCCAAGCATAGGCGAATCTAGGGGGTGGTCCGGGGGTGCACCGGGCCACCCATTAGCCCATTTTGTAGCTGAGGGATGGGGCTTTCCAACGAGCCCAGCCCGTGTCTCTAGCCCCCTGGGAACCGGAGATACTGCCAGGCAAAGCTGGAAAGTTTTCCCTATAGGATAACATGGGACCCGCTAATTCCAACCCCCACCCAGTTCAACGGCTGCCAGTTCCACCTTCGGCATCACTGAAGCTCGGGGTTGATTTCAGTCGAACCCAAATCGCTGGGCCTTCAATCTGATACCAGGCTGGATCCATATGGGTTAATTGGTTCCAGGAATATTGAGGTTAAACCGTTTTTTTTTTCTTTCATTTCTTAAATGTAATTTCCTGACTGTTTATGTTCTTTGAGGGCAGATTTCTCTGGAACCAAACAGCCCAGTTTCACAGGACCAAAATCATTCGAAACCAACTCAAAAGTTCTTCAATATGATATTGGTCTCATGTAAATGGGTCAGTTGGTTCCGAAGATATAGCTGGTTGGTTAAAGGGGGAGTGGTTGTCTCTCCCCCTCACACCAGAAAATGCAGGGACTAGGCTGGTGTATAAGGGGTCAGCCTGGGAATGTCCCTGCATGATCCTGGGACCATATTCCCGGGTAAATCCCTACATTTTCTGTTGTGAAAGGGGTATTATTTCTAATAGCCGTGACCTGCAGTGCTCTGAATACAGCCGGGCAGCCCCCTGCTCTGTCCAGCTGTCAATGACTGTCACCCCTGCAGCTTACGCTCCAATTCTTCTCCCCACTTTCACCTCAGCCCGCCACCCCTTTAATCATGTGGTGCTGGCCCCCGATGTGCTCCCCCAACATCACGCATCAACAACAGCGCACACAATATTTTAAATGTCCACTTGGCTAGAGGGGAGTGGGAGCATGCTCTGCGCTGCGCTCTGCTCCTCTCCCCATAGAAGCAGCTGCACCGCTCTCCATCTCTCCCTGCAGCAGCAGCGAAGGCTCATATAAAAATTTACACTTTTGGGGGCATTGCTTAAGGGACGCTACAAGTGGCGGTACGTGGGGGCATTACGCATAATGTGTGGCTTAATGTGTAAGGGGCATTATGGTGTGCAGCATCATGTGTAAGGGGCATTATCTGTGCTGCATCATGTTTAAGGGGCATTATGTGTGCAGCATCATGTGTAAGGGACATTATGTGTGTAGCATCATGTGTAATGGGTACTATGGGGCACGGCATCATGTGTAATGGGTACTATGGTGTGCGGCATCATGTGTAATGGGTGCTATGGTGTGCGGCATCATGTGTAATGGGTGCTATGGTGTGCGGCATCATGTGTAATGGGTACTATGGTGCCATCAAGCAAGAACCCCCTAGTAATGAGCACGTAGGTAAGCAGCACTTATGTGGCAAATATGTAATGGGCATTACAGTTTGTTATATAGTATGTAATGGGCATCATGATGTGTGGCACAATGTGTAATGGGCATTATGGTGTGTGGCCTTATGTGTAATTGGCATTACAGCGTGTGGCTTTATGTGTAATGCGTATTACAGAGTTTGCTAAAAGGTGTAATGGGCATTACTGTGTATGGTCTAAAGTGTAAAACCACACCCCTTTTTGTGATGACACGCCTCCTTCCCATGAAGCCATGCCCCCTTTTTGCTGCGCGGCATAGCCGCGCAAAGGTCCCCCTGTTATTATGTCTGGATCTGGGACCACGCATTACCATAATTCTAGATTTGCCTATGCCTCCAAGGATATTATGCCAAGGATCCTTACAAAAGCCATGATGGGGACTGGGACAGATGAGGATATGTTAATCCAAATTCTCATCACCAGGGCAGAGGTAACAGGCTATAGTTTGAGAATGGACATTGTGCTGCTAGGAGGACGCAGAGTGTTTCTCACTGATAAGATCACAACATGTGCTGTAAGTGCACATGAGAGTAACCATTTGCTCCCAAACACAGACAATGGGCATTCACACAAATGAGGGCCCTTATTCAGATCTAATCGCAGTACAAATTTGTTCTCACAATGGGCAAAACCATGTGCCCTACAGGTGGGGCAGATTTAACATGTGCAGAGAGAGTTAGATTTGGGTGAGTTATTTTGTTTCTGTTCAGGGTAAATACTGGCTGTATTATTTTTACACTGCAATTTAGATTTCAGTTTCAAAACACCCCACCCAAATGTAACTCTCTCTGCACATGTTACATCTGCCCCACCTGCAGTGCACATGGTTTTGTCCATTTTGAGAACAAATTTGTACTGCGATCAGTTCTGAATAAGGGCCTAGGTCAATCCATTTTATTTAACAACGTGATCAGAACAATTGTTTTTTTTGTTCGTTTATTTCACCATTTTTCCAATTTGCTGTATTATAATTTCTATCTTGTATAATTTTTGTTCTTGTCATTTGCTATAGATATGCCAGAGGAGGCAGCTAATACCCCTTTTACACCCCCTAAAAATCCGGGTCAACGGCGGGTCAGACCCAGATCGTCGTCGGTGTAAATGGGACACGCCGTGTCCCTTTACACACGGCACTTCTACCCAGGTCCCCCCCAGCAACGGGTCTGCCCGCAACCCCCCCCCCCAGGACAGAAGACTATTCCACTTGTCTACTACCCTTTCTGTGAAGTAATTTTTCCTCAGATTTCCCCTGAACCTCTCCCCTGTATCAGTGCATTTCCTAGTGTTCTAATACTTCTCCTGATTTGAAGAATGTTTCCCTCTTGGACATAATCAAAACCATTGGTATATTTGCAGGTTTTTATAGCGTAGACACACAGCTTTTCATATAATCTCTTTTTTCGCTTACACATCCTCCTGACCCCAATATTGCTGTGTGACTCTATCATAGAGCCCACCAAAAGCCTTTGCAATGTGGTTCAACCAATTTGCAATATGTGGAAACCATGTGCATAAAGGATTGTAAGCCTGTGAGCAGGGCCCTCTGAGCTTGTACGTCGGATATTACCCAGTCTTTTTCTATTGCTGTTTGTTCCCAATTGTAAAGCGCAATGGAATGTACTAGTACTATATAAGTAAAATATAATAATTAATAATTGAGGATGTCAGGAATGTGCTATGAAGCCCCATCACCCATCTACTGGTAGTGTCCTAGCATAATTATTACAAGATCTATGCATCAGAATCAGAATCAACTTTATTGGCCATGTGTGCTTGCGCACACTTGGAATTTTTTGTGGATCATATTACATAACAAGTATACAATAAAACCACTAACATCACACATTATGTATAACTGACTGACGTACCTGGCATTGTCCTGGTTTAAGCCTTTAATTATCAATGAGTTGGATATAAAGGTTATCATTTATAAATAATTGGCAGCTCTTCCAACACACCCATGGGGTGGCTGCTGAGTGTCGTTTTTTTTTTTGTTGGGGTTTCGCCAGTAGCCCTATTCCCCAGTTTTCCTTCAGGTGTAAAAGTGTCCATACACGTTACAATTATTGTATACAGTATTGTATATAATACTGTATACAATAATTGTAACGTGTATGGGCACCTTTACTGCCGACCCGATTGCTGTTCATGTGTGCAATGTGTAGTGACCAACCTTGAAAGGAGTGTACACCTTAAGATGCGGTGGCGTTGGTCTCGATTTGCGGTTGGGGATTGATTGCCGGACACAGGGTGGAAAATCATGCAGCGGCATTTTTCTTGTTGTCACTTGATAAATATTCCCAGACCTGGGCACGATCCCACAGCCAGGCTTCGGAGGATGAGGGACTTCCGGCAGCACTGTGATCCCTCTGACGCCCTCGGAAGTCTTATGAGGGACACAGACACGGTTTCTCTCCACTCGTGTCTTGATAAACTTGGCCTTGCTTCCGTAGGTCATTGTGCTGCGGGATTCTTCATAAGCACTATCCGCAGGGCTGATGTGCGTGATCATAACCAATCGGCTTTTCCCGCTCAGTGCTCCCTTTAGCAGCCAGGTCAGCTTGCTGTCCCGATAGTTTATATGGCTGCCTGGTCTGTCACGCAGCGCCATGATACACATCCTGAGGGCAAGAAGGGATCGGTTGATGTATCCTCCTTCTTTCATGGTCTGGCCGCTGTTCTCAGTCTGGCTTGCTCGTTCTGATCCCGCAAGGTCTACCATGTACAACTTGCCTGTGCTCACACCATCACTGGCTGTCTGCTTTATGGTGACCTGCAATACTGCATGTGAACGGGATGAGGTCTTATTAGCGGCTGTGCGAGCTTCTGTGCGCTGCTTGTTGCCCTTCTTCAGCAGGGCCATGGCTTCCTCTGGAGTGCTAAGGGAGAATGTAGAAATCCCTTCTATTTTGGTGTTGCCATTGGGATCCTCTCTGAGGACCAAAGACCTAGAGGAAGGTCTTAATAGGTCTCGGACGGTTTCATTATAGATCTCCGCGTATGATAATGATACGGAGCAATTCTTTTTTTCCCCAGTCTCCTCAATGGCTTTAAACAGGTCCTTCAGGGTGCGATACATTACTCCAGGGTTGCGGTCCTTACCCATCATGGTGAAGGTCTTTCCAGTGCCTGTCGGGCCATAGGCAAATATGGCAGCATTGTACCCAGACAGGATGTCGCCCAATAAGGGCTTCACTGTGGAATCATACACAGTCTCCTGGGTAGCTGCCTGGTCAAACACCTGGTTAAATTGGAATGTTGTTTCTCTTGTCCTGGTGGAGCGCAGGACATCGTTAGGATCCTCACCGGGGTCCTCCAATAGCACTGTCTGCGGTCCGAGCTGGTGTGTGATGCATCGGGCGCGGTTCTTAGTCTCCGTCAAATTAACTGGACGGATGCGCAGAGCGACAGTCATTTGGTGGTCTATAGCTTTATTAGCTTTCGCCTTCTTCATTTTATATCAAACTTCAATCTTCAGAAAAGAGTGAAAAATTATGTGTTGGCACAAGTCCAGCAATATCAGATATGACTCAGGAAGCAGTCAGCTGCCAGTGTTCTACTCATCACAGCCCATTGTGACATCATCGGCCCATTGTGACATCACTAGCTGCCATGTGGCAGAAGGGCACTGCTATGTATTTCATCCAGGGCCTGCTGTTACAGAAGTGGTATCATCTTCTGGTCCCCCTGGGATGTCTTACCTCTCACTTATTTACGTGATAAAAGTTAATAAGCACAAAGAACCTTTTATCTCTGCATGTTTGTAGCCATTCACAGCAGTGGGAGCAATTGTATTAGTTCTGAAAGAAAATATATGTTGTCCACAGGTGCCAGTGGAAGTGCTCCTCCAGTGGCCAAATTATGAATTACTTTAGTATAGTGTGAATACTGCTTCATCTCTCGCGGCAGTGTCATTTTTATAATCAGGAGAAATATACTAACCTTGTACAGTTACCTTGTAATAAACCAGCTCATGTCCTCTCTTTCTGAAGTACAATGCATTAAGGACCGCCAAGCATAGGCGAATCTAGGGGGTGGTCCGGGGGTGCACCGGGCCACCCATTAGCCCATTTTGTAGCTGAGGGATGGGGCTTTCCAACGAGCCCAGCCCGTGTCTCTAGCCCCCTGGGAACCGGAGATACTGCCAGGCAAAGCTGGAAAGTTTTCCCTATAGGATAACATGGGACCCGCTAATTTCAACCCCCACCCAGTTCAACGGCTGCCAGTTCCACCTTCGGCATCACTGAAGCTCGGGGTTGATTTCAGTCGAACCCAAATCGCTGGGCCTTCAATCTGATACCAGGCTGGATCCATATGGGTTAATTGGTTCCAGGAATATTGAGGTTAAACCGTTTTTTTTTTCTTTAATTTCTTAAATGTAATTTCCTGACTGTTTATGTTCTTTGAGGGCAGATTTCTCTGGAACCAAACAGCCCAGTTTCACAGGACCAAAATCATTCGAAACCAACTCAAAAGTTCTTCAATATGATATTGGTCTCATGTAAATGGGTCAGTTGGTTCCGAAGATATAGCTGGTTGGTTAAAGGGGGAGTGGTTGTCTCTCCCCCTCACACCAGAAAATGCAGGGACTAGGCTGGTGTATAAGGGGTCAGCCTGGGAATGTCCCTGCATGATCCTGGGACCATATTCCCGGGTAAATCCCTACATTTTCTGTTGTGAAAGGGGTATTATTTCTAATAGCCGTGACCTGCAGTGCTCTGAATACAGCCGGGCAGCCCCCTGCTCTGTCCAGCTGTCAATGACTGTCACCCCTGCAGCTTACGCTCCAATTCTTCTCCCCACTTTCACCTCAGCCCGCCACCCCTTTAATCATGTGGTGCTGGCCCCCGATGTGCTCCCCCAACATCACGCATCAACAACAGCGCACACAATATTTTAAATGTCCACTTGGCTAGAGGGGAGTGGGAGCATGCTCTGCGCTGCGCTCTGCTCCTCTCCCCATAGAAGCAGCTGCACCGCTCTCCATCTCTCCCTGCAGCAGCAGCGAAGGCTCATATAAAAATTTACACTTTTGGGGGCATTGCTTAAGGGACGCTACAAGTGGCGGTACGTGGGGGCATTACGCATAATGTGTGGCTTAATGTGTAAGGGGCATTATGGTGTGCAGCATCATGTGTAAGGGGCATTATCTGTGCTGCATCATGTTTAAGGGGCATTATGTGTGCAGCATCATGTGTAAGGGACATTATGTGTGTAGCATCATGTGTAATGGGTACTATGGGGCACGGCATCATGTGTAATGGGTACTATGGTGTGCGGCATCATGTGTAATGGGTGCTATGGTGTGCGGCATCATGTGTAATGGGTGCTATGGTGTGCGGCATCATGTGTAATGGGTACTATGGTACCATCAAGCAAGAACCCCCTAGTAATGAGCACGTAGGTAAGCAGCACTTATGTGGCAAATCTGTAATGGGCATTACAGTTTGTTATATAGTATGTAATGGGCATCATGATGTGTGGCACAATGTGTAATGGGCATTATGGTGTGTGGCCTTATGTGTAATTGGCATTACAGCGTGTGGCTTTATGTGTAATGCGTATTACAGAGTTTGCTAAAAGGTGTAATGGGCATTACTGTGTATGGTCTAAAGTGTAATACCACACCCCTTTTTGTGATGACACGCCTCCTTCCCATGAAGCCATGCCCCCTTTTTGCTGCGCGGCATAGCCGCGCAAAGGTCCCCCTGTTATTATGTCTGGATCTGGGACCACGCATTACCATAATTCTAGATTTGCCTATGCCTCCAAGGATATTATGCCAAGGATCCTTACAAAAGCCATGATGGGGACTGGGACAGATGAGGATATGTTAATCCAAATTCTCATCACCAGGGCAGAGGTAACAGGCTATAGTTTGAGAATGGACATTGTGCTGCTAGGAGGACGCAGAGTGTTTCTCACTGATAAGATCACAACATGTGCTGTAAGTGCACATGAGAGTAACCATTTGCTCCCAAACACAGACAATGGGCATTCACACAAATGAGGGCCCTTATTCAGATCTAATCGCAGTACAAATTTGTTCTCACAATGGGCAAAACCATGTGCCCTACAGGTGGGGCAGATTTAACATGTGCAGAGAGAGTTAGATTTGGGTGAGTTATTTTGTTTCTGTTCAGGGTAAATACTGGCTGTATTATTTTTACACTGCAATTTAGATTTCAGTTTCAAAACACCCCACCCAAATGTAACTCTCTCTGCACATGTTACATCTGCCCCACCTGCAGTGCACATGGTTTTGTCCATTTTGAGAACAAATTTGTACTGCGATCAGTTCTGAATAAGGGCCTAGGTCAATCCATTTTATTTAACAACGTGATCAGAACAATTGTTTTTTTTGTTAGTTTATTTCACCATTTTTCCAATTTGCTGTATTATAATTTCTATCTTGTATAATTTTTGTTCTTGTCATTTGCTATAGATATGCCAGAGGAGGCAGCTAATACCCCTTTTACACCCCCTAAAAATCCGGGTCAACGGCGGGTCAGACCCAGATCGTCGTCGGTGTAAATGGGACACGCCGTGTCCCTTTACACACGGCACTTCTACCCAGGTCCCCCCCAGCAACGGGTCTGCCCGCAACCCCCCCCCCCCCCCAGGACAGAAGACTATTCCACTTGTCTACTACCCTTTCTGTGAAGTAATTTTTCCTCAGATTTCCCCTGAACCTCTCCCCTGTATCAGTGCATTTCCTAGTGTTCTAATACTTCTCCTGATTTGAAGAATGTTTCCCTCTTGGACATAATCAAAACCATTGGTATATTTGCAGGTTTTTATAGCGTAGACACACAGCTTTTCATATAATCTCTTTTTTCGCTTACACATCCTCCTGACCCCAATATTGCTGTGTGACTCTATCATAGAGCCCACCAAAAGCCTTTGCAATGTGGTTCAACCAATTTGCAATATGTGGAAACCATGTGCATAAAGGATTGTAAGCCTGTGAGCAGGGCCCTCTGAGCTTGTACGTCGGATATTACCCAGTCTTTTTCTATTGCTGTTTGTTCCCAATTGTAAAGCGCAATGGAATGTACTAGTACTATATAAGTAAAATATAATAATTAATAATTGAGGATGTCAGGAATGTGCTATGAAGCCCCATCACCCATCTACTGGTAGTGTCCTAGCATAATTATTACAAGATCTATGCATCAGAATCAGAATCAACTTTATTGGCCATGTGTGCTTGCGCACACTTGGAATTTTTTGTGGATCATATTACATAACAAGTATACAATAAAACCACTAACATCACACATTATGTATAACTGACTGACGTACCTGGCATTGTCCTGGGTTAAGCCTTTAATTATCAATGAGTTGGATATAAAGGTTATCATTTATAAATAATTGGCAGCTCTTCCAACACACCCATGGGGTGGCTGCTGAGTGTCGTTTTTTTTTTTGTTGGGGTTTCGCCAGTAGCCCTATTCCCCAGTTTTCCTTCAGGTGTAAAAGTGTCCATACACGTTACAATTATTGTATACAGTATTGTATATAATACTGTATACAATAATTGTAACGTGTATGGGCACCTTTACTGCCGACCCGATTGCTGTTCATGTGTGCAATGTGTAGTGACCAACCTTGAAAGGAGTGTACACCTTAAGATGCGGTGGCGTTGGTCTCGATTTGCGGTTGGGGATTGATTGCCGGACACAGGGTGGAAAATCATGCAGCGGCATTTTTCTTGTTGTCACTTGATAAATATTCCCAGACCTGGGCACGATCCCACAGCCAGGCTTCGGAGGATGAGGGACTTCCGGCAGCACTGTGATCCCTCTGACGCCCTCGGAAGTCTTATGAGGGACACAGACACGGTTTCTCTCCACTCGTGTCTTGATAAACTTGGCCTTGCTTCCGTAGGTCATTGTGCTGCGGGATTCTTCATAAGCACTATCCGCAGGGCTGATGTGCGTGATCATAACCAATCGGCTTTTCCCGCTCAGTGCTCCCTTTAGCAGCCAGGTCAGCTTGCTGTCCCGATAGTTTATATGGCTGCCTGGTCTGTCACGCAGCGCCATGATACACATCCTGAGGGCAAGAAGGGATCGGTTGATGTATCCTCCTTCTTTCATGGTCTGGCCGCTGTTCTCAGTCTGGCTTGCTCGTTCTGATCCCGCAAGGTCTACCATGTACAACTTGCCTGTGCTCACACCATCACTGGCTGTCTGCTTTATGGTGACCTGCAATACTGCATGTGAACGGGATGAGGTCTTATTAGCGGCTGTGCGAGCTTCTGTGCGCTGCTTGTTGCCCTTCTTCAGCAGGGCCATGGCTTCCTCTGGAGTGCTAAGGGAGAATGTAGAAATCCCTTCTATTTTGGTGTTGCCATTGGGATCCTCTCTGAGGACCAAAGACCTAGAGGAAGGTCTTAATAGGTCTCGGACGGTTTCATTATAGATCTCCGCGTATGATAATGATACGGAGCAATTCTTTTTTTCCCCAGTCTCCTCAATGGCTTTAAACAGGTCCTTCAGGGTGCGATACATTACTCCAGGGTTGCGGTCCTTACCCATCATGGTGAAGGTCTTTCCAGTGCCTGTCGGGCCATAGGCAAATATGGCAGCATTGTACCCAGACAGGATGTCGCCCAATAAGGGCTTCACTGTGGAATCATACACAGTCTCCTGGGTAGCTGCCTGGTCAAACACCTGGTTAAATTGGAATGTTGTTTCTCTTGTCCTGGTGGAGCGCAGGACATCGTTAGGATCCTCACCGGGGTCCTCCAATAGCACTGTCTGCGGTCCGAGCTGGTGTGTGATGCATCGGGCGCGGTTCTTAGTCTCCGTCAAATTAACTGGACGGATGCGCAGAGCGACAGTCATTTGGTGGTCTATAGCTTTATTAGCTTTCGCCTTCTTCATTTTATATCAAACTTCAATCTTCAGAAAAGAGTGAAAAATTATGTGTTGGCACAAGTCCAGCAATATCAGATATGACTCAGGAAGCAGTCAGCTGCCAGTGTTCTACTCATCACAGCCCATTGTGACATCATCGGCCCATTGTGACATCACTAGCTGCCATGTGGCAGAAGGGCACTGCTATGTATTTCATCCAGGGCCTGCTGTTACAGAAGTGGTATCATCTTCTGGTCCCCCTGGGATGTCTTACCTCTCACTTATTTACGTGATAAAAGTTAATAAGCACAAAGAACCTTTTATCTCTGCATGTTTGTAGCCATTCACAGCAGTGGGAGCAATTGTATTAGTTCTGAAAGAAAATATATGTTGTCCACAGGTGCCAGTGGAAGTGCTCCTCCAGTGGCCAAATTATGAATTACTTTAGTATAGTGTGAATACTGCTTCATCTCTCGCGGCAGTGTCATTTTTATAATCAGGAGAAATATACTAACCTTGTACAGTTACCTTGTAATAAACCAGCTCATGTCCTCTCTTTCTGAAGTACAATGCATTAAGGACCGCCAAGCATAGGCGAATCTAGGGGGTGGTCCGGGGGTGCACCGGGCCACCCATTAGCCCATTTTGTAGCTGAGGGATGGGGCTTTCCAACGAGCCCAGCCCGTGTCTCTAGCCCCCTGGGAACCGGAGATACTGCCAGGCAAAGCTGGAAAGTTTTCCCTATAGGATAACATGGGACCCGCTAATTCCAACCCCCACCCAGTTCAACGGCTGTCAGTTCCACCTTCGGCATCACTGAAGCTCGGGGTTGATTTCAGTCGAACCCAAATCGCTGGGCCTTCAATCTGATACCAGGCTGGATCCATATGGGTTAATTGGTTCCAGGAATATTGAGGTTAAACCGTTTTTTTTTTCTTTAATTTCTTAAATGTAATTTCCTGACTGTTTATGTTCTTTGAGGGCAGATTTCTCTGGAACCAAACAGCCCAGTTTCACAGGACCAAAATCATTCGAAACCAACTCAAAAGTTCTTCAATATGATATTGGTCTCATGTAAATGGGTCAGTTGGTTCCGAAGATATAGCTGGTTGGTTAAAGGGGGAGTGGTTGTCTCTCCCCCTCACACCAGAAAATGCAGGGACTAGGCTGGTGTATAAGGGGTCAGCCTGGGAATGTCCCTGCATGATCCTGGGACCATATTCCCGGGTAAATCCCTACATTTTCTGTTGTGAAAGGGGTATTATTTCTAATAGCCGTGACCTGCAGTGCTCTGAATACAGCCGGGCAGCCCCCTGCTCTGTCCAGCTGTCAATGACTGTCACCCCTGCAGCTTACGCTCCAATTCTTCTCCCCACTTTCACCTCAGCCCGCCACCCCTTTAATCATGTGGTGCTGGCCCCCGATGTGCTCCCCCAACATCACGCATCAACAACAGCGCACACAATATTTTAAATGTCCACTTGGCTAGAGGGGAGTGGGAGCATGCTCTGCGCTGCGCTCTGCTCCTCTCCCCATAGAAGCAGCTGCACCGCTCTCCATCTCTCCCTGCAGCAGCAGCGAAGGCTCATATAAAAATTTACACTTTTGGGGGCATTGCTTAAGGGACGCTACAAGTGGCGGTACGTGGGGGCATTACGCATAATGTGTGGCTTAATGTGTAAGGGGCATTATGGTGTGCAGCATCATGTGTAAGGGGCATTATCTGTGCTGCATCATGTTTAAGGGGCATTATGTGTGCAGCATCATGTGTAAGGGACATTATGTGTGTAGCATCATGTGTAATGGGTACTATGGGGCACGGCATCATGTGTAATGGGTACTATGGTGTGCGGCATCATGTGTAATGGGTGCTATGGTGTGCGGCATCATGTGTAATGGGTGCTATGGTGTGCGGCATCATGTGTAATGGGTACTATGGTGCCATCAAGCAAGAACCCCCTAGTAATGAGCACGTAGGTAAGCAGCACTTATGTGGCAAATCTGTAATGGGCATTACAGTTTGTTATATAGTATGTAATGGGCATCATGATGTGTGGCACAATGTGTAATGGGCATTATGGTGTGTGGCCTTATGTGTAATTGGCATTACAGCGTGTGGCTTTATGTGTAATGCGTATTACAGAGTTTGCTAAAAGGTGTAATGGGCATTACTGTGTATGGTCTAAAGTGTAATACCACACCCCTTTTTGTGATGACACGCCTCCTTCCCATGAAGCCATGCCCCCTTTTTGCTGCGCGGCATAGCCGCGCAAAGGTCCCCCTGTTATTATGTCTGGATCTGGGACCACGCATTACCATAATTCTAGATTTGCCTATGCCTCCAAGGATATTATGCCAAGGATCCTTACAAAAGCCATGATGGGGACTGGGACAGATGAGGATATGTTAATCCAAATTCTCATCACCAGGGCAGAGGTAACAGGCTATAGTTTGAGAATGGACATTGTGCTGCTAGGAGGACGCAGAGTGTTTCTCACTGATAAGATCACAACATGTGCTGTAAGTGCACATGAGAGTAACCATTTGCTCCCAAACACAGACAATGGGCATTCACACAAATGAGGGCCCTTATTCAGATCTAATCGCAGTACAAATTTGTTCTCACAATGGGCAAAACCATGTGCCCTACAGGTGGGGCAGATTTAACATGTGCAGAGAGAGTTAGATTTGGGTGAGTTATTTTGTTTCTGTTCAGGGTAAATACTGGCTGTATTATTTTTACACTGCAATTTAGATTTCAGTTTCAAAACACCCCACCCAAATGTAACTCTCTCTGCACATGTTACATCTGCTCCACCTGCAGTGCACATGGTTTTGTCCATTTTGAGAACAAATTTGTACTGCGATCAGTTCTGAATAAGGGCCTAGGTCAATCCATTTTATTTAACAACGTGATCAGAACAATTGTTTTTTTTGTTAGTTTATTTGGTACTTGTTTCCTAGAACGGCCACAATCGTGAGTGATCGTGGCTCTTAATTAAGGGACACGATCCTCACGATGTGGCCGATTTTTTACAATTTTTTCACTTTGATTGACAGAAATCGGGTCAATCGGTCGGTCGCGACCAATTAAAATCGGCCGCGATGCGACCGACCGATTGACCCGATTTTTCCATAGACTTCAATGTTAAAAAAACTTTTAACATTGAAATCGGGAGGATCGCGTCGGTCTTGTGCCATTATAATGGCACAAGATGAGATGGACTTGATTAAGTCCATCTCACATAGGGTAAAATGATAAAAAAGGTGAAATGGCCCAATATGACCCATTTCACATTTTTTATGTGCCCGCCATGACCCCACGATAGACGTCAACCCGAAGCGTGGCGAGCGCAGCGAGCCCGCGAGGGGCGGCGGTGCGCGTCCTCCGACCTTTTCATTCCCCTACTATCCACTAGGGCGTGGAGTGAGAATAGAATAGTGTGGCGAGCGCAGCGAGCCACCGAGCCCGAAGCGTGGCGAGCGCAGCGAGCCCCGCGAGGGGACGCGTATACCTGTGAAGTTAGACGCGTCCCCTCGCGGGGCTCGCTGCGCTCGCCACGCTTCGGGCTCGGTGGCTCGCTGCGCTCGCCACACTATTCTATTCTCACTCCACGCCCTAGTGGATAGTAGGGGAATGAAAATGTCGGAGGACGCGCACCGCCGCCCCTCGCGGGCTCGCTGCGCTCGCCACGCTTCGGGTTGACGTCTATCGTGGGGTCTAGCCCACTTAGTAACATTTGGGGGGGCAATTGAAACAAATCTGGTGAAAAAAAAAAAAAAATCGGGTGAAAAATCGGTCGGTCGGATCGGTCGCATCGTATGCGACCAAATCGCATGCGATGCGATCGATCCGATTTTTTATCTTACGACCACAACGATCTAAATCGTTGTGGCCGTGCTAGGAAACAAGTACCGTTTATTTCACCATTTTTCCAATTTGCTGTATTATAATTTCTATCTTGTATAATTTTTGTTCTTGTCATTTGCTATAGATATGCCAGAGGAGGCAGCTAATACCCCTTTTACACCCCCTAAAAATCCGGGTCAACGGCGGGTCAGACCCAGATCGTCGTCGGTGTAAATGGGACACGCCGTGTCCCTTTACACACGGCACTTCTACCCAGGTCCCCCCCAGCAACGGGTCTGCCCGCAACCCCCCCCCCCAGGACAGAAGACTATTCCACTTGTCTACTACCCTTTCTGTGAAGTAATTTTTCCTCAGATTTCCCCTGAACCTCTCCCCTGTATCAGTGCATTTCCTAGTGTTCTAATACTTCTCCTGATTTGAAGAATGTTTCCCTCTTGGACATAATCAAAACCATTGGTATATTTGCAGGTTTTTATAGCGTAGACACACAGCTTTTCATATAATCTCTTTTTTCGCTTACACATCCTCCTAAACCCCAATATTGCTGTGTGACTCTATCATAGAGCCCACCAAAAGCCTTTGCAATGTGGTTCAACCAATTTGCAATATGTGGAAACCATGTGCATAAAGGATTGTAAGCCTGTGAGCAGGGCCCTCTGAGCTTGTACGTCGGATATTACCCAGTCTTTTTCTATTGCTGTTTGTTCCCAATTGTAAAGCGCAATGGAATGTACTAGTACTATATAAGTAAAATATAATAATTAATAATTGAGGATGTCAGGAATGTGCTATGAAGCCCCATCACCCATCTACTGGTAGTGTCCTAGCATAATTATTACAAGATCTATGCATCAGAATCAGAATCAACTTTATTGGCCATGTGTGCTTGCGCACACTTGGAATTTTTTGTGGATCATATTACATAACAAGTATACAATAAAACCACTAACATCACACATTATGTATAACTGACTGACGTACCTGGCATTGTCCTGGTTTAAGCCTTTAATTATCAATGAGTTGGATATAAAGGTTATCATTTATAAATAATTGGCAGCTCTTCCAACACACCCATGGGGTGGCTGCTGAGTGTCGTTTTTTTTTTTGTTGGGGTTTCGCCAGTAGCCCTATTCCCCAGTTTTCCTTCAGGTGTAAAAGTGTCCATACACGTTACAATTATTGTATACAGTATTGTATATAATACTGTATACAATAATTGTAACGTGTATGGGCACCTTTACTGACGACCCGATTGCTGTTCATGTGTGCAATGTGTAGTGACCAACCTTGAAAGGAGTGTACACCTTAAGATGCGGTGGCGTCCAAATTCTCATCACCAGGGCAGAGGTAACAGGCTATAGTTTGAGAATGGACATTGTGCTGCTAGGAGGACGCAGAGTGTTTCTCACTGATAAGATCACAACATGTGCTGTAAGTGCACATGAGAGTAACCATTTGCTCCCAAACACAGACAATGGGCATTCACACAAATGAGGGCCCTTATTCAGATCTAATCGCAGTACAAATTTGTTCTCACAATGGGCAAAACCATGTGCCCTACAGGTGGGGCAGATTTAACATGTGCAGAGAGAGTTAGATTTGGGTGAGTTATTTTGTTTCTGTTCAGGGTAAATACTGGCTGTATTATTTTTACACTGCAATTTAGATTTCAGTTTCAAAACACCCCACCCAAATGTAACTCTCTCTGCACATGTTACATCTGCTCCACCTGCAGTGCACATGGTTTTGTCCATTTTGAGAACAAATTTGTACTGCGATCAGTTCTGAATAAGGGCCTAGGTCAATCCATTTTATTTAACAACGTGATCAGAACAATTGTTTTTTTTGTTAGTTTATTTGGTACTTGTTTCCTAGAACGGCCACAATCGTGAGTGATCGTGGCTCTTAATTAAGGGACACGATCCTCACGATGTGGCCGATTTTTTACAATTTTTTCACTTTGATTGACAGAAATCGGGTCAATCGGTCGGTCGCGACCAATTAAAATCGGCCGCGATGCGACCGACCGATTGACCCGATTTTTCCATAGACTTCAATGTTAAAAAAACTTTTAACATTGAAATCGGGAGGATCGCGTCGGTCTTGTGCCATTATAATGGCACAAGATGAGATGGACTTGATTAAGTCCATCTCACATAGGGTAAAATGATAAAAAAGGTGAAATGGCCCAATATGACCCATTTCACATTTTTTATGTGCCCGCCATGACCCCACGATAGACGTCAACCCGAAGCGTGGCGAGCGCAGCGAGCCCGCGAGGGGCGGCGGTGCGCGTCCTCCGACCTTTTCATTCCCCTACTATCCACTAGGGCGTGGAGTGAGAATAGAATAGTGTGGCGAGCGCAGCGAGCCACCGAGCCCGAAGCGTGGCGAGCGCAGCGAGCCCCGCGAGGGGACGCGTATACCTGTGAAGTTAGACGCGTCCCCTCGCGGGGCTCGCTGCGCTCGCCACGCTTCGGGCTCGGTGGCTCGCTGCGCTCGCCACACTATTCTATTCTCACTCCACGCCCTAGTGGATAGTAGGGGAATGAAAATGTCGGAGGACGCGCACCGCCGCCCCTCGCGGGCTCGCTGCGCTCGCCACGCTTCGGGTTGACGTCTATCGTGGGGTCTAGCCCACTTAGTAACATTTGGGGGGGCAATTGAAACAAATCTGGTGAAAAAAAAAAAAAAATCGGGTGAAAAATCGGTCGGTCGGATCGGTCGCATCGTATGCGACCAAATCGCATGCGATGCGATCGATCCGATTTTTTATCTTACGACCACAACGATCTAAATCGTTGTGGCCGTGCTAGGAAACAAGTACCGTTTATTTCACCATTTTTCCAATTTGCTGTATTATAATTTCTATCTTGTATAATTTTTGTTCTTGTCATTTGCTATAGATATGCCAGAGGAGGCAGCTAATACCCCTTTTACACCCCCTAAAAATCCGGGTCAACGGCGGGTCAGACCCAGATCGTCGTCGGTGTAAATGGGACACGCCGTGTCCCTTTACACACGGCACTTCTACCCAGGTCCCCCCCAGCAACGGGTCTGCCCGCAACCCCCCCCCCCAGGACAGAAGACTATTCCACTTGTCTACTACCCTTTCTGTGAAGTAATTTTTCCTCAGATTTCCCCTGAACCTCTCCCCTGTATCAGTGCATTTCCTAGTGTTCTAATACTTCTCCTGATTTGAAGAATGTTTCCCTCTTGGACATAATCAAAACCATTGGTATATTTGCAGGTTTTTATAGCGTAGACACACAGCTTTTCATATAATCTCTTTTTTCGCTTACACATCCTCCTAAACCCCAATATTGCTGTGTGACTCTATCATAGAGCCCACCAAAAGCCTTTGCAATGTGGTTCAACCAATTTGCAATATGTGGAAACCATGTGCATAAAGGATTGTAAGCCTGTGAGCAGGGCCCTCTGAGCTTGTACGTCGGATATTACCCAGTCTTTTTCTATTGCTGTTTGTTCCCAATTGTAAAGCGCAATGGAATGTACTAGTACTATATAAGTAAAATATAATAATTAATAATTGAGGATGTCAGGAATGTGCTATGAAGCCCCATCACCCATCTACTGGTAGTGTCCTAGCATAATTATTACAAGATCTATGCATCAGAATCAGAATCAACTTTATTGGCCATGTGTGCTTGCGCACACTTGGAATTTTTTGTGGATCATATTACATAACAAGTATACAATAAAACCACTAACATCACACATTATGTATAACTGACTGACGTACCTGGCATTGTCCTGGTTTAAGCCTTTAATTATCAATGAGTTGGATATAAAGGTTATCATTTATAAATAATTGGCAGCTCTTCCAACACACCCATGGGGTGGCTGCTGAGTGTCGTTTTTTTTTTGTTGGGGTTTCGCCAGTAGCCCTATTCCCCAGTTTTCCTTCAGGTGTAAAAGTGTCCATACACGTTACAATTATTGTATACAGTATTGTATATAATACTGTATACAATAATTGTAACGTGTATGGGCACCTTTACTGACGACCCGATTGCTGTTCATGTGTGCAATGTGTAGTGACCAACCTTGAAAGGAGTGTACACCTTAAGATGCGGTGGCGTTGGTCTCGATTTGCGGTTGGGGATTGATTGCCGGACACAGGGTGGAAAATCATGCAGCGGCATTTTTCTTGTTGTCACTTGATAAATATTCCCAGACCTGGGCACGATCCCACAGCCAGGCTTCGGAGGATGAGGGACTTCCGGCAGCACTGTGATCCCTCTGACGCCCTCGGAAGTCTTATGAGGGACACAGACACGGTTTCTCTCCACTCGTGTCTTGATAAACTTGGCCTTGCTTCCGTAGGTCATTGTGCTGCGGGATTCTTCATAAGCACTATCCGCAGGGCTGATGTGCGTGATCATAACCAATCGGCTTTTCCCGCTCAGTGCTCCCTTTAGCAGCCAGGTCAGCTTGCTGTCCCGATAGTTTATATGGCTGCCTGGTCTGTCACGCAGCGCCATGATACACATCCTGAGGGCAAGAAGGGATCGGTTGATGTATCCTCCTTCTTTCATGGTCTGGCCGCTGTTCTCAGTCTGGCTTGCTCGTTCTGATCCCGCAAGGTCTACCATGTACAACTTGCCTGTGCTCACACCATCACTGGCTGTCTGCTTTATGGTGACCTGCAATACTGCATGTGAACGGGATGAGGTCTTATTAGCGGCTGTGCGAGCTTCTGTGCGCTGCTTGTTGCCCTTCTTCAGCAGGGCCATGGCTTCCTCTGGAGTGCTAAGGGAGAATGTAGAAATCCCTTCTATTTTGGTGTTGCCATTGGGATCCTCTCTGAGGACCAAAGACCTAGAGGAAGGTCTTAATAGGTCTCGGACGGTTTCATTATAGATCTCCGCGTATGATAATGATACGGAGCAATTCTTTTTTTCCCCAGTCTCCTCAATGGCTTTAAACAGGTCCTTCAGGGTGCGATACATTACTCCAGGGTTGCGGTCCTTACCCATCATGGTGAAGGTCTTTCCAGTGCCTGTCGGGCCATAGGCAAATATGGCAGCATTGTACCCAGACAGGATGTCGCCCAATAAGGGCTTCACTGTGGAATCATACACAGTCTCCTGGGTAGCTGCCTGGTCAAACACCTGGTTAAATTGGAATGTTGTTTCTCTTGTCCTGGTGGAGCGCAGGACATCGTAAGGATCCTCACCGGGGTCCTGCAATAGCACTGTCTGCGGTCCGAGCTGGTGTGTGATGCATCGGGCGCGGTTCTTAGTCTCCGTCAAATTAACTGGACGGATGCGCAGAGCGACAGTCATTTGGTGGTCTATAGCTTTATTAGCTTTCGCCTTCTTCATTTTATATCAAACTTCAATCTTCAGAAAAGAGTGAAAAATTATGTGTTGGCACAAGTCCAGCAATATCAGATATGACTCAGGAAGCAGTCAGCTGCCAGTGTTCTACTCATCACAGCCCATTGTGACATCATCGGCCCATTGTGACATCACTAGCTGCCATGTGGCAGAAGGGCACTGCTATGTATTTCATCCAGGGCCTGCTGTTACAGAAGTGGTATCATCTTCTGGTCCCCCTGGGATGTCTTACCTCTCACTTATTTACGTGATAAAAGTTAATAAGCACAAAGAACCTTTTATCTCTGCATGTTTGTAGCCATTCACAGCAGTGGGAGCAATTGTATTAGTTCTGAAAGAAAATATATGTTGTCCACAGGTGCCAGTGGAAGTGCTCCTCCAGTGGCCAAATTATGAATTACTTTAGTATAGTGTGAATACTGCTTCATCTCTCGCGGCAGTGTCATTTTTATAATCAGGAGAAATATACTAACCTTGTACAGTTACCTTGTAATAAACCAGCTCATGTCCTCTCTTTCTGAAGTACAATGCATTAAGGACCGCCAAGCATAGGCGAATCTAGGGGGTGGTCCGGGGGTGCACCGGGCCACCCATTAGCCCATTTTGTAGCTGAGGGATGGGGCTTTCCAACGAGCCCAGCCCGTGTCTCTAGCCCCCTGGGAACCGGAGATACTGCCAGGCAAAGCTGGAAAGTTTTCCCTATAGGATAACATGGGACCCGCTAATTCCAACCCCCACCCAGTTCAACGGCTGCCAGTTCCACCTTCGGCATCACTGAAGCTCGGGGTTGATTTCAGTCGAACCCAAATCGCTGGGCCTTCAATCTGATACCAGGCTGGATCCATATGGGTTAATTGGTTCCAGGAATATTGAGGTTAAACCGTTTTTTTTTCTTTCATTTCTTAAATGTAATTTCCTGACTGTTTATGTTCTTTGAGGGCAGATTTCTCTGGAACCAAACAGCCCAGTTTCACAGGACCAAAATCATTCGAAACCAACTCAAAAGTTCTTCAATATGATATTGGTCTCATGTAAATGGGTCAGTTGGTTCCGAAGATATAGCTGGTTGGTTAAAGGGGGAGTGGTTGTCTCTCCCCCTCACACCAGAAAATGCAGGGACTAGGCTGGTGTATAAGGGGTCAGCCTGG
The DNA here is from genome assembly GCF_055691185.1 of Crinia signifera. Classification (NCBI taxonomy): domain Eukaryota; kingdom Metazoa; phylum Chordata; class Amphibia; order Anura; family Myobatrachidae; genus Crinia; species Crinia signifera. The sequence goes on along the minus strand of NC_139221.1, from coordinate 256,323,839 downwards.
GAATGTCCCTGCATGATCCTGGGACCATATTCCCGGGTAAATCCCTACATTTTCTGTTGTGAAAGGGGTATTATTTCTAATAGCCGTGACCTGCAGTGCTCTGAATACAGCCGGGCAGCCCCCTGCTCTGTCCAGCTGTCAATGACTGTCACCCCTGCAGCTTACGCTCCAATTCTTCTCCCCACTTTCACCTCAGCCCGCCACCCCTTTAATCATGTGGTGCTGGCCCCCGATGTGCTCCCCCAACATCACGCATCAACAACAGCGCACACAATATTTTAAATGTCCACTTGGCTAGAGGGGAGTGGGAGCATGCTCTGCGCTGCGCTCTGCTCCTCTCCCCATAGAAGCAGCTGCACCGCTCTCCATCTCTCCCTGCAGCAGCAGCGAAGGCTCATATAAAAATTTACACTTTTGGGGGCATTGCTTAAGGGACGCTACAAGTGGCGGTACGTGGGGGCATTACGCATAATGTGTGGCTTAATGTGTAAGGGGCATTATGGTGTGCAGCATCATGTGTAAGGGGCATTATCTGTGCTGCATCATGTTTAAGGGGCATTATGTGTGCAGCATCATGTGTAAGGGACATTATGTGTGTAGCATCATGTGTAATGGGTACTATGGGGCACGGCATCATGTGTAATGGGTACTATGGTGTGCGGCATCATGTGTAATGGGTACTATGGTGTGCGGCATCATGTGTAATGGGTGCTATGGTGTGCGGCATCATGTGTAATGGGTACTATGGTGCCATCAAGCAAGAACCCCCTAGTAATGAGCACGTAGGTAAGCAGCACTTATGTGGCAAATATGTAATGGGCATTACAGTTTGTTATATAGTATGTAATGGGCATCTTGATGTGTGGCACAATGTGTAATGGGCATTATGGTGTGTGGCCTTATGTGTAATTGGCATTACGGCGTGTGGCTTTATGTGTAATGCGTATTACAGAGTTTGCTAAAAGGTGTAATGGGCATTACTGTGTATGGTCTAAAGTGTAATACCACACCCCTTTTTGTGATGACACGCCTCCTTCCCATGAAGCCATGCCCCCTTTTTGCAGCGCGGCATAGCCGCGCAAAGGTCCCCCTGTTATTATGTCTGGATCTGGGACCACGCATTACCATAATTCTAGATTTGCCTATGCCTCCAAGGATATTATGCCAAGGATCCTTACAAAAGCCATGATGGGGACTGGGACAGATGAGGATATGTTAATCCAAATTCTCATCACCAGGGCAGAGGTAACAGGCTATAGTTTGAGAATGGACATTGTGCTGCTAGGAGGACGCAGAGTGTTTCTCACTGATAAGATCACAACATGTGCTGTAAGTGCACATGAGAGTAACCATTTGCTCCCAAACACAGACAATGGGCATTCACACAAATGAGGGCCCTTATTCAGATCTAATCGCAGTACAAATTTGTTCTCACAATGGGCAAAACCATGTGCCCTACAGGTGGGGCAGATTTAACATGTGCAGAGAGAGTTAGATTTGGGTGAGTTATTTTGTTTCTGTTCAGGGTAAATACTGGCTGTATTATTTTTACACTGCAATTTAGATTTCAGTTTCAAAACACCCCACCCAAATGTAACTCTCTCTGCACATGTTACATCTGCCCCACCTGCAGTGCACATGGTTTTGTCCATTTTGAGAACAAATTTGTACTGCGATCAGTTCTGAATAAGGGCCTAGGTCAATCCATTTTATTTAACAACGTGATCAGAACAATTGGTTTTTTTGTTAGTTTATTTCACCATTTTTCCAATTTGCTGTATTATAATTTCTATCTTGTATAATTTTTGTTCTTGTCATTTGCTATAGATATGCCAGAGGAGGCAGCTAATACCCCTTTTACACCCCCTAAAAATCCGGGTCAACGGCGGGTCAGACCCAGATCGTCGTCGGTGTAAATGGGACACGCCGTGTCCCTTTACACATGGCACTTCTACCCAGGTCCCCCCCAGCAACGGGTCTGCCCGCAACCCCCCCCCCAGGACAGAAGACTATTCCACTTGTCTACTACCCTTTCTGTGAAGTAATTTTTCCTCAGATTTCCCCTGAACCTCTCCCCTGTATCAGTGCATTTCCTAGTGTTCTAATACTTCTCCTGATTTGAAGAATGTTTCCCTCTTGGACATAATCAAAACCATTGGTATATTTGCAGGTTTTTATAGCGTAGACACACAGCTTTTCATATAATCTCTTTTTTCGCTTACACATCCTCCTGACCCCAATATTGCTGTGTGACTCTATCATAGAGCCCACCAAAAGCCTTTGCAATGTGGTTCAACCAATTTGCAATATGTGGAAACCATGTGCATAAAGGATTGTAAGCCTGTGAGCAGGGCCCTCTGAGCTTGTACGTCGGATATTACCCAGTCTTTTTCTATTGCTGTTTGTTCCCAATTGTAAAGCGCAATGGAATGTACTAGTACTATATAAGTAAAATATAATAATTAATAATTGAGGATGTCAGGAATGTGCTATGAAGCCCCATCACCCATCTACTGGTAGTGTCCTAGCATAATTATTACAAGATCTATGCATCAGAATCAGAATCAACTTTATTGGCCATGTGTGCTTGCGCACACTTGGAATTTTTTGTGGATCATATTACATAACAAGTATACAATAAAACCACTAACATCACACATTATGTATAACTGACTGACGTACCTGGCATTGTCCTGGTTTAAGCCTTTAATTATCAATGAGTTGGATATAAAGGTTATCATTTATAAATAATTGGCAGCTCTTCCAACACACCCATGGGGTGGCTGCTGAGTGTCGTTTTTTTTTTTGTTGGGGTTTCGCCAGTAGCCCTATTCCCCAGTTTTCCTTCAGGTGTAAAAGTGTCCATACACGTTACAATTATTGTATACAGTATTGTATATAATACTGTATACAATAATTGTAACGTGTATGGGCACCTTTACTGCCGACCCGATTGCTGTTCATGTGTGCAATGTGTAGTGACCAACCTTGAAAGGAGTGTACACCTTAAGATGCGGTGGCGTTGGTCTCGATTTGCGGTTGGGGATTGATTGCCGGACACAGGGTGGAAAATCATGCAGCGGCATTTTTCTTGTTGTCACTTGATAAATATTCCCAGACCTGGGCACGATCCCACAGCCAGGCTTCGGAGGATGAGGGACTTCCGGCAGCACTGTGATCCCTCTGACGCCCTCGGAAGTCTTATGAGGGACACAGACACGGTTTCTCTCCACTCGTGTCTTGATAAACTTGGCCTTGCTTCCGTAGGTCATTGTGCTGCGGGATTCTTCATAAGCACTATCCGCAGGGCTGATGTGCGTGATCATAACCAATCGGCTTTTCCCGCTCAGTGCTCCCTTTAGCAGCCAGGTCAGCTTGCTGTCCCGATAGTTTATATGGCTGCCTGGTCTGTCACGCAGCGCCATGATACACATCCTGAGGGCAAGAAGGGATCGGTTGATGTATCCTCCTTCTTTCATGGTCTGGCCGCTGTTCTCAGTCTGGCTTGCTCGTTCTGATCCCGCAAGGTCTACCATGTACAACTTGCCTGTGCTCACACCATCACTGGCTGTCTGCTTTATGGTGACCTGCAATACTGCATGTGAACGGGATGAGGTCTTATTAGCGGCTGTGCGAGCTTCTGTGCGCTGCTTGTTGCCCTTCTTCAGCAGGGCCATGGCTTCCTCTGGAGTGCTAAGGGAGAATGTAGAAATCCCTTCTATTTTGGTGTTGCCATTGGGATCCTCTCTGAGGACCAAAGACCTAGAGGAAGGTCTTAATAGGTCTCGGACGGTTTCATTATAGATCTCCGCGTATGATAATGATACGGAGCAATTCTTTTTTTCCCCAGTCTCCTCAATGGCTTTAAACAGGTCCTTCAGGGTGCGATACATTACTCCAGGGTTGCGGTCCTTACCCATCATGGTGAAGGTCTTTCCAGTGCCTGTCGGGCCATAGGCAAATATGGCAGCATTGTACCCAGACAGGATGTCGCCCAATAAGGGCTTCACTGTGGAATCATACACAGTCTCCTGGGTAGCTGCCTGGTCAAACACCTGGTTAAATTGGAATGTTGTTTCTCTTGTCCTGGTGGAGCGCAGGACATCGTTAGGATCCTCACCGGGGTCCTGCAATAGCACTGTCTGCGGTCCGAGCTGGTGTGTGATGCATCGGGCGCGGTTCTTAGTCTCCGTCAAATTAACTGGACGGATGCGCAGAGCGACAGTCATTTGGTGGTCTATAGCTTTATTAGCTTTCGCCTTCTTCATTTTATATCAAACTTCAATCTTCAGAAAAGAGTGAAAAATTATGTGTTGGCACAAGTCCAGCAATATCAGATATGACTCAGGAAGCAGTCAGCTGCCAGTGTTCTACTCATCACAGCCCATTGTGACATCATCGGCCCATTGTGACATCACTAGCTGCCATGTGGCAGAAGGGCACTGCTATGTATTTCATCCAGGGCCTGCTGTTACAGAAGTGGTATCATCTTCTGGTCCCCCTGGGATGTCTTACCTCTCACTTATTTACGTGATAAAAGTTAATAAGCACAAAGAACCTTTTATCTCTGCATGTTTGTAGCCATTCACAGCAGTGGGAGCAATTGTATTAGTTCTGAAAGAAAATATATGTTGTCCACAGGTGCCAGTGGAAGTGCTCCTCCAGTGGCCAAATTATGAATTACTTTAGTATAGTGTGAATACTGCTTCATCTCTCGCGGCAGTGTCATTTTTATAATCAGGAGAAATATACTAACCTTGTACAGTTACCTTGTAATAAACCAGCTCATGTCCTCTCTTTCTGAAGTACAATGCATTAAGGACCGCCAAGCATAGGCGAATCTAGGGGGTGGTCCGGGGGTGCACCGGGCCACCCATTAGCCCATTTTGTAGCTGAGGGATGGGGCTTTCCAACGAGCCCAGCCCGTGTCTCTAGCCCCCTGGGAACCGGAGATACTGCCAGGCAAAGCTGGAAAGTTTTCCCTATAGGATAACATGGGACCCGCTAATTCCAACCCCCACCCAGTTCAACGGCTGCCAGTTCCACCTTCGGCATCACTGAAGCTCGGGGTTGATTTCAGTCGAACCCAAATCGCTGGGCCTTCAATCTGATACCAGGCTGGATCCATATGGGTTAATTGGTTCCAGGAATATTGAGGTTAAACCGTTTTTTTTTTCTTTCATTTCTTAAATGTAATTTCCTGACTGTTTATGTTCTTTGAGGGCAGATTTCTCTGGAACCAAACAGCCCAGTTTCACAGGACCAAAATCATTCGAAACCAACTCAAAAGTTCTTCAATATGATATTGGTCTCATGTAAATGGGTCAGTTGGTTCCGAAGATATAGCTGGTTGGTTAAAGGGGGAGTGGTTGTCTCTCCCCCTCACACCAGAAAATGCAGGGACTAGGCTGGTGTATAAGGGGTCAGCCTGGGAATGTCCCTGCATGATCCTGGGACCATATTCCCGGGTAAATCCCTACATTTTCTGTTGTGAAAGGGGTATTATTTCTAATAGCCGTGACCTGCAGTGCTCTGAATACAGCCGGGCAGCCCCCTGCTCTGTCCAGCTGTCAATGACTGTCACCCCTGCAGCTTACGCTCCAATTCTTCTCCCCACTTTCACCTCAGCCCGCCACCCCTTTAATCATGTGGTGCTGGCCCCCGATGTGCTCCCCCAACATCACGCATCAACAACAGCGCACACAATATTTTAAATGTCCACTTGGCTAGAGGGGAGTGGGAGCATGCTCTGCGCTGCGCTCTGCTCCTCTCCCCATAGAAGCAGCTGCACCGCTCTCCATCTCTCCCTGCAGCAGCAGCGAAGGCTCATATAAAAATTTACACTTTTGGGGGCATTGCTTAAGGGACGCTACAAGTGGCGGTACGTGGGGGCATTACGCATAATGTGTGGCTTAATGTGTAAGGGGCATTATGGTGTGCAGCATCATGTGTAAGGGGCATTATCTGTGCTGCATCATGTTTAAGGGGCATTATGTGTGCAGCATCATGTGTAAGGGACATTATGTGTGTAGCATCATGTGTAATGGGTACTATGGGGCACGGCATCATGTGTAATGGGTACTATGGTGTGCGGCATCATGTGTAATGGGTGCTATGGTGTGCGGCATCATGTGTAATGGGTGCTATGGTGTGCGGCATCATGTGTAATGGGTACTATGGTGCCATCAAGCAAGAACCCCCTAGTAATGAGCACGTAGGTAAGCAGCACTTATGTGGCAAATATGTAATGGGCATTACAGTTTGTTATATAGTATGTAATGGGCATCATGATGTGTGGCACAATGTGTAATGGGCATTATGGTGTGTGGCCTTATGTGTAATTGGCATTACAGCGTGTGGCTTTATGTGTAATGCGTATTACAGAGTTTGCTAAAAGGTGTAATGGGCATTACTGTGTATGGTCTAAAGTGTAATACCACACCCCTTTTTGTGATGACACGCCTCCTTCCCATGAAGCCATGCCCCCTTTTTGCAGCGCGGCATAGCCGCGCAAAGGTCCCCCTGTTATTATGTCTGGATCTGGGACCACGCATTACCATAATTCTAGATTTGCCTATGCCTCCAAGGATATTATGCCAAGGATCCTTACAAAAGCCATGATGGGGACTGGGACAGATGAGGATATGTTAATCCAAATTCTCATCACCAGGGCAGAGGTAACAGGCTATAGTTTGAGAATGGACATTGTGCTGCTAGGAGGACGCAGAGTGTTTCTCACTGATAAGATCACAACATGTGCTGTAAGTGCACATGAGAGTAACCATTTGCTCCCAAACACAGACAATGGGCATTCACACAAATGAGGGCCCTTATTCAGATCTAATCGCAGTACAAATTTGTTCTCACAATGGGCAAAACCATGTGCCCTACAGGTGGGGCAGATTTAACATGTGCAGAGAGAGTTAGATTTGGGTGAGTTATTTTGTTTCTGTTCAGGGTAAATACTGGCTGTATTATTTTTACACTGCAATTTAGATTTCAGTTTCAAAACACCCCACCCAAATGTAACTCTCTCTGCACATGTTACATCTGCCCCACCTGCAGTGCACATGGTTTTGTCCATTTTGAGAACAAATTTGTACTGCGATCAGTTCTGAATAAGGGCCTAGGTCAATCCATTTTATTTAACAACGTGATCAGAACAATTGGTTTTTTTGTTAGTTTATTTCACCATTTTTCCAATTTGCTGTATTATAATTTCTATCTTGTATAATTTTTGTTCTTGTCATTTGCTATAGATATGCCAGAGGAGGCAGCTAATACCCCTTTTACACCCCCTAAAAATCCGGGTCAACGGCGGGTCAGACCCAGATCGTCGTCGGTGTAAATGGGACACGCCGTGTCCCTTTACACATGGCACTTCTACCCAGGTCCCCCCCAGCAACGGGTCTGCCCGCAACCCCCCCCCCAGGACAGAAGACTATTCCACTTGTCTACTACCCTTTCTGTGAAGTAATTTTTCCTCAGATTTCCCCTGAACCTCTCCCCTGTATCAGTGCATTTCCTAGTGTTCTAATACTTCTCCTGATTTGAAGAATGTTTCCCTCTTGGACATAATCAAAACCATTGGTATATTTGCAGGTTTTTATAGCGTAGACACACAGCTTTTCATATAATCTCTTTTTTCGCTTACACATCCTCCTGACCCCAATATTGCTGTGTGACTCTATCATAGAGCCCACCAAAAGCCTTTGCAATGTGGTTCAACCAATTTGCAATATGTGGAAACCATGTGCATAAAGGATTGTAAGCCTGTGAGCAGGGCCCTCTGAGCTTGTACGTCGGATATTACCCAGTCTTTTTCTATTGCTGTTTGTTCCCAATTGTAAAGCGCAATGGAATGTACTAGTACTATATAAGTAAAATATAATAATTAATAATTGAGGATGTCAGGAATGTGCTATGAAGCCCCATCACCCATCTACTGGTAGTGTCCTAGCATAATTATTACAAGATCTATGCATCAAAATCAGAATCAACTTTATTGGCCATGTGTGCTTGCGCACACTTGGAATTTTTTGTGGATCATATTACATAACAAGTATACAATAAAACCACTAACATCACACATTATGTATAACTGACTGACGTACCTGGCATTGTCCTGGTTTAAGCCTTTAATTATCAATGAGTTGGATATAAAGGTTATCATTTATAAATAATTGGCAGCTCTTCCAACACACCCATGGGGTGGCTGCTGAGTGTCGTTTTTTTTTTTGTTGGGGTTTCGCCAGTAGCCCTATTCCCCAGTTTTCCTTCAGGTGTAAAAGTGTCCATACACGTTACAATTATTGTATACAGTATTGTATATAATACTGTATACAATAATTGTAACGTGTATGGGCACCTTTACTGCCGACCCGATTGCTGTTCATGTGTGCAATGTGTAGTGACCAACCTTGAAAGGAGTGTACACCTTAAGATGCGGTGGCGTTGGTCTCGATTTGCGGTTGGGGATTGATTGCCGGACACAGGGTGGAAAATCATGCAGCGGCATTTTTCTTGTTGTCACTTGATAAATATTCCCAGACCTGGGCACGATCCCACAGCCAGGCTTCGGAGGATGAGGGACTTCCGGCAGCACTGTGATCCCTCTGACGCCCTCGGAAGTCTTATGAGGGACACAGACACGGTTTCTCTCCACTCGTGTCTTGATAAACTTGGCCTTGCTTCCGTAGGTCATTGTGCTGCGGGATTCTTCATAAGCACTATCCGCAGGGCTGATGTGCGTGATCATAACCAATCGGCTTTTCCCGCTCAGTGCTCCCTTTAGCAGCCAGGTCAGCTTGCTGTCCCGATAGTTTATATGGCTGCCTGGTCTGTCACGCAGCGCCATGATACACATCCTGAGGGCAAGAAGGGATCGGTTGATGTATCCTCCTTCTTTCATGGTCTGGCCGCTGTTCTCAGTCTGGCTTGCTCGTTCTGATCCCGCAAGGTCTACCATGTACAACTTGCCTGTGCTCACACCATCACTGGCTGTCTGCTTTATGGTGACCTGCAATACTGCATGTGAACGGGATGAGGTCTTATTAGCGGCTGTGCGAGCTTCTGTGCGCTGCTTGTTGCCCTTCTTCAGCAGGGCCATGGCTTCCTCTGGAGTGCTAAGGGAGAATGTAGAAATCCCTTCTATTTTGGTGTTGCCATTGGGATCCTCTCTGAGGACCAAAGACCTAGAGGAAGGTCTTAATAGGTCTCGGACGGTTTAATTATAGATCTCCGCGTATGATAATGATACGGAGCAATTCTTTTTTTCCCCAGTCTCCTCAATGGCTTTAAACAGGTCCTTCAGGGTGCGATACATTACTCCAGGGTTGCGGTCCTTACCCATCATGGTGAAGGTCTTTCCAGTGCCTGTCGGGCCATAGGCAAATATGGCAGCATTGTACCCACACAGGATGTCGCCCAATAAGGGCTTCACTGTGGAATCATACACAGTCTCCTGGGTAGCTGCCTGGTCAAACACCTGGTTAAATTGGAATGTTGTTTCTCTTGTCCTGGTGGAGCGCAGGACATTGTTAGGATCCTCACCGGGGTCCTGCAATAGCACTGTCTGCGGTCCGAGCTGGTGTGTGATGCATCGGGCGCGGTTCTTAGTCTCCGTCAAATTAACTGGACGGATGCGCAGAGCGACAGTCATTTGGTGGTCTATAGCTTTATTAGCTTTCGCCTTCTTCATTTTATATCACACTTCAATCTTCAGAAAAGAGTGAAAAATTATGTGTTGGCACAAGTCCAGCAATATCAGATATGACTCAGGAAGCAGTCAGCTGCCAGTGTTCTACTCATCACAGCCCATTGTGACATCATCGGCCCATTGTGACATCACTAGCTGCCATGTGGCAGAAGGGCACTGCTATGTATTTCATCCAGGGCCTGCTGTTACAGAAGTGGTATCATCTTCTGGTCCCCCTGGGATGTCTTACCTCTCACTTATTTACGTGATAAAAGTTAATAAGCACAAAGAACCTTTTATCTCTGCATGTTTGTAGCCATTCACAGCAGTGGGAGCAATTGTATTAGTTCTGAAAGAAAATATATGTTGTCCACAGGTGCCAGTGGAAGTGCTCCTCCAGTGGCCAAATTATGAATTACTTTAGTATAGTGTGAATACTGCTTCATCTCTCGCGGCAGTGTCATTTTTATAATCAGGAGAAATATACTAACCTTGTACAGTTACCTTGTAATAAACCAGCTCATGTCCTCTCTTTCTGAAGTACAATGCATTAAGGACCGCCAAGCATAGGCGAATCTAGGGGGTGGTCCGGGGGTGCACCGGGCCACCCATTAGCCCATTTTGTAGCTGAGGGATGGGGCTTTCCAACGAGCCCAGCCTGTGTCTCTAGCCCCCTGGGAACCGGAGATACTGCCAGGCAAAGCTGGAAAGTTTTCCCTATAGGATAACATGGGACCCGCTAATTCCAACCCCCACCCAGTTCAACGGCTGCCAGTTCCACCTTCGGCATCACTGAAGCTCGGGGTTGATTTCAGTCGAACCCAAATCGCTGGGCCTTCAATCTGATACCAGGCTGGATCCATATGGGTTAATTGGTTCCAGGAATATTGAGGTTAAACCGTTTTTTTTTTCTTTCATTTCTTAAATGTAATTTCCTGACTGTTTATGTTCTTTGAGGGCAGATTTCTCTGGAACAAAACAGCCCAGTTTCACAGGACCAAAATCATTCGAAACCAACTCAAAAGTTCTTCAATATGATATTGGTCTCATGTAAATGGGTCAGTTGGTTCCGAAGATATAGCTGGTTGGTTAAAGGGGGAGTGGTTGTCTCTCCCCCTCACACCAGAAAATGCAGGGACTAGGCTGGTGTATAAGGGGTCAGCCTGGGAATGTCCCTGCATGATCCTGGGACCATATTCCCGGGTAAATCCCTACATTTTCTGTTGTGAAAGGGGTATTATTTCTAATAGCCGTGACCTGCAGTGCTCTGAATACAGCCGGGCAGCCCCCTGCTCTGTCCAGCTGTCAATGACTGTCACCCCTGCAGCTTACGCTCCAATTCTTCTCCCCACTTTCACCTCAGCCCGCCACCCCTTTAATCATGTGGTGCTGGCCCCCGATGTGCTCCCCCAACATCACGCATCAACAACAGCGCATGTGGTGCACGGTGTACGGAGGGAACGGGTTCCTCTTACCTTGCGTCTTCAGGGGCGACTCCAGGTCGTTTGTTCTTCTGTTACCCGGTGGACCAGAGAGGGACACTCCAATGAAGAGGACACGTTCTGCAGTGCAACTCAAATTTATTGTGAATTAGATACAGCCTCTGCCCACTGACCCTCACGGCTGAGCAGTGACTGCGGGTTAAGGCAATGGTAATGAACAACAGGTAATTAGGATAACGGTCGGTTATCACATGAAACAATAATGCGGAGTCAGAATACGTACATGCCCGCTTGGGCCTATAGGCTTCACGTGTTCAAAGTACCGTGACGGCTTTTGGGGTCAAGCACCCCCGCTTTAACGTTACTACTAGGTCAAAGGATCGACGCGGTACCGTTAACACCGAAGGCTACGTTCAATATGTACACATAAATCGCACATGTAATAAATACCACAATGACAACCATAACAGTAGGCAATGACCTGACTAGCTGGTGCACCTATACTGGCCTACTGGCAATTAACCTGAGGTGACGTCACCCTTAGAGGCATTTTTAGTCCCGGGCAACCTGCGCGCAGGGGTTTGGGAAAGTGTTAAGTCCACACAAGCTTCGGTGTAACAATCGAGGTGAGATCCTTTAAGCAGAACAGAACCTTAACAGACAGTCGGCTGCATGCGGCCCTTAAAAGGGGATTTCCTTGCTGGCGAAGGTTGGTGTTCCACATTTAGCCACAAAGTGGTGCTGTCCCCTACCAAACTGAGGCGTTCTATGAGGACCAATCTGAAGTCCCTTCCAGCTATGGCATGAACAGCAACGGGGTCCCTGGTGGTGACCCACCGGTGTCTCTGGCTACTGGGGGCCCCAACCTGCTTGGAACAAATACTAATAGGGGGAAAACTGCAGGGGTCCACTTTTGCCTTAGAGCGCACGTGGCGCTACCATCCTGCGTCCGGGTACTAACAGTGCCAGGGCGTCTGGCATACTCCGGCACTGAAAGGGTGCCTAGTGCTGGCGGGCAAGGGGTGGCAGCGTGAGTGGGGAGGACAAAGTACCTGTGAGGCTGCTCTCTGTTGCGGGCTCCTGCCCGTCGCGGACTGGACGCTCCTGCCGACTGCTTCCTCCTTCAGGCGGGGGTGCACTAGTGTGGGCACTGCAGGCGCAGCGTTGCCACACTCAGTGTCTTCCCCGGCCCGGCCTGACAGCTGGGCGCTCTGCGGCTTCAGTCTTCACCGCCGGGTCCTCACGCGTCACTGCGGGGGGGTCCTGATGACGCCGGCGGCTCTCTGACACGGCTCTCGGCGTCCTGGGACTCCGTGCTGGAGCGCGCGGGGGAGATCTGTCGCCCGGCGCGGCTGCTGCGATGCGGCTGCGGGCGTCGGGTGCTTCAGCCCGTCCCTGTGCAGGACCTGGGGCTGCTCCGGAAGGCTGCACGCTGCTGGGGAGGGCAGGACACACGTGCCTCTTCCCCGCGTCTCCTCACCAGCCCCCTGTCTTTTTCGCGTGCCGTCCTGACTCCTCCTACCTCCTAGATCCAGCCTCGGCGCGAAAGTCCTGGGGGAAAATTAACCCCATGTGTCCCAGCTGAGGTGTGGGTTAACTTAACCCTTGGTGGCCCTGAGGGGACTTTGGGGGCACCACATTCACCCCTGCTTTTTTTTAGATGCGTGTCCCCGCGCATCATAACACAGCGAATAATTGTCCTTTTCTTTTCTTTTTTTACACATTTACAACCTTTATAAGAACGTTATAATTTACAAGGTATACAACAGGGTATAACCGATATCTAATCCTGGTACCGCCGGGGAAGTGTACCCCGAGTACTCCTTTCGGAGCGCCTTAGCTCAGGCTCGGGGGCCACCTCCTCGGCCATTATTTCAACTGGCGGCCTAGGCTGGGCTTGCCGCGGCATAATGGACCAGCCCACCGCCATCAATAGCTCGAGAGGGTCAGTGGGCAGTGGAGGCGAGAGGACCGCTTCACCCTTCGGCTCTTCATCCCGGTCGTCCTTTGGTGCTTCCTTTAGCTTTTGGTCCGGTCTTAGGCGGGGCCTGCGCTGACTTCTGTGGGCCGATGCTGGAGGGGCGCCGTCGAACTTCGAGGTCTGGCCACCCGCCACTATCAACATGGATTCGACTGCGTGCGAGTTCAGTCCCTGCTTGGGGTTCACTTCTGTATGTGACCGCTTCTTCTTCATTGGCTCACTCTGTACTCGAACCTGAGAGCTCCGTTGGCCACATCCGTACGCTTTCCCATTACTTCTTCCTACCCCATCTTCTGTTTCTTCGGGGTACACACCACTCCGCCGGGGTGGATCTTTCGGGGGGTAGTACCGTGGATGACTTCTGTGGCTTGGGTAATTCCAACGGCGCTCTCTTCTTGCGGCATACCGGGTGCCTCTGACTGGAACGCCACCAGGGCCAGTGACGTTGGCTGCCTGGAGGCCCTTTCTTCCCCTGATGATGTCGAATTCCACCAGCTCCCCGGCCCCAAGACTTCTATAAAAATCCCTTGCATTCTTCTTCGGGATAGCTGTGAAATGGACGAAGATATCCCTTTCTGTATCGGCACAATTGATAAAACCGTATCCCCGTCGTACATGGAACCAGACCACCCTTCCCTGGTTCTTTACGCGGGCTGAGGGGTAACGATCCGAGGCGGCAGGTAATTCACTTGCACCGATATAGCATTGTCTGCCATAGCAAGCCTGCCCGTCTTCTGGGGCTGGACCTAAGCTTCCCGTCCCCCCCGAGGTTCGGCCCTCGACCTCGGGGTGTTGGGGTTTAACTCTTCATCCTGGTTGCCGTCTCTCTCTGTGCTTCCGGCCTCCTGGCTTCGGTAGTACGTCGGGCGTCCCTGCCTATCAAACTGGTCGGGAAGCTGCCGTCCATACTCTTGGGGTGGTCCCCACCTACTTCGGGCCGGTCTTTGCCTTTCGGTTCTCCATCTTGGTTCTGCATAGCTCGGTGCCGGCGCACTTGCCATCCGACGCATCTCTTTCTGCATCTCCGCCATCCCGACGGCCAGTTCCTCCATTTGTTTCTGGAGCGTCTGCATCGCGTCTCTGTCGGGCTGTTGGCCACCCTGTACTGCCAAGTCGTGGGGCCATTTCGCCTTCTCCGTGCCGCTGGCTGTGGCTCCTGTCGGTTTCACTACTTCTCTGAAGCCAATCAATTCTGGGTACTCTTCCTCCCTTCCTTTGGGGTTACCGACGATGGCGAGGGCAGCCGTCTTAAAGTCCCGGAAGGTCTTGCCTGGCATCTGTGACTTCAGCAATCGCAGTTGAACCTTAGCGTTCTCTTGGGACGCTCCTTCAACGAATTGAGTCGTTAGAGCTTCGTCTGCGTTACGTATCTCCTCCGGGTCTACCGCTACAATGGCCTTTAGCATCTCCTGCAGACTCAGGGCGTAGTCCCGTAGGGACTCATTTGGCCGCTGCTTGCGGGCATACAATTTCATCTTCAGCTCAGGGATGGTCGTCGTTTCGAACGTGGTGAAGATTTCCTTCAGCATGTCCGTCACACTTTTTCTCTCTTCCATTGGCCATGAGGCCACTTCTCTGCGTGCCGACCCCGTTAGCTGTCCCATCAGGATTTCCACCTTCTGCTGCTCGCTAGGCTTATACATCCGGAACGTGGATTCGAGGTTGTTCCTGAAGTCTGCAAATGAGGTCTTCTGTGGCTGGTCATCGTCTCCACTATAGGTCGGGAGCCACGGGGCCCCGAAGTAGTATGGCAGAGTTATGGCCGCGGCCGGTGTTGTGTCTTGGACGTCCTGTTGTTCTTGGTTTTGCGGATTTGCCTGCTGCACCACTTCTCCGCCTTGTTGCTGCTCCATCTTTCACCGAGTTGTCGCTCTCCTGATGCAACCGGATCCTGTTCGTTGTGACGCCAAAAGAGATGTGGTGCACAGTGTACGGAGGGAACGGGTTCCTCTTACCTTGCGTCTTCAGGGGCGACTCCAGGTCGTTTGTTCTTCTGTTACCCGGTGGACCAGAGAGGGACACTCCAATGAAGAGGACACGTTCTGCAGTGCAACTCAAATTTATTGTGAATTAGATACAGCCTCTGCCCACTGACCCTCACGGCTGAGCAGTGACTGCGGGTTAAGGCAATGGTAATGAACAACAGGTAATTAGGATAACGGTCGGTTATCACATGAAACAATAATGCGGAGTCAGAATACGTACATGCCCGCTTGGGCCTATAGGCTTCACGTGTTCAAAGTACCGTGACGGCTTTTGGGGTCAAGCACCCCCGCTTTAACGTTACTACTAGGTCAAAGGATCGACGCGGTACCGTTAACACCGAAGGCTACGTTCAATATGTACACATAAATCGCACATGTAATAAATACCACAATGACAACCATAACAGTAGGCAATGACCTGACTAGCTGATGCACCTATACTGGCCTACTGGCAATTAACCTGAGGTGACGTCACCCTTAGAGGCATTTTTAGTCCCGGGCAACCTGCGCGCAGGGGTTTGGGAAAGTGTTAAGTCCACACAAGCTTCGGTGTAACAATCGAGGTGAGATCCTTTAAGCAGAACAGAACCTTAACAGACAGTCGGCTGCATGCGGCCCTTAAAAGGGGATTTCCTTGCTGGCGAAGGTTGGTGTTCCACATTTAGCCACAAAGTGGTGCTGTCCCCTACCAAACTGAGGCGTTCTATGAGGACCAATCTGAAGTCCCTTCCAGCTATGGCATGAACAGCAAGGGGGTCCCTGGTGGTGACCCACCGGTGTCTCTGGCTACTGGGGGCCCCAACCTGCTTGGAACAAATACTAATAGGGGGAAAACTGCAGGGGTCCACTTTTGCCTTAGAGCGCACGTGGCGCTACCATCCTGCGTCCGGGTACTAACAGTGCCAGGGCGTCTGGCATACTCCGGCACTGAAAGGGTGCCTAGTGCTGGCGGGCAAGGGGTGGCAGCGTGAGTGGGGAGGACAAAGTACCTGTGAGGCTGCTCTCTGTTGCGGGCTCCTGCCCGTCGCGGACTGGACGCTCCTGCCGACTGCTTCCTCCTTCAGGCGGGGGTGCACTAGTGTGGGCACTGCAGGCGCAGCGTTGCCACACTCAGTGTCTTCCCCGGCCCGGCCTGACAGCTGGGCGCTCTGCGGCTTCAGTCTTCACCGCCGGGTCCTCACGCGTCACTGCGGGGGGGTCCTGATGACGCCGGCGGCTCTCTGACGCGGCTCTCGGCGTCCTGGGACTCCGTGCTGGAGCGCGCGGGGGAGATCTGTCGCCCGGCGCGGCTGCTGCGATGCGGCTGCGGGCGTCGGGTGCTTCAGCCCGTCCCTGTGCAGGACCTGGGGCTGCTCCGGAAGGCTGCACGCTGCTGGGGAGGGCAGGACACACGTGCCTCTTCCCCGCGTCTCCTCACCAGCCCCCTGTCTTTTTCGCGCGCCGTCCTGACTCCTCCTACCTCCTAGATCCAGCCTCGGCGCGAAAGTCCTGGGGGAAAATTAACCCCATGTGTCCCGGCTGAGGTGTGGGTTAACTTAACCCTTGGTGGCCCTGAGGGGACTTTGGGGGCACCACACGCACACAATATTTTAAATGTCCACTTGGCTAGAGGGGAGTGGGAGCATGCTCTGCGCTGCGCTCTGCTCCTCTCCCCATAGAAGCAGCTGCACCGCTCTCCATCTCTCCCTGCAGCAGCAGCGAAGGCTCATATAAAAATTTACACTTTTGGGGGCATTGCTTAAGGGACGCTACAAGTGGCGGTACGTGGGGGCATTACGCATAATGTGTGGCTTAATGTGTAAGGGGCATTATGGTGTGCAGCATCATGTGTAAGGGGCATTATCTGTGCTGCATCATGTTTAAGGGGCATTATGTGTGCAGCATCATGTGTAAGGGACATTATGTGTGTAGCATCATGTGTAATGGGTACTATGGGGCACGGCATCATGTGTAATGGGTACTATGGTGTGCGGCATCATGTGTAATGGGTACTATGGTGTGCGGCATCATGTGTAATGGGTGCTATGGTGTGCGGCATCATGTGTAATGGGTACTATGGTGCCATCAAGCAAGAACCCCCTAGTAATGAGCACGTAGGTAAGCAGCACTTATGTGGCAAATATGTAATGGGCATTACAGTTTGTTATATAGTATGTAATGGGCATCATGATGTGTGGCACAATGTGTAATGGGCATTATGGTGTGTGGCCTTATGTGTAATTGGCATTACGGCGTGTGGCTTTATGTGTAATGCGTATTACAGAGTTTGCTAAAAGGTGTAATGGGCATTACTGTGTATGGTCTAAAGTGTAATACCACACCCCTTTTTGTGATGACACGCCTCCTTCCCATGAAGCCATGCCCCCTTTTTGCTGCGCGGCATAGCCGCGCAAAGGTCCCCCTGTTATTATGTCTGGATCTGGGACCACGCATTACCATAATTCTAGATTTGCCTATGCCTCCAAGGATATTATGCCAAGGATCCTTACAAAAGCCATGATGGGGACTGGGACAGATGAGGATATGTTAATCCAAATTCTCATCACCAGGGCAGAGGTAACAGGCTATAGTTTGAGAATGGACATTGTGCTGCTAGGAGGACGCAGAGTGTTTCTCACTGATAAGATCACAACATGTGCTGTAAGTGCACATGAGAGTAACCATTTGCTCCCAAACACAGACAATGGGCATTCACACAAATGAGGGCCCTTATTCAGATCTAATCGCAGTACAAATTTGTTCTCACAATGGGCAAAACCATGTGCCCTACAGGTGGGGCAGATTTAACATGTGCAGAGAGAGTTAGATTTGGGTGAGTTATTTTGTTTCTGTTCAGGGTAAATACTGGCTGTATTATTTTTACACTGCAATTTAGATTTCAGTTTCAAAACACCCCACCCAAATGTAACTCTCTCTGCACATGTTACATCTGCCCCACCTGCAGTGCACATGGTTTTGTCCATTTTGAGAACAAATTTGTACTGCGATCAGTTCTGAATAAGGGCCTAGGTCAATCCATTTTATTTAACAACGTGATCAGAACAATTGTTTTTTTTGTTAGTTTATTTCACCATTTTTCCAATTTGCTGTATTATAATTTCTATCTTGTATAATTTTTGTTCTTGTCATTTGCTATAGATATGCCAGAGGAGGCAGCTAATACCCCTTTTACACCCCCTAAAAATCCGGGTCAACGGCGGGTCAGACCCAGATCGTCGTCGGTGTAAATGGGACACGCCGTGTCCCTTTACACACGGCACTTCTACCCAGGTCCCCCCCAGCAACGGGTCTGCCCGCAACCCCCCCCCCCCCCCAGGACAGAAGACTATTCCACTTGTCTACTACCCTTTCTGTGAAGTAATTTTTCCTCAGATTTCCCCTGAACCTCTCCCCTGTATCAGTGCATTTCCTAGTGTTCTAATACTTCTCCTGATTTGAAGAATGTTTCCCTCTTGGACATAATCAAAACCATTGGTATATTTGCAGGTTTTTATAGCGTAGACACACAGCTTTTCATATAATCTCTTTTTTCGCTTACACATCCTCCTGACCCCAATATTGCTGTGTGACTCTATCATAGAGCCCACCAAAAGCCTTTGCAATGTGGTTCAACCAATTTGCAATATGTGGAAACCATGTGCATAAAGGATTGTAAGCCTGTGAGCAGGGCCCTCTGAGCTTGTACGTCGGATATTACCCAGTCTTTTTCTATTGCTGTTTGTTCCCAATTGTAAAGCGCAATGGAATGTACTAGTACTATATAAGTAAAATATAATAATTAATAATTGAGGATGTCAGGAATGTGCTATGAAGCCCCATCACCCATCTACTGGTAGTGTCCTAGCATAATTATTACAAGATCTATGCATCAGAATCAGAATCAACTTTATTGGCCATGTGTGCTTGCGCACACTTGGAATTTTTTGTGGATCATATTACATAACAAGTATACAATAAAACCACTAACATCACACATTATGTATAACTGACTGACGTACCTGGCATTGTCCTGGTTTAAGCCTTTAATTATCAATGAGTTGGATATAAAGGTTATCATTTATAAATAATTGGCAGCTCTTCCAACACACCCATGGGGTGGCTGCTGAGTGTCGTTTTTTTTTTTGTTGGGGTTTCGCCAGTAGCCCTATTCCCCAGTTTTCCTTCAGGTGTAAAAGTGTCCATACACGTTACAATTATTGTATACAGTATTGTATATAATACTGTATACAATAATTGTAACGTGTATGGGCACCTTTACTGCCGACCCGATTGCTGTTCATGTGTGCAATGTGTAGTGACCAACCTTGAAAGGAGTGTACACCTTAAGATGCGGTGGCGTTGGTCTCGATTTGCGGTTGGGGATTGATTGCCGGACACAGGGTGGAAAATCATGCAGCGGCATTTTTCTTGTTGTCACTTGATAAATATTCCCAGACCTGGGCACGATCCCACAGCCAGGCTTCGGAGGATGAGGGACTTCCGGCAGCACTGTGATCCCTCTGACGCCCTCGGAAGTCTTATGAGGGACACAGACACGGTTTCTCTCCACTCGTGTCTTGATAAACTTGGCCTTGCTTCCGTAGGTCATTGTGCTGCGGGATTCTTCATAAGCACTATCCGCAGGGCTGATGTGCGTGATCATAACCAATCGGCTTTTCCCGCTCAGTGCTCCCTTTAGCAGCCAGGTCAGCTTGCTGTCCCGATAGTTTATATGGCTGCCTGGTCTGTCACGCAGCGCCATGATACACATCCTGAGGGCAAGAAGGGATCGGTTGATGTATCCTCCTTCTTTCATGGTCTGGCCGCTGTTCTCAGTCTGGCTTGCTCGTTCTGATCCCGCAAGGTCTACCATGTACAACTTGCCTGTGCTCACACCATCACTGGCTGTCTGCTTTATGGTGACCTGCAATACTGCATGTGAACGGGATGAGGTCTTATTAGCGGCTGTGCGAGCTTCTGTGCGCTGCTTGTTGCCCTTCTTCAGCAGGGCCATGGCTTCCTCTGGAGTGCTAAGGGAGAATGTAGAAATCCCTTCTATTTTGGTGTTGCCATTGGGATCCTCTCTGAGGACCAAAGACCTAGAGGAAGGTCTTAATAGGTCTCGGACGGTTTCATTATAGATCTCCGCGTATGATAATGATACGGAGCAATTCTTTTTTTCCCCAGTCTCCTCAATGGCTTTAAACAGGTCCTTCAGGGTGCGATACATTACTCCAGGGTTGCGGTCCTTACCCATCATGGTGAAGGTCTTTCCAGTGCCTGTCGGGCCATAGGCAAATATGGCAGCATTGTACCCAGACAGGATGTCGCCCAATAAGGGCTTCACTGTGGAATCATACACAGTCTCCTGGGTAGCTGCCTGGTCAAACACCTGGTTAAATTGGAATGTTGTTTCTCTTGTCCTGGTGGAGCGCAGGACATCGTTAGGATCCTCACCGGGGTCCTGCAATAGCACTGTCTGCGGTCCGAGCTGGTGTGTGATGCATCGGGCGCGGTTCTTAGTCTCCGTCAAATTAACTGGACGGATGCGCAGAGCGACAGTCATTTGGTGGTCTATAGCTTTATTAGCTTTCGCCTTCTTCATTTTATATCAAACTTCAATCTTCAGAAAAGAGTGAAAAATTATGTGTTGGCACAAGTCCAGCAATATCAGATATGACTCAGGAAGCAGTCAGCTGCCAGTGTTCTACTCATCACAGCCCATTGTGACATCATCGGCCCATTGTGACATCACTAGCTGCCATGTGGCAGAAGGGCACTGCTATGTATTTCATCCAGGGCCTGCTGTTACAGAAGTGGTATCATCTTCTGGTCCCCCTGGGATGTCTTACCTCTCACTTATTTACGTGATAAAAGTTAATAAGCACAAAGAACCTTTTATCTCTGCATGTTTGTAGCCATTCACAGCAGTGGGAGCAATTGTATTAGTTCTGAAAGAAAATATATGTTGTCCACAGGTGCCAGTGGAAGTGCTCCTCCAGTGGCCAAATTATGAATTACTTTAGTATAGTGTGAATACTGCTTCATCTCTCGCGGCAGTGTCATTTTTATAATCAGGAGAAATACAGTATACTAACCTTGTACAGTTACCTTGTAATAAACCAGCTCATGTCCTCTCTTTCTGAAGTACAATGCATTAAGGACCGCGCCAAGCATAGGCGAATCTAGGGGGTGGTCCGGGGGTGCACCGGGCCACCCATTAGCCCATTTTGTAGCTGAGGGATGGGGCTTTCCAACGAGCCCAGCCCGTGTCTCTAGCCCCCTGGGAACCGGAGATACTGCCAGGCAAAGCTGGAAAGTTTTCCCTATAGGATAACATGGGACCCGCTAATTCCAACCCCCACCCAGTTCAACGGCTGCCAGTTCCACCTTCGGCATCACTGAAGCTCGGGGTTGATTTCAGTCGAACCCAAATCGCTGGGCCTTCAATCTGATACCAGGCTGGATCCATATGGGTTAATTGGTTCCAGGAATATTGAGGTTAAACCGTTTTTTTTTCTTTAATTTCTTAAATGTAATTTCCTGACTGTTTATGTTCTTTGAGGGCAGATTTCTCTGGAACCAAACAGCCCAGTTTCACAGGACCAAAATCATTCGAAACCAACTCAAAAGTTCTTCAATATGATATTGGTCTCATGTAAATGGGTCAGTTGGTTCCGAAGATATAGCTGGTTGGTTAAAGGGGGAGTGGTTGTCTCTCCCCCTCACACCAGAAAATGCAGGGACTAGGCTGGTGTATAAGGGGTCAGCCTGGGAATGTCCCTGCATGATCCTGGGACCATATTCCCGGGTAAATCCCTACATTTTCTGTTGTGAAAGGGGTATTATTTCTAATAGCCGTGACCTGCAGTGCTCTGAATACAGCCGGGCAGCCCCCTGCTCTGTCCAGCTGTCAATGACTGTCACCCCTGCAGCTTCCGCTCCAATTCTTCTCCCCACTTTCACCTCAGCCCGCCACCCCTTTAATCATGTGGTGCTGGCCCCCGATGTGCTCCCCCAACATCACGCATCAACAACAGCGCACACAATATTTTAAATGTCCACTTGGCTAGAGGGGAGTGGGAGCATGCTCTGCGCTGCGCTCTGCTCCTCTCCCCATAGAAGCAGCTGCACCGCTCTCCATCTCTCCCTGCAGCAGCAGCGAAGGCTCATATAAAAATTTACACTTTTGGGGGCATTGCTTAAGGGACGCTACAAGTGGCGGTACGTGGGGGCATTACGCATAATGTGTGGCTTAATGTGTAAGGGGCATTATGGTGTGCAGCATCATGTGTAAGGGGCATTATCTGTGCTGCATCATGTTTAAGGGGCATTATGTGTGCAGCATCATGTGTAAGGGACATTATGTGTGTAGCATCATGTGTAATGGGTACTATGGGGCACGGCATCATGTGTAATGGGTACTATGGTGTGCGGCATCATGTGTAATGGGTACTATGGTGTGCGGCATCATGTGTAATGGGTGCTATGGTGTGCGGCATCATGTGTAATGGGTACTATGGTGCCATCAAGCAAGAACCCCCTAGTAATGAGCACGTAGGTAAGCAGCACTTATGTGGCAAATATGTAATGGGCATTACAGTTTGTTATATAGTATGTAATGGGCATCATGATGTGTGGCACAATGTGTAATGGGCATTATGGTGTGTGGCCTTATGTGTAATTGGCATTACGGCGTGTGGCTTTATGTGTAATGCGTATTACAGAGTTTGCTAAAAGGTGTAATGGGCATTACTGTGTATGGTCTAAAGTGTAATACCACACCCCTTTTTGTGATGACACGCCTCCTTCCCATGAAGCCATGCCCCCTTTTTGCTGCGCGGCATAGCCGCGCAAAGGTCCCCCTGTTATTATGTCTGGATCTGGGACCACGCATTACCATAATTCTAGATTTGCCTATGCCTCCAAGGATATTATGCCAAGGATCCTTACAAAAGCCATGATGGGGACTGGGACAGATGAGGATATGTTAATCCAAATTCTCATCACCAGGGCAGAGGTAACAGGCTATAGTTTGAGAATGGACATTGTGCTGCTAGGAGGACGCAGAGTGTTTCTCACTGATAAGATCACAACATGTGCTGTAAGTGCACATGAGAGTAACCATTTGCTCCCAAACACAGACAATGGGCATTCACACAAATGAGGGCCCTTATTCAGATCTAATCGCAGTACAAATTTGTTCTCACAATGGGCAAAACCATGTGCCCTACAGGTGGGGCAGATTTAACATGTGCAGAGAGAGTTAGATTTGGGTGAGTTATTTTGTTTCTGTTCAGGGTAAATACTGGCTGTATTATTTTTACACTGCAATTTAGATTTCAGTTTCAAAACACCCCACCCAAATGTAACTCTCTCTGCACATGTTACATCTGCCCCACCTGCAGTGCACATGGTTTTGTCCATTTTGAGAACAAATTTGTACTGCGATCAGTTCTGAATAAGGGCCTAGGTCAATCCATTTTATTTAACAACGTGATCAGAACAATTGGTTTTTTTGTTAGTTTATTTCACCATTTTTCCAATTTGCTGTATTATAATTTCTATCTTGTATAATTTTTGTTCTTGTCATTTGCTATAGATATGCCAGAGGAGGCAGCTAATACCCCTTTTACACCCCCTAAAAATCCGGGTCAACGGCGGGTCAGACCCAGATCGTCGTCGGTGTAAATGGGACACGCCGTGTCCCTTTACACACGGCACTTCTACCCAGGTCCCCCCCAGCAACGGGTCTGCCCGCAACCCCCCCCCCCAGGACAGAAGACTATTCCACTTGTCTACTACCCTTTCTGTGAAGTAATTTTTCCTCAGATTTCCCCTGAACCTCTCCCCTGTATCAGTGCATTTCCTAGTGTTCTAATACTTCTCCTGATTTGAAGAATGTTTCCCTATTGGACATAATCAAAACCATTGGTATATTTGCAGGTTTTTATAGCGTAGACACACAGCTTTTCATATAATCTCTTTTTTCGCTTACACATCCTCCTGACCCCAATATTGCTGTGTGACTCTATCATAGAGCCCACCAAAAGCCTTTGCAATGTGGTTCAACCAATTTGCAATATGTGGAAACCATGTGCATAAAGGATTGTAAGCCTGTGAGCAGGGCCCTCTGAGCTTGTACGTCGGATATTACCCAGTCTTTTTCTATTGCTGTTTGTTCCCAATTGTAAAGCGCAATGGAATGTACTAGTACTATATAAGTAAAATATAATAATTAATAATTGAGGATGTCAGGAATGTGCTATGAAGCCCCATCACCCATCTACTGGTAGTGTCCTAGCATAATTATTACAAGATCTATGCATCAGAATCAGAATCAACTTTATTGGCCATGTGTGCTTGCGCACACTTGGAATTTTTTGTGGATCATATTACATAACAAGTATACAATAAAACCACTAACATCACACATTATGTATAACTGACTGACGTACCTGGCATTGTCCTGGTTTAAGCCTTTAATTATCAATGAGTTGGATATAAAGGTTATCATTTATAAATAATTGGCAGCTCTTCCAACACACCCATGGGGTGGCTGCTGAGTGTCGTTTTTTTTTTTGTTGGGGTTTCGCCAGTAGCCCTATTCCCCAGTTTTCCTTCAGGTGTAAAAGTGTCCATACACGTTACAATTATTGTATACAGTATTGTATATAATACTGTATACAATAATTGTAACGTGTATGGGCACCTTTACTGCCGACCCGATTGCTGTTCATGTGTGCAATGTGTAGTGACCAACCTTGAAAGGAGTGTACACCTTAAGATGCGGTGGCGTTGGTCTCGATTTGCGGTTGGGGATTGATTGCCGGACACAGGGTGGAAAATCATGCAGCGGCATTTTTCTTGTTGTCACTTGATAAATATTCCCAGACCTGGGCACGATCCCACAGCCAGGCTTCGGAGGATGAGGGACTTCCGGCAGCACTGTGATCCCTCTGACGCCCTCGGAAGTCTTATGAGGGACACAGACACGGTTTCTCTCCACTCGTGTCTTGATAAACTTGGCCTTGCTTCCGTAGGTCATTGTGCTGCGGGATTCTTCATAAGCACTATCCGCAGGGCTGATGTGCGTGATCATAACCAATCGGCTTTTCCCGCTCAGTGCTCCCTTTAGCAGCCAGGTCAGCTTGCTGTCCCGATAGTTTATATGGCTGCCTGGTCTGTCACGCAGCGCCATGATACACATCCTGAGGGCAAGAAGGGATCGGTTGATGTATCCTCCTTCTTTCATGGTCTGGCCGCTGTTCTCAGTCTGGCTTGCTCGTTCTGATCCCGCAAGGTCTACCATGTACAACTTGCCTGTGCTCACACCATCACTGGCTGTCTGCTTTATGGTGACCTGCAATACTGCATGTGAACGGGATGAGGTCTTATTAGCGGCTGTGCGAGCTTCTGTGCGCTGCTTGTTGCCCTTCTTCAGCAGGGCCATGGCTTCCTCTGGAGTGCTAAGGGAGAATGTAGAAATCCCTTCTATTTTGGTGTTGCCATTGGGATCCTCTCTGAGGACCAAAGACCTAGAGGAAGGTCTTAATAGGTCTCGGACGGTTTCATTATAGATCTCCGCGTATGATAATGATACGGAGCAATTCTTTTTTTCCCCAGTCTCCTCAATGGCTTTAAACAGGTCCTTCAGGGTGCGATACATTACTCCAGGGTTGCGGTCCTTACCCATCATGGTGAAGGTCTTTCCAGTGCCTGTCGGGCCATAGGCAAATATGGCAGCATTGTACCCAGACAGGATGTCGCCCAATAAGGGCTTCACTGTGGAATCATACACAGTCTCCTGGGTAGCTGCCTGGTCAAACACCTGGTTAAATTGGAATGTTGTTTCTCTTGTCCTGGTGGAGCGCAGGACATCGTTAGGATCCTCACCGGGGTCCTGCAATAGCACTGTCTGCGGTCCGAGCTGGTGTGTGATGCATCGGGCGCGGTTCTTAGTCTCCGTCAAATTAACTGGACGGATGCGCAGAGCGACAGTCATTTGGTGGTCTATAGCTTTATTAGCTTTCGCCTTCTTCATTTTATATCAAACTTCAATCTTCAGAAAAGAGTGAAAAATTATGTGTTGGCACAAGTCCAGCAATATCAGATATGACTCAGGAAGCAGTCAGCTGCCAGTGTTCTACTCATCACAGCCCATTGTGACATCATCGGCCCATTGTGACATCACTAGCTGCCATGTGGCAGAAGGGCACTGCTATGTATTTCATCCAGGGCCTGCTGTTACAGAAGTGGTATCATCTTCTGGTCCCCCTGGGATGTCTTACCTCTCACTTATTTACGTGATAAAAGTTAATAAGCACAAAGAACCTTTTATCTCTGCATGTTTGTAGCCATTCACAGCAGTGGGAGCAATTGTATTAGTTCTGAAAGAAAATATATGTTGTCCACAGGTGCCAGTGGAAGTGCTCCTCCAGTGGCCAAATTATGAATTACTTTAGTATAGTGTGAATACTGCTTCATCTCTCGCGGCAGTGTCATTTTTATAATCAGGAGAAATATACTAACCTTGTACAGTTACCTTGTAATAAACCAGCTCATGTCCTCTCTTTCTGAAGTACAATGCATTAAGGACCGCCAAGCATAGGCGAATCTAGGGGGTGGTCCGGGGGTGCACCGGGCCACCCATTAGCCCATTTTGTAGCTGAGGGATGGGGCTTTCCAACGAGCCCAGCCCGTGTCTCTAGCCCCCTGGGAACCGGAGATACTGCCAGGCAAAGCTGGAAAGTTTTCCCTATAGGATAACATGGGACCCGCTAATTCCAACCCCCACCCAGTTCAACGGCTGCCAGTTCCACCTTCGGCATCACTGAAGCTCGGGGTTGATTTCAGTCGAACCCAAATCGCTGGGCCTTCAATCTGATACCAGGCTGGATCCATATGGGTTAATTGGTTCCAGGAATATTGAGGTTAAACCGTTTTTTTTTCCTTTCATTTCTTAAATGTAATTTCCTGACTGTTTATGTTCTTTGAGGGCAGATTTCTCTGGAACCAAACAGCCCAGTTTCACAGGACCAAAATCATTCGAAACCAACTCAAAAGTTCTTCAATATGATATTGGTCTCATGTAAATGGGTCAGTTGGTTCCGAAGATATAGCTGGTTGGTTAAAGGGGGAGTGGTTGTCTCTCCCCCTCACACCAGAAAATGCAGGGACTAGGCTGGTGTATAAGGGGTCAGCCTGGGAATGTCCCTGCATGATCCTGGGACCATATTCCCGGGTAAATCCCTACATTTTCTGTTGTGAAAGGGGTATTATTTCTAATAGCCGTGACCTGCAGTGCTCTGAATACAGCCGGGCAGCCCCCTGCTCTGTCCAGCTGTCAATGACTGTCACCCCTGCAGCTTCCGCTCCAATTCTTCTCCCCACTTTCACCTCAGCCCGCCACCCCTTTAATCATGTGGTGCTGGCCCCCGATGTGCTCCCCCAACATCACGCATCAACAACAGCGCACACAATATTTTAAATGTCCACTTGGCTAGAGGGGAGTGGGAGCATGCTCTGCGCTGCGCTCTGCTCCTCTCCCCATAGAAGCAGCTGCACCGCTCTCCATCTCTCCCTGCAGCAGCAGCGAAGGCTCATATAAAAATTTACACTTTTGGGGGCATTGCTTAAGGGACGCTACAAGTGGCGGTACGTGGGGGCATTACGCATAATGTGTGGCTTAATGTGTAAGGGGCATTATGGTGTGCAGCATCATGTGTAAGGGGCATTATCTGTGCTGCATCATGTTTAAGGGGCATTATGTGTGCAGCATCATGTGTAAGGGACATTATGTGTGTAGCATCATGTGTAATGGGTACTATGGGGCACGGCATCATGTGTAATGGGTACTATGGTGTGCGGCATCATGTGTAATGGGTACTATGGTGTGCGGCATCATGTGTAATGGGTGCTATGGTGTGCGGCATCATGTGTAATGGGTACTATGGTGCCATCAAGCAAGAACCCCCTAGTAATGAGCACGTAGGTAAGCAGCACTTATGTGGCAAATATGTAATGGGCATTACAGTTTGTTATATAGTATGTAATGGGCATCATGATGTGTGGCACAATGTGTAATGGGCATTATGGTGTGTGGCCTTATGTGTAATTGGCATTACGGCGTGTGGCTTTATGTGTAATGCGTATTACAGAGTTTGCTAAAAGGTGTAATGGGCATTACTGTGTATGGTCTAAAGTGTAATACCACACCCCTTTTTGTGATGACACGCCTCCTTCCCATGAAGCCATGCCCCCTTTTTGCTGCGCGGCATAGCCGCGCAAAGGTCCCCCTGTTATTATGTCTGGATCTGGGACCACGCATTACCATAATTCTAGATTTGCCTATGCCTCCAAGGATATTATGCCAAGGATCCTTACAAAAGCCATGATGGGGACTGGGACAGATGAGGATATGTTAATCCAAATTCTCATCACCAGGGCAGAGGTAACAGGCTATAGTTTGAGAATGGACATTGTGCTGCTAGGAGGACGCAGAGTGTTTCTCACTGATAAGATCACAACATGTGCTGTAAGTGCACATGAGAGTAACCATTTGCTCCCAAACACAGACAATGGGCATTCACACAAATGAGGGCCCTTATTCAGATCTAATCGCAGTACAAATTTGTTCTCACAATGGGCAAAACCATGTGCCCTACAGGTGGGGCAGATTTAACATGTGCAGAGAGAGTTAGATTTGGGTGAGTTATTTTGTTTCTGTTCAGGGTAAATACTGGCTGTATTATTTTTACACTGCAATTTAGATTTCAGTTTCAAAACACCCCACCCAAATGTAACTCTCTCTGCACATGTTACATCTGCCCCACCTGCAGTGCACATGGTTTTGTCCATTTTGAGAACAAATTTGTACTGCGATCAGTTCTGAATAAGGGCCTAGGTCAATCCATTTTATTTAACAACGTGATCAGAACAATTGGTTTTTTTGTTAGTTTATTTCACCATTTTTCCAATTTGCTGTATTATAATTTCTATCTTGTATAATTTTTGTTCTTGTCATTTGCTATAGATATGCCAGAGGAGGCAGCTAATACCCCTTTTACACCCCCTAAAAATCCGGGTCAACGGCGGGTCAGACCCAGATCGTCGTCGGTGTAAATGGGACACGCCGTGTCCCTTTACACACGGCACTTCTACCCAGGTCCCCCCCAGCAACGGGTCTGCCCGCAACCCCCCCCCCCAGGACAGAAGACTATTCCACTTGTCTACTACCCTTTCTGTGAAGTAATTTTTCCTCAGATTTCCCCTGAACCTCTCCCCTGTATCAGTGCATTTCCTAGTGTTCTAATACTTCTCCTGATTTGAAGAATGTTTCCCTCTTGGACATAATCAAAACCATTGGTATATTTGCAGGTTTTTATAGCGTAGACACACAGCTTTTCATATAATCTCTTTTTTCGCTTACACATCCTCCTGACCCCAATATTGCTGTGTGACTCTATCATAGAGCCCACCAAAAGCCTTTGCAATGTGGTTCAACCAATTTGCAATATGTGGAAACCATGTGCATAAAGGATTGTAAGCCTGTGAGCAGGGCCCTCTGAGCTTGTACGTCGGATATTACCCAGTCTTTTTCTATTGCTGTTTGTTCCCAATTGTAAAGCGCAATGGAATGTACTAGTACTATATAAGTAAAATATAATAATTAATAATTGAGGATGTCAGGAATGTGCTATGAAGCCCCATCACCCATCTACTGGTAGTGTCCTAGCATAATTATTACAAGATCTATGCATCAGAATCAGAATCAACTTTATTGGCCATGTGTGCTTGCGCACACTTGGAATTTTTTGTGGATCATATTACATAACAAGTATACAATAAAACCACTAACATCACACATTATGTATAACTGACTGACGTACCTGGCATTGTCCTGGTTTAAGCCTTTAATTATCAATGAGTTGGATATAAAGGTTATCATTTATAAATAATTGGCAGCTCTTCCAACACACCCATGGGGTGGCTGCTGAGTGTCGTTTTTTTTTTTGTTGGGGTTTCGCCAGTAGCCCTATTCCCCAGTTTTCCTTCAGGTGTAAAAGTGTCCATACACGTTACAATTATTGTATACAGTATTGTATATAATACTGTATACAATAATTGTAACGTGTATGGGCACCTTTACTGCCGACCCGATTGCTGTTCATGTGTGCAATGTGTAGTGACCAACCTTGAAAGGAGTGTACACCTTAAGATGCGGTGGCGTTGGTCTCGATTTGCGGTTGGGGATTGATTGCCGGACACAGGGTGGAAAATCATGCAGCGGCATTTTTCTTGTTGTCACTTGATAAATATTCCCAGACCTGGGCACGATCCCACAGCCAGGCTTCGGAGGATGAGGGACTTCCGGCAGCACTGTGATCCCTCTGACGCCCTCGGAAGTCTTATGAGGGACACAGACACGGTTTCTCTCCACTCGTGTCTTGATAAACTTGGCCTTGCTTCCGTAGGTCATTGTGCTGCGGGATTCTTCATAAGCACTATCCGCAGGGCTGATGTGCGTGATCATAACCAATCGGCTTTTCCCGCTCAGTGCTCCCTTTAGCAGCCAGGTCAGCTTGCTGTCCCGATAGTTTATATGGCTGCCTGGTCTGTCACGCAGCGCCATGATACACATCCTGAGGGCAAGAAGGGATCGGTTGATGTATCCTCCTTCTTTCATGGTCTGGCCGCTGTTCTCAGTCTGGCTTGCTCGTTCTGATCCCGCAAGGTCTACCATGTACAACTTGCCTGTGCTCACACCATCACTGGCTGTCTGCTTTATGGTGACCTGCAATACTGCATGTGAACGGGATGAGGTCTTATTAGCGGCTGTGCGAGCTTCTGTGCGCTGCTTGTTGCCCTTCTTCAGCAGGGCCATGGCTTCCTCTGGAGTGCTAAGGGAGAATGTAGAAATCCCTTCTATTTTGGTGTTGCCATTGGGATCCTCTCTGAGGACCAAAGACCTAGAGGAAGGTCTTAATAGGTCTCGGACGGTTTCATTATAGATCTCCGCGTATGATAATGATACGGAGCAATTCTTTTTTTCCCCAGTCTCCTCAATGGCTTTAAACAGGTCCTTCAGGGTGCGATACATTACTCCAGGGTTGCGGTCCTTACCCATCATGGTGAAGGTCTTTCCAGTGCCTGTCGGGCCATAGGCAAATATGGCAGCAATGTACCCAGACAGGATGTCGCCCAATAAGGGCTTCACTGTGGAATCATACACAGTCTCCTGGGTAGCTGCCTGGTCAAACACCTGGTTAAATTGGAATGTTGTTTCTCTTGTCCTGGTGGAGCGCAGGACATCGTTAGGATCCTCACCGGGGTCCTGCAATAGCACTGTCTGCGGTCCGAGCTGGTGTGTGATGCATCGGGCGCGGTTCTTAGTCTCCGTCAAATTAACTGGACGGATGCGCAGAGCGACAGTCATTTGGTGGTCTATAGCTTTATTAGCTTTCGCCTTCTTCATTTTATATCAAACTTCAATCTTCAGAAAAGAGTGAAAAATTATGTGTTGGCACAAGTCCAGCAATATCAGATATGACTCAGGAAGCAGTCAGCTGCCAGTGTTCTACTCATCACAGCCCATTGTGACATCATCGGCCCATTGTGACATCACTAGCTGCCATGTGGCAGAAGGGCACTGCTATGTATTTCATCCAGGGCCTGCTGTTACAGAAGTGGTATCATCTTCTGGTCCCCCTGGGATGTCTTACCTCTCACTTATTTACGTGATAAAAGTTAATAAGCACAAAGAACCTTTTATCTCTGCATGTTTGTAGCCATTCACAGCAGTGGGAGCAATTGTATTAGTTCTGAAAGAAAATATATGTTGTCCACAGGTGCCAGTGGAAGTGCTCCTCCAGTGGCCAAATTATGAATTACTTTAGTATAGTGTGAATACTGCTTCATCTCTCGCGGCAGTGTCATTTTTATAATCAGGAGAAATATACTAACCTTGTACAGTTACCTTGTAATAAACCAGCTCATGTCCTCTCTTTCTGAAGTACAATGCATTAAGGACCGCCAAGCATAGGCGAATCTAGGGGGTGGTCCGGGGGTGCACCGGGCCACCCATTAGCCCATTTTGTAGCTGAGGGATGGGGCTTTCCAACGAGCCCAGCCCGTGTCTCTAGCCCCCTGGGAACCGGAGATACTGCCAGGCAAAGCTGGAAAGTTTTCCCTATAGGATAACATGGGACCCGCTAATTCCAACCCCCACCCAGTTCAACGGCTGCCAGTTCCACCTTCGGCATCACTGAAGCTCGGGGTTGATTTCAGTCGAACCCAAATCGCTGGGCCTTCAATCTGATACCAGGCTGGATCCATATGGGTTAATTGGTTCCAGGAATATTGAGGTTAAACCGTTTTTTTTTTCTTTCATTTCTTAAATGTAATTTCCTGACTGTTTATGTTCTTTGAGGGCAGATTTCTCTGGAACCAAACAGCCCAGTTTCACAGGACCAAAATCATTCGAAACCAACTCAAAAGTTCTTCAATATGATATTGGTCTCATGTAAATGGGTCAGTTGGTTCCGAAGATATAGCTGGTTGGTTAAAGGGGGAGTGGTTGTCTCTCCCCCTCACACCAGAAAATGCAGGGACTAGGCTGGTGTATAAGGGGTCAGCCTGGGAATGTCCCTGCATGATCCTGGGACCATATTCCCGGGTAAATCCCTACATTTTCTGTTGTGAAAGGGGTATTATTTCTAATAGCCGTGACCTGCAGTGCTCTGAATACAGCCGGGCAGCCCCCTGCTCTGTCCAGCTGTCAATGACTGTCACCCCTGCAGCTTACGCTCCAATTCTTCTCCCCACTTTCACCTCAGCCCGCCACCCCTTTAATCATGTGGTGCTGGCCCCCGATGTGCTCCCCCAACATCACGCATCAACAACAGCGCACACAATATTTTAAATGTCCACTTGGCTAGAGGGGAGTGGGAGCATGCTCTGCGCTGCGCTCTGCTCCTCTCCCCATAGAAGCAGCTGCACCGCTCTCCATCTCTCCCTGCAGCAGCAGCAGCGAAGGCTCATATAAAAATTTACACTTTTGGGGGCATTGCTTAAGGGACGCTACAAGTGGCGGTACGTGGGGGCATTACGCATAATGTGTGGCTTAATGTGTAAGGGGCATTATGGTGTGCAGCATCATGTGTAAGGGGCATTATCTGTGCTGCATCATGTTTAAGGGGCATTATGTGTGCAGCATCATGTGTAAGGGACATTATGTGTGTAGCATCATGTGTAATGGGTACTATGGGGCACGGCATCATGTGTAATGGGTACTATGGTGTGCGGCATCATGTGTAATGGGTACTATGGTGTGCGGCATCATGTGTAATGGGTGCTATGGTGTGCGGCATCATGTGTAATGGGTACTATGGTGCCATCAAGCAAGAACCCCCTAGTAATGAGCACGTAGGTAAGCAGCACTTATGTGGCAAATATGTAATGGGCATTACAGTTTGTTATATAGTATGTAATGGGCATCTTGATGTGTGGCACAATGTGTAATGGGCATTATGGTGTGTGGCCTTATGTGTAATTGGCATTACGGCGTGTGGCTT
Organism: Crinia signifera; assembly: GCF_055691185.1. Lineage (NCBI taxonomy): Eukaryota > Metazoa > Chordata > Amphibia > Anura > Myobatrachidae > Crinia > Crinia signifera. The sequence continues at coordinate 256,290,180 of NC_139221.1, read as the reverse complement.
TATGTGTAATGCGTATTACAGAGTTTGCTAAAAGGTGTAATGGGCATTACTGTGTATGGTCTAAAGTGTAATACCACACCCCTTTTTGTGATGACACGCCTCCTTCCCATGAAGCCATGCCCCCTTTTTGCTGCGCGGCATAGCCGCGCAAAGGTCCCCCTGTTATTATGTCTGGATCTGGGACCACGCATTACCATAATTCTAGATTTGCCTATGCCTCCAAGGATATTATGCCAAGGATCCTTACAAAAGCCATGATGGGGACTGGGACAGATGAGGATATGTTAATCCAAATTCTCATCACCAGGGCAGAGGTAACAGGCTATAGTTTGAGAATGGACATTGTGCTGCTAGGAGGACGCAGAGTGTTTCTCACTGATAAGATCACAACATGTGCTGTAAGTGCACATGAGAGTAACCATTTGCTCCCAAACACAGACAATGGGCATTCACACAAATGAGGGCCCTTATTCAGATCTAATCGCAGTACAAATTTGTTCTCACAATGGGCAAAACCATGTGCCCTACAGGTGGGGCAGATTTAACATGTGCAGAGAGAGTTAGATTTGGGTGAGTTATTTTGTTTCTGTTCAGGGTAAATACTGGCTGTATTACTTTTACACTGCAATTTAGATTTCAGTTTCAAAACACCCCACCCAAATGTAACTCTCTCTGCACATGTTACATCTGCCCCACCTGCAGTGCACATGGTTTTGTCCATTTTGAGAACAAATTTGTACTGCGATCAGTTCTGAATAAGGGCCTAGGTCAATCCATTTTATTTAACAACGTGATCAGAACAATTGGTTTTTTTGTTAGTTTATTTCACCATTTTTCCAATTTGCTGTATTATAATTTCTATCTTGTATAATTTTTGTTCTTGTCATTTGCTATAGATATGCCAGAGGAGGCAGCTAATACCCCTTTTACACCCCCTAAAAATCCGGGTCAACGGCGGGTCAGACCCAGATCGTCGTCGGTGTAAATGGGACACGCCGTGTCCCTTTACACACGGCACTTCTACCCAGGTCCCCCCCAGCAACGGGTCTGCCCGCAACCCCCCCCCCAGGACAGAAGACTATTCCACTTGTCTACTACCCTTTCTGTGAAGTAATTTTTCCTCAGATTTCCCCTGAACCTCTCCCCTGTATCAGTGCATTTCCTAGTGTTCTAATACTTCTCCTGATTTGAAGAATGTTTCCCTCTTGGACATAATCAAAACCATTGGTATATTTGCAGGTTTTTATAGCGTAGACACACAGCTTTTCATATAATCTCTTTTTTCGCTTACACATCCTCCTGACCCCAATATTGCTGTGTGACTCTATCATAGAGCCCACCAAAAGCCTTTGCAATGTGGTTCAACCAATTTGCAATATGTGGAAACCATGTGCATAAAGGATTGTAAGCCTGTGAGCAGGGCCCTCTGAGCTTGTACGTCGGATATTACCCAGTCTTTTTCTATTGCTGTTTGTTCCCAATTGTAAAGCGCAATGGAATGTACTAGTACTATATAAGTAAAATATAATAATTAATAATTGAGGATGTCAGGAATGTGCTATGAAGCCCCATCACCCATCTACTGGTAGTGTCCTAGCATAATTCTTACAAGATCTATGCATCAGAATCAGAATCAACTTTATTGGCCATGTGTGCTTGCGCACACTTGGAATTTTTTGTGGATCATATTACATAACAAGTATACAATAAAACCACTAACATCACACATTATGTATAACTGACTGACGTACCTGGCATTGTCCTGGTTTAAGCCTTTAATTATCAATGAGTTGGATATAAAGGTTATCATTTATAAATAATTGGCAGCTCTTCCAACACACCCATGGGGTGGCTGCTGAGTGTCGTTTTTTTTTTTGTTGGGGTTTCGCCAGTAGCCCTATTCCCCAGTTTTCCTTCAGGTGTAAAAGTGTCCATACACGTTACAATTATTGTATACAGTATTGTATATAATACTGTATACAATAATTGTAACGTGTATGGGCACCTTTACTGCCGACCCGATTGCTGTTCATGTGTGCAATGTGTAGTGACCAACCTTGAAAGGAGTGTACACCTTAAGATGCGGTGGCGTTGGTCTCGATTTGCGGTTGGGGATTGATTGCCGGACACAGGGTGGAAAATCATGCAGCGGCATTTTTCTTGTTGTCACTTGATAAATATTCCCAGACCTGGGCACGATCCCACAGCCAGGCTTCGGAGGATGAGGGACTTCCGGCAGCACTGTGATCCCTCTGACGCCCTCGGAAGTCTTATGAGGGACACAGACACGGTTTCTCTCCACTCGTGTCTTGATAAACTTGGCCTTGCTTCCGTAGGTCATTGTGCTGCGGGATTCTTCATAAGCACTATCCGCAGGGCTGATGTGCGTGATCATAACCAATCGGCTTTTCCCGCTCAGTGCTCCCTTTAGCAGCCAGGTCAGCTTGCTGTCCCGATAGTTTATATGGCTGCCTGGTCTGTCACGCAGCGCCATGATACACATCCTGAGGGCAAGAAGGGATCGGTTGATGTATCCTCCTTCTTTCATGGTCTGGCCGCTGTTCTCAGTCTGGCTTGCTCGTTCTGATCCCGCAAGGTCTACCATGTACAACTTGCCTGTGCTCACACCATCACTGGCTGTCTGCTTTATGGTGACCTGCAATACTGCATGTGAACGGGATGAGGTCTTATTAGCGGCTGTGCGAGCTTCTGTGCGCTGCTTGTTGCCCTTCTTCAGCAGGGCCATGGCTTCCTCTGGAGTGCTAAGGGAGAATGTAGAAATCCCTTCTATTTTGGTGTTGCCATTGGGATCCTCTCTGAGGACCAAAGACCTAGAGGAAGGTCTTAATAGGTCTCGGACGGTTTCATTATAGATCTCCGCGTATGATAATGATACGGAGCAATTCTTTTTTTCCCCAGTCTCCTCAATGGCTTTAAACAGGTCCTTCAGGGTGCGATACATTACTCCAGGGTTGCGGTCCTTACCCATCATGGTGAAGGTCTTTCCAGTGCCTGTCGGGCCATAGGCAAATATGGCAGCATTGTACCCAGACAGGATGTCGCCCAATAAGGGCTTCACTGTGGAATCATACACAGTCTCCTGGGTAGCTGCCTGGTCAAACACCTGGTTAAATTGGAATGTTGTTTCTCTTGTCCTGGTGGAGCGCAGGACATCGTTAGGATCCTCACCGGGGTCCTGCAATAGCACTGTCTGCGGTCCGAGCTGGTGTGTGATGCATCGGGCGCGGTTCTTAGTCTCCGTCAAATTAACTGGACGGATGCGCAGAGCGACAGTCATTTGGTGGTCTATAGCTTTATTAGCTTTCGCCTTCTTCATTTTATATCAAACTTCAATCTTCAGAAAAGAGTGAAAAATTATGTGTTGGCACAAGTCCAGCAATATCAGATATGACTCAGGAAGCAGTCAGCTGCCAGTGTTCTACTCATCACAGCCCATTGTGACATCATCGGCCCATTGTGACATCACTAGCTGCCATGTGGCAGAAGGGCACTGCTATGTATTTCATCCAGGGCCTGCTGTTACAGAAGTGGTATCATCTTCTGGTCCCCCTGGGATGTCTTACCTCTCACTAATTTACGTGATAAAAGTTAATAAGCACAAAGAACCTTTTATCTCTGCATGTTTGTAGCCATTCACAGCAGTGGGAGCAATTGTATTAGTTCTGAAAGAAAATATATGTTGTCCACAGGTGCCAGTGGAAGTGCTCCTCCAGTGGCCAAATTATGAATTACTTTAGTATAGTGTGAATACTGCTTCATCTCTCGCGGCAGTGTCATTTTTATAATCAGGAGAAATATACTAACCTTGTACAGTTACCTTGTAATAAACCAGCTCATGTCCTCTCTTTCTGAAGTACAATGCATTAAGGACCGCCAAGCATAGGCGAATCTAGGGGGTGGTCCGGGGGTGCACCGGGCCACCCATTAGCCCATTTTGTAGCTGAGGGATGGGGCTTTCCAACGAGCCCAGCCCGTGTCTCTAGCCCCCTGGGAACCGGAGATACTGCCAGGCAAAGCTGGAAAGTTTTCCCTATAGGATAACATGGGACCCGCTAATTCCAACCCCCACCCAGTTCAACGGCTGCCAGTTCCACCTTCGGCATCACTGAAGCTCGGGGTTGATTTCAGTCGAACCCAAATCGCTGGGCCTTCAATCTGATACCAGGCTGGATCCATATGGGTTAATTGGTTCCAGGAATATTGAGGTTAAACCGTTTTTTTTTTCTTTCATTTCTTAAATGTAATTTCCTGACCGTTTATGTTCTTTGAGGGCAGATTTCTCTGGAACCAAACAGCCCAGTTTCACAGGACCAAAATCATTCGAAACCAACTCAAAAGTTCTTCAATATGATATTGGTCTCATGTAAATGGGTCAGTTGGTTCCGAAGATATAGCTGGTTGGTTAAAGGGGGAGTGGTTGTCTCTCCCCCTCACACCAGAAAATGCAGGGACTAGGCTGGTGTATAACGGGTCAGCCTGGGAATGTCCCTGCATGATCCTGGGACCATATTCCCGGGTAAATCCCTACATTTTCTGTTGTGAAAGGGGTATTATTTCTAATAGCCGTGACCTGCAGTGCTCTGAATACAGCCGGGCAGCCCCTTACGCTCCAATTCTTCTCCCCACTTTCACCTCAGCCCGCCACCCCTTTAATCATGTGGTGCTGGCCCCCGATGTGCTCCCCCAACATCACGCATCAACAACAGCGCACACAATATTTTAAATGTCCACTTGGCTAGAGGGGAGTGGGAGCATGCTCTGCGCTGCGCTCTGCTCCTCTCCCCATAGAAGCAGCTGCACCGCTCTCCATCTCTCCCTGCAGCAGCAGCAGCGAAGGCTCATATAAAAATTTACACTTTTGGGGGCATTGCTTAAGGGACGCTACAAGTGGCGGTACGTGGGGGCATTACGCATAATGTGTGGCTTAATGTGTAAGGGGCATTATGGTGTGCAGCATCATGTGTAAGGGGCATTATCTGTGCTGCATCATGTTTAAGGGGCATTATGTGTGCAGCATCATGTGTAAGGGACATTATGTGTGTAGCATCATGTGTAATGGGTACTATGGGGCACGGCATCATGTGTAATGGGTACTATGGTGTGCGGCATCATGTGTAATGGGTACTATGGTGTGCGGCATCATGTGTAATGGGTGCTATGGTGTGCGGCATCATGTGTAATGGGTACTATGGTGCCATCAAGCAAGAACCCCCTAGTAATGAGCACGTAGGTAAGCAGCACTTATGTGGCAAATATGTAATGGGCATTACAGTTTGTTATATAGTATGTAATGGGCATCTTGATGTGTGGCACAATGTGTAATGGGCATTATGGTGTGTGGCCTTATGTGTAATTGGCATTACGGCGTGTGGCTTTATGTGTAATGCGTATTACAGAGTTTGCTAAAAGGTGTAATGGGCATTACTGTGTATGGTCTAAAGTGTAATACCACACCCCTTTTTGTGATGACACGCCTCCTTCCCATGAAGCCATGCCCCCTTTGTTCTCAAAATGGACAAAACCATGTGCCCTACAGGTGGGGCAGATTTAACATGTGCAGAGAGAGTTAGATTTGGGTGAGTTATTTTGTTTCTGTTCAGGGTAAATACTGGCTGTATTACTTTTACACTGCAATTTAGATTTCAGTTTCAAAACACCCCACCCAAATGTAACTCTCTCTGCACATGTTACATCTGCCCCACCTGCAGTGCACATGGTTTTGTCCATTTTGAGAACAAATTTGTACTGCGATCAGTTCTGAATAAGGGCCTAGGTCAATCCATTTTATTTAACAACGTGATCAGAACAATTGGTTTTTTTGTTAGTTTATTTCACCATTTTTCCAATTTGCTGTATTATAATTTCTATCTTGTATAATTTTTGTTCTTGTCATTTGCTATAGATATGCCAGAGGAGGCAGCTAATACCCCTTTTACACCCCCTAAAAATCCGGGTCAACGGCGGGTCAGACCCAGATCGTCGTCGGTGTAAATGGGACACGCCGTGTCCCTTTACACACGGCACTTCTACCCAGGTCCCCCCCAGCAACGGGTCTGCCCGCAACCCCCCCCCCAGGACAGAAGACTATTCCACTTGTCTACTACCCTTTCTGTGAAGTAATTTTTCCTCAGATTTCCCCTGAACCTCTCCCCTGTATCAGTGCATTTCCTAGTGTTCTAATACTTCTCCTGATTTGAAGAATGTTTCCCTCTTGGACATAATCAAAACCATTGGTATATTTGCAGGTTTTTATAGCGTAGACACACAGCTTTTCATATAATCTCTTTTTTCGCGTACACATCCTCCTGACCCCAATATTGCTGTGTGACTCTATCATAGAGCCCACCAAAAGCCTTTGCAATGTGGTTCAACCAATTTGCAATATGTGGAAACCATGTGCATAAAGGATTGTAAGCCTGTGAGCAGGGCCCTCTGAGCTTGTACGTCGGATATTACCCAGTCTTTTTCTATTGCTGTTTGTTCCCAATTGTAAAGCGCAATGGAATGTACTAGTACTATATAAGTAAAATATAATAATTAATAATTGAGGATGTCAGGAATGTGCTATGAAGCCCCATCACCCATCTACTGGTAGTGTCCTAGCATAATTCTTACAAGATCTATGCATCAGAATCAGAATCAACTTTATTGGCCATGTGTGCTTGCGCACACTTGGAATTTTTTGTGGATCATATTACATAACAAGTATACAATAAAACCACTAACATCACACATTATGTATAACTGACTGACGTACCTGGCATTGTCCTGGTTTAAGCCTTTAATTATCAATGAGTTGGATATAAAGGTTATCATTTATAAATAATTGGCAGCTCTTCCAACACACCCATGGGGTGGCTGCTGAGTGTCGTTTTTTTTTTTGTTGGGGTTTCGCCAGTAGCCCTATTCCCCAGTTTTCCTTCAGGTGTAAAAGTGTCCATACACGTTACAATTATTGTATACAGTATTGTATATAATACTGTATACAATAATTGTAACGTGTATGGGCACCTTTACTGCCGACCCGATTGCTGTTCATGTGTGCAATGTGTAGTGACCAACCTTGAAAGGAGTGTACACCTTAAGATGCGGTGGCGTTGGTCTCGATTTGCGGTTGGGGATTGATTGCCGGACACAGGGTGGAAAATCATGCAGCGGCATTTTTCTTGTTGTCACTTGATAAATATTCCCAGACCTGGGCACGATCCCACAGCCAGGCTTCGGAGGATGAGGGACTTCCGGCAGCACTGTGATCCCTCTGACGCCCTCGGAAGTCTTATGAGGGACACAGACACGGTTTCTCTCCACTCGTGTCTTGATAAACTTGGCCTTGCTTCCGTAGGTCATTGTGCTGCGGGATTCTTCATAAGCACTATCCGCAGGGCTGATGTGCGTGATCATAACCAATCGGCTTTTCCCGCTCAGTGCTCCCTTTAGCAGCCAGGTCAGCTTGCTGTCCCGATAGTTTATATGGCTGCCTGGTCTGTCACGCAGCGCCATGATACACATCCTGAGGGCAAGAAGGGATCGGTTGATGTATCCTCCTTCTTTCATGGTCTGGCCGCTGTTCTCAGTCTGGCTTGCTCGTTCTGATCCCGCAAGGTCTACCATGTACAACTTGCCTGTGCTCACACCATCACTGGCTGTCTGCTTTATGGTGACCTGCAATACTGCATGTGAACGGGATGAGGTCTTATTAGCGGCTGTGCGAGCTTCTGTGCGCTGCTTGTTGCCCTTCTTCAGCAGGGCCATGGCTTCCTCTGGAGTGCTAAGGGAGAATGTAGAAATCCCTTCTATTTTGGTGTTGCCATTGGGATCCTCTCTGAGGACCAAAGACCTAGAGGAAGGTCTTAATAGGTCTCGGACGGTTTCATTATAGATCTCCGCGTATGATAATGATACGGAGCAATTCTTTTTTTCCCCAGTCTCCTCAATGGCTTTAAACAGGTCCTTCAGGGTGCGATACATTACTCCAGGGTTGCGGTCCTTACCCATCATGGTGAAGGTCTTTCCAGTGCCTGTCGGGCCATAGGCAAATATGGCAGCATTGTACCCAGACAGGATGTCGCCCAATAAGGGCTTCACTGTGGAATCATACACAGTCTCCTGGGTAGCTGCCTGGTCAAACACCTGGTTAAATTGGAATGTTGTTTCTCTTGTCCTGGTGGAGCGCAGGACATCGTTAGGATCCTCACCGGGGTCCTGCAATAGCACTGTCTGCGGTCCGAGCTGGTGTGTGATGCATCGGGCGCGGTTCTTAGTCTCCGTCAAATTAACTGGACGGATGCGCAGAGCGACAGTCATTTGGTGGTCTATAGCTTTATTAGCTTTCGCCTTCTTCATTTTATATCAAACTTCAATCTTCAGAAAAGAGTGAAAAATTATGTGTTGGCACAAGTCCAGCAATATCAGATATGACTCAGGAAGCAGTCAGCTGCCAGTGTTCTACTCATCACAGCCCATTGTGACATCATCGGCCCATTGTGACATCACTAGCTGCCATGTGGCAGAAGGGCACTGCTATGTATTTCATCCAGGGCCTGCTGTTACAGAAGTGGTATCATCTTCTGGTCCCCCTGGGATGTCTTACCTCTCACTTATTTACGTGATAAAAGTTAATAAGCACAAAGAACCTTTTATCTCTGCATGTTTGTAGCCATTCACAGCAGTGGGAGCAATTGTATTAGTTCTGAAAGAAAATATATGTTGTCCACAGGTGCCAGTGGAAGTGCTCCTCCAGTGGCCAAATTATGAATTACTTTAGTATAGTGTGAATACTGCTTCATCTCTCGCGGCAGTGTCATTTTTATAATCAGGAGAAATATACTAACCTTGTACAGTTACCTTGTAATAAACCAGCTCATGTCCTCTCTTTCTGAAGTACAATGCATTAAGGACCGCCAAGCATAGGCGAATCTAGGGGGTGGTCCGGGGGTGCACCGGGCCACCCATTAGCCCATTTTGTAGCTGAGGGATGGGGCTTTCCAACGAGCCCAGCCCGTGTCTCTAGCCCCCTGGGAACCGGAGATACTGCCAGGCAAAGCTGGAAAGTTTTCCCTATAGGATAACATGGGACCCGCTAATTCCAACCCCCACCCAGTTCAACGGCTGCCAGTTCCACCTTCGGCATCACTGAAGCTCGGGGTTGATTTCAGTCGAACCCAAATCGCTGGGCCTTCAATCTGTTACCAGGCTGGATCCATATGGGTTAATTGGTTCCAGGAATATTGAGGTTAAACCGTTTTTTTTTTCTTTCATTTCTTAAATGTAATTTCCTGACTGTTTATGTTCTTTGAGGGCAGATTTCTCTGGAACCAAACAGCCCAGTTTCACAGGACCAAAATCATTCGAAACCAACTCAAAAGTTCTTCAATATGATATTGGTCTCATGTAAATGGGTCAGTTGGTTCCGAAGATATAGCTGGTTGGTTAAAGGGGGAGTGGTTGTCTCTCCCCCTCACACCAGAAAATGCAGGGACTAGGCTGGTGTATAAGGGGTCAGCCTGGGAATGTCCCTGCATGATCCTGGGACCATATTCCCGGGTAAATCCCTACATTTTCTGTTGTGAAAGGGGTATTATTTCTAATAGCCGTGACCTGCAGTGCTCTGAATACAGCCGGGCAGCCCCCTGCTCTGTCCAGCTGTCAATGACTGTCACCCCTGCAGCTTACGCTCCAATTCTTCTCCCCACTTTCACCTCAGCCCGCCACCCCTTTAATCATGTGGTGCTGGCCCCCGATGTGCTCCCCCAACATCACGCATCAACAACAGCGCACACAATATTTTAAATGTCCACTTGGCTAGAGGGGAGTGGGAGCATGCTCTGCGCTCCTCTCCCCATAGAAGCAGCTGCACCGCTCTCCATCTCTCCCTGCAGCAGCAGCGAAGGCTCATATAAAAATTTACACTTTTGGGGGCATTGCTTAAGGGACGCTACAAGTGGCGGTACGTGGGGGCATTACGCATAATGTGTGGCTTAATGTGTAAGGGGCATTATGGTGTGCAGCATCATGTGTAAGGGGCATTATCTGTGCTGCATCATGTTTAAGGGGCATTATGTGTGCAGCATCATGTGTAAGGGACATTATGTGTGTAGCATCATGTGTAATGGGTACTATGGGGCACGGCATCATGTGTAATGGGTACTATGGTGTGCGGCATCATGTGTAATGGGTACTATGGTGTGCGGCATCATGTGTAATGGGTGCTATGGTGTGCGGCATCATGTGTAATGGGTACTATGGTGCCATCAAGCAAGAACCCCCTAGTAATGAGCACGTAGGTAAGCAGCACTTATGTGGCAAATATGTAATGGGCATTACAGTTTGTTATATAGTATGTAATGGGCATCTTGATGTGTGGCACAATGTGTAATGGGCATTATGGTGTGTGGCCTTATGTGTAATTGGCATTACGGCGTGTGGCTTTATGTGTAATGCGTATTACAGAGTTTGCTAAAAGGTGTAATGGGCATTACTGTGTATGGTCTAAAGTGTAATACCACACCCCTTTTTGTGATGACACGCCTCCTTCCCATGAAGCCATGCCCCCTTTTTGCTGCGCGGCATAGCCGCGCAAAGGTCCCCCTGTTATTATGTCTGGATCTGGGACCACGCATTACCATAATTCTAGATTTGCCTATGCCTCCAAGGATATTATGCCAAGGATCCTTACAAAAGCCATGATGGGGACTGGGACAGATGAGGATATGTTAATCCAAATTCTCATCACCAGGGCAGAGGTAACAGGCTATAGTTTGAGAATGGACATTGTGCTGCTAGGAGGACGCAGAGTGTTTCTCACTGATAAGATCACAACATGTGCTGTAAGTGCACATGAGAGTAACCATTTGCTCCCAAACACAGACAATGGGCATTCACACAAATGAGGGCCCTTATTCAGATCTAATCGCAGTACAAATTTGTTCTCACAATGGGCAAAACCATGTGCCCTACAGGTGGGGCAGATTTAACATGTGCAGAGAGAGTTAGATTTGGGTGAGTTATTTTGTTTCTGTTCAGGGTAAATACTGGCTGTATTATTTTTACACTGCAATTTAGATTTCAGTTTCAAAACACCCCACCCAAATGTAACTCTCTCTGCACATGTTACATCTGCCCCACCTGCAGTGCACATGGTTTTGTCCATTTTGAGAACAAATTTGTACTGCGATCAGTTCTGAATAAGGGCCTAGGTCAATCCATTTTATTTAACAACGTGATCAGAACAATTGGTTTTTTTGTTAGTTTATTTCACCATTTTTCCAATTTGCTGTATTATAATTTCTATCTTGTATAATTTTTGTTCTTGTCATTTGCTATAGATATGCCAGAGGAGGCAGCTAATACCCCTTTTACACCCCCTAAAAATCCGGGTCAACGGCGGGTCAGACCCAGATCGTCGTCGGTGTAAATGGGACACGCCGTGTCCCTTTACACACGGCACTTCTACCCAGGTCCCCCCCAGCAACGGGTCTGCCCGCAACCCCCCCCCCCAGGACAGAAGACTATTCCACTTGTCTACTACCCTTTCTGTGAAGTAATTTTTCCTCAGATTTCCCCTGAACCTCTCCCCTGTATCAGTGCATTTCCTAGTGTTCTAATACTTCTCCTGATTTGAAGAATGTTTCCCTCTTGGACATAATCAAAACCATTGGTATATTTGCAGGTTTTTATAGCGTAGACACACAGCTTTTCATATAATCTCTTTTTTCGCTTACACATCCTCCTGACCCCAATATTGCTGTGTGACTCTATCATAGAGCCCACCAAAAGCCTTTGCAATGTGGTTCAACCAATTTGCAATATGTGGAAACCATGTGCATAAAGGATTGTAAGCCTGTGAGCAGGGCCCTCTGAGCTTGTACGTCGGATATTACCCAGTCTTTTTCTATTGCTGTTTGTTCCCAATTGTAAAGCGCAATGGAATGTACTAGTACTATATAAGTAAAATATAATAATTAATAATTGAGGATGTCAGGAATGTGCTATGAAGCCCCATCACCCATCTACTGGTAGTGTCCTAGCATAATTATTACAAGATCTATGCATCAGAATCAGAATCAACTTTATTGGCCATGTGTGCTTGCGCACACTTGGAATTTTTTGTGGATCATATTACATAACAAGTATACAATAAAACCACTAACATCACACATTATGTATAACTGACTGACGTACCTGGCATTGTCCTGGTTTAAGCCTTTAATTATCAATGAGTTGGATATAAAGGTTATCATTTATAAATAATTGGCAGCTCTTCCAACACACCCATGGGGTGGCTGCTGAGTGTCGTTTTTTTTTTTGTTGGGGTTTCGCCAGTAGCCCTATTCCCCAGTTTTCCTTCAGGTGTAAAAGTGTCCATACACGTTACAATTATTGTATACAGTATTGTATATAATACTGTATACAATAATTGTAACGTGTATGGGCACCTTTACTGCCGACCCGATTGCTGTTCATGTGTGCAATGTGTAGTGACCAACCTTGAAAGGAGTGTACACCTTAAGATGCGGTGGCGTTGGTCTCGATTTGCGGTTGGGGATTGATTGCCGGACACAGGGTGGAAAATCATGCAGCGGCATTTTTCTTGTTGTCACTTGATAAATATTCCCAGACCTGGGCACGATCCCACAGCCAGGCTTCGGAGGATGAGGGACTTCCGGCAGCACTGTGATCCCTCTGACGCCCTCGGAAGTCTTATGAGGGACACAGACACGGTTTCTCTCCACTCGTGTCTTGATAAACTTGGCCTTGCTTCCGTAGGTCATTGTGCTGCGGGATTCTTCATAAGCACTATCCGCAGGGCTGATGTGCGTGATCATAACCAATCGGCTTTTCCCGCTCAGTGCTCCCTTTAGCAGCCAGGTCAGCTTGCTGTCCCGATAGTTTATATGGCTGCCTGGTCTGTCACGCAGCGCCATGATACACATCCTGAGGGCAAGAAGGGATCGGTTGATGTATCCTCCTTCTTTCATGGTCTGGCCGCTGTTCTCAGTCTGGCTTGCTCGTTCTGATCCCGCAAGGTCTACCATGTACAACTTGCCTGTGCTCACACCATCACTGGCTGTCTGCTTTATGGTGACCTGCAATACTGCATGTGAACGGGATGAGGTCTTATTAGCGGCTGTGCGAGCTTCTGTGCGCTGCTTGTTGCCCTTCTTCAGCAGGGCCATGGCTTCCTCTGGAGTGCTAAGGGAGAATGTAGAAATCCCTTCTATTTTGGTGTTGCCATTGGGATCCTCTCTGAGGACCAAAGACCTAGAGGAAGGTCTTAATAGGTCTCGGACGGTTTCATTATAGATCTCCGCGTATGATAATGATACGGAGCAATTCTTTTTTTCCCCAGTCTCCTCAATGGCTTTAAACAGGTCCTTCAGGGTGCGATACATTACTCCAGGGTTGCGGTCCTTACCCATCATGGTGAAGGTCTTTCCAGTGCCTGTCGGGCCATAGGCAAATATGGCAGCATTGTACCCAGACAGGATGTCGCCCAATAAGGGCTTCACTGTGGAATCATACACAGTCTCCTGGGTAGCTGCCTGGTCAAACACCTGGTTAAATTGGAATGTTGTTTCTCTTGTCCTGGTGGAGCGCAGGACATCGTTAGGATCCTCACCGGGGTCCTGCAATAGCACTGTCTGCGGTCCGAGCTGGTGTGTGATGCATCGGGCGCGGTTTTTAGTCTCCGTCAAATTAACTGGACGGATGCGCAGAGCGACAGTCATTTGGTGGTCTATAGCTTTATTAGCTTTCGCCTTCTTCATTTTATATCAAACTTCAATCTTCAGAAAAGAGTGAAAAATTATGTGTTGGCACAAGTCCAGCAATATCAGATATGACTCAGGAAGCAGTCAGCTGCCAGTGTTCTACTCATCACAGCCCATTGTGACATCATCGGCCCATTGTGACATCACTAGCTGCCATGTGGCAGAAGGGCACTGCTATGTATTTCATCCAGGGCCTGCTGTTACAGAAGTGGTATCATCTTCTGGTCCCCCTGGGATGTCTTACCTCTCACTTATTTACGTGATAAAAGTTAATAAGCACAAAGAACCTTTTATCTCTGCATGTTTGTAGCCATTCACAGCAGTGGGAGCAATTGTATTAGTTCTGAAAGAAAATATATGTTGTCCACAGGTGCCAGTGGAAGTGCTCCTCCAGTGGCCAAATTATGAATTACTTTAGTATAGTGTGAATACTGCTTCATCTCTCGCGGCAGTGTCATTTTTATAATCAGGAGAAATATACTAACCTTGTACAGTTACCTTGTAATAAACCAGCTCATGTCCTCTCTTTCTGAAGTACAATGCATTAAGGACCGCCAAGCATAGGCGAATCTAGGGGGTGGTCCGTTGGTGCACCGGGCCACCCATTAGCCCATTTTGTAGCTGAGGGATGGGGCTTTCCAACGAGCCCAGCCCGTGTCTCTAGCCCCCTGGGAACCGGAGATACTGCCAGGCAAAGCTGGAAAGTTTTCCCTATAGGATAACATGGGACCCGCTAATTCCAACCCCCACCCAGTTCAACGGCTGCCAGTTCCACCTTCGGCATCACTGAAGCTCGGGGTTGATTTCAGTCGAACCCAAATCGCTGGGCCTTCAATCTGTTACCAGGCTGGATCCATATGGGTTAATTGGTTCCAGGAATATTGAGGTTAAACCGTTTTTTTTTTCTTTCATTTCTTAAATGTAATTTCCTGACTGTTTATGTTCTTTGAGGGCAGATTTCTCTGGAACCAAACAGCCCAGTTTCACAGGACCAAAATCATTCAAAACCAACTCAAAAGTTCTTCAATATGATATTGGTCTCATGTAAATGGGTCAGTTGGTTCCGAAGATATAGCTGGTTGGTTAAAGGGGGAGTGGTTGTCTCTCCCCCTCACACCAGAAAATGCAGGGACTAGGCTGGTGTATAAGGGGTCAGCCTGGGAATGTCCCTGCATGATCCTGGGACCATATTCCCGGGTAAATCCCTACATTTTCTGTTGTGAAAGGGGTATTATTTCTAATAGCCGTGACCTGCAGTGCTCTGAATACAGCCGGGCAGCCCCCTGCTCTGTCCAGCTGTCAATGACTGTCACCCCTGCAGCTTACGCTCCAATTCTTCTCCCCACTTTCACCTCAGCCCGCCACCCCTTTAATCATGTGGTGCTGGCCCCCGATGTGCTCCCCCAACATCACGCATCAACAACAGCGCACACAATATTTTAAATGTCCACTTGGCTAGAGGGGAGTGGGAGCATGCTCTGCGCTGCGCTCTGCTCCTCTCCCCATAGAAGCAGCTGCACCGCTCTCCATCTCTCCCTGCAGCAGCAGCGAAGGCTCATATAAAAATTTACACTTTTGGGGGCATTGCTTAAGGGACGCTACAAGTGGCGGTACGTGGGGGCATTACGCATAATGTGTGGCTTAATGTGTAAGGGGCATTATGGTGTGCAGCATCATGTGTAAGGGGCATTATCTGTGCTGCATCATGTTTAAGGGGCATTATGTGTGCAGCATCATGTGTAAGGGACATTATGTGTGTAGCATCATGTGTAATGGGTACTATGGGGCACGGCATCATGTGTAATGGGTACTATGGTGTGCGGCATCATGTGTAATGGGTACTATGGTGTGCGGCATCATGTGTAATGGGTGCTATGGTGTGCGGCATCATGTGTAATGGGTACTATGGTGCCATCAAGCAAGAACCCCCTAGTAATGAGCACGTAGGTAAGCAGCACTTATGTGGCAAATATGTAATGGGCATTACAGTTTGTTATATAGTATGTAATGGGCATCTTGATGTGTGGCACAATGTGTAATGGGCATTATGGTGTGTGGCCTTATGTGTAATTGGCATTACGGCGTGTGGCTTTATGTGTAATGCGTATTACAGAGTTTGCTAAAAGGTGTAATGGGCATTACTGTGTATGGTCTAAAGTGTAATACCACACCCCTTTTTGTGATGACACGCCTCCTTCCCATGAAGCCATGCCCCCTTTTTGCTGCGCGGCATAGCCGCGCAAAGGTCCCCCTGTTATTATGTCTGGATCTGGGACCACGCATTACCATAATTCTAGATTTGCCTATGCCTCCAAGGATATTATGCCAAGGATCCTTACAAAAGCCATGATGGGGACTGGGACAGATGAGGATATGTTAATCCAAATTCTCATCACCAGGGCAGAGGTAACAGGCTATAGTTTGAGAATGGACATTGTGCTGCTAGGAGGACGCAGAGTGTTTCTCACTGATAAGATCACAACATGTGCTGTAAGTGCACATGAGAGTAACCATTTGCTCCCAAACACAGACAATGGGCATTCACACAAATGAGGGCCCTTATTCAGATCTAATCGCAGTACAAATTTGTTCTCACAATGGGCAAAACCATGTGCCCTACAGGTGGGGCAGATTTAACATGTGCAGAGAGAGTTAGATTTGGGTGAGTTATTTTGTTTCTGTTCAGGGTAAATACTGGCTGTATTACTTTTACACTGCAATTTAGATTTCAGTTTCAAAACACCCCACCCAAATGTAACTCTCTCTGCACATGTTACATCTGCCCCACCTGCAGTGCACATGGTTTTGTCCATTTTGAGAACAAATTTGTACTGCGATCAGTTCTGAATAAGGGCCTAGGTCAATCCATTTTATTTAACAACGTGATCAGAACAATTGGTTTTTTTGTTAGTTTATTTCACCATTTTTCCAATTTGCTGTATTATAATTTCTATCTTGTATAATTTTTGTTCTTGTCATTTGCTATAGATATGCCAGAGGAGGCAGCTAATACCCCTTTTACACCCCCTAAAAATCCGGGTCAACGGCGGGTCAGACCCAGATCGTCGTCGGTGTAAATGGGACACGCCGTGTCCCTTTACACACGGCACTTCTACCCAGGTCCCCCCCAGCAACGGGTCTGCCCGCAACCCCCCCCCAGGACAGAAGACTATTCCACTTGTCTACTACCCTTTCTGTGAAGTAATTTTTCCTCAGATTTCCCCTGAACCTCTCCCCTGTATCAGTGCATTTCCTAGTGTTCTAATACTTCTCCTGATTTGAAGAATGTTTCCCTCTTGGACATAATCAAAACCATTGGTATATTTGCAGGTTTTTATAGCGTAGACACACAGCTTTTCATATAATCTCTTTTTTCGCTTACACATCCTCCTGACCCCAATATTGCTGTGTGACTCTATCATAGAGCCCACCAAAAGCCTTTGCAATGTGGTTCAACCAATTTGCAATATGTGGAAACCATGTGCATAAAGGATTGTAAGCCTGTGAGCAGGGCCCTCTGAGCTTGTACGTCGGATATTACCCAGTCTTTTTCTATTGCTGTTTGTTCCCAATTGTAAAGCGCAATGGAATGTACTAGTACTATATAAGTAAAATATAATAATTAATAATTGAGGATGTCAGGAATGTGCTATGAAGCCCCATCACCCATCTACTGGTAGTGTCCTAGCATAATTATTACAAGATCTATGCATCAGAATCAGAATCAACTTTATTGGCCATGTGTGCTTGCGCACACTTGGAATTTTTTGTGGATCATATTACATAACAAGTATACAATAAAACCACTAACATCACACATTATGTATAACTGACTGACGTACCTGGCATTGTCCTGGTTTAAGCCTTTAATTATCAATGAGTTGGATATAAAGGTTATCATTTATAAATAATTGGCAGCTCTTCCAACACACCCATGGGGTGGCTGCTGAGTGTCGTTTTTTTTTTGTTGGGGTTTCGCCAGTAGCCCTATTCCCCAGTTTTCCTTCAGGTGTAAAAGTGTCCATACACGTTACAATTATTGTATACAGTATTGTATATAATACTGTATACAATAATTGTAACGTGTATGGGCACCTTTACTGCCGACCCGATTGCTGTTCATGTGTGCAATGTGTAGTGACCAACCTTGAAAGGAGTGTACACCTTAAGATGCGGTGGCGTTGGTCTCGATTTGCGGTTGGGGATTGATTGCCGGACACAGGGTGGAAAATCATGCAGCGGCATTTTTCTTGTTGTCACTTGATAAATATTCCCAGACCTGGGCACGATCCCACAGCCAGGCTTCGGAGGATGAGGGACTTCCGGCAGCACTGTGATCCCTCTGACGCCCTCGGAAGTCTTATGAGGGACACAGACACGGTTTCTCTCCACTCGTGTCTTGATAAACTTGGCCTTGCTTCCGTAGGTCATTGTGCTGCGGGATTCTTCATAAGCACTATCCGCAGGGCTGATGTGCGTGATCATAACCAATCGGCTTTTCCCGCTCAGTGCTCCCTTTAGCAGCCAGGTCAGCTTGCTGTCCCGATAGTTTATATGGCTGCCTGGTCTGTCACGCAGCGCCATGATACACATCCTGAGGGCAAGAAGGGATCGGTTGATGTATCCTCCTTCTTTCATGGCCTGGCCGCTGTTCTCAGTCTGGCTTGCTCGTTCTGATCCCGCAAGGTCTACCATGTACAACTTGCCTGTGCTCACACCATCACTGGCTGTCTGCTTTATGGTGACCTGCAATACTGCATGTGAACGGGATGAGGTCTTATTAGCGGCTGTGCGAGCTTCTGTGCGCTGCTTGTTGCCCTTCTTCAGCAGGGCCATGGCTTCCTCTGGAGTGCTAAGGGAGAATGTAGAAATCCCTTCTATTTTGGTGTTGCCATTGGGATCCTCTCTGAGGACCAAAGACCTAGAGGAAGGTCTTAATAGGTCTCGGACGGTTTCATTATAGATCTCCGCGTATGATAATGATACGGAGCAATTCTTTTTTTCCCCAGTCTCCTCAATGGCTTTAAACAGGTCCTTCAGGGTGCGATACATTACTCCAGGGTTGCGGTCCTTACCCATCATGGTGAAGGTCTTTCCAGTGCCTGTCGGGCCATAGGCAAATATGGCAGCATTGTACCCAGACAGGATGTCGCCCAATAAGGGCTTCACTGTGGAATCATACACAGTCTCCTGGGTAGCTGCCTGGTCAAACACCTGGTTAAATTGGAATGTTGTTTCTCTTGTCCTGGTGGAGCGCAGGACATCGTTAGGATCCTCACCGGGGTCCTGCAATAGCACTGTCTGCGGTCCGAGCTGGTGTGTGATGCATCGGGCGCGGTTCTTAGTCTCCGTCAAATTAACTGGACGGATGCGCAGAGCGACAGTCATTTGGTGGTCTATAGCTTTATTAGCTTTCGCCTTCTTCATTTTATATCAAACTTCAATCTTCAGAAAAGAGTGAAAAATTATGTGTTGGCACAAGTCCAGCAATATCAGATATGACTCAGGAAGCAGTCAGCTGCCAGTGTTCTACTCATCACAGCCCATTGTGACATCATCGGCCCATTGTGACATCACTAGCTGCCATGTGGCAGAAGGGCACTGCTATGTATTTCATCCAGGGCCTGCTGTTACAGAAGTGGTATCATCTTCTGGTCCCCCTGGGATGTCTTACCTCTCACTTATTTACGTGATAAAAGTTAATAAGCACAAAGAACCTTTTATCTCTGCATGTTTGTAGCCATTCACAGCAGTGGGAGCAATTGTATTAGTTCTGAAAGAAAATATATGTTGTCCACAGGTGCCAGTGGAAGTGCTCCTCCAGTGGCCAAATTATGAATTACTTTAGTATAGTGTGAATACTGCTTCATCTCTCGTGGCAGTGTCATTTTTATAATCAGGAGAAATATACTAACCTTGTACAGTTACCTTGTAATAAACCAGCTCATGTCCTCTCTTTCTGAAGTACAATGCATTAAGGACCGCCAAGCATAGGCGAATCTAGGGGGTGGTCCGGGGGTGCACCGGGCCACCCATTAGCCCATTTTGTAGCTGAGGGATGGGGCTTTCCAACGAGCCCAGCCCGTGTCTCTAGCCCCCTGGGAACCGGAGATACTGCCAGGCAAAGCTGGAAAGTTTTCCCTATAGGATAACATGGGACCCGCTAATTCCAACCCCCACCCAGTTCAACGGCTGCCAGTTCCACCTTCGGCATCACTGAAGCTCGGGGTTGATTTCAGTCGAACCCAAATCGCTGGGCCTTCAATCTGATACCAGGCTGGATCCACATGGGTTAATTGGTTCCAGGAATATTGAGGTTAAACCGTTTTTTTTTTCTTTCATTTCTTAAATGTAATTTCCTGACTGTTTATGTTCTTTGAGGGCAGATTTCTCTGGAACCAAACAGCCCAGTTTCACAGGACCAAAATCATTCGAAACCAACTCAAAAGTTCTTCAATATGATATTGGTCTCATGTAAATGGGTCAGTTGGTTCCGAAGATATAGCTGGTTGGTTAAAGGGGGAGTGGTTGTCTCTCCCCCTCACACCAGAAAATGCAGGGACTAGGCTGGTGTATAAGGGGTCAGCCTGGGAATGTCCCTGCATGATCCTGGGACCATATTCCCGGGTAAATCCCTACATTTTCTGTTGTGAAAGGGGTATTATTTCTAATAGCCGTGACCTGCAGTGCTCTGAATACAGCCGGGCAGCCCCCTGCTCTGTCCAGCTGTCAATGACTGTCACCCCTGCAGCTTACGCTCCAATTCTTCTCCCCACTTTCACCTCAGCCCGCCACCCCTTTAATCATGTGGTGCTGGCCCCCGATGTGCTCCCCCAACATCACGCATCAACAACAGCGCACACAATATTTTAAATGTCCACTTGGCTAGAGGGGAGTGGGAGCATGCTCTGCGCTGCGCTCTGCTCCTCTCCCCATAGAAGCAGCTGCACCGCTCTCCATCTCTCCCTGCAGCAGCAGCGAAGGCTCATATAAAAATTTACACTTTTGGGGGCATTGCTTAAGGGACGCTACAAGTGGCGGTACGTGGGGGCATTACGCATAATGTGTGGCTTAATGTGTAAGGGGCATTATGGTGTGCAGCATCATGTGTAAGGGGCATTATCTGTGCTGCATCATGTTTAAGGGGCATTATGTGTGCAGCATCATGTGTAAGGGACATTATGTGTGTAGCATCATGTGTAATGGGTACTATGGGGCACGGCATCATGTGTAATGGGTACTATGGTGTGCGGCATCATGTGTAATGGGTACTATGGTGTGCGGCATCATGTGTAATGGGTGCTATGGTGTGCGGCATCATGTGTAATGGGTACTATGGTGCCATCAAGCAAGAACCCCCTAGTAATGAGCACGTAGGTAAGCAGCACTTATGTGGCAAATATGTAATGGGCATTACAGTTTGTTATATAGTATGTAATGGGCATCATGATGTGTGGCACAATGTGTAATGGGCATTATGGTGTGTGGCCTTATGTGTAATTGGCATTACGGCGTGTGGCTTTATGTGTAATGCGTATTACAGAGTTTGCTAAAAGGTGTAATGGGCATTACTGTGTATGGTCTAAAGTGTAATACCACACCCCTTTTTGTGATGACACGCCTCCTTCCCATGAAGCCATGCCCCCTTTTTGCTGCGCGGCATAGCCGCGCAAAGGTCCCCCTGTTATTATGTCTGGATCTGGGACCACGCATTACCATAATTCTAGATTTGCCTATGCCTCCAAGGATATTATGCCAAGGATCCTTACAAAAGCCATGATGGGGACTGGGACAGATGAGGATATGTTAATCCAAATTCTCATCACCAGGGCAGAGGTAACAGGCTATAGTTTGAGAATGGACATTGTGCTGCTAGGAGGACGCAGAGTGTTTCTCACTGATAAGATCACAACATGTGCTGTAAGTGCACATGAGAGTAACCATTTGCTCCCAAACACAGACAATGGGCATTCACACAAATGAGGGCCCTTATTCAGATCTAATCGCAGTACAAATTTGTTCTCACAATGGGCAAAACCATGTGCCCTACAGGTGGGGCAGATTTAACATGTGCAGAGAGAGTTAGATTTGGGTGAGTTATTTTGTTTCTGTTCAGGGTAAATACTGGCTGTATTATTTTTACACTGCAATTTAGATTTCAGTTTCAAAACACCCCACCCAAATGTAACTCTCTCTGCACATGTTACATCTGCCCCACCTGCAGTGCACATGGTTTTGTCCATTTTGAGAACAAATTTGTACTGCGATCAGTTCTGAATAAGGGCCTAGGTCAATCCATTTTATTTAACAACGTGATCAGAACAATTGGTTTTTTTGTTAGTTTATTTCACCATTTTTCCAATTTGCTGTATTATAATTTCTATCTTGTATAATTTTTGTTCTTGTCATTTGCTATAGATATGCCAGAGGAGGCAGCTAATACCCCTTTTACACCCCCTAAAAATCCGGGTCAACGGCGGGTCAGACCCAGATCGTCGTCGGTGTAAATGGGACACGCCGTGTCCCTTTACACACGGCACTTCTACCCAGGTCCCCCCCAGCAACGGGTCTGCCCGCAACCCCCCCCCCCCCAGGACAGAAGATTATTCCACTTGTCTACTACCCTTTCTGTGAAGTAATTTTTCCTCAGATTTCCCCTGAACCTCTCCCCTGTATCAGTGCATTTCCTAGTGTTCTAATACTTCTCCTGATTTGAAGAATGTTTCCCTCTTGGACATAATCAAAACCATTGGTATATTTGCAGGTTTTTATAGCGTAGACACACAGCTTTTCATATAATCTCTTTTTTCGCTTACACATCCTCCTGACCCCAATATTGCTGTGTGACTCTATCATAGAGCCCACCAAAAGCCTTTGCAATGTGGTTCAACCAATTTGCAATATGTGGAAACCATGTGCATAAAGGATTGTAAGCCTGTGAGCAGGGCCCTCTGAGCTTGTACGTCGGATATTACCCAGTCTTTTTCTATTGCTGTTTGTTCCCAATTGTAAAGCGCAATGGAATGTACTAGTACTATATAAGTAAAATATAATAATTAATAATTGAGGATGTCAGGAATGTGCTATGAAGCCCCATCACCCATCTACTGGTAGTGTCCTAGCATAATTATTACAAGATCTATGCATCAGAATCAGAATCAACTTTATTGGCCATGTGTGCTTGCGCACACTTGGAATTTTTTGTGGATCATATTACATAACAAGTATACAATAAAACCACTAACATCACACATTATGTATAACTGACTGACGTACCTGGCATTGTCCTGGTTTAAGCCTTTAATTATCAATGAGTTGGATATAAAGGTTATCATTTATAAATAATTGGCAGCTCTTCCAACACACCCATGGGGTGGCTGCTGAGTGTCGTTTTTTTTTTTGTTGGGGTTTCGCCAGTAGCCCTATTCCCCAGTTTTCCTTCAGGTGTAAAAGTGTCCATACACGTTACAATTATTGTATACAGTATTGTATATAATACTGTATACAATAATTGTAACGTGTATGGGCACCTTTACTGCCGACCCGATTGCTGTTCATGTGTGCAATGTGTAGTGACCAACCTTGAAAGGAGTGTACACCTTAAGATGCGGTGGCGTTGGTCTCGATTTGCGGTTGGGGATTGATTGCCGGACACAGGGTGGAAAATCATGCAGCGGCATTTTTCTTGTTGTCACTTGATAAATATTCCCAGACCTGGGCACGATCCCACAGCCAGGCTTCGGAGGATGAGGGACTTCCGGCAGCACTGTGATCCCTCTGACGCCCTCGGAAGTCTTATGAGGGACACAGACACGGTTTCTCTCCACTCGTGTCTTGATAAACTTGGCCTTGCTTCCGTAGGTCATTGTGCTGCGGGATTCTTCATAAGCACTATCCGCAGGGCTGATGTGCGTGATCATAACCAATCGGCTTTTCCCGCTCAGTGCTCCCTTTAGCAGCCAGGTCAGCTTGCTGTCCCGATAGTTTATATGGCTGCCTGGTCTGTCACGCAGCGCCATGATACACATCCTGAGGGCAAGAAGGGATCGGTTGATGTATCCTCCTTCTTTCATGGCCTGGCCGCTGTTCTCAGTCTGGCTTGCTCGTTCTGATCCCGCAAGGTCTACCATGTACAACTTGCCTGTGCTCACACCATCACTGGCTGTCTGCTTTATGGTGACCTGCAATACTGCATGTGAACGGGATGAGGTCTTATTAGCGGCTGTGCGAGCTTCTGTGCGCTGCTTGTTGCCCTTCTTCAGCAGGGCCATGGCTTCCTCTGGAGTGCTAAGGGAGAATGTAGAAATCCCTTCTATTTTGGTGTTGCCATTGGGATCCTCTCTGAGGACCAAAGACCTAGAGGAAGGTCTTAATAGGTCTCGGACGGTTTCATTATAGATCTCCGCGTATGATAATGATACGGAGCAATTCTTTTTTTCCCCAGTCTCCTCAATGGCTTTAAACAGGTCCTTCAGGGTGCGATACATTACTCCAGGGTTGCGGTCCTTACCCATCATGGTGAAGGTCTTTCCAGTGCCTGTCGGGCCATAGGCAAATATGGCAGCATTGTACCCAGACAGGATGTCGCCCAATAAGGGCTTCACTGTGGAATCATACACAGTCTCCTGGGTAGCTGCCTGGTCAAACACCTGGTTAAATTGGAATGTTGTTTCTCTTGTCCTGGTGGAGCGCAGGACATCGTTAGGATCCTCACCGGGGTCCTGCAATAGCACTGTCTGCGGTCCGAGCTGGTGTGTGATGCATCGGGCGCGGTTCTTAGTCTCCGTCAAATTAACTGGACGGATGCGCAGAGCGACAGTCATTTGGTGGTCTATAGCTTTATTAGCTTTCGCCTTCTTCATTTTATATCAAACTTCAATCTTCAGAAAAGAGTGAAAAATTATGTGTTGGCACAAGTCCAGCAATATCAGATATGACTCAGGAAGCAGTCAGCTGCCAGTGTTCTACTCATCACAGCCCATTGTGACATCATCGGCCCATTGTGACATCACTAGCTGCCATGTGGCAGAAGGGCACTGCTATGTATTTCATCCAGGGCCTGCTGTTACAGAAGTGGTATCATCTTCTGGTCCCCCTGGGATGTCTTACCTCTCACTTATTTACGTGATAAAAGTTAATAAGCACAAAGAACCTTTTATCTCTGCATGTTTGTAGCCATTCACAGCAGTGGGAGCAATTGTATTACCGTATTTTTCGGACTATAAGGCGCACCTAACAGCCTTAAATTTTCATCAAAATAGGCCGTGCGCCTTATAATCAGGTGCGCCTTTTGTGTGCACTGAGTTTGACTGTCGGACCATTTCCTGTTGACACCGGGACGTAATACGTACACTACGTATTACGTACACTGCAATGACCCCAGACAATGGCACCAGTGAAGAGACATGCTGTTTTAGCATGCGCCTTATAATATGTTGCGCCTTATGTATGGGTCAAGTACAGAAATAGAACCATAATTGAGACTGCGCCTTATAGTCCGGTGCGCCTTATAGTGCAGAAAATACGGTAGTTCTGAAAGAAAATATATGTTGTCCACAGGTGCCAGTGGAAGTGCTCCTCCAGTGGCCAAATTATGAATTACTTTAGTATAGTGTGAATACTGCTTCATCTCTCGCGGCAGTGTCATTTTTATAATCAGGAGAAATATACTAACCTTGTACAGTTACCTTGTAATAAACCAGCTCATGTCCTCTCTTTCTGAAATACAATGCATTAAGGACCGCCAAGCATAGGCGAATCTAGGGGGTGGTCCGGGGGTGCACCAGGCCACCCATTAGCCCATTTTGTAGCTGAGGGATGGGGCTTTCCAACGAGCCCAGCCCGTGTCTCTAGCCCCCTGGGAACCGGAGATACTGCCAGGCAAAGCTGGAAAGTTTTCCCTATAGGATAACATGGGACCCGCTAATTCCAACCCCCACCCAGTTCAACGGCTGCCAGTTCCACCTTCGGCATCACTGAAGCTCGGGGTTGATTTCAGTCGAACCCAAATCGCTGGGCCTTCAATCTGATACCAGGCTGGATCCACATGGGTTAATTGGTTCCAGGAATATTGAGGTTAAACCGTTTTTTTTTTCTTTCATTTCTTAAATGTAATTTCCTGACTGTTTATGTTCTTTGAGGGCAGATTTCTCTGGAACCAAACAGCCCAGTTTCACAGGACCAAAATCATTCGAAACCAACTCAAAAGTTCTTCAATATGATATTGGTCTCATGTAAATGGGTCAGTTGGTTCCGAAGATATAGCTGGTTGGTTAAAGGGGGAGTGGTTGTCTCTCCCCCTCACACCAGAAAATGCAGGGACTAGGCTGGTGTATAAGGGGTCAGCCTGGGAATGTCCCTGCATGATCCTGGGACCATATTCCCGGGTAAATCCCTACATTTTCTGTTGTGAAAGGGGTATTATTTCTAATAGCCGTGACCTGCAGTGCTCTGAATACAGCCGGGCAGCCCCCTGCTCTGTCCAGCTGTCAATGACTGTCACCCCTGCAGCTTACGCTCCAATTCTTCTCCCCACTTTCACCTCAGCCCGCCACCCCTTTAATCATGTGGTGCTGGCCCCCGATGTGCTCCCCCAACATCACGCATCAACAACAGCGCACACAATATTTTAAATGTCCACTTGGCTAGAGGGGAGTGGGAGCATGCTCTGCGCTGCGCTCTGCTCCTCTCCCCATAGAAGCAGCTGCACCGCTCTCCATCTCTCCCTGCAGCAGCAGCGAAGGCTCATATAAAAATTTACACTTTTGGGGGCATTGCTTAAGGGACGCTACAAGTGGCGGTACGTGGGGGCATTACGCATAATGTGTGGCTTAATGTGTAAGGGGCATTATGGTGTGCAGCATCATGTGTAAGGGGCATTATCTGTGCTGCATCATGTTTAAGGGGCATTATGTGTGCAGCATCATGTGTAAGGGACATTATGTGTGTAGCATCATGTGTAATGGGTACTATGGGGCACGGCATCATGTGTAATGGGTACTATGGTGTGCGGCATCATGTGTAATGGGTACTATGGTGTGCGGCATCATGTGTAATGGGTGCTATGGTGTGCGGCATCATGTGTAATGGGTACTATGGTGCCATCAAGCAAGAACCCCCTAGTAATGAGCACGTAGGTAAGCAGCACTTATGTGGCAAATATGTAATGGGCATTACAGTTTGTTATATAGTATGTAATGGGCATCATGATGTGTGGCACAATGTGTAATGGGCATTATGGTGTGTGGCCTTATGTGTAATTGGCATTACGGCGTGTGGCTTTATGTGTAATGCGTATTACAGAGTTTGCTAAAAGGTGTAATGGGCATTACTGTGTATGGTCTAAAGTGTAATACCACACCCCTTTTTGTGATGACACGCCTCCTTCCCATGAAGCCATGCCCCCTTTTTGCTGCGCGGCATAGCCGCGCAAAGGTCCCCCTGTTATTATGTCTGGATCTGGGACCACGCATTACCATAATTCTAGATTTGCCTATGCCTCCAAGGATATTATGCCAAGGATCCTTACAAAAGCCATGATGGGGACTGGGACAGATGAGGATATGTTAATCCAAATTCTCATCACCAGGGCAGAGGTAACAGGCTATAGTTTGAGAATGGACATTGTGCTGCTAGGAGGACGCAGAGTGTTTCTCACTGATAAGATCACAACATGTGCTGTAAGTGCACATGAGAGTAACCATTTGCTCCCAAACACAGACAATGGGCATTCACACAAATGAGGGCCCTTATTCAGATCTAATCGCAGTACAAATTTGTTCTCACAATGGGCAAAACCATGTGCCCTACAGGTGGGGCAGATTTAACATGTGCAGAGAGAGTTAGATTTGGGTGAGTTATTTTGTTTCTGTTCAGGGTAAATACTGGCTGTATTATTTTTACACTGCAATTTAGATTTCAGTTTCAAAACACCCCACCCAAATGTAACTCTCTCTGCACATGTTACATCTGCCCCACCTGCAGTGCACATGGTTTTGTCCATTTTGAGAACAAATTTGTACTGCGATCAGTTCTGAATAAGGGCCTAGGTCAATCCATTTTATTTAACAACGTGATCAGAACAATTGGTTTTTTTGTTAGTTTATTTCACCATTTTTCCAATTTGCTGTATTATAATTTCTATCTTGTATAATTTTTGTTCTTGTCATTTGCTATAGATATGCCAGAGGAGGCAGCTAATACCCCTTTTACACCCCCTAAAAATCCGGGTCAACGGCGGGTCAGACCCCGATCGTCGTCGGTGTAAATGGGACACGCCGTGTCCCTTTACACACGGCACTTCTACCCAGGTCCCCCCCAGCAACGGGTCTGCCCGCAACCCCCCCCCCCCAGGACAGAAGATTATTCCACTTGTCTACTACCCTTTCTGTGAAGTAATTTTTCCTCAGATTTCCCCTGAACCTCTCCCCTGTATCAGTGCATTTCCTAGTGTTCTAATACTTCTCCTGATTTGAAGAATGTTTCCCTCTTGGACATAATCAAAACCATTGGTATATTTGCAGGTTTTTATAGCGTAGACACACAGCTTTTCATATAATCTCTTTTTTCGCTTACACATCCTCCTGACCCCAATATTGCTGTGTGACTCTATCATAGAGCCCACCAAAAGCCTTTGCAATGTGGTTCAACCAATTTGCAATATGTGGAAACCATGTGCATAAAGGATTGTAAGCCTGTGAGCAGGGCCCTCTGAGTTTGTACGTCGGATATTACCCAGTCTTTTTCTATTGCTGTTTGTTCCCAATTGTAAAGCGCAATGGAATGTACTAGTACTATATAAGTAAAATATAATAATTAATAATTGAGGATGTCAGGAATGTGCTATGAAGCCCCATCACCCATCTACTGGTAGTGTCCTAGCATAATTATTACAAGATCTATGCATCAGAATCAGAATCAACTTTATTGGCCATGTGTGCTTGCGCACACTTGGAATTTTTTGTGGATCATATTACATAACAAGTATACAATAAAACCACTAACATCACACATTATGTATAACTGACTGACGTACCTGGCATTGTCCTGGTTTAAGCCTTTAATTATCAATGAGTTGGATATAAAGGTTATCATTTATAAATAATTGGCAGCTCTTCCAACACACCCATGGGGTGGCTGCTGAGTGTCGTTTTTTTTTTTGTTGGGGTTTCGCCAGTAGCCCTATTCCCCAGTTTTCCTTCAGGTGTAAAAGTGTCCATACACGTTACAATTATTGTATACAGTATTGTATATAATACTGTATACAATAATTGTAACGTGTATGGGCACCTTTACTGCCGACCCGATTGCTGTTCATGTGTGCAATGTGTAGTGACCAACCTTGAAAGGAGTGTACACCTTAAGATGCGGTGGCGTTGGTCTCGATTTGCGGTTGGGGATTGATTGCCGGACACAGGGTGGAAAATCATGCAGCGGCATTTTTCTTGTTGTCACTTGATAAATATTCCCAGACCTGGGCACGATCCCACAGCCAGGCTTCGGAGGATGAGGGACTTCCGGCAGCACTGTGATCCCTCTGACGCCCTCGGAAGTCTTATGAGGGACACAGACACGGTTTCTCTCCACTCGTGTCTTGATAAACTTGGCCTTGCTTCCGTAGGTCATTGTGCTGCGGGATTCTTCATAAGCACTATCCGCAGGGCTGATGTGCGTGATCATAACCAATCGGCTTTTCCCGCTCAGTGCTCCCTTTAGCAGCCAGGTCAGCTTGCTGTCCCGATAGTTTATATGGCTGCCTGGTCTGTCACGCAGCGCCATGATACACATCCTGAGGGCAAGAAGGGATCGGTTGATGTATCCTCCTTCTTTCATGGTCTGGCCGCTGTTCTCAGTCTGGCTTGCTCGTTCTGATCCCGCAAGGTCTACCATGTACAACTTGCCTGTGCTCACACCATCACTGGCTGTCTGCTTTATGGTGACCTGCAATACTGCATGTGAACGGGATGAGGTCTTATTAGCGGCTGTGCGAGCTTCTGTGCGCTGCTTGTTGCCCTTCTTCAGCAGGGCCATGGCTTCCTCTGGAGTGCTAAGGGAGAATGTAGAAATCCCTTCTATTTTGGTGTTGCCATTGGGATCCTCTCTGAGGACCAAAGACCTAGAGGAAGGTCTTAATAGGTCTCGGACGGTTTCATTATAGATCTCCGCGTATGATAATGATACGGAGCAATTCTTTTTTTCCCCAGTCTCCTCAATGGCTTTAAACAGGTCCTTCAGGGTGCGATACATTACTCCAGGGTTGCGGTCCTTACCCATCATGGTGAAGGTCTTTCCAGTGCCTGTCGGGCCATAGGCAAATATGGCAGCATTGTACCCAGACAGGATGTCGCCCAATAAGGGCTTCACTGTGGAATCATACACAGTCTCCTGGGTAGCTGCCTGGTCAAACACCTGGTTAAATTGGAATGTTGTTTCTCTTGTCCTGGTGGAGCGCAGGACATCGTTAGGATCCTCACCGGGGTCCTGCAATAGCACTGTCTGCGGTCCGAGCTGGTGTGTGATGCATCGGGCGCGGTTCTTAGTCTCCGTCAAATTAACTGGACGGATGCGCAGAGCGACAGTCATTTGGTGGTCTATAGCTTTATTAGCTTTCGCCTTCTTCATTTTATATCAAACTTCAATCTTCAGAAAAGAGTGAAAAATTATGTGTTGGCACAAGTCCAGCAATATCAGATATGACTCAGGAAGCAGTCAGCTGCCAGTGTTCTACTCATCACAGCCCATTGTGACATCATCGGCCCATTGTGACATCACTAGCTGCCATGTGGCAGAAGGGCACTGCTATGTATTTCATCCAGGGCCTGCTGTTACAGAAGTGGTATCATCTTCTGGTCCCCCTGGGATGTCTTACCTCTCACTTATTTACGTGATAAAAGTTAATAAGCACAAAGAACCTTTTATCTCTGCATGTTTGTAGCCATTCACAGCAGTGGGAGCAATTGTATTAGTTCTGAAAGAAAATATATGTTGTCCACAGGTGCCAGTGGAAGTGCTCCTCCAGTGGCCAAATTATGAATTACTTTAGTATAGTGTGAATACTGCTTCATCTCTCGCGGCAGTGTCATTTTTATAATCAGGAGAAATATACTAACCTTGTACAGTTACCTTGTAATAAACCAGCTCATGTCCTCTCTTTCTGAAGTACAATGCATTAAGGACCGCGCCAAGCATAGGCGAATCTAGGGGGTGGTCCGGGGGTGCACCGGGCCACCCATTAGCCCATTTTGTAGCTGAGGGATGGGGCTTTCCAACGAGCCCAGCCCGTGTCTCTAGCCCCCTGGGAACCGGAGATACTGCCAGGCAAAGCTGGAAAGTTTTCCCTATAGGATAACATGGGACCCGCTAATTCCAACCCCCACCCAGTTCAACGGCTGCCAGTTCCACCTTCGGCATCACTGAAGCTCGGGGTTGATTTCAGTCGAACCCAAATCGCTGGGCCTTCAATCTGATACCAGGCTGGATCCATATGGGTTAATTGGTTCCAGGAATATTGAGGTTAAACCGTTTTTTTTTTCTTTCATTTCTTAAATGTAATTTCCTGACTGTTTATGTTCTTTGAGGGCAGATTTCTCTGGAACCAAACAGCCCAGTTTCACAGGACCAAAATCATTCGAAACCAACTCAAAAGTTCTTCAATATGATATTGGTCTCATGTAAATGGGTCAGTTGGTTCCGAAGATATAGCTGGTTGGTTAAAGGGGGAGTGGTTGTCTCTCCCCCTCACACCAGAAAATGCAGGGACTAGGCTGGTGTATAAGGGGTCAGCCTGGGAATGTCCCTGCATGATCCTGGGACCATATTCCCGGGTAAATCCCTACATTTTCTGTTGTGAAAGGGGTATTATTTCTAATAGCCGTGACCTGCAGTGCTCTGAATACAGCCGGGCAGCCCCCTGCTCTGTCCAGCTGTCAATGACTGTCACCCCTGCAGCTTACGCTCCAATTCTTCTCCCCACTTTCACCTCAGCCCGCCACCCCTTTAATCATGTGGTGCTGGCCCCCGATGTGCTCCCCCAACATCACGCATCAACAACAGCGCACACAATATTTTAAATGTCCACTTGGCTAGAGGGGAGTGGGAGCATGCTCTGCGCTGCGCTCTGCTCCTCTCCCCATAGAAGCAGCTGCACCGCTCTCCATCTCTCCCTGCAGCAGCAGCGAAGGCTCATATAAAAATTTACACTTTTGGGGGCATTGCTTAAGGGACGCTACAAGTGGCGGTACGTGGGGGCATTACGCATAATGTGTGGCTTAATGTGTAAGGGGCATTATGGTGTGCAGCATCATGTGTAAGGGGCATTATCTGTGCTGCATCATGTTTAAGGGGCATTATGTGTGCAGCATCATGTGTAAGGGACATTATGTGTGTAGCATCATGTGTAATGGGTACTATGGGGCACGGCATCATGTGTAATGGGTACTATGGTGTGCGGCATCATGTGTAATGGGTACTATGGTGTGCGGCATCATGTGTAATGGGTGCTATGGTGTGCGGCATCATGTGTAATGGGTACTATGGTGCCATCAAGCAAGAACCCCCTAGTAATGAGCACGTAGGTAAGCAGCACTTATGTGGCAAATATGTAATGGGCATTACAGTTTGTTATATAGTATGTAATGGGCATCATGATGTGTGGCACAATGTGTAATGGGCATTATGGTGTGTGGCCTTATGTGTAATTGGCATTACGGCGTGTGGCTTTATGTGTAATGCGTATTACAGAGTTTGCTAAAAGGTGTAATGGGCATTACTGTGTATGGTCTAAAGTGTAATACCACACCCCTTTTTGTGATGACACGCCTCCTTCCCATGAAGCCATGCCCCCTTTTTGCTGCGCGGCATAGCCGCGCAAAGGTCCCCCTGTTATTATGTCTGGATCTGGGACCACGCATTACCATAATTCTAGATTTGCCTATGCCTCCAAGGATATTATGCCAAGGATCCTTACAAAAGCCATGATGGGGACTGGGACAGATGAGGATATGTTAATCCAAATTCTCATCACCAGGGCAGAGGTAACAGGCTATAGTTTGAGAATGGACATTGTGCTGCTAGGAGGACGCAGAGTGTTTCTCACTGATAAGATCACAACATGTGCTGTAAGTGCACATGAGAGTAACCATTTGCTCCCAAACACAGACAATGGGCATTCACACAAATGAGGGCCCTTATTCAGATCTAATCGCAGTACAAATTTGTTCTCACAATGGGCAAAACCATGTGCCCTACAGGTGGGGCAGATTTAACATGTGCAGAGAGAGTTAGATTTGGGTGAGTTATTTTGTTTCTGTTCAGGGTAAATACTGGCTGTATTATTTTTACACTGCAATTTAGATTTCAGTTTCAAAACACCCCACCCAAATGTAACTCTCTCTGCACATGTTACATCTGCCCCACCTGCAGTGCACATGGTTTTGTCCATTTTGAGAACAAATTTGTAGTGCGATCAGTTCTGAATAAGGGCCTAGGTCAATCCATTTTATTTAACAACGTGATCAGAACAATTGTTTTTTTTGTTAGTTTATTTCACCATTTTTCCAATTTGCTGTATTATAATTTCTATCTTGTATAATTTTTGTTCTTGTCATTTGCTATAGATATGCCAGAGGAGGCAGCTAATACCCCTTTTACACCCCCTAAAAATCCGGGTCAACGGCGGGTCAGACCCAGATCGTCGTCGGTGTAAATGGGACACGCCGTGTCCCTTTACACACGGCACTTCTACCCAGGTCCCCCCCAGCAACGGGTCTGCCCGCAACCCCCCCCCCAGGACAGAAGACTATTCCACTTGTCTACTACCCTTTCTGTGAAGTAATTTTTCCTCAGATTTCCCCTGAACCTCTCCCCTGTATCAGTGCATTTCCTAGTGTTCTAATACTTCTCCTGATTTGAAGAATGTTTCCCTCTTGGACATAATCAAAACCATTGGTATATTTGCAGGTTTTTATAGCGTAGACACACAGCTTTTCATATAATCTCTTTTTTCGCTTACACATCCTCCTGACCCCAATATTGCTGTGTGACTCTATCATAGAGCCCACCAAAAGCCTTTGCAATGTGGTTCAACCAATTTGCAATATGTGGAAACCATGTGCATAAAGGATTGTAAGCCTGTGAGCAGGGCCCTCTGAGCTTGTACGTCGGATATTACCCAGTCTTTTTCTATTGCTGTTTGTTCCCAATTGTAAAGCGCAATGGAATGTACTAGTACTATATAAGTAAAATATAATAATTAATAATTGAGGATGTCAGGAATGTGCTATGAAGCCCCATCACCCATCTACTGGTAGTGTCCTAGCATAATTATTACAAGATCTATGCATCAGAATCAGAATCAACTTTATTGGCCATGTGTGCTTGCGCACACTTGGAATTTTTTGTGGATCATATTACATAACAAGTATACAATAAAACCACTAACATCACACATTATGTATAACTGACTGACGTACCTGGCATTGTCCTGGTTTAAGCCTTTAATTATCAATGAGTTGGATATAAAGGTTATCATTTATAAATAATTGGCAGCTCTTCCAACACACCCATGGGGTGGCTGCTGAGTGTCGTTTTTTTTTTTGTTGGGGTTTCGCCAGTAGCCCTATTCCCCAGTTTTCCTTCAGGTGTAAAAGTGTCCATACACGTTACAATTATTGTATACAGTATTGTATATAATACTGTATACAATAATTGTAACGTGTATGGGCACCTTTACTGCCGACCCGATTGCTGTTCATGTGTGCAATGTGTAGTGACCAACCTTGAAAGGAGTGTACACCTTAAGATGCGGTGGCGTTGGTCTCGATTTGCGTTGGGGATTGATTGCCGGACACAGGGTGGAAAATCATGCAGCGGCATTTTTCTTGTTGTCACTTGATAAATATTCCCAGACCTGGGCACGATCCCACAGCCAGGCTTCGGAGGATGAGGGACTTCCGGCAGCACTGTGATCCCTCTGACGCCCTCGGAAGTCTTATGAGGGACACAGACACGGTTTCTCTCCACTCGTGTCTTGATAAACTTGGCCTTGCTTCCGTAGGTCATTGTGCTGCGGGATTCTTCATAAGCACTATCCGCAGGGCTGATGTGCGTGATCATAACCAATCGGCTTTTCCCGCTCAGTGCTCCCTTTAGCAGCCAGGTCAGCTTGCTGTCCCGATAGTTTATATGGCTGCCTGGTCTGTCACGCAGCGCCATGATACACATCCTGAGGGCAAGAAGGGATCGGTTGATGTATCCTCCTTCTTTCATGGTCTGGCCGCTGTTCTCAGTCTGGCTTGCTCGTTCTGATCCCGCAAGGTCTACCATGTACAACTTGCCTGTGCTCACACCATCACTGGCTGTCTGCTTTATGGTGACCTGCAATACTGCATGTGAACGGGATGAGGTCTTATTAGCGGCTGTGCGAGCTTCTGTGCGCTGCTTGTTGCCCTTCTTCAGCAGGGCCATGGCTTCCTCTGGAGTGCTAAGGGAGAATGTAGAAATCCCTTCTATTTTGGTGTTGCCATTGGGATCCTCTCTGAGGACCAAAGACCTAGAGGAAGGTCTTAATAGGTCTCGGACGGTTTCATTATAGATCTCCGCGTATGATAATGATACGGAGCAATTCTTTTTTTCCCCAGTCTCCTCAATGGCTTTAAACAGGTCCTTCAGGGTGCGATACATTACTCCAGGGTTGCGGTCCTTACCCATCATGGTGAAGGTCTTTCCAGTGCCTGTCGGGCCATAGGCAAATATGGCAGCATTGTACCCAGACAGGATGTCGCCCAATAAGGGCTTCACTGTGGAATCATACACAGTCTCCTGGGTAGCTGCCTGGTCAAACACCTGGTTAAATTGGAATGTTGTTTCTCTTGTCCTGGTGGAGCGCAGGACATCGTTAGGATCCTCACCGGGGTCCTGCAATAGCACTGTCTGCGGTCCGAGCTGGTGTGTGATGCATCGGGCGCGGTTCTTAGTCTCCGTCAAATTAACTGGACGGATGCGCAGAGCGACAGTCATTTGGTGGTCTATAGCTTTATTAGCTTTCGCCTTCTTCATTTTATATCAAACTTCAATCTTCAGAAAAGAGTGAAAAATTATGTGTTGGCACAAGTCCAGCAATATCAGATATGACTCAGGAAGCAGTCAGCTGCCAGTGTTCTACTCATCACAGCCCATTGTGACATCATCGGCCCATTGTGACATCACTAGCTGCCATGTGGCAGAAGGGCACTGCTATGTATTTCATCCAGGGCCTGCTGTTACAGAAGTGGTATCATCTTCTGGTCCCCCTGGGATGTCTTACCTCTCACTTATTTACGTGATAAAAGTTAATAAGCACAAAGAACCTTTTATCTCTGCATGTTTGTAGCCATTCACAGCAGTGGGAGCAATTGTATTAGTTCTGAAAGAAAATATATGTTGTCCACAGGTGCCAGTGGAAGTGCTCCTCCAGTGGCCAAATTATGAATTACTTTAGTATAGTGTGAATACTGCTTCATCTCTCGCGGCAGTGTCATTTTTATAATCAGGAGAAATATACTAACCTTGTACAGTTACCTTGTAATAAACCAGCTCATGTCCTCTCTTTCTGAAGTACAATGCATTAAGGACCGCCAAGCATAGGCGAATCTAGGGGGTGGTCCGGGGGTGCACCGGGCCACCCATTAGCCCATTTTGTAGCTGAGGGATGGGGCTTTCCAACGAGCCCAGCCCGTGTCTCTAGCCCCCTGGGAACCGGAGATACTGCCAGGCAAAGCTGGAAAGTTTTCCCTATAGGATAACATGGGACCCGCTAATTCCAACCCCACCCAGTTCAACGGCTGCCAGTTCCACCTTCGGCATCACTGAAGCTCGGGGTTGATTTCAGTCGAACCCAAATCGCTGGGCCTTCAATCTGATACCAGGCTGGATCCATATGGGTTAATTGGTTCCAGGAATATTGAGGTTAAACCGTTTTTTTTTTCTTTTATTTCTTAAATGTAATTTCCTGACTGTTTATGTTCTTTGAGGGCAGATTTCTCTGGAACCAAACAGCCCAGTTTCACAGGACCAAAATCATTCGAAACCAACTCAAAAGTTCTTCAATATGATATTGGTCTCATGTAAATGGGTCAGTTGGTCCCGAAGATATAGCTGGTTGGTTAAAGGGGGAGTGGTTGTCTCTCCCCCTCACACCAGAAAATGCAGGGACTAGGCTGGTGTATAAGGGGTCAGCCTGGGAATGTCCCTGCATGATCCTGGGACCATATTCCCGGGTAAATCCCTACATTTTCTGTTGTGAAAGGGGTATTATTTCTAATAGCCGTGACCTGCAGTGCTCTGAATACAGCCGGGCAGCCCCCTGCTCTGTCCAGCTGTCAATGACTGTCACCCCTGCAGCTTACGCTCCAATTCTTCTCCCCACTTTCACCTCAGCCCGCCACCCCTTTAATCATGTGGTGCTGGCCCCCGATGTGCTCCCCCAACATCACGCATCAACAACAGCGCATGTGGTGCACGGTGTACGGAGGGAACGGGTTCCTCTTACCTTGCGTCTTCAGGGGCGACTCCAGGTCGTTTGTTCTTCTGTTACCCGGTGGACCAGAGAGGGACACTCCAATGAAGAGGACACGTTCTGCAGTGCAACTCAAATTTATTGTGAATTAGATACAGCCTCTGCCCACTGACCCTCACGGCTGAGCAGTGACTGCGGGTTAAGGCAATGGTAATGAACAACAGGTAATTAGGATAACGGTCGGTTATCACATGAAACAATAATGCGGAGTCAGAATACGTACATGCCCGCTTGGGCCTATAGGCTTCACGTGTTCAAAGTACCGTGACGGCTTTTGGGGTCAAGCACCCCCGCTTTAACGTTACTACTAGGTCAAAGGATCGACGCGGTACCGTTAACACCGAAGGCTACGTTCAATATGTACACATAAATCGCACATGTAATAAATACCACAATGACAACCATAACAGTAGGCAATGACCTGACTAGCTGGTGCACCTATACTGGCCTACTGGCAATTAACCTGAGGTGACGTCACCCTTAGAGGCATTTTTAGTCCCGGGCAACCTGCGCGCAGGGGTTTGGGAAAGTGTTAAGTCCACACAAGCTTCGGTGTAACAACCGAGGTGAGATCCTTTAAGCAGAACAGAACCTTAACAGACAGTCGGCTGTATGCGGCCCTTAAAAGGGGATTTCCTTGCTGGCGAAGGTTGGTGTTCCACATTTAGCCACAAAGTGGTGCTGTCCCCTACCAAACTGAGGCGTTCTATGAGGACCAATCTGAAGTCCCTTCCAGCTATGGCATGAACAGCAAGGGGGTCCCTGGTGGTGACCCACCGGTGTCTCTGGCTACTGGGGGCCCCAACCTGCTTGGAACAAATACTAATAGGGGGAAAACTGCAGGGGTCCACTTTTGCCTTAGAGCGCACGTGGCGCTACCATCCTGCGTCCGGGTACTAACAGTGCCAGGGCGTCTGGCATACTCCGGCACTGAAAGGGTGCCTAGTGCTGGCGGGCAAGGGGTGGCAGCGTGAGTGGGGAGGACAAAGTACCTGTGAGGCTGCTCTCTGTTGCGGGCTCCTGCCCGTCGCGGACTGGACGCTCC
The DNA here is from genome assembly GCF_055691185.1 of Crinia signifera. Classification (NCBI taxonomy): domain Eukaryota; kingdom Metazoa; phylum Chordata; class Amphibia; order Anura; family Myobatrachidae; genus Crinia; species Crinia signifera. The sequence goes on along the minus strand of NC_139221.1, from coordinate 256,251,794 downwards.
TGCCGACTGCTTCCTCCTTCAGGCGGGGGTGCACTAGTGTGGGCACTGCAGGCGCAGCGTTGCCACACTCAGTGTCTTCCCCGGCCCGGCCTGACAGCTGGGCGCTCTGCGGCTTCAGTCTTCACCGCCCGGGTCCTCACGCGTCACTGCGGGGGGGTCCTGATGACGCCGGCGGCTCTCTGACACGGCTCTCGGCGTCCTGGGACTCCGTACTGGAGCGCGCGGGGGAGATCTGTCGCCCGGCACGGCTGCTGCGATGCGGCTGCGGGCGTCGGGTGCTTCAGCCCGTCCCTGTGCAGGACCTGGGGCTGCTCCGGAAGGCTGCACGCTGCTGGGGAGGGCAGGACACACGTGCCTCTTCCCCGCGTCTCCTCACCAGCCCCCTGTCTTTTTCGCGCGCCGTCCTGACTCCTCCTACCTCCTAGATCCAGCCTCGGCGCGAAAGTCCTGGGGGAAAATTAACCCCATGTGTCCCGGCTGAGGTGTGGGTTAACTTAACCCTTGGTGGCCCTGAGGGGACTTTGGGGGCACCACATTCACCCCTGCTTTTTTTTAGATGCGTGTCCCCGCGCATCATAACACAGCGAATAATTGTCCTTTTCTTTTCTTTTTTTACACATTTACAACCTTTATAAGAACGTTATAATTTACAAGGTATACAACAGGGTATAACCGATATCTAATCCTGGTACCGCCGGGGAAGTGTACCCTGAGTACTCCTTTCGGAGCGCCTTAGCTCAGGCTCGGGGGCCACCTCCTCGGCCATTATTTCAACTGGCGGCCTAGGCTGGGCTTGCCGCGGCATAATGGACCAGCCCACCGCCATCAATAGCTCGAGAGGGTCAGTGGGCAGTGGAGGCGAGAGGACCGCTTCACCCTTCGGCTCTTCATCCCGGTCGTCCTTTGGTGCTTCCTTTAGCTTTTGGTCCGGTCTTAGGCGGGGCCTGCGCTGACTTCTGTGGGCCGATGCTGGAGGGGCGCCGTCGAACTTCGAGGTCTGGCCACCCGCCACTATCAACATGGATTCGACTGCGTGCGAGTTCAGCCCCTGCTTGGGGTTCACTTCTGTATGTGACCGCTTCTTCTTCATTGGCTCACTCTGTACTCGAACCTGAGAGCTCCGTTGGCCACATCCGTACGCTTTCCCATTACTTCTTCCTACCCCATCTTCTGTTTCTTCGGGGTACACACCACTCCAGGGGGGGGATCTTTCGGGGGGTAGTACCGTGGATGACTTCTGTGGCTTGGGTAATTCCAACGGCGCTCTCTTCTTGCGGCATACCGGGTGCCTCTGACTGGAACGCCACCAGGGCCAGTGACGTTGGCTGCCTGGAGGCCCTTTCTTCCCCTGATGATGTCGAATTCCACCAGCTCCCCGGCCCCAAGACTTCTATAAAAATCCCTTGCATTCTTCTTCGGGATAGCTGTGAAATGGACGAAGATATCCCTTTCTGTATCGGCACAATTGATAAAACCGTATCCCCGTCGTACATGGAACCAGACCACCCTTCCCTGGTTCTTTACGCGGGCTGAGGGGTAACGATCCGAGGCGGCAGGTAATTCACTTGCACCGATATAGCATTGTCTGCCATAGCAAGCCTGCCCGTCTTCTGGGGCTGGACCTAAGCTTCCCGTCCCCCCCGAGGTTCGGCCCTCGACCTCGGGGTGTTGGGGTTTAACTCTTCATCCTGGTTGCCGTCTCTCTCTGTGCTTCCGGCCTCCTGGCTTCGGTAGTACGTCGGGCGTCCCTGCCTATCAAACTGGTCGGGAAGCTGCCGTCCATACTCTTGGGGTGGTCCCCACCTACTTCGGGCCGGTCTTTGCCTTTCGGTTCTCCATCTTGGTTCTGCATAGCTCGGTGCCGGCGCACTTGCCATCCGACGCATCTCTTTCTGCATCTCCGCCATCCCGACGGCCAGTTCCTCCATTTGTTTCTGGAGCGTCTGCATCGCGTCTCTGTCGGGCTGTTGGCCACCCTGTACTGCCAAGTCGTGGGGCCATTTCGCCTTCTCCGTGCCGCTGGCTGTGGCTCCTGTCGGTTTCACTACTTCTCTGAAGCCAATCAATTCTGGGTACTCTTCCTCCCTTCCTTTGGGTTACCGACGATGGCGAGGGCAGCCGTCTTAAAGTCCCGGAAGGTCTTGCCTGGCATCTGTGACTTCAGCAATCGCAGTTGAACCTTAGCGTTCTCTTGGGACGCTCCTTCAACGAATTGAGTCGTTAGAGCTTCGTCTGCGTTACGTATCTCCTCCGGGTCTACCGCTACAATGGCCTTTAGCATCTCCTGCAGACTCAGGGCGTAGTCCCGTAGGGACTCATTTGGCCGCTGCTTGCGGGCATACAATTTCATCTTCAGCTCAGGGATGGTCGTCGTTTCGAACGTGGTGAAGATTTCCTTCAGCATGTCCGTCACACTTTTTCTCTCTTCCATTGGCCATGAGGCCACTTCTCTGCGTGCCGACCCCGTTAGCTGTCCCATCAGGATTTCCACCTTCTGCTGCTCGCTAGGCTTATACATCCGGAACGTGGATTCGAGGTTGTTCCTGAAGTCTGCAAATGAGGTCTTCTGTGGCTGGTCATCGTCTCCACTATAGGTCGGGAGCCACGGGGCCCCGAAGTAGTATGGCAGAGTTATGGCCGCGGCCGGTGTTGTGTCTTGGACGTCCTGTTGTTCTTGGTTTTGCGGATTTGCCTGCTGCACCACTTCTCCGCCTTGTTGCTGCTCCATCTTTCACCGAGTTGTCGCTCTCCTGATGCAACCGGATCCTGTTCGTTGTGACGCCAAAAGAGATGTGGTGCACGGTGTACGGAGGGAACGGGTTCCTCTTACCTTGCGTCTTCAGGGGCGACTCCAGGTCGTTTGTTCTTCTGTTACCCGGTGGACCAGAGAGGGACACTCCAATGAAGAGGACACGTTCTGCAGTGCAACTCAAATTTATTGTGAATTAGATACAGCCTCTGCCCACTGACCCTCACGGCTGAGCAGTGACTGCGGGTTAAGGCAATGGTAATGAACAACAGGTAATTAGGATAACGGTCGGTTATCACATGAAACAATAATGCGGAGTCAGAATACGTACATGCCCGCTTGGGCCTATAGGCTTCACGTGTTCAAAGTACCGTGACGGCTTTTGGGGTCAAGCACCCCCGCTTTAACGTTACTACTAGGTCAAAGGATCGACGCGGTACCGTTAACACCGAAGGCTACAGTCAATATGTACACATAAATCGCACATGTAATAAATACCACAATGACAACCATAACAGTAGGCAATGACCTGACTAGCTGGTGCACCTATACTGGCCTACTGGCAATTAACCTGAGGTGACGTCACCCTTAGAGGCATTTTTAGTCCCGGGCAACCTGCGCGCAGGGGTTTGGGAAAGTGTTAAGTCCACACAAGCTTCGGTGTAACAATCGAGGTGAGATCCTTTAAGCAGAACAGAACCTTAACAGACAGTCGGCTGCATGCGGCCCTTAAAAGGGGATTTCCTTGCTGGCGAAGGTTGGTGTTCCACATTTAGCCACAAAGTGGTGCTGTCCCCTACCAAACTGAGGCGTTCTATGAGGACCAATCTGAAGTCCCTTCCAGCTATGGCATGAACAGCAAGGGGGTCCCTGGTGGTGACCCACTGGTGTCTCTGGCTACTGGGGGCCCCAACCTGCTTGGAACAAATACTAATAGGGGGAAAACTGCAGGGGTCCACTTTTGCCTTAGAGCGCACGTGGCGCTACCATCCTGCGTCCGGGTACTAACAGTGCCAGGGCGTCTGGCATACTCCGGCACTGAAAGGGTGCCTAGTGCTGGCGGGCAAGGGGTGGCAGCGTGAGTGGGGAGGACAAAGTACCTGTGAGGCTGCTCTCTGTTGCGGGCTCCTGCCCGTCGCGGACTGGACGCTCCTGCCGACTGCTTCCTCCTTCAGGCGGGGGTGCACTAGTGTGGGCACTGCAGGCGCAGCGTTGCCACACTCAGTGTCTTCCCCGGCCCGGCCTGACAGCTGGGCGCTCTGCGGCTTCAGTCTTCACCGCCGGGTCCTCACGCGTCACTGCGGGGGGGTCCTGATGACGCCGGCGGCTCTCTGACGCGGCTCTCGGCGTCCTGGGACTCCGTGCTGGAGCGCGCGGGGGAGATCTGTCGCCCGGCGCGGCTGCTGCGATGCGGCTGCGGGCGTCGGGTGCTTCAGCCCGTCCCTGTGCAGGACCTGGGGCTGCTCCGGAAGGCTGCACGCTGCTGGGGAGGGCAGGACACACGTGCCTCTTCCCCGCGTCTCCTCACCAGCCCCCTGTCTTTTTCGCGCGCCGTCCTGACTCCTCCTACCTCCTAAATCCAGCCTCGGCGCGAAAGTCCTGGGGGAAAATTAACCCCATGTGTCCCGGCTGAGGTGTGGGTTAACTTAACCCTTGGTGGCCCTGAGGGGACTTTGGGGGCACCACACGCACACAATATTTTAAATGTCCACTTGGCTAGAGGGGAGTGGGAGCATGCTCTGCGCTGCGCTCTGCTCCTCTCCCCATAGAAGCAGCTGCACCGCTCTCCATCTCTCCCTGCAGCAGCAGCGAAGGCTCATATAAAAATTTACACTTTTGGGGGCATTGCTTAAGGGACGCTACAAGTGGCGGTACGTGGGGGCATTACGCATAATGTGTGGCTTAATGTGTAAGGGGCATTATGGTGTGCAGCATCATGTGTAAGGGGCATTATCTGTGCTGCATCATGTTTAAGGGGCATTATGTGTGCAGTATCATGTGTAAGGGACATTATGTGTGTAGCATCATGTGTAATGGGTACTATGGGGCACGGCATCATGTGTAATGGGTACTATGGTGTGCGGCATCATGTGTAATGGGTACTATGGTGTGCGGCATCATGTGTAATGGGTGCTATGGTGTGCGGCATCATGTGTAATGGGTACTATGGTGCCATCAAGCAAGAACCCCCTAGTAATGAGCACGTAGGTAAGCAGCACTTATGTGGCAAATATGTAATGGGCATTACAGTTTGTTATATAGTATGTAATGGGCATCATGATGTGTGGCACAATGTGTAATGGGCATTATGGTGTGTGGCCTTATGTGTAATTGGCATTACGGCGTGTGGCTTTATGTGTAATGCGTATTACAGAGTTTGCTAAAAAGTGTAATGGGCATTACTGTGTATGGTCTAAAGTGTAATACCACACCCCTTTTTGTGATGACACGCCTCCTTCCCATGAAGCCATGCCCCCTTTTTGCTGCGCGGCATAGCCGCGCAAAGGTCCCCCTGTTATTATGTCTGGATCTGGGACCACGCATTACCATAATTCTAGATTTGCCTATGCCTCCAAGGATATTATGCCAAGGATCCTTACAAAAGCCATGATGGGGACTGGGACAGATGAGGATATGTTAATCCAAATTCTCATCACCAGGGCAGAGGTAACAGGCTATAGTTTGAGAATGGACATTGTGCTGCTAGGAGGACGCAGAGTGTTTCTCACTGATAAGATCACAACATGTGCTGTAAGTGCACATGAGAGTAACCATTTGCTCCCAAACACAGACAATGGGCATTCACACAAATGAGGGCCCTTATTCAGATCTAATCGCAGTACAAATTTGTTCTCACAATGGGCAAAACCATGTGCCCTACAGGTGGGGCAGATTTAACATGTGCAGAGAGAGTTAGATTTGGTGTGAGTTATTTTGTTTCTGTTCAGGGTAAATACTGGCTGTATTATTTTTACACTGCAATTTAGATTTCAGTTTCAAAACACCCCACCCAAATGTAACTCTCTCTGCACATGTTACATCTGCCCCACCTGCAGTGCACATGGTTTTGTCCATTTTGAGAACAAATTTGTAGTGCGATCAGTTCTGAATAAGGGCCTAGGTCAATCCATTTTATTTAACAACGTGATCAGAACAATTGTTTTTTTTGTTAGTTTATTTCACCATTTTTCCAATTTGCTGTATTATAATTTCTATCTTGTATAATTTTTGTTCTTGTCATTTGCTATAGATATGCCAGAGGAGGCAGCTAATACCCCTTTTACACCCCCTAAAAATCCGGGTCAACGGCGGGTCAGACCCAGATCGTCGTCGGTGTAAATGGGACACGCCGTGTCCCTTTACACACGGCACTTCTACCCAGGTCCCCCCCAGCAACGGGTCTGCCCGCAACCCCCCCCCCCCCAGGACAGAAGACTATTCCACTTGTCTACTACCCTTTCTGTGAAGTAATTTTTCCTCAGATTTTCCCTGAACCTCTCCCCTGTATCAGTGCATTTCCTAGTGTTCTAATACTTCTCCTGATTTGAAGAATGTTTCCCTCTTGGACATAATCAAAACCATTGGTATATTTGCAGGTTTTTATAGCGTAGACACACAGCTTTTCATATAATCTCTTTTTTCGCTTACACATCCTCCTGACCCCAATATTGCTGTGTGACTCTATCATAGAGCCCACCAAAAGCCTTTGCAATGTCGTTCAACCAATTTGCAATATGTGGAAACCATGTGCATAAAGGATTGTAAGCCTGTGAGCAGGGCCCTCTGAGCTTGTACGTCGGATATTACCCAGTCTTTTTCTATTGCTGTTTGTTCCCAATTGTAAAGCGCAATGGAATGTACTAGTACTATATAAGTAAAATATAATAATTAATAATTGAGGATGTCAGGAATGTGCTATGAAGCCCCATCACCCATCTACTGGTAGTGTCCTAGCATAATTATTACAAGATCTATGCATCAGAATCAGAATCAACTTTATTGGCCATGTGTGCTTGCGCACACTTGGAATTTTTTGTGGATCATATTACATAACAAGTATACAATAAAACCACTAACATCACACATTATGTATAACTGACTGACGTACCTGGCATTGTCCTGGTTTAAGCCTTTAATTATCAATGAGTTGGATATAAAGGTTATCATTTATAAATAATTGGCAGCTCTTCCAACACACCCATGGGGTGGCTGCTGAGTGTCGTTTTTTTTTTTGTTGGGGTTTCGCCAGTAGCCCTATTCCCCAGTTTTCCTTCAGGTGTAAAAGTGTCCATACACGTTACAATTATTGTATACAGTATTGTATATAATACTGTATACAATAATTGTAACGTGTATGGGCACCTTTACTGCCGACCCGATTGCTGTTCATGTGTGCAATGTGTAGTGACCAACCTTGAAAGGAGTGTACACCTTAAGATGCGGTGGCGTTGGTCTCGATTTGCGGTTGGGGATTGATTGCCGGACACAGGGTGGAAAATCATGCAGCGGCATTTTTCTTGTTGTCACTTGATAAATATTCCCAGACCTGGGCACGATCCCACAGCCAGGCTTCGGAGGATGAGGGACTTCCGGCAGCACTGTGATCCCTCTGACGCCCTCGGAAGTCTTATGAGGGACACAGACACGGTTTCTCTCCACTCGTGTCTTGATAAACTTGGCCTTGCTTCCGTAGGTCATTGTGCTGCGGGATTCTTCATAAGCACTATCCGCAGGGCTGATGTGCGTGATCATAACCAATCGGCTTTTCCCGCTCAGTGCTCCCTTTAGCAGCCAGGTCAGCTTGCTGTCCCGATAGTTTATATGGCTGCCTGGTCTGTCACGCAGCGCCATGATACACATCCTGAGGGCAAGAAGGGATCGGTTGATGTATCCTCCTTCTTTCATGGTCTGGCCGCTGTTCTCAGTCTGGCTTGCTCGTTCTGATCCCGCAAGGTCTACCATGTACAACTTGCCTGTGCTCACACCATCACTGGCTGTCTGCTTTATGGTAACCTGCAATACTGCATGTGAACGGGATGAGGTCTTATTAGCGGCTGTGCGAGCTTCTGTGCGCTGCTTGTTGCCCTTCTTCAGCAGGGCCATGGCTTCCTCTGGAGTGCTAAGGGAGAATGTAGAAATCCCTTCTATTTTGGTGTTGCCATTGGGATCCTCTCTGAGGACCAAAGACCTAGAGGAAGGTCTTAATAGGTCTCGGACGGTTTCATTATAGATCTCCGCGTATGATAATGATACGGAGCAATTCTTTTTTTCCCCAGTCTCCTCAATGGCTTTAAACAGGTCCTTCAGGGTGCGATACATTACTCCAGGGTTGCGGTCCTTACCCATCATGGTGAAGGTCTTTCCAGTGCCTGTCGGGCCATAGGCAAATATGGCAGCATTGTACCCAGACAGGATGTCGCCCAATAAGGGCTTCACTGTGGAATCATACACAGTCTCCTGGGTAGCTGCCTGGTCAAACACCTGGTTAAATTGGAATGTTGTTTCTCTTGTCCTGGTGGAGCGCAGGACATCGTTAGGATCCTCACCGGGGTCCTGCAATAGCACTGTCTGCGGTCCGAGCTGGTGTGTGATGCATCGGGCGCGGTTCTTAGTCTCCGTCAAATTAACTGGACGGATGCGCAGAGCGACAGTCATTTGGTGGTCTATAGCTTTATTAGCTTTCGCCTTCTTCATTTTATATCAAACTTCAATCTTCAGAAAAGAGTGAAAAATTATGTGTTGGCACAAGTCCAGCAATATCAGATATGACTCAGGAAGCAGTCAGCTGCCAGTGTTCTACTCATCACAGCCCATTGTGACATCATCGGCCCATTGTGACATCACTAGCTGCCATGTGGCAGAAGGGCACTGCTATGTATTTCATCCAGGGCCTGCTGTTACAGAAGTGGTATCATCTTCTGGTCCCCCTGGGATGTCTTACCTCTCACTTATTTACGTGATAAAAGTTAATAAGCACAAAGAACCTTTTATCTCTGCATGTTTGTAGCCATTCACAGCAGTGGGAGCAATTGTATTAGTTCTGAAAGAAAATATATGTTGTCCACAGGTGCCAGTGGAAGTGCTCCTCCAGTGGCCAAATTATGAATTACTTTAGTATAGTGTGAATACTGCTTCATCTCTCGCGGCAGTGTCATTTTTATAATCAGGAGAAATATACTAACCTTGTACAGTTACCTTGTAATAAACCAGCTCATGTCCTCTCTTTCTGAAGTACAATGCATTAAGGACCGCCAAGCATAGGCGAATCTAGGGGGTGGTCCGGGGGTGCACCGGGCCACCCATTAGCCCATTTTGTAGCTGAGGGATGGGGCTTTCCAACGAGCCCAGCCCGTGTCTCTAGCCCCCTGGGAACCGGAGATACTGCCAGGCAAAGCTGGAAAGTTTTCCCTATAGGATAACATGGGACCCGCTAATTCCAACCCCCACCCAGTTCAACGGCTGCCAGTTCCACCTTCGGCATCACTGAAGCTCGGGGTTGATTTCAGTCGAACCCAAATCGCTGGGCCTTCAATCTGATACCAGGCTGGATCCATATGGGTTAATTGGTTCCAGGAATATTGAGGTTAAACCGTTTTTTTTTTTCTTTCATTTCTTAAATGTAAATTCCTGACTGTTTATGTTCTTTGAGGGCAGATTTCTCTGGAACCAAACAGCCCAGTTTCACAGGACCAAAATCATTCGAAACCAACTCAAAAGTTCTTCAATATGATATTGGTCTCATGTAAATGGGTCAGTTGGTTCCGAAGATATAGCTGGTTGGTTAAAGGGGGAGTGGTTGTCTCTCCCCCTCACACCAGAAAATGCAGGGACTAGGCTGGTGTATAAGGGGTCAGCCTGGGAATGTCCCTGCATGATCCTGGGACCATATTCCCGGGTAAATCCCTACATTTTCTGTTGTGAAAGGGGTATTATTTCTAATAGCCGTGACCTGCAGTGCTCTGAATACAGCCGGGCAGCCCCCTGCTCTGTCCAGCTGTCAATGACTGTCACCCCTGCAGCTTCCGCTCCAATTCTTCTCCCCACTTTCACCTCAGCCCGCCACCCCTTTAATCATGTGGTGCTGGCCCCCGATGTGCTCCCCCAACATCACGCATCAACAACAGCGCACACAATATTTTAAATGTCCACTTGGCTAGAGGGGAGTGGGAGCATGCTCTGCGCTGCGCTCTGCTCCTCTCCCCATAGAAGCAGCTGCACCGCTCTCCATCTCTCCCTGCAGCAGCAGCGAAGGCTCATATAAAAATTTACACTTTTGGGGGCATTGCTTAAGGGACGCTACAAGTGGCGGTACGTGGGGGCATTACGCATAATGTGTGGCTTAATGTGTAAGGGGCATTATGGTGTGCAGCATCATGTGTAAGGGGCATTATCTGTGCTGCATCATGTTTAAGGGGCATTATGTGTGCAGCATCATGTGTAAGGGACATTATGTGTGTAGCATCATGTGTAATGGGTACTATGGGGCACGGCATCATGTGTAATGGGTACTATGGTGTGCGGCATCATGTGTAATGGGTGCTATGGTGTGCGGCATCATGTGTAATGGGTGCTATGGTGTGCGGCATCATGTGTAATGGGTACTATGGTGCCATCAAGCAAGAACCCCCTAGTAATGAGCACGTAGGTAAGCAGCACTTATGTGGCAAATATGTAATGGGCATTACAGTTTGTTATATAGTATGTAATGGGCATCATGATGTGTGGCACAATGTGTAATGGGCATTATGGTGTGTGGCCTTATGTGTAATTGGCATTACAGCGTGTGGCTTTATGTGTAATGCGTATTACAGAGTTTGCTAAAAGGTGTAATGGGCATTACTGTGTATGGTCTAAAGTGTAATACCACACCCCTTTTTGTGATGACACGCCTCCTTCCCATGAAGCCATGCCCCCTTTTTGCTGCGCGGCATAGCCGCGCAAAGGTCCCCCTGTTATTATGTCTGGATCTGGGACCACGCATTACCATAATTCTAGATTTGCCTATGCCTCCAAGGATATTATGCCAAGGATCCTTACAAAAGCCATGATGGGGACTGGGACAGATGAGGATATGTTAATCCAAATTCTCATCACCAGGGCAGAGGTAACAGGCTATAGTTTGAGAATGGACATTGTGCTGCTAGGAGGACGCAGAGTGTTTCTCACTGATAAGATCACAACATGTGCTGTAAGTGCACATGAGAGTAACCATTTGCTCCCAAACACAGACAATGGGCATTCACACAAATGAGGGCCCTTATTCAGATCTAATCGCAGTACAAATTTGTTCTCACAATGGGCAAAACCATGTGCCCTACAGGTGGGGCAGATTTAACATGTGCAGAGAGAGTTAGATTTGGGTGAGTTATTTTGTTTCTGTTCAGGGTAAATACTGGCTGTATTATTTTTACACTGCAATTTAGATTTCAGTTTCAAAACACCCCACCCAAATGTAACTCTCTCTGCACATGTTACATCTGCCCCACCTGCAGTGCACATGGTTTTGTCCATTTTGAGAACAAATTTGTACTGCGATCAGTTCTGAATAAGGGCCTAGGTCAATCCATTTTATTTAACAACGTGATCAGAACAATTGTTTTTTTTGTTAGTTTATTTCACCATTTTTCCAATTTGCTGTATTATAATTTCTATCTTGTATAATTTTTGTTCTTGTCATTTGCTATAGATATGCCAGAGGAGGCAGCTAATACCCCTTTTACACCCCCTAAAAATCCGGGTCAACGGCGGGTCAGACCCAGATCGTCGTCGGTGTAAATGGGACACGCCGTGTCCCTTTACACACGGCACTTCTACCCAGGTCCCCCCCAGCAACGGGTCTGCCCGCAACCCCCCCCCCCCAGGACAGAAGACTATTCCACTTGTCTACTAACCTTTCTGTGAAGTAATTTTTCCTCAGATTTCCCCTGAACCTCTCCCCTGTATTAGTGCATTTCCTAGTGTTCTAATACTTCTCCTGATTTGAAGAATGTTTCCCTCTTGGACATAATCAAAACCATTGGTATATTTGCAGGTTTTTATAGCGTAGACACACAGCTTTTCATATAATCTCTTTTTTCGCTTACACATCCTCCTGACCCCAATATTGTTGTGTGACTCTATCATAGAGCCCACCAAAAGCCTTTGCAATGTGGTTCAACCAATTTGCAATATGTGGAAACCATGTGCATAAAGGATTGTAAGCCTGTGAGCAGGGCCCTCTGAGCTTGTACGTCGGATATTACCCAGTCTTTTTCTATTGCTGTTTGTTCCCAATTGTAAAGCGCAATGGAATGTACTAGTACTATATAAGTAAAATATAATAATTAATAATTGAGGATGTCAGGAATGTGCTATGAAGCCCCATCACCCATCTACTGGTAGTGTCCTAGCATAATTATTACAAGATCTATGCATCAGAATCAGAATCAACTTTATTGGCCATGTGTGCTTGCGCACACTTGGAATTTTTTGTGGATCATATTACATAACAAGTATACAATAAAACCACTAACATCACACATTATGTATAACTGACTGACGTACCTGGCATTGTCCTGGTTTAAGCCTTTAATTATCAATGAGTTGGATATAAAGGTTATCATTTATAAATAATTGGCAGCTCTTCCAACACACCCATGGGGTGGCTGCTGAGTGTCGTTTTTTTTTTTGTTGGGGTTTCGCCAGTAGCCCTATTCCCCAGTTTTCCTTCAGGTGTAAAAGTGTCCATACACGTTACAATTATTGTATACAGTATTGTATATAATACTGTATACAATAATTGTAACGTGTATGGGCACCTTTACTGCCGACCCGATTGCTGTTCATGTGTGCAATGTGTAGTGACCAACCTTGAAAGGAGTGTACACCTTAAGATGCGGTGGCGTTGGTCTCGATTTGCGGTTGGGGATTGATTGCCGGACACAGGGTGGAAAATCATGCAGCGGCATTTTTCTTGTTGTCACTTGATAAATATTCCCAGACCTGGGCACGATCCCACAGCCAGGCTTCGGAGGATGAGGGACTTCCGGCTGTGATCCCTCTGACGCCCTCGGAAGTCTTATGAGGGACACAGACACGGTTTCTCTCCACTCGTGTCTTGATAAACTTGGCCTTGCTTCCGTAGGTCATTGTGCTGCGGGATTCTTCATAAGCACTATCCGCAGGGCTGATGTGCGTGATCATAACCAATCGGCTTTTCCCGCTCAGTGCTCCCTTTAGCAGCCAGGTCAGCTTGCTGTCCCGATAGTTTATATGGCTGCCTGGTCTGTCACGCAGCGCCATGATACACATCCTGAGGGCAAGAAGGGATCGGTTGATGTATCCTCCTTCTTTCATGGTCTGGCCGCTGTTCTCAGTCTGGCTTGCTCGTTCTGATCCCGCAAGGTCTACCATGTACAACTTGCCTGTGCTCACACCATCACTGGCTGTCTGCTTTATGGTGACCTGCAATACTGCATGTGAACGGGATGAGGTCTTATTAGCGGCTGTGCGAGCTTCTGTGCGCTGCTTGTTGCCCTTCTTCAGCAGGGCCATGGCTTCCTCTGGAGTGCTAAGGGAGAATGTAGAAATCCCTTCTATTTTGGTGTTGCCATTGGGATCCTCTCTGAGGACCAAAGACCTAGAGGAAGGTCTTAATAGGTCTCGGACGGTTTCATTATAGATCTCCGCGTATGATAATGATACGGAGCAATTCTTTTTTTCCCCAGTCTCCTCAATGGCTTTAAACAGGTCCTTCAGGGTGCGATACATTACTCCAGGGTTGCGGTCCTTACCCATCATGGTGAAGGTCTTTCCAGTGCCTGTCGGGCCATAGGCAAATATGGCAGCATTGTACCCAGACAGGATGTCGCCCAATAAGGGCTTCACTGTGGAATCATACACAGTCTCCTGGGAAGCTGCCTGGTCAAACACCTGGTTAAATTGGAATGTTGTTTCTCTTGTCCTGGTGGAGCGCAGGACATCGTTAGGATCCTCACCGGGGTCCTGCAATAGCACTGTCTGCGGTCCGAGCTGGTGTGTGATGCATCGGGCGCGGTTCTTAGTCTCCGTCAAATTAACTGGACGGATGCGCAGAGCGACAGTCATTTGGTGGTCTATAGCTTTATTAGCTTTCGCCTTCTTCATTTTATATCAAACTTCAATCTTCAGAAAAGAGTGAAAAATTATGTGTTGGCACAAGTCCAGCAATATCAGATATGACTCAGGAAGCAGTCAGCTGCCAGTGTTCTACTCATCACAGCCCATTGTGACATCATCGGCCCATTGTGACATCACTAGCTGCCATGTGGCAGAAGGGCACTGCTATGTATTTCATCCAGGGCCTGCTGTTACAGAAGTGGTATCATCTTCTGGTCCCCCTGGGATGTCTTACCTCTCACTTATTTACGTGATAAAAGTTAATAAGCACAAAGAACCTTTTATCTCTGCATGTTTGTAGCCATTCACAGCAGTGGGAGCAATTGTATTAGTTCTGAAAGAAAATATATGTTGTCCACAGGTGCCAGTGGAAGTGCTCCTCCAGTGGCCACATTATGAATTACTTTAGTATAGTGTGAATACTGCTTCATCTCTCGCGGCAGTGTCATTTTTATAATCAGGAGAAATATACTAACCTTGTACAGTTACCTTGTAATAAACCAGCTCATGTCCTCTCTTTCTGAAGTACAATGCATTAAGGACCGCCAAGCATAGGCGAATCTAGGGGGTGGTCCGGGGGTGCACCGGGCCACCCATTAGCCCATTTTGTAGCTGAGGGATGGGGCTTTCCAACGAGCCCAGCCCGTGTCTCTAGCCCCCTGGGAACCGGAGATACTGCCAGGCAAAGCTGGAAAGTTTTCCCTATAGGATAACATGGGACCCGCTAATTCCAACCCCCACCCAGTTCAACGGCTGCCAGTTCCACCTTCGGCATCACTGAAGCTCGGGGTTGATTTCAGTCGAACCCAAATCGCTGGGCCTTCAATCTGATACCAGGCTGGATCCATATGGGTTAATTGGTTCCAGGAATATTGAGGTTAAACCGTTTTTTTTTTCTTTCATTTCTTAAATGTAATTTCCTGACTGTTTATGTTCTTTGAGGGCAGATTTCTCTGGAACCAAACAGCCCAGTTTCACAGGACCAAAATCATTCGAAACCAACTCAAAAGTTCTTCAATATGATATTGGTCTCATGTAAATGGGTCAGTTGGTTCCGAAGATATAGCTGGTTGGTTAAAGGGGGAGTGGTTGTCTCTCCCCCTCACACCAGAAAATGCAGGGACTAGGCTGGTGTATAAGGGGTCAGCCTGGGAATGTCCCTGCATGATCCTGGGACCATATTCCCGGGTAAATCCCTACATTTTCTGTTGTAAAAGGGGTATTATTTCTAATAGCCGTGACCTGCAGTGCTCTGAATACAGCCGGGCAGCCCCCTGCTCTGTCCAGCTGTCAATGACTGTCACCCCTGCAGCTTACGCTCCAATTCTTCTCCCCACTTTCACCTCAGCCCGCCACCCCTTTAATCATGTGGTGCTGGCCCCCGATGTGCTCCCCCAACATCACGCATCAACAACAGCGCACACAATATTTTAAATGTCCACTTGGCTAGAGGGGAGTGGGAGCATGCTCTGCGCTGCGCTCTGCTCCTCTCCCCATAGAAGCAGCTGCACCGCTCTCCATCTCTCCCTGCAGCAGCAGCGAAGGCTCATATAAAAATTTACACTTTTGGGGGCATTGCTTAAGGGACGCTACAAGTGGCGGTACGTGGGGGCATTACGCATAATGTGTGGCTTAATGTGTAAGGGGCATTATGGTGTGCAGCATCATGTGTAAGGGGCATTATCTGTGCTGCATCATGTTTAAGGGGCATTATGTGTGCAGCATCATGTGTAAGGGACATTATGTGTGTAGCATCATGTGTAATGGGTACTATGGGGCACGGCATCATGTGTAATGGGTACTATGGTGTGCGGCATCATGTGTAATGGGTGCTATGGTGTGCGGCATCATGTGTAATGGGTGCTATGGTGTGCGGCATCATGTGTAATGGGTACTATGGTGCCATCAAGCAAGAACCCCCTAGTAATGAGCACGTAGGTAAGCAGCACTTATGTGGCAAATATGTAATGGGCATTACAGTTTGTTATATAGTATGTAATGGGCATCATGATGTGTGGCACAATGTGTAATGGGCATTATGGTGTGTGGCCTTATGTGTAATTGGCATTACAGCGTGTGGCTTTATGTGTAATGCGTATTACAGAGTTTGCTAAAAGGTGTAATGGGCATTACTGTGTATGGTCTAAAGTGTAATACCACACCCCTTTTTGTGATGACACGCCTCCTTCCCATGAAGCCATGCCCCCTTTTTGCTGCGCGGCATAGCCGCGCAAAGGTCCCCCTGTTATTATGTCTGGATCTGGGACCACGCATTACCATAATTCTAGATTTGCCTATGCCTCCAAGGATATTATGCCAAGGATCCTTACAAAAGCCATGATGGGGACTGGGACAGATGAGGATATGTTAATCCAAATTCTCATCACCAGGGCAGAGGTAACAGGCTATAGTTTGAGAATGGACATTGTGCTGCTAGGAGGACGCAGAGTGTTTCTCACTGATAAGATCACAACATGTGCTGTAAGTGCACATGAGAGTAACCATTTGCTCCCAAACACAGACAATGGGCATTCACACAAATGAGGGCCCTTATTCAGATCTAATCGCAGTACAAATTTGTTCTCACAATGGGCAAAACCATGTGCCCTACAGGTGGGGCAGATTTAACATGTGCAGAGAGAGTTAGATTTGGGTGAGTTATTTTGTTTCTGTTCAGGGTAAATACTGGCTGTATTATTTTTACACTGCAATTTAGATTTCAGTTTCAAAACACCCCACCCAAATGTAACTCTCTCTGCACATGTTACATCTGCCCCACCTGCAGTGCACATGGTTTTGTCCATTTTGAGAACAAATTTGTACTGCGATCAGTTCTGAATAAGGGCCTAGGTCAATCCATTTTATTTAACAACGTGATCAGAACAATTGGTTTTTTTGTTAGTTTATTTCACCATTTTTCCAATTTGCTGTATTATAATTTCTATCTTGTATAATTTTTGTTCTTGTCATTTGCTATAGATATGCCAGAGGAGGCAGCTAATACCCCTTTTACACCCCCTAAAAATCCGGGTCAACGGCGGGTCAGACCCAGATCGTCGTCGGTGTAAATGGGACACGCCGTGTCCCTTTACACACGGCACTTCTACCCAGGTCCCCCCCAGCAACGGGTCTGCCCGCAACCCCCCCCCCCCCAGGACAGAAGACTATTCCACTTGTCTACTACCCTTTCTGTGAAGTAATTTTTCCTCAGATTTCCCCTGAACCTCTCCCCTGTATCAGTGCATTTCCTAGTGTTCTAATACTTCTCCTGATTTGAAGAATGTTTCCCTCTTGGACATAATCAAAACCATTGGTATATTTGCAGGTTTTTATAGCGTAGACACACAGCTTTTCATATAATCTCTTTTTTCGCTTACACATCCTCCTGACCCCAATATTGCTGTGTGACTCTATCATAGAGCCCACCAAAAGCCTTTGCAATGTGGTTCAACCAATTTGCAATATGTGGAAACCATGTGCATAAAGGATTGTAAGCCTGTGAGCAGGGCCCTCTGAGCTTGTACGTCGGATATTACCCAGTCTTTTTCTATTGCTGTTTGTTCCCAATTGTAAAGCGCAATGGAATGTACTAGTACTATATAAGTAAAATATAATAATTAATAATTGAGGATGTCAGGAATGTGCTATGAAGCCCCATCACCCATCTACTGGTAGTGTCCTAGCATAATTATTACAAGATCTATGCATCAGAATCAGAATCAACTTTATTGGCCATGTGTGCTTGCGCACACTTGGAATTTTTTGTGGATCATATTACATAACAAGTATACAATAAAACCACTAACATCACACATTATGTATAACTGACTGACGTACCTGGCATTGTCCTGGTTTAAGCCTTTAATTATCAATGAGTTGGATATAAAGGTTATCATTTATAAATAATTGGCAGCTCTTCCAACACACCCATGGGGTGGCTGCTGAGTGTCGTTTTTTTTTTTGTTGGGGTTTCGCCAGTAGCCCTATTCCCCAGTTTTCCTTCAGGTGTAAAAGTGTCCATACACGTTACAATTATTGTATACAGTATTGTATATAATACTGTATACAATAATTGTAACGTGTATGGGCACCTTTACTGCCGACCCGATTGCTGTTCATGTGTGCAATGTGTAGTGACCAACCTTGAAAGGAGTGTACACCTTAAGATGCGGTGGCGTTGGTCTCGATTTGCGGTTGGGGATTGATTGCCGGACACAGGGTGGAAAATCATGCAGCGGCATTTTTCTTGTTGTCACTTGATAAATATTCCCAGACCTGGGCACGATCCCACAGCCAGGCTTCGGAGGATGAGGGACTTCCGGCAGCACTGTGATCCCTCTGACGCCCTCGGAAGTCTTATGAGGGACACAGACACGGTTTCTCTCCACTCGTGTCTTGATAAACTTGGCCTTGCTTCCGTAGGTCATTGTGCTGCGGGATTCTTCATAAGCACTATCCGCAGGGCTGATGTGCGTGATCATAACCAATCGGCTTTTCCCGCTCAGTGCTCCCTTTAGCAGCCAGGTCAGCTTGCTGTCCCGATAGTTTATATGGCTGCCTGGTCTGTCACGCAGCGCCATGATACACATCCTGAGGGCAAGAAGGGATCGGTTGATGTATCCTCCTTCTTTCATGGTCTGGCCGCTGTTCTCAGTCTGGCTTGCTCGTTCTGATCCCGCAAGGTCTACCATGTACAACTTGCCTGTGCTCACACCATCACTGGCTGTCTGCTTTATGGTGACCTGCAATACTGCATGTGAACGGGATGAGGTCTTATTAGCGGCTGTGCGAGCTTCTGTGCGCTGCTTGTTGCCCTTCTTCAGCAGGGCCATGGCTTCCTCTGGAGTGCTAAGGGAGAATGTAGAAATCCCTTCTATTTTGGTGTTGCCATTGGGATCCTCTCTGAGGACCAAAGACCTAGAGGAAGGTCTTAATAGGTCTCGGACGGTTTCATTATAGATCTCCGCGTATGATAATGATACGGAGCAATTCTTTTTTTCCCCAGTCTCCTCAATGGCTTTAAACAGGTCCTTCAGGGTGCGATACATTACTCCAGGGTTGCGGTCCTTACCCATCATGGTGAAGGTCTTTCCAGTGCCTGTCGGGCCATAGGCAAATATGGCAGCATTGTACCCAGACAGGATGTCGCCCAATAAGGGCTTCACTGTGGAATCATACACAGTCTCCTGGGTAGCTGCCTGGTCAAACACCTGGTTAAATTGGAATGTTGTTTCTCTTGTCCTGGTGGAGCGCAGGACATCGTTAGGATCCTCACCGGGGTCCTGCAATAGCACTGTCTGCGGTCCGAGCTGGTGTGTGATGCATCGGGCGCGGTTCTTAGTCTCCGTCAAATTAACTGGACGGATGCGCAGAGCGACAGTCATTTGGTGGTCTATAGCTTTATTAGCTTTCGCCTTCTTCATTTTATATCAAACTTCAATCTTCAGAAAAGAGTGAAAAATTATGTGTTGGCACAAGTCCAGCAATATCAGATATGACTCAGGAAGCAGTCAGCTGCCAGTGTTCTACTCATCACAGCCCATTGTGACATCATCGGCCCATTGTGACATCACTAGCTGCCATGTGGCAGAAGGGCACTGCTATGTATTTCATCCAGGGCCTGCTGTTACAGAAGTGGTATCATCTTCTGGTCCCCCTGGGATGTCTTACCTCTCACTTATTTACGTGATAAAAGTTAATAAGCACAAAGAACCTTTTATCTCTGCATGTTTGTAGCCATTCACAGCAGTGGGAGCAATTGTATTAGTTCTGAAAGAAAATATATGTTGTCCACAGGTGCCAGTGGAAGTGCTCCTCCAGTGGCCAAATTATGAATTACTTTAGTATAGTGTGAATACTGCTTCATCTCTCGCGGCAGTGTCATTTTTATAATCAGGAGAAATATACTAACCTTGTACAGTTACCTTGTAATAAACCAGCTCATGTCCTCTCTTTCTGAAGTACAATGCATTAAGGACCGCCAAGCATAGGCGAATCTAGGGGGTGGTCCGGGGGTGCACCGGGCCACCCATTAGCCCATTTTGTAGCTGAGGGATGGGGCTTTCCAACGAGCCCAGCCCGTGTCTCTAGCCCCCTGGGAACCGGAGATACTGCCAGGCAAAGCTGGAAAGTTTTCCCTATAGGATAACATGGGACCCGCTAATTCCAACCCCCACCCAGTTCAACGGCTGCCAGTTCCACCTTCGGCATCACTGAAGCTCGGGGTTGATTTCAGTCGAACCCAAATCGCTGGGCCTTCAATCTGATACCAGGCTGGATCCATATGGGTTAATTGGTTCCAGGAATATTGAGGTTAAACCGTTTTTTTTTTCTTTCATTTCTTAAATGTAATTTCCTGACTGTTTATGTTCTTTGAGGGCAGATTTCTCTGGAACCAAACAGCCCAGTTTCACAGGACCAAAATCATTCGAAACCAACTCAAAAGTTCTTCAATATGATATTGGTCTCATGTAAATGGGTCAGTTGGTTCCGAAGATATAGCTGGTTGGTTAAAGGGGGAGTGGTTGTCTCTCCCCCTCACACCAGAAAATGCAGGGACTAGGCTGGTGTATAAGGGGTCAGCCTGGGAATGTCCCTGCATGATCCTGGGACCATATTCCCGGGTAAATCCCTACATTTTCTGTTGTGAAAGGGGTCATATTTCTAATAGCCGTGACCTGCAGTGCTCTGAATACAGCCGGGCAGCCCCCTGCTCTGTCCAGCTGTCAATGACTGTCACCCCTGCAGCTTACGCTCCAATTCTTCTCCCCACTTTCACCTCAGCCCGCCACCCCTTTAATCATGTGGTGCTGGCCCCCGATGTGCTCCCCCAACATCACGCATCAACAACAGCGCATGTGGTGCACGGTGTACGGAGGGAACGGGTTCCTCTTACCTTGCGTCTTCAGGGGCGACTCCAGGTCGTTTGTTCTTCTGTTACCCGGTGGACCAGAGAGGGACACTCCAATGAAGAGGACACGTTCTGCAGTGCAACTCAAATTTATTGTGAATTAGATACAGCCTCTGCCCACTGACCCTCACGGCTGAGCAGTGACTGCGGGTTAAGGCAATGGTAATGAACAACAGGTAATTAGGATAACGGTCGGTTATCACATGAAACAATAATGCAGAGTCAGAATACGTACATGCCCGCTTGGGCCTATAGGCTTCACGTGTTCAAAGTACCGTGACGGCTTTTGGGGTCAAGCACCCCCGCTTTAACGTTACTACTAGGTCAAAGGATCGACGCGGTACCGTTAACACCGAAGGCTACGTTCAATATGTACACATAAATCGCACATGTAATAAATACCACAATGACAACCATAACAGTAGGCAATGACCTGACTAGCTGGTGCACCTATACTGGCCTACTGGCAATTAACCTGAGGTGACGTCACCCTTAGAGGCATTTTTAGTCCCGGGCAACCTGCGCGCAGGGGTTTGGGAAAGTGTTAAGTCCACACAAGCTTCGGTGTAACAACCGAGGTGAGATCTTTTAAGCAGAACAGAACCTTAACAGACAGTCGGCTGCATGCGGCCCTTAAAAGGGGATTTCCTTGCTGGCGAAGGTTGGTGTTCCACATTTAGCCACAAAGTGGTGCTGTCCCCTACCAAACTGAGGCGTTCTATGAGGACCAATCTGAAGTCCCTTCCAGCTATGGCATGAACAGCAAGGGGGTCCCTGGTGGTGACCCACCGGTGTCTCTGGCTACTGGGGGCCCCAACCTGCTTGGAACAAATACTAATAGGGGGAAAACTGCAGGGGTCCACTTTTGCCTTAGAGCGCACGTGGCGCTACCATCCTGCGTCCGGGTACTAACAGTGCCAGGGCGTCTGGCATACTCCGGCACTGAAAGGGTGCCTAGTGCTGGCGGGCAAGGGGTGGCAGCGTGAGTGGGGAGGACAAAGTACCTGTGAGGCTGCTCTCTGTTGCGGGCTCCTGCCCGTCGCGGACTGGACGCTCCTGCCGACTGCTTCCTCCTTCAGGCGGGGGTGCACTAGTGTGGGCACTGCAGGCGCAGCGTTGCCACACTCAGTGTCTTCCCCGGCCCGGCCTGACAGCTGGGCGCTCTGCGGCTTCAGTCTTCACCGCCGGGTCCTCACGCGTCACTGCGGGGGGGTCCTGATGACGCCGGCGGCTCTCTGACACGGCTCTCGGCGTCCTGGGACTCCGTGCTGGAGCGCGCGGGGGAGATCTGTCGCCCGGCGCGGCTGCTGCGATGCGGCTGCGGGCGTCGGGTGCTTCAGCCCGTCCCTGTGCAGGACCTGGGGCTGCTCCGGAAGGCTGCACGCTGCTGGGGAGGGCAGGACACACGTGCCTCTTCCCCGCGTCTCCTCACCAGCCCCCTGTCTTTTTCGCGCGCCGTCCTGACTCCTCCTACCTCCTAGATCCAGCCTCGGCGCGAAAGTCCTGGGGGAAAATTAACCCCATGTGTCCCGGCTGAGGTGTGGGTTAACTTAACCCTTGGTGGCCCTGAGGGGACTTTGGGGGCACCACATTCACCCCTGCTTTTTTTTAGATGCGTGTCCCCGCGCATCATAACACAGCGAATAATTGTCCTTTTCTTTTCTTTTTTTACACATTTACAACCTTTATAAGAACGTTATAATTTACAAGGTATACAACAGGGTATAACCGATATCTAATCCTGGTACCGCCGGGGAAGTGTACCCCGAGTACTCCTTTCGGAGCGCCTTAGCTCAGGCTCGGGGGCCACCTCCTCGGCCATTATTTCAACTGGCGGCCTAGGCTGGGCTTGCCGCGGCATAATGGACCAGCCCACCGCCATCAATAGCTCGAGAGGGTCAGTGGGCAGTGGAGGCGAGAGGACCGCTTCACCCTTCGGCTCTTCATCCCGGTCGTCCTTTGGTGCTTCCTTTAGCTTTTGGTCCGGTCTTAGGCGGGGCCTGCGCTGACTTCTGTGGGCCGATGCTGGAGGGGCGCCGTCGAACTTCGAGGTCTGGCCACCCGCCACTATCAACATGGATTCGACTGCGTGCGAGTTCAGCCCCTGCTTGGGGTTCACTTCTGTATGTGACCGCTTCTTCTTCATTGGCTCACTCTGTACTCGAACCTGAGAGCTCCGTTGGCCACATCCGTACGCTTTCCCATTACTTCTTCCTACCCCATCTTCTGTTTCTTCGGGGTACACACCACTCCGCCGGGGTGGATCTTTCGGGGGGTAGTACCGTGGATGACTTCTGTGGCTTGGGTAATTCCAACGGCGCTCTCTTCTTGCGGCATACCGGGTGCCTCTGACTGGAACGCCACCAGGGCCAGTGACGTTGGCTGCCTGGAGGCCCTTTCTTCCCCTGATGATGTCGAATTCCACCAGCTCCCCGGCCCCAAGACTTCTATAAAAATCCCTTGCATTCTTCTTCGGGATAGCTGTGAAATGGACGAAGATATCCCTTTCTGTATCGGCACAATTGATAAAACCGTATCCCCGTCGTACATGGAACCAGACCACCCTTCCCTGGTTCTTTACGCGGGCTGAGGGGTAACGATCCGAGGCGGCAGGTAATTCACTTGCACCGATATAGCATTGTCTGCCATAGCAAGCCTGCCCGTCTTCTGGGGCTGGACCTAAGCTTCCCGTCCCCCCCGAGGTTCGGCCCTCGACCTCGGGGTGTTGGGGTTTAACTCTTCATCCTGGTTGCCGTCTCTCTCTGTGCTTCCGGCCTCCTGGCTTCGGTAGTACGTCGGGCGTCCCTGCCTATCAAACTGGTCGGGAAGCTGCCGTCCATACTCTTGGGGTGGTCCCCACCTACTTCGGGCCGGTCTTTGCCTTTCGGTTCTCCATCTTGGTTCTGCATAGCTCGGTGCCGGCGCACTTGCCATCCGACGCATCTCTTTCTGCATCTCCGCCATCCCGACGGCCAGTTCCTCCATTTGTTTCTGGAGCGTCTGCATCGCGTCTCTGTCGGGCTGTTGGCCACCCTGTACTGCCAAGTCGTGGGGCCATTTCGCCTTCTCCGTGCCGCTGGCTGTGGCTCCTGTCGGTTTCACTACTTCTCTGAAGCCAATCAATTCTGGGTACTCTTCCTCCCTTCCTTTGGGGTTACCGACGATGGCGAGGGCAGCCGTCTTAAAGTCCCGGAAGGTCTTGCCTGGCATCTGTGACTTCAGCAATCGCAGTTGAACCTTAGCGTTCTCTTGGGACGCTCCTTCAACGAATTGAGTCGTTAGAGCTTCGTCTGCGTTACGTATCTCCTCCGGGTCTACCGCTACAATGGCCTTTAGCATCTCCTGCAGACTCAGGGCGTAGTCCCGTAGGGACTCATTTGGCCGCTGCTTGCGGGCATACAATTTCATCTTCAGCTCAGGGATGGTCGTCGTTTCGAACGTGGTGAAGATTTCCTTCAGCATGTCCGTCACACTTTTTCTCTCTTCCATTGGCCATGAGGCCACTTCTCTGCGTGCCGACCCCGTTAGCTGTCCCATCAGGATTTCCACCTTCTGCTGCTCGCTAGGCTTATACATCCGGAACGTGGATTCGAGGTTGTTCCTGAAGTCTGCAAATGAGGTCTTCTGTGGCTGGTCATCGTCTCCACTATAGGTCGGGAGCCACGGGGCCCCGAAGTAGTATGGCAGAGTTATGGCCGCGGCCGGTGTTGTGTCTTGGACGTCCTGTTGTTCTTGGTTTTGCGGATTTGCCTGCTGCACCACTTCTCCGCCTTGTTGCTGCTCCATCTTTCACCGAGTTGTCGCTCTCCTGATGCAACCGGATCCTGTTCGTTGTGACGCCAAAAGAGATGTGGTGCACGGTGTACGGAGGGAACGGGTTCCTCTTACCTTGCGTCTTCAGGGGCGACTCCAGGTCGTTTGTTCTTCTGTTACCCGGTGGACCAGAGAGGGACACTCCAATGAAGAGGACACGTTCTGCAGTGCAACTCAAATTTATTGTGAATTAGATACAGCCTCTGCCCACTGACCCTCACGGCTGAGCAGTGACTGCGGGTTAAGGCAATGGTAATGAACAACAGGTAATTAGGATAACGGTCGGTTATCACATGAAACAATAATGCGGAGTCAGAATACGTACATGCCCGCTTGGGCCTATAGGCTTCACGTGTTCAAAGTACCGTGACGGCTTTTGGGGTCAAGCACCCCCGCTTTAACGTTACTACTAGGTCAAAGGATCGACGCGGTACCGTTAACACCGAAGGCTACGTTCAATATGTACACATAAATCGCACATGTAATAAATACCACAATGACAACCATAACAGTAGGCAATGACCTGACTAGCTGATGCACCTATACTGGCCTACTGGCAATTAACCTGAGGTGACGTCACCCTTAGAGGCATTTTTAGTCCCGGGCAACCTGCGCGCAGGGGTTTGGGAAAGTGTTAAGTCCACACAAGCTTCGGTGTAACAATCGAGGTGAGATCCTTTAAGCAGAACAGAACCTTAACAGACAGTCGGCTGCATGCGGCCCTTAAAAGGGGATTTCCTTGCTGGCGAAGGTTGGTGTTCCACATTTAGCCACAAAGTGGTGCTGTCCCCTACCAAACTGAGGCGTTCTATGAGGACCAATCTGAAGTCCCTTCCAGCTATGGCATGAACAGCAAGGGGGTCCCTGGTGGTGACCCACCGGTGTCTCTGGCTACTGGGGGCCCCAACCTGCTTGGAACAAATACTAATAGGGGGAAAACTGCAGGGGTCCACTTTTGCCTTAGAGCGCACGTGGCGCTACCATCCTGCGTCCGGGTACTAACAGTGCCAGGGCGTCTGGCATACTCCGGCACTGAAAGGGTGCCTAGTGCTGGCGGGCAAGGGGTGGCAGCGTGAGTGGGGAGGACAAAGTACCTGTGAGGCTGCTCTCTGTTGCGGGCTCCTGCCCGTCGCGGACTGGACGCTCCTGCCGACTGCTTCCTCCTTCAGGCGGGGGTGCACTAGTGTGGGCACTGCAGGCGCAGCGTTGCCACACTCAGTGTCTTCCCCGGCCCGGCCTGACAGCTGGGCGCTCTGCGGCTTCAGTCTTCACCGCCGGGTCCTCACGCGTCACTGCGGGGGGGTCCTGATGACGCCGGCGGCTCTCTGACGCGGCTCTCGGCGTCCTGGGACTCCGTGCTGGAGCGCGCGGGGGAGATCTGTCGCCCGGCGCGGCTGCTGCGATGCGGCTGCGGGCGTCGGGTGCTTCAGCCCGTCCCTGTGCAGGACCTGGGGCTGCTCCGGAAGGCTGCACGCTGCTGGGGAGGGCAGGACACACGTGCCTCTTCCCCGCGTCTCCTCACCAGCCCCCTGTCTTTTTCGCGCGCCGTCCTGACTCCTCCTACCTCCTAGATCCAGCCTCGGCGCGAAAGTCCTGGGGGAAAATTAACCCCATGTGTCCCGGCTGAGGTGTGGGTTAACTTAACCCTTGGTGGCCCTGAGGGGACTTTGGGGGAACCACACGCACACAATATTTTAAATGTCCACTTGGCTAGAGGGGAGTGGGAGCATGCTCTGCGCTGCGCTCTGCTCCTCTCCCCATAGAAGCAGCTGCACCGCTCTCCATCTCTCCCTGCAGCAGCAGCGAAGGCTCATATAAAAATTTACACTTTTGGGGGCATTGCTTAAGGGACGCTACAAGTGGCGGTACGTGGGGGCATTACGCATAATGTGTGGCTTAATGTGTAAGGGGCATTATGGTGTGCAGCATCATGTGTAAGGGGCATTATCTGTGCTGCATCATGTTTAAGGGGCATTATGTGTGCAGTATCATGTGTAAGGGACATTATGTGTGTAGCATCATGTGTAATGGGTACTATGGGGCACGGCATCATGTGTAATGGGTACTATGGTGTGCGGCATCATGTGTAATGGGTACTATGGTGTGCGGCATCATGTGTAATGGGTGCTATGGTGTGCGGCATCATGTGTAATGGGTACTATGGTGCCATCAAGCAAGAACCCCCTAGTAATGAGCACGTAGGTAAGCAGCACTTATGTGGCAAATATGTAATGGGCATTACAGTTTGTTATATAGTATGTAATGGGCATCATGATGTGTGGCACAATGTGTAATGGGCATTATGGTGTGTGGCCTTATGTGTAATTGGCATTACGGCGTGTGGCTTTATGTGTAATGCGTATTACAGAGTTTGCTAAAAGGTGTAATGGGCATTACTGTGTATGGTCTAAAGTGTAATACCACACCCCTTTTTGTGATGACACGCCTCCTTCCCATGAAGCCATGCCCCCTTTTTGCTGCGCGGCATAGCCGCGCAAAGGTCCCCCTGTTATTATGTCTGGATCTGGGACCACGCATTACCATAATTCTAGATTTGCCTATGCCTCCAAGGATATTATGCCAAGGATCCTTACAAAAGCCATGATGGGGACTGGGACAGATGAGGATATGTTAATCCAAATTCTCATCACCAGGGCAGAGGTAACAGGCTATAGTTTGAGAATGGACATTGTGCTGCTAGGAGGACGCAGAGTGTTTCTCACTGATAAGATCACAACATGTGCTGTAAGTGCACATGAGAGTAACCATTTGCTCCCAAACACAGACAATGGGCATTCACACAAATGAGGGCCCTTATTCAGATCTAATCGCAGTACAAATTTGTTCTCACAATGGGCAAAACCATGTGCCCTACAGGTGGGGCAGATTTAACATGTGCAGAGAGAGTTAGATTTGGGTGAGTTATTTTGTTTCTGTTCAGGGTAAATACTGGCTGTATTATTTTTACACTGCAATTTAGATTTCAGTTTCAAAACACCCCACCCAAATGTAACTCTCTCTGCACATGTTACATCTGCCCCACCTGCAGTGCACATGGTTTTGTCCATTTTGAGAACAAATTTGTACTGCGATCAGTTCTGAATAAGGGCCTAGGTCAATCCATTTTATTTAACAACGTGATCAGAACAATTGGTTTTTTTGTTAGTTTATTTCACCATTTTTCCAATTTGCTGTATTATAATTTCTATCTTGTATAATTTTTGTTCTTGTCATTTGCTATAGATATGCCAGAGGAGGCAGCTAATACCCCTTTTACACCCCCTAAAAATCCGGGTCAACGGCGGGTCAGACCCAGATCGTCGTCGGTGTAAATGGGACACGCCGTGTCCCTTTACACACGGCACTTCTACCCAGGTCCCCCCCAGCAACGGGTCTGCCCGCAACCCCCCCCCCCCCAGGACAGAAGACTATTCCACTTGTCTACTACCCTTTCTGTGAAGTAATTTTTCCTCAGATTTCCCCTGAACCTCTCCCCTGTATCAGTGCATTTCCTAGTGTTCTAATACTTCTCCTGATTTGAAGAATGTTTCCCTCTTGGACATAATCAAAACCATTGGTATATTTGCAGGTTTTTATAGCGTAGACACACAGCTTTTCATATAATCTCTTTTTTCGCTTACACATCCTCCTGACCCCAATATTGCTGTGTGACTCTATCATAGAGCCCACCAAAAGCCTTTGCAATGTGGTTCAACCAATTTGCAATATGTGGAAACCATGTGCATAAAGGATTGTAAGCCTGTGAGCAGGGCCCTCTGAGCTTGTACGTCGGATATTACCCAGTCTTTTTCTATTGCTGTTTGTTCCCAATTGTAAAGCGCAATGGAATGTACTAGTACTATATAAGTAAAATATAATAATTAATAATTGAGGATGTCAGGAATGTGCTATGAAGCCCCATCACCCATCTACTGGTAGTGTCCTAGCATAATTATTACAAGATCTATGCATCAGAATCAGAATCAACTTTATTGGCCATGTGTGCTTGCGCACACTTGGAATTTTTTGTGGATCATATTACATAACAAGTATACAATAAAACCACTAACATCACACATTATGTATAACTGACTGACGTACCTGGCATTGTCCTGGTTTAAGCCTTTAATTATCAATGAGTTGGATATAAAGGTTATCATTTATAAATAATTGGCAGCTCTTCCAACACACCCATGGGGTGGCTGCTGAGTGTCGTTTTTTTTTTTGTTGGGGTTTCGCCAGTAGCCCTATTCCCCAGTTTTCCTTCAGGTGTAAAAGTGTCCATACACGTTACAATTATTGTATACAGTATTGTATATAATACTGTATACAATAATTGTAACGTGTATGGGCACCTTTACTGCCGACCCGATTGCTGTTCATGTGTGCAATGTGTAGTGACCAACCTTGAAAGGAGTGTACACCTTAAGATGCGGTGGCGTTGGTCTCGATTTGCGGTTGGGGATTGATTGCCGGACACAGGGTGGAAAATCATGCAGCGGCATTTTTCTTGTTGTCACTTGATAAATATTCCCAGACCTGGGCACGATCCCACAGCCAGGCTTCGGAGGATGAGGGACTTCCGGCAGCACTGTGATCCCTCTGACGCCCTCGGAAGTCTTATGAGGGACACAGACACGGTTTCTCTCCACTCGTGTCTTGATAAACTTGGCCTTGCTTCCGTAGGTCATTGTGCTGCGGGATTCTTCATAAGCACTATCCGCAGGGCTGATGTGCGTGATCATAACCAATCGGCTTTTCCCGCTCAGTGCTCCCTTTAGCAGCCAGGTCAGCTTGCTGTCCCGATAGTTTATATGGCTGCCTGGTCTGTCACGCAGCGCCATGATACATATCCTGAGGGCAAGAAGGGATCGGTTGATGTATCCTCCTTCTTTCATGGTCTGGCCGCTGTTCTCAGTCTGGCTTGCTCGTTCTGATCCCGCAAGGTCTACCATGTACAACTTGCCTGTGCTCACACCATCACTGGCTGTCTGCTTTATGGTAACCTGCAATACTGCATGTGAACGGGATGAGGTCTTATTAGCGGCTGTGTGAGCTTCTGTGCGCTGCTTGTTGCCCTTCTTCAGCAGGGCCATGGCTTCCTCTGGAGTGCTAAGGGAGAATGTAGAAATCCCTTCTATTTTGGTGTTGCCATTGGGATCCTCTCTGAGGACCAAAGACCTAGAGCAGGGGTGGGGAACCTCAGGCCCGGGGGCCGTATGTGGCCCCCGAAGCCGGTCTGTGTGGCCCGCCAACCGGCCCGGTGGCTTTGCCGGAAGTCAAGTACAGGGGAATTCTTGCGAGAGGTCGTTAGTTCTTGTGAGATTCCTCTTATTAATCAACAGCAGCCGGAGACTGTCAGTCCTTTTCAGTGGAAGCCGCCGGAGTGTGGGACTCCTGCAGCAGGACAATTTGTAAGAGACATTTTTACATATGGCCCCCGAAGGATTTTTTCCCCATACAAACGGCCCTTGGCACAAAAAAGGTTCCCCACCCCTGACCTAGAGGAAGGTCTTAATAGGTCTCGGACGGTTTCATTATAGATCTCCGCGTATGATAATGATACGGAGCAATTCTTTTTTTCCCCAGTCTCCTCAATGGCTTTAAACAGGTCCTTCAGGGTGCGATACATTACTCCAGGGTTGCGGTCCTTACCCATCATGGTGAAGGTCTTTCCAGTGCCTGTCGGGCCATAGGCAAATATGGCAGCATTGTACCCAGACAGGATGTCGCCCAATAAGGGCTTCACTGTGGAATCATACACAGTCTCCTGGGTAGCTGCCTGGTCAAACACCTGGTTAAATTGGAATGTTGTTTCTCTTGTCCTGGTGGAGCGCAGGACATCGTTAGGATCCTCACCGGGGTCCTGCAATAGCACTGTCTGCGGTCCGAGCTGGTGTGTGATGCATCGGGCGCGGTTCTTAGTCTCCGTCAAATTAACTGGACGGATGCGCAGAGCGACAGTCATTTGGTGGTCTATAGCTTTATTAGCTTTCGCCTTCTTCATTTTATATCAAACTTCAATCTTCAGAAAAGAGTGAAAAATTATGTGTTGGCACAAGTCCAGCAATATCAGATATGACTCAGGAAGCAGTCAGCTGCCAGTGTTCTACTCATCACAGCCCATTGTGACATCATCGGCCCATTGTGACATCACTAGCTGCCATGTGGCAGAAGGGCACTGCTATGTATTTCATCCAGGGCCTGCTGTTACAGAAGTGGTATCATCTTCTGGTCCCCCTGGGATGTCTTACCTCTCACTTATTTACGTGATAAAAGTTAATAAGCACAAAGAACCTTTTATCTCTGCATGTTTGTAGCCATTCACAGCAGTGGGAGCAATTGTATTAGTTCTGAAAGAAAATATATGTTGTCCACAGGTGCCAGTGGAAGTGCTCCTCCAGTGGCCAAATTATGAATTACTTTAGTATAGTGTGAATACTGCTTCATCTCTCGCGGCAGTGTCATTTTTATAATCAGGAGAAATATACTAACCTTGTACAGTTACCTTGTAATAAACCAGCTCATGTCCTCTCTTTCTGAAGTACAATGCATTAAGGACCGCCAAGCATAGGCGAATCTAGGGGGTGGTCCGGGGGTGCACCGGGCCACCCATTAGCCCATTTTGTAGCTGAGGGATGGGGCTTTCCAACGAGCCCAGCCCGTGTCTCTAGCCCCCTGGGAACCGGAGATACTGCCAGGCAAAGCTGGAAAGTTTTCCCTATAGGATAACATGGGACCCGCTAATTCCAACCCCCACCCAGTTCAACGGCTGCCAGTTCCACCTTCGGCATCACTGAAGCTCGGGGTTGATTTCAGTCGAACCCAAATCGCTGGGCCTTCAATCTGATACCAGGCTGGATCCATATGGGTTAATTGGTTCCAGGAATATTGAGGTTAAACCGTTTTTTTTTTCTTTCATTTCTTAAATGTAATTTCCTGACTGTTTATGTTCTTTGAGGGCAGATTTCTCTGGAACCAAACAGCCCAGTTTCACAGGACCAAAATCATTCGAAACCAACTCAAAAGTTCTTCAATATGATATTGGTCTCATGTAAATGGGTCAGTTGGTTCCGAAGATATAGCTGGTTGGTTAAAGGGGGAGTGGTTGTCTCTCCCCCTCACACCAGAAAATGCAGGGACTAGGCTGGTGTATAAGGGGTCAGCCTGGGAATGTCCCTGCATGATCCTGGGACCATATTCCCGGGTAAATCCCTACATTTTCTGTTGTGAAAGGGGTATTATTTCTAATAGCCGTGACCTGCAGTGCTCTGAATACAGCCGGGCAGCCCCCTGCTCTGTCCAGCTGTCAATGACTGTCACCCCTGCAGCTTACGCTCCAATTCTTCTCCCCACTTTCACCTCAGCCCGCCACCCCTTTAATCATGTGGTGCTGGCCCCCGATGTGCTCCCCCAACATCACGCATCAACAACAGCGCACACAATATTTTAAATGTCCACTTGGCTAGAGGGGAGTGGGAGCATGCTCTGCGCTGCGCTCTGCTCCTCTCCCCATAGAAGCAGCTGCACCGCTCTCCATCTCTCCCTGCAGCAGCAGCGAAGGCTCATATAAAAATTTACACTT
Organism: Crinia signifera; assembly: GCF_055691185.1. Lineage (NCBI taxonomy): Eukaryota > Metazoa > Chordata > Amphibia > Anura > Myobatrachidae > Crinia > Crinia signifera. The sequence continues at coordinate 256,219,601 of NC_139221.1, read as the reverse complement.
TTGGGGGCATTGCTTAAGGGACGCTACAAGTGGCGGTACGTGGGGGCATTACGCATAATGTGTGGCTTAATGTGTAAGGGGCATTATGGTGTGCAGCATCATGTGTAAGGGGCATTATCTGTGCTGCATCATGTTTAAGGGGCATTATGTGTGCAGCATCATGTGTAAGGGACATTATGTGTGTAGCATCATGTGTAATGGGTACTATGGGGCACGGCATCATGTGTAATGGGTACTATGGTGTGCGGCATCATGTGTAATGGGTGCTATGGTGTGCGGCATCATGTGTAATGGGTGCTATGGTGTGCGGCATCATGTGTAATGGGTACTATGGTGCCATCAAGCAAGAACCCCCTAGTAATGAGCACGTAGGTAAGCAGCACTTATGTGGCAAATATGTAATGGGCATTACAGTTTGTTATATAGTATGTAATGGGCATCATGATGTGTGGCACAATGTGTAATGGGCATTATGGTGTGTGGCCTTATGTGTAATTGGCATTACAGCGTGTGGCTTTATGTGTAATGCGTATTACAGAGTTTGCTAAAAGGTGTAATGGGCATTACTGTGTATGGTCTAAAGTGTAATACCACACCCCTTTTTGTGATGACACGCCTCCTTCCCATGAAGCCATGCCCCCTTTTTGCTGCGCGGCATAGCCGCGCAAAGGTCCCCCTGTTATTATGTCTGGATCTGGGACCACGCATTACCATAATTCTAGATTTGCCTATGCCTCCAAGGATATTATGCCAAGGATCCTTACAAAAGCCATGATGGGGACTGGGACAGATGAGGATATGTTAATCCAAATTCTCATCACCAGGGCAGAGGTAACAGGCTATAGTTTAAAAATGGACATTGTGCTGCTAGGAGGACGCAGAGTGTTTCTCACTGATAAGATCACAACATGTGCTGTAAGTGCACATGAGAGTAACCATTTGCTCCCAAACACAGACAATGGGCATTCACACAAATGAGGGCCCTTATTCAGATCTAATCGCAGTACAAATTTGTTCTCACAATGGGCAAAACCATGTGCCCTACAGGTGGGGCAGATTTAACATGTGCAGAGAGAGTTAGATTTGGGTGAGTTATTTTGTTTCTGTTCAGGGTAAATACTGGCTGTATTATTTTTACACTGCAATTTAGATTTCAGTTTCAAAACACCCCACCCAAATGTAACTCTCTCTGCACATGTTACATCTGCCCCACCTGCAGTGCACATGGTTTTGTCCATTTTGAGAACAAATTTGTACTGCGATCAGTTCTGAATAAGGGCCTAGGTCAATCCATTTTATTTAACAACGTGATCAGAACAATTGTTTTTTTTGTTAGTTTATTTCACCATTTTTCCAATTTGCTGTATTATAATTTCTATCTTGTATAATTTTTGTTCTTGTCATTTGCTATAGATATGCCAGAGGAGGCAGCTAATACCCCTTTTACACCCCCTAAAAATCCGGGTCAACGGCGGGTCAGACCCAGATCGTCGTCGGTGTAAATGGGACACGCCGTGTCCCTTTACACACGGCACTTCTACCCAGGTCCCCCCCAGCAACGGGTCTGCCCGCAACCCCCCCCCCCAGGACAGAAGACTATTCCACTTGTCTACTACCCTTTCTGTGAAGTAATTTTTCCTCAGATTTCCCCTGAACCTCTCCCCTGTATCAGTGCATTTCCTAGTGTTCTAATACTTCTCCTGATTTGAAGAATGTTTCCCTCTTGGACATAATCAAAACCATTGGTATATTTGCAGGTTTTTAAAACGTAGACACACAGCTTTTCATATAATCTCTTTTTTCGCTTACACATCCTCCTGACCCCAATATTGCTGTGTGACTCTATCATAGAGCCCACCAAAAGCCTTTGCAATGTGGTTCAACCAATTTGCAATATGTGGAAACCATGTGCATAAAGGATTGTAAGCCTGTGAGCAGGGCCCTCTGAGCTTGTACGTCGGATATTACCCAGTCTTTTTCTATTGCTGTTTGTTCCCAATTGTAAAGCGCAATGGAATGTACTAGTACTATATAAGTAAAATATAATAATTAATAATTGAGGATGTCAGGTGTTGGCAATTGAGTTTTACCCACGCAGTCAGGATCACCTTCTGTATCAAGCTTCATTCAGTAGACACACACTGGAAAGGTCTTTGTGGTATGATTGGTTTTATATAAACTGGAACTGGTCATAACATGAACTTGTAATGAGAACAAGGTAACTGTACATGAATATCTTTCTCTGCATGCTGCATCTGTCTTTCTCCTTCATGTAACCTTCAGACACAGGAAACAACAACAAACAAGTATATACATACATCACAGACTGTAAGACACACAAACACAAATGCGACAGCACCGCCTGCTGTCCCTCCAGTGTAATTGCAACTTAAGTCTCATCTGATGTAGTTTTCTCAACACCCCTTCTCAACAGATGAGGCTTGATCCACGAGACCCATCTTTCTGGATAGTCTGTGATGTCTTTCTCCAACCAATGGCTTGGTGAGAATGTCTGCAGTCATCTCTTCTGTTGGGCAATATTCCAAGTTAAGAAGACCTTGTTCCTGTAGATCCTTCAAGAAATGGTATTTCACATCGATGTGCTTGGTCCTTGGATTTACCCGTTCTGTTTGAGCTAATGCGAGACATCCTTGATTATCTTCAAAGATCTTTGTAGATTCTACTTGTTTCTGTCCCAAATCAGCTAACAATTGTCTTAGCCATATTAGCTCTTGACTTGCTTGAGCTGCTGAAACATACTCTGCTTCTGTTGAAGAAAGTGCAACGCATGATTGCTTCCTACTTGTCCAACTGATCGGTCCTTCACCAAGTAGAAATATGTGTCCACTTGTAGACTTTCTGTCATTAGAGTCTCCAGCCCAATCTGCATCCACGTATCCAATCAGATCACAATTTCTGCTTGCTGGAAGATTAAGCACTAAGTTAATGGTTCCCTTTAAATAACGTATTACCCTTTTCACAGCATTCCAGTCCATCTGACTTGGCTTGGAGACCTTTCTGCTTAGAGTTGATACTGCTGTAGCGATGTCAGGTCTGGTAATAGTGGCAATGTACAGCAATTTTCCTATTGCCTTTCTGTATTGGTGATTATCTGGTAATGATGTACCTTCATTGTACATTTCCTTTATGTAGTTGGTTTCCATGGGAGTACTTGCCGGTTTTGCATCTTGCATCCCAAACTCTTCAATGGCTTCCTGTATCTTTTGTTTCTGGTTTAAGGTAAAGTCTCCGTTTTCTTCTCTTGATATTTGAATACCTAAATAGTGTGTTATATTTCCTAGGTCTTTTGTTTCAAATTCCTTATTCAGGATCTGCAGTAATTCCACTTTATCCCCTTCTTGCTCGAAACATACTAGAAGATCGTCCACATAGATTAACAGGTAGATCCACCTGTCAGTTATCTTCTTGACATATAGGCAGGGATCTGCTTTGCTTCTCACGAAGTCTTCCTGTATGAGGATTTCGTTTAATTTTGTGTTCCAGGCTCTTGCCGCCTGCTTCAGACCATATATACTTTTCTGGAGCTTGCACACTAGGTCTGGACTTTCAGGGTCTTTGAAACCCGGTGGCTGTTCCATGTAAATATCCTCTTTTAGCTCGCCATGTAAGAACGCTGTCTTTACATCAAAGTGTCTTACTTGCATATCCTTTGCGGCTGCTACTGTAAGCAATGTCCTGATGGTTGTGTGCTTTACTACTGGAGCAAATGTCTCATCATAGTCCTCTCCATAATTTTGTGAGTATCCTTTGGCTACTAGTCTGGCCTTGTATCGCTCCACTTTTCCATCTGTGTTGTATTTAACTTTGAATGTCCATTTGCTGCCTATGGTTTTCCTTCCTGATGGCAGTTCTGTTAGTATCCATGTCTGATTGTCATGCATGGATTTAATTTCTTCTTTTGCTGCTTCTATCCATTTCTCAGCTTCCCTTTCTGGTAAGTTGGATATTTCTTCCCAGGATGTGGGTTCACATATACTAGTGGTACTAGCTTTATATGAGAGACGCACTGGTGGTTTGCCTTTGTTCTCTCTGCTCGAGCGCCTTACTTCACCTGTTGTGCACTCTTCCATACCTTTGGTAATTGGTTCCAGACCGACTTCAACCTCTTTGATGGTATCTGTTGTGGTGGTGTCACTAGAGTCAGCGTTGTCTTCTTTATCCAGATCGGCTGGAATCATTACTTCATTTCTTAGTTCCTCCACAAAGGTCACGCTGTTGCTTATGGTTATCTTATCTGTCTTTGGGTTCAGAATTCTGTATCCTTTGGAACATTCACTGTATCCAACGAAGATTCCTTCTACTGCGCGATTCTGCAGTTTACTTCGTTTTTCTGCTGGAATGTACATAAATGCTTTACATCCAAAGACTCTTATGTGTTTCACATTTGGTTTCTTGCCATGCCACAACTCATATGGTGTTTTCTCCACTGTTCTTGAGAATAATCTGTTTTGTAAGTACGTGGCTGTCATTACGGCTTCACCCCAGTATTTGTCAGGTAGTCCTGAATCTGATAACATGCATCTGATCATTTCTGTCAGAGTCCTATTCTTCCTTTCAGCTACCCCATTCTGTTCCGGTGAATAGGGTACGGTCTTGTGGTGCTCTATACCGAGCTGTCTCAGGAAGTGTTCTATTCTGTGACCTGTGAATTCACCTCCATTGTCGCTACGAAACACTAGTGGATTCCTTTGAAATTTATTTGTAGCCATTGTTATATAATCCTTTAACTTGTCCAGTACTTCATCTTTGCTTTTGATGAGATAAGTAACTGTGTATCTGGAGTAGTCATCAGTGAAAGTCACTATATATCTGTTACCGCTTGGTGTATGTACTTGCATTGGGCCACACACGTCGCTGTGTATGAGATCTAGAGGTCTCTGGGCTCTGTTCTCACTTTGTTTTGGAACTGTCATTCTTGTGGCTTTGGCTTTTATACAGCATTCACACCTCATGGTTGTTGAACAGTCTGATACTGTGAGATCCTTCGTTAGACCTCTCTTTTGTAGTTCCTTAATGCTGTCTGGATGCCTATGTCCTAGTCGTCTGTGCCACATGTGAATACAGTCGTTGTGTTCGTGTGTGCTTAATCTCACCTGTTGTACTGTCGTGTCTAGGCGATACAGGTGTTTCTCTGCTTTGGCTGTGGCTACTGTTTCTGTTCCATTCTGGATAAGACACATCTTGTCTTGGAATTTAACAGTAAGTCCTTTATCCGTTAAGCACTTTACAGATATTAGTCCGCCTTCCAATCTGGGAACATATAGTACATCTTTAATTGGTATTGTTTTGTCACTTTCATTAGTACTGGAGCATATGAGCATACCATGCCCTTTACCTTCTGCAGTGATATTGGTACCATCTGCAAGATAGATTGCTTCTCTATGACTTGTGTCAATCTCGGTGAAGAAATCTCTGTCGCTTGTCATGTGACTTGTTGCTCCTGAATCTATGAACCAACTAAAGTTTGTATGTGTTACTGTCGCTTTAAAAGTTCCATTCCACTTATCTGTGCATATATCTGTGAGTGCAGCTTTCACTTTCTGCTTGGACCCTTTTAAAAGTAGTTTCTGCTGTTCTTCTTTCCATATGGAACACTGTCTTTTTAAATGCCCGATTTTCTTACATCTAAAACATGCTCTTGTTTCTTTGTTATGCACCCTGATGTCTGTAACTTTGAGAGATTTTTCAGAGTCACTGTCCATACAATCCTGTGTGATTTCTTTCCTGCGCTGATATTCATCTATAAGCCTATTTTTCACAAAGTCTAGTGTGAGTTCTGTTTCAGGTCTTGTTTCCAAGGCATTTATCAGTGCACTGTATGTGTCTGGAAGACTGCACAGGAGTATGGCTACTATGTGACTGCATTTCAGCTCTTCTCCTATAGATCTGAGCTTTGCTACCATTTCCAGCAGTTTACTTATATGCTCTTGCATAGTCTGCCCTTTGCCAAGTCTCATCTGGTACAGTTTTCTTAGCAGGAATAATTTGCTGTTTAAACTGCTTCTTTCATGTAGCTTCTGCAATGTCTCCCACATGCCCTTTGCAGTGTTTTCTCCATTTAGATGGACTAATTGATCATCCTCAACTAATAAGCCTATAGTTGCACGTGCTTGTCTGTTCTTCTTGTCCCATTCCTGGTAATTATCACTTGGTCTGTCTGTAGTTATGACTTCCCACAAATCATCTTTAGTCAGCAGCATTTCAACTTTAAATTTCCACAGTTGGTAGTTATCATTAGACAGCTTGGTTACTGCAAGTCTAAGATCTGTGCTGCTTGCCATCTCTTCTGCTTATCTGCTATTCCCCTTGAGTTATACTGTAATACTGGGTTTACTCACAGTTGCTTTGCAGATCTCTCAGAGATGTTTCTGGTGCCTTAATCCTTGTAAGCTTTACTCCTGGTAACTGGGATCCTCTTGTCTGTGTCTGGGCCCATAACCTGTTGGCAATTGAGTTTTACCCACGCAGTCAGGATCACCTTCTGTATCAAGCTTCATTCAGTAGACACACACTGGAAAGGTCTTTGTGGTATGATTGGTTTTATATAAACTGGAACTGGTCATAACATGAACTTGTAATGAGAACAAGGTAACTGTACATGAATATCTTTCTCTGCATGCTGCATCTGTCTTTCTCCTTCATGTAACCTTCAGACACAGGAAACAACAACAAACAAGTATATACATACATCAAAGACTGTAAGACACACAAACACAAATGCGACAGCACCGCCTGCTGTCCCTCCAGTGTAATTGCAACTTAAGTCTCATCTGATGTAGTTTTCTCAACATCAGGAATGTGCTATGAAGCCCCATCACCCATCTACTGGTAGTGTCCTAGCATAATTATTACAAGATCTATGCATCAGAATCAGAATCAACTTTATTGGCCATGTGTGCTTGCGCACACTTGGAATTTTTTGTGGATCATATTACATAACAAGTATACAATAAAACCACTAACATCACACATTATGTATAACTGACTGACGTACCTGGCATTGTCCTGGTTTAAGCCTTTAATTATCAATGAGTTGGATATAAAGGTTATCATTTATAAATAATTGGCAGCTCTTCCAACACACCCATGGGGTGGCTGCTGAGTGTCGTTTTTTTTTTTGTTGGGGTTTCGCCAGTAGCCCTATTCCCCAGTTTTCCTTCAGGTGTAAAAGTGTCCATACACGTTACAATTATTGTATACAGTATTGTATATAATACTGTATACAATAATTGTAACGTGTATGGGCACCTTTACTGCCGACCCGATTGCTGTTCATGTGTGCAATGTGTAGTGACCAACCTTGAAAGGAGTGTACACCTTAAGATGCGGTGGCGTCAGAGCCGGCCTTAGCCTAAATGACACCCTAGGCAAGATTTTGGCTGGTGCCCCCCCCCCCCCCTTTCCCAGCACCATCAACCCTCATCATAGCAGTCATCATTTTGGTGCTCCTACCCGCAATATTTTAAATTGAAACAGCGCACACATTTGGATGCCACACAGTAGTGCAACTTTATTCACATTATATCATGTGATGGTGTCCCTTATTCACGTTACATCACACTGTAGTACCACTTTACCTTATATACATTACTCCTCACATTATTCACATTATACCCTTAGAAAAAAATCCTGAGAAAATATTGTATTTTAACCACCTCCATGGCCACACTGCAACCCAGCACAAAGCAGTGTGTGCTGGGCAGAGGAGAAGAACTGCAGCTGCTGCTGTCACTTAAGGGGAGGAGGCCCGGGGCCCCCACTGGGCCCTCCCATCAGACTTTGGCCTGGGTAAATTGTACCCCCTACCCCTTTCTCTCGGCACTCCTGATAATACCACACAGTAATGCCCCTTACACATGACACACATTATTAATGTCCTTATAACCATAATGCCCCTTACACATTATGCCAACCTTTATTAATGCCCTACATACACATAATGACACACATAATGCCCCTTACACATATGTTGCACATTATTAATGCCCTTATACACATGACACACATAATGCCCATTACACATATGTTGCACATTATTAATGCCCTTATATACATGAAACACATAATGCATCTTACACATATGCCGAACACTATTGCACAACCAACCCACCCGCAGACAGCACTCACACAGCCGCTAAAACTGTGACCTCTGCCTCTGCTTGGATACAGAAGATTCCTCATACATCTTGTCTCAATAGGCCATGCAGCTCCTGGCAAGTTCTGCTAACATTGGGTGCCTTTTTTGCTGAAAATTCATCTTATTTGCATTGTTATGACCAGCACACACAAGGAGCTTCCGATGATTAAAATTATATGCAGCATGCCTATATTCTGTGTGCTACTTTGGCTGTACCTTCATACGGAATGCTATGTTACAGTGATTTCCATGAATACACTATTTCATATGCAGATACAGCCTCACTCACACACAGAATATAGGCATGCTGCATATCATTTTAATCAGCAGAAGCTGCTGATGCCCCTAGGCATTCCAAATGCCCTAGGCAATTGCCTAGTTTGCCTATGCCTAAGGCCGGCCCTGGGTGGCGTTGGTCTCGATTTGCGGTTGGGGATTGATTGCCGGACACAGGGTGGAAAATCATGCAGCGGCATTTTTCTTGTTGTCACTTGATAAATATTCCCAGACCTGGGCACGATCCCACAGCCAGGCTTCGGAGGATGAGGGACTTCCGGCAGCACTGTGATCCCTCTGACGCCCTCGGAAGTCTTATGAGGGACACAGACACGGTTTCTCTCCACTCGTGTCTTGATAAACTTGGCCTTGCTTCCGTAGGTCATTGTGCTGCGGGATTCTTCATAAGCTCTATCCGCAGGGCTGATGTGCGTGATCATAACCAATCGGCTTTTCCCGCTCAGTGCTCCCTTTAGCAGCCAGGTCAGCTTGCTGTCCCGATAGTTTATATGGCTGCCTGGTCTGTCACGCAGCGCCATGATACACATCCTGAGGGCAAGAAGGGATCGGTTGATGTATCCTCCTTCTTTCATGGTCTGGCCGCTGTTCTCAGTCTGGCTTGCTCGTTCTGATCCCGCAAGGTCTACCATGTACAACTTGCCTGTGCTCACACCATCACTGGCTGTCTGCTTTATGGTGACCTGCAATACTGCATGTGAACGGGATGAGGTCTTATTAGCGGCTGTGCGAGCTTCTGTGCGCTGCTTGTTGCCCTTCTTCAGCAGGGCCATGGCTTCCTCTGGAGTGCTAAGGGAGAATGTAGAAATCCCTTCTATTTTGGTGTTGCCATTGGGATCCTCTCTGAGGACCAAAGACCTAGAGGAAGGTCTTAATAGGTCTCGGACGGTTTCATTATAGATCTCCGCGTATGATAATGATACGGAGCAATTCTTTTTTTCCCCAGTCTCCTCAATGGCTTTAAACAGGTCCTTCAGGGTGCGATACATTACTCCAGGGTTGCGGTCCTTACCCATCATGGTGAAGGTCTTTCCAGTGCCTGTCGGGCCATAGGCAAATATGGCAGCATTGTACCCAGACAGGATGTCGCCCAATAAGGGCTTCACTGTGGAATCATACACAGTCTCCTGGGTAGCTGCCTGGTCAAACACCTGGTTAAATTGGAATGTTGTTTCTCTTGTCCTGGTGGAGCGCAGGACATCGTTAGGATCCTCACCGGGGTCCTGCAATAGCACTGTCTGCGGTCCGAGCTGGTGTGTGATGCATCGGGCGCGGTTCTTAGTCTCCGTCAAATTAACTGGACGGATGCGCAGAGCGACAGTCATTTGGTGGTCTATAGCTTTATTAGCTTTCGCCTTCTTCATTTTATATCAAACTTCAATCTTCAGAAAAGAGTGAAAAATTATGTGTTGGCACAAGTCCAGCAATATCAGATATGACTCAGGAAGCAGTCAGCTGCCAGTGTTCTACTCATCACAGCCCATTGTGACATCATCGGCCCATTGTGACATCACTAGCTGCCATGTGGCAGAAGGGCACTGCTATGTATTTCATCCAGGGCCTGCTGTTACAGAAGTGGTATCATCTTCTGGTCCCCCTGGGATGTCTTACCTCTCACTTATTTACGTGATAAAAGTTAATAAGCACAAAGAACCGTTTATCTCTGCATGTTTGTAGCCATTCACAGCAGTGGGAGCAATTGTATTAGTTCTGAAAGAAAATATATGTTGTCCACAGGTGCCAGTGGAAGTGCTCCTCCAGTGGCCAAATTATGAATTACTTTAGTATAGTGTGAATACTGCTTCATCTCTCGCGGCAGTGTCATTTTTATAATCAGGAGAAATATACTAACCTTGTACAGTTACCTTGTAATAAACCAGCTCATGTCCTCTCTTTCTGAAGTACAATGCATTAAGGACCGCCAAGCATAGGCGAATCTAGGGGGTGGTCCGGGGGTGCACCGGGCCACCCATTAGCCCATTTTGTAGCTGAGGGATGGGGCTTTCCAACGAGCCCAGCCCGTGTCTCTAGCCCCCTGGGAACCGGAGATACTGCCAGGCAAAGCTGGAAAGTTTTCCCTCTAGGATAACATGGGACCCGCTAATTCCAACCCCCACCCAGTTCAACGGCTGCCAGTTCCACCTTCGGCATCACTGAAGCTCGGGGTTGATTTCAGTCGAACCCAAATCGCTGGGCCTTCAATCTGATACCAGGCTGGATCCATATGGGTTAATTGGTTCCAGGAATATTGAGGTTAAACCGTTTTTTTTTTCTTTCATTTCTTAAATGTAATTTCCTGACTGTTTATGTTCTTTGAGGGCAGATTTCTCTGGAACCAAACAGCCCAGTTTCACAGGACCAAAATCATTCGAAACCAACTCAAAAGTTCTTCAATATGATATTGGTCTCATGTAAATGGGTCAGTTGGTTCCGAAGATATAGCTGGTTGGTTAAAGGGGGAGTGGTTGTCTCTCCCCCTCACACCAGAAAATGCAGGGACTAGGCTGGTGTATAAGGGGTCAGCCTGGGAATGTCCCTGCATGATCCTGGGACCATATTCCCGGGTAAATCCCTACATTTTCTGTTGTGAAAGGGGTATTATTTCTAATAGCCGTGACCTGCAGTGCTCTGAATACAGCCGGGCAGCCCCCTGCTCTGTCCAGCTGTCAATGACTGTCACCCCTGCAGCTTACGCTCCAATTCTTCTCCCCACTTTCACCTCAGCCCGCCACCCCTTTAATCATGTGGTGCTGGCCCCCGATGTGCTCCCCCAACATCACGCATCAACAACAGCGCACACAATATTTTAAATGTCCACTTGGCTAGAGGGGAGTGGGAGCATGCTCTGCGCTGCGCTCTGCTCCTCTCCCCATAGAAGCAGCTGCACCGCTCTCCATCTCTCCCTGCAGCAGCAGCGAAGGCTCATATAAAAATTTACACTTTTGGGGGCATTGCTTAAGGGACGCTACAAGTGGCGGTACGTGGGGGCATTACGCATAATGTGTGGCTTAATGTGTAAGGGGCATTATGGTGTGCAGCATCATGTGTAAGGGGCATTATCTGTGCTGCATCATGTTTAAGGGGCATTATGTGTGCAGCATCATGTGTAAGGGACATTATGTGTGTAGCATCATGTGTAATGGGTACTATGGGGCACGGCATCATGTGTAATGGGTACTATGGTGTGCGGCATCATGTGTAATGGGTGCTATGGTGTGCGGCATCATGTGTAATGGGTGCTATGGTGTGCGGCATCATGTGTAATGGGTACTATGGTGCCATCAAGCAAGAACCCCCTAGTAATGAGCACGTAGGTAAGCAGCACTTATGTGGCAAATATGTAATGGGCATTACAGTTTGTTATATAGTATGTAATGGGCATCATGATGTGTGGCACAATGTGTAATGGGCATTATGGTGTGTGGCCTTATGTGTAATTGGCATTACAGCGTGTGGCTTTATGTGTAATGCGTATTACAGAGTTTGCTAAAAGGTGTAATGGGCATTACTGTGTATGGTCTAAAGTGTAATACCACACCCCTTTTTGTGATGACACGCCTCCTTCCCATGAAGCCATGCCCCCTTTTTGCTGCGCGGCATAGCCGCGCAAAGGTCCCCCTGTTATTATGTCTGGATCTGGGACCACGCATTACCATAATTCTAGATTTGCCTATGCCTCCAAGGATATTATGCCAAGGATCCTTACAAAAGCCATGATGGGGACTGGGACAGATGAGGATATGTTAATCCAAATTCTCATCACCAGGGCAGAGGTAACAGGCTATAGTTTGAGAATGGACATTGTGCTGCTAGGAGGACGCAGAGTGTTTCTCACTGATAAGATCACAACATGTGCTGTAAGTGCACATGAGAGTAACCATTTGCTCCCAAACACAGACAATGGGCATTCACACAAATGAGGGCCCTTATTCAGATCTAATCGCAGTACAAATTTGTTCTCACAATGGGCAAAACCATGTGCCCTACAGGTGGGGCAGATTTAACATGTGCAGAGAGAGTTAGATTTGGGTGAGTTATTTTGTTTCTGTTCAGGGTAAATACTGGCTGTATTATTTTTACACTGCAATTTAGATTTCAGTTTCAAAACACCCCACCCAAATGTAACTCTCTCTGCACATGTTACATCTGCCCCACCTGCAGTGCACATGGTTTTGTCCATTTTGAGAACAAATTTGTACTGCGATCAGTTCTGAATAAGGGCCTAGGTCAATCCATTTTATTTAACAACGTGATCAGAACAATTGGTTTTTTTGTTAGTTTATTTCACCATTTTTCCAATTTGCTGTATTATAATTTCTATCTTGTATAATTTTTGTTCTTGTCATTTGCTATAGATATGCCAGAGGAGGCAGCTAATACCCCTTTTACACCCCCTAAAAATCCGGGTCAACGGCGGGTCAGACCCAGATCGTCGTCGGTGTAAATGGGACACGCCGTGTCCCTTTACACACGGCACTTCTACCCAGGTCCCCCCCAGCAACGGGTCTGCCCGCAACCCCCCCCCCCAGGACAGAAGACTATTCCACTTGTCTACTACCCTTTCTGTGAAGTAATTTTTCCTCAGATTTCCCCTGAACCTCTCCCCTGTATCAGTGCATTTCCTAGTGTTCTAATACTTCTCCTGATTTGAAGAATGTTTCCCTCTTGGACATAATCAAAACCATTGGTATATTTGCAGGTTTTTATAGCGTAGACACACAGCTTTTCATATAATCTCTTTTTTCGCTTACACATCCTCCTGACCCCAATATTGCTGTGTGACTCTATCATAGAGCCCACCAAAAGCCTTTGCAATGTGGTTCAACCAATTTGCAATATGTGGAAACCATGTGCATAAAGGATTGTAAGCCTGTGAGCAGGGCCCTCTGAGCTTGTACGTCGGATATTACCCAGTCTTTTTCTATTGCTGTTTGTTCCCAATTGTAAAGCGCAATGGAATGTACTAGTACTATATAAGTAAAATATAATAATTAATAATTGAGGATGTCAGGAATGTGCTATGAAGCCCCATCACCCATCTACTGGTAGTGTCCTAGCATAATTATTACAAGATCTATGCATCAGAATCAGAATCAACTTTATTGGCCATGTGTGCTTGCGCACACTTGGAATTTTTTGTGGATCATATTACATAACAAGTATACAATAAAACCACTAACATCACACATTATGTATAACTGACTGACATACCTGGCATTGTCCTGGTTTAAGCCTTTAATTATCAATGAGTTGGATATAAAGGTTATCATTTATAAATAATTGGCAGCTCTTCCAACACACCCATGGGGTGGCTGCTGAGTGTCGTTTTTTTTTTTGTTGGGGTTTCGCCAGTAGCCCTATTCCCCAGTTTTCCTTCAGGTGTAAAAGTGTCCATACACGTTACAATTATTGTATACAGTATTGTATATAATACTGTATACAATAATTGTAACGTGTATGGGCACCTTTACTGCCGACCCGATTGCTGTTCATGTGTGCAATGTGTAGTGACCAACCTTGAAAGGAGTGTACACCTTAAGATGCGGTGGCGTTGGTCTCGATTTGCGGTTGGGGATTGATTGCCGGACACAGGGTGGAAAATCATGCAGCGGCATTTTTCTTGTTGTCACTTGATAAATATTCCCAGACCTGGGCACGATCCCACAGCCAGGCTTCGGAGGATGAGGGACTTCCGGCAGCACTGTGATCCCTCTGACGCCCTCGGAAGTCTTATGAGGGACACAGACACGGTTTCTCTCCACTCGTGTCTTGATAAACTTGGCCTTGCTTCCGTAGGTCATTGTGCTGCGGGATTCTTCATAAGCACTATCCGCAGGGCTGATGTGCGTGATCATAACCAATCGGCTTTTCCCGCTCAGTGCTCCCTTTAGCAGCCAGGTCAGCTTGCTGTCCCGATAGTTTATATGGCTGCCTGGTCTGTCACGCAGCGCCATGATACACATCCTGAGGGCAAGAAGGGATCGGTTGATGTATCCTCCTTCTTTCATGGTCTGGCCGCTGTTCTCAGTCTGGCTTGCTCGTTCTGATCCCGCAAGGTCTACCATGTACAACTTGCCTGTGCTCACACCATCACTGGCTGTCTGCTTTATGGTGACCTGCAATACTGCATGTGAACGGGATGAGGTCTTATTAGCGGCTGTGCGAGCTTCTGTGCGCTGCTTGTTGCCCTTCTTCAGCAGGGCCATGGCTTCCTCTGGAGTGCTAAGGGAGAATGTAGAAATCCCTTCTATTTTGGTGTTGCCATTGGGATCCTCTCTGAGGACCAAAGACCTAGAGGAAGGTCTTAATAGGTCTCGGACGGTTTCATTATAGATCTCCGCGTATGATAATGATACGGAGCAATTCTTTTTTTCCCCAGTCTCCTCAATGGCTTTAAACAGGTCCTTCAGGGTGCGATACATTACTCCAGGGTTGCGGTCCTTACCCATCATGGTGAAGGTCTTTCCAGTGCCTGTCGGGCCATAGGCAAATATGGCAGCATTGTACCCAGACAGGATGTCGCCCAATAAGGGCTTCACTGTGGAATCATACACAGTCTCCTGGGTAGCTGCCTGGTCAAACACCTGGTTAAATTGGAATGTTGTTTCTCTTGTCCTGGTGGAGCGCAGGACATCGTAAGGATCCTCACCGGGGTCCTGCAATAGCACTGTCTGCGGTCCGAGCTGGTGTGTGATGCATCGGGCGCGGTTCTTAGTCTCCGTCAAATTAACTGGACGGATGCGCAGAGCGACAGTCATTTGGTGGTCTATAGCTTTATTAGCTTTCGCCTTCTTCATTTTATATCAAACTTCAATCTTCAGAAAAGAGTGAAAAATTATGTGTTGGCACAAGTCCAGCAATATCAGATATGACTCAGGAAGCAGTCAGCTGCCAGTGTTCTACTCATCACAGCCCATTGTGACATCATCGGCCCATTGTGACATCACTAGCTGCCATGTGGCAGAAGGGCACTGCTATGTATTTCATCCAGGGCCTGCTGTTACAGAAGTGGTATCATCTTCTGGTCCCCCTGGGATGTCTTACCTCTCACTTATTTACACTCACTTAAGTTAATAAGCACAAAGAACCTTTTATCTCTGCATGTTTGTAGCCATTCACAGCAGTGGGAGCAATTGTATTAGTTCTGAAAGAAAATATATGTTGTCCACAGGTGCCAGTGGAAGTGCTCCTCCAGTGGCCAAATTATGAATTACTTTAGTATAGTGTGAATACTGCTTCATCTCTCGCGGCAGTGTCATTTTTATAATCAGGAGAAATATACTAACCTTGTACAGTTACCTTGTAATAAACCAGCTCATGTCCTCTCTTTCTGAAGTACAATGCATTAAGGACCGCCAAGCATAGGCGAATCTAGGGGGTGGTCCGGGGGTGCACCGGGCCACCCATTAGCCCATTTTGTAGCTGAGTGATGGGGCTTTCCAACGAGCCCAGCCCGTGTCTCTAGCCCCCTGGGAACCGGAGATACTGCCAGGCAAAGCTGGAAAGTTTTCCCTATAGGATAACATGGGACCCGCTAATTCCAACCCCCACCCAGTTCAACGGCTGCCAGTTCCACCTTCGGCATCACTGAAGCTCGGGGTTGATTTCAGTCGAACCCAAATCGCTGGGCCTTCAATCTGATACCAGGCTGGATCCATATGGGTTAATTGGTTCCAGGAATATTGAGGTTAAACCGTTTTTTTTTCTTTCATTTCTTAAATGTAATTTCCTGACTGTTTATGTTCTTTGAGGGCAGATTTCTCTGGAACCAAACAGCCCAGTTTCACAGGACCAAAATCATTCGAAACCAACTCAAAAGTTCTTCAATATGATATTGGTCTCATGTAAATGGGTCAGTTGGTTCCGAAGATATAGCTGGTTGGTTAAAGGGGGAGTGGTTGTCTCTCCCCCTCACACCAGAAAATGCAGGGACTAGGCTGGTGTATAAGGGGTCAGCCTGGAAATGTCCCTGCATGATCCTGGGACCATATTCCCGGGTAAATCCCTACATTTTCTGTTGTGAAAGGGGTATTATTTCTAATAGCCGTGACCTGCAGTGCTCTGAATACAGCCGGGCAGCCCCCTGCTCTGTCCAGCTGTCAATGACTGTCACCCCTGCAGCTTACGCTCCAATTCTTCTCCCCACTTTCACCTCAGCCCGCCACCCCTTTAATCATGTGGTGCTGGCCCCCGATGTGCTCCCCCAACATCACGCATCAACAACAGCGCACACAATATTTTAAATGTCCACTTGGCTAGAGGGGAGTGGGAGCATGCTCTGCGCTGCGCTCTGCTCCTCTCCCCATAGAAGCAGCTGCACCGCTCTCCATCTCTCCCTGCAGCAGCAGCGAAGGCTCATATAAAAATTTACACTTTTGGGGGCATTGCTTAAGGGACGCTACAAGTGGCGGTACGTGGGGGCATTACGCATAATGTGTGGCTTAATGTGTAAGGGGCATTATGGTGTGCAGCATCATGTGTAAGGGGCATTATCTGTGCTGCATCATGTTTAAGGGGCATTATGTGTGCAGCATCATGTGTAAGGGACATTATGTGTGTAGCATCATGTGTAATGGGTACTATGGGGCACGGCATCATGTGTAATGGGTACTATGGTGTGCGGCATCATGTGTAATGGGTACTATGGTGTGCGGCATCATGTGTAATGGGTGCTATGGTGTGCGGCATCATGTGTAATGGGTACTATGGTGCCATCAAGCAAGAACCCCCTAGTAATGAGCACGTAGGTAAGCAGCACTTATGTGGCAAATATGTAATGGGCATTACAGTTTGTTATATAGTATGTAATGGGCATCTTGATGTGTGGCACAATGTGTAATGGGCATTATGGTGTGTGGCCTTATGTGTAATTGGCATTACGGCGTGTGGCTTTATGTGTAATGCGTATTACAGAGTTTGCTAAAAGGTGTAATGGGCATTACTGTGTATGGTCTAAAGTGTAATACCACACCCCTTTTTGTGATGACATGCCTCCTTCCCATGAAGCCATGCCCCCTTTTTGCTGCGCGGCATAGCCGCGCAAAGGTCCCCCTGTTATTATGTCTGGATCTGGGACCACGCATTACCATAATTCTATATTTGCCTATGCCTCCAAGGATATTATGCCAAGGATCCTTACAAAAGCCATGATGGGGACTGGGACAGATGAGGATATGTTAATCCAAATTCTCATCACCAGGGCAGAGGTAACAGGCTATAGTTTGAGAATGGACATTGTGCTGCTAGGAGGACGCAGAGTGTTTCTCACTGATAAGATCACAACATGTGCTGTAAGTGCACATGAGAGTAACCATTTGCTCCCAAACACAGACAATGGGCATTCACACAAATGAGGGCCCTTATTCAGATCTAATCGCAGTACAAATTTGTTCTCACAATGGGCAAAACCATGTGCCCTACAGGTGGGGCAGATTTAACATGTGCAGAGAGAGTTAGATTTGGGTGAGTTATTTTGTTTCTGTTCAGGGTAAATACTGGCTGTATTATTTTTACACTGCAATTTAGATTTCAGTTTCAAAACACCCCACCCAAATGTAACTCTCTCTGCACATGTTACATCTGCCCCACCTGCAGTGCACATGGTTTTGTCCATTTTGAGAACAAATTTGTACTGCGATCAGTTCTGAATAAGGGCCTAGGTCAATCCATTTTATTTAACAACGTGATCAGAACAATTGGTTTTTTTGTTAGTTTATTTCACCATTTTTCCAATTTGCTGTATTATAATTTCTATCTTGTATAATTTTTGTTCTTGTCATTTGCTATAGATATGCCAGAGGAGGCAGCTAATACCCCTTTTACACCCCCTAAAAATCCGGGTCAACGGCGGGTCAGACCCAGATCGTCGTCGGTGTAAATGGGACACGCCGTGTCCCTTTACACACGGCACTTCTACCCAGGTCCCCCCCAGCAACGGGTCTGCCCGCAACCCCCCCCCCCCAGGACAGAAGACTATTCCACTTGTCTACTACCCTTTCTGTGAAGTAATTTTTCCTCAGATTTCCCCTGAACCTCTCCCCTGTATCAGTGCATTTCCTAGTGTTCTAATACTTCTCCTGATTTGAAGAATGTTTCCCTCTTGGACATAATCAAAACCATTGGTATATTTGCAGGTTTTTATAGCGTAGACACACAGCTTTTCATATAATCTCTTTTTTCGCTTACACATCCTCCTGACCCCAATATTGCTGTGTGACTCTATCATAGAGCCCACCAAAAGCCTTTGCAATGTGGTTCAACCAATTTGCAATATGTGGAAACCATGTGCATAAAGGATTGTAAGCCTGTGAGCAGGGCCCTCTGAGCTTGTACGTCGGATATTACCCAGTCTTTTTCTATTGCTGTTTGTTCCCAATTGTAAAGCGCAATGGAATGTACTAGTACTATATAAGTAAAATATAATAATTAATAATTGAGGATGTCAGGAATGTGCTATGAAGCCCCATCACCCATCTACTGGTAGTGTCCTAGCATAATTATTACAAGATCTATGCATCAGAATCAGAATCAACTTTATTGGCCATGTGTGCTTGCGCACACTTGGAATTTTTTGTGGATCATATTACATAACAAGTATACAATAAAACCACTAACATCACACATTATGTATAACTGACTGACATACCTGGCATTGTCCTGGTTTAAGCCTTTAATTATCAATGAGTTGGATATAAAGGTTATCATTTATAAATAATTGGCAGCTCTTCCAACACACCCATGGGGTGGCTGCTGAGTGTCGTTTTTTTTTTTTTTGGGGTTTCGCCAGTAGCCCTATTCCCCAGTTTTCCTTCAGGTGTAAAAGTGTCCATACACGTTACAATTATTGTATACAGTATTGTATATAATACTGTATACAATAATTGTAACGTGTATGGGCACCTTTACTGCCGACCCGATTGCTGTTCATGTGTGCAATGTGTAGTGACCAACCTTGAAAGGAGTGTACACCTTAAGATGCGGTGGCGTTGGTCTCGATTTGCGGTTGGGGATTGATTGCCGGACACAGGGTGGAAAATCATGCAGCGGCATTTTTCTTGTTGTCACTTGATAAATATTCCCAGACCTGGGCACGATCCCACAGCCAGGCTTCGGAGGATGAGGGACTTCCGGCAGCACTGTGATCCCTCTGACGCCCTCGGAAGTCTTATGAGGGACACAGACACGGTTTCTCTCCACTCGTGTCTTGATAAACTTGGCCTTGCTTCCGTAGGTCATTGTGCTGCGGGATTCTTCATAAGCACTATCCGCAGGGCTGATGTGCGTGATCATAACCAATCGGCTTTTCCCGCTCAGTGCTCCCTTTAGCAGCCAGGTCAGCTTGCTGTCCCGATAGTTTATATGGCTGCCTGGTCTGTCACGCAGCGCCATGATACACATCCTGAGGGCAAGAAGGGATCGGTTGATGTATCCTCCTTCTTTCATGGTCTGGCCGCTGTTCTCAGTCTGGCTTGCTCGTTCTGATCCCGCAAGGTCTACCATGTACAACTTGCCTGTGCTCACACCATCACTGGCTGTCTGCTTTATGGTGACCTGCAATACTGCATGTGAACGGGATGAGGTCTTATTAGCGGCTGTGCGAGCTTCTGTGCGCTGCTTGTTGCCCTTCTTCAGCAGGGCCATGGCTTCCTCTGGAGTGCTAAGGGAGAATGTAGAAATCCCTTCTATTTTGGTGTTGCCATTGGGATCCTCTCTGAGGACCAAAGACCTAGAGGAAGGTCTTAATAGGTCTCGGACGGTTTCATTATAGATCTCCGCGTATGATAATGATACGGAGCAATTCTTTTTTTCCCCAGTCTCCTCAATGGCTTTAAACAGGTCCTTCAGGGTGCGATACATTACTCCAGGGTTGCGGTCCTTACCCATCATGGTGAAGGTCTTTCCAGTGCCTGTCGGGCCATAGGCAAATATGGCAGCATTGTACCCAGACAGGATGTCGCCCAATAAGGGCTTCACTGTGGAATCATACACAGTCTCCTGGGTAGCTGCCTGGTCAAACACCTGGTTAAATTGAAATGTTGTTTCTCTTGTCCTGGTGGAGCGCAGGACATCGTAAGGATCCTCACCGGGGTCCTGCAATAGCACTGTCTGCGGTCCGAGCTGGTGTGTGATGCATCGGGCGCGGTTCTTAGTCTCCGTCAAATTAACTGGACGGATGCGCAGAGCGACAGTCATTTGGTGGTCTATAGCTTTATTAGCTTTCGCCTTCTTCATTTTATATCAAACTTCAATCTTCAGAAAAGAGTGAAAAATTATGTGTTGGCACAAGTCCAGCAATATCAGATATGACTCAGGAAGCAGTCAGCTGCCAGTGTTCTACTCATCACAGCCCATTGTGACATCATCGGCCCATTGTGACATCACTAGCTGCCATGTGGCAGAAGGGCACTGCTATGTATTTCATCCAGGGCCTGCTGTTACAGAAGTGGTATCATCTTCTGGTCCCCCTGGGATGTCTTACCTCTCACTTATTTACGTGATAAAAGTTAATAAGCACAAAGAACCTTTTATCTCTGCATGTTTGTAGCCATTCACAGCAGTGGGAGCAATTGTATTAGTTCTGAAAGAAAATATATGTTGTCCACAGGTGCCAGTGGAAGTGCTCCTCCAGTGGCCAAATTATGAATTACTTTAGTATAGTGTGAATACTGCTTCATCTCTCGCGGCAGTGTCATTTTTATAATCAGGAGAAATATACTAACCTTGTACAGTTACCTTGTAATAAACCAGCTCATGTCCTCTCTTTCTGAAGTACAATGCATTAAGGACCGCCAAGCATAGGCGAATCTAGGGGGTGGTCCGGGGGTGCACCGGGCCACCCATTAGCCCATTTTGTAGCTGAGGGATGGGGCTTTCCAACGAGCCCAGCCCGTGTCTCTAGCCCCCTGGGAACCGGAGATACTGCCAGGCAAAGCTGGAAAGTTTTCCCTATAGGATAACATGGGACCCGCTAATTCCAACCCCCACCCAGTTCAACGGCTGCCAGTTCCACCTTCGGCATCACTGAAGCTCGGGGTTGATTTCAGTCGAACCCAAATCGCTGGGCCTTCAATCTGATACCAGGCTGGATCCATATGGGTTAATTGGTTCCAGGAATATTGAGGTTAAACCGTTTTTTTTTCTTTCATTTCTTAAATGTAATTTCCTGACTGTTTATGTTCTTTGAGGGCAGATTTCTCTGGAACCAAACAGCCCAGTTTCACAGGACCAAAATCATTCGAAACCAACTCAAAAGTTCTTCAATATGATATTGGTCTCATGTAAATGGGTCAGTTGGTTCCGAAGATATAGCTGGTTGGTTAAAGGGGGAGTGGTTGTCTCTCCCCCTCACACCAGAAAATGCAGGGACTAGGCTGGTGTATAAGGGGTCAGCCTGGAAATGTCCCTGCATGATCCTGGGACCATATTCCCGGGTAAATCCCTACATTTTCTGTTGTGAAAGGGGTATTATTTCTAATAGCCGTGACCTGCAGTGCTCTGAATACAGCCGGGCAGCCCCCTGCTCTGTCCAGCTGTCAATGACTGTCACCCCTGCAGCTTACGCTCCAATTCTTCTCCCCACTTTCACCTCAGCCCGCCACCCCTTTAATCATGTGGTGCTGGCCCCCGATGTGCTCCCCCAACATCACGCATCAACAACAGCGCACACAATATTTTAAATGTCCACTTGGCTAGAGGGGAGTGGGAGCATGCTCTGCGCTGCGCTCTGCTCCTCTCCCCATAGAAGCAGCTGCACCGCTCTCCATCTCTCCCTGCAGCAGCAGCGAAGGCTCATATAAAAATTTACACTTTTGGGGGCATTGCTTAAGGGACGCTACAAGTGGCGGTACGTGGGGGCATTACGCATAATGTGTGGCTTAATGTGTAAGGGGCATTATGGTGTGCAGCATCATGTGTAAGGGGCATTATCTGTGCTGCATCATGTTTAAGGGGCATTATGTGTGCAGCATCATGTGTAAGGGACATTATGTGTGTAGCATCATGTGTAATGGGTACTATGGGGCACGGCATCATGTGTAATGGGTACTATGGTGTGCGGCATCATGTGTAATGGGTACTATGGTGTGCGGCATCATGTGTAATGGGTGCTATGGTGTGCGGCATCATGTGTAATGGGTACTATGGTGCCATCAAGCAAGAACCCCCTAGTAATGAGCACGTAGGTAAGCAGCACTTATGTGGCAAATATGTAATGGGCATTACAGTTTGTTATATAGTATGTAATGGGCATCTTGATGTGTGGCACAATGTGTAATGGGCATTATGGTGTGTGGCCTTATGTGTAATTGGCATTACGGCGTGTGGCTTTATGTGTAATGCGTATTACAGAGTTTGCTAAAAGGTGTAATGGGCATTACTGTGTATGGTCTATAGTGTAATACCACACCCCTTTTTGTGATGACATGCCTCCTTCCCATGAAGCCATGCCCCCTTTTTGCTGCGCGGCATAGCCGCGCAAAGGTCCCCCTGTTATTATGTCTGGATCTGGGACCACGCATTACCATAATTCTATATTTGCCTATGCCTCCAAGGATATTATGCCAAGGATCCTTACAAAAGCCATGATGGGGACTGGGACAGATGAGGATATGTTAATCCAAATTCTCATCACCAGGGCAGAGGTAACAGGCTATAGTTTGAGAATGGACATTGTGCTGCTAGGAGGACGCAGAGTGTTTCTCACTGATAAGATCACAACATGTGCTGTAAGTGCACATGAGAGTAACCATTTGCTCCCAAACACAGACAATGGGCATTCACACAAATGAGGGCCCTTATTCAGATCTAATCGCAGTACAAATTTGTTCTCACAATGGGCAAAACCATGTGCCCTACAGGTGGGGCAGATTTAACATGTGCAGAAAGAGTTAGATTTGGGTGAGTTATTTTGTTTCTGTTCAGGGTAAATACTGGCTGTATTATTTTTACACTGCAATTTAGATTTCAGTTTCAAAACACCCCACCCAAATGTAACTCTCTCTGCACATGTTACATCTGCCCCACCTGCAGTGCACATGGTTTTGTCCATTTTGAGAACAAATTTGTACTGCGATCAGTTCTGAATAAGGGCCTAGGTCAATCCATTTTATTTAACAACGTGATCAGAACAATTGGTTTTTTTGTTAGTTTATTTCACCATTTTTCCAATTTGCTGTATTATAATTTCTATCTTGTATAATTTTTGTTCTTGTCATTTGCTATAGATATGCCAGAGGAGGCAGCTAATACCCCTTTTACACCCCCTAAAAATCCGGGTCAACGGCGGGTCAGACCCAGATCGTCGTCGGTGTAAATGGGACACGCCGTGTCCCTTTACACACGGCACTTCTACCCAGGTCCCCCCCAGCAACGGGTCTGCCCGCAACCCCCCCCCCCAGGACAGAAGACTATTCCACTTGTCTACTACCCTTTCTGTGAAGTAATTTTTCCTCAGATTTCCCCTGAACCTCTCCCCTGTATCAGTGCATTTCCTAGTGTTCTAATACTTCTCCTGATTTGAAGAATGTTTCCCTCTTGGACATAATCAAAACCATTGGTATATTTGCAGGTTTTTATAGCGTAGACACACAGCTTTTCATATAATCTCTTTTTTCGCTTACACATCCTCCTGACCCCAATATTGCTGTGTGACTCTATCATAGAGCCCACCAAAAGCCTTTGCAATGTGGTTCAACCAATTTGCAATATGTGGAAACCATGTGCATAAAGGATTGTAAGCCTGTGAGCAGGGCCCTCTGAGCTTGTACGTCGGATATTACCCAGTCTTTTTCTATTGCTGTTTGTTCCCAATTGTAAAGCGCAATGGAATGTACTAGTACTATATAAGTAAAATATAATAATTAATAATTGAGGATGTCAGGAATGTGCTATGAAGCCCCATCACCCATCTACTGGTAGTGTCCTAGCATAATTATTACAAGATCTATGCATCAGAATCAGAATCAACTTTATTGGCCATGTGTGCTTGCGCACACTTGGAATTTTTTGTGGATCATATTACATAACAAGTATACAATAAAACCACTAACATCACACATTATGTATAACTGACTGACGTACCTGGCATTGTCCTGGTTTAAGCCTTTAATTATCAATGAGTTGGATATAAAGGTTATCATTTATAAATAATTGGCAGCTCTTCCAACACACCCATGGGGTGGCTGCTGAGTGTCGTTTTTTTTTTTGTTGGGGTTTCGCCAGTAGCCCTATTCCCCAGTTTTCCTTCAGGTGTAAAAGTGTCCATACACGTTACAATTATTGTATACAGTATTGTATATAATACTGTATACAATAATTGTAACGTGTATGGGCACCTTTACTGCCGACCCGATTGCTGTTCATGTGTGCAATGTGTAGTGACCAACCTTGAAAGGAGTGTACACCTTAAGATGCGGTGGCGTTGGTCTCGATTTGCGGTTGGGGATTGATTGCCGGACACAGGGTGGAAAATCATGCAGCGGCATTTTTCTTGTTGTCACTTGATAAATATTCCCAGACCTGGGCACGATCCCACAGCCAGGCTTCGGAGGATGAGGGACTTCCGGCAGCACTGTGATCCCTCTGACGCCCTCGGAAGTCTTATGAGGGACACAGACACGGTTTCTCTCCACTCGTGTCTTGATAAACTTGGCCTTGCTTCCGTAGGTCATTGTGCTGCGGGATTCTTCATAAGCACTATCCGCAGGGCTGATGTGCGTGATCATAACCAATCGGCTTTTCCCGCTCAGTGCTCCCTTTAGCAGCCAGGTCAGCTTGCTGTCCCGATAGTTTATATGGCTGCCTGGTCTGTCACGCAGCGCCATGATACACATCCTGAGGGCAAGAAGGGATCGGTTGATGTATCCTCCTTCTTTCATGGTCTGGCCGCTGTTCTCAGTCTGGCTTGCTCGTTCTGATCCCGCAAGGTCTACCATGTACAACTTGCCTGTGCTCACACCATCACTGGCTGTCTGCTTTATGGTGACCTGCAATACTGCATGTGAACGGGATGAGGTCTTATTAGCGGCTGTGCGAGCTTCTGTGCGCTGCTTGTTGCCCTTCTTCAGCAGGGCCATGGCTTCCTCTGGAGTGCTAAGGGAGAATGTAGAAATCCCTTCTATTTTGGTGTTGCCATTGGGATCCTCTCTGAGGACCAAAGACCTAGAGGAAGGTCTTAATAGGTCTCGGACGGTTTCATTATAGATCTCCGCGTATGATAATGATACGGAGCAATTCTTTTTTTCCCCAGTCTCCTCAATGGCTTTAAACAGGTCCTTCAGGGTGCGATACATTACTCCAGGGTTGCGGTCCTTACCCATCATGGTGAAGGTCTTTCCAGTGCCTGTCGGGCCATAGGCAAATATGGCAGCATTGTACCCAGACAGGATGTCGCCCAATAAGGGCTTCACTGTGGAATCATACACAGTCTCCTGGGTAGCTGCCTGGTCAAACACCTGGTTAAATTGGAATGTTGTTTCTCTTGTCCTGGTGGAGCGCAGGACATCGTTAGGATCCTCACCGGGGTCCTGCAATAGCACTGTCTGCGGTCCGAGCTGGTGTGTGATGCATCGGGCGCGGTTCTTAGTCTCCGTCAAATTAACTGGACGGATGCGCAGAGCGACAGTCATTTGGTGGTCTATAGCTTTCTTAGCTTTCGCCTTCTTCATTTTATATCAAACTTCAATCTTCAGAAAAGAGTGAAAAATTATGTGTTGGCACAAGTCCAGCAATATCAGATATGACTCAGGAAGCAGTCAGCTGCCAGTGTTCTACTCATCACAGCCCATTGTGACATCATCGGCCCATTGTGACATCACTAGCTGCCATGTGGCAGAAGGGCACTGCTATGTATTTCATCCAGGGCCTGCTGTTACAGAAGTGGTATCATCTTCTGGTCCCCCTGGGATGTCTTACCTCTCACTTATTTACGTGATAAAAGTTAATAAGCACAAAGAACCTTTTATCTCTGCATGTTTGTAGCCATTCACAGCAGTGGGAGCAATTGTATTAGTTCTGAAAGAAAATATATGTTGTCCACAGGTGCCAGTGGAAGTGCTCCTCCAGTGGCCAAATTATGAATTACTTTAGTATAGTGTGAATACTGCTTCATCTCTCGCGGCAGTGTCATTTTTATAATCAGGAGAAATATACTAACCTTGTACAGTTACCTTGTAATAAACCAGCTCATGTCCTCTCTTTCTGAAGTACAATGCATTAAGGACCGCCAAGCATAGGCGAATCTAGGGGGTGGTCCGGGGGTGCACCGGGCCACCCATTAGCCCATTTTGTAGCTGAGGGATGGGGCTTTCCAACGAGCCCAGCCCGTGTCTCTAGCCCCCTGGGAACCGGAGATACTGCCAGGCAAAGCTGGAAAGTTTTCCCTATAGGATAACATGGGACCCGCTAATTCCAACCCCCACCCAGTTCAACGGCTGCCAGTTCCACCTTCGGCATCACTGAAGCTCGGGGTTGATTTCAGTCGAACCCAAATCGCTGGGCCTTCAATCTGATACCAGGCTGGATCCATATGGGTTAATTGGTTCCAGGAATATTGAGGTTAAACCGTTTTTTTTCTTTCATTTCTTAAATGTAATTTCCTGACTGTTTATGTTCTTTGAGGGCAGATTTCTCTGGAACCAAACAGCCCAGTTTCACAGGACCAAAATCATTCGAAACCAACTCAAAAGTTCTTCAATATGATATTGGTCTCATGTAAATGGGTCAGTTGGTTCCGAAGATATAGCTGGTTGGTTAAAGGGGGAGTGGTTGTCTCTCCCCCTCACACCAGAAAATGCAGGGACTAGGCTGGTGTATAAGGGGTCAGCCTGGGAATGTCCCTGCATGATCCTGGGACCATATTCCCGGGTAAATCCCTACATTTTCTGTTGTGAAAGGGGTATTATTTCTAATAGCCGTGACCTGCAGTGCTCTGAATACAGCCGGGCAGCCCCCTGCTCTGTTTAGCTGTCAATGACTGTCACCCCTGCAGCTTACGCTCCAATTCTTCTCCCCACTTTCACCTCAGCCCGCCACCCCTTTAATCATGTGGTGCTGGCCCCCGATGTGCTCCCCCAACATCACGCATCAACAACAGCGCACACAATATTTTAAATGTCCACTTGGCTAGAGGGGAGTGGGAGCATGCTCTGCGCTGCGCTCTGCTCCGCTCCCCATAGAAGCAGCTGCACCGCTCTCCATCTCTCCCTGCAGCAGCAGCGAAGGCTCATATAAAAATTTACACTTTTGGGGGCATTGCTTAAGGGACGCTACAAGTGGCGGTACGTGGGGGCATTACGCATAATGTGTGGCTTAATGTGTAAGGGGCATTATGGTGTGCAGCATCATGTGTAAGGGGCATTATCTGTGCTGCATCATGTTTAAGGGGCATTATGTGTGCAGCATCATGTGTAAGGGACATTATGTGTGTAGCATCATGTGTAATGGGTACTATGGGGCACGGCATCATGTGTAATGGGTACTATGGTGTGCGGCATCATGTGTAATGGGTACTATGGTGTGCGGCATCATGTGTAATGGGTGCTATGGTGTGCGGCATCATGTGTAATGGGTACTATGGTGCCATCAAGCAAGAACCCCCTAGTAATGAGCACGTAGGTAAGCAGCACTTATGTGGCAAATATGTAATGGGCATTACAGTTTGTTATATAGTATGTAATGGGCATCTTGATGTGTGGCACAATGTGTAATGGGCATTATGGTGTGTGGCCTTATGTGTAATTGGCATTACGGCGTGTGGCTTTATGTGTAATGCGTATTACAGAGTTTGCTAAAAGGTGTAATGGGCATTACTGTGTATGGTCTAAAGTGTAATACCACACCCCTTTTTGTGATGACACGCCTCCTTCCCATGAAGCCATGCCCCCTTTTTGCTGCGCGGCATAGCCGCGCAAAGGTCCCCCTGTTATTATGTCTGGATCTGGGACCACGCATTACCATAATTCTAGATTTGCCTATGCCTCCAAGGATATTATGCCAAGGATCCTTACAAAAGCCATGATGGGGACTGGGACAGATGAGGATATGTTAATCCAAATTCTCATCACCAGGGCAGAGGTAACAGGCTATAGTTTGAGAATGGACATTGTGCTGCTAGGAGGACGCAGAGTGTTTCTCACTGATAAGATCACAACATGTGCTGTAAGTGCACATGAGAGTAACCATTTGCTCCCAAACACAGACAATGGGCATTCACACAAATGAGGGCCCTTATTCAGATCTAATCGCAGTACAAATTTGTTCTCACAATGGGCAAAACCATGTGCCCTACAGGTGGGGCAGATTTAACATGTGCAGAGAGAGTTAGATTTGGGTGAGTTATTTTGTTTCTGTTCAGGGTAAATACTGGCTGTATTACTTTTACACTGCAATTTAGATTTCAGTTTCAAAACACCCCACCCAAATGTAACTCTCTCTGCACATGTTACATCTGCCCCACCTGCAGTGCACATGGTTTTGTCCATTTTGAGAACAAATTTGTACTGCGATCAGTTCTGAATAAGGGCCTAGGTCAATCCATTTTATTTAACAACGTGATCAGAACAATTGTTTTTTTTGTTAGTTTATTTCACCATTTTTCCAATTTGCTGTATTATAATTTCTATCTTGTATAATTTTTGTTCTTGTCATTTGCTATAGATATGCCAGAGGAGGCAGCTAATACCCCTTTTACACCCCCTAAAAATCCGGGTCAACGGCGGGTCAGACCCAGATCGTCGTCGGTGTAAATGGGACACGCCGTGTCCCTTTACACACGGCACTTCTACCCAGGTCCCCCCCCAGCAACGGGTCTGCCCGCAACCCCCCCCCCAAGGACAGAAGACTATTCCACTTGTCTACTACCCTTTCTGTGAAGTAATTTTTCCTCAGATTTCCCCTGAACCTCTCCCCTGTATCAGTGCATTTCCTAGTGTTCTAATACTTCTCCTGATTTGAAGAATGTTTCCCTCTTGGACATAATCAAAACCATTGGTATATTTGCAGGTTTTTATAGCGTAGACACACAGCTTTTCATATAATCTCTTTTTTCGCTTACACATCCTCCTGACCCCAATATTGCTGTGTGACTCTATCATAGAGCCCACCAAAAGCCTTTGCAATGTGGTTCAACCAATTTGCAATATGTGGAAACCATGTGCATAAAGGATTGTAAGCCTGTGAGCAGGGCCCTCTGAGCTTGTACGTCGGATATTACCCAGTCTTTTTCTATTGCTGTTTGTTCCCAATTGTAAAGCGCAATGGAATGTACTAGTACTATATAAGTAAAATATAATAATTAATAATTGAGGATGTCAGGAATGTGCTATGAAGCCCCATCACCCATCTACTGGTAGTGTCCTAGCATAATTATTACAAGATCTATGCATCAGAATCAGAATCAACTTTATTGGCCATGTGTGCTTGCGCACACTTGGAATTTTTTGTGGATCATATTACATAACAAGTATACAATAAAACCACTAACATCACACATTATGTATAACTGACTGACGTACCTGGCATTGTCCTGGTTTAAGCCTTTAATTATCAATGAGTTGGATATAAAGGTTATCATTTATAAATAATTGGCAGCTCTTCCAACACACCCATGGGGTGGCTGCTGAGTGTCGTTTTTTTTTTTGTTGGGGTTTCGCCAGTAGCCCTATTCCCCAGTTTTCCTTCAGGTGTAAAAGTGTCCATACACGTTACAATTATTGTATACAGTATTGTATATAATACTGTATACAATAATTGTAACGTGTATGGGCACCTTTACTGCCGACCCGATTGCTGTTCATGTGTGCAATGTGTAGTGACCAACCTTGAAAGGAGTGTACACCTTAAGATGCGGTGGCGTTGGTCTCGATTTGCGGTTGGGGATTGATTGCCGGACACAGGGTGGAAAATCATGCAGCGGCATTTTTCTTGTTGTCACTTGATAAATATTCCCAGACCTGGGCACGATCCCACAGCCAGGCTTCGGAGGATGAGGGACTTCCGGCAGCACTGTGATCCCTCTGACGCCCTCGGAAGTCTTATGAGGGACACAGACACGGTTTCTCTCCACTCGTGTCTTGATAAACTTGGCCTTGCTTCCGTAGGTCATTGTGCTGCGGGATTCTTCATAAGCACTATCCGCAGGGCTGATGTGCGTGATCATAACCAATCGGCTTTTCCCGCTCAGTGCTCCCTTTAGCAGCCAGGTCAGCTTGCTGTCCCGATAGTTTATATGGCTGCCTGGTCTGTCACGCAGCGCCATGATACACATCCTGAGGGCAAGAAGGGATCGGTTGATGTATCCTCCTTCTTTCATGGTCTGGCCGCTGTTCTCAGTCTGGCTTGCTCGTTCTGATCCCGCAAGGTCTACCATGTACAACTTGCCTGTGCTCACACCATCACTGGCTGTCTGCTTTATGGTGACCTGCAATACTGCATGTGAACGGGATGAGGTCTTATTAGCGGCTGTGCGGGCTTCTGTGCGCTGCTTGTTGCCCTTCTTCAGCAGGGCCATGGCTTCCTCTGGAGTGCTAAGGGAGAATGTAGAAATCCCTTCTATTTTGGTGTTGCCATTGGGATCCTCTCTGAGGACCAAAGACCTAGAGGAAGGTCTTAATAGGTCTCGGACGGTTTCATTATAGATCTCCGCGTATGATAATGATACGGAGCAATTCTTTTTTTCCCCAGTCTCCTCAATGGCTTTAAACAGGTCCTTCAGGGTGCGATACATTACTCCAGGGTTGCGGTCCTTACCCATCATGGTGAAGGTCTTTCCAGTGCCTGTCGGGCCATAGGCAAATATGGCAGCATTGTACCCAGACAGGATGTCGCCCAATAAGGGCTTCACTGTGGAATCATACACAGTCTCCTGGGTAGCTGCCTGGTCAAACACCTGGTTAAATTGGAATGTTGTTTCTCTTGTCCTGGTGGAGCGCAGGACATCGTTAGGATCCTCACCGGGGTCCTGCAATAGCACTGTCTGCGGTCCGAGCTGGTGTGTGATGCATCGGGCGCGGTTCTTAGTCTCCGTCAAATTAACTGGACGGATGCGCAGAGCGACAGTCATTTGGTGGTCTATAGCTTTATTAGCTTTCGCCTTCTTCATTTTATATCAAACTTCAATCTTCAGAAAAGAGTGAAAAATTATGTGTTGGCACAAGTCCAGCAATATCAGATATGACTCAGGAAGCAGTCAGCTGCCAGTGTTCTACTCATCACAGCCCATTGTGACATCATCGGCCCATTGTGACATCACTAGCTGCCATGTGGCAGAAGGGCACTGCTATGTATTTCATCCAGGGCCTGCTGTTACAGAAGTGGTATCATCTTCTGGTCCCCCTGGGATGTCTTACCTCTCACTTATTTACGTGATAAAAGTTAATAAGCACAAAGAACCTTTTATCTCTGCATGTTTGTAGCCATTCACAGCAGTGGGAGCAATTGTATTAGTTCTGAAAGAAAATATATGTTGTCCACAGGTGCCAGTGGAAGTGCTCCTCCAGTGGCCAAATTATGAATTACTTTAGTATAGTGTGAATACTGCTTCATCTCTCGCGGCAGTGTCATTTTTATAATCAGGAGAAATATACTAACCTTGTACAGTTACCTTGTAATAAACCAGCTCATGTCCTCTCTTTCTGAAGTACAATGCATTAAGGACCGCCAAGCATAGGCGAATCTAGGGGGTGGTCCGGGGGTGCACCGGGCCACCCATTAGCCCATTTTGTAGCTGAGGGATGGGGCTTTCCAACGAGCCCAGCCCGTGTCTCTAGCCCCCTGGGAACCGGAGATACTGCCAGGCAAAGCTGGAAAGTTTTCCCTATAGGATAACATGGGACCCGCTAATTCCAACCCCCACCCAGTTCAACGGCTGCCAGTTCCACCTTCGGCATCACTGAAGCTCGGGGTTGATTTCAGTCGAACCCAAATCGCTGGGCCTTCAATCTGATACCAGGCTGGATCCATATGGGTTAATTGGTTCCAGGAATATTGAGGTTAAACCGTTTTTTTTTCTTTCATTTCTTAAATGTAATTTCCTGACTGTTTATGTTCTTTGAGGGCAGATTTCTCTGGAACCAAACAGCCCAGTTTCACAGGACCAAAATCATTCGAAACCAACTCAAAAGTTCTTCAATATGATATTGGTCTCATGTAAATGGGTCAGTTGGTTCCGAAGATATAGCTGGTTGGTTAAAGGGGGAGTGGTTGTCTCTCCCCCTCACACCAGAAAATGCAGGGACTAGGCTGGTGTATAAGGGGTCAGCCTGGGAATGTCCCTGCATGATCCTGGGACCATATTCCCGGGTAAATCCCTACATTTTCTGTTGTGAAAGGGGTATTATTTCTAATAGCCGTGACCTGCAGTGCTCTGAATACAGCCGGGCAGCCCCCTGCTCTGTCCAGCTGTCAATGACTGTCACCCCTGCAGCTTACGCTCCAATTCTTCTCCCCACTTTCACCTCAGCCCGCCACCCCTTTAATCATGTGGTGCTGGCCCCCGATGTGCTCCCCCAACATCACGCATCAACAACAGCGCACACAATATTTTAAATGTCCACTTGGCTAGAGGGGAGTGGGAGCATGCTCTGCGCTGCGCTCTGCTCCGCTCCCCATAGAAGCAGCTGCACCGCTCTCCATCTCTCCCTGCAGCAGCAGCGAAGGCTCATATAAAAATTTACACTTTTGGGGGCATTGCTTAAGGGACGCTACAAGTGGCGGTACGTGGGGGCATTACGCATAATGTGTGGCTTAATGTGTAAGGGGCATTATGGTGTGCAGCATCATGTGTAAGGGGCATTATCTGTGCTGCATCATGTTTAAGGGGCATTATGTGTGCAGCATCATGTGTAAGGGACATTATGTGTGTAGCATCATGTGTAATGGGTACTATGGGGCACGGCATCATGTGTAATGGGTACTATGGTGTGCGGCATCATGTGTAATGGGTACTATGGTGTGCGGCATCATGTGTAATGGGTGCTATGGTGTGCGGCATCATGTGTAATGGGTACTATGGTGCCATCAAGCAAGAACCCCCTAGTAATGAGCACGTAGGTAAGCAGCACTTATGTGGCAAATATGTAATGGGCATTACAGTTTGTTATATAGTATGTAATGGGCATCTTGATGTGTGGCACAATGTGTAATGGGCATTATGGTGTGTGGCCTTATGTGTAATTGGCATTACGGCGTGTGGCTTTATGTGTAATGCGTATTACAGAGTTTGCTAAAAGGTGTAATGGGCATTACTGTGTATGGTCTAAAGTGTAATACCACACCCCTTTTTGTGATGACACGCCTCCTTCCCATGAAGCCATGCCCCCTTTTTGCTGCGCGGCATAGCCGCGCAAAGGTCCCCCTGTTATTATGTCTGGATCTGGGACCACGCATTACCATAATTCTAGATTTGCCTATGCCTCCAAGGATATTATGCCAAGGATCCTTACAAAAGCCATGATGGGGACTGGGACAGATGAGGATATGTTAATCCAAATTCTCATCACCAGGGCAGAGGTAACAGGCTATAGTTTGAGAATGGACATTGTGCTGCTAGGAGGACGCAGAGTTTTTCTCACTGATAAGATCACAACATGTGCTGTAAGTGCACATGAGAGTAACCATTTGCTCCCAAACACAGACAATGGGCATTCACACAAATGAGGGCCCTTATTCAGATCTAATCGCAGTACAAATTTGTTCTCACAATGGGCAAAACCATGTGCCCTACAGGTGGGGCAGATTTAACATGTGCAGAGAGAGTTAGATTTGGGTGAGTTATTTTGTTTCTGTTCAGGGTAAATACTGTCTGTATTACTTTTACACTGCAATTTAGATTTCAGTTTCAAAACACCCCACCCAAATGTAACTCTCTCTGCACATGTTACATCTGCCCCACCTGCAGTGCACATGGTTTTGTCCATTTTGAGAACAAATTTGTACTGCGATCAGTTCTGAATAAGGGCCTAGGTCAATCCATTTTATTTAACAACGTGATCAGAACAATTGTTTTTTTTGTTAGTTTATTTCACCATTTTTCCAATTTGCTGTATTATAATTTCTATCTTGTATAATTTTTGTTCTTGTCATTTGCTATAGATATGCCAGAGGAGGCAGCTAATACCCCTTTTACACCCCCTAAAAATCCGGGTCAACGGCGGGTCAGACCCAGATCGTCGTCGGTGTAAATGGGACACGCCGTGTCCCTTTACACACGGCACTTCTACCCAGGTCCCCCCCCAGCAACGGGTCTGCCCGCAACCCCCCCCCCCAGGACAGAAGACTATTCCACTTGTCTACTACCCTTTCTGTGAAGTAATTTTTCCTCAGATTTCCCCTGAACCTCTCCCCTGTATCAGTGCATTTCCTAGTGTTCTAATACTTCTCCTGATTTGAAGAATGTTTCCCTCTTGGACATAATCAAAACCATTGGTATATTTGCAGGTTTTTATAGCGTAGACACACAGCTTTTCATATAATCTCTTTTTTCGCTTACACATCCTCCTGACCCCAATATTGCTGTGTGACTCTATCATAGAGCCCACCAAAAGCCTTTGCAATGTGGTTCAACCAATTTGCAATATGTGGAAACCATGTGCATAAAGGATTGTAAGCCTGTGAGCAGGGCCCTCTGAGCTTGTACGTCGGATATTACCCAGTCTTTTTCTATTGCTGTTTGTTCCCAATTGTAAAGCGCAATGGAATGTACTAGTACTATATAAGTAAAATATAATAATTAATAATTGAGGATGTCAGGAATGTGCTATGAAGCCCCATCACCCATCTACTGGTAGTGTCCTAGCATAATTATTACAAGATCTATGCATCAGAATCAGAATCAACTTTATTGGCCATGTGTGCTTGCGCACACTTGGAATTTTTTGTGGATCATATTACATAACAAGTATACAATAAAACCACTAATATCACACATTATGTATAACTGACTGACGTACCTGGCATTGTCCTGGTTTAAGCCTTTAATTATCAATGAGTTGGATATAAAGGTTATCATTTATAAATAATTGGCAGCTCTTCCAACACACCCATGGGGTGGCTGCTGAGTATCGTTTTTTTTTTTGTTGGGGTTTCGCCAGTAGCCCTATTCCCCAGTTTTCCTTCAGGTGTAAAAGTGTCCATACACGTTACAATTATTGTATACAGTATTGTATATAATACTGTATACAATAATTGTAACGTGTATGGGCACCTTTACTGCCGACCCGATTGCTGTTCATGTGTGCAATGTGTAGTGACCAACCTTGAAAGGAGTGTACACCTTAAGATGCGGTGGCGTTGGTCTCGATTTGCGGTTGGGGATTGATTGCCGGACACAGGGTGGAAAATCATGCAGCGGCATTTTTCTTGTTGTCACTTGATAAATATTCCCAGACCTGGGCACGATCCCACAGCCAGGCTTCGGAGGATGAGGGACTTCCGGCAGCACTGTGATCCCTCTGACGCCCTCGGAAGTCTTATGAGGGACACAGACACGGTTTCTCTCCACTCGTGTCTTGATAAACTTGGCCTTGCTTCCGTAGGTCATTGTGCTGCGGGATTCTTCATAAGCACTATCCGCAGGGCTGATGTGCGTGATCATAACCAATCGGCTTTTCCCGCTCAGTGCTCCCTTTAGCAGCCAGGTCAGCTTGCTGTCCCGATAGTTTATATGGCTGCCTGGTCTGTCACGCAGCGCCATGATACACATCCTGAGGGCAAGAAGGGATCGGTTGATGTATCCTCCTTCTTTCATGGCCTGGCCGCTGTTCTCAGTCTGGCTTGCTCGTTCTGATCCCGCAAGGTCTACCATGTACAACTTGCCTGTGCTCACACCATCACTGGCTGTCTGCTTTATGGTGACCTGCAATACTGCATGTGAACGGGATGAGGTCTTATTAGCGGCTGTGCGAGCTTCTGTGCGCTGCTTGTTGCCCTTCTTCAGCAGGGCCATGGCTTCCTCTGGAGTGCTAAGGGAGAATGTAGAAATCCCTTCTATTTTGGTGTTGCCATTGGGATCCTCTCTGAGGACCAAAGACCTAGAGGAAGGTCTTAATAGGTCTCGGACGGTTTCATTATAGATCTCCGCGTATGATAATGATACGGAGCAATTCTTTTTTTCCCCAGTCTCCTCAATGGCTTTAAACAGGTCCTTCAGGGTGCGATACATTACTCCAGGGTTGCGGTCCTTACCCATCATGGTGAAGGTCTTTCCAGTGCCTGTCGGGCCATAGGCAAATATGGCAGCATTGTACCCAGACAGGATGTCGCCCAATAAGGGCTTCACTGTGGAATCATACACAGTCTCCTGGGTAGCTGCCTGGTCAAACACCTGGTTAAATTGGAATGTTGTTTCTCTTGTCCTGGTGGAGCGCAGGACATCGTTAGGATCCTCACCGGGGTCCTGCAATAGCACTGTCTGCGGTCCGAGCTGGTGTGTGATGCATCGGGCGCGGTTCTTAGTCTCCGTCAAATTAACTGGACGGATGCGCAGAGCGACAGTCATTTGGTGGTCTATAGCTTTATTAGCTTTCGCCTTCTTCATTTTATATCAAACTTCAATCTTCAGAAAAGAGTGAAAAATTATGTGTTGGCACAAGTCCAGCAATATCAGATATGACTCAGGAAGCAGTCAGCTGCCAGTGTTCTACTCATCACAGCCCATTGTGACATCATCGGCCCATTGTGACATCACTAGCTGCCATGTGGCAGAAGGGCACTGCTATGTATTTCATCCAGGGCCTGCTGTTACAGAAGTGGTATCATCTTCTGGTCCCCCTGGGATGTCTTACCTCTCACTTATTTACGTGATAAAAGTTAATAAGCACAAAGAACCTTTTATCTCTGCATGTTTGTAGCCATTCACAGCAGTGGGAGCAATTGTATTAGTTCTGAAAGAAAATATATGTTGTCCACAGGTGCCAGTGGAAGTGCTCCTCCAGTGGCCAAATTATGAATTACTTTAGTATAGTGTGAATACTGCTTCATCTCTCGCGGCAGTGTCATTTTTATAATCAGGAGAAATATACTAACCTTGTACAGTTACCTTGTAATAAACCAGCTCATGTCCTCTCTTTCTGAAGTACAATGCATTAAGGACCGCCAAGCATAGGCGAATCTAGGGGGTGGTCCGGGGGTGCACCGGGCCACCCATTAGCCCATTTTGTAGCTGAGGGATGGGGCTTTCCAACGAGCCCAGCCCGTGTCTCTAGCCCCCTGGGAACCGGAGATACTGCCAGGCAAAGCTGGAAAGTTTTCCCTATAGGATAACATGGGACCCGCTAATTCCAACCCCCACCCAGTTCAACGGCTGCCAGTTCCACCTTCGGCATCACTGAAGCTCGGGGTTGATTTCAGTCGAACCCAAATCGCTGGGCCTTCAATCTGATACCAGGCTGGATCCATATGGGTTAATTGGTTCCAGGAATATTGAGGTTAAACCGTTTTTTTTTTCTTTCATTTCTTAAATGTCATTTCCTGACTGTTTATGTTCTTTGAGGGCAGATTTCTCTGGAACCAAACAGCCCAGTTTCACAGGACCAAAATCATTCGAAACCAACTCAAAAGTTCTTCAATATGATATTGGTCTCATGTAAATGGGTCAGTTGGTTCCGAAGATATAGCTGGTTGGTTAAAGGGGGAGTGGTTGTCTCTCCCCCTCACACCAGAAAATGCAGGGACTAGGCTGGTGTATAAGGGGTCAGCCTGGGAATGTCCCTGCATGATCCTGGGACCATAATTCCGGGTAAATCCCTACATTTTCTGTTGTGAAAGGGGTATTATTTCTAATAGCCGTGACCTGCAGTGCTCTGAATACAGCCGGGCAGCCCCCTGCTCTGTCCAGCTGTCAATGACTGTCACCCCTGCAGCTTACGCTCCAATTCTTCTCCCCACTTTCACCTCAGCCCGCCACCCCTTTAATCATGTGGTGCTGGCCCCCGATGTGCTCCCCCAACATCACGCATCAACAACAGCGCACACAATATTTTAAATGTCCACTTGGCTAGAGGGGAGTGGGAGCATGCTCTGCGCTGCGCTCTGCTCCTCTCCCCATAGAAGCAGCTGCACCGCTCTCCATCTCTCCCTGCAGCAGCAGCGAAGGCTCATATAAAAATTTACACTTTTGGGGGCATTGCTTAAGGGACGCTACAAGTGGCGGTACGTGGGGGCATTACGCATAATGTGTGGCTTAATGTGTAAGGGGCATTATGGTGTGCAGCATCATGTGTAAGGGGCATTATCTGTGCTGCATCATGTTTAAGGGGCATTATGTGTGCAGCATCATGTGTAAGGGACATTATGTGTGTAGCATCATGTGTAATGGGTACTATGGGGCACGGCATCATGTGTAATGGGTACTATGGTGTGCGGCATCATGTGTAATGGGTACTATGGTGTGCGGCATCATGTGTAATGGGTGCTATGGTGTGCGGCATCATGTGTAATGGGTACTATGGTGCCATCAAGCAAGAACCCCCTAGTAATGAGCACGTAGGTAAGCAGCACTTATGTGGCAAATATGTAATGGGCATTACAGTTTGTTATATAGTATGTAATGGGCATCATGATGTGTGGCACAATGTGTAATGGGCATTATGGTGTGTGGCCTTATGTGTAATTGGCATTACGGCGTGTGGCTTTATGTGTAATGCGTATTACAGAGTTTGCTAAAAGGTGTAATGGGCATTACTGTGTATGGTCTAAAGTGTAATACCACACCCCTTTTTGTGATGACACGCCTCCTTCCCATGAAGCCATGCCCCCTTTTTGCTGCGCGGCATAGCCGCGCAAAGGTCCCCCTGTTATTATGTCTGGATCTGGGACCACGCATTACCATAATTCTAGATTTGCCTATGCCTCCAAGGATATTATGCCAAGGATCCTTACAAAAGCCATGATGGGGACTGGGACAGATGAGGATATGTTAATCCAAATTCTCATCACCAGGGCAGAGGTAACAGGCTATAGTTTGAGAATGGACATTGTGCTGCTAGGAGGACGCAGAGTGTTTCTCACTGATAAGATCACAACATGTGCTGTAAGTGCACATGAGAGTAACCATTTGCTCCCAAACACAGACAATGGGCATTCACACAAATGAGGGCCCTTATTCAGATCTAATCGCAGTACAAATTTGTTCTCACAATGGGCAAAACCATGTGCCCTACAGGTGGGGCAGATTTAACATGTGCAGAGAGAGTTAGATTTGGGTGAGTTATTTTGTTTCTGTTCAGGGTAAATACTGGCTGTATTATTTTTACACTGCAATTTAGATTTCAGTTTCAAAACACCCCACCCAAATGTAACTCTCTCTGCACATGTTACATCTGCCCCACCTGCAGTGCACATGGTTTTGTCCATTTTGAGAACAAATTTGTACTGCGATCAGTTCTGAATAAGGGCCTAGGTCAATCCATTTTATTTAACAACGTGATCAGAACAATTGGTTTTTTTGTTAGTTTATTTCACCATTTTTCCAATTTGCTGTATTATAATTTCTATCTTGTATAATTTTTGTTCTTGTCATTTGCTATAGATATGCCAGAGGAGGCAGCTAATACCCCTTTTACACCCCCTAAAAATCCGGGTCAACGGCGGGTCAGACCCAGATCGTCGTCGGTGTAAATGGGACACGCCGTGTCCCTTTACACACGGCACTTCTACCCAGGTCCCCCCCAGCAACGGGTCTGCCCGCAACCCCCCCCCCCCCAGGACAGAAGACTATTCCACTTGTCTACTACCCTTTCTGTGAAGTAATTTTTCCTCAGATTTCCCCTGAACCTCTCCCCTGTATCAGTGCATTTCCTAGTGTTCTAATACTTCTCCTGATTTGAAGAATGTTTCCCTCTTGGACATAATCAAAACCATTGGTATATTTGCAGGTTTTTATAGCGTAGACACACAGCTTTTCATATAATCTCTTTTTTCGCTTACACATCCTCCTGACCCCAATATTGCTGTGTGACTCTATCATAGAGCCCACCAAAAGCCTTTGCAATGTGGTTCAACCAATTTGCAATATGTGGAAACCATGTGCATAAAGGATTGTAAGCCTGTGAGCAGGGCCCTCTGAGCTTGTACGTCGGATATTACCCAGTCTTTTTCTATTGCTGTTTGTTCCCAATTGTAAAGCGCAATGGAATGTACTAGTACTATATAAGTAAAATATAATAATTAATAATTGAGGATGTCAGGAATGTGCTATGAAGCCCCATCACCCATCTACTGGTAGTGTCCTAGCATAATTATTACAAGATCTATGCATCAGAATCAGAATCAACTTTATTGGCCATGTGTGCTTGCGCACACTTGGAATTTTTTGTGGATCATATTACATAACAAGTATACAATAAAACCACTAACATCACACATTATGTATAACTGACTGACGTACCTGGCATTGTCCTGGTTTAAGCCTTTAATTATCAATGAGTTGGATATAAAGGTTATCATTTATAAATAATTGGCAGCTCTTCCAACACACCCATGGGGTGGCTGCTGAGTGTCGTTTTTTTTTTTGTTGGGGTTTCGCCAGTAGCCCTATTCCCCAGTTTTCCTTCAGGTGTAAAAGTGTCCATACACGTTACAATTATTGTATACAGTATTGTATATAATACTGTATACAATAATTGTAACGTGTATGGGCACCTTTACTGCCGACCCGATTGCTGTTCATGTGTGCAATGTGTAGTGACCAACCTTGAAAGGAGTGTACACCTTAAGATGCGGTGGCGTTGGTCTCGATTTGCGGTTGGGGATTGATTGCCGGACACAGGGTGGAAAATCATGCAGCGGCATTTTTCTTGTTGTCACTTGATAAATATTCCCAGACCTGGGCACGATCCCACAGCCAGGCTTCGGAGGATGAGGGACTTCCGGCAGCACTGTGATCCCTCTGACGCCCTCGGAAGTCTTATGAGGGACACAGACACGGTTTCTCTCCACTCGTGTCTTGATAAACTTGGCCTTGCTTCCGTAGGTCATTGTGCTGCGGGATTCTTCATAAGCACTATCCGCAGGGCTGATGTGCGTGATCATAACCAATCGGCTTTTCCCGCTCAGTGCTCCCTTTAGCAGCCAGGTCAGCTTGCTGTCCCGATAGTTTATATGGCTGCCTGGTCTGTCACGCAGCGCCATGATACACATCCTGAGGGCAAGAAGGGATCGGTTGATGTATCCTCCTTCTTTCATGGTCTGGCCGCTGTTCTCAGTCTGGCTTGCTCGTTCTGATCCCGCAAGGTCTACCATGTACAACTTGCCTGTGCTCACACCATCACTGGCTGTCTGCTTTATGGTGACCTGCAATACTGCATGTGAACGGGATGAGGTCTTATTAGCGGCTGTGCGAGCTTCTGTGCGCTGCTTGTTGCCCTTCTTCAGCAGGGCCATGGCTTCCTCTGGAGTGCTAAGGGAGAATGTAGAAATCCCTTCTATTTTGGTGTTGCCATTGGGATCCTCTCTGAGGACCAAAGACCTAGAGGAAGGTCTTAATAGGTCTCGGACGGTTTCATTATAGATCTCCGCGTATGATAATGATACGGAGCAATTCTTTTTTTCCCCAGTCTCCTCAATGGCTTTAAACAGGTCCTTCAGGGTGCGATACATTACTCCAGGGTTGCGGTCCTTACCCATCATGGTGAAGGTCTTTCCAGTGCCTGTCGGGCCATAGGCAAATATGGCAGCATTGTACCCAGACAGGATGTCGCCCAATAAGGGCTTCACTGTGGAATCATACACAGTCTCCTGGGTAGCTGCCTGGTCAAACACCTGGTTAAATTGGAATGTTGTTTCTCTTGTCCTGGTGGAGCGCAGGACATCGTTAGGATCCTCACCGGGGTCCTGCAATAGCACTGTCTGCGGTCCGAGCTGGTGTGTGATGCATCGGGCGCGGTTCTTAGTCTCCGTCAAATTAACTGGACGGATGCGCAGAGCGACAGTCATTTGGTGGTCTATAGCTTTATTAGCTTTCGCCTTCTTCATTTTATATCAAACTTCAATCTTCAGAAAAGAGTGAAAAATTATGTGTTGGCACAAGTCCAGCAATATCAGATATGACTCAGGAAGCAGTCAGCTGCCAGTGTTCTACTCATCACAGCCCATTGTGACATCATCGGCCCATTGTGACATCACTAGCTGCCATGTGGCAGAAGGGCACTGCTATGTATTTCATCCAGGGCCTGCTGTTACAGAAGTGGTATCATCTTCTGGTCCCCCTGGGATGTCTTACCTCTCACTTATTTACGTGATAAAAGTTAATAAGCACAAAGAACCTTTTATCTCTGCATGTTTGTAGCCATTCACAGCAGTGGGAGCAATTGTATTAGTTCTGAAAGAAAATATATGTTGTCCACAGGTGCCAGTGGAAGTGCTCCTCCAGTGGCCAAATTATGAATTACTTTAGTATAGTGTGAATACTGCTTCATCTCTCGCGGCAGTGTCATTTTTATAATCAGGAGAAATATACTAACCTTGTACAGTTACCTTGTAATAAACCAGCTCATGTCCTCTCTTTCTGAAGTACAATGCATTAAGGACCGCCAAGCATAGGCGAATCTAGGGGGTGGTCCGGGGGTGCACCGGGCCACCCATTAGCCCATTTTGTAGCTGAGGGATGGGGCTTTCCAACGAGCCCAGCCCGTGTCTCTAGCCCTCTGGGAACCGGAGATACTGCCAGGCAAAGCTGGAAAGTTTTCCCTATAGGATAACATGGGACCCGCTAATTCCAACCCCCACCCAGTTCAACGGCTGCCAGTTCCACCTTCGGCATCACTGAAGCTCGGGGTTGATTTCAGTCGAACCCAAATCGCTGGGCCTTCAATCTGATACCAGGCTGGATCCATATGGGTTAATTGGTTCCAGGAATATTGAGGTTAAACCGTTTTTTTTTTCTTTCATTTCTTAAATGTAATTTCCTGACTGTTTATGTTCTTTGAGGGCAGATTTCTCTGGAACCAAACAGCCCAGTTTCACAGGACCAAAATCATTCGAAACCAACTCAAAAGTTCTTCAATATGATATTGGTCTCATGTAAATGGGTCAGTTGGTTCCGAAGATATAGCTGGTTGGTTAAAGGGGGAGTGGTTGTCTCTCCCCCTCACACCAGAAAATGCAGGGACTAGGCTGGTGTATAAGGGGTCAGCCTGGGAATGTCCCTGCATGATCCTGGGACCATATTCCCAGGTAAATCCCTACATTTTCTGTTGTGAAAGGGGTATTATTTCTAATAGCCGTGACCTGCAGTGCTCTGAATACAGCCGGGCAGCCCCCTGCTCTGTCCAGCTGTCAATGACTGTCACCCCTGCAGCTTCCGCTCCAATTCTTCTCCCCACTTTCACCTCAGCCCGCCACCCCTTTAATCATGTGGTGCTGGCCCCCGATGTGCTCCCCCAACATCACGCATCAACAACAGCGCACACAATATTTTAAATGTCCACTTGGCTAGAGGGGAGTGGGAGCATGCTCTGCGCTGCGCTCTGCTCCTCTCCCCATA
This sequence comes from Crinia signifera, assembly GCF_055691185.1. Classification (NCBI taxonomy): domain Eukaryota; kingdom Metazoa; phylum Chordata; class Amphibia; order Anura; family Myobatrachidae; genus Crinia; species Crinia signifera. The sequence continues at coordinate 256,175,676 of NC_139221.1, read as the reverse complement.
GAAGCAGCTGCACCGCTCTCCATCTCTCCCTGCAGCAGCAGCGAAGGCTCATATAAAAATTTACACTTTTGGGGGCATTGCTTAAGGGACGCTACAAGTGGCGGTACGTGGGGGCATTACGCATAATGTGTGGCTTAATGTGTAAGGGGCATTATGGTGTGCAGCATCATGTGTAAGGGGCATTATCTGTGCTGCATCATGTTTAAGGGGCATTATGTGTGCAGCATCATGTGTAAGGGACATTATGTGTGTAGCATCATGTGTAATGGGTACTATGGGGCACGGCATCATGTGTAATGGGTACTATGGTGTGCGGCATCATGTGTAATGGGTACTATGGTGTGCGGCATCATGTGTAATGGGTGCTATGGTGTGCGGCATCATGTGTAATGGGTACTATGGTGCCATCAAGCAAGAACCCCCTAGTAATGAGCACGTAGGTAAGCAGCACTTATGTGGCAAATATGTAATGGGCATTACAGTTTGTTATATAGTATGTAATGGGCATCATGATGTGTGGCACAATGTGTAATGGGCATTATGGTGTGTGGCCTTATGTGTAATTGGCATTACGGCGTGTGGCTTTATGTGTAATGCGTATTACAGAGTTTGCTAAAAGGTGTAATGGGCATTACTGTGTATGGTCTAAAGTGTAATACCACACCCCTTTTTGTGATGACACGCCTCCTTCCCATGAAGCCATGCCCCCTTTTTGCTGCGCGGCATAGCCGCGCAAAGGTCCCCCTGTTATTATGTCTGGATCTGGGACCACGCATTACCATAATTCTAGATTTGCCTATGCCTCCAAGGATATTATGCCAAGGATCCTTACAAAAGCCATGATGGGGACTGGGACAGATGAGGATATGTTAATCCAAATTCTCATCACCAGGGCAGAGGTAACAGGCTATAGTTTGAGAATGGACATTGTGCTGCTAGGAGGACGCAGAGTGTTTCTCACTGATAAGATCACAACATGTGCTGTAAGTGCACATGAGAGTAACCATTTGCTCCCAAACACAGACAATGGGCATTCACACAAATGAGGGCCCTTATTCAGATCTAATCGCAGTACAAATTTGTTCTCACAATGGGCAAAACCATGTGCCCTACAGGTGGGGCAGATTTAACATGTGCAGAGAGAGTTAGATTTGGGTGAGTTATTTTGTTTCTGTTCAGGGTAAATACTGGCTGTATTATTTTTACACTGCAATTTAGATTTCAGTTTCAAAACACCCCACCCAAATGTAACTCTCTCTGCACATGTTACATCTGCCCCACCTGCAGTGCACATGGTTTTGTCCATTTTGAGAACAAATTTGTACTGCGATCAGTTCTGAATAAGGGCCTAGGTCAATCCATTTTATTTAACAACGTGATCAGAACAATTGGTTTTTTTGTTAGTTTATTTCACCATTTTTCCAATTTGCTGTATTATAATTTCTATCTTGTATAATTTTTGTTCTTGTCATTTGCTATAGATATGCCAGAGGAGGCAGCTAATACCCCTTTTACACCCCCTAAAAATCCGGGTCAACGGCGGGTCAGACCCAGATCGTCGTCGGTGTAAATGGGACACGCCGTGTCCCTTTACACACGGCACTTCTACCCAGGTCCCCCCCAGCAACGGGTCTGCCCGCAACCCCCCCCCCCAGGACAGAAGACTATTCCACTTGTCTACTACCCTTTCTGTGAAGTAATTTTTCCTCAGATTTCCCCTGAACCTCTCCCCTGTATCAGTGCATTTCCTAGTGTTCTAATACTTCTCCTGATTTGAAGAATGTTTCCCTCTTGGACATAATCAAAACCATTGGTATATTTGCAGGTTTTTATAGCGTAGACACACAGCTTTTCATATAATCTCTTTTTTCGCTTACACATCCTCCTGACCCCAATATTGCTGTGTGACTCTATCATAGAGCCCACCAAAAGCCTTTGCAATGTGGTTCAACCAATTTGCAATATGTGGAAACCATGTGCATAAAGGATTGTAAGCCTGTGAGCAGGGCCCTCTGAGCTTGTACGTCGGATATTACCCAGTCTTTTTCTATTGCTGTTTGTTCCCAATTGTAAAGCGCAATGGAATGTACTAGTACTATATAAGTAAAATATAATAATTAATAATTGAGGATGTCAGGAATGTGCTATGAAGCCCCATCACCCATCTACTGGTAGTGTCCTAGCATAATTATTACAAGATCTATGCATCAGAATCAGAATCAACTTTATTGGCCATGTGTGCTTGCGCACACTTGGAATTTTTTGTGGATCATATTACATAACAAGTATACAATAAAACCACTAACATCACACATTATGTATAACTGACTGACGTACCTGGCATTGTCCTGGTTTAAGCCTTTAATTATCAATGAGTTGGATATAAAGGTTATCATTTATAAATAATTGGCAGCTCTTCCAACACACCCATGGGGTGGCTGCTGAGTGTCGTTTTTTTTTTTGTTGGGGTTTCGCCAGTAGCCCTATTCCCCAGTTTTCCTTCAGGTGTAAAAGTGTCCATACACGTTACAATTATTGTATACAGTATTGTATATAATACTGTATACAATAATTGTAACGTGTATGGGCACCTTTACTGCCGACCCGATTGCTGTTCATGTGTGCAATGTGTAGTGACCAACCTTGAAAGGAGTGTACACCTTAAGATGCGGTGGCGTTGGTCTCGATTTGCGGTTGGGGATTGATTGCCGGACACAGGGTGGAAAATCATGCAGCGGCATTTTTCTTGTTGTCACTTGATAAATATTCCCAGACCTGGGCACGATCCCACAGCCAGGCTTCGGAGGATGAGGGACTTCCGGCAGCACTGTGATCCCTCTGACGCCCTCGGAAGTCTTATGAGGGACACAGACACGGTTTCTCTCCACTCGTGTCTTGATAAACTTGGCCTTGCTTCCGTAGGTCATTGTGCTGCGGGATTCTTCATAAGCACTATCCGCAGGGCTGATGTGCGTGATCATAACCAATCGGCTTTTCCCGCTCAGTGCTCCCTTTAGCAGCCAGGTCAGCTTGCTGTCCCGATAGTTTATATGGCTGCCTGGTCTGTCACGCAGCGCCATGATACACATCCTGAGGGCAAGAAGGGATCGGTTGATGTATCCTCCTTCTTTCATGGTCTGGCCGCTGTTCTCAGTCTGGCTTGCTCGTTCTGATCCCGCAAGGTCTACCATGTACAACTTGCCTGTGCTCACACCATCACTGGCTGTCTGCTTTATGGTGACCTGCAATACTGCATGTGAACGGGATGAGGTCTTATTAGCGGCTGTGCGAGCTTCTGTGCGCTGCTTGTTGCCCTTCTTCAGCAGGGCCATGGCTTCCTCTGGAGTGCTAAGGGAGAATGTAGAAATCCCTTCTATTTTGGTGTTGCCATTGGGATCCTCTCTGAGGACCAAAGACCTAGAGGAAGGTCTTAATAGGTCTCGGACGGTTTCATTATAGATCTCCGCGTATGATAATGATACGGAGCAATTCTTTTTTTCCCCAGTCTCCTCAATGGCTTTAAACAGGTCCTTCAGGGTGCGATACATTACTCCAGGGTTGCGGTCCTTACCCATCATGGTGAAGGTCTTTCCAGTGCCTGTCGGGCCATAGGCAAATATGGCAGCATTGTACCCAGACAGGATGTCGCCCAATAAGGGCTTCACTGTGGAATCATACACAGTCTCCTGGGTAGCTGCCTGGTCAAACACCTGGTTAAATTGGAATGTTGTTTCTCTTGTCCTGGTGGAGCGCAGGACATCGTTAGGATCCTCACCGGGGTCCTGCAATAGCACTGTCTGCGGTCCGAGCTGGTGTGTGATGCATCGGGCGCGGTTCTTAGTCTCCGTCAAATTAACTGGACGGATGCGCAGAGCGACAGTCATTTGGTGGTCTATAGCTTTATTAGCTTTCGCCTTCTTCATTTTATATCAAACTTCAATCTTCAGAAAAGAGTGAAAAATTATGTGTTGGCACAAGTCCAGCAATATCAGATATGACTCAGGAAGCAGTCAGCTGCCAGTGTTCTACTCATCACAGCCCATTGTGACATCATCGGCCCATTGTGACATCACTAGCTGCCATGTGGCAGAAGGGCACTGCTATGTATTTCATCCAGGGCCTGCTGTTACAGAAGTGGTATCATCTTCTGGTCCCCCTGGGATGTCTTACCTCTCACTTATTTACGTGATAAAAGTTAATAAGCACAAAGAACCTTTTATCTCTGCATGTTTGTAGCCATTCACAGCAGTGGGAGCAATTGTATTAGTTCTGAAAGAAAATATATGTTGTCCACAGGTGCCAGTGGAAGTGCTCCTCCAGTGGCCAAATTATGAATTACTTTAGTATAGTGTGAATACTGCTTCATCTCTCGCGGCAGTGTCATTTTTATAATCAGGAGAAATATACTAACCTTGTACAGTTACCTTGTAATAAACCAGCTCATGTCCTCTCTTTCTGAAGTACAATGCATTAAGGACCGCCAAGCATAGGCGAATCTAGGGGGTGGTCCGGGGGTGCACCGGGCCACCCATTAGCCCATTTTGTAGCTGAGGGATGGGGCTTTCCAACGAGCCCAGCCCGTGTCTCTAGCCCCCTGGGAACTGGAGATACTGCCAGGCAAAGCTGGAAAGTTTTCCCTATAGGATAACATGGGACCCGCTAATTCCAACCCCCACCCAGTTCAACGGCTGCCAGTTCCACCTTCGGCATCACTGAAGCTCGGGGTTGATTTCAGTCGAACCCAAATCGCTGGGCCTTCAATCTGATACCAGGCTGGATCCATATGGGTTAATTGGTTCCAGGAATATTGAGGTTAAACCGTTTTTTTTTTCTTTCATTTCTTAAATGTAATTTCCTGACTGTTTATGTTCTTTGAGGGCAGATTTCTCTGGAACCAAACAGCCCAGTTTCACAGGACCAAAATCATTCGAAACCAACTCAAAAGTTCTTCAATATGATATTGGTCTCATGTAAATGGGTCAGTTGGTTCCGAAGATATAGCTGGTTGGTTAAAGGGGGAGTGGTTGTCTCTCCCCCTCACACCAGAAAATGCAGGGACTAGGCTGGTGTATAAGGGGTCAGCCTGGGAATGTCCCTGCATGATCCTGGGACCATATTCCCGGGTAAATCCCTACATTTTCTGTTGTGAAAGGGGTATTATTTCTAATAGCCGTGACCTGCAGTGCTCTGAATACAGCCGGGCAGCCCCCTGCTCTGTCCAGCTGTCAATGACTGTCACCCCTGCAGCTTACGCTCCAATTCTTCTCCCCACTTTCACCTCAGCCCGCCACCCCTTTAATCATGTGGTGCTGGCCCCCGATGTGCTCCCCCAACATCACGCATCAACAACAGCGCACACAATATTTTAAATGTCCACTTGGCTAGAGGGGAGTGGGAGCATGCTCTGCGCTGCGCTCTGCTCCTCTCCCCATAGAAGCAGCTGCACCGCTCTCCATCTCTCCCTGCAGCAGCAGCGAAGGCTCATATAAAAATTTACACTTTTGGGGGCATTGCTTAAGGGACGCTACAAGTGGCGGTACGTGGGGGCATTACGCATAATGTGTGGCTTAATGTGTAAGGGGCATTATGGTGTGCAGCATCATGTGTAAGGGGCATTATCTGTGCTGCATCATGTTTAAGGGGCATTATGTGTGCAGCATCATGTGTAAGGGACATTATGTGTGTAGCATCATGTGTAATGGGTACTATGGGGCACGGCATCATGTGTAATGGGTACTATGGTGTGCGGCATCATGTGTAATGGGTACTATGGTGTGCGGCATCATGTGTAATGGGTGCTATGGTGTGCGGCATCATGTGTAATGGGTACTATGGTGCCATCAAGCAAGAACCCCCTAGTAATAAGCACGTAGGTAAGCAGCACTTATGTGGCAAATATGTAATGGGCATTACAGTTTGTTATATAGTATGTAATGGGCATCATGATGTGTGGCACAATGTGTAATGGGCATTATGGTGTGTGGCCTTATGTGTAATTGGCATTACGGCGTGTGGCTTTATGTGTAATGCGTATTACAGAGTTTGCTAAAAGGTGTAATGGGCATTACTGTGTATGGTCTAAAGTGTAATACCACACCCCTTTTTGTGATGACACGCCTCCTTCCCATGAAGCCATGCCCCCTTTTTGCTGTGCGGCATAGCCGCGCAAAGGTCCCCCTGTTATTATGTCTGGATCTGGGACCACGCATTACCATAATTCTAGATTTGCCTATGCCTCCAAGGATATTATGCCAAGGATCCTTACAAAAGCCATGATGGGGACTGGGACAGATGAGGATATGTTAATCCAAATTCTCATCACCAGGGCAGAGGTAACAGGCTATAGTTTGAGAATGGACATTGTGCTGCTAGGAGGACGCAGAGTGTTTCTCACTGATAAGATCACAACATGTGCTGTAAGTGCACATGAGAGTAACCATTTGCTCCCAAACACAGACAATGGGCATTCACACAAATGAGGGCCCTTATTCAGATCTAATCGCAGTACAAATTTGTTCTCACAATGGGCAAAACCATGTGCCCTACAGGTGGGGCAGATTTAACATGTGCAGAGAGAGTTAGATTTGGGTGAGTTATTTTGTTTCTGTTCAGGGTAAATACTGGCTGTATTACTTTTACACTGCAATTTAGATTTCAGTTTCAAAACACCCCACCCAAATGTAACTCTCTCTGCACATGTTACATCTGCCCCACCTGCAGTGCACATGGTTTTGTCCATTTTGAGAACAAATTTGTACTGCGATCAGTTCTGAATAAGGGCCTAGGTCAATCCATTTTATTTAACAACGTGATCAGAACAATTGGTTTTTTTGTTAGTTTATTTCACCATTTTTCCAATTTGCTGTATTATAATTTCTATCTTGTATAATTTTTGTTCTTGTCATTTGCTATAGATATGCCAGAGGAGGCAGCTAATACCCCTTTTACACCCCCTAAAAATCCGGGTCAACGGCGGGTCAGACCCAGATCGTCGTCGGTGTAAATGGGACACGCCGTGTCCCTTTACACACGGCACTTCTACCCAGGTCCCCCCCAGCAACGGGTCTGCCCGCAACCCCCCCCCCAGGACAGAAGACTATTCCACTTGTCTACTACCCTTTCTGTGAAGTAATTTTTCCTCAGATTTCCCCTGAACCTCTCCCCTGTATCAGTGCATTTCCTAGTGTTCTAATACTTCTCCTGATTTGAAGAATGTTTCCCTCTTGGACATAATCAAAACCATTGGTATATTTGCAGGTTTTTATAGCGTAGACACACAGCTTTTCATATAATCTCTTTTTTCGCTTACACATCCTCCTGACCCCAATATTGCTGTGTGACTCTATCATAGAGCCCACCAAAAGCCTTTGCAATGTGGTTCAACCAATTTGCAATATGTGGAAACCATGTGCATAAAGGATTGTAAGCCTGTGAGCAGGGCCCTCTGAGCTTGTACGTCGGATATTACCCAGTCTTTTTCTATTGCTGTTTGTTCCCAATTGTAAAGCGCAATGGAATGTACTAGTACTATATAAGTAAAATATAATAATTAATAATTGAGGATGTCAGGAATGTGCTATGAAGCCCCATCACCCATCTACTGGTAGTGTCCTAGCATAATTATTACAAGATCTATGCATCAGAATCAGAATCAACTTTATTGGCCATGTGTGCTTGCGCACACTTGGAATTTTTTGTGGATCATATTACATAACAAGTATACAATAAAACCACTAACATCACACATTATGTATAACTGACTGACGTACCTGGCATTGTCCTGGTTTAAGCCTTTAATTATCAATGAGTTGGATATAAAGGTTATCATTTATAAATAATTGGCAGCTCTTCCAACACACCCATGGGGTGGCTGCTGAGTGTCCTTTTTTTTTTGTTGGGGTTTCGCCAGTAGCCCTATTCCCCAGTTTTCCTTCAGGTGTAAAAGTGTCCATACACGTTACAATTATTGTATACAGTATTGTATATAATACTGTATACAATAATTGTAACGTGTATGGGCACCTTTACTGCCGACCCGATTGCTGTTCATGTGTGCAATGTGTAGTGACCAACCTTGAAAGGAGTGTACACCTTAAGATGCGGTGGCGTTGGTCTCGATTTGCGGTTGGGGATTGATTGCCGGACACAGGGTGGAAAATCATGCAGCGGCATTTTTCTTGTTGTCACTTGATAAATATTCCCAGACCTGGGCACGATCCCACGCCAGGCTTCGGAGGATGAGGGACTTCCGGCAGCACTGTGATCCCTCTGACGCCCTCGGAAGTCTTATGAGGGACACAGACACGGTTTCTCTCCACTCGTGTCTTGATAAACTTGGCCTTGCTTCCGTAGGTCATTGTGCTGCGGGATTCTTCATAAGCACTATCCGCAGGGCTGATGTGCGTGATCATAACCAATCGGCTTTTCCCGCTCAGTGCTCCCTTTAGCAGCCAGGTCAGCTTGCTGTCCCGATAGTTTATATGGCTGCCTGGTCTGTCACGCAGCGCCATGATACACATTCTGAGGGCAAGAAGGGATCGGTTGATGTATCCTCCTTCTTTCATGGTCTGGCCGCTGTTCTCAGTCTGGCTTGCTCGTTCTGATCCCGCAAGGTCTACCATGTACAACTTGCCTGTGCTCACACCATCACTGGCTGTCTGCTTTATGGTGACCTGCAATACTGCATGTGAACGGGATGAGGTCTTATTAGCGGCTGTGCGAGCTTCTGTGCGCTGCTTGTTGCCCTTCTTCAGCAGGGCCATGGCTTCCTCTGGAGTGCTAAGGGAGAATGTAGAAATCCCTTCTATTTTGGTGTTGCCATTGGGATCCTCTCTGAGGACCAAAGACCTAGAGGAAGGTCTTAATAGGTCTCGGACGGTTTCATTATAGATCTCCGCGTATGATAATGATACGGAGCAATTCTTTTTTTCCCCAGTCTCCTCAATGGCTTTAAACAGGTCCTTCAGGGTGCGATACATTACTCCAGGGTTGCGGTCCTTACCCATCATGGTGAAGGTCTTTCCAGTGCCTGTCGGGCCATAGGCAAATATGGCAGCATTGTACCCAGACAGGATGTCGCCCAATAAGGGCTTCACTGTGGAATCATACACAGTCTCCTGGGTAGCTGCCTGGTCAAACACCTGGTTAAATTGGAATGTTGTTTCTCTTGTCCTGGTGGAGCGCAGGACATCGTTAGGATCCTCACCGGGGTCCTGCAATAGCACTGTCTGCGGTCCGAGCTGGTGTGTGATGCATCGGGCGCGGTTCTTAGTCTCCGTCAAATTAACTGGACGGATGCGCAGAGCGACAGTCATTTGGTGGTCTATAGCTTTATTAGCTTTCGCCTTCTTCATTTTATATCAAACTTCAATCTTCAGAAAAGAGTGAAAAATTATGTGTTGGCACAAGTCCAGCAATATCAGATATGACTCAGGAAGCAGTCAGCTGCCAGTGTTCTACTCATCACAGCCCATTGTGACATCATCGGCCCATTGTGACATCACTAGCTGCCATGTGGCAGAAGGGCACTGCTATGTATTTCATCCAGGGCCTGCTGTTACAGAAGTGGTATCATCTTCTGGTCCCCCTGGGATGTCTTACCTCTCACTTATTTACGTGATAAAAGTTAATAAGCACAAAGAACCTTTTATCTCTGCATGTTTGTAGCCATTCACAGCAGTGGGAGCAATTGTATTAGTTCTGAAAGAAAATATATGTTGTCCACAGGTGCCAGTGGAAGTGCTCCTCCAGTGGCCAAATTATGAATTACTTTAGTATAGTGTGAATACTGCTTCATCTCTCGCGGCAGTGTCATTTTTATAATCAGGAGAAATATACTAACCTTGTACAGTTACCTTGTAATAAACCAGCTCATGTCCTCTCTTTCTGAAGTACAATGCATTAAGGACCGCCAAGCATAGGCGAATCTAGGGGGTGGTCCGGGGGTGCACCGGGCCACCCATTAGCCCATTTTGTAGCTGAGGGATGGGGCTTTCCAACGAGCCCAGCCCGTGTCTCTAGCCCCCTGGGAACCGGAGATACTGCCAGGCAAAGCTGGAAAGTTTTCCCTATAGGATAACATGGGACCCGCTAATTCCAACCCCCACCCAGTTCAACGGCTGCCAGTTCCACCTTCGGCATCACTGAAGCTCGGGGTTGATTTCAGTCGAACCCAAATCGCTGGGCCTTCAATCTGATACCAGGCTGGATCCATATGGGTTAATTGGTTCCAGGAATATTGAGGTTAAACCGTTTTTTTTTTTCTTTCATTTCTTAAATGTAATTTCCTGACTGTTTATGTTCTTTGAGGGCAGATTTCTCTGGAACCAAACAGCCCAGTTTCACAGAACCAAAATCATTCGAAACCAACTCAAAAGTTCTTCAATATGATATTGGTCTCATGTAAATGGGTCAGTTGGTTCCGAAGATATAGCTGGTTGGTTAAAGGGGGAGTGGTTGTCTCTCCCCCTCACACCAGAAAATGCAGGGACTAGGCTGGTGTATAAGGGGTCAGCCTGGGAATGTCCCTGCATGATCCTGGGACCATATTCCCGGGTAAATCCCTACATTTTCTGTTGTGAAAGGGGTATTATTTCTAATAGCCGTGACCTGCAGTGCTCTGAATACAGCCGGGCAGCCCCCTGCTCTGTCCAGCTGTCAATGACTGTCACCCCTGCAGCTTACGCTCCAATTCTTCTCCCCACTTTCACCTCAGCCCGCCACCCCTTTAATCATGTGGTGCTGGCCCCCGATGTGCTCCCCCAACATCACGCATCAACAACAGCGCACACAATATTTTAAATGTCCACTTGGCTAGAGGGGAGTGGGAGCATGCTCTGCGCTGCGCTCTGCTCCTCTCCCCATAGAAGCAGCTGCACCACTCTCCATCTCTCCCTGCAGCAGCAGCGAAGGCTCATATAAAAATTTACACTTTTGGGGGCATTGCTTAAGGGACGCTACAAGTGGCGGTACGTGGGGGCATTACGCATAATGTGTGGCTTAATGTGTAAGGGGCATTATGGTGTGCAGCATCATGTGTAAGGGGCATTATCTGTGCTGCATCATGTTTAAGGGGCATTATGTGTGCAGCATCATGTGTAAGGGACATTATGTGTGTAGCATCATGTGTAATGGGTACTATGGGGCACGGCATCATGTGTAATGGGTACTATGGTGTGCGGCATCATGTGTAATGGGTACTATGGTGTGCGGCATCATGTGTAATGGGTGCTATGGTGTGCGGCATCATGTGTAATGGGTACTATGGTGCCATCAAGCAAGAACCCCCTAGTAATGAGCACGTAGGTAAGCAGCACTTATGTGGCAAATATGTAATGGGCATTACAGTTTGTTATATAGTATGTAATGGGCATCATGATGTGTGGCACAATGTGTAATGGGCATTATGGTGTGTGGCCTTATGTGTAATTGGCATTACGGCGTGTGGCTTTATGTGTAATGCGTATTACAGAGTTTGCTAAAAGGTGTAATGGGCATTACTGTGTATGGTCTAAAGTGTAATACCACACCCCTTTTTGTGATGACACGCCTCCTTCCCATGAAGCCATGCCCCCTTTTTGCTGCGCGGCATAGCCGCGCAAAGGTCCCCCTGTTATTATGTCTGGATCTGGGACCATGCATTACCATAATTCTAGATTTGCCTATGCCTCCAAGGATATTATGCCAAGGATCCTTACAAAAGCCATGATGGGGACTGGGACAGATGAGGATATGTTAATCCAAATTCTCATCACCAGGGCAGAGGTAACAGGCTATAGTTTGAGAATGGACATTGTGCTGCTAGGAGGACGCAGAGTGTTTCTCACTGATAAGATCACAACATGTGCTGTAAGTGCACATGAGAGTAACCATTTGCTCCCAAACACAGACAATGGGCATTCACACAAATGAGGGCCCTTATTCAGATCTAATCGCAGTACAAATTTGTTCTCACAATGGGCAAAACCATGTGCCCTACAGGTGGGGCAGATTTAACATGTGCAGAGAGAGTTAGATTTGGGTGAGTTATTTTGTTTCTGTTCAGGGTAAATACTGGCTGTATTATTTTTACACTGCAATTTAGATTTCAGTTTCAAAACACCCCACCCAAATGTAACTCTCTCTGCACATGTTACATCTGCCCCACCTGCAGTGCACATGGTTTTGTCCATTTTGAGAACAAATTTGTACTGCGATCAGTTCTGAATAAGGGCCTAGGTCAATCCATTTTATTTAACAACGTGATCAGAACAATTGGTTTTTTTGTTAGTTTATTTCACCATTTTTCCAATTTGCTGTATTATAATTTCTATCTTGTATAATTTTTGTTCTTGTCATTTGCTATAGATATGCCAGAGGAGGCAGCTAATACCCCTTTTACACCCCCTAAAAATCCGGGTCAACGGCGGGTCAGACCCAGATCGTCGTCGGTGTAAATGGGACACGCCGTGTCCCTTTACACACGGCACTTCTACCCAGGTCCCCCCCAGCAACGGGTCTGCCCGCAACCCCCCCCCCCAGGACAGAAGACTATTCCACTTGTCTACTACCCTTTCTGTGAAGTAATTTTTCCTCAGATTTCCCCTGAACCTCTCCCCTGTATCAGTGCATTTCCTAGTGTTCTAATACTTCTCCTGATTTGAAGAATGTTTCCCTCTTGGACATAATCAAAACCATTGGTATATTTGCAGGTTTTTATAGCGTAGACACACAGCTTTTCATATAATCTCTTTTTTCGCTTACACATCCTCCTGACCCCAATATTGCTGTGTGACTCTATCATAGAGCCCACCAAAAGCCTTTGCAATGTGGTTCAACCAATTTGCAATATGTGGAAACCATGTGCATAAAGGATTGTAAGCCTGTGAGCAGGGCCCTCTGAGCTTGTACGTCGGATATTACCCAGTCTTTTTCTATTGCTGTTTGTTCCCAATTGTAAAGCGCAATGGAATGTACTAGTACTATATAAGTAAAATATAATAATTAATAATTGAGGATGTCAGGAATGTGCTATGAAGCCCCATCACCCATCTACTGGTAGTGTCCTAGCATAATTATTACAAGATCTATGCATCAGAATCAGAATCAACTTTATTGGCCATGTGTGCTTGCGCACACTTGGAATTTTTTGTGGATCATATTACATAACAAGTATACAATAAAACCACTAACATCACACATTATGTATAACTGACTGACGTACCTGGCATTGTCCTGGTTTAAGCCTTTAATTATCAATGAGTTGGATATAAAGGTTATCATTTATAAATAATTGGCAGCTCTTCCAACACACCCATGGGGTGGCTGCTGAGTGTCGTTTTTTTTTTTGTTGGGGTTTCGCCAGTAGCCCTATTCCCCAGTTTTCCTTCAGGTGTAAAAGTGTCCATACACGTTACAATTATTGTATACAGTATTGTATATAATACTGTATACAATAATTGTAACGTGTATGGGCACCTTTACTGCCGACCCGATTGCTGTTCATGTGTGCAATGTGTAGTGACCAACCTTGAAAGGAGTGTACACCTTAAGATGCGGTGGCGTTGGTCTCGATTTGCGGTTGGGGATTGATTGCCGGACACAGGGTGGAAAATCATGCAGCGGCATTTTTCTTGTTGTCACTTGATAAATATTCCCAGACCTGGGCACGATCCCACAGCCAGGCTTCGGAGGATGAGGGACTTCCGGCAGCACTGTGATCCCTCTGACGCCCTCGGAAGTCTTATGAGGGACACAGACACGGTTTCTCTCCACTCGTGTCTTGATAAACTTGGCCTTGCTTCCGTAGGTCATTGTGCTGCGGGATTCTTCATAAGCACTATCCGCAGGGCTGATGTGCGTGATCATAACCAATCGGCTTTTCCCGCTCAGTGCTCCCTTTAGCAGCCAGGTCAGCTTGCTGTCCCGATAGTTTATATGGCTGCCTGGTCTGTCACGCAGCGCCATGATACACATCCTGAGGGCAAGAAGGGATCGGTTGATGTATCCTCCTTCTTTCATGGTCTGGCCGCTGTTCTCAGTCTGGCTTGCTCGTTCTGATCCCGCAAGGTCTACCATGTACAACTTGCCTGTGCTCACACCATCACTGGCTGTCTGCTTTATGGTGACCTGCAATACTGCATGTGAACGGGATGAGGTCTTATTAGCGGCTGTGCGAGCTTCTGTGCGCTGCTTGTTGCCCTTCTTCAGCAGGGCCATGGCTTCCTCTGGAGTGCTAAGGGAGAATGTAGAAATCCCTTCTATTTTGGTGTTGCCATTGGGATCCTCTCTGAGGACCAAAGACCTAGAGGAAGGTCTTAATAGGTCTCGGACGGTTTCATTATAGATCTCCGCGTATGATAATGATACGGAGCAATTCTTTTTTTCCCCAGTCTCCTCAATGGCTTTAAACAGGTCCTTCAGGGTGCGATACATTACTCCAGGGTTGCGGTCCTTACCCATCATGGTGAAGGTCTTTCCAGTGCCTGTCGGGCCATAGGCAAATATGGCAGCATTGTACCCAGACAGGATGTCGCCCAATAAGGGCTTCACTGTGGAATCATACACAGTCTCCTGGGTAGCTGCCTGGTCAAACACCTGGTTAAATTGGAATGTTGTTTCTCTTGTCCTGGTGGAGCGCAGGACATCGTTAGGATCCTCACCGGGGTCCTGCAATAGCACTGTCTGCGGTCCGAGCTGGTGTGTGATGCATCGGGCGCGGTTCTTAGTCTCCGTCAAATTAACTGGACGGATGCGCAGAGCGACAGTCATTTGGTGGTCTATAGCTTTATTAGCTTTCGCCTTCTTCATTTTATATCAAACTTCAATCTTCAGAAAAGAGTGAAAAATTATGTGTTGGCACAAGTCCAGCAATATCAGATATGACTCAGGAAGCAGTCAGCTGCCAGTGTTCTACTCATCACAGCCCATTGTGACATCATCGGCCCATTGTGACATCACTAGCTGCCATGTGGCAGAAGGGCACTGCTATGTATTTCATCCAGGGCCTGCTGTTACAGAAGTGGTATCATCTTCTGGTCCCCCTGGGATGTCTTACCTCTCACTTATTTACGTGATAAAAGTTAATAAGCACAAAGAACCTTTTATCTCTGCATGTTTGTAGCCATTCACAGCAGTGGGAGCAATTGTATTAGTTCTGAAAGAAAATATATGTTGTCCACAGGTGCCAGTGGAAGTGCTCCTCCAGTGGCCAAATTATGAATTACTTTAGTATAGTGTGAATACTGCTTCATCTCTCGCGGCAGTGTCATTTTTATAATCAGGAGAAATATACTAACCTTGTACAGTTACCTTGTAATAAACCAGCTCATGTCCTCTCTTTCTGAAGTACAATGCATTAAGGACCGCCAAGCATAGGCGAATCTAGGGGGTGGTCCGGGGGTGCACCGGGCCACCCATTAGCCCATTTTGTAGCTGAGGGATGGGGCTTTCCAACGAGCCCAGCCCGTGTCTCTAGCCCCCTGGGAACCGGAGATACTGCCAGGCAAAGCTGGAAAGTTTTCCCTATAGGATAACATGGGACCCGCTAATTCCAACCCCCACCCAGTTCAACGGCTGCCAGTTCCACCTTCGGCATCACTGAAGCTCGGGGTTGATTTCAGTCGAACCCAAATCGCTGGGCCTTCAATCTGATACCAGGCTGGATCCATATGGGTTAATTGGTTCCAGGAATATTGAGGTTAAACCGTTTTTTTTTTCTTTCATTTCTTAAATGTAATTTCCTGACTGTTTATGTTCTTTGAGGGCAGATTTCTCTGGAACCAAACAGCCCAGTTTCACAGGACCAAAATCATTCGAAACCAACTCAAAAGTTCTTCAATATGATATTGGTCTCATGTAAATGGGTCAGTTGGTTCCGAAGATATAGCTGGTTGGTTAAAGGGGGAGTGGTTGTCTCTCCCCCTCACACCAGAAAATGCAGGGACTAGGCTGGTGTATAAGGGGTCAGCCTGGGAATGTCCCTGCATGATCCTGGGACCATATTCCCGGGTAAATCCCTACATTTTCTGTTGTGAAAGGGGTATTATTTCTAATAGCCGTGACCTGCAGTGCTCTGAATACAGCCGGGCAGCCCCCTGCTCTGTCCAGCTGTCAATGACTGTCACCCCTGCAGCTTACGCTCCAATTCTTCTCCCCACTTTCACCTCAGCCCGCCACCCCTTTAATCATGTGGTGCTGGCCCCCGATGTGCTCCCCCAACATCACGCATCAACAACAGCGCACACAATATTTTAAATGTCCACTTGGCTAGAGGGGAGTGGGAGCATGCTCTGCGCTGCGCTCTGCTCCTCTCCCCATAGAAGCAGCTGCACCGCTCTCCATCTCTCCCTGCAGCAGCAGCAGCGAAGGCTCATATAAAAATTTACACTTTTGGGGGCATTGCTTAAGGGACGCTACAAGTGGCGGTACGTGGGGGCATTACGCATAATGTGTGGCTTAATGTGTAAGGGGCATTATGGTGTGCAGCATCATGTGTAAGGGGCATTATCTGTGCTGCATCATGTTTAAGGGGCATTATGTGTGCAGCATCATGTGTAAGGGACATTATGTGTGTAGCATCATGTGTAATGGGTACTATGGGGCACGGCATCATGTGTAATGGGTACTATGGTGTGCGGCATCATGTGTAATGGGTACTATGGTGTGCGGCATCATGTGTAATGGGTGCTATGGTGTGCGGCATCATGTGTAATGGGTACTATGGTGCCATCAAGCAAGAACCCCCTAGTAATGAGCACGTAGGTAAGCAGCACTTATGTGGCAAATATGTAATGGGCATTACAGTTTGTTATATAGTATGTAATGGGCATCTTGATGTGTGGCACAATGTGTAATGGGCATTATGGTGTGTGGCCTTATGTGTAATTGGCATTACGGCGTGTGGCTTTATGTGTAATGCGTATTACAGAGTTTGCTAAAAGGTGTAATGGGCATTACTGTGTATGGTCTAAAGTGTAATACCACACCCCTTTTTGTGATGACACGCCTCCTTCCCATGAAGCCATGCCCCCTTTTTGCTGCGCGGCATAGCCGCGCAAAGGTCCCCCTGTTATTATGTCTGGATCTGGGACCACGCATTACCATAATTCTAGATTTGCCTATGCCTCCAAGGATATTATGCCAAGGATCCTTACAAAAGCCATGATGGGGACTGGGACAGATGAGGATATGTTAATCCAAATTCTCATCACCAGGGCAGAGGTAACAGGCTATAGTTTGAGAATGGACATTGTGCTGCTAGGAGGACGCAGAGTGTTTCTCACTGATAAGATCACAACATGTGCTGTAAGTGCACATGAGAGTAACCATTTGCTCCCAAACACAGACAATGGGCATTCACACAAATGAGGGCCCTTATTCAGATCTAATCGCAGTACAAATTTGTTCTCACAATGGGCAAAACCATGTGCCCTACAGGTGGGGCAGATTTAACATGTGCAGAGAGAGTTAGATTTGGGTGAGTTATTTTGTTTCTGTTCAGGGTAAATACTGGCTGTATTACTTTTACACTGCAATTTAGATTTCAGTTTCAAAACACCCCACCCAAATGTAACTCTCTCTGCACATGTTACATCTGCCCCACCTGCAGTGCACATGGTTTTGTCCATTTTGAGAACAAATTTGTACTGCGATCAGTTCTGAATAAGGGCCTAGGTCAATCCATTTTATTTAACAACGTGATCAGAACAATTGGTTTTTTTGTTAGTTTATTTCACCATTTTTCCAATTTGCTGTATTATAATTTCTATCTTGTATAATTTTTGTTCTTGTCATTTGCTATAGATATGCCAGAGGAGGCAGCTAATACCCCTTTTACACCCCCTGAAAATCCGGGTCAACGGCGGGTCAGACCCAGATCGTCGTCGGTGTAAATGGGACACGCCGTGTCCCTTTACACACGGCACTTCTACCCAGGTCCCCCCCAGCAACGGGTCTGCCCGCAACCCCCCCCCCAGGACAGAAGACTATTCCACTTGTCTACTACCCTTTCTGTGAAGTAATTTTTCCTCAGATTTCCCCTGAACCTCTCCCCTGTATCAGTGCATTTCCTAGTGTTCTAATACTTCTCCTGATTTGAAGAATGTTTCCCTCTTGGACATAATCAAAACCATTGGTATATTTGCAGGTTTTTATAGCGTAGACACACAGCTTTTCATATAATCTCTTTTTTCGCTTACACATCCTCCTGACCCCAATATTGCTGTGTGACTCTATCATAGAGCCCACCAAAAGCCTTTGCAATGTGGTTCAACCAATTTGCAATATGTGGAAACCATGTGCATAAAGGATTGTAAGCCTGTGAGCAGGGCCCTCTGAGCTTGTACGTCGGATATTACCCAGTCTTTTTCTATTGCTGTTTGTTCCCAATTGTAAAGCGCAATGGAATGTACTAGTACTATATAAGTAAAATATAATAATTAATAATTGAGGATGTCAGGAATGTGCTATGAAGCCCCATCACCCATCTACTGGTAGTGTCCTAGCATAATTCTTACAAGATCTATGCATCAGAATCAGAATCAACTTTATTGGCCATGTGTGCTTGCGCACACTTGGAATTTTTTGTGGATCATATTACATAACAAGTATACAATAAAACCACTAACATCACACATTATGTATAACTGACTGACGTACCTGGCATTGTCCTGGTTTAAGCCTTTAATTATCAATGAGTTGGATATAAAGGTTATCATTTATAAATAATTGGCAGCTCTTCCAACACACCCATGGGGTGGCTGCTGAGTGTCGTTTTTTTTTTTGTTGGGGTTTCGCCAGTAGCCCTATTCCCCAGTTTTCCTTCAGGTGTAAAAGTGTCCATACACGTTACAATTATTGTATACAGTATTGTATATAATACTGTATACAATAATTGTAACGTGTATGGGCACCTTTACTGCCGACCCGATTGCTGTTCATGTGTGCAATGTGTAGTGACCAACCTTGAAAGGAGTGTACACCTTAAGATGCGGTGGCGTTGGTCTCGATTTGCGGTTGGGGATTGATTGCCGGACACAGGGTGGAAAATCATGCAGCGGCATTTTTCTTGTTGTCACTTGATAAATATTCCCAGACCTGGGCACGATCCCACAGCCAGGCTTCGGAGGATGAGGGACTTCCGGCAGCACTGTGATCCCTCTGACGCCCTCGGAAGTCTTATGAGGGACACAGACACGGTTTCTCTCCACTCGTGTCTTGATAAACTTGGCCTTGCTTCCGTAGGTCATTGTGCTGCGGGATTCTTCATAAGCACTATCCGCAGGGCTGATGTGCGTGATCATAACCAATCGGCTTTTCCCGCTCAGTGCTCCCTTTAGCAGCCAGGTCAGCTTGCTGTCCCGATAGTTTATATGGCTGCCTGGTCTGTCACGCAGCGCCATGATACACATCCTGAGGGCAAGAAGGGATCGGTTGATGTATCCTCCTTCTTTCATGGTCTGGCCGCTGTTCTCAGTCTGGCTTGCTCGTTCTGATCCCGCAAGGTCTACCATGTACAACTTGCCTGTGCTCACACCATCACTGGCTGTCTGCTTTATGGTGACCTGCAATACTGCATGTGAACGGGATGAGGTCTTATTAGCGGCTGTGCGAGCTTCTGTGCGCTGCTTGTTGCCCTTCTTCAGCAGGGCCATGGCTTCCTCTGGAGTGCTAAGGGAGAATGTAGAAATCCCTTCTATTTTGGTGTTGCCATTGGGATCCTCTCTGAGGACCAAAGACCTAGAGGAAGGTCTTAATAGGTCTCGGACGGTTTCATTATAGATCTCCGCGTATGATAATGATACGGAGCAATTCTTTTTTTCCCCAGTCTCCTCAATGGCTTTAAACAGGTCCTTCAGGGTGCGATACATTACTCCAGGGTTGCGGTCCTTACCCATCATGGTGAAGGTCTTTCCAGTGCCTGTCGGGCCATAGGCAAATATGGCAGCATTGTACCCAGACAGGATGTCGCCCAATAAGGGCTTCACTGTGGAATCATACACAGTCTCCTGGGTAGCTGCCTGGTCAAACACCTGGTTAAATTGGAATGTTGTTTCTCTTGTCCTGGTGGAGCGCAGGACATCGTTAGGATCCTCACCGGGGTCCTGCAATAGCACTGTCTGCGGTCCGAGCTGGTGTGTGATGCATCGGGCGCGGTTCTTAGTCTCCGTCAAATTAACTGGATGGATGCGCAGAGCGACAGTCATTTGGTGGTCTATAGCTTTATTAGCTTTCGCCTTC
Source organism: Crinia signifera (assembly GCF_055691185.1). Lineage (NCBI taxonomy): Eukaryota > Metazoa > Chordata > Amphibia > Anura > Myobatrachidae > Crinia > Crinia signifera. The sequence goes on along the minus strand of NC_139221.1, from coordinate 256,155,459 downwards.
TTCATTTTATATCAAACTTCAATCTTCAGAAAAGAGTGAAAAATTATGTGTTGGCACAAGTCCAGCAATATCAGATATGACTCAGGAAGCAGTCAGCTGCCAGTGTTCTACTCATCACAGCCCATTGTGACATCATCGGCCCATTGTGACATCACTAGCTGCCATGTGGCAGAAGGGCACTGCTATGTATTTCATCCAGGGCCTGCTGTTACAGAAGTGGTATCATCTTCTGGTCCCCCTGGGATGTCTTACCTCTCACTTATTTACGTGATAAAAGTTAATAAGCACAAAGAACCTTTTATCTCTGCATGTTTGTAGCCATTCACAGCAGTGGGAGCAATTGTATTAGTTCTGAAAGAAAATATATGTTGTCCACAGGTGCCAGTGGAAGTGCTCCTCCAGTGGCCAAATTATGAATTACTTTAGTATAGTGTGAATACTGCTTCATCTCTCGCGGCAGTGTCATTTTTATAATCAGGAGAAATATACTAACCTTGTACAGTTACCTTGTAATAAACCAGCTCATGTCCTCTCTTTCTGAAGTACAATGCATTAAGGACCGCCAAGCATAGGCGAATCTAGGGGGTGGTCCGGGGGTGCACCGGGCCACCCATTAGCCCATTTTGTAGCTGAGGGATGGGGCTTTCCAACGAGCCCAGCCCGTGTCTCTAGCCCCCTGGGAACCGGAGATACTGCCAGGCAAAGCTGGAAAGTTTTCCCTATAGGATAACATGGGACCCGCTAATTCCAACCCCCACCCAGTTCAACGGCTGCCAGTTCCACCTTCGGCATCACTGAAGCTCGGGGTTGATTTCAGTCGAACCCAAATCGCTGGGCCTTCAATCTGATACCAGGCTGGATCCATATGGGTTAATTGGTTCCAGGAATATTGAGGTTAAACCGTTTTTTTTTTCTTTCATTTCTTAAATGTAATTTCCTGACCGTTTATGTTCTTTGAGGGCAGATTTCTCTGGAACCAAACAGCCCAGTTTCACAGGACCAAAATCATTCGAAACCAACTCAAAAGTTCTTCAATATGATATTGGTCTCATGTAAATGGGTCAGTTGGTTCCGAAGATATAGCTGGTTGGTTAAAGGGGGAGTGGTTGTCTCTCCCCCTCACACCAGAAAATGCAGGGACTAGGCTGGTGTATAACGGGTCAGCCTGGGAATGTCCCTGCATGATCCTGGGACCATATTCCCGGGTAAATCCCTACATTTTCTGTTGTGAAAGGGGTATTATTTCTAATAGCCGTGACCTGCAGTGCTCTGAATACAGCCGGGCAGCCCCCTGCTCTGTCCAGCTGTCAATGACTGTCACCCCTGCAGCTTACGCTCCAATTCTTCTCCCCACTTTCACCTCAGCCCGCCACCCCTTTAATCATGTGGTGCTGGCCCCCGATGTGCTCCCCCAACATCACGCATCAACAACAGCGCACACAATATTTTAAATGTCCACTTGGCTAGAGGGGAGTGGGAGCATGCTCTGCGCTGCGCTCTGCTCCTCTCCCCATAGAAGCAGCTGCACCGCTCTCCATCTCTCCCTGCAGCAGCAGCAGCGAAGGCTCATATAAAAATTTACACTTTTGGGGGCATTGCTTAAGGGACGCTACAAGTGGCGGTACGTGGGGGCATTACGCATAATGTGTGGCTTAATGTGTAAGGGGCATTATGGTGTGCAGCATCATGTGTAAGGGGCATTATCTGTGCTGCATCATGTTTAAGGGGCATTATGTGTGCAGCATCATGTGTAAGGGACATTATGTGTGTAGCATCATGTGTAATGGGTACTATGGGGCACGGCATCATGTGTAATGGGTACTATGGTGTGCGGCATCATGTGTAATGGGTACTATGGTGTGCGGCATCATGTGTAATGGGTGCTATGGTGTGCGGCATCATGTGTAATGGGTACTATGGTGCCATCAAGCAAGAACCCCCTAGTAATGAGCACGTAGGTAAGCAGCACTTATGTGGCAAATATGTAATGGGCATTACAGTTTGTTATATAGTATGTAATGGGCATCTTGATGTGTGGCACAATGTGTAATGGGCATTATGGTGTGTGGCCTTATGTGTAATTGGCATTACGGCGTGTGGCTTTATGTGTAATGCGTATTACAGAGTTTGCTAAAAGGTGTAATGGGCATTACTGTGTATGGTCTAAAGTGTAATACCACACCCCTTTTTGTGATGACACGCCTCCTTCCCATGAAGCCATGCCCCCTTTTTGCTGCGCGGCATAGCCGCGCAAAGGTCCCCCTGTTATTATGTCTGGATCTGGGACCACGCATTACCATAATTCTAGATTTGCCTATGCCTCCAAGGATATTATGCCAAGGATCCTTACAAAAGCCATGATGGGGACTGGGACAGATGAGGATATGTTAATCCAAATTCTCATCACCAGGGCAGAGGTAACAGGCTATAGTTTGAGAATGGACATTGTGCTGCTAGGAGGACGCAGAGTGTTTCTCACTGATAAGATCACAACATGTGCTGTAAGTGCACATGAGAGTAACCATTTGCTCCCAAACACAGACAATGGGCATTCACACAAATGAGGGCCCTTATTCAGATCTAATCGCAGTACAAATTTGTTCTCACAATGGGCAAAACCATGTGCCCTACAGGTGGGGCAGATTTAACATGTGCAGAGAGAGTTAGATTTGGGTGAGTTATTTTGTTTCTGTTCAGGGTAAATACTGGCTGTATTACTTTTACACTGCAATTTAGATTTCAGTTTCAAAACACCCCACCCAAATGTAACTCTCTCTGCACATGTTACATCTGCCCCACCTGCAGTGCACATGGTTTTGTCCATTTTGAGAACAAATTTGTACTGCGATCAGTTCTGAATAAGGGCCTAGGTCAATCCATTTTATTTAACAACGTGATCAGAACAATTGGTTTTTTTGTTAGTTTATTTCACCATTTTTCCAATTTGCTGTATTATAATTTCTATCTTGTATAATTTTTGTTCTTGTCATTTGCTATAGATATGCCAGAGGAGGCAGCTAATACCCCTTTTACACCCCCTAAAAATCCGGGTCAACGGCGGGTCAGACCCAGATCGTCGTCGGTGTAAATGGGACACGCCGTGTCCCTTTACACACGGCACTTCTACCCAGGTCCCCCCCAGCAACGGGTCTGCCCGCAACCCCCCCCCCAGGACAGAAGACTATTCCACTTGTCTACTACCCTTTCTGTGAAGTAATTTTTCCTCAGATTTCCCCTGAACCTCTCCCCTGTATCAGTGCATTTCCTAGTGTTCTAATACTTCTCCTGATTTGAAGAATGTTTCCCTCTTGGACATAATCAAAACCATTGGTATATTTGCAGGTTTTTATAGCGTAGACACACAGCTTTTCATATAATCTCTTTTTTCGCTTACACATCCTCCTGACCCCAATATTGCTGTGTGACTCTATCATAGAGCCCACCAAAAGCCTTTGCAATGTGGTTCAACCAATTTGCAATATGTGGAAACCATGTGCATAAAGGATTGTAAGCCTGTGAGCAGGGCCCTCTGAGCTTGTACGTCGGATATTACCCAGTCTTTTTCTATTGCTGTTTGTTCCCAATTGTAAAGCGCAATGGAATGTACTAGTACTATATAAGTAAAATATAATAATTAATAATTGAGGATGTCAGGAATGTGCTATGAAGCCCCATCACCCATCTACTGGTAGTGTCCTAGCATAATTCTTACAAGATCTATGCATCAGAATCAGAATCAACTTTATTGGCCATGTGTGCTTGCGCACACTTGGAATTTTTTGTGGATCATATTACATAACAAGTATACAATAAAACCACTAACATCACACATTATGTATAACTGACTGACGTACCTGGCATTGTCCTGGTTTAAGCCTTTAATTATCAATGAGTTGGATATAAAGGTTATCATTTATAAATAATTGGCAGCTCTTCCAACACACCCATGGGGTGGCTGCTGAGTGTCGTTTTTTTTTTTGTTGGGGTTTCGCCAGTAGCCCTATTCCCCAGTTTTCCTTCAGGTGTAAAAGTGTCCATACACGTTACAATTATTGTATACAGTATTGTATATAATACTGTATACAATAATTGTAACGTGTATGGGCACCTTTACTGCCGACCCGATTGCTGTTCATGTGTGCAATGTGTAGTGACCAACCTTGAAAGGAGTGTACACCTTAAGATGCGGTGGCGTTGGTCTCGATTTGCGGTTGGGGATTGATTGCCGGACACAGGGTGGAAAATCATGCAGCGGCATTTTTCTTGTTGTCACTTGATAAATATTCCCAGACCTGGGCACGATCCCACAGCCAGGCTTCGGAGGATGAGGGACTTCCGGCAGCACTGTGATCCCTCTGACGCCCTCGGAAGTCTTATGAGGGACACAGACACGGTTTCTCTCCACTCGTGTCTTGATAAACTTGGCCTTGCTTCCGTAGGTCATTGTGCTGCGGGATTCTTCATAAGCACTATCCGCAGGGCTGATGTGCGTGATCATAACCAATCGGCTTTTCCCGCTCAGTGCTCCCTTTAGCAGCCAGGTCAGCTTGCTGTCCCGATAGTTTATATGGCTGCCTGGTCTGTCACGCAGCGCCATGATACACATCCTGAGGGCAAGAAGGGATCGGTTGATGTATCCTCCTTCTTTCATGGTCTGGCCGCTGTTCTCAGTCTGGCTTGCTCGTTCTGATCCCGCAAGGTCTACCATGTACAACTTGCCTGTGCTCACACCATCACTGGCTGTCTGCTTTATGGTGACCTGCAATACTGCATGTGAACGGGATGAGGTCTTATTAGCGGCTGTGCGAGCTTCTGTGCGCTGCTTGTTGCCCTTCTTCAGCAGGGCCATGGCTTCCTCTGGAGTGCTAAGGGAGAATGTAGAAATCCCTTCTATTTTGGTGTTGCCATTGGGATCCTCTCTGAGGACCAAAGACCTAGAGGAAGGTCTTAATAGGTCTCGGACGGTTTCATTATAGATCTCCGCGTATGATAATGATACGGAGCAATTCTTTTTTTCCCCAGTCTCCTCAATGGCTTTAAACAGGTCCTTCAGGGTGCGATACATTACTCCAGGGTTGCGGTCCTTACCCATCATGGTGAAGGTCTTTCCAGTGCCTGTCGGGCCATAGGCAAATATGGCAGCATTGTACCCAGACAGGATGTCGCCCAATAAGGGCTTCACTGTGGAATCATACACAGTCTCCTGGGTAGCTGCCTGGTCAAACACCTGGTTAAATTGGAATGTTGTTTCTCTTGTCCTGGTGGAGCGCAGGACATCGTTAGGATCCTCACCGGGGTCCTGCAATAGCACTGTCTGCGGTCCGAGCTGGTGTGTGATGCATCGGGCGCGGTTCTTAGTCTCCGTCAAATTAACTGGACGGATGCGCAGAGCGACAGTCATTTGGTGGTCTATAGCTTTATTAGCTTTCGCCTTCTTCATTTTATATCAAACTTCAATCTTCAGAAAAGAGTGAAAAATTATGTGTTGGCACAAGTCCAGCAATATCAGATATGACTCAGGAAGCAGTCAGCTGCCAGTGTTCTACTCATCACAGCCCATTGTGACATCATCGGCCCATTGTGACATCACTAGCTGCCATGTGGCAGAAGGGCACTGCTATGTATTTCATCCAGGGCCTGCTGTTACAGAAGTGGTATCATCTTCTGGTCCCCCTGGGATGTCTTACCTCTCACTTATTTACGTGATAAAAGTTAATAAGCACAAAGAACCTTTTATCTCTGCATGTTTGTAGCCATTCACAGCAGTGGGAGCAATTGTATTAGTTCTGAAAGAAAATATATGTTGTCCACAGGTGCCAGTGGAAGTGCTCCTCCAGTGGCCAAATTATGAATTACTTTAGTATAGTGTGAATACTGCTTCATCTCTCGCGGCAGTGTCATTTTTATAATCAGGAGAAATATACTAACCTTGTACAGTTACCTTGTAATAAACCAGCTCATGTCCTCTCTTTCTGAAGTACAATGCATTAAGGACCGCCAAGCATAGGCGAATCTAGGGGGTGGTCCGGGGGTGCACCGGGCCACCCATTAGCCCATTTTGTAGCTGAGGGATGGGGCTTTCCAACGAGCCCAGCCCGTGTCTCTAGCCCCCTGGGAACCGGAGATACTGCCAGGCAAAGCTGGAAAGTTTTCCCTATAGGATAACATGGGACCCGCTAATTCCAACCCCCACCCAGTTCAACGGCTGCCAGTTCCACCTTCGGCATCACTGAAGCTCGGGGTTGATTTCAGTCGAACCCAAATCGCTGGGCCTTCAATCTGATACCAGGCTGGATCCATATGGGTTAATTGGTTCCAGGAATATTGAGGTTAAACCGTTTTTTTTTTCTTTCATTTCTTAAATGTAATTTCCTGACTGTTTATGTTCTTTGAGGGCAGATTTCTCTGGAACCAAACAGCCCAGTTTCACAGGACCAAAATCATTCGAAACCAACTCAAAAGTTCTTCAATATGATATTGGTCTCATGTAAATGGGTCAGTTGGTTCCGAAGATATAGCTGGTTGGTTAAAGGGGGAGTGGTTGTCTCTCCCCCTCACACCAGAAAATGCAGGGACTAGGCTGGTGTATAAGGGGTCAGCCTGGGAATGTCCCTGCATGATCCTGGGACCATATTCCCGGGTAAATCCCTACATTTTCTGTTGTGAAAGGGGTATTATTTCTAATAGCCGTGACCTGCAGTGCTCTGAATACAGCCGGGCAGCCCCCTGCTCTGTCCAGCTGTCAATGACTGTCACCCCTGCAGCTTACGCTCCAATTCTTCTCCCCACTTTCACCTCAGCCCGCCACCCCTTTAATCATGTGGTGCTGGCCCCCGATGTGCTCCCCCAACATCACGCATCAACAACAGCGCACACAATATTTTAAATGTCCACTTGGCTAGAGGGGAGTGGGAGCATGCTCTGCGCTCCTCTCCCCATAGAAGCAGCTGCACCGCTCTCCATCTCTCCCTGCAGCAGCAGCGAAGGCTCATATAAAAATTTACACTTTTGGGGGCATTGCTTAAGGGACGCTACAAGTGGCGGTACGTGGGGGCATTACGCATAATGTGTGGCTTAATGTGTAAGGGGCATTATGGTGTGCAGCATCATGTGTAAGGGGCATTATCTGTGCTGCATCATGTTTAAGGGGCATTATGTGTGCAGCATCATGTGTAAGGGACATTATGTGTGTAGCATCATGTGTAATGGGTACTATGGGGCACGGCATCATGTGTAATGGGTACTATGGTGTGCGGCATCATGTGTAATGGGTACTATGGTGTGCGGCATCATGTGTAATGGGTGCTATGGTGTGCGGCATCATGTGTAATGGGTACTATGGTGCCATCAAGCAAGAACCCCCTAGTAATGAGCACGTAGGTAAGCAGCACTTATGTGGCAAATATGTAATGGGCATTACAGTTTGTTATATAGTATGTAATGGGCATCATGATGTGTGGCACAATGTGTAATGGGCATTATGGTGTGTGGCCTTATGTGTAATTGGCATTACGGCGTGTGGCTTTATGTGTAATGCGTATTACAGAGTTTGCTAAAAGGTGTAATGGGCATTACTGTGTATGGTCTAAAGTGTAATACCACACCCCTTTTTGTGATGACATGCCTCCTTCCCATGAAGCCATGCCCCCTTTTTGCTGCGCGGCATAGCCGCGCAAAGGTCCCCCTGTTATTATGTCTGGATCTGGGACCACGCATTACCATAATTCTAGATTTGCCTATGCCTCCAAGGATATTATGCCAAGGATCCTTACAAAAGCCATGATGGGGACTGGGACAGATGAGGATATGTTAATCCAAATTCTCATCACCAGGGCAGAGGTAACAGGCTATAGTTTGAGAATGGACATTGTGCTGCTAGGAGGACGCAGAGTTTTTCTCACTGATAAGATCACAACATGTGCTGTAAGTGCACATGAGAGTAACCATTTGCTCCCAAACACAGACAATGGGCATTCACACAAATGAGGGCCCTTATTCAGATCTAATCGCAGTACAAATTTGTTCTCACAATGGGCAAAACCATGTGCCCTACAGGTGGGGCAGATTTAACATGTGCAGAGAGAGTTAGATTTGGGTGAGTTATTTTGTTTCTGTTCAGGGTAAATACTGGCTGTATTATTTTTACACTGCAATTTAGATTTCAGTTTCAAAACACCCCACCCAAATGTAACTCTCTCTGCACATGTTACATCTGCCCCACCTGCAGTGCACATGGTTTTGTCCATTTTGAGAACAAATTTGTACTGCGATCAGTTCTGAATAAGGGCCTAGGTCAATCCATTTTATTTAACAACGTGATCAGAACAATTGGTTTTTTGTTAGTTTATTTCACCATTTTTCCAATTTGCTGTATTATAATTTCTATCTTGTATAATTTTTGTTCTTGTCATTTGCTATAGATATGCCAGAGGAGGCAGCTAATACCCCTTTTACACCCCCTAAAAATCCGGGTCAACGGCGGGTCAGACCCAGATCGTCGTCGGTGTAAATGGGACACGCCGTGTCCCTTTACACACGGCACTTCTACCCAGGTCCCCCCCAGCAACGGGTCTGCCCGCAACCCCCCCCCCAGGACAGAAGACTATTCCACTTGTCTACTACCCTTTCTGTGAAGTAATTTTTCCTCAGATTTCCCCTGAACCTCTCCCCTGTATCAGTGCATTTCCTAGTGTTCTAATACTTCTCCTGATTTGAAGAATGTTTCCCTCTTGGACATAATCAAAACCATTGGTATATTTGCAGGTTTTTATAGCGTAGACACACAGCTTTTCATATAATCTCTTTTTTCGCTTACACATCCTCCTGACCCCAATATTGCTGTGTGACTCTATCATAGAGCCCACCAAAAGCCTTTGCAATGTGGTTCAACCAATTTGCAATATGTGGAAACCATGTGCATAAAGGATTGTAAGCCTGTGAGCAGGGCCCTCTGAGCTTGTACGTCGGATATTACCCAGTCTTTTTCTATTGCTGTTTGTTCCCAATTGTAAAGCGCAATGGAATGTACTAGTACTATATAAGTAAAATATAATAATTAATAATTGAGGATGTCAGGAATGTGCTATGAAGCCCCATCACCCATCTACTGGTAGTGTCCTAGCATAATTATTACAAGATCTATGCATCAGAATCAGAATCAACTTTATTGGCCATGTGTGCTTGCGCACACTTGGAATTTTTTGTGGATCATATTACATAACAAGTATACAATAAAACCACTAACATCACACATTATGTATAACTGACTGACGTACCTGGCATTGTCCTGGTTTAAGCCTTTAATTATCAATGAGTTGGATATAAAGGTTATCATTTATAAATAATTGGCAGCTCTTCCAACACACCCATGGGGTGGCTGCTGAGTGTCGTTTTTTTTTTTGTTGGGGTTTCGCCAGTAGCCCTATTCCCCAGTTTTCCTTCAGGTGTAAAAGTGTCCATACACGTTACAATTATTGTATACAGTATTGTATATAATACTGTATACAATAATTGTAACGTGTATGGGCACCTTTACTGCCGACCCGATTGCTGTTCATGTGTGCAATGTGTAGTGACCAACCTTGAAAGGAGTGTACACCTTAAGATGCGGTGGCGTTGGTCTCGATTTGCGGTTGGGGATTGATTGCCGGACACAGGGTGGAAAATCATGCAGCGGCATTTTTCTTGTTGTCACTTGATAAATATTCCCAGACCTGGGCACGATCCCACAGCCAGGCTTCGGAGGATGAGGGACTTCCGGCAGCACTGTGATCCCTCTGACGCCCTCGGAAGTCTTATGAGGGACACAGACACGGTTTCTCTCCACTCGTGTCTTGATAAACTTGGCCTTGCTTCCGTAGGTCATTGTGCTGCGGGATTCTTCATAAACACTATCCGCAGGGCTGATGTGCGTGATCATAACCAATCGGCTTTTCCCGCTCAGTGCTCCCTTTAGCAGCCAGGTCAGCTTGCTGTCCCGATAGTTTATATGGCTGCCTGGTCTGTCACGCAGCGCCATGATACACATCCTGAGGGCAAGAAGGGATCGGTTGATGTATCCTCCTTCTTTCATGGTCTGGCCGCTGTTCTCAGTCTGGCTTGCTCGTTCTGATCCCGCAAGGTCTACCATGTACAACTTGCCTGTGCTCACACCATCACTGGCTGTCTGCTTTATGGTGACCTGCAATACTGCATGTGAACGGGATGAGGTCTTATTAGCGGCTGTGCGAGCTTCTGTGCGCTGCTTGTTGCCCTTCTTCAGCAGGGCCATGGCTTCCTCTGGAGTGCTAAGGGAGAATGTAGAAATCCCTTCTATTTTGGTGTTGCCATTGGGATCCTCTCTGAGGACCAAAGACCTAGAGGAAGGTCTTAATAGGTCTCGGATGGTTTCATTATAGATCTCCGCGTATGATAATGATACGGAGCAATTCTTTTTTTCCCCAGTCTCCTCAATGGCTTTAAACAGGTCCTTCAGGGTGCGATACATTACTCCAGGGTTGCGGTCCTTACCCATCATGGTGAAGGTCTTTCCAGTGCCTGTCGGGCCATAGGCAAATATGGCAGCATTGTACCCAGACAGGATGTCGCCCAATAAGGGCTTCACTGTGGAATCATACACAGTCTCCTGGGTAGCTGCCTGGTCAAACACCTGGTTAAATTGGAATGTTGTTTCTCTTGTCCTGGTGGAGCGCAGGACATCGTTAGGATCCTCACCGGGGTCCTGCAATAGCACTGTCTGCGGTCCGAGCTGGTGTGTGATGCATCGGGCGCGGTTCTTAGTCTCCGTCAAATTAACTGGACGGATGCGCAGAGCGACAGTCATTTGGTGGTCTATAGCTTTATTAGCTTTCGCCTTCTTCATTTTATATCAAACTTCAATCTTCAGAAAAGAGTGAAAAATTATGTGTTGGCACAAGTCCAGCAATATCAGATATGACTCAGGAAGCAGTCAGCTGCCAGTGTTCTACTCATCACAGCCCATTGTGACATCATCGGCCCATTGTGACATCACTAGCTGCCATGTGGCAGAAGGGCACTGCTATGTATTTCATCCAGGGCCTGCTGTTACAGAAGTGGTATCATCTTCTGGTCCCCCTGGGATGTCTTACCTCTCACTTATTTACGTGATAAAAGTTAATAAGCACAAAGAACCTTTTATCTCTGCATGTTTGTAGCCATTCACAGCAGTGGGAGCAATTGTATTAGTTCTGAAAGAAAATATATGTTGTCCACAGGTGCCAGTGGAAGTGCTCCTCCAGTGGCCAAATTATGAATTACTTTAGTATAGTGTGAATACTGCTTCATCTCTCGCGGCAGTGTCATTTTTATAATCAGGAGAAATATACTAACCTTGTACAGTTACCTTGTAATAAACCAGCTCATGTCCTCTCTTTCTGAAGTACAATGCATTAAGGACCGCCAAGCATAGGCGAATCTAGGGGGTGGTCCGGGGGTGCACCGGGCCACCCATTAGCCCATTTTGTAGCTGAGGGATGGGGCTTTCCAACGAGCCCAGCCCGTGTCTCCAGCCCCCTGGGAACCGGAGATACTGCCAGGCAAAGCTGGAAAGTTTTCCCTATAGGATAACATGGGACCCGCTAATTCCAACCCCCACCCAGTTCAACGGCTGCCAGTTCCACCTTCGGCATCACTGAAGCTCGGGGTTGATTTCAGTCGAACCCAAATCGCTGGGCCTTCAATCTGATACCAGGCTGGATCCATATGGGTTAATTGGTTCCAGGAATATTGAGGTTAAACCGTTTTTTTTTTCTTTCATTTCTTAAATGTAATTTCCTGACTGTTTATGTTCTTTGAGGGCAGATTTCTCTGGAACCAAACAGCCCAGTTTCACAGGACCAAAATCATTCGAAACCAACTCAAAAGTTCTTCAATATGATATTGGTCTCATGTAAATGGGTCAGTTGGTTCCGAAGATATAGCTGGTTGGTTAAAGGGGGAGTGGTTGTCTCTCCCCCTCACACCAGAAAATGCAGGGACTAGGCTGGTGTATAAGGGGTCAGCCTGGGAATGTCCCTGCATGATCCTGGGACCATATTCCCGGGTAAATCCCTACATTTTCTGTTGTGAAAGGGGTATTATTTCTAATAGCCGTGACCTGCAGTGCTCTGAATACAGCCGGGCAGCCCCCTGCTCTGTCCAGCTGTCAATGACTGTCACCCCTGCAGCTTACGCTCCAATTCTTCTCCCCACTTTCACCTCAGCCCGCCACCCCTTTAATCATGTGGTGCTGGCCCCCGATGTGCTCCCCCAACATCACGCATCAACAACAGCGCACACAATATTTTAAATGTCCACTTGGCTAGAGGGGAGTGGGAGCATGCTCTGCGCTGCGCTCTGCTCCTCTCCCCATAGAAGCAGCTGCACCGCTCTCCATCTCTCCCTGCAGCAGCAGCGAAGGCTCATATAAAAATTTACACTTTTGGGGGCATTGCTTAAGGGACGCTACAAGTGGCGGTACGTGGGGGCATTACGCATAATGTGTGGCTTAATGTGTAAGGGGCATTATGGTGTGCAGCATCATGTGTAAGGGGCATTATCTGTGCTGCATCATGTTTAAGGGGCATTATGTGTGCAGCATCATGTGTAAGGGACATTATGTGTGTAGCATCATGTGTAATGGGTACTATGGGGCACGGCATCATGTGTAATGGGTACTATGGTGTGCGGCATCATGTGTAATGGGTACTATGGTGTGCGGCATCATGTGTAATGGGTGCTATGGTGTGCGGCATCATGTGTAATGGGTACTATGGTGCCATCAAGCAAGAACCCCCTAGTAATGAGCACGTAGGTAAGCAGCACTTATGTGGCAAATATGTAATGGGCATTACAGTTTGTTATATAGTATGTAATGGGCATCTTGATGTGTGGCACAATGTGTAATGGGCATTATGGTGTGTGGCCTTATGTGTAATTGGCATTACGGCGTGTGGCTTTATGTGTAATGCGTATTACAGAGTTTGCTAAAAGGTGTAATGGGCATTACTGTGTATGGTCTAAAGTGTAATACCACACCCCTTTTTGTGATGACACGCCTCCTTCCCATGAAGCCATGCCCCCTTTTTGCTGCGCGGCATAGCCGCGCAAAGGTCCCCCTGTTATTATGTCTGGATCTGGGACCACGCATTACCATAATTCTAGATTTGCCTATGCCTCCAAGGATATTATGCCAAGGATCCTTACAAAAGCCATGATGGGGACTGGGACAGATGAGGATATGTTAATCCAAATTCTCATCACCAGGGCAGAGGTAACAGGCTATAGTTTGAGAATGGACATTGTGCTGCTAGGAGGACGCAGAGTGTTTCTCACTGATAAGATCACAACATGTGCTGTAAGTGCACATGAGAGTAACCATTTGCTCCCAAACACAGACAATGGGCATTCACACAAATGAGGGCCCTTATTCAGATCTAATCGCAGTACAAATTTGTTCTCACAATGGGCAAAACCATGTGCCCTACAGGTGGGGCAGATTTAACATGTGCAGAGAGAGTTAGATTTGGGTGAGTTATTTTGTTTCTGTTCAGGGTAAATACTGGCTGTATTATTTTTACACTGCAATTTAGATTTCAGTTTCAAAACACCCCACCCAAATGTAACTCTCTCTGCACATGTTACATCTGCCCCACCTGCAGTGCACATGGTTTTGTCCATTTTGAGAACAAATTTGTACTGCGATCAGTTCTGAATAAGGGCCTAGGTCAATCCATTTTATTTAACAACGTGATCAGAACAATTGGTTTTTTTGTTAGTTTATTTCACCATTTTTCCAATTTGCTGTATTATAATTTCTATCTTGTATAATTTTTGTTCTTGTCATTTGCTATAGATATGCCAGAGGAGGCAGCTAATACCCCTTTTACACCCCCTAAAAATCCGGGTCAACGGCGGGTCAGACCCAGATCGTCGTCGGTGTAAATGGGACACGCCGTGTCCCTTTACACACGGCACTTCTACCCAGGTCCCCCCCAGCAACGGGTCTGCCCGCAACCCCCCCCCCCAGGACAGAAGACTATTCCACTTGTCTACTACCCTTTCTGTGAAGTAATTTTTCCTCAGATTTCCCCTGAACCTCTCCCCTGTATCAGTGCATTTCCTAGTGTTCTAATACTTCTCCTGATTTGAAGAATGTTTCCCTCTTGGACATAATCAAAACCATTGGTATATTTGCAGGTTTTTATAGCGTAGACACACAGCTTTTCATATAATCTCTTTTTTCGCTTACACATCCTCCTGACCCCAATATTGCTGTGTGACTCTATCATAGAGCCCACCAAAAGCCTTTGCAATGTGGTTCAACCAATTTGCAATATGTGGAAACCATGTGCATAAAGGATTGTAAGCCTGTGAGCAGGGCCCTCTGAGCTTGTACGTCGGATATTACCCAGTCTTTTTCTATTGCTGTTTGTTCCCAATTGTAAAGCGCAATGGAATGTACTAGTACTATATAAGTAAAATATAATAATTAATAATTGAGGATGTCAGGAATGTGCTATGAAGCCCCATCACCCATCTACTGGTAGTGTCCTAGCATAATTATTACAAGATCTATGCATCAGAATCAGAATCAACTTTATTGGCCATGTGTGCTTGCGCACACTTGGAATTTTTTGTGGATCATATTACATAACAAGTATACAATAAAACCACTAACATCACACATTATGTATAACTGACTGACGTACCTGGCATTGTCCTGGTTTAAGCCTTTAATTATCAATGAGTTGGATATAAAGGTTATCATTTATAAATAATTGGCAGCTCTTCCAACACACCCATGGGGTGGCTGCTGAGTGTCGTTTTTTTTTTTGTTGGGGTTTCGCCAGTAGCCCTATTCCCCAGTTTTCCTTCAGGTGTAAAAGTGTCCATACACGTTACAATTATTGTATACAGTATTGTATATAATACTGTATACAATAATTGTAACGTGTATGGGCACCTTTACTGCCGACCCGATTGCTGTTCATGTGTGCAATGTGTAGTGACCAACCTTGAAAGGAGTGTACACCTTAAGATGCGGTGGCGTTGGTCTCGATTTGCGGTTGGGGATTGATTGCCGGACACAGGGTGGAAAATCATGCAGCGGCATTTTTCTTGTTGTCACTTGATAAATATTCCCAGACCTGGGCACGATCCCACAGCCAGGCTTCGGAGGATGAGGGACTTCCGGCAGCACTGTGATCCCTCTGACGCCCTCGGAAGTCTTATGAGGGACACAGACACGGTTTCTCTCCACTCGTGTCTTGATAAACTTGGCCTTGCTTCCGTAGGTCATTGTGCTGCGGGATTCTTCATAAGCACTATCCGCAGGGCTGATGTGCGTGATCATAACCAATCGGCTTTTCCCGCTCAGTGCTCCCTTTAGCAGCCAGGTCAGCTTGCTGTCCCGATAGTTTATATGGCTGCCTGGTCTGTCACGCAGCGCCATGATACACATCCTGAGGGCAAGAAGGGATCGGTTGATGTATCCTCCTTCTTTCATGGTCTGGCCGCTGTTCTCAGTCTGGCTTGCTCGTTCTGATCCCGCAAGGTCTACCATGTACAACTTGCCTGTGCTCACACCATCACTGGCTGTCTGCTTTATGGTGACCTGCAATACTGCATGTGAACGGGATGAGGTCTTATTAGCGGCTGTGCGAGCTTCTGTGCGCTGCTTGTTGCCCTTCTTCAGCAGGGCCATGGCTTCCTCTGGAGTGCTAAGGGAGAATGTAGAAATCCCTTCTATTTTGGTGTTGCCATTGGGATCCTCTCTGAGGACCAAAGACCTAGAGGAAGGTCTTAATAGGTCTCGGACGGTTTCATTATAGATCTCCGCGTATGATAATGATACGGAGCAATTCTTTTTTTCCCCAGTCTCCTCAATGGCTTTAAACAGGTCCTTCAGGGTGCGATACATTACTCCAGGGTTGCGGTCCTTACCCATCATGGTGAAGGTCTTTCCAGTGCCTGTCGGGCCATAGGCAAATATGGCAGCATTGTACCCAGACAGGATGTCGCCCAATAAGGGCTTCACTGTGGAATCATACACAGTCTCCTGGGTAGCTGCCTGGTCAAACACCTGGTTAAATTGGAATGTTGTTTCTCTTGTCCTGGTGGAGCGCAGGACATCGTTAGGATCCTCACCGGGGTCCTGCAATAGCACTGTCTGCGGTCCGAGCTGGTGTGTGATGCATCGGGCGCGGTTCTTAGTCTCCGTCAAATTAACTGGACGGATGCGCAGAGCGACAGTCATTTGGTGGTCTATAGCTTTATTAGCTTTCGCCTTCTTCATTTTATATCAAACTTCAATCTTCAGAAAAGAGTGAAAAATTATGTGTTGGCACAAGTCCAGCAATATCAGATATGACTCAGGAAGCAGTCAGCTGCCAGTGTTCTACTCATCACAGCCCATTGTGACATCATCGGCCCATTGTGACATCACTAGCTGCCATGTGGCAGAAGGGCACTGCTATGTATTTCATCCAGGGCCTGCTGTTACAGAAGTGGTATCATCTTCTGGTCCCCCTGGGATGTCTTACCTCTCACTTATTTACGTGATAAAAGTTAATAAGCACAAAGAACCTTTTATCTCTGCATGTTTGTAGCCATTCACAGCAGTGGGAGCAATTGTATTAGTTCTGAAAGAAAATATATGTTGTCCACAGGTGCCAGTGGAAGTGCTCCTCCAGTGGCCAAATTATGAATTACTTTAGTATAGTGTGAATACTGCTTCATCTCTCGCGGCAGTGTCATTTTTATAATCAGGAGAAATATACTAACCTTGTACAGTTACCTTGTAATAAACCAGCTCATGTCCTCTCTTTCTGAAGTACAATGCATTAAGGACCGCCAAGCATAGGCGAATCTAGGGGGTGGTCCGTTGGTGCACCGGGCCACCCATTAGCCCATTTTGTAGCTGAGGGATGGGGCTTTCCAACGAGCCCAGCCCGTGTCTCTAGCCCCCTGGGAACCGGAGATACTGCCAGGCAAAGCTGGAAAGTTTTCCCTATAGGATAACATGGGACCCGCTAATTCCAACCCCCACCCAGTTCAACGGCTGCCAGTTCCACCTTCGGCATCACTGAAGCTCGGGGTTGATTTCAGTCGAACCCAAATCGCTGGGCCTTCAATCTGTTACCAGGCTGGATCCATATGGGTTAATTGGTTCCAGGAATATTGAGGTTAAACCGTTTTTTTTTTCTTTCATTTCTTAAATGTAATTTCCTGACTGTTTATGTTCTTTGAGGGCAGATTTCTCTGGAACCAAACAGCCCAGTTTCACAGGACCAAAATCATTCAAAACCAACTCAAAAGTTCTTCAATATGATATTGGTCTCATGTAAATGGGTCAGTTGGTTCCGAAGATATAGCTGGTTGGTTAAAGGGGGAGTGGTTGTCTCTCCCCCTCACACCAGAAAATGCAGGGACTAGGCTGGTGTATAAGGGGTCAGCCTGGGAATGTCCCTGCATGATCCTGGGACCATATTCCCGGGTAAATCCCTACATTTTCTGTTGTGAAAGGGGTATTATTTCTAATAGCCGTGACCTGCAGTGCTCTGAATACAGCCGGGCAGCCCCCTGCTCTGTCCAGCTGTCAATGACTGTCACCCCTGCAGCTTACGCTCCAATTCTTCTCCCCACTTTCACCTCAGCCCGCCACCCCTTTAATCATGTGGTGCTGGCCCCCGATGTGCTCCCCCAACATCACGCATCAACAACAGCGCACACAATATTTTAAATGTCCACTTGGCTAGAGGGGAGTGGGAGCATGCTCTGCGCTGCGCTCTGCTCCTCTCCCCATAGAAGCAGCTGCACCGCTCTCCATCTCTCCCTGCAGCAGCAGCGAAGGCTCATATAAAAATTTACACTTTTGGGGGCATTGCTTAAGGGACGCTACAAGTGGCGGTACGTGGGGGCATTACGCATAATGTGTGGCTTAATGTGTAAGGGGCATTATGGTGTGCAGCATCATGTGTAAGGGGCATTATCTGTGCTGCATCATGTTTAAGGGGCATTATGTGTGCAGCATCATGTGTAAGGGACATTATGTGTGTAGCATCATGTATAATGGGTACTATGGGGCACGGCATCATGTGTAATGGGTACTATGGTGTGCGGCATCATGTGTAATGGGTACTATGGTGTGCGGCATCATGTGTAATGGGTGCTATGGTGTGCGGCATCATGTGTAATGGGTACTATGGTGCCATCAAGCAAGAACCCCCTAGTAATGAGCACGTAGGTAAGCAGCACTTATGTGGCAAATATGTAATGGGCATTACAGTTTGTTATATAGTATGTAATGGGCATCTTGATGTGTGGCACAATGTGTAATGGGCATTATGGTGTGTGGCCTTATGTGTAATTGGCATTACGGCGTGTGGCTTTATGTGTAATGCGTATTACAGAGTTTGCTAAAAGGTGTAATGGGCATTACTGTGTATGGTCTAAAGTGTAATACCACACCCCTTTTTGTGATGACACGCCTCCTTCCCATGAAGCCATGCCCCCTTTTTGCTGCGCGGCATAGCCGCGCAAAGGTCCCCCTGTTATTATGTCTGGATCTGGGACCACGCATTACCATAATTCTAGATTTGCCTATGCCTCCAAGGATATTATGCCAAGGATCCTTACAAAAGCCATGATGGGGACTGGGACAGATGAGGATATGTTAATCCAAATTCTCATCACCAGGGCAGAGGTAACAGGCTATAGTTTGAGAATGGACATTGTGCTGCTAGGAGGACGCAGAGTGTTTCTCACTGATAAGATCACAACATGTGCTGTAAGTGCACATGAGAGTAACCATTTGCTCCCAAACACAGACAATGGGCATTCACACAAATGAGGGCCCTTATTCAGATCTAATCGCAGTACAAATTTGTTCTCACAATGGGCAAAACCATGTGCCCTACAGGTGGGGCAGATTTAACATGTGCAGAGAGAGTTAGATTTGGGTGAGTTATTTTGTTTCTGTTCAGGGTAAATACTGGCTGTATTACTTTTACACTGCAATTTAGATTTCAGTTTCAAAACACCCCACCCAAATGTAACTCTCTCTGCACATGTTACATCTGCCCCACCTGCAGTGCACATGGTTTTGTCCATTTTGAGAACAAATTTGTACTGCGATCAGTTCTGAATAAGGGCCTAGGTCAATCCATTTTATTTAACAACGTGATCAGAACAATTGGTTTTTTTGTTAGTTTATTTCACCATTTTTCCAATTTGCTGTATTATAATTTCTATCTTGTATAATTTTTGTTCTTGTCATTTGCTATAGATATGCCAGAGGAGGCAGCTAATACCCCTTTTACACCCCCTAAAAATCCGGGTCAACGGCGGGTCAGACCCAGATCGTCGTCGGTGTAAATGGGACACGCCGTGTCCCTTTACACACGGCACTTCTACCCAGGTCCCCCCCAGCAACGGGTCTGCCCGCAACCCCCCCCCAGGACAGAAGACTATTCCACTTGTCTACTACCCTTTCTGTGAAGTAATTTTTCCTCAGATTTCCCCTGAACCTCTCCCCTGTATCAGTGCATTTCCTAGTGTTCTAATACTTCTCCTGATTTGAAGAATGTTTCCCTCTTGGACATAATCAAAACCATTGGTATATTTGCAGGTTTTTATAGCGTAGACACACAGCTTTTCATATAATCTCTTTTTTCGCTTACACATCCTCCTGACCCCAATATTGCTGTGTGACTCTATCATAGAGCCCACCAAAAGCCTTTGCAATGTGGTTCAACCAATTTGCAATATGTGGAAACCATGTGCATAAAGGATTGTAAGCCTGTGAGCAGGGCCCTCTGAGCTTGTACGTCGGATATTACCCAGTCTTTTTCTATTGCTGTTTGTTCCCAATTGTAAAGCGCAATGGAATGTACTAGTACTATATAAGTAAAATATAATAATTAATAATTGAGGATGTCAGGAATGTGCTATGAAGCCCCATCACCCATCTACTGGTAGTGTCCTAGCATAATTATTACAAGATCTATGCATCAGAATCAGAATCAACTTTATTGGCCATGTGTGCTTGCGCACACTTGGAATTTTTTGTGGATCATATTACATAACAAGTATACAATAAAACCACTAACATCACACATTATGTATAACTGACTGACGTACCTGGCATTGTCCTGGTTTAAGCCTTTAATTATCAATGAGTTGGATATAAAGGTTATCATTTATAAATAATTGGCAGCTCTTCCAACACACCCATGGGGTGGCTGCTGAGTGTCGTTTTTTTTTTGTTGGGGTTTCGCCAGTAGCCCTATTCCCCAGTTTTCCTTCAGGTGTAAAAGTGTCCATACACGTTACAATTATTGTATACAGTATTGTATATAATACTGTATACAATAATTGTAACGTGTATGGGCACCTTTACTGCCGACCCGATTGCTGTTCATGTGTGCAATGTGTAGTGACCAACCTTGAAAGGAGTGTACACCTTAAGATGCGGTGGCGTTGGTCTCGATTTGCGGTTGGGGATTGATTGCCGGACACAGGGTGGAAAATCATGCAGCGGCATTTTTCTTGTTGTCACTTGATAAATATTCCCAGACCTGGGCACGATCCCACAGCCAGGCTTCGGAGGATGAGGGACTTCCGGCAGCACTGTGATCCCTCTGACGCCCTCGGAAGTCTTATGAGGGACACAGACACGGTTTCTCTCCACTCGTGTCTTGATAAACTTGGCCTTGCTTCCGTAGGTCATTGTGCTGCGGGATTCTTCATAAGCACTATCCGCAGGGCTGATGTGCGTGATCATAACCAATCGGCTTTTCCCGCTCAGTGCTCCCTTTAGCAGCCAGGTCAGCTTGCTGTCCCGATAGTTTATATGGCTGCCTGGTCTGTCACGCAGCGCCATGATACACATCCTGAGGGCAAGAAGGGATCGGTTGATGTATCCTCCTTCTTTCATGGCCTGGCCGCTGTTCTCAGTCTGGCTTGCTCGTTCTGATCCCGCAAGGTCTACCATGTACAACTTGCCTGTGCTCACACCATCACTGGCTGTCTGCTTTATGGTGACCTGCAATACTGCATGTGAACGGGATGAGGTCTTATTAGCGGCTGTGCGAGCTTCTGTGCGCTGCTTGTTGCCCTTCTTCAGCAGGGCCATGGCTTCCTCTGGAGTGCTAAGGGAGAATGTAGAAATCCCTTCTATTTTGGTGTTGCCATTGGGATCCTCTCTGAGGACCAAAGACCTAGAGGAAGGTCTTAATAGGTCTCGGACGGTTTCATTATAGATCTCCGCGTATGATAATGATACGGAGCAATTCTTTTTTTCCCCAGTCTCCTCAATGGCTTTAAACAGGTCCTTCAGGGTGCGATACATTACTCCAGGGTTGCGGTCCTTACCCATCATGGTGAAGGTCTTTCCAGTGCCTGTCGGGCCATAGGCAAATATGGCAGCATTGTACCCAGACAGGATGTCGCCCAATAAGGGCTTCACTGTGGAATCATACACAGTCTCCTGGGTAGCTGCCTGGTCAAACACCTGGTTAAATTGGAATGTTGTTTCTCTTGTCCTGGTGGAGCGCAGGACATCGTTAGGATCCTCACCGGGGTCCTGCAATAGCACTGTCTGCGGTCCGAGCTGGTGTGTGATGCATCGGGCGCGGTTCTTAGTCTCCGTCAAATTAACTGGACGGATGCGCAGAGCGACAGTCATTTGGTGGTCTATAGCTTTATTAGCTTTCGCCTTCTTCATTTTATATCAAACTTCAATCTTCAGAAAAGAGTGAAAAATTATGTGTTGGCACAAGTCCAGCAATATCAGATATGACTCAGGAAGCAGTCAGCTGCCAGTGTTCTACTCATCACAGCCCATTGTGACATCATCGGCCCATTGTGACATCACTAGCTGCCATGTGGCAGAAGGGCACTGCTATGTATTTCATCCAGGGCCTGCTGTTACAGAAGTGGTATCATCTTCTGGTCCCCCTGGGATGTCTTACCTCTCACTTATTTACGTGATAAAAGTTAATAAGCACAAAGAACCTTTTATCTCTGCATGTTTGTAGCCATTCACAGCAGTGGGAGCAATTGTATTAGTTCTGAAAGAAAATATATGTTGTCCACAGGTGCCAGTGGAAGTGCTCCTCCAGTGGCCAAATTATGAATTACTTTAGTATAGTGTGAATACTGCTTCATCTCTCGTGGCAGTGTCATTTTTATAATCAGGAGAAATATACTAACCTTGTACAGTTACCTTGTAATAAACCAGCTCATGTCCTCTCTTTCTGAAGTACAATGCATTAAGGACCGCCAAGCATAGGCGAATCTAGGGGGTGGTCCGGGGGTGCACCGGGCCACCCATTAGCCCATTTTGTAGCTGAGGGATGGGGCTTTCCAACGAGCCCAGCCCGTGTCTCTAGCCCCCTGGGAACCGGAGATACTGCCAGGCAAAGCTGGAAAGTTTTCCCTATAGGATAACATGGGACCCGCTAATTCCAACCCCCACCCAGTTCAACGGCTGCCAGTTCCACCTTCGGCATCACTGAAGCTCGGGGTTGATTTCAGTCGAACCCAAATCGCTGGGCCTTCAATCTGATACCAGGCTGGATCCACATGGGTTAATTGGTTCCAGGAATATTGAGGTTAAACCGTTTTTTTTTTCTTTCATTTCTTAAATGTAATTTCCTGACTGTTTATGTTCTTTGAGGGCAGATTTCTCTGGAACCAAACAGCCCAGTTTCACAGGACCAAAATCATTCGAAACCAACTCAAAAGTTCTTCAATATGATATTGGTCTCATGTAAATGGGTCAGTTGGTTCCGAAGATATAGCTGGTTGGTTAAAGGGGGAGTGGTTGTCTCTCCCCCTCACACCAGAAAATGCAGGGACTAGGCTGGTGTATAAGGGGTCAGCCTGGGAATGTCCCTGCATGATCCTGGGACCATATTCCCGGGTAAATCCCTACATTTTCTGTTGTGAAAGGGGTATTATTTCTAATAGCCGTGACCTGCAGTGCTCTGAATACAGCCGGGCAGCCCCCTGCTCTGTCCAGCTGTCAATGACTGTCACCCCTGCAGCTTACGCTCCAATTCTTCTCCCCACTTTCACCTCAGCCCGCCACCCCTTTAATCATGTGGTGCTGGCCCCCGATGTGCTCCCCCAACATCACGCATCAACAACAGCGCACACAATATTTTAAATGTCCACTTGGCTAAAGGGGAGTGGGAGCATGCTCTGCGCTGCGCTCTGCTCCTCTCCCCATAGAAGCAGCTGCACCGCTCTCCATCTCTCCCTGCAGCAGCAGCGAAGGCTCATATAAAAATTTACACTTTTGGGGGCATTGCTTAAGGGACGCTACAAGTGGCGGTACGTGGGGGCATTACGCATAATGTGTGGCTTAATGTGTAAGGGGCATTATGGTGTGCAGCATCATGTGTAAGGGGCATTATCTGTGCTGCATCATGTTTAAGGGGCATTATGTGTGCAGCATCATGTGTAAGGGACATTATGTGTGTAGCATCATGTGTAATGGGTACTATGGGGCACGGCATCATGTGTAATGGGTACTATGGTGTGCGGCATCATGTGTAATGGGTACTATGGTGTGCGGCATCATGTGTAATGGGTGCTATGGTGTGCGGCATCATGTGTAATGGGTACTATGGTGCCATCAAGCAAGAACCCCCTAGTAATGAGCACGTAGGTAAGCAGCACTTATGTGGCAAATATGTAATGGGCATTACAGTTTGTTATATAGTATGTAATGGGCATCATGATGTGTGGCACAATGTGTAATGGGCATTATGGTGTGTGGCCTTATGTGTAATTGGCATTACGGCGTGTGGCTTTATGTGTAATGCGTATTACAGAGTTTGCTAAAAGGTGTAATGGGCATTACTGTGTATGGTCTAAAGTGTAATACCACACCCCTTTTTGTGATGACACGCCTCCTTCCCATGAAGCCATGCCCCCTTTTTGCTGCGCGGCATAGCCGCGCAAAGGTCCCCCTGTTATTATGTCTGGATCTGGGACCACGCATTACCATAATTCTAGATTTGCCTATGCCTCCAAGGATATTATGCCAAGGATCCTTACAAAAGCCATGATGGGGACTGGGACAGATGAGGATATGTTAATCCAAATTCTCATCACCAGGGCAGAGGTAACAGGCTATAGTTTGAGAATGGACATTGTGCTGCTAGGAGGACGCAGAGTGTTTCTCACTGATAAGATCACAACATGTGCTGTAAGTGCACATGAGAGTAACCATTTGCTCCCAAACACAGACAATGGGCATTCACACAAATGAGGGCCCTTATTCAGATCTAATCGCAGTACAAATTTGTTCTCACAATGGGCAAAACCATGTGCCCTACAGGTGGGGCAGATTTAACATGTGCAGAGAGAGTTAGATTTGGGTGAGTTATTTTGTTTCTGTTCAGGGTAAATACTGGCTGTATTATTTTTACACTGCAATTTAGATTTCAGTTTCAAAACACCCCACCCAAATGTAACTCTCTCTGCACATGTTACATCTGCCCCACCTGCAGTGCACATGGTTTTGTCCATTTTGAGAACAAATTTGTACTGCGATCAGTTCTGAATAAGGGCCTAGGTCAATCCATTTTATTTAACAACGTGATCAGAACAATTGGTTTTTTTGTTAGTTTATTTCACCATTTTTCCAATTTGCTGTATTATAATTTCTATCTTGTATAATTTTTGTTCTTGTCATTTGCTATAGATATGCCAGAGGAGGCAGCTAATACCCCTTTTACACCCCCTAAAAATCCGGGTCAACGGCGGGTCAGACCCAGATCGTCGTCGGTGTAAATGGGACACGCCGTGTCCCTTTACACACGGCACTTCTACCCAGGTCCCCCCCAGCAACGGGTCTGCCCGCAACCCCCCCCCCCCCAGGACAGAAGATTATTCCACTTGTCTACTACCCTTTCTGTGAAGTAATTTTTCCTCAGATTTCCCCTGAACCTCTCCCCTGTATCAGTGCATTTCCTAGTGTTCTAATACTTCTCCTGATTTGAAGAATGTTTCCCTCTTGGACATAATCAAAACCATTGGTATATTTGCAGGTTTTTATAGCGTAGACACACAGCTTTTCATATAATCTCTTTTTTCGCTTACACATCCTCCTGACCCCAATATTGCTGTGTGACTCTATCATAGAGCCCACCAAAAGCCTTTGCAATGTGGTTCAACCAATTTGCAATATGTGGAAACCATGTGCATAAAGGATTGTAAGCCTGTGAGCAGGGCCCTCTGAGCTTGTACGTCGGATATTACCCAGTCTTTTTCTATTGCTGTTTGTTCCCAATTGTAAAGCGCAATGGAATGTACTAGTACTATATAAGTAAAATATAATAATTAATAATTGAGGATGTCAGGAATGTGCTATGAAGCCCCATCACCCATCTACTGGTAGTGTCCTAGCATAATTATTACAAGATCTATGCATCAGAATCAGAATCAACTTTATTGGCCATGTGTGCTTGCGCACACTTGAAATTTTTTGTGGATCATATTACATAACAAGTATACAATAAAACCACTAACATCACACATTATGTATAACTGACTGACGTACCTGGCATTGTCCTGGTTTAAGCCTTTAATTATCAATGAGTTGGATATAAAGGTTATCATTTATAAATAATTGGCAGCTCTTCCAACACACCCATGGGGTGGCTGCTGAGTGTCGTTTTTTTTTTTGTTGGGGTTTCGCCAGTAGCCCTATTCCCCAGTTTTCCTTCAGGTGTAAAAGTGTCCATACACGTTACAATTATTGTATACAGTATTGTATATAATACTGTATACAATAATTGTAACGTGTATGGGCACCTTTACTGCCGACCCGATTGCTGTTCATGTGTGCAATGTGTAGTGACCAACCTTGAAAGGAGTGTACACCTTAAGATGCGGTGGCGTTGGTCTCGATTTGCGGTTGGGTATTGATTGCCGGACACAGGGTGGAAAATCATGCAGCGGCATTTTTCTTGTTGTCACTTGATAAATATTCCCAGACCTGGGCACGATCCCACAGCCAGGCTTCGGAGGATGAGGGACTTCCGGCAGCACTGTGATCCCTCTGACGCCCTCGGAAGTCTTATGAGGGACACAGACACGGTTTCTCTCCACTCGTGTCTTGATAAACTTGGCCTTGCTTCCGTAGGTCATTGTGCTGCGGGATTCTTCATAAGCACTATCCGCAGGGCTGATGTGCGTGATCATAACCAATCGGCTTTTCCCGCTCAGTGCTCCCTTTAGCAGCCAGGTCAGCTTGCTGTCCCGATAGTTTATATGGCTGCCTGGTCTGTCACGCAGCGCCATGATACACATCCTGAGGGCAAGAAGGGATCGGTTGATGTATCCTCCTTCTTTCATGGCCTGGCCGCTGTTCTCAGTCTGGCTTGCTCGTTCTGATCCCGCAAGGTCTACCATGTACAACTTGCCTGTGCTCACACCATCACTGGCTGTCTGCTTTATGGTGACCTGCAATACTGCATGTGAACGGGATGAGGTCTTATTAGCGGCTGTGCGAGCTTCTGTGCGCTGCTTGTTGCCCTTCTTCAGCAGGGCCATGGCTTCCTCTGGAGTGCTAAGGGAGAATGTAGAAATCCCTTCTATTTTGGTGTTGCCATTGGGATCCTCTCTGAGGACCAAAGACCTAGAGGAAGGTCTTAATAGGTCTCGGACGGTTTCATTATAGATCTCCGCGTATGATAATGATACGGAGCAATTCTTTTTTTCCCCAGTCTCCTCAATGGCTTTAAACAGGTCCTTCAGGGTGCGATACATTACTCCAGGGTTGCGGTCCTTACCCATCATGGTGAAGGTCTTTCCAGTGCCTGTCGGGCCATAGGCAAATATGGCAGCATTGTACCCAGACAGGATGTCGCCCAATAAGGGCTTCACTGTGGAATCATACACAGTCTCCTGGGTAGCTGCCTGGTCAAACACCTGGTTAAATTGGAATGTTGTTTCTCTTGTCCTGGTGGAGCGCAGGACATCGTTAGGATCCTCACCGGGGTCCTGCAATAGCACTGTCTGCGGTCCGAGCTGGTGTGTGATGCATCGGGCGCGGTTCTTAGTCTCCGTCAAATTAACTGGACGGATGCGCAGAGCGACAGTCATTTGGTGGTCTATAGCTTTATTAGCTTTCGCCTTCTTCATTTTATATCAAACTTCAATCTTCAGAAAAGAGTGAAAAATTATGTGTTGGCACAAGTCCAGCAATATCAGATATGACTCAGGAAGCAGTCAGCTGCCAGTGTTCTACTCATCACAGCCCATTGTGACATCATCGGCCCATTGTGACATCACTAGCTGCCATGTGGCAGAAGGGCACTGCTATGTATTTCATCCAGGGCCTGCTGTTACAGAAGTGGTATCATCTTCTGGTCCCCCTGGGATGTCTTACCTCTCACTTATTTACGTGATAAAAGTTAATAAGCACAAAGAACCTTTTATCTCTGCATGTTTGTAGCCATTCACAGCAGTGGGAGCAATTGTATTACCGTATTTTTCGGACTATAAGGCGCACCTAACAGCCTTAAATTTTCATCAAAATAGGCCGTGCGCCTTATAATCAGGTGCGCCTTTTGTGTGCACTGAGTTTGACTGTCGGACCATTTCCTGTTGACACCGGGACGTAATACGTACACTACGTATTACGTACACTGCAATGACCCCAGACAATGGCACCAGTGAAGAGACATGCTGTTTTAGCATGCGCCTTATAATATGTTGCGCCTTATGTATGGGTCAAGTACAGAAATAGAACCATAATTGAGACTGCGCCTTATAGTCCGGTGCGCCTTATAGTGCAGAAAATACGGTAGTTCTGAAAGAAAATATATGTTGTCCACAGGTGCCAGTGGAAGTGCTCCTCCAGTGGCCAAATTATGAATTACTTTAGTATAGTGTGAATACTGCTTCATCTCTCGCGGCAGTGTCATTTTTATAATCAGGAGAAATATACTAACCTTGTACAGTTACCTTGTAATAAACCAGCTCATGTCCTCTCTTTCTGAAATACAATGCATTAAGGACCGCCAAGCATAGGCGAATCTAGGGGGTGGTCCGGGGGTGCACCAGGCCACCCATTAGCCCATTTTGTAGCTGAGGGATGGGGCTTTCCAACGAGCCCAGCCCGTGTCTCTAGCCCCCTGGGAACCGGAGATACTGCCAGGCAAAGCTGGAAAGTTTTCCCTATAGGATAACATGGGACCCGCTAATTCCAACCCCCACCCAGTTCAACGGCTGCCAGTTCCACCTTCGGCATCACTGAAGCTCGGGGTTGATTTCAGTCGAACCCAAATCGCTGGGCCTTCAATCTGATACCAGGCTGGATCCACATGGGTTAATTGGTTCCAGGAATATTGAGGTTAAACCGTTTTTTTTTTCTTTCATTTCTTAAATGTAATTTCCTGACTGTTTATGTTCTTTGAGGGCAGATTTCTCTGGAACCAAACAGCCCAGTTTCACAGGACCAAAATCATTCGAAACCAACTCAAAAGTTCTTCAATATGATATTGGTCTCATGTAAATGGGTCAGTTGGTTCCGAAGATATAGCTGGTTGGTTAAAGGGGGAGTGGTTGTCTCTCCCCCTCACACCAGAAAATGCAGGGACTAGGCTGGTGTATAAGGGGTCAGCCTGGGAATGTCCCTGCATGATCCTGGGACCATATTCCCGGGTAAATCCCTACATTTTCTGTTGTGAAAGGGGTATTATTTCTAATAGCCGTGACCTGCAGTGCTCTGAATACAGCCGGGCAGCCCCCTGCTCTGTCCAGCTGTCAATGACTGTCACCCCTGCAGCTTACGCTCCAATTCTTCTCCCCACTTTCACCTCAGCCCGCCACCCCTTTAATCATGTGGTGCTGGCCCCCGATGTGCTCCCCCAACATCACGCATCAACAACAGCGCACACAATATTTTAAATGTCCACTTGGCTAGAGGGGAGTGGGAGCATGCTCTGCGCTGCGCTCTGCTCCTCTCCCCATAGAAGCAGCTGCACCGCTCTCCATCTCTCCCTGCAGCAGCAGCGAAGGCTCATATAAAAATTTACACTTTTGGGGGCATTGCTTAAGGGACGCTACAAGTGGCGGTACGTGGGGGCATTACGCATAATGTGTGGCTTAATGTGTAAGGGGCATTATGGTGTGCAGCATCATGTGTAAGGGGCATTATCTGTGCTGCATCATGTTTAAGGGGCATTATGTGTGCAGCATCATGTGTAAGGGACATTATGTGTGTAGCATCATGTGTAATGGGTACTATGGGGCACGGCATCATGTGTAATGGGTACTATGGTGTGCGGCATCATGTGTAATGGGTACTATGGTGTGCGGCATCATGTGTAATGGGTGCTATGGTGTGCGGCATCATGTGTAATGGGTACTATGGTGCCATCAAGCAAGAACCCCCTAGTAATGAGCACGTAGGTAAGCAGCACTTATGTGGCAAATATGTAATGGGCATTACAGTTTGTTATATAGTATGTAATGGGCATCATGATGTGTGGCACAATGTGTAATGGGCATTATGGTGTGTGGCCTTATGTGTAATTGGCATTACGGCGTGTGGCTTTATGTGTAATGCGTATTACAGAGTTTGCTAAAAGGTGTAATGGGCATTACTGTGTATGGTCTAAAGTGTAATACCACACCCCTTTTTGTGATGACACGCCTCCTTCCCATGAAGCCATGCCCCCTTTTTGCTGCGCGGCATAGCCGCGCAAAGGTCCCCCTGTTATTATGTCTGGATCTGGGACCACGCATTACCATAATTCTAGATTTGCCTATGCCTCCAAGGATATTATGCCAAGGATCCTTACAAAAGCCATGATGGGGACTGGGACAGATGAGGATATGTTAATCCAAATTCTCATCACCAGGGCAGAGGTAACAGGCTATAGTTTGAGAATGGACATTGTGCTGCTAGGAGGACGCAGAGTGTTTCTCACTGATAAGATCACAACATGTGCTGTAAGTGCACATGAGAGTAACCATTTGCTCCCAAACACAGACAATGGGCATTCACACAAATGAGGGCCCTTATTCAGATCTAATCGCAGTACAAATTTGTTCTCACAATGGGCAAAACCATGTGCCCTACAGGTGGGGCAGATTTAACATGTGCAGAGAGAGTTAGATTTGGGTGAGTTATTTTGTTTCTGTTCAGGGTAAATACTGGCTGTATTATTTTTACACTGCAATTTAGATTTCAGTTTCAAAACACCCCACCCAAATGTAACTCTCTCTGCACATGTTACATCTGCCCCACCTGCAGTGCACATGGTTTTGTCCATTTTGAGAACAAATTTGTACTGCGATCAGTTCTGAATAAGGGCCTAGGTCAATCCATTTTATTTAACAACGTGATCAGAACAATTGGTTTTTTTGTTAGTTTATTTCACCATTTTTCCAATTTGCTGTATTATAATTTCTATCTTGTATAATTTTTGTTCTTGTCATTTGCTATAGATATGCCAGAGGAGGCAGCTAATACCCCTTTTACACCCCCTAAAAATCCGGGTCAACGGCGGGTCAGACCCCGATCGTCGTCGGTGTAAATGGGACACGCCGTGTCCCTTTACACACGGCACTTCTACCCAGGTCCCCCCCAGCAACGGGTCTGCCCGCAACCCCCCCCCCCCAGGACAGAAGATTATTCCACTTGTCTACTACCCTTTCTGTGAAGTAATTTTTCCTCAGATTTCCCCTGAACCTCTCCCCTGTATCAGTGCATTTCCTAGTGTTCTAATACTTCTCCTGATTTGAAGAATGTTTCCCTCTTGGACATAATCAAAACCATTGGTATATTTGCAGGTTTTTATAGCGTAGACACACAGCTTTTCATATAATCTCTTTTTTCGCTTACACATCCTCCTGACCCCAATATTGCTGTGTGACTCTATCATAGAGCCCACCAAAAGCCTTTGCAATGTGGTTCAACCAATTTGCAATATGTGGAAACCATGTGCATAAAGGATTGTAAGCCTGTGAGCAGGGCCCTCTGAGTTTGTACGTCGGATATTACCCAGTCTTTTTCTATTGCTGTTTGTTCCCAATTGTAAAGCGCAATGGAATGTACTAGTACTATATAAGTAAAATATAATAATTAATAATTGAGGATGTCAGGAATGTGCTATGAAGCCCCATCACCCATCTACTGGTAGTGTCCTAGCATAATTATTACAAGATCTATGCATCAGAATCAGAATCAACTTTATTGGCCATGTGTGCTTGCGCACACTTGGAATTTTTTGTGGATCATATTACATAACAAGTATACAATAAAACCACTAACATCACACATTATGTATAACTGACTGACGTACCTGGCATTGTCCTGGTTTAAGCCTTTAATTATCAATGAGTTGGATATAAAGGTTATCATTTATAAATAATTGGCAGCTCTTCCAACACACCCATGGGGTGGCTGCTGAGTGTCGTTTTTTTTTTTGTTGGGGTTTCGCCAGTAGCCCTATTCCCCAGTTTTCCTTCAGGTGTAAAAGTGTCCATACACGTTACAATTATTGTATACAGTATTGTATATAATACTGTATACAATAATTGTAACGTGTATGGGCACCTTTACTGCCGACCCGATTGCTGTTCATGTGTGCAATGTGTAGTGACCAACCTTGAAAGGAGTGTACACCTTAAGATGCGGTGGCGTTGGTCTCGATTTGCGGTTGGGGATTGATTGCCGGACACAGGGTGGAAAATCATGCAGCGGCATTTTTCTTGTTGTCACTTGATAAATATTCCCAGACCTGGGCACGATCCCACAGCCAGGCTTCGGAGGATGAGGGACTTCCGGCAGCACTGTGATCCCTCTGACGCCCTCGGAAGTCTTATGAGGGACACAGACACGGTTTCTCTCCACTCGTGTCTTGATAAACTTGGCCTTGCTTCCGTAGGTCATTGTGCTGCGGGATTCTTCATAAGCACTATCCGCAGGGCTGATGTGCGTGATCATAACCAATCGGCTTTTCCCGCTCAGTGCTCCCTTTAGCAGCCAGGTCAGCTTGCTGTCCCGATAGTTTATATGGCTGCCTGGTCTGTCACGCAGCGCCATGATACACATCCTGAGGGCAAGAAGGGATCGGTTGATGTATCCTCCTTCTTTCATGGTCTGGCCGCTGTTCTCAGTCTGGCTTGCTCGTTCTGATCCCGCAAGGTCTACCATGTACAACTTGCCTGTGCTCACACCATCACTGGCTGTCTGCTTTATGGTGACCTGCAATACTGCATGTGAACGGGATGAGGTCTTATTAGCGGCTGTGCGAGCTTCTGTGCGCTGCTTGTTGCCCTTCTTCAGCAGGGCCATGGCTTCCTCTGGAGTGCTAAGGGAGAATGTAGAAATCCCTTCTATTTTGGTGTTGCCATTGGGATCCTCTCTGAGGACCAAAGACCTAGAGGAAGGTCTTAATAGGTCTCGGACGGTTTCATTATAGATCTCCGCGTATGATAATGATACGGAGCAATTCTTTTTTTCCCCAGTCTCCTCAATGGCTTTAAACAGGTCCTTCAGGGTGCGATACATTACTCCAGGGTTGCGGTCCTTACCCATCATGGTGAAGGTCTTTCCAGTGCCTGTCGGGCCATAGGCAAATATGGCAGCATTGTACCCAGACAGGATGTCGCCCAATAAGGGCTTCACTGTGGAATCATACACAGTCTCCTGGGTAGCTGCCTGGTCAAACACCTGGTTAAATTGGAATGTTGTTTCTCTTGTCCTGGTGGAGCGCAGGACATCGTTAGGATCCTCACCGGGGTCCTGCAATAGCACTGTCTGCGGTCCGAGCTGGTGTGTGATGCATCGGGCGCGGTTCTTAGTCTCCGTCAAATTAACTGGACGGATGCGCAGAGCGACAGTCATTTGGTGGTCTATAGCTTTATTAGCTTTCGCCTTCTTCATTTTATATCAAACTTCAATCTTCAGAAAAGAGTGAAAAATTATGTGTTGGCACAAGTCCAGCAATATCAGATATGACTCAGGAAGCAGTCAGCTGCCAGTGTTCTACTCATCACAGCCCATTGTGACATCATCGGCCCATTGTGACATCACTAGCTGCCATGTGGCAGAAGGGCACTGCTATGTATTTCATCCAGGGCCTGCTGTTACAGAAGTGGTATCATCTTCTGGTCCCCCTGGGATGTCTTACCTCTCACTTATTTACGTGATAAAAGTTAATAAGCACAAAGAACCTTTTATCTCTGCATGTTTGTAGCCATTCACAGCAGTGGGAGCAATTGTATTAGTTCTGAAAGAAAATATATGTTGTCCACAGGTGCCAGTGGAAGTGCTCCTCCAGTGGCCAAATTATGAATTACTTTAGTATAGTGTGAATACTGCTTCATCTCTCGCGGCAGTGTCATTTTTATAATCAGGAGAAATATACTAACCTTGTACAGTTACCTTGTAATAAACCAGCTCATGTCCTCTCTTTCTGAAGTACAATGCATTAAGGACCGCGCCAAGCATAGGCGAATCTAGGGGGTGGTCCGGGGGTGCACCGGGCCACCCATTAGCCCATTTTGTAGCTGAGGGATGGGGCTTTCCAACGAGCCCAGCCCGTGTCTCTAGCCCCCTGGGAACCGGAGATACTGCCAGGCAAAGCTGGAAAGTTTTCCCTATAGGATAACATGGGACCCGCTAATTCCAACCCCCACCCAGTTCAACGGCTGCCAGTTCCACCTTCGGCATCACTGAAGCTCGGGGTTGATTTCAGTCGAACCCAAATCGCTGGGCCTTCAATCTGATACCAGGCTGGATCCATATGGGTTAATTGGTTCCAGGAATATTGAGGTTAAACCGTTTTTTTTTTCTTTCATTTCTTAAATGTAATTTCCTGACTGTTTATGTTCTTTGAGGGCAGATTTCTCTGGAACCAAACAGCCCAGTTTCACAGGACCAAAATCATTCGAAACCAACTCAAAAGTTCTTCAATATGATATTGGTCTCATGTAAATGGGTCAGTTGGTTCCGAAGATATAGCTGGTTGGTTAAAGGGGGAGTGGTTGTCTCTCCCCCTCACACCAGAAAATGCAGGGACTAGGCTGGTGTATAAGGGGTCAGCCTGGGAATGTCCCTGCATGATCCTGGGACCATATTCCCGGGTAAATCCCTACATTTTCTGTTGTGAAAGGGGTATTATTTCTAATAGCCGTGACCTGCAGTGCTCTGAATACAGCCGGGCAGCCCCCTGCTCTGTCCAGCTGTCAATGACTGTCACCCCTGCAGCTTACGCTCCAATTCTTCTCCCCACTTTCACCTCAGCCCGCCACCCCTTTAATCATGTGGTGCTGGCCCCCGATGTGCTCCCCCAACATCACGCATCAACAACAGCGCACACAATATTTTAAATGTCCACTTGGCTAGAGGGGAGTGGGAGCATGCTCTGCGCTGCGCTCTGCTCCTCTCCCCATAGAAGCAGCTGCACCGCTCTCCATCTCTCCCTGCAGCAGCAGCGAAGGCTCATATAAAAATTTACACTTTTGGGGGCATTGCTTAAGGGACGCTACAAGTGGCGGTACGTGGGGGCATTACGCATAATGTGTGGCTTAATGTGTAAGGGGCATTATGGTGTGCAGCATCATGTGTAAGGGGCATTATCTGTGCTGCATCATGTTTAAGGGGCATTATGTGTGCAGCATCATGTGTAAGGGACATTATGTGTGTAGCATCATGTGTAATGGGTACTATGGGGCACGGCATCATGTGTAATGGGTACTATGGTGTGCGGCATCATGTGTAATGGGTACTATGGTGTGCGGCATCATGTGTAATGGGTGCTATGGTGTGCGGCATCATGTGTAATGGGTACTATGGTGCCATCAAGCAAGAACCCCCTAGTAATGAGCACGTAGGTAAGCAGCACTTATGTGGCAAATATGTAATGGGCATTACAGTTTGTTATATAGTATGTAATGGGCATCATGATGTGTGGCACAATGTGTAATGGGCATTATGGTGTGTGGCCTTATGTGTAATTGGCATTACGGCGTGTGGCTTTATGTGTAATGCGTATTACAGAGTTTGCTAAAAGGTGTAATGGGCATTACTGTGTATGGTCTAAAGTGTAATACCACACTACTTTTTGTGATGACACGCCTCCTTCCCATGAAGCCATGCCCCCTTTTTGCTGCGCGGCATAGCCGCGCAAAGGTCCCCCTGTTATTATGTCTGGATCTGGGACCACGCATTACCATAATTCTAGATTTGCCTATGCCTCCAAGGATATTATGCCAAGGATCCTTACAAAAGCCATGATGGGGACTGGGACAGATGAGGATATGTTAATCCAAATTCTCATCACCAGGGCAGAGGTAACAGGCTATAGTTTGAGAATGGACATTGTGCTGCTAGGAGGACGCAGAGTGTTTCTCACTGATAAGATCACAACATGTGCTGTAAGTGCACATGAGAGTAACCATTTGCTCCCAAACACAGACAATGGGCATTCACACAAATGAGGGCCCTTATTCAGATCTAATCGCAGTACAAATTTGTTCTCACAATGGGCAAAACCATGTGCCCTACAGGTGGGGCAGATTTAACATGTGCAGAGAGAGTTAGATTTGGGTGAGTTATTTTGTTTCTGTTCAGGGTAAATACTGGCTGTATTATTTTTACACTGCAATTTAGATTTCAGTTTCAAAACACCCCACCCAAATGTAACTCTCTCTGCACATGTTACATCTGCCCCACCTGCAGTGCACATGGTTTTGTCCATTTTGAGAACAAATTTGTACTGCGATCAGTTCTGAATAAGGGCCTAGGTCAATCCATTTTATTTAACAACGTGATCAGAACAATTGTTTTTTTTGTTAGTTTATTTCACCATTTTTCCAATTTGCTGTATTATAATTTCTATCTTGTATAATTTTTGTTCTTGTCATTTGCTATAGATATGCCAGAGGAGGCAGCTAATACCCCTTTTACACCCCCTAAAAATCCGGGTCAACGGCGGGTCAGACCCAGATCGTCGTCGGTGTAAATGGGACACGCCGTGTCCCTTTACACACGGCACTTCTACCCAGGTCCCCCCCAGCAACGGGTCTGCCCGCAACCCCCCCCCCAGGACAGAAGACTATTCCACTTGTCTACTACCCTTTCTGTGAAGTAATTTTTCCTCAGATTTCCCCTGAACCTCTCCCCTGTATCAGTGCATTTCCTAGTGTTCTAATACTTCTCCTGATTTGAAGAATGTTTCCCTCTTGGACATAATCAAAACCATTGGTATATTTGCAGGTTTTTATAGCGTAGACACACAGCTTTTCATATAATCTCTTTTTTCGCTTACACATCCTCCTGACCCCAATATTGCTGTGTGACTCTATCATAGAGCCCACCAAAAGCCTTTGCAATGTGGTTCAACCAATTTGCAATATGTGGAAACCATGTGCATAAAGGATTGTAAGCCTGTGAGCAGGGCCCTCTGAGCTTGTACGTCGGATATTACCCAGTCTTTTTCTATTGCTGTTTGTTCCCAATTGTAAAGCGCAATGGAATGTACTAGTACTATATAAGTAAAATATAATAATTAATAATTGAGGATGTCAGGAATGTGCTATGAAGCCCCATCACCCATCTACTGGTAGTGTCCTAGCATAATTATTACAAGATCTATGCATCAGAATCAGAATCAACTTTATTGGCCATGTGTGCTTGCGCACACTTGGAATTTTTTGTGGATCATATTACATAACAAGTATACAATAAAACCACTAACATCACACATTATGTATAACTGACTGACGTACCTGGCATTGTCCTGGTTTAAGCCTTTAATTATCAATGAGTTGGATATAAAGGTTATCATTTATAAATAATTGGCAGCTCTTCCAACACACCCATGGGGTGGCTGCTGAGTGTCGTTTTTTTTTTTGTTGGGGTTTCGCCAGTAGCCCTATTCCCCAGTTTTCCTTCAGGTGTAAAAGTGTCCATACACGTTACAATTATTGTATACAGTATTGTATATAATACTGTATACAATAATTGTAACGTGTATGGGCACCTTTACTGCCGACCCGATTGCTGTTCATGTGTGCAATGTGTAGTGACCAACCTTGAAAGGAGTGTACACCTTAAGATGCGGTGGCGTTGGTCTCGATTTGCGGTTGGGGATTGATTGCCGGACACAGGGTGGAAAATCATGCAGCGGCATTTTTCTTGTTGTCACTTGATAAATATTCCCAGACCTGGGCACGATCCCACAGCCAGGCTTCGGAGGATGAGGGACTTCCGGCAGCACTGTGATCCCTCTGACGCCCTCGGAAGTCTTATGAGGGACACAGACACGGTTTCTCTCCACTCGTGTCTTGATAAACTTGGCCTTGCTTCCGTAGGTCATTGTGCTGCGGGATTCTTCATAAGCACTATCCGCAGGGCTGATGTGCGTGATCATAACCAATCGGCTTTTCCCGCTCAGTGCTCCCTTTAGCAGCCAGGTCAGCTTGCTGTCCCGATAGTTTATATGGCTGCCTGGTCTGTCACGCAGCGCCATGATACACATCCTGAGGGCAAGAAGGGATCGGTTGATGTATCCTCCTTCTTTCATGGTCTGGCCGCTGTTCTCAGTCTGGCTTGCTCGTTCTGATCCCGCAAGGTCTACCATGTACAACTTGCCTGTGCTCACACCATCACTGGCTGTCTGCTTTATGGTGACCTGCAATACTGCATGTGAACGGGATGAGGTCTTATTAGCGGCTGTGCGAGCTTCTGTGCGCTGCTTGTTGCCCTTCTTCAGCAGGGCCATGGCTTCCTCTGGAGTGCTAAGGGAGAATGTAGAAATCCCTTCTATTTTGGTGTTGCCATTGGGATCCTCTCTGAGGACCAAAGACCTAGAGGAAGGTCTTAATAGGTCTCGGACGGTTTCATTATAGATCTCCGCGTATGATAATGATACGGAGCAATTCTTTTTTTCCCCAGTCTCCTCAATGGCTTTAAACAGGTCCTTCAGGGTGCGATACATTACTCCAGGGTTGCGGTCCTTACCCATCATGGTGAAGGTCTTTCCAGTGCCTGTCGGGCCATAGGCAAATATGGCAGCATTGTACCCAGACAGGATGTCGCCCAATAAGGGCTTCACTGTGGAATCATACACAGTCTCCTGGGTAGCTGCCTGGTCAAACACCTGGTTAAATTGGAATGTTGTTTCTCTTGTCCTGGTGGAGCGCAGGACATCGTTAGGATCCTCACCGGGGTCCTGCAATAGCACTGTCTGCGGTCCGAGCTGGTGTGTGATGCATCGGGCGCGGTTCTTAGTCTCCGTCAAATTAACTGGACGGATGCGCAGAGCGACAGTCATTTGGTGGTCTATAGCTTTATTAGCTTTCGCCTTCTTCATTTTATATCAAACTTCAATCTTCAGAAAAGAGTGAAAAATTATGTGTTGGCACAAGTCCAGCAATATCAGATATGACTCAGGAAGCAGTCAGCTGCCAGTGTTCTACTCATCACAGCCCATTGTGACATCATCGGCCCATTGTGACATCACTAGCTGCCATGTGGCAGAAGGGCACTGCTATGTATTTCATCCAGGGCCTGCTGTTACAGAAGTGGTATCATCTTCTGGTCCCCCTGGGATGTCTTACCTCTCACTTATTTACGTGATAAAAGTTAATAAGCACAAAGAACCTTTTATCTCTGCATGTTTGTAGCCATTCACAGCAGTGGGAGCAATTGTATTAGTTCTGAAAGAAAATATATGTTGTCCACAGGTGCCAGTGGAAGTGCTCCTCCAGTGGCCAAATTATGAATTACTTTAGTATAGTGTGAATACTGCTTCATCTCTCGCGGCAGTGTCATTTTTATAATCAGGAGAAATATACTAACCTTGTACAGTTACCTTGTAATAAACCAGCTCATGTCCTCTCTTTCTGAAGTACAATGCATTAAGGACCGCCAAGCATAGGCGAATCTAGGGGGTGGTCCGGGGGTGCACCGGGCCACCCATTAGCCCATTTTGTAGCTGAGGGATGGGGCTTTCCAACGAGCCCAGCCCGTGTCTCTAGCCCCCTGGGAACCGGAGATACTGCCAGGCAAAGCTGGAAAGTTTTCCCTATAGGATAACATGGGACCCGCTAATTCCAACCCCCACCCAGTTCAACGGCTGCCAGTTCCACCTTCGGCATCACTGAAGCTCGGGGTTGATTTCAGTCGAACCCAAATCGCTGGGCCTTCAATCTGATACCAGGCTGGATCCATATGGGTTAATTGGTTCCAGGAATATTGAGGTTAAACCGTTTTTTTTTTCTTTCATTTCTTAAATGTAATTTCCTGACTGTTTATGTTCTTTGAGGGCAGATTTCTCTGGAACCAAACAGCCCAGTTTCACAGGACCAAAATCATTCGAAACCAACTCAAAAGTTCTTCAATATGATATTGGTCTCATGTAAATGGGTCAGTTGGTTCCGAAGATATAGCTGGTTGGTTAAAGGGGGAGTGGTTGTCTCTCCCCCTCACACCAGAAAATGCAGGGACTAGGCTGGTGTATAAGGGGTCAGCCTGGGAATGTCCCTGCATGATCCTGGGACCATATTCCCGGGTAAATCCCTACATTTTCTGTTGTGAAAGGGGTATTATTTCTAATAGCCGTGACCTGCAGTGCTCTGAATACAGCCGGGCAGCCCCCTGCTCTGTCCAGCTGTCAATGACTGTCACCCCTGCAGCTTACGCTCCAATTCTTCTCCCCACTTTCACCTCAGCCCGCCACCCCTTTAATCATGTGGTGCTGGCCCCCGATGTGCTCCCCCAACATCACGCATCAACAACAGCGCATGTGGTGCACGGTGTACGGAGGGAACGGGTTCCTCTTACCTTGCGTCTTCAGGGGCGACTCCAGGTCGTTTGTTCTTCTGTTACCCGGTGGACCAGAGAGGGACACTCCAATGAAGAGGACACGTTCTGCAGTGCAACTCAAATTTATTGTGAATTAGATACAGCCTCTGCCCACTGACCCTCACGGCTGAGCAGTGACTGCGGGTTAAGGCAATGGTAATGAACAACAGGTAATTAGGATAACGGTCGGTTATCACATGAAACAATAATGCGGAGTCAGAATACGTACATGCCCGCTTGGGCCTATAGGCTTCACGTGTTCAAAGTACCGTGACGGCTTTTGGGGTCAAGCACCCCCGCTTTAACGTTACTACTAGGTCAAAGGATCGACGCGGTACCGTTAACACCGAAGGCTACGTTCAATATGTACACATAAATCGCACATGTAATAAATACCACAATGACAACCATAACAGTAGGCAATGACCTGACTAGCTGGTGCACCTATACTGGCCTACTGGCAATTAACCTGAGGTGACGTCACCCTTAGAGGCATTTTTAGTCCCGGGCAACCTGCGCGCAGGGGTTTGGGAAAGTGTTAAGTCCACACAAGCTTCGGTGTAACAACCGAGGTGAGATCCTTTAAGCAGAACAGAACCTTAACAGACAGTCGGCTGTATGCGGCCCTTAAAAGGGGATTTCCTTGCTGGCGAAGGTTGGTGTTCCACATTTAGCCACAAAGTGGTGCTGTCCCCTACCAAACTGAGGCGTTCTATGAGGACCAATCTGAAGTCCCTTCCAGCTATGGCATGAACAGCAAGGGGGTCCCTGGTGGTGACCCACCGGTGTCTCTGGCTACTGGGGGCCCCAACCTGCTTGGAACAAATACTAATAGGGGGAAAACTGCAGGGGTCCACTTTTGCCTTAGAGCGCACGTGGCGCTACCATTCTGCGTCCGGGTACTAACAGTGCCAGGGCGTCTGGCATACTCCGGCACTGAAAGGGTGCCTAGTGCTGGCGGGCAAGGGGTGGCAGCGTGAGTGGGGAGGACAAAGTACCTGTGAGGCTGCTCTCTGTTGCGGGCTCCTGCCCGTCGCGGACTGGACGCTCCTGCCGACTGCTTCCTCCTTCAGGCGGGGGTGCACTAGTGTGGGCACTGCAGGCGCAGCGTTGCCACACTCAGTGTCTTCCCCGGCCCGGCCTGACAGCTGGGCGCTCTGCGGCTTCAGTCTTCACCGCCGGGTCCTCACGCGTCACTGCGGGGGGGTCCTGATGACGCCGGCGGCTCTCTGACACGGCTCTCGGCGTCCTGGGACTCCGTGCTGGAGCGCGCGGGGGAGATCTGTCGCCCGGCACGGCTGCTGCGATGCGGCTGCGGGCGTCGGGTGCTTCAGCCCGTCCCTGTGCAGGACCTGGGGCTGCTCCGGAAGGCTGCACGCTGCTGGGGAGGGCAGGACACACGTGCCTCTTCCCCGCGTCTCCTCACCAGCCCCCTGTCTTTTTCGCGCGCCGTCCTGACTCCTCCTACCTCCTAGATCCAGCCTCGGCGCGAAAGTCCTGGGGGAAAATTAACCCCATGTGTCCCGGCTGAGGTGTGGGTTAACTTAACCCTTGGTGGCCCTGAGGGGACTTTGGGGGCACCACATTCACCCCTGCTTTTTTTTAGATGCGTGTCCCCGCGCATCATAACACAGCGAATAATTGTCCTTTTCTTTTCTTTTTTTACACATTTACAACCTTTATAAGAACGTTATAATTTACAAGGTATACAACAGGGTATAACCGATATCTAATCCTGGTACCGCCGGGGAAGTGTACCCTGAGTACTCCTTTCGGAGCGCCTTAGCTCAGGCTCGGGGGCCACCTCCTCGGCCATTATTTCAACTGGCGGCCTAGGCTGGGCTTGCCGCGGCATAATGGACCAGCCCACCGCCATCAATAGCTCGAGAGGGTCAGTGGGCAGTGGAGGCGAGAGGACCGCTTCACCCTTCGGCTCTTCATCCCGGTCGTCCTTTGGTGCTTCCTTTAGCTTTTGGTCCGGTCTTAGGCGGGGCCTGCGCTGACTTCTGTGGGCCGATGCTGGAGGGGCGCCGTCGAACTTCGAGGTCTGGCCACCCGCCACTATCAACATGGATTCGACTGCGTGCGAGTTCAGCCCCTGCTTGGGGTTCACTTCTGTATGTGACCGCTTCTTCTTCATTGGCTCACTCTGTACTCGAACCTGAGAGCTCCGTTGGCCACATCCGTACGCTTTCCCATTACTTCTTCCTACCCCATCTTCTGTTTCTTCGGGGTACACACCACTCCAGGGGGGGGATCTTTCGGGGGGTAGTACCGTGGATGACTTCTGTGGCTTGGGTAATTCCAACGGCGCTCTCTTCTTGCGGCATACCGGGTGCCTCTGACTGGAACGCCACCAGGGCCAGTGACGTTGGCTGCCTGGAGGCCCTTTCTTCCCCTGATGATGTCGAATTCCACCAGCTCCCCGGCCCCAAGACTTCTATAAAAATCCCTTGCATTCTTCTTCGGGATAGCTGTGAAATGGACGAAGATATCCCTTTCTGTATCGGCACAATTGATAAAACCGTATCCCCGTCGTACATGGAACCAGACCACCCTTCCCTGGTTCTTTACGCGGGCTGAGGGGTAACGATCCGAGGCGGCAGGTAATTCACTTGCACCGATATAGCATTGTCTGCCATAGCAAGCCTGCCCGTCTTCTGGGGCTGGACCTAAGCTTCCCGTCCCCCCCGAGGTTCGGCCCTCGACCTCGGGGTGTTGGGGTTTAACTCTTCATCCTGGTTGCCGTCTCTCTCTGTGCTTCCGGCCTCCTGGCTTCGGTAGTACGTCGGGCGTCCCTGCCTATCAAACTGGTCGGGAAGCTGCCGTCCATACTCTTGGGGTGGTCCCCACCTACTTCGGGCCGGTCTTTGCCTTTCGGTTCTCCATCTTGGTTCTGCATAGCTCGGTGCCGGCGCACTTGCCATCCGACGCATCTCTTTCTGCATCTCCGCCATCCCGACGGCCAGTTCCTCCATTTGTTTCTGGAGCGTCTGCATCGCGTCTCTGTCGGGCTGTTGGCCACCCTGTACTGCCAAGTCGTGGGGCCATTTCGCCTTCTCCGTGCCGCTGGCTGTGGCTCCTGTCGGTTTCACTACTTCTCTGAAGCCAATCAATTCTGGGTACTCTTCCTCCCTTCCTTTGGGGTTACCGACGATGGCGAGGGCAGCCGTCTTAAAGTCCCGGAAGGTCTTGCCTGGCATCTGTGACTTCAGCAATCGCAGTTGAACCTTAGCGTTCTCTTGGGACGCTCCTTCAACGAATTGAGTCGTTAGAGCTTCGTCTGCGTTACGTATCTCCTCCGGGTCTACCGCTACAATGGCCTTTAGCATCTCCTGCAGACTCAGGGCGTAGTCCCGTAGGGACTCATTTGGCCGCTGCTTGCGGGCATACAATTTCATCTTCAGCTCAGGGATGGTCGTCGTTTCGAACGTGGTGAAGATTTCCTTCAGCATGTCCGTCACACTTTTTCTCTCTTCCATTGGCCATGAGGCCACTTCTCTGCGTGCCGACCCCGTTAGCTGTCCCATCAGGATTTCCACCTTCTGCTGCTCGCTAGGCTTATACATCCGGAACGTGGATTCGAGGTTGTTCCTGAAGTCTGCAAATGAGGTCTTCTGTGGCTGGTCATCGTCTCCACTATAGGTCGGGAGCCACGGGGCCCCGAAGTAGTATGGCAGAGTTATGGCCGCGGCCGGTGTTGTGTCTTGGACGTCCTGTTGTTCTTGGTTTTGCGGATTTGCCTGCTGCACCACTTCTCCGCCTTGTTGCTGCTCCATCTTTCACCGAGTTGTCGCTCTCCTGATGCAACCGGATCCTGTTCGTTGTGACGCCAAAAGAGATGTGGTGCACGGTGTACGGAGGGAACGGGTTCCTCTTACCTTGCGTCTTCAGGGGCGACTCCAGGTCGTTTGTTCTTCTGTTACCCGGTGGACCAGAGAGGGACACTCCAATGAAGAGGACACGTTCTGCAGTGCAACTCAAATTTATTGTGAATTAGATACAGCCTCTGCCCACTGACCCTCACGGCTGAGCAGTGACTGCGGGTTAAGGCAATGGTAATGAACAACAGGTAATTAGGATAACGGTCGGTTATCACATGAAACAATAATGCGGAGTCAGAATACGTACATGCCCGCTTGGGCCTATAGGCTTCACGTGTTCAAAGTACCGTGACGGCTTTTGGGGTCAAGCACCCCCGCTTTAACGTTACTACTAGGTCAAAGGATCGACGCGGTACCGTTAACACCGAAGGCTACGTTCAATATGTACACATAAATCGCACATGTAATAAATACCACAATGACAACCATAACAGTAGGCAATGACCTGACTAGCTGGTGCACCTATACTGGCCTACTGGCAATTAACCTGAGGTGACGTCACCCTTAGAGGCATTTTTAGTCCCGGGCAACCTGCGCGCAGGGGTTTGGGAAAGTGTTAAGTCCACACAAGCTTCGGTGTAACAATCGAGGTGAGATCC
Source organism: Crinia signifera (assembly GCF_055691185.1). Classification (NCBI taxonomy): domain Eukaryota; kingdom Metazoa; phylum Chordata; class Amphibia; order Anura; family Myobatrachidae; genus Crinia; species Crinia signifera. Next base: position 256,111,132 of record NC_139221.1, on the reverse strand, counting down.
TTTAAGCAGAACAGAACCTTAACAGACAGTCGGCTGCATGCGGCCCTTAAAAGGGGATTTCCTTGCTGGCGAAGGTTGGTGTTCCACATTTAGCCACAAAGTGGTGCTGTCCCCTACCAAACTGAGGCGTTCTATGAGGACCAATCTGAAGTCCCTTCCAGCTATGGCATGAACAGCAAGGGGGTCCCTGGTGGTGACCCACCGGTGTCTCTGGCTACTGGGGGCCCCAACCTGCTTGGAACAAATACTAATAGGGGGAAAACTGCAGGGGTCCACTTTTGCCTTAGAGCGCACGTGGCGCTACCATCCTGCGTCCGGGTACTAACAGTGCCAGGGCGTCTGGCATACTCCGGCACTGAAAGGGTGCCTAGTGCTGGCGGGCAAGGGGTGGCAGCGTGAGTGGGGAGGACAAAGTACCTGTGAGGCTGCTCTCTGTTGCGGGCTCCTGCCCGTCGCGGACTGGACGCTCCTGCCGACTGCTTCCTCCTTCAGGCGGGGGTGCACTAGTGTGGGCACTGCAGGCGCAGCGTTGCCACACTCAGTGTCTTCCCCGGCCCGGCCTGACAGCTGGGCGCTCTGCGGCTTCAGTCTTCACCGCCGGGTCCTCACGCGTCACTGCGGGGGGGTCCTGATGACGCCGGCGGCTCTCTGACGCGGCTCTCGGCGTCCTGGGACTCCGTGCTGGAGCGCGCGGGGGAGATCTGTCGCCCGGCGCGGCTGCTGCGATGCGGCTGCGGGCGTCGGGTGCTTCAGCCCGTCCCTGTGCAGGACCTGGGGCTGCTCCGGAAGGCTGCACGCTGCTGGGGAGGGCAGGACACACGTGCCTCTTCCCCGCGTCTCCTCACCAGCCCCCTGTCTTTTTCGCGCGCCGTCCTGACTCCTCCTACCTCCTAAATCCAGCCTCGGCGCGAAAGTCCTGGGGGAAAATTAACCCCATGTGTCCCGGCTGAGGTGTGGGTTAACTTAACCCTTGGTGGCCCTGAGGGGACTTTGGGGGCACCACACGCACACAATATTTTAAATGTCCACTTGGCTAGAGGGGAGTGGGAGCATGCTCTGCGCTGCGCTCTGCTCCTCTCCCCATAGAAGCAGCTGCACCGCTCTCCATCTCTCCCTGCAGCAGCAGCGAAGGCTCATATAAAAATTTACACTTTTGGGGGCATTGCTTAAGGGACGCTACAAGTGGCGGTACGTGGGGGCATTACGCATAATGTGTGGCTTAATGTGTAAGGGGCATTATGGTGTGCAGCATCATGTGTAAGGGGCATTATCTGTGCTGCATCATGTTTAAGGGGCATTATGTGTGCAGTATCATGTGTAAGGGACATTATGTGTGTAGCATCATGTGTAATGGGTACTATGGGGCACGGCATCATGTGTAATGGGTACTATGGTGTGCGGCATCATGTGTAATGGGTACTATGGTGTGCGGCATCATGTGTAATGGGTGCTATGGTGTGCGGCATCATGTGTAATGGGTACTATGGTGCCATCAAGCAAGAACCCCCTAGTAATGAGCACGTAGGTAAGCAGCACTTATGTGGCAAATATGTAATGGGCATTACAGTTTGTTATATAGTATGTAATGGGCATCATGATGTGTGGCACAATGTGTAATGGGCATTATGGTGTGTGGCCTTATGTGTAATTGGCATTACGGCGTGTGGCTTTATGTGTAATGCGTATTACAGAGTTTGCTAAAAAGTGTAATGGGCATTACTGTGTATGGTCTAAAGTGTAATACCACACCCCTTTTTGTGATGACACGCCTCCTTCCCATGAAGCCATGCCCCCTTTTTGCTGCGCGGCATAGCCGCGCAAAGGTCCCCCTGTTATTATGTCTGGATCTGGGACCACGCATTACCATAATTCTAGATTTGCCTATGCCTCCAAGGATATTATGCCAAGGATCCTTACAAAAGCCATGATGGGGACTGGGACAGATGAGGATATGTTAATCCAAATTCTCATCACCAGGGCAGAGGTAACAGGCTATAGTTTGAGAATGGACATTGTGCTGCTAGGAGGACGCAGAGTGTTTCTCACTGATAAGATCACAACATGTGCTGTAAGTGCACATGAGAGTAACCATTTGCTCCCAAACACAGACAATGGGCATTCACACAAATGAGGGCCCTTATTCAGATCTAATCGCAGTACAAATTTGTTCTCACAATGGGCAAAACCATGTGCCCTACAGGTGGGGCAGATTTAACATGTGCAGAGAGAGTTAGATTTGGGTGAGTTATTTTGTTTCTGTTCAGGGTAAATACTGGCTGTATTATTTTTACACTGCAATTTAGATTTCAGTTTCAAAACACCCCACCCAAATGTAACTCTCTCTGCACATGTTACATCTGCCCCACCTGCAGTGCACATGGTTTTGTCCATTTTGAGAACAAATTTGTAGTGCGATCAGTTCTGAATAAGGGCCTAGGTCAATCCATTTTATTTAACAACGTGATCAGAACAATTGGTTTTTTTGTTAGTTTATTTCACCATTTTTCCAATTTGCTGTATTATAATTTCTATCTTGTATAATTTTTGTTCTTGTCATTTGCTATAGATATGCCAGAGGAGGCAGCTAATACCCCTTTTACACCCCCTAAAAATCTGGGTCAACGGCGGGTCAGACCCAGATCGTCGTCGGTGTAAATGGGACACGCCGTGTCCCTTTACACACGGCACTTCTACCCAGGTCCCCCCCAGCAACGGGTCTGCCCGCAACCCCCCCCCCCAGGACAGAAGACTATTCCACTTGTCTACTACCCTTTCTGTGAAGTAATTTTTCCTCAGATTTCCCCTGAACCTCTCCCCTGTATCAGTGCATTTCCTAGTGTTCTAATACTTCTCCTGATTTGAAGAATGTTTCCCTCTTGGACATAATCAAAACCATTGGTATATTTGCAGGTTTTTATAGCGTAGACACACAGCTTTTCATATAATCTCTTTTTTCGCTTACACATCCTCCTGACCCCAATATTGCTGTGTGACTCTATCATAGAGCCCACCAAAAGCCTTTGCAATGTGGTTCAACCAATTTGCAATATGTGGAAACCATGTGCATAAAGGATTGTAAGCCTGTGAGCAGGGCCCTCTGAGCTTGTACGTCGGATATTACCCAGTCTTTTTCTATTGCTGTTTGTTCCCAATTGTAAAGCGCAATGGAATGTACTAGTACTATATAAGTAAAATATAATAATTAATAATTGAGGATGTCAGGAATGTGCTATGAAGCCCCATCACCCATCTACGTGTAGTGTCCTAGCATAATTATTACAAGATCTATGCATCAGAATCAGAATCAACTTTATTGGCCATGTGTGCTTGCGCACACTTGGAATTTTTTGTGGATCATATTACATAACAAGTATACAATAAAACCACTAACATCACACATTCTGGATAACTGACTGACGTACCTGGCATTGTCCTGGTTTAAGCCTTTAATTATCAATGAGTTGGATATAAAGGTTATCATTTATAAATAATTGGCAGCTCTTCCAACACACCCATGGGGTGGCTGCTGAGTGTCGTTTTTTTTTTTGTTGGGGTTTCGCCAGTAGCCCTATTCCCCAGTTTTCCTTCAGGTGTAAAAGTGTCCATACACGTTACAATTATTGTATACAGTATTGTATATAATACTGTATACAATAATTGTAACGTGTATGGGCACCTTTACTGCCGACCCGATTGCTGTTCATGTGTGCAATGTGTAGTGACCAACCTTGAAAGGAGTGTACACCTTAAGATGCGGTGGCGTTGGTCTCGATTTGCGGTTGGGGATTGATTGCCGGACACAGGGTGGAAAATCATGCAGCGGCATTTTTCTTGTTGTCACTTGATAAATATTCCCAGACCTGGGCACGATCCCACAGCCAGGCTTCGGAGGATGAGGGACTTCCGGCAGCACTGTGATCCCTCTGACGCCCTCGGAAGTCTTATGAGGGACACAGACACGGTTTCTCTCCACTCGTGTCTTGATAAACTTGGCCTTGCTTCCGTAGGTCATTGTGCTGCGGGATTCTTCATAAGCACTATCCGCAGGGCTGATGTGCGTGATCATAACCAATCGGCTTTTCCCGCTCAGTGCTCCCTTTAGCAGCCAGGTCAGCTTGCTGTCCCGATAGTTTATATGGCTGCCTGGTCTGTCACGCAGCGCCATGATACACATCCTGAGGGCAAGAAGGGATCGGTTGATGTATCCTCCTTCTTTCATGGTCTGGCCGCTGTTCTCAGTCTGGCTTGCTCGTTCTGATCCCGCAAGGTCTACCATGTACAACTTGCCTGTGCTCACACCATCACTGGCTGTCTGCTTTATGGTAACCTGCAATACTGCATGTGAACGGGATGAGGTCTTATTAGCGGCTGTGCGAGCTTCTGTGCGCTGCTTGTTGCCCTTCTTCAGCAGGGCCATGGCTTCCTCTGGAGTGCTAAGGGAGAATGTAGAAATCCCTTCTATTTTGGTGTTGCCATTGGGATCCTCTCTGAGGACCAAAGACCTAGAGGAAGGTCTTAATAGGTCTCGGACGGTTTCATTATAGATCTCCGCGTATGATAATGATACGGAGCAATTCTTTTTTTCCCCAGTCTCCTCAATGGCTTTAAACAGGTCCTTCAGGGTGCGATACATTACTCCAGGGTTGCGGTCCTTACCCATCATGGTGAAGGTCTTTCCAGTGCCTGTCGGGCCATAGGCAAATATGGCAGCATTGTACCCAGACAGGATGTCGCCCAATAAGGGCTTCACTGTGGAATCATACACAGTTTCCTGGGTAGCTGCCTGGTCAAACACCTGGTTAAATTGGAATGTTGTTTCTCTTGTCCTGGTGGAGCGCAGGACATCGTTAGGATCCTCACCGGGGTCCTGCAATAGCACTGTCTGCGGTCCGAGCTGGTGTGTGATGCATCGGGCGCGGTTCTTAGTCTCCGTCAAATTAACTGGACGGATGCGCAGAGCGACAGTCATTTGGTGGTCTATAGCTTTATTAGCTTTCGCCTTCTTCATTTTATATCAAACTTCAATCTTCAGAAAAGAGTGAAAAATTATGTGTTGGCACAAGTCCAGCAATATCAGATATGACTCAGGAAGCAGTCAGCTGCCAGTGTTCTACTCATCACAGCCCATTGTGACATCATCGGCCCATTGTGACATCACTAGCTGCCATGTGGCAGAAGGGCACTGCTATGTATTTCATCCAGGGCCTGCTGTTACAGAAGTGGTATCATCTTCTGGTCCCCCTGGGATGTCTTACCTCTCACTTATTTACGTGATAAAAGTTAATAAGCACAAAGAACCTTTTATCTCTGCATGTTTGTAGCCATTCACAGCAGTGGGAGCAATTGTATTAGTTCTGAAAGAAAATATATGTTGTCCACAGGTGCCAGTGGAAGTGCTCCTCCAGTGGCCAAATTATGAATTACTTTAGTATAGTGTGAATACTGCTTCATCTCTCGCGGCAGTGTCATTTTTATAATCAGGAGAAATATACTAACCTTGTACAGTTACCTTGTAATAAACCAGCTCATGTCCTCTCTTTCTGAAGTACAATGCATTAAGGACCGCCAAGCATAGGCGAATCTAGGGGGTGGTCCGGGGGTGCACCGGGCCACCCATTAGCCCATTTTGTAGCTGAGGGATGGGGCTTTCCAACGAGCCCAGCCCGTGTCTCTAGCCCCCTGGGAACCGGAGATACTGCCAGGCAAAGCTGGAAAGTTTTCCCTATAGGATAACATGGGACCCGCTAATTCCAACCCCCACCCAGTTCAACGGCTGCCAGTTCCACCTTCGGCATCACTGAAGCTCGGGGTTGATTTCAGTCGAACCCAAATCGCTGGGCCTTCAATCTGATACCAGGCTGGATCCATATGGGTTAATTGGTTCCAGGAATATTGAGGTTAAACCGTTTTTTTTTTTCTTTCATTTCTTAAATGTAAATTCCTGACTGTTTATGTTCTTTGAGGGCAGATTTCTCTGGAACCAAACAGCCCAGTTTCACAGGACCAAAATCATTCGAAACCAACTCAAAAGTTCTTCAATATGATATTGGTCTCATGTAAATGGGTCAGTTGGTTCCGAAGATATAGCTGGTTGGTTAAAGGGGGAGTGGTTGTCTCTCCCCCTCACACCAGAAAATGCAGGGACTAGGCTGGTGTATAAGGGGTCAGCCTGGGAATGTCCCTGCATGATCCTGGGACCATATTCCCGGGTAAATCCCTACATTTTCTGTTGTGAAAGGGGTATTATTTCTAATAGCCGTGACCTGCAGTGCTCTGAATACAGCCGGGCAGCCCCCTGCTCTGTCCAGCTGTCAATGACTGTCACCCCTGCAGCTTACGCTCCAATTCTTCTCCCCACTTTCACCTCAGCCCGCCACCCCTTTAATCATGTGGTGCTGGCCCCCGATGTGCTCCCCCAACATCACGCATCAACAACAGCGCACACAATATTTTAAATGTCCACTTGGCTAGAGGGGAGTGGGAGCATGCTCTGCGCTGCGCTCTGCTCCTCTCCCCATAGAAGCAGCTGCACCGCTCTCCATCTCTCCCTGCAGCAGCAGCGAAGGCTCATATAAAAATTTACACTTTTGGGGGCATTGCTTAAGGGACGCTACAAGTGGCGGTACGTGGGGGCATTACGCATAATGTGTGGCTTAATGTGTAAGGGGCATTATGGTGTGCAGCATCATGTGTAAGGGGCATTATCTGTGCTGCATCATGTTTAAGGGGCATTATGTGTGCAGCATCATGTGTAAGGGACATTATGTGTGTAGCATCATGTGTAATGGGTACTATGGGGCACGGCATCATGTGTAATGGGTACTATGGTGTGCGGCATCATGTGTAATGGGTGCTATGGTGTGCGGCATCATGTGTAATGGGTGCTATGGTGTGCGGCATCATGTGTAATGGGTACTATGGTGCCATCAAGCAAGAACCCCCTAGTAATGAGCACGTAGGTAAGCAGCACTTATGTGGCAAATATGTAATGGGCATTACAGTTTGTTATATAGTATGTAATGGGCATCATGATGTGTGGCACAATGTGTAATGGGCATTATGGTGTGTGGCCTTATGTGTAATTGGCATTACAGCGTGTGGCTTTATGTGTAATGCGTATTACAGAGTTTGCTAAAAGGTGTAATGGGCATTACTGTGTATGGTCTAAAGTGTAATACCACACCCCTTTTTGTGATGACACGCCTCCTTCCCATGAAGCCATGCCCCCTTTTTGCTGCGCGGCATAGCCGCGCAAAGGTCCCCCTGTTATTATGTCTGGATCTGGGACCACGCATTACCATAATTCTAGATTTGCCTATGCCTCCAAGGATATTATGCCAAGGATCCTTACAAAAGCCATGATGGGGACTGGGACAGATGAGGATATGTTAATCCAAATTCTCATCACCAGGGCAGAGGTAACAGGCTATAGTTTGAGAATGGACATTGTGCTGCTAGGAGGACGCAGAGTGTTTCTCACTGATAAGATCACAACATGTGCTGTAAGTGCACATGAGAGTAACCATTTGCTCCCAAACACAGACAATGGGCATTCACACAAATGAGGGCCCTTATTCAGATCTAATCGCAGTACAAATTTGTTCTCACAATGGGCAAAACCATGTGCCCTACAGGTGGGGCAGATTTAACATGTGCAGAGAGAGTTAGATTTGGGTGAGTTATTTTGTTTCTGTTCAGGGTAAATACTGGCTGTATTATTTTTACACTGCAATTTAGATTTCAGTTTCAAAACACCCCACCCAAATGTAACTCTCTCTGCACATGTTACATCTGCCCCACCTGCAGTGCACATGGTTTTGTCCATTTTGAGAACAAATTTGTACTGCGATCAGTTCTGAATAAGGGCCTAGGTCAATCCATTTTATTTAACAACGTGATCAGAACAATTGTTTTTTTTGTTAGTTTATTTCACCATTTTTCCAATTTGCTGTATTATAATTTCTATCTTGTATAATTTTTGTTCTTGTCATTTGCTATAGATATGCCAGAGGAGGCAGCTAATACCCCTTTTACACCCCCTAAAAATCCGGGTCAACGGCGGGTCAGACCCAGATCGTCGTCGGTGTAAATGGGACACGCCGTGTCCCTTTACACACGGCACTTCTACCCAGGTCCCCCCCAGCAACGGGTCTGCCCGCAACCCCCCCCCCCAGGACAGAAGACTATTCCACTTGTCTACTAACCTTTCTGTGAAGTAATTTTTCCTCAGATTTCCCCTGAACCTCTCCCCTGTATTAGTGCATTTCCTAGTGTTCTAATACTTCTCCTGATTTGAAGAATGTTTCCCTCTTGGACATAATCAAAACCATTGGTATATTTGCAGGTTTTTATAGCGTAGACACACAGCTTTTCATATAATCTCTTTTTTCGCTTACACATCCTCCTGACCCCAATATTGTTGTGTGACTCTATCATAGAGCCCACCAAAAGCCTTTGCAATGTGGTTCAACCAATTTGCAATATGTGGAAACCATGTGCATAAAGGATTGTAAGCCTGTGAGCAGGGCCCTCTGAGCTTGTACGTCGGATATTACCCAGTCTTTTTCTATTGCTGTTTGTTCCCAATTGTAAAGCGCAATGGAATGTACTAGTACTATATAAGTAAAATATAATAATTAATAATTGAGGATGTCAGGAATGTGCTATGAAGCCCCATCACCCATCTACTGGTAGTGTCCTAGCATAATTATTACAAGATCTATGCATCAGAATCAGAATCAACTTTATTGGCCATGTGTGCTTGCGCACACTTGGAATTTTTTGTGGATCATATTACATAACAAGTATACAATAAAACCACTAACATCACACATTATGTATAACTGACTGACGTACCTGGCATTGTCCTGGTTTAAGCCTTTAATTATCAATGAGTTGGATATAAAGGTTATCATTTATAAATAATTGGCAGCTCTTCCAACACACCCATGGGGTGGCTGCTGAGTGTCGTTTTTTTTTTTGTTGGGGTTTCGCCAGTAGCCCTATTCCCCAGTTTTCCTTCAGGTGTAAAAGTGTCCATACACGTTACAATTATTGTATACAGTATTGTATATAATACTGTATACAATAATTGTAACGTGTATGGGCACCTTTACTGCCGACCCGATTGCTGTTCATGTGTGCAATGTGTAGTGACCAACCTTGAAAGGAGTGTACACCTTAAGATGCGGTGGCGTTGGTCTCGATTTGCGGTTGGGGATTGATTGCCGGACACAGGGTGGAAAATCATGCAGCGGCATTTTTCTTGTTGTCACTTGATAAATATTCCCAGACCTGGGCACGATCCCACAGCCAGGCTTCGGAGGATGAGGGACTTCCGGCTGTGATCCCTCTGACGCCCTCGGAAGTCTTATGAGGGACACAGACACGGTTTCTCTCCACTCGTGTCTTGATAAACTTGGCCTTGCTTCCGTAGGTCATTGTGCTGCGGGATTCTTCATAAGCACTATCCGCAGGGCTGATGTGCGTGATCATAACCAATCGGCTTTTCCCGCTCAGTGCTCCCTTTAGCAGCCAGGTCAGCTTGCTGTCCCGATAGTTTATATGGCTGCCTGGTCTGTCACGCAGCGCCATGATACACATCCTGAGGGCAAGAAGGGATCGGTTGATGTATCCTCCTTCTTTCATGGTCTGGCCGCTGTTCTCAGTCTGGCTTGCTCGTTCTGATCCCGCAAGGTCTACCATGTACAACTTGCCTGTGCTCACACCATCACTGGCTGTCTGCTTTATGGTGACCTGCAATACTGCATGTGAACGGGATGAGGTCTTATTAGCGGCTGTGCGAGCTTCTGTGCGCTGCTTGTTGCCCTTCTTCAGCAGGGCCATGGCTTCCTCTGGAGTGCTAAGGGAGAATGTAGAAATCCCTTCTATTTTGGTGTTGCCATTGGGATCCTCTCTGAGGACCAAAGACCTAGAGGAAGGTCTTAATAGGTCTCGGACGGTTTCATTATAGATCTCCGCGTATGATAATGATACGGAGCAATTCTTTTTTTCCCCAGTCTCCTCAATGGCTTTAAACAGGTCCTTCAGGGTGCGATACATTACTCCAGGGTTGCGGTCCTTACCCATCATGGTGAAGGTCTTTCCAGTGCCTGTCGGGCCATAGGCAAATATGGCAGCATTGTACCCAGACAGGATGTCGCCCAATAAGGGCTTCACTGTGGAATCATACACAGTCTCCTGGGTAGCTGCCTGGTCAAACACCTGGTTAAATTGGAATGTTGTTTCTCTTGTCCTGGTGGAGCGCAGGACATCGTTAGGATCCTCACCGGGGTCCTGCAATAGCACTGTCTGCGGTCCGAGCTGGTGTGTGATGCATCGGGCGTGGTTCTTAGTCTCCGTCAAATTAACTGGACGGATGCGCAGAGCGACAGTCATTTGGTGGTCTATAGCTTTATTAGCTTTCGCCTTCTTCATTTTATATCAAACTTCAATCTTCAGAAAAGAGTGAAAAATTATGTGTTGGCACAAGTCCAGCAATATCAGATATGACTCAGGAAGCAGTCAGCTGCCAGTGTTCTACTCATCACAGCCCATTGTGACATCATCGGCCCATTGTGACATCACTAGCTGCCATGTGGCAGAAGGGCACTGCTATGTATTTCATCCAGGGCCTGCTGTTACAGAAGTGGTATCATCTTCTGGTCCCCCTGGGATGTCTTACCTCTCACTTATTTACGTGATAAAAGTTAATAAGCACAAAGAACCTTTTATCTCTGCATGTTTGTAGCCATTCACAGCAGTGGGAGCAATTGTATTAGTTCTGAAAGAAAATATATGTTGTCCACAGGTGCCAGTGGAAGTGCTCCTCCAGTGGCCAAATTATGAATTACTTTAGTATAGTGTGAATACTGCTTCATCTCTCGCGGCAGTGTCATTTTTATAATCAGGAGAAATATACTAACCTTGTACAGTTACCTTGTAATAAACCAGCTCATGTCCTCTCTTTCTGAAGTACAATGCATTAAGGACCGCCAAGCATAGGCGAATCTAGGGGGTGGTCCGGGGGTGCACCGGGCCACCCATTAGCCCATTTTGTAGCTGAGGGATGGGGCTTTCCAACGTGCCCAGCCCGTGTCTCTAGCCCCCTGGGAACCGGAGATACTGCCAGGCAAAGCTGGAAAGTTTTCCCTATAGGATAACATGGGACCCGCTAATTCCAACCCCCACCCAGTTCAACGGCTGCCAGTTCCACCTTCGGCATCACTGAAGCTCGGGGTTGATTTCAGTCGAACCCAAATCGCTGGGCCTTCAATCTGATACCAGGCTGGATCCATATGGGTTAATTGGTTCCAGGAATATTGAGGTTAAACCGTTTTTTTTTTCTTTCATTTCTTAAATGTAATTTCCTGACTGTTTATGTTCTTTGAGGGCAGATTTCTCTGGAACCAAACAGCCCAGTTTCACAGGACCAAAATCATTCGAAACCAACTCAAAAGTTCTTCAATATGATATTGGTCTCATGTAAATGGGTCAGTTGGTTCCGAAGATATAGCTGGTTGGTTAAAGGGGGAGTGGTTGTCTCTCCCCCTCACACCAGAAAATGCAGGGACTAGGCTGGTGTATAAGGGGTCAGCCTGGGAATGTCCCTGCATGATCCTGGGACCATATTCCCGGGTAAATCCCTACATTTTCTGTTGTGAAAGGGGTATTATTTCTAATAGCCGTGACCTGCAGTGCTCTGAATACAGCCGGGCAGCCCCCTGCTCTGTCCAGCTGTCAATGACTGTCACCCCTGCAGCTTACGCTCCAATTCTTCTCCCCACTTTCACCTCAGCCCGCCACCCCTTTAATCATGTGGTGCTGGCCCCCGATGTGCTCCCCCAACATCACGCATCAACAACAGCGCACACAATATTTTAAATGTCCACTTGGCTAGAGGGGAGTGGGAGCATGCTCTGCGCTGCGCTCTGCTCCTCTCCCCATAGAAGCAGCTGCACCGCTCTCCATCTCTCCCTGCAGCAGCAGCGAAGGCTCATATAAAAATTTACACTTTTGGGGGCATTGCTTAAGGGACGCTACAAGTGGCGGTACGTGGGGGCATTACGCATAATGTGTGGCTTAATGTGTAAGGGGCATTATGGTGTGCAGCATCATGTGTAAGGGGCATTATCTGTGCTGCATCATGTTTAAGGGGCATTATGTGTGCAGCATCATGTGTAAGGGACATTATGTGTGTAGCATCATGTGTAATGGGTACTATGGGGCACGGCATCATGTGTAATGGGTACTATGGTGTGCGGCATCATGTGTAATGGGTGCTATGGTGTGCGGCATCATGTGTAATGGGTGCTATGGTGTGCGGCATCATGTGTAATGGGTACTATGGTGCCATCAAGCAAGAACCCCCTAGTAATGAGCACGTAGGTAAGCAGCACTTATGTGGCAAATATGTAATGGGCATTACAGTTTGTTATATAGTATGTAATGGGCATCATGATGTGTGGCACAATGTGTAATGGGCATTATGGTGTGTGGCCTTATGTGTAATTGGCATTACAGCGTGTGGCTTTATGTGTAATGCGTATTACAGAGTTTGCTAAAAGGTGTAATGGGCATTACTGTGTATGGTCTAAAGTGTAATACCACACCCCTTTTTGTGATGACACGCCTCCTTCCCATGAAGCCATGCCCCCTTTTTGCTGCGCGGCATAGCCGCGCAAAGGTCCCCCTGTTATTATGTCTGGATCTGGGACCACGCATTACCATAATTCTAGATTTGCCTATGCCTCCAAGGATATTATGCCAAGGATCCTTACAAAAGCCATGATGGGGACTGGGACAGATGAGGATATGTTAATCCAAATTCTCATCACCAGGGCAGAGGTAACAGGCTATAGTTTGAGAATGGACATTGTGCTGCTAGGAGGACGCAGAGTGTTTCTCACTGATAAGATCACAACATGTGCTGTAAGTGCACATGAGAGTAACCATTTGCTCCCAAACACAGACAATGGGCATTCACACAAATGAGGGCCCTTATTCAGATCTAATCGCAGTACAAATTTGTTCTCACAATGGGCAAAACCATGTGCCCTACAGGTGGGGCAGATTTAACATGTGCAGAGAGAGTTAGATTTGGGTGAGTTATTTTGTTTCTGTTCAGGGTAAATACTGGCTGTATTATTTTTACACTGCAATTTAGATTTCAGTTTCAAAACACCCCACCCAAATGTAACTCTCTCTGCACATGTTACATCTGCCCCACCTGCAGTGCACATGGTTTTGTCCATTTTGAGAACAAATTTGTACTGCGATCAGTTCTGAATAAGGGCCTAGGTCAATCCATTTTATTTAACAACGTGATCAGAACAATTGGTTTTTTTGTTAGTTTATTTCACCATTTTTCCAATTTGCTGTATTATAATTTCTATCTTGTATAATTTTTGTTCTTGTCATTTGCTATAGATATGCCAGAGGAGGCAGCTAATACCCCTTTTACACCCCCTAAAAATCCGGGTCAACGGCGGGTCAGACCCAGATCGTCGTCGGTGTAAATGGGACACGCCGTGTCCCTTTACACACGGCACTTCTACCCAGGTCCCCCCCAGCAACGGGTCTGCCCGCAACCCCCCCCCCCCAGGACAGAAGACTATTCCACTTGTCTACTACCCTTTCTGTGAAGTAATTTTTCCTCAGATTTCCCCTGAACCTCTCCCCTGTATCAGTGCATTTCCTAGTGTTCTAATACTTCTCCTGATTTGAAGAATGTTTCCCTCTTGGACATAATCAAAACCATTGGTATATTTGCAGGTTTTTATAGCGTAGACACACAGCTTTTCATATAATCTCTTTTTTCGCTTACACATCCTCCTGACCCCAATATTGCTGTGTGACTCTATCATAGAGCCCACCAAAAGCCTTTGCAATGTGGTTCAACCAATTTGCAATATGTGGAAACCATGTGCATAAAGGATTGTAAGCCTGTGAGCAGGGCCCTCTGAGCTTGTACGTCGGATATTACCCAGTCTTTTTCTATTGCTGTTTGTTCCCAATTGTAAAGCGCAATGGAATGTACTAGTACTATATAAGTAAAATATAATAATTAATAATTGAGGATGTCAGGAATGTGCTATGAAGCCCCATCACCCATCTACTGGTAGTGTCCTAGCATAATTATTACAAGATCTATGCATCAGAATCAGAATCAACTTTATTGGCCATGTGTGCTTGCGCACACTTGGAATTTTTTGTGGATCATATTACATAACAAGTATACAATAAAACCACTAACATCACACATTATGTATAACTGACTGACGTACCTGGCATTGTCCTGGTTTAAGCCTTTAATTATCAATGAGTTGGATATAAAGGTTATCATTTATAAATAATTGGCAGCTCTTCCAACACACCCATGGGGTGGCTGCTGAGTGTCGTTTTTTTTTTTGTTGGGGTTTCGCCAGTAGCCCTATTCCCCAGTTTTCCTTCAGGTGTAAAAGTGTCCATACACGTTACAATTATTGTATACAGTATTGTATATAATACTGTATACAATAATTGTAACGTGTATGGGCACCTTTACTGCCGACCCGATTGCTGTTCATGTGTGCAATGTGTAGTGACCAACCTTGAAAGGAGTGTACACCTTAAGATGCGGTGGCGTTGGTCTCGATTTGCGGTTGGGGATTGATTGCCGGACACAGGGTGGAAAATCATGCAGCGGCATTTTTCTTGTTGTCACTTGATAAATATTCCCAGACCTGGGCACGATCCCACAGCCAGGCTTCGGAGGATGAGGGACTTCCGGCAGCACTGTGATCCCTCTGACGCCCTCGGAAGTCTTATGAGGGACACAGACACGGTTTCTCTCCACTCGTGTCTTGATAAACTTGGCCTTGCTTCCGTAGGTCATTGTGCTGCGGGATTCTTCATAAGCACTATCCGCAGGGCTGATGTGCGTGATCATAACCAATCGGCTTTTCCCGCTCAGTGCTCCCTTTAGCAGCCAGGTCAGCTTGCTGTCCCGATAGTTTATATGGCTGCCTGGTCTGTCACGCAGCGCCATGATACACATCCTGAGGGCAAGAAGGGATCGGTTGATGTATCCTCCTTCTTTCATGGTCTGGCCGCTGTTCTCAGTCTGGCTTGCTCGTTCTGATCCCGCAAGGTCTACCATGTACAACTTGCCTGTGCTCACACCATCACTGGCTGTCTGCTTTATGGTGACCTGCAATACTGCATGTGAACGGGATGAGGTCTTATTAGCGGCTGTGCGAGCTTCTGTGCGCTGCTTGTTGCCCTTCTTCAGCAGGGCCATGGCTTCCTCTGGAGTGCTAAGGGAGAATGTAGAAATCCCTTCTATTTTGGTGTTGCCATTGGGATCCTCTCTGAGGACCAAAGACCTAGAGGAAGGTCTTAATAGGTCTCGGACGGTTTCATTATAGATCTCCGCGTATGATAATGATACGGAGCAATTCTTTTTTTCCCCAGTCTCCTCAATGGCTTTAAACAGGTCCTTCAGGGTGCGATACATTACTCCAGGGTTGCGGTCCTTACCCATCATGGTGAAGGTCTTTCCAGTGCCTGTCGGGCCATAGGCAAATATGGCAGCATTGTACCCAGACAGGATGTCGCCCAATAAGGGCTTCACTGTGGAATCATACACAGTCTCCTGGGTAGCTGCCTGGTCAAACACCTGGTTAAATTGGAATGTTGTTTCTCTTGTCCTGGTGGAGCGCAGGACATCGTTAGGATCCTCACCGGGGTCCTGCAATAGCACTGTCTGCGGTCCGAGCTGGTGTGTGATGCATCGGGCGCGGTTCTTAGTCTCCGTCAAATTAACTGGACGGATGCGCAGAGCGACAGTCATTTGGTGGTCTATAGCTTTATTAGCTTTCGCCTTCTTCATTTTATATCAAACTTCAATCTTCAGAAAAGAGTGAAAAATTATGTGTTGGCACAAGTCCAGCAATATCAGATATGACTCAGGAAGCAGTCAGCTGCCAGTGTTCTACTCATCACAGCCCATTGTGACATCATCGGCCCATTGTGACATCACTAGCTGCCATGTGGCAGAAGGGCACTGCTATGTATTTCATCCAGGGCCTGCTGTTACAGAAGTGGTATCATCTTCTGGTCCCCCTGGGATGTCTTACCTCTCACTTATTTACGTGATAAAAGTTAATAAGCACAAAGAACCTTTTATCTCTGCATGTTTGTAGCCATTCACAGCAGTGGGAGCAATTGTATTAGTTCTGAAAGAAAATATATGTTGTCCACAGGTGCCAGTGGAAGTGCTCCTCCAGTGGCCAAATTATGAATTACTTTAGTATAGTGTGAATACTGCTTCATCTCTCGCGGCAGTGTCATTTTTATAATCAGGAGAAATATACTAACCTTGTACAGTTACCTTGTAATAAACCAGCTCATGTCCTCTCTTTCTGAAGTACAATGCATTAAGGACCGCCAAGCATAGGCGAATCTAGGGGGTGGTCCGGGGGTGCACCGGGCCACCCATTAGCCCATTTTGTAGCTGAGGGATGGGGCTTTCCAACGAGCCCAGCCCGTGTCTCTAGCCCCCTGGGAACCGGAGATACTGCCAGGCAAAGCTGGAAAGTTTTCCCTATAGGATAACATGGGACCCGCTAATTCCAACCCCCACCCAGTTCAACGGCTGCCAGTTCCACCTTCGGCATCACTGAAGCTCGGGGTTGATTTCAGTCGAACCCAAATCGCTGGGCCTTCAATCTGATACCAGGCTGGATCCATATGGGTTAATTGGTTCCAGGAATATTGAGGTTAAACCGTTTTTTTTTTCTTTCATTTCTTAAATGTAATTTCCTGACTGTTTATGTTCTTTGAGGGCAGATTTCTCTGGAACCAAACAGCCCAGTTTCACAGGACCAAAATCATTCGAAACCAACTCAAAAGTTCTTCAATATGATATTGGTCTCATGTAAATGGGTCAGTTGGTTCCGAAGATATAGCTGGTTGGTTAAAGGGGGAGTGGTTGTCTCTCCCCCTCACACCAGAAAATGCAGGGACTAGGCTGGTGTATAAGGGGTCAGCCTGGGAATGTCCCTGCATGATCCTGGGACCATATTCCCGGGTAAATCCCTACATTTTCTGTTGTGAAAGGGGTATTATTTCTAATAGCCGTGACCTGCAGTGCTCTGAATACAGCCGGGCAGCCCCCTGCTCTGTCCAGCTGTCAATGACTGTCACCCCTGCAGCTTACGCTCCAATTCTTCTCCCCACTTTCACCTCAGCCCGCCACCCCTTTAATCATGTGGTGCTGGCCCCCGATGTGCTCCCCCAACATCACGCATCAACAACAGCGCATGTGGTGCACGGTGTACGGAGGGAACGGGTTCCTCTTACCTTGCGTCTTCAGGGGCGACTCCAGGTCGTTTGTTCTTCTGTTACCCGGTGGACCAGAGAGGGACACTCCAATGAAGAGGACACGTTCTGCAGTGCAACTCAAATTTATTGTGAATTAGATACAGCCTCTGCCCACTGACCCTCACGGCTGAGCAGTGACTGCGGGTTAAGGCAATGGTAATGAACAACAGGTAATTAGGATAACGGTCGGTTATCACATGAAACAATAATGCAGAGTCAGAATACGTACATGCCCGCTTGGGCCTATAGGCTTCACGTGTTCAAAGTACCGTGACGGCTTTTGGGGTCAAGCACCCCCGCTTTAACGTTACTACTAGGTCAAAGGATCGACGCGGTACCGTTAACACCGAAGGCTACGTTCAATATGTACACATAAATCGCACATGTAATAAATACCACAATGACAACCATAACAGTAGGCAATGACCTGACTAGCTGGTGCACCTATACTGGCCTACTGGCAATTAACCTGAGGTGACGTCACCCTTAGAGGCATTTTTAGTCCCGGGCAACCTGCGCGCAGGGGTTTGGGAAAGTGTTAAGTCCACACAAGCTTCGGTGTAACAACCGAGGTGAGATCTTTTAAGCAGAACAGAACCTTAACAGACAGTCGGCTGCATGCGGCCCTTAAAAGGGGATTTCCTTGCTGGCGAAGGTTGGTGTTCCACATTTAGCCACAAAGTGGTGCTGTCCCCTACCAAACTGAGGCGTTCTATGAGGACCAATCTGAAGTCCCTTCCAGCTATGGCATGAACAGCAAGGGGGTCCCTGGTGGTGACCCACCGGTGTCTCTGGCTACTGGGGGCCCCAACCTGCTTGGAACAAATACTAATAGGGGGAAAACTGCAGGGGTCCACTTTTGCCTTAGAGCGCACGTGGCGCTACCATCCTGCGTCCGGGTACTAACAGTGCCAGGGCGTCTGGCATACTCCGGCACTGAAAGGGTGCCTAGTGCTGGCGGGCAAGGGGTGGCAGCGTGAGTGGGGAGGACAAAGTACCTGTGAGGCTGCTCTCTGTTGCGGGCTCCTGCCCGTCGCGGACTGGACGCTCCTGCCGACTGCTTCCTCCTTCAGGCGGGGGTGCACTAGTGTGGGCACTGCAGGCGCAGCGTTGCCACACTCAGTGTCTTCCCCGGCCCGGCCTGACAGCTGGGCGCTCTGCGGCTTCAGTCTTCACCGCCGGGTCCTCACGCGTCACTGCGGGGGGGTCCTGATGACGCCGGCGGCTCTCTGACACGGCTCTCGGCGTCCTGGGACTCCGTGCTGGAGCGCGCGGGGGAGATCTGTCGCCCGGCGCGGCTGCTGCGATGCGGCTGCGGGCGTCGGGTGCTTCAGCCCGTCCCTGTGCAGGACCTGGGGCTGCTCCGGAAGGCTGCACGCTGCTGGGGAGGGCAGGACACACGTGCCTCTTCCCCGCGTCTCCTCACCAGCCCCCTGTCTTTTTCGCGCGCCGTCCTGACTCCTCCTACCTCCTAGATCCAGCCTCGGCGCGAAAGTCCTGGGGGAAAATTAACCCCATGTGTCCCGGCTGAGGTGTGGGTTAACTTAACCCTTGGTGGCCCTGAGGGGACTTTGGGGGCACCACATTCACCCCTGCTTTTTTTTAGATGCGTGTCCCCGCGCATCATAACACAGCGAATAATTGTCCTTTTCTTTTCTTTTTTTACACATTTACAACCTTTATAAGAACGTTATAATTTACAAGGTATACAACAGGGTATAACCGATATCTAATCCTGGTACCGCCGGGGAAGTGTACCCCGAGTACTCCTTTCGGAGCGCCTTAGCTCAGGCTCGGGGGCCACCTCCTCGGCCATTATTTCAACTGGCGGCCTAGGCTGGGCTTGCCGCGGCATAATGGACCAGCCCACCGCCATCAATAGCTCGAGAGGGTCAGTGGGCAGTGGAGGCGAGAGGACCGCTTCACCCTTCGGCTCTTCATCCCGGTCGTCCTTTGGTGCTTCCTTTAGCTTTTGGTCCGGTCTTAGGCGGGGCCTGCGCTGACTTCTGTGGGCCGATGCTGGAGGGGCGCCGTCGAACTTCGAGGTCTGGCCACCCGCCACTATCAACATGGATTCGACTGCGTGCGAGTTCAGCCCCTGCTTGGGGTTCACTTCTGTATGTGACCGCTTCTTCTTCATTGGCTCACTCTGTACTCGAACCTGAGAGCTCCGTTGGCCACATCCGTACGCTTTCCCATTACTTCTTCCTACCCCATCTTCTGTTTCTTCGGGGTACACACCACTCCGCCGGGGTGGATCTTTCGGGGGGTAGTACCGTGGATGACTTCTGTGGCTTGGGTAATTCCAACGGCGCTCTCTTCTTGCGGCATACCGGGTGCCTCTGACTGGAACGCCACCAGGGCCAGTGACGTTGGCTGCCTGGAGGCCCTTTCTTCCCCTGATGATGTCGAATTCCACCAGCTCCCCGGCCCCAAGACTTCTATAAAAATCCCTTGCATTCTTCTTCGGGATAGCTGTGAAATGGACGAAGATATCCCTTTCTGTATCGGCACAATTGATAAAACCGTATCCCCGTCGTACATGGAACCAGACCACCCTTCCCTGGTTCTTTACGCGGGCTGAGGGGTAACGATCCGAGGCGGCAGGTAATTCACTTGCACCGATATAGCATTGTCTGCCATAGCAAGCCTGCCCGTCTTCTGGGGCTGGACCTAAGCTTCCCGTCCCCCCCGAGGTTCGGCCCTCGACCTCGGGGTGTTGGGGTTTAACTCTTCATCCTGGTTGCCGTCTCTCTCTGTGCTTCCGGCCTCCTGGCTTCGGTAGTACGTCGGGCGTCCCTGCCTATCAAACTGGTCGGGAAGCTGCCGTCCATACTCTTGGGGTGGTCCCCACCTACTTCGGGCCGGTCTTTGCCTTTCGGTTCTCCATCTTGGTTCTGCATAGCTCGGTGCCGGCGCACTTGCCATCCGACGCATCTCTTTCTGCATCTCCGCCATCCCGACGGCCAGTTCCTCCATTTGTTTCTGGAGCGTCTGCATCGCGTCTCTGTCGGGCTGTTGGCCACCCTGTACTGCCAAGTCGTGGGGCCATTTCGCCTTCTCCGTGCCGCTGGCTGTGGCTCCTGTCGGTTTCACTACTTCTCTGAAGCCAATCAATTCTGGGTACTCTTCCTCCCTTCCTTTGGGGTTACCGACGATGGCGAGGGCAGCCGTCTTAAAGTCCCGGAAGGTCTTGCCTGGCATCTGTGACTTCAGCAATCGCAGTTGAACCTTAGCGTTCTCTTGGGACGCTCCTTCAACGAATTGAGTCGTTAGAGCTTCGTCTGCGTTACGTATCTCCTCCGGGTCTACCGCTACAATGGCCTTTAGCATCTCCTGCAGACTCAGGGCGTAGTCCCGTAGGGACTCATTTGGCCGCTGCTTGCGGGCATACAATTTCATCTTCAGCTCAGGGATGGTCGTCGTTTCGAACGTGGTGAAGATTTCCTTCAGCATGTCCGTCACACTTTTTCTCTCTTCCATTGGCCATGAGGCCACTTCTCTGCGTGCCGACCCCGTTAGCTGTCCCATCAGGATTTCCACCTTCTGCTGCTCGCTAGGCTTATACATCCGGAACGTGGATTCGAGGTTGTTCCTGAAGTCTGCAAATGAGGTCTTCTGTGGCTGGTCATCGTCTCCACTATAGGTCGGGAGCCACGGGGCCCCGAAGTAGTATGGCAGAGTTATGGCCGCGGCCGGTGTTGTGTCTTGGACGTCCTGTTGTTCTTGGTTTTGCGGATTTGCCTGCTGCACCACTTCTCCGCCTTGTTGCTGCTCCATCTTTCACCGAGTTGTCGCTCTCCTGATGCAACCGGATCCTGTTCGTTGTGACGCCAAAAGAGATGTGGTGCACGGTGTACGGAGGGAACGGGTTCCTCTTACCTTGCGTCTTCAGGGGCGACTCCAGGTCGTTTGTTCTTCTGTTACCCGGTGGACCAGAGAGGGACACTCCAATGAAGAGGACACGTTCTGCAGTGCAACTCAAATTTATTGTGAATTAGATACAGCCTCTGCCCACTGACCCTCACGGCTGAGCAGTGACTGCGGGTTAAGGCAATGGTAATGAACAACAGGTAATTAGGATAACGGTCGGTTATCACATGAAACAATAATGCGGAGTCAGAATACGTACATGCCCGCTTGGGCCTATAGGCTTCACGTGTTCAAAGTACCGTGACGGCTTTTGGGGTCAAGCACCCCCGCTTTAACGTTACTACTAGGTCAAAGGATCGACGCGGTACCGTTAACACCGAAGGCTACGTTCAATATGTACACATAAATCGCACATGTAATAAATACCACAATGACAACCATAACAGTAGGCAATGACCTGACTAGCTGATGCACCTATACTGGCCTACTGGCAATTAACCTGAGGTGACGTCACCCTTAGAGGCATTTTTAGTCCCGGGCAACCTGCGCGCAGGGGTTTGGGAAAGTGTTAAGTCCACACAAGCTTCGGTGTAACAATCGAGGTGAGATCCTTTAAGCAGAACAGAACCTTAACAGACAGTCGGCTGCATGCGGCCCTTAAAAGGGGATTTCCTTGCTGGCGAAGGTTGGTGTTCCACATTTAGCCACAAAGTGGTGCTGTCCCCTACCAAACTGAGGCGTTCTATGAGGACCAATCTGAAGTCCCTTCCAGCTATGGCATGAACAGCAAGGGGGTCCCTGGTGGTGACCCACCGGTGTCTCTGGCTACTGGGGGCCCCAACCTGCTTGGAACAAATACTAATAGGGGGAAAACTGCAGGGGTCCACTTTTGCCTTAGAGCGCACGTGGCGCTACCATCCTGCGTCCGGGTACTAACAGTGCCAGGGCGTCTGGCATACTCCGGCACTGAAAGGGTGCCTAGTGCTGGCGGGCAAGGGGTGGCAGCGTGAGTGGGGAGGACAAAGTACCTGTGAGGCTGCTCTCTGTTGCGGGCTCCTGCCCGTCGCGGACTGGACGCTCCTGCCGACTGCTTCCTCCTTCAGGCGGGGGTGCACTAGTGTGGGCACTGCAGGCGCAGCGTTGCCACACTCAGTGTCTTCCCCGGCCCGGCCTGACAGCTGGGCGCTCTGCGGCTTCAGTCTTCACCGCCGGGTCCTCACGCGTCACTGCGGGGGGGTCCTGATGACGCCGGCGGCTCTCTGACGCGGCTCTCGGCGTCCTGGGACTCCGTGCTGGAGCGCGCGGGGGAGATCTGTCGCCCGGCGCGGCTGCTGCGATGCGGCTGCGGGCGTCGGGTGCTTCAGCCCGTCCCTGTGCAGGACCTGGGGCTGCTCCGGAAGGCTGCACGCTGCTGGGGAGGGCAGGACACACGTGCCTCTTCCCCGCGTCTCCTCACCAGCCCCCTGTCTTTTTCGCGCGCCGTCCTGACTCCTCCTACCTCCTAGATCCAGCCTCGGCGCGAAAGTCCTGGGGGAAAATTAACCCCATGTGTCCCGGCTGAGGTGTGGGTTAACTTAACCCTTGGTGGCCCTGAGGGGACTTTGGGGGAACCACACGCACACAATATTTTAAATGTCCACTTGGCTAGAGGGGAGTGGGAGCATGCTCTGCGCTGCGCTCTGCTCCTCTCCCCATAGAAGCAGCTGCACCGCTCTCCATCTCTCCCTGCAGCAGCAGCGAAGGCTCATATAAAAATTTACACTTTTGGGGGCATTGCTTAAGGGACGCTACAAGTGGCGGTACGTGGGGGCATTACGCATAATGTGTGGCTTAATGTGTAAGGGGCATTATGGTGTGCAGCATCATGTGTAAGGGGCATTATCTGTGCTGCATCATGTTTAAGGGGCATTATGTGTGCAGTATCATGTGTAAGGGACATTATGTGTGTAGCATCATGTGTAATGGGTACTATGGGGCACGGCATCATGTGTAATGGGTACTATGGTGTGCGGCATCATGTGTAATGGGTACTATGGTGTGCGGCATCATGTGTAATGGGTGCTATGGTGTGCGGCATCATGTGTAATGGGTACTATGGTGCCATCAAGCAAGAACCCCCTAGTAATGAGCACGTAGGTAAGCAGCACTTATGTGGCAAATATGTAATGGGCATTACAGTTTGTTATATAGTATGTAATGGGCATCATGATGTGTGGCACAATGTGTAATGGGCATTATGGTGTGTGGCCTTATGTGTAATTGGCATTACGGCGTGTGGCTTTATGTGTAATGCGTATTACAGAGTTTGCTAAAAGGTGTAATGGGCATTACTGTGTATGGTCTAAAGTGTAATACCACACCCCTTTTTGTGATGACACGCCTCCTTCCCATGAAGCCATGCCCCCTTTTTGCTGCGCGGCATAGCCGCGCAAAGGTCCCCCTGTTATTATGTCTGGATCTGGGACCACGCATTACCATAATTCTAGATTTGCCTATGCCTCCAAGGATATTATGCCAAGGATCCTTACAAAAGCCATGATGGGGACTGGGACAGATGAGGATATGTTAATCCAAATTCTCATCACCAGGGCAGAGGTAACAGGCTATAGTTTGAGAATGGACATTGTGCTGCTAGGAGGACGCAGAGTGTTTCTCACTGATAAGATCACAACATGTGCTGTAAGTGCACATGAGAGTAACCATTTGCTCCCAAACACAGACAATGGGCATTCACACAAATGAGGGCCCTTATTCAGATCTAATCGCAGTACAAATTTGTTCTCACAATGGGCAAAACCATGTGCCCTACAGGTGGGGCAGATTTAACATGTGCAGAGAGAGTTAGATTTGGGTGAGTTATTTTGTTTCTGTTCAGGGTAAATACTGGCTGTATTATTTTTACACTGCAATTTAGATTTCAGTTTCAAAACACCCCACCCAAATGTAACTCTCTCTGCACATGTTACATCTGCCCCACCTGCAGTGCACATGGTTTTGTCCATTTTGAGAACAAATTTGTACTGCGATCAGTTCTGAATAAGGGCCTAGGTCAATCCATTTTATTTAACAACGTGATCAGAACAATTGGTTTTTTTGTTAGTTTATTTCACCATTTTTCCAATTTGCTGTATTATAATTTCTATCTTGTATAATTTTTGTTCTTGTCATTTGCTATAGATATGCCAGAGGAGGCAGCTAATACCCCTTTTACACCCCCTAAAAATCCGGGTCAACGGCGGGTCAGACCCAGATCGTCGTCGGTGTAAATGGGACACGCCGTGTCCCTTTACACACGGCACTTCTACCCAGGTCCCCCCCAGCAACGGGTCTGCCCGCAACCCCCCCCCCCCCAGGACAGAAGACTATTCCACTTGTCTACTACCCTTTCTGTGAAGTAATTTTTCCTCAGATTTCCCCTGAACCTCTCCCCTGTATCAGTGCATTTCCTAGTGTTCTAATACTTCTCCTGATTTGAAGAATGTTTCCCTCTTGGACATAATCAAAACCATTGGTATATTTGCAGGTTTTTATAGCGTAGACACACAGCTTTTCATATAATCTCTTTTTTCGCTTACACATCCTCCTGACCCCAATATTGCTGTGTGACTCTATCATAGAGCCCACCAAAAGCCTTTGCAATGTGGTTCAACCAATTTGCAATATGTGGAAACCATGTGCATAAAGGATTGTAAGCCTGTGAGCAGGGCCCTCTGAGCTTGTACGTCGGATATTACCCAGTCTTTTTCTATTGCTGT
This sequence comes from Crinia signifera, assembly GCF_055691185.1. Taxonomy (NCBI): domain Eukaryota; kingdom Metazoa; phylum Chordata; class Amphibia; order Anura; family Myobatrachidae; genus Crinia; species Crinia signifera. The sequence goes on along the minus strand of NC_139221.1, from coordinate 256,086,140 downwards.
TTGTTCCCAATTGTAAAGCGCAATGGAATGTACTAGTACTATATAAGTAAAATATAATAATTAATAATTGAGGATGTCAGGAATGTGCTATGAAGCCCCATCACCCATCTACTGGTAGTGTCCTAGCATAATTATTACAAGATCTATGCATCAGAATCAGAATCAACTTTATTGGCCATGTGTGCTTGCGCACACTTGGAATTTTTTGTGGATCATATTACATAACAAGTATACAATAAAACCACTAACATCACACATTATGTATAACTGACTGACGTACCTGGCATTGTCCTGGTTTAAGCCTTTAATTATCAATGAGTTGGATATAAAGGTTATCATTTATAAATAATTGGCAGCTCTTCCAACACACCCATGGGGTGGCTGCTGAGTGTCGTTTTTTTTTTTGTTGGGGTTTCGCCAGTAGCCCTATTCCCCAGTTTTCCTTCAGGTGTAAAAGTGTCCATACACGTTACAATTATTGTATACAGTATTGTATATAATACTGTATACAATAATTGTAACGTGTATGGGCACCTTTACTGCCGACCCGATTGCTGTTCATGTGTGCAATGTGTAGTGACCAACCTTGAAAGGAGTGTACACCTTAAGATGCGGTGGCGTTGGTCTCGATTTGCGGTTGGGGATTGATTGCCGGACACAGGGTGGAAAATCATGCAGCGGCATTTTTCTTGTTGTCACTTGATAAATATTCCCAGACCTGGGCACGATCCCACAGCCAGGCTTCGGAGGATGAGGGACTTCCGGCAGCACTGTGATCCCTCTGACGCCCTCGGAAGTCTTATGAGGGACACAGACACGGTTTCTCTCCACTCGTGTCTTGATAAACTTGGCCTTGCTTCCGTAGGTCATTGTGCTGCGGGATTCTTCATAAGCACTATCCGCAGGGCTGATGTGCGTGATCATAACCAATCGGCTTTTCCCGCTCAGTGCTCCCTTTAGCAGCCAGGTCAGCTTGCTGTCCCGATAGTTTATATGGCTGCCTGGTCTGTCACGCAGCGCCATGATACATATCCTGAGGGCAAGAAGGGATCGGTTGATGTATCCTCCTTCTTTCATGGTCTGGCCGCTGTTCTCAGTCTGGCTTGCTCGTTCTGATCCCGCAAGGTCTACCATGTACAACTTGCCTGTGCTCACACCATCACTGGCTGTCTGCTTTATGGTAACCTGCAATACTGCATGTGAACGGGATGAGGTCTTATTAGCGGCTGTGTGAGCTTCTGTGCGCTGCTTGTTGCCCTTCTTCAGCAGGGCCATGGCTTCCTCTGGAGTGCTAAGGGAGAATGTAGAAATCCCTTCTATTTTGGTGTTGCCATTGGGATCCTCTCTGAGGACCAAAGACCTAGAGGAAGGTCTTAATAGGTCTCGGACGGTTTCATTATAGATCTCCGCGTATGATAATGATACGGAGCAATTCTTTTTTTCCCCAGTCTCCTCAATGGCTTTAAACAGGTCCTTCAGGGTGCGATACATTACTCCAGGGTTGCGGTCCTTACCCATCATGGTGAAGGTCTTTCCAGTGCCTGTCGGGCCATAGGCAAATATGGCAGCATTGTACCCAGACAGGATGTCGCCCAATAAGGGCTTCACTGTGGAATCATACACAGTCTCCTGGGTAGCTGCCTGGTCAAACACCTGGTTAAATTGGAATGTTGTTTCTCTTGTCCTGGTGGAGCGCAGGACATCGTTAGGATCCTCACCGGGGTCCTGCAATAGCACTGTCTGCGGTCCGAGCTGGTGTGTGATGCATCGGGCGCGGTTCTTAGTCTCCGTCAAATTAACTGGACGGATGCGCAGAGCGACAGTCATTTGGTGGTCTATAGCTTTATTAGCTTTCGCCTTCTTCATTTTATATCAAACTTCAATCTTCAGAAAAGAGTGAAAAATTATGTGTTGGCACAAGTCCAGCAATATCAGATATGACTCAGGAAGCAGTCAGCTGCCAGTGTTCTACTCATCACAGCCCATTGTGACATCATCGGCCCATTGTGACATCACTAGCTGCCATGTGGCAGAAGGGCACTGCTATGTATTTCATCCAGGGCCTGCTGTTACAGAAGTGGTATCATCTTCTGGTCCCCCTGGGATGTCTTACCTCTCACTTATTTACGTGATAAAAGTTAATAAGCACAAAGAACCTTTTATCTCTGCATGTTTGTAGCCATTCACAGCAGTGGGAGCAATTGTATTAGTTCTGAAAGAAAATATATGTTGTCCACAGGTGCCAGTGGAAGTGCTCCTCCAGTGGCCAAATTATGAATTACTTTAGTATAGTGTGAATACTGCTTCATCTCTCGCGGCAGTGTCATTTTTATAATCAGGAGAAATATACTAACCTTGTACAGTTACCTTGTAATAAACCAGCTCATGTCCTCTCTTTCTGAAGTACAATGCATTAAGGACCGCCAAGCATAGGCGAATCTAGGGGGTGGTCCGGGGGTGCACCGGGCCACCCATTAGCCCATTTTGTAGCTGAGGGATGGGGCTTTCCAACGAGCCCAGCCCGTGTCTCTAGCCCCCTGGGAACCGGAGATACTGCCAGGCAAAGCTGGAAAGTTTTCCCTATAGGATAACATGGGACCCGCTAATTCCAACCCCCACCCAGTTCAACGGCTGCCAGTTCCACCTTCGGCATCACTGAAGCTCGGGGTTGATTTCAGTCGAACCCAAATCGCTGGGCCTTCAATCTGATACCAGGCTGGATCCATATGGGTTAATTGGTTCCAGGAATATTGAGGTTAAACCGTTTTTTTTTTCTTTCATTTCTTAAATGTAATTTCCTGACTGTTTATGTTCTTTGAGGGCAGATTTCTCTGGAACCAAACAGCCCAGTTTCACAGGACCAAAATCATTCGAAACCAACTCAAAAGTTCTTCAATATGATATTGGTCTCATGTAAATGGGTCAGTTGGTTCCGAAGATATAGCTGGTTGGTTAAAGGGGGAGTGGTTGTCTCTCCCCCTCACACCAGAAAATGCAGGGACTAGGCTGGTGTATAAGGGGTCAGCCTGGGAATGTCCCTGCATGATCCTGGGACCATATTCCCGGGTAAATCCCTACATTTTCTGTTGTGAAAGGGGTATTATTTCTAATAGCCGTGACCTGCAGTGCTCTGAATACAGCCGGGCAGCCCCCTGCTCTGTCCAGCTGTCAATGACTGTCACCCCTGCAGCTTACGCTCCAATTCTTCTCCCCACTTTCACCTCAGCCCGCCACCCCTTTAATCATGTGGTGCTGGCCCCCGATGTGCTCCCCCAACATCACGCATCAACAACAGCGCACACAATATTTTAAATGTCCACTTGGCTAGAGGGGAGTGGGAGCATGCTCTGCGCTGCGCTCTGCTCCTCTCCCCATAGAAGCAGCTGCACCGCTCTCCATCTCTCCCTGCAGCAGCAGCGAAGGCTCATATAAAAATTTACACTTTTGGGGGCATTGCTTAAGGGACGCTACAAGTGGCGGTACGTGGGGGCATTACGCATAATGTGTGGCTTAATGTGTAAGGGGCATTATGGTGTGCAGCATCATGTGTAAGGGGCATTATCTGTGCTGCATCATGTTTAAGGGGCATTATGTGTGCAGCATCATGTGTAAGGGACATTATGTGTGTAGCATCATGTGTAATGGGTACTATGGGGCACGGCATCATGTGTAATGGGTACTATGGTGTGCGGCATCATGTGTAATGGGTGCTATGGTGTGCGGCATCATGTGTAATGGGTGCTATGGTGTGCGGCATCATGTGTAATGGGTACTATGGTGCCATCAAGCAAGAACCCCCTAGTAATGAGCACGTAGGTAAGCAGCACTTATGTGGCAAATATGTAATGGGCATTACAGTTTGTTATATAGTATGTAATGGGCATCATGATGTGTGGCACAATGTGTAATGGGCATTATGGTGTGTGGCCTTATGTGTAATTGGCATTACAGCGTGTGGCTTTATGTGTAATGCGTATTACAGAGTTTGCTAAAAGGTGTAATGGGCATTACTGTGTATGGTCTAAAGTGTAATACCACACCCCTTTTTGTGATGACACGCCTCCTTCCCATGAAGCCATGCCCCCTTTTTGCTGCGCGGCATAGCCGCGCAAAGGTCCCCCTGTTATTATGTCTGGATCTGGGACCACGCATTACCATAATTCTAGATTTGCCTATGCCTCCAAGGATATTATGCCAAGGATCCTTACAAAAGCCATGATGGGGACTGGGACAGATGAGGATATGTTAATCCAAATTCTCATCACCAGGGCAGAGGTAACAGGCTATAGTTTAAAAATGGACATTGTGCTGCTAGGAGGACGCAGAGTGTTTCTCACTGATAAGATCACAACATGTGCTGTAAGTGCACATGAGAGTAACCATTTGCTCCCAAACACAGACAATGGGCATTCACACAAATGAGGGCCCTTATTCAGATCTAATCGCAGTACAAATTTGTTCTCACAATGGGCAAAACCATGTGCCCTACAGGTGGGGCAGATTTAACATGTGCAGAGAGAGTTAGATTTGGGTGAGTTATTTTGTTTCTGTTCAGGGTAAATACTGGCTGTATTATTTTTACACTGCAATTTAGATTTCAGTTTCAAAACACCCCACCCAAATGTAACTCTCTCTGCACATGTTACATCTGCCCCACCTGCAGTGCACATGGTTTTGTCCATTTTGAGAACAAATTTGTACTGCGATCAGTTCTGAATAAGGGCCTAGGTCAATCCATTTTATTTAACAACGTGATCAGAACAATTGGTTTTTTTGTTAGTTTATTTCACCATTTTTCCAATTTGCTGTATTATAATTTCTATCTTGTATAATTTTTGTTCTTGTCATTTGCTATAGATATGCCAGAGGAGGCAGCTAATACCCCTTTTACACCCCCTAAAAATCCGGGTCAACGGCGGGTCAGACCCAGATCGTCGTCGGTGTAAATGGGACACGCCGTGTCCCTTTACACACGGCACTTCTACCCAGGTCCCCCCCAGCAACGGGTCTGCCCGCAACCCCCCCCCCCAGGACAGAAGACTATTCCACTTGTCTACTACCCTTTCTGTGAAGTAATTTTTCCTCAGATTTCCCCTGAACCTCTCCCCTGTATCAGTGCATTTCCTAGTGTTCTAATACTTCTCCTGATTTGAAGAATGTTTCCCTCTTGGACATAATCAAAACCATTGGTATATTTGCAGGTTTTTAAAACGTAGACACACAGCTTTTCATATAATCTCTTTTTTCGCTTACACATCCTCCTGACCCCAATATTGCTGTGTGACTCTATCATAGAGCCCACCAAAAGCCTTTGCAATGTGGTTCAACCAATTTGCAATATGTGGAAACCATGTGCATAAAGGATTGTAAGCCTGTGAGCAGGGCCCTCTGAGCTTGTACGTCGGATATTACCCAGTCTTTTTCTATTGCTGTTTGTTCCCAATTGTAAAGCGCAATGGAATGTACTAGTACTATATAAGTAAAATATAATAATTAATAATTGAGGATGTCAGGTGTTGGCAATTGAGTTTTACCCACGCAGTCAGGATCACCTTCTGTATCAAGCTTCATTCAGTAGACACACACTGGAAAGGTCTTTGTGGTATGATTGGTTTTATATAAACTGGAACTGGTCATAACATGAACTTGTAATGAGAACAAGGTAACTGTACATGAATATCTTTCTCTGCATGCTGCATCTGTCTTTCTCCTTCATGTAACCTTCAGACACAGGAAACAACAACAAACAAGTATATACATACATCACAGACTGTAAGACACACAAACACAAATGCGACAGCACCGCCTGCTGTCCCTCCAGTGTAATTGCAACTTAAGTCTCATCTGATGTAGTTTTCTCAACACCCCTTCTCAACAGATGAGGCTTGATCCACGAGACCCATCTTTCTGGATAGTCTGTGATGTCTTTCTCCAACCAATGGCTTGGTGAGAATGTCTGCAGTCATCTCTTCTGTTGGGCAATATTCCAAGTTAAGAAGACCTTGTTCCTGTAGATCCTTCAAGAAATGGTATTTCACATCGATGTGCTTGGTCCTTGGATTTACCCGTTCTGTTTGAGCTAATGCGAGACATCCTTGATTATCTTCAAAGATCTTTGTAGATTCTACTTGTTTCTGTCCCAAATCAGCTAACAATTGTCTTAGCCATATTAGCTCTTGACTTGCTTGAGCTGCTGAAACATACTCTGCTTCTGTTGAAGAAAGTGCAACGCATGATTGCTTCCTACTTGTCCAACTGATCGGTCCTTCACCAAGTAGAAATATGTGTCCACTTGTAGACTTTCTGTCATTAGAGTCTCCAGCCCAATCTGCATCCACGTATCCAATCAGATCACAATTTCTGCTTGCTGGAAGATTAAGCACTAAGTTAATGGTTCCCTTTAAATAACGTATTACCCTTTTCACAGCATTCCAGTCCATCTGACTTGGCTTGGAGACCTTTCTGCTTAGAGTTGATACTGCTGTAGCGATGTCAGGTCTGGTAATAGTGGCAATGTACAGCAATTTTCCTATTGCCTTTCTGTATTGGTGATTATCTGGTAATGATGTACCTTCATTGTACATTTCCTTTATGTAGTTGGTTTCCATGGGAGTACTTGCCGGTTTTGCATCTTGCATCCCAAACTCTTCAATGGCTTCCTGTATCTTTTGTTTCTGGTTTAAGGTAAAGTCTCCGTTTTCTTCTCTTGATATTTGAATACCTAAATAGTGTGTTATATTTCCTAGGTCTTTTGTTTCAAATTCCTTATTCAGGATCTGCAGTAATTCCACTTTATCCCCTTCTTGCTCGAAACATACTAGAAGATCGTCCACATAGATTAACAGGTAGATCCACCTGTCAGTTATCTTCTTGACATATAGGCAGGGATCTGCTTTGCTTCTCACGAAGTCTTCCTGTATGAGGATTTCGTTTAATTTTGTGTTCCAGGCTCTTGCCGCCTGCTTCAGACCATATATACTTTTCTGGAGCTTGCACACTAGGTCTGGACTTTCAGGGTCTTTGAAACCCGGTGGCTGTTCCATGTAAATATCCTCTTTTAGCTCGCCATGTAAGAACGCTGTCTTTACATCAAAGTGTCTTACTTGCATATCCTTTGCGGCTGCTACTGTAAGCAATGTCCTGATGGTTGTGTGCTTTACTACTGGAGCAAATGTCTCATCATAGTCCTCTCCATAATTTTGTGAGTATCCTTTGGCTACTAGTCTGGCCTTGTATCGCTCCACTTTTCCATCTGTGTTGTATTTAACTTTGAATGTCCATTTGCTGCCTATGGTTTTCCTTCCTGATGGCAGTTCTGTTAGTATCCATGTCTGATTGTCATGCATGGATTTAATTTCTTCTTTTGCTGCTTCTATCCATTTCTCAGCTTCCCTTTCTGGTAAGTTGGATATTTCTTCCCAGGATGTGGGTTCACATATACTAGTGGTACTAGCTTTATATGAGAGACGCACTGGTGGTTTGCCTTTGTTCTCTCTGCTCGAGCGCCTTACTTCACCTGTTGTGCACTCTTCCATACCTTTGGTAATTGGTTCCAGACCGACTTCAACCTCTTTGATGGTATCTGTTGTGGTGGTGTCACTAGAGTCAGCGTTGTCTTCTTTATCCAGATCGGCTGGAATCATTACTTCATTTCTTAGTTCCTCCACAAAGGTCACGCTGTTGCTTATGGTTATCTTATCTGTCTTTGGGTTCAGAATTCTGTATCCTTTGGAACATTCACTGTATCCAACGAAGATTCCTTCTACTGCGCGATTCTGCAGTTTACTTCGTTTTTCTGCTGGAATGTACATAAATGCTTTACATCCAAAGACTCTTATGTGTTTCACATTTGGTTTCTTGCCATGCCACAACTCATATGGTGTTTTCTCCACTGTTCTTGAGAATAATCTGTTTTGTAAGTACGTGGCTGTCATTACGGCTTCACCCCAGTATTTGTCAGGTAGTCCTGAATCTGATAACATGCATCTGATCATTTCTGTCAGAGTCCTATTCTTCCTTTCAGCTACCCCATTCTGTTCCGGTGAATAGGGTACGGTCTTGTGGTGCTCTATACCGAGCTGTCTCAGGAAGTGTTCTATTCTGTGACCTGTGAATTCACCTCCATTGTCGCTACGAAACACTAGTGGATTCCTTTGAAATTTATTTGTAGCCATTGTTATATAATCCTTTAACTTGTCCAGTACTTCATCTTTGCTTTTGATGAGATAAGTAACTGTGTATCTGGAGTAGTCATCAGTGAAAGTCACTATATATCTGTTACCGCTTGGTGTATGTACTTGCATTGGGCCACACACGTCGCTGTGTATGAGATCTAGAGGTCTCTGGGCTCTGTTCTCACTTTGTTTTGGAACTGTCATTCTTGTGGCTTTGGCTTTTATACAGCATTCACACCTCATGGTTGTTGAACAGTCTGATACTGTGAGATCCTTCGTTAGACCTCTCTTTTGTAGTTCCTTAATGCTGTCTGGATGCCTATGTCCTAGTCGTCTGTGCCACATGTGAATACAGTCGTTGTGTTCGTGTGTGCTTAATCTCACCTGTTGTACTGTCGTGTCTAGGCGATACAGGTGTTTCTCTGCTTTGGCTGTGGCTACTGTTTCTGTTCCATTCTGGATAAGACACATCTTGTCTTGGAATTTAACAGTAAGTCCTTTATCCGTTAAGCACTTTACAGATATTAGTCCGCCTTCCAATCTGGGAACATATAGTACATCTTTAATTGGTATTGTTTTGTCACTTTCATTAGTACTGGAGCATATGAGCATACCATGCCCTTTACCTTCTGCAGTGATATTGGTACCATCTGCAAGATAGATTGCTTCTCTATGACTTGTGTCAATCTCGGTGAAGAAATCTCTGTCGCTTGTCATGTGACTTGTTGCTCCTGAATCTATGAACCAACTAAAGTTTGTATGTGTTACTGTCGCTTTAAAAGTTCCATTCCACTTATCTGTGCATATATCTGTGAGTGCAGCTTTCACTTTCTGCTTGGACCCTTTTAAAAGTAGTTTCTGCTGTTCTTCTTTCCATATGGAACACTGTCTTTTTAAATGCCCGATTTTCTTACATCTAAAACATGCTCTTGTTTCTTTGTTATGCACCCTGATGTCTGTAACTTTGAGAGATTTTTCAGAGTCACTGTCCATACAATCCTGTGTGATTTCTTTCCTGCGCTGATATTCATCTATAAGCCTATTTTTCACAAAGTCTAGTGTGAGTTCTGTTTCAGGTCTTGTTTCCAAGGCATTTATCAGTGCACTGTATGTGTCTGGAAGACTGCACAGGAGTATGGCTACTATGTGACTGCATTTCAGCTCTTCTCCTATAGATCTGAGCTTTGCTACCATTTCCAGCAGTTTACTTATATGCTCTTGCATAGTCTGCCCTTTGCCAAGTCTCATCTGGTACAGTTTTCTTAGCAGGAATAATTTGCTGTTTAAACTGCTTCTTTCATGTAGCTTCTGCAATGTCTCCCACATGCCCTTTGCAGTGTTTTCTCCATTTAGATGGACTAATTGATCATCCTCAACTAATAAGCCTATAGTTGCACGTGCTTGTCTGTTCTTCTTGTCCCATTCCTGGTAATTATCACTTGGTCTGTCTGTAGTTATGACTTCCCACAAATCATCTTTAGTCAGCAGCATTTCAACTTTAAATTTCCACAGTTGGTAGTTATCATTAGACAGCTTGGTTACTGCAAGTCTAAGATCTGTGCTGCTTGCCATCTCTTCTGCTTATCTGCTATTCCCCTTGAGTTATACTGTAATACTGGGTTTACTCACAGTTGCTTTGCAGATCTCTCAGAGATGTTTCTGGTGCCTTAATCCTTGTAAGCTTTACTCCTGGTAACTGGGATCCTCTTGTCTGTGTCTGGGCCCATAACCTGTTGGCAATTGAGTTTTACCCACGCAGTCAGGATCACCTTCTGTATCAAGCTTCATTCAGTAGACACACACTGGAAAGGTCTTTGTGGTATGATTGGTTTTATATAAACTGGAACTGGTCATAACATGAACTTGTAATGAGAACAAGGTAACTGTACATGAATATCTTTCTCTGCATGCTGCATCTGTCTTTCTCCTTCATGTAACCTTCAGACACAGGAAACAACAACAAACAAGTATATACATACATCAAAGACTGTAAGACACACAAACACAAATGCGACAGCACCGCCTGCTGTCCCTCCAGTGTAATTGCAACTTAAGTCTCATCTGATGTAGTTTTCTCAACATCAGGAATGTGCTATGAAGCCCCATCACCCATCTACTGGTAGTGTCCTAGCATAATTATTACAAGATCTATGCATCAGAATCAGAATCAACTTTATTGGCCATGTGTGCTTGCGCACACTTGGAATTTTTTGTGGATCATATTACATAACAAGTATACAATAAAACCACTAACATCACACATTATGTATAACTGACTGACGTACCTGGCATTGTCCTGGTTTAAGCCTTTAATTATCAATGAGTTGGATATAAAGGTTATCATTTATAAATAATTGGCAGCTCTTCCAACACACCCATGGGGTGGCTGCTGAGTGTCGTTTTTTTTTTTGTTGGGGTTTCGCCAGTAGCCCTATTCCCCAGTTTTCCTTCAGGTGTAAAAGTGTCCATACACGTTACAATTATTGTATACAGTATTGTATATAATACTGTATACAATAATTGTAACGTGTATGGGCACCTTTACTGCCGACCCGATTGCTGTTCATGTGTGCAATGTGTAGTGACCAACCTTGAAAGGAGTGTACACCTTAAGATGCGGTGGCGTCAGAGCCGGCCTTAGCCTAAATGACACCCTAGGCAAGATTTTGGCTGGTGCCCCCCCCCCCCCCTTTCCCAGCACCATCAACCCTCATCATAGCAGTCATCATTTTGGTGCTCCTACCCGCAATATTTTAAATTGAAACAGCGCACACATTTGGATGCCACACAGTAGTGCAACTTTATTCACATTATATCATGTGATGGTGTCCCTTATTCACGTTACATCACACTGTAGTACCACTTTACCTTATATACATTACTCCTCACATTATTCACATTATACCCTTAGAAAAAAATCCTGAGAAAATATTGTATTTTAACCACCTCCATGGCCACACTGCAACCCAGCACAAAGCAGTGTGTGCTGGGCAGAGGAGAAGAACTGCAGCTGCTGCTGTCACTTAAGGGGAGGAGGCCCGGGGCCCCCACTGGGCCCTCCCATCAGACTTTGGCCTGGGTAAATTGTACCCCCTACCCCTTTCTCTCGGCACTCCTGATAATACCACACAGTAATGCCCCTTACACATGACACACATTATTAATGTCCTTATAACCATAATGCCCCTTACACATTATGCCAACCTTTATTAATGCCCTACATACACATAATGACACACATAATGCCCCTTACACATATGTTGCACATTATTAATGCCCTTATACACATGACACACATAATGCCCATTACACATATGTTGCACATTATTAATGCCCTTATATACATGAAACACATAATGCATCTTACACATATGCCGAACACTATTGCACAACCAACCCACCCGCAGACAGCACTCACACAGCCGCTAAAACTGTGACCTCTGCCTCTGCTTGGATACAGAAGATTCCTCATACATCTTGTCTCAATAGGCCATGCAGCTCCTGGCAAGTTCTGCTAACATTGGGTGCCTTTTTTGCTGAAAATTCATCTTATTTGCATTGTTATGACCAGCACACACAAGGAGCTTCCGATGATTAAAATTATATGCAGCATGCCTATATTCTGTGTGCTACTTTGGCTGTACCTTCATACGGAATGCTATGTTACAGTGATTTCCATGAATACACTATTTCATATGCAGATACAGCCTCACTCACACACAGAATATAGGCATGCTGCATATCATTTTAATCAGCAGAAGCTGCTGATGCCCCTAGGCATTCCAAATGCCCTAGGCAATTGCCTAGTTTGCCTATGCCTAAGGCCGGCCCTGGGTGGCGTTGGTCTCGATTTGCGGTTGGGGATTGATTGCCGGACACAGGGTGGAAAATCATGCAGCGGCATTTTTCTTGTTGTCACTTGATAAATATTCCCAGACCTGGGCACGATCCCACAGCCAGGCTTCGGAGGATGAGGGACTTCCGGCAGCACTGTGATCCCTCTGACGCCCTCGGAAGTCTTATGAGGGACACAGACACGGTTTCTCTCCACTCGTGTCTTGATAAACTTGGCCTTGCTTCCGTAGGTCATTGTGCTGCGGGATTCTTCATAAGCTCTATCCGCAGGGCTGATGTGCGTGATCATAACCAATCGGCTTTTCCCGCTCAGTGCTCCCTTTAGCAGCCAGGTCAGCTTGCTGTCCCGATAGTTTATATGGCTGCCTGGTCTGTCACGCAGCGCCATGATACACATCCTGAGGGCAAGAAGGGATCGGTTGATGTATCCTCCTTCTTTCATGGTCTGGCCGCTGTTCTCAGTCTGGCTTGCTCGTTCTGATCCCGCAAGGTCTACCATGTACAACTTGCCTGTGCTCACACCATCACTGGCTGTCTGCTTTATGGTGACCTGCAATACTGCATGTGAACGGGATGAGGTCTTATTAGCGGCTGTGCGAGCTTCTGTGCGCTGCTTGTTGCCCTTCTTCAGCAGGGCCATGGCTTCCTCTGGAGTGCTAAGGGAGAATGTAGAAATCCCTTCTATTTTGGTGTTGCCATTGGGATCCTCTCTGAGGACCAAAGACCTAGAGGAAGGTCTTAATAGGTCTCGGACGGTTTCATTATAGATCTCCGCGTATGATAATGATACGGAGCAATTCTTTTTTTCCCCAGTCTCCTCAATGGCTTTAAACAGGTCCTTCAGGGTGCGATACATTACTCCAGGGTTGCGGTCCTTACCCATCATGGTGAAGGTCTTTCCAGTGCCTGTCGGGCCATAGGCAAATATGGCAGCATTGTACCCAGACAGGATGTCGCCCAATAAGGGCTTCACTGTGGAATCATACACAGTCTCCTGGGTAGCTGCCTGGTCAAACACCTGGTTAAATTGGAATGTTGTTTCTCTTGTCCTGGTGGAGCGCAGGACATCGTTAGGATCCTCACCGGGGTCCTGCAATAGCACTGTCTGCGGTCCGAGCTGGTGTGTGATGCATCGGGCGCGGTTCTTAGTCTCCGTCAAATTAACTGGACGGATGCGCAGAGCGACAGTCATTTGGTGGTCTATAGCTTTATTAGCTTTCGCCTTCTTCATTTTATATCAAACTTCAATCTTCAGAAAAGAGTGAAAAATTATGTGTTGGCACAAGTCCAGCAATATCAGATATGACTCAGGAAGCAGTCAGCTGCCAGTGTTCTACTCATCACAGCCCATTGTGACATCATCGGCCCATTGTGACATCACTAGCTGCCATGTGGCAGAAGGGCACTGCTATGTATTTCATCCAGGGCCTGCTGTTACAGAAGTGGTATCATCTTCTGGTCCCCCTGGGATGTCTTACCTCTCACTTATTTACGTGATAAAAGTTAATAAGCACAAAGAACCGTTTATCTCTGCATGTTTGTAGCCATTCACAGCAGTGGGAGCAATTGTATTAGTTCTGAAAGAAAATATATGTTGTCCACAGGTGCCAGTGGAAGTGCTCCTCCAGTGGCCAAATTATGAATTACTTTAGTATAGTGTGAATACTGCTTCATCTCTCGCGGCAGTGTCATTTTTATAATCAGGAGAAATATACTAACCTTGTACAGTTACCTTGTAATAAACCAGCTCATGTCCTCTCTTTCTGAAGTACAATGCATTAAGGACCGCCAAGCATAGGCGAATCTAGGGGGTGGTCCGGGGGTGCACCGGGCCACCCATTAGCCCATTTTGTAGCTGAGGGATGGGGCTTTCCAACGAGCCCAGCCCGTGTCTCTAGCCCCCTGGGAACCGGAGATACTGCCAGGCAAAGCTGGAAAGTTTTCCCTCTAGGATAACATGGGACCCGCTAATTCCAACCCCCACCCAGTTCAACGGCTGCCAGTTCCACCTTCGGCATCACTGAAGCTCGGGGTTGATTTCAGTCGAACCCAAATCGCTGGGCCTTCAATCTGATACCAGGCTGGATCCATATGGGTTAATTGGTTCCAGGAATATTGAGGTTAAACCGTTTTTTTTTTCTTTCATTTCTTAAATGTAATTTCCTGACTGTTTATGTTCTTTGAGGGCAGATTTCTCTGGAACCAAACAGCCCAGTTTCACAGGACCAAAATCATTCGAAACCAACTCAAAAGTTCTTCAATATGATATTGGTCTCATGTAAATGGGTCAGTTGGTTCCGAAGATATAGCTGGTTGGTTAAAGGGGGAGTGGTTGTCTCTCCCCCTCACACCAGAAAATGCAGGGACTAGGCTGGTGTATAAGGGGTCAGCCTGGGAATGTCCCTGCATGATCCTGGGACCATATTCCCGGGTAAATCCCTACATTTTCTGTTGTGAAAGGGGTATTATTTCTAATAGCCGTGACCTGCAGTGCTCTGAATACAGCCGGGCAGCCCCCTGCTCTGTCCAGCTGTCAATGACTGTCACCCCTGCAGCTTACGCTCCAATTCTTCTCCCCACTTTCACCTCAGCCCGCCACCCCTTTAATCATGTGGTGCTGGCCCCCGATGTGCTCCCCCAACATCACGCATCAACAACAGCGCACACAATATTTTAAATGTCCACTTGGCTAGAGGGGAGTGGGAGCATGCTCTGCGCTGCGCTCTGCTCCTCTCCCCATAGAAGCAGCTGCACCGCTCTCCATCTCTCCCTGCAGCAGCAGCGAAGGCTCATATAAAAATTTACACTTTTGGGGGCATTGCTTAAGGGACGCTACAAGTGGCGGTACGTGGGGGCATTACGCATAATGTGTGGCTTAATGTGTAAGGGGCATTATGGTGTGCAGCATCATGTGTAAGGGGCATTATCTGTGCTGCATCATGTTTAAGGGGCATTATGTGTGCAGCATCATGTGTAAGGGACATTATGTGTGTAGCATCATGTGTAATGGGTACTATGGGGCACGGCATCATGTGTAATGGGTACTATGGTGTGCGGCATCATGTGTAATGGGTGCTATGGTGTGCGGCATCATGTGTAATGGGTGCTATGGTGTGCGGCATCATGTGTAATGGGTACTATGGTGCCATCAAGCAAGAACCCCCTAGTAATGAGCACGTAGGTAAGCAGCACTTATGTGGCAAATATGTAATGGGCATTACAGTTTGTTATATAGTATGTAATGGGCATCATGATGTGTGGCACAATGTGTAATGGGCATTATGGTGTGTGGCCTTATGTGTAATTGGCATTACAGCGTGTGGCTTTATGTGTAATGCGTATTACAGAGTTTGCTAAAAGGTGTAATGGGCATTACTGTGTATGGTCTAAAGTGTAATACCACACCCCTTTTTGTGATGACACGCCTCCTTCCCATGAAGCCATGCCCCCTTTTTGCTGCGCGGCATAGCCGCGCAAAGGTCCCCCTGTTATTATGTCTGGATCTGGGACCACGCATTACCATAATTCTAGATTTGCCTATGCCTCCAAGGATATTATGCCAAGGATCCTTACAAAAGCCATGATGGGGACTGGGACAGATGAGGATATGTTAATCCAAATTCTCATCACCAGGGCAGAGGTAACAGGCTATAGTTTGAGAATGGACATTGTGCTGCTAGGAGGACGCAGAGTGTTTCTCACTGATAAGATCACAACATGTGCTGTAAGTGCACATGAGAGTAACCATTTGCTCCCAAACACAGACAATGGGCATTCACACAAATGAGGGCCCTTATTCAGATCTAATCGCAGTACAAATTTGTTCTCACAATGGGCAAAACCATGTGCCCTACAGGTGGGGCAGATTTAACATGTGCAGAGAGAGTTAGATTTGGGTGAGTTATTTTGTTTCTGTTCAGGGTAAATACTGGCTGTATTATTTTTACACTGCAATTTAGATTTCAGTTTCAAAACACCCCACCCAAATGTAACTCTCTCTGCACATGTTACATCTGCCCCACCTGCAGTGCACATGGTTTTGTCCATTTTGAGAACAAATTTGTACTGCGATCAGTTCTGAATAAGGGCCTAGGTCAATCCATTTTATTTAACAACGTGATCAGAACAATTGGTTTTTTTGTTAGTTTATTTCACCATTTTTCCAATTTGCTGTATTATAATTTCTATCTTGTATAATTTTTGTTCTTGTCATTTGCTATAGATATGCCAGAGGAGGCAGCTAATACCCCTTTTACACCCCCTAAAAATCCGGGTCAACGGCGGGTCAGACCCAGATCGTCGTCGGTGTAAATGGGACACGCCGTGTCCCTTTACACACGGCACTTCTACCCAGGTCCCCCCCAGCAACGGGTCTGCCCGCAACCCCCCCCCCCAGGACAGAAGACTATTCCACTTGTCTACTACCCTTTCTGTGAAGTAATTTTTCCTCAGATTTCCCCTGAACCTCTCCCCTGTATCAGTGCATTTCCTAGTGTTCTAATACTTCTCCTGATTTGAAGAATGTTTCCCTCTTGGACATAATCAAAACCATTGGTATATTTGCAGGTTTTTATAGCGTAGACACACAGCTTTTCATATAATCTCTTTTTTCGCTTACACATCCTCCTGACCCCAATATTGCTGTGTGACTCTATCATAGAGCCCACCAAAAGCCTTTGCAATGTGGTTCAACCAATTTGCAATATGTGGAAACCATGTGCATAAAGGATTGTAAGCCTGTGAGCAGGGCCCTCTGAGCTTGTACGTCGGATATTACCCAGTCTTTTTCTATTGCTGTTTGTTCCCAATTGTAAAGCGCAATGGAATGTACTAGTACTATATAAGTAAAATATAATAATTAATAATTGAGGATGTCAGGAATGTGCTATGAAGCCCCATCACCCATCTACTGGTAGTGTCCTAGCATAATTATTACAAGATCTATGCATCAGAATCAGAATCAACTTTATTGGCCATGTGTGCTTGCGCACACTTGGAATTTTTTGTGGATCATATTACATAACAAGTATACAATAAAACCACTAACATCACACATTATGTATAACTGACTGACATACCTGGCATTGTCCTGGTTTAAGCCTTTAATTATCAATGAGTTGGATATAAAGGTTATCATTTATAAATAATTGGCAGCTCTTCCAACACACCCATGGGGTGGCTGCTGAGTGTCGTTTTTTTTTTTGTTGGGGTTTCGCCAGTAGCCCTATTCCCCAGTTTTCCTTCAGGTGTAAAAGTGTCCATACACGTTACAATTATTGTATACAGTATTGTATATAATACTGTATACAATAATTGTAACGTGTATGGGCACCTTTACTGCCGACCCGATTGCTGTTCATGTGTGCAATGTGTAGTGACCAACCTTGAAAGGAGTGTACACCTTAAGATGCGGTGGCGTTGGTCTCGATTTGCGGTTGGGGATTGATTGCCGGACACAGGGTGGAAAATCATGCAGCGGCATTTTTCTTGTTGTCACTTGATAAATATTCCCAGACCTGGGCACGATCCCACAGCCAGGCTTCGGAGGATGAGGGACTTCCGGCAGCACTGTGATCCCTCTGACGCCCTCGGAAGTCTTATGAGGGACACAGACACGGTTTCTCTCCACTCGTGTCTTGATAAACTTGGCCTTGCTTCCGTAGGTCATTGTGCTGCGGGATTCTTCATAAGCACTATCCGCAGGGCTGATGTGCGTGATCATAACCAATCGGCTTTTCCCGCTCAGTGCTCCCTTTAGCAGCCAGGTCAGCTTGCTGTCCCGATAGTTTATATGGCTGCCTGGTCTGTCACGCAGCGCCATGATACACATCCTGAGGGCAAGAAGGGATCGGTTGATGTATCCTCCTTCTTTCATGGTCTGGCCGCTGTTCTCAGTCTGGCTTGCTCGTTCTGATCCCGCAAGGTCTACCATGTACAACTTGCCTGTGCTCACACCATCACTGGCTGTCTGCTTTATGGTGACCTGCAATACTGCATGTGAACGGGATGAGGTCTTATTAGCGGCTGTGCGAGCTTCTGTGCGCTGCTTGTTGCCCTTCTTCAGCAGGGCCATGGCTTCCTCTGGAGTGCTAAGGGAGAATGTAGAAATCCCTTCTATTTTGGTGTTGCCATTGGGATCCTCTCTGAGGACCAAAGACCTAGAGGAAGGTCTTAATAGGTCTCGGACGGTTTCATTATAGATCTCCGCGTATGATAATGATACGGAGCAATTCTTTTTTTCCCCAGTCTCCTCAATGGCTTTAAACAGGTCCTTCAGGGTGCGATACATTACTCCAGGGTTGCGGTCCTTACCCATCATGGTGAAGGTCTTTCCAGTGCCTGTCGGGCCATAGGCAAATATGGCAGCATTGTACCCAGACAGGATGTCGCCCAATAAGGGCTTCACTGTGGAATCATACACAGTCTCCTGGGTAGCTGCCTGGTCAAACACCTGGTTAAATTGGAATGTTGTTTCTCTTGTCCTGGTGGAGCGCAGGACATCGTAAGGATCCTCACCGGGGTCCTGCAATAGCACTGTCTGCGGTCCGAGCTGGTGTGTGATGCATCGGGCGCGGTTCTTAGTCTCCGTCAAATTAACTGGACGGATGCGCAGAGCGACAGTCATTTGGTGGTCTATAGCTTTATTAGCTTTCGCCTTCTTCATTTTATATCAAACTTCAATCTTCAGAAAAGAGTGAAAAATTATGTGTTGGCACAAGTCCAGCAATATCAGATATGACTCAGGAAGCAGTCAGCTGCCAGTGTTCTACTCATCACAGCCCATTGTGACATCATCGGCCCATTGTGACATCACTAGCTGCCATGTGGCAGAAGGGCACTGCTATGTATTTCATCCAGGGCCTGCTGTTACAGAAGTGGTATCATCTTCTGGTCCCCCTGGGATGTCTTACCTCTCACTTATTTACACTCACTTAAGTTAATAAGCACAAAGAACCTTTTATCTCTGCATGTTTGTAGCCATTCACAGCAGTGGGAGCAATTGTATTAGTTCTGAAAGAAAATATATGTTGTCCACAGGTGCCAGTGGAAGTGCTCCTCCAGTGGCCAAATTATGAATTACTTTAGTATAGTGTGAATACTGCTTCATCTCTCGCGGCAGTGTCATTTTTATAATCAGGAGAAATATACTAACCTTGTACAGTTACCTTGTAATAAACCAGCTCATGTCCTCTCTTTCTGAAGTACAATGCATTAAGGACCGCCAAGCATAGGCGAATCTAGGGGGTGGTCCGGGGGTGCACCGGGCCACCCATTAGCCCATTTTGTAGCTGAGTGATGGGGCTTTCCAACGAGCCCAGCCCGTGTCTCTAGCCCCCTGGGAACCGGAGATACTGCCAGGCAAAGCTGGAAAGTTTTCCCTATAGGATAACATGGGACCCGCTAATTCCAACCCCCACCCAGTTCAACGGCTGCCAGTTCCACCTTCGGCATCACTGAAGCTCGGGGTTGATTTCAGTCGAACCCAAATCGCTGGGCCTTCAATCTGATACCAGGCTGGATCCATATGGGTTAATTGGTTCCAGGAATATTGAGGTTAAACCGTTTTTTTTTCTTTCATTTCTTAAATGTAATTTCCTGACTGTTTATGTTCTTTGAGGGCAGATTTCTCTGGAACCAAACAGCCCAGTTTCACAGGACCAAAATCATTCGAAACCAACTCAAAAGTTCTTCAATATGATATTGGTCTCATGTAAATGGGTCAGTTGGTTCCGAAGATATAGCTGGTTGGTTAAAGGGGGAGTGGTTGTCTCTCCCCCTCACACCAGAAAATGCAGGGACTAGGCTGGTGTATAAGGGGTCAGCCTGGAAATGTCCCTGCATGATCCTGGGACCATATTCCCGGGTAAATCCCTACATTTTCTGTTGTGAAAGGGGTATTATTTCTAATAGCCGTGACCTGCAGTGCTCTGAATACAGCCGGGTAGCCCCCTGCTCTGTCCAGCTGTCAATGACTGTCACCCCTGCAGCTTACGCTCCAATTCTTCTCCCCACTTTCACCTCAGCCCGCCACCCCTTTAATCATGTGGTGCTGGCCCCCGATGTGCTCCCCCAACATCACGCATCAACAACAGCGCACACAATATTTTAAATGTCCACTTGGCTAGAGGGGAGTGGGAGCATGCTCTGCGCTGCGCTCTGCTCCTCTCCCCATAGAAGCAGCTGCACCGCTCTCCATCTCTCCCTGCAGCAGCAGCGAAGGCTCATATAAAAATTTACACTTTTGGGGGCATTGCTTAAGGGACGCTACAAGTGGCGGTACGTGGGGGCATTACGCATAATGTGTGGCTTAATGTGTAAGGGGCATTATGGTGTGCAGCATCATGTGTAAGGGGCATTATCTGTGCTGCATCATGTTTAAGGGGCATTATGTGTGCAGCATCATGTGTAAGGGACATTATGTGTGTAGCATCATGTGTAATGGGTACTATGGGGCACGGCATCATGTGTAATGGGTACTATGGTGTGCGGCATCATGTGTAATGGGTACTATGGTGTGCGGCATCATGTGTAATGGGTGCTATGGTGTGCGGCATCATGTGTAATGGGTACTATGGTGCCATCAAGCAAGAACCCCCTAGTAATGAGCACGTAGGTAAGCAGCACTTATGTGGCAAATATGTAATGGGCATTACAGTTTGTTATATAGTATGTAATGGGCATCTTGATGTGTGGCACAATGTGTAATGGGCATTATGGTGTGTGGCCTTATGTGTAATTGGCATTACGGCGTGTGGCTTTATGTGTAATGCGTATTACAGAGTTTGCTAAAAGGTGTAATGGGCATTACTGTGTATGGTCTAAAGTGTAATACCACACCCCTTTTTGTGATGACATGCCTCCTTCCCATGAAGCCATGCCCCCTTTTTGCTGCGCGGCATAGCCGCGCAAAGGTCCCCCTGTTATTATGTCTGGATCTGGGACCACGCATTACCATAATTCTATATTTGCCTATGCCTCCAAGGATATTATGCCAAGGATCCTTACAAAAGCCATGATGGGGACTGGGACAGATGAGGATATGTTAATCCAAATTCTCATCACCAGGGCAGAGGTAACAGGCTATAGTTTGAGAATGGACATTGTGCTGCTAGGAGGACGCAGAGTGTTTCTCACTGATAAGATCACAACATGTGCTGTAAGTGCACATGAGAGTAACCATTTGCTCCCAAACACAGACAATGGGCATTCACACAAATGAGGGCCCTTATTCAGATCTAATCGCAGTACAAATTTGTTCTCACAATGGGCAAAACCATGTGCCCTACAGGTGGGGCAGATTTAACATGTGCAGAGAGAGTTAGATTTGGGTGAGTTATTTTGTTTCTGTTCAGGGTAAATACTGGCTGTATTATTTTTACACTGCAATTTAGATTTCAGTTTCAAAACACCCCACCCAAATGTAACTCTCTCTGCACATGTTACATCTGCCCCACCTGCAGTGCACATGGTTTTGTCCATTTTGAGAACAAATTTGTACTGCGATCAGTTCTGAATAAGGGCCTAGGTCAATCCATTTTATTTAACAACGTGATCAGAACAATTGGTTTTTTTGTTAGTTTATTTCACCATTTTTCCAATTTGCTGTATTATAATTTCTATCTTGTATAATTTTTGTTCTTGTCATTTGCTATAGATATGCCAGAGGAGGCAGCTAATACCCCTTTTACACCCCCTAAAAATCCGGGTCAACGGCGGGTCAGACCCAGATCGTCGTCGGTGTAAATGGGACACGCCGTGTCCCTTTACACACGGCACTTCTACCCAGGTCCCCCCCAGCAACGGGTCTGCCCGCAACCCCCCCCCCCCAGGACAGAAGACTATTCCACTTGTCTACTACCCTTTCTGTGAAGTAATTTTTCCTCAGATTTCCCCTGAACCTCTCCCCTGTATCAGTGCATTTCCTAGTGTTCTAATACTTCTCCTGATTTGAAGAATGTTTCCCTCTTGGACATAATCAAAACCATTGGTATATTTGCAGGTTTTTATAGCGTAGACACACAGCTTTTCATATAATCTCTTTTTTCGCTTACACATCCTCCTGACCCCAATATTGCTGTGTGACTCTATCATAGAGCCCACCAAAAGCCTTTGCAATGTGGTTCAACCAATTTGCAATATGTGGAAACCATGTGCATAAAGGATTGTAAGCCTGTGAGCAGGGCCCTCTGAGCTTGTACGTCGGATATTACCCAGTCTTTTTCTATTGCTGTTTGTTCCCAATTGTAAAGCGCAATGGAATGTACTAGTACTATATAAGTAAAATATAATAATTAATAATTGAGGATGTCAGGAATGTGCTATGAAGCCCCATCACCCATCTACTGGTAGTGTCCTAGCATAATTATTACAAGATCTATGCATCAGAATCAGAATCAACTTTATTGGCCATGTGTGCTTGCGCACACTTGGAATTTTTTGTGGATCATATTACATAACAAGTATACAATAAAACCACTAACATCACACATTATGTATAACTGACTGACATACCTGGCATTGTCCTGGTTTAAGCCTTTAATTATCAATGAGTTGGATATAAAGGTTATCATTTATAAATAATTGGCAGCTCTTCCAACACACCCATGGGGTGGCTGCTGAGTGTCGTTTTTTTTTTTGTTGGGGTTTCGCCAGTAGCCCTATTCCCCAGTTTTCCTTCAGGTGTAAAAGTGTCCATACACGTTACAATTATTGTATACAGTATTGTATATAATACTGTATACAATAATTGTAACGTGTATGGGCACCTTTACTGCCGACCCGATTGCTGTTCATGTGTGCAATGTGTAGTGACCAACCTTGAAAGGAGTGTACACCTTAAGATGCGGTGGCGTTGGTCTCGATTTGCGGTTGGGGATTGATTGCCGGACACAGGGTGGAAAATCATGCAGCGGCATTTTTCTTGTTGTCACTTGATAAATATTCCCAGACCTGGGCACGATCCCACAGCCAGGCTTCGGAGGATGAGGGACTTCCGGCAGCACTGTGATCCCTCTGACGCCCTCGGAAGTCTTATGAGGGACACAGACACGGTTTCTCTCCACTCGTGTCTTGATAAACTTGGCCTTGCTTCCGTAGGTCATTGTGCTGCGGGATTCTTCATAAGCACTATCCGCAGGGCTGATGTGCGTGATCATAACCAATCGGCTTTTCCCGCTCAGTGCTCCCTTTAGCAGCCAGGTCAGCTTGCTGTCCCGATAGTTTATATGGCTGCCTGGTCTGTCACGCAGCGCCATGATACACATCCTGAGGGCAAGAAGGGATCGGTTGATGTATCCTCCTTCTTTCATGGTCTGGCCGCTGTTCTCAGTCTGGCTTGCTCGTTCTGATCCCGCAAGGTCTACCATGTACAACTTGCCTGTGCTCACACCATCACTGGCTGTCTGCTTTATGGTGACCTGCAATACTGCATGTGAACGGGATGAGGTCTTATTAGCGGCTGTGCGAGCTTCTGTGCGCTGCTTGTTGCCCTTCTTCAGCAGGGCCATGGCTTCCTCTGGAGTGCTAAGGGAGAATGTAGAAATCCCTTCTATTTTGGTGTTGCCATTGGGATCCTCTCTGAGGACCAAAGACCTAGAGGAAGGTCTTAATAGGTCTCGGACGGTTTCATTATAGATCTCCGCGTATGATAATGATACGGAGCAATTCTTTTTTTCCCCAGTCTCCTCAATGGCTTTAAACAGGTCCTTCAGGGTGCGATACATTACTCCAGGGTTGCGGTCCTTACCCATCATGGTGAAGGTCTTTCCAGTGCCTGTCGGGCCATAGGCAAATATGGCAGCATTGTACCCAGACAGGATGTCGCCCAATAAGGGCTTCACTGTGGAATCATACACAGTCTCCTGGGTAGCTGCCTGGTCAAACACCTGGTTAAATTGGAATGTTGTTTCTCTTGTCCTGGTGGAGCGCAGGACATCGTAAGGATCCTCACCGGGGTCCTGCAATAGCACTGTCTGCGGTCCGAGCTGGTGTGTGATGCATCGGGCGCGGTTCTTAGTCTCCGTCAAATTAACTGGACGGATGCGCAGAGCGACAGTCATTTGGTGGTCTATAGCTTTATTAGCTTTCGCCTTCTTCATTTTATATCAAACTTCAATCTTCAGAAAAGAGTGAAAAATTATGTGTTGGCACAAGTCCAGCAATATCAGATATGACTCAGGAAGCAGTCAGCTGCCAGTGTTCTACTCATCACAGCCCATTGTGACATCATCGGCCCATTGTGACATCACTAGCTGCCATGTGGCAGAAGGGCACTGCTATGTATTTCATCCAGGGCCTGCTGTTACAGAAGTGGTATCATCTTCTGGTCCCCCTGGGATGTCTTACCTCTCACTTATTTACGTGATAAAAGTTAATAAGCACAAAGAACCTTTTATCTCTGCATGTTTGTAGCCATTCACAGCAGTGGGAGCAATTGTATTAGTTCTGAAAGAAAATATATGTTGTCCACAGGTGCCAGTGGAAGTGCTCCTCCAGTGGCCAAATTATGAATTACTTTAGTATAGTGTGAATACTGCTTCATCTCTCGCGGCAGTGTCATTTTTATAATCAGGAGAAATATACTAACCTTGTACAGTTACCTTGTAATAAACCAGCTCATGTCCTCTCTTTCTGAAGTACAATGCATTAAGGACCGCCAAGCATAGGCGAATCTAGGGGGTGGTCCGGGGGTGCACCGGGCCACCCATTAGCCCATTTTGTAGCTGAGGGATGGGGCTTTCCAACGAGCCCAGCCCGTGTCTCTAGCCCCCTGGGAACCGGAGATACTGCCAGGCAAAGCTGGAAAGTTTTCCCTATAGGATAACATGGGACCCGCTAATTCCAACCCCCACCCAGTTCAACGGCTGCCAGTTCCACCTTCGGCATCACTGAAGCTCGGGGTTGATTTCAGTCGAACCCAAATCGCTGGGCCTTCAATCTGATACCAGGCTGGATCCATATGGGTTAATTGGTTCCAGGAATATTGAGGTTAAACCGTTTTTTTTTCTTTCATTTCTTAAATGTAATTTCCTGACTGTTTATGTTCTTTGAGGGCAGATTTCTCTGGAACCAAACAGCCCAGTTTCACAGGACCAAAATCATTCGAAACCAACTCAAAAGTTCTTCAATATGATATTGGTCTCATGTAAATGGGTCAGTTGGTTCCGAAGATATAGCTGGTTGGTTAAAGGGGGAGTGGTTGTCTCTCCCCCTCACACCAGAAAATGCAGGGACTAGGCTGGTGTATAAGGGGTCAGCCTGGAAATGTCCCTGCATGATCCTGGGACCATATTCCCGGGTAAATCCCTACATTTTCTGTTGTGAAAGGGGTATTATTTCTAATAGCCGTGACCTGCAGTGCTCTGAATACAGCCGGGCAGCCCCCTGCTCTGTCCAGCTGTCAATGACTGTCACCCCTGCAGCTTACGCTCCAATTCTTCTCCCCACTTTCACCTCAGCCCGCCACCCCTTTAATCATGTGGTGCTGGCCCCCGATGTGCTCCCCCAACATCACGCATCAACAACAGCGCACACAATATTTTAAATGTCCACTTGGCTAGAGGGGAGTGGGAGCATGCTCTGCGCTGCGCTCTGCTCCTCTCCCCATAGAAGCAGCTGCACCGCTCTCCATCTCTCCCTGCAGCAGCAGCGAAGGCTCATATAAAAATTTACACTTTTGGGGGCATTGCTTAAGGGACGCTACAAGTGGCGGTACGTGGGGGCATTACGCATAATGTGTGGCTTAATGTGTAAGGGGCATTATGGTGTGCAGCATCATGTGTAAGGGGCATTATCTGTGCTGCATCATGTTTAAGGGGCATTATGTGTGCAGCATCATGTGTAAGGGACATTATGTGTGTAGCATCATGTGTAATGGGTACTATGGGGCACGGCATCATGTGTAATGGGTACTATGGTGTGCGGCATCATGTGTAATGGGTACTATGGTGTGCGGCATCATGTGTAATGGGTGCTATGGTGTGCGGCATCATGTGTAATGGGTACTATGGTGCCATCAAGCAAGAACCCCCTAGTAATGAGCACGTAGGTAAGCAGCACTTATGTGGCAAATATGTAATGGGCATTACAGTTTGTTATATAGTATGTAATGGGCATCTTGATGTGTGGCACAATGTGTAATGGGCATTATGGTGTGTGGCCTTATGTGTAATTGGCATTACGGCGTGTGGCTTTATGTGTAATGCGTATTACAGAGTTTGCTAAAAGGTGTAATGGGCATTACTGTGTATGGTCTATAGTGTAATACCACACCCCTTTTTGTGATGACATGCCTCCTTCCCATGAAGCCATGCCCCCTTTTTGCTGCGCGGCATAGCCGCGCAAAGGTCCCCCTGTTATTATGTCTGGATCTGGGACCACGCATTACCATAATTCTATATTTGCCTATGCCTCCAAGGATATTATGCCAAGGATCCTTACAAAAGCCATGATGGGGACTGGGACAGATGAGGATATGTTAATCCAAATTCTCATCACCAGGGCAGAGGTAACAGGCTATAGTTTGAGAATGGACATTGTGCTGCTAGGAGGACGCAGAGTGTTTCTCACTGATAAGATCACAACATGTGCTGTAAGTGCACATGAGAGTAACCATTTGCTCCCAAACACAGACAATGGGCATTCACACAAATGAGGGCCCTTATTCAGATCTAATCGCAGTACAAATTTGTTCTCACAATGGGCAAAACCATGTGCCCTACAGGTGGGGCAGATTTAACATGTGCAGAGAGAGTTAGATTTGGGTGAGTTATTTTGTTTCTGTTCAGGGTAAATACTGGCTGTATTATTTTTACACTGCAATTTAGATTTCAGTTTCAAAACACCCCACCCAAATGTAACTCTCTCTGCACATGTTACATCTGCCCCACCTGCAGTGCACATGGTTTTGTTCATTTTGAGAACAAATTTGTACTGCGATCAGTTCTGAATAAGGGCCTAGGTCAATCCATTTTATTTAACAACGTGATCAGAACAATTGGTTTTTTTGTTAGTTTATTTCACCATTTTTCCAATTTGCTGTATTATAATTTCTATCTTGTATAATTTTTGTTCTTGTCATTTGCTATAGATATGCCAGAGGAGGCAGCTAATACCCCTTTTACACCCCCTAAAAATCCGGGTCAACGGCGGGTCAGACCCAGATCGTCGTCGGTGTAAATGGGACACGCCGTGTCCCTTTACACACGGCACTTCTACCCAGGTCCCCCCCAGCAACGGGTCTGCCCGCAACCCCCCCCCCCCAGGACAGAAGACTATTCCACTTGTCTACTACCCTTTCTGTGAAGTAATTTTTCCTCAGATTTCCCCTGAACCTCTCCCCTGTATCAGTGCATTTCCTAGTGTTCTAATACTTCTCCTGATTTGAAGAATGTTTCCCTCTTGGACATAATCAAAACCATTGGTATATTTGCAGGTTTTTATAGCGTAGACACACAGCTTTTCATATAATCTCTTTTTTCGCTTACACATCCTCCTGACCCCAATATTGCTGTGTGACTCTATCATAGAGCCCACCAAAAGCCTTTGCAATGTGGTTCAACCAATTTGCAATATGTGGAAACCATGTGCATAAAGGATTGTAAGCCTGTGAGCAGGGCCCTCTGAGCTTGTACGTCGGATATTACCCAGTCTTTTTCTATTGCTGTTTGTTCCCAATTGTAAAGCGCAATGGAATGTACTAGTACTATATAAGTAAAATATAATAATTAATAATTGAGGATGTCAGGAATGTGCTATGAAGCCCCATCACCCATCTACTGGTAGTGTCCTAGCATAATTATTACAAGATCTATGCATCAGAATCAGAATCAACTTTATTGGCCATGTGTGCTTGCGCACACTTGGAATTTTTTGTGGATCATATTACATAACAAGTATACAATAAAACCACTAACATCACACATTATGTATAACTGACTGACGTACCTGGCATTGTCCTGGTTTAAGCCTTTAATTATCAATGAGTTGGATATAAAGGTTATAATTTATAAATAATTGGCAGCTCTTCCAACACACCCATGGGGTGGCTGCTGAGTGTCGTTTTTTTTTTTGTTGGGGTTTCGCCAGTAGCCCTATTCCCCAGTTTTCCTTCAGGTGTAAAAGTGTCCATACACGTTACAATTATTGTATACAGTATTGTATATAATACTGTATACAATAATTGTAACGTGTATGGGCACCTTTACTGCCGACCCGATTGCTGTTCATGTGTGCAATGTGTAGTGACCAACCTTGAAAGGAGTGTACACCTTAAGATGCGGTGGCGTTGGTCTCGATTTGCGGTTGGGGATTGATTGCCGGACACAGGGTGGAAAATCATGCAGCGGCATTTTTCTTGTTGTCACTTGATAAATATTCCCAGACCTGGGCACGATCCCACAGCCAGGCTTCGGAGGATGAGGGACTTCCGGCAGCACTGTGATCCCTCTGACGCCCTCGGAAGTCTTATGAGGGACACAGACACGGTTTCTCTCCACTCGTGTCTTGATAAACTTGGCCTTGCTTCCGTAGGTCATTGTGCTGCGGGATTCTTCATAAGCACTATCCGCAGGGCTGATGTGCGTGATCATAACCAATCGGCTTTTCCCGCTCAGTGCTCCCTTTAGCAGCCAGGTCAGCTTGCTGTCCCGATAGTTTATATGGCTGCCTGGTCTGTCACGCAGCGCCATGATACACATCCTGAGGGCAAGAAGGGATCGGTTGATGTATCCTCCTTCTTTCATGGTCTGGCCGCTGTTCTCAGTCTGGCTTGCTCGTTCTGATCCCGCAAGGTCTACCATGTACAACTTGCCTGTGCTCACACCATCACTGGCTGTCTGCTTTATGGTGACCTGCAATACTGCATGTGAACGGGATGAGGTCTTATTAGCGGCTGTGCCTGCTTCTGTGCGCTGCTTGTTGCCCTTCTTCAGCAGGGCCATGGCTTCCTCTGGAGTGCTAAGGGAGAATGTAGAAATCCCTTCTATTTTGGTGTTGCCATTGGGATCCTCTCTGAGGACCAAAGACCTAGAGGAAGGTCTTAATAGGTCTCGGACGGTTTCATTATAGATCTCCGCGTATGATAATGATACGGAGCAATTCTTTTTTTCCCCAGTCTCCTCAATGGCTTTAAACAGGTCCTTCAGGGTGCGATACATTACTCCAGGGTTGCGGTCCTTACCCATCATGGTGAAGGTCTTTCCAGTGCCTGTCGGGCCATAGGCAAATATGGCAGCATTGTACCCAGACAGGATGTCGCCCAATAAGGGCTTCACTGTGGAATCATACACAGTCTCCTGGGTAGCTGCCTGGTCAAACACCTGGTTAAATTGGAATGTTGTTTCTCTTGTCCTGGTGGAGCGCAGGACATCGTTAGGATCCTCACCGGGGTCCTGCAATAGCACTGTCTGCGGTCCGAGCTGGTGTGTGATGCATCGGGCGCGGTTCTTAGTCTCCGTCAAATTAACTGGACGGATGCGCAGAGCGACAGTCATTTGGTGGTCTATAGCTTTCTTAGCTTTCGCCTTCTTCATTTTATATCAAACTTCAATCTTCAGAAAAGAGTGAAAAATTATGTGTTGGCACAAGTCCAGCAATATCAGATATGACTCAGGAAGCAGTCAGCTGCCAGTGTTCTACTCATCACAGCCCATTGTGACATCATCGGCCCATTGTGACATCACTAGCTGCCATGTGGCAGAAGGGCACTGCTATGTATTTCATCCAGGGCCTGCTGTTACAGAAGTGGTATCATCTTCTGGTCCCCCTGGGATGTCTTACCTCTCACTTATTTACGTGATAAAAGTTAATAAGCACAAAGAACCTTTTATCTCTGCATGTTTGTAGCCATTCACAGCAGTGGGAGCAATTGTATTAGTTCTGAAAGAAAATATATGTTGTCCACAGGTGCCAGTGGAAGTGCTCCTCCAGTGGCCAAATTATGAATTACTTTAGTATAGTGTGAATACTGCTTCATCTCTCGCGGCAGTGTCATTTTTATAATCAGGAGAAATATACTAACCTTGTACAGTTACCTTGTAATAAACCAGCTCATGTCCTCTCTTTCTGAAGTACAATGCATTAAGGACCGCCAAGCATAGGCGAATCTAGGGGGTGGTCCGGGGGTGCACCGGGCCACCCATTAGCCCATTTTGTAGCTGAGGGATGGGGCTTTCCAACGAGCCCAGCCCGTGTCTCTAGCCCCCTGGGAACCGGAGATACTGCCAGGCAAAGCTGGAAAGTTTTCCCTATAGGATAACATGGGACCCGCTAATTCCAACCCCCACCCAGTTCAACGGCTGCCAGTTCCACCTTCGGCATCACTGAAGCTCGGGGTTGATTTCAGTCGAACCCAAATCGCTGGGCCTTCAATCTGATACCAGGCTGGATCCATATGGGTTAATTGGTTCCAGGAATATTGAGGTTAAACCGTTTTTTTTCTTTCATTTCTTAAATGTAATTTCCTGACTGTTTATGTTCTTTGAGGGCAGATTTCTCTGGAACCAAACAGCCCAGTTTCACAGGACCAAAATCATTCGAAACCAACTCAAAAGTTCTTCAATATGATATTGGTCTCATGTAAATGGGTCAGTTGGTTCCGAAGATATAGCTGGTTGGTTAAAGGGGGAGTGGTTGTCTCTCCCCCTCACACCAGAAAATGCAGGGACTAGGCTGGTGTATAAGGGGTCAGCCTGGGAATGTCCCTGCATGATCCTGGGACCATATTCCCGGGTAAATCCCTACATTTTCTGTTGTGAAAGGGGTATTATTTCTAATAGCCGTGACCTGCAGTGCTCTGAATACAGCCGGGCAGCCCCCTGCTCTGTCCAGCTGTCAATGACTGTCACCCCTGCAGCTTACGCTCCAATTCTTCTCCCCACTTTCACCTCAGCCCGCCACCCCTTTAATCATGTGGTGCTGGCCCCCGATGTGCTCCCCCAACATCACGCATCAACAACAGCGCACACAATATTTTAAATGTCCACTTGGCTAGAGGGGAGTGGGAGCATGCTCTGCGCTGCGCTCTGCTCCGCTCCCCATAGAAGCAGCTGCACCGCTCTCCATCTCTCCCTGCAGCAGCAGCGAAGGCTCATATAAAAATTTACACTTTTGGGGGCATTGCTTAAGGGACGCTACAAGTGGCGGTACGTGGGGGCATTACGCATAATGTGTGGCTTAATGTGTAAGGGGCATTATGGTGTGCAGCATCATGTGTAAGGGGCATTATCTGTGCTGCATCATGTTTAAGGGGCATTATGTGTGCAGCATCATGTGTAAGGGACATTATGTGTGTAGCATCATGTGTAATGGGTACTATGGGGCACGGCATCATGTGTAATGGGTACTATGGTGTGCGGCATCATGTGTAATGGGTACTATGGTGTGCGGCATCATGTGTAATGGGTGCTATGGTGTGCGGCATCATGTGTAATGGGTACTATGGTGCCATCAAGCAAGAACCCCCTAGTAATGAGCACGTAGGTAAGCAGCACTTATGTGGCAAATATGTAATGGGCATTACAGTTTGTTATATAGTATGTAATGGGCATCTTGATGTGTGGCACAATGTGTAATGGGCATTATGGTGTGTGGCCTTATGTGTAATTGGCATTACGGCGTGTGGCTTTATGTGTAATGCGTATTACAGAGTTTGCTAAAAGGTGTAATGGGCATTACTGTGTATGGTCTAAAGTGTAATACCACACCCCTTTTTGTGATGACACGCCTCCTTCCCATGAAGCCATGCCCCCTTTTTGCTGCGCGGCATAGCCGCGCAAAGGTCCCCCTGTTATTATGTCTGGATCTGGGACCACGCATTACCATAATTCTAGATTTGCCTATGCCTCCAAGGATATTATGCCAAGGATCCTTACAAAAGCCATGATGGGGACTGGGACAGATGAGGATATGTTAATCCAAATTCTCATCACCAGGGCAGAGGTAACAGGCTATAGTTTGAGAATGGACATTGTGCTGCTAGGAGGACGCAGAGTGTTTCTCACTGATAAGATCACAACATGTGCTGTAAGTGCACATGAGAGTAACCATTTGCTCCCAAACACAGACAATGGGCATTCACACAAATGAGGGCCCTTATTCAGATCTAATCGCAGTACAAATTTGTTCTCACAATGGGCAAAACCATGTGCCCTACAGGTGGGGCAGATTTAACATGTGCAGAGAGAGTTAGATTTGGGTGAGTTATTTTGTTTCTGTTCAGGGTAAATACTGGCTGTATTACTTTTACACTGCAATTTAGATTTCAGTTTCAAAACACCCCACCCAAATGTAACTCTCTCTGCACATGTTACATCTGCCCCACCTGCAGTGCACATGGTTTTGTCCATTTTGAGAACAAATTTGTACTGCGATCAGTTCTGAATAAGGGCCTAGGTCAATCCATTTTATTTAACAACGTGATCAGAACAATTGGTTTTTTTGTTAGTTTATTTCACCATTTTTCCAATTTGCTGTATTATAATTTCTATCTTGTATAATTTTTGTTCTTGTCATTTGCTATAGATATGCCAGAGGAGGCAGCTAATACCCCTTTTACACCCCCTAAAAATCCGGGTCAACGGCGGGTCAGACCCAGATCGTCGTCGGTGTAAATGGGACACGCCGTGTCCCTTTACACACGGCACTTCTACCCAGGTCCCCCCCCAGCAACGGGTCTGCCCGCAACCCCCCCCCCAAGGACAGAAGACTATTCCACTTGTCTACTACCCTTTCTGTGAAGTAATTTTTCCTCAGATTTCCCCTGAACCTCTCCCCTGTATCAGTGCATTTCCTAGTGTTCTAATACTTCTCCTGATTTGAAGAATGTTTCCCTCTTGGACATAATCAAAACCATTGGTATATTTGCAGGTTTTTATAGCGTAGACACACAGCTTTTCATATAATCTCTTTTTTCGCTTACACATCCTCCTGACCCCAATATTGCTGTGTGACTCTATCATAGAGCCCACCAAAAGCCTTTGCAATGTGGTTCAACCAATTTGCAATATGTGGAAACCATGTGCATAAAGGATTGTAAGCCTGTGAGCAGGGCCCTCTGAGCTTGTACGTCGGATATTACCCAGTCTTTTTCTATTGCTGTTTGTTCCCAATTGTAAAGCGCAATGGAATGTACTAGTACTATATAAGTAAAATATAATAATTAATAATTGAGGATGTCAGGAATGTGCTATGAAGCCCCATCACCCATCTACTGGTAGTGTCCTAGCATAATTATTACAAGATCTATGCATCAGAATCAGAATCAACTTTATTGGGCATGTGTGCTTGCGCACACTTGGAATTTTTTGTGGATCATATTACATAACAAGTATACAATAAAACCACTAACATCACACATTATGTATAACTGACTGACGTACCTGGCATTGTCCTGGTTTAAGCCTTTAATTATCAATGAGTTGGATATAAAGGTTATCATTTATAAATAATTGGCAGCTCTTCCAACACACCCATGGGGTGGCTGCTGAGTATCGTTTTTTTTTTTGTTGGGGTTTCGCCAGTAGCCCTATTCCCCAGTTTTCCTTCAGGTGTAAAAGTGTCCATACACGTTACAATTATTGTATACAGTATTGTATATAATACTGTATACAATAATTGTAACGTGTATGGGCACCTTTACTGCCGACCCGATTGCTGTTCATGTGTGCAATGTGTAGTGACCAACCTTGAAAGGAGTGTACACCTTAAGATGCGGTGGCGTTGGTCTCGATTTGCGGTTGGGGATTGATTGCCGGACACAGGGTGGAAAATCATGCAGCGGCATTTTTCTTGTTGTCACTTGATAAATATTCCCAGACCTGGGCACGATCCCACAGCCAGGCTTCGGAGGATGAGGGACTTCCGGCAGCACTGTGATCCCTCTGACGCCCTCGGAAGTCTTATGAGGGACACAGACACGGTTTCTCTCCACTCGTGTCTTGATAAACTTGGCCTTGCTTCCGTAGGTCATTGTGCTGCGGGATTCTTCATAAGCACTATCCGCAGGGCTGATGTGCGTGATCATAACCAATCGGCTTTTCCCGCTCAGTGCTCCCTTTAGCAGCCAGGTCAGCTTGCTGTCCCGATAGTTTATATGGCTGCCTGGTCTGTCACGCAGCGCCATGATACACATCCTGAGGGCAAGAAGGGATCGGTTGATGTATCCTCCTTCTTTCATGGCCTGGCCGCTGTTCTCAGTCTGGCTTGCTCGTTCTGATCCCGCAAGGTCTACCATGTACAACTTGCCTGTGCTCACACCATCACTGGCTGTCTGCTTTATGGTGACCTGCAATACTGCATGTGAACGGGATGAGGTCTTATTAGCGGCTGTGCGAGCTTCTGTGCGCTGCTTGTTGCCCTTCTTCAGCAGGGCCATGGCTTCCTCTGGAGTGCTAAGGGAGAATGTAGAAATCCCTTCTATTTTGGTGTTGCCATTGGGATCCTCTCTGAGGACCAAAGACCTAGAGGAAGGTCTTAATAGGTCTCGGACGGTTTCATTATAGATCTCCGCGTATGATAATGATACGGAGCAATTCTTTTTTTCCCCAGTCTCCTCAATGGCTTTAAACAGGTCCTTCAGGGTGCGATACATTACTCCAGGGTTGCGGTCCTTACCCATCATGGTGAAGGTCTTTCCAGTGCCTGTCGGGCCATAGGCAAATATGGCAGCATTGTACCCAGACAGGATGTCGCCCAATAAGGGCTTCACTGTGGAATCATACACAGTCTCCTGGGTAGCTGCCTGGTCAAACACCTGGTTAAATTGGAATGTTGTTTCTCTTGTCCTGGTGGAGCGCAGGACATCGTTAGGATCCTCACCGGGGTCCTGCAATAGCACTGTCTGCGGTCCGAGCTGGTGTGTGATGCATCGGGCGCGGTTCTTAGTCTCCGTCAAATTAACTGGACGGATGCGCAGAGCGACAGTCATTTGGTGGTCTATAGCTTTATTAGCTTTCGCCTTCTTCATTTTATATCAAACTTCAATCTTCAGAAAAGAGTGAAAAATTATGTGTTGGCACAAGTCCAGCAATATCAGATATGACTCAGGAAGCAGTCAGCTGCCAGTGTTCTACTCATCACAGCCCATTGTGACATCATCGGCCCATTGTGACATCACTAGCTGCCATGTGGCAGAAGGGCACTGCTATGTATTTCATCCAGGGCCTGCTGTTACAGAAGTGGTATCATCTTCTGGTCCCCCTGGGATGTCTTACCTCTCACTTATTTACGTGATAAAAGTTAATAAGCACAAAGAACCTTTTATCTCTGCATGTTTGTAGCCATTCACAGCAGTGGGAGCAATTGTATTAGTTCTGAAAGAAAATATATGTTGTCCACAGGTGCCAGTGAAAGTGCTCCTCCAGTGGCCAAATTATGAATTACTTTAGTATAGTGTGAATACTGCTTCATCTCTCGCGGCAGTGTCATTTTTATAATCAGGAGAAATATACTAACCTTGTACAGTTACCTTGTAATAAACCAGCT
The DNA here is from genome assembly GCF_055691185.1 of Crinia signifera. Taxonomy (NCBI): domain Eukaryota; kingdom Metazoa; phylum Chordata; class Amphibia; order Anura; family Myobatrachidae; genus Crinia; species Crinia signifera. Next base: position 256,050,630 of record NC_139221.1, on the reverse strand, counting down.
CATGTCCTCTCTTTCTGAAGTACAATGCATTAAGGACCGCCAAGCATAGGCGAATCTAGGGGGTGGTCCGGGGGTGCACCGGGCCACCCATTAGCCCATTTTGTAGCTGAGGGATGGGGCTTTCCAACGAGCCCAGCCCGTGTCTCTAGCCCCCTGGGAACCGGAGATACTGCCAGGCAAAGCTGGAAAGTTTTCCCTATAGGATAACATGGGACCCGCTAATTCCAACCCCCACCCAGTTCAACGGCTGCCAGTTCCACCTTCGGCATCACTGAAGCTCGGGGTTGATTTCAGTCGAACCCAAATCGCTGGGCCTTCAATCTGATACCAGGCTGGATCCATATGGGTTAATTGGTTCCAGGAATATTGAGGTTAAACCGTTTTTTTTTCTTTCATTTCTTAAATGTAATTTCCTGACTGTTTATGTTCTTTGAGGGCAGATTTCTCTGGAACCAAACAGCCCAGTTTCACAGGACCAAAATCATTCGAAACCAACTCAAACGTTCTTCAATATGATATTGGTCTCATGTAAATGGGTCAGTTGGTTCCGAAGATATAGCTGGTTGGTTAAAGGGGGAGTGGTTGTCTCTCCCCCTCACACCAGAAAATGCAGGGACTAGGCTGGTGTATAAGGGGTCAGCCTGGGAATGTCCCTGCATGATCCTGGGACCATATTCCCGGGTAAATCCCTACATTTTCTGTTGTGAAAGGGGTATTATTTCTAATAGCCGTGACCTGCAGTGCTCTGAATACAGCCGGGCAGCCCCCTGCTCTGTCCAGCTGTCAATGACTGTCACCCCTGCAGCTTACGCTCCAATTCTTCTCCCCACTTTCACCTCAGCCCGCCACCCCTTTAATCATGTGGTGCTGGCCCCCGATGTGCTCCCCCAACATCACGCATCAACAACAGCGCACACAATATTTTAAATGTCCACTTGGCTAGAGGGGAGTGGGAGCATGCTCTGCGCTGCGCTCTGCTCCTCTCCCCATAGAAGCAGCTGCACCGCTCTCCATCTCTCCCTGCAGCAGCAGCGAAGGCTCATATAAAAATTTACACTTTTGGGGGCATTGCTTAAGGGACGCTACAAGTGGCGGTACGTGGGGGCATTACGCATAATGTGTGGCTTAATGTGTAAGGGGCATTATGGTGTGCAGCATCATGTGTAAGGGGCATTATATGTGCTGCATCATGTTTAAGGGGCATTATGTGTGCAGCATCATGTGTAAGGGACATTATGTGTGTAGCATCATGTGTAATGGGTACTATGGGGCACGGCATCATGTGTAATGGGTACTATGGTGTGCGGCATCATGTGTAATGGGTACTATGGTGTGCGGCATCATGTGTAATGGGTGCTATGGTGTGCGGCATCATGTGTAATGGGTACTATGGTGCCATCAAGCAAGAACCCCCTAGTAATGAGCACGTAGGTAAGCAGCACTTATGTGGCAAATATGTAATGGGCATTACAGTTTGTTATATAGTATGTAATGGGCATCATGATGTGTGGCACAATGTGTAATGGGCATTATGGTGTGTGGCCTTATGTGTAATTGGCATTACGGCGTGTGGCTTTATGTGTAATGCGTATTACAGAGTTTGCTAAAAGGTGTAATGGGCATTACTGTGTATGGTCTAAAGTGTAATACCACACCCCTTTTTGTGATGACACGCCTCCTTCCCATGAAGCCATGCCCCCTTTTTGCTGCGCGGCATAGCCGCGCAAAGGTCCCCCTGTTATTATGTCTGGATCTGGGACCACGCATTACCATAATTCTAGATTTGCCTATGCCTCCAAGGATATTATGCCAAGGATCCTTACAAAAGCCATGATGGGGACTGGGACAGATGAGGATATGTTAATCCAAATTCTCATCACCAGGGCAGAGGTAACAGGCTATAGTTTGAGAATGGACATTGTGCTGCTAGGAGGACGCAGAGTGTTTCTCACTGATAAGATCACAACATGTGCTGTAAGTGCACATGAGAGTAACCATTTGCTCCCAAACACAGACAATGGGCATTCACACAAATGAGGGCCCTTATTCAGATCTAATCGCAGTACAAATTTGTTCTCACAATGGGCAAAACCATGTGCCCTACAGGTGGGGCAGATTTAACATGTGCAGAGAGAGTTAGATTTGGGTGAGTTATTTTGTTTCTGTTCAGGGTAAATACTGGCTGTATTATTTTTACACTGCAATTTAGATTTCAGTTTCAAAACACCCCACCCAAATGTAACTCTCTCTGCACATGTTACATCTGCCCCACCTGCAGTGCACATGGTTTTGTCCATTTTGAGAACAAATTTGTACTGCGATCAGTTCTGAATAAGGGCCTAGGTCAATCCATTTTATTTAACAACGTGATCAGAACAATTGTTTTTTTTGTTAGTTTATTTCACCATTTTTCCAATTTGCTGTATTATAATTTCTATCTTGTATAATTTTTGTTCTTGTCATTTGCTATAGATATGCCAGAGGAGGCAGCTAATACCCCTTTTACACCCCCTAAAAATCCGGGTCAACGGCGGGTCAGACCCAGATCGTCGTCGGTGTAAATGGGACACGCCGTGTCCCTTTACACACGGCACTTCTACCCAGGTCCCCCCCAGCAACGGGTCTGCCCGCAACCCCCCCCCCCAGGACAGAAGACTATTCCACTTGTCTACTACCCTTTCTGTGAAGTAATTTTTCCTCAGATTTCCCCTGAACCTCTCCCCTGTATCAGTGCATTTCCTAGTGTTCTAATACTTCTCCTGATTTGAAGAATGTTTCCCTCTTGGACATAATCAAAACCATTGGTATATTTGCAGGTTTTTATAGCGTAGACACACAGCTTTTCATATAATCTCTTTTTTCGCTTACACATCCTCCTGACCCCAATATTGCTGTGTGACTCTATCATAGAGCCCACCAAAAGCCTTTGCAATGTGGTTCAACCAATTTGCAATATGTGGAAACCATGTGCATAAAGGATTGTAAGCCTGTAAGCAGGGCCCTCTGAGCTTGTACGTCGGATATTACCCAGTCTTTTTCTATTGCTGTTTGTTCCCAATTGTAAAGCGCAATGGAATGTACTAGTACTATATAAGTAAAATATAATAATTAATAATTGAGGATGTCAGGAATGTGCTATGAAGCCCCATCACCCATCTACTGGTAGTGTCCTAGCATAATTTTTACAAGATCTATGCATCAGAATCAGAATCAACTTTATTGGCCATGTGTGCTTGCGCACACTTGGAATTTTTTGTGGATCATATTACATAACAAGTATACAATAAAACCACTAACATCACACATTATGTATAACTGACTGACGTACCTGGCATTGTCCTGGTTTAAGCCTTTAATTATCAATGAGTTGGATATAAAGGTTATCATTTATAAATAATTGGCAGCTCTTCCAACACACCCATGGGGTGGCTGCTGAGTGTCGTTTTTTTTTTTGTTGGGGTTTCGCCAGTAGCCCTATTCCCCAGTTTTCCTTCAGGTGTAAAAGTGTCCATACACGTTACAATTATTGTATACAGTATTGTATATAATACTGTATACAATAATTGTAACGTGTATGGGCACCTTTACTGCCGACCCGATTGCTGTTCATGTGTGCAATGTGTAGTGACCAACCTTGAAAGGAGTGTACACCTTAAGATGCGGTGGCGTTGGTCTCGATTTGCGGTTGGGGATTGATTGCCGGACACAGGGTGGAAAATCATGCAGCGGCATTTTTCTTGTTGTCACTTGATAAATATTCCCAGACATGGGCACGATCCCACAGCCAGGCTTCGGAGGATGAGGGACTTCCGGCAGCACTGTGATCCCTCTGACGCCCTCGGAAGTCTTATGAGGGACACAGACACGGTTTCTCTCCACTCGTGTCTTGATAAACTTGGCCTTGCTTCCGTAGGTCATTGTGCTGCGGGATTCTTCATAAGCACTATCCGCAGGGCTGATGTGCGTGATCATAACCAATCGGCTTTTCCCGCTCAGTGCTCCCTTTAGCAGCCAGGTCAGCTTGCTGTCCCGATAGTTTATATGGCTGCCTGGTCTGTCACGCAGCGCCATGATACACATCCTGAGGGCAAGAAGGGATCGGTTGATGTATCCTCCTTCTTTCATGGTCTGGCCGCTGTTCTCAGTCTGGCTTGCTCGTTCTGATCCCGCAAGGTCTACCATGTACAACTTGCCTGTGCTCACACCATCACTGGCTGTCTGCTTTATGGTGACCTGCAATACTGCATGTGAACGGGATGAGGTCTTATTAGCGGCTGTGCGGGCTTCTGTGCGCTGCTTGTTGCCCTTCTTCAGCAGGGCCATGGCTTCCTCTGGAGTGCTAAGGGAGAATGTAGAAATCCCTTCTATTTTGGTGTTGCCATTGGGATCCTCTCTGAGGACCAAAGACCTAGAGGAAGGTCTTAATAGGTCTCGGACGGTTTCATTATAGATCTCCGCGTATGATAATGATACGGAGCAATTCTTTTTTTCCCCAGTCTCCTCAATGGCTTTAAACAGGTCCTTCAGGGTGCGATACATTACTCCAGGGTTGCGGTCCTTACCCATCATGGTGAAGGTCTTTCCAGTGCCTGTCGGGCCATAGGCAAATATGGCAGCATTGTACCCAGACAGGATGTCGCCCAATAAGGGCTTCACTGTGGAATCATACACAGTCTCCTGGGTAGCTGCCTGGTCAAACACCTGGTTAAATTGGAATGTTGTTTCTCTTGTCCTGGTGGAGCGCAGGACATCGTTAGGATCCTCACCGGGGTCCTGCAATAGCACTGTCTGCGGTCCGAGCTGGTGTGTGATGCATCGGGCGCGGTTCTTAGTCTCCGTCAAATTAACTGGACGGATGCGCAGAGCGACAGTCATTTGGTGGTCTATAGCTTTATTAGCTTTCGCCTTCTTCATTTTATATCAAACTTCAATCTTCAGAAAAGAGTGAAAAATTATGTGTTGGCACAAGTCCAGCAATATCAGATATGACTCAGGAAGCAGTCAGCTGCCAGTGTTCTACTCATCACAGCCCATTGTGACATCATCGGCCCATTGTGACATCACTAGCTGCCATGTGGCAGAAGGGCACTGCTATGTATTTCATCCAGGGCCTGCTGTTACAGAAGTGGTATCATCTTCTGGTCCCCCTGGGATGTCTTACCTCTCACTTATTTACGTGATAAAAGTTAATAAGCACAAAGAACCTTTTATCTCTGCATGTTTGTAGCCATTCACAGCAGTGGGAGCAATTGTATTAGTTCTGAAAGAAAATATATGTTGTCCACAGGTGCCAGTGGAAGTGCTCCTCCAGTGGCCAAATTATGAATTACTTTAGTATAGTGTGAATACTGCTTCATCTCTCGCGGCAGTGTCATTTTTATAATCAGGAGAAATATACTAACCTTGTACAGTTACCTTGTAATAAACCAGCTCATGTCCTCTCTTTCTGAAGTACAATGCATTAAGGACCGCCAAGCATAGGCGAATCTAGGGGGTGGTCCGGGGGTGCACCGGGCCACCCATTAGCCCATTTTGTAGCTGAGGGATGGGGCTTTCCAACGAGCCCAGCCCGTGTCTCTAGCCCCCTGGGAACCGGAGATACTGCCAGGCAAAGCTGGAAAGTTTTCCCTATAGGATAACATGGGACCCGCTAATTCCAACCCCCACCCAGTTCAACGGCTGCCAGTTCCACCTTCGGCATCACTGAAGCTCGGGGTTGATTTCAGTCGAACCCAAATCGCTGGGCCTTCAATCTGATACCAGGCTGGATCCATATGGGTTAATTGGTTCCAGGAATATTGAGGTTAAACCGTTTTTTTTTCTTTCATTTCTTAAATGTAATTTCCTGACTGTTTATGTTCTTTGAGGGCAGATTTCTCTGGAACCAAACAGCCCAGTTTCACAGGACCAAAATCATTCGAAACCAACTCAAAAGTTCTTCAATATGATATTGGTCTCATGTAAATGGGTCAGTTGGTTCCGAAGATATAGCTGGTTGGTTAAAGGGGGAGTGGTTGTCTCTCCCCCTCACACCAGAAAATGCAGGGACTAGGCTGGTGTATAAGGGGTCAGCCTGGGAATGTCCCTGCATGATCCTGGGACCATATTCCCGGGTAAATCCCTACATTTTCTGTTGTGAAAGGGGTATTATTTCTAATAGCCGTGACCTGCAGTGCTCTGAATACAGCCGGGCAGCCCCCTGCTCTGTCCAGCTGTCAATGACTGTCACCCCTGCAGCTTACGCTCCAATTCTTCTCCCCACTTTCACCTCAGCCCGCCACCCCTTTAATCATGTGGTGCTGGCCCCCGATGTGCTCCCCCAACATCACGCATCAACAACAGCGCACACAATATTTTAAATGTCCACTTGGCTAGAGGGGAGTGGGAGCATGCTCTGCGCTGCGCTCTGCTCCGCTCCCCATAGAAGCAGCTGCACCGCTCTCCATCTCTCCCTGCAGCAGCAGCGAAGGCTCATATAAAAATTTACACTTTTGGGGGCATTGCTTAAGGGACGCTACAAGTGGCGGTACGTGGGGGCATTACGCATAATGTGTGGCTTAATGTGTAAGGGGCATTATGGTGTGCAGCATCATGTGTAAGGGGCATTATCTGTGCTGCATCATGTTTAAGGGGCATTATGTGTGCAGCATCATGTGTAAGGGACATTATGTGTGTAGCATCATGTGTAATGGGTACTATGGGGCACGGCATCATGTGTAATGGGTACTATGGTGTGCGGCATCATGTGTAATGGGTACTATGGTGTGCGGCATCATGTGTAATGGGTGCTATGGTGTGCGGCATCATGTGTAATGGGTACTATGGTGCCATCAAGCAAGAACCCCCTAGTAATGAGCACGTAGGTAAGCAGCACTTATGTGGCAAATATGTAATGGGCATTACAGTTTGTTATATAGTATGTAATGGGCATCTTGATGTGTGGCACAATGTGTAATGGGCATTATGGTGTGTGGCCTTATGTGTAATTGGCATTACGGCGTGTGGCTTTATGTGTAATGCGTATTACAGAGTTTGCTAAAAGGTGTAATGGGCATTACTGTGTATGGTCTAAAGTGTAATACCACACCCCTTTTTGTGATGACACGCCTCCTTCCCATGAAGCCATGCCCCCTTTTTGCTGCGCGGCATAGCCGCGCAAAGGTCCCCCTGTTATTATGTCTGGATCTGGGACCACGCATTACCATAATTCTAGATTTGCCTATGCCTCCAAGGATATTATGCCAAGGATCCTTACAAAAGCCATGATGGGGACTGGGACAGATGAGGATATGTTAATCCAAATTCTCATCACCAGGGCAGAGGTAACAGGCTATAGTTTGAGAATGGACATTGTGCTGCTAGGAGGACGCAGAGTTTTTCTCACTGATAAGATCACAACATGTGCTGTAAGTGCACATGAGAGTAACCATTTGCTCCCAAACACAGACAATGGGCATTCACACAAATGAGGGCCCTTATTCAGATCTAATCGCAGTACAAATTTGTTCTCACAATGGGCAAAACCATGTGCCCTACAGGTGGGGCAGATTTAACATGTGCAGAGAGAGTTAGATTTGGGTGAGTTATTTTGTTTCTGTTCAGGGTAAATACTGGCTGTATTACTTTTACACTGCAATTTAGATTTCAGTTTCAAAACACCCCACCCAAATGTAACTCTCTCTGCACATGTTACATCTGCCCCACCTGCAGTGCACATGGTTTTGTCCATTTTGAGAACAAATTTGTACTGCGATCAGTTCTGAATAAGGGCCTAGGTCAATCCATTTTATTTAACAACGTGATCAGAACAATTGGTTTTTTTGTTAGTTTATTTCACCATTTTTCCAATTTGCTGTATTATAATTTCTATCTTGTATAATTTTTGTTCTTGTCATTTGCTATAGATATGCCAGAGGAGGCAGCTAATACCCCTTTTACACCCCCTAAAAATCCGGGTCAACGGCGGGTCAGACCCAGATCGTCGTCGGTGTAAATGGGACACGCCGTGTCCCTTTACACACGGCACTTCTACCCAGGTCCCCCCCCAGCAACGGGTCTGCCCGCAACCCCCCCCCCCAGGACAGAAGACTATTCCACTTGTCTACTACCCTTTCTGTGAAGTAATTTTTCCTCAGATTTCCCCTGAACCTCTCCCCTGTATCAGTGCATTTCCTAGTGTTCTAATACTTCTCCTGATTTGAAGAATGTTTCCCTCTTGGACATAATCAAAACCATTGGTATATTTGCAGGTTTTTATAGCGTAGACACACAGCTTTTCATATAATCTCTTTTTTCGCTTACACATCCTCCTGACCCCAATATTGCTGTGTGACTCTATCATAGAGCCCACCAAAAGCCTTTGCAATGTGGTTCAACCAATTTGCAATATGTGGAAACCATGTGCATAAAGGATTGTAAGCCTGTGAGCAGGGCCCTCTGAGCTTGTACGTCGGATATTACCCAGTCTTTTTCTATTGCTGTTTGTTCCCAATTGTAAAGCGCAATGGAATGTACTAGTACTATATAAGTAAAATATAATAATTAATAATTGAGGATGTCAGGAATGTGCTATGAAGCCCCATCACCCATCTACTGGTAGTGTCCTAGCATAATTATTACAAGATCTATGCATCAGAATCAGAATCAACTTTATTGGCCATGTGTGCTTGCGCACACTTGGAATTTTTTGTGGATCATATTACATAACAAGTATACAATAAAACCACTAACATCACACATTATGTATAACTGACTGACGTACCTGGCATTGTCCTGGTTTAAGCCTTTAATTATCAATGAGTTGGATATAAAGGTTATCATTTATAAATAATTGGCAGCTCTTCCAACACACCCATGGGGTGGCTGCTGAGTATCGTTTTTTTTTTTGTTGGGGTTTCGCCAGTAGCCCTATTCCCCAGTTTTCCTTCAGGTGTAAAAGTGTCCATACACGTTACAATTATTGTATACAGTATTGTATATAATACTGTATACAATAATTGTAACGTGTATGGGCACCTTTACTGCCGACCCGATTGCTGTTCATGTGTGCAATGTGTAGTGACCAACCTTGAAAGGAGTGTACACCTTAAGATGCGGTGGCGTTGGTCTCGATTTGCGGTTGGGGATTGATTGCCGGACACAGGGTGGAAAATCATGCAGCGGCATTTTTCTTGTTGTCACTTGATAAATATTCCCAGACCTGGGCACGATCCCACAGCCAGGCTTCGGAGGATGAGGGACTTCCGGCAGCACTGTGATCCCTCTGACGCCCTCGGAAGTCTTATGAGGGACACAGACACGGTTTCTCTCCACTCGTGTCTTGATAAACTTGGCCTTGCTTCCGTAGGTCATTGTGCTGCGGGATTCTTCATAAGCACTATCCGCAGGGCTGATGTGCGTGATCATAACCAATCGGCTTTTCCCGCTCAGTGCTCCCTTTAGCAGCCAGGTCAGCTTGCTGTCCCGATAGTTTATATGGCTGCCTGGTCTGTCACGCAGCGCCATGATACACATCCTGAGGGCAAGAAGGGATCGGTTGATGTATCCTCCTTCTTTCATGGCCTGGCCGCTGTTCTCAGTCTGGCTTGCTCGTTCTGATCCCGCAAGGTCTACCATGTACAACTTGCCTGTGCTCACACCATCACTGGCTGTCTGCTTTATGGTGACCTGCAATACTGCATGTGAACGGGATGAGGTCTTATTAGCGGCTGTGCGAGCTTCTGTGCGCTGCTTGTTGCCCTTCTTCAGCAGGGCCATGGCTTCCTCTGGAGTGCTAAGGGAGAATGTAGAAATCCCTTCTATTTTGGTGTTGCCATTGGGATCCTCTCTGAGGACCAAAGACCTAGAGGAAGGTCTTAATAGGTCTCGGACGGTTTCATTATAGATCTCCGCGTATGATAATGATACGGAGCAATTCTTTTTTTCCCCAGTCTCCTCAATGGCTTTAAACAGGTCCTTCAGGGTGCGATACATTACTCCAGGGTTGCGGTCCTTACCCATCATGGTGAAGGTCTTTCCAGTGCCTGTCGGGCCATAGGCAAATATGGCAGCATTGTACCCAGACAGGATGTCGCCCAATAAGGGCTTCACTGTGGAATCATACACAGTCTCCTGGGTAGCTGCCTGGTCAAACACCTGGTTAAATTGGAATGTTGTTTCTCTTGTCCTGGTGGAGCGCAGGACATCGTTAGGATCCTCACCGGGGTCCTGCAATAGCACTGTCTGCGGTCCGAGCTGGTGTGTGATGCATCGGGCGCGGTTCTTAGTCTCCGTCAAATTAACTGGACGGATGCGCAGAGCGACAGTCATTTGGTGGTCTATAGCTTTATTAGCTTTCGCCTTCTTCATTTTATATCAAACTTCAATCTTCAGAAAAGAGTGAAAAATTATGTGTTGGCACAAGTCCAGCAATATCAGATATGACTCAGGAAGCAGTCAGCTGCCAGTGTTCTACTCATCACAGCCCATTGTGACATCATCGGCCCATTGTGACATCACTAGCTGCCATGTGGCAGAAGGGCACTGCTATGTATTTCATCCAGGGCCTGCTGTTACAGAAGTGGTATCATCTTCTGGTCCCCCTGGGATGTCTTACCTCTCACTTATTTACGTGATAAAAGTTAATAAGCACAAAGAACCTTTTATCTCTGCATGTTTGTAGCCATTCACAGCAGTGGGAGCAATTGTATTAGTTCTGAAAGAAAATATATGTTGTCCACAGGTGCCAGTGGAAGTGCTCCTCCAGTGGCCAAATTATGAATTACTTTAGTATAGTGTGAATACTGCTTCATCTCTCGCGGCAGTGTCATTTTTATAATCAGGAGAAATATACTAACCTTGTACAGTTACCTTGTAATAAACCAGCTCATGTCCTCTCTTTCTGAAGTACAATGCATTAAGGACCGCCAAGCATAGGCGAATCTAGGGGGTGGTCCGGGGGTGCACCGGGCCACCCATTAGCCCATTTTGTAGCTGAGGGATGGGGCTTTCCAACGAGCCCAGCCCGTGTCTCTAGCCCCCTGGGAACCGGAGATACTGCCAGGCAAAGCTGGAAAGTTTTCCCTATAGGATAACATGGGACCCGCTAATTCCAACCCCCACCCAGTTCAACGGCTGCCAGTTCCACCTTCGGCATCACTGAAGCTCGGGGTTGATTTCAGTCGAACCCAAATCGCTGGGCCTTCAATCTGATACCAGGCTGGATCCATATGGGTTAATTGGTTCCAGGAATATTGAGGTTAAACCGTTTTTTTTTTCTTTCATTTCTTAAATGTCATTTCCTGACTGTTTATGTTCTTTGAGGGCAGATTTCTCTGGAACCAAACAGCCCAGTTTCACAGGACCAAAATCATTCGAAACCAACTCAAAAGTTCTTCAATATGATATTGGTCTCATGTAAATGGGTCAGTTGGTTCCGAAGATATAGCTGGTTGGTTAAAGGGGGAGTGGTTGTCTCTCCCCCTCACACCAGAAAATGCAGGGACTAGGCTGGTGTATAAGGGGTCAGCCTGGGAATGTCCCTGCATGATCCTGGGACCATATTCCCGGGTAAATCCCTACATTTTCTGTTGTGAAAGGGGTATTATTTCTAATAGCCGTGACCTGCAGTGCTCTGAATACAGCCGGGCAGCCCCCTGCTCTGTCCAGCTGTCAATGACTGTCACCCCTGCAGCTTACGCTCCAATTCTTCTCCCCACTTTCACCTCAGCCCGCCACCCCTTTAATCATGTGGTGCTGGCCCCCGATGTGCTCCCCCAACATCACGCATCAACAACAGCGCACACAATATTTTAAATGTCCACTTGGCTAGAGGGGAGTGGGAGCATGCTCTGCGCTGCGCTCTGCTCCTCTCCCCATAGAAGCAGCTGCACCGCTCTCCATCTCTCCCTGCAGCAGCAGCGAAGGCTCATATAAAAATTTACACTTTTGGGGGCATTGCTTAAGGGACGCTACAAGTGGCGGTACGTGGGGGCATTACGCATAATGTGTGGCTTAATGTGTAAGGGGCATTATGGTGTGCAGCATCATGTGTAAGGGGCATTATCTGTGCTGCATCATGTTTAAGGGGCATTATGTGTGCAGCATCATGTGTAAGGGACATTATGTGTGTAGCATCATGTGTAATGGGTACTATGGGGCACGGCATCATGTGTAATGGGTACTATGGTGTGCGGCATCATGTGTAATGGGTACTATGGTGTGCGGCATCATGTGTAATGGGTGCTATGGTGTGCGGCATCATGTGTAATGGGTACTATGGTGCCATCAAGCAAGAACCCCCTAGTAATGAGCACGTAGGTAAGCAGCACTTATGTGGCAAATATGTAATGGGCATTACAGTTTGTTATATAGTATGTAATGGGCATCATGATGTGTGGCACAATGTGTAATGGGCATTATGGTGTGTGGCCTTATGTGTAATTGGCATTACGGCGTGTGGCTTTATGTGTAATGCGTATTACAGAGTTTGCTAAAAGGTGTAATGGGCATTACTGTGTATGGTCTAAAGTGTAATACCACACCCCTTTTTGTGATGACACGCCTCCTTCCCATGAAGCCATGCCCCCTTTTTGCTGCGCGGCATAGCCGCGCAAAGGTCCCCCTGTTATTATGTCTGGATCTGGGACCACGCATTACCATAATTCTAGATTTGCCTATGCCTCCAAGGATATTATGCCAAGGATCCTTACAAAAGCCATGATGGGGACTGGGACAGATGAGGATATGTTAATCCAAATTCTCATCACCAGGGCAGAGGTAACAGGCTATAGTTTGAGAATGGACATTGTGCTGCTAGGAGGACGCAGAGTGTTTCTCACTGATAAGATCACAACATGTGCTGTAAGTGCACATGAGAGTAACCATTTGCTCCCAAACACAGACAATGGGCATTCACACAAATGAGGGCCCTTATTCAGATCTAATCGCAGTACAAATTTGTTCTCACAATGGGCAAAACCATGTGCCCTACAGGTGGGGCAGATTTAACATGTGCAGAGAGAGTTAGATTTGGGTGAGTTATTTTGTTTCTGTTCAGGGTAAATACTGGCTGTATTATTTTTACACTGCAATTTAGATTTCAGTTTCAAAACACCCCACCCAAATGTAACTCTCTCTGCACATGTTACATCTGCCCCACCTGCAGTGCACATGGTTTTGTCCATTTTGAGAACAAATTTGTACTGCGATCAGTTCTGAATAAGGGCCTAGGTCAATCCATTTTATTTAACAACGTGATCAGAACAATTGGTTTTTTTGTTAGTTTATTTCACCATTTTTCCAATTTGCTGTATTATAATTTCTATCTTGTATAATTTTTGTTCTTGTCATTTGCTATAGATATGCCAGAGGAGGCAGCTAATACCCCTTTTACACCCCCTAAAAATCCGGGTCAACGGCGGGTCAGACCCAGATCGTCGTCGGTGTAAATGGGACACGCCGTGTCCCTTTACACACGGCACTTCTACCCAGGTCCCCCCCAGCAACGGGTCTGCCCGCAACCCCCCCCCCCCAGGACAGAAGACTATTCCACTTGTCTACTACCCTTTCTGTGAAGTAATTTTTCCTCAGATTTCCCCTGAACCTCTCCCCTGTATCAGTGCATTTCCTAGTGTTCTAATACTTCTCCTGATTTGAAGAATGTTTCCCTCTTGGACATAATCAAAACCATTGGTATATTTGCAGGTTTTTATAGCGTAGACACACAGCTTTTCATATAATCTCTTTTTTCGCTTACACATCCTCCTGACCCCAATATTGCTGTGTGACTCTATCATAGAGCCCACCAAAAGCCTTTGCAATGTGGTTCAACCAATTTGCAATATGTGGAAACCATGTGCATAAAGGATTGTAAGCCTGTGAGCAGGGCCCTCTGAGCTTGTACGTCGGATATTACCCAGTCTTTTTCTATTGCTGTTTGTTCCCAATTGTAAAGCGCAATGGAATGTACTAGTACTATATAAGTAAAATATAATAATTAATAATTGAGGATGTCAGGAATGTGCTATGAAGCCCCATCACCCATCTACTGGTAGTGTCCTAGCATAATTATTACAAGATCTATGCATCAGAATCAACTTTATTGGCCATGTGTGCTTGCGCACACTTGGAATTTTTTGTGGATCATATTACATAACAAGTATACAATAAAACCACTAACATCACACATTATGTATAACTGACTGACGTACCTGGCATTGTCCTGGTTTAAGCCTTTAATTATCAATGAGTTGGATATAAAGGTTATCATTTATAAATAATTGGCAGCTCTTCCAACACACCCATGGGGTGGCTGCTGAGTGTCGTTTTTTTTTTTGTTGGGGTTTCGCCAGTAGCCCTATTCCCCAGTTTTCCTTCAGGTGTAAAAGTGTCCATACACGTTACAATTATTGTATACAGTATTGTATATAATACTGTATACAATAATTGTAACGTGTATGGGCACCTTTACTGCCGACCCGATTGCTGTTCATGTGTGCAATGTGTAGTGACCAACCTTGAAAGGAGTGTACACCTTAAGATGCGGTGGCGTTGGTCTCGATTTGCGGTTGGGGATTGATTGCCGGACACAGGGTGGAAAATCATGCAGCGGCATTTTTCTTGTTGTCACTTGATAAATATTCCCAGACCTGGGCACGATCCCACAGCCAGGCTTCGGAGGATGAGGGACTTCCGGCAGCACTGTGATCCCTCTGACGCCCTCGGAAGTCTTATGAGGGACACAGACACGGTTTCTCTCCACTCGTGTCTTGATAAACTTGGCCTTGCTTCCGTAGGTCATTGTGCTGCGGGATTCTTCATAAGCACTATCCGCAGGGCTGATGTGCGTGATCATAACCAATCGGCTTTTCCCGCTCAGTGCTCCCTTTAGCAGCCAGGTCAGCTTGCTGTCCCGATAGTTTATATGGCTGCCTGGTCTGTCACGCAGCGCCATGATACACATCCTGAGGGCAAGAAGGGATCGGTTGATGTATCCTCCTTCTTTCATGGTCTGGCCGCTGTTCTCAGTCTGGCTTGCTCGTTCTGATCCCGCAAGGTCTACCATGTACAACTTGCCTGTGCTCACACCATCACTGGCTGTCTGCTTTATGGTGACCTGCAATACTGCATGTGAACGGGATGAGGTCTTATTAGCGGCTGTGCGAGCTTCTGTGCGCTGCTTGTTGCCCTTCTTCAGCAGGGCCATGGCTTCCTCTGGAGTGCTAAGGGAGAATGTAGAAATCCCTTCTATTTTGGTGTTGCCATTGGGATCCTCTCTGAGGACCAAAGACCTAGAGGAAGGTCTTAATAGGTCTCGGACGGTTTCATTATAGATCTCCGCGTATGATAATGATACGGAGCAATTCTTTTTTTCCCCAGTCTCCTCAATGGCTTTAAACAGGTCCTTCAGGGTGCGATACATTACTCCAGGGTTGCGGTCCTTACCCATCATGGTGAAGGTCTTTCCAGTGCCTGTCGGGCCATAGGCAAATATGGCAGCATTGTACCCAGACAGGATGTCGCCCAATAAGGGCTTCACTGTGGAATCATACACAGTCTCCTGGGTAGCTGCCTGGTCAAACACCTGGTTAAATTGGAATGTTGTTTCTCTTGTCCTGGTGGAGCGCAGGACATCGTTAGGATCCTCACCGGGGTCCTGCAATAGCACTGTCTGCGGTCCGAGCTGGTGTGTGATGCATCGGGCGCGGTTCTTAGTCTCCGTCAAATTAACTGGACGGATGCGCAGAGCCACAGTCATTTGGTGGTCTATAGCTTTATTAGCTTTCGCCTTCTTCATTTTATATCAAACTTCAATCTTCAGAAAAGAGTGAAAAATTATGTGTTGGCACAAGTCCAGCAATATCAGATATGACTCAGGAAGCAGTCAGCTGCCAGTGTTCTACTCATCACAGCCCATTGTGACATCATCGGCCCATTGTGACATCACTAGCTGCCATGTGGCAGAAGGGCACTGCTATGTATTTCATCCAGGGCCTGCTGTTACAGAAGTGGTATCATCTTCTGGTCCCCCTGGGATGTCTTACCTCTCACTTATTTACGTGATAAAAGTTAATAAGCACAAAGAACCTTTTATCTCTGCATGTTTGTAGCCATTCACAGCAGTGGGAGCAATTGTATTAGTTCTGAAAGAAAATATATGTTGTCCACAGGTGCCAGTGGAAGTGCTCCTCCAGTGGCCAAATTATGAATTACTTTAGTATAGTGTGAATACTGCTTCATCTCTCGCGGCAGTGTCATTTTTATAATCAGGAGAAATATACTAACCTTGTACAGTTACCTTGTAATAAACCAGCTCATGTCCTCTCTTTCTGAAGTACAATGCATTAAGGACCGCCAAGCATAGGCGAATCTAGGGGGTGGTCCGGGGGTGCACCGGGCCACCCATTAGCCCATTTTGTAGCTGAGGGATGGGGCTTTCCAACGAGCCCAGCCCGTGTCTCTAGCCCCCTGGGAACCGGAGATACTGCCAGGCAAAGCTGGAAAGTTTTCCCTATAGGATAACATGGGACCCGCTAATTCCAACCCCCACCCAGTTCAACGGCTGCCAGTTCCACCTTCGGCATCACTGAAGCTCGGGGTTGATTTCAGTCGAACCCAAATCGCTGGGCCTTCAATCTGATACCAGGCTGGATCCATATGGGTTAATTGGTTCCAGGAATATTGAGGTTAAACCGTTTTTTTTTTCTTTCATTTCTTAAATGTAATTTCCTGACTGTTTATGTTCTTTGAGGGCAGATTTCTCTGGAACCAAACAGCCCAGTTTCACAGGACCAAAATCATTCGAAACCAACTCAAAAGTTCTTCAATATGATATTGGTCTCATGTAAATGGGTCAGTTGGTTCCGAAGATATAGCTGGTTGGTTAAAGGGGGAGTGGTTGTCTCTCCCCCTCACACCAGAAAATGCAGGGACTAGGCTGGTGTATAAGGGGTCAGCCTGGGAATGTCCCTGCATGATCCTGGGACCATATTCCCAGGTAAATCCCTACATTTTCTGTTGTGAAAGGGGTATTATTTCTAATAGCCGTGACCTGCAGTGCTCTGAATACAGCCGGGCAGCCCCCTGCTCTGTCCAGCTGTCAATGACTGTCACCCCTGCAGCTTACGCTCCAATTCTTCTCCCCACTTTCACCTCAGCCCGCCACCCCTTTAATCATGTGGTGCTGGCCCCCGATGTGCTCCCCCAACATCACGCATCAACAACAGCGCACACAATATTTTAAATGTCCACTTGGCTAGAGGGGAGTGGGAGCATGCTCTGCGCTGCGCTCTGCTCCTCTCCCCATAGAAGCAGCTGCACCGCTCTCCATCTCTCCCTGCAGCAGCAGCGAAGGCTCATATAAAAATTTACACTTTTGGGGGCATTGCTTAAGGGACGCTACAAGTGGCGGTACGTGGGGGCATTACGCATAATGTGTGGCTTAATGTGTAAGGGGCATTATGGTGTGCAGCATCATGTGTAAGGGGCATTATCTGTGCTGCATCATGTTTAAGGGGCATTATGTGTGCAGCATCATGTGTAAGGGACATTATGTGTGTAGCATCATGTGTAATGGGTACTATGGGGCACGGCATCATGTGTAATGGGTACTATGGTGTGCGGCATCATGTGTAATGGGTACTATGGTGTGCGGCATCATGTGTAATGGGTGCTATGGTGTGCGGCATCATGTGTAATGGGTACTATGGTGCCATCAAGCAAGAACCCCCTAGTAATGAGCACGTAGGTAAGCAGCACTTATGTGGCAAATATGTAATGGGCATTACAGTTTGTTATATAGTATGTAATGGGCATCATGATGTGTGGCACAATGTGTAATGGGCATTATGGTGTGTGGCCTTATGTGTAATTGGCATTACGGCGTGTGGCTTTATGTGTAATGCGTATTACAGAGTTTGCTAAAAGGTGTAATGGGCATTACTGTGTATGGTCTAAAGTGTAATACCACACCCCTTTTTGTGATGACACGCCTCCTTCCCATGAAGCCATGCCCCCTTTTTGCTGCGCGGCATAGCCGCGCAAAGGTCCCCCTGTTATTATGTCTGGATCTGGGACCACGCATTACCATAATTCTAGATTTGCCTATGCCTCCAAGGATATTATGCCAAGGATCCTTACAAAAGCCATGATGGAGACTGGGACAGATGAGGATATGTTAATCCAAATTCTCATCACCAGGGCAGAGGTAACAGGCTATAGTTTGAGAATGGACATTGTGCTGCTAGGAGGACGCAGAGTGTTTCTCACTGATAAGATCACAACATGTGCTGTAAGTGCACATGAGAGTAACCATTTGCTCCCAAACACAGACAATGGGCATTCACACAAATGAGGGCCCTTATTCAGATCTAATCGCAGTACAAATTTGTTCTCACAATGGGCAAAACCATGTGCCCTACAGGTGGGGCAGATTTAACATGTGCAGAGAGAGTTAGATTTGGGTGAGTTATTTTGTTTCTGTTCAGGGTAAATACTGGCTGTATTATTTTTACACTGCAATTTAGATTTCAGTTTCAAAACACCCCACCCAAATGTAACTCTCTCTGCACATGTTACATCTGCCCCACCTGCAGTGCACATGGTTTTGTCCATTTTGAGAACAAATTTGTACTGCGATCAGTTCTGAATAAGGGCCTAGGTCAATCCATTTTATTTAACAACGTGATCAGAACAATTGGTTTTTTTGTTAGTTTATTTCACCATTTTTCCAATTTGCTGTATTATAATTTCTATCTTGTATAATTTTTGTTCTTGTCATTTGCTATAGATATGCCAGAGGAGGCAGCTAATACCCCTTTTACACCCCCTAAAAATCTGGGTCAACGGCGGGTCAGACCCAGATCGTCGTCGGTGTAAATGGGACACGCCGTGTCCCTTTACACACGGCACTTCTACCCAGGTCCCCCCCAGCAACGGGTCTGCCCGCAACCCCCCCCCCCAGGACAGAAGACTATTCCACTTGTCTACTACCCTTTCTGTGAAGTAATTTTTCCTCAGATTTCCCCTGAACCTCTCCCCTGTATCAGTGCATTTCCTAGTGTTCTAATACTTCTCCTGATTTGAAGAATGTTTCCCTCTTGGACATAATCAAAACCATTGGTATATTTGCAGGTTTTTATAGCGTAGACACACAGCTTTTCATATAATCTCTTTTTTCGCTTACACATCCTCCTGACCCCAATATTGCTGTGTGACTCTATCATAGAGCCCACCAAAAGCCTTTGCAATGTGGTTCAACCAATTTGCAATATGTGGAAACCATGTGCATAAAGGATTGTAAGCCTGTGAGCAGGGCCCTCTGAGCTTGTACGTCGGATATTACCCAGTCTTTTTCTATTGCTGTTTGTTCCCAATTGTAAAGCGCAATGGAATGTACTAGTACTATATAAGTAAAATATAATAATTAATAATTGAGGATGTCAGGAATGTGCTATGAAGCCCCATCACCCATCTACTGGTAGTGTCCTAGCATAATTATTACAAGATCTATGCATCAGAATCAGAATCAACTTTATTGGCCATGTGTGCTTGCGCACACTTGGAATTTTTTGTGGATCATATTACATAACAAGTATACAATAAAACCACTAACATCACACATTCTGGATAACTGACTGACGTACCTGGCATTGTCCTGGTTTAAGCCTTTAATTATCAATGAGTTGGATATAAAGGTTATCATTTATAAATAATTGGCAGCTCTTCCAACACACCCATGGGGTGGCTGCTGAGTGTCGTTTTTTTTTTTGTTGGGGTTTCGCCAGTAGCCCTATTCCCCAGTTTTCCTTCAGGTGTAAAAGTGTCCATACACGTTACAATTATTGTATACAGTATTGTATATAATACTGTATACAATAATTGTAACGTGTATGGGCACCTTTACTGCCGACCCGATTGCTGTTCATGTGTGCAATGTGTAGTGACCAACCTTGAAAGGAGTGTACACCTTAAGATGCGGTGGCGTTGGTCTCGATTTGCGGTTGGGGATTGATTGCCGGACACAGGGTGGAAAATCATGCAGCGGCATTTTTCTTGTTGTCACTTGATAAATATTCCCAGACCTGGGCACGATCCCACAGCCAGGCTTCGGAGGATGAGGGACTTCCGGCAGCACTGTGATCCCTCTGACGCCCTCGGAAGTCTTATGAGGGACACAGACACGGTTTCTCTCCACTCGTGTCTTGATAAACTTGGCCTTGCTTCCGTAGGTCATTGTGCTGCGGGATTCTTCATAAGCACTATCCGCAGGGCTGATGTGCGTGATCATAACCAATCGGCTTTTCCCGCTCAGTGCTCCCTTTAGCAGCCAGGTCAGCTTGCTGTCCCGATAGTTTATATGGCTGCCTGGTCTGTCACGCAGCGCCATGATACACATCCTGAGGGCAAGAAGGGATCGGTTGATGTATCCTCCTTCTTTCATGGTCTGGCCGCTGTTCTCAGTCTGGCTTGCTCGTTCTGATCCCGCAAGGTCTACCATGTACAACTTGCCTGTGCTCACACCATCACTGGCTGTCTGCTTTATGGTGACCTGCAATACTGCATGTGAACGGGATGAGGTCTTATTAGCGGCTGTGCGAGCTTCTGTGCGCTGCTTGTTGCCCTTCTTCAGCAGGGCCATGGCTTCCTCTGGAGTGCTAAGGGAGAATGTAGAAATCCCTTCTATTTTGGTGTTGCCATT
Source organism: Crinia signifera (assembly GCF_055691185.1). Lineage (NCBI taxonomy): Eukaryota > Metazoa > Chordata > Amphibia > Anura > Myobatrachidae > Crinia > Crinia signifera. The sequence goes on along the minus strand of NC_139221.1, from coordinate 256,029,953 downwards.
GGGATCCTCTCTGAGGACCAAAGACCTAGAGGAAGGTCTTAATAGGTCTCGGACGGTTTCATTATAGATCTCCGCGTATGATAATGATACGGAGCAATTCTTTTTTTCCCCAGTCTCCTCAATGGCTTTAAACAGGTCCTTCAGGGTGCGATACATTACTCCAGGGTTGCGGTCCTTACCCATCATGGTGAAGGTCTTTCCAGTGCCTGTCGGGCCATAGGCAAATATGGCAGCATTGTACCCAGACAGGATGTCGCCCAATAAGGGCTTTACTGTGGAATCATACACAGTCTCCTGGGTAGCTGCCTGGTCAAACACCTGGTTAAATTGGAATGTTGTTTCTCTTGTCCTGGTGGAGCGCAGGACATCGTTAGGATCCTCACCGGGGTCCTGCAATAGCACTGTCTGCGGTCCGAGCTGGTGTGTGATGCATCGGGCGCGGTTCTTAGTCTCCGTCAAATTAACTGGACGGATGCGCAGAGCGACAGTCATTTGGTGGTCTATAGCTTTATTAGCTTTCGCCTTCTTCATTTTATATCAAACTTCAATCTTCAGAAAAGAGTGAAAAATTATGTGTTGGCACAAGTCCAGCAATATCAGATATGACTCAGGAAGCAGTCAGCTGCCAGTGTTCTACTCATCACAGCCCATTGTGACATCATCGGCCCATTGTGACATCACTAGCTGCCATGTGGCAGAAGGGCACTGCTATGTATTTCATCCAGGGCCTGCTGTTACAGAAGTGGTATCATCTTCTGGTCCCCCTGGGATGTCTTACCTCTCACTTATTTACGTGATAAAAGTTAATAAGCACAAAGAACCTTTTATCTCTGCATGTTTGTAGCCATTCACAGCAGTGGGAGCAATTGTATTAGTTCTGAAAGAAAATATATGTTGTCCACAGGTGCCAGTGGAAGTGCTCCTCCAGTGGCCAAATTATGAATTACTTTAGTATAGTGTGAATACTGCTTCATCTCTCGCGGCAGTGTCATTTTTATAATCAGGAGAAATATACTAACCTTGTACAGTTACCTTGTAATAAACCAGCTCATGTCCTCTCTTTCTGAAGTACAATGCATTAAGGACCGCCAAGCATAGGCGAATCTAGGGGGTGGTCCGGGGGTGCACCGGGCCACCCATTAGCCCATTTTGTAGCTGAGGGATGGGGCTTTCCAACGAGCCCAGCCCGTGTCTCTAGCCCCCTGGGAACCGGAGATACTGCCAGGCAAAGCTGGAAAGTTTTCCCTATAGGATAACATGGGACCCGCTAATTCCAACCCCCACCCAGTTCAACGGCTGCCAGTTCCACCTTCGGCATCACTGAAGCTCGGGGTTGATTTCAGTCGAACCCAAATCGCTGGGCCTTCAATCTGATACCAGGCTGGATCCATATGGGTTAATTGGTTCCAGGAATATTGAGGTTAAACCGTTTTTTTTTTCTTTCATTTCTTAAATGTAATTTCCTGACTGTTTATGTTCTTTGAGGGCAGATTTCTCTGGAACCAAACAGCCCAGTTTCACAGGACCAAAATCATTCGAAACCAACTCAAAAGTTCTTCAATATGATATTGGTCTCATGTAAATGGGTCAGTTGGTTCCGAAGATATAGCTGGTTGGTTAAAGGGGGAGTGGTTGTCTCTCCCCCTCACACCAGAAAATGCAGGGACTAGGCTGGTGTATAAGGGGTCAGCCTGGGAATGTCCCTGCATGATCCTGGGACCATATTCCCAGGTAAATCCCTACATTTTCTGTTGTGAAAGGGGTATTATTTCTAATAGCCGTGACCTGCAGTGCTCTGAATACAGCCGGGCAGCCCCCTGCTCTGTCCAGCTGTCAATGACTGTCACCCCTGCAGCTTACGCTCCAATTCTTCTCCCCACTTTCACCTCAGCCCGCCACCCCTTTAATCATGTGGTGCTGGCCCCCGATGTGCTCCCCCAACATCACGCATCAACAACAGCGCACACAATATTTTAAATGTCCACTTGGCTAGAGGGGAGTGGGAGCATGCTCTGCGCTGCGCTCTGCTCCTCTCCCCATAGAAGCAGCTGCACCGCTCTCCATCTCTCCCTGCAGCAGCAGCGAAGGCTCATATAAAAATTTACACTTTTGGGGGCATTGCTTAAGGGACGCTACAAGTGGCGGTACGTGGGGGCATTACGCATAATGTGTGGCTTAATGTGTAAGGGGCATTATGGTGTGCAGCATCATGTGTAAGGGGCATTATCTGTGCTGCATCATGTTTAAGGGGCATTATGTGTGCAGCATCATGTGTAAGGGACATTATGTGTGTAGCATCATGTGTAATGGGTACTATGGGGCACGGCATCATGTGTAATGGGTACTATGGTGTGCGGCATCATGTGTAATGGGTACTATGGTGTGCGGCATCATGTGTAATGGGTGCTATGGTGTGCGGCATCATGTGTAATGGGTACTATGGTGCCATCAAGCAAGAACCCCCTAGTAATGAGCACGTAGGTAAGCAGCACTTATGTGGCAAATATGTAATGGGCATTACAGTTTGTTATATAGTATGTAATGGGCATCATGATGTGTGGCACAATGTGTAATGGGCATTATGGTGTGTGGCCTTATGTGTAATTGGCATTACGGCGTGTGGCTTTATGTGTAATGCGTATTACAGAGTTTGCTAAAAGGTGTAATGGGCATTACTGTGTATGGTCTAAAGTGTAATACCACACCCCTTTTTGTGATGACACGCCTCCTTCCCATGAAGCCATGCCCCCTTTTTGCTGCGCGGCATAGCCGCGCAAAGGTCCCCCTGTTATTATGTCTGGATCTGGGACCACGCATTACCATAATTCTAGATTTGCCTATGCCTCCAAGGATATTATGCCAAGGATCCTTACAAAAGCCATGATGGAGACTGGGACAGATGAGGATATGTTAATCCAAATTCTCATCACCAGGGCAGAGGTAACAGGCTATAGTTTGAGAATGGACATTGTGCTGCTAGGAGGACGCAGAGTGTTTCTCACTGATAAGATCACAACATGTGGCTGTAAGTGCACATGAGAGTAACCATTTGCTCCCAAAACACAGACAATGGGCATTCACACAAATGAGGCCCTTATTCAGATCTAATCGCAGTACAAATTTGTTCTCACAATGGGCAAAACCATGTGCCCTACAGGTGGGGCAGATTTAACATGTGCAGAGGAGTTAGATTTGGGTGAGTTATTTTGTTTCTGTTCAGGGTAATACTGGCTGTATTATTTTTACACTGCAATTTAGATTTCAGTTTCAAAACACCCCACCCAAATGTAACTCTCTCTGCACATGTTACATCTGCCCACCTGCAGTGCACATGGTTTTGTCCATTTTGAGAACAAATTTGTACTGCGATCAGTTCTGAATAAGGGCCTAGGTCAATCCATTTTATTTAACAACGTGATCAGAACAATTGGTTTTTTTGTTAGTTTATTTCACCATTTTTCCAATTTGCTGTATTATAATTTCTATCTTGTATAATTTTTGTTCTTGTCATTTGCTATAGATATGCCAGAGGAGGCAGCTAATACCCCTTTTACACCCCCTAAAAATCTGGGTCAACGGCGGGTCAGACCCAGATCGTCGTCGGTGTAAATGGGACACGCCGTGTCCCTTTACACACGGCACTTCTACCCAGGTCCCCCCCAGCAACGGGTCTGCCCGCAACCCCCCCCCCCCCCCCCCCCAGGACAGAAGACTATTCCACTTGTCTACTACCCTTTCTGTGAAGTAATTTTCCTCAGATTTCCCCTGAACCTCTCCCCTGTATCAGTGGCATTTCCTAGTGTTCTAATACTTCTCCTGATTTGAAGAATGTTTCCCTCTTGGACATAATCAAAACCATTGGTATATTTGCAGGTTTTTATAGCGTAGACACACAGCTTTTCATATAATCTCTTTTTCGCTTACACATCCTCCTGACCCCAATATTGCTGTGTGATTCTATCATAGAGCCCACCAAAAGCCTTTGCAATGTGGTTCAACCAATTTGCAATATGTGGAAACCATGTGCATAAAGGATTGTAAGCCTGTGAGCAGGGCCCTCTGAGCTTGTACGTCGGATATTACCCAGTCTTTTTCTATTGCTGTTTGTTCCCAATTGTAAGCGCAATGGAATGTACTAGTACTATATAAGTAAAATATAATAATTAATAATTGAGGATGTCAGGAATGTGCTATGAAGCCCCATCACCCATCTACTGGTAGTGTCCTAGCATAATTATTACAAGATCTATGCATCAGAAATCAGAATCAACTTTATTGGCCATGTGTGCTTGCGCACACTTGGAATTTTTTGTGGACATATTACATAACAAGTATACAATAAAACCACTAACATCACACATTCTTGATAACTGACTGACGTACCTGGCATTGTCCTGGTTTAAGCCTTTAATTATCAATGAGTTGGATA